>NC_091712.1:10015000-12515000 GCF_041296265.1 Equus caballus | reverse complement strand
GACAGTAGAAGTAAATTAAAGCAATTTACAATTGATCCACTTTTTTTGGGTAAAACTGCTTCGGTGGCTTGGGGTTCACTGATTCGGATCCCGGGTGCGGACATGGCACCACTTGTCAAGCCAGCTGTGGCAGGCGTCCCACATATAAAGTAGAGGAAGATGGGCACGGATGTGAGCTCAGGGCCAGTCTTCCTCACCAACAAGAAGAGGATTTGTGGGGGATGTTAACGCAGGGCTAATCTTACTCAAAATATATATAGATATATATAAAGAAACAGAGTTAACTGATCATATATTGGTTCAAGTGAGAAGAGCAACATGGCCTCACACAATATAATGGATGAGCCTTAGAGACACAATGTGGAGACTCACAGCTTGCAGACCCACGATGAGATCAGCAGAGCTCAGAACAACTCCCCACCATGCAATCCCTTTGGTAATAAAGGTAGTATATTAAATCTTTTTCTTTCAGGATGGCTTGTTATGAAGCAACAGGTAACTGATTCAATAAACAAATTGAACAGAAGGGAGGACAATTATAATAATCTGCTCCTGATTATTCTTGGCATTTGTTCTTATTGTTGAAGACAGCATCCGTAGTTACTCTGTTATTTCATTTTATTTTAGACAACTGTATTTTAAACCTCTCATAAGGGTTCATTTCCAGGTAACCAGGAAAGACTGAAAGGACATGCATGTTTGTTCAGGAAAACTGGGACCCAGATTCACATGTCTGGACAGGAAATCAAGCTCTCTTTTGGGTCATTCTTTAATCATAAAAGATAGATATCCTGAGCATAATGGATGATAATGATAATGATCATTCAACATCCCTTTCATAGTGATGACAATACCTAGAAGGGGGAAAACATTTTTTCTTTATAGCAATGAAAGCGTTTGTGTTGTAAATAACACTGGAAGTTTGCAAGCAGAAACAAAAGCTAATTCAATAAAAAGTAGAAAAACATCAATTAATCCTTCTTCAAAAATATAAAACCGTTTACAGATGGCTACCAATCCTCTATACTCCAATGAGTAGATGTACAGAGAAAAAAATAAATATTCTGCACAGAATACAAGGTGTTGTTCTAAGTTTTGCTTCATAAAATTGAAAGTCCTCTGTGATTCTAAGGTCATATTAAGTCACTGTGTTTATTGAAACCTGTCCTTCAATGAAAAGTCCTCTGGGAGAAATGTGCTTGATGGGCATTTTGCCAGTGACTAGGTTGGGCCTTGTGGACACCAGACTGAAAGAACATAAGATCCTAATGAGGAGAATAAAACCCAGTGACCTATTACACATCACCACAGTGTGTTACAGTCTACATTACATGGAGGAGCAGTTGAGACAGTGACATACAAAGGAATGCCTGGCATAAAGTGAAAATTGTGCTCTCAGAGTTCCTCTATTATAAAATTATACAAACTGCCTTGGTCATCAAGTGCAGTTTTTTTTTTTTTCCATACAAGCAACACAATTCATGATAATTCTTTTAGTAAAACAAAAGAAAAATTATTTGTTATGATATATGTCGTTTGAGAAAAAATATTCTAAAAAAAATCCATGCTGTTTCATTAAGCAAATTGGAATTTACAAATATTCTGATCCATGACAGAAATAAATTTTGAAAAGTAAGAAAACAACAAAGGGAAAAAATGTTAGTTATCAAAGAGAGCAGAAAGCTTAATAAAGGGAGTTACTTGAATAGAGAAGTTGAGGTGAAAGAAGTAGAAATACCAGGAAATAAATAGAAAGAACAATATCACTTCAAACCTCTGATCAAATGATCATATCTTCTGTCCCTGAGGCTTTGATCTCTGCAAACATGGGCACTTCTTCAGTGCTGGGACAATATTGTAATTTCCTTCACAAAGAATGATTTCAGAGCCTTCTTTATGTCTTTGTTCCTCAGGCTGTAGAGGAAGGGGTTCAGCATGGGTGTGACCAGAGTGTACATCACTGAGGCTATTGCACTTGAGTGTGAGCTGTGGGTGGCAGCAGAGCTGAGGTACACTCCTAAGACTGTACAATAAAATAAGGAGACAGCAGAGAGGTGAGACACACAGGTGGAAAATGCTTTGTACTTCCCCTGAGCTGATGAGATTCCACGTATGCAGGAAACTATCTTGGAGTAAGAGTAAAGGATACCAGCAAAAGGACCCCCACCCAGCAGGACGGCTGCAAAATACATCACCACATTGTTAAGAAAGGTGTCAGAACAGGCAAGTTGGACCATCTGATTAAGTTCACAAAAAAAGTGGGGGATTTCCAAATTGGTACAGAAGGAAAGCCTCAATGCCGTTAAGCTTTGTAATAAGGAATTCAGGATACACACAATCCAGGATCTCAGAATCATCAGTCCACAGAGCCGGTGGTTCATGATGACTGTGTAGTGCAGGGGGTGGCAGATGGCCACAAACCGGTCATAGGCCATCACTGTTAGGAGAAAGATGTCCAACACTCCAAAGTGTATGAGAAAATAAATCTGTGTGATGCAGCCCTCATAGGTTATGACTTTGCTTTGTGTCTGGATGTTCCACAGCATCTTCGGGATGGTGGTGGAGGTAAAACAGATATCTACGAAGGACAGGTTGCAGAGGAAGAAGTACATGGGTGTGTGAAGGAGGGAGTCCGAACTGACAGTCAAGATGATGAGCAGATTTCCACACACAGTAATCAGGTACATAGTGAGGAAAAGCCCAAATATGACGAGCTGCCATTGTGGTTTCTCTGAAAATCCCAGAAGAAGAAATCCTGAAATTTGTGTATTATTGCCTGGTTCCATGTGGTGGAAGTGACTTCTAGGAAAGAAGGAAATAAAATGACTAATTTTCACACAAACTCGCATTACTAACATACTTGAAACGCTACAATTTATCATTTGTAGTCAAAAAATTCATGTTAATATTATGTCTATGGATATGGCCTCTTTGGGGATCCCTCATGCTACATCTGATATGGAATTTTTGCCCTAATCAACATTTTTTCTTAAGGGTCATGTATTCTACAGTTTTAATGACAGGTTCTTCATGCATTTCAGGAATGTAAACTGAGTGTTGACCATGATTTAGGCACTGTCTTGCCCATGCATATAAGATCCTGAAAACAAAAGTCCCTACAACTCAATGATGGAGATGAATATGCAGTGTAGGTAAATGATAAAATTACATAACATTTCAGATGGTGCAGGTGGCTGAGGAAAAGGAAAGCAGGCATAAAGGAGAGAGTGAAGAGGGTATTCTATTTTTCATGCATATTTAGCCAAGACCTGAAAACAAGGCGGCATGTGAACAGAGACCTCAAGTAGGACAAAGAGGGAGATGCAAGTTTACGTGGGGAAGTGTTTGTCCGGCAGAGGGAATGGTCAGTGGAAAGGCCCCATGGAAGGTGCTTCTTTCAGATGTTCAAGTCAAAAAGAGTGAAGTAAACATTGCAAAGTGTGTGAGGCTGAGAGAGTGATGAGAGATCTTGTCAGAGTGTTATGGAGTGAGGTGGCCTCTCTGCTACAGGTGAAACCTCATCCACTCTAGCTCTTGTCCTTTTTTAATCTTCTGAATTGAAACAGATCCCTGTCATAGTACTTTGTCTTGATTGAATACTGGCCCATCTATTGTAAGAGTCACCTTAGTATATGTGAGTCCTGCTACCCCTCTTCTGAGGACTTCCCACACTCCACAGGTCACACAGACACATGCACCTGTGGCACACCACGGCCTCCTGGGTTGTGTTATTCCCATGTCTTTCTCAGGTCCACGCATACTGAAAATGCTAGGAATGAACACAACCCAAGTTGGCCAGATCAATGATCTCTTCTTCTGTGTAATATGGACATGGTTCCCAGAAAGTCCACTACTTAAGCCCAAATAAACTTGGGCTCCATATTGGGGTGGCCATTTTCTGCCATCCATTAATATAAACATTAAAAAATCTACTCAGCAAACAGAGAGAGAGAGAATAAAATGGATGAGTAGAAAAGAGATCTCATAAGCTCAGGTGTCAGCTGAAATTTCAAGACACAGAGAGCCCTACATTCAAATGCTCTTTATTAATTTTGTTTCCAAGAAATCCCCAGGGTAGAAATGATCCTGTCATTTCCATCTATTAGTTAACATTCTGGCATCTGTATTTTAAGGGTCGTGTTTTGGAGTATATGGGCTAGGTACTACTGCCCCTAGAACTGTGTTAGTCCCACAAAATACACAGGCACACACGCACAACCAGCAGACACACACAAACACACACACACACTGTGCTGTGACTTCCTGGGGCCGTGCTACTACCAGACACTTCTGACCCCAGCCACAATAAGTAGGAAAGAAATGATACAAAGGAAGATGTCAACATCAGATTATCTTTACACGAAAGCATGTAAGTGTACACAAATTCCAGCTTGTAAGCCTCCCATGAACATGTAAACATGGGACTCCATATTCATATAAACATTGGGTCCCGTATTTAAGAAAACATAAACAGCACTTCAAAAACTGAGAGAAGAAAGATACAGATGAAGCGAAAAAACAAAAAAAATCAAACAAGCTCAGTTGGTTCCTAGCAATTGTGATGAAGAGAAAACTTCCTTGGTTCTGGCGCATTCCAACTCCAGTTAAATCCCCTTGATGCTCAGAATAACTGAGAAAGCAGCAAAAAAACTCACAGTTTATCCTCAAGAGAAGATAACTTAATCTTACAATAATGAGACATATTACTAATCGAACGTCCGATGAGAAAAATGAGCATAGCGAATGGGCCCTCGATTTATAACAGAAAATACACAACATGCAAGTATTGTGAGGGGTTTTTAAAAATGTAATGGTAAAAGACTTTTTAATAGTATTAAATGCAAAAATTCTGCAATTGGAAACTGAGTTTTGAATCTTGGAACTACCACATATTAACTGTTTGTCTATGGAGAGCCAAAGGACCATTCTAAATGTTAATATCCTCACCCAAATAGTCTGTAGGTGGTCGACAGATTTAGTCAGTATGTGAAAAATGCTTAAAATATCTTCTTCCTGTTAGTAAATGAATGACTATCACTGGTTATAAATTGAGACCAATTTTTTTCTGCTACCTCTCGAGTGTCTCCATTGCTTCCCCACTCTAGGGGATGAAATAATTGTAAAATAAAACTCTGTAACATACCTTTTCTGCATAATAAATGCATTTTTTTATTGGCTATCCAACATGGAGACAATACTGTAAAATGTACCTCTCAAGAACTGTTGTTGCAAAGTAATACCTACCTCCATTGTCTGGAATGTCTAATAAATACAGAACATGTTCAAATGCACCCCTCTTAAATATTTAAAAAATGTCTTTAGCTTACTATACGTACTTCCAAACATAACTATATTTTACAACTCCTATGAACTGCAAAACTCAGATATGTTCTAATTTTACTGGAAATGTTTTACACCTCCCATTCCTTCTTCATTCTTATCCAACTGGACTTCTTGTCCCATCATTTAATTGTAACAACAACCTTTGTATTTCTGAGTTCAAAAGATGCTTCTCACTTTTAACATATTAAATAAATTAATTATAAATTAGTTAATCTACTCAGCCAAAAATGGCAATATTTCAGCTTTGGCTATACTGGTTTGGCTCCCAGGTGACCTCAGGTAAAAGTTCTCTTCTTCCACTCTCTCTGAACCTTTTATGAAGTACCCGGTGAGCTCTCAGACTCACCTGGATGGGGCCTCTGGGACAAAGGTCTTCATGTGGAAATCTGAATTCCTTCCTGGATGATTGCTGTTAGAGATTGAAGCTGTGTTTCCAGACACTACAGCAGGAAGCAGTCAAACATCAGTTCCCAAACCAAACTTAATATTCCATGAGCAGTAACCATCCCCTGTCCAGCTCAAAGGTTGCACATGTGGATAGACTGTCACAGAGGAGATGTTTACAGCTCCCTATGTCTGCTCACTAGGCGCTGTTTGCATTGTTACTCCCACCTCTGAGTGCATCAATTCCCTGTGAAACACTGGTCTGGACACAACAGAAATTATTCCTGTTGACTCTCTTTTCTCAAGAGACCAGATTAGAAATGAAGTGAATTCATTTTTTATTACTCCTTCTCCATGTACTCATTTGACTTCAAGAAGTCTAACCTCCCTTGCATTTATCTCAACCTTGATTTAGTGTTTTCTCCAAATCTAGATGGAGGAATCTGACTTGATTAAGTTACTTGAGGCTCCAAATTATTGACTTGTGGGGGGGAGCAGCTCTTGATATCTATAGAAAATTGGTATTCCTGTCTTCAACAAGGAAGAATAGTGTGTTCCTTTGATATAAAACCATAGGTACCATAACCATTGGCTTCATTGCACTTTTAACAACTCTATTAGGTGTCTCATTCTTTTAGCACAAATTAAGAGCTATCATTTAGTCCTTCATTTGTAAATGTTAGTTACTTATAACACATATTTAGATGCTTTTATGCACCATAAACCTAGCTTAGGTTCTTATATGGCTTATCTCATTTAAGTTTTTAAAAGTCCATTCTATGTGGTCAGCCCTATTATGAACCTCACTTTACATTTTCAGAAATGGGGCTCAGAAGGGTAAAGTGACTTCTCCAAAGTTATGACTGAGTAAGTGATGAGTTCTTGTTGAAACTCCAAGTTGTTTTCGGTTCTCATGCTCTATGCCAGGAGTCGTCAACCAGGGATAATTTTGCCTGCAAGGACACTTGGCACTGTCTGCAGATGTTTTTGATTCTCACAACTGCAGAAGTACAACTGCCACCTAATGGGTTGAGGCCAGGTGTACTGCTCAGTGTCCTACAATGCACAGAATGCCCCACCACAAAGAACTGTGCAGCACAAATGTCAACAGTGGGAAGATTGAGAAATACTATTCTAAACCAGAGCATCTCCACCATCAAAGTGCATACAAATCACTTGTGGATCTTGTTCAAATTCAGATTCTGATTCAGCACGAGTAAGGCTGGTCCAGAGATTCTGCATTTATGACTGCTCCCAGTTGATGTTGATGCTGCAGGTTTGATCCGTGGACCACTCTGAGTGTCCACACTGTGGTCCAGTGTTAGAGACACATGTAGGTATTTTGAGGCCTCCTCCACTAGGAACGCTCTCACACAGCTTAGGTCTGACATTGTCATCAAAAGTTGGCCTCAGTAGTTCAGCTTCTGCATACACAAGTTTACACATCTCTCTCATGTATTTCCCTCATGACAGGAAACTGAACTTTTAGGCCTTTGGTTCTTTGTCTATAATCTCAGGATATTCCATCTCTGTTATGCAGTGGATGTGAGAAGTAAGAAATATTTTAGAGCTCAGCTCTAAATATTAAAAACAGAGATTTTCTTTAATTCAGAATTTCTCAATCTCAGCACGATTGGCATTCTGGGGCAGATCATCGTCTGAGGTGGGGTATGTTCTGTGCATTGCAGGCCTCCACCCACCCCTCCCCAATGTCACAGCCCAAAGCATCTCTGGATGCTGCTAATGCCCCTTTGGAACAAAATTGCCCCGGTAAGAGCCACAGTTTTCATTAACCATCTCAAAATGTTTTAGTTGTATAGGTATATCAGCAATTTTGATAAAGAATATAAAAGAACAGCAAAAGTGTAAATGGCACAGCCACATCATGAGAAATTTGGGGACCATCAAAATAATGAATCAGCATTTTGCTGGTTTATTAGAGTGATGTCCATAAGGTACCACTGAGTAAGAAAGAAAGGGAGAGACAAGATAGAATAAAACATTTTCCTAAAACATAAAGAGCACTTCTCATGTGCACAGGAGTCTGCTTATGCATTTGAACTTAAGGTGTGTGAATATGTATGGGTGCATACATCAAAAGAAAAGTTTTTTAAAAAAAAAAAAAACTAGCAACTTAGGGAGGGAAGAATCACAGTGAGGATGCTATTGACTGAATGTAGTACTTTCAAAACAACTGTAGGAAACCAAAGAGATTGAAAATCAGAAATCAACTTCATACAAATATAAAATATTAAAATTTAATGACATTCATGAGTGGCTATTCATGATTCAATTGCTGGAGACTTGGAAAAAAGGAATATAACAAAAAGGTTTTTTTGAAATTCAGAGAGGAAGCAGTATCTAAAGTTATAATTTTATTTCATATGAAGATATAGGAGTTTAAATATGCTTATTGTAGATACAGATAATCTTTAATCAAATGTAAAGGAGATTGGCTTCCAGATTATGGGCAAAAATGATACACCTTTTAGAAATAGATGTAATCACAAAACACAGAAAGAAAAAATCAAGGATTAACAGAGATGTTAAAACAAGTTGGAAAAATGTATAACGAGTGATTTATTAGCACAATATGCAGAAGAACCTTCATTTTGATTTTTGTTTAAAGCAAAGATTCTCAAATGAAGAATAAAAATGACAGCTCATCTTTCAGTTACAAAAAAATCAAAGGAGGAACACAAGATAAATGACTGATAGAATCGACCACAGAATTTATAAACTCTTACACATTCTCCTCAGTAGATCTATACATGAACCAGTGAACCAAAAGGAAAACACCTAGTTGGTGAAAAAAAAAATCCTTTTATTTTTTGAAGGAATAAATACAGAAACAGGTATAGAAACACTGTGACCTCGTCGTACAAAAGCTAAGGACTCCCATGGACAATTCACAACAGAGAAGCATAGGGCTACAAACCCACAAACACAGTCAGGTTCACGGGTAATAAAATAAGTGGAAAGTAAAGCTCATCAGCATACCTCTTTTCACATGTTACATAATTTTCTATCATGCGAATACCCAGAGTGAGAAGATAGCATGATAGATATGCCTCATGACCTGCTGATGTAAGATAATCTTTTCAAGCATTCCTTAGTCTGGATCTTTCTCATCTTTAGGTAAATAAAGTCAAATACGCTTCACTTCAGAAATAAAGAAAGAAACGCCCTCACTTCACTGTACTTCCCTTCTCAGTTGATACGCTATTTTTCCACACTCATTAACTGCAAAGATCCCTAGAATTCTGTTCTGCTTTTGTGGGGAGAACTTTACACATCTCATTCCCTTTTCTAACTGAGCATCCATTACTCTAATTTAACTGTCAACATTGGACCCGTGTATTGCTGAATTCAACGTTCACTTTTTGGTTTGACATTACAAATGAATACATTAATTACTTGATAAAGCAAACAAACAAACACAGTGAGCTCTGCAATCTGGGCTGTGCAGGGTTGGCTCTCAGGTCACCTCAGATAAACCTTGGATTTCCTGCTCTTGAACCTTTCCCACGGTGTCTACAGGGCTCCTGGATGTTGTCTCTGAGAGGAGGGTCTCTGAGTAGAAATATGATTTCTGCTTGGATGGTAGAGGAGGGAGACTGAAGGTTTATCACCAGACAAGAGAGCAAGAAGGAGTCAAATATCAGTTATGAACAAGACGTAGGACTCCAAAAGCAGCAGCCATGTCCCACCCAGTCCAAGGTGGCACATGCTGAGGGACTACAGCAGAAGGGACATTTACAAATGCTTATATCTGCTCATTAGGTACATTTCCTCTGGTTATTCCAACCCCTGAGCGCATAATTTCCCTGAGAGACACTGGTCTGTTCAAGAGGGAGATTTTTCTACTGATTCTCTGTTTCTTGGAGATCAGCTGAGAAGTCAGTGGGAGCCAGTTTTGCTTCCTCCTTTTCATTTAACCCTCCTGACTTCCAGAGGTCTAACTTCCCAGTACAATATCACATCCCTGAGTTTAAGTTCTGTCTAATAGGTGAGACGGAAAAACTTGTGGATTAGGCCTCTTGTATCTTCAAAGTATTAATTTTTGATGGGGACACAGCCCCTGACGTCTCCAGAAAATTGCTTTTCCATTCTTCAACAAGGGTTGTGAGAGAAGTGTTGCATTTGGGAGTAGCCACCTTTTCGTTAAGACAAAAAGGTGAACGTGATTATTTCAAGAGAACAACTGTATTCGTGCAAGAGTTTTGTTCTTTTGACGGACTTAAACCAGATTTGGGGACCATTCATTTCCTATCTTTCCGTTTACACGTACTCTGTGCTCTCCTAGTAATCCTCAATTGCTTTGACTTTTCTGACGGCAACAGTCTGTGTCTGACATTGTCCCAGGATGGCTTTTCCACATGTGAACTTCATCCTGGGCATCCCTTGTCATGAAATCTGCACTGACTCTCCACTATTTTCATAAATAAGTATCAATTCTGTAGCCAAAATATGTGCATTTCTGTTTTCTGAATGCTGTCTACCTGCCCATGGTTCAATTTTCATCCTTTGCCCCTGACTTTTGGTCAAAATAATAAACTCTTTGAAATATCTTGTGTACACCTTACAATTCAATTATCATCCACATTTATCCTGTGATCTCTCTTCCTGGAGACATTTTACCCTCTTATTCACCTTTAAGGCTCAGTAGTATGATAAGCATGTCTGCGTGGCCTTCACTAACCTCCCCTGGAAGAGTTGACTATGTTTGTATCCTCTTTGTCAGATTTCAGTGCCACCTCAGGTAATTGCATTCATTTATTTTATGTCTCTTATCCCGTGAATGCCTCAGGAGAAGGAACAATTTCTTACACTTTTCTTCATCCTTGGGACATAGTTTAGTGCCTACCATATAGTAATTGCTGCATAATAATTTGCAAAATGCCCAAAAGAGCAAATGGTTAAGTGACATTAAGCAGATATTGTCTACAATGAAAGAGAAAGGAGAAGCAGGGAAAAAGGAGAAACGTTCTTGAGCGGGGGAGGTTCCATGATTGTGAGCCATTTGGAGAAAGAAGATATTAAGGTATTCAGAATCTCTCTTACAAAACAGGGATTGGACAATTATTATGAGATATTCCGATATTAACAGTGAAAACACCTAAAGAGAGGTGACCTCCTCCTGGGACACAGAAGTTTAATAGTAGAAGAGGCGATCATGGAACACCAAAGCTGTTTCCCAAGATTGAAGTTGGGACAAATTGGCATCCTGTTTTTTGTCTCCTAGCTCTGGAGAACTAAGTCTCATAAGGGAAAGAGAGACAAAGAATATTTCATTAATGAAATTCATGGGAATTGAGCCCCTAAAGAAGCAGAAATTGTAAATGCTTCTGCTACACCCACTACAATCTATTCTCCCAATCTCAGGTGATAAGCAAACATCATTGCGTTCTGGAAACTTCATGAGTGGGGCCATCTGCCCTTCATGTAGGCATAACTTCCAACATTATTAATCATCCATGGAGGAAAGTGGATCAGTGCTCTCAGGCTATTCTGTGATGACATCGAGGTGAGCACAGCATTTTCACAAGTGCAGAGGGGACATGTGATGGTGTGAGGGAGCCTTTTTATTGGTAGTTACTTTGGGGGCATCACTAGGGAAAGTAAGTTATACAGAATGTAGTAACAGCAAGTCCTGCCAATACAGACTCTGATTCTGGAAGGAAACTCGGGAATCAAACATCTTTCTCTGATCTATCTTTTCCAGTGTTTGTGCTTAATCATGGGGCCTTCGTTCCTCAATAGTATTTCCTTGATTTTCATGGTTTATTCTTTTTCTCCCATTTTGGGAATGTCTGTTTATGCTTCTTCAATAATTTGTTTTTGCAGTCATTAAAAATATCTTTTTTTTTCCCAACAGTTAATATACGGTAGGCACTAAATTTTATTCTGGATATTAAGTAATGGCTAAGACACTGTTTATTCTCACAAGGTACTCATTGTCTAAACACGATGAGAGATGTAAAAAAACTGTAATATCCTGAGGTGACATTGACCTCTGGTGAATTTTATCCAAAGAAGTTGACTCTGCAATGAGAGTCTAGTGAAAGCTTCACAGACAAGCTTGTGACTGTGCTCAGCCTTGAACAAGGTGTTGGAATTCTCCCAGGTGGTTGAGAGGTGGGAGTACTCCAGGATGAGGCAAGAGAGGAGGACATTTAGGGGTTAATTAGACTGTAAGGTGTGTTTATAAAATTACAATATTATATTGTAATTGTAATGTAGATTAGTACTATCTGACCAATACTCAGTAGCAAAGTGTGGGAAATGAAACCACATGAGCCTGGTCAGAGAGAACACAGTCAGATGAAGAAAGAGCCTTATATTTTGGCCACAGGATTGTAGTTTGATTCTGAAATTAGTAGACAGTAAATGCAGGTTTCATGCAAGGGGACAGCCATGATCAGGTCTGCTCTGTGTAAAAGTCACCCAGGTCAATGTGAGGAACAGACTGTTGCTGCTTTCAAAGTGTGAGAGAGACTGAGGGACGGAAACAGCACAGAAACCCTGGGAGTGGAAGGAGAGGAGCGGGTCTCTGAGGGGGGAAAATAATGTATCCAAAAATTCCAACTAATTTTTCCATTAACTAGTGTATTTTTACTAGAAACAATGCCAGAAATGTTATATTCATCATTTAAATCTCCCAGAAACTATGAATTTGGTATCATTATCCTATTTTATAAGGAATGTGACTGACTGTAGTGATAGTGCTTGTGCAGGGCACATAATGGAGTCTGGAGACATGTTCAGAACTCATCGTTTCCAGGTATTTTGCGTTTCGCGAGTACTCATATTTAATTAACTTTATTTTTTGAAGAGTTGTACACTTACAAAAAACTTGCTGTGATAGTACAGAGAGTTTCCCTCAGCTCCATTCCCAGTTTCTGCTCGTATGAACACATCCTGTCTGTTATCCTACACTACATTTAGTCCTTTCTGCCTAGCCTCCCCTGGCTGTGACAGGTTCTCAGGCTTTCATTGTTTTTTAAGAACCTGGTAGTTTTAGGGAGTAACGGTCAGGTGTTTTGTAAAATGTTCTTCAACAGAATTTGTCTGTTTTATTCTCATGATTAGGTTTGGATTATGGATTTGGGGCAAGAAGATTAGAGAAGTAAATTGCCATTTTCATCACAGCATTTCAAGGGTCCGTGCTCTCCCTGTGACTTCCCCCCATTGATGTTGATGTTGGTCACCTGGCTGAGGCTGCGTTTGTCAGATGTCTCCCCTGCGCAGTCACTCTATCCCCTTTGTCCACCCCGTCCCCTTTGTAGGGACTTTTGTCTGTGCAGCCCACGCTTAAGGAGCGGAGAGTTAGCCTCGACCTCCTTTAGAGCAGAATGTCTGCGTGAATCATTGGTATTCTCCCACACAGGAGATTTGTGTCTTTTCATTTCCTTTTTATTCAGTTATTTACATTGGTACAGTCATTGATATTCATATATTCTTCGGGTTATTATCCAACAACTTTATTTATTTTGTTGCTCAAATTGTTCCAGCTTTGGCAATCGAGAGCTGCTTCAGTTCGCTGATGTGTCCCTTTGGCGTCCCCCCGTCATTCTTGGCTTTTTTTGAGTAGCATTTCATTACTTTCTTATGTTGAATGGCACTTTAGTCTCATTTTCCTAGATTTCCTGCCCGGATCCTAGAACCAGTTATTTCTACAAGGAGCGCTGTTTCCTTTTGTTGGAGTGTGGTATTAGAATTAAGACCTGGGTACCAGGTGTGTTTGTTGCTGTCAGGGCATTAGATCCTTTCAGAGGACGTAGCAATGAAATATATCTGTGTGTAGTAACCTGTGTGTATTCAAACCCCTATAAATATATCTATACTCAGCCTTCTGTCTCTATGTTCAGCTAAAGTAAGTTCACACTGATGTCTCCAACTCTGTCTCCACGTGGATCATTCTAGACTCTTCCCCTTGCTTATCTGTAAACTCCTACTCCAAATAATAACCTTGTCCCCACTGTTCACTATCCATTTAGTTATCTGCTCATTTTCAGTGCACATGTATAGAAGTATCAGCGTTGTTAACGATACCCCCTGGGTCACAACTTTATCAGCTACAATACAGTGTGTCTGCACAGTTTCTTTCATCTTCAGTTTTACAGACTCGACTCACTTCCCAAATTACATATTTCTGTACATTTTCACCCACTGCATTCATTCAGACTGTTTCATACATTTGTAATACAGTTAGATTTTTTTCACATCTTTCATTCACTTCTGGGATTTTCTTGGACACCTACATGTCTTTTTGTTTACACACATTGTTTCACTCTCTGTGCTGTAAAATTCAAGGTTTTGATAACTATCTAATGTTTTGTCCATATTTACAGTATTATGCAGAAGAATTTCACTGCACTAAAAAATCCCTTGTGCTTTATCCATTCGACTATCCTTCCTCTTCCGTGAAGACCGTGCTACCACTGTCATTTTATTGTCTCTATATATTTACCTTTCCTAGAATGACATAAAATTAGTGTTATGCAATAGCCTCTTCAGATCGCTTCTTTTACTTAGAATAAGCGTTAAAATTCATTCATGTCTTTTTGTTACTTAATGCTTTGTTTCCTTTTATCACTAAACAATAATAATCCATTTTATAGCCGTACCCCGGTTCTTTCTCCACTCACCTATTGAAGAACATCTTGGTCATTTACAGTGCTTAGAAAGTATAAATAAAGCTACGCTACTATCTATATTCGCCCACAGGTGTTTTGTAAACCTATTTCCAAATTACTTGGGTAAATACCTAAGAATGCAGTTGCTGGATTGTGTGGTAAGTCTATGCTCATCTTTCTAAGAAACTGCCAAACTGTCTTCTGATATGGCTGTACCATTTTGCTTTCCAGATCGCAATAAATGAGAGTTTGTTTAGCCCCACATCCTCACTTGCAGTTGGTGTTGTCAGTTTCCTGCATTTATCAGTTCTAATAGGTGTGTAGAAGTGTCTCATTGAGGTTTTATTTGAAATTCCCGAATGACCTATGGCGGTGGTCGTCTGTCCTCAGGCTCATTTGCTGTCTGTATGTCTTCTTTGGTGAGGGATATATTAAGGTCTTTTGCCCATTTTTCAATAAGGTTGTTTATTTTTTTGTTATGGTTGACTTTTAAGAATTCTTTACATATGTCTTGGACATATTTTCTTTATCATATATCTGTTTTGCAAATATTGTCTGCCAGTCTGTAATTTGTCTTTTGACTCATCGATTTTGCCTTCCACAAAGCAGGAGTTTTTAATTTAATAAAGTCTAACTTGGGGCCGGCCCGCTGGCGCAGTGGTGAAGTTCACGCACTCCACTTCGGCAGCCTGGGGTTCACAGGTTCAGATCCTGGGTGTAGACCTACACACAGCTTGTCAAGCCATGCCGTGACAGCATCCCACAGGCCAAATAGAGGAAAATTGGCACAGATCAGGGTCAATCTTCCTGATTAGCTCAGGGTCAATCTTCCTTACCAAAATAATAAAGTCTAACATCAGTTTTTTTTCATAGATTATATTTTCAGTTTGTATCTTAATAACATAATTCCAGATTCAAGTCCACTTAGAGTTTGTTGCATAATTTTTTTAGAAGTTTTATTGTTTTGCATTACATTTAGGTCTCTGTTCCATTTTCTAAAAGTTTGTGAAAGTGTCAATTCTATATCTATGTTCATTTTTGTAAGAGCTTTAATGAGGTGCAGTTGATAGAGAAAGAACCTGACATATCTAATATGTACTAACTGATGACTTCTCCCCCATACCAACTGACATATATGTATAAATTTCTCCTTTAGCCTGTGACAGGGTGGATCACATTGATTTGATTTTGGAATGCTGATACAACCTTGCATACCTGAAACAAATTCCTCTTTGTCCTGGTGTATGATTGTTTTACATTGTGGGCTTCAGTTTTCTAATATTTCATAGAAGACGGTACCTGCTCATTTATGAGAATTGTTGTTCTCAAGTTTTCCCTACTTTTAAACTCTAGTTTTGCTTTTAGGGTACTGTTGGCCTCATAAGATGAGTTGGAAAGTGTTGTCTCTGGTTATATTTTCTGGAACAGATTGTTGGGAATTAGTATGATTTCTTTCTTAAATGTTTGGAAGAATTCACTAGTAGTTTTTGTTGTAAATGAATAGTTTTTATTATAGCCACATATATGTAACATAAAATTTACCATTTTGACCATTTTAAGTGTAAAACTCACTGGCGTAAAGTACATTCACATTTTTTTAAAAGATTTTTTTTTATTTTTCCTTTTTCTCCCCAAAGCCCCCTGGTACACAGTTGTACACTCTCCGCTGTGGGTCCTTCCAGTTGTGGCATGTGGGACACAGCCTCAGCGTGGCTCGATGAGCAGTGCCATGTCCGCACCCAGCATTCGAACCAACAAAACACTGGGCCACCTGCAGCGGAGAGTGCGAACTCAACCACTCGGCCACGGGGCCAGCCCCAAGTACATTCACATTTTTGTGAAGCTTTCACCACTTTCTCCCAAAGTTTTTATTATTATTATTTTTTAATTATCCCAAACTCAAACTTTATGCCCTGTAAAGAGTTACTCCTCTTCATCCTCCCTGTACCCCCTGGTAATCTCTGTTCTACTTTCTGTTTCTTTGAATATAACTTTACCAATGTGCCATATGTATAGAGTCATGCAATATTTGTGCATGTGTGTGTGAGTGCGCGTGTGTATGGCTTATTTCACTTAGCGCAGTGTCTTCAAGGATCATCCATGTGGTGATCTGTATCAGTATTTCATTCATTTTTGTGAGTAATATTTCCCTGCATGCATACATCACATTTTGTTACTCTCTTAGTCCACTGGTAGGATTGGGACATTTTGGCTATTGTGAAGAATGATCTTATGACTACTGTTGTACAAATATCTGACTGAATCCCTGCTTTCAGTCCTTTTGTGGATGTACCTAGGGTTGGAAATGCTGGTCATATGATAATTCAGTGTATACATTTTCTGGAAGAGCCACACTGTTTTTCACAGGGGCTGCACCACTTTTGTTCTCAGCAGCAGTGTGCAGGGGTTCCAGTCTCTCCACATCCTAGCCAACACTTGTTACTTTTTTCTTCAATAATATCCATTTACTTGGCGTTAAGTGGTCTAGCATTATGGTGTTGAATTTCATTTCCCTAATGACTAATTATGTTGAATATCTTTTCATGTACTTATTGGCTATTTGTATATCTTCTTTGGAGAAATGTCTATTCAATTCCTTCAGCCATTTATTTATGTATTTATTGCTGAGGAAGATTCACCCTGAGCTAACATCTGTAGCCAATCTTCCTCTTTTTGCTTGAGGAAGATTTACCCTGAGCTAATATCTTCCTCTGTTTTGTACGTGGGTCACCGCCACATCAGGTCTGCACCCAGGAACAGAACCCATGCCACCAAAGTGGAGCACACCAAACTTAACCACTAACTTTGTCCAGATTTTAATCCATTTGTTTGTTTTTGGTTGTTAAGTTGTAATAGCTTTCTATATATTCTAGATGTTAGTCCCTTATAAGATAGAAGATTTGCAGATGTCCTCCCCATTCTATGAGTTTTCTTTCCATGCTGTTGATTGCATATTTGATGCACAAAAAGTTTGATTTTCTTGGAGAATAGTTTATTGATTTTGTTGTGTTAGCTGTGCTTTTGGTGCCATTGCCAAAGAAACCATTGCTAAATTCAACATCACAAAGATTTCCTCCTATGTTTTCTTCTAAAAGTAATATATTTTTACCTCATATTTAGTTCTGTAATCCATTGTGAGTAATTTTTTGTATATAGTGTAAAGAAAGAGTCTAAAGAACTTGAAAACACAAATGCATAAAGATACATGCACCCCTATGTTCATTGCAGCATTATTCACAATAGCCAAGTCTTGGAATCAACCTAGGTACCCATCAAGGGACGAATGGGTAAAGAAGATGTGGTATATATACACAAGGGAATACCACTCAGCCATAAGAAATGATGAAATCCGGCCATTTGTGACAACATGGATGGCCCTTGAAGGTATTACGCAAAGTGAAATAAGTCAGAGGGAGAAAGTCAAATACCGTATGATCTCACTCATAAGTAGAAGGTAAGAGCAACGACAAACAAACACATAGCAATGGAGATTGGATTGGTGGTTACGATAGAGGAAGGGGAGAGAGGGGAGGGCAAAAGGGGGTATTAGGCTCACACATGAGGTGATGGGCTATAATTAGTTTTGGGGTAGTGAACATGATGGAATCTACACAGAATTCGAACTATACTACGATGTACATCTGAAAGCCATATAATGTTATAATCCAATGTTGCTGCAATAAAATAAGTTAAAAAAAGAGTCAATTTTCATTCTTTTCCATGTGTATCCAATTTTTCTAGCACCATTTATTGAAGACTGTCATTTCTATATTGAATATTGTTGGCATCCTTGCCAAAAATCATTTTTACATATATACATAAATATATGTTCATTTCTGTGCTCTCTGTTATGTTCTACTGGTTTATATTTCTGTCTTTATGACAGTATCAAGCTGTTTTTATTACTGGTTTGAAATTTTTTATTATAAGGTTTGAAATCAGGAATTGTGATTCATCCAACTTTGTTCTTTTTTAACATTGTTTTGGCTATTAGGGGTCCTCTGCAATTCCATGTGAATTTTAAAATGGGATTTTCTAATTCATTAAAATGGTTGGCATTTTGATAGAAATTGCATTGAATCTATGGATCACTTTGCATAGTATTCTCATCTTAACAATTTACAATTTTCCAGACCGTGAACATGGGATGTGGTTCTTCTTATTTATATCTTCTTTGTATTGTTTTGTAGTTTGTATTTGTAGCTTCATGTGCACAAATATTTTGTCTCCTGGATATTCTTAACTATTTATTCTCTGTGATGCTATTGTAAACGGAATTATTTTCTTAATTTTTTTTGAATTGTTCAGTAATAGCATGTGGAAAAGCAAATGAGTTTTGTGATTGGTTTTGTATTCTGCAGCTTTGCTGAATGTATTAGCTTAGCAGTTTTTCTTTTTTTGTGAAGATACATGCTTTTTTATAAAATAAGATAATGTCCTCTCTGAACAGAAGTCATTTTACGTCTCCCTTTTTAATTTTGTACCTTTATTTCTTTTTCTTGCCTACCTGCTCTGTTTACAACTTGCAATAAAATGTTGAATAGAAGTTGTGAAAGAAGACATGCTTTTCTTGTTTCTGATCTCAGGGCACGTTTTCAGCCTTTCACCGTTGAATATCGTGTCGGTGGTGGGTTTTCACATATGGCTTTCATTACCTTAAGGAAGTTCCTTCCATTCCTAGTTTGTTGAATGTTTTTATTATGAAAATATGCTGAAGTTTATCGTTATTTTTCTGCATCAATTGAGATGATCGTGTGCTTTTTTCCTTTAATATTGTTAATATGATGTATTACAGGAATGATTTTCATAAATTAAACCATCCCTGTATCCCAAGAAAGAATTCCACTTGGTCACGGTGCAAATTTTATATAACATGAATAAAAGCCTACCAAATTCAGTTTGCTAGTATTTGGTCAAATATTTTTGCATCTATATTCCTAAGGAGTGTTGGTCTGTACTTTTCTTTTCTTGTAATGTGTCTATCTGACTTTGGTGTCAGTGCAATTCTGGCTTTATGAAATTAATTAGAAAGTATTTTCTCCTCTTGAATTTTTGGAAGAGTTTGGGAAGGATTGGTGTTAATGATTCTAACTCCATCTGGTGTTTTTGATCCTTAAGCCATGATGACTCCATTCGAATGCCTGGATTACAAAACTCAACTCTCCTAGGAGAGAGAGCTCTTTGGCTCATCTACTAAGCTGTTCTCTACTGCCTAAATCAGTGATGATTTAGGTGAAGGGTATGTGACACTACAATCATGGATCTATCTCTTTCTTCCCGTGTGTGTGTGAGTGTGTGTGTGTGTGTGTGTAGAAAGTACGGATGTTATCAGTGAGCTATACACAGGTAAAGCAAGTTGAAGCTGTGTTATGCAATAAAAAATGCAGAATTTAGACCAACTGGAAACTGAGAGAGAGAGAAAATTATGGAGGGATGACATATCCAATTTGTATACATTACACAAAAGGTATGCTGTTTAGATATCACATATAATACTACATATATGTAACCATCACTTGAAATATCATTTACTGATATACTAATATTCTATTGTCAAGTGGAACACACACATATCCTAGAACAAATCTCTTCAAGCTCAAGCTTATGTAAAGTTGATATCACTGCTTTCCCCAAAGTGTTCAACAATAGTTGGCACAAAAAAATAAGTTACAATATTTGTTAAAATAAACAAAAAAGCCTCAGGGAATTTATGTAGGAAAGCATTGCCTTGGAAATGTTTCGATTAAGAGTGAGGATGGATAATCAGTTTCATCTGCGTGGAAGGCAAGGGGCATGTGGGATTCCTTGACATTATCAGCTGCATGTGCTAGATCCGTAGATAATATATACAAATTAACTAATTAAAAGTGTTTAAAACAGTAATCACAGCATTACTCTTAATTTTTGATAACTACTTTTGGCTAAATTTGCAATGCTCTTGTCTCTATTCCAGCAGTTTCATCAGTTACATATAGCAAAGAAATGAAATCCGCATTTCTGACTTTATCCTCCTGGAACTCTCAGAAGAAGCAGAGTTACAGCCACTGCTCTTTCCGCCGTTCCTGCCAATATATCTAGTCATGTTCCTTGGGAACTCTGCTGATTTTGGCTACTATCACTGACTCCCTCCCTACCCTCCGATGTACGTCTTTCTCTCCAATGTGCCCTCTGCAGGTACCTGCTCCCTCTCCACCACCATAACAAATATGTTGCTGAATATCCAAAGTCAACCTATGAAGGCTGCCTCACCCAGGTGTGTTTTTGCTTCCTTTTTGGAGGATTAGATAACTTCCTCTTTCATTGATGGCCTGTGATCAGTGTGTAGCCATCTGTCACCCATTGCACTACATGGTCATAAGGAACCCCAGCCTCTATGGTATCCTGCCCTTGCATCCTGGTTTTTGAGCATTCTGGAGTCTTTATTACAGGACTTAAGTATTTTGCGACTTTCTTTGTGTACAGAGTCAGAAATCCCTCATGTTTTCTGTGAACTCAATCAGGTGATCCTCCTTGCCTGTTCTGACACTTCCCTCAATGTCCTAGTGATGAATTTTGTGGTTGGACTTGTGGGTGTTAATTCACTCACTGATACTCTTTTTTCTTGCTCTAAGATTGTAACCTCTTTTGTGAACATTTTGTTAGCTGGGGGCAACTATAAAGCATTTTCCACTTGCGAGTCTCATGTCTCAGTGGTCTCTTTGTCCTATTGCACAGTCCTTGGAAAGCATCTTCGTTCTGTGCCTTACAAAACTCCAGCAAAAGTGCAACGGCCTCAGTGACGTAGACTATGATGACACCCCTGCTAAAACCTTTTGTGTACAGTCTGAAACAGGGACATAAAGCAGGCCCTAAAAACCTCTTCAGCTAAGAAATTTTCTCTATACAGGACACTTTGCCTCAGGATTAGAGAATTTCTCTAGAATAACAAGTCTCAAACCGTGAAAGACCTAAATCGTGATACTTGTATTAGTTTATTGAAAGGTAATCTACAATTTACCTTATTTATGTAGTTCAATCTTTTAACTTTTCACATTATAAATGTCTGTTCTTCATTAATTTCTGTAAATTATTTTTACGTCTCTTACTGTGTTCTTTGGGTTCAGTATAGACAACAGAAGGCATGTATGAATTTTCTGCAGTAAAATCTTTAATCCAGGGAATTGGGTACTTATAAAATTATAGGAAGAGCTAGAAGAATGATGCTGTATTACAGTCCTTGCCAAATGAAAGCAACTGCCTCTTGCCTTATATCCTTGTGGATAAAAATTATTTTCTTTTCAAAGACTGTGTAATAGGGGCATGAGTTTATGTTAACAACGCCAGAAAAATGTCATGTGTGAAACTGGAGTCACCATATAGTTAAGTTTATAATAGCTTTCTTCTGGTCTCCAATATCTAATTTTCTTCTGCACAGTGCAGAAAACTTAAGTGGGGGGTTAATAGAAATTATAATCTCTGATCTTTCAAACATTTATGTTGTCACTAATCTCTCTGATTACCCACAGGTGTGTTATTGATTTTCGTTTAATATTTTGATAGCACCTCTGTCAGGCCAGATTCCTTGGCAGTTCTTACCTTAATACTCCTCATTCACAGCTCATAAAAGCAATGTGCATGTTATGTCAACTGCCAAGTACGTGTCTTTCGGTTGTGCATCCAGATGTTGGGATGTGCTTTAAAATCCTCTGTAATCTTTGTGAGAGAGTAAGGCAAACGGCTCTTTCGTTACCTGACCTCGAAGCTACCGCTTTGATTTCTAAGCGATGGGTGCATATTATTGCACTTTGTTGTTTGATTTGTAAGCCACGGGGGCATAGGCACATTCTCTCATAACCAGTTTCCAATTTTGCAAAAATTGATTTAGATTTTACCAGCTCAAACATTTTAAATAGATTTTATTAAGGTCATAACAGTTTATAAGATTGTGAAATTTCAGTTGTACATTATTGTGACTCACCATGTACATGTGCCCTTTAACTCTTATGCCTGCCCCTCAATTCCCTTTCCCTCTGGTAACCACTATTCTGTTCTCTTTAACCATGTGTTTGTTTATCTTCCACAGATGAGTGAAATCATGCAGTGTTTGTCTTTGTCTGGCTTATTTTCACTTAACATTACACCCTCATGCTCCATTCATGTTGTTTCAAATGCGACAATTTTGTCCTTTTTAATGGCTCAGTAATATTCCATTGTATATCTACACCACATCTTCTTTATCCAGTCATCAGTTGAAGGACACTTGGGTTGCTTCCACATCTTGGCTATCGTGAATAAGGCTGCAATGAACATATGAGTGCATAATTCTCTTTGAATTGCTGATTTCAAGTTCTTTGGATAACTATCCAGGTGTGGAATAACTGGATCCTATGGTATATCTATTTTTAATTTTTTGAGAAATCTCCATAGTTTTCCAAAGTGGCTGCACCAGTTTGCATTTCCACGAGCAGTGTATGAGGGTTTCCTTTTTCTCCACAACCTCTCCAACATTTGTTGTTTTTTGTCTTGGTAATTATAGCCATTCTGACAGGGGTAAGGTGACATCTCATTGTAGTTTTGATTTGCATTTACCTCATAATTAGTGATGTTGAACATGTTTTCCATGTGTCTGTTGGCCATCTGTATATCTTCTTTGGAAAAACATCTGTTCATATCCTTTCTACATTTTTTGGTCAGGTTGGTTTTTGTTGTTGTTGAGTTCTATGAGTTGTTTCTACATTTTGGAAATTAACCCTTTGTCAGATATATGATTTGCAAATATTTTCTCCAAGATGGTGGGTTGTCTTTTTGTTTTGTGCATGGTTTCCTTTGCCTTGCGGAAACATTTTAGTTTGATGTAGTCCCATTTGTTTACTTTTTCTTTTGTTTCCCTTGCCTGAGTAGACATGATGTACAAAACGATGCTTCTGAGACCAATGTCAAAGAGCATATTGCTTATATTTTCTTCTAGGAGTATTATGGTTTCAGGTCTTAGATTCAGGTCTTTAATCCATTTTGAATTAATTTCTGTGTCTGGTGTTAGAAAATAGGCTAATTTCATTCATTTGCATATGGCTGTCCAGTTTTCCCAACATCATTTATTGAAAGAACTTTCCTCTCTCTGTTGTGTGTTCTTGGCTCCATTGTCAAATATTAGCTATCTATAGGTCTTTGGTTTTATTTCTGAACTTTCAGTTCTGTTCCACTGATCTGTGTGTGTGTGTGTGTGTGTGTGTGTGCTTGTGTGTATGTTTTGTGCCAGCACTATGCTGTCTTGATTCCCATAGCTTTGTAGTATATTTTGAAGTCAGGGATTGTGATATCTCCAGCTCAGCTATGTTCTTTTTTCTCAGGATTGTTTTGGCTATTTTGGGTCTTCTGTTGTTCCCTATAAATTTTGGGATTCTTTGTTCTATTTCTGTGAAGGAAGTCATTGGGATTCTGTTTGGGATTGCATTGAATCTGTAGATTCCTTTAGGTAATATGGCCATTTGCACTATGTTTATTCTTCCAATCCATGAGCATGGAATATCTTTCCATTTTTATATATCTTCTTCATTTTCTTTCAATACTGTCCTATAGTTTTAAGCGTAAAGGTCTTTCACCTCTTTGGTTAAATTTATTATTTCACTTTATTCTTTTTTTTTGGGATACTAAATGGAATTGTATTCTTGACTTCTCTTTCTGCAAGTTCACTGTTAGTATATAGAAATGTAACTGATGTTTGTAAGCTGATTTTGTATCCTGCAACTTTGCTGTAGTTGTTGATTATTTCTTATAGTTTTCGGATGAATTCTTTAGGGTTTTCTATAGATAGAATCATGTCATTGGCAAACAGTGATAGTTTCACTTCTTCCTTTCCAATTTGGATACCTTTCATTTCTTTTTCTTACTGAATTACTCTGGCTAAAATCTCCAGTACTATGTTGAATATGAGTGGTGAGAGTGGGCACCCTTGTCTTGTTCCTTTATTGGAGGGATGGTTTTCAGTTTTTCACCATTAAGTACGATATTGGCTGTGGGTTTGTCGTATATGGCCTTTATTATGTTGAGGTACTTTCCTTCTATACCAATTTAATTCACAGTATTTCTTTTTTGCGGGAAGATTAGCCCTGAGCTAACATCTGCCAATCCTCCTCTTTTTGCTGAAGAATGCTCGCTCTAAGCTCACATCCATGCCCACATTCCTCTACTTTGTAAGTGGGAGGCCTACCACAGCATGGCTTGCCAAGCGCTGCCATGACTGCACCCGGGATCCTAACTCGCAAACCCCGGGCTGCCAAAGCAGAACGTGTGCACTTAACCACTGCACCACTGGGCCGGCCCCAAAAGTTTTTATCATAAATAGATGTTTGGTCTTGTCAAATTCTTTCTCTATTGAGATGCTCATGTGATTTTTCTTCCTCATTTGGTCAATGCCATGTATCACATCGATGGACTTGCAGATGTTGAACTATCCTTTCGTCCCTGGTATAAATCCCACTTGATCATGGTGTATGATCTGGTTAATGTATTGCTGGTTTGACTTGTGAATATTTTTTGAGGATTTTTGCATTTATGTTCATCAGCAATATCGGCCTTTAATTTTTCTTCTTTGTGTTGTCCTTGTGTGGTTTTGGTATCAGGGTAATGTTGGTCTTGTAGAATTAGGTGACCTCAGGGGTTACCGTTGAATTGCAAAATGGATGGGAGGCCTCAGCAGGAACTGACTTCAGGATCTGGTGGAGTTTGAAGCTGGGCGCTAATTTTCTGGCTGTGGGTGTAGGGGCTGGTGCCGCATTCCAGGGAGAAGTGATGGCTCCCTGTGTTCTTGGGGGAAACCAGACCCAGGAAAGAGAAGAAATGACAGTTTCCTTTCACAATGGACTTGGGAGGGGAAACATTTAGCCCAGAAGAGAAGTCATGTTCCTGAGGTCACTGGAAGAAGCTGCCTCTGTGTCCACCAAGCAGAAAGGCCTCCTTCATGGACTCACTTTATCCAAATGACACCAAGAAGGAGGAAAACATGAGATGCCCTTCCAGGTGGGAGATCTGCGATGGTGGAAACTGTGCCTGGGAGGCTCTGAAAGGCCTCACGGAGGTGACATTTGCTGTGTGCAGAGTGCCAGATGAGAGGCACGCCTGCCTATGTCTGGGAACAGTTTGATTGTCAGGGAGAAGGCACCGCTGGTGCAGAGACTCACAGGAAGAAGTGGGTCTGACCAGACAAGGTCAGAGAGGTGGCGGTGTGGCTGGAAGGAGCCTGAGAAGAGAGAGGAGGGCAGATGGGGGCACGGCAGGGCTGGGTGGCAGGAACTGGCAGACTGTGCTTTTTCCCATCACTCTCTGATGACATTGCTCTAAGACATTGCACCTAGAAAGTACAAATCCTTAAGATCTCACAAAGCATGTGTGCCAAGAATGGGGCACGGCTTAGCTGGGTGGCTCTGCCTCAAGGTCTCTGTGAAGCAGGGTCTGTGGCTCTATTGCGGCTCAACTCGGGGAGGGTTTGCTCCCAAGTTCACTCACATGCATGTTGATGGGGTTTGTTTGGACTGAAAGTCTGAGTTCCTGCCTGTCTGTTGGCCGATCATTCCCTCCGTTCTCTCCTATGGAGCCTCTTCACAGGGCAACTGAAAACATGCACACTTGCTCCCCCAGTTCCAGAGATATAAGAGGCAGAGAGAGAGAGAGGGAAATAGGAGGAGGGAGAGAGGGAGGGGGCTGAAGAATGTGAGTAAGAAAGAAGTGCCAGGCTTTTTGTTATTAACCCCGGGTTGTGTGCCATCCCAACACCTTGGCTGCATTCTGCTCAGAAGCCACTTTCTAACAGCAGAAGACAATGAGCACTGACAGCCATGGCGGAGGCTGCCCTCCACATAGGCCAACATGAGGCACTTGGGTCTGACTCTAAGTCAAACAGGAGACCGTGGAAGGTTTCATGCCAATGACTGGCAATATCTGAATTTCTTCTAATTTCAACCCCTTAAAGGGGAAGACATGGAAATGAGGTCCAGAGGGGCAGGGACTTGCTCAAGGTCAAAGAGCTGTGACCCAGGCCTGTTTTGAGGGGTACTGCACATGACATCCCACCCCTTCTTGTCGTTCTTTCATCTCTAAGTGTGTGCATCAGACACATGGAAACCAGACCACATGTGTTGTCACTACTGTCTCTTCCACAGCTGAGGATGTCCTGAGGGAGCTATTTCTGGCCTTGTCCCCATCATGCAGGTTGAGAGACTGAGGAGGCCCTGGGAGGCACAATGGCGTTTCCAGGACACAGAGCTTCTAGGGAAAAAGAGGCCTGAACTCAGCTTCCTCAAACTGGAAGCCTGGCTCCATCTCAAGGTCCTGTGTGGGGCTCTGTCCTGGCTATTTGTGTACAGTTCTGGAGATGACATGGGCAAGGAGGGTGAGCAGCCAAGATCCCAGAGGGGTTTTGGGTTGGTGTGATTGAAAGAAGAGGCCCGGGTAATGGAAGCTTGAGGAAGTGACCTCACTTCCTTGGTGACAGACCCTAACAGAATTTAGCACACTGGTCCCCAGGCGCACACATTCTAGACATAGCCTCCTATTGAGCTCACTTGAGTGGAGACACTCAAGAGAGCAGGATGCTCTGCTGTTGTCTCCCGACTTGTCGAGGCTCTGGCTTCAGGAAAGCCAAGAAACAGAGCCTTTTCAGTCGCTACACACATTGGCTTGGCCCTCACCTGCACCGCCTCTGGCCATTTGGCAGGAGGAGACCTCAGGTAACACAGGGCAGGCCAACCACATTAGGCCACAATGGGATCTCAGCCCCACACTCCTCTGAGCCTCCTTGTGTGTCGGGAGGTGGAGGGGACTGAGGGCTGGCAGGGCAGAGTGGGGACCCAGCCTGGGAAGGAGCCCTTTGCTGGGTGTTGTAAGCCTGGCAGTGTGTCATGTTCCCAGCCCAGGTGGTGGCTAGCAGGCTGGGAGAGTGGGTGTTAGGGACCAAGCTCCTCTATGCATGTGTCAGTCCGGAGCCCTCCGGGTGTCATTCCCTCCCTGGCTGGAGGTGTATGCAGATACTGCTGGTTACCTGATCTGTGCTGGGGTTTCCTCCTGTGGCCAAGCTGAGGCAGGCCCCTCAGATCTCCCTGCCCGGCTCTAGGGCACTGTCTTTGCAGAGCTGCACGCTGCAGGAGGTGGTCAAATAGCTGGCGGATGGCTTCTGGTACTCCATCTCCCTGGACAGGGGGCAGCTGCACCGTGCCACCATCAATAACCAGGGCTGCTCTGAGGTGAGAGTGGACACGGAGGGGTCTTCCAAGCCAGGCCCCTGAGATGACCAGGGCCAGTCCAGAATCCAACCTCAAACTGCTGTTCTCCTGGGACTCTAACAGGGCTGTCCCCCCTCAGTGTCCCACAGTCCCATTCCCAAAGGAATCTGGACATCCGCTTCTCCCCACCAGCTGCATAGGAGGGTAGGAGGGCACTCTTCACATTTCCCTAGGAAGATTAGAGAAAACATTGATGTCATTGTCACTTCCCACTAGGCCCTGAGTATCTTTGAATTTTGCCTTTTTTGGAACATGGAACCTCGATAACGAGGGTCTCCAAACACTCTTTAATGTAAGAGAAATAACCATCAGCGTGTTTTGAAAGTCAAAGGGATTCTCAGAACATGTCACTGCCTTGTACATTGTTTCCAGACCTGGGAGGGGTGAGGTGGCCACATAACATTTCCCTCTGGGTCAGGGTCTGATGAAGCCTCAGGCAGTTAGAGGGGATGTCCCTCAGCCCTCACTTTGGGCGGTTCTCAGTTCAGACCCACAGGACCTAGAGAAGCCACTTGGCATGCCTAAACCTCTGTTCTCCTCTCTAGACAGGGGGTGTCTGTTGAGGATTCACTGGGCCAGTGCTCTTCACAGAGGGAGCTCTGTTGTCCCTCAGTGAGCAAATGGCCTCGAGGGAGCTCAATGTGTAATCCTTCACCCGCCCAAAGTCAGATTGTACTTTGAAAGCCCAGAGACTTGCTGAGTGTGGGAGCCCCTGTCTCTCCTGTTGCACATGTCTGGGAGGGGCTAGGAGTTCCTGCGTGAGCTGCAGACTTCGATAATCCTGGTGGTTTGCAGTGGTGGCCCTGACCCTCTGTCCTCCTCGTCCCAGCCAGAGTGAAGGTGAGTACACTCTGTGTGTAACTGAGGCCTGCAGGATGCCTGCCTTCCAGGCAGACATGATGCAGAGGCTCTCAGAGTCTGTGGTGCCAGCCTTCCCCGGTAGAGTCCTCTGCAGTGTCACCACCTCCCTCTACAGCTCCTCAGGCTCCAGCACATCCCACCAGGTCCTGGGCCAGCTGTTTCCCAGGTGACTGCCCGCCTCCTCCTCAGCACAGTGGTGACTCTGCCCACTGCCAGCTGTGTGTCTTGCCTTGGGAATGTCACCACATCTCTCTGAGCCTGAGTTGGTTCCTCTGAAATATGGGGTGGGAGAGGATGAACTTGCTAGGGTTCTCCCAGGGATGAATGGGCTCAGCCATCCAGGTGCTTCCATGGTGCCTGGCTCTGCAGAGAGGGCCCTGGGTCATGCAGTGCTTGCTGGAGGTGATTATTTCTCTGCCCCCCATGAAAAGTAGTCTTCCTCTCCCTTCACTGGCTTGTGGCTTTTTGAGTTTGGAAAAACACCTGGAGAGCACCCTGTCAAGGAGTTTGAGATGCCATCCAGCTGGTCCTGGTGTATGTCCTTGGTGTAGCCATTTAGGGATCTCTGGGGCCACAGAGGGGCCCCAGGCCTACTCAGACCCCAGGGGTGGTTCTGGTTGGGGTTCATTTAACAATGTCTATGAAGGATGTACTGTGTGCAGGACATCTGGACACACTAAGTGTCACTCAATAAATGAAGCAGACAGCCTCCCTGGGCCTCCTCTCTAATCTGAGAGTCAGTCACACTTGACATTATTCCTAAGTCCCATCTACCCTCCATCCTGGGTGATGCCCTCATCCCCTTTGGGACACATGGAGGCAGCTTGGCCCATTGTGTGCGGGATGCTGGAGGACAGCACCACCTCCCAAAGTGAGTGGTCTTTGGGTGCAGAAGGAGGGCCTCCTGTCTCTAGCAAACAGGGTGCGGGGAGAGGATGGAGGCTGTGCCTGGGGCAGCCCTGGGAGAACCCTGCATCTCACCCATATTGTGATTCCCATGGGAAGGCTGAGTCCTGGTGGCTTCCACTCCAGTAGGACTGGACTCAGAGAGAGCTGTGCATGGGTCCCAGGCCCCCTGAGAACCGGAAGGGAGGCTGGGCTGAGTTGTCTCCTAGAGACCAACTCCCAGCAGAGTCCCAGCTCCTTCTGCCTCCCTTTCTCCACATCCACCCCTTGTGAGTGCCACCACCAGGTCCATAGTAGGAGGTGCATGAGCAAGCTGCTCACAGATCTGCTGTAGTCTTCATTCCAGTGGCCCATGTGCATGGAGGGCTGGGGTGGGCTGTGTCCAGACCCTTGGGGAGGAGAGTGTTGGTGGGAACAAGAGACTCTCACAGACTCTGTCTTCAGCCTGCTGGACGAGCAGGCCTGCCACAGCCAGGGCAGCCAGCCAGGGCTCAGGGCGGGGATGGGCCCCTCCTCTAGAGGGTGAGGGGCTGGCACAGGGGCCCAGATGCTTACAAGAGTGCCTTGGGCAGGCAGTGTTTAAGGAAAGGCCGGGCCACTGACTCTCTGGTCCATCTGCCTCCCCCCCAGTGCTATCTATTTCCTGCTGGGAACCTGGCTCGGCCAAGGGCAGGATTGCAGGGAGCCCCTGCAGTTTCCCTGTTGGACCCTGCAGCTGGCCACTGTGCATGTCAGCTTTGGTGGCTCACACGTGGAGGGCCATGCCTACCTTCTGCCAGGCCACCTGGAGCACCTCAAGGCCATTGAGGCCGAACAGAAAGGTGAGGGGACTGGAGTCTGAGAAGACTGTGTTGAGGTTCATGGGCTAGAGTTCCATTAACGGCAGTGGAGTCCTTCCTGTCTTTGGAAAGGCACGGAAACTGTCAGGTGTGTGAGTGAAACTTTCTGTTTATCCTGCTCCAGAGCCAGCTCCAAAGCTCCTGTCACTTCCAGAGCCAGAGCCAGAGCCAGAGGCAGCCCCTGGGCTAGAGCCAGCTCCAGCTCCAGCCCCACCACCTGTGGCAGAGTTTGAGCCATCATCACCTGCATCAGACCCTACATGGCTGGAGGAAGGGCCACCATTAACTTCAGCCCCAGTGCCAGCTCCTGAACTAGAGCCCACTGGACCCTGGGCTGTGACCACCGAAAACCAGCTGAGGGAGGACAAGCCGAACCTCTTGGACTTCCCTCCCCGGCTGGTGGCAGGGCAGCTGACAAGGATGGAGGCGGTGAGCAGCGGGGCTTGCAGGGCAGGGGGGCCGTGCCTTCCTGTGCTGTGAGCTGCCCCACACCTGCCATTCCTTGATCCAAAATCTGATGATCTGGGTCCACATTCCTGCTCCCCCGTTACCAACACTGTGACTTGGGCACTTTCTTAACCCCAAGCGCTCGCTGTCCCCACGTGCACAGCAGACCCGGACGCTAAGGGTGCCTGCTGCACGGGGTGGCTGTGCCGATGAATGAGGTGGAACAGAGATGAAGTTGGGCAGCGTCTGGGCCCTTTGGTGCGGGAGGGAGCTCACTGAAGTGCTGCCAGGTCCTTGGGTTAATCACGCCTGTGCCCAGGGGGCCTTCACATCCTCAGCATGTATCAGGCACGTGATGTGTACTGACTCCAGCGGAGACAATCACACAAAGCTGGTGCTTCTCCCTGCCTCGGGGGAATGTGCATGGGAATGGGGAGTGGGACGCGAGGGGGACTGGGATGGGTGGAAGATGGCCCTTGGGGTGGGCCGGTGGGGGCTGCGTTCCAGAGCTTGGAGGAAGTGAGATGGGGCTGGGGGCAAATGCCCCCCCTCCTTCTGCACAGCACTGTGTCCCGGGTCGTCTTGTGCTGGCACCTTCAGTGGACACAGACAAAACCCAGGGAGTCCCACAAACCTCAGAGATCACATCTTCTGCCTCCTGAGCTCCCGCTCTGTCCGCAACGCGCCTGGGACTGTGGGGGACCATGGATGCCGAGCTGGGGTGAGGCAGTGCTAGCAACACTCTGAATCTTCCTCAGGAGCTGTTTAAGAAATTGGTGCCCGCCCACTGCCTGGGCTCCATCTGGTCCCAGCAAGACAACAGGGACCGCGAGTACTTGGCACCCACCATCCGTGACACTGTGGCACACACGAACACCTTGGCCAACAGTGTCATCGCATGACAGCCCAGGAAAGGGCCAGGGTTGTGGAGATGTGGATTCAGGTGGCCGAGGTAAGACATGGGAGACCCATGGAGGCCCTGTCTGGAGTCGTGGGAATTGCCTCTTGTTTCTCAGCTGTTGAGATTGAAGTCTGTGGTCTGAGTCCCTGCACTGTCGCTAGACCCTCCTGCCAGGGCCACAGTGACCTTGACTTGAGGTCCTGGTGGTGGAAAGCTCACTTCCTTCCTGTGCTCCTTCCTTGTGTTGAGCTAAAAATCCTTGTGCCTGGCAGTGTTTCTCGTCGGGTCCCAGGTGTGCCCTCCCTGGGTTTCCTGGGCATCTGTCTCATCCAGGACAGGAGAAGTCCATGAGGGGTCAGAATCCAGAGCTGGAGAGCTCCAGCCCCCCCTCACAGCTCAATCTCTTCCCTTCCCCAGGGTGCCGAGGCCTCAGAAACTTCTCATCCTTCCACACGATCCTTTCTGCTCTGCAGAGCCCTGCCATTAAGCGTCTCAAAGATACCTGGAGACAAGTTTCCAGGCGGGTAGGCTGCTCTCCATCCAAGCACCACGAGGGTGAGGTGGACCTGGCAGCCGGCCTTGGGTCTCCATAACACCCGCACTCAGCTGAGACCACCTGGGAGACAGTGAATGCCTGGGACACAGACTGATCTGGTTCCTGGGTCTCTGAGTCTCTCAGGGCCCTTAGGCCAGCAGTTCTGCCCAGAATTCATTTCCTTCAATATCAGATCCTGACTTGAGCCCAGTTGGAGATTCTCAAGTGTTTCCTTTGCAGCAACAGAAATCTCAATCCAACTGAAACCAAGAGTGTTCAACACAGATCTGTGTGGTAGATATGGGAATGGAGGCCCCAGGTGACAACAGGAGAGGCCCCTCCCCAGTCCCATGGGGGCCTCGGGGCTCAGAGCAACCCAGTGAAATCCCTCATCCAGGCCCCAGGCTGTTTGGATCTTCTGGGATCTCAAACAAACGGGATTTACCCTTCAACCATCCCATAGTCTTTCTTTCTTTCTTTCCCCACTCCCCCAGGGAGAGTTCCTACACCTTTAAGAAGTGGTGCAGAGGAGAGCAGCACGTGAGCAAGAGACTGTTCCTGAAGGTAACCTGGGGCTGGAGATCTGGGAGGAGGGGTGCAGCAGGGGGCCGGGAACATCCTGAGGGCATCCTAGGAAGTGAGGCTATGGTAAGGCCATCCTGGGGTTCAGAGACCCCTGTCGGTGGGGCAGGAAGGAGATGCCTCATGGCCCCCCCAGCACCCTCTGCCCTCTCCCTCCATGTCTCAGTTTGGCTGTTGTTGGGACACACTCTGGGAGTGCAGAGGTCGGGACCATGGTCATTGGTGGGGCAGGGCGAGGGGTGAAGGCAGTGGGGACAGGGACTCTGGCTGGGAGAGAGATTGGCCTCTCCTCAGTGGGTCCTTGAGCAAGTCTCTGCCCCTCTGTGGGCCTCGGTCTCCTCCTCTGGGAAATGGAGGGAGATGACGTGGTGCAGGCCTCATGGCGGGGTGATACCATCCAAGGGAGGACAGGAATGGGAGGAGATTTGTGCTGGCTCCTCCTCGAGAGGTGAGGGGAGAGCAGTGATGACAGTCAGATGACACGGAGTCCTCAGGAAAGCGCTGGAGGGAGGTGGATTTCCCCTCACTCTTTCCTGATGAGGAAAGAGGCTCAGGGAGGCCTGGGCAGGCCCAAGGTCACACAGGAGTGAGTCCTGGAGCCAGGACTGGTCTAGAATCAGAGCACCCTGGAGGTGGGAACAGCATAGGCAGCAGGGGACTGGAGCCAGATGGCCAGGGTCTGAGGTCAGGGGCTTTGGGGTACATGTGGAGGGGAGCAGGGACTCTCTGACCCTGTCTTCGGCACCGACAGGAGGCGACCTCCATGTTGGCCACTGCACAGAGGGCCCACCATGGAGCCCGGGAGAGGCGGCGGCAGCAGGTGACGGTGCCTGTGGGGGAGATGCCCATGAATCAGAGGAGAGGGGCTCCCCTTCCCAGCTGGAGGCCACACCCAGGAGAGGCGCCTTCCTCCTTCATCGCATCTGCTGTGGCTGCCGAGCCTGAAGTGCCTGCATTGGCAGTGAGCAGGATGAGGCCTGGAAGGGCTGGGAGCAGGATGGTTTTGGGGTGGGGAGGGGCAGCGGCCACACCCCCTGGGATTGGCCCACAGCCAGCCCTGGGATGTGACTGGGGAAGTTTGGTGTCCCTGGAGGGGAGGGGAGGAGGAAATTGTGTGTGGTGGGAGCTCCTGAGGGTCCTAGGCTACTGTATGTGGGAACCTGGGGTGGGCAGGTGGCTGGGGTGAGGTGTTTCACGGGAGGGCTCATGGGGGCACCTGAGTGCTGGAACTCATCACCATCCCCACCTTGATGGAGCAGGGTGTCATCCCCTCCCTCGAGATGATCTTCAGTTACCTGGAGCTGCTGCATGATGAGACGGATTGTTATGTGGAGGTGAGTGAGCATGTAGGTGGGGCCGTGGGATCAGGCTCCTGAAGATTTGGGAGGAGAGAGTCCTGCCTGAGCCCTGAGCTCTCACACTTGGAAAGGTCCTCTCTGCAGAGCCTCCCAGCCTCCTGTGGAAGCCAGGGCATCAGGCCCATCTCAGCAACCAGTGATGGGAGGCTCTGCCTAGGCCACCATCCAGGCTCCCTGGGCTGCTGAGGCTCAGAGCTGCCTGGCTGTGTGGCCACAGGAGGTGGTGTCTGAGCTGCACTCAGCCTCTCCCTCTGGCCCTGCCCATGAGGGAAGAGAAGTCGGGCCCCTCCAAGTCAGGAAGCACATCAGAGCCTTGGCTGTCCCTTCCTGCCTGAGGCCTCAGTCTCCCCATGTGTCATCAGAGAGGGTTAGATTATAAGGTCTCAGCTCCTCTGCCCCCAGGTCTGGAGCCCAGAGCCTGGCCCAGGTCCAAGTCTGGTCTCTGGAAGGACCTGCCCACTGGCAGCAGTGCAACACTGGAAGAGGTGGGATAGGGGCTAGTTCTGAGCTAAGGGGGCTGTTTCTGATGGACTTTGGCTGTCTGCCTTCCAGGGAATGTGCTCAGCTGTCAGAATGAGGTAAGAAGCTGCAGCCTCACTGTGGTGAGAGTGGGTGTGTGGGAATCAGAGAGCCCCCCTTTCATAAGAAGCCCTCTAGCCCAATCCCTGGGTTTGGGCATTTATTTGCAGAGTTCGATATACAGAACTGGGGAGCCTATGGTGTTGGCGGGTTGGGGAGGGCTGGCATCAAGGACCCCTTCCTGGTAGAGGATCTATTTCGGGACAACTGTGAGAACAGGCACGTCCTGACTGGAATTGCAGGGAAGGAGGTTTCCCAAGTTGGCAAAGGCCCCACACTGGCTCCTTGTCCCCCTCCTCACCCCCTCCAAGAGCCCTGCAGGGTCCCCCACCCAGGCCATGTCTCCATCCTGTCCTTCCTCTGTCCCAGGAATTCAAATTCATCAAGGACATCAAGCTGGTCCAGAAGGCTGCAAATCTGTACACCATGCAGCCCGATGAGCACTTTGGGGCCTGGTTCCAGGCCGTGGAGCCCCTGAGTGAGGAGGCGAGATGAGGCGGGGCAGGAGTTGGGTGAGGGCAGGGCAGACTCTCCCTGCACACCAGCTCCAGTGTCCATGGCCGTGGCTCCATGTTCAGCCTCAGATCTGGCTGCATGATGACCCTTGGGACTCCAGCTGCTGGGAGGCTCTGGGAGGCACAGCTGTGCTGTGGCTCCTGGGAGCCCACAGCTTCACTCTGTCCTGTAGCTACAGCCTGTCCTGTCAGCTGGAGCCCCGATACCAGTGGTCCAGAAAGATTCGACTCTTCTTCAAAGACAAGAAGAGGCGCTCATCTTCCCGCCCAGGGCTGAGTGAGTGTCTGGACTGGCAGTGGCTGAATTCAGGGGCTCAGTACAGATTCAGGCCAAGTCTGGGCCAGGGGAGTTGGACAGCTGTGGTGCTGGGGCCCCAGCTCCACCGCTGAGCAGTCCTGTCACGGGTGATTCCCCTCGCATTTCTGGGACTGGTTTGTTCCTCTGTGAAGTGGGTGACACTAAATATCAGCCCCTGTGTCAGGGACATGGGGTGCTGTTGGCTAACTGAGCACTCAGCACCGGGTCTGGGGCACAGGGTACAGTGGGTGCAGGGAGGGGGGAGAGTATGCTGTGATTCTGGGGGAGGCCCCATAGGAAATTCCTCTCTCTATCCAGACACCAGGCCCCCAAAAAAGAGCCCAGCGGTGGTGGCAGATGATGCTCCTTGGACCAGCTGACTCACAGCACGGACACAGCGCGGACACTCAGGTGCACGGGGATATCTCTCAGATGCTGATATGAATGAAAACTTTGTGATCCATTTCCTGGGGGTGCCTGAAGGCCACAAGGGATTGGAGGATCCCACCATCTCCCTCACACATTTTCCCCAGCGCCAATTTTCCCTCTTTGGAGGGGCCATGTTTTTGTTGTCAATGATAAATGCTAAGTTTGGGTATTCTATTAAATTTCTGTTTTTTTCTCAGCCTGGGGGTGGACATGTGGTTCTTTCGCTCTCTGTGCTCATGGAAATGAGATCCAGAATCTCACATTCCTCCTTGAATTCAGAAACCTCGCAGAGTCCTCAGCTCAGGGCATGTGGTGAAGGGAGAAGTGCCAGTGCCGTCCCTGGCTGCTGAAGGACAGTCCCGTGTCCCCCTCACTCAGAGGACAGCATGATTGCAGTGTGGTTCACCTGGTCCTGGAGCAGAAGCGGCCCCTCCGATCTCCCGGGGCTGAGACATTGGAGGGACTTTCTCTGGCAGAACAACAGCCACGGAGACGGGGGTGTCTTTAAAAGTAGCACTTGCTTCGGGCCAGCCCAGTGGTGCAGCGGTTCAGTTCCCATGGTCCCCTTCTACGGCCTGAGGTTCACTGGTACAGATCCCTAGTGCGGACCTATGCATCCCTTGTCCAGCCACTCTGTGGCTGGTGTCCAGCATATAAAGTAGAGGAAGATGGGCACTGATGTTAGCTCAGGGTCAGTCTTCCTCAGCAAAAATAGGAGGATTGGCTGCAGATGTTAGCTCAGACCTAACCTTCCTCAACCACAAAAAAGCTGGCCCTGGCCTGTGCCTAGCACAATTCCTGCCCAGGACTGTGGCTGCCTTTCTGCACTTGGAGGACGAGGGAACATTTTCCCAGTTCCTCTTGCCCAAATGAGGAACTTGTTTTCTGATTCAGTCCCTGGAATTGCATCCACTGTAAGTGGGGAAAATCCTTTGAAACCTCAAAATGTGCACGTGGAGAGGGCGAGGCTAGAGGAAGGTCCTGTGCAAATGGACTAAGGGCAGGCAGGACTCTCCCTCTCTGGGCCCCTCTAGGGTCTCCCTGTTCACCTTTGACCTGGGCTTGGTCCTCCTGGGATTCTGGTCCGTGATTCTGATTCCCATTTCCTGCTTATTTTCTCTCCAAGGGGAAAGATTGGGGAGGCAGCTTTTAGCGCCACATCCGGGTCTCCCTCCACGAACCTGGTGCTCCCTGTGAACTAGGATTTTCAGTATCCCTGCACTTCCGCATGCAATTCCTTCTTAGGGCAGAAATTCCCTAGATGCCCCTAGCCTTTCTGTCAGGTCCATCGTGGCCACTCCTTCCAGGCTGTACCAGATGGATCCCAGGTGAGCTCTGGTTTTCCAGGATAACAGACCATCATCCAGACCAGGAATGACCCCATGGTATTCCTTGCTGCCCAGGGTGACCTCTGGGCTTGTGTGGTTCTCAGGGCCATGGTCTTGGACAATCACCAGTTTACACACTCTGGTGTAATTTGACTGGCTTTTCCTAAAGTGGCAGCTGGGCCCGAGCCCATGAAGCATGTAGCCCCTGGGGTGACTGGGGTCTTTTCCACAGTCTTGGCGGTGGTTCTGTCATCGAGGTGTGAACCTTTCCTGTTGGGAAGTTGGAAAGATGAGGCCTAAGAAGGGTGTGAGGTGGGGGTCCTGCGGGCAATACCACCAAACTAATGTTCTGTGGATGCGCATGGACACAGCCTCACCAAGTATAATCCGGAAATGCTCCCCATGTGGGTGTCCAACAGACACTGGTCAGGCTCAACCAGAGAACCCGCCTGATAACCAACAGCTAAAGGGTGACCACCCGGCCTTTTCAGACTCATCCCCAGGAAACACCATGTAAGCAAGGACCAGATGAATCGCTTGTCACTTCTGAGTTATCCCCTCCTTCCTGATGGCTGCAAGTGTCACTCAGACACTCGGCAGACTGGACTCTGCCAGGGAGCCCATCTCAGGACAGCCAGAAGCTGAGGATAAATCCTGGTTCCCGGCAGCCCAGGCCCTTGCTGATGCAGCACAGCCACCCAGGAAAGAGACTTGTCAGAGGAAGGTGGGGAAGGCTGTGCTGCTCCTCTCGGGAGAAAGAGTCGTGGCAGGTCCCAGGGCTAGTCCAGGTCCAGGATGAAGGCACGGGTGTCCCAAGAGTGTCTCCTCCAGGACTGGGATGCTCCTGAGAGCCGACCCGGCAGGTAGCAACATTCAGTAAGTCACATGGGTACAGCTGTGGCAGAGGAGGGACAATTTATCCTATCTCTGGGTTTCCAATTTGGAAATTGTTTGCTAAAGTCCGTGAGTAAAGCAGATAGAAAATCTGGATGACAGGTTTATTTTTGAAGGAAAGTATGAGTTACCAAAACTGGCTTCCTAAGAGCTAACTAAAGTGAAGAGAAAATAATAATGTGAATCTCTTGAAATGCCTCAGGTGCATATAGTGTCAGAGAGAAATCCTCAAAATGTTTGAGGAACTGGAAAGCCGGATTCTGTTTAAACTGCTGCAGGTGTAAGGTGGGGATGGGTGCTTGCATCTCGTCTTCCAGTGTAAGTGAAAACAAGATCACATTAGGAGTGAACTCAGTCTTTCCACAGTGGTGTAAGACATGGGATTGTACTCCTCACTCACGTACCTCAAGAATATCTTGCCACGTGGTCCATTCATTGGTGCATCTTCCATTTACAAGAGCTAACAAAAAATCTGTCCCATTGACAGCCATACCATCCAGTTAACTGCCACCTCACCCCACTCACAGTGCCCTGCAAGGCTCTCTTGGTGATCTGGCTCATCACAGTGAGGGATTCATGCCAGAGTATTCCAGAGCCCTGGAAACCATATTCATACCACCTCCAATTGCCAACATGGGAGGATCTCTGAATGGCAAACCTGACTCTCAAACACTGCCTTTACCTTGGCTCGCCTTAGGATTTGTCCCTGAATGACATGATTGGACCATTCACCCGACTGCTGCCCCCTCGGTTTTGGTGGCTCTGGAAGAAGTACCAAGATGTACTGGTCTTCCCTTCACCATTGAGGAGACCAAGGAGAACCCCTCTTGACTCCTCAACATGCCCTTAGGTTTTGATGTCTACACGGCCTGTCCCAGTGACCACAAGAACTTGGAGACCACTCTGACTCTCCTTAGGGAATTGAACTCTCTCTAACTACAACCACCAGACTAGAGCAAATCTGGGGCTACTGTTTTAGGAACAACTTCAGCATTTGCAGCTAAGGTGGGAACACTTCTGGAGATCTACCAAAGCCCCTTGGTAAGGGGTCTGGATTCTGGAGAGAGAGATTCTGGTCTTCACCAATGAGTTCTCTCATCCAATCATAGGGAAAGGCAGAAGCTCTACGTATGTCATCCCAAGGATTTCTCAGTTTGTGAGCTTATTAAGTGGGTTGGGAAGGAAGATGATGGTGAAGGAGAAGTGCCATGGAAACATTGAGACTCAGCCCAGGGTCATGCTCAAGGCCAATGCATCGACCGCACTGCTCCTGGGAACATTGGCTGAGGACAGCTCACAGCTCTTTCCCTCACAGGGCATGCCCACAGCATAGGGAACCACCTAACACCTTAGGACACAGCCCTCTCGAGTGACAGCCAGAGGCCCATGTCTGGCCGATAAGGGAATAAGAAGCCTGGTCTCAATTTGGGACAACACCAAAGGGCCGTCCCAGCTCCAGAGATCCTTGAGGGTTGGCGGAGACTCAGTGGCAACTGTCTTGTGCTTCAGCTTCTCCTTCAGCTATCCCCGCCTTGCTAACTTCCCATAGGGATATCTCCCTTGAACCCTTCCCTAAACCTTCCACATGGAATCCTCCCCCTCACAGTCTCTTTCCAGGGCCCCATCTGTGACAAGCAGCAATCAGGAGACATTAATGCTGAACACAGCAGCATGAGATTTGGCAAATGCTGTTCTGGAAGAATTATCTGTTAGACGATCTGAGAAGGTAGGTCATTGTAATCTCCAGGATAACTTAGGTAATGCTCTGGTAATAAACACAACAATTGAGAAATTCATTACTAAAGATGCATTTCTCCTCAGATTTACATCATACATTGATAGTTGAGGTGAAGGGATCCCTGCTTCCTAAGTCACGTGGGGCAAGGCTGATGGAGGCCCCACGATCTTGTTGATACACCACCCGAAACTGATGCCTTCTTTAGTTGCCACCAAAGGACAGAAAGAGCACCTAGGGTCTTACACATCCTCTTTTATTCTTTGGCTTAAAAGTGATGCCATTGGTCAGAAGGTGCCACACATCCTTTCCAAAACCAAGAGGTCTAGGAAACATAGTCTTCTGTGTGCCAGAGTGAAAGCAGAAGTGGATGCTGGCACCACACTCTCTTTCTTTTCACCAAAGGATATGATTGCTCTCCCTCTCACATAGAGAATTCACTCACCCTCTTTCCCAAGGAGGACATCTGAAGACCCGGTAAACTCAGAAACCCTAGCTGACCCTTGGGCTAAGGGGACAAAGACTTCAGGGGCCACACATGACAAAGAATACAGAACTCGCAGGAGAGGATCTGAAAATTCACTAAAGAAACTAACAAGGACTATTGTAATAAGCAGAAACAAGAAATGCTGGGGATGGGGAGAAGCTGACATCCACAATTGTCACATCATCCTATTCCAAATACTCAGTCTTCTGCAAGAAGTTGCAGGGCATAAAGAGCGACAAAGAAGGATGGCTTATACAGAGGAAAACTTCATGATTAGAAGGGGCCCTTGAGAAAGCACTGAGGGGTTACTGCAGAAAATTTTGTCTGCTTGTTGCTATTCACATTCCTGTGCTGAGCCTATGTCTTCATAAGCTTGTCGCGGGGATGCTGAACAGCTCTGTTTCGGGGTAAGACAGAGTCAGAGGTCATGGATACCAGCAACTGATTTGTCTATTTTCTTCTGTCTTTCTCCAAGACTATATCTACTGTCTCATCGTGCTTTAGAAGCAAAACCTGGAAAACCTACCAAAGCAATTGTTTTTGGGTTTTTCTACCAATAGTACAGAAAATATGGCTGTTATTTTTGGTTCTGAAACTTAATTTTGTGGAGTAAATTTCAACCTGAATTTGAAGTTTGTTTAAAATAGTTAAAAATAGAATAACCATATAACCTGGCACTTCCACTCCTAGATATTTACCCCCTAAAATTGAACACAGGTATGCAACCAACAATTTGTCTAGGAATATTCACATCAGCCCTTCGCATAATAGTCCAAGGTTCAAGGTCCATCAACTGATGAAGGGAGAAACAAAAATGGGTACATCCATGCAATGGGATAGGAATCAGCCATGAAAAGAAGTGAACTGCTGATGTGTGTATAATCTTTAAAAACATTATGCTAGTGAAAGAAGGCAGACACAAAAGGAGGAATCTTTATGTTTCTATTGATACGAAAAGTCCAGAAAAGGCAGATCAATTGATAGAATGTCCCTTCCTGGTTGCCAGAGGCTTGGCGTAGGGTGGAATGGGGAGCGACTGCTTAATTTGTACAGGGTTTCCTTTAGGATGATGAAATCTTCTGGTATAGACAGCAGTGATGATTGCACAGCACTGGGAATGTCCTAAACCCCACTGAATTGTGGGTGATTCACCTTTTCACAGTGAATTTTACGTGATGTGAATTTTACCTTAATTTCAGAAAACAATACAGAGTTCATTATCTCCCACAACAGAGTGTCAAGAGCCCCTGTGGCTCAAGGATGAAAGGGCTCTATCAACAACCTCAGGACTACTCCAGGAGTGGTAGATTTTCATTTTCTCTCATAGTGAGAGTGTTCTGTCCATTGTCACAACACTATTCTATTCTTGGCCCCAAATGTCCAAAGACAGTGAGAGAAAATATGCCCTGTCATACCCCTTTTCACTATACAGAACTTTCCTTCCAGAAGCCCCAAGGGAACTTTCTGGGTCAGGGTTGCAATCCAGCCCATTACTCAGCTACACTTTGAGCAGTGACAAGATTGCATTCAATTCCTTCCCCTCTGTTCTCGGGTGAGAGGAAAAGGCCATTTCGCCTGAGTCCATGAGATGGGAAACACCCAAACCAAACTTAGGTCCTAGCAAGGAGAAAGCCATCAGTACTCAAATAACTCCCTGTTCTAGGATTTAATTTTCTTATTAATAGACTGTACTTTTTAGAGTAGTTTTAAGTTTACAGAAAAATTCAGCATGGGGCTGGCCCAGAGGCATAGTGGTTAAGTTCGTATGTTCCACTTTGGTGGCCCGGGTGTCCCAGGCTCGATCCTGGGTGCAGACCTATGTACCACTGATGAAGCCACGCTGTGGTGGTGTCCCACATACAAAATATAGGAAGATTGGCACAGATGTTAGCTCAGCAGCAGTCTTCCTCAAGCAAAAAGAGGAAGATTAGCAATACATGTTAGCCCAGGGCCAACCTTCCCCACCATAAAAAAAAATACATAAATATATATATATATATATATATATATTCAGCAGACAGCGCAAGTTCCAATATTCCCCCTCATACCCAAGTTCACATACACTTTCCCTTGTTATCAATATCTTGCATTTGTGAGATACATTGCTTATGTTTGATGAGTCAACATTGATAAAATATTATAAAGTAAACAGCTTATATTAGGGTTCACTCTGTGTGTTTTATCTTTATTGGGCTTTGACGAATGTATAAGGACATCTATCCACTGTTACAGTATCATACAGCATAATTTCTCTGCTCTAAAAATTCTCTGTGCTCCTATTCATTCCTCCCTCCCTCTGCCCAAGTCCCGGTAACTACTGAAGTTTTTACCATCTCCTTGGTTTTGCCTTTTCCAGAATGTCACATAATTGGAATCATAGAGTATGCAGCGTTTTCCAATTGGTTTCCTTTACTAAGGAATATGCATTTAAGATTCCTCCATTTTTTTTTCGTGGCTTGATAGTTCATTTCTTTTTTATTGCTGAATAATATTCCATTGTTTGAATAGACAATGTTTTGTTTATCCATTTCTTTCTTGAAGGGCATCTTGTTTATTTGCCAGCTTTTCCAATAATGAATAAAGCTGATATAAACATTCATCTGTACGTTTTGTGTGGATATAAGTTTTCAATTCATTCAAGTATATACCAAGCAGTGAAATTGCTGGACCTTAGGCCAAAAATGTCCAGCTTTGTGAGACACTTCCAAACTCTCCTCCAAAGTGGCTGCACTGTCTTGCATTCCCAACAGCGATGGATGAAGGTTCCTCTTGCTCCATGTCCTCCTTAGCATTTGCAGTTGTCAGTGCTCTGGGTTTTGGCCATTTTAATAGGCATGTACTGGCATCTGATTGTTATTTTTAATTTGCATTTCCCTGATGGCAAGGATGTTGAGCATTTTCTGTGTGCTCATTTGCCATCTGTGTATGAAAGGGCTGAAACAGAATGGACTGCAGGAAAAGAGATGGCTGGGATGACAGGAAGGTGGAGGCAGAGGTGATCTTCAGGGCTGACTAGGCACTGACTATGCCCTCTGTCAGGTAAATTGTGGTCTACCTAACATTGAGCTTTGAGTGAAAACTCCATAGTATCTGGTTGTCCACACATATATCTTATTGAGGATTGAGTTTTTATATATATTTTTACTGAAGGATGCCGTAAGCTCTACGTATAAACAGGTTGCTGTACAGCAGGTGATGACTATGTCAGAGATGATGAGAGTCTATCTTGAGTGGATGGTGTCTGCCACACAAGCGGCATGTGTTTCCTATCACCAGAGACAGAAACCTAAACACTTCTGCCACTGCGTCTTGGAATTGGAGTCTCCAAGGAAAACACAACGCAGCCAAGCACTGGGTGGAACAATGCCTTACTCACATAGAGAAGACAGAGCAAGATCAGCTTCAGCGGTAGGCATTGCCCCCCATGGCCAGCGGGTTCCCCCTGGCAGCTGAAGCAGGGCCGTTGGCCTGCACCCACCCCTCTCATGCCGTAGAAGAAAGAACCTGACCCCCTCTGCAGGGGACAAGTATAGCAGTGGAGTTGTCCAGCTGCCATATGACGCCCAAGCTTAAGCAGAACGAAGGAAAACACATTGAGACTGGAATGGGAAAATATAGTCCCTCAAGAGGTGACAAGTCCAGCACAGGCTGTGCAGACTCCTTACCTCTTGGTGAGGAAGTGTTCCCCGCCCAAGACTCCTTCCTAAGTGGCCCAGTGGGGGTCCACAGACCACAGGCGATGGATTGCCTCTCCCAGCAGTGTCACTGGCAGCCAATGCCTCCCCCATTATGCATTTTCATTTTGAATTTGCCACCAGAGGGAGCCCTGAGAGGAACTACATCTCTTTTATCTCTTGGAGGTCACATCCTTCCTGAGAAGTTTCTGTATTCTTGGCTACATTGGGTTCATAATCTAATCACTTTTATATTTGTGTATGTAGCATGCGCAGTATCCCCTCTCTAATGTTCAGTTCACTTGCAACACTGGAGGTGATTGCTATTATATTTCTATTTTAGAGCTGAAGATTCTGAGGTCAGAAGAGATTACATAACATCTACGAAGTTATTACGTTTACTACGTGCTGAAGCCATGTTACCAGGTCAGACAAGCTTCCTTCAGAGCTGAGCTTTTTAACCTCTAATGACTTCTTGTAGAAAAGAGAAGAGTGAATGCAGGTGCTTTCTCAAGATCATTGATTGCAGGAGTTCTTTGAAAAGAAAACAAAAAGCAACGCCTTTGTGTAGGAAGAAGCCTTACAGTTCTCCTTTACCCGGTGTCTCATCTTAATTTTCACACGGAACACCTCACTTCACCAAATCTGTGTGGGTTTTCCCCACACCAAGCCATTCCGTGGACACCAGCTGGGCGTTCTACAATTTAACCTAATTCTGACACTCTGTAGCTGGAGATAGCGTCAGATCCCACTGGTTGAGGGCTCAGTCCCATGACACTGCCCCCCACTTCAGATGCCAATGGCAAGTAGTAGGTCCCCAGGTTACCCACATTTTCTGTCCAATTTAGCTACAAATCAGAGGTTACCGCGACTTCCTCCTCAGGTTCGATTGATTTTCTAGAGCAGCTCACAGAACTCAGGGAAACATTTGTATATGTTTACCAGTTTATTGAAGGATATGATAAATGAGACAGATGCACAGCCTAATGAAGAGACACACAGGGTGAGGTTGGGGAGGGTCCCGAGCATGAGAGCATTTGTCCCTGTGGAGTCGGAATGGATCACCCCACTGTAGGCAGATGTGTTCACCAACCTGGAGGCACCCCAAAGCCCATAGTATTGGGATTTCATGAAGGCTCCCTCACATAGGCATGATCAATTATTAACTCCACTTCCAGCCCCTCCTCTCTCTCTAGAGATGTTGGAGGGGAAAGGGGGCATGGAAATCCCAAGCTTCTAATCACAGCTTGGTCTTTCTGGTGTCCATCCTGCATCAAAAGCCACACAGGAGCCCACCCAGAGTAGACTAGTTAGAACAAAAAAGCTTCTATTGCTCTTGGCACTTAGGAATTTACCAGTGGTCCAGGAGCCCTGTGTCAGGAACTGTGGCCAGAGACCTATCTATATTTCCTAATAGCTCACAACATTTTTTCCATTTCACATTACTGTCTCCAGATACTGACTGTCCATACAGCATATGTTTGCACCCTTCTCTGCTGTATTAAGCCTGGGTGGGCTTGACTGCTCCCAGAGGCCACAGACGGGGAAGCGTCTGTAATCTGCAACGCCTGTTCATGAGTATCTGACTACAAATCCTATGCTCCTCAGGCATATGCAGACATGGATAAACTGCGGCCAGAGCTTCAAAATCTGGAAAGAATGTGCTAGTAGAAGTTGAACCCCTACATAGGATAGAGGGGGGAAGAATTTTCCCTCTATTCTTCTGGGTTCTTCTGGCTGTTCTAAGAGTTAAATTGACATAAGACGGAAAAAAGGAGAAAAAGAAAACAAAGTTTAATAACATGCATGCATGGGAGAAACCTAGGAAAACTGAGTAACTCACCAAAATGGCTGAAGTCACCACCTTAATTACCAACTCAAGCTGAAGACACAGGGGATGTTGGCGGTGGGGGATTGGGACTTGCAGGGGCAATTCACGTGGAGATGGAAAAGTAAATGTTTGGTAAATAAGTGTTGCCCTACCTGGCAGAGACTTTGCATACAGAGAGGACTGTGATCCACCTGGCCTTGCTGGGCTCCTCGCTGTCTGTCACACCTCGTTCATATCACACTGTAGTTTCCATGGTAGGAGCTCCCTCCTGGAACAGGCATTCCATCTAGAATTCTTTTAGACAGTTATGGGGAAGGTCAAAGTCTTTTGCACTTAAAATTGATCAAGCCAAAGAGACACATTTTGGGGCAGCAAATTCTGCTCCCCTACAGTAGTTAAATTCATGAGGAACTTGAGCAAATGGGAAATGTAAAGTTCTCCTCAAAGGAGGCCCACATTTTAGTTATCAGCATTATTACATATTTAAGTATGTAATGCATACATAGCACAACCGTTCAAAAGGTAAAAGAGGTCAGCAAACTTTCCTTCCAAGTACTCAGACACACAGTAGTTCACTTCAGAGAGAACAGTTCTTTAATTTTGGTGTGTATCCTTGCAGAGAAGTTACTTTCATATACAAATAGGCAGATGCTGAAAATACACACACCTACCTATATATGTATATAAATATATAAGTATATACTATGTTAATATGCAATCTCAAATACATATATGCATTTCTAAGTATTTATTTTTTTCTTCACACACATGTGGTTCCAAATCAGTACATTAGATGTGTCATCATTTCCCACAGCTTCAAATTATGTCACAGAATGTGTGGCTGCACCCTAGGTTAAATAACCCATCTTCTACTAACACACATTAAGGATTTTCCTCTATTCTTACAAGCAACGCTCCAATTATTAAACCTGTGTAAACTACAGTTTTCTTCTATGTAGGCTTACATGTAAGTTAAATTTTCAAAAGTGTATTTTCTGTGTGCATTTTCACTTGTGATGAATTTTCACTTGTGTGTCTTTTCACTTGAAAAATTTCTCATGGTGACTGTACCATTTTACGTTTTCACAGCAATGTGTGAGTGTCTGTTTCCCCAGCCCACAGTTCCTACTCTGACTCTCCAGTCTTCTTGTGCTGATGCTCTACCATCTTCTCACCTCAAATAATCATTCAAAGAGATCTTTTCCCTCTGTGTCAAGGCTCAGCGAGGATTCCACACTTGTCACTTTAGCCACATCTGTACTACAAACAGGAGAACACTGCAACATTATTCCTTTTGTAGGTTCAGCAAAATAAAATCTCATTCACACACATAATTCTAAGATTACTTAGGGTATTTCAATCTCTGACAATGGATAAAAACTAGTCTGAGAACATGATCCAGTACTTCTATAAAGAGTTTAATTGTTTTAAAAAATGTTATGTTGTGTGGACACTGAAAGTCCATGGACTAGGAGTAAACATGAGTTGGGAACTGAGAAATAATAAGAAATACATATATTGATGTCTGCCCCTGGTTCTGACACAGAGCTCCTAAAACCCTTGTAAAAACCTAAGTGGTGAGAGCACTAGTAGCATCTTTTGTCCCAACAGGTGACTCTGGTGGGCCCCTGGATGACTCCAGGATGGGGGCTGGTTACCAGAAAGACCAAGTCATGATTAGAAGTTTGGAATTTTGAGCACCATCTTCATCCTCGAGAGAGGGGAGAGAGGCTAGAAATGGAATTAATAATTGATCATGCCCACGAGAGAAAGCCTCCAGAAAACCCCAACAGTACAGGGTTTGGGGAGTTTCTGGGTGAACATGTGGAGGTACTGGGAGAGTAGCGTGCCTGGAGAGTGCATGGATCTCTGTGCCCATACCCCATACGTTGCCCTAGGCATCTCTTCCATCTGGTTGTTTCAGAGTTATATTCTTCTATGATAAACTGGCAATCTTAAAATTCAAACATTTCTCTGAGTTCTTTGAGCTGCTGCAGCAAATTAAATTGAACCCAAGGAGGAGGTTGTGGGAACCTCTGATCTATAGCCTGTGGGTCACAAGTGCAAGTGACAACCGGGGCTTAGGATTGGCATCTGAAGTTGGAGGGTAACAGTCTGGTAGGACTGAATCCTCAACCTGTGGAACCTGATGCTGTCTCCAGGTAAAAAGTGTCAGAAGTTGTTTGAATTGAGTTGCATTGTAGGACAGCCAGCTGCTCGAGGCTCCTGGCTCCAGGAACCTCAAAAAGGAACAGAGAAGGAAGTGACATGAAATACCTGTTCTTCAATAATTCTATTATAAAAATTAATAATATTATCTGAGGAAATGTGGAAATCACACAAGCCAGGAAAGGAGAGAAAAATCGTCATAAGATGCTTGTACAATAAAAAGCAATGTGAACATTTGTTTGCCTGTTATAGAATTTTGTGTGTGTGCGTGCATTTTAAAGTATTATAACTTAATATACAATTATAACCCAGTTTCAGTATTCACTATTGTAACAAAATAATTTCCCCATACAAAAAAATAAACACAAACATTTTAATGGCTACAAAATTATATTGAGGGTGTTTCATTACTTACTTAACCATCTCAGTCTTTGGGAAATTTAGTTGTTTTCTATAATATGCAATTATAAACGATGCTGGTATTAACACATATTCATACTAAAACATTCTTCTGTATATTTTTTAATTTCTTATGCTAGAATTATAAGAGAGCATGAACTGAGAAAGATTTTAATTGCTCCTAATTTATATTTCCACCACCACTACATAAAGATTCTTACGTCAACAGTGTTACCATAATGGATTAGTATTTCTTTAAACAATAATTTTGGAAAGGGAGTCTTGGGATGCAATCACAAAGGTAACCATTGCAGGACAGGAAGTCTGAGTTTCCTTCCTACATAGATTTTACGAACTCTGCCTAAAGTCAAAGAGAATCCAGATCTTCTCTTATTTTACACAAATTTTATTTTTTCTTTTTTACCCCTTTTGCAAAAGAAAGATCCAGCATCAAGAGATGGAGCCATTGGCCTCCCAAAAGATATTCACCGATCGCTGCATCCATTGTCTCTCTTTTCTGGGAGGGGTACATATGATCAGGCTGTGTTAAACAACGTGATCATGAATATCACGTTGAGCTGATTTAATTACTCCTTCCCTGAGACTCCAGTGCCACAGGGACTGCTGGATTTGGAAAAAATGACCCGAGACCAAAAGGGCATATTGGGTAGGTTCCAGAACTTTTTTCAAATCTCTACTGCAGTGGAATGAATAAGACAACAGAAAGAAACTTTATTAAGCTGGATTTCAGGGTTTCTCAGTCTAGGCTTCCACTATAGGGATAACGTCCTGAGCAGAGAAATTTTTCTGTTGATCCTAGATCACTTAGAAGAACTGTTACTTATTTTTGGAGTGCCAGAACTGATATGTTGAAATCGGACATTGGAAGCAGGAAGAGTTAACAGTGGATGTCTGTGGAGTCTGCTGAGGAAATCTTTGTCTTGCCATATCTCCTCGATGGGCACAAGAAGGTTCATGGGTATAAGGGAGCTCCATTTTCCTGTGAACATGTCCTCGCCTGATTGGAGTACAGGAATTTTCTATAATTAAAAGGATGGAATGTATCTTCAAGAAAATTCTGAATGAGAATCAAAGCAAACAATGCTTTATTTTGATAAAAAACAACAATAAGAAGAAAAAACACTGAAGCAGTTATGCAGGTGCCACATCCCTCTGGTGTGCTGGGTTCCCTGCCCTGGTCTGAAGAGGAGAGCCCTCGCTACGACCTCACACAGCATTCCCTTCTGTATGTCTACGACATCTTCCATGTGTTTACTCCTGGAACACAAGGAGAGATCTCCAACTCAGTGACACCACGTGGACCATTTGGCCACTGAGGGCTCTGACAGTCTTCGTTGATTATCATGACCTCATAATGCATGGCACAGAACAATCTTCTCTACTTTGCCAAGTTTGAATGTCCTCCACGAATACAGTGTTTAGACAATGAGTAACGTCCTTATATGTTACAGTAGCTGGGAGGGTTTTCCTTCCAACTTCTGGCATTGGAGGGAAACAAAGGACAACTTTGGGAGTCAGCCAAGCCATAGGAGACAAACAAAGGCTGTTCACATTGTAGGAAATAATCAGATCTATTCTTTCTTTCAAAATCAGTCTGTTGAGTGTTGAAGTCATTCTCTCCAAGGTTTTCTCACTTGCAGAAATTCTTGTATGAATTCATTACAGGAGAAACTGGGTTTCTTCTGACTTTCTTATTATAATCAGAATCAGTGAGATGAAAGTGCTTAATAAGAGTACTCTAGGGCAAGAGGGATCCTTCTCTGAAGGGTCCTGAAGATGTGCATTTCCTACATAAACTAAGTAGAATGATGGGATTTCATCTTTAGTTTGAGAAGAGGTCCTTTCATTAAACATTGTTCTTGGAAACAAGAGAGCAAGATGTTGGCAGTAGCTGGGTTAATGAAACTATTTTGAAATAAGCACAACTACAAACTGAGGAAACCTAGCGGATTGCCTCAGTTGTCATATTGTTCCAGTGGCAATGAGGAAAGTAGGGACTAGAGAGTTTATGACACCAGCTTGGGGTAACAGGAACCTCACAGCTCCAAACGGTGATCTGTGAGCATGAAGGAGGGTTAAGTGGTCTGAATCATCAGAATATGAAGGAAAGGGCAACAGGAAGACACCACAAGTCAATTCAGACCTAGGAAGAGACCCAGAGGCTTCACTTTGGGATCTTCCACGGTTAATAAACCTGTGTTCTTTCACAATTGTGAAAGCAGGCTCACCTCCCCCAACAGTCACTCAATTTCTATTATTAAGTTGACAAAATTAAGAAGTTTCTTCTTTCTCCTCCAAAGCATAATGACAAATAAATACTAGATTTGCGGAGGCAGGATTCCTGTTTTGAGACCCACAGAAAAAAGAGCCTGAGTGAATTGCAACTCTGTGAAATAATCTTGGAAAGTGTCCAGTTAAGCTTATTTTAAAGTACTGAGGCAATCAGATTGTAACCTACGGACTCAGAGGTCAGTGTGAGCTGGTCATTGACTTTAAATACATTTACAAAGAACAGTTACACTTGTCCTGGAAAACAGTATTTGTGCTTTCACTTTTTTAGAATCTGAATTTGGAGAAGAACCTGATTGACCAAAAATATAACTTTAAGAACTTGATGAATAGAGAAATTTCTTTCCTTTCACCTTCCTTTCTTCTATTTCATTTTCATGGTGAAACATACAAACACAACAATCGATACATATAAATGGTTATTAAATAAACAACTGTGTGACATCAACCCAGGTCAAGAAAAAGACTACTACTACCGCCAGTAGGTCTCCTGCATGCCCCCTACTGTTGCTAGACTCTCTTGCCACCAGGGTATCAAATATCCACATTAGTATAATAACCCTCCCTTGCCTGTCTTTATACTTTTATCATATGTATTTCTAAGTCAAAAACATAGTCTGATTTTTGCCTGTTTTTTTCCCTTGTTCAATTAAGGTAATATATATATATATATACTGTTGCATCTGATTCCTTTCATTCAATATTAAGTATTTAAGATTCATACTCAGTGTTGCGAGTTAATCCTATTAAGACGCCATTTTGTTTATTCCTTCGATTGTTGATGGAGGTCTGGATTGTGTTCATTTTTGGCAGTTACAAATAATGCTTCTGAGACTATTCTTCTGTGTGCGTATATATATATATATATACACACACACACACACACACATATATACACACACCCATACGTATATATATGGATTCGCATGGATTTACTTATGGTATTAAGCAGTCATTGTAGAGTAACCATATCTTCAGCTTTACTGGGGATATTGTCATTTTTTTCTTCAAAGTCAACAAACCAATTGATAGTCCTTCACTGTAATTCCCATATCTTCACATTCTGGCTGACACTTAATACTGTCCAAATTTTAATTTGAGGCTTCTGGTGGGTGTGTGGTGATGATTGTGGTGTAAATTTACTCAGCCTTTTCTCTTCTGTAATTCTGTCCCAGGTCAAGATTTGTGTGTGGGGGGCAGGGTAGGAGGGAGCCCGGGATTCCTACATCATTCTATGTGAAAAGGTTTGTGGGGCACTGATATCATTTATTTCTTTTACTGTACTTGGTATTTCAAGTGCACTGTCCAGTAGTGTGGCCAGGACACAGAGTCATTTCTCAAGGACCCCGTGCAGTCTAAATATTAGACTCTACATATTAGGTCTTCTTGTTTTCCTTTGAAATAGCTTCTTTTGTCCATCTGATAAAACAACCTTGAGTACTCTTTGTAAAAACAATAATTAAGATATAATTGACATAGTTTCAGGTGTACAACATAGTGATTCAATATCTGTATATTTTGTGAAATGGTCACCACAATAAGTCTAGTTAACATCCATCACTGTACATAATTACATATTTTTTCTTCCGATGAGAAATTCTAAGATCTACTTTCTCAGCCACTTTCAAATATACAATATAGTGTTATTAACTACAGTTAATATAAATATAGTCAACAAGTACATTACATCCCCAAGACATTTATTTATAGCTGGAAGTTTGTTATTCAACCCTCTTCACCCCTTTCACCCCCATCCCCACCCCCCCACCTCAACTACTCTTGAGGGAGCATAAAATCCTCACACTGACTAATCATGGGTCCTTCCAAATTATTTGTCGGCTCCCACCCAGATCTTGCGTTGAAAATCTCAAAGAGAGAGTTTAGGTTTTCTTTCCTTGCCACTGCTTGACCTGACCAAAATGTCATGCATAGCTGCTGGCCTATTGCTATATACAGGAGAGTCACCCGAGGAATAGAGAAAACTGGAGGAAAAAAGACATCGATAATTTATCATTACATTGTCATCAAAAGCATGGAATTCACCAATGATGCCTAGGAAGAAATTGGGATCATTTTTGGAATAGTGTAAAGAGAATATAGGAGATGTCTCAGCTGAAGAGAAAGAAGCTACAAAACATAATTATGAAAAAACATGGAGCAATAAAGTGCATCAGCAGATTCAGGAGCATAAATAGAGTTAAGGGGAAAAAATGACCCATAGTTTCTCAGTTACTCATGGAGAGCAGGATCAATTCCCAAAAGGTCAAGTAACTGTGATTCTGATGTATTTGATGATAATGTTTATTACTAATGATAATTTGTATTTTCAATTATCATGTAACGCTGATAATTTGCATGTATAATTTATATTTCTATCGTTATTGCTACTCTCCTCTTAGACTAGTGACCATTATTTTGAGCGACAAAAACACAGTGCCTTGAGATTATCTGCCTATTCATTATATGTGTTAAGTCATTGAGTTTTTGCCTTGCATCAATTTTTATTTCATTAATTGATTGCCATTTAGATGATTGGGATGTTTACACATAATTATCAAGTCAAATCTCAGTATGTATTTAGCATTTCTCTCTTCAGTTATGGTTGGAAAATCTGTCCCTAAATTAATATTACAGAAACATATGCAGGTGTATCTCCAGATCGCTTTTACATTTAATTATTCATTTCATTTTGACTATTACAGCTTAGCCTAGAGAATTAAGTAAACATGTGTTACTTCACTCCTACACACCATTTAAACGCAGCTAACAGACACTGAATAAACCGGCCCATCCCCAGAGGGATCAGGAGTTACTTTCCCCATATGCTGTCCCCAGGCTGCAGCCGCCTGAGGGGACTCGCCCGGGGCCCCTCCCTCAGAGCTCACACCCGCCGTGCGCTCTCGCCGCGGGGCCGCCCCCCCACCCTCCCGCGCGGCTCTGCGCGCACAGGCCGGAAGCTCGGAGACGGCGCCAGGCCGCCCTGGTCGGCCTCCTGGGCGCAGTGGTGCCTCTGGACCGAGCACGCGCACCAGCGGCCTCCGCGCAGGCTCCGTGCCCGCGCACGCGCCCTCGCGTCGCGCTCCTGGCGGAGAGACCTGCGCTCGGGCCGGGCTCCGGGCGGTTCTCGCGGTGCCGTTCTCCCGGGACTTCCGCGCTTCGGCGGCCTTTCTGATGAGCCGCCGCGCCCGGAGATGTTTAGGTTGGAGCGACACTTCCCAGAGGGCAGCGGTCACTCCAGATCTTCGGCTTCCATTCCGTGTTCGCGCGGTTCTCCCTCTTTGCAAGGTGAGTGGAGCTCATTTGCGGATGTATTAGCACAGGAAGCGTGAATCCTGTGAAGCGAGTCAATTCTGAGCCCGACGTGAACCAGGAGGGGTTGCGGCTGAAGCGCTCACAGCCTGGAGGCCCGTAGTAGGGACGCCAGTCCTCACGGGACTCTCGGGCCTGAACGGCAGAGGACGGTGTGTGTGTTGGGGGGGGGGGGACAGACGGGATGCGTGTGGCGGGGTGTGTGTGAGAGACGCGAGTGAGCGGTGGGATGCGCCTCCGTGCCGTGGGTGTGGCTGCGAGGCTGTGACAGGTGCACAGCTGTGCTGAGGTGACGGGGATTTGGTTGCATGTCTTTTACCTGTGCCAATGTGATGGCTGTGTCTCTGTGGCGTCACCGTCTGGTGTCACTGGGTTCCCTGGCGCTTCCTCCTCTTCTATCCTCACAGCTACTTGGCTGCAAGAGGAAGTAGGATATTGAGCCCAAAGGAAGATTTACAGCAAGTGGGCGCTGAGGTTAATTCGGGAAAGCCTGGAAAGTTCTGTACTTGGGAGCTTTGAGGGGCAGCTACTGTCTCAGAGCCTCGGGGTTCCCAGAGCTCTGACCCCAGAAACGTGCTGTAAACCTATACCCTTGAGTCCAGGCTCTGTCCTGTTTTCCATCTCTTTATGTGTATGAGCAGGGCATGTGTGGACCTGGAGAGTGTCCTACATGTAAGGAAGTCATTCTGTGCCCCAAGAAAAGCCTGGTGCCTTCTGACTTCCTGCTCAGTCCTGCCATCCCCCAGAGAAGAAACTTGCTGAGGGGAAAGAATTGTTTTACATGCAAAAATCAACAATGAGGATGGTTGATTTTCTTTAATAAAATCATTGACTTTAAATTATTCATATAAGAAAAATTTAACAAAACTTTGCAATAATATCTGATTTTTAGTTGTCTTCCCAAAAACATTTCCAAATACTTATTGAAATGGAAGAAAATAAGGAATCATTTTATTTACCCACGTCTTTCTTTGCTGCTTCAGGGCACTGAGAGTCTTACTGATGTTCTCACTTTATGAGAAGCTTGATCACATCAGATTCTTTGGGCAGGTTGTGATTCACAAATGTCTCTTTGATTCTGCTGCATTTCGGTAGGAGGGAAATTTCCTCCTTTTCTTTTCTAGAAGCTCTTGATTTATGAATTGAAAATGCATTCTCAAGCAAAAGTCCTGATTTTTTTTCCCTTTGTTTTGTGAGCATTATCAGAGCAGGGCTGATAAGCACAATTATAATCTAAGAATAATTGTTTCTTTTATAATACCCAATTAGAGGACATGCAATGTTGTTCAGTAAAAATATCTAACATGTTTATATAGGATTACAACGTCATTAAGTTTTTATGTAGATTGTATTTCTCCAAGATATTCATGCTTAGTAAGTGATCTTCATACTCTTAGTTTTACTGATGAAAAAGCCAAGACATTAAAATGTCCTGAACTCTAAGAGCAGTTACATGTAGAAAATCTGAGAACAAAACCTATGTCTTGAGTTTCAACTGGATACCATTCCTCAGTTATGAGGTCCTATTTTACACTTGGACCAGCATCATCCTGGTTAATAATGCTGTACATGCCATCATATAGCAGAACCAAATTAAGTAACCTGTTCCCTGTTAGATTTTTATGTTTCTAGTTTTTGGCTATCAAAAACTAAGTATTGAACATACTCGTACAAGCATTTCTTTATCTCAGTATTTTCTTAAGAAATGTCTAGAACTAGAATTTGGGGTAGAATAATCAGATTTTTAGTAAGTGCTTATGATATGCCAGACCATGCCATCTTAGTATTCGGGGTGATAAAAAGACTCAAATGACATAGTTGACACTTTTACGTTCCTTCTGGTAAGTAAAGTAAACCCTGAATAGGAATAGATGCATCAAAGGCCACTAGGGAGATTCAGATAATGTGACTTGGTGTTTTATAAGGCAGTGATGACATTCTGACTGCAGCCACCACTGTCGGGTTGTGATCAAACTATGATGACCTATGATAGCACCATGATGGTAAGGAATTTATGTTGTAAATTTTTACATTACTTTTTAAGTTGAGATAGATTGATGATCATAAAATTCACTGTTTTCTTTCTTTCTTTTTTTTTTTTTGGTGAGGAAGATTGGCCCTGAGCTAACACCTGTTGCCAGTCTTCCTCTTTTTGCTTGAGGAAGAGTGGCCCTGAGCAAACATCTGTGCCCATTTTCCTCTATTGTGTATGTGGGGATGCCACCACAGCATGACTTGTTGAGTGGCATAGGCCCATGCCTGGGATCCAAACCTGTGAACCTGGGCCAACAAAGCAAATTGTGCTGAACTTGACCACTATGCCACTGGGCCAGCCCCAAAATTCACCTTGTAAAAATGTACTCAAAAGAAAACATTTTACTATATTCACAAAGTTGTACAAATCAGTACCACTATCTAATTGCAAAACATTTTACCACCTTAGTAAGAAACACTGGCCTTGCTAGCTGTCACTTCCTATCCCTCATCCTCCCATACTCTAGAAACCACTAACCCGTGTTCTGTCTCCATGGATTTGCTTACTCTTGAAATTCAGTCTACATGGAATCATGCAATATGTGTCCCTTTATGTCTAGCTCCTTTCACTTGGCATAATGTTTTCAAAGTTTGTCCATGTGGTAGAAAAGCACATCATTCTTTTACTTTATTTTGGAAAGTCTACATGGCATTACATTTGCCTTTTTAACCACTTTTCAGTGTACAGTTCTCTGACAGTAAAAGACCTTAGATATGTTGTCAAACTTAATGTATAAAATCATAATCATCTAAACATGATTAATTCTATTATAACCATAAGTTAGAGTGCTATGCAGCCATTCAAAATATTGTCAAAATAAGGAAACTATATATGATAGAATTTAACAAAGAATTTGAGTATTTAAGATATTCTTTTGTTTCTTTTTAAATGCTGTTTTTCTATCTGTTATGACAAACTCTAAGTTTCAATTGGAGAATTTTATCCTTTTACATTTAATGTAATAATTGACGGTTAGATTTAGGTCATCCATTTTACTATACGTTTTCTTTTTTTCCATTTGGCTTTTGTTTCCCTTTCTCTTTTTTTCTTCTTTGGGGTTAATACTATTTATTTAAAATTCCATTTTAACTTGCTTTTTCTATATGTGCCTATTTTTAGTGGTCACTGTCTGTATTTAAATATATATATATATATGTATTTTTATATATATATAGTTATTTTCTTGGGTCATATTGGCGTTCAACCTTGTATGCATTTCAAGTGTCTATCATTATATTTCAGTTTCTCTTTAGACTGCATTGTGTTCATCACCAATAATTCAGTTTTTATCTGTCACCATACATATGTGGCTTTACCATTTCATCCTGCCTCATCCCTTTTTCCTCTGGTAACCACTAATCTATTCTCATCTATGTGTTTGCTTATATTCCACATAGGAGTGAAATCATACAGTATTTCTTTCTCTGTCTGATTTGTTTTGCTCAAGATCCATCCATGTTGTCTCACATGGGATGAGCTTGTCTGTTTTGATGGGTGAGTAGTATTCCATTGTATATATATACAACACCTTCTTATCCATTTGTCCCTTGATGGGCACCTAGGTTGCCTCCACATCTTGCCTATTGTGAATAATGCTGTCGTGAGCATACAGGTGCATGTATCTTTTTGAATTGGTGATTTATGTTCTTTTGATAAATACCCAGTAGCAGAATGGCTGGATCATACAGTATTTCTGTTTTTAAGTTTTTGAGAAATGTCCATACTGTTTTCCATAGTGGCTGCACTGGTTTGCATTCCCACCACCAGTTTAAGAGCATTCCCTTTACTCCACATCCCCTCCAACATTTGTTATTTTTTGTCTTGCTAATTATAGCCTTTGACTGGTGTGAGGTGATATCTCATTGTCATTTTGATTTGCATTTCCCTGACGATTAGTGATGTCGAACATCTTTTCATGTGCCTATTGGCCATCTGGATATCTTCTTTGAAAAATGTCTGTTCGTATCCTCTGTCCATTTTTTTGATTGGAATATTCTTTTTTTTGTTATTGAGTTGTATGAGCTCTTTATATATTTTGGAAAGTAACGCCTTGTCAGATGTATGATTTGCAAATATTTTCTTCCCATTGGTACGTTGTCTTTTCATTTTGATGATGGTTTCCTCTGCCTTGCAGAAGCGCTTTAGTCTGATGTAGTCCCATTTCTTTATTTTGTCTTTTGATTCCCTTGCCTGTGGAGACATGGTATTCAGAAAGATACTACTAAGACCTACGTCAAATCTGTACTGCCTATATGTTCTTCTAAGAGTTTTATGGTTTCAGGTCTTACATTCAAGTCTTTAATCAATTTAGAGTTAATTTTTGTGTATCATGTGAGACAAAGGTCTACATTCATTCTTTTGCATGTGGCTGTCCAATTTTCCCAACACTATTAATTGAAGAGACTTTCCTTTCTTCGTTGTGTGTTCTTGGCTTCTTTGTTGAAGATTAGCTGTCCCTTGATGTGTGGTTTTACTTCTGGGCTTTCAATTCTGTTCCATTGATCTGTATATCTGGGTTTTTTATACCAGTAACATGCTGTTTTGACTACTCCAGCTTTGTAGTATATTTTGAGTTCAGGGAGCATGATACATCCAAGTGTTGTTGTTGTTTTTTTTCCCCTCAGAATTGCTTTGGCTATTCAGTGTCATTTGTTTTTCCATATAAATTTTAAGATTCTTCTTTCTCTTTTCATGAAGAATGTCATTGGTATTCCATTCGGGTTTGCATTAAGTCTGTAGATTGATCTGTAGATCAATCTGTAGATTGATTTAGGTAATATGGACATTTTAACTGTTTATTCTTCCAATACATTGGAATGGAATATCTTTCCATTTCTTTGCCTTCTTTGAGTTATTTCATTAATGTCATAGTTTTTGGAGTATATGGCATTCACTTCCTTGGTTAAATTTATTCCAGGTATTTTATTCTTTTTTGTTGCAATTGTAAATGGGAGTATAGTCCTGACTTCTCTTTCTGCTGGTCCATTATTAGTGCATAGGAATGCAACTGATTTTGTGTGTGTCAGGAAGACTGACCTTGAGATAACGTATTTTGCCAATCTTCCTCTTTTATTTTCTCCCCAAAGCCCCAGTACGTAGTTGTATATCCTAGTTGTAAGTCATTCTAGTTCTTCTATTTGGGATGCCACCACAGCATGGCCTGATGAGTGGTGTATAGGTCCATGCCCAGGATCCAAACTGGCAAACTGCAGGCCCCCGTTATGGAGTGAAATGCAAATGATTTTTGAATGATGATTTTGTACTCTGAAGCTTTACTATATTCATTGATTATTTCTAATAGTTTTTTGTTGGATTCTTTACAGTTTTCTCTATATAGAATCATGTCAACCACAAATAGTGACAGTTTTAATTCTTCCTTTCCTTTTTGGATACCTATTATTTCTTTTTCTTGCCTTACTTGTTTGGCTAAAATTCCCAGTATTATGTTGAAGAAGAGTGGCAAGAGTGGGCAACCTTGTCTTGTTCCTGTTCTCAGAGGAATGGCTTTCACTTTTTCACCATTGTGTGTGATGTTGGCAGTGGGTTGGTGATATATGGCCTTTGTAATGTTGAGGTACTTTCCTTCTATACCCATTTTATTGAGAGCTTTTATCATAAATGGACATTGGAAATTGTCAGATGTTTTCTCTCCATCTATTGAGATGATCATGTGATTTTCATTCTTCATTTTGTTAATGTGGTACATCACATTGATGGATATGCTAATGTTGAACCATTTCTGCACCCCTACAGTAAATCCCACCTGATCGTGGTGTATGATCCAATTAATGTATTGTTGGATTCAATTTCCTAATATTTTGTTGAGTACTTGTGCGTCTATGTTCATCAATGATATTGGCCTGTAATTTTCCTTTTTTGTCGTCCTTGTCTGGTTTTCATATCAGGATAATGTTTGCCTCAGAAAATGAATTCAGAAGTGTCCCATCCTCCCAATTTTTCAGAATAGTTTGAGAAGCATAGGAATTAAATCTCCTTTGAATGTTTGGTAGAATTCACCAGAGAAGCTGTATGGTCCTGGACTTTTTATTTGGGAGGCTTTTGATAACAGTTTCAATCTCTTTGCTTGTGATTGGTGTATTCAGATTCTTTATTTCTTCGTGATTCAGTTTTGGGAGGTCGTACAGTTCTAAGAATTTATCCATTTCTTCCAGGCTTTTCAGTCTGTTGACATATAGTGTTTCATAGTATCTTCTGTAATCCAATGTGTTTCTGCAGCGTCCATTGTAGTTACTGCTCTTTAATTTCTGATTGTATTTATTCGAGTCTTCTCTCTTTTTTTCTGAATATGGCTGAGAAATTGTCATTTTTGTTTATTTTCTCAAAGAACCGCTTCTTAGTTTCATTGATCCTGTCTATTGTTTTTCTACTTCCTGTTTCATTTATTTCTACTCTGATTTCATTATTTCCTTCCTTCTCCTGATGTTGGGCTTTGTTTGTTCTTTCTGTAGGTCTTCCAGGTATAGTGAAGCTGGTTTATTTGAGACCCCACTGGCTTTCTGTTGGCTCCCATAGGCGTGGATGCTGCTGCCCCATCATGACCGATGATGCTTGTCCTGGGTTGTCTGAAGGTGCTGGGTGCACTGCTGCCAGGGGTGCTGGGTTCACAGGTGTCACTATCCCTGCCAGGGACCTGGAGAACTATATGTATCTCCTGCTGCTGCTGAGCTGGTGTTGGGGGGGGGGTGCCACCAGTGGGGGCTGGGTCATCAGTTCTGCTGTGTTCCCTGAAGCCTCTGGTCACAGGTTCCACCTGCCAGTGCTGGGGCAAAGGGGCTATTTGTTCTGCCCCCACCCCATTTGCTCACAGTCATGTGGGACAGGCCACCTCCACTGTGCCAGCAGTCACACAGGCCAGGCTGCCACTATCTGTGCTCCACCAGCAGTCATGTGAGCTGGGCTGTCCTCACCACTTGTGCAAGCCACTGTGTGAGGATCCACAACCTGGATTGCTGCCACTCATGGAGGGTGGTTGGGGCTTCTCCTCTAGTTCCACTGCTTAGTGGGGGTTGAGTCCACCCACCTTCAGATGTATAGATGCATGGATCTCTTAGGCATCCTCTAGTGCTGTATAGGAAATCCTCTCTTGGTCAGTGCATGTCCATTTGGCTGTAACTTAGAGGGGAGAGACAAGGGGGAAAATTCCACCATGATGCTGATGTCACTCATGTTGTCTCACTTTTTTTGAACTTTCCAAAACACCAATTTAAAAAAAAATATTGTCGTCTAAATAGCTTATAACATTGTGAAATTTCAGTTGTGCATCAGTATTTATCAAACACCATATCAATGTGCCACCGTACCCCTTGTACCCACTCTCCTGCTGCCACAGTAACCACTAAATTGTTCTCTTTGTCCATAAGTTTGTTTATATTCCACATATGAGTGAAATCATATGGTCTTTTCTCTCTCTGTGTGGCTTATTTCTCTCAACATGATGCCCTCAAGTTCCATCCATGTGGTTGTGAATGAGACAATTATGTCCTTTTTATGGTGGAGTAGTATTCCATTGTATATATATATACCACATCATCTTTATCCAATCATCAGTCATTGGGCACTTGGGTTGCTTCGACATCTTGGTTACTGTGAATAATGCTGCAGTGAACATAGGGGTGCATACGTCTCTTTGTATTGTTGATTTCAAGGTCTTTGGATAAATACCCAGTAGTGGGATAGCTTGGTCATATCGTAATTCTATTTTTAATTTTTTGAGAAATCTCCATACTGTTTTCCAAAGTGGCTGCACCAGTTTGCATTACAACCTGCAGTAGATGAGGGTTCCCTTTTCTCCACAACCTCTCCAACATTTGTTATTTTTTTGTCTTGGGGATTGTAACTGTTTTAACAGGCGTAAGATGATATCTAACTGTAGCTTTGATTTGTATCTCCCTGATGATTAGTGATGTTTAGCACCTTGTCATCTGCCTATTGACCGTATGTATATCTTCTTTGGAAAAATGCCTGTTCATATCCTCTGCCCACTTATTGATTGGGTCATTTACTCTTTCATAGTTCAGTTGTGTGAGCTCTTTATATATTACGGAGATTAACCCCTCATCGTATGTATGATTTGCAAATATTTTCTCTCAGTTCCTGGATTGTTTTTTCATTTTGATCTTGGTTTCTTTTGCCTTCCAGAAGCTCTTTAGTCTGATCAAGTCATGGCCACTTGTTTATTGTTTCTTTTGTTTCCCTTGTCTGAGTGGACACTATGTTTGTAAAGATCCTTTTAAGGCTGATGACAAAGAGTGTACTGCCTATATTTTCTTCCAGAAGTTCTATAATTTCTGGTCTTACACTCAAGTCTTTGATCCATTTTTGGTCTATTTTTGTCTATGGAGAAAGATAATGGTCCACTTTCATTATTTTAGATGTGGCTCCTTAGTTTTCTCAGCACCACTTATTGAAGAGGCTTTCCTTATTCCATTCTATGCTCTTGGTTGCTTTATTTTTTATTTATTTATTTGTTTTTGAGGAAAATTAGCCCTGAGCTAAAGTCTGCTGTCAATTCTCCTCTTTTTGCTGAGGAAGACTGGCCCTGAGCTAACATCTGTGCCCATCCTCCTCTAGTTTATATGTGGGATGCTTACCACAGCATGGCGTGCCAAGTGGTGCCATGTGCACACCCAGGATCCAAACTGGCCAACCCTGGGCCACCAAAGAGGAATGTGCAAACTTAACCATGGCACCACCAGGCCAGCTTCCTTTGTTGAGGATTAGCTGTCCATATATGTGTGGTTTTATTTCAGGGCTTTCAGTTCTGTTCCATTTACCTGTGTGGCTGTTTTTGTACTGGTACCATGCTGTTATGATTACTATAGCTTTGTAATATGTTTTGAAATCAGGGATTGCGATGCCATCAGTTTTCTTCTTGTTTCTCAGGACTGCTTTGGCTATTCTGGGTTTTTGTTGCCTCATACGAATTTTAAGATTCTTTGTTCTATTTCTGTGAAGATTTTCATTGGGATTTTGATTGGGATTGCATTGAATCTGTGGATTGCTTTAGGTAGTATGGCCATTTTAACTATGTTTATCTTTCCAATCCAAGTTAACGGAATATCTTTCCATTTCTTTATGTCATCATCGATTTCTTCCAGTAATGTCTTATAGTTTTCATTGCATAGGTCTTTTACCTCCTTGATTAAATTTATTCCTAGATATTTTATTCTTTTTGTTGCAACTGTAAATGGGATTGTGTTCTTCAATTCTCTGTTAGTTCATTATTAGAGTATAGAAATGCAACTGATCTTTGTAAGTTTGTATTGTACCCTGCAACTTTGCTGTAATTTTTGATTATTTCTAATAGACTTCTATCTGTTCTCTATTCTTTTATTAAAACTTTTATTGAGTTAATGATGGGTTACAATCTTTTGAAATTTCAGTTATACATTATTGTTTGTCAGTTGTTTTTTAGTTGCTCCCCTTGAGCCTTTGTGCCCACCCCCCACCCAATCTTTCCCCTAGTAGCCACTGTTGTCTTGTCTACATTTTTAAATTCCTTGTATGAGTGGAGTCATAGAGAGATTGTCATTCTATAACTGGCTTATTTCACTTAACATAATTCCCTCAAGGTCCATCCATGTTGTTGCAAATGGGATGATTTTGTTCTTTTATACAGCTGAGTAATATTCCATTGTATATATATATATATACACCATATCTTCTTTATCCAAACATCTGTTGATGGGCACTTAGGTTGCTTCGAAGTCTTGGCTATTGTAAATAGGCTGCAATAAACTTTGGGGTGCATAGGACTTTTGGAATTACTGACTTCAAGCTCTTTGGGTAGATACCCAGTAGTGGGATAGCTGGGGCTTATGGTAGTTCTATCTTTAATTTTTTGAGGAATTTCCATACTGTTTTCCATAGTGGCTGCACCAGTGGGCATTCCCACTAGCAGTGTATGAGGGTTCCTTTTTCTCCATGGCCTCTCCAACATTTGTTACTATCAGTTTTAGATATTTTTGTCATTCTAATGGGTGTAAGGTGATATCTTAATGTACTTTTGATTTGCATTTCCCTGATGATCAGTGATGATGAACATCTTTTGTGTGCCTATTGGCTATCCATATATCTTCTTTGGAGAAATGTCTGTTCATGTCTCCAGCCCATTTTTTTGATCAGGTTGTTTGATTTTTTGTTGTTGAGTTGTGTGAGTTCTTTATGGATATTAAGCCTTTGTCAGATATATGACTTGCAAATATTTTTTCCCAGTTAGTGGGTTGTTTTTTTGTTTCAATCCTGTTTTCATTTTCCTTGAAGAAGCTCTTTAGTATGATGAAGTCCCATTTGTTTAATCTTTCTATTGTTTCCCTTCTCTGAGAAGACATGGTGTACGAAAAGATCCTTTTAATATTGATATCAAAGAGTGTACTGCCTACAATTTCTTCTAGAAGTCTTATGGTTTCAGGTCTCACCTTTAGGTCTTTGATCCATTTTGAGTTTATTTTTGTGAATGGTGAGAAAGAATGGTCAATTTTCATTCTTTTACATATGGCTTTCCAGTTTTCCCAGCACCATTTGTTGAAAAGACTTTTCTTTCTCCATTGTATGCCCTCAGCTCCTTTGTCAGAGATAAGCTGTCCATAGATGTGTGGTTTTATTTCTGGGCTTTCAATTCTGTTCCATTGATCTGTGCATCTGGTTTTGTACCAGTACCATGCTGTTTTGATTACTGTAGCTTTGTAGTATGTTTTGAAGCCAGGGATTGTGATACCTCCTGTTTTTCTCTTTTTTTTCAGTATTGCTTTAGCAATTTTGGGTCTTTTGTTGACCCATATGAATTTTAGGATTCTTTGTTCTAATTCTGTAAAGAATGTCATTGACATTCTGATTTGGATACCATTGAATCTGTAAATTGCTTTAGGTAGAACAGACATTTTAACTATGTTTATTCTTCCAATCCATGTACATGGAATGTCTTTCCATCTCCTTATGTCATCCAATTCTCTCAGAAAGGCCTTTTAATTTTTATTGTATAGGTCTTTCACTTCCTGAGTTAAGTTCACCCCAACGTATTGTATTCTTTTTGTAGCGATTGTGAATGGTATTGTGTTCTTGAGTTCTTTTCTGTTAGTTCGTTATTAGAATATAGAAATGCTACTGATTTATGCAAATTAATGTTATACACTGAAACTTTGATGGTGTTATTGATTACTTCTAAGAGTTTTCCAATGGATTCTTTGGGGTTTTCTATATATAAGATCATGTCATCTGCAAAGAGCTAGAGTTTCACTTCTTCCCTCCCTATTTGGATTCCTCTTATTCCTTTTTCTTTCCTGATTGCTCTGGCCAGGACCTCCAGTACTATGTTAAAATAAGAGTGATAGAGGGCATTCTTGTCTCATTCCTGATTTCAGGGGGATAGCGCTCAGTTTTTGCCCGTTGAGTATGATGTTGGCTGTGGGTTTGTCATATATGGCCTCTATTATGTTGAGGTCGTCACCTTCGATGCCCATTTTGTTCAGAGTTTTTATCATAAATGACTGTTGAATCTTGTCCAGTGCTTTCTGTGTATCTATTGAGATGATCATGTGGTTTTTATTCCTCAGTTTGAAGATGTGATGTATGACGTTGATTGATTTGTGGATGTTGAACCATCCCTGTGTCCCTGGTATGAATCCCACTTGATCATGCTGCATGATCCTTTTGATGAATTGCTGAATTCTGGTTGCCAAACTTTTGTTTATAATTTTTGCATCGATGTTCATCAGCAATATCGGCCTGTAGTTCTCTTTTTTTGTGGTGTCCTTGTCAGGCTTTGGTATCAGCGTGATGTTGGCCTCTTAGAATGTGTTAGGAAGTGTTCCATCCTCCATAATTTTTTGGAATAGCTTGAAAAGGATAGGTATTAAATCCTCTCTGAAAGTTTGGTAGAATTCCCCAGGAAAGCCATCTGGTTCTGGGGTTTTATTCTTTGGGATGTTTTTGATTGCTGTTTCAATCTCTTTCCTTGTGATTGCTCTGTTCAAATTGTCTGCTTCTTCTTGAGTGAGCTTTGGGAGATTGTAGGAGTCCAAAAATTTATCCATTGCCTCTAGGTTATCCATTTTGTTGGCATGTAATTTTTCCTAGTAGTCTCTTATAATCTCTTGTATTTCTGTGGAGTCTGTTGTTATTTCTCTTCTTAGATTTCTGATTTTATTTGACCTTTCTCCCTTTTTTTCTTTGTAAGTCTGGCTAGCAGTTTGTCAATTTTATTTGTCTTCTCAAAGACCCAATTCTTTGTTTCATTGATCCTTTCTACTGCCTTTTTCATTTCAATAGCATTTGTCTCTGCTCTGATTTTTATTATTTTTCTCCTTCTGCTGACTTTGGGCTGTGTTTGTTCTTCTTTCTCTAATTTGGTTAGGTGTAGTTTAAGATTGCTTATTTGGGATTTTTCTTGTCTGTTAAGATGTGTCTGTATTGTGATGAATTTTCCTCTTAATACAGCTTTTGCTGTATCCCATATGAGTTGGCATGGCATGTTATTATTTTCATTTGTCTCCAGGTATTTTTTTATTTCTTCTTTAATTTCTTCAGTGATCCATTGATTGTTCAGTAGCATATTGTTTAGTCTCCACATCCTTGTGCCTTTCTCAGGTTTTTTCTTGTAGTTAATTTCTAGCCTTATAGCATTATGATTGGAGAAGATGCTTGTTATTATTTCAATTTTTTAAAATTTGTAGAGGCTTCCCTTGTTTCCCAACATATGGTCTATACTTGAGAATGTTACACGCGCACTTGAGAAGAATGTGTATTCTGCTGTTTTTGCATGAAGTGTTCTATATATGTCTATTAAGTCCAATTGTTTTAGTTTTTCGTTTAGCTCCACTACTTCCCTGTTGATTTTCTGTCTGGATGATCTGTCCATTGATGTGAGTGGGTTGTTGACGTCCCCTACTATTATTGTATTTTTTTTAACATCTTCCTTTAGGTTTGTTAATAATTGCTTTATGAACTATGGTGCTCCTATGTTGAGTGGGTAGATGTTTATAAGCATTATTTCTTCTTGATGAGTTGCCCCTTTGATCATTATATACTGCTCCTCTGTGTCTCTCTTTACCTGCCTTATTTTGAAATCCGTTTTGGCTGATATAAGTACTGCAACACCTGCTTTCTTTTGTTTGCTATTAGCTTGAAGTATTGTCTTCCACCCCTTCACTCTGAGCCTGTGTTTGTCCTTGGGTCTGAGGTGTGTTTCCTGGAGGCAACAAAGTGTTGGATCTTGTTTTTTAGTCCATTTTGCCACTTTGTGTCTTTTTATTGGAGAGTTCAATCCGTTTACATTGAGGGTGATTATTGATGCATATGGACTTAAGGCTGTCATTCTGTCGCTCGTTATCTGGTTTCCCTGCATTACCTTTGTTTCTCGTCCTGTGTGTTTTAGCCTACCCATTGACTTCTGCAATTTCTTATGCTGGGTTTCTTAGATTTTTCCTTATTTATATTTTGTGGCTCTGTTCTGTTGTTTAGTTTAGTGGCTACCCTCAAATTTGTATTTAGAGTCTCATGTATAATATAGTCTTTTCTCTGGTGGTCTCGTACTTACTTGGCCTAGACTGATTTAGTCCCTTTCCTCTTCCCCTCCTAAATTATTATTTTAATCTCTTATTCCAACTCGTGTTATGAGTTTGTAGACAGAGTGATAAGATCCTCTTTACTTTGGTGGTTTCCTTACCTTTATCCTAATGCTATAGTTGAATATTTGCTATCCTATTCTGGTTCTATCTGTCTCCCTACTCTGTGGTTTGTGACCCCTTTCTCCCTTTGTTTCTTTTTCCAGGTATGAGAGCCTTCTTGAGGATTTCTTGTAGTGGAGGACTTTTGGTTACAAATTCCCTTAACTTTGGTTTGTCTGGAAAAGATTTAATTTCTCCCTCATATCTGAAGGATATTTTTGCTGGGTAGAGTATTCTTGGCTGAAGATTTTTATCTTTTAAAGTTTTGAATATGTCACTCCATTCTCTCCTACCTTGTAAGGTTTCTGTACAGAAATCCCCTGAAAGTCTGATAGGAGTTCTTTTGTAGGTTATTTTCTTCTGGCTTGCTGCCCTGAGTATTCTTTCTTTTTCATTTTTGTCATTTTTATTACTATATGCCTTGCAGTAGGTCTTTCTACATTGTCAAATCTAGGAGATCTGAAAACTTCCTCCAGACACATTTCTCCCTCAATCCCTAGATTTGGGAAGTTCTCTTCTATAATTTCATTATGCACCTTTCTGCTCCGTTGTCCTTTTCCATGCCCTCAGGAATTCCGATGATTCTTAAATTCGTTCTCCTCATTGAATCTGCTATCTCTCTGATATTTTCCTCATTCTTTTTAATCCTTAGTTCTCTTTCTTTCTCTGTCTGGAGCCGTTCAGCCTATCTATCTTCGATTATGCTAATTTGCTTCTCTATGGTGTCTACATGGGCATTCAGGGAATCCGTATTCTTTTTTATCTTATCCGTTGTGTTTTTCATCTCTAGTATTTCTGTTTGATTCTTCTTTATAGTTTCAATCTCTTTTGTGAAGTAACTCCAGAACTCATTGACTTGTTTCTCTTTCTTTCCCTCTAACTCCTTGAGCTTTTTGATGATAGCTACTCTGAACTCATTTTCACTTAGTTTACCTATTTCCAAGTCCTCAGGACTTAATTCTGTGTTTTTATTGTTTTCCTTCTGTTCTGGAGCTTTTATAAATTGCTGGATGTTAGAGGAGCAGTTTTTGCGCATGATGGTAGTATTTGTTTGCAGTTACAGGCTGTCACCACTAGATGGGGGTCGAGAGCCGCACAGTCTGAGATCTCCGCCTTCAGGCAAGATGGCGGAACCCAGAGCAGGTTGGAGAGGAGGGCCCCTTTCTCTCATGTGCAGATCTGGATTGCGATCAGCTCTCATTCTCTGGTCTCCCGGTGCCCTGGCTTGATGGGGTCCCCATGCATGGAAGCTTTCCCCTGTCAGCAGGTTTCCACCATACCAGTGGTGGGAGTCCTGGACAATCCTCGGTTGCGCGGACCCTTCCCCGCTCCTTCCCTCCCCCGCGGCAGCGATCCCAGTGTCTAGAGGAGGGAGCGACGTTCTCTCCTACCCCGTTCCAGCTCCTCCAAGGCCGTCTGCAGCATCTCCGCCCTCCGTGGTCTTGTTTCTGTAGTTCTCTGATGGTCTGGCATTAGGATTATTGGCTGAAGTTCAGTTTTTCCAATCCTTTGTTGTAGTTTGGAGGGGAGAGAGTCCCAGGTCAGCTCACCCTGCCATTTTGCTCTGCCCCCTCCCTGTCTTCTCTTTTCTTGATCATTTCCTTCCTTCTGTTTGCTTTTGGTTTTTTTTCCACTTCTTTTATATCTTCTTAAGGTGAACAATTAGGTATTTATTTAAAATGATTTTTGCTAATATAGGTGTTACACCTATAAATTTTCCTCTGCATCCTTGTTTACTTGTTATCAGTTGTGGGATGTTGCTTTTGTTTCATTCATTCAAATTATTTTTAGTTTCCATTGTGATTTCTTCTTTGACATACGGGTGGTTTAGAAGCATGTAGTTTAATTTCCAAACTTTGAGATTTTCCCACATTTCTTTCTGTTGATTTTTAATTCAATTATATTGTGATAGGAGAACTTTACATTATTTCAGTTCTTGTAGTATATTGAGTCATTTTATAGCCTAGCATATGGTCTGTGCCTCTATTCTATACATGTGACACCATTCAAATTAGCAGATGAGATTGTTCATATTCATTTTTTAATCTAGTTTTTCTCTCCATTATTGGGAATACTGTTTGACAGTTAAAAAATTATTGACTCTGCTATAATTTCATTCATTCTGGCTGCTCTGTAAATACATCTTTGCTCTTTAATCACACACCCATCCTTGGGTTATTTTGTGGTGGAGTATCTCCTTGGCTCCTGCATCACTCAGAGCTTCTCCAGTGCCTGGTGCCAGCAGCTCACACTAATCAGTTTCCATGTGTGTCTTCCATTGAGCAGTTTCACAGTTAAGTATCTCTGGTGAGATGTCCCTTGGACAGCTTTACGCAGCACACTAGGGGGTGGGCTTCTTGAACATCCATTACCACAGCTTACTCACACTGTCCTTTCAGTAAGTGAATGCCTTGCCCTCTCCCACAAGGTCTGGATCTCATTCCTGTCAAGTGGATCTTCCAGGGGCCCTCAATCTCAGCCCTGTTTAGTGTTCCTTATATGTCTAGTCTTATATTCTGTAGCGTTCTGTTTACTTACTTGCTAATCTCTCATTATTCTAATTTCCTTATTAAGTATTAATTAATAGTCATTTATATTAACAGTTTCCTGTTCAAATTACTGTGAGGTTTCTCTATCTTCATTGGACCCAGACTGAGAATGGCATATTAAAGACCCCAGCCATTGTTGAGAATTTGTTTATATCTTAATTCTGTCAGACTTTCTTCATGTATTTTGTTGCTCAGTTGTCAAATATGTTTATGTTTATAATTGTTAAATATTTAAGTTTCCCTTTTCCTTCTTATAAAATATTCCTTTTTCTCTCTAGTGACGTTTTTGACCTCAAAGAGTATTTTGCCTGATATTGATATAGCCACTTCAGCTATTTTGTTACTATTTGCATGGTGTAATTTACTATGATTTTACTTTGAATCTGTTTGTCTATTTGAATCTAAAGTGTGTCTCTTGTAAACAGCATACAGTTGTACATTGTTGTGTTTCGAGATTGACAATCTTTGTTTTTTTTTTCCCCTGAGCATGATTGACCCTGAGCTAACATCTGTTGGGAGTCTTCCTCTTTTTGCCTGAGGAAGATTGTTGCTGAGCTAACATCTGTGCCAATCTTTCTCTGCTTTATTGGGATGCAGCTGCAGTGTGGCCTGATGAGAGCTGATAGGTCCCACCTGAGATCAGAACCTGCAAACCCTGGGTTATGGAAGCAGAGCACATGAACTTAACCACTATGCCACAGAGCTGGCCCCAACCATCTCTGCTTTCAATTGGAGTTCATACATTTCAAATTTAATTCAATTATCGATATAGTTAACTTTATATCTCCCATTTTGCTGTTTCCTATGTTTTATGTGCTTTTGTGCCCTTTTTGCTGCTTTTTTTTGTTAAATATATTTTTTTCCAGAGAAACATTTTACTGGTTCTTTTAATATCCTGAATTATTTTTTCAGTAGTTATTCAAGGTAAGACAATATACATCTTAACATAATACTCTTCAGATTAATATTAATTTACTTCCAGTAAGGTTTAGAAACTGTTTCAATATAGCTCCATTCCTCCCTGCCTTTGTCCCATTTTCATATATATATTACATCTTTATATAGGTCCAACAATACAGTTTTATCATTGTTTTGTGCAATCATCTTTAGAATCAATTAAAAGAAAGCGAAAAATGCATTTTCAATGTCATCTGGCCTCCATTGTTTCTGAAGAGAAGTCAGCTTCAGTTAATTGTGGTTCCCTTGTACATAATGAGTCCTCTTTCTCTTGCTTCTTGCAAGATTTTCTACTTGTCTTCGGCCTTCAGAAGCTTGACTATGATGTGTTAATATGTGAATTTCCTTTTGTTTGTCCTACTTGAAGTTTGTTGACCTTCTTGGATTTGTAGATTGGTTTTTCCTCATTTGGGGAAATGTTGGGCCATTATTTCTTCAAAGAACTTTTCTACCCTTTTCTCTACTCTCCTTCAAAGTAACTATTATACTCCTGGAACTTGAGTCCCCTGTATTCTTGCTATGCTTGATTGTTTTCCCAGCAGGTTGTGACATTCTGTTAATTTTTATTCCTTTTATCTTTGTTTCTTCAGACTGGAAATCTCCATTGACCTGTCAGCAGGGTCACAAAATCTTCCTTCTCACAACTCAATTTGCTGTTGAGCTTGTCTTTGGAACTTTTCATTTCAGGTATTCAACACTTTATGTCTTGAATTTCTATTATGTTCTTTTTAAAAAGTAATCTCTCTTTATTGATTATTTGATGAGGCATTGTAGACATTATTTTCGTTCGTCAAATATGGTTTCATTTAGATCTTTGAATATATTTATAATAGCTCTTTTTAAGTATTCTTTTCCTGAGTCCAATATCTTCACCTTCACCCCCCCCGAAACAGTTTCTGTTGACTTTTCCCCATGTATGGTTCACACTTTCCCATTTCTTTGCAGGTCTCATTTTTTATTGCTGACAGCTTGACATTTTAGATAATATTGCACCAACTCTGGATTTAGATCTCCTACTCCTCCAGGAATTGATATTGTTGCTTTTCTGTACTGACTTGACTAATTCTGTAATCTGTCTCCTTTGCAACATGGAGATGCTGATGTCTCTGACATGTTTACTATTATTTTTTTAATTCTTTTTTTCTCTTCTAAGCCTGGCTTCATAGAGTCATTTCTAGGTCACCATAGCTTAGTGGTCAGCTGATGAATGGCCAGATGTTGCCCATAAGCACCTTGATTAGGTGACCCTTCTACCCCTTGACAATGGATTTGAGTGTTGGTTGGGAAACACATTAAAATTCCCAGCTTTTAGCAGACAAAGACAAACACCATATGATTTCACTCATAAGTGGAAGATAAACTAACAGGCAAAGAGAACAGTTTGGTGTTACCAGAGGCAAAGGGTGTTGGGGGGAAGGCACAAGGGGTGAAGGGGCACATTTATATAGTGACAGACAAATAATAATGTACAACTGACATTTCACAATGATATAAATTATCATGACCTCAATAAAATAAAAGAAATAAATCCTTGACTTTTTACTTTCTGCAGAGCCTTCTCCTGTCACCTCTTTGTGTACTCAAGACCTCATATTCAGCCAGAGATGAACAGATGGCTAGGGTTCTCACAACTTTATGCATAAACCCAACCTTCCAGATCGCCACGAATATGTCAAATCATATTAAGAGCTTCTCTGGCTTTCTCGTTTCCAGAATTGTCTTGATTAACCTCTGGTTAGTCTGATGATATTCCACCCTCAGGCCATCTGTGTTAGCTATCCATCCTCAATTGTTTGCACTGAGGTTCATATTCCTTTTGCACAACACCTCCAGGCATGGGGTTTTTCCATACTACATTCCAACTCATGGCAGTCTCCTAGAGCTCAAAGGTACTGGTTGTCATAGCTTGTTCAGCTCTGGTAAAACAAAGCCAGAGGGAGATGGGAGCATCCCTAGGCTAAAACTCTGGACACTCCCATCGTCCCTTACTGGAGTTCAGTAGTTTTGCTTGAATAAATGCTTCTTGATTCATTTATGTGTTTGCTCAGTTTTCATAGTGTGAAAGTAATTGTTTTAATAATTTTATGCAGTTTCATCATTGCTTTTTGGGGAAAATTGCCAAGTTCCTCATTACACCATTCTGAGGGTCCCACTCAGTTATCTTTTTACTAATTTAAAAAATAAGAAAAAAATATACTTACACACATTTTTATCATATTGAGAACATTTTATGAGAGTACAGAATGGGTAAGCTGGGTGTCCAGGAATTTCTCTGCTCAGAGACTCCAGCAAGTCTTCCCAGTGGCTCATCTGAGGGCACAAATGGTTTCACAGACCAGGGCAAAAAATGACACTATTTTAAAACAAAATTTCAGATCAATCCTTGATTGTGATACCTTTTCATTTGAAAACCGAATTTTCTCCCCTTTACAAATTATAACAATGAATAATACCACTTATTAGTCATACATTTTTTCCCTTAACCTCTTTCTTTAATACCTATTGTGATGTAACATGGAAAACATAACATTCAAAAGGGGATCCAGTACTTGATTACCGCAATGTGTGAAACAATTTTAACATATTATACTGTAGTGATTGCGTTTATTGAGAATTATTTTAGTAACTAGATGGGGAAGTAGCCAACGATCCTTTTGAGAAATATTCTAAAGAAAACTAATTTGGTTGAAAAAATTCTAAATAAAGAATTTGTATGTTGATTGTCCATAGGTCTACAATAAAAAATGTGTAAGAACACAAGAAATTAGCAAGTGAAAGGGATTTAAGAACTGAGTTAGAGACTGAATGATGTTCACTCTCAAGAAGTCCACCCATTTTATTGAGCAAAAATGTCCTCGCCCTCTGTAATGGGTTGAATTGTGTCCCCCCTCCCCCCATAAAGGATATGTTGCCCTGCTAACTCCTAGCTCCTCAGAGTGGGACCTTATTTGGAGACATGGTCTTTGCAGAGGTTCAGTTTAAATGAGGTCACAAGAGTGGGCCCCAATCCAATATGACTGGTGTCCTTATAAGAAGGGGAAATTTGGATGTGTATGCACATAAGGAGAGTGCCAGGTGAAGATGTAGGCAAAGATCAAGGGGGTGTATCTACAAGCCCAGGAACACCAAAGATTGCCAGCAAACCACCAGAAACTAGGAGAAAGACCTGGAACAGGTTCTCACTCACAGCATCAGAAGGAACCAAATCTGCTTAAACCATGATCTTGGACTTCCAGCCTCTAGTGCTGTAAGAGAATAAATCTGTGTTGTTGAAGCCACCCAGTTTGCGGTGCTTTGTTATGGCAGCCTGAACAAGCTAATACACGCTCATTCTCTCACTCATACAGTGGGGGTTAAAAATAAAAAACAACCCCAGCAGAGTAAACAGCAGCAGCAGCAGCCTCCTGAAGGTTTACAGCATAGAGAGACGGTGGAAGAATGAGTGCCTAGGCTCTCTTCAGCTGGAAACAACCCCATTCTTCTTCAGAGAGCTGCTCCTACCACTGATCAAGAGCCACAGCCCTGTGGTTTCAGTAAAAGCTGCCAATCACTTTCCCTCTCATCTCCAGGTGACAGATGATCTGCATCTTGCTTTGCCATCCAATTAGAGCTTGGAAAAGGGATTGAGTTCCTCCCTAGAGGAGACATCAGAGTCTAGAGCTGTTGGCTGCCGTGTCTTCCTTACTGTGAAGGAAGCTGATCTGTCGTGTGAAGGAACAGAGTCAACATACAGAAGGAAGTGGACTTGAGTGGGAGACAAGGAGAGAAGCTGATGGTGTGTGAGAACCTGGTCTCAGCCATCCTCAAAGCTCAGCTGCACACAACCTTTCCAGCTGTGTCCTGTCCTGCTTGTGGTTTGTTCATATGAGCACTTGCATTCCTCTAAGCTAGTTTAGTTGTGTTTCTGTTCTTGCAAGTAAACAACTCCACGTTAATATACCACTGGAAAATTAAGTGGATTTTAGTATTCCTATATGCCAAAAGTGTGGTTTGGGTGTCTTGAGCAGGTGCCTAAATTGATATCACAGATTTAAAAAGGGTTTGAAAACCATAAGCGTTATCATCTTAAAGTTGTACTCAATGCATGTTTTCATTAGATCAAATTATATAGTGTTGGAATTCAGAGTTACTGTTGCATAGGTAGTCAGGTATTAGTAATTCTGATGACATAACTTTATCTCTCTATATAAATTTTTTACAAGTTATTTCTTTAAATCTTGCCCTGTGTCTTTCTAACAAGTCGCACTGACATTGAATCAGAAGGAATATTGAGTTGCAATTTTAAATATCACTCTTCAGCCAGGGACTCACTGAACTGAGACAGACGGTATCTGGGTATTATAAATTCACCTCTAGACTCTTCCAACAGGGCTTGTTTTTCTGCCACAAGCTTGTACCTCCTCCAATTAAACCTGCTACTGCCACAACATTAATCTTTTTAAACCTCATTCAATCATCTATGTGTTCATTCATTTGCTCAGTAATTCACATGTCAAGTTTTTATTGTGTGCCTATGTGTGACCATTACTCTGATTGGTGTTGGGAATGTTTAGATTCAAGGAATATAGCACCAGCCCTCAGGAGTTTCCAGTCAGCACACAGTTCATGCCAATTCTTGACTTGAAAATGGTCCATACTTCCAATGGCTCATAGGATAGTGTCAGAATGCCTTGGCTGACCAAAGTGTCCCTTAGCTGGAGTTGAAAGTGCAGCTAACTCAAAAACTGAGAAGTCAGCTGGTGACCAGGAAGATAATCTGAAGCATTCAGATAAGTTGCCAAAACTCATGGAGGTATCAGGAACTAGAGCACGAAACTTCATCACAGCCAAATGTCGGCCAGGGAAAGTATGTAGCTGTTAACCCCTCCTGTGTGAATCAGCCCATGCAGCTGAGCCCTGGCTTATAATACAGGCTTAAATGTGGACTTCTGGGTTGACTTCAGACAGGAAGGTTGAAAATAGAATCGTTTGCCACTCTTGGAAAGTGAAAAAAAAAAAAAGGCTTAATGACTTATTCTTTGCTTCATTAATTCATTCATAAAATCACCAAATATTATACTCCAGTCATGGTGCTGGGTTCATAGAGTCTAGGACAGTAGTGACCTTGGGAGTATGGAGCTTGCACCGTCTCTGGCAAGATGAGTGTTGAACCAACAGCTATAATCATGGTGAAGGATTACAAGAGCTCCTCCCCTCATCTCCCAGTCAAGAAATGGCGGCCCCATCTATGCCATTACTCAAATCAAAAATGGAGGCATTGCCCTTGACACCTCCTGTGATCAATATTAGCTATGTGCCCCAATACCCGGTTTCCCTCCACTGTTTTCCACAGAGAATAACTCTACTTTTCCCTCCCCTTGACCAAATGATCCTTGCCAATGAGCTGTGAGTAGAGGTGACAGGTGTCACCATTGTGTGGAAGCATTTACAAGTCAGTGCATGATTGTCTGTATTCTTTTAATCCTAATGCAGCAAGCAGCCACATTCCAAGTGCAGCGTCTCCATCAACCTGGGTCTTTGAGTGGGGACAATGTGGAACAAAGTCCCTACTGAATTTCCATGGACATGGAGCATGGAGGGGGAGTTAATCTAAGTTGTTCTAAGCCATTAAGATTTTGGTGCTGTGTGTCACACAGTATAGCCCGCTCATACTGAAGGATATACTTCACTATCTCTCAGCATCAAGCAATACATCAGCAGTTCCTGTTGACTAATTCAAGATAAGTCCTGCATCTATCCACTTCTCATCATCTCTTTACAGTCATCCCAGCCCAAGCCACAAGCCATCTTTTGCCTGGACCATTGCAATATCCCCTCTTTGGTCTCCTTGTTTCTACTTTTGGCCACTTAAATAGACATTAGAGTGATGCTTTTAAAACTCAACTCAAATCAAATCATGTCAGTCTTCATTCTGAAACCCTACAATAGCTTGCTGTTAAACCTAGCAGAAAATGTAAACTGCTGCCATGGGTACAAGACCCTACATGGTCTTCCTCCCGCCTGCCTGTCCTAACTCGTCTCTGGTCACATTGCCTTTGTTCATTACACTTCAAAAACGCCAGCCTTCATTTCCTTTCCCAAGGTTCCAAGATGTCCCCTCTGCCCGGAATGTTCTTGCTTTGACCTTCACTCACCTGGCTCCTTTGCTTCAATGTCACCTCTTCAGAGAGATCTTTCCTGACCAGAAAACCAAAGGAGCTTTCTAGTGCGTGTTATTTTCATTTTCCACATAACACTCATCACCACCTGATGCTTCTCTTGCTTACGTGTTTGGTTGTTTTCAGTCTATCCCCATGAGAAGGCCAGCTCTTTTAAAGCAGGGGCCTTGCCTTCCTTTTTTTGAATATCTCCCTAGAGCTTAAGGAGGTCTTTAGTCAAAATGCGTGGCCTGCCCCAATGAACGAGGGATCCGTGTGTGAGTGAATGAAGGAGCGTGTGCTAACAACTACAACAGGAGTGCTGGGCACAAAGGAGCTTGCTGCCGGGGAACAATCCGCCAGCAGGGACTTGTTGCCAACAGTGACTTCCACACCCATTTTTGTGCAAATCTTTCATCCTGTGCTAGTGAGCTGGTCTATAAAAATTAAAAAAACAGCACATAAGTGAAATCTCTCCTCTCTCTCTTAAGAGAACAAGAGGAAACAAGCTCCTAGTGCAGCACTTCGAATATAAAGTGGTGAAGGGTTTTAGGGCACCATAATAGAGTGTTATTCCTTTTGTGAAAATCCCATTCCTGGAGATCTTTAAAAATAGGATAATATAAAGATGTAGTTTAATTTTTACTCATTTCTGAAACCCCATGGTTATTTCAACAACAACAGCAATGAGGGATGTTGCACAGAGAGTTGCCGTAGACATCTCTCCATGATAGTGATCGCTTGGAAGCAGTGGAAAGCTCCACACTTAATAACTGTTTCAGTGTTTGCTTTTCTCTTTTATTTGAAGATGTACATAAATGATACTCAACAGAAATAGTGGGCTTAAAAGAGGGACCCGCCTGTCTTTTTGTTGTTGAGGCGTGTTTAGGTTTGTCTTACCTTCTTGGTAAGCATTGGATTATAATCCAGTTGTGGCTGGATGATTGTCTGCGCCTTTCCTTTGATCGCAGTTTTGCGGCAGGTAAGAATCCTGATGGGTTGAAAACGCAGGCAGTTTTTTGACACTGCAAAATGTCAAACCATAGAGAATGAAGCTCCTTTTGGCTAATTTAAAATAGTATTTCGCTTATTTTTTCCACTTCATGATCTTCCTTTTTTCTCTGAGACAATACCACTATTATTTCTTCTAATTCTAGTTCTTCTGGTTACAATGTCCCATTAGGTTTGGACTTAAAGGTTGTTCATATGGGGTGAGACATTCAAAACAGAAATGCTCCAGGAAAGATTCTGGTTCTCTTAACCTGACATATTCGGGAAGCCTGGTGACGTGTTTTATGGGGTATGTGGACATGGTGGGCTATCTGATACAGCACTGAAGCAGTCATAAAGTTTGTTTTAACAGACATTTAAACAAAGCCTGCTCATTCTTAAGTTTATTGAAATTGATCACTTGCTACCTGGACTGAAACCATAGAGGAATTTATTGGTCCCCAAGAGCATTGGCATTTGAGCGGCAAGCTGGGTAAACTGAGGCCTAGAAAGGATTCAACCCAGGGCAAATGGAAGTGGGGGAATTGGCTCTAGTTTATAGGTTTCCAGGACTTAGGTCACAGGCAATTTTCTGGCCCAGGGGTGCAGGGTTTTGTCTTATTTTCCTTTTTGGTTTTGTTTTTCAATATCAATTTAAGCTTGAATGGCTGATGTTTGCTGCTAAGATTTTAGGCAAAATGCCAAATATTTTCTTCACAAAGAATTGGCAAAAGCCAAAAGCCTGCTGATTTTGCTTTGGTGCTGTGTATAATTTTTTTTCATATATCTTCACAGCTCATCCTGCCTGATCTTTTTTGTCTTAAACCTTTATGATATATTTATAAAAATCTCATGCTTTTGTATAATTCTAAAAGAATTCCAGAAAGGAGGAAAAGATCCAGGATACTCTGGTAAAATTCAATGGAATTTAAATTCTAGGAAAGGATCTATACTCTGGGCCTCCTCCACCATCCCAGATTCTCAGCACAGCCCGATGCCTCCCTTCCTCTCCTACTCCAGCCGAGAGGGGTTCTCTGAGTAGTGGATATACTACCTTGAGTCAAAGATCCCCACAATTCCTTAAAATGATCTAAGAATTTCAAATAAACAAACTGAGACATACCACTGGAGAACAGTGAAAAGAAAATAGAACATCCCTTCAGTCAAAATACCCTGCATCTTCACATACAGCTTCATGACACATGACAGGTAGAAGATGACATTTCCTATAACTAGTCAAAAATAAAATCTATGTTGAGTGTGAATTGCCTTTAGAAAAAAAGACAAGAATATTCCCCCCACCCTCCCCTCCCCGCCCCAATAATCCTGAATCTGTAGTAGGGTCTCTCAACCTGGAATCTTGCTCCAAAGTGGTGTTTGGGCGCTGGGAGGGGTGGGAAAGAAATGGTTCATTGTTTGTGGGAAGTTAATAAGGGAGAAAACACACTTGATTCCTACTGTGTGAAACAGCATTTAACACATTATGTCATTTTTTATACAGTAATTCTTTCCGATAGTTTTGGTAGGAAGTGAGAGTTCCAGTTTCGATAGGGTTGACGGCAGCAGTGGAGTTCCTTAACTTTTCATTTCTCTTTGGCTTTTGCACTCAACTTTTTGCTTTTCGATTTTGTCTCTTAGCTTCTCCTTGTGTCTGTCTGTCTGTCTGTCTCTCTCTCTCACACACACACACACACACACATTCAAAGTAACCTCATTTTTAGTTTTTTTTTTTTTTTCTGTAGTGGTTGCCCCAAAAGAAATCCTCTCCACTGGAGCTGGTGCCTGTCACCACAGCCCATCACTTGCCTGGTAATTAAACTCTGACTGGTTTATTGACTGACACCCAACAAATCCCAATCGAGTTTTTATTATATACATACTTCCTCGGACTAAATTCACTGAAACAACCCAGTCAGAGGCGGAGGCGAGGGGGAGAGGGAGGTCAGGGATGGTGGGGAGAAGGGTGAGCCGAACCGTATGAAAGTCTATGCCGAAACCAGCATTCATTGGCAAAAGGAGACATTTTGCAAAAGAAAGAAAAAAAAAGGAAAACTCAGTGCAACATCTTTTTCAAATCCAGAGTTCTGGGGAGAACAGGGGAAAAGCTGGTAAACATCATTACTTTGGCTTTAAGACTCATTTGAACCGCCTCACGTACAAAAGCGCTCTGAAGGGGAAAACAAGACGTGCTCGCAGCTAACATTACAGTCAAGTTCCAATTTTACCTAAGGGAAAGCAGCTTTATTAAAAGTCATGACTGAAATTGCATGACAGGTGCCAATATTCTCCACCCTGACAGATGGGTCAGTTTGCAAATGCCATTTTCTTGTCAGCAGTCCCTCGATCGAGTTCCTCGCATCACCATTTGTCTCTCTTCCAGCGAGATCACACATGCCCGATGTTTGCCTCCAAGCTGCGCTGCGTGGTTTGCCATGTGGAATCCTCACAATGAGACTTATTAAAAGACAGTCCATTATTTTTATTTAGAGCATTTCCAAAACAAGTGGAGCGCGCTCAGAGATAATTTAAAAATCGTGTGGCAGGTCACCTCCAGGCCAGCGTGGCTCCATTTGAAATGCATAAGAAAGTAGCGTCACATCTCGATCCTTCCAGACACACACACACACGCATACACACGTACACACTTTCCAGTTCATAACGGGCGTGATTTGAGTGACATTTAACCCTTGACAAACAACCCCGGCTGTGCAAAGCACTATTTCGCTATAAACCACAGAGCATTTCGACAGGAAGGATTGACTATTCCTGCTCCCTTTTTTCTCTAAATCTTTCTTCCTTCTCTTCTTTATTTTTTGCTTCTTATTTCTTTGCATCCCTCTTCTATTTTGTTACAGGTGGGCTTTCTCACTGCAGCAATAGATATAAAATACTCCTGATTGGCTGTATTGATGGGGCATTTTCATCCTCCTGGTGGTTTCAAATACAAAGAAAAATGGTCTCTCTCCACCGTGCCTGGTTTGAACAGCAGGTAAACTCCAGCAGCCTCCTCTCCAGCCTCTGATGGAAAATTATTACAGATGAAATGATTCTGTCATGGAAATGGTAAGAGGAAAGTTTTGGCTTAAAGGATATTTGTGCTGACATGGAGGGGAGGCCGTGACACACAATGGATTCTGCCACCAGGACAGGTGTGACCCAAGCTGGCTTTGCTTTCCAGGCTGGGAAAGGGCAGAAGGCGGGGCAGCCTTTGCAGAGCTGAACAACACTGCCAATAGCAAAGATTAGAATTTACCGGCATGAAATTTGTTCTCAGGTGAACTGCTGGATTTCACGCCTCTTACTGCTTTATCTGGCAGAGTTGGATCCAAGTGAAATCTCAGTGTCGATAGGCATTGATTCTGCAGGCTCATTCCCATGCAGCATGGACACTGGTTAACCTTCTCAGACCAGGAGCAGCATTTGGCAAGTTGCCCCAGCAGCAGTCTACAGTCTGGAAAGGCAGCCATCCTGGAACAGTGGGATGCGTTTAAGTCAGCTTTGAGGTGTTGCGCACACAAGGCAGGGGCCTGGCAGAGCATTTGTGGAAGGGCTTGTACAACCTGCCCTGCCCTCATCCTGGCTTTCTCCAGAGCTATCAGGCTCTTGTTTTTACGGCCACCCTAGCGATCCTCGAAACAGTAAAAGGAAAGAAGGAGAAAATCTCGTAAAAAATTGCCACCTTACTGTCATAACCTTGAAATGACAGGTGGGCTCCAGAGGAAGGATGGTCTCCTGAGGTCCCCCTGGGTGATGGCAGGTGATGGTGGGTAGACCACACCACCTTCACACCCTGGAGGAAGGTGATGGATGCAGACACTTGAAGGGGCATCTGAGTATATTCATTTGCATTTAGTATTTATTTTTTGAGAGCCTGCTAGCCTACTAAGGCAGTGTGCTCAGTGCTAGGAACCAAAGACATCAAATATGTGGTTTCTAGCTTTAAAGAGGTCACAGATATTAAACAGATAATAGGATTTCCTACTTTGTTTTCCTTAGTAAGTATGTGTATTTACATATCACTTCTGCTGAAACTGTTAATTAACTACTCGATATTTATTCTGCTATGGAGTGTTAGTGTTCATCCCTCCTATAGTCATTTTTATCATGTAACCAAGATGAGTACGTTTGTTGCTCTCAGTTTCACCAATTACAGCATCCTGTCATCTCTTCATTCCTACCTATGTGTTGTGCACATGTGCACTAAGGAAGTGTGCTCACAAGGAATGGTACCTCTTGTTTTCCCCTGACTTTGGGACATATTCTTTTTACTACCATTTAGTTATTGACTCATCCAAGGAGAACACAAGATGTAGGATTGATTCCCTCCTTCTCATGTAGAAGCTGTCTACGCAAAGCTGGAGGGCACTGGTCTTCCTTGTTCTTCCTCCTTTCATAAAGATTGAAATTATTTGGGGGTCATTTTCATTGTTTCACTCACTTATCCGATATTTCCTTCACTTTTTCAACAAATTTTAATTGAACACTTGGGGCTTGGTGATGAACACAGACATTGGCGCTCTCATGTATCTTAAAATCCTAGGAGCTCAGGGCTGTCCTTGCCCTTGACCATTATGAAAAATTTTTAACTGCCCTATTCACCAGATTATTTGGATTTGTATGTCTGTCTATTCTTTGGTATTCCATAGTCTTTAGGAGAGGAGGTTCTGTGTTTTATTTTGGTTAAAGAAAAAAGTATTTACTTATAAAATTTTGTATGATTATTTTATTTCCTCACTTAGAAGCCTTTGTTGCCTGGCAAATAAATCCAAATTCTTTTCCTTGGCCTTCAAGGTCCTTCCCTAACCTAATTATCTGGACTTTCATTTCTTGCCCCTCCTGGCTCGTCCTGTCCTACACGCTCTAGCCACTGAATCTTACAATTTGCTCAACAGGATGTGCATTTCACATCTCTGTATCTCTGTATAAACTCTAGTTTCCCCTGTAATTCATGCAGGTTAATAAAATTGTCTGTCTCTTTCAGGACCAGTCTTTACTGCCTTCTCTGACTCCTCCTCCTCCTCCCTTGTATGTGCCTCTAATACAGCACTTCTAACACTGTAGCAAACATTGTTTTTTATTCATCATGTCCCACACCAGACTGGACGCTCTCCACGGACAGGATCTGTGTCTTCTTCATTGTCTTTTATCCATAAATGTCTCCTGGAACATCTCAGTGAGCCTACATGAACATTTCCCAAATACACCTAAACCTTACCACATTATTGGCTTTCCAGGCACAATTCCCAGAGCTTTGGAATGACCTCTTACGAATCTCTAGCTGCTGGAGGCTTAGTAGTTCTTGAGAAATCATTTTGAGTGGAAAATCCATTCCTGCATGAATTCCTCACATTCCTCTAGTTAGATCTGATCTTTTTCTCCTAAGAACACTCAAGAGCTTTATTTATATCTTTACAGGGACATTACCTTCCACTTAGTAATAAAGTTATTTGTGTACATACTTGTTCCCACTGGTAGATTTTAAATATCTGAAAAGGAGGTGGTTAATTGCAGCTGATAGCTCTCATGGAGCATAGCACAAAAACACAATGACCATCACATGGTGAGGGCACAGTGAGCCCTAATAGAAGGGTTAGGGAAGGAATTGGTGTACTATGTGTTCACATACGACTTCAACTTCATCTGTCTAAAGTCAACTTCTAAGATGACGCATTATAGCAAGTTGGTCTATGTACTTTTCATTCAAGCTATTCCCCTCCTTCTCTCAAGGAAGAAGAAACCAACTGATAAGATAAAAGTGTGCTGGACTCAACACATCCGTTGAAGAACCTTTCTTGCACTCCCACTTACACTATTTCTTGAACTACTCTCAGGATCCTGATTTCAGTAACATTTGACCACCAAGAACATTAGAGTTATGAAGGTGGTAACATATAAAATACTCAATTAAAAAGAGAGAGGAAAAGAAAGGGAATGAAAAAGGAAAGAATGGAGTAGCTGGAACAGGTCCACCTAACGTGTCGGGTCCCCGCATGGTCCCAGGGCCTACTGACGGGAGCTGTCAAGTGAGGACGTTTCTTTAAAATCTTGCAGGCTGTTTTGACACGTAGGAAGTGTGTAAAGATTTGTGCCTCATTTGGATCACTCACGCCCATGGAGCTATTTGTCAGACAGGCACCTGAGACCCTGCTGAACATGGTGACTGAGAAGAGAATGATTAACAACCTTTGTGAGCTTTTTCAGGAAGTAATTTTATTCACATTTCAAGAACCACAGGGTATCCCAGAATCCAAGTTCTCCTTTTCTTGTTTCTGTTAGATTTATTCTTTGGCTCTATTTTAAGGTCTCCTAAAAATACTTTTAACTGCTAAATATGTCTCCTCTCAGGTCACTTACAGAGCCCCCAGTGAACTGGCACTGCCCAGCGGTGACGAGCTTCAGATCTTACCTGTACTTCCATCTCTGACAGAACTGTTTTTCATTTTTTTTTAACCAAAGAGTTTACAGGAACAAATCCCCCTTATTGTCTTAAAACTAAGAAGCTCAGTGGACTTGTCACAGAAGGTGAGGAGCAAAAAGAGGTAATTGGCTAAAATTCTGAAAAGAGGGACAAAAGGAGAATAAAAGAAAACAGGAGAAGTTCCCCTCTGACCAGGAGAGACCTGTGTTCACGAACTGGGCTCCATTATGCACAGCATCTTCTGTCTGCCATATGAATGGAGAATAGAAAGTGTTGGGAGAGAGAGAGAGGTGGGGCAGGCCATTAGTGGAGAAAACAGACTAGTGGAAGAGTGAGCAGAGCAGAAACTAGATGAATGAACACGTGGTTCGAGGGAAGAAGATTCTGTCCAGCTTCCTCAGGGCACGTCACACCCCTCTCCAGGCCAAGCAGTGCCTTTGCGCTGGATTAGGACTGAGAGAGGCTCAATCGAGCAAATGCTGCTCTATCTACACACAGAAATCCCTTCGTGATAAATAATCAACCTCAGTTGTTCTTTTATAATGGGTCATTAGTAACTCTGGCAAAAAAGTGCTAAGACACCAGTTCTTGCTGCTGAGTCAAGAAAAGATCCTCAGGTTTACAGAAGGTTCACTATTTCTCCCATGCTGAATCATCCCACCACTTTAGCATGCTTCTTCTTCTTGTTCCTAGTTACTACCCCACACTCAATGAAAAGAATCTTTATTACCCAAAATCCTTATTCCTAAGTATCTGAACCTGTTTGTAGATAATCTATGACTATTGAGATTGTGGAGTAAACTCAAACAAAAATGTTCCTGTCACTATATTTGCAAACCAAATTGGAAAAAAACCTTATCTAATTCAGTCAGACAATTTACCTTCAAAGCAGACAGTTTAATCCAGTCCCTCTCCCCAAAGGCCACAGTCCCGTGGCTATTATCGCTTGTTCCTGCTTTATTTGGAAGACTAGCTACTCCCTTCACTCATCACCCTCCTCCAGTCCCTAGGGGTTTGCTCTGGGAAACAAGCATTGATGACCCCGTGCTTAAGAATTCCTGTGTCTAAGGGCAAAGGAAACAGGTGGTGTATGTGTGTGCCTGTTTGTGTGTGTGTGTGTGTGTGTGTGTGTGTGTGTGTGTGTGTGTGTTTGAATCAAAGGTTTCCTCCGGAAGACCTGGAAGAGTGATGAGGACCACTCTCACTTCAGACTGCCATAGAGACCTCAAAGATCAGCCTTAAATGGCAAAGCACCAGCTAGATCTCTCAGGGAAGGAGGCTCCCTCAGCCATCACCCCAGTCCCCAGTCCCAACTAGAAGATAATTGCTTTAGCAAAGGACATGGGTGTTCTTCAAGTTTCTTGGGGAGATGCTTGGGAGGGTTACAAAGATTTGAACTTCTTTGCAAAAAGTTTTCTTTTGCCTTTGGGAAAAGCCAGACTTAGCCTGCCATGTTTTCTCCTACATGAAGTTCCCTTAGTCACCTTGTGAACCTACAGTAGTCTATGTCCCCAAAGGGTGCCTTACACAATCTCCATAATTGTATGTGGAGCCCTTTGGGGGGTTTCAGGAGATGAGCTGCAGCAAAGGCAGTGGTGGCCTTTGACTTAGGGGTTTGGGGAGGAACACGACCAATAAGGAGAAAACTCAGGAGCTGACATGAGACAAACTACTCCTTCCAAGAACCAGATGCTAATTTAGTGGTGATGGGGTGATAAGGTAGAAAATTGGGGTGTAGGGTAACAGCCCTATTTATATACCTGTCTCCTTCCACTGGACTGTCAGCTCCTGAAGAGCCAGTGCTGTGGCTTGTTCATCATAGTAGCTGAGTGTCTGGCCCAGAGGAGGGACTCAGGAAGTCTCTACTGCCTAAACTGTGAATTTTATTGAAATATGATAATTTAAACATATTTCCAAGTAGTTAAAGTCTGGAACAGAAGGCAATGCTTTTTCTGGATCAATCCCTATAGATAGTACTGAATAGAATGACTCAAAGGACATCGACAGTGTGTTTTCCATTCTCTTCTCTCCCTCCCCCAACAGCCCTTAAAAGTGTTCCTGTTCAGTTGTCTATACCTAGATCTGGATCATCTGCATCCAGACCTGGACAGACACACTCACACTCATTATATGTTAGGGGTCTAATTCAGGCCATCTGCTCTTTCATAAAAAGTGACAGCTTTTAGATTCCTTTAAAGTTTCTGCTTATAAAAGATCATAGGTCTGTATAATAATTGGTCTTTTCCTACTAATTGGTGACAACTTGAATCCCCTTTTACCTGAGCATCAAAACGTTTTAAATATTAACTGAGCTTCACGACCTCTCAGTGTGCTTTGTGCCGTGTGTCTGTGGTAGAGATGGGTCAACTGGTCCACTGAAGCACCGCCCACTCCGGGGCTTGTGGGGGATCTCAGGGCCCGTCACCGACAGCATCACACACAGGCCACGGGCAGCCCAGACCCAAAGCCATGTGAAAGTGGCCGTCCCTGCACTGTAGAATACTGCTGTACGTAAGACCTGGCTTTTCTCCAAACCCTGTGCCTATCCCATTTGATTTCTAAAAGTCCAGTCAGTCAAACAACTCATTTCACATTTCACTGGTGTGATCAGTCAACAGAAAGAAAGGACTCTAATCATGTATGTGCACAAATACTTCAGCAAAAGCGTGTTTTAAAGGGATTCATACCATGTGCTTGATTTAAATGTTAAATGACCTAAGCATCGTTTGGGGGAAATTTACCAATACTTTAGCTATGTCTGTGCTTATACGAGTTGATATTTTTGTAATAAAGTGCACCCATTTGTTTACTATATAGATTTATAATTAATTATGTAAAAATAATTATGTAATAATTACATACTACATAATATTAATTATATAATAAAATCACATAAACTCAATAATATAATTATTAAAATTATATTTTATAATTTTTATATTTTATTATATAATTATATTATTTTAATTCATTACATGTAATTAATATAACATAATTTATAGATTATATATTAAAATAAAGTCATTGTTTGTAAGAGCAATATTTTTAAAAGTATTAATATTTGTATATTGCTTTCTAGTTTAAAAGCTTGAGTAATACTGATGCAAACCATAGGCCAATTCAGGGAAATCCAGAATGTGGTATGAGCTGGAATCCACAGGACTCCGGAGGGTTATGTGAGGAAAAGTGAGCTTCCTCCGTAATCTCACCCCTTCCAGACTATATATATATATGTTAGATGAAAGCAGCATTAATATCTTATCTAGTAATTGTGATAATGAGGTTTTTTGAGCAGTTTCTGGCACACAAAACTCCCAGAATTTCCCAGATTTGAAATTAGAAGACTGTAGAAATAGAGTATTACCAGGGACAAAACTTACATAGTTTAAAAGGGGTAAAAAGTCATGACTCCTAGGCTGACTGCACAAGAATCACATGAAGACACTTGTTAAATTGGTAGGGCGATTGGCAAAGTCTGAACGAGGTCTATAGGTTCAAAAATTGTACTGTATCAGCACTGATTTCCTAACTAATTATGCTAGTTACATAAGATATCCTTATTCTTTAGGAAATTTATATGGAACTATTTAGGGGTAAAGGAGCATCAGACCCACAACACACTCTTAAAGAGTTCAGAAAAAAATGTGGATAGGTAAGTTGATAGACAGGTAGGCAGGTAGAAAGGAAAAACAATGAAGCAAATGTGCTAAGATGTAACATCAGGAAACCAGGTAAAGGATATATACGGGAATTCTTTGTACTACTCTTGCAAATTTTTTCTAAGTTTTAAATTATTTCAAAATAAAAAGTAAAACAAGAACAACAACATTACTGGGCACCACTGCCAGAAATTTGACTCAGTAACGTCTGATAAAGGCTTGGCATCTGCATGTTTTAAAAAATTTCCAGAGTATTTTGATGCATGTTTTGATCCCCTGGTCTGGAGCACTGGAAAATGAACAATCAAACAACACTGCACAGCTTTCTTCCATCCATAAATGAAATAATATAAAATCCCAGCACTGCTGTGACACGGCTTCCATAGGAGGATGTGTGTTTTATAACTTATAATAATAACTGTTTACTCTCCATTCAATTCACTTAGTATTTGCTTAATGCCTTTAGTACATTAGAATAAGTTAGAATGAAAATATCCTTTACCTGCTGTTGTCTGCTAAATACATTTTTAGAAGGTATGTGATTAGCTACTCTAAACAGCATTCCAAAGGTATCTTACCTCTGTAAATGTTTGGAGCAGTTTACTTGAGCAAAGGCCTGTGGAAGAATAGCATCACAATGCGACCTTGTGCTGAAAGCACGTAAAAACTCTTAGAATCCTGAAGCAGGAATTCCACTGTTGTAAAATCCACTGCACTGTTAGCTGGAAACTGAAAATTAAGAAGGAAAAAACACATAAGAATGAGTATACAACACAAAAACATCTTTGTAAAGCCAATCTAATATTAATTATGGAAGTTAAGAAGAGTACGCATTCACACCTACATGCCACTCCTAATTTATCGCTCTGGTGTAAAAAGCAACAATTAAACAGGCTTTGTTGGAGATAAAGTTCTTGGAGTTGCTTCTGGTATTGTGTATTCAGATTCCAGGAGTTCCCTAAACACGGTCAACTTCAAAGTAAAAGTTAAGTGAAAGAACATTATCCTCTTCAGAAAAGAGAGAGAATCACCAAATGAGTTAAACAACAGATTTTGAAAACTGAGGTTGTTTCATACACAAATTACTGTGGAGGCATTGGAAGAGTCACATTTTGGTGGTAGGCGTGTAAGTTCTATGTGGTACCTCTCAATCAACTCAGTTATCACGTTGAGATTTACCTTCACATTCCATTACATGAAATGTAATACTAGGTTTATTGAAAATAATGTGTGCTCTCTCTCTGCACAACACAACTTCAGCAAAAAATAAACAATTTGGGTAAAAGTGAGCTGTGGGCAAAAGAAGCTGGCAGAATTTTTGTCCCCTGTAAATTAGTAAAGTGAGTTAATCTACAAATAATGATTTAATGGTATAACAATTTTCTCTCAAGAAACTAAATTACTTACATTAAATTCTCAAACCAATTAGAGGTTAGTGGCAATAATTTCAAAGATTTAAAAAGTTAAGAACAGTGAAGATAAGTAACTTTCTAATGTCACCAAAACTCAGATCAGAAAAAATTCTTTCCATTACTAAGATAGAATGCTACATAGTTTTCAAAGGCATTTAGAATAACCATGCTACAATGTGTTTGTTTTGTTTTCTTTTAATGTTCATCGTTTCAGAGACTCTGTTATATTCTGAAACATCAGCATAGTTTTTTTACTGGAACTGTGAGGTAAAGTAACAGAGTTCCTCTGTTTTTCTTTTTTTTCTTTTTGAGGAAGATCAGCCCTGAGCTAACATCTGCCAATCCTCTTTTTGCTGAGGAAGACTGGCCCTGAGCTAACATCCGTGCCCATCCTTCTCTACGTTCTATGTGGGACGCCTACCACAGCATGGCTTGCCAAGCGGTGGCATGTCCGCACCTGGGATCCAAACCAGCGAACCCCAGGCCGCCAAAGCGGAATGTGCACTTAACTGCTGCACCACCGGGCCGGCCCCCAGAGTTCCTCTGTATCACTTACACAAGAAGCATTTGTTTATGAAATACTGAAAGATGAAATGAAAATAAAAAGATTTTAATACTTAATTATACAACATTCAGAAATTCTAATCTAATCTGATGGTTATAGCCAAGCTTCTGGCTTCTCCTTTATCAAACAAACACTATTATTTCCTTACAAAACACTTTTAGTTGGGGGCTGGCCCAGTGGCACAGCAGTTAAGTTCGCATGTTCTGCTCCTTGGCGGCCCGGGGTTCGCCGGTTCGGATCCTGGGTGCGGACAGGGCACTGCTTGGCAAGCCATGCTGTGGCAGGCGTCCCACATATAAAGTAGAGGAAGATGGGTACAGATGTTAGCTCAGGGCCAGGCTTCCTCAGTAAAAAGAGGAGGACTGGCAGTAGTTAGCTCAGGGCTAATCTTCCTCAAAAAAAAAACCAAAAACACATTTTTAGTTATTTTTTAAATCAATGAGTTTAAATTCCTGTGGGAAAAGAGAGATGAGAGTTGCTACACATAGGACAGCATGTAGACTAGATGAATCCAGTAAGTCTCCTGAGGAGGAGAAACTGGACACAACTTCTTTTAAGGGTGCTTCTCCAAGGCAGTCAGTGTTCAGGAGGGCTTACATTCTTGAATCAATCATTTGACTTCTGTCATACAAAAATCCTTTACTAAGATTTGGGCAAAAGGGAAATAAACATAAATTCAGTACTTAGACACAACGTAAAGAAATCTACACGGTTTAAACAGTTTAATGCTTATATAGGTCAATAATTATTTAGATTAAAGTAAATATAGATAACAAAGCCAGAAAAAACTATTAGTCATTTTCCATACAATTTTCTATGAATGGATCTAAGGATACGAGTTTGCTATACTGAAGTTAAACACATATGCATAACTCAACAGCTGAGGATACTATTAAAAGATATTAAACAAGGGGCTGGCCCCGTGGCGGAGTGGTTAAGTTTGCGCACTCCGCAGCAGGCGGCCCGGTGTTTCGTTGGTTCGAATCCTGGGCGCGGACATGGCACTGCTCATCAGACCACACTGAGGCAGCGTCCCACATGCCACAACTAGAAGAACCCACAACGAAGAATACACAACTATGTACCGGGGGGCTTTGGGGAGAAAAAGGAAAAAATAAAATCTTTAAAGAAAAAAAAAAGATATTAAACAAAATCATAAACTGTGATTTTTCCAATTCAAAATTATTGTGGAGCAGAAGGCACTTTTGTACTTCTATTATGTATTCTTCACAAGTCAGTAAACATTAGGCATCAGATTCTTCTAGACCAAGGGTCAATAAATTACACACACAATGATTCCAAAAATGACTTTTTAGCAGAAGCAAAAGTCACCATCTTTTCACTTCTCTCCCTACTGCCAGTTAGAGCTGCTGCCCACTACCTCTGAGCTGCGTGTAAGAGTGAAACACGGCCCACCGCTGGAAAACAGACAGATAGAAGATGGCAACCAAATACCCTCTGTTTGAAACCAAATCTCGTTCAAGATCATACACGGTTTATGGATTTTCTCTTTTGAGAGACTCCACTAAATTATGCCCCTAGTAAAAGATATGAAAAGTGTTTCTATATATCTTGTAAAACTGCTTTGAAGACATGTCCAGTAGGTTGTTCCATGTCCCTTAAATAATAATACCCCTAATAAATAAGTTCCATAAGTTAAAGACAATGCCTGGAAAGTATCTTTATTTTAAAAATTGGTAACTTTTAAAAAGAGACATTCATGCAACATCTACCACGTATAAGTCATAAGTCGCTAATTAGGAGCTTTAAATCCCCTGGAGGAATTTTTAAAAATATAAAAATTTTCAAAGAGTTTACACTTCAGGGGAAAGAGAGAGAGAACTGGTATACCTACTATAGAATACGTTTTTGCTTTTGTTCTGTCTTAGCTTCCAGGAAGCTGAGTGTTCAAATCTGTATTCAAGTGATGCAATAATTGTTTGCATATGTTTTACGGTAAAGCTATCTTTCTGATTCTTTATTACCTGGCACTTGTGCCTTTAAACCTAACTTAAACCCTCTTGTAATCAGATTGTTATTTAATAGCCCTCATACTCACAGTTACTTTTTAAAAGTTGACAGGATATAAGTAATAAATAAAGTAATACATAGAATAAATAGATCACTTCATGTTAGGAGTTCAAAAAAATCAAGAACTGAACATCCTAGTAATGGTTACACTTTGCTTTTTATTTGTTTGTTTTTTGAGGAAGATTAGCCCTGAGCTAACATCTGCTGCCAATCCTCCTCTTTTTGCTGAGGAAGACTGGCCCTGAGCTAAGATCCGTGTCCATCTTCCTCCACTTTACATGTGGGATGCCTGCCACAGCATGGCTTGCCAAGCGGTGCCATGTCTGTACCCGGGATCCGAACCGGCACCTGGAATCTGAACTGGCAAAGCCCGGGTGGCCAAAGTGGAACTTGTGAACTTAACCACTGCGCCACGCCACGGGGCTGGCCCCTACACTTTGCTTTTTAAAGGTACAGCAATACATACCTGTTTGACTCTGGATAAATCACTTACCCTCTCAGGGCTAGTTTTCTTCATCATACAACAATGGGCTTTAATAACATTAGATCAGTGCTTTTCACATCTTTTTCTTCTTAGCAGAGAAACTTTCTTTTTCAAATCTTACATGGAATTTCCAAATATAAACAGATAAAAGGAAGCTGCATGACTAAAGTCGGAGTTGAGGGCCAGAGGCCACTTACCAGGCTCCCCATTCATCAACCTTTCCTCCTCCAGTCTGTGGCAACTCCAGAGGTGCTGCAAGAGGTTCTGTACCACGTACTTTAAAAGCCACCAACTAAGTGCTGGAATATAGTCTTTGGTGGTTCTAAAATTCACTATGCACCACAGCCAAAGCTTTCCTATTCCTTATCCCTACAGCTTAGATAGAAACCTTGATACATTATTTTTAAAATTAGTACATGAAATGTGGTCAGAGTTTGCATGTTAAACCTAATGAGAAATTAAAAAAAATCTAAATAATTCTATTTGTATATCTGAATAAACTGTAAAATATGGTTTAAAAAGTTTTAAACATTATTAAAAATTATATATTCACAACATCCAGTAACATCAACAATGATACCATTAAGAGTCATAAGCTCTGTTCAACCAGCTGTCACAAATTCCTATTTGAAATTAGAATTAAAAATGAATAATTAAGAAGTAAATGACAAATTTTTTATTAATTCATCTTCACATCCCATGGAATATATCTCCTAGTCTCACTTTAACACAACACTGCTAAATACAAAATAAAAGATTCATACCTTTGTAGAGATTTTCATATAGGCTCTCAATGGTTAAAAGCAAGTTCTTTTCCATAACTAATCCAAATATAGCCAACCAATGTTTTCTAAAGCACTGTAACAAATGTATTAGAGTCCATGGTGGTTTCAAGTACAGCATCTAAAAAGTATTTAGAAAAAAATAGCATCTATTGATTTATTTATTATTCCTATTATTAAAAAGTACCTATTCAGGAATTCCTACATACATTTTTGGGCAAAATATAGTTAAATTCTTTTTAAACTAAAAAGATGTTTTATTAAAGCCAATCATAATCTTAAAGGCTAATTCCATTGCAAATTGCTTTTGTAAAATTCATATTTGTATTAGTCCTTATAGTTTCAGAAACTATATGTGTGAAAAGCAAGCACAGTTCTAATTGGAAAAAGCATAGTTTTAACCAGCAAAGGGCATCAATCTACTTTTCAACACAGTCATTTCTTTGAGGAAATCAGTCTAGTTATTTCATATAATTGGAAAAAATCTATATAGAAAAAGTTGTCAACTATGCTCGACACTTGCTACACTCTTGCAAAGACATGTATAAAAAGAGACTGAGGGGCTAGCCCCGTGGCCAAATGGTTAAGTTCTCCCGCTCCGCTGCAGGCAGCCCAGTGTTTCGTGAGTTCGAATCCTGGGTGCGGACATGGCACTGCTCATCAAGCCACGCTGAGGCGGAATCCCACGTGCCACAACTAGAAGGACCCAAAACTAAGAATATACAACTATGTACTGGGGGACTTTGGGGAGAAAAAGGAAAAAAATAAAATCTTTCAAAAAAAAAAAAGATTGATCACTTAGTACCTCAAGACGTCAGCATGGCCTTTTTGGAAGCATTCACATGCAATGATTTTCCTAGACTCTATTAGGAAATATCTAATTTATGTCAACCCTCCTAGAAGCATCTGATCATTCTTCATCTTGGTTCAACACTTGATAATAACCAAGCAGCAAACACATCATATTGGCAAACATTAGCATCTCCGTGAACATCTGGAATAGATACAGTCTATAGTTGATGGGGAATAATGTTTCTCCCAGCTATAAATGTCAACAGCAAACAAACCTTAAACTAAACTAAAAAGGCCACTATTGCCAAATGCTGTGTTTTACTGATTGCAGAAAAGATGTGAGTCTAAAGAAAATTCAAGATATCTTGCTAATAAGATCAAATTTATACTCTGATTCTCATATTTACATGACATAAGCCAAAATATATACTTCTTTGAATACATATTGCTAGGGGAATTCCCTATACAAGACATTTTGACTCACATATGAGAGAAATTTTTCTGAATTCAACTTCAGCTCCATGAGGCAAGGTGTTTGACACTAGGAGATTCACAATAAATATTTGTTCACTGAAAAAATGAATAAAATATAGTCCTGGTCTTTAGGAAATGTCCATCAATTAATTTTCAAAAAGTATTTTCAAAAACTTCAAAAAAAAACCATAATATTATATAGATTAGTACAATGAAGCTTACACATTTTATACAAGAAATATTTCTTAAAGTAAGGTAACAAATCTTTAGCAATAAAAGAGAAATTTTCAACTATTAGGGTTGAAATAATCACCTCCATCCAAAGGTTTCCAAAAGCAATTTTCATTTCTGTTTCTAATATTGAAGATAAAGTTGTTCCAAGAGATTTTTCAAGGTCAGATATGATGCTTTCAAGTAGAATGAGTAGTCCAGAATTTGTAGATTCTTCCTCATAGCTCTCTTCCAAAGGTGCTGCTTCTTTAAAAAAACCAGTTACAGGCTTTATTTAGGACACGAATAGTAAACATTTCACATATACAGTTAGTATTAAGCCATAATTAATAAATACTTTATGTATATAATTAGTATTTGAATTACTTGGAAAACAAACCAATACTTTCTTTAGAAACATGTATCTCTAGTATACTTGTTTTAGATGCAAGATAAATATACTATGTTAGCCAATGCTTTATCTTTTTGACAAAAGGCAACTAAATATTTTTACTAAAATAGAAATTTAAGAAATGAGTGTGATATTTTAACTACAATTTTATTTTTATTTTCCAAAAAAGGAAAAATTCAAAAAATGCTTTACATATATTTATAATAGAAAACCAAGAACTATGGATCAAAATGTTTTGCTTCCAAAAATAGTATATTTTTCCAATTGCTGCTCACATCAAGAAGGATGAAATATGTTATGAAAGCACCAAAATCTCCAGCTTAACTGCCTTTACACCCTCTCCTTTTAAAATGAGCTTTTATTATTTTAATTAATATCATTTCATTAACATTACTATTTTGATACCTGAAAAGAACTGCAATTTCTTTATTGGAAAATTCAAAATATTAAGTGGTTTATCTCTAGACATACAAACTAAGGATTAAAAATGACAGTCATATAATGGGCAAACTGAAAGTATGTGACCCCTGAAAAACCATACACTGGAATATCCTGTTACCTCTAATAAATGCCATTTTGAATTTTATGACAAAAGAAATTTTATTACCAAAAAGGTCAAAAAAGTAGCATGTGTACATATGAATTTTTCTATAATTATATGTAAAAGGTACATACAATATTAGAGATTTCAATAATTACACTCCCCACAGAGGAAAAAGGTGGGATGTATTTTTAAATTATGTCAGATTTAATATAATATACCATCAAATAACAAGCTATAGAACAGATTATTCTGGTCAAGAAAAAGAGATTAAACAACAGTATGGCCTTTAGCTTTTTTAAGTATTAGTTTAAAATTAAAAAATAATTATTACTAGAGTCCCTCAAGTTTCTCTATTACTGAGTTTTTACTGTATTAATAGAAGGTTATGAATATAAGGCTAATTGTAGAAAGAAACAAAAAAATTCTCTCCACCTCAAATGAATATTTCCTGTAGCTACTATTAATTTAAAAGCCATACTCTTCAAGGTACAAAATAGCATGCATACAGTGATTATAAATATGTAAAAATGTGAGTGTGCAGACAAAAATTCAAATTAATTTGTAAAAGTGTATGTAGAAGGCAATAATGTTAATTATGTTTTCTTTTGGATTACCATTATAGCATTCATTTATTTCTACCATTTATGTGCCAGCAAATATTCCAAACAATGTTATTTTAAATGTACAAGATGAAAATTTACTATTAATTCCAATTGTTATCAATAATCTTAGTATATAAAATAAGATATATTTCTAATTATTTGTAGTAAGAATACTACCTGCTTTCAATTGTTGCTTAGATATACAGGGCTGATGACATACATCTGTGTTCAGAGATAAGTTTAACAACTCTGCACTCAATTATTCTTTACTGAGTGACTTCACACCACTTATTAGGCCTTTGTTTCTTAAATTTCTATCATACCTAAGGTTGAGGTTAGGAGTAAAAAATATTTTATTTTTTGTAAGATAAATCACACAGCAACTCAAAATACATGGGATCTAATCAGAGGTTGGTGATTCTCAGCATACATATTAACAAAGGATAGCAATTTTTTTAACAGAAAAGATAAAGGAATTAACACATAGCAGAGGCACATCATATGAGTTTTTGAGGATAATAATAATTATTATATATCAAAAGTTTTCCTGGTACCAGGCACTGTTCTAAGCACTTTACACATATCAATCCATTTAATTCTCACAACAAACCTCCTAGGTGGGAGTGGTACTAATCTTATCGCCATTTCACAGATGAGAACCTGAGGTGTAAAAAGTTTAAGTAACTTGTCCAAAGTTATACCTGGTACGTGGAAGCCAGATTTGAACACAAGAATACGATCATCCAAAAAGAAATAAATAGAAAGCCACAGTAAGAGAAATAATTTACACAGGGCAGGCAATTACAAATTTAGTCTGAGGGAGCATAAGACAAATGGTGTAAATTTGCTATTTGCAGAAAGAAGTCGGTATAATTAGAGCATAGTGCAGGAGACCAATTTACGTGGCTAGAGAGAAAGGCAAGGACCTTAACAAATGCAAAGACATTTTTAAGGGCTTCAATGGGGAAGTGACATGATCACATCTGTGTCTGTTAAATTGTTATTCTGGAGTCCAGCAGGCTTCCGGCTTTTGTTAATGGCAGAACAGCTTGATCAGACTAACTTTCCCACAGATGAGAATTAGAAAATCTGAACAACAACAGAAAACTATCTGAAGGCTCTCGAGAGCACTAAAATGTAGGCAGAAGCTAGAAGAGGGTCTACCCTCAAGACAGACACTACACTGGTGAAAACAAGAAGTTTCTATCTTTTCGCCTGAGGGCATTCCCCAATTCATCAACGGCTTATGACAGAAAGCCACAGTCTTAGTGGCTTGAAATGTCAGAAGACAATGTTCAGGACTGGCCAGGGCAGATAGAAAGTTAAAGGCGAAACTGAAGAAGGGAGGAAACCACAGAGTAGGTGAGCCCTAAAAGCTGCACATAAATTCTGCCTAGAAAAAACAACACACTGCCAAGAGATGAAGCAATCAACAGAACCAGATTCTGATATGACACAGATGTTGAAGGTATCTGATTGGGAATTTAAAATAATTTTGATTAATATGCTAAAGGATATGGAAAAGTTAATGGAAAAGGTAAATAGCATGCAAAATCAAATGGGCAGTTTCCGCACAGATGAAAATTATAAGAATCAAATGGAAGTGGCTAGCAATTAAAAAAAAAGCAGTTATCAGAAATGAAGAATGCCTTTGACAGGCTCCTCAGCAGACTTGAAATACGTGAGGAAAGAAAAACAAATTTGAAGACAAGTCAACAGAAATTACCCAAACTGAAACAAAAAGAGACTAAAAGGTTAAAAAAAAAACCCAGAGCTGTGGGACAACATCAAACAGTCTAACATACACACATGTATTAGTTATCTACTGCTGTGTAACAAGTTATCCCAAAACTTAGCAACTTAAAACAAGCATTTATTCTCTCACAGCTCCTAAGAGTCAGGAATCTAGGAGCAACCTGACTGGATGGTTCTGGCTCAAGTTCTCTCACAAGGCAGGAGCATGGTATTGCCTAGGGTTGCAGCCATTTCAAGGTTAGTTGGCACTCATTCATGTGGCTGTTGGCAGGCCTCAGGCCCTCACTGGTTCTTGGCTGGAGGCTTCAGTTTCTCACTATGTGGGCCTCTCCAGAGGGCTGCTCACATCATGGCAGCCTGCTTCCCCAGAAGAAGTGATCCAAGAGAGAGAGGAAGAAAGAGAGTGACCAAGAAGGAAGTCCCAGTCTTTTATAACCTAATCGCAGAAGTAACATTATCAGTTCTGATGCCTGCTCTTTATTATGCAGTCAACTGAGCCTGGTATGGTGGAGGAGGGGACTACACATAGGCTTTAATACTAAGAGGCAGAGATCATTGGGGTGATCTTGGAGGCTGGCTACTACAATGTAATTCTGTAATAACAGAGGACAAAAGAGGGAATGGAGCAGAAGAAATATCTGAAGAAATAACGACTAAGAATTTTTCAAAACTAAAGACAGGCACCAAACTACAGATCCAAGAAGCTCAGAGAACATCAAACAGCATAACTTCCCTCTTCTCTACCCTGCCCCCACATACACAAACACACACCTGGGCACATCTGCTAAAAACTGCTAAAACAAACTGCTAAAAAAGCAAAAGACAAAGAAAAAAATCCTGAAAACAATGAGAGGGAAAAAAGACACATTATATAAAGAGGAATCAAAACAATTATAGCAGACTTCTCATCAGAAACCACACAAGCTAGAAGAAAATGGAGTGACATCTTTGAAATACCAGAAGAAAAAAAGTCAACCCAGAATTGCATATCCAGCAAAAATACCTTTCAAAAATAAATAATAAATAATGACATTATCAGGCAAACAAAACTAGAAAATTCATTGCCAACAAACTTACACATGTCAAAGAAAGTTGTTTAGGCAGAAAGAATATGATACCAGACAAAAACCTGAATCTATAAAAAGCAATGAAAAGTGCTAAAAATGGAATGAAAGATTAAAATATTCATTTTTTTATTTTTAAATGCTTTAAACAGTAAATGACTGAAGCAAAAATAGTAGCAAAGTACTATGTGTTTATTATTTCATAAAGGTAAAATATATGACAATGACATCACAAAGCATGAGAGAAAGAAATTGGGAATATACTGTTATAAGATCCTTACACCTCATGTGAAGCAATATAATATTATTTGAAAGTAGGCTTGGATCAAATAAAGACGTATATTGTAAACACTAGGGAAACCATTAAAAAGTTTTTTCAAAAAGGTATAAATAAATCAATAATGGAGATAAAATGGCACCATAAAAAATAACCTAAGAAAGAAAAAGAGAAGAAAAGAGCAGATGAAACAAATAGAAAATAATTAGCAAAATGGTAGATTTTGATCCAACCAAATAAATCAATGATATAAACTCATCAATTAAAAGACAAAAATTGTCAGCTTGGACAAAAGTACCAACTCTATGCCATCCTCAAAAAAACTAAAGACTCAGATAGTAAAGAGATGTAAATAGATGGAAAAAGATATACCACATAAATACTAACCAAAACAAAACTGGAATAGTGATCTTAACACTAAACAAAGGAGACTTCAGAACCAGGAATATTGTCAGAAACAAAGAGAGATATTATATAATGAGAAAGGGGTAAATTCTTCAAGAAGAGAATCCTAAATAATCCTAAATTTGTATCCATCTTACTACAGAGTTTCATAATATATGAAGTAAAACAAATAGAACTGAAAAGAGAAGTAAACAAATCCACAATTATAGTTGGAGATTTCCATACTCTTCTCTCAGTAATCGTAGAATAAGTAGACAGATAATCAGAAAAGTTATAGAAGACCCAAACAACACTATCAACCAACTTGACCTAATGGAAGTTTATAGAATACTCCACCCACAAGAGCAGAATATACATTCTTTTTAAGTGCACATAAAACATTCACCAACGTAGACCATATTCTTGGCCATAAAACAAACTTTAACAAATTTAAAAGAATAGAAATCCTATAAATTATGTTTTCAAGCCATAGCAGAATTAAAGTACAGATAAATAACAAAAAGATAACTGGAAAAATTGCAAATATTTGGAATTAAGCAGCAAACATCTAAATGACCTATGGGTCAAAAAGGAAATCATAAGGGAAGTTATAAAGGATATTGAATTGAATAAAAATAAACAAACAACATATCAAAATTTGTGGGATGCAGCTAAAGCAGTGCTTAAAAAGAAATCTACAGCAGTCTCAAATAAATGACTTAAGCTTCCACCTTTAGAAACCAGAAAAAGAGCACAAAGGGGCAATGGAAGTGTTCTATATATCAAGGAGGATGCAGGCTACACCAGTGTACCCACTGTCAACATTGTAGAGTTAAGATTTGTGCATTTTAATATTGTATGTTCTTCCTCAAAAAAAAAAAAGAACTGTATGAAGATAACCATATGGGGAACAGAGAGTGGATGGAAATATAGATAGAAGACGGCAGAATTACGGTAATTGTTGCAGCTGGGTACTTTGGAGTTTATCAGCTCTCTTTCATTTTGAATATGTTGAAATTCTCCATAATGAAATTTTTTAAATTAAAAATTTAAAAATACCATTATTACTTTTTGAAGAGTAAATGAAGGAGAGCTAGTGTAGAAGTAGAGAGCATAATTAATCTTAGAGTAGAAAAGGAAGAAAAGAGGAAAAATAACATGGCTTGACATAGGATGGTGGCAGGGGAGATAAAGAAAAGACCATACAAGACTCGCGGATTGACTGGATATAGATTATGAGGGGAAGCCAGGTATCAAAAATGACTCCGAGTTTTCTGGCTTTAGCAAATGGGTGGAAGGTGGGACTTTTTGTTCAGATGGAAACAGTTTAGAAGGAAAGATCAGGAGTTCGTTTCTGGAGACAGTACGTCCCAGATGTCTGTGAGACATCCAAGTAGAGATATCAGATAAGTAGATGAATGTACTAGTCTAGAGTTTAGAAGAGAGATATGGACTGAAGTTACTAACAAGGGGTTGCTGGCCCATATTTAGGATTGTAAATGTAAGTAGAGCACTTAGAATGAGGTATAGTATATAGTATGATAGAAGGGTTCTCCTTTACTATCATTATCAATTAATATTAATTATCATCTTCATCATCCATTTAAGCAATATAAATGTATCCTTATAATAAGGAGGTGTGACTTACACAGTAGGCATGACTATCACCCTTTATAGGAAAAAATAAAAATAAAAACAGGCTCATGTGGAGCATGCTAACGCCAGAATGAAAAGTAAGGTGTGACGCATGGATAAGGATAACAGATTGGAGGTTACCAGAGAAGGGGATTCGGGGAGGGTGAAAGGGGTAAATGGACACATATGTGTGGTGACAGATAAAAACTAGACTATTGGTGGTATACATGATGCAGTCTATATAGAAACTGATATATAATAATGTATTTGTGTGTGTGTGTGTGAGAGAAAGATTGCACCTGATCTAATATCTGTGTCAATCTTCCTCTATTTTGTACATGGGAGGCTGCTACAGTGGTGTGTAGGTCCACACCTGGGATCCAAACCTATGAAACCCAGGCCACAGAGCACACAAACTTAACCACTACACCTCTGGGCTGGCCCCACATAATAAACTACATCTGAAATTTGCACAATATTATAAGCCAATATGACCTCAATAAAATAATTTTTTTTAAAAAGTAAGGTTTGATTACAAATGTTCATTTCACTACAAAATGTTACATCTGTTAATCCCAAAACACTGATTGCAGAAATAATGGAGAGTTGATAAAGTCTCTTCAATTTAATTTTCATTCTAAGTTGAACTTTAAAAAAGTTACATAACAATTATCTCTCAAATCTAGCTTATCTCAAATTCAAACTGATCAACATATTACTAGTTCTATTTCAGCCTTGAACAAACTCCAAAACGATATATTATGTCCTTCATCAAAAAAAATTTAAAACCTAGAGATAGAAATCTCTAATATTTCATTTAATGACAAAATGAATAACATCTTTGAAGACAGCTAAAATGATAACTGACCAAGCCCCCTTACAAGAAAAATCTTAGGGCTCTTCATTTCTATAATCACTCCATTTCACAGAGAATTCAGGCACAATCATGAAATTGTAAAACTCCCATTTTGCAGTGAATAAAATTCAGACTAAAGCTGCAAATTAAAATTGCTCTGCTTGGTTCCTTCAGAGCTTTTTCTCACATATGATGAATACAATTTTGCTTAACATTGTTAGTTTTACCTTAGAATTAAGTTATGAAAATATCACTTGGGAACGGAAGAAAGGAAGGAGGAGGAAGGAAGGAGGAGGAAAAACTCTTATAGAGAGCATCTGATGTACTAGGCACAACTTTAAGTCCTTTATATATATATATTTTTTTTTTCTCTAAATACTCACAATAACCTCACGAGGCAAGTATTATTATTCTCCCTATATTTTACACGTAAGAAAACTAAGTGAAGCAACTTTCCAAGGTCACAAAGCTGATAAGTGGCAGACCCAGGACTCCAACTCCAACCCCATAACAGGCACCCAGGACATAAGTGTTACATAACCTACCCTCCCCAACAAACTAATTAGTCGATTAAATAAGCTTCTTGCCTCATGACCAAAAAATGTCAGATTTTTATTTCTGAACTACTTTACTGGGATATTAAATTGACTTTCCCCTGCTTTTTCAAAAGTCTTCTAAATATCATACAAATTAAATTGAAATGAAATTTCATGAGATTCAAATCTCATTCTTCTATAGCTTACACATTATAAGAATGTGAGATATAACTGAATATGCTTACCGGCAGATTTAGAAAATTATGCATGTTTCAGATCCTTGGTATGGTGGATACAGTATGATTTTTAAAAATTCTTTGGGATAAGTTGCTATTAAAACAAAAGAGTAAAATGACTATGAAACTCACATGCACAGAATAACAAGAGAACAAGGGAATAATTCCTGGTACTGAAGACAGCATTTTAATACTCAATCATCATTGTTCTCGTCACTCAATCCATCTGCAAATTTAACAAAAGCAACAATCAATCAGCACACTAAAATTCCAGATACTGGGGCTGGCCCCGTGGCCGAGTGGTTAAGTTCGCGTGCTCCGCTGCAGGTGGCCCAGTGTTTCGTTGGTTCGAATCCTGGGCGCGGACATGGCACTGCTCATCAAGCCACGCTGAGGCAGCGTCCCACATGCCACAACCAGAACGACCCACAACGAAGAATGTGCAACTATGTGCCAGGGGGCTTTGGGGAGAAAAAGGAAAAAAAAATCCAGATACTATATGAACAATCTAGGCTGTATTTACAAATCAAAAACATCTAAAAGAAAGAAAACTTTTTAAATAAAAAGAGGAAGGTAAGACACAGTAAAATAATGCCATGAAAATTCTAGATCTAGAATTCAGTAGCATATAGTCATGGGTTTAACAAAGTGGTTAGTTTACTGCTAAAATGGAATAAGATATGCCTATTCAGGAACACAAAGGAAAGAAACATAATCAGCAAGTTAAGTGCCATACTAGAAACCAAATGCTATGAATTCTAGTCTCAGTTCAGTCACTTAGAGATTATAAGTAAATTAGGCGATTACATCATGCTTAAAGCTATCTCAACTTAAAAGACGTTTTTAGGATACATGGGGTTGGAAAAGACACTTAAAACTGCAAGAATAGTCATGAAGTATTTATTGAACAAATATTTTTGAGCATCTGCTCAGGTACTATTCAAAAGTGAACAAAACAAAGTCTCTGGAAACAGACGAATCTGGGTTTGAATCCCTGCTTTCTCACTTACCAGACGTATAACCTTGGGCAAACTGCTTAACCAGGAGGTTTAAAGGAGGAAATTGATATGAAGCACTTGGCCCAACATATGGCAACAGCATGTGCTTTTTAAGTTATATATACTTACTAAGAGTCAGCTTAAATGGCACCTCAACAGCAATGACCTATACTGACATACAACACCAAAACAAATTCTGTATAAACTACAGTTAATATGATTTTTAATACTAAATAGAATTTAAGCCTCTCAGCAGCAGGCTGTGTGTGTTTCATTCACTGCTGCAGCCCCAACACTTACAACAGCATTGGCACAAATATTTGGCAAATAAATGAATCAACAAAAAATATAATAAAAGAAAACATAAAAATGATGGAACAAACGTCTGGTAGGGGAGGTGGCATATAACTTTATTTTTGCCTTTAATTATTTTTACCTTATTATAAAAATAAAATAACTATAGAAAATCAGGAAAATTCAGAAAATATAAAGAAAATTAAAATAACTCATAATTCATCAGCTAAATATAACCAACATTCACTAAGTATATATGCATAATCTAACAAATTTGGAGTTGTACTTTATATTCTTTTAAATCGTATTTTGTTTAATATTACATTTGATTAACATTTTTCAAAATATAGTATTCCCTCATATGGCTATAGCATCGTATATAACTTCTCCAATTGTTACATTGTTTCAAATTTTTTGCTATACAAATAACGCTGTGGTGAACACTATTTATATAAATCACTGTGAGCATCTCTATTTCTTTAGGATACATTTCTAGAAAGAGAATTATATCTTTAGGCTTCTTGATCCACACTGATAAATTGCTCTCCTGAAAGTTACTAACTCATATTCCTAAAGCCCTGAAGCACTGTAAGTATTCCCAGCAGCTGCTGAGAAGGAGGAACTTTCTAAACTTAGAAGCAATAAAAAAAAAAAAAGGAAAAAGTGAAAGCTACAAAATAAAAATTTTTATACATGGGAAATTAATAATATTAAAAACAACAAACAGGAACATATTTGCAGCAAACAATGGGCTGACTAGTTGTATTTCTTCTTTTGTGAATTACCTATTAATAATCTTTGTCCATTTAGGGGAAGAGAATTTTACATATTCCAATCAACCTGCATAAGCTTTTCATATAATGAAGACATGAGAGAATTATCACCTACTGCAGGCCATGAGCAATCAAGTACTATAATGTAACATATTAACCAATCTTCACAACCACTTTTTGATCTGGAGGTTATTAGCTCAGGGCCAGTCTTCCTCAAAAAAAAAAAATGGGGCTAATAAAATTATCTTCCACAAGTACTATAAGGTTTGAATGAGATATTAGCTGTAAAGCACTTGGAAAAGGGTCTGGAGAATAATGGTCATATAAGTGTTATCTATAATTATCATTAATATCTATATCATTATATAATAAAATGCATTTTGCATCAACAAACTAAAAACAATAAAATATTAAGAGTAAGAAAAATTCCCACCGCTTATAAGGACTGGGGCTTTACCAAAATGATAGCTTAGATCAGGGATTAGTTTTGTTAACTGTGTGGCTGTTTAAAATAAAAAGTCTTGGGGCCGGCCCCATGGTTGAGTGGTTAAGTTTGCGTGCTCCACTTCAGTGGCCTAGGGTTTCACCGGTTCAGATCCTAGGCGTGGACATGGCCACTGGTCAGGCCATGTTGAGGGAGCGTCCCACATGCCACAACTAGAAGGACCCACAACTAAAATACACAACTATGTACTGGGGGGATTTGGGGAGAAAAAGCAACAAGAAAATAATAATAAAATAAAAAGTCTTATATGTTAGTAACACATACCAAAGTATTTATGGGTAAAAATGATATGATATGTTATCTGGGGTTTGATTCAAACTACTGCAGGAGTTCCAGGAGTTGGGGGAGAAGTAGAAAAGAAAATGAGAAAATAAACAATAGCAAAATGTGGAAAACAAGTGATAGGTACATAGGGATTCATTATATTATTCTCTTCTGCATTTGAAATTTTTCATAAAGAAAAGTAAAAAAAAGACTAAGATGTCCAATTTAATACAATGTGTTTAAATATTTTAACATTTTATTGATTCTAATAAGTCATATTTACTCATGGTTTTCCTTTAAAAGCTCTGAAACATCATACGAACTTACTTCTCAAAATGCATAAGCACTGTATCTGGGATATACCAAGAGCTAATAAATATTTGCAAAGGGAATGAATGAATGGATGGTGGAAGCCTTTTTTCCTCAAAGAGTTAAGACTAAATAGCTGTGCCAAAAGGCTTCTCAGGATTAATATCATGATTAGGTTCAGTTTTGGACAAAGTCTTTCATGTCTTATAGTGAAATATGGGTACAGTAAATAACATAAATCCATGATATTTAAAATAATGTGAATCTACATATACAAATAATTCTGAGTTGGGAAGAAACAAATTTTTGAAGCATGAAATAAATCCTCTACACGTGTATATAACAGTGTTGCTCTACACACAGATTTTTTTCTAAAAAGTTATATAAAACATAAAAAACATACTTGGTTCTAAGACTAGAGTGATTTAAAAATGACATAAAAGAAACTAATACAGAAAAAAAAAATTAGGAGGAAATCTATAGACCTTTATTATAAGAACACCTGCTTACTATAGATTCTGACAGACGAGAGGAAAACAGTGCCTGCTTCTGCATCATACTAACTGCATACAGTGACAGACTAGAAACCCAGATCACTTACTGGCCTCATCACTCAACAATGATCTTTACAAAAGGAATTCAAAGTACTGTAATATAGACAACTATACGTTAGAACTATGTTGTCACTATCTGTGAAATACACACATAACCTAAGGTGGTCTAGGAGAAAAAGAAAAAGAAAAATCAAAGACCCCCAAAACCAAAGCCTAATAGAATACCCCAAACGATCACTGTGTTCTGCATTTCACATTCCAATTGTTATAAGTTTCTTAGAAGTTCTGCACCATTTCCCTCCAACGAGTCAGCACCCAAACAAATCTTAATCAGGAAGGACCGTGAGAGAACAATACTTACAAAGTTTTTGAGATTCGAGTTGTATTGACTGACCCCATAGCTTTCGATCTTGATCTTTGAGACTGTCATTGATGAAATGAACTGCAGGTATGGCTTTGTGCTGGGCATGTTTTAGCAGTTTTCCTGCCGTCATACAATCTAGCTCTTGCACAACAACCCAGGGAATTATTAATACAAGTCTGTCAAAGCCTGAAAAATGAAAAGATTTCTTAGAAGTCAACAAGTACTTATTACTAAATTGAACTGCTGTAGGAGAATTTGAAGTTTTTTAAAGTAAGGAATTCACAACCTAAACAAAGAGATAATACATAAAAAATGAAAATTAAAAATAGATGTAAGTGTCAAAAGAATGTTACAAAAACAAATACTATTCGATATCAAACAAGAGAAGTTTAGATTGCTGGGTTAACCTGTGAAGGCTCTGTTGTTGTTTTTTTTTTTACTTAAGCTGATTATGCTTAATACATATGTGCTTAATAGCATACCGAAATGGAAACATACTTGGGGAAAAAACCCCACATCACTGTTAATATAAAATATCAACTCAAATAAGAAAATCAGAATCAGTAAATATTTTATAAATACCTGTGATTTCTGTTGTCTTCAAAATTTTAGCAAATTTGAGATGATTCATCAGAATATCTGTATCAATTACGATTAGAAGCTTTTTGTCTGAAGCAGTATTTGCTAGAGAAAAACAGCAAAGTTAGGATTTGATGACACCTCATAATAGAGTTGTATAATAACTAAAATTTCGATATCACAGAACTTTGAGAGCATTCTTAAGAGAAGGTATTCCTTTAGACAACAATAACAAAGGTAAATTTACTCCAATTCTTATTTAAGAACAGTAATCAGTGTTTAATTATCCACTCGCAGAATATTATGAATTGCTGAATTTTGACTTCAGCTGAATATGATAAATGGGTGAATTTTCAATCATAAACTAACCTGCCCTAGTAGTAACTATGTTGCCAAACACTGTCCTGCATCACTGGTAATTGTGTGCTTAGGAATTATAAGTTAATTTTAAATATACTCTGAGTAAAATATAATTGAAAAGATAAATATGTGTAAAAGAAAGAAAACGTAAACGTGAGGATCAGATAAGTTAATGCACAGGAAACACTTAGTAAACTGAAAAATGCAATGTGAATGTAAGACAGCATTACTATTTTTATAAACACAAATTGAGAGAGTATACCAACAGATTTTGGATAATATCTGTCATTATCTTCTCCCATAGTGAGAATGATCAAAATTTTATATATAAGAAATCCATAAATAGAAATACCTTTGAGCAATTTGCATTATTTCTGATCAGTGCTTTACATAAATGAAATTGTTAAAAGTTATGATTAAGAGCAAGAATAAAACACAACTCACAACTCTGATTACCGCCCCTTGGCAAAAAGAGAAAGCGAAAATCTTTCTAACCATCTAATAATGTGAGATATATAAAACAAATGATGATAAGACAAATATTAGACCTTATCGTTGTAGCCAAAAGAAATATACTTTCTTAATTTTTAAGAAAGCACAGGAGATCATGAACATTATCATACGCATATAGAGTATACCAGCAGAAGAATGTACATCATCTTCCACCAAGTCAATTTCCAACCTCGTTAACTCTCCAGAAGGTGGAAGCACAGGTAAATCCACACTTTTTCCCACATGCGCAGCACGAGGCTCTTCTACTATCTGCATCTACATTGTAAAGGACTCACAGTAAAATAGTTTGAATTATTTAGTCTGCAGATTAGCAAGAGAAGACGGCAATTAACTGACTTAAGACGAGATGATTTGTGGAAATAAAGAAATTTACAGAAATATGGAGACAGCATGGTAAAAGAATAGAGATTGTAAACACACACAGGGTTTCTAAAAATAGGTCTTTTCTCATTACTTTAATTTAGGCAAGCAAGTTATACAACTGCCTTGAGTCTCAGTTTATGCATCTACAAAATAGGAATGTTAAATACCTATTCCCTTTGAGCATTTGTGTGAGGATTAAGTGAGATAATGTGATGCTCCTCTCACCGAGCCTAGTACATGGTACACCTTCAAAATAACTTAATCCTCATTCCTATTAGCACTTCAAAGTATTTTAGGAGCCAAATATGTTTTTATGTGGATGGTGAGTGCTCTTCTTGAGATTTCTAAGATAGTTTATGAACCATCACAAACTGAAGTCTAGCTCTCAAGACCCTTCTCACTTAGGGGGAGTAGTTCCCTGATGTATTTTGATCCAAAGAAATGAAAATATAATCTGGCTTTAGAGCAAAGGGCAGAGATCTTTCTTCTACCAAGCAGCACTGACCCAGAAGACAGAAAAATACAAAAATTTGAATGCTGTCACAAATAAAAAGCAAACAACATGGTTTTAAAGTCTTCTTTAAATAGAAAACACAAAGTATTCTATGAATCTAAGTTTAATTTAGGACCAGAGACCATAAAATCCTATGCAACAACTCTGAGGGTCAATCAGGAGATTCTAGCAGGGAAATGAAGCAGCAGGTAAAAATAAATATGCAGCACTCTCATTTTCACTGAACAACATTTTCACGTTATTGCTAATTAGAAAAAGGAGGCGAAAACACGTTAATATACTGCATTTTGGCAAGCCTAGGCATAAGCATGCCAAAAGTGTGATAACACTAAATAAAAATCGACATAACTTGTGAGCCATAGGCTGCATGCTCTTCATTCAAAACAGATTAGAGCTTATCAGAAACAAAGGCAAAAAGGTGATCAAGTAAATGTAAATACTTTTCCAAATAATTTTCCATCACTTCATAAAAACTTATATATTGATTTAAGTAGCGATCACTGTTATTTTTATATCACCAAGGTTTTTATGGTCATTATTTCTAATTAAAACTAGAACTGTTTGACATAATTTCATTAAAAATCTTCAAAAAAATAAGTATTTGAGTAACCTCTTGATCTGTATCTTGAATACTTTCAAGGGACACTGAAGAACACGGTGCTTCAAAACTCTGAAACGCAAAGTAATTTTATTAGTTAAGAATGAAGCAGATACCCAGGGTAGGGTTTTCCAGCCTGGGCACTATTGACACTTGGGGTCGGATAATTCTTTGCTTTGGGGGCTGTTCTGCACATTGTAGGATGTTTAGCAGTATCTCTGGCCTCAGCCCACTAGATATCACTAGCACGACCCGCTCCCTCTCCTGACAATCAACAATGTCTCCACGAAGGCAGTTGCCGAATGCCCCCTAAGGGGCAAAACTACCCCCAGATGAGAAACTGCCCCTAGAATAGAAAAGCCTCATTCTGTTAAGTCATGAAAGACGGTAGAAATTCTTTAGGGTTTTCTCATTCATATATGCATTCCTACAAATATTCATATTCTGAGAAAAAAACTATATGCCACTCTAAGAAATAGAAAGAACCATGGCAAAGGTAAACAGGCTGGCCTTCGGTGGTGGGAAGTTTTCATCCAGAAGTAACTGAGCCATTTCTAAAAGGGACATGACAAAACAACAAAGGGAACTTGAAGATTATAACATGGTTGAGGAGGAAAACCCAAAAAACGCACAATTGTATTACACAGGGGTGGAGCACCAGAGGTTTGTGCTTTATTTCTGGTCTTCCAGCAGAGATTGAAAATCTCTCCACTAACTCCAGTGTCTCACTGGCACTTTTGCTGAGTGGACGAGACCTACCTGACCCTACAAACCAGTAGGGAACTTGGCAAAAGACACTACTAAACCAAATTATCTTCTAAGAATTCTCCAAGTTAACACCAAACTCACATGTATTTTACAGGAGGCTACACATGGTACAAATTACAGACCCTCTTTAAACAAGTGTATCGAATGCTGCTTCATTGGGAATTCAGCTTCCAACCTAACTGCCTAACATCCATCTTCACGTGATATAACACTTTATACGTCACACACTTAGGCCCATGACAGCTTTTCTATTCCATGACCCTGGATTTCATGATCCCTTCTCCACCTGATTTTCAAGCTCACTAGATCTTTAAGGTTCTCTTCAGCTAAGAAGTGCCAAGCAAGCTAATAGCAGAACTTCCTGAAGCTCCTGACATTTGAAATCTTTAATTCTGTCACTTACGTCACTACTACCCTTCACTCTCTTTGACCACAGGCCACTTCCAGTGACTTCAATAAATTTTCTATCACCCCCAAATCCAGAAAAGTTCATGTCAATTGTCCCTGAAAACTTCCTCCTTATCCAAAAAGAAAGTCTTAATGGGCATTTAACTATTTGCCCTCCCCCACCATGCTTAATAAATACATGGAATGGGATGAAGCTTTCCCTAGGGATGACAAAAAGAATACCAACAATGAGGGTAATAATGGTTTTACCTACTGGAGTGGTTCTAAAGTGAAAATCTGATTAGACTGCTTCCCTGATTACATTTCAGGGGCTCTGTACTATCTACAGAATACAAGATAGAAAACCAATCTTTCCCATGGGATATGAAGTAATACATTGGCTTCCTCTCTAACTTCTTCTCCTATGGATTCTCCACATATCTCAACTCCAGTCATACTGACCAGCTTAGTGCCCACGCACACTCTTGCCATTCAATTTCACAACTCTGTGCCATTACACACACTAGCCCTCAACCGTGGTGGGACAAAACTGCTATTCCTTGCTCTATATACCCTTAACACCAAGCTTAAGAATCTCCACATTTGTGAGCCCTCCCTAAACTCATCCCAAAATTTATACTAACACCAACCCAATTCTTAGGGCTCTACTATTTCCTTCACTGTATCACAGAGTATTTGTTTACAAATCTCCCTCCCTGGGAACTTCTTGAGGATAAAGAGCACCTTATTTATCTTTAAGTCCCTAGAACCTAGAAACATACCTGATACATAATAAGTACATTTAATTAATGTTTGATAAACTGATAAATTTCTACTTCACAGACTTGTAAGGATTAAGTGGGATACTGTTTGTAAAAGTGGCCTATAAGTGACAAATCTCTAGAACATTAATTTGCCATGGTGAGGGAAGGGCGCAAACTCAGAGTGGTCTATATCAAAGGACTCCAAGACCTCAGAAACAGAAGAAGTTATTTTCTCTCAGGAAAGTATAACAAGATTTCTAAACCACAGGATTACTAAATCCAGAAAATACAATTATTTCCTTGTAAAGTACACTCATTATTTCAGGCAGATAATTATCTATTGCGGAATTTGTGAGGAAAACGACAATAAACATAATATTAAGATGATTAGCTACAGTCAATAATATGCTAAAGATAATATATTCAAGAAAGAACAATATTTCCTTACTGCTCCTGTGTCTCAATGACTTTAAGTCAGATAAGACTGCTATTAAAGGCATAGTTTATAAAGAGCATTAATTCCAATAACTGGAAAGTAATCATGTGTGGGGGCCTGGAATTGGCCATCCCAAGATATGTCTCTTTGGCATGATGATTATTTGGGGCTGGAAGGCAACTGGTAAGTAGAATTTACTTACCCTTTATAAGAGACATTTACATTGTAAAGGAAATCTCCATCTGTAACGATATCTCCCTCTCTACCAGGAAGAAGGGGGGATGACCTTATCTCTAGAGACTTAATCAATGGGGAAGGCAAGCACTTAAATCTGCATTTGTTTATTGTGCCTGTCTGGTAACCTCCTGTAACTGACTCCCCCCACCCCTAACATCATCCTTTGTCTTCAGCTGGATATGATGTTTGGGGTGGTGGTTTCAGCCATTTTGGTGAGTTGCTTGGCTTGCCTGAGCCTCTCCCATGTATACATTGACAAATAGAAATGGCAAGCAATAGGATATATTGGAGTACACGAGGAAGCCATTTGGTGTAAACCTAATTCGGCCTGACTTTGCATTTTTCCAAAAGGACCTGACTGTGGCCATTGAGCACGCACTGCATATCTGCTTTAAAACATTTACTATGGCAAGAACAAATGGCCTTAAGACAAAGGTGCAACTTCCCCCCCACATTGGCATTTCCTTAAGGATAAGCATCTTTCCTTAGGCTAGGAACTGATTGCTGCACTCACCTTCGACCACCCAACTCACCTGTGACCACCCAGCTTGAGACAACAGACCTGCCACCCTGCTGTGTTCACCGAGACAGCAGACCTATCTGCTGTTTCCATCAATCACTGTGCTGACAGAGCAGTCTCGCGACTATTGTAAAATGGACATTTCAATCCTACATGAAACATCCTGTTTGGGGGTATATAACCACTCTGTGCACCCCACTTCTTCGGTACCCTTTCTTCCTTCGGGAAGAAAGGCCCTGGGCCATGGTCCTCAGAATATAAAGCTTTGTTTAATTTTCTCCTGCTATTCTGTCTCCTGTGAATTTAATTAGTTCTCCAGCCAGACGAACCAAGAGAGGGTAGAGGAAATGTGTTCCTCCCCTACACATGCAAAAACTGCTTCCCCTACAACTTAATATTCATGCTATGTACCTCCTTCGGTTTGTGTAGCAATTCAGTATAGAGACCAAAGGAACCCAGAAGATGCATTGCAGGGATTTCTCATACTATTCCTGAGGTGTACACCACAAGAAGAAGATGAAGCAATGATACGACGATGTTTACTGAACATGCTGGCAACTTCAAGTTCCTTTCTTGCATTTACTCTAGGGAACTAATTATAACACAGGAGAAAACTGGAGCTTTCCTTTAAGAAAGCAATAAAAAGAACAAACTCAATTCTTTCTCTCTTTGGACCCTTTAAGTTCACTGAACAAAAAGTGCTCTCTCTCAAGCTCTTCTGGCCTTGCTCTTTATAATCCCTCCGTTTTTCACAGGAAGTATCTTATACTGCGATCTATAGTCTTGATTCCTAAAAGCAGGTAGGTTCAACCACCACTATTTCAAGCAGTCTCTAAATTTCAGAATTTCTGAAGTTTTCAAGTTCTAAAGTTACCGAAGTTCTAAAAGTTTTCTTAAAGGTAAATAATTTGCCATAGAAACAAAGCTATAGAGATTAGTTTCTCAAATTAGTCCACAAAAGCCAATTTATTACATAATTTCAAAGCAAACTAGATGTGCTAAGCTTTGTAGCCTGGATCTCTGTACATGTACAGTCAACAATGGACCGCATATGCTACTGTGGTCCCACAGATTAGTACTGTATAGCATTGCTGTGTAGTATAGGCTATACTATCTAGGTTTGTGCAAGTATGGTGGGAGAGGAAGAAATTTTCCTCTACCCTTCTAGATTCTTCTGGCTGGTAAGATTAAATTGACATGAGACAGATTAACATGAGAAAAACAAACAAATGCTTAATAACACATATATATGGGAGAAATCTAGGAAAACTGAGTAACTTGCCAAAATGGCTGAAACTCTCACCTTAAATAACATCCTCAGCTAAAGACAAAAGATGTCGGGGACGGGCAGAGTCAGGGACTTCAAAGGGAAGGAAGATAATTTACAAGTAGGTGAAAAGGAGCAAATATTTGGAAAACAAGTGTTGGGCCATACAGAAACAGATGGACACAAAGGGGAGCCCAACAAACAGGCTTGTCTAGGTTCCTCCCTGTCTACCACCTAGTTCATGTTGTGCTAAGGTGATAGCTCACTTCCTGAGACACGTTTTTTACATTCGTTTAGGCAGTTAAGGGGAAGGTAACGTGAAAGACTTCCTGAATCTTTTGTTTCTTAAAAATAACCAACCTAAAGTAATCTCCATGTTGAAGAGACACATTTTGGGGTGGTAAATTTTGTTTCCCTTCAGTACACTCTATGATGTTCGCACAATGACAAAATCACCTAACCACACATTTCTCAGAACACATCCCTTCGTTAAGGGTTCATTAACGCAGGACTGTAGTTCCCTTTGCCTAGAACATCCCTCCTTCTCCCATCCCACCCACCTCGCCTTCGCCTGAATAATTCCTATGCATTCTTTAGTTCTCAGTTTAAACATTACCCCCTCCAGTAAACCTTTCTTAACTAATCCCTCCACAGTGTACCAAGGCCATGTTAATCCTCCACTGTAATCCCATATTAAGTGATAAGTACTTATCAGACTTAGGGTGACAGCTTGCATGTCTCCTCACAGGAATAAGTCTCTGAAAACAGACTGTGACTGCAGTGCCTGGCACACAGGGGCACTCCAAAAATAATTTGTTAAAGCTATTCAGGATATTAAGCCCTGGGTGTTCTATAGTACCTGGGGTTACAGAAGAGCCTAAGACACTGGAGCAGTGCTTTCTGAAAGGACTATCTCTAACTGCATCTTTCTACATTTTTACACATTCCCTTCTATTACTTATCCTTCATGCTTACCAGGATATCTTCCTAAGGAACTTGGAATTAAAAGGGCAAAATAAAGGAACCAATACAAATCTTCCTAACTAAATTTGAATCAGCCCTCTACGATCATAATCAGTGAAAGGAACAACTCAAATCTGACCATATTGAAACTCTTCACTAAAACCTGTATTCTTCATTTTGTACTACTTTACCTGGGTTAGGTTTGCACTAGAACTTGAATCATTACTTTCATGATGCTCACGATGATATTTTCCTTTTGACTCATGAACAGTCTGCTTACACGTGGAATCTGAAAATAAACGTTCTCTTGGGTGCCTAGTCAAATTTAATGACACCCGGCAGCCTTCCAGGCATTCTTTGTTCTCCAGCTTAGTCTTCGACTTGGTAGAATCTACACTGAAGACACTTCCTCCTACAAGCTTCTGGAGAGTATCACAGGATTTTTGCTGGGATTTTGAAACTGATCTTCCTTCTTCTAGATTTGAGGGTTCCTTAATTATCTTGTTGGAACTGTAATCCTGAGAAAACTGGATTCTCTTCCATTTCTCCAAAACACATTTTTCAGAACTGTCTCCAAATTTATTGTACTTTTCTTTCTTGTGTTCCTTCATCTTCTCCCTCTGAGCAAGTAAATGAGCCCATCTTTTCCATTTGCCTTCAGCTTTGGGTTTCACATCTTTGGCAATCTCAGGACTGCTAAAGTTTTTATTTCCATGGTCAAGCTTACTCCCAACATTTGTCAATTTACTATCTTTCACTTTAAAATCTACACATTTATTGATATCCTTTTTAGTTCCATTTGAAGAAAAACTCTGGGAAATCATTTGATTATTATTTGAATATGATGCTTCTTGGAGTTTAACGGGTCCTTGGGATGAAGAACTGATTTTTGGTCTCTTTCATGCAGTGTCACTTTCTACATTCAGTCTGTAAAGCAGTACAGAAACCAATGTTACATTATGATTACACACGATTATACATAATGTTGCACTGTATCATTTTAGTTAGGAAATAACATAACTGGACTGACGCAAACTTCATAAAAAGTAAGAAATGGCTACATTAAGAATGAAGTAGAGGGGCCAGCCGGGTGGTGTAGTGGTTAAGTTCACACACTTTGCATTAGTGGCCCAGGGTCCAGGGGTTCGGATTCCAGGTGCAGACCTGGCACTGCTCGTCAAGCCAAGCTGTGGCAGCATCCCACATAAAATATAGGAAGACTGGCACAGATGTTAGCTCAGCGACAAATTTCCTCAAGCAAAAAGAGGAGGACTAGCAACAGATGTTATCCCAGGGCCAATCCTCCTCACCAAAAAAAAAAAAAAGAAGAAGAAGAAGTGGAAGGATTACTCAACAAATGGGTGTTGCAATAATCAGTTTACTATTTGGAAAAAGTCCAAATTTACAGCTTTATATAATACCAGACAGCATAAATGAAAATTAAAAGGGCTTGGAATTGGTATTTGTTATAAATGTGACAGATTATTAGTCTTAGTTAATAAAAAGCTCATCAAAAACTACTAAGACTCTAGAATAGGACGTCAACAGAAAATTAATGAAAAAGAAAAAGAGAACAGCTAATAAACATTTGGGGAAAGTCTGACTTCTCTAGGAATCACAGACACACTAATTACAACATATCATTTTCTTCTATCAAATTAGCAAAAGATTTTAAAGTAACATTAAATATTGGCAAGAAGTTATAAAGTGGACTCTCTCATATGTTCCTGGTGGAAATGCAAAATGATACAATTCCACAAAATAATTTGACAATATAATTAAGAATTCTAAAAATACTCATATTCTTTCACGTCTCAGTAATTACCATTTTAGAAATCTATACCAAGGTGAAAAAAATCTGAAATGGACTAAAAAATAAAAAGATATTCAATTCAGGATAACTTATAATAGCAAAAAATCAGGCAGAAAGTAAATGCTAAAATTTTGGAAATGACTAAGAAACATATCATTCTATCAAATATGACAGAATACCATAGTCATTTCAAATGATGTTTATACAAAGATTTCAATAACATAACAAAAAATATTGATATAACATTAAGCAAAAAACAAGCAGGGCACAAATCTGTATACATAATGTGATCTCAACAATTTAAATAAGCATAGTAAAAAGGCCAGAAAGAAATGTGCTAAACTATCAGAAACAGCAATAGCTAGAGGTAGTAATAATATTTTCCTTTTTAAAGTAGATATTACTTTGTAGTCAAAATGAAACACAATACAGTAATTTATATTAATAAACCCTTGCGTGTTCTAAGTGCCTGCCACTCTGGAGAGGCAGCGGAGGACACACCACGTAGAGTCCTTACCCTCAAATGGCTTACAGTCCAGCAGGGGAGAAAGAGATGGCAAATAAGTGACTTCCCAAGTAATTAATCATGCAAGAGCAAACTGTAAACATCACAGAGTTTTTATAGGAGTTTTACTTGAGTCTTCATCTGGTTTTATTTTCTTTGCTATCTTCCTACAAAAAGACTGCCTATCATTATCTACCTGTTATTAAGTAACAATAAAACAAAACTTCACATTTTAATGGGAACTTGCTTGGCATCTAATACTATATCATGTAAGGTGTCAACTGTATTAAAGAAAAATCAGGAAAACAACCACTTTAAGAGGCCCCTGCAGTTCTCGGAGCATTTCCATATTCCTCTTTGATGTGTTCTTCCCAATAGCCCTGTGCTGCATATTTCATAGCAATCTACGCACCATGTTCTGTATGGTCATAAATAATGAAAACTCAACATTACAAGGCCTTTTAAAAGACCAATAAAATTAAATCTTAAAATTACCTCTTATCAGCTAGTTTTGTGAAATGCTGTAGTAAGATAGTGCAGTTTTATATTTGCAACCCAAAATACTAAAGTTCTGAGATCTTTTTAGACATAAAAGTTAGACATGCAGCAAATACTTTTTTATCAATGACTTAGTGTAAAATCCATATTCAGCTGAAGCTGAATAGCATCATCCTGGATTGAACGCTTACGCCAAAAGAATAAATGTGAAATTTTGTCAAGATCTAATTATAATTAGCTTATTTTAAAACTTAGTAACCATTTTAAAATGTAACATGCTGCACGAACAATAACTTCTCAACATTATCAGCTCCTAGATTGCTCCGTTGCTCATGATAATGCACATTTAGGATACTAAATTACATACTTAATCTCAACTTAGGTCAATTGAAGAATAAAGTACTTTTCAGCTAATTCTGCCAGTAATGGGTACTGCTGATAGCAATACTGTCATCTCTCTAATAGTAACTGAGGCAAAACTTATCTCCTTTTCAACTCCTGGAATTAAAGACTTGGTCAATGGTGAAGATGCAATTTTATCGACAAAATCCCACAAACTGAAAGTGTGCTGCTTCTAGAAAGGCTTTCTGAGTCTTTTCAAAAACAGACTTAAAGTTGTTGCCCTTTTTACATTTTTATTGATAATACATCTTTATGTACTTAAACCACAGAGCTGGAATTGTGGCAATGGTACAATGTAACTGGCTTTCAGAATGACAAAATTCTCTCTGATTTTCCATCTGCATCTCAGCTTTCGCTGTTTGCACACCAATTTCGAGGCCTTCCCCATAGTTGAATATGGAGATTTTTACAGAAGATGCCATATACTATAAATAAATACTTGTAACCTTAAGGCAAACTAGTTTGCTTACTTTTCCAACAAGTAAATAACAGCAAACAAACCACTTTCTCTGCAGGCAACGATTGTCAGAAATCCTGCACTCGTTTTTTTTGTGGGGTGTTTTTCTTGGTGAGGAAGATTGGCCCTGAGCTAACATCTGTTGCCAATCTTCCTCTTTGCTTGAGGAGGATTGTCACTGAGCTAACATCTGTGCTAATCTTCCTCTATTTTATGTGGGATGCTGCCACAGCATGGCTTGACAAGCGGTGCTCGGTTCACACTGGAGATCCAAACCTGTGAACTGTGGGCCTCCAAAGCGTAGTGTACGAACTTAACCACTATGCCCCAGACCAGCCCCTGCACTGTTGATATTAATGTCTGCAAAAGCACAGTGTTACAGCATTCTTTCATCCAAGTAACCTTTTAAATATGCAATAGCTCCTATAACATATTGTTTAAGTATATGACAAGGAAGTTCTAAAATATCTTGTATGTCAAATAGTTTGTCTTTGTTTATTTATTTATTTATTTATTTATTTATTTATTTTTGAGGAAGATTAGCCCTGAGCTAACATCTGCTGCCAATCCTCCTCTTTTGGGGGAGGAAGACTGGCCCTGAGCTAACATCCATGCTCATCTTCCTCTACTTTATATGTGGGACACCTTCCACAGCATGGCTTGTCAAGTGGTGCCATGTCCACACCCAGGATCCAAACCGGCAAACCCCAGGCTGCCAAAGTGGAACATGTGCACTTAACCGCTGCGCCACCAGGCCAGCCCCAGTTTGTCTTTGACAAAAGAAAATTTCACTACAAGTTACACGTAGAGTGCTTGCCAATATTTGCAAGTGAATATTCAGATATTAGCAATGAATCCAAATGCCATGCCTTGCTCATATTATTGACATTGTTACCCTTATGATGTTATATGATGATAACCCACACAGTGGTATGGTCATTGATCACATGTGGGTTCAGGGATGCAGAAATGTTGTTGAAGTAGGCATTCAACTATTCAGCATTGCAAAGGCTGAAGCCAAATAGCGGCTTTTGAGTAAATTCATGAATCCTTAGAATAATGTAAATGCTAATCCAAAAATAATTCAGCAACATTATTTTTTCCTCCTCCCAAGATTATGTGAACAAGTCTAAGGGGGTAATATACAGATCAGAAGTCTGTTTACACTCTTATACATGGATATAAAATCAAGGGCTAGAAAATGTGCCCTTAAGCAAATCAAACAGTGTTTTAGAACTCAAAAGAAAAGAAAAAAAGTATACTAGTACAAAAGGCATTAAAAACCCAGTCCGAAAAATTCAGAAAGTGATAGCATAACATGATATTTGCGACAGAACATACTTCCACAGATAACAACACAGAAGCAAAGTATCACAAAAACTAGGAGGAGATGATCCAAAAGAAAAGCTGAAGAAGAGTCAGAGACAAGCTGGATTTGTTGTTTTTAGCAAACATAACTGAGCTTGTCTGGAAAGCAGAACTTTTATTTCTATACTTAATGCCATTTTACTTGTTTTCTCATAACTCCCTATTTTCAGAGAAACCTTGATATTATCAACTTTGATCATGCATTATACTTTTTATATTTACCCCCATTAGTGGCAAGAAATTCCTTTACCACAAAATTCTCTGAAATTTTTATCCAAAGAATGCAGAAGTTAAAGATCAATAATCTCCAATATTCTCCTATCCCCCAAGTTCTTTAGTTGTAGCCACATTCAGTTTAATTCACATGGTTTTAAAGCCATTTCAATTCAATAAGCTATATAGTCTCTTCATGGGTGATATGTAAAAATAATTTATCCAAAATTTATAAATCAGGCTCTTGACTTTTTCTGTAACTATATGTAATGAAGTGACAAATAAAAATGGCAAGCAATAGGATATATTGGAGAATATGAGGAAGCCATTTGGTGTAAACCTAATTCGGCCTGACCTTGTCTTTCCAAAAGGGCCTGACCGAGGCAGTTGAGCATGCATTGTATATCTGCTTTAGAGATTCCCTATGGCAAGAGCGAAGGCCCTTGAGATAAAGGTGCAACTTCCCTCCCCCTCCCAACGTTGGCATTTCCTTAAGGATTAAGCATCTTTCCTTAGGCTAGGAACTGATTGCTGTGCTCACCTGTGACCACCCAGCTTGAGACAATAGACTTGCCTCCTGCTACGCCCAGCCCACCGAGATAGCAGACCCACTACCTGCTGTGTCCATCAAGCGCTGTGCCCAAAGGGCAATCTTGTGACTACTGTGGGAGGGACATTTCAATCATATGTAAAGCATCCTCTTTGGGGGTATATAACACAGGGCGCCTTCCCGCTCCGCAAAGGTCCGAAGCGTGTGGGCGGGGCCGCAGGAGTTCTGCCAGGAGGGTGTCCCTGTCGCTGTCCGCAGTCCACCGCCGGAGGGGGGGGGCGGGGCAACGGCCGGGCAGCGTCTGGGCGGCGGCGCGCGCGCGCGCGAGGAGAGGAGAGGAGCGCGCGGCTGCTGGGCCGCCGTCCTGGGAGGCGTGGGAGGCGTCGGCGAGCCGCGCCTGCCTGCCCAGAGCCGAGCCCGGCGGAGTCCGGCCGCGCTGTGCTGCTCTCTCCCGGGCCGGGCTCGTCCGTTCCCCCGGCGTCCGTGGACGGCGCTCCGCGTCCCCGCTGGGCACAGCAGCCCGGGCCGTGCACAGCCACGGCCGCTAGCCTGAGGAGGCCGTCCTTCAGCTCCCGCTCTTCCTGCTCGCCGGACACGGACGACCGGGGCGCCTGCGAAGATGATTCCATCTGGGAGAGGTACCTGGGGGCGTGGGCCTGGGGGCTGGTGGGAGGCGAGCGCGTCCCTGAGGAATAGGCTTGTGCGCCAAGAGGTGCCCGTCAGGTCGCGGGACAGCTGTGCGGCGCGGGGAGCGAGGGGGTCTCTTCGTGCGCTTGAGGCGTTCGTGGAACGGGCGGTGTGTGCCGGGCACGGGGCCAGCCTGGGCATGCGGTGCCCGGGAGTCGGGCGCTGGAAGCGCCAGCCGTGGTCTTGGGTTCTCGGAAGGACAGGCGCGAAGTCGATAAGGACACTGGTCTCGAGGCGTTCTGAGGAGTGCGGGTCTCCCTCTTTTCGAGGCTACGTTCCGTTGGGGTTTTCCTGAAGCCTGTTGTGGCCCTGAAGCTCAGGCCGGTTCAGGGGCAGTGGCCTGTCGAGGGCCACGTAAGATTTGTGTGCAGAGCCAGTGCTTTCCAAAGCCCTTGACTGTGCAGAAGTCTACCTGTTAGGGGTGCAGTGGGGGCTGTCCGGGGAGCGTTGTGAGCAGAGGTATGTGCCCCACACTTGAAAGCATGGAAGAGAAAGCGTGAGGCTGGAGGGTGCTCCGTTCGTTCCCTCCTTGCACAGAAAGTCTGGAGAGTTGACTTTGGGACAAGTCCTTCCTTTCCTCTGGTCGGTGCGTGTTCAGTGGTCTGGACACTTGGTGAGCAAGACTGACAGGCTGTTTGACGTACTGGCCCTCACAGCCTGGTTGGAAAGGACAGACAGGCAGCAACCAATTACCTAGGAGATACGTAAAAGCAATTTTGTGTTGAGTGTTGAGAAAGACGGCATTTCCTGTTAGACTTGGTGACTTAGGCAGTGATGTTGAAGCTGAGAGCAGATGCCTAAAAGAAAAGGAGGACCTGTGCGGGAGAGTGTTGGGACAGGGCAAGGGAGGAGTAGGGCCTGTCAGAGGAGCTGAAAGCATGCCCTGGAGACTGGGGCCGCCGCGTAGGGACTGTAGGGTGGGGAAAAGAAAACTTTTCGATTGAGGCTGGCGCTTTCTCTAGGTTTTTGGGGACTAAGCGTGGTGATTCAGAACGTGGCCTCTGGAGCCAGACTCTGTCACATGGGTCCTGGCTCTGCCACCCACGGGCTGTGTGAACTCGGGCAAGTTACTGTACCATTCTGTGTGTCAGTTTCCTGATCTGTAAAACGGGGATGATTATCATACACACTCCATAGGTGAGTGTAAAGGCGAGAGGATATTTCATATCCGTAAAGTACTTAGAGCAGTGTCTGGCCTTTAGCAGGCGTTAGTAGTGGTTGATTAAAGAAATGGCTAAATGCATACCTAACTATTCAAGGCTTGGAGGCTGTCCCTGGTGAAACGTGTGAACTTGAATGGATTACACCCAACTTTGTTTTGTTTTGTTTCCTTTCCGGCTTGCAGTTGCTACTGACCGCATCTGCAGCACTGTGGAATTAGAAATAATCTGCCTCGACTTGGCTGCTCTTGGTAAAACAATCTAATGCTGTCCAAATTATCCCAGGGAAATAAAAGCCTTTTCAGTAGCATAGTAGGGTTAGGCTTATTTAATATGTATTGTTTATATTGGTTTGTTTAGTGTTTGTTGGTAACTTTGTGTTTTTTCTTTTTCTTTTTTTTTTGGCAAAGCTGCTCGGTTAAAAAAAGCAGATTAGCTAGGAAATGGTTCAGACCCAGAGAAAAGTAGAGAGTCGTGTAAGCAGAGCACGCCTTTCCTTGACTCTCTGTCGAGAGCTTTTGTGATTCCAGCTGCTCTCTGCCTCAGACACGGTGCCCTCTGCGTGTGCAGTCATCTAAACAGTTCAGGTCTGGGACCGTGGAGAATCCAAGGCGGTATAGTCATGCTTTGCTTAACAGTGGGGATGAGTTCTGAGGAGTGTGTCATGGTCAGGCAATCTCGAGACTGTGCAAACACCACGGAGTTCCTAAACCTGGATGGCAGAGCCTCCTACACACCTAGGCCATATGGGACTAATCTGATGGGACCCCCGTTGTTGACTGAAACGTCCCGATGTAGGGCATGACTGTACTTCCCAACTCCAAGGGCACGGAAGTGTAGCCTGTGGGGCTTTGGAAAAGAACAGAGACGCTCAAGGCCTACTCTGGACCCACTGACTCAGAATCTACTGGGATAGGTCCCGGCTTTAAAGACCAGACGTAGTCCTCCTCTGCAGACATCTCATCAACGGTTTTTCACGCTGGGTTTTCCCTCATCTGAGAAAACAGGCCAAGAGATTGTGAGGATCCATAATTAGTGTTTGAATACATTTGGCAGGACTCAGTGTTTTTCACGTTCTGTGATACTGGGATCTGCATCTGCACTGTAATGTGTTAAACCTTGAAATCTTGTCCAAAAGTCATGTCATTACCTAGGGAATCCTTCTGTGAATTCCAGGCAGATTGCCATCTTTCTGCTTCCGCCTCCTCACCTTGACAATGGGGAGAATAACGGTAACCTGCCTTTTGGATGTGAGGATTAAATGAGACAGTTGGTGCAAAGCAGTCGGCACAGGATCTGGCACAAAGTGAAGCCTTCAAGAAATTATGATTGCAGTAGTTTTGATTTCCCTCCAGTCGGAATACAGTTTAGTTGAAGTTAGTAGCTGTGCCACAGCTGTGTCTCAGGCTGGTGTCTGCCGCCCTGAGCTAAGCCATAAAAATCCCTGGAATAACTTTTCAAAAGCCTGTTAGCCTCTTGAGGCTCCTACACTTTTTTATTTTATTTTATTTTATTTTATTTTATTTTATTTTATTTTATTTTATTGCAGTAACAGTGGATCCTAAGATGATATAGCTTTCAGATGTACGTTGTAATATATTTTGAATTCTGTGTAGATTACATCGTGTTCACCACCCGAAAACTAATGATAGTCCGTCACCTCACATGTGAGCCTCATCACCCCTTTGGCTCTCTCCCCTCCCCCCTCCCCCTATGGTAACCACCAATGCAATCTCCTTTGCTCTGTGTGCGTTTGTCGTTGTTTTTATCTTCTCCTTATGAGTGAGATCACACGGTGTTTGACTTTGTCCCTCTGATTTATTTCACTTCACATAATACCCTCAAGGTCCATCGACGTTGTCACAAATGGGCGGATCTCATCACTTCTTAGGGCCGAGTGGCATTCCATTGTGTATACATACCACATCTTCTTTATCCATTCTTCCCTTGATGGGCACCTAGGCTGCTTCCAAGTTTTGGCTGTTGTGAATAATGCTGCAGTGAGCCTAGGGGTGCATGTGTCCCTCTGCATTGGTGTTTTCAAGTTCTTTGGATGAATAGCCAGCAGTGGGCTAGCTGGATCATACATATGGTAGATGTATTCTTAGTTTTCTGAGGATACTCCATCCTGCTTTCCGTAGTGGCTGCACCAGTCTGCCCTCCCACCAGCAGTGCAGGAGAGTTCCCTTCTCTGCACATCCTCTCCGACACTTGTCTCTTGTCTTGTTAATTAGAGCCATTCTGACCAGAGTAAGGGGACATCTCCTTGTAGTTGTGATTTGCATTTCTCTGATCGCTAAGGATGTTGAGTCCCTTTCCATATGCCTGTTGGCCATCCGTATACCTTCTTTGGAGAAATCACTGCTCAGATCTTTTGCCCGCCTTTTCAATTGGGTTGTTGATGTTTTTTGCTGTTGAGATGTATGAGTTCTTTCTGTGTTTTGGATATTAACCCCTTATCCGATATACGGTTTGCAAGAATCTTCTCCCAGTTGTTAGGTTGTGTTTTGGTTTTGTGGATGGTTTCCTTTGCGGTGCAGAGGATGTTTTTTGACTTTGATGTAGTCCCGTTTGTTCATTTTGTATTTTGTTTCCCTTGCCCAGTCAGACGTGGTACTTGAAAATAGGCTGCTAAGACTGATGTCAAAGAGCACACTGCCTATGTTTGCTTGTAGACGTTGCATGGTTTCGGGTGTGACATTCAAGTGAAAGCCGAGGGAGGAGGCTGCAGTTCCCCGAGAGCGAGCGTAGCGGGGACCCTGCGTCCCTGTCAGCGCACCTTCCCGCTCCGCGAAGGTCCCAAGCATGTGGGCGGGGCCGCAGGAGTTCTCCCAGGAGGGTGTCACTGAGGAATAGGCTTGTGCGCCCAGAGGTGCCCGTCAGGTCGCGGGACAGCTGTGCGGCGCGGGGAGCGAGGGGGTCTCTTCGTGCACTTCAGGCGTTCGTGGAACGGGCGGTGTGTGCCGGGCACGGGGCCAGCCTGGGCATGCGGTGCCCGGGAGTCGGGCGCTGAATCCCCAACCGTGGTCTTGGCTTCTTGGAAGGACAGACGCGAAGTCGATAAGGACACTGGTCTCGAGGCGTTCTGAGGAGTGCGGGTCTCCCTCTTTTCGAGGCTACGTTCCATTGGGGTTTTCACGAAGCCTGTTCTGGGCCTGAAGCTCAGGCCGGTTCAGGGGAAGTGGCCTTAAAGATGCTCTGGTAAGGACAGCATTTGGTAGAGAGATGTACAATGGTTAAGATCATGTGTCTAGTCTTATTAATCATAAATAAAGGTAAAAGAGCCCTTAAATGAGATCTGTGGGGAAACTCAACACAAGAAGCAGATGCTTAACTTCTGTGGGCACTTCTGGAAGCATCCATTTCATGGCCAATGTCTCTGCGTTACATATGCAACAGTGTTTCTAGGTGCCAACACCTTCGGCCAGCATGTGGGATATGAAGGTGAATAAAACAGACCATCCACGGGGGCTTTATTTCCCTTTAGAAGGACTAAAATATTTTGGTAAAATGTGATGGCTGCCAAAATAGTAAAATGCACACTGTGGGATATGACATATAGCATGTTATACAGAATAAATTAAACTACCTGGTCAAAGTGATTTCCTGATTACGTTTTTTCAGACTCTTCAGTCAGTGGTTTCCACCTGAACTGGGAAGGTATTTCTGTTTTTTTGTCCATAAGCATCAGCTCAGTGCCTATGGTTAATGTTCAGAGTTAACCCATTTTTATTATAATGCCTGTGGTTTTTGTATTTGTTGTTGTTACTTAATATCCGAGCTCATCTTCCCATTTAATGTCTTTTCTTTCAAGCATAAAATTTCCCCGCCTATGCTGAAATAGCATTTTCAAGAAGAAGGGTTCCCATATGAGTGTGTAGTTTTAGGGCTAAAAGCAAAGATCTTCTTAAGGTGAATACAAAAACTCCACTCTCTAAGTTAGCCTTGGTGCTGGTTAAGACCCAGAAGGTGGCAGGTAGAAGGAAGTGCTCAGGCCAGTTTGGGAAATCAATGGGAAAGTGTAAAAGTGGAATTTCTTAATAATACCCCATCCTGAAAACTAAGGTGACTTTGTTTTTACTCAATAATATAATGAGTTTTATTTTGAGTGATGCTGGATTTAATGGCTAAATCAATATGTGTATTTAGCCTAGGGCTTTATTTCTACAGTAAGTGACAGGAGATAAGCAGCCTTAGAGTGTGTTAATTGGTTTGTGTTTAGCATTTAGGCCAATCAGCAGTAGCAGAGGTGCCCTGGGCCACTTCAGGCCTGGTAATGGGCTTTATCTAAACCAGGCTTTGTTTATGTTATTGACTGGAGTTGAATTGCTCCTGTTTCTTATACACTTGAATGTTAAGCTGGATTTGCAAGTGTAACTCAAGAATTAGCCCAGGTCTGGAACAAGGCAAACCAAATGAAAAGCAAGTATCATGCCATCCCTGGCATAGGACAGCTGTGAGGGGTAATAAGAGCTGGAGAAGACTTAGCTGGGTGAAGAAAACTTTAAATCAGTCATCAGAGCTCGAGGGACCACATGCGAAACCAGGATTTCTCAAATTCAGCACTATTGCCGCTTGGGGCTGGATAATTCTTTGGTGGGGGTTATCCTGTGCATGGGGGGGATGTTTAGAAGCATCCCTGGCCTCCTTCCAGCAGAGGAGAGTAGCACTCCTGCCCCAAGTTTTGACAAACAAGTGTCTCCAGACATTGCCGACTATCTCCTGGGAGCCAGCATCACACTGGATTGAGGACCACTGGCTTAAATGAGGCTCAGATATAGCTTTGGTCCTTGCAGAGGTAGGCATGTATGTATGTGTGTATGTATTTCTATTAGATGCTAGAATTTTAATAGTTTGGAGATTTCACGTAATTATCTGCATTTTGGGGTTCTCCTTAAATATGAGGAGATCTTTCCTCAGTGCCACATGGTAATTACCAACAGGAGGTGGTTAGTAGCTGTCTCTTTTCAAAAAGACACATGCTGTCCAGGCCCCCCTCTGCTGTGTCTCTCCCAGGCTGCTTCTCTCATTTGCCTGCACTGGCTCCTGGAGGCATTTGCTTTTCTAACTCCTGCTTTACCTTTTGCACTGTCAGAGGCTTATCCCTTCACGCCAGGAGGATTTGGGATCAGATGGAACTGAACTTAGGTCTTGGCTTGACCATTACCGCTTTTGAGACTTCTCTCTGTCTCAGTTTCCTTATCTGTTGTATGGTTTAGCCTCAGGAGCATCTGCAAAATGGGAATGTTAACATATTCAATTTAGAGAAGTTAGAGACTTAAAAGGGACCATATCTGAAAGCCCTAGAACTTAATAAATGTTGCTCCCCTGTTTCATTTTTTCAAATGCCCCTGGGCTTCTGTTCCAAAGGTGCGCAGACTCATAAGATTAGGCCATTTCCTCCCTTTCTCATTTGCATCTTTTCAGGCCCTGGCGACTGGAGCCTCTATCCATCAGCTGACAATGGCCGTCAGGGCCGCCACACTTTGTTTTTATGAACTATGAGGGGAAATGGGGGTTTATGAGGCAACATCAAGGGAAGCCGCTTCAATACTACTTTTCTCTCTTTCCCTTCAAGGACAAACGTCTGGGGACCAAGGCAGTTAGATACGGTGCCCCCGTTACACACACACACACACACACACACACACACACACACAAATCAAGCAGGAAGTCAGGCATTCAGGACATGCAGCACGGATTCGGACTCAGCTGGCGTCTGTGAATTAGCTCCTAGGACCTTGAGGTCCTGAGTAATTTCTCCTGTACTGTCTCACTTGGCAGCTTCCATCCTGCTGGTGGTCAGAGAAAGTGGGACGTTCTGAGTTAGTTTCGCTGGTGCTTCAGTGGCCTTTACGCAGCTCCTTAAACTGTGGGGTCTTGTCCTGGAGTCTTTGCACATGCTGCTCCCTCTGTCTCACGTGTGCCTCTCCTCTCCCCCAAACCCTTTATCTAGTTACTTGTTCCCTTCCTTCAGCTCTCTGCTCAATTGTGAATTCCTCAGGGAAATGTCTTCTGATCACCTGATTCTGTTAGTTTGTTTCATGGCCTCATGCTCCTCCTCTCAAAGCATCTGTCATTGTTATGCTGTAGTCTCTTTAATAAGTATTTGTCTTCCCCAATAGACTTGCACTTCTCTCAGGTCAAAGGCCATATCTGATTTGGCACACTTTTATATCCTTAGCTCCCAGCATAGTGCCTAGAACATATTAGGTGCTCAATAAATATTTGTCAAGTGAATGAGAGAATAGGTTTTCCTGGAGTAGCAATCTCCAGATTCCAGTGGCTTAACACAGCAAAGGGGTCTTTCCCCTTCAGGCACGCTTCTTGTCCAGAGCAGTAGGCTCCAGCCTCTGTCACGTGTCATCCTTGTTCAGATCTGTAGGCAGAGGCAGCCTCTGCCATCTGGACTGTTGCATGGTCAGTGTGGCCAAATGTGCACCAGCTCTTAAATAGCCTTCCACCCAGAAGTGACATATTTCACTTCTACTCACATTGTATGGGCTAAAGCAGGTCACATGTTCTTGCCTAACCTCAGTGGGGTGGGAAGTGCAATGCTCCTGTGTAAAAACCAGTTTAACCATCTTGGCTATAAGACCTGTGTGAACTACAGCCACTGACCTTGGGGAATCAACTCTGCCAAGTCAGCCTTTCATTTTAGCTTAATTTATCCTGGCAGCGTGGGCCACATCTCCCTTGTTCTTAGGAAGCCCACATTAGCATCCATTCTTCCATTCCTTCAACTAACATTTTCAGAAACTGCATTCTGGGCCAGGCCCAAGGTGAGCAATGAGGCCAAAGATGAGTAAGGCGTGGTCCCTGCCTTCAAGAGGTCTATAGACTAGTATGGGTGGGAGTTTTTAATGTGTTTATAGTCTAAGTGGCTTTACAGTGTGGAAAGTGTAATTTTTAAATATAGTTTTGTTTGTTAAGGTAGGGCTTTTAAATTGAGGTTCAAGGAAACCCGGCAATCTCTGGATATATTCTTGGATGTCTGTCACTGTCAAGTCTGAGAAGTGTTCGTCTAGGGGGATATTTACATGGAATCAAATAAATGCAACAAAGTCTGATGACTTCACAAAGACACATTATGTACAGTGCTGAGGGAATAGTCAAGAGGGAATGACTGATTCTGCCTGTGGGAAGTGAAAGAAGCCTTCACAGAGGAGAGATTGTCTGAACTGGGTATTGAAGAAGAAGGCAGAATGACTAGATAACTTGTTAGAAGAGAGAGTATGTTTTGGAGCTGATAGCTGATTCCTAGTCTGGGATTTGCCATTGATCAGCTACATGATATTAAACAATTCTCTTAATCTCTCTAAACCTGGGTTTCTCTTCTGTAAGAATGGACGTGACAACACTCCCTGTTGTGAGAACGGTTAGCACACATACCACATTCACAGCTATCATTACCAGCTTGAGAAGGAAAAAAGAGTCCAAGTATGGAGGTACGTGTGCAGTGGCAGAAAGCTAAGACACAGCTTGGCATGGTTAGGAAAGTGGAAGTAGTTCAATGTTACTAGAGCTATGGATTGCTAACTCAAATTCCTCCAGGGGCCAGGCAGGTAAGATCAACAAGTGAAACCAGAGAATAAAGATGGGTGGAGACTATGGCAAACTGGAGAGCCCACCTGTTGCCTGAAAACATTGAAATTTAACTGTTTAAAACACACGAGCAGGTACAATAAATCATGACTTCAGGCTGGGTTTGGCTGGTGGACTGCCAATAACAGCCTGATAACAGGTATGTGTGTGGTCATGAGTGTGTGTGCTTGTGTGCGTGTGCATGAAGAAAACGGGTTTGGAATGGAGACAATGTGAGGGATTATAATAGAAAGGGAGGCAAAATTACAAGGACTATATGAGGTTGAGATCTGAGTTACAGAAGTGAGGATATGAAATCTATAGATTCCAGGCTTCCCTTCCCATGTGTTATTCAAACCAAAATTAATGAAAGCCGGGCCAGGGTCAAAGAGCCTTTGGAGTTTCTGGAAGAGATTGAGAGGGCTGTAAAGTTGGAGAACAGAGTAGATTCTAGACCTGAATAATCAGTTAATGCCTTTTTAATGATTGTGAAGGAGATATGTACAAGTTCCAAGTCAATCTCAAGGATTAATTAACCAAGGCAACAGGGCCTGTGTCTCAGCAGATAAGCCAGCAGAGAGTGGCTTGCAGACAAGCCCATTTTACCGTCAAACAGGAAGACACAGATTCACATCTTACCTCCTCTCACATGGCATCTGCGGAAAGGACTCAGCATTTTCCTGTCAAAGTGTATGAGTTTGAGGTGCAGGGAGAGGAGAAATGATATGCAAGAACACTAAAAAGAATGGAAGGTTTTTTCCTCATCCAATGAGCCAAATCTAATAAAGAAAGCTCCAGGGAGAAGAAAATCAAGATTCAGGCAGCTGAGAAAACCTGGTTAGAGGAATCTTTTCTAAGCGCTATTGAAGATTTCCTGAAATTTGTAATTACACTACCATAGCTTTTTGTTTCTCAGAAGCCACTAATATTTTTTCCATTGTTTATGAAAATGTCCAGGTACCCAGCAATAAATTTTGTACATCACAGCCTCGGCTGACATGTCCCAGTTGGGAAGACAAGCTGAAAAGCATGAGACAGTTAAATGGCATTTCGAGGCTTGAAATAGTACATTATAATTTTGCCCTTGTCTCTACCCCTGCACTCCAGGAGGTATAGAGGCTGGGCCACATTCTTTATATTCCCTGTGCCTGTTCAAGGGCCGGGAACCTGGCAGGTGTTTGATCAATGCTTGTTGAATAAATAAATTTATTAAATAAGAAATTCACAGTAAAAGCCCAAGTGTGTTTGGAGAGGTCGCAACAAAGAGACCAGATCTTAGATTGGAGCTATTGTTAAAACGTGCAGTTCAGCAGAGTGGTCGGGGGCACGGTCATCGAGAGCCAACTACCCAGTTCCTATTCCTAGTTTTACCACTTAAAAGCTGTGTGAATTTGGGCAATTCACTTAAGACACTTGCCTCAGTTTCCTCTTCTATCAAAATGGTGAAGAGAACGTTATCTCCCTCAGGAGGTTGTTGTGAGCATCACATACATTAGTTGATATTAAATCTATGGGAAGCACACAATAGAATTCAATCAGTATTATTCCTGGGGTGTTTTCTGGTAACATTCAACACACATTTATGCAGATACCTAAAAGATCCTTGAATTTTCATTTAAGTGCCAGGTACTGAGTTCATTAATTTTGTAGGCTTAATTTTCTTTAATCCTTGATGACTGTGTTTTTCTGTACTTCAAATATGCCAAACTTGTTCCTACCTCAGGACCTTTGCACAAATGATTCTCCTCAGGTGTTCTCGAAGGGCTCTGTTGAAAAGAACACCCACTCCTACTGTCCCTTTCTCTTCCTTACCTGCTTCATTTCCTTGGTGGCGCTTTTCATCATCTGAAGTTGTTCATTTGTGGTCCATCTCTCCTACTGGAATGTGAACTCCCTGAGGGCAGGAACCTCGTGTTGTTCGCTGCTGTACCCTGGGGGCCAGTTCAGTGCCTGGCACATGGTGGGCACTCCCTGAATACTTAGTGAATGGACGAATGAAAATTCTGTCATCACCATTTTACACATGAGGACAGCATGTCTCAAAAAGGTGAAGTCACTTGCCCACTATATATAAGCAAAGGGAGAGAATTAGGATTTATAGTCATGATTCCGAGGTCCGGGCTATTTCCACCACACCTATGTGACTTAATGTGTTGGAAACTACTCCTGGCTGTTACAGTGAGCTAAAGCTCTTGAACACAGCCCTTCTCCCAAAGGAGCTATGCTGAGCCACCAGAGAAAAGATTTTTAAGACAAAATTAATAAAATTGATGGTTAAAAATAGATGACCCTATTACACCTGTACTTGGAGTTAGCCAAACGGGAGGTTAAGGATATAGTCTTCTAGATACCCAGTCTGCCCAAGATTTCTGACTCCAGCCACAAGTTCAGGGATCCTCAGGGCCACTCTCACTTCAGACCAGCTGGTTACAAATTTGGGGGTTCCCACAACTACCCTCGGGTGCAATATTTCACCAGAATGACTCTCAGAGCTCAGGAAAGTGCTATACTTATGATTGTGCTTTATTAAAGCAAAAAGATACACATCAGAACCAGCCAAAGGAAGAGGCGTCTAGGGCAGAATCAGGCAGGCAGTTCCAAATGCAGAGCTTCTGTCCTCCTCAGAGCCTCATCCTCCGGACATCAAGTGTGGCCATTCGCATGTGGTATTGCCAAGGCAGGACGTTCCTCCAAGCTTTGTTGTCCAGAGTTTTCATTGAGGCTCCATGACTTCGGCATGACTGATTGAATGATTGCCCATGTGGTTGAGCTCCATCTCCAGCCCTCCTCCCCTCCACCCACGTCAGGCTGCTGCTGCGAAGCTCAAAGCCTCTGAGCACAGGGTTGGTCTTTGTGGTCTGGGCAGGGCCAGCCCCCTCTCAGGCAGTTGGGTAACAGTTTATAAACTATCTCTGGGCCCCGCTTTGAGGAACTTCATTAGCATAAACTATTCGGGTGCGGCCCCTCATGAATAACAGAGACATTCCAGTCACTCAGGAAATTCTCCCAAGAGCGAGGACAAAGGTCAGACCTCTCTCTAGAGGCCAAATTCCTTACTCCTCAAGCTGCCTCTCCAATTTTTTGGATTTAAGTTAAACCAACATTTCTCAGCTAAGAGTTCTTGGAATCCCACCCAGGGACATTGTCAGGTAGGAGAGACGTTTTTGGTTGTCACAACTGTGGTGGGAGGTGGTGCGACTGTTACCAAAATATGAACAGACCGATTTTGCCCTCTCACACGCTGTCTTGCTCCTGCAAACACAGCAACTCTGATGAGGCTGTCCTTATAGGTAAGGATATAGGAATCTGCCTACAAATGTGGTAGTCAGACCAGGCCCCAAATATCTGATTCTGTTCACCTAGACATGCTCTAAGTCAGAGCAGCTCACAGGTGTGAGTACGGCTGGTATATACTACATCATTCTACAAGCTACGTGGACAGGGCGTTAAATAACACTGAGTCACATAATTAGGACATTACTCACATTTTACTTCTCTTTCTGTCTGATTTTTCCAAGGAGAGTGTCTGAGTTTGGGGCTAGTGTATCTTTAACACCTCTCTATTGTTAGCTTACCTCCTTGTTTTTTATAAAGAAAGAGTGGTTTTCGACTTGGACCCTTTATTGACAATATCTACGTAAAATTTTAAAGTGTACTTCGTTTCTGTTTCTGATATATTTGTGCTTACCAGATCATCTATTTTTGGCAAATGATACCAGTTATGTTAAGTTTCCTTATACATATAATTTCTCTCAAGAAGTACAAGTTCTAATTTAAATGAGAGCTTTTTATGTAAAAGTCATTCAATTGAAAGACGATATTAAGTAAATGTGGTAGAAACTTGTGGTGCTCACTCATATCTGGTCCTCCCTTTGGGCATCCAAGGGGACTCTGTCCCGTTTTCCTGCAGGTAAACAGGGCCGGGACATTAGTCCTGGCTCAGAGGCAGGCTGAGGCAGGGAGTAGCCCACGTGATCTCCCCACTGTCACTCAGCCACCATCCACCCAGAAGCCATGTGCTGAGAGGACCGTAAGCACTTTCTGGTGGAGCCTCCCTGAGGTGGGGGCAGAGCACAGCTCCTGCCAGCCAACAGTGGGCACGTGGCATGAGCAAGAAGTAGGCATTGTCTGCATTAGACAATTGACACCTGAGGATTCGTTTGTTATTACAACACAGCCTAGCTCTCTTTGCAACACAGAAATTAGTACCAGGAGTGGGGTGATTTTATAACAACAACTGAAAATATGCAGCATTAGCTTAGCAGTTGGAAGATGAGGCGCCTGGAAACTGCTGTCAGAGGCCACTGGCATGGTTCTCCCTGGTGGGCAGCAGCAAACATTTGGTCACACTGTCCCTTGTGATAACTTGGGAGGCAGACCATGCACCTGATTGACTGATGGCTCTAAGAAAGAATTGGAAAATAAGATACTAGGAGTGTGTGTTGGCTGCATGTGGCAATATATTGTGTGAAAGCAATGAGCTAGGAAAAAATTGGTCAGTTTGTAGTCAGAAACAAAAAATAAATGAATAAAGAGATTCCAGCAATTGTTTGCATAATCATAGTCATAGAACAGGAGGTATGTAGTTCTGGCCAAAACAGAAACCCTTCATGGCAGTGCTGTCCAGAGCTGACTCTTTCTGTTGAGGAGTTACTGTTTAAATGAAGTCCCCTGTGTGAGGAGGGCACATCTCCAGGATCAGTCATCAGCAGAATCATGGAGTTCATGTGAAATCAGAACTAGGGTTCTTCAAGTTGGAAAGAGTCTTCAAGGAACTCCCTTGATGAATAAGGCTAAGATATAGGTTTAGGATATTTAATGCTGAAGGGCTGAGGGAGGCAAGAGCCTTGAGAAGAAAACACAATTTGGAAGGAAAGGCAGGCTCCATGGATGGTACCCAAGGGAGATTGGGACAGCCAGGATTATGCTGAGAAGGACTGTCAGGAGGGAGCAGAGAGGGACTTCTGACATGAATTTTCAGAAGTCAGGGAGCAGCACCAGGATTCTAGAATGTGTTTTCTAAGGTCGGATTATGGGTGAGTTAGACAGCTGAGTCAAAAAGATACGCCAAAATGGCTCCTTGCACACATCTCCACTAGAGAGTTGATCACATGGCATTCCTCTTCCAGGCTCACTTGTTATTCGACCTCTCTAGTTTGGGTGCTGCTTGAGAGCAGAGCTAAGGTCGTTGTCTCTATGCCCAGTGCCCAGCACGGGACCTAACCTAGGAGAGTGGGACTACGTTAAGATTTCATAGATGAATGACTAAATGAGTGAAAGTGGATAAAGGGAAATATAAATTGAGCAAGCAGCAGAGTTGGGGACCAGGGTTTATGTCTTGGTCAACAGGACGAGGAGTTGCAGAGAGAAGACTGGTCAGAACTGACAGTAAGGAACCAGAAGCCTGGATGTTAGGACCCTCACTCATTCTTTCATTTATTCAGTCATTCAATAAACATTTTCTGTGCACTAGCTATGCTCCCGGCACGTTGCTGTGCTCTGGGGGGATGCTGGTGAGCAAAAGAGACATAATAATTGCCCTCAAAGTGCTTACAGCCTAAAAGACTCTATTTTACAAATGAGGAAACTGAGTCCTAGAGAGGGAAGGGTAATACAGCCAGCTATTGACAAGGTCAGGAAAGGACACAATATCCTGACCTCTGCTTTTAAGTATTGGAAACTACACCAAAGACCGTAACTAGTGCCCCAGGAGCCATATCTGGTCCTCAAAAACATTGTATTTGGCTCACATAGTGTTTGGAAAATTGGGAAATTTAGACATACATCAAGTTTTCGACTTTCTCTTGAAAATCAGAAGATCTGGCAACGCTGGGCCCATGCTTCCTTGTGGCAAAAAACTGACAGGAGCTGAATAGCAAGCAGGTGTTTACTTTCAACACTGTCACCCCATCTCCATTCCCTTTGTGGCGCCACCTGTCTCCCGTAGTCATGTGACTTTGCAACCCCTGCTCCACACTATCTTTAATTTCCACATCTTGGTGCTAACGATTCTTCCAGCCGTCTAACAAAGGGTGGCAAACATCACATTCTTATCCTGCAAGCGGAAGCTGCCAGCTACTCAACTTTTCTTTCTCATCCGATCTCCCCTCCATCTTGCCTCTCAAGCCTGACTTCTACTCGGGCATAGGAGCAAAATGGCGGGGTGAGCTGACCTAGGATTCTCTCCCCTCCAATATACAACAAAAGATTGAAAGAACTGAATTTCAGAGAATAAACATAATGCCAGCTCGTTAGAGACCTACAGTACCAAGAAGGTGGAGATCATAAACCTTGCTTACACCTTCGGAGGCGCTGGAACGGTAGAGAGAACATCGCTCCCTCCCCTAGAGTCTGCGGTCGCTGCAGCGCAGGTCGGGAAGGAGCGGGGGAGGGGCCACACGACCGGGGGATCATCCAGGACTCCTGCCAGTGATTCAGTGGAGACCCGCTGACGGGGGGAAAGCTTCCGTCCACGGGGACCCCACAAATCAAGGGCCTTGGGAGACCAGAGAACAGAACTGATCTGAACCCAGACCAGTGCGTGTGAGTAACAGCCCCTCCCCCCCAGCGAAGCCAGTGGGCGCAGCCATCTTGCCCCAAGGCGGAGAGCTAACATGCCGCTCTCGACCCCCATCTAGTGGTGACAGGCTGTAACTGCAACTGAATTCTACCACCATGAGAAAAAACCGCTCCTCTACCATCCAGCAATATATAAAAGCCCCAGACCAGAAGGAAAACAATAAAAACACAGAATTAAGTCCTGAGGACTTGGTATTAGGTAAACTAAATGATAATGAATTCAGAGCAACTATAATCAAAAAACTCAATGAGGTAGAGAGAAAGATAGAGAAACAAGCCGAGTTCTGGAGTTACTTTACAAAAGAGATTGAAATCACAAAGAAGAATCAAACAGAATTACTTGAGATGAAAAACACAATGGACCAGATAAAACAGAATACGGATTCCCTGAATGCCCGTGTAGACAATATAGAGGAGAAAATTAGCATAATCGAAGATAGTCTGAATGGCGCCAGACAGAGGAAGAAAGAGAACTAAGAATTAAAATGAGGAAAATCTCCGAGAGATAATGGATTCAATGAGGAGTAAGAACATAAGGATCATAGGAATTCCCGAGAGTATGGAAAAGGAAAATGGAGCAGAAAGTGTGCTTAACGAAATTATTGAAGAGAACTTCCCAAGTCTCGGGATCAATGGAGAAATGTGTGTAGAGGAGGGTTTTAGCTCTCCTAGATTTGTCAATGTAAAAAGACCTACTGCAAGGCACATAGTAGTAAAGTTGGCAAATAGGAAAGATAAGTAGAGAATACTCAGGGAAGTAAAGGAAAAAAAGAGAATAACCTATAAAGGAACCCCTATCAGACTGTCAGTGGATTTCTCTACAGAAAACCTACAAGCTAGGAGAGAATGGAGTGACATATTCAAAGCTTTAAAGGATAAAAATCTTCAGCCAAGAATACTCTATCCAGCAAGAATTTCCTTCAGATATGAGGGAGAAATTAAATCTTTTCCAGACAAACAAAAGTTAAGGGAATTTGTAAGTAAAAGCCCTCCATTACAAGAAATCCTCAAGAAGGCTCTCATACCTGAAAAAAGAAAAAAGGGAGAGAGGGGACACAATCCACAGACTAGGGAGACCGATGGATAGAACCAGAACAAGATAGCAAATATTCAATTATAGCATTAGGGTAAAGGTAAGGAAACTACCAAAGCAAAGATGATCTTAGCACTCGAACTACAAATTAGTAAGACGAGTTGGAATAAAAAATGAAAATAATTATTTAGGAGGGGAAGAGCAAAGGGTCTAAATCAGTATTGGTCAAGTAGGTAAGAGACCACCAGAGAATAGACTATATTATACACGAGATTCTAAATACAAACTTCAAGGTAGACACTAAAATAAAGTACAGAACAGAGTCACAAATCATACATAAGGAAAAATGTAAGAAACCCAGCATAAGAAATTGCAGTATTAAATGGGTAGTCTAAAGCAAACAGGAAAAGAAACACAGGAAAACAAGATAATGAGTGACAGATTAACAGCATTAAGTCCACATGCATCAGTAATCACTCTCAATGTGAACGGATTGAACTCTCCAATAAAAAGACACAGAGTGGCAAAATGGATTAAAGAACATGATCCAACAATTTGTTGCCTCCAGGAAACACACCTCAGCCCCAAGCACAAACACAGACTCAGGGTGAAGGGGTGGAGGACAATACTTCAAGCAAATAGCAAGGAAAAAAAGGCAGGTGTTGCAATTCTCGTATCAGACCAAGTGGATTTCAAAATAAGACAGGTAAAGAGAGACATAGAGGGATAATATATAATGATCAAAGGGACACTTCATCAAGAAGAAATAACGCTTATAAATATCTTTGCGCCCAACACAGGAGCACCAAGATTCATAAAGCAACTATTAACAGACCTAAAGGAAGATGTTAAAAACAACACAATAATAGTAGGAGACCTCAACACCCCACTCACATCAATGGACAGATCATCCAGACAGAAAATCAACAGGGAAATAGTGGAGCTGAATGAAAAACTAAAACAATTCGACTTAATAGACATATATAGATCACTCCACCCTGAAAGAGCTGAATACACATTCTTCTCAAGTGCACATGGAACGTTCTCTAGGATAGACCATATGTTGGGAAACAAGGCAAGCCTCTACAAATTTAAAAAAATTGAAATAATAACAAGCATCTTCTCAGATCATAGTGCTATAAGGCTAGAAATTAATTACAAGAAAAAAGCTTAGAAAGGCACAAAGATGTGGAGACTAAACAACACACTGCTGAACAATCAATGGATCATTGAAGAAATTAAAGAAGAAATAAAAAAATACCTGGAAACAAATGAAAATGATAGCATGCCATACCAACTCATATGGGATACAGCAAAAGCTGTGTTAAGAGGAAAATTCATCGCAGTACAGGCACATCTTAACAAACAAGAAAAATCCCAAATAAGCAACCTTAAAGCACACCTAACTGAACTAGAGAAAAAAGAACAAATGAAGCCGAAAGTCAGCAAAAGGAGAGAAATAATAAAAATCAGAGCAGAAATAAATACTACTGAAACGAAAAAGGCAGTAGAAAGGATCAATGAGACAAAGAGCTGGTCTTTTGAGAAGATAAATAAAATTGACAAACCACTAGCCAGACTTACAAAGAAAAAAAGGGAGAAAGCTCAAATAAACAAAATCAGAAATGAGCAAGGAGAAATAACAACAGACTCTGCAGAAATACGACAGATTATAAGAGAATGCTACAAAAAAACTATATGCCAACAGAATGGATAACCTAGAGGAAATGGATAAATTCTTGGACTCCTACAATCTCCCAAAGCTCACTCAAGAAGAGGCAGACAATTTGAACAGATCAATCACAAGGAAAAAGATTGAAACAGCAATCAAAAACATCCCAAAGAATAAAACCCCAGGACCAGATGGCTTTCCTGGGGAATTCTACCAAACTTTCAGAGAGGATTTAATACCTATCCTTTTCAAGCTATTCCAAAAAATTAGGGAAGATGGAACACTTCCTAACACATTCGATGAGGCCAACATCACGCTGATACCAAAACCTGACAAGGTCACCACGAAAAAAGAGAACTACAGGCCAAATATCACTGATGAACATAGATGCAAAAATTCTAAACAAAATTTTGGCAACCAGCATTCAGCAATTCATCAAAAGAATCATACGTCATGATCAGGTGGGATTCATACCAGGGACACAGGGATGGTTCAACATCCGCAAATCAATCAGTGTGATATACCACGTCAACAAACTGAGGAATAAAAACCACATGATCATCTCAATAGATGTAGAGAAGGCATCTGACAAGATCCAACAGCCATTTATGATAAAAACTGAACAAAATGGGCATAGAAGGAAACTACCTCAACATAATAAAGGCCATATATGACAAACCCACAGCCAACATCATACTCAATGGGCAAAAACTGAACCCCATCCCCCTGAAAACAGGAACGAGACAAGGATGCCCTCTATCACCACTCTTATTCAATATAGTACTAGAGGTCCTGGCCAGAGCAATCAGGCAAGAAAAAGGAACAAAAGGAATCCAAATAGGGAGGGAAGAAGTGAAACTCTCACTATTTGCAGACGACATGATTTTATATATAGAAAACCCCAAAGAATCCACTGGAAAACTGTTAGAAGTAATCAACAACTACAGCAAAGTTGCAGGGTATAAAATCAATTTGCATAAATCAAGCCTGACTTCTAAACAGTGATAGGAATGTCCAGGGGTCCTGTGGTCTTCACACATCCCTCCATCCCCAGATCCCGAGGCACGGTGTTGGTGTGTGAGGAAGGACGCCATCATCTATCCTACCATAGGGCACCATCATTTTTATATCCTAATCCTTCTGGTCTCTAAGTTCATTCATTATGTATGCAAAAATGGTAATATGCTGGTACTTTAATGCTCTTAAGCATAAATATTATTAAAGCAAGTGCCATTTTTTCATCCGTAATTGAATGGTTTGCTTTATTATTGCTTTATAGTAATGACTTTCCATTTCCATTTTCTATAGAGTGCCTGATTTTACCAGGAGGGCATCCAGAATCAGGAGGGCTGGCTGTACTAATTGCCTTCATTATAAGAGCAGCTAGCATTCAGGCACCAGAGCGATAATGTTCCTGGGACCAGAGTGAAAACACACAAGGAGGGAGGTGGATCCCTCTGGTTCCTGGGGATCCAGTATGCCATTTCTTATCAAAACAGATCCTGGATCTGCAAAATCTTTTCCTCAGTGGTGACAGTTTGAACATTAACATGGATCGAGGGTTATTTATATCAGTTTGTACATTTAATCAGATTTTTTTTGCAGTTTTCAGTGAGATGTGAACTCTATCTCTGTCCAAGGCGTTTGGTTCAAATCAGCTGAGACAGAGAATAATCAAGATTTATGAATCTCATTCTGACTCCCATCACACAGTCACTGCAATTGCTACTTGCCAGCTGCACCCTCCCCCCGCCATTCCCAGTCTGACTGACACCCACTTCACTTTCTCTCCAGCAAGTGATTTAATGTCCATCTTGAAAGCTGTCAAAACACTTCTGGTGCTCCAGATAACAGCTGTGTGGTTTCTGTGGTCCCCCGACACCCCGCCTCCAATTACACCCAGCTCCCACCAATCTTCCCTTCCAAAGGCTATGGACATCTGAAGCCAGGGCATGGGGGCTTCTGAGGGGGGGTGTCAAGCCCAGAGCACACGGTGGCAGTCACCTTTGACAGGTGGTAGTGGAAACAAACAGGTGACTTGAGTCAAACCAGGATAACTTCCTCTCGCTTGATCTTGGCCTGAGTGGAGGGTAAATGTGCAAAACAGAGACATTCTAAGGCCACAGCCCCTGCTTCTATTTAAAGAAGTGCTGCTCTTCATGAGGCGTCAGGAATTATAGATACTAAGAGCCATTGGCACTCTCTGCTGTGTCTGCGCTACCCAGGCGAGAGTCAAGGTCCTAAGAGAGGGAGATCTGACACGGGTTACTTCCACAGGCAAGCTGGGCTCATCTGAAAGGGTGGGGCTGTGGGAGCCCTATGACTGAGGCTTTGCATTTCTAAGCACTCCAGCTTGCATCAGAACCATCTGGAGGGCGTGGCAAACAGATTGCTGGGCCCCACCCCAAAACTTCAGGTCTGGGGTGGGACCTGATGAATTGCATTTCTAAGGGGCTCCCAGGGAGCGGAATCTGCCCTTAACTAGATCTTCAAATGATCCATGTCCACATTAAAGGGGGAGAGTTTCCGCTAAGAACACAAAGTCTGGACCCACGTTGCCTGGGTTCACACCCTATCTCTACACTTATGGGTTTTGTTATCTTTGGTGAATTACTTAACCTGTCTATGCATCAGTTTCCATGTCTGTACAATGGTGTTGGTGAAGATGGCCCTTGCCTCATAAAGGAATAGATGTGTTCACATATGTAAAGCTCTTACAACAGTGCCCAGCATGTGACAAGCACTCATTAAACGTAGTTGTTAATATTTATCTGAGTGTCTGGAGCTTTAATACTTTGAAGTAGACCTTGTGTAAGGACGTGAATATCCATCAGGTATTCAAATCTATGTCTGTCAGGTATACGTCTGAGACCGTTGCGAACTCACACATTTGTGAATTTAATTTTAGCAGACTTGGACAACTTTTCAGCCTACGGACCAAACTGGTCTGGCAAATTTCTATTGTTCCATGTGGTGATTTAAAAAAATAGTTGCCAACTTTTGAATATGGGGAGATTTTATGTCACCTAATATCTGGATTTTCAGCTTCCTTAGAAACATTAAAATAGCTGGCCACTCTGGCTCTTCATTCCCACCGAGCAGTGACCAGCCGGGGGTGGGCAGCAGCCTCCGTCATTAGACGGATGGGATGGGCATTTTTTCCCATTCGCCTCTGTGTCTATCACTGCCTGTTGTCTTACAAGCAGCCCACTTTCCTCATTTGCATGATGTGTCTAGCTCCTATAGACTTTTGAGTTAGCAGTGCCTGCACTTTATTATATGAGTTTCACTGACAGTGATATAAAGTGGCCATTCCTGAGTCTGCAGCAGAAACCCACAGAGCTGCAAGGCAGTGCTCGAGGCCTCTGAACACAACCCATGGAGGTTCTCATCTCAGTAAAACTGGGAATACACACCTGACGGGTGAATCTCGGCTGGATTCAAGAAAGCCAAATCTAAATGTGTTAGTGGGAGGTGATTTCTAACGGTACTGATTTCTACTCTTTATCTACTGTTCCCACAGGACTAATACTGAGCAGTGGGCAAGGGCACATGTTTATAATTGCAGCCCTCTAAGTCTGGGGTCAGCACACGTTTTCTGGAAAGCACAGATAGTAAAGATTTTTAGGCTTTAGGGGCTAAGAGGCCTCCTGCTCTAAACTTTGTAGCATGAAGGCAGTGACAGAGTATACGTAAAGGAAGGCGTGTGGCTGCATTCACACGCTCTACGAAACAGGCAGCACGTCAGACCTGGCCTGTGGATCTCAGTTTGTTCATCCACTCTAAGTGGATAAGAAGGCCCTGTTTGCAGAGTCCTTTCTAGTCTATGAAAATGCTTTCTAAATCACTGTGGTCATTTCAGTGCACATACCTCTTGGTATTTTTTCTTTTTCGTTATCTCACTTTATTTCTCAAGCATTTTCCTATGTTTTTAAAACATCTTAATGATTTTCATGGTTTATGGCTACAGATTATATCATATTGATGTAAGATTTGTGCCACGTGCTTCCCTATAAAGACAATGTATATCCATGGGTCATATGTATGCGGACCAGATATATATATGTGGGTTTTTCTCCTGCCTCAAACATTGGCACAGCTGTTTTGATAAGAGGAAAGGTATTTAAATGAACAGAAGGACAGAATTTTAAAAAACAATTTTTTTTAAGATTTTATTTTTTTTCCTTTTTCTCCCCAAAGCCCTACAGTACATAGTTGTATATTCTTCGTTGTGGGTCCTTCTAGTTGTGGCATGTGGGACGCTGCCTCAGCATGGTTTGATGAGCAGTGCCATGTCCGTGCCCAGGATTCGAGCCAACGAAACACTGGGCTGCCTGCAGCGGAGTGCGTGAACTTAACCACTCGGCCACGGTTCCAGCCCCTAAAAAACAATTGTGATTGCATTGAAAGTCTAATATGCGTAATGAAGGAGCCATCGGACTTCCTAGTTGATATGGCTCAGTAGAGCAGAATGAACATGAGGTTTGCAGCCGGACATGTAAAAGTCTGCACCCTGGCTTTGTCACTTACAAGTCGTGTGATCTCAGCCAGTTGTTCAACCTGAGTCTCCATGTCTTCATCTGAAAATGCTTTTCCTGCAAGGTCATTCTTGGTATTAGAGGCAGTGTATCGAAAACACTTGGCTCAGTGCGTGGTATCCAGAAGGTGTCTATAAATGAGATCTCTGAGTATTATCATAGGTCACTCAGTGTTATATCATGACCCAATTTAATGGTCTATCTTCCCTTTAGAACTATGACACAGTCACATGTAAGAAGAGCGCCCTAGAACTATTTTGTCTGTTTTTGTTTTTTTAAAACAAGTCTTGTTTCACATAGCGCTTCATGGTTTATAAAACACTCTCAATACCTCTTTAATTGATCTTCGTATAATCCCAGCCTTAGCCAATTGACAGAATATAATCTAGCACAAGCCGCAAGTCAAGTGCAGCATTCCCATTTTTGTGGGTAAACCAAAGGCCAGATTATCTTAGTGACCTGCTTAGAGTTGTGTGGCCAGCTAGGAGCTTATCTGTAGGATATGACTTATCTTGATTTTATGGACCCCTCCTTTCCCCTTCCATTAGTAGTAAAGTTGCTAATGGGTAAGATTCTAATTTTATTTTTTTACTTAATTCCATCCTATCCATTCCAGACCGTGGGGTTCATGTTGCTCTTTTATAGATTTCCGGAGAATAAAAGTGACACTCCTAAGCCACCTCTGATGTAAGAAGCTACGTATAGTGTTGCTTTTTAACAAAAAGGTCAAATTTTTCCAACAGGAAAGTACTACCCTATCACCTGGTGTTCAGATCGACCCCACTTGTGGGTGTGGTTGGTCACCAGGTTTCCCTGATTGTCTCACTACCTGTTACTATTTCATTCTTACCCCGAGTTCCACATCTAATATCCAAAATGCTCCCCAGGACTCAAAGTGGTCTTTGGTCACCTGGCGATGTGCCATTGGGTCTTCAACTGTTAGCTAGCAAAGAGAGGGTGGTGAAGTCAACTCTTTAGCAAGAGTTTAAGGCTAGGATTGACTACTACTGCCTCTGTAGCATGGATGGATGTCACATGCAGGATGGGCAATCACAGGGAATCAAGTTTCCTAAGTAATGAAAGGCTTAGAAACAACAGTTTTTGTTGATAAACTTCCTTATCTCTCCTTACGTTTACAGCCAGGACCAATTCTTTGATTTCAAAAGCCGCTATATTAGAGCTTCATCAGAAAGCGTGCTTTTAGCCACCTGTAACAAAGAGCTTTGATTCTTTCAGGTTACACAATAAGAACAGTTCATTACTGCACATAAGGAGAAGTTGGAAGGTAGGGTGGCACCAAGGTTGGATAATTCAGCAGCTCAATGATGTCACGGGTGATCTGGTTATTCTTGGCTTTCTCCTCTCCTGTTGTGATAGGTCAGTTTTCTGTACAAGCTAGCTTTTCTTCATGGTCGTGAAGTAGATTCAGCAATATTAGGCATCACACCCAGAATCAACACCATCCAAAAGAACAAGAACGTGAAAAAGAAGATATGACACCACATTTCTGGTGCCATTTTTTTTTTTTTTTTTTTTGTCAGAGAGGAAACCTTTCTTGGAAGCCACCCAGCTGATTTCTGCTCAAGTCTGTTCTCCAGAATTGGGTCACATAGCTCCCCTGCATGAATCACTGGCAAGAGAAATGGGATCATCATAATTGTTTTGGATTAATCAGATGTGTCCTCTAAGGCAGATGGGGAAATGGACACTGGTGCTCAAGCCATCAAAGAAGGAGCCATGAGAACCTGCTGCCACAGGGCAAAGGGGAGAGTAGATGTCTTTATGGGTCACTTAAATGATAAATGACAAACCTTTTTATGTGCATACATCTGTGGGCTAAGCATTTGCAAAATATCCTGCGACACATGATAGAATCCTTACTCCTAAGTCATTGTCTTCCCTCCTCGTTCAAAGGGCCCCTGTTTATAAATTCCTACTGCCTGAGTCCCAACTATAGACCTTTGGAATATGAAAAAATACCCTTTTTAATTTCAGAAGTAAAATCTGTTTTACGTTTTCAAAACTGAAAGTCAAACTCTGAGCTGGAGAATATTTGCATGCAGCCATGCCGTCGGGGAACTATAGAGAGGTCCATTCTTAAGAAGTAGTGTGGCTTTCATTGGCCGGTAATTGAAACACTACCTACTGAGTGCTTACTGTTCAGTCTAACAGCCCAGCTTAATATTTCCTCTTCCAAGAAGACTTCCTTAGTTCACCCAGTCTGAGGTCCTGTTTCCAGTTCTCTGTGAACATTGTCTTCTCTGTAGTCTAGTTATTTAGGTCCACATTTACCTCTTCCTTACTGACTAGTCTGTGAGCTCCTCTGGATCTGGGCCTCAATCTCATTCTGTTTCTGCAAACTGTGGTGCAGAGCTGGACATAGGAAGTATGCAGCAATATTTCTATATGTTGATAAATGAATGAATACATGACTGAACCAGCAGAGGAGTTAGCTGAGAACAACTTAATAACATTACTGCCAATCACGCCACTACTAATGGTTAACACCCATGAAGCACGTTACCAATGTGCTGGGCGCTTAAGAGTCGCAACCTTGTGAACTGGGCATTACTTTATTACATGATGAAGAAACTGAGGCTTAGGAGAGGTTTGATACTTGCTCGAGTTGACACATCTGGTAACACGAGGGGCTGGGCCTAAACTCAGTTATGCCTGACTCCACGGTCTTAAGCACTTTGCACATCTAAGGATGTGGTTGGATTATGCTCCATCACATGGGAAAGAAATGACCTGGATAACAGAGTCTTCTTAATTTTGGTCTAAATGGACTAAATAGGGTAAAAGAGTGAGTGGGTGTGAACTTGGGGTTCTGTTTTTAAACCCCCTTAAAAATTGTGATAATTGAATAGAAAACTCTGATGCCTTGAATGGATGTGTTTGGTTATCAAGGAGACAAGCTTCTCGATCTGCTTGTTGAGTGCAGCGTGGAGGCCTGGTCCCTGGGATAGCCCAGGGATGAGGTGGCCTCGGCAGCAACAACAGTTTGTTAAGAAGTTCAGGCTACCCGGCGTCTCCACTTGGGTTTCCTCTCTAGGCTTTGGGAAGATGTTCATGGCACTGGATGGTTGTTGACATGTGTTGATTCCATCTCTCGGCAAAGCCTAACTGGTCCAGGCCCTTTTTACAATCCAGGCACAAAACCGTCTGAAGTCGGGATTAGACACAGAAGCCCTGAGCTGTGGGCAGGAGGCACAGTAGCAGACTGTGTAAGAACATGGGCTTTGGCGTCAGAGGATCTCAGCTTTGAGCCCCGGGACTCCACAAATGTTATGCATTAGTTGTCATTTCATTATTATTCTGATCTTGATATGGTTACTAATTCCGAGAACTTGATCAAGTCATTCTTGGCCTTACAGATTTAGTTTCCTCAGCTGGAACTTGGGCGTGACAATACTCAGTTCCCAGAATTGTCATGAAGAAAAAGTGAGATAAGGGAGGTGACGTTGTAGCTCAGGGAGACCAGGGGCAGGCCTGGCTTTGTGGGCATGTGGCCTGTGCAGTTTCACAGGGCCCTGTGCTTAGGAGAGCTCCACGCTTGGTTTAATGATCTACTGTCGCCATCTTGAAATTCTTAATAATTTCTGAGTAGGGGTCCTCACGTTTTCATTTTGCACTGGGCCCCACGAAGTCTGTAGCTGCTCTGCCTGGAGATCCCCTGGACATGTTACAGCACCAGTCCCAGGAGGAAAAAGATGCTCCCCAGAAGGAGCTGGCCAGGGAGGGGCTCTTCCTGGTTGGGAGAGCACCGTTTCCACATCTGGTGTCAAAAGGATTGAGTGATCATCTGGCCCATGTTTTGGGGAACCAGGATGTGCTCTTCCTTACCCCTGGACCTTTGCACACCCTTTCCTCTTGCCAGTAACACTTTTCCCCTGCATGCCTGTCAAGACTGAACTCTTAGTCCTCCACATCTTTTGCTCTTTATGAGAAAAGACCTTTCAAACTTGCGAGCAAGTGGCATGATAGTATAACCCTGGGGACGTTTGGGAATCTAGGCTTCCTTTAATGCAAGATCAATTTGTATCTCATCTTTGAGGAGTGAGTAGACATAGTGGGGAGGAATTGGACCCGGCATCAGCCAGCCTGGGTTCACATCCCAGCTCTGCCCCTTCCTAGCTCCATGACTTTGGGGGAGTTTCATAAACACTCAATCCTTCAGTCTCCTCATCTATAAGAAGGAAATAATACTAAAATTACCTACATTCATAGGTCAGCTAGGAGGAGCAGATGAACCCATGCAGACACAGCAGCTGGAGCCATGCCTTTGCAGAGTGGGTACGCTTGTCCATAAGCTAGAATTATGAGGTTTTTCCACGCTCTGTGACCTGATTAACTGAAAGACCTTTAGAATTAGTAAGAACCAGTTTTCAGCTGCCCCTGGGAACTTGCTAGCTGTGCGAACCCAGGCACAAGCTGTTATATCTTGATCTTACCCCTCCAATCATAGGAATTCTGGGAGTAAGACCTGCGATCAGCTGCAAGAGGTAGGATGTAAGGGAAGGAGCATAGGTTCGGGTCTTAGAAGCCAGCGCTTACATTTCATCTCTTCTCTTTATCAGCTGTGTGAAATTCCAAGTTATGAAAACTCCCAGAACCTTATTTTTCTCTTTAAAAATGGGGGTAGCAGTATCATTTAGAGAGGTGCTCCTCCACAAAAGAACACGAGTTCCACAAGGAGAGGGGTTTGCTTGCTTTGTTCTTTGCTGCATCCCTCGGACAGTGCCTAGCACTCAGGAAATGCAAAATAAATATTTGAAGGAAGAGATTGTTGAGAGAATTAAATAGCATGATTTATGTAAAGTACCTAGCATGGAGACAGGCCCCTACATAGCAGACGCTCAGGAAAGCAATGGCTGTGGATATTTTCAAGTCATGTGGGTGGGAACACTGTGGGTCTAGCCAAGGGCTCCATTTGGAGCAGGACTGCCTGTCCCTGCTCCTGCCCAGCCGTGCTGCTGGGATTGAGAAGAGGGATCTGCCACAGCAAGGATGAGCAGAGTTGCTGAAGTGAAAACCAGGTGCATGGACCTCTCCAGCAGAACGAGGGGAAGGAGATGGCTGTAGGTCACGTGGCAGTTTCCACTTACGCAGCAGCAGGAAGAATGCCCCCCGACTCCCTCAGGCAGAGATGAGGCTCTCATCTCACTCTTTTCTATCAGAGTAAGCTTAGAATCGTGGTAGAGCTTAGCTTACCTGAGGAAGGTGTTTGTATTCCAGCCAGGGAGGGGCTGGGGAAGGCTGGCACCCACTGCAACACGCTGCACAAAAGCAAGCTCTGATTATCACTCCATTTGTTTTGATTAGGCAAGTGTTAGATCCTAATCAAGCAGAGAGGAGCAAATTGGTTCCAAATTTAAAAAATGAAAGAGAAGAATGATCATTTAGAAAGCGTGTCAACAAGGGGCGCTGGCCTGATTCACCGGCAGCATGGCCCAGCGGAGAGTAAGGTGTGGTTTGAGTTCTGATTTCGACTCTAAGCCAGAGTATCCTCATAATACGTTAGGAGAAAGTGGCTCTAGCTCAGGTGTTCTCTTTACACTCACTGGAGAGTGTGTATGAGGTGAGACCCCCTCATCAAGACCTTGAAGAGAGGCTGTGAAGTTGAGTGGAATGAACACAGGCTGTGGAATTGGGCTGGTCTCGATTTGATGCATGCTCCACTGCTTGCAGGCTGGACAATCTCAGCCTCTCTGAGCCTCAGTTCCCTAAGCAAAAGTAATAAGAACGCCAGTGTGCAGTGAGAATTAAGTGGACATTACATATAGTCTTGCTTAATAAATGTTCCCTGGGTCCATACCCCCGCAATCCAGAATCCCCGGTTCCACAATCAGATTTCAGCTCTGGCTGATTCTAGGAAAGCCAATGAGAGCTGCAATAAATGATTGAGAGAGTCTCACCCCTGATCGCCTCTTCTCTAGGACCTTCCTGGAGTCTCTGGTGTCTGAATTCCACAGGTTCTTGGGAGGATGGTAGGGTGAGGGAGGGACGGCGGGAGGCAGGCCCATGGATATCTTGATATCAGGGGCAAGACTCTGCTGGGTTGTAAGTGCAGATGCCCATCCACTGAGGCAGCACTTAAGGGTAATATATGCCAGGATGTCTGAATGACATCTTCAGCATCCTCAGCCAGGCCTCATCACTGCTTCGTATATTCATCATCTGCAGAGTTATTAACACACATTTATGGAAGCCCGCTTTGTAACAGGCCTGTCCTGGCCCAAGAACACAAGAGGTGTAAGTCATGGATCCTGCCCTTATTCTTGGGACCACATGGAATAAGTCAGATAATATCCCCAAGTTACCTTGCTCCCCATCCTGCATGGCTTCCAGCCTGCTCTCTGTGCCGGACCCTTGTCCACAGGACATAAACTAGTTCATCCATTCCTGTCCTACAGTGTAATCTCCCAAACTGGAGATGCTTCATGAAGTATGGAATAGGAGGTCTGGACGCATAGAGTACAGGGTTTCAGATTCCAGATGCCTGGTGTCTCCATTTCAAGAACCAATAAAAGACAAAATAGAATTAGCCTCATCGTCTGCCCAGATCTCTTTTGCCATCTCTATGCAAGGCATTGCTATGATTCTGCCATGAAAAATATTTAACAAAGTCAAAATACCATCTGCAGAAATTAGCAGGGGGGGAATATTGGGTTTAAGTAGGAACAAGTCATGGGTGCGTGCATTTTGAGAGGTAGAAAAACCAAGAGCATAGATGTAAGATGGAAAGAGAGAGTTGTCAGAGGGAACACAGAGGGGACAGTTATGAGGTTGGTCTCTGGCTCGCTCTTCTCCCCTCACTGATATAATGCACGTCTTTGGCTTTCTACGTGGACTGGCAAGTTAATATCTCCAACTCAGATACATCCTCAGTGTTCCATATTTGTATATCCAATTGCCTCTTAACACTTTCTCTTAGGTGTTGCAAAATACTCCAAACTGAAGCCATGCTCTTCATGACTCCCTTCCTCGAGTCTGCTTCTCTTTCTGATTTCCCTCTATCGGTGAAGTCACCGTGATCCATTCACTTGCACAAAGCGCAAACTTAGGAATCATTTGTGACATCTCTTTCTCCCTCCATCCCCCATATCCAATTCATCACCAGCCTGTTGACTTTAATTCCTAAAAGTCACTTGAGTCGATCTACTTCTCTTCCACCTCCTGCCAATATGCTAGTCCAAACTGCCATTTCTTTCCTCAAAATTCCCCTCAGTCTTCCAGCTGATCTTCTTGCATGCAGTTTCTTCCTCACCCTGCACCCAGAGGGATTCTACCCAGATGCATCTCTGATCACATCACCCTGCCATTGAGTCTGTCCTCATAGGGACATAGTAAAACTCTTCAGTGGCGGCTCCTTGCTCATATGATAAAGATAGGCTCTAGAGCTGGAGACAAAGTGAGCTCCCCCGAGCTGAGCACGGAAGTGGGAGTGGAGGAAGGGTCCTTTATCAAGGCCAGATATGAAGCTGTTACACAAGGGGAAGTGGATGCTGGTCATGGAGAGACAGCAGACATCCACCCAAGGGCAGTCTCTCAAGGGAGAGTTTTCTCAAGGAAGAACTTTGCAAGGGATTAACAGGATTTCAAGACCCTGTACAGGTGGGCTGAGATAATGGTTTCAGCAAGAGACTAAGAGACCTTATAGGCTTAGGGAAAAGCTGACTGAGTGGAATCAGGGCACGTATATCAAGTTTAGGGCAGTGTTAGTAAGACCACACTAGTGGTGAGGCCAAGGCACCTAATATGCATCTGACTGCTGAAGACTTCCAGTTCATGGAGCTATACAGGAGCAGGCTGGGGCTGACAGGAGTCTGGCATGACTTGGTCATACTGAACCTCCGTTGGCTTCTCCCTGCTCAGAAACCATCTGTTCTATAATGTCTTCTAGAATTGAACTGGGATTTGATGTTGTACTGCCCGATCTCTAATTCCTGGGAGTCGGCCTTGAATCTTTGTTCTTGCCTGAAAATGAGCTCAATTGCTCATCGCCAGTCTCCCGGTGTCTCTCTCACCTACCTACCCTGAAGATTTCTTCTTTCCTTCTTGAAGTTGAACTTATATTTCATAATAGGTGCCTCTGTTTAATCCACCGTTTGAAGTGCTGGAGGAGCAAGGAAGGCCAGACAGAGTTTCTTCCCTTTCAGCCCATCTTTTGTGTCTCTCTAGAGACATTAAAAAAAAAAAAGCCAGCTCTCTGTTTAAAAGCCTCCAATTTTCTGCAGACTAAAGTTCAACCACCCTAATGTGGCACATGGAATTCTTTGTAACACAGCCTGCATCTTGTGGGGTTTCTTGGTTACAGGCACAGTAACTATCTCTGAATGGTGCAAGCCTTAGAAAGCTCATGGAATGGAAGGCATAGCTGATCAAAGAAGCCTAAGAAAGGACTGGAACCAGGAGACCTCCAATAATCCAGAGAATAGGACTTAAGCGACAGTCTCTTCAAGACCCTGTGGCTGGTACAAACCAGCTCCAAGACATTTCCCTCAGCCCCTCCGTTCATGATTTAAATTCCTAAGAACTGCCTCCCACCACCATTGTGTGGCTTCTTAGAGGAAATACCAACCAAGGTGTCCCATGTCCCTTGGGTAAGCAGCAGTGACCTAAGCTCAGCCAGCTTGACTGAGGAGGGCAGCGCCATTCTTAAGCCCATGCAGAAAACATCCCTGCACTGAGTCATCCACCCTAGAAGTCTCCACTCTAGTCCTTCTCCCATCGCATCTTCCCAGGGGAGAAGGAGGCCACAGGCCAAGGGCACTTGCCCACCTCAACCTGCACCCTCCCTTCTGGACCATTCTCTTGGTCACAGAGACCCTGGACTTCCCTGCCCAAGTTGGCTCTTCCCTGGATCTGTCCTCCCGAGGGCACATGGCACATGAAAGCCAGAGGGGATGTAAAGACTGCTGTCCACCCATTTTCACTGTGCAGGTTATGATATACTCACACACGTACAAAAAGCCACTACAGTGATGGGCAGAGCTGGGAGTAGGAAGAGAAGTGGGGAACAGGCTGAGGGTAGGGATCCGGGAGCCATAAGCCAGGAGCCAGCTCTCCCCATGCTGCTATATTCTGGCAAGAAAACCTGAGAAGTCAGAGGATTCCAAATTTGAACTTGGCCTTCCGAGTCATTATGAAGATAGGAGGATAGTACATATTTTAAATGACACTTTAATAGATTGCTTTATAACTTTCAAATCCCTGGGCATGTGGTATATGGCCCTTCATTTGTACTCTTCCTCTGGGTCCTGCAAGGGTATAGGCAGGTCGGTCAAAGAGCATCAGGATGCTGCTACCCGAGGAAGATGCCAGTGATGTCCACGTGCTGTTGAGATTCCGTGTTCCCACCCCTGTATGTAGTGACCCAGCGCCCCGGGACTCAGCTGCCCAGGCCCTGAGCAGACCCTGCAAATGCCGGAGGCTCCCAACTGTCTCCCTGCCTCCACGTTAGCCCCCTGGAGTCTTCTCAGTCAAGCATCCAGAGGTATCTTTGAAACATATAATGAATCAAGCCACTTCCCAGTTTAAAAGCCTACGGTGACCGCTCCCCACCCCCACCTACCCCGCCCAGAGGAAAAGTCAAAATCCTTTCCACATTTCACAAAGCTTTGCACGACACCTCCCAGCCTCCATCCACCGTCTCTCTGTCCTCTTGCTGACCCACTCCAGCCATGCTGTCCTTCTGGTGGTCGCTGGGACACGTCAAGCTCAGCCCTGCATGGGGTCCTCTGCACCTGCTGTCCTTGTGGCTGGAACATTCTTCCCTTGGTTGTCCCCATGGCTAGCTCTTTCAGCTCCTTCAGCTCTCTGTTTATGCTACTTCCTAGCACAATCTTCTCTGGTGACCCCAACTAAAGTAGGGGACCCCGTTCCCACCGCAGCGTCTCCCACCTCCTTTCCCTGCATTATTCTCCGCACAGCACTCCCCGTCACACTATGCGTCTTGATTGTTTCTTGCATGTTATCTATCTAGACAGACTAGAAGAGAAGCAACGTGCGGGCAGGGACCTTTGTCTGTCTGTTCCCTGCTGTCTCTCCAGCACCTGAAACACTCCTGAGCTCAGAGGTGACACTCCACAAATGTTTGTTGAGTGAATAATGGGATGAATGAATGAAAGCATACATGCCATGCCCCTGAGCCCCTGCATATGGTCCCCTCTCTTTCTGGGATGCCACCAACATCTTCTCCTTCAAGGCCTAGCTCAGCATTACCCTATCTCTGTGGCACCTCCTCCTCTCCATCCCACCCCAGCAGCATTGTTTTTGGTTCCCCCATCATACTTTACACATACTTCTCTAATAATACTCACTACATTCAATTATTGTCTGGTGTTTTTTTTTTCTTTTAAAAGATGTACATAAGCAGTACATCAATACATTCACTTTATTAAATATTCAAACAATATAGTAAGTGAAAGATCTCCTCTAGGCTACTCTCAAAATCTACCTTTCCTTTCCAGAAGTAATCTTGTCTGGGAATTTACATACACATACATGGGTAAAAAAGTAAAGTTTTGTTTTGAGTGTGCATGTGTGTGCTTTATTATACCTATGTTCTGGCATTTTCTATGATTTGCATCTTTGACACAGAGTACTTTGTGTGATTGTCCGTTTTGTACCTGTATGCATTTAAATCACTTTAAAAAATACTTTAGCATTGAATTAGATAGAATGGAGGCAAGAAGATTTAGTTGGCCATTCCCCATCTTATGGGTATTTAGATGGTTCACATTGCTGCAGCCATGCCACAGTGAAAGTTCCTACACAGGTCTGTTAGAGCATATGTGTTTCTCCAGACTACATACCTAGAAGGGAAATAGAGGATTTGAAAAGTGTGCAGATTTTAACCTGCCAATTCACCCTTTAAAAAGCCTGTAAAAATTATGCTTCTGTGAAGGTGGGATATTTTTAATATTTGCCTATTTGCTGGGAGAAAATGTCTCATTCGAGTTTTGTTTTTCATTTCCCTGATTATTGCTGAAGTTTACATGTTTGTCTATATTTATTAGAATTTAGTTTCTCTTTTGTGACTCGTTTTTCCATCTTCTTGGCCCGTTTTTCTTTTCTCTTGCTGTCGCTATCTTACGTGTCTGTTTGTTTTACTTGACTGTGAGCTCCTTCAGGTGGTCATCACATCTTATTTATCAAGGTTTCCCCTTCCAGAGCACACAGACAGTGCTTAATGAATGTATATCCAATTGCATTATTGAAGCCATAGGCATTACCCTCTATCATGGTTATCATCATTATCGTCCTCCTCATCACTGCCAGTACCATTTATTTAGTCTCACAGGATGCTAAGCCCTGTCTCGGGAGGTGTGCGTATATTGTCTCTCATCTTCCTAATACCTCACCCAACAAAGTGACTATTGGTAGCTCTGTTTTACAGATAAAGCAGTTGAGACTCACGCAAGTTACACAGGCTGCCCAAGGACACTCAGCCGGATTATGAAGGGAGGGATTATGGAGCAGAGTCTTTTCAGCCTGGTTCCAAAGTATGTGCAGTCTCCCTTAGAGCAATTGGCCTCTTCCTGACCACGCATTAGAATCACCTGAACAGGCTTTTAAATGATAGCTATATCCAGTCCTACCCCAGGCCAATTGATTCAGAAACTCTGGGACTAGGTCTGGGGAAGTAGTGTTATAAAAATCCCTACATGATTTTGATGTGCAGAAATGGTTGAAAACCTTTGGTCTACATTGGGAGTGAACCAGCTTGTTTTGTAAAGTGCCAGATAGTAAATATTTTAGACTTTGCCTGCCATACAGTGTCTGTGGCAACTATCCACCTTTGCTGTTGTAGGGTCAAAACAGCCAAAGACAAAAATGAACGAACATGACTGTGTTCCAATTAAAACCCATTTACAAAAACAAATGGCAGCCAAATTCGGTCCACGGGCTGTAGTTTGTGGACCCCTAGTCTATATCATAATACTTCGAAGATCTTGGAATTTCGGATTGTCCCAGTCAAACCACGACATCTGGTCACATTAATTACCTTGCTAAGTCTCAAGGACAGTGGCATGAGAATCCTTGCCCCACCTCAAGAGATTCTGCTTCAGTAGGTTGGGGCCTGGGCGTCTGCATTTCAACAAGGGATGCAGCTGATTCTGATGTAAGCAGACTTCGTGGGTCCTTACTGCAAGAATCACTGGGCTACCGAAGCATAATGTTCTTGGCAAGTAGTGAAAGCTTGGCTGGAGAAGCAGAACTGTTTCTTATCCAAAAATTCTTTAAGCTCACGGATAGAGATTTTGTGCATCCCTGCCTGCCTTATGTTCCAGCATCCTGCCTCCAAGGTTCTGGAACCTTTGGTGCCCCAGCATCAAATCTTCCCAGTCTGCACATTGGCAGAGAAGGAAGCCGTCCTGCCTCTTCAACTCTGAAATTAGTAGAATACCAAAGTCCTTGTATATTTCAAAATATTGAAGAAGAAAGTGACTGTTTAACCACCTACGTGATAAAACTGATACTGGCATTTATCAGTCTGTGTGTGTGTGTGTGTGTGTGTGTTTTAATAGTTCAGTAGTTAGAAAATGGAGCCTCCATTTCCCCCTCATCCGCTTTGAAGCTATGTAGTGGGTGAATGCCATCATTTCTGTTTCCGACCTCTTTAGCATCCATTATTTCTCTGTTGTCCATATCTAATAGTCTGGATCCTTTTAGTTGTTGATGGCGCAGTGATTACTGGGGCTGCTGCTTTAGGATGACATCCAAATGCCTCTGAACAGTTGAATTTACTTACTGCTTCCCTCCTGAAAGCTTTTTAGCATGATCCAGCTGGGGTGGTTTCATCGGGAAAACCATTGTTTGTGGCTCTCTTTTTTTGAGGGGTAGAAATAAATTTCCCAAAAGATGCAAGTGGACGCTGTTCATTGTGGATCTGCAATCTTACTTTTTCTTCTCTCTCCTTCTTACATTTCATTTGCACAGTTTTTCTCAGGAATGACTTCTTTCTGGGGAAATGGAATGTTCTAACTTGCACGATTGAGTCAAATCAATGTTTAGAGTGGTTTGGACTTTTAAGCCTTTTGCTGGATTTTGGCAGTATCATTTTATACTGTAAAACCCCTTTTTCCCAGGTAACCTATAATATTCATAGTGAACATTATTCACAGCTTTCTAACACCCCCTCATTTCACTTAGCTATCAGCTAAGCAAATAGTGCTCAAGAGTTAAAAATATGCTATTCTTCCTCTACAGCACATGCACTTTTATGTGAAAGGGGAACCGCTCTGTGTTCCTAATCTCTATATACATATCTATCTGTGCATGTAGTAGCTTTCAACACTGTAATTAGACACAGAAACCACACCGTGCCAACACAGTGCACACATGCAGGTTTATAGAGCAGCTGTGACAAATATATAATATGGTAAAACACCTTTTCACTAGCTGGGACAAATTCTAGAGTATACAAGGAGAGTTTCAAATGAAAATTAGGAAGAAGAATCTGAACTATTTCATGCAGGAGGACTGCACAGATGAAAATATCTAGGACGCCTCTCTGGAAGAGTGTATTTGAGAGGCACTGTGCAATACTGGAAGGCTGATAGCTCAAGGAGTCCAATCCTCTTGGATTTAAATCCCAGCCAGGGTGCTGTGTGATCTTGGGCAAGTTGCTTTACCTCTCTGAGACTCAAGTACCCTGTTACGTCACAGAGATAATAGCAGCACGTTTACCTCATGGGACTCGTGTGAGGATTAAGTGAGGTAACAAATGTCAGGCTGCAGACACACTTTCATCATCTGAGGATCGGAACCACAGTGTGGTGATGAAAATGAAAGGAGACATGTCATCATTACAACAGAACTCTGGAATATGCCCCTCCCTGCCACACACACAGCAAATATGAGTCTCTTTTGTGAACTGTCAATGTTAATAGCTTCCACATTTACTCAGCTACCCTCATAAAAAAATTAGGAGCTACACTTAAATGGTTTCTCTCTCCTCCTACCTGTCTCCTTCTTCTCGTGCCTGATCCCCCATGGTCACTTGGTACCAAATTGTGCCATTCAGCCTCCGAAATAACTTTCTAATTTGGTGTCCTCAGCTTCATCCTCCCTGTCACTGCCTCAGTTCAGACCCTTATTGTCTTTTGTCTGGATTAATGCAAGAACCTCTTAACCACTTTCAGTATCTTCGGCTTGGATCCTCCATGATCCATTAGTAGCCCCATTTTACAGATTAGAAAATTGAGACAGAGAGAGGTTCAATCAAGAGCCCCCAATCACATAGCTAGTAAGTGGTGTTATAGGGATTCCAACCTCAGCAGCCTGGCTCTAGGATCTCTGCCCTTTCCTACCTTGGAGCTTGGTGCAGTGCATTATTTGGTTGTGGAAATCAGCAGTACCTCCTACGTCTGGTAATTGCCTCGAGTGAGTCCTTTTTCCCCCTCACCAGATGTTTCCTTAGAGCTGCTCTAACTGATACATCGATCCTGCAGGAGCTCCAAGGAGCAGCCAAGCCATTCTGCAGGAAGAGAGCGGGTGAAGGAGGAACAGGCAGAAATGTACAAATGAGTTCTGGTGGGAGACCATCAGTGCATCGTGGATGCTGTCCAGAGGCTGACGTGGGCCACGTATAAAAAGAGGAGGCTGAACTAGGGATGGAGAAAGTAGGGATTCAGGTCCATTTCAGCATTTCAGGAGTCTGGTCCAGGGGGTGGGGCCTGGCATGAAGAACTGCCAGGGGGGATGATGCTCGGATTCTGGCGGTAACAGAGGCTGCTGGTTTAGAGCAGGATCGCAGGCAGACGTGATGCTGTGGTACCACAGGGACAGATCATCCATGTTCCCGTGAAGCCACAGCCACTCTGAAGCCGGGGCCAGGGCTTTCCCACACGCTGTGGTCATAGGCACTAGAGTGGCAGGAAAAGTAAACTGAGAAACTACAAGTTTCTCCTTGTAGAAACCTTACTCATTCTTTAAAGCTCACTTAAAAATTAATATTTATCTAAGGAATCCATACTTGTGCCTTTAAAATCAAATAGTACTAAAGGCTTTATAAAGAACCGTGACAGGCCCTCCCCAACCTCACAACCCCAGTCCTTTCTATCCCCCCAGTTCCATTCCCCATGGAAACCACTTTAGCCATTTCTATCATAGCTGTTCTTGTGTTTACCTCCATTTATATAACTAGTACGAATACTTGTATTTAAAAGTAATTTTAAAATATTAGATACTAACTTCTTGCCGTGGTAGATAAAATTTGAGTAGGTAAAATTGCAGGTGGATGAAATTTGGTCGACACCCCATTCCCCTCTTCACTCTTCTCAGTCTCTCCTCACTTAAATCTTTATTCATGCAAAGTTCATCTTGGCATGGAAGGTGACCCCTTTCCTGGAACGTGTTCAGAGACTGCTCCTCCCCTGCTCCCACAGAGCTGTGTATCTCTCTTAGTGCACTGTTCCCCTTGCCCTTCCATGTTGGGGTTATCTATAGAACAGGTCACACAACTGTGGTCTTTACTGCTGTGTGCCCGATATTGGTAAACCCTGCTCTTCTTCCCTGTCCCTAGCCATCTCTATATCTCTCTGCTTTGCCAGACTCTGGGTGGGGGGAAACCAAAGTGGGTACTTCATGTGTGCCCTGAAAGGCTGGGACGCTGGTCGTTCACTCTGCTCTCTCTTCCCCTGAAAGGAGAGCGCTTTCTAGCTGAGGAGTTCCCTCTTAGCACTGAGTAATGCCAGCTTAAAGGACGGGGTGATGCAGGCAAAATGAAGCTGCTGTTCTTTCTCTTTATGTGTGGTTATCCTCACATTTTTTGTTCTGCTATGTTGCTAAAGTTTCTTAAGAGGGCTTTAGAGCTCTCCCAGAACTCTTTTTGATCATGGGTAGGTAGCAGTCTAATTGTTGATCTTTCTGGGAGGACAGAGGCTAACATCTCCTACTCCCCCATCTTGGTGACATCACTCACTAACACATCGTTAAGGATTTTTCATTTATATTCATGAGGGATAGTGGTCTTGTCTTTGCATGTGATGTCTTCACTTGCCATTGAAATCAAGGTAACTCTGGCCTAATAGAATGATGTGAGACCAGCTCTCTCCTTCGATATTTTCTGAAATAGATGGTGGGAGATTGGGATTATTTGCTCCATTAATAGTCAATGGAATTCACCAGTTGAGTCATCCGAATCTAGGCTTTTCTTCCCTGAAAGGGTTTAATTACTATTTTAATTTTCTTGTTTGCTACAGATCTATGGAGATTTTCTATTTCTCTTTGAGTCAGTTTTGGAAATTTGGATCTAAGAATTTGCCAATATCTTATAAATTGTCTAATTTGTGGCATAAAGTTGTTCATAATATTCTCTTATAATCCTTTAATTTCTCTGTGGGTGGCCCTTTATAATTTCTGATTTTGGTAAATTCTATCTTCTCTCTTCCTTGGGGATGCTAGCTAAGGGATTGTCAACTTTATCTGGTAAACAGCCAATTTCTGGTTTTATTGATTTTTGTGTTTTGTATTTCACAGACATGTGTTCTAATCTTTTGTATTTCCTTTCTTTTGCTTGTTTTCAGTTGGGTTTATTTTCCTTTCTTTCCTTTCTTAGGGTAGGAACTTAAATTATTGATTTGAGACTTTCCTCTCTTCCACTATAGGTGTTTAATATTATAAATTTCTCTCTAAGTACTGCTTTAGGCACATCCCATAGACTTTGATATTCTATTTTTTAAATTTTCATTCACTTCAAAGTACTTTCAAATTTTGTTCCCAATTTATTCTTTGACTCATGTATTATTCAGATGGATGTCATTTAAGTTCCAAATGTTTGTGGATATCCCAGATATATTCCATTCTTGATAGCTCACATTCCATTGTGGTTGGAGAACATATTTTATATTATTTCATTCTTGCTAAATCTGTTGAATTTATTTTATGGCTGAGTACACGGTCTATCCTGGAGCATGTTCCATGTGCTATTGAAAAGAATGTGTATTTTGTAGTCATTGAGTGCAGTGATCTATACACGTCACTTAATTTAATTTGGTTGATAGTGCTGTTCAAGTCTTTTATAACCTTGCTGATTGTCTTTCCTCTTTTTAATCCATTATGGACAGGAGGCAGTTGAAATTTCCAAGTATTGTTGTTGAATTGTCTCTTTCTCCTTTCATTTCTGTCAAATTTTACTTCACGTATCTTGAAGCTCTGTTGTTACATTTGTAAGCATTGATAATTTTTATATCTTTCTGATGTATTGACAGTTTGTCATTTGGATATGTCCCTCTTTGCTTCTAATAATATTTCTTGTTTTAAAATCTACATTGTCCAGTATTAATACAACCCTCTAGCAATCTTTTGGTAACTATTTGTATGATATGTCTTTTCCATCCTTCTGGTTTCAACTTCTGTTTGTCTTTGAATCTAAGATGTGTCTTTTGTAGATCACATATAGTTGGATCTTGCTTTATTATTCATTTTCCCAATCTCTGTCTTCTAATTGTTTTTTTAGACCATTCACATTTAGTGCAGTTATTGATAGGATCAGAGTTACATTTCCCATTTTGCTATTTGTTTTCTATGTCTTCAGGCTTTTTTGTTCTCTGTCCTTCCTTTATTAACTTCTTTTGTGCTAAATAAATCTTTCAGTATATCATTTTAATTTCTCTATTGAATATTTTTTACTATTTTTGAGCTATTTTCCTAGTGTCTGTGCTAGGGATTCCAGTATGCATTTTAACTGACTATGGTCTGTTTCAAACGAATATTAACTTAATTCCTATGAAATATAGAATGTTTCCTCCAATGTAACTCTATTACTTTCCCCTCTTGTGCTATTATTTTTATATATATTATATCTATATATGTTACCAAACCAATACTACAGTGTTACAATTATTTCTTTGTACAATCTCATGTCTTTTAAAGAATTTAACAGAAGAAATGAGAAAATATATTTATAGGTTCTTTTTTTTAAAACCCAGAAATTTATTACTTCTGGCTCTCTTAATTTCTTCCAGCTGATTCGAGGTACTGTCTGATGTCATTTTCTTCCAGCGCAAAGAATTTCCTTTAGTATTTCTCACAATTCAGTTCTGATATCAAGAAATTCTTCCAGTCTTTTTAAATTTAAGAATGTCCTTATTTCACCTTTATAATTAGTGGATAGTCTTGCTGGATAAAAAAATTCTTCGTTACCATTTTTTCTTTCAGTATTTTGAATATGCCATTTCTCTGCCTTCTAGGGTCTATCTTCTCTGATGAGCAGTTAGATATTATTTATGTTGATGCTCTCCTGTACATGTTCAGTTGTTTTTCTCTTTCTTCTTTTAAGATTTTCTCTTTGTGTGTGGCTTCCAACAGTTTGACTATGATGTGTCTAGGTAAAACTATATCTTTGTATTTATCCTTCTTGGAGTTCAGTAAGCTTCTTGGATGTGTAAATTAACATTTTTTCATCAACTTTGGGAAGTTTTGGACATTATTTCTTCAAAAAATTACAATAGCTATTAGATCCACAATTTGTGGAGGTGTATTAGATGAGATTTGGGACATTTACCGGGAAAGTCTAGGAACCTGGAAATTGGAATGATTACATGTATTTGGATTCAGATATAGCTGAACTCATTGGGCACAATGAGTCTCCCTTGATTTCATAAGCAGTTGTCTCTCCCTGTGTGAGGCTGTTCCTTCATTGCCGGTATTCAACTATAGGATGAATCTCAAAATCATTATCCTGAGTGAAAAAAAAGCCACACAAAAATACACTGTATGATTCCTTTTGCATGAAACCCTAAAAAGATAAAACTAATCTATTATTGACAGGCATAGAGAGAAACAGTTCCCAGATGGAGGTGTCTGAACACTTCGAAAAGTGATCCAATATACTGGGGCTCTTAATAGATTGCCTCAATTACTCACTCAGATAAGGCTTGAATACAAGAATATCTTCAAGAGGGAGATTAAGTTCCTCAATATTTTATAAAATGATCACTACCCATATGAGGGTGAATGCCAGGTAAGTACACCTCCCCCAATTACTGCTAGAATGGACTCAGTGTGAGGTCAAGATTAAGGTGAATAAATTGTATTCCTTCACTTACATGGATTTACCGAGCATCTAGGAAGCCCAAAGTTATTATCAGAGGAGAAGGATATGGTCAAACATATACTACTACTTGATCAGAACAGATATTCTATACTCTGTGCACTTTGCCTGGCAGGTGTACACTTGCCTCTGCACAGCTTTGAGGCTTATTAGACAGTTCAAGTTTGTTGTACCTGCCACACTCTCTGCAATTTTAAGGCCTTTAAGGTATACTAAAAGTCACTGCTTTGAGGAGCTTAGAAAAAGAAGTGAAGAGTAACTGAATTCTGACAGTGTCTCTCTCACTTCTCTCTCTCTCCAAATCCTAAGGGGTGATCCTAGTATAAGTTACCCCTGAAGGAGATACACACTATCCTCAGGCCCTGTCCAAACTTCCTTACTGGCTCCAGGCCCATAATGGGAATAAAATACCAGCTATGTTCAGAGTAAAATTGCAAGAAATCCAGAAATTAAAAAACCAAAAACACAAAAGGATCTCAAGATCTTGCCCAATAAAGCAGAAACTAGGTAGCACATAAGGGGGTGGACCCTTACCGTATTAGATTAGAAAGGATGAATTATGTTTGGATAGGCTCAAATTAATCAATATGAGTATACTACCTGTGGACTCAGGAGCAGCCCATGTTGCATTTCATACCAATGAAATATGTATTTTCTCTAATGGGATACTGACAAATGTTTTTTAAAACTCTTAGAGTGTTTCTCATGTGCAGCCATCTTTTGTGGTGACATGAAGGGAGTGGTGGTGGTGGCTCTTTGATCATGAAGTTCATTGAAATGAAATAGATGGGTATTCTACTAAGATGCTTCTTGAGATATATATCTATATACATGTGAAATTCTGGATCTTGTGGGCAGAAAACGAACACAAATCACCACAACAGGGATTCAGATTCTCTTTCTAAATCCTTGATATATCCTACTTTATAGACAGGAGGCTTTGACTAAAGGGAAGGCTGGGTCCCTTTGACAAAATTCCTCATAACTTGGTCACAAGAATATACAATTAAACGTTCCCCAAAAGTCCCCAAGGGAGACCTGTGGCCACATACCCATCAACTCTCCTTCAAACTGGGTTTACAGTGTATGGTGGCATCATTGGAAATTATGGCTGCTACAATTACAGTCTCACTTAGGGGTGGTTCTGAAACGTGTGGTGAAAAAAATCTTCTCAGTGGGTAGAGTTTAAGAGGTATATTTAGTTCACTTTGTGAAGAACTGACATGTACTTGAGTTTCGATTTATACTGATTTATGTCCAGTAGCTCAGTGAGTTGACAGGTAGTAGGGGGCTAAACAAGAATAAGACTGGAAAATTGGTGACAAAAAGGTCTAGAAGAGACGTATGTGGATGGAATTCTAATACTAGGTATTGAATGGGGTTTATAAATGCTTAACAGAGGATAGGATATCAGAGGGAAGAGAACAAGTGAGGTGTTGGGTATTTATTCCTTTGGCTCTCCGTGCTGAGCCATGTAATGGGCATTCATAATGTTTCTCTTCCTAAGACCACAGCTCTCATAAGGGTGGCCTTTTGTGCTAAGTTCTGATAATGTTACCTACTCTCACTACAGCCCTGGGGGTGATAATAACTCTCTACCAACACTAGTTACAGGATGCTTCACTAACCCTACCCACATTTTTAGAGCCCTATTTATTAGACTCTCCTCAAGTGTCCCATGGTTTCTTGACAACTGACACCTGTTTCTTGAGGGGACCCTGACTAATAGGCCCCACAACAACCCTGATCATAAACTCCATGGGGGTAGGGAATTTACTCTCTTTTATTTGATGTTGCTATCCCAGCACCTAGAATGATGTCGATTGTACAGTCAGTTTTCAATAAATGTTTGTTAAATGACATATGTTGTGACCACTTTCTCTCCTTCGTGATCTTTATGTTAAAGTCTATTATGATTGATTTAATATAGTTTAACCAGCATTCTTGTGCTTTTATCTGGAATTTGCTAAAGAATGACAAAGAATTATAAACGTCAGCAAAAAGCAAGCAAACTTGTCATTATGTGCATGGAAATCCAAGATATTTAACACAAAAATTTATGAAACAATAAGAGAATTCAGCAAGAAGCAATGTTAATGTATAAAACCCAACAGATTTCCTATAAACATCCACCCCTGGAGCACCTGTGCAGACCCTCAGTAGAATCTGCACACTGGGCCCCAGGCGTGCCAGGATGGGGCTCAGGGGTTGGTGGGTCCCGCGGCTGTAAAGGAACAGGGTGGAGGTCCCAGGTTGAAAAATTGTAAAATTATAATTTTACAGCTATATAATTTAACTACTTCAGTCATCATGTGTTTTTCTTTTTACAAAGTCAATTTTCCTACATAACTCCAAATTTTTTTCACACCATCTAAGCAATATTTTAATATTTTCCATATCCAATCCGTATTCAAATTTCCCCCAATTACCTCCAAATGACTTATGAAACAAAATGCTATTTTAATCGGGAGCCAATAGCGGATTACCCTTTGCATTTGACAGCAGAGTTCAGGCTTAACCCTTAACCTCTTCGGGCTCCGAGGACCCTGGGCAGGAGAGATTTAAGAACACCGTCCTCCCGCTTTCGCGGAAAGGCCAAGAGTGACTTGAAATGTAGACGCGGAGGCCTATGGGAAATGTAGTTTTAAATAGGTGAGGTTCACCGCCTGGACTCTGGGAAGGGGACGCCACGCTCCTTCTGCGCATGTGCAGCCGTAGCCTCCTCGTTTGTCTTCTCAGGACTCCAGAGAACCGTTGGGGAACTTTGGGGTGTGCTCGGAAAATGCAGGGTGCGCACCTAGGGCGAGGGACTAGCTGGGAAGGGTGTGCGTGTGCTTGGGGATGGGAGCAGGAAGTGTCTGGGACCCCGTCGCCCCCCGCGGCGGTGTATAAACCCGGGCGGGCCGTCAGAGTGGGTAAGGCCGATGGGGGAGACCCCGGCCCTCGGGCTCCTGGGGCGCAGGTGTTCGGGGCGGTCCAGGGTGCCCGAGGATCGTGTGACCAGCCCGCCTGCAGGCCGACCGGAGAGAAGCCCGTGTCGGCGGCGGTGGGTGCGGGAGGGAGGAGTGCGTTTATCAGGCGGACGGTGACCGTGGGTCTGCGGTGGAGCCCGAGCTCTGGAGCACTACAGGCCCGGTCAGTGCCAGCTCTGTCACCTGTAAGCAGGGGCGACAGAAGGAACCTGGGCGAGAGTCAGGGTTCTCATCTATAAATATTAATAATGATTGTTTCACGGCGGCGTTTGGAAACATAGATCACTATTTTAGACAAGTGCCAGGTAGGAAGCCTTAAGTAAGTGACAGCTGCTGTTATAGAGGACGCTTTGTTTTTTTTACTGGATAGTTTAATGTACCCTGACAACCACTTCACCAGAAACCGAAGCTCGGGTCGGTGGCCCGATGTGCTCGAGTCAGGTGCTCCCAGCCAGGGAATTTGGATTCTAGGGCAGGTGTGCTTCGCTTCAGTCTCAGGCTTTGTCTGATGTCACACCTGCCCAAGACTGGCATTACAGCCTTCACAGCACTTAGGAACATGGCCTGTCCCTGCGTCCCCAGGGATGTAAAGGAAAGGATGTGGATGGAATCCCACCGTGTGTCACATGTATCCTGGGATTTCTAGTGTCTCTTCAGGTCCCTTGGGTCAGACAGAGGTGCCTGGCCCCCTCTGCATTGTCAGGCTTTCTGTCCTTGAAGTCTAACGTTATAATGAATTCCAAGAGTCAGGCTTTTTGCCCCTAAAATGAATTTATTTCTCAGATCCATGTCCCAGTTGCCTTGAAACAAACCAGCCCTCGTGGGGCAGGAAGCAGGGGGCCTCTGTGAGGGAGTCTTACCTGAAAGAGAGCACCCCTCTGACCTTAGACCTCTCTCCAGAGCTTCAGAGCAGAGACAAGAGCCCAGAAAGGAGCAGATGCTAGATTTGCAAGATCAGAAGCAGGTCTTGATCCTCCTGCCCAGAATGAACCAGACTTGATGATGATGCCACCTTCAGGAGCCACCACATTGTGTGAGAGTGGGGCATTTGGGCCGTCCCTGGGAAGTACAGGTGAGCTTGGGTGGCCCAGGGGCAGGCTGTTCAGGAAAGGCTGCTTTGTTGGAGAGCCGTGAGGGCAAGGTCTGGGGGTAAGGGACAACCAGGCAGAGGGAGGAAGTTCTGTCTCCAGTCCCCTTAAATGGCCCCCGCTATTTACAGATGTGCTGCTGTCACACATGTCCACCACCACATGTGACATTAGTGACGTTATCCTGATGTCACAGGATCCAAGAATGATGATCTGTGAAGAGTTTTCCGAGGTCACCTACTTCTAACTCTTTTGAAAGATTTAAAGACATTGGGCCTGAAAATTTCAGTGACTTGTCCAGGGAAACGCAGTTTGTGACAGTTCACTCTCTCACAGGTAAGTTACCAAAAGCATCTATCAAAAGGGCCTTTTGAGAAATACTTCCCAGCTGAAATGAACAATTAAAAATTCCTGCCTTAAATCCTCCCATCTCTTTTACTAGGCTTTCCGTGGATTGTGTATACCAGGGGTTAAATAATATTACTGAGAAAAATAGATAAATGATGCATACTGAGTATTTTTCTGCTAAGTTAACTTTAATGAAGGAATAGTGTCTTGTCGTTTGGCATACTTTAATTCAACTAATCGGTTGTTTTTATTTCTTTCTGTTATTCAGAAGGACGCATGCGTTTTTGTTAAATCAATCAAGTAAAGCTTATGTTCACTCAGTAAAAAACTGCAGATTTCAGCTCCGTGGTCATTTCAGAATCACTCAAAGACAGGTGTTGCTGCCTGTCCATGATCCTTCTTGTGCCTTTTCAAGGCCCAGAGGGCCCTGTGCCTATGGGGAGGATGATTCCCAACTGGGGTGCTGAGATTTGAGGAGGTGAATCTAAGAGCTGTAAGACAGCTAAATCTCAGGACCCCTGTCTTCTTTCTGTCCCCTCAGCTGAACCACAGTCCTCTGTACTCGCCCAGGAGCCACAGAAAGTGCACATCCCTCAGGTGAGCTCTTTATTCATTCCCCACTTTATATTGTAATGGATTTATAAGGTTTAGCAGGATCCATGCATTAAAGGAAAAGGAGAAGTAGAAATAGTAGAAATCAAGTCAGTCTTGAGGAAAAATATACCGTGTTTTACTATTAATTGTGATGTTGGCTGTTAGCTTTGAGTGGGTAACCGTGTCAGGGTAAGTAGTTTCCCACTAAGCTACCTGTTTCAATCTCTTTACTTGTGATTGGGCTATTCAGATTCTCTGTTTCTTCTTGATTCAGTTTTGGGAAGTTGTATGAGTCTTAGAATTTATCTGTTTCTTCTAGATTGTCCAGTTTGTTGCTATATAGGTTTTGATAGTATTCTCTTATAATCCTTTATATTTCTTTGGTATCTGTTGTAATTTCTCCTCTTTCATTTCTAATTTCATTTATTTGAGCCTTCTCTCTCTTTTTCTTAGAGAGTCAGGCTAAGGGTTTGTCAATTTTGCATATCTTCTCAAAGAACCAGTTCTTTGTTTCACTGATCTTTTCTACTATTCTTTTTTCTTTTTTGGTTTCAATTTCATTTATTTCTGCTCTGATTTTTATTATTTCCCTCCTTCGGCTGACTTTGGGCTTTGTTGGTTCTTCATTTTCTAACTCTATTTTAAGATTGCTTATGTGAGATCTTTCTTGTTTTTTAAGCTGGGCCTGTATTGCTATGAATTTCCCTCATAGGACCACTTTTTCTGCATCCCATATGAGTTGGTGTGGTGTATTTTCATTTTCATTTGTCTCCAGATATTTTTTGATTTCTCTTTTAATTTCTTCAGTGATCCATTGGTTGTTCAGTAGCATGTTGTGTAGTCTCCACATATTTGTCACTTTCCCAGCTTTTTTCCTGTAGCTGATTTCTAGTCTCATAGCATTTTGGTCAGAAAAGATGCTTGATGTGATTTCAATCTTCTTAAATTTATTGAGGCCTGTCTTGTTTCAAAACATATGGTCTGTCCTTAGAATGCTCCATGTGCACTTGAGAAGAATGTGTATTCTGCTATTTTTGGATAGAATGTTCCATATATATCTATTAAGTCCATCTCGTCTAGTTTTTCATTTAATTCCACTATTTCCTTGTTAACTTTCTGTTTGGATGATCTATCCATCGATGTAAGTAGAGTGTTGGGGCCCCCTACTATTATTATGTTGTTGTTAATATCTCTTTTTAGGTCTGTTAATAGTTGCTTTATGTACTTTGGTACTCCTTTGTTGGGTACACGTATATTTATAAGTGTTACGTCTTCTTGTTGGAGTGTCCCTTTTATCATTATATACTGCCCCTCTTTGTCTCTCATTGCCGTTTTTATCTTGAGGTCTACTGTGTCTGACGTAAGTAGTGCAATAACTGCTTTCTTTTGTTTGCCATTGGCTTAGAGTATCATCTTCTGTCCCTTCACTCTGAGCCTGTGTTTGTCTTTAGAGCTAAGAGTGTTTCCTGGAGGCAGCATATTGATGAGTCTTGTTTTTCAATCCATCCCACCACTCTGTCTTTTGATTGGAGAATTCAATCCATTTACATTTAGAGTGATGATTTATATATAAGGGCTTAATGCTGCCATTTTATCACTTGTTTTCCAGTTCTGTATTTCCCTTGTTTCTCGTCTTGTGTATTTTGGACTGCCAGTTCAGTTTGGTAGTTCTCTATGATGGTTTTCTCAGTTTTCTCTTTTTTGTGTGTGAGGAAGACTGGCCCTGAGCTGACATCTGTAAGCAATCTTCCTCTCTTTTAGCTTGAGGAAGATTGTTGCTGAGCTAACATCTGTGGCAATCTTCCTCTGTTTTTTGTATGTGGGATGCCAGCACAGCAGGGCTTGATGAGAGATGCATAGGTCTGTGCCTGGGACCTGAAGCTGCAAACCCTGGGTGGCTGAAGCAGAGCATGCGAACTTAACCATTATGCCACTGGGACAGCCCCTCAGTTTTCTTTTTTTTGTATCATTTGTGTCTCTGTTCTGATTATTTGTTTAGTGGTTACCATCAGGTTTGTATAAAAAATCTCATAGATGAGATATACCATTTTCTGATAGCCTCTTATTTCCTTGGTCTAAGCCAGTTCCATCCCTTTCCTCTTCCTCTGATTTGTTGGTCATAACATATTCTGTTTTGTGTTGTGATTTTGTGGTTAAAATCACAAGATTATAGTTATTTTTGATGTTTTCCTTCCCTTTATCTTTAATGTCATAATTAAGTTTTTGCTAACCTGTTCTGGTAGAGAGCTGCAATTTTCTGACTTTGGCTGCCTATTTATCTCCTTGCTCAAGGCTTTGTGAACTCTTTTTTTTTCTTTTTCAGGTATGAAGGTCTTCTTGAGCATTTCCTGTTTGGGGTGTCTTGTGGCGATGAACTACCTCAGCTTTTGTTTATGTGGGAAAGTTTTTATTTCTCCACCATATAGGTAGGATCTTTTTCCCTGGATAGAGTATTCTCGGCTGAAGGTTTTTGTCTTTCAGAATTTTGAATATCTCATTCTACCTTCTCATATCCTGTAAAGATTCTGCTGAGAAATCTCCTGAAAGTCTGATATGGTCTTTGTAAGTTATTTTCTTCTGCCTTGCTGCCTTTAAAGATATTTCTTCTTTGTCACTGACTTTTGCCAGTTTTACTACTCTATGCCTTGGAGTAAGTCTTTTTACATTGATGTAATCAGAAGTTCTGTTAGCGTCTTTTACTTGTAATTCCAGCTCCTTTCCCAGGTTTGAACAGACTTTCTGCTCCTTTCTCCCTCCCTTCTCCCTCTATAATACCCATAGTTTTTATGTTGCATTTCCTAATTGAATCAGATATTTCTCAGAGAATTTCTTCGTTTCTTTTTAGTCTTAATTCTCTCTCCTCCTCCATCTGAAGCCTTTCTATATTTCCGTCCTCCAGATTGCTAATTCCGTCTTCCATAATGTCAGCTCTGTAATTCAGGGTATCCAGATTTTTCTTTATCTCATTGTGTTTTTCATCTCCAATATTCCTGATTGGTTTCTCTTTATAGGGTCAATCTCTTTTGTGAAGTATTCCCTCTGTTTATTAATTTTATTCCTGATTTAATTGAACTATCTGAATTTTCTTGTAACTCGTTGAGTTTTTTAATGTTAGCTATTTTGAATTCTCTGTCGTTTACATTGTAAATTTGTGTGCCTTCAGGATTGATTTCTAGGTGCTTTTCATTTTCCTTCTGGTCTGGACTATTAATATATTTCTTCATAGTATTTGATGGGGTTGGTTTGTGCCTTCACATAGATAGTATCTGGTTTCAGATTCCACCTGCCACCACTGGAGGAGGTTCAGGAGCTGTGTATTCTGAGCCTGCTGTGATCCCTGGTGTCTGTGCTTGTCCTTTGGAATCTATGCTGACAGGACCCATCTGCGATTGCCTGCTTGTAGCTGCTGCTTTGCTAATGTACGCACGGGCACTCTAGACGGGGTCCCTTGCTCTGGCTGACTGGCTGAGCTTGTGAGCCCAGCAGGGGGAGGGGCTCTTCTTTTGCATCTGCCATCCTGTGAGTGTTCTCTCTTTGCCCTCACTGTCTGTCCTCCTGGCGTGCTGGCTTCATGAAGACAACCCCACAATAGCTTAGCCTCCTTTGTGGAGCTTTCCTATGGGATGTGAGGGAACTTGGAGAGTGAAGGCATTCCCACAGAGTCTCCCCCCAGGCCCCTCTTTTCTCAGAGCTGTGCATGGTCCTGTGCCCTAGGTCATTGCTGGGGAGGGAGAGGAAATCCCCTTACTTCCTCCTTCTTCCTCCTGGGGGGTCCAGCACCTCCACCCTCAGACATATGGCTGCATGGGTCTCTCAGATGTCTTTTGTGTTGTGTGCCTGTCCTCTGTTGGTTTATGAATGTCCTTTTCATTGTTTCTTAGGGAGGAGTGTCTAAGGGAAGGGCTCACTCCGCCGTGATGCTGATGTCATGCCTGGACATTCTATTTTTAAGTTTTTGAGGAATGTCTGTACTGTTTTCCACAGTGGCTGCACCAATTTACATTCCCACCAGCAGTGTATGAGGGCTCCCTTTACTCCACATCCTCTCCAACACTTCTGTTTTCTTTGTAAAGACTTGCACCTGAGCTAACATCTGTTGTCTATCTTTTTTTCCTTCTTGTTCTCCCAAAACCCTCCCAGTACATAGTTGTATATTCTAGTTGTATGTCCTTCTGTCTGTGCTGTGTGGGATGCCACCTCAGCATGGCTTGATGAGTGGTGCCGTGTCCAGGCCCAGGATCCAAACTGGCAAAACCCTGGGCTGCTGAAGTAGCGCACACGAACTTAACCACTCGGCCATGGCACTGGCCCCTCTCCAACACTTCTTATTTCTTGTCTTTTTAATAATAGCCATTCTGATGGTCATGAGGTGATATCTCATTGTGGTTTTGATTTGTATTTCTCTAATAATTAGTGATGTTGAACATCTTTTCATGTGCCTATTGGCCATCTGTATATCTTTGGGAAAATGTCTGTTGAAATCCTCTGCCCATTTCTTGACTAAGTTTGTTCTTTTGTTGTTTAGTTCTTCATATATTTTGGATAGCAACCGCTTATTGGATAAATGATTTGCAGATATCTTCTTCCTATTGCTAGGTTGTCTTTTCATTTTATTGATGTTTCCTTTGCCATACAGATGCTTTTTAGTTTGATGTAGTCCCATTAGCTTATTTTTTCTTTTGTTTGCCTTTCCTGAGGAGACATATTCAAAAAGATACTGCTAAGAATGATAGCAAAGAGCTTACTGCCTACGTTTTCTTCTTTGGAGTTTTATGGTTTCAGGTCTTACTTTCAAGTCTTTAATCCATTTTGAGTTAATTTTTGTGCATGGTGTAAGATAATGGTCTACTTTCATTCTTTTGTGTGCGGCTGTCCGTTTTCCCAAAAGTGTTTATTGAAGAGACTTTCCCTTCTCCATTGTATGTTCTTAGCTCCTTTGTTGAAAATTGGCTGTTCCTAAATGTATGGGTTTATTTCTTGGCTATCAATTCTGTTCCATTGATCTGTGTCTGCTTTTCTGCCAGTATCGTGCTGTTTTGATTAATACAGCTTTGTAGTATACTTTGAAATTAGGGAATGTGATGCCTCCAGCTTTGCTCTTTTTTCTCTGGAGTGCTGTGGCTCTTTGGGGACTTTTGTTGTTTCCAATAAATTTTAGAATTCTTCTTTCTATTTCTGTGAAAAATGTCATTGGGGTTTTGATAGGGATTGTATTGAATCTGTAGATGGCTTTAGGTAATATGGACTTTTTCACTATGTTAATTCTTCTAATCCATGAGCACAGAATATCCTTCTATTTCTTTATGTCTTCTTTAATTTCTTTCAACAATGTCTTATAGTCTTCAGTGTATAGGTCTTTCACCTCATTGGTTAAATTTATTCCTACCCACTTAATTCTTTTTGTTGTGATTGTACATAGGATTATATTCTTGATTTTTTATTTCTGCTAGTTTGTTTTTAGTGTTTTGATGGGTTCTTTAGCGTTTTCTATATGTAAAATCTCATCATCCACAAGTAGTGACAGTTTTACTTCTTCCTTTCCAGTTTGAATATGTTTTATTTATTTTTCTTACTTGATTGCTCTGGCTAGGACTAAGAAGGGTGAGCGTGGGCATCCTTGTCTTGTTCCTGCTCTTAGAGGGATAGCTATCAGTTTACACCATTGAGTATAATGTTAGCTGTGGGTTTGTCATATATGGCCTTTATTATGTTGAGGTACTTTCCTTCTATAATTATTTTATTGAGAGTTATTATCATAAATATGTGGTGAATCTTGTCAAATGCTTTCTCTGCGTCTGTTGAGATGATCATGTGATTTTTATTCTTCATTTTGTTAATGTAGTTTATAACATTGATAAAGAATACTGTTGTAATCCTTTGTATTTCTGTTATATTGTTTGTGATTTCTTCTCTTTCTGATTTTATTTATTTGAGGCTTCTCTCTTTTTGTCTTATTCTACCTAAAGGTTTGTCAATTTTGTTTATATTTTCAAAGAACTAGCTCTTAGTTTCGCTGATCTTTTCTATTTTCTTTTTACTCTCCATGTCATTTATTTCTGCTCTGATTTCTAGTAGTTCCTTTGTTCTCCTGACTTTGGGCACTTCGTTTTTCTTCTTTTCTGATTCTTTTGGATGTATTGTTAGATTGTTTATTTGAGATTTTTCCTGTTTCTCAAGGTAGGCCTGTGTTGCTAGGAACTTCCCTCTTAGTACTGCTTTTGCTGTATCCAATAGATTTTGGTACACTGTATTTTCCTTTTCATTTGTCTCCAGATATTTTTCCATTTCTCCTTTAATTTTGTTGTTGTTCCAATAGTTAATGAATAGCACGTTGTTTAGGCTCCACATATTTGTGACTTTTCCAGCTTTCTCCTTGTGGTTGATTTCTAGTTTCATACCATTGTGGTTGGAAAAGATGCTTGATATCTTTCCAGTCTCAAGTTTATTGGGAGTTGTTTTGTTTCCCAACAAACAGTGTATCTTTGAGAATGTTTCATGTGTACTTGAGAGAAAATGTATATCCTGCTGCTTTTGGATTGAATATTATATATGTATCTATTCAATTCATCTGGTCTAGTGTTTCATTTAAGGTCAACGTTTCTCTGTTGATTTTTCTCTCTAGAAGACCTATCCATTGATGTAAGTGGGGTAGTAAGTTCCCTACTCTTATGGTGTTGCTGTCAGTTTCTCCCTTTAGATCTGTTAATAGTTGTTTTATAGACTTTGGTGCTTCTATGTTAGGTGCATATATATTAATAAATGTTATGTCTTCTTGATGGATCATCCCCTTTATCATTATATAATGCCCATCTCTGTCTCTTGTCTTTTTTGGCTTGAAGTCTATTTTGTCTGATAGAATTATGGCTACATTCACTTTCTTTTGGTTGTCGTTTGGTTGGAGTATCATCTTCCACCCCTTCACTCTGAGCCTATGTTTTTCTTTAGAGCTGAGATGGGTCTCCTGGAGGCAGCACATTTTTGGGTCTTTTTCTTTTTTTTTTTTTCTTTTTTGTTTTTTTGTGTGTTTGTCTTCATCTTTATTTTTTATTTTATTTTTTTAAGGGGCCTTCCCCCGTTTTTTTTTTTTTTATTGAGTTATTGATTTGTTACAATCTGGTGAAATTTCAATTGTACATTAATGTTTGTCAGTCATGTTGTAGGTGCACCAATTCACCCTTTCTGCCCACCCCCCACCCCACCTTTCCCCTGGCATCCACTAAACTGTTCTTGGTCCATAGTTTTAAATTCCTCATATGAGTGGAGTCATACACAGATTATCGTTCTCTCTCTGGCTTATTTCACTTAACATAATTCTCTCAAGGTCCATCCATGTTATTGCAAATGGAATGATTTTGTTCTGTTCTGCAGCTGAGTAGTCTTCCATTGTAAATATGTACCACATCTTCTTTATCCATTCGTCTGTTGATGGGCACTTAGGTTGCTTGCACGTCTTGACTATTGTAAACAGTGCTGCAATAAACATTGGGGTGCACAGGACTTTTGGGATTGCTGACTTCAGGCTCTTTGGATAAATACCCAGTAGTGGGATGGCTGGATCGTATGGTAGTTCTATTTTTACTTTTTGGGGAATCTCCATACTGTTTTCCATAGTGGCTCCACCAGTTTGCATTCCCACCAGCAGTGTATGAGGGTTCCTTTTTCTCCACAACCTCTCCAACATTTGTTGCTATTAGTTTTAGATATTTTTGTCGTTCTAACGGGTGTAAGGTGATATCTTAGTGTAGTTCAGATTTGCATTTCCCTGATGATCAGCGATGATGAGCATCTTTTCATGTGCCTATTGGCCATCCGTATATCTTCTTTGGAGAAATGTCTGTTCATGTCTCCAGCCCATTTTTTGATTGGGTTGTTTGATGTTTTGTGGTTGAGTTGCGAGAGTTCTTTATATATTAGGGATATTAAGCCTTTGTCAGATATATCACTTGCAAATATTTTTTCCCAGTTAGTGGGTTGTTTTTTTGTTTCAATCCTGTTTTCATTTGCCTTGAAGAAGCTCTTTAATCTGATGAAGTCCCATTTGTTTATTCTTTCTATGGTTTCCCTTCTTTGAGAAGGCATGGTGTCCGAAACTATCCTTTTAATACTGATGTCAAAGAGTGTACTGCCTACGTTTTCTTCCAGAAGCCTTTTGGTTTCAGGTCTCACCTTTAGGTCTTTAATCCATTTTGAGTTTATTTTGGTGAATGGTGAAAAAGAATGGTCAATTTTCATTCTTTTCCATGTGGCTTTCCAGTTTTCCCAGCACCATTTGTTGAAAAGACTTTCTTTTCTCCATTGTATGTCCTCAGCTCCTTTGTCAAAGATAAGCTGTCCATAGATGTGTGGTTTTATTTCTGGGCTTTCAATTCTGTTCCATTGATCTGTGAACCTGTTTTTGTACCAGTACCATGCTGTTTTGATTACTGTAGCTTTGTAGTATGTTTTGAAGTCAGGGATTGTGATGCCTCCCGTTTTGTTCTTTTTTCTCAGGATTGCTTTAGCAATTCGGGGTCTTTTGTTGCCCCCTATGAATTTTAGGATTCTTTGTTCTAATTCTGTAAAGAATGTCATTGGGATTCTGATTGGGATGGCATTGAATCTGTAGATTGCTTTAGGTAGAATGGACATTTTAACTATGTTTATTCTTCCAATCCGTGTACATGGAATGTCTTTCCATCTCCTTATGTCGTCATCCAATTCTCTCAGAAAGGCCTTGTAATTTTCATTATATAGGTCCTTCACTTCCTTAGTTAAATTTACCCCAAGGTATTTTATTATTTTTGTTGTGATTGTGAATGGTATTGTATTCTTGAGTTCTTTTTCTGTTGGTTCATTACTGGAGTATAGAAATGCTACTGATTTATGCAAATTGATTTTATACCCTGCAACTTTGCTGTAGTTGTTGATTACTTCTAACAGTTTTCCAATGGATTCTTTGGGGTTTTCTATATATAAGATCATGTCGTCTGCAAACAGTGAGAATTTCACTTCTTCCCTCCCTATTTGGATTCCTTTTATTCCTTTTTCTTGCCTGATTGCTCTGGCCAGGACCTCCAGTACTATGTTAAATAAGAGTGGTGATAGAGGGCATCCTTGTCTCATTCCTGTTTTCAGGGGGATGGGGTTCAGTTTTTGCCCATTGAGTATGATGTTGGCTATGGGTTTGTTGTATATGGCCTTTATTATGTTGAGGTAGTTTCCTTCTATGCCCATTTTGTTCAGAGTTTTTATCATAAATGGATGTTGGAGCTTGTCAAATGCCTTCTCTGCATCTATTGAGATGATCATGTGGTTTTTATTCCTCAGTTTGTTGATGTGGTGTATCACGTTGATTGATTTGCGGATGTTGAACCATCCCTGTGTCCCTCGTATGAATCCCACCTGATCCTGATGTATGATTCTTTTGATGAATTGCTGAATTCTGGTTGCCAAAATTTTGTTTAGAATTTTTGCATCTATGTTCATCAGTGATATTGGCCTGTAGTTCTCTTTTTTCGTGGTGTCCTTGTCAGGTTTTGGTATCAGCGTGATGTTGGCCTCATAGAATGTGTTAGGAAGTGTTCTATTTTCCCTGATTTTTTGGAATAGCTTGAAAAGGATAGGTATTAAATCCTCTCTGAAAGTTTGGTAGAATTCCCCAGGAAAGCCATCTGGTCCTGGGGTTTTATTCTTTGGGATGTTCTTGATTGCTGTTTCAATCTCTTTCGTTGTGATTGGTCTGTTCAAATTGTCTGCCTCTTCTTGAGTGAGCTTTGGGAGATTGTAGGAGTCCAAGAATTTATCCATTTCCTCTAGGTTATCCATTCTGTTGGCATAGAGTTTTTTGTAGTATTCTCTTATAATCTGTTGTATTTCTGCGGAGTCTGTTGTTATTTCTCCTCGCTCATTTCTGATTTTGTTTATTTGAGCTTTCTCCCTTTTTTTCTTTGTAAGTCTGGCTGGTTTTGGGTCTTTTTCTTAACCTGTCCAGCCTCTCTGTCTTTTCATTGGTGCATTCAATCCATTTACATTTAGGATGATTATGGATATATAGGGACTTACTATTGCCATTTTATCTTTTGTTTTATGGTTGCTCTATATTTCCTTTGTTTCTGTTTCCTTGTGTTTCTCACTACAATTTCAGCTTGACGGTTTTTGGTGATGTGTTTTTCAGTTTCCTCTTTTTTTATGTTTCATGACTCTGCCTTAATTTTTGTTTTGTTGTTACCATGAGGTTTGTATAAAAGGTCTCACAGATGAGATAGTTCCTTTTCTGCTGATAGCATTTTTCCTTCATTTGACTAGGCAAGTTCTGTCTTTTTCTTCTTCCCTTGCTATTTTTGTTGTCAAAATTATTTCTTTCTTTATTGTGAATTTGTTACCAAATTGGAATGGTTAATGTTATTTTTAATGCTTTCTTTCCCTTTAACCTTTGCATCACAATTGTTTACTAACATGTTCTGATACAGAGTTGCAGTTTTCTGATTTTATCTATTTATCAACTTGTTTAAAGCTTTGTATCCTTTGCCTTTTCATTTCAGACAGGAGAGCTCTTTTTGACATTTCTTATAAGGCAGGTCTAGTGGCGATGGACTCCCTCAGTTTTTGTTTCTTCCTCACACTTTATTTCTCAGCTGCAGCAGTGGACCCCCAGCTGTCGCAGCACCCACGGGCACAGAACTGATTATTACAGTGTTGATTAATACAGTCCCTAAGTAGCTCTCAAATACTTGTACTTTTCTGCATCCTTTCTGAAACCACCCTAGTCGAAGTAAGCAACTAAGTAACTGGATGACTTTAATGACCTCATGTCTCTTCTCCTCAATTTCTTGGTTTGTGAAATGAGGCAGTTAGAAGGAACACCAAGTTTCTTCCTTCTCTATGTTCTGTGATTATCAGAATCTACAACTATGGAGAGACTCAGGGAAAAATCAATTCCAGTGCTTTGGGAAACCATCTCACTTTCTCCATTTAAATTAACTCTTGGGGTGACTGAGATTGTGCCTCATATCTTCTCATAGCACTGCTCTTAAGGACAGTCTCAGAATCTTCAAGACAACTTAAAAGAAGGCCCTTTCTCTTAAATAGGAATCTGCCTTATGCCATGTTTTGAGCTGTAGAAAATATTTTAGAATGAGATTCTAGTGTTGGTAACAAATTTATCTACATTGTTAATTCATCTGAAAGCTCCTATTCTTGAAAATGTCCCATGTGGAGGTAGAGAAGTTCCATGCAAAGGTTTAGTCCATTTTTGTTGACAATCTCTTGAGTGTATGTTAAAAACCTGGATAACAGGATAATGTTAATGGAGATTGGGGGGGAGGGACAGTGATGAATGAGTTTGGTTGATTTTCAGCAGTAATAAGGTCAAAATGAAAGCATTATAAAAGAAGAGTAGAGATTTAGGTCAGGGCTTTCTATGAAAAAAAGTAAAAACCATAAGCAGATGGAAAAAGTTTAAGTGACACAGTATGGCAGATTCCACTGATGAGTTTAATAGGCAGCCATTTTAGTGGCAGAGAGAGTAGACTGAAAAGTGAGGAGAAGTTTGGAAAATTCAAGGGACAAGAACCAGAAAAGCAAGGAGTCCCATCCTGCCCTGAGGATTCTTTTGTTCTGAAGTGTGTTAGCCCAGCTGAGTGAAGACCTGGGGAGGATGTCGTAGATCCTCTAAAAGGGGCATCCATCAGCTGCAGGAAGATGTGCCATCTCTCCCCAAAGCTCATTAGCAGATTGGAAGTGGGATGCTGCATTACTCTGATTAGCATTAATTTTATAATTCTAGGCAGAGAACTTTCCTCCACATGAGTCAGCCTTCACACAAAAACACAGACTCACATGGTGTGGATAAAACACAAGTAACCTTACTGCTGCTTCCCATCTTCCAAGGACCCAGTGGGAAGGAAAACGTGGTTCCCTAGCAAAGAGGGGAGTTAAGGGCTGGAGTTTTCCAGCTCTCCAAGCTGGGTGCAGGTCCCACAAATCGGGGAGAAGTGCAATGCCATCTTTCTGGCAGACCAAGACTTTGGGAAAACTGGGTCCTTCTGATCTGGTTAGGGAAGACACAGTACTTCCAACAGCCACTGCAGCAGGGCAACAGCAGCATTACAAGTGAGATGAGGAACGTTACCTCAGAGCCTCCCAGGGAGAGAGCATTTAGGCCCCTACCGTTTATTGGGATAACTGGTTCCTGGCCCTTTGGAAAATACCCAGTCATCCCAGGGCTAGACTTCTCAGGAAAAGTAACTTGCCAGTCCCTTTTAAATTTGCAACTAAAACCTATCTACACTTTTATTTGTTACATATATTGTTGGGGCTTCATTTCAAAACGCTATATTACAAAACTGTTTCAGATACCTTTAAATCCATGGCAGTGACTTTCAAATTCTTTTGATGGCAACTCACAAAATAAATCTATAAATTATTTTTTATCATAAATCAGTATATACGCACACACACCAAAAGAATATAAAAATTTTATGAAACTGTTCTTACCTTTTTACGTGTAATACACTCTAATATTATCTATTCCATTTTGTTTCATTGTTTTTTAAGTGCTTGTCACACCCTCTAGAATTATTTCATAATCCACTAATGGGTCAGGACCTGCAGTTTGAAAAACACTATCTTAAAATTATTGCTTCCAGGTACCCTAGCCAGTAGTCTGGTATCCAGATTTTTAAAAGGCTTATTAAAATGCATCATCAAAAAGCAATATTTGCTAAAGGACCCTCAGTCTCTATAAAGAGCACTGTCTTGGGGATTCCAACCATAAGTTACCAGATAAATAACCAGCTTTCCTTTGCAGAACTGAGATGTGAGCTCAACACCAAGTAAAAATGACATAAAATCAGAACAAAGTTGGAAAAGGAGGACCACCTCCAAATGCAATATGTGGTCCTTCTGGGAAACATGCAGCAGCCTAGAGTGAGGTGAGGGGGACAAAACAGAAAAAAAACATTAATGGAGAAAAAATCAAGCTCGTAACTGCTGTCTCCAGGCTTCACAAGGTGCACTTGTACTTCCAAGCCTAAGAGACAGAGTGATGTTCAGCATGACTCCATAATCCTGTGGCCTTGAGAACTTCAGCAGACATCAGGTAAGTCATTTAAGGATAACTGCAAATTAAATTAGTTCATCCTAATTACGCAAAAGTGATAAATTCAAATAAGCAAGGTAATTCAATTCTGAATTAAAAACTTTTTCAATCACTTGACATCTCAAATCAAAGCAAATGGGTAATGTTACCAATTATATCAATTCGACTCTATATTTCAATACATAAACATATGATGAACAATTAAAATTCTTATGTGATATGCATTTAATTTGTTAACATTTATGCTACAGTAGGGAACCACACTCGAGAAACAGGGTCATGTCCTTGAAAACCAAAGAAGGTTATCACAAAAGAGTCTTTGTAAGAATCCAGCAACAGAATGAGTCCCCAAAATCTATTAAGTAAACTATCCCGCAGGAAAAGTGAGGCAGATCACACTAGTAAAGGCAACACTATGGAAGCTTATGAAATAGTTATCAAGGGAAATATTTGATACATAATAAAAATATTTAGTTTTAGGAAGCAGTATGATAGGCTCTGATATGGTTGCACTTATGAGTACAGGACTTTCATAGGAAGGAAAGAAATGGAAATTCACTGAATGTCTGTGTTTTGTCATGCATCACTAAATACCTTCGATTACATTATAGCATTGGAAACTAGGAAGCAGAAATGTTAAATAACTTGTTGTAGGCCACACAGTAATAAATGACAGAACTAGGACTTAAACTCCATCTTCTAATTACACATCCATTATTCTTGTCACATCAATACCACTTTATCCTGAGCTAGTACTCAAAATATGATAGTGCTTAAACTATTTGCTTAAGCATTTCTTAGGATTTCTGATCAAGGTCAATTCAAATTCCAATTTCAAGGCTAATGAATAAGAAAGTGACCTTTAAAAGGAAAAAAAATACGTAAAAAATATCCAAGCATTCCGGGTGGCATTATGAATCTTCAAACTTTCGATATTCTCTGTGTCTCGTGTAAGGATGAAAAAAGTTATCTATTGCTGTATAACAAACCACAACAAAGTGGAGTAGCTTGAAACAGTAACTTGTCTCTTATTGTTGTGTGGATTGGCTGGGATTCGCCGGGCAGTTCTTGCTTGGGGTTTCCTAGGAAGTACAGTCAGATGTCATCTTGGGCTGAAATCCTCTTTGCCTCTATTGTGCTGGATGTCAAGATGGTTCATTTCTGTGTTTGCTGAGGATGCTGGCTGTTATCTTATTCGGGGCTGCCAACTGGAGGGCCTGCATGTGGCCTCTTCGTGTGACTTGGGCATCTCTCAGAGTGGTGGCTGGGTTCCAAAAGAAAGCATCCCAAGAGGAAATATTCCAAAAGACCAGGCTTCTTACAGCCTAGCCTCAGAAGTCCCAGAAAGTCACCTCCACAGCATCCTATTGGTTGAGCCAGTCACTGAGGCCTAGGGGGAGGGATGTAGACTCCATCTTTTGATATGAGAAGCAGCAGGCAATAAGGGAGGGAGGGAGACTGCCCATGTCACCTTAGTCTTTAGCCTCCCATCTGGCATCTCTACTTTACCCAACTGAGTTAGAAGGGGAAATAGATGATACAACTACAATAACACAAATTATTGTGTGGTGTTTCTCTATCTCTTTGGCACTCTCTCTTTCTCTGGAAACACAGCACTTCTTGAATGAATGGATAAATGAGTCTCTCCCTTTTCCTCTCTACTCTTTTTTTGCCTCCTCACCTTTCTTTTCTTCTTTTTAACTGCAGATGAAAGGTTAAAAAAAATGTTTTAAGCAGCAACATACTCTAATTAGTAAATCTTATAGTTAGTTTCTACTCAGATCTCCCATTTGATGTCTACCTGCCTGATTCAGTCATCGTCCTATCAGGGAAGGTGATAAGAATGCAAGCAAAGGAGAGAAGAGAGGGAAAAATGGGAAAGCAAAAGTAGATTATCAAAGGAAGAAGGAAAATATAAATGGGAATGGAAATAAATCAGGAGCACTGAACACCGTTAAGCCCAAATGGCTGAAAAGACAAAGGGAAAGAAGCAAATTTTTCCCTTATGATGCTGCATCCATCCTTCCTTCCTTTCCAATCCATGGCCGCCATCACCAGCCTTGTCTAACCTTATTTCTTAATGCCTGAATTTTTGCTATATCATCTTACCTAATCTCCCTGCCTAGTTTTTACCCCTTAGAAATCACCAAAAATGGGACCAGCCCGGTGGTGTAGAGGTTAAGTTTGTGTGCTCCTCTTTGGCGGCCTGGGGTTTGTAGGTTCCCATTCTGGCACAGACCTATACACTGCTTATCAGGCCATGCTGTGGCAGGCGAGCCACGGATGAAATGGAGGAAGATGGGCACGGATCTTCCTCCAAGAAAAGAGAAAGAAATAAAATAAAATAGATCATCAAAAACACTCCTTTCCTCCTGGTGCTCTCAATTACAAAAAAAGAAAAGAGAACACTAAATGACTTCTGAAGGATTAAGTCCAATATAAACATTTTAAGAATTTTCATAATCTGACCTAACTTTCCTTGCCACTCTTGTTTCTCAAGTCTCCCATATGTGAAACTCTTTACTCAGCCAGAGCACTCTACTCAATGTATCCAAATACACAGAAAAATGAGACTAGATCTCACTATTACATCATGAAAAATACAAAACCTGAATCAAGGAAAATAACAGACAACAAAAATATTACATTACAGAAAGCAGTGTGGTGACATTATAAGCTTATAATTATAGCGGTTATGGTCCAGCTCACTTCTCATGAATACAGCCTTCTCCTTTTGTCTTCTGTCCTTTGCCCTAAGGATCCTATCACCAGGAGCATTCCCTGCCGCTCTCTGTCTTCCTAAATCCTGTCTCGTCAGGACCCACAATATTAACTGACTAATTTGGAAGAAGTGTGATTAACAGAATTATTCTGGACCTGAAGTCCCTTATTAACACTACAGCATCAGATTTGATTCTCGATGGACACCAAGTCACTCAAATTCCATCTCAGTTTTTACTCTGTAGATTTGTTCAGTATACGGTTGATTAAAGGACCATTCACCCCAGTTTGGTAGATAATTCAACCAGCCTCCAATCCAAAGTTTGTATAACTTTGATTTGTAGTAATTACAAACAGTAATTACAGAAACAGTTAAAACATTCATTGCTAATATTGTAACTCTTTGGGAACCTCATATAAATGCAGTTTTAAAAAAACAGGATATTTGAAGATAGTAACATACACCGTGATTAACAAGATTTTGTGGTGAGAGTAGTTTATTGTCAGGTATAATTAAAGCTGTAGATGCTATTCTGAAAGTACAGACTTTAGGGGGCAAGGGAAGAGAGTTTTTGAAGCAAAGTACAAATTAGGAATAATTACAATGATGGTTATGGAATGTCAACATCCATTTCATCATGATGAGCTCAATCTCCTTCAAAATTCACTTGAGTCTGGGAAAGCATTAGTGTAAGACAAAAGGCAGCTTTGGGAACAATACCTTTGAAGTATTAAGGAGTAGAGTGATTGGCAGTCAGCAAACATAAAAATGGACGAAAGAGTAAATGTCTTGATCACCTACGGAAAGTGTACACTTCAAGTATCTTATTAAAAAACCAGTTTTCTTTTTCATGTCCAATGTTGAATGCACCTGCAATTGTTGTTTTTTAATCTATTTTGATCCCCAAACTGGATATAACTAAATGTTTTATGGGAGTTTATAAAGGTGATGAAATTATAAAGAAAAGTAAGTGAAAGATTATCAGACAGGAGAGTGGAGGCTTCTGGGGTGATATCAACATTGTATGATTTGACATGAGTGGTGGGTCTGTGGGTGCTCACTTCATTCTCCTTGTTTATGGTTTATGCGTGTTGCTGTTTACAAAGCAGTTATGTAGAAAATCCGCTGACACTAATACCTTCGACAGTTCATTAGCCCAAGGGTGTCTGTTATGCTTTAACCAGGGCTTTGCTCACGTTCCCTTTTGCCCACATGAAGCCAGTTGTGCATTAAGAGATGACACAAACATCTCTTGAAACAAGAGATTTCTTCTTGTTTTCTAGAAGAAATAGCGAAGCTGGTCTAGCGCTTGGTGATATTTCCAAACAGTCCTTTTGTGAATGGCCGTGAGAAGATGTCCTTCTTCAGCCAAGGATGAAGTCTTATACTTTGTATTATTTAAAGTACCTGATGCCATGCTACACAACTAGTGTGTGTGCATCCATTCATCTGACAGATATTTATTGACTCACCTACCAGCTGACTCCCTGGGAAGCCAGAGCAGTTTGCCAACTAATATGGTTAATTGGGATTTGATAAGTGCTATAAAGACACCAGAGATTCAGCAGTTTCTCCCAGCTATTGAACTTATTTTGGCTAATGGATATCACTCTCACTCCCATTTCAATCTTACAAAAGGGATGCTACAAGAGGATTGACCAGTCAGAAGGTGGAAACTTAATAAAAATTGGAAGTCAGAGACGGGAGGGAATGAAAGCAGCAGAGGAAGAAGGAGGCAGAGACTGGACGGCCAGCAAGGCCTCAGTGCCCTGCACAGTTTCAGCTGAGCCAGATATTCTTCCTGTTTCCTTGCTTGATCTTTGCTTGATCCTCCCTCTTGCCAACGCCCTCACCTGGAGGAGTCAAGCCCAGCACAGATGCCACTGAGACAGGTCAAAGCCAGGGAAAGGTCCTGGGATCAAAACTTGGCTAAGTATGATCCAAACTTCCAAGCAGTCAGAAGTAGAAAGAGCCAGAAGATAAACCTAACCCATTTTTGAAGGGGTGCCAAAGGTGAAAAGCAGGAAAACCAAAATTACTCATCAAGTCTAAAGGGGGAGCACAGAGCCAGAAGCTGAGAGGAGAAGAGGAGTCAAGCAAGTCAGTGCCAGGTAAAAACAGAAATAGAGAGTTGAAAAAAAAAAACAAAGCAAAGCGAAATGAAGGGTCCAAGACAATAATTGGGAGCATTCCTTGGGGTTTGATAATGGATTTTATGGGTTAGCTTAAGTTAAAAGCAAAAGATGTGAGCGGGTACCTTCCTTCCTTCTGACATTATCTCCCACCTTATCAACAGTCCATTGTTACCAAGGCATTAACAACACTTACCAAACAAAGTCTAGAAGCCCTTTGGGCAGTCTTGCTAAAAACCATCTTAGTCTAGACTGATTTGGCCTTGAGGATGACCACATCTCCTCAGGACAGTTCTCCCTGGATTCCTTCATTGGCTGTTTTGGGAAATGACGCACTTGGACAAATGGTCTACCTAAATGAATGATTCAGGTCTGAGCAGCATGAGACACTGGCAGATAGGAATGCCTCCCTTAGCAGCAGAAAATTCAGCACTTACCACGTCCCATGCGGCATGCTCTCCCAGAATACTTTTAATATGATATCCCAGTGTATTTAACATTTTAAAATTACTCCATTTGGTTAAAATCAATTAGATCTTTTTGAGGATCTTGGTCTTTCTCCAGCCCAGTTTAAACCATAATTTCCTGAAGACTAGGATTATCTCGCCGTGTTCTTTTTCACGTCCCCGTCGTTTCTAGTCAAGCCTCAAAACATGAAGTCTGCACTGTGGGTTCATAGCACCTCAGAGATCATCTCGATTCTCCCCATCCCGCAGTGGGAAAGTGACCTCAGTCAACGTGGAGTAGAGTGTTTAGTCTCAGCCTTAAAATAAGTGTTTTCTTTTTTATTGTCTTTTCTTCCTGTCTGCTTTTCAGAGTAGAAGCAACAGTAATTTAAACTTTTCTGCTATGTGACCTACACTCCACAGGTACCTTATAATAGCTGAGCCAGGGCTTAACAAAGGAATTGGGTGTGTGTGGTATTTGTGTGAGCATGTGCTTGGGTGTATGTGGTATTTGTGTGAGCATGTGCTTCTGTGTGTGTGTCACAATCTGATTGCCGATGTGGGATGGGAGATGGGGAAGAATGTTTAGGCACTTGTGTATTTATATCAAAGAGATGGTAGGACCCACAAAAAAGAATTCATTTTTTGTGATGTTAATGTTATATTTTGGGGGGAGGTTTTGGGGGAGGAAGATTTGCTTCTAAGGGGTGGACTCATATCTCTGTGTGGGGAGGCTCAGTTATAACGACAACTGAAGTCTCTCCTGGCGTTGGGATATTTCATTCTCATAGGGAGAAATGCAATGCTCATCCCTCCTCCCTCACACCCCCCCACCACTTCCTTGGTGCCCTTCCAAGGTAGGGCCCTTGGTGCTGGCTGCTCAGTCCTCCCCCAGGGGTGGCTTTCCAAGGCCAAGAGGGCCAGAGAGGGCTGCTGCCAGAGATGCTTCTGTTCTGGCTCCTTCTCACTCCCCTTCCTGTCTGCTGGGGCTTTTGGTGGCAGAACCTAGTCCTGATGGGGTTAGAGTACCACCCTGGAGTGGATGGTGTGTGCACCAGCAAGCATCCAGTCAATTCATGAGTTGTCCTCTGCGTGAGCTGGGCTGTGATGTGCCGTTATCTTCCTGCTCCCATTGTACACTTCACACACCAGCTTTCTCTCCAGACAGTTGTTTGATCACTAACTACTTCGAATATCATGACCATAGGCTCATTTATTTTTTTCTGTTTTAAAGGATGGTGCTGGTGTGCACAGGGAGCAGCCACGTCAATTCACACATTTGCCAAGGTATCCGATTGTGAGCTGCCTATCAAGGTGCTGACTTTAATAAAAGCTTATTACCATGAGCATTATTTAGCATTTATGTGGCTCCTCACAATTGTTTACCCATTATTTCTCAGCGCTCCCCTGTCCAGGTGATCAGTGTTAGCAACTCACATTGTAGAGTCAATAAATCCGGGGTCCTGGAGAGGTTTTAGTAATATCCCCAAAAGGACACAAAGTGAATAACCACAGAACAGTGACTTTCCTGGAACCCCTTGAAACTGGCCTGGACCCCTCTCCCTCTAGCATACTTGGCGAGTTCACTCATTCCATCATCTGGTTTGCAGACCTGCACAGGGTGGGCTCTTCTCGCAGATTGCAGCTCAGATACCCTGAGGCCTTCCCTGGTGACCTTATCTACAACAGCATCCCCTCCCCAAGGCTCTATCACATTCCTGTGTTTCTGGACTCCACAGAGCTTAGTGCCACCTGAAGTTATCTGTTTATGTGAAGTTGTGTGTCTTTGTGTTTGTTGTCTGTCTGCACCATTCAGGAAGGTCATCACTATGAAAATAGCAGTCTTGCCTGGGTTGTTCATTGCTGTGTCCATCCTCTTTGTTGAAAGCACCTGTCATTACAGTAGGCACTCAATAATGCTTGTTGAGAGAATGACAGAGACAGACCCTGTAAATACTGTTACTCACACGTCATTTTCTTTGCCTTTTCATCTCTTTCTGGATTTTCTGGCCATAGTCACACATACAGTCAGTTATTCTCAATTACGCTGGAGCTAATGATCCAGGCTGTGGATGGCCCAGGTCCTTGGCTTCCTTCCCTCTCTGGCTTCCTCTCCTCTGGAGATTCCTCCAGATCTTTCGGTCTTTTCTGGCCTTAGTTGAGAGGGGTCAAGAGGAGAGTAGGGCAATGAAAGTCCTATTAGACAATTTTGCAAGTTCTAATAGCTTTTGACAGGTACAAAGTTGAAATTATCGATCTTAAGATTTATTTTTTACCTTATTTGTGGATTTAAAAAAATGCCTCTGTTTTATATATGCAGTACAGTGAAAAGTGCTTTGAAGAAGTTAAAAGCACTGTATAAATGTAAGAGAGAATTATGTATGCATGTAGTCCCATTAACCTTGGTAATTGAGACTTGGTTGTAGATTTAAAATATAATTAGTTTTGATAGAACAGTAGCTCACACTTTTCTAATGGGTAGAGCCAGACAAGGCTTAGAAAACGTGCCTTTGGTAGATTTTATTTTTGAGCCATCAAATCAAGACAAAGCTTACAATCCCTTCAGAGGCTAAAAGGGTGGCAGTAGTGGTGATTTCTCATCAACAAGTCAGAATAGGCAAATGGTCTTAAATAATTGCATTTTCTTGCTTCAAATTTCAGGACAATGAGAATACAGTTTCCTCCGAAAAAATCTTAGGCTGATCTTGGAAGAAAGACCCCCTGGATCATCTAAAAATAAAGTTTTCTATTTAAAGGTTGGTTTTAATGCTCGTTATAGCCCTATGTGCTACCAGAAAATGGTTTGCCTTTTTGTTTTAAACATAAGGAATCAATGTAATGCCTTATACCTGATAACCTGTGCTGTTGTATTTGGTCCTCCCTACAACTCTGTCCATAGATATTATTGTTGCCACTTTATAGATGAAAAAACGGAAGCAAAACCATTAAGTGCCTTCCCCAAGGTCTTAAAAGAAGTCACCAAGAAGGTGGTGTGGCTCAAGTCTCCTGACTCCATTTTACTATTCCCCACAATAATGTTGGAAAACCACATTGGAACGGGAAGACTCATTCCAAGTACTGCTGTCACACCAGCAAGCTTCAAAGGTCAGGCAGATATTTTACTTTACGGTTAAATTGGCCACGTTTGCTCAGTGTGTACTATATCCCAGGCCCTGTGCTTTGCCCTGGGAGGATTCAGAGAAAGTAAAAGACGGATTAGACTTTCCTGGCTCTTACAAGCTGGTGGGAATGGGAGACACATACATACAAACGTGGAAGGGCAAGGGGGACAGTGCACTAAGAGAGATACACAGCTCTGTGGGAGCAGGGGAGGAGCAGTCTCTGAACACGTTCCAGGAAAGGGGTCACCTTCCATGCCAAGATGAACTTTGCATGAATAAAGATTTAAGTGAGGGCAGATTGAGAAGAGTGAAGAGGGGAATGGGGTGTCGACCAAATTTCATCCACCTGCAATTTTACCTACTCAAATTTTATCTGCCACGGCAAGAAGTTAGTGTCTAATATTTTAAAATTACTTTTAAATACAAGTATTTGCGTATTAGTTATATAAATAGAGGTAAACGCCAGAACAACTATGATAGAAACGGCTCAAGTGGTTTCCATGGGGAATGGAACTGGGGGGATAGGAAGGATTGGGGTTGTGAGGTGGGGGAGGGCCTGCCGTGGTTCTTTATAAAGCCTTCAGTACTATTTGGTTTTAAAGGCACAGGTATGGATTCCTTAGATAAATATTAATTTTTAAGTGAGCCTTAAAGAATGAGTAAGGTTTCTCCAAGGAGAGGGAGGAGGTGGGTATTTCTAGCAGAGGACCCAACATTAACAGAGAGAGGCGGCAGGAGAGCAGAGGGAAGAGCAGGTAACCCATTAGGATGACTGTGGAACACATCTCCCTGCGTGGGGACACATGAGCTGGTGCTTGATTGCAGAAGGCCTTGGATAGAAGGGCACGCAGAGACACACACACACTCTCATGTGGTTGTCGGCAGGAAAGCAATAAAGGGTATTGGGCAAAGGGGTGATATGCTCAGAACTGAGCTTTACGTACAGCAGTGGTTCTCACCTTGGAGATTACCTTGCTTGTTAAAATTGCTGGGCCCCACATCAAAGTTTCTTCTTGAGTAGGTCCAGAGTGAGGCCCGAGAATCTGCATTTCTAATAAGTTCCCAGGCAATGCTAATGCTGCTGGTCTGGGAACCACAATGTGAGAAGCAATAATAGAGTAATCTAGCAACAAGGAGAAGTCGAGACTAGAGTAGTGGGAGAATGAAGGTCAAGGGACTGTTCCACTAGGACACAGCAGAAGGAATGGGGCCCTGATGGGGAGTGACGGTGAGAAAGTCCAGAACAGCAATCAAGAGAACAGACTGACTGCTTCAAAGGATAGAGGACCACTGGGCCATGTTCTGGGTCACACCAAATCACAAATCACTGTTAAATCTCCAGTGCTTGGGCCAAGTATGCCAAGAAGCACCTGAAATTCATTTTTAAAGCAGCAATCCTGTCTAGAAATTAAGCTGTGAGTTTTACCTTACTTTCCCTTTCTTCCCCATCTCTAACGTCATTCTAGTGCAATTTAGGTTACAAAAGCATCTTCCAGGGAGAGCATTCATATCTGCACGTGGTCAGAAAGTGTATCTGTCTGTATATATAAAATCGTATTAAAGCTGGTTTCCTTATTATTTCATTTTAGAACATCCCTGTAGCTAAATGGTGTTCAAAGTAAACATGGAGAACAGAAAGCATCCATCTCTACCTAGTGGGGCAAAAAATGACTGAATTCCCATACCATATAAATACCCCAAGAAAACACAGAGGAATCCTTGATCCACCCAGCATTCACTGAGTATCTGCCTCGTGGCAAGCACTGCGGATGTGCTTGGATACAAAGGTAAATAAAACGTGGGCCCACTCCCAGCAGTTCAACATCTAGCAGTCTTTGTCCCATGCTCTTAAATCTTGCTAAGGATTGGGTTTTGTTTGTAATAGAAATTCTAAAGCAGGGACAGAAGAAGTTATCTTTCCTAAATTGCCCACCTCTGTTGTCTAACTATTCCACTGAGGAAAACACTTGGTCCTGGTCTTGGTCCTTCGCTGAGCTCAGATATGTTTTGCTGACACACAGAGTCTGGGCAGCATCCAGCCCCCCGTTTACTCCCTGGTCTTTAAGTCTAGTAAGTATTTTATCATTTACACCTTTCGATGTCCAAAGAGAGTGCCGCTCGGGGTTTAAAACATGCAATTTCCTTTACTACCTCCCCAAATAATGGGGTCATTTCAGGACCAGGACAGTTTGGCACTGGGACGTGTTTCCCAGAAGTACTAATAGTTCGAGAGAGGAGCAAGTGTCTTCACATCTGCAGGTCTGGGTGCCGAACTTTCTACTGTCAGTGAGAATCATGTCCCAGTGAAAATGTAGAAGTGAACCAACCCTCAAAGGGATAAGGTGACAGGGAGTGGTGTTTACTTGAGTCAGAGAGTAACTGAAAATGACTTCTGCAGCTGGAATAAAACAAAGGGTTGAAGGTCAACTTCCTCTTTGATTTTGGCTAGTCAGCAGTTCAAGCAGCCTTTTCAAATGTTTCGTGTCTGCTGACTTGTCCAACTCTATAAAAGACCCCACATCTTGCACCAACCTGTACCTCTTGGGCACTGGAGCGAAACAAAAGGAAAAATGTTCCGACTTATTAGAATTAATGAAGTCATGCCACTCACATCCGTCCACGTTACTCCACTTTGGTCACCACCATTGTGGTCCATGCTGATATCATTTCTCTTGTAGATTACTGCAGTGGCCTTCTCACTGGTCTCTCACATCCTGTTTACCCCATCCAAAGCATTCTTCACATTAAATCACTGTAATTCATTAATTCACAGTATTAATTCACAGTAATCTTTTGGAAACTCAAATAATACAACTAAAATCTGAATACCCTACACATATAAATAAATCCTAACTTAAAAATTTCCCCTGGCTCCCCATTGCTCCAAAGACTTAACTAGTTGATTTGGCCCAGAGAACTCTGCTTAATCTGTGCCTCCCACGCTTTTCCCTCTTCTTGTTGCATCACATTCCTCCCTCCTCACTCTCTCTGCTCTCATCACCCAGATTCCTCTGCCTGGAACACTTCTCCCTCCCTGCTTTGCCAAGTTGTCTCCTACTCACCTGTTACCTCTTAAGCCTTATCAGCTCCTGAGGGGTGGGTGAGGAAGACCCTCTTCTCCTTGGTTAGGCCCAATCCCCATGTTTTAAACTCCCTTGGCACCGACAACCAGCTCATGAACCCTTCATAGAATGTAACATGGGACATTTACACAATCTTGTATGATTAATTTCTGCCTGATCTCCCCTCTAGACTGTAAGATCCATGAAGGCAGAGACTCTACCTTTTTGCTTACCATTGTATTCCAGAGCCTGGCATAGTGTCTGGCACATGTTAGGTACTAAATAAATTCATTCTGAAGGAAGGAAGAATGAATGAGTGGTAAATTGATACTTCTAAAATAATAAAGAGGAGGCCTAGCATTTTAAATCAGTGATAATAATGGGTAGCACATATTAAACTTCTAGTGTTAGGTAAACACTGTTCAAAACTCTTTACTCATTCATTCCAGTTCCGAGGACCAACCCTATCAGTACACATCAGTATCTGCGCATAATAGATGAGATATGAGACTCAGGCTACTTGTGCACGGCCAGGCAGCCAGTGTAAGGTGAAGCCTTAACAGTTGTCAATATTGTTACTCTATTTATTACTATTCTCACCTTGGTGGAGTTCCTAAGAGTGCCATCATCAAAGGGGGTGGTGTTGGGCAGGCAGAGCCCTGCCCCCAGGCCTCTGAGCGCCTTCTAAGGCTGGGCCTGGAGTGAGAGTTTGGGGAGCCAGGGGCTGTGAGGGCCTGCCCACCGTAATGGAAATGGCACATGGAGGAAAGGATCCTTCAGGCTGGGCAGTGGGGAAGGTCACTCAGGCATCCAGAAACCTTCCTCAGAACCTGTCTTTGAATTAAATCTCAACTCATATCTTCCAGAAGCCCGAGGTGAGATGTCTGGCCATGTTGCTCGTGCCGTCGCCCTCAAGAAGCCAAACAGGCTCTCAGAGTCTCTCAGGCCCTGCCCCCGGACGTGGCCCCGCCCCAGAGCATGCTGGGCAGGACCTCCCCATAGATCCCTCCCATTGCCAATGTATTCCTCCAGAGGATTCTGAGCTCTGCTTGGTGTTTCCAGCTGTGATGAGGTGAATGTAGTCTTGGTCCTCTGGAAAAGTAGATAATTAAGGCAGATAGTCCACACATGTGAAAGTGTTGTGACTTGGAAAGGGCGGGCAGATCCCAGGTTGGGAGGATTAAGGAAAGCATTGAGGGAAACCTTTCAGTATGGTGGGAAGGAAGGAGGAAAGAAGAGATGGAGGATCTCATTTTGGTTTTGGTTTTGTTTTGTTTTGAAGTTTTTATGAAGAAAAGTTCCCATCTGATGACTTCTCTGTTTCCCTCTGGTGGTCCAGCACATATGATCAATGAGCGAGGAGTGTGGACAAGGTGTAGGAAAGTGGAATTGTTTTGAGAACTTAGGCAAGCGAGTTGACTGAGAAAACAATCACAGAAGCTCCCCCGAGACAGGGCCTCTGTTTGTTGCCTCCACTGGGTGTCCCAAGTGCTTGGAAGAGCGTCTGGCACATGGTAACACAGGAGGAATGACTGGATTCTGAGGCAGTGGTGGAGCTGAGCAACAAATGTAGAACAGAAGTTTATGGGGCACAAACACACTTGTGTGATTTTATCCAAAAGGAAGCAGGCCCTTATTTGAAGGCAGTTCTAAAACAGGCAGAGTTGGATTTTGCTAGACAGGACGAATGAAAGAAGGGGGTAGGCTGTTTAGAGCAGAGCAGTATATTTAGGTTTAGGATTAAGTGATGCCCCATGAAGTTTTGCTTGGAGAGGGAGGAAATGAAGACAAAGGTTGTCAGGTGAGCAGGGGAAAGTATAGAGTGGCTTGTAGTTCCTGAATAGGTTGAGGAATTAGCATGCTGAGGGCATAAGCTGAGTGGATAAAGGGAGGAATGTCAGACTGTATTTTTTCAGAACACACAAGTGTTGCTGGTGATAAGTTCTAGGATATGGCCGTAACTGAACTGGAATGAAGGTAAAGGACTCTAAGATGAGAAGGAGCAGACAGTGAGAGATCAGATCATTGGATGGTCTATCCGGATGGATGTTGGGGCCTCTGATTGATTCCTTCCTCTTTGAGTCCCTTTCCTGTCCTCCACAGAATTGGCATTTCCTCTAACTCTAACCTTCAGTCCATGGCATGACTCTGGACAAGAAGGCAGAAATGGGGTGGTGAGAGAGAGGGCTGAAGTAGACATCCGTTTTGTTTTTGTTTTTATTTTGACACTCAGCATTCACTCACCTTCTAAAAATAGTCCTTCTTTTGCCCTCTGGGGATCTAACCCCGTTGTCAGTTTCAGTCCCTGTCAAGTGGAGTTGTTTATCACTAACGCTCTTACTTTAAAGGAGGGCATTGAAGTCAGGCTTGGCCAAAAAGATTGGTCCATGCTTTTGGCAACAGCGTTTGGTCAGGGATGGGCATGTGACCCAACTGGAGACAATAAGGCACAGTGGGACTTTTGAAGGGACTAGTGGGAGAAACAACCCATTTTTGGCTGTGCTTTTAGTTTGGAAGATGTAGCTACGAACTTGCCAGACAGACTTACAAGGTAGCCAGTCCAGAATCTAGAGCAGAGAAATGGATAGAAACTGAAACTTGATGACATCAGCTGAGCCCCAATATGAATCCTCCTGCCTGAGGGCAGCCTTACTCCCAGACCTTTTTCAGGTGCCTGAGTCAACAGATCCTGTTTTTAAAGTCAGTTGAATTGTACTTGCCATCATTTACATCCAAAGAATCCCTCACAGCGTAAGGGGGCTCTCCATCCCTGGCTCCCTCTTCTGTGCTAGCACTCTGAATATGTATTACCTTCTCTGTCCTTCAGGTCGTGCCCTTCTATAAAAGAGGGTAAAGAAACCTACTTCAAAGCATTGTAAAGTTTAAATGGGATAATATACATAAAAAGCATAAATTTGTTTCACAACATTGAAGTACAATAAGCAGTACTTAATTTTTCTAAATTAAATTAAATCTGGCTCAAAGACCCCATTTTAAAGGGTAGGAAGATATACAATAGTAGTCATTAATGGGAGCTTTTTGCCTATTTAGTTAAGTATTCACCATCAAATATGTAGGTAAGAGCCTGTGATCTTGAGTCCATCTCGGTTGCCCCTGGGATTTTCATTGCCCAAGCCCTTCAGGCCCATTGAAAGGCCAGTGGCTGCACAGCCTCTGTGCTAAGTGTGAGCAATGCCGTGTCTTGCGACAGCTCTCAAGATGATGGGGCTTGATGATTAGTCATCTCAGCATCATCACTTCATCCCTTAAAACATTGTGCTGTCTCCTAGAGGACTTCCACACAGAACCCGTCCACCTAAGGGACTCGTGTCTACATCCTGATTCTCAGGGTCTTGGAGCCACTGCTACCTTTAGGCAACTCTCCTTCTCTCACCCCAGCACTTGTGTCAACCCCTATCTCCTCTCTCCTTGGAGCAGCCAGCTAAAGTCTCCTCCCACATGAGGGTCTGGACAGGACTGTACGACAGGTGTCTCACAACTTCTCCTTGGGTTCAGGAAACATGAAAGCCATTAATAACTCCTGAACCCAGAAGCCCAGAACTTCCTGTAAGACAAATGAGGAAAGGTAACTTTTATTCCTTCTGGAGTCCCCTCAGGTGGAGGGTAGAAACAGCATTATCCTGCTTCAAATGAAGGTTGCCTCAAGCTGGGCAAGAATCCCTGCAAAGGAAAATTACCTACTCTTGTCAGCCCAACCCCCTCCCACAGTGAAGCATTGCTAAACTTGCATAATACTCAGTTCCTTCTCTACCCCCATAGAAGGAAGGAACAGACCCCGAGTCTCCTGGGAGAGATAGGGAGGCAGCCTCCACAAATCTCTGAGCTTCCACTTGGCCTCCCTAAGGAAGACCAAACGTGTCCTTGTGACCCCAGGAAAATAGCCTAATTTAGGCTCTGATCCAGGGCCAGTGGAAGTTCCAGAGGAAAGGCCTCAAGAGGAGCCCCGGGGCCAGCCCCGTGGCCAAGTGGTTAAGTTCGCATGCTCCGCATTGGCGGCCCAGGGTTTCACTGGTTCGGATTCTGGGTGTGGACATGGCACTGCTCATCAGGCCATGTTGAGGCGGCGTCCCACATGCCACAACTAGAGGGACCCACAACTGAAATATACAACTATGTACTGAGGGGATTTGGGGAGAAAAAAGAGAAAAAAAGAAGAAGAAGATTGGCAACAGTTGTTAGCTCAGGTGCCAATCTTTAAAAAAAAAAGAGAGAGAGAGAGAGAGAAGAGCCCCTTCTCGTAGCCTTGGCCCCTTCTTTGTGGCTGCAGATTAGGGCACAGTTCTGAGTGTTAATCCATGTGAAGGCTGCCTCAAGAAAGCTGATTCCCTTAGGCAGCACCTGGTACCAGAGAAATTCACAGTACCTGAAGCTGGGATCTGGGGTTCCCATACCCAAGCCACATCAAGGTACCAGTCAATTCATGCATTTTATTGGCCCAGACATTAGGTTTGGAGTGTGGGCTTGAGGGTATAAAAATTCAGGTAACCCATTCCCATCACATTCTATGTCACTGAAAATTCTTCAGGCACCACAGAATATCGTGTAAATGAGGCCCCCACCCCCACCCCCACCCCCCACGCCCCCCAAGCTGCACAGCACTGATCTCTGGGTATAAGCAGCAAGCCCATGAAATCTGTTTGTAGAGAAATTCATCCTCATCTCTCCAGTCACTGTTCAGCTAATACGTTTTCCTTCTTTTGGTAAGAGTCCTGCTTTCCCATAGGAACTGGAATCTGGGAAAAAGGAAAACAGTAGTAGAAGCAGAACAAGAGTGTGGGATCACTCCTGGGTGGTACTGTCACCTCATTTGGACAGTTCACTACCTAGATGTGCTGAGTGTGCAAATTCTGTCTCATTGCCTCATCCAGTGTTTCTCTGAATAGAAGCAAATATCTGGGCACCAGGTATGACTTGTTTTGTGACCCCAGCCAGTAAGTCAGCCCTTATGAGCCACCACCTCTCCCTTGGTTAGAAGCTGTTTGGCAATGGGTTCATGGAAGACATCCCAGAATGGGAGCTACATGCTGAATTCCCTAGTACTGGCTTTGCCATCGATTGTGTGATTCATCCTCTCTGATGTTCAAGCTGTGAGAAGCAAATTTGAAATGATGGATGTGCTATATTAAATATATCAATAAGAGCAGAAGTTAAACCTTGCAAGCTGTAGGGTTTGCTTCCTCTATAAGCCTGGCTATCTCTATGGGAACTGAAGGTTGCTTCTTTAGGCCTGTAGTCGGGGAGCTAGAGCAGAGTGGAGATACGGTGGCGGAGTGAGGATGAGCCGTCTTGCACCTAATTTTTCCTCCCCTCTAAGTCTGAATACTGGCAGTGGCGAGGCAGATGGTTCTAAGGGCTCCTTTCACTTTACCGTTCATGATGACCCCACACCGCCTTTACCTCCATGCCACCTTTCCCTCCTTCTTTGGATGCTTCAATCTCTTTGAGGTTTTTCTTACCAGACGTTACTCCGCTTAGCCATTAAACAGCTTTAACTTTGATGACGTGGATATGGATGAGCACAAGGATCCACTTGGTCCCTTTGGTCACTTTTGCTTCAGTGAACTCAGTGGGATGTCCAAGAAGAAACCCTTGTGTTAGGAAGAGTTCTAAGAAGGTTCCAAAGATCCCTTCTTTTGCTAGTCACACCCTTGTATAAACTGCTCCCCTTGAGTGTAAGCTGGACCTCATGATTTGCTTCTGACTAATAGGATAAGGGAAAGGTGATGGGATATCATTTCCCTCATTAGTTTACAAGATTGTGACTTGTGTCTTGCTAGCAGACTCTCTCCTGGCTTTGATGAAGCAAGCTGCCATGTTGGAGAGGCCTACATGACAAGGAACTGAAGGTTGCCTCCGGCCAACTCCAGCCAACAGCCATCCAGGAATTGAGGCTCTCAGTCCAACAGGCCTTGAGGAACTGCATCCAGCCAGCAACTATAGAAGTGAGCGAAGAAGTGTGTATTTCCCCAGTCAAGCCTTCAGCTGAGACCCCAGCCCCAGCTGACACCTTAATTGCAGCCTTGTGAGAGACCTTGGAGCAGAGAACCCAGGTAGGCCTTGCCTAGATTCCTCACCAACAGAAACTATGAATTAATAAATATTTGGTTTTTTAAGTCACTAACTTTTGGGGTATTTGTTATATAGTAACTAACACACCCCTAAATTACTGTAACCTTGGTGTAAGATGTAGCATGGCTGGGAAGGCAGGCACCAAATGAGAGGACAACCTCCTTGACAACATTCCTGGAGATACTGTCTTCAATCTCGAAGACTATCCCCAATTCTCTTAGCTGCAGTGGTATCATTGTGCTCCCCCCAGCCCTGATTAGTCTCCAGGAGGTGAGGCCTAGGTAAGGTAGTCCTGGGTGGAATGGATGGCCAGGATGTGGGGTGTTAATCTGTCTGGAAGGGACATTGTGAGCTCGAAGTGACCCTCAGGGATCATGAGGAGTGATGATAAGGTCATTCTTCCCCTCCTCATTTTTTCCTTCCTTTTCCACTCACTCCACCATTCCTTTTTCCCTACTTGTTTTCTCCTTTTGCCCCAAATTCTGGGTGGCTGCCCGACGACCATTCCTACAAATGATAGCCAGGTGATCTCTTGGTCTTGCAATAATCCTACCAAGCTGGGCATCCTGAGGAAGTTTCCCTCGGGAGCGTCTCTGCCCTTTCCTTGAGGTGTCCTCACATGCAGGGAGACCTCATTGTTGAGCTCAGAATGTGCCTTCCAGACAGATTACCACCCCACATATAACAGATTCTTCGGCGGGACCCACCCAGTTCCTGGACCCTGCCCTGGCCACTCCAGTGTCCACAATCGCAAAACCCATCCATACGCACACCTGCACTGACTGCTCACCTGTGAGATACTCAGGAATCAGCAACTTTTTCTAAATGAAGGTAAGCTACCGTTTTCAGGAAAAGATTCATATCTCTGGTCCTTTTCAGAGCTGCGAGTTCTCTCCTCCCTTCTGCTCCAGGAAGGGTAGAGGAAGGGGAAGGGTGAACTGCTCCCCATTTCCGTTAGGGTCAGCTGAGGCGTGGGGACGTGGCCCACCACCCAGACCTCCTGAGGGAGAGAAAGGCTCTTAGGAGCAGGTGACATTCATTCCTCACCAAGAGATCCAAGAGCAACATTTCCCCCTGCCACTCACCTCAGGGCCTAAACACCCCCACACTTCCAATTCCAAAACTTTCTGAGGCAACAAGGGGAAATTCTGGCTGTATCCTTCCAGAGGACCGCATCCCACCCTGAAGCTGTGTATAGTTCAGGATAGTGAGGGAGCAGATGGAAAGACAAGTTGAGCCAAGTTCTGGACTTGAAGGGTTTTTCTCATTTTGAAAAGGCCCGGAAGTTTTTAGAGTAAACTTTTTGTACTTTTTATGAAAAAGTAAAGTGTTTTAAGTACAGGGCATCTGAATAAGGTCAAATACAGGACCCAAGATAAAACTGAGAAAGCCACTGTCAGGCCCCCTACAAGGGACTGGTCATCTTGCAGAAACCGAAAGAGGAAATCAGTCAGAGCTGACTTCCCTCCTTCCTTTCCCTGAGCATAAGCGCTGGGAACCCCAAATCCACTCCCCCAAAGCACCACACAGAGAACACTACTCTCTCCTAGCAGAAACATTTATTGAGGACGATCAGTATCCTTGGTTGTGTTAACCATGGTTCTCATCAGAGGATGTGTTCTCGTGAAAACTGCAATGCTTTCTCAACAAGGACTGAATGATTTCTTTGGGGACATTTTTCCTCCCTGGAAGTGTTGGAGAAGCATTTCCTGTTTGAATAGAAGAGTCAGATCTCTGAACACAGTGCTTTCATTAGAGGTGAGGGTGGCTGGAGGGACGTGGCATACATCATGCATGCAGGTGGGTCTTGGATGGGGCACAGACTCCCTGTAGGGTGGGGAAGGGGGTTGACTCTGGCATAAATGCTGGTCCTTGAAGGCCACAACTTTCCAGGGCTGTCTGATCCTGTCTCTTTTCTGTCTAACCCTTGTACGAAAACTCTTGTCAGGAGGGACAGCATCTTGGCTGCAGGATGTGGTCCTTGCCCATTCCCCTGGCTGTGGGTCAGAGAGCCCCGTAGTTGGAGGGATGCCCCTCGTCAGGCTCTACCTGGGCCTGCAGTTCCCCCTTCTGCTGACTTAACTCTGCAGCCTCAGGTTCGTATCTCCATGCCAGTTTCTCCTCTAGGATCTTCCCGATGGCTGCCATGAGCTCATGAGCTTCAGGAGGCCCACAGCTCACGAGAGCTTCACTTTGAGCTGGGTCTCAGAGCGCTGCAAAGGTTGACGTGAACTTGGCTTTTTGCTGGGGACTTTCCTGCCCTGTGATTTTTTTCTTGGAATTAATCCACTGAAAAAACTGCCTCATTATTTTTCTGAAGTAACTTTCAGGAGGAAACTGTTCATTCTGTGACAGATACGGGGAAGTGCCCTCTAATTCTCTGTCCTCAATAGAGTGGCTCTTCTTTCTGGCTTTAGACGTCCCAACTCCTGAATCCTCGCTTCCACATTCTCCTGCTCTGGAGTCCAGAGGTCTCACTCTCTTTGCAGCTGGTGGGAAATTCCTATCCTGGCATTTCCATGAGACATGCTTAGAGGCCCAGGGTTCCCGCTAATCTCCATTGTCCTCCAAGTGGACTTGCAGCACCTGGGAAGCTCCCATGTCCCCACTGGAGACGCTCTGGGACTGAGTCAGTGAGGAGTCGAAGGCAAGCTATGTGAAGTAAGGGATATGTCAGCGGGAGAGCCTTTAGGCTGGCTATGTTCCTTGCTCTTCAATTGAAACTTCAACTCGGTAGGGAGCTGTTTTTTAATGTCTGATGGTTTGGAATCTTGGGGAACTGGTATTTTTGATGAGGGACGTTCACTGGTCAGGGTAGTTTCTACTTTGCTCACATTGATATTTACCATTTGGGAGCTTCCCAACTTGTTGGTTGTCAAGATGTCACAAGATTGTGATGTAAGAACGCACAGCTCCTCAGCCTTGAATATCTCCCTGAAGTTCATGGTGGACGTGGAAAAATGTTTTCAATTCTTCTCCACTATCTTTTGGCCCTGAATCATGTCCTCTCTATCACTGGAACTCACATTCTCATCCCTTGGCACATGTCCAGCCCCAGCTTGCCTTGTGGGCACCTCTCAGCTGCATCTGTTATTGTCTAGTGCAGTCTTACTGTGACTCACTTTGTCTATAAAGCTGTGTGTGAGGATCTCTGAAGTCTGTCTGCCATGCTCGATTGCCTGGATGTCCTTGGCAAGCTCCCGGTCGATATCAGAGTGGGATGGTTTTAGGGACCCCTGTCCTTCGTTGCCCACAGATGAGGTAGCAGGGAGTGGAAGATCCAGGATGGGGACTGAATTCGTTGTTTGCAACTTATTTCCCTGAAAACTTTTAGAGCTTCCCTCAGGGGGCTTGGAAACCTCAGCTTTGGAATCCACCCCAGAAATATAGGTGGCTGAGGAGAGAAAGTCAAATTGGGGAAGAGGCCATGTTTTGGCTTCTCTCAACTTATAGGATTTTATGGATTCAAGAACTTTGAGGGGTAGGCCCCACCTCTGACTCACACGAACCCTATAATATGGGCTTCTAGCACCTGTCGGGTGTTGGGATCCAGAAAAGAAAGCTCTGGAGTGGTCATCTGGGGGTGGACCCCACCTACTGTTATGTTTTTCAAATTTCTGTTTTCCATATTGTTCTGGGAACTCCGAGAAGGAGGGGATGGGTTGTCCTCAGCCAGCCATGAATGACACACCCCAAGGGGGCTCCTCCCCGCAGTGATCTGCCAAAACTTCTGGCTTAGATGTAATCTAAGAATGGTTTTCATTTCATTCTGGTCTGTGTCCTTCCTTGAGACATTTAAGAGTTCATTCCCTGAGTAATTTCTTGAGTGACACACACAGCTACTTTCTGTCTCTGAGGCAGCCCTCAGACTCTTCAGTAGGTAGCATTCTGAGACCCTTGGAGGACTATCTTCTGGGCTCTTCTCTAGGATATATCCAAGATTCCTCTTCATGTCCTGCCTTAGTTGAAACTTTGTTGAGATCGTCTCATGGAAGCTTCCTGGGAAACTCAATTCAGTCTCTGCTCGATCCTTGCTACTCTGGCCCTGAAGCTGACGGAGCTGTGAGTGAGCATGTCTGCCTTTTTGCTGAGATGTTTCTGTGCATTTACACAGAGACTCTAGATTCCTACTGGCATAGAGGCAGCAGTGTGAGAATAGCCTCCTTGGAATGTGGAGCTCCATTTTATCCTGGGGTTCACTGGTGATATGAAAATGGCCAGGAAGGACAGAGACTGGTACATAGGCATGGGAGGACTGGCTGACCAAAGGAGGGGTGAGAGCTTGAGGACAAGTGGCTTCTTGAGATTTTTGGAATGCAGGGACTAAACCCCACAGACTTTCTTGTTGCTTCTGCAACATGTGCCATTTCAGGTGTTGATTTTCAGTTGAGATATGAGAGTCTGACTCAATCTGGGATCTATGGAAAGACACTCCATGGTCCCTAATCTGGGATGGAGAAGAAGATGGTAGGATTGAGAGTGGGGATTGAAGGTGGGCATGGGGCTGGACCTGAGTGAAAGGTGGGGGCTGGGATTGGGGGTTGGTCTGAGAGAAGGGTTGCAGATGTACATCGGGGAGGGGAGGAGGGTGAGAATGGGGAAGTGATGGAGATTCTTGATCCCACATCTTGACTGCAGAAGCATTACAGATTCCATTGAATAAGACAAAATGAGACCCTAGTGGGGCACTACTACTAGAAACCAGGAGAGTGGCCAGCAGGGACTCACTGTGCAGAGAGGGAAGACCCCAAAAGAGCTGGGTATATTTCTGCTGCAAGTTTTCTCCCAAAGTCTTGACATACAGTAGCTGTTGACAAATGCTCAGCTGCTCTGGTTTGCCTGTGATGTCCCAGCCAGTTTAGGGGGCTGTGGTGTCTTGTACGTCAAGTGGCTGCAATGAATTCCCTGAAGACATCCGTTGGTTTTCTGAGCACATTTGTTTTGAAAAGAGTCCTTCCTCCTTTTCTTTCTTCTGTAATATCTGGAAATCCATTCTCTTTTTTATTTGTCTTGCCAAGAATGCCTGGCCGTTAAGGCCAAGGAAAGAATGGCTGCTGGCCTCCATGTGATTGGTAGCAGAGTCTCCCCAGAGACAGGTCTCTGGTAGACGGAGGGAAACTTGCTCTCGTTGAAAATCAGAGTGTGATAATGTGGGGAGGAACATGTTCTTGGCAGGAGCCTGACAACAAGAGAATTCTGAAATTGACAGACTTGAATGGTCAGTGCCTCTGACTGTTGGGACATAAGTGGACAACCCACCAGGGCTATCTGGAGATGAGTTCTCTGGAACAGACTTCAATAAGATGGAAACCGATTTAGATTGAGTCACAGTTAAAGGGTGGTCTGTCGGTGGTGAGACAGACAGGCTTGGTGCTGTGTGATGACAAACCAGTGAATCATTGGGATTCATTATCTGGGACAAATTTGGTAAGGCGTTAATATCTTGGGAAAGGGTGCGGTCAAGAGAGAAGATCGTATTCAGAGACAGAGTGGCCTCTGGTTGGAGAATAGGCCCTGTTGCCTGGGTGTCATGTGGTGGGAGAGGGGGAAGGGCAAGGGGTTGGGGTGGGGAATGGTCTGCTGGGAAGTTGGACTCCAAGGGAGGAAAAGGCTCTGGTGGCATAGAGTGACCCGGTGGTGAGGGTGAAAGAAAGTCAGCTAAGGGTGTCATTGGGTTAGGTGAGAGGACGGAGGGGTGCGGTGGGGAAGGGTCAGGTGGAGGGGATGGTGTTAGGTCTCCTGGAGGGACTTCTGAGAAGGCGGAGGACAGAGTGAATGATGACTCAGTCCCAGAAGCTGTGGAAGCCATAGAGGACACAGAGGCAGTATCATCTTCCAGGTCCTCCAGGAACAGCAGCCGATTGACCTCCATGGTTGTGTTATTACACACCTCACAGGAGGGGTCTGGACATAGCAGTTGACGAAAGCAGGTGGTATCGTGATACTGGCCCCGGGGACTGAAGGAGACAGGATATACATAGCTGCAGCCAGGACCAGAACAAATATATGGGGCCCTGGCAGGTCTGACAGAGTTAGGGGCACCCATTGCATACTGTCCTTTCACATCCCCCCACTTCCTTGAGCTCACAATCTATGTTATTTCCTTCTCCCTAAGACTTTCACAATCTGGATTTCAAAATCTGAGGATTTTCCCTCCCTTATCAATCTCACGTTTCACTGAGGCCCTAGAAATTCTTAGACCCTGCTAAGAAGCGGGATACAGGAAAGAAGGATTGTATTTAGTCACCTTTGCAGCAGAGAAAGCACCTTCCTTGCCTCCTCTGCTTCACTCTGGCAAGCTCTCCAACCTGGGAAACCAGGAAAGTGATGAAGACAGAAGCAAAGAGATATTTTAGGAGGCAGAGTAGAATGTCCTGTATGGTACCCTTGGTAGATTGGACTTGGAGAGCTCCAAGAATTGGGATTCAAGATCACACGGTTAATGATAATAATAAAGCTCACGTATGTATGTTGCTTTATCATTCACAAAGGGCTTTCATTCATATATGTATGTCATCCTATGTGAGGCTCAAAAACACCATGTGAGGAACATAGGTCACTGGTTACTTCAAGGAAGAATCTGATCATCCAGGAAGTCAAAGTACTTTCACAAGGTCAGGAGACAGAAGTTCTGACTCTTGACATCTCATACGGCCACTTATTGGGAAACGCCCATTGCCCAGGTCCATCACTGCTTCATGCCCAGATGTGGGCAGAGCAGGAATCTGAGAAGTGTTTCAGATTCTGACTGCTTTCCCATGATCCTCTCCTCTGAGGGCTCTGTTTTCTGAGAGGGACTGTATCTAGTGACTGACATCCTCAGAGACCATGGACCTGGGACCTTATGGAGAGGACAGGAAGGGTCACCCTTGGAGAGCTCAGGTGGGATAGGTAGAACCTTACCACTTGGTGTTCCACCTTTTCTTCTCCTCTTAGCTCTGCCCTGACACTGAGAACGAAAAGAAAAGAAGGAAGGGCTGGGACTCATTGGTCTCACTTCTCTGTTTAGGAAAGTCAGATATTTGTTATCCAAGAATAATATGACTCTCTATTTTAATTCCTATAATTTTGCATTCCTTCCTTTTATTAATTTTTATAGGTGATAAAATACTTTCAGTTTTTCCTGCTTTGAAAACCTTGAAGGAGGATTTTTGGCTAGAGTTCACACTTGATGTTCTCAGTCAGAAGTCCTCTGCTCAAGGAGGGCATAGACTCTGAGGCCCACAGTCACATCTGTGCTTCCTCAGATAGGCCCCTGTATCCTGGAACAGAGCTCACACTCCAGTGTCTGCTCAGAGACTCAGCTCTGTTCTCCTGATCTGCCCAACACGAAGGAAGGCTTGGCAAGTGGCGCCTGACATGGCAAGATGACTCATGATCAAGTGCTGGGAACGGTGTTCTCCTACACAGATCTGAAACGCTAAATAACTGAATCAAGGACTACAGAATCACTGTTTGGGATTTTATTTGGGAACCTACCAGCACACCCAGATGGTCTGTGAGCTTTAAATGGAATCCTTAGTCCTCCCTGAAGCCCTAGTTCTGCCTGTTCTCTTCCCCTAAAAGAGCAATGGTCTGTCCTCTCCTCAGACTTCCCATTTTAGGTGTCTCTCTGGCCCAGCCAAACTCATTTAAAAATGTGAGAAAGGGAACAGGAAAATAAAGAATTATCCTTTGAGGAGCGACTTTTGGTTCCAGCTCCAACACTTAAAGATCTTGGGAGTCTTTACTACGGTCCTTAGGAGAAGCAAAAGCTGAGCAAACTGAAAATCAATGGCTTTTCTTGAAGTCACCAGAGAATTGAGGTTGCAGGGCAAACTACTACCCAAAATCTTCAGAGAGGGTGAATGCAGAGAATCACAGTTAAGATCAGCTTACCTGGAGCAGAAGCCACTAGAGCCATAAACTGGTAGAAACACGTAAAAGACACTGACAAACTGCTGAGGATGCATGTGGGCTAGCATGAAAGTGAGAAACTCCTGGAGGACCATTTAAGGGGAGGCCCCACCTACTCGTGAGTTTTACTTCCAGGAACCCTACTAAGTTTTCACAGTGAAGAACCATGAAGAAACTCTGATGTTTCTGGCATGGGAGGGTGGGGGAGAAAGGTTACCATTTTGAAAGGACTTTGAAATATCCCCTGAGTGTGCTCCGTAATAGAAGCCTCCTCAGCAGGGGAAAAGAGTACCAAGCCTTATCCCACGTGGGTGAAGGGCAATTACCCAACTGCAGCCCTCTGTAGCCTTCCTGTCTCATCTAAAGAGTTCAAAGAAAAGAAAAAAAAGCTTAGAAACACTTGTGAAGGTCACAACCCAGGGACACAGGCCCACTAAAAGATTTAATTATATCCCCTCCCTTAACACCTTCCCACCGCCTCCCCAGGGCTGCAGTATAGTGATGGGATCATAGCTGAAAGAGTTGCAAGGCATAGGCTCTGTTTAAGGAGGAGATTTAGGGGAACCTAAAGACACAAGAAACACAAAAACAAGGACACTAGAGGAAATTGAAGCCTCTGACATGCACAGCTACGGTAAATATTAAACACAGCCCAACACCTAGCCAGATGAGCATAAAACTTCACACTAAAGGTTTATTTATTTCAGTTCCTATTTCCTAATACAGCATGTCTGGCTTTCAACCAAAAATTACAAGGCATGCTAAAAGGCAAGAAAAAACAGTCTAAACAGACAAAGCAAGTATCAGATGCACATTCACATTGACACAGGTTTTGGAAGTATCACACATAGAATCCAAAATAACCATGATTAGTATGTTAAGGGCTCTGATGGAAAAAATAGATGGCACACAAGAACAGATGAGGAATGTCAACAGACAGAGGGAAATTCTAAGAAAGAATCAAAAAGGAATGTTAGAAACCAAAAACACTACAAGAAATGGAGAAGGCCTGTGATTGGCTCATCTGTAGATTGCATACGGCCAAGGAAGGAATATGTGAGTTTGAATATATGTCAATAGAAACTTTGCAAACTGAAATGCACAGAGAAAAAGAAAAAAAATTTTAAAGCCCAGACTATCCAAGAACTGTGAGACAGTTTCAAAATATGTAGCATGTGTAATTGGCATACCAGAAGGAGAAAAGAGAAAGAACAGAGTAGAAAAATATTTGAAGTAATAATGGCCAAGGATGTTCCAAAATTAATGACAGGTTAACGATAGATTGTAGAAGCTCAGAAAAGACCCCAACAAGATAAATACTAAAAAAGTCTATACTTGGACATATCGTCTTCAAACTGTAGGAAACCAAAAGATAAATCTTGAAAGAATCCAGAGGAAAATAAACACCCTACATCTAGAAGAACAAGGATGAGAATTGTGGGATTCTCATCATAAACCATGCAAGCAAGAAGAGAGTGAAATATTTAAAGTGTTGAAAGAAGAAAAAACACCACCCACCTAGAATTTTATATCTAGTGAGATTATCATTCAAAAGTGAAGGAGAAATAAAACCTTTCTCAGACAAACAAAAACTGAGGGAATTCATCAGCAGCAGACCTGCTCTGCAATAAATATTTTTTAAAAGTTCCTCAGGGAGAAGGAAAATGATAACTTGGATCTTGATTAAAAAGAGGAAGAGAAGGAATAAATTAAGGTAAAATGAAACTTTTATTTTTCTTATTCTCAATTGAGCTAATAATAATAGTGACAATGTATTGGGTGATTATAGTATATGGATAAGTGAAAGGAATGAAAACAATGTTACAGAGGACTTACATTACTTATAAACGTATATTACAAACTCTACAGCAACCACTGAAATTTTTTTAAAGAACAATTGATATAGTAAGAGATGAAAATGGAATCATAGAAAATGCTTGTCTAAAACCAGAAAACGCAGAAAAAGAGAAGAAAAAAGAATAGATATAATGAATAGTAAACAGTTATAGACATTGTAGGTATGAGTCCTACCGTATTTTAAAAAAATCGCTAAATATAAATCGTGTAAATTCACCAATTAAAAAACAGAGACTGTCAGTGGATAAAAAAACAAGACCCAATTAAATGTTGTATACAAAATGCCCACTTTAAAAATAAAGATACAGATAGATTACAAATAAAGACAGAGAAAAATGTACCCTGCTAACACTAACCAAAAGAAAACAGGAGTAACTATATTAATTTCAGACAAAGCAGACTTCAGAACAAGGAAAACTATCAGGGATAAAGAGGGGTATTACATAACCATAAAGGGTCCATGCTCCAACAAGACACACAGTCCTCAACATGTATACATCGAACAACATAGTGTCAAAATATGAGGCAAAAACTGGTAGAACTGCAAAGAGAAATAGTTGAATCCATTGTTATGTTTGGAGATTTCACCCTCTCTCTCAGAAATGGACAGATTCAGCAGGCAGAAAATCAGTATAGATGCAGTCGACCTGAACAGCACCATCAGTCAACGTGATCTAATTGACATTTTGTAGAGTACTTCATCCGATAATACACATTCTTCTCAAACTCTCATGGAACATTCACCAAGATAGACCACGTTCTTGGCCACAAAACACACTTTAATAATAAATAAAATAATAATAATAATAAAATAAATAGAGATTGGACAAAGTATGTTTTCAGACCATAATGGAATTAAACTAGGAATCAATTACAGAAGGATAGCTGGAAATCCTAAAATGTTTGGAGATTAAACAACACGCTACTAAACACATTGGTCAAGGAAGAAGTCTCAAAGTATTTTAAGCTAAATGAAAATTAAAATAGAACTTATTAAAATTTATAAGGTATAGCAAAAGCAGTACTTAGGGGGAAATTGATAGCATTGAATGCATCTATTTGAAAAGAAAGATTTGATATTTCTGAGGGACCTGATTTACTTACCTGATTGATGTCTCTCTCTTTCCGAAATATTGGGAAACATGGGCTCCTCTTTAGGTAGCAGAGTGACAGAAGAAGGAGCCCCACCCCACACAGGAAGGCAGGGATGGGAATACCTAGGAACTCACGCTGGAGCTCAGCCGTGGTGCATTAACATTCCTCAGACAAAGAGGGTGATCTGCATCACCAGAAGTGCACTGCCACCTCAGGCAGCTGGGCGTTAAGAGTGCACATTCTAGACTAGAGTTCCAGGCCCGCATCACAGAGCCTTAGCATAGACACCAAAGGTTCTTGATGGTCGGGGAGGGGAAAACACAGAAGTGATGAACCCACAACCCTTCCCCCACCATCCAGGCCAGCAAATCAGTCCACCCCTGAGGCCCTTTAGATCCTTCCAACTTACCTTCCAACTCCACATATTCACCATAGCATATATTTCACCTTGGTGAAATTTTCTATTTATTCTGTTACCCAGCTATTACCTAAGAGCCTTTTATTGCTTGGTGATCTCCTTTTGGACCCCCACGTCATCTTTGAAAGTCGGTCCTGTGCCCAGGGATTTACATCCCCAAGATCTACTCGGCCTTCAACTAAAACTTCCCCTCATACATAATGTGTTTTTACCTGTATGAAACCAGAAATACACTCAGCAGCAGCCCCACCTCCCGTTATCTCCTCAAAAGAATCCCCTATCACCAAAAAGCATGAGAGAACAGAGTAGCCTGTATCAACCAACAGAAAGCATGAGAAAGAGGGCCACAAGGGCGTGGCACATCCATGGACCCAGGGCAAACAACTTGAAAATGTTTGGTAGTTCTTCTTTTCCCCGAATCCCTCTTAGGCTAGTCAGCCTCTAAAGGTTCTCAAATCTGGCCCCCTCCACCCATACGGTGTCTCACCCTACTGCTCCCTATTTTTCTCTGCCAAATCCCCTCCTCCCAGCAAAATTTTAAACTTTTCCATTATTTTACAGAGCAATTGTGCTGGACCATGACCTGCAGGGTCAAACTCATCTTGATTTAGGGACTAGGCTTCTCTTTAGCATAACTTCTAGTGAGCACAGTTGTAATCATATTTGACAGTACCTTTAGATTTTTTTTGAATCACACCTGTGGTTACTTCTTCCATGAAAGGTTTTATGATTTTTTTCCCCATCTACTTTCTATCTTTTCCCCAAAATTCCCATTGACATCTCTGTACCTTTTTAAACAATAATGTCATTTTTGTTGATGGTGTATATATATTTATTTCATCTCCCCCCACGCTAGCTAGTCATTTAATAGTTATAACTTTTACAGCTTCATTGTTCAGTGCTAAACTGCTGGAATGAAGCCCTGTGTCATGTCCTCCCTTTGCCTGCCCGCATTCCCTCGCTGAGTCTGATGAATCTATCTTGGCCGCAGACACCCAATCCTTTCCCTCCCATGTGAGAGGGTTTACCAGTAATGACAGCTCCTTTCTTTCCCTGTCTTCTCCCTCATCCACAGCTTCACCATCGTCTCTACCCAAAAGGAAGGTACACTTCAAGCCCACCCCTCTCATGTACCCTCCGTCGACTGCAGGAGGTCTCTGTTCAGACAAATCCCTCTATGTATCTTTGCTTCTCTGGCATTGTTTTTTTTTATAGCAAGTCTGGTCCTGACTGCCCCTAAGGTCCCCAGGACTCATGATTGTAAAATCATCCTTTAAAGTCTGAGCAAGATAAGCTCCACCAACAATAGTTTCAGGTGGGGCCGGCCCCATGGTCAAGTGGTTAAGTTTGCACACTCCGCTTTGGTGGCCCAGCGTTTCGCCAGTTTGGATCCCGGGCGCGAACATGGCACATTCATGGACATCCGTGTGTGTGTGTGTGTGTGTGTGTGTGTGTGTGCTGATATAGAGAGAAAGGGGAGGGAGGGAGCGGAGACAGAGACAAAGTGGAGAGATATCGAAAATGGGTCAAAATACTAATGGGTACACCTGGATAAAGGGTATATGGTTCTTTACCATCCATGCAACTTTTCCACAAGTTTATCTTTAAATAAATACATTTTAAAAATGGACCGTTGGCTGTTGTCCCAAATTTTGCCTAACCTTTGAAATTTCTGGCTTTGATTCCCGCACCTGCCATCGCTAGCCTACCCAGACCCCAGAAGTGTGCAATGGTGACTTTAAAACAGTTGTCGCAGGTTCTGTCCCAGGCAAGAAACCCTGGATCCTCTTTGCACATTTAAAGTGTGCTAACATTTCAACAGGGTTTCACAAAATACTGGAAAAGAGCATCCCCCCCCAAATTTTTTTTTAGAAAATTATACATAATATAAAACAAGAACCAAAGGAAAGAACAAAATATTCAACATGTGTACAGCATGAAACCCTTAATTTCTTCCTTATCTGGTGCCACCGGGTCATCCGTCTTCTGGGGTTTTGTGGTGTGAGTTGGTTTGCCGGCACTTCCTCTGCTCTGCTAGTCAGTTACCACTCCTGCTCCGGATTTCCGTCTTCAAAAATTGTGTTGACATCTTTTGTCATAGCTTCTCCCCTTCTTGTCATCCTCAAGGGCCTTATTCTTTTTAAATCCTTTACTTGTTTTGGCAGCTTTATTGAAATATAGTTCACATACTATACAACTTACCCATTTAAAGTGTATAATTCCATGATTTTTAGTATATTCACAGATGGGTAACCATCACCACAGTCAATTTTAAAGCATTTTCATGACTTCAAAAAGAAACTTCATAACCTTTAGCTGTCATGCCCCTGTCCTCTCATCCCCCCAGCCCTAAGCAACCACTAGTCTACTTCCTCTCTCTCTAGATTTCCCTGTTCTGGACATTTCGTATGAATGGAATCATGTGAGGTTATTTGTGACTGGCCTCTTTCACTTCTGCATAATGTTGTCAGGGTTTGTGCATATTGTAGCATGTATCAGTACTTTTTATTGCCAAAAAATATTACATTGTGTGGATATACCGTAATTTATTTACCCATTCGTCAGTTGATGGACGTTTAGGCTGTTTCCGTCTTTTGACCGTTATGAATAATACTGCTATGGACATTTGTGTACAAGTTCTTGTGTGGACATATGTTTTCATTTCTCTTGAGTGTATAGCTAGAAGTGGAGTTTCTAGGTAATATGGTAATTGTGTGTTTGACTTTTGAGGAACTGCCAGACGGTTTTCCAAGACATCCGCACCATTTTTCATACCCACCAGCAGCATAGAAGGGTATCAGTTTCTCGGCCTTCTAACACTTGCTATTATCTAACTTTTTGATTCTAGCCATCCTGTGTGTGAAGTGCTATCTCACAGTGGTTTTGATTTGCATTTCCCTGGTGACTAATGATGTGGAGCATCTTTTCATGTAATATTTTACTTTTGGGGAAGGAGAGGAGATAAAAAAGTGTTTGATCTCCTGTGTTTAACTCATCATACAGTAGCTCGTTTTAAATGTATTACAGGGAAAAAACTTTCTTCTAAATCTTTGAAAACACTTGCATGGTGATGTGAAGTCCTTATCACATGTACAGTTTTCTCCTTCTTGGATCTCTACGTGCTGCAGTCACTGTGTGACTGAGGGACTGCAACACCGTGCACTGCATTTGCTTAGGAAGATTCCTTTCTGCGTGGGGTGGAGGGAGGAGTTAACTCAGTGACTTCTCAGGCTTGACTACAGGGCTGAGCAGAACTGATGGCCAGAGCATCTGAAGCTCAGTGCGTTTCCTCCCCATGGCTCTGTCCATCTGTTTTGGGTCAGTGAGCTCCACAGGTAGTAAATGTCAAAGAAACGCGAGAGCTGTGACATGGGCACAAAGCATACACCTGAGAGACGGATGGCAGGATGTTCCCATGGGCTTTTGCCCCTTAACCGTAGTGTAGGAGACGGGCCGTATCACACGTGCCTGATGATAACTGTGAAAGTGGGGTAAGGGGTACATGGGACGTTCCACTGCTCTTGTGCATGTTTAAACATTTCTGTAATAGAAAGCTTAAAATAATGAAAGAAGCTGGGTGCCTCCTAAAGAGAGGGAGGGGACGAGAGGATACCTGGCAAGGGGGCTCAGTCCGTCAAGACGAGGGTTCAGCTCTCTCAATAAGGACATTTCAGGATGTGTAATCATTGAGGTTAGGAAGGAAACCTCTTTTCATATAACAGGAAAGAAGGAAAGGAGGAACGGGAAAAGGTTTTTGTGAAGCTTTATTGACGGAAAGTTCCTGTCTCATGACTTCTAGTTCCTCTGTGATCAGTGGTCCAGCACATCTACTGAGCAAATGGAGACAGCCTAAATTTGAGGAAAGTGAAGGAGATTTGAAATAAATTTGAGTGTCCCTGGAGAGAGAATGGAATAAGGAAACAGCGACCTAAGCTCCATTTGTCTTGTTCTCATGTTAGTAAGCATGGGATAATTCTTTGTGGAATGAGTGAGTGATTTCCAGCTAGTGCTGGGGCTGAATTTACTGTGGCATCGGTAGACTCCATTGTGAGATTTAATCCAATAGTGATCAATTAGTTATAGGAAGGCATTTCTGGGAAAGGCAGAGAGATGGGATTTTGCCAGACAGGCAGGATTAAAAGGGACTGGATGGGGCCCATTAGTAGCGGAGCTTTTTAAATGTTGGTTAGCTGACAGACCATCGAGTCTACCCCGGAGAGGGAGGAAATGTAAACAAGAGCTTGACCGACAGACAAGGAGTAAGTGGAAAAATGAAGGGCCTGGAGTTGAAAAGTTAACAAGGGGCATATGAATCAGAAGAATGAGAGACGAGGCCAAGGGGTGGAATGTCCGACTGTAATAATCTGGATGGCTGAAGTGTTCCTGGTGATAAGCTCTGGAGTGTGGCAGTAACTACACTGGAATGGAAGGAAAGGACCCTAAGATGAGATGATGTAGAAACTGAGAGGCTGGTCTTTGGCCGGTCTATCCACATCGATGGTAGAGCCCTCCATGGCCTCCTCACCTCTTCAAGTCTCCCGCCCTGGGCCCCATCCCCCTCCCAGGACCTCCACAGAATCTGCATTCTTTCTTTGACCTCAAGTTTCAGACATTGTGGGTTCAATGGCATAACTCTGGACAAGAAGATACAAGTGTGGAGTGAGAGAGGCTGTAGTGGACACCGGTTTTGTTTTTGGTTTTCGTTTTAACACCTAGCATTCACAAGCCTTTCTGGGAAAACTACCTCCAGTGCCCTCTGGGATACTCACCCCATTTGTGTAGTGTGTGTGTGTGTGTGTGCGCGCGCGCGTGCGTGTTCGGTTTTGTTACAATAGTTACCATTATACTTGTATCTTTTCTAATGTCCTCAAATTCCTTTCCCTTACTCGGAGTCATATTTCGTTTGTCACCTATATCTTGACCCCCTCTTATTGCTTATAGATCATTTTATTCTATTTTTCCCTTTTTCTCCTCCCTTCCATTTTTAAAATCATGTTGTTTTTAGAAAACAAAATTGGTATTTTATTTTTCCACCCTTGTAGCCCTCTTTATTTTACTTAGACGTCTACAACTTAATGTATTTAACGCTCACCATCATAATGCTTTTTGAATTTTGCCCCAGTTGACACTCAGCCAATTTTTGAGTCCCAGTCTGTCTAAGTGCAGTTGCCTTTCCTCCAAACCCCTATTGTAAGGGTGGGTATGTGAGCAGTCCATGGTGAGACCCCCATATATCTGTAACCTGGTGCATAGTCTGGGACTCACCTCTGGTTCATGAGCTGCAGGTGTTCTGGGGGAGACCAGCCATGGCTCCACCAAGGCCGTGAATATCAGAGGCGGCACTTCCATCCCGATAGGTGAACTGTACACACTAAGGGCAAGATCTTGTATATTCCTATTAAGCATAGATGGAAGGAAGGCAGCAAGATCACCTTCCCCAAAGAGGGGGATGCCATGCCTGATGACCTCCCTGCAGATGTTGTTTAGTATTCAAAGAACAGCCCAGTGCCTTTTTGGAATAAGGCATCAGTGTGCTGTGCAGTGCCTGGATCAGCCTCAAGGTGGTGATGCCTGGATCAGATTGAGGAGGGGGCGGGGGGAACAGGACAGGGTCACCATATGGATGATGAGGCATAAAGCTTTGTTCTACCAGCAAGGTCCTTCTTTCCCCTCTTCATTTTTTCTTCCCTCCTCGCTTACTCCAAGTCATCTTTTCCTTACTCTCAGCTTTATTTTATCCTGGGAGGTAGGTGGCTACCTGGTCAACATTGTTACTACTGGCAGCTGAGTGATGCTTTTGCTCTGCAACAAAATATCATTTGGCAGTCTGAAGAAATACCTACAGAGGGGAACCACTTCCCCCAGGTGCCTTTCCAGTAGGGAAACCTCAATGTAAAGTTTAAAGTATTCTTCCCTAACACATTAATATGACTCGCATGACAGATTCTTAAGGCGCGTCTGTGCTGTTCCTAGCCCCTCCCCCACCAGCCCAGGATCCACTGCAGCAATACCCTCCCCCACCCCCCAAATCCCATTCAGGGTTCACCCCCTGTGGGGTCCTCTGGTCACTGACCTCTAAATCATGATGAAGCCACTGTTTTTTCTTCATTGTTGTTTTATGAATTGCATACCTATTCTTGACCCTCTTCGGATAGAGAACACCTGTCTTCCCTACTCTCTGAAGGATGTAAAACATTCAGTGAGCGGAAGGTGTGAGCTGCTCTACACTTTCGTTAAGGCTAAGCGAAGAGGCAGGAGGCAGAGCCCACCTCCTCAAACTTCATCAGGGAGGAAATGGGCTTTTGGGGGCACGTGATATCTCTTTGTCAACAAGAGCTCCAGAGCACTGGTGACCTTTTAGAAGCCAGAGGAAGCAATCAGTAAGAGCTGAACTCACTCCTCCTTTTCCCTAAGCACAAGCCCTGAGTTACCTGAAACCCATGCCCCCAACACAGGACACAGAAAAGACATCACTATTATTAGAGAATCATTTATTGGGGAGAATTAATATTCTCCACAAGAAGGAATTATTTTGCGGTGGGAAATTTTCCGCTCTCGAAACGCTGGAAAAGCGTTTTCTGTTGACATAGAGACGGATCCCTAAACATAGTGCCTTTAGCAGTGGTGAGAACAGCTGGAGGCCCCTGGGCCAGCTTGACGCCTGCAGGTGGAGCTTGGATGGGGCACATGCTCCCTGCGGGGCACAGATAAGGGACGCTTCTGATCCAATAGCTGATCTTTAAACGCCATGACTTTCTGAGGGTGTCTGTTCTGGTCTCTGATCCGTCTAGAACATGTAGGATAATTCTGGCCAGCAAAGACAACTTCTTGGTGGCAGGACTTGGTGCTTGGCACTTTACAGGAGGGAGCCCTGTAGTTGGAAGGATGCCCCTGGACGGGCTCTGCCTGGGCCTGCTCTTCTGCCTTCTGGTCAGTTTTCACAAACTTCCTCAGGGAAGGAAGGGGCTCTTGAGGGCGGGTGACCTCTGCTGCACACCGCTGCCCCAGTTTCTCCACTGGGAACTTCCCAGGGACCGTCCTGGTCTTCTGAGCCGTGGTGGTCCCAGTAACGGCAGCTCTCCCTTTAACCAGGCCTCTGCTCTGTGCAGATGATATGGGGCTGCCCTTTTCCTGGGGATGTTCTTGGTTTTTGCCTTTTGTCCCAGGACGAAGCCATTGAAAAATGTGGTTCATCTTTTTTCTGAACACACTTTCAGGAGGAGGCTGTGCCTTCTGTGATGAGGTCTGGGAAGACTTGCTCCCAAGCGTCTCCTCTGATGCTGTGATCTGAGTAGGGAAACTCTTTCTTGTAGGTTGGGATGTCCCCAACCCTGCATCCCCTCCACCAAGCTCTTCTTTGTTGGTGCCCGGAGGGCTCACTCTCATTGTAGCTGGTGGGAATTTCTTATCCTCGTACCTCTTTCGATCTTTCTTAGGGACCCAAGGCTCCTGCCGCTGCTGCCTGCTGATCCCAGTGTCCTCCAGATGGACATGCAGCACCTGGGAAGCTCCCATGTCCCCACTGGAGACACCGTGGGCATGAGTCAGTGAGGCCTTGCAAGTCAAGCTCTCTGAGGCAGGGGACCTGTCAGTGTGTTGGCCTTGGACCTGGCTCTGATTCCTCTTCTCTAGTTTCGACTTTAATTCCCTAAACAGATGTTCCTTAAGATCCGATGACTTCGGGTCTTGGGGAACTTGTCTTTTTGGTGCAGGGCTTTCAATGGTCCCAGTAATTTCTATTTTACTGTGATTCTCACGTATCCTTTGGGAGCTTCCTGGCTTGCTGGTTGTCAACACATTAGCAGTTTTTGACTGCAGAGCATTGAGCTCCTTGGCCCTGAATATGTCCCTGGCCGTGCTGTGCACGGAAAAGGGTTCCGACTTCATCTTTTTGTCCTGTCGCCCTTCTCTTCTATCACTGGGACTCACTCTCGCATCCTTTGTCTCATGTTTGGCACCAGCTTGCCTTGCAGGCAGCTCTGGGGGGCATCGGTTGCCTAGCTGAGTAAATTTCTGACTCGCTTTGCCTGTGATGCCACATGTGACAGGCAGATGAGTCTGCCTGGCACCCTTACTCCTCTGAACAACCTCTGCAATCTCTTGGTTGATACCAGAGGGTGATTGTCTCGGCACCCCTTGTCCTTGCCTGCCCATAGGTGAAGTAGCAGGGCAAAGACGATCCAGGACCAGGGCTGAATTTGTTTCCACTTTTTCTTGAAGAGCAGATTTAGAGCTTCCTCTATGGGGCTCGAAGCCCTCGGATTTGGAGTCCACTTCCAAAGTTGGGTTATTTGAGGGGGGACAGTAGAAATAGGTCAAGGATTGGGATGCAGCATCTTCCGATTTAAACGCCTGTATGGATTCAAGGACCCTGCAGGGAAGGCCCCACTCCATTCTCATACGAAAGCTTTTAATATGGGTTTCCATCATCTGTTGTGTGCTGGAATCAATGAAGCAAAGCTCCTGGAAGGTATTCAGGGAGGAGTCCCCACCCACTGAAGGTGGCAAACTCCTCTGTGTTATGTGGGTGCGGGATTTGTCAGAAAGCAGCAATGTCTGCTTGATGGCATGCCATGAACTGCGCACCGTCCCAGGGAGCCGAGCCTCACTGATTTCCTCAAACTTCTTGCTCAAATGTGCTTTCAGGACATTTTCAAGTTGTTTCTGATCTAGACTTTCCTCCAAGGCCCTTGAATTTTTCCCTGACAGACTTGCCACGTGACTATTTAGGTCTTTCTCAGAGTCATATGCCGGATCCTTATCTGAAGAGCTCTCTGGGACACTCAACAGATGAGCTTTGGGGCCGTTCTCTGGGCTATGCCCCTGATCCTTCCCCATCTCCTTCTCTACCTCAAGCAGTTCTGAACCCCTCTCATGGAAGCTTTTGGATTGGCTCAATCCAACATTTAGATCTTTGTTCACCGAGATCCGTGAGAGTCCACGATTGCTCTCTGACTTAGCTATCTCTGAGAAATCTCTTGGAGGCATCATCAGTGACAGACACTCACAGATCCTGCGGGGCAGGCCCCACCGGTGTTGGATGAGCCTCTTTCGAAGGTGATGTTCCAGTTTCTTCCTCAGCTCATCACTGAGAGGAAACTCTACGGGAAGGATGGAGATGCAGGCATGGGCCTGGGAGGCCTGATGGTAAGGAAAGTTGGGAGCTGAAGAACAAAATTCTTCCTGAGATCTTTGGACTACAGAGGGGGAACCCCACAAACTTTCCTGTTGCTTCTGCAACACTTTCCATTCCAGTTGTTGAATTTCAGATGAGGTGAGAGACTCTGATTCATCCTGGGGTCTATGGTGACACACTCCACAGGTCCTTATCTGGGGTAGAGGACCAGATGGTAGGATTGGGAGTGGGGATTTAAGGTGGGCCTGGGACTTGACCTGAGTGAGAGGTAGGGGCTGGGATTGGGGCAGGGTTTGAGGCAAGGGTTGGGGCTGGATCTCAGGCAAGGATGGAGGTGGGCGATGGAGAGGTACTGGGGATTCTTGGCCCATGGAGGCATTTGGGATGGTATTGAAAAGGAAGATTGTGGTGCAGTCACTTGAGTCACGGATAGCAGAGGGCAAGGACTCGCTGTGCAGAGATGGGAGACCCCAGAAGAGCTGCATACATTTTTCCTGTAAATGGTCCCCCAAGATTTTAGGATATGGGGGCTGCTCATGCATGTGCAGCTCCTTTGGGTTGCCTGCACTGCTCCAGAAAGGAAGGGAGAATGCTGAGTCACACTCATCAGCATTTGACTCTAACATTTTCCCCGAAGGATTTAGTTGGTGGCCTGGCGTAAGTTTTTTTGGAAAAGAACCCTTCTCCTCCTTTTCCTTCCACATCAGGAAATCCCTCCTCTTTCGGACTTGTCTCTCCAGGAGTGCCAGGACATGAGGGCTGAGAAATGAGAGGTTACCAGGTTCTATAAGGTTAGCTGTAGGGTGTCTCTCCAGAGAGGACTCTGAAGAATGGAGGGCAAGAAACTCCCGATTAAAATCACATGGTGCCAAGGTGGACGGTGCTAAGAACAAGTCTTTGGCACAAGCTTGCCACCAGGATAATTCTGAAATTGACAGGCTTGAATGGTCAGTGCCTCTGACTGTTGGGACATAAGTGGACAACCCACCAGGGCTATCTGGAGATGAGTTCTCTGGAATAGACTTCAATAAGATGGAAACCGATTTAGATTGAGTCACAGTTAAAGGGTGGTCTGTCGGTGGTGAGACAGACAGGCTTGGTGGTGTGTGATGACAAGCCAGTGAATCATTGGGATTCATTATCTGGGACAAATTTGGTAAGGGGTTAATATCTTGGGAAAGGGTGCGGTCAAGAGAGAAGATCGTATTCAGAGACAGAGTGGCCTCTGGTTGGAGAATAGGACCCGTTGCCTGGGTGTCATGTGGTGGCAGAGGGGGAAGGGCAAGGAGTTGGGGTGGGGAACGGTCTGCTGGGAATTTGGACTCCAAGGGAGGAAAAGGCTCTGGTGGCATAGAGTGACCCGGTGGTGAGGGTGAAAGAAAGTCAGCTAAGGGTGTCATTGGGTTAGGTGAGAGGATGGAGTGGGGCGGTGGGGAAGGGTCAGGTGGAGGGGCTGGTGTTAGGTCTCCTGGAGGGACTTCTGAGAAGGCAGAGGACAGAGTGAATGATGATTCAGTCCCAGAAGCTGTGGAAGCCATAGAGGACACAGAGGCGGTATCATCTTCCAGGTCCTCCAGGAGCTGATTGATCTCAGCAGTTGTGCTATTACACACCTCACAGGAGGGGTCTGGGCATAATAGTTGACGAAAGCGGGTGGTATCGAGACGCCGGCCTAGGGGCCTGCGGGAGACAGGAAGTAGAAAACTGTAGCCAGGACCAGAACAAGGAAAGGAGGACCTGCTGGCCTGTCAGGGGAGGGGCCACCTGAAGCCTGCTGCCCCTTCACAATGCCCCACGCCTATGACTTCACCATACACTCAGCAGCCCTCACCCCAAGGCCTTCATTCACATACCCGTTCCTATGGCAAACCCCTCTCATGGCTACTGCAGGCTGTACTGAATCCCTGGAATTGCAGAGAACATGTTAAAGAGGGATCAGGAAAGAAAAGACTAGTCACCTTTTCAGAATAGAAATTAGCCTCCTTTTCTCCTCTGTTTCCCTCTGGTAATTTCTCCAACCTGGGAAACCAGAAGAGTGAATTACATGTAATAAAGGTAGAAGCATAGGTGTTACACAGGAGTCCCTTTATGGGAGACCCTTGGGATATTAACTCTGAAAGCCCCAAGAATCAGTAGATGTGGTCAAACGGTCAATGATAATATTAATAAGGTTCACATGTGTTTGTTGCTTCATTTATAAAGTACTGTCACATACGTTATCCCATGGGATTTTCAAAACCCCCATGTGAGGAACATAGGTCAATGGTTACCTCGAGGAGTCTGATCATCCAGGAAGTCAACGTAGTTTCTACAAGGTCAGGAGACAGAAGTTCTGACTCTTGACGTCTCCCACGGCCACCCACTGGGCAACACCCATTGTCCAGGCCCATCACTGCTTCATGCCCAGAGCTGGGCAGAGCAGGAATCTGAGAAATGTCTCGGGTTCTGACTACCTTCCCATGAGCCTTTCCTCTGAGGCCTCTATCTTCTGAGAGGGACTCTATCTAGCGACTGACATCCTCAGAGACCATGGACCTGGGACCTCATGGAGAGGACAGGAAGGGTCACCCTTGGAGAGCTCAGGTGGGATAGGTGGAACCTTACCACTTGATGTTCCACCTCTTCTTCTCCTCTTGGCTCTGCCCTGATGCTGAGAACAAAAAGAAAAGAATGAGGAGCGAGGACTTAGTTGGCTTGCTCCTCTCTCTAGGAAACTCAGATATTCATCCAAGATTAACGTCACTCTCCATTTTTATTACTAGCACTTTGTGTTCTTTCCCTTTCTGAATTTCTAAAGGTGATAAGATACTTTCAATTTTTCCTTCTTTGAAAAACTCGAAGGAGGATTTTTGGCTAGAGTCCACACTTGATGTTCTCAGTCAGAAGTCCTCTGCTCAAGGAGGGCATAGACTCTGAGGCCCACAGTCACATCTGTGCTTCCTCAGATAGGCCCCTGTATCCTGGGACAGAGCTCACACTCCAGTGTCTGCTCAGAGGCTCAGCCCTGCTCTCCTGATCTGCCCAATACAAAGGACGGTTTGGTCGAATGACGCCCGACATGGGAATGTGACTCGTGATCCAGTGTTGGGAACAGTGTTCTCCTACACAGATCCCAAACTCTCTAAATAACCTAATGCAGGGCCGTGAAATCAGTGATGGGATTTTATCCAGGAATCCTCCACCACACCCAGATGGTCTGTGAGTTTTAAATGGGAAACAGTCCCAGCTGAACCCCTAGTCCTGCCTCTCCTATTCCCCTAGAAGGATGATGTTCTATCCTCTATTCAGACTTGCCATCTTAGGAGTCTCTCTGGACCAACTCATTTAAAAATGTGGGACTAGAAATGGAAACAACAATAAAAAATCCCTGTTGGTGGCTTGCCCAGGGATCCTTACCTTTTGGTAGATTTTGGTTTTCCAGAAGGTTGGTAAAGATGGAATCCCCACCAGGAAGCACAGGAACAGAAGAAGCAACCACAACCCACACACGATGGTGAGGTTGTGGTCACTATCTAAGAATGTTGAGCAGATGCTCAAAAACAACTCAATATGGCTATTCAGAAATGAGAGAACATTCCATTGACTGAACTCCATTTTCTGAATCGCAAGGCTGCCTGAGGCAACTGAGCTCTGAGAGTGTCCACACTTGCCTATAATCCCAGGCCTGCATCACAGAGCACTGAAGAGTCACAAAGGGTTTCAGAGGGTGGGGGAGGGGACATGAAGAGGGTGTGCCCATGGCCCCTTCCCCCCACCAGCCCAGCTGATCTCTCCATCCATCCTGGGCCCTCCAGGTCCCTCTGCCCTACCCTGCCATCCTATTTTCCAACTCTGTCCGTTCATCATATCATACAATTACATTAATGGAATTTTCTGCCTGTTCCACCTGTACTCCAGATATTACCTGGGCCCCCTTTACTGTTTGGAGAGCTTGACTTTGGTTTCACCACTTCCACTGCCTCGAAAGTGTGAAATGCTCCCTGGAATTTTTGCTAGTACCCAGACATTTACACTCAGAATCATATATGTCCTCAAATCCATCTTTCCTTTAGAATGTTTTTGCCTTACATGAACCCTGATATAGAACTTAAAGTTCTTTACTCATTTGGTTTTGTGAATGTTGAGTAACAAATTTTAGTTTTTTGCTTCAGTCAGCCTTTACCGTCTTCAGCCAGTGGGGCTGACTCAAATAATTGAAATGAATAATTCATTATTCAACATTCACAAGACTAAAATCAGTACGGGCATACCTCACTTAATGAAAGGGACATGTTTTGAGAAATGCATCATTAGGCACTTTCACTGTTGTGTGAACATCACACAGTGTACTTACACAAACCTAAGTGGTAGAGCCTACTACACACCCAGGCTATGTGGTGCTACCCGTATGGGACCACTGTCATATATGTGGTCCATTAGTGACCGAAACATCGTTAATATTGTTACATGGTGCGTGACTGTGGTGGATGACAATGTCAAAATGGAGTACCATTTTCAAGGCTTCTAAAATGGAGCTGGGAGGCCATTAAGGAAGTGGGGCTTATGCTTGTACACCACATCCACCACCAGATGTTAACTGAACTTTTGAGCTTTACCTGACAGCAGAGGTCACATCTTGAAGTGTTTCCTCATTCCAAGAAGGGGCAGTCTGCCTAGGACCAACTATGTTCTGGCAAGTCAGCTCACCCCATGCCAGAACCAGTCATTAACTGTTCACTGTAGACCTTTGTAAGCCTGTGTCCTTTCCTTTTATCTACCCCTGCCTCCTTTGTCTTCCTAGGAGCACACTTGAGCTTCTACTCGAATCTACATCTCCTGAATTGCAATTCTTGAGACCCCAAATAAACGTTTTGGTTCTTTTGCAGTTTATGCCTCTTATTTGCTGACTTTACGTGGTGACAGAAGTGGGATCCCTAGCTACTGACCTTCAATTCTGGTGCCACTTCACAGACACAAGCAAGGTGCCTGCAAAGAATCTTTTGTGCTCTGTCGTCTCCTCCTGGTGGCTCTGGTTCCTGGTGGTAAGTCCTCCTGGGCCTGGACCTCCCATTTTTGGTAGAGGTCCAGACTCTTTATGTAGGCGTCCTTTGATACTGGTTCTGGCCATCCTTCCATTGTCAGCTTTGTTAGAAGCTTCTGTTTCTTTCACTCCTTTTTTGGGCCTTTGATCCTTGGGTAAGTTCATACAAATGAGAAATCCATTTTCTAAGAGGACCACCAAAGAACAGCCCCACTCTGGGACTCCTGCTGGTTTTGTCTTTAAAAAATCCAGACCTTCTACATGTAGATTTTTGTCCCACTGGGCTCAGATTACTCAGGGTGATTTAAAGCTTCACTGGCCTAAATGGGGCTCCTTTGAAATTCCTAAATTGGTTTATCTGTGCACTCAATTGGAAAAAGCCTATCAAACCAAACAAATAAAATGGGAAACTTTTTAAAATTGGTATCTTGAGGCCTCTAAATGAAACACTGAAAAGGACACTTCCTTGCAAGCCATAACAATGTCATAACTAAGAATTTCAAATGATTAAATGTAAATGCCATCGATAAAAGAATATTAACTCCTCCTGTATTTGTCAGGGTTCTCTGGAGAACCAAGGAGATTATCTATATATATATAATATATATTAATATTGATATATCATAGAATATATAATCCATTGTATCTATATTTAAATTCATTTATTTAGTTCTATAAATTACATATATACACATAAAATTTATATATAAAAGAAACTTTGGCCTCGCCCCTAACTGCCTAAAAGAATTTAAGACAGAAGGCCTGTTCCAGGAAATAGCTGTCAACGTAGGGAACTCTAGATGTGGTAGAGAAGAAGGTACCTAGCCGGGCCCATTTTACACAAGTTCTCTCTCATTTGTTTAGAGATGGCCCAGCAAACATTTGGTTTTCTGTCTCCTTGTGAATTGGCTTCCTCCTCTTTGAAGTCCCAAACCATGACCCCCAACCCCGCGCCTTTGTAAAATATCTAAACCCTAACCATAGACCTGGCAGACACGCTGTAGACTGAGCAGCAGCATGAAGACCAGGGTCAACCTGATGACATTGTGGGTGGGACTACTGGCTGTTTGTCCACATCCTTGTCCTGGGTGCCCAGGAAGGCAGTCACCCAGCAACTTGCAGTGAGGTGTGGCGTGTGACTATGTTTCAGCCAATGCAATGGGAGTGGAAGTGGTGTGTGCCATTTCCAGGTTGGAACTTTTGAAAGCAGGTGTGTCTTCTCCGTGTTCCTTCTTTCTCCTTGTGCAGATTGGTTGCAGACGATGATACAGGCGTCAGGAATGGCAGAGCCAAGAGACGGGAATTCATGGGTGACTGACACACCCTGTGGAAGAGAACCACCTGCCCAACACGAAACCCACCTTGGCCTGTAAGGTAATCACACATAAATTTCTACTCTCTGGTTATTCTTTTTCGGGATCTGCTTGTTATTTTCTTAACTATTATGGAAATATTTCAACTATGCAGAAGAGTACATAGTATGACCTCTATCTCCGGCCCTAATACCCAGAAAGAAGAGACGTTCAATTCTGCCCTATTTGCTTCCGATGTTGCATTCATTTGCTGGGGCTGCCATAACAAAATACCACACGTAGGGTGGCTTAAACAATAGAAATTTATTTTCTCACGGCTCTGGAGGCTGAAGTTCAAGATCAAGGCATTGGCCGGTATAGTCTCTTCTGAGGCCTCTCTCCCCGGCCGCTTCTCCCTGTGTCCTCACACGGTCTTCCCTCTGTGTGTGTCTGAGTTCTAATCTTCTCTTCTTATGTGAGTATCAGTCACATTGGATTGGAGCCTACCCATGTGACCTCACTTTACCTTAATTACCTCTTTAGAGGCCCTCTCTCCAAATACAGCCCTATTTTGAGGTCCTGGAGTTAGGACTTCAACATATGAATTTTCAGGGACATGATTCAGCCCACAACGATATCTCTGTTTTTAAGAAGCAAAATGTTGCTGTCACACCTAAAATTCACATTTCCATCCCGTTCTCCTCCCTCCCTCATCATAGGTATCAATATCCTAAAATTAATTACATTCTTTATGATTCCAAGAATATCCATGTGCATGGCTCCATTAACAAAAGATTACATTTTTACGCATAGTCAAGACATACATGTGTATGTCTCCGTTAACAAATTCTTACATTGTTATGCACTTAAAAAATGTACAGGAACAGCATCACACTGCACATGTCCTTCTTTGATTGGCTTTGGGCTATAAATGGGGAAGGAAAAACAGCAGCCGAGGGTAAGAGAATAAATAAACGGCTTATGCATAAAAACCCAAAAGGACAGATTTCCAAGAGCATCCAGGTTGGTGACCATGTGCAGGTTCTGGGAGAGTGGTTACCTGGAGAGGGCGTGGAAGCTCAGTGCCCTTTCCCCGTGCCTTGCCCTGTGCGTCTGTTCCATCGAGCTATTCCCGAGTCATATCCTTTTCTAATAAACAGGTAATCTAGTAAGTAAGAGGTTTCTCTGAGTTCTGTGAGCCGCCCTAGCAAATTCGTCGAACCGGAGTAGAGAGTCTTGAGAACCTCCTACTGACAGCCAGTTGCTCAGAAGCATAGGTGACAGCCTAGACTTGCTCTTGGCACCTGCAGTGGGGGCAGTCTTGTGGGGCTGAACCCTTAACCTGTGGGATGTGATGCTGTCTCTGGGTACATAGTGTCAGAATCGAGTTGAATTGTAGGACACCCAGCTGGTGTCCCAAGAATTGCTTGTTGCTGTGGGGGACTCCCCTGACCCCCAACCCCACACACATTGGAATTGGTACCAGAACCTAGGAACAAACTGTGAAAGATAAGCGTCTTAGCTTGGGTTCCCATAACAAAATGCCATAGCGTGGGTGACTTAAACAACAGAAATTTATTTTCTCACCATTCTGGGGGCTGGAAGCCCGAGCTCAGGATGCCAGCATGGTCAGGTTCTGGCGAGGGCTCTCTCCTCAGCTTGCGTAAGGTCCCCTTCTCACTGAGTCCTCAGATGGCGGGGTGTGTGTATGCGTGTGAAGAAACAGAAAGAGAGATCTCTTCCACTTCTGATGAGGCCACAGTCCTATCTGATTTAGGTTCCACCATTATGACTTCATTTTCACCATAATTACTTCCTAAAGACCTTGTGTCTGGACATGGTCACAAGGGGGGTCAGGGCTTCCATATATGAATGGTGGGGAGAGAGAATTCAGTCCATAGCAATAAATAAAGAGCAAATAAATAGAAACAAAGGTTTGGCATTTCTCTTTCTCATTTCCTTTCTTCCTGACTTTACTTTCTTGCTCTTTGTCTAGCTTCTTGAACAAGCAGCTCATTGGTTTCTAATTTTTCTTTTTAGATACGTATGTTGAAGGTATCTTTCTTCTAAGTATTGTTTAATTCCATCCACCAGATTTTGTCATGTAGTGCTTTCAGCTATAAATATTTCCTGAGTTCCATATGAGATCCCTTTCAATGCAAGGTTCTATAAGTTCCCAGCCATTATTATTATTTTCTCATCTGTCGCTCCTTTTACAAGTATGTAATGTTCCTCCTTGTCACCATGTTGGTTTTGTCTGGAGCTTTACCTCCAGATTTCTATAGATATACTTTTTTATTGACAGGTAAAGGACAAAATGAGGAAATATTTTTGCTATATATAAGCATGGTATCTGTCTACACTCCTGGGACTGTAGACTTCTAATCTGTCACTTATCCACCTTTGTGAAAAGGAATTCTAATATTGGCTCACTGAAGTCATTTTGGTCAACAGCACAGGAAATTGGTAATATGTATGTGTGGGGACCTGGAAATGGCCACCCCAAGATATGTCTCTTTGGCATCAGGATTATTTGAGGCTGATTGCTTTTGATAAACTGGGACAGGGAAGGAGGAATGGAACTTGCCCTTTGTTAGGGCACATTTACATTTGTAAGGTAAATCTCTATCTGTAAAAGTTGCCTCCCTCTCTGTACCAGGAAGAAGAAAGGAGATGACCTTCTCTCTAAAAACTCTTAATCAATACCAAAGGCAAGGACTTAAATCTGCATTTTATTGTGCTAGTCTGGTAACCTCCTGTAACTGACTTTCCTCCCCCTCCCAACGTTGGCATTTCTTAAGGATTAAGCATCTTTCCTTAGGCTAGGAACTGATTGCTGAGCTCACCTGTGACCGCCCAGCTCCAGACAATCGACTTGAGTCCTGCCATGCCCACTGACATAGCAGACCCACTACCTGCTGTGTCCATCAAGTGCCGACAGGGCAATCTTGTGACTATTGTGGGAGGGACATTTCAATCACATGTGAAACACCCCATTTGGCGGTATATAACCACTATGTGCACCCCACTTCTTTGGTGCCCTTTCTTCCTTCGGGAAGAAAGGCACCGGGCCACGGTTCCTCATAAAGCTTTGTTTAATTTTCTCTTGCTTTTCTGTCTCATGTGAATTTAATTCGTTCTCCAGCCAGATGAACCCACACTTGGGAAGAGGAAATGTCTTCCTCCCCTACATATGTTTTCATCAGTCAGATAGTCCATGTTGTGCTGTATTCACAACAAACTCCTAAGTCTCAGCTAAAAATGACCAAGGTTTATTTCTCGAACATGCTCCATGTCATCAGGGGCTGGCTCTGTATTATCCTTGCTCAGTCTGGAGGATTGAGTAGATGGCAGCTAAAAGATGCTCGATCCAACTTCTTGCACAACTGCCAGGCAGGAAAAACACACTCCTACTGTTTGCCAAAGGTTTGTCTGGAAGAGACAGCCTCATTTTTGCTCAAGTTTCATTTGCCAAAGGCTCACAAAGTCACATTTGACTTTAAGGGGCCAAGAAGATACATCCCTTCTGTGTGCCAGAGAAGAGCCGACAATATTTGGTGAACGGCAGTAATAATAACTATACGCTGTGCTCTATTGTGTCTTCTAAAGCTTATTTTTGCTTTCTGTTTGTTGATTTTTTCAAAAATTCCCTTCAGTTATGTGAGTCACCGTAAGTCCTTCTAGTCAATTTCTTTAATAAGAAAACTGAAGTTAGCCAGAGTTAGCTTCTTTTGCTTAAACAAAAAAGCCGATCTAATGCATTAGACTTTGCGTTATAAATGTTACTGAGCAGCTTAGGAAAATGAACTTCAGTTTACACCTTGGGCTGGTTTTCAAGAAAGGGTACACACCGATTTTTGAAGGATAAGGTTTTAATAGGAAAAGAAGCAGGGCATGGCATGAGCCAATATTTAGATCCGAATAATTATTGGTGACTGCAGCATGTCAGGCAGGGAGCCAGCTGTTTTTGCATATGCTCTCTAAGTCAATTTTAATTCTTTATAAGAACAATATGAGGTGAATCTTACTATTCATCACTTATATATGCAGAAACTGAGGGTCAGGGAGGTGAAATGACCTGTGCAAAAGTCACTTAACTAGCAAATGATGGCTTTGTTTCAAGTCCATCATCTGATCAGGCAGAGGTGAAAGAGAAGAATGCAATGTGTGTTTTTGGGTAGTGGGTACTGTTCGGTTTGGCAGGACTGTGGGATACATGAAAGGCGGAGGGGCCCTTGAGTGCTAAGGCAGAGAGTTGGAGTCTATCAGGTAGGCAGTGAGAGGAAGGTTTCCGCATCAGAGAGGGCACTGGTGGAGCCATGCCTCAGAGACATTGATCTGCTATTGTCCTCTACGATGAAGAGAAATGAGGCACGCTGGAGGCTTGGAGACCAGTTGGAGGAGCATTGTAAAAACTCACATAGGCCTGAATGGGCATGGGTGTTGGCAACGGAAAAAGAAAAAGGTATTCTATCGAGTCTCCAGACGCCCAGGGAATTGCTGAACGAAGTCTGAGTTCTCCCTATGTAGATAGCTCATACTTTTCATTATAGGTTTCTCAAGAACTTGCTCCCAGAAAAAACCTGGATGGAGAACAAAACAGGTAAGTGCCCAAGAGAGAAATCTACAAAGCTCCTCTCCCCCAAAATCACCTCTTCCCCATCTGGCATGTCTGGTTCTGGCATGTCTTGCAGGTGGTCAGTCATGTCCATCACCTGGTTTCGGTGTGTGCGACACCTGTATCTGGTGTATCCGGCAGGTGGTTCTCACAAGACTTGTAGGTGGTTCAGACGTGTCCAGAAGGTGGTTCTGGCGTGTCGGGCACCTGGTTACAGTGTGCCTGGCATGTGGTTCAGGATTCTCCATCTGGTGGTTCAGGCTGGTCTAACAGGTGGTTCAGGTGTATCCAGCCGCTGTTTCAGCTGTTTCTGGAACCTGGTTGTGGCCTGTGCTGGACCTGTTTCTGGTGTATCCATCATATGGATCTGGCATGTCCAGCACAGTGTTTGGGCGTGTTCAGCAGGTGGCTTCAGCGTACTGGGCGCCAGGTTCCATCGTATCTGACCATTGGTTCTGTGGTGTCTGGCAGGTAGTTCTTGTGTGTCTGGTATATGGTTCCAGTATGTTCTGAAGGTGGTTCCAGCGTGTCCGACTGGTGGCTACCGTGTGTCCGGAACCTGATTCCTTCGTGTGTGGTTGGTGCGTTCAGTGTGTCCAGGTGTTGGTTCCGGCGTGTTTGACAGTTGGTTCCCGCATGCCTGGCGGGGGATTCCAGGCTGTCTGGCAGGTTGCTCTGGCCTTTTCTGGAAATTGGTTCTGGCGTATCCAGGACCTGGTTCCGGTTTATCCAGCAGGTGATTTTGGCATGTCCGGCAGGTTGTGCTGGCGTGTTAGGCTGGTGGTTATGGCTTGTCTGGCAGGTGTTTGTGGCATGGCCAGCACCTGGTTCTGGCGTATTCGGGAGGTGGTTTCAGTGTATCTGGCACATGGTCTCGGCATATCCAACAGGTGGTTGCGAAGTGTGTGACAGGTGGTTCCTGTGTGTCTGGCATGTGGTTCTGGTACGTTCGGAAGATGGTTCCAGCATGTCCTTTGGGTGCTTCTGGCATGTGTGCAAGGTGGTTCTGGCGTGTCAGTGTCATGGTTCCAGTGTGTCAAGCGGGTGGTTCCAGGTGGTTCTGGCGTGTCTGGTGGGTGCTTGTGGTGTGTATGGCAGGTCATTCAGGCATGTCTGTATGGTGGTTCCAGAGTGTGCGGCAGGTGCTTCTGGCATGTCTGTTGGCTTTTTCCGGCTTCTAAGGGGCCTGGTTCCAGTGTATCCGGCAGGTGATTTTGGCTTGTCCAGAAGGTGGTTCCGGCGAGTGAAGCAGCTGGTTCAGGCGTGTCCAGCAGGTGGTTCACGTCTGTCAGTGATGTGGTTCCGGCATTTCCAGCACATGGTTCTGGCACTCTGAGAGATGGTCCTTTCATGCCCGTCGTGTGATTCTGGAGCGTCCATCAAGTGGTTCTTGTGTATCCGGCAGGTGATTTTGGTGTTAGAGTCAGATGGTTCTGTTGTGTCCTGCAGGTGCTTCTGGCACGTTTTGGACCTGATTCTCACATCTGCGGTGGGTGGTTCCACCGTTTCCAGATGATGCTTCTGAAGTGTCCAACAGTTGGTTCCAGCATTTAAGGCAGGTGGGTCATATAAGTCCTGCCCGAATCATTCAGCTGAGGCACGAATGATTGTCCTTCCACATGCTTAGGAGGAGAGAGACAATAGGATTTTAACCAACCACTCTTTGGAAGTTAAGAAAAACTCGCTTTCCACAGTGCTCTTACAGCATACTGGCAACCTCTCATGCCGCCCTTGTGCATGGGTGGAGAGAGTGTTCACAAAGCAGCTATGGAAGAAAGGCCAGGTTTGCTCAGCAGAGTCCTACATTGCCCTAAAATTGCAAGGCACAAAACACTGCCTCCAACCCTCAAGGGGAGATGAGCAATAATCCATCTTGCTTCCAGCTCTTTAGGAAGCTGAGAAAGAACTCACTTGCCACACTGTTCTTATAGTGTACCTTGAACATCTCATACAAAGGCACCTGAAATGCTGTTTATTTGGAGCCCTTAACTCATTGCTTTAGAACTTCTGCTTTTGGGGCATTTCCATCTTGCCAACCCAGCTCAGACAAAATGCCTACATCTTCTCCTTAAGCAAGGAGGCTGAGGCCCGAATGATTGCGCATCCACATGCTTAGGAGGAGAGAGACAATAGGCTTTTAACCAACCGCTTTTGTGCACTGGAGGAGAGAGTGTCAGAAAGCACCTATGGAAGAAAGGCCCCTTTGCTCTCAGCCGTGCCCTACATTGCTCTAGAGGTGGAAGGCACAAAGCACTGCCTCCATCCCTCCAGGGGAGTCAAGACACAAACCATCTTGCTTCCAGCTCTTTAGGAAGCTGAGAAAGAAGTCGCTTTCCACAGTGCTCTTACAGCATATTGGGAACCTCTCATACGCAGGCAGCTGAACGCCATTTCCTCCCAGCCCTAACTCGCTGCTTTAGAACTTCTGCTTCTGCCACATTTCCCTCTTGCCAACCCGGCTCAGGGCTAATGGCTACGTCTTCCCCTTAAGCAATGGGGCCAAGGCCCGAATGATTGTGATTCCACAAGCTTAGGAGGATAGAGACAAGAGGCTTTTAACCAACTGTCCTTGTGCATTCGTGGAGAGAGTGTCAGAAAGCCCCTATGTCAGAAAGGCCCATTTGCTCTCAACCATGCCCTATATTGCTCGAGAGGTGGATGGCACAAAGCACTGCCTCCGTCCCTCAAGCGGAGACAAGCCACAAATTGTCTTGCTTCCAGCTCTTTAGGAAGCTGAGAAAGAACTCACCTGCTGGATATGCTTGAACCAGGCACCTTAGAGGCTGGAAAAACCCGACAGGCATGCCGAAAGCACCCACCGAACACTCTGGAACCACCACACAGACATCCCATAACGACCCAGCAGACTCACCGGAAGCACCCACCGGACACACCAGATCCACCTGGAACCACCCACTGGACACACTGGAAACATGAGTCTGACACACCAGAACCAACTTCCAGACATGCTGGAAGCACCTAACGGACAGGCCGGAACCATCTTCTGAACCTACCAGAACCACATGCCACACACTTCGGAACCACCTGTTGGATATCCCAGAACCAAGTACCAGATACACTGAAACCACCTCCCAAATATGCCAGAACCAGGTGCCAGACACGCCACAAACACCTGCCACACAAGCTGGAACCACCATCCTAACACGCCAGAACAACTGGCTGGATACGCCAAAATCACCTGCCAGATACACCGGAACCAGGTCCTGGATACGCCAGTACCAATTTCTGGAAAAGGCTGGAAAATCTGCCAGACACGCCAGAATCACCCACCGGACATGTGGGAACTAATTGCAAGACAGGCCGGAACCAAAGCCAGGACACTCTGAAAGCATCAACCGGACAGGATGGAATCAGGTCCCAGACACACTGTTGCAACCTGCTGGACATGCCGGAACCACCTTTCGAATGTACCAGAACCATATGCCAGACACACAGGAACCACGTGCCAGACACCATGGAACCAACTGTCAGATACACCGGAACCAGGCTCCCAGTGTGCTGAAGCCACCTACCGAATATGCCAGAACCATGTGCCAGACACGCTGGAACCATGTGACGGATACACCAGAAACAGGTCCAGCACAGGCCAGAACCAGGTGCCGGACACGCCTGAAACAGCTGCTGGACACACCTGAAACACCTGCTAGACCAGCTTGAACCACTTCACAGACAGTCTGGAACCACATGCTGGGCACACCAGAATCAGGTGCCCGACATGCCAGAACCACCTGCTGGACACGCCTGAAGCACCTGCCAGTCTTGTGAGAACCACCTGCCAAGAACTCCAGAAACAGGTGTTGCACACGCCAAAACCAGGTGCTGAACATGAATGAACCACCTTAAAGAAATGCCAGAACCAAGTCCCAGACACGAGTGAGTCACCTGCAAGACATGCCAGAACCAGGTGCCTGACATGCTGGAACCACCTGCCGCTCACGTCGAAATCACCTGCCGGATACGCCGGAACCATGTGCTGCACAGGCGGGAATCACGTACCAGACATGCTGGGACCACCTGTTGGATATGCCAGAACCAGGTGCCTGATTCACTGAAACTACATGCCGGGCACACAAGAACCAGGTGTCAGACAGGCCTCGACAACCGACAGGGCATGTTGAAATCACCTGCATGATACCCCGTAACCATGTGCCAGACAGAACGGGACCACCTGCCGGACACACCGGAGCCATCTCTCAGATATGCCAGAACCACATGTTGGACACGCTGGAACCATCTCCCGGACTGACCTGAACCACCTGCTGGACACGCCAAAATCACCTGCCTGATATGCTGGAACCAGGCACCTTGGATGCTGGAAAAACCTGGTAGACATGCCGTAACCACCCGCCACACACTCTGGAACCACCACACAGACATGCCAGAACGACCCGCCAGACACACTGGAAGCACCCACCAGACAAGCCAGAACCACCTGGAACCAAATGACGGACATGCTGGGACCATGACTCTGACACGCCAGAACCAACTCCCGCACATGCCTGAAGCACCCAACGGTCACGCCTGAGCCATCTTCCGAACGTACTAGAACCACATGCTAGACACTTCGGAACCACCTGCCAGACACTTTGGAACCACCTGTTGGATGTGCCGCACCCAGGTACCAGATACCCTGAGACCACCTGCCGTATACGCCAGAATCAGGTGCCAGACATGCCACAAACACCTGCCACGGAGGCCGGAACCACCAGTGTAACACATTGGAACAATCTGCTAGACACGGCAAAATCACCTGCCGGATACACCAGAACCAGGTCCTGGGTACACCAGAAGCAATTTCTGGAAAAGGCCGGAACAACCTGCCGGACACACCGGAATCACCCCTGGACATGCGGGAACCAATGGCCAGACATGCTGGAACCAACACCTGGACACTCTGAAAGTACCAACCGCACACGATGGAATCAGGTCCTGGACACATGGTAGCCACCTGACGGACACGCTGGAACCACATTCAGAGCGTACCGGAACCACATGCCAGACACGCAGGAACCACCTGCCAGAAACCATGGAACCCACTGTCAGATACGCCGGAACCAGGCACCCAGTACGCTGAAGCCACCTGCCGAATATGCCAGAACCATGTGCCAGCCACCCTGGAACCATGTGATGGATACACCAGAAACAGGTACAGCAGAGGCCAGAACCAGGTGCCTAAAATGCCAGAACCACCTGCTTGACACAGCTGAACCACCTGTCAGTCTTGTGAGAACCACTTGCCGGATACACCAGACGCAGGTGTCGCACATGCCAAAACCAGGTGCCAGACACATGTGAACCACCTGCCAGTCTTGTGAGTACCACCTGCCAGATACACCAGACACAGGTGTCGCACATGCCAAAACCAGGTGCCGACATGACGGAACCACCTGCAAAACATGCCAGAACCAGGTGCTGGACATGCTGGAACCACCTGCCGGACACGTCGAAATCCCCTGCCGGATATGCCGGAACCACATGTCACATATGCTGGAATCGCCTACCAGACATGCCGGGACCACCTGTTGGATACGCCGGAACCAGGTGCCTGATTCACTGAAACTACCTGCCGGACACGCCAGAATCAGGTGTCGGACACGCATGGAAAACACACAGGATATGTCGAAATCACCTGCATGATATCCCATAACAATGTGCCAGAAAATAAAGTACCTAGGATGTGTGAAATCCTATTGAGGCATATTCATATAATGCATTTATTATCATCTTTCTCGCTTTTTCTGTTTTATTGTTATAATTTTTTTTTTTTGAGGAAGATTAGCCCTGACTAACATCTACCACCAATCCTCCTCTTTTTGCTGAGGAAGACTGGCCCTGTGCTAACATCCATGCCCACCTTCCTCTACATTATATGTGGGACTCCTGCCACAGAATGGCTTGATGAGTGGTGCATAGGTCTGCACCCAGGATCTGAACCGGCAAAGTCCGGGCCACTCAGGGAGAACACGCAAACCTAACCACTGTGCCACCAGGCCGGCCCCAAGTTTTCTGTTTTTTTAAAGCAATTTCAATTCTTGCATTTGTTTCACCAGCAGTGGTATCATCGTCTTGGACAGTTTCCTCCAGAGTCACAGTATCTAAAATTTGGAGCATTTCTGTTGCTTGTTTGGATAAGTGATGTCAGAATGTCTAGTAAATCTTCCTTAGGAGAACTGTCTAAAAGACGTCTCAATTTAGCAGCTGCAGGGACATGTATATTCAACATTTCAATCGATAGTAGTTCATTTTTGTAGAACTCTTCTGATAATTCTCCCAGCTTCTCTTTAGTTTTACAGGTGTTGAAAAATCCCTCAAGTCAGTCCAACAGTTCCACTTTAACAGCAGGATATGACTTCTCTTTTAAATCTGTACCATCTGCAAACAGCACAGGCGTGTGGTCAACAAAAGTGAGTGGGAATTGGGCTGGGTACTGCCCACAATCTGAACCATCAGTGCCGCGGCCCCAATCCTGTGCAGTGGTGGCAGATCCTGAGTATTGCTGGCCAGGTAGGTCATGCTGGGGATGAGACTTAGGATGGTGCTCTGCAGCCCTCGAGCAGGCAGCTCCACACCAGCTGCCAGTTGCAAGTCCAGTCCACACTGAGTGCACATGGGGGAGCTTGGAAGCAGGAAGCCATCTGGGTGAACAGCAGCAGGAAGTGGCTGAAGAAAAATTATGGGAAGATGAGGGGAAAAAATGTATAATAAATAAAGCTTGCCTTGTTATGCAGATAAACTTCTCAGTTAAAAAAATTCTCTAGGGGTTGGCCTGATGGTTCACTGGTTAAGTGTGCACGTTCCGCTTTGGTGGCCTGGGGTTCGCCGGTTCTGATCCCGGGTGCAGACATGGCACTACTTGGCACGCCAGGCTGTGGCAGGTGTCCCACACATAAAGCAGAGGAAGATGGGCGTGGATGCTAGCTCAGGGCCAGTCTTCCTCAGCAAAAAGAAGAGGATTGGCAGCAGTTAGCTCAGGGCTAATCTTCCTCAAAAAAAAAAAAAAATTCTGTAGGGGTTGGCCTGGTGGCACACGGGTTAAATTCACACATTCTGCTTTGATGACCTGGGGTTCACCAGTTCAGATCCCAGGTGCGGACCTACACAACACTTATCAAGCCATGCTGTGGCAGGCATCCCACGTATAAAGTAGAGGAGGATGAGCATGGATGTTAGCTCAGGGCCTATCTTTTTAAGCAAAAAGAGGAGGGTTGGTGGGGAATGTTAGCTCAGGGCTAATCTTCCTCAAAAAAAAATTCTCTAAGAGTCATTCTCTTTCTGGTGCCGATGCTTTTCCTAATGGAAATTTCCTTTAGAAACATAAATTTCCTTTCCAAAGAGGAAGTCTATCCTTCATTTACAGCAGTCAAGGTGGAGATCAAGAGTTTTTCCTGCATCTGCTGGCTCTCGATTGCTTTTGGCTCCAAATAATTTGTATGTCAAAGTACCATACTTTGGGCATCTTCAGCATTCCTTCAAGAAGAAACAACTTGTTCTTGGAAGTCTCTGTCTCCTCCCCAACCCAGATGCACTCAAGCTGTTAGGGGCCAACAGCAAACAGGGTTCTGCCTCAAGAAGCTTTGGGGAAGCCTCTTCACCCTCAAAGGCCTGAGACACACTAGAGGGATAGATCACTGCAGGTTCTTCAGCCATTGAAAATAATATAAACAGCTCCATTCTCATAAATTTAACAACTTGAAAACAAGGAACAACTTACCAAAAATTTCAAACTAACAAAACTCAACCAAGATGATAGTATTTTCCTCAGTCGGGCGCTGCTAGCCAAGCTTTTTGCCACAAAACTCAAGACTTGGATTCATGCGACACACCTGAAGAAAGCACAAACTCTGGGGGGAACTGCACATCATTTGGTGACTTAAAAATAAAGATTTCTCCAAATGGAAGCAGACAGTATCTGATGCGAAGGTTTCCAAGGTGTCTGGACCAGGTCTGTTGGAAGTTTGTCTGCCAAACCTTTGAGGATGACATGACACTTCAGATCATCTCCAATGCCTCTGATCTTGATAACATGCAAACTTCAGGTAAAAAGTGCCAGAGAGTTCTCCCTCCTCTCACTCCGTGTTCCTCAAATGTGGCCGCGATAGGTTTCCAATCTGTGTGTTTTTCCTCCAACCTGGGACATGACTCCCAGAGAAGCTCCTTCCTGGCATCGAGGGACGAGAGGCTACTGAAAGTGGAAAAATCTGACTGCAGATCAACAGTGCTTTCAGAGAAAGATCGCAATCAAAATGGGGACATGTGAAAGTTAATAAACGGAAACGTAGTTGAAATAGTGTTGGAAGGCTAATAGAGGGAGTTCTCATGCCCTATGTCAAAGGCGCAGTGCAACAGGAAGAATAAAGACTTTCTCTTCCTGACCAGTCAGAAACTAACCCAAGGAGAGACAGTCACAACTCTGCCGATGAAAAGCCACTGCCCTCAAGACTGTGTCCAATAGCCCCCACAGTTTTCCCCACTCTGAGATAAAAGAGCTTCTCCTCTCTTCCTTGCTGGGTGCTCCTGCATGGCTTGCCATGGTTGCACACTCCAAATGGCTATTCTTTGCTAATCCCAGATAAACCAATTTTTGCCAGAGAAATAACTGGCTGTCTATTTGTTTAAGTGCAAGACTTGTTAATAAGCAAGAGCTGTAGAGAAAACATTTGATACAATCCAACTCCTGTTTGTCATAAAATTTTCTAGCAAGTTTGAAATAGATGGAAACTACTTTCACTTGTTGAAGGTCATCTACAGAAAATGCACAGTTGACTTCATGTTTAACAGGGAAACACTAAATGATTCTCCCCACAATAAGGAACAAGGAAAGGAATACCACTTTCACTACTCTTATTCAACAAAATACTGAAGCTTCTGGCAATAACAGAAGTAAAGGAAATAAAAGCCATAGAGTTTAGAAAGGAAAAAATGTAACCATTCCTAGTTTCATTGTTGTCTGTGTAAAAAAACTCTGGGAATCTACAAAAAAAAAAAAAATCAGAACTAATACGTGAGTATAAAAAGTTCACCAAGTACAAAGTACAAGATCAACACACAAAAGACAATTTTATTTCTACAACTAATGATGAACCTGCAGATGATAAACTTGAAAATGCTGTATTATTTAAAACCACTCTGAAGAACATGAAATATTCAGGCATAAATTCAAGAACATGTGTACAGGATCTGATGCTGAAAATTATAAAATACCGATTACAGTGATTAAAGAAGATGCAAATAAATTGAGAGCCTTACTATTGTCAAAGACAAATGCAGCAGAAATTAGTTAAAGTGGTGAAAGCAGATTTTATTCAGTAACAGCTGACAGAAGCTGAGCTGCGCTCAGATTTGTACGGAGGTGAATCTAGAATTTTAAAGAGGGAATGAAGGAGCAGGGTTCAGGGGCTCAGTATATTCAAAGAAGTGAAAAAGTACAAAGGTTGGTCAGCGTAACTGTGATTAGACCCACTGTGTTCGTTACTTTGCAGTTATCAAAGTTAGGATTCTATCCTCACTCAGAAGTTGAGAGAAAGAGCCTCTATCTGTCTTAATGATCGTATTTCAAAGGAGTGGCTCTTAGGTCCTTTAGAGAATTCTGAGAGATACATATCTACAGTTGTAAGCCCTCTTTAGTAAATACTCTAAGCAGGGGTATCAGAGGCCTATAATTGGGTGTTGACTAAAATAAATAGCAAATTTTTCTGTCAGCTTTGAGCTCTCAGGAAGGCATTTTAATGGTGGGCTGGAGTCATTCCGGTTACACAGACTCATGCAGCTAGAAGCCACGCCAGAGTCTGGTTGAGTCTCCTCCTGGTGTGGGGGTTTGGAAGGAGTTGTTATGTGCTGAGAATTCTGCAGTCCTCACCATGTTACTGGATAGAATAATGAGTACAGGTCTCAATTATCCCCAAATTGATCTATAGGTCTAATATTATTCTAATAAAAATTCCACCACAGTTTGTAGACAGAGACACCTTTTTCTAAAATTTATATAGAAAGGCACATAGCTGAGAGTAGCTAAAACAATCATGACAGGAAGAATAATGCGGCAGTAAACACTTTAACAATATTTAGTATTGCCTTGTACATACTGTAATCACAGCATCATCATTTTCATTGTAGGACAGCTACATAAATCAATGGAACAGAGTAGAGAATCCAGAAATGGACCACAGAGTTATACCCTAGTGATCTCTGACACCAAGAGTGAACCTTAATGTAAATTATGGACTTTGAGTGATAATGATGTGCCTATGTATGTTCATCAATTGTGAAAAGTATACTACTCTGATGAGGGATATTGACAACAGAAAGGTTATGCACATGTGGGGGCAAGGACTATATGAGAACACTGTGTATTTCATTAAATTTTGCTGTAAATGTAAAACTGCTCTAAAAAATAACATCCGTTTATTTTTTAATAGGCAATACAAGAATACCTTGTAGTGATAAAACTGATCATTATTTTAGCTGTGATGGATACACAAACTTGCACATCTGATAAAATTGTACAGAACTAAACACACAGGAACAAATTAGTACAAGTAAAACTGGAGAAATCTGAATAAGATAGTGGATTGCATCAATGCCAACAAGCTGGCTGTGGTATCGTCCTATAGTTTTGCAGAATGTTATCATTGTAAGGAACTGGGTAAAGTGTACACTGGAACTTTTGGAGTTATTCCTTACAGCAGTGTAGAATCTACAACGATCACACTATAAATTTCAATTAAAAATAGTTGGCAAATGGAAAGTCAGTCTATGTTTTAAGTTAGGAAGTTTCATTAAATGGTCAGTCCCATTACTTTATAAATTGAATACAATGCCAATAAAAATTTTAACGAGCTTTTCTGTTGAGTTAGATAAATGATCCTACATGGAAAAAATAAACACATAAGCTAAGCTAGGAAAATATGGACCAGGAAGAACTCTGAGGGAGGAGCTGCTCTATCACACGTTAAAAATATTGCAGAGACTGTAATGCGACAGGAGAGGATTGTCGCATGCACAAGAAGAGGAGAGAATGGAAAGGGAGGGGAGAGGGTGGCAGAGTTCAGGAGAGTGGGGGAGGGGTGGCCTGATTGGAAGTTGTTGACACGGGGAAGCCGGAGCTCACTAAGTAGAAGGCAGGCACCCTATGTGATGGTTTAGGGAGCATATGTGGCTTTCTCTGGCGGTCCTGTGTTGAAAGCAGAACGAGAGTTTTGGAAACTGGCAGTTACTGACCAAGTGCTGACTGTTCTGTGCTGAATGCTGCAGGGGCTGTGATTTGGCTTCTTGGGATGTTTGCTTCCCACGTTGGGAGTCAGAGTTATACTGTCATATATGATCTGGCCTTTGTCCATTTGTATATTCAGTCTCAAAAAAACAGTCGGTGCACAAATTCATCAGTTAGCTCGTCATTAAAAAATACTCTCTTGGAAAGTTAAACCTTCGAAAGTTAAAAAGATGAAAATGGTAAAAAGATGAAAGACGCCAAATAAGTTTTATAGATAAATATGAAGAAATTGAATAAGAATCTCAAAATAAAATATCCAGCAGTGAAGTAAATTTACTTGAGAATATATCATGCAAACTATGTTTCAGTAGAGTGTCATTTTTATTATCAGCATAGGAGAAAAGATGAGTTATGGAAGGGATTCTGCTCGTGCTCAGTTATTTCCTTTATTTAACATTAAGTCTTGAATAAAGTATAATGTCAAGCTGACTCATTTATTCCTTCATTTTAAAAGCTGAAGACTATTTCCTTGGTTTTTAAATAATGAGGTGTAAAGGAGGGGGTGAGGTGTTGAAAATAACTTCCACTGAGATTGACAGTAGCAATTGCTCTTGATTTTTTTGAGAGTCGTGGGGTCACCCATCAAAGCAGGAATGCTATTTATGTTCAGAAATTAAGAATCTGAATTTTATTAGGAATTTTGACTTTTATACACCCTCAAAAAGTAAACTTAGGAATTTATTTGAATTTTTAGCTCTGTTGAGGTATGAGTAATAGACAAAAAATGCACACGTTTTCTATATGTGTATTGATTAGTTTGGACATATGCATACACCCATCATACCATCCCCACAACCAAGTGCTGAACACATCCATGACCTCCAAAAGTTTCCTTGTGATTTTTGTGTGTTTTTTTAGCTTAGGAATTTCATGGATTTTAACCTAATGCTCAGATAAAAGAGGGAGAAGATGAGGTGTACATTGTTTCATTATGGTACCTTAAGACATAGACTGTCAACATACACATGACTTCTGAAAAGCAACATTTATTACTTTCACAATGAAATATTTTCTCCTATTTCCTTCAAATATATGTCCTTCTTATTCTACCCCCCACCCACTTCCTTTTTGAGTAGGGACTCAGGAGAAATTTCCAATGGTACTAACAAACAGGGTCCAAGGGGTGGCTGCCCCTCAGCCCTGCAGGCTTTTCCCCTGTGAGAAGCGACCACTTTGCACGTGTGTGAGCCAGTGTGGAACAGGACAGAGTATGTCTGCAGACTGGTTCAGCCTGCCCAGCCCCTTTGCTGCTTCTAACCTATGGCCACGAAAAAGGCTAAATGGAGGGAAATTAAACTTTGATGTGTTGATGATTGAAAAGGAAAGTGCCTTGCTCTCTAAGGGATAAAGTCATTTGGAGGAAAATCAAATAACTATCATAGTTATTTTTTCCTATCTTATTTTTCCACTGAAGCCACTAGATATTTCAATCTTTCTGACTTCCTAACAGAATCCAGTAGTACTTTCCTTTTCTAAGGCCAATGAACTGTTATGTAAGGGGCTTCTCTTGCTTTTTCCAAACCCTCCTGGGATTCTGTTTATCTACTGTTCGTTTTCCACCCCCTGCTTTTCAGATTGCTTTGTTCACTGTCCTTGTAAAATAAATGTGGCTCATTAAAATAAGCAGCATTAATATGTATCTCTTTCACTGCATTTTATCTAATAAATATGCTGAAGATTTTCTGTATTCTGCATGTGAATCCTTTGCTGAATATTGGAAGTGGGACAATCTCTTCGCATCCTGTGACTTGCAAATTCCCTCTTGTAATGTGTCTTATGATGAACCGAAAGCCTAAATTTTAATGAATCCCAGTTTACCGATATTTCTTTTATGGAGAGTGTGTGTGTGTGTGTGTGTGTCTTCTTTGAGAAGTTTTTTCTACCCTGTGGTCCCGAGGATGTTCTCTTATGTTGTCTTCTAGAAGTTTCATTATTTTACCTTTCCCCTTTAGGTCAAAGTGTCCAGGAATTGAGTTTTGTGTGTTGTGAGGGTAGGGCTCAAGGTTTCCTTTACATCCATATGCCCGTCTCTACGAGTAATAACAGGCAGCATTGGGACAGGTGGACACAAGCCTGGGAGTTAGGGGTCCTGTATTCTCAGCCTTACCCTCCCTTTAAAGCACCCTCTGAACGTGGGCAGGTGATTTTCCCAGTTCTCCCTCCTCTCAGACTCCTTCCTTCCTCTCTTCCTCCTATCCTTCATTCCTCCCTCCCTCGCTCCCTCCATTCTTTCTTTCCTTCCTTCCTTCCATCTATCCACCCGAGCATCTGTCCAGGTATCAATCTGTCCAACTGTCCTCCTGCCTGTTCGCCTGTTTGTCCTTCTTCTCTCCTTCCATCCTCTTTCCTCCCATCTCTCAACTTCTCTTCCTTGTCTTTGTTCTTCCTGCTTTCCCTGTGACCCTCCATTTGTCCGCTCTTCCTCTGTCCATCCAGGTATCCCCTCTATCTGTGCCTCTACCTGTCTCTTTGTTGTGTGTCTCTCTTCTTCAAGCACACTGTCTCTCTTGGGTTCATCTCACTCACAGGCTCGAACATCCCTCTACTCACACAATCCCTCCTTCTGTCACTCACATTTAGGGCTCACCTGTGAATGGTTGTCCTGGGACAGCCACTGTTGGAGTACAGAGGAGCCTGTGGGGCTTCACCCACTGTGTGGGGTCTCTGTGTCTCCCAGATGACAGCCCTTTCCACAGCTCCTGAGCTGGGCAGCATGTTCCTGCCTACTTCCTCATTGCTTGAGCAACCAGAAGACACCACAGGCCTAGGGGGCCCCTCTTCCTTCCCCAGAGGAGCTCTCCAGCCCCACACCTCAACTGACCAATTCTTACTGGGCAGCTGGGAAGCCGAGGTGTGCAATTCTGCTTTGAGGGCAAGCATGCTGATCACAAGGATTATACCAATATTTCAATCTGATGCAGCCCTCAGAGAGCCCCTGGTCTTGTGAAAGTCACAGAAAATTCTAATACAAGGTGGGATGTTTTGAGGAGAAGCACCTGGCATCCTTTGGGTGGGAAGAGCTCTCTGGAGGGGGTTTTGCCCAATTGGGGTCTTTAAGAAGGAGTAGGAGTTATATAGGGAAATAAGGTGTGGAGCGTGTTCCTGGCAGAGGAAATTGCATGAGCAATGGCCCTGTAGGCAAAAACAGCATAGTGTACGGGAGAAGTGACAGGAATTTGGTTTGCCTGAAGCACAAAGCCTAACTCAGAGTGAATGCATCAATGAGGCTGAAGAGTCAGCAGGAGCCAGATGTGCAAGGGCTTTGAGTGCCAGGTCAAGAAGTTTGAACTTAACCCTGAAGGCCTTAGGGAGCCATGGGTGATGCTAGAGCAGGAGTGTTCTAGTGAGATCTTCATTTCAGAAAAATGCTTCTAATGTTCAAGGCAGAGAACATCCTTTAGACAATGCATCCAGTGAGCATGTTAGGGTGTTGGTTCCGGTGAGAAAAGATAAGACCTACCTGGGACGTGAATGAACAGAAGGAATGCATTGAGGAGCAATCTGTAGGTGCAATTGGTGTTACCGGCAGGGGAGGGAGGAGGAGCTGAGAGATATGCTGGCTTCAACTTGGATGAGCGCAGCATTGGGTGGTGGTTCCACTGGGAGCAAAGGCAACAGATGATACTGAGTTCAGGCTTCTGATCTGGTCTCAGGCCAGCTCTCAGTGATGGCCATCTCTCTCCCTCTCTTCTTGCAGCCAAGGGGCACGACCTGAAGGCCCTCACACTCAACTCCACCATCTCCAACATCCAGTATTTGACAGACATGAGCAAGAGCTCAGCCACATTGAACTCCACTGAGAGAGTCCTGCAGCACCTGATGAGACCGTGGTGCCAGCAGCTCCCGGCAGGATGAGTCCCAGCCAGCCGCACCCCACCTGCTGTCTCTCCTGCTCATCCTCCTCCTGCCTCCTCCCCTGCTTGGATCCTTGTTCAAGAAGAGCAGCCTGGGTCCCTTGTCTTGGGCTGTAGACTGATCTCCCTCAGGGAAGTCCCTTTTCTGAGCATATGAGAGTCATGAACACTTTCGGTGACCACCGCAGTTTTCACTCTTGCCACTGACTGCCAATTTGCTCCTCCCTCCCTCTGGCCCCCATTATCAGAGGATTCAGGACATCTCTCTAGAGTCCCCACATTCCTCTCTCCCCGGGCCTGCGGAGGAAGGGGCAGCCTCCAGCATGGAAGCTGTCTGCACCTACCACCCTGACCCCATGGCTCATGATGGAGAGTGTGACAGAGACCCCATGTGACAGAGAGCAGCATTCCTGGGTGCTGAACCAGCTGATCCACCATGTGACCCCGAGGGACCTCTACTCCCTGGTCAGGGACAGCCTTTTTGTCAGTTGTGAGTGTTTGTGCTGAGCTGGATTGACAGTGATCGTTACTTATGCCTGTTCTGCTTTATTTCCTCTCTAACAAGTCAGCCCAGGTTCTGAGTGGGGGACACAGAAACCACATATGTAAAAAGTTTCAACTTACAAATGCAGACTATGTAAATGGATTTGTTGATCCCAATAAAAAAAAATGTGAACTATCTCACTATTAATTTTTATATAGATTGCCTGGACAGATGGTAATATCTTGGTTATAATGGGTTTAAATATACCATTAAAAATTAGTTTCACCTGTTTATTTTTACTTTTTTAAATGTCAGTATTTAAAAAAAGTTTAAATTTCATTAGATAGAGTGTGAAATTCTACTGTTGGACAGCACTGTTCAAGACGTGAAAATAAAGCCCAGAGAAAGTGGTTAGGGACAATTTTTCCAAGGAAAGGAGTCAATCTGACCCACGTGGCAACATGCAGAAAACAGTCTCATCCACACATACATACACACACACACACTTAGTAAGCAAGACCAACATCATCATAGAGTTGAACCACTACTTCTCAAGTGGCAAGAGCTTGCAGTCCTACATTGCTCTAAGTGGACGAACCTCAGGAAAGGAGCCAGGAGTCAAGAAAATTTACCAACCAGGAAGATCTAAAACCAGAGAGTAAAGGTCAGGATCTTTGGTGAAGTTCCCAGCGGCGGATTCTGTTAGAGACTCAATACGTTAGCGAGAACTTTGCAAGAAGGGTTGTTACAGAACTCACCTATCCTTTCCTATGTAAAAGTACACAAGTTTTGTAAAGAATACTAGCTCCTGCCAATCAACGAAAAGATGGTAGAACACGAATATCGCCCTTGTAAATCACTCCTGGATTAGTGAGCCAGTCAGGGAACAGATGACAGTGGATTGAGCTGGACCTCATTAGGCTGATTCTGACTTCATGACCATCCTGTGGATTGTCTCATGCCAGGAACTCTAAAACATGCTGTCCCCACCACTCTTTTGCCACCAAGGTCCACCAACCAGACCTTGCTGACAAATGCCCTGGCTGGGCCCCTTCTGACCACACCTGGAGGACTCTCCCCAAATCCTACTCCGTCACGGCGCTCTTCCACCTGCCACTGGCCAGGGAGGCATTTCCTCCAAGGCTGACACTCTGTGTGCCCAGCTCTGGGAATGACACGTCTCCCTCAAGTGAAGAAAAGGATCTGAGTCAGAGCCTGTGGGCTGCAGCCATTAGGACAAGGCCTGGGGTTTGCTGCCAGACAGAAGAGAACCTGTGGTGGGTGTGGGTCCCAGGGTTCAAGAAGCCCCCGTGATTTCTGGATAGAATCCCAGAAGACGATGCAGGACGGAGGAGGGATGCTTGGGTGTGATTGTCCTTGGGAATGTCCATAGGGAGGCGGATCTGCCATTGGTAATGCCTTCAACAGTGTTGCTCATTCATTGATTCATCCTGTCTCAGGGAGTGCTGTCTACATCCTTCCAGCCCCTAGTCTCCCGTCTGGAGCAAACAGACAGCGTCAGAAGAACATTTACATTTCATTTGTAATGTATGCGTACAGGGCATGCAATGTGCTGGATGTTGCAAGTGTTTTGAAACATTAACTCCTTTAGCACTCTCCATATCCTCACAAATTAGGTATGCTTATCCTTCTTGCCAACAACAGATGAAGAAACTGAGGCACCAATGAGGTAAGTACTTTGCCCTCTACCAATATCTAGGAAGTGATTGAGGTGGAATTTGAACATAAGTTGTGGCTCCATATTCTCTGCTCTTAACCACGTTCTTTGCTCCCTATGACTTCACACCATGAAGACGTTGGCTCAGTGTGTCCATTTTCTTGTTACACCCGGTAGCCCCACTCTTTGATCTCTGTCTGAAAAAGATGCTATTCGCATCAAAACTGTTGCACATACACAACCAAAATGACTTCTCCCCATATCCCATGTCCTGGAAAATACATAGAGAACATTTCAAAACATTTCTTGCCCAGGCTGGGAGTGCTTCTGGGAAATCCCACTGTTCCTGTAAGAAGCCAAGGGCAGGCTGGGAGCTGTGTCTTAGGGGAAAGGTGAGATCAGGAGATACTATGGGGTTACAAAATGGATGGGGGACCTCAGCAGGAATTGACTTCAGGATCTGGTGGTGTTTCAAGCTGGGTGCTAATTTTCTGGCTTTGGGTGTAGGGGCTGGTGCCGCATTCCAGGGAGAGGCCAGTCTCCCTGTGTTCTTGGGGAAACCAGACCCTTGAAAGCAAGGGAATGAGAATTTCCTTTCACAATGGACTTGGGAGGGGAAACATTCAGCCCAGAAGAGACAGTCATGATCCTGAGGAAACCAGAAGAAGCTGCCTCCTCGTCCACCAAGCAGAAAGCCCTCCTTCATGGACTCACTTTATCCAGATGAGACCAAGCAGGAGGACATCATGAGATGCCCTTGCAGGTGGGAGACCTGTGACAGTGGAGCCTGTGCCTGGGAGGCTCTGAAAGGCATCATAGGGGTGACATTTGCTGTCAGCAGGGTGCCAGATGAGAGGCACGCCTGCCTGTGTCTGGGAACAGTTTGAGTGTCAGGGAGAAGGCACCGCTGGCGCAGAGGCTCACAGGAAGAAGTGGGTCTGACCAGACAATGTCCGAAAGAGGGCAGTGTAGCTGGAAGGAGCCTGAGAAGAGAGAGGAGGGTAGATGGGGACAGGCAGGGCCAGAGGGCAGGAACTGGCAGACTGTGCTTTTCCCGTCGCTCTCTGATGACACTGCTCTAAGACATTGCACCTAGAAAATACAAATCCTTAACATCTCACAAATTCTGTGTGCCAGGAATGGGGCACAGCTTAGCTGGGTGCCTCCGCCTCAAGGTCTCCGTGAAGCAGGGGCCGCGGCTATATTGCGGCTCGACTCGTGGAGGGTTTGCTCCCAAGTTCACTCACATGCATGTTGACGGGGTTTGTTTGGACTGAAAGACTGAGTTCCTGCCTGTCTGTTGGCCAATCATTCCCTCCATTCTCTCCTATGGAACATCTTCATAGGACAACTGAAAACATGCACACTTGCTCCCCCAGTTCCAGAGATATAAGCTGCAGAGAGAGAGAGAGATGGAAACAGAAGGAGGGAAAGACGGAGGGGACTAAAGCCAATGAGTAAGAAGGAAGGGCCAGGCTTTTTGTTCTTAACCCTGGGTTGCGGGCCATCCCATCACCTTGGCTGCATTCTATTCACAAGGCAGTTCCTGACCACTTGTGGTTCCACAAGGACGTGCACAGCAGAAGACAGTGAGCACCAGGAGCCATAGTGGAGGCTGCCCACTACATAGGCCGACACGAGGCACTTGGGTCTGATTCTAAGTCAAACAGGAGACCTTGCAAGGTTTCATGCCAGTGAATGGAAGTATCTGAATTTCCCCTAATTTCCACCTCTTAAAGGTGCAGACCTGGAAATGAGGCCCAGAGGGGCAGTGACTTTCTCAAGGTCACAGAGCTGGAACCCAGTCCTGTTTTGAGGGGTACTCCACACTACATCCCACCCCTTCTTGTGATTCTTTCATCTCTAAGTGTGTGCATCAGACACATGGAAACCAGACCACAGGTGTTGTCGCTATTGTCTGTTCTACACTTGAGGATGTCCCAAGGGAGATATTTCTGGCCTCGTCCCCATCGTGCAGGTTGGGTGATTGAGGAGGCCCTGGGAGGCCCATTGGCATTTCCAGGACACAGAGCTTGTAGGAAAAAAGAGGTCGGAACTCAGCTGCATGTCCTCAAGCTGGAACCCTGGTTCCATCTCAAGGTCCTGTGTTGGGATCTGTGCTGGCTATTTGTGTACAGTTCTGGAGGTGACATGGGCAAGGAGGGTGAGCAGCCAAGATCCCAGAGAGGTTTTCGGTGGGTGTGATTGAAGAAGGCGCCCAGGTAAGGGAAACTTGAGGAAGTGACCTCACTTCCTTGGAGACAGACCCCAACAGAACTTAGCACACTGGTCTCCAGGCGCCCACATTCTAGACATAGCATCCTATTGAGCCCACTTGAGTGGCGACACTGGAGACAAGAGGATGTTCTCCTGCTGTCTCCCGAGTTGTGGAGGCTCTGGCTTCAGGAAAGCCAAGAAAAAGAGCCTTTTCAGTCACTATAGACACTGGCTTGGCCCTCACCTGCACCGCCTCTGTCCAACTGGCAGGAGGAGCACTCAGGTAACACAGGGAAAGCCAACCGGGTTAGGCCACAACTGGATGCCACCTGCACAACAATTTGAGCCTCCTTGTGTGTCGGAGGGGAGTGAGAGAGGGACGGTGGTGCTGAGTGGGCACCCACCCTGGGCAGGAGCCATTTGCTCGGTGTTGGAAGCCTGGCAGTGTGTCGTGTTCCCAGCCTAGGTGGTGGCTAGCAGGATGGGAGAGTAGGTGCTGGGAACCAAGCTCCTCTACCCATAGGTTAGTCCCGAGCCCTCCAGGTGTCATCTCATTCCCTCCCTGGCTAGAGGTCTATGCAGATGCTGCTCGGTACCTGATCTCTGCTGGGGTTTCCTCCTGTGGCCAAGTCGAGGCATGCCCCTCAGACCTCCCGGCCCGGCTCTCGGGCACTGTCTTTGCAGAGCTGCACGCAGGAGGTGGTGGAAGAGCTGACGGATGGCTTCGGGTACTCCATCTCCCTGGACAGGGACCAGCTGCACCGCGCCACCATCAATAACCAGGGCTGCTCTGAGGTGAGAGTGGGCACGGAGGGGTCTTCCCACCCAGGCCCCTGAGATGACCAGGGCAGGCCCAGAATCCAACATCAAACTGCCGTTCTCCTGGGACCCTAACAGGGCTGTCCCCCATGAGTGTCCCACAGTCCCATTCCCAAAGGAATCTGGACTTCCGCTCCTCCCCAACAGCTGCATAGGAGGGTAGGAGGGCACTCTTTGCATTTCCCTAGGAAGATTAGAGAAAACGTTGATGTCGTTGTCACTTCCCAATAGGCCCTGAGTATCTTTGAATTTTGCCTTTTTTGGAAAATGAAAGCTCGATAACAAGGGTCTCCAAACTCCCTTTAATGTAAAAGAAATAACCGTCAGCGTGTTTGAAAGTCAAAGGGGTTCTCAGAACGTGTCACTGCCCTGTACACTGTTTCCAGACCTGGGAGGGGTGAGGTGGCCACATAACATTTCCCTCCAGGTCAGCGTCTGATGAAGCCTCAGGCAGTTAGAGGGGATGTCCCTCAGCCCTCACTTTGGGCGGTTCTCAGTTCTGAGCCACAGGACCTAGAGAAGCCACTTGGCATGCCAAAGCCTCTGTTCTCCTCTCTAGAGAGGGGTGTCTGTTGGGTGTTCACTGGGCTGGTGCTCTGCACAGAGGGAGCTCTGTTGTCCCTCAGCGAGCAAATGGCCTCGAGGGAGCTCAGTGTGGAATCCTCCGCAGGACCAAAGTCAGATTGTACTGTGAGAGCCCAGAACTTTGCTGAGTTGGGACCCCTGTCTCTCCTGTCGCAGACGTCTGGGAGGGGCTAGGAGTTCCTGGGTCAGCTGCAGACCCCGATAACGCTGGTGGTTCGCAGTGGTGACCCTGACTCTGTGTCCCTGCTCGTCCCACCCAGAGTGAAGATGAGTCCACTCTGTCTGTCACTGAGGCCTGCAGGATGCGTGCCCTCCAGGCAGGCGTGATGCAGAGGCTCTCAGAGACTGTGCTGCCAGCCTTCCCCAGCAGAGTCCTCTGCAGTGTCATCACCTCCCTCTGCAGCTACTCAGGCTCCAGCACAGCCCACCAGGTGCTGGACCAGCTGTTTCCCAGGTGACTGCCCACCTCCCCCTCAGCACAGTGGTGACTCTGCCCACTGCCAGCTGTGTGTCTTGCCTTGGGAATGTCACCGCATCTCTCTGAGCCTGAGTTGGCTCCTCTGAAACGTGGGGTGGGAGAGGATGAACTTGCTAGGCTTCTCCCAGGGATGAATGGGATCAGCCCTCCAGGTGCTGCCCTGGTGCCCGGCTCTGCAGAGAGGGTGGTGGGCCATGCTGTGGTTGCTGCTGGTGATTATTTCTCTGTCCCCCACGGAAAGTAGTCTTCCTCTCCCTTCACTGGCTTGTGGCTTTTTGAGTTTGGAAAAGCACCTGGAGAGCACCCTGTCAAGGAGTTTGAGATGCCATCCAGCTGGCCCTGGTGCTTGTCCTTGGTGTAGCCACTTAGGGATCTCTAGGGCCACAGAGGGGCCACAGGCCCACTCAGACACCCAGGGTGGTTCTGCTTGGAGGTCATTCAACAATGTCTATGAAGGACCTACTCTGAGCAGGACTTCTGGACACACTAAGTGTCACTCAGTGACTGAAGCAGACAGCCTCCCTGGCCCTCCCCTCTAATCTGAGAGTCAGACAGTCACACTTGACATCATTCACAGGTCCCATCTACCCTCCATCCCGGGCGATGCCCTCATCCCCTTTGGGACACATGGAGGCAGCTTGGCCCATTGCGTGCGGGATGCTGGAGGACAGGACCACCTCCCAAAGTGAGTGGTCTTTGGGTCGAGAAGGACGGCCTCCTGTCTCTTGCAAACAGGGTGTGGGGAGAGGATGGAGGCTGTGGCCGGGTCAGGCCTGGGAGAACCCTGCGTCTCACCCATCTTGTGATTCCCATGGGAGGGCTGAGTTCTGGTGGCTTCCACTCCGGCAGGACTGGACTCAAAGACAGCTGTGCATGGGTCCCAGGCCCCTTGAGAATTGGAAAGGAGACTGGGCTGCGTTGTCCCCTAGAGACCCACTCCCAGCAGAGTCCCAGCCCCTCCTGCCTCCCTTTCTCCACATCCACACCTTGTGAGCACCACCGCCAGGTCCATAGTAGGAGGTGTGTGAGCAAGCTGCTCCCAAATCTGCTGGAGTCTTCATTCCAGTGGCCCACATTCATGCAGGGCTTGGGTGGGCTGTGTCCAGACCCTTGGGGAGGAGAGTATCGGTGGGAACAAGAGACTCTCACAGACTCTGTGTTCAGCCTGCTGGATGAGCAGGCCTGCCACAGCCAGGACAGCCAGCCAGGGCTCAGGGCTGGGATGGGGCCCTCCTCTGGAGGGGGAGGGTCTGGCAAAGGGGCGCAGATGCTAACAAGAGTGCCTTGGGAGGGCGGTGTTTAAGGAAAGGCCAGGCCACTGACTCTCTGGCCCATCTGCCTCCACGCAGTGCTATCTATTTCCTGCTGGGAACCTGGCTGGGCCAAGGGCAGGATTGCAGGGAGCCCCTGCGGTTTCCCGCTTGGACCCTGCAGCTGGCCACTCTGCACGTCAGCTTTGGTGGCTCCCATGTGGAGGGCCATGCCTACCTTCTGCCAGGCCACCTGGAGCATCTCAAGGCCATTGAGGCCGAACGGAAAGGTGAGGGGACTGGAGTCTGGGAAGACTGTCTGTGTTGAGGTTCATGGGCTAGCGTTCCCTTAGAGGCAGTGGAGCCCTTCCTATCTTTGGAAAGGCACAGAAACTGTCAGGTGTGTGGGTGAAACTTTCTCTTTATCCTGCTCTAGAGCCAGCTCCAAAGCTCCTGCCACTTCCAGAGCCAGAGCCAGTGCCAGCCCCCAGGCTGGAGCCAGCTGCACCTCCAGTCTCACCACGTGTGGTAGAGCTGGAGCCAGCAGCCCCTGAGTCAGCCACTCCAGGACCAGAGCAAGGGCCACCATTAGAGGCAGCCCCAGAGCCCAACTGCCCCTGGGCCGTGACCACCGAGGACCAGCTGCGGGAGGAGAAGCTGAACATCTTGGACTTCCCTCCCCAGCTGGTGGCAGAGCAGCTGACGAGGATGGCTTCGGTGAGCAGAGGAGCTCGCGGGGCGGGTGGCCCCTGCCTTCCCGGTGCCATGAGCCACCCCACACCTGCCATTCCCTGCTCGGGATTCCGATGATCTGGGTCCAAATCCCTGCTCCCTCTCTTATCAACACTGTGACCTGGGCAGCTTTCTTTCTCCCAAGCCTTCGCTGTCCCCTAGAGAACAGGGGACAGTAGAGATGGACACTCAGAGCACCTGCTGTACAGGGTGGCTGTGCCGATGAATGAGGTGGGAGAGAGTGGAAGGTGGGCAGAGTCTGGCCCTTTGGTGGGGGACAGGCACTCACTGAAGTGCTGCCAGGTCCTTGGGTGGATCCCCCACCTGCGCAGGTGGCCCAGACAGCCTCAGCACTTAGCAGGAAGGTGATGTGTATTGACTCCAGTGGAGACAGTCAAACAAAGCTGGGGGTTGTCCCTGCCTCGGGGGAATGTGCATGGGAATGGGGTGTGGGACCCGAGGGGCACTGGGATGGGTGCATGATGGCCCTTCTGGTGGGCATGTGTGGGCTGCCTTCTGGAGCTTGGAGGAAGTGAGACGGGGCTGGGAGCAAATGTCCCCTCCCTTCCCCACAGTACTGTGTCCGGGGTCATCCTGGACTGGGTGCATTCAGTGGACACAGACAAAACCCAGGGACTCCCACAAGCCTCAGGCCACATGCTCTGCTTCCTGAGCTCCAGTTCTGATCTCACCCTGCCTGGGCCTATGGGGGACTGTGGACGCCGAGCTGGGGTGCGGCAGGACCGGGTGACACTCCGAATCTTCTGCAGGAGCTGTTCAAGACGTTGGTGCCCGCCCACTGCCTCGGCTCCATCTGGTCCGAGCGCGACAACAGGGAACGAGAGTACCTGGCACCCACCGTCCGTGACAGTGTGATGCACGACAACACCGTGGCCAATTGCATCCTCGTCACCTGCCTTGGGGACCCCAGCATGACAGCGCAGGACAGGGCCAGGGTGGTTGAGCTGTGGATCAGGGTGGCTGAGGTAAGCCTTGGCACGCCCTGTCTGGATGCGTGGGAATTGCCTCTTGTTTCTCAGCCTTCAGGATTGAAGTCTGGGGTCTTAGTCCCTGGACTGTCCCTTGACCCTCATGCCAGGGCCACATTGACCTTGACTTGAGGTCCCAGTGGGGACAAGCTCACTTCCTTCCTTGTGTTGAGCTACAAATCCTTGTGCCTGGCAGTGTTACTCGTCGGGTGGCAGGTGTGCCCTCCCTGGCTTCCCTGGGCATCTGTCTCCTCCAGGACAGGGGAAGTCCGTGAGGGGACAGAAACCAGAGGCAGCAGAACTTCAGCTCCCCATCACGGCTCCATCTCTTCCCTTCCCCAGGAGTGCCGAGGGCTCGGGAACTTCTGTTCCCTCCACACAATCCTTTCTGCCCTGCAGAGCCCTGCCATTGCCCGTCTCCAAGACACCTGGGGACAAGTTTCCAGGTGGGTAGTCTGCTCTCCAGCCAAGCACCATGAGGGTGAGGTGGCCCAGGCAGCCTGATTTGGGCCGGCATGTCCCCCAAAGTCAGCTGAGGCCACCTGGAAGACAGCGAACGCCGGGCACAGGGACTGAGCTGGGTGCTGGGTCTCTGAGTCTCTCAGCGCCCTTAGGCCAGCAGTTCTGTCCCAGGGATTCATTTCCTTCCAGACCAGATCCTGGCTTGAGCCCAGGTGGAGATTGTCAAGTGTTTCCTTTGCAGCAACAGAAGCCTCTATGCAGCTGAAACCAACACTGTTCCAAAGAGATCTGTTTGGGACATCTGGGAATGGAGGCCCCGAGGACAAGAGGGGAGGCCCCTCCGCAGTCCCATGGGGACCTTAGAGCTCAGAGCACCCCAGTGAAATCCCTCATCCAGGCCCCAGGCGGTTTGGATCTGCTGGGTTCTCAAATAAATGGGATTTGCCTTCAAGCATCCCACAGTTTTTCTTGCTTGCTTTCTTTCTTTCTTTCCCCACCCCGCAGGGAGAGTTCTCGAACCTGGAAGAAGTGGGTCAGGAGAGAGAAACGCGTGAGCAGGGAGCTGCTGGTGCAGGTAACCTGGAGGCTGGAGATCTGGAAGGAGGCCAGAAGGAGAGGGGAGGGGAGCATCCCGAGGGGATCCTAGGAGGTGAGGCTATGGCAAGGCTCGGCCCAGGCTGGGGGTCAGAGAGCCCGGTGAGGGTGGGGCAGGCCGGGGCCACTCGGCCAGGCCCTGCAAGACACCCTGCCCTCCCCCTCCCTGTCTGTTCAGCTGGGGTCTGGACGCACCCCTGGAGTCCAGAGGTCGGGGCCTTGGTCAGATTTGGAGCCAGGGCTGGGGTGAAGGCAGCAGGGACAGGGCCTGTAGCTGGCACGGGGAGCAGCCTCTCCCAGTGGGTCTTTGAGCCAGTCACTGCCCCTCTGGGGGCCTCCGTCTCCTCCTCTGGGAAGTGGAGGGAAATGATCAGCGGTGCAGGCCTCCCAGCGGGGTGCTACCATCCAAGGGAGGACAGGAATGTGAGGAGATTTGTGCCGGCTCCTCCTCGAGAGGTGAGGGGAGAGCAGTGATGACACGCGGATGACTCTGTGTCCTCAGGAGACTCCTGGAAGCAGGTGACGTTCTCCTCACACTTTTCAGCTGAGGAAAGAGGGCCAGGGAGGCCTGGGCAGGCCCAAGGTCACACAGGACTGAGTCCTGGAGCTGGGACTGGTCTAGAATCAGAGCACCCTGGAGGTGGGAGCAGCAGAGGCAGCAGGGGACTGGAGCCGATGGCCAGGGTCTGAGATCAGGGGCCTTGGGGGACATGCGGAGGGGAGTATGGGCGCACTGACCCTGTCCTCGGCCCCGACAGGAGGCGACCTCCGTGTTAAAGACTGCAGAGAGGGCCCGCCAGGGAGCCCAGGAGAGGCAGCGGCAGCAGGTGAGGGTGACTGTGGGGGAGGGGCCTAGGAGTCAGAGGAGAGGGGGCTCCCCCTCCCAGCTGGAGACCTCCCTCAGGAGAGGGGCCTTCCTCCTCAGGCGAATCTGCTGTGGCTGCCAAGCATGACGGGCCTGCAGTGGCAGTGAGCGGGAGGAGGCCTGGAAGGGCTGGCAGCAGGGCAGATTTGGGGTGGGGAAGGGCAGGGGCCACTGCCCCTGGGAGGGGCCAACAGCCAGCCCTGGGACTTGACTGATGGAGTTTGGTGTTCCTGGAGGGGAGCGGGGGAGGGAATTGTGTGTGTTGGGGTGTCCCGAGGATCCTAGGCTGCTCTGTGTGGGAGCGTGGGGTGGGCAGGAGGCTGGGCTGAGGGGTTTCAGGGGAAGGTTCATGGGGGCACCTGAGAGCGGGAGCTCATCACCATGCCCATCCCGATGGCGGCACAGGGTGTCGTCCCCTCCCTGGTGACGTTTTTCCATTCCCTGGAGCTGCTGGACGCTACGATGGAGGATTATGTGGAGGTGAGTGAGCCCGGAGGTGGGTCCGGGGGCTCAGGCTCCTGAGGGTGGGGAGGAGAGAGTCCTGTCCTGAGCCCTGAGCTCTCTGCATTTGGCAAAGGTCCTCTCAGCAGGGCCTCCAGCCTCGTGTGGGAGTTGGGGTGTCAGGCCCATCTCCCCAGTGGGTGATGCAGGCTCTGCATAAGCCACCGTCCAGGTTCCCTGGGCTGCTGAGGCTCAGAGCTGCCTGACTGTGTGGCCGCAGGAGGTGGTGTCTGAGCTGGACTCAGCCTCTCCCTCTGGCCCTGCCAGTGAGGGAAGAGAAGTCGGGCCCCTCCCAGTCAGGAAGCACATCAGAGGCTGAGCTGTCCCTTCCTGCCTGAGGCGTGAGTCTCCCCACGTGTCATCAGAGAGGGTTGGGTCACAAGGTCTGTTGCCTCAGTTGCTCTGCGCCCCCTGCTCTGGAGCCCAGAGACTGGCCCAGGTCCAAGTCCGGGCTCTGGATGGGCCTGCCCACTGGCAGTAGTGCAACATTGCAAGAGGTGTGGACGGGGGCTAGTGCTGGCCGCAGGGGGCTGTTTCTGATGGACTGCGGCTGTCTGCTTTCCAGGGCAATGTGCTCAACTGTCGGAAATGGAATGAGGTAAGCGGCTGCGGCCTCCCGGTGGGGAGGGTGGGGGTTGGAAATCAGAGACCCCCCCGCAGTGGGCAGGACCCCCTCTGACCCAATCCCCAGGGTGGAACATTTATTTGCACAGTTCGATATACAGAGCTAGGGATCCTATGGCATTGGCGGGTGGGGGAAGGGCTGGCATCAAAGACTCCTTCCTGGAGGAGGAGCTATTTTGGGCCAAGTGTGAGAGCAGGCAAGCCCTGACTGGAATCGCAGGGAGGGAGGGTTCCCAAGTGGGCAAAGGCCCCAGACTGGCCCCTTGCCCCCTTCCTCACCCCCTCCACGAGCCCTGCAGGGTCCCCCACTCAGGCCCTGTGGGCATCCTGTGCTTGCTCTGTCCTAGCAATTCAAACTGATGGACGAGATCGAGCTGCTCCAGGAGGCTGCAAATCTGTACACCGTGCAGCCCGACGAGCACTTTGGGGCCTGGTTCCAGGCCGTGGAGCCCCTGAGCAAGGAGGAGAGGTGAGTCGGGTCAGGAGTTGGGGGAGGGCAGGGCAGCCTCTCTCTGCTGACCAGCTCCAGAGCCCATGGCCGTTGCTCCATGGTCAGCCCCTGATCTGATTGCATGGCGACCCCTGGGGCCCTTCGACCCCAGCTGCTGGCAGGCTCCAGGACGCACATGTGATGTGTGGCTCCTGAGAGCTCCCAGCTCCGCTCTGTCCTGTAGCTACAGCCTGTCCTGCCAGCTGGAGCCCCGATACCACTGGGTCAGAAAGATTCGACTCTTCTTCAAAGGCAAGAAGAACCGCTCAGGCCAGAGTGAGTGTCCAGACCGGCAGTGGCTGAAACCATGGGCTCAGGAAACATTCAGGCTGAGCGTGGGCCTGGGGAGGCAGACAGCTGGCCCTGGGTTCCAGCTCCACTGCTGAGCAGTCCCGTCCTGGGCGGTTGCACTCACGTTTCTGGGACTGGTTTCCTCCTCTGTGAAGTGGGTGACGCTAAATCAGATGGGGTTCTCTTGGCTGACTGAGCACAGAGCGCAGTGGGGGCCGGGATGGGGTGTGCACTGTGGTTCCAGGGCAGGCCGCTCAGGAAATGCCTCTCTTTCTCCAGACACCAGACCCCCAACCAAGGGCCCAGTGGTGGTGGTCGATGACCCTCCTGAGACCAGCTGAGCTACAGCGGGGACACAGCATTGACACTCAGGGTGCACAGGGCCACCTCCCCTGATTCTGATGAGGAGAACTTTGTGATCCGTTTCTTGGGGTCCCCTGTTGGCCACGAGGGAAGGCACCAACCCCTCATCCCCCTCCCCCCTTTTGCCCAGCACCTATTTCCCTATCTGGCAGGGCCATATTTTGCTGTCAATGGTAAATGCTCCGTTTGAGTATTATATTAAATTGTTGCTTCTTTCTAATCCTGGGAGTGGAGGTGTGAGTCTTTCGCTCGCAGCACTCATGGAAACCAGATCCAGAAACTCACATTCCTCCTCGAATTTAGAAATCTCCCAGAGTGAGCGGCTCAGTTTATGTGGAGAAGGGAGAAGTGCCAGTCCCCTCCCTGGCTACTGAAGGACGTGCCCAAGTGCCCCTCCCGCCGAGGACAGGATCATTGCAGTGTGGTTCACCCTGTCCAGGAGCAGAGATGGCCCCTCCGACCTCTTGGGACTAAGCGGTTGGAGGCGTTTTCTCAGGCAGAGCCACAACCACTAAGCTGGGTGTGTCTGTCAAACTAGCACGTGCCTGTCCCTAGCACACGTCCTGCCCAGGACAGTGGCTGCCTTTCGACACTCTGCTGGAAGAGGGAACATTTTCCCAGTTTCTCTTGCACACAGATTAGGACCTTGTTTTCTGATTCAGTCTCCGCAATGGCTTCAGCTCTAAGTGGGGAAAATACCGTCAAAAGCTCAAACGTGCACATAGAGAGGACGAGGCCAGAGGAAGGTCCTGTGGACATGGACCATGGGCAGGCAGGACTCTTCCTTCTCGGGCCCACTAGGGGCTCCCTGTTCACCTCTGACCTAGACTGGATCCCCCTGGGCTTCTGGTCCCTGACTCCGAATACCATTTCCTGCTTGTTGCCTATCCAAGGGGAAAGCTGTGGGATGCAGCTTTTAGGGCCTCAGCCAGGTCTCCCTCCATAAACCTAGAGCTCCCTGTGAGGTAGGATTTTCAGCATCTCTGCACTTTTGCATACAGTTGTATCTTGGGGCAGAAATTCCCTAGATGCCCCCAGCCTTTCTCATCATCATCGTGACCAGGAATGACCCTACAGTCTCCCTGCTGCCGAGGGTGACTTCTGGGCCTGTGTGCTTCCCAGGCCTGTGGTGTCGGACAGTCCCAAATTTACACAATCTGGAGTATTTTTAGTGATTTTCCTAAAGTCGTTGCTGTGCCTGAGCCCAGCAAGTGTGCAGCCCCTCGGCTGGGTGTGTTCTTTTCCACAGTCTTGTGCTGTGGTTCTGTCATGGGGATGTGTGCCTTTCCTGTTGGGAGCTTTGAAAGAGGAGGCCTAAGAAGGGTGTGAGTTGGGGGTCTTGCGGGGAATGTCAGCAACCTGATGATCTGTGGATGTGCGTGGACACAGCCTTACCAAGGGAAATGCTGAAATGCTTCCCATCTGGGTGCTAAACAGACACTGCTCTGAGCTCAACAGGAGCACCGGGTCCAGAAGCAGGAGCGAAAGCGTGACCACCCACCCTTTGCAATGTCGTCCCTTGGAAAGAGCCTGAAAGACAAGGGCAGGGTGAAGCGCTTGGCACTTCTGAGTTATCCCCTCCTTCCTGGTGGCTGCAAGTGTCACTCAGACACAGGCAGGCTGGGCTCTGCCAGGGAGGCCATCTCAGCACAGTGGGAAGCTGAGGATCAATCCTGGTCCCCGGCAGCCCAGGTCTTTGCTGATGCGGCACAGCCACCCAGCAAAGAGACTTGCCAGAGGAAGGTGGGGAAGGCTGTCCAGTCCCTCGGAGGAGAAAGAGTTGTGGCAGGTCCCAGGGCTAGCCCAGGGCTGGGATGAAGGCATGGGTGTCCCAAGAGAGTCTCCTCCGGGACTGGGGTGCTCCTGAGAGCCGACCCGGCAGGTAGCAATATTTAGTTTGTTGTGGGAGTACAGCTGTGGACACAGGAGGCACCATTTATCCCGTCTTTGGGTTTCCAAATTGGAAGTAGGTTGTGGAAGTCCACGAGGAAAGAAATTAGCAAATCTGGATGAAATGTTTCTTGTTCAAGGCACACAGAAGTTACCAAAACTGGCTTCCTAGGAGCTGACTTAGGGGAAGAGAAAGTAACAATGTGAGTCCCTTGAAATGCCTCAGGTGAATATGGTGTTGGCAGGAAATGCTCAAAATGTTTGAGGAACTGGTAAGCTGGGTGCCATTTAAACTATTCCAGGTCTAAGGTGGGGACGGATGCTTGCATCTTGGCTTCCAGTGCAAGCGAAAACAAGGCCACTTTGGGATTCAACTCAGTCTTTCCAAAGTGGTCGATGAGACGGCGTTTGTACTCCTCACTCACGGACCTCGAGAACTTCTTGCTGTGTGGTCCATGCACAGATGCATCTTCCATTTATGGGAGCTAACAAAAAATCTGTCCAGTTGACAGCCATACCATCCAGCCTAATGCCGTCTCCCCCCACTCACAGTGCCCTGAACACCCGTCTTGCTGATTTGGACATGATTTGCCTCATCACAGTGAGAGAGCCATGCCAGGGGGTTCTGGAGCCCTGGGAACCATGTTCACACCCCCTCTATCTGCCAAAACAGGAGCATCTCTGGATGGGTAACCTGAGTCCAGAACCCTGCCTTTCTCTAGGCTTGGCTTAGGATTTGTCCCTGAATGGCATGACTCGACCATTCTACTGAATGCTGCCCCCTGGCTTAGGTGTGTCTGGAAGAATTACCAGCATAGACTGGCCTTTCTTTCACCCTTGAGGAGACCAACGAGAACGCCCCTCGACTCGCCAACCTGCCCCTGGGTTTCGATGTCTACCAGGCCTGTCCCTGTGATGCCAAGACCTTGGAGAGCACACTGTTCTGGCTCTGTGGAGGGAATCGGACTCTCCCTAACTACAAGCGCCGGACTACAGCAAATCCGTGGCCACTGTTACAGGAACAACTTCAGCAGTGTCAGCCGAGGTCGGAACCCTCCTGGAGCTCTCCAGAAGCCCCCAGGTAAGAGGGTCTGAATGCTGGAGAGAGAGATTCTGGTCTTCCCCCATGCCTTTCTCTCAGCCAATCACAGGGAAAGGCAGAGCTCTACATAAGTCCTCCCAGGGACATCCTCCCATGGGGAGATTGTTAACTGGATTGGGAAGGAAGACCACAGTGAAGGAGAAGTGCCGTTGAAACATTGAGACTCAGCCCAGACTCATGCTCAAGGCCAAGGCATCCACCCCACAGCTCCTGGGAATATTGGCTGAGGACAGCTCACAGCTCTTTCCCTCACAGGACATTCCCACAGCATAGGGAAGCGTCTAACCAGAGGATGCAGCCCTCTCCAGGGACAGCCAGGGGCCCATGTCTGGCAGATAAGAGAGTAAGAAGCCTGGTCCCCTTGTCTCAATTTGGGACAACACCAAAGGGCCGTCCCAGCTCCAGAGATCCCTGAGGGTTGGCTGAGACCCAGTGGCAGCAGGCTTGGGCTTCAGCTTCTCCTGCGACCATCTCTGCTTTGCTACCTTCCCATAGGGATGTCTCTCCAGAACACTTCCATACACTTTCCACATGCAATACTCCCCATCAGACTCAGAGTCTCTTGGCAGGGCCCTGATATGTGACAAGCAGCCGTCAGCAGACACGACTTCTGACCATAGCAATATGAGATTCGGGAAATTCTGCTTTGGGAGAATCACCCTTTAGACAATCTGAGAGGGTAGGTCATCTTAATCTTCAGGACAACCTTAGGTAATGCTCTGGTAAGAAATTAAATGCAATGATTAAGAAATCCATGACTCAAGATGTATTTCTCCTCAGATTTACATCAAATATTGGTCGCCGGGGTGAAGGGAACCCTGCTTCCCAAGTCTCGTTGGACAAGGCTGATGGAGACCCCATGACCTTGTTGCTACACCATCTGAAACTCACGCCTTCTTCCATTGCCACTGAAGGACACAAAGAGCACCTGGGGCCTTACACACCCTCCTTTCTCCTTTGGCCTAAAAGTGATGCCTTAGGCAGAAGTAGCCACACGTCCATTCAAAAACCAAGAGGGCTAGGAAACCTAGTCTTCTGTGTGCCAGAATGAAAGGAGAACTGGATGCAGTCTGCCACGCTCTTTCTCTACACCAAAGCAGACAGTCGCTCTCCCTGTCACATACAGTGTTCCCTCGCCCTGTTTCCCCAGGAGGACATCCTAAGACCCACTGAACTCAGGACCTCTAGAAGATCCTTAGGCTAACAGATCCAAGTGTTCAGTGGCCACACATGACAAACACTACAGAACTTTCAGGGTTGGATCAGAATATCCCCTAAAGAAACTATCACCATCGATTGCAGTCAGCATCCCCCAGAAATGCTGGGGAGGGGGAGAACCTGATTTCCCTAGTTGTCACGTCATAATATTCCAAATGGTAAGTTTTCTGCCAAAAGCCCCAGGGCATACAAAGAGACAAAGAAGGATGGCTCCTACCTAGGAAAATCTAAGAACAGATGGGGCCCCTGAGGAAGCTCTCAGGGGCGAGCACACAAAGCTTTCTCTGGTTGTTGCTGTTCACATTCCTGTGTCGAGCCTCTGTCTTCCTAAGTAGCAATATGCTGAAAACCTCTGTTTCAGGGTCAAGACAGAGTCAGAGGCCATGGATGCCGGAAATGGATTTGTCTCTTTTCTTCTGTCTTTGTCCGGGACTGTACCTACTGCCTCATCTCGATTTACAGGGAAAACCTGGGAAACCTACCCAAACAAGTGTGTTTTGGTTCCTGCAGGCAGAATACGGAAAATATTGCAGTTATTTTGGGTGACGAAACTCAACTTCGTGGAGCCACTTTCCACCTCAAGGTGAATTTTGTTTAGAAAAAATTAAACATAGAGTTATCAATGACCTAACACGTTCATTTGGGATTTTCTGGCATGGAGGGCTGTGGCATCTGATCCGAAGGTCCGACTGTGGACCACATTTCCCAAAGGCCAAGGGGCAGAGACACGCAGCTTCTCTGTTTCCAGTAAAAAAGACTCCATTTCCCAGCAGGCAGCGGGCAGGAGGGGCGCGGCTCCAGGCGTTTGTGAGCAGGCAGTTGGCCAGCCTGGGCTCCGCCCCTACGGGTCGTCCTGTTGGCCACGCCTCCTCACACGCTCTGCTCCCGAGCTGGCACAGCCTCTCCGCTCACACTGCTCCTCGTGCTCCTGCTGTCTCCCCACTCAGGGCGGCTCGACTGCCCCGCCCCCTCTATGGCCACGCCCCCTGCTCGCCACGCCCCCCTCGCCCCGCCTCCCCGCTCTGCCTGTCACTCAGAGTTATGCTCTCTGGCCTTCCCCTGTGAGGCTGCAGGCTGCAGCCCCGGCTCCTCTGTCTCCGCGCCTCCCCGCTCGCCCCGCCTCCTCACTCGCTCCGCCCCCCGCCCCTGAGCCAATGGGGAAGCCCCAGACATCCGCGTCAGGCGTGGCGGTGCCACCGTGTGGAGCCGGTGAAAGGGGCTGCAGGTTCAGACCGGCGTGAGGGGCGTGCCTGACGCGGAGAGCCGGCAAGCTGGGGCCTCGCGGGCGTCCGCGACGATCCGGTTCCCCTGAGCCCAGTGCGCGACGGGCTGTCCCGGCCAGGCCTCGTCCCTCCTGGGCGGGGGCGGCCGATCCAACGCGCGCCGCGTCGGGCGCTCGGCCGGCGGAGGACGGTCTGTGCCGCCCTGGCCCGCGACGCCGGGGTCCGGGCGTCGCTTCCGCGGGGAGCCCTGGCGGGAGCGCTTTGACGGGGCTCCGCGGAGACGAGGAGGCCCTCGGACGACGGCGGGCAGGGCCGCAGCGGGGCGGGAGGGCCGCTCCGAGGGGAGACGCGCCCTGAGCCCGGGCACGGGTCCCGGACAGCCTTCCGGGCGGCGGCGCGGCCCTGGCCCGCCGTGTCCGCTGAGGCCTGCGGGGCGCTGTCCTCGAGGGCCGGGGCGCGGGGCTCGCGGGCTGCACAGGGCTCCTCGGGGCCTCCGTCCCCTCCGTCCCCGCTCCCCAGCGATGGCGGGGCTGTCCTGGCGGCTGTCTCAGGCTCAGAGAGGCAGCCTGCTGAGCTCCCCGCTCTCAGGGGCTGGAGGGAGGGACAGCCGGCTGAGTCCGGGCGGAGGGAGCGGGAGGCCGCCTGCTTCTCTACCTGCCTCCCCGTGACTCACCTGGCTGTGTCTCGCCTGGTGTGGACGCCTCCCGTCTCCCCACAGCTCCCTGTCCTGGAATGACCGGGACGCCCTGCTTTGCTGTGGGAGGGCGGCGGGTTGGGGGACGGTCGAAGAGCCTCCTGAGTTCTTGTTCTTGTTCTCTGTTTTACTGGGATCGCCTGTCGAGGCTGAAATTTGCAAGCGTCGGAGGAAACACAGGGCAGCATTTCTTTGTAGGAGTTCAGAGTGACAGCCCCTTGCTTTTGAGGCCATGCTGAGCAGGATGGTTTGGGGAAGGATTTGGTCTATGATCATAAAGCAGTTGCAGAGGGAAGCAGAGGTATTTCCTGTCACCATTGGGTCCTGCTGGTGTTTATGCTGTTGCAACTGGCGTGTCGTGATTGGCATTAAGTTTCTGAGTAGATAAGGCGATGTTCCTCTGCTCCCTGGAGAAGGGAAGGTGTCTCCGGAGGTCGCTTAAAGGCTTTCTCTGCAGAAGGGGCCGCAGGTGGTGTTCTCCGCCTCCTGACGGTGCCGCTCAGATTCTGGGTCGGCACAGTGACCAAACTTTTGGACTTAATAACAGGTCACCATGTGAAGCACTCCTGTCATTTCAGCGCTAGCATCTGCGTGAACGATCTGCACGGATATTTACAGGGTAACGGCTTGCTGTTGTGTTCAGCGCTGCAGCGGTTGTTAAGCCCATGAGATGATGCAGGGCTGTGTCAAGCGTAGAACCTGGCTGACAGCAAGTGAGAAAGGGCCCAGGAGGGGCCATCTGACCTTCGTAGAGGCGTGACTTCCAACACGATGACTCGTCCACGGAGGAAGGTGGATCGGTGCTCTCAGGCTGTTCTGTGATGACATCTAGGTGAGCACAGCATTTTCACAAGTGCTGAGGGGACGTGTGATGGTGTGAGGGAGCCTTTTTATTGGCAGTTACTTTGGGGGCATCACTAGGGAAAATAAGTTAGAGAGAATGTAGTAACACCAAGTCCTGCCAGTACAGACTGATTCTGGAAGGAAACTCGGGAATCAAACTTCTTTCTCTGTTTTGTCTTTTCCAGTGTCTGTGCTTCATCACGGGGCCTTCATTCCTCAATAGTATTTCCGTCTTTCATGGTTTATTCTTTGTCTCCCATTTTGGGAATGTCTGTTTATCCTCCTTCAATAGTTTGTTTTTGCAGTCATTAAAAAAATCTTTTTTTTTTCCCAGCAATTGATGTATGGTAGGCACTAAATCTTATTCTGGATATTAAGTAATGACTAAGACACTGTTTATTCTCACAAGGCACTCATTGTCTAAACATGATGGGAGATGTAAAAAAACTGTAATATCCAGGGGTGACATTGAACTCTGGTGAAGTCTATCCAAAGAAGTTGACTCTTCAGTGAGAGTCTAGTGAAAGCTTCGCAGACAAGCTTGTGACTGCGCTCAGCCTTGAACAAGGTGTTGGAATTCTCCCAGGTGATCGAGAGGTGGGAGCACTCCAGGATGAGCCGGGAGAGGAGGACATTTAGGGGGTAATTAGACTGGAAGGTGTGTGTATAAAATTGCAATACGACATTGTAATTGTAATGCAGATTATTCCTATCTGACCAATACTGCATAGCAGAGGGTGGGAAATGAGCCTGCTCAGAGAGAACACAGTCAGGTTAAGAAAGAGCCTTATATTTTGGCCACAGGATTGTGGTTTGATTCTGAAATTAGTGGACGGTAAGTGCAGGTTTCATGTGAGGGGACAGCCGTGATCAGGTCTGCTCTGTGGAAAAGTCACCCAGGTCAATGTGAGGAACAGACTGTTGCTGCTTTCAAAGTGTAAGAGAGACTGAGGGACGGAAACAGCACGGGAACCCTGGGAGTGGAAGGAGAGGAGCGGGTCTCTGAGGGGTGAAAAATAACGTATCCCAAAATTCCGATTAATTTTTCCATTAAGTAGTGAATTTTTACTAGAAACAATGCCAGAAATGTTATATTCATTATTTAAATCTCCCAGAAACTATGAATTTGGTATCATTATCCTATTTCATGAAGAATGTGACTGTAGTGACAGTGCTTGTGCAGGGCACATAAAGGAGTCTGGAGACATATTCAGAACTCACGGTTTCCAGGTATTTTGCATTTCGCTAGTACTCTGATTTTTAATTCTCTTTATTTTTTGAACAGTTGTACAGTTACAAAAACTTGCTGTGATAGTACAGAGAGTTTCCCTCAGCTCCGTTCTCAGTTTCTGCTCTTATGAACACATCCTGTCTGTTATCCTACACTACATTTAGTCCTTTCTGCCTAGCCTCCCCTGGCTGTGACAGGTTCTCGGGCTTTCCTTGTTTTTGAAGAACTTGGTAGTTTTAGGGAGTAATGGTCAGGTGTTTCGTAAAATGTTCTCCAACAGAATATGTTTTATTCTCATGATTAGATTGGGATTATGGATTTGGGGCAAGAAGATCAGAGAGGTAAATTGCCATTTTCATCTCATCATTTCAAGGGTCCATGCTCTCCCTGTGACTTCCCCCCATTGATGCTGATGTTGGTCACCTGGCTGAGGCAGCGTTTGTCAGATGTCTCCCCTGCGCAGTCACTCTGTCCCCTCTGTCCACACCATGCCCTTTGTAGGGACTTTTGTCTGTGCAGCCCGTGCCTAAGAAGTGGAGAGTTAGCCTCGACCTCCTTTAGAGCAGAATGTCCGAGTGAATCATTGGTATTCTCCCGCACAGGAGATTTGTGTCTTTTCATTTCCTTATTATTCAGTTATTTATATTGGTACAGTCATTGATATTCATACATTCTCCGGATTATAATCCAACAACTTTATTTTGTTGCTCAGGTTGTTCCAGCTTTGGCGATTGAGAGCTCCTTCAGTTAGCCGATGTGTCCCTTTGGCGTCCCCCCAGCATTCTTGGCTTTTTTTGAGTAGCATATCATGACTTTCTTATGTTGAATGACACTTTAGTCTCATTTTCTTACATTTCCTTCCCGAATCCTAGAATTGGTTATTTCTACAAGGAACCCTGTTTCCTTTTGTTGGACTGTGGTATTAGAATTAAGCCCCTGGGTACCAGGTGTGTTTGCAGCTGTCAGGGCATTAGGTTCTTTCAGCGGACATAGCAGGGAAATATATCTGTGTGTAGTAGCCTGTGTGTATTCAAACACCTATAAATATATCTATACACAGCCTTCTGTGTCTATGTTCAGCTAAAGTAAGTTCACACTGATGTCTCCAACTCTATCACCACGTGGATCACTCTAGCCTCTTCTCCTTGCTTATCTGTAAACTCCTACTCCAAATAATAACCTTGTGCCCACTGTTCACTGTCCATTTACTTATCTGCTCATTTTCAGTCCACATGGATAGAAGTATCAGCATTGTTAACAATACCCCCCGGGTCACAACTTTATCAGCTACAATACAGTGCGTCTGCACAGTTTCTTTCATCTTCAGTTTTACAGACTCGACTCACTTCCCAAATTACATATTTCTGCACCTTTTCACCCACTCCCTTCATTCAGACTGTTTCATACATTTGTAATACAGTTAGATTTTTTCCACAGTTTTCATTCACTTGCAGAATTTTCTTGGACACATACGTGGCTTTTTGCTTGCACACATTGTTTCACTCTCTGTGCTGTAAAATTCAGAGTTTTGATAACTATCTAAGGTTTTGTCCATATTTACAGTATTATGCAGAAGAGTTTCACTGCACTAAACAATCCTTTGTACTTTATCCATTCGACTCTCCTTCCTCTTCCATGAAGACCGTGCTACTACTGACATTTTATTGTCTCTATACATTTGCCATTCCTAGAATGACATAAAATTGGTGTTCTACAATAGACTCTTCAGATCGCTTCTTTCACTTAGAAATAAGCGTTAAAATTCATTCATGTCTTTTTGTGACTTAATGCTTTGTTTCCTTTTATCACTAAATAATAATAATCCATTTTATAGCCGTACCCCGGTTCTTTCTTCACTCACCTATTGAAGAACATCTTGGTCGTTTCCAGTGCTTAGAAAGTATAAATAAAGCTACTATCTATATTAGGTTTACAAAACACCTGTGGGCTATTTCCCAGTTACTTGGGTAAATACCTAAGAATGCAGTTGCTGGATTGTGTGGTAAGACTATGCTCATCTTTGTAAGAAACTGCCAAACTGTCTTCTGATATGGCTGTACCATTTTGCTTTCCAGATCGCAATGAATGAGAGTTTGCTTTGCCCCACATCCTCACGTGCAGTTGGTATTGTCAGTTTCCTGCATTTATCAGTTCTAATAGGTGTGTAGAAGTGTCTCATTGAGGTTTTATTTGAAATTCCCGAATGACCTGTGGCGGTGGTTGTCTGTCCTCAGGCTCGTTTGCCATCTGTATGTCTTCTTTGGTGATGGATATATTCAGGTCTTTTGCCCATTTTTCAATAAGGTTGTTTATTTTTTTGTTGTGGTTGACTTTTTTTTTTTGAAGATTTTATTTTTTCCTTTTTCTCCCCAAAGCCCCCCAGCACATAGTTGCATATTTCTCACTGTGGGTTCTTCTAGTTGTGGCACGTGGGACACTGCCTCAGCGTGGCTTGACGAGCAGTGCCATGTCTGCACCCAGGATTCGAACCAACGAAACACTGGGCCGCCTGCAGCAGAGCGCGCGGACCTAACCACTCGGCCACGGGGCCAGCCCCCTGTTGTGGTTGACTTTTAAGAATTCTTTACATATATCTTGGACATATTTTCTTTATCATATATCTGTTTTGCGAATATCGTCTGCCAGTCTGCAATTTGTCCTTTGACTCATCGATTTTGCCTTCCACAAAGCAGGAGTTTTTAATTTAATAAAGTCTAACTTGGGGCCAGCCCGGTGGCACAGTGGTGAAGTTCACACACTCCACTTCGGCAGCCTGGGGTTCACAGGTTCGGATCCTGGGTGTAGACCTACACACAGCTTGTCAAGTCATGCCGTGTCAGCATCCCACAGGCCAAATAGAGGAAAATCGGCACAGATGTTAGCTCAGGGTCAACCTTCCTTACCAAAATAATAAATAAAGTCTAACATCAGTTTTTCTTCATAGATTACATTTTCAGTTTGTATCTTAATAACATAATTCCAGATTCGAGTCCACTTAGAGTTTGTTGCATAATCTTTTTAGAAGTTGTATTCTTTTGCATTACATTTAGGTCTCTGTTCCATTTTCTAAAAGTTTGTGAAAGTGTAAATTCTATGTCTATGTTCATTTTTGTAAGAGCTTTAATGAGGTGCAATTGATAGAAAAAGAACCTGACATATCTAATATGTACTATTTGATGACTTGCCCCCCCATATCAACTGACAGATATGTATAAATTTCTCCTTTAGCCTGTGACAGGGTGGATCACATTGATTTGATTTTGGAATGCTGATACAACCTTGCATACCTGAATAAATTTCCTCTTTGTCCTGGTGTATGATTGTTTTACATTGTTGGCTTCAGTTTTCTAATATTTGTAGAAGACAGTAACTGCTCATTTCTGAGACTTGCTGTTCTCAAGTTTTCCCTACTTTTAAACTCTAGTTTTGCTTTTAGGGTACTGCTGAGCTCATAAGATGAGTAGGAAAGTGTTGTCTCTGGTGATATTTCCTGGAACAGATTGTTGGGAGCACTAGGTTTATGGAGGGAGACCTGGCTGAGGCCCTAAAAGCTGCATCCCACAGCTTTCCCCTTGGATAGGCAACAAGCAGGAAATGGTATTCGGAGTCAGGGACCAGAAGCCCAGGGGGATCCAGTCTAGGTCAGAGGTGAACAGGGAGCCCCTAGTGGGCCCGAGAAGGAAGAGTCCTGCCTGCCCATGGTCCATGTCCACAGGACCTTCCTCTGGCCTCGTCCTCTCTATGTGCACGTTTGAGCTTTTGACGGTATTTTCCCCACTTAGAGCTGAAGCCATTGCGGAGACTGAATCAGAAAACAAGGTCCTAATCTGTGTGCAAGAGAAACTGGGAAAATGTTCCCTCTTCCAGCAGAGTGTCGAAAGGCAGCCACTGTCCTGGGCAGGACGTGTGCTAGGGACAGGCACGTGCTAGTTTGACAGACACACCCAGCTTAGTGGTTGTGGCTCTGCCTGAGAAAACGCCTCCAACCGCTTAGTCCCAAGAGGTCGGAGGGGCCATCTCTGCTCCTGGACAGGGTGAACCACACTGCAATGATCCTGTCCTCGGCGGGAGGGGCACTTGGGCACGTCCTTCAGTAGCCAGGGAGGGGACTGGCACTTCTCCCTTCTCCACATAAACTGAGCCGCTCACTCTGGGAGATTTCTAAATTCGAGGAGGAATGTGAGTTTCTGGATCTGGTTTCCATGAGTGCTGCGAGCGAAAGACTCACACCTCCACTCCCAGGATTAGAAAGAAGCAACAATTTAATATAATACTCAAACGGAGCATTTACCATTGACAGCAAAATATGGCCCTGCCAGATAGGGAAATAGGTGCTGGGCAAAAGGGGGGAGGGGGATGAGGGGTTGGTGCCTTCCCTCGTGGCCAACAGGGGACCCCAAGAAACGGATCACAAAGTTCTCCTCATCAGAATCAGGGGAGGTGGCCCTGTGCACCCTGAGTGTCAATGCTGTGTCCCCGCTGTAGCTCAGCTGGTCTCAGGAGGGTCATCGACCACCACCACTGGGCCCTTGGTTGGGGGTCTGGTGTCTGGAGAAAGAGAGGCATTTCCTGAGCGGCCTGCCCTGGAACCACAGTGCACACCCCATCCCGGCCCCCACTGCGCTCTGTGCTCAGTCAGCCAAGAGAACCCCATCTGATTTAGCGTCACCCACTTCACAGAGGAGGAAACCAGTCCCAGAAACGTGAGTGCAACCGCCCAGGACGGGACTGCTCAGCAGTGGAGCTGGAACCCAGGGCCAGCTGTCTGCCTCCCCAGGCCCACGCTCAGCCTGAATGTTTCCTGAGCCCATGGTTTCAGCCACTGCCGGTCTGGACACTCACTCTGGCCTGAGCGGTTCTTCTTGCCTTTGAAGAAGAGTCGAATCTTTCTGACCCAGTGGTATCGGGGCTCCAGCTGGCAGGACAGGCTGTAGCTACAGGACAGAGCGGAGCTGGGAGCTCTCAGGAGCCACACATCACATGTGCGTCCTGGAGCCTGCCAGCAGCTGGGGTCGAAGGGCCCCAGGGGTCGCCATGCAATCAGATCAGGGGCTGACCATGGAGCAACGGCCATGGGCTCTGGAGCTGGTCAGCAGAGAGAGGCTGCCCTGCCCTCCCCCAACTCCTGACCCGACTCACCTCTCCTCCTTGCTCAGGGGCTCCACGGCCTGGAACCAGGCCCCAAAGTGCTCGTCGGGCTGCACGGTGTACAGATTTGCAGCCTCCTGGAGCAGCTCGATCTCGTCCATCAGTTTGAATTGCTAGGACAGAGCAAGCACAGGATGCCCACAGGGCCTGAGTGGGGGACCCTGCAGGGCTCGTGGAGGGGGTGAGGAAGGGGGCAAGGGGCCAGTCTGGGGCCTTTGCCCACTTGGGAACCCTCCCTCCCTGCGATTCCAGTCAGGGCTTGCCTGCTCTCACACTTGGCCCAAAATAGCTCCTCCTCCAGGAAGGAGTCTTTGATGCCAGCCCTTCCCCCACCCGCCAATGCCATAGGATCCCTAGCTCTGTATATCGAACTGTGCAAATAAATGTTCCACCCTGGGGATTGGGTCAGAGGGGGTCCTGCCCACTGCGGGGGGGTCTCTGATTTCCAACCCCCACCCTCCCCACCGGGAGGCCGCAGCCGCTTACCTCATTCCATTTCCGACAGTTGAGCACATTGCCCTGGAAAGCAGACAGCCGCAGTCCATCAGAAACAGCCCCCTGCGGCCAGCACTAGCCCCCGTCCACACCTCTTGCAATGTTGCACTACTGCCAGTGGGCAGGCCCATCCAGAGCCCGGACTTGGACCTGGGCCAGTCTCTGGGCTCCAGAGCAGGGGGCGCAGAGCAACTGAGGCAACAGACCTTGTGACCCAACCCTCTCTGATGACACGTGGGGAGACTCACGCCTCAGGCAGGAAGGGACAGCTCAGCCTCTGATGTGCTTCCTGACTGGGAGGGGCCCGACTTCTCTTCCCTCACTGGCAGGGCCAGAGGGAGAGGCTGAGTCCAGCTCAGACACCACCTCCTGCGGCCACACAGTCAGGCAGCTCTGAGCCTCAGCAGCCCAGGGAACCTGGACGGTGGCTTATGCAGAGCCTGCATCACCCACTGGGGAGATGGGCCTGACACCCCAACTCCCACACGAGGCTGGAGGCCCTGCTGAGAGGACCTTTGCCAAATGCAGAGAGCTCAGGGCTCAGGACAGGACTCTCTCCTCCCCACCCTCAGGAGCCTGAGCCCCCGGACCCACCTCCGGGCTCACTCACCTCCACATAATCCTCCATCGTAGCGTCCAGCAGCTCCAGGGAATGGAAAAACGTCACCAGGGAGGGGACGACACCCTGTGCCGCCATCGGGATGGGCATGGTGATGAGCTCCCGCTCTCAGGTGCCCCCATGAACCTTCCCCTGAAACCCCTCAGCCCAGCCTCCTGCCCACCCCACGCTCCCACACAGAGCAGCCTAGGATCCTCGGGACACCCCAACACACACAATTCCCTCCCCCGCTCCCCTCCAGGAACACCAAACTCCATCAGTCAAGTCCCAGGGCTGGCTGTTGGCCCCTCCCAGGGGCAGTGGCCCCTGCCCTTCCCCACCCCAAATCTGCCCTGCTGCCAGCCCTTCCAGGCCTCCTCCCGCTCACTGCCACTGCAGGCCCGTCATGCTTGGCAGCCACAGCAGATTCGCCTGAGGAGGAAGGCCCCTCTCCTGAGGGAGGTCTCCAGCTGGGAGGGGGAGCCCCCTCTCCTCTGACTCCTAGGCCCCTCCCCCACAGTCACCCTCACCTGCTGCCGCTGCCTCTCCTGGGCTCCCTGGCGGGCCCTCTCTGCAGTCTTTAACACGGAGGTCGCCTCCTGTCGGGGCCGAGGACAGGGTCAGTGCGCCCATACTCCCCTCCGCATGTCCCCCAAGGCCCCTGATCTCAGACCCTGGCCATCGGCTCCAGTCCCCTGCTGCCTCTGCTGCTCCCACCTCCAGGGTGCTCTGATTCTAGACCAGTCCCAGCTCCAGGACTCAGTCCTGTGTGACCTTGGGCCTGCCCAGGCCTCCCTGGCCCTCTTTCCTCAGCTGAAAAGTGTGAGGAGAACGTCACCTGCTTCCAGGAGTCTCCTGAGGACACAGAGTCATCCGCGTGTCATCACTGCTCTCCCCTCACCTCTCGAGGAGGAGCCGGCACAAATCTCCTCACATTCCTGTCCTCCCTTGGATGGTAGCACCCCGCTGGGAGGCCTGCACCGCTGATCATTTCCCTCCACTTCCCAGAGGAGGAGACGGAGGCCCCCAGAGGGGCAGTGACTGGCTCAAAGACCCACTGGGAGAGGCTGCTCCCCGTGCCAGCTACAGGCCCTGTCCCTGCTGCCTTCACCCCAGCCCTGGCTCCAAATCTGACCAAGGCCCCGACCTCTGGACTCCAGGGGTGCGTCCAGACCCCAGCTGAACAGACAGGGAGGGGGAGGGCAGGGTGTCTTGCAGGGCCTGGCCGAGTGGCCCCGGCCTGCCCCACCCTCACCGGGCTCTCTGACCCCCAGCCTGGGCCGAGCCTTGCCATAGCCTCACCTCCTAGGATCCCCTCGGGATGCTCCCCTCCCCTCTCCTTCTGGCCTCCTTCCAGATCTCCAGCCTCCAGGTTACCTGCACCAGCAGCTCCCTGCTCACGCGTTTCTCTCTCCTGACCCACTTCTTCCAGGTTCGAGAACTCTCCCTGCGGGGTGGGGAAAGAAAGAAAGAAAGCAAGCAAGAAAAACTGTGGGATGCTTGAAGGCAAATCCCATTTATTTGAGAACCCAGCAGATCCAAACCGCCTGGGGCCTGGATGAGGGATTTCACTGGGGTGCTCTGAGCTCTAAGGTCCCCATGGGACTGCGGAGGGGCCTCCCCTCTTGTCCTCGGGGCCTCCATTCCCAGATGTCCCAAACAGATCTCTTTGGAACAGTGTTGGTTTCAGCTGCATAGAGGCTTCTGTTGCTGCAAAGGAAACACTTGACAATCTCCACCTGGGCTCAAGCCAGGATCTGGTCTGGAAGGAAATGAATCCCTGGGACAGAACTGCTGGCCTAAGGGCGCTGAGAGACTCAGAGACCCAGCACCCAGCTCAGTCCCTGTGCCCGGCGTTCGCTGTCTTCCAGGTGGCCTCAGCTGACTTTGGGGGACATGCCGGCCCAAATCAGGCTGCCTGGGCCACCTCACCCTCATGGTGCTTGGCTGGAGAGCAGACTACCCACCTGGAAACTTGTCCCCAGGTGTCTTGGAGACGGGCAATGGCAGGGCTCTGCAGGGCAGAAAGGATTGTGTGGAGGGAACAGAAGTTCCCGAGCCCTCGGCACTCCTGGGGAAGGGAAGAGATGGAGCCGTGATGGGGAGCTGAAGTTCTGCTGCCTCTGGTTTCTGTCCCCTCACGGACTTCCCCTGTCCTGGAGGAGACAGATGCCCAGGGAAGCCAGGGAGGGCACACCTGCCACCCGACGAGTAACACTGCCAGGCACAAGGATTTGTAGCTCAACACAAGGAAGGAAGTGAGCTTGTCCCCACTGGGACCTCAAGTCAAGGTCAATGTGGCCCTGGCATGAGGGTCAAGGGACAGTCCAGGGACTAAGACCCCAGACTTCAATCCTGAAGGCTGAGAAACAAGAGGCAATTCCCACGCATCCAGACAGGGCGTGCCAAGGCTTACCTCAGCCACCCTGATCCACAGCTCAACCACCCTGGCCCTGTCCTGCGCTGTCATGCTGGGGTCCCCAAGGCAGGTGACGAGGATGCAATTGGCCACGGTGTTGTCGTGCATCACACTGTCACGGACGGTGGGTGCCAGGTACTCTCGTTCCCTGTTGTCGCGCTCGGACCAGATGGAGCCGAGGCAGTGGGCGGGCACCAACGTCTTGAACAGCTCCTGCAGAAGATTCGGAGTGTCACCCGGTCCTGCCGCACCCCAGCTCGGCGTCCACAGTCCCCCATAGGCCCAGGCAGGGTGAGATCAGAACTGGAGCTCAGGAAGCAGAGCATGTGGCCTGAGGCTTGTGGGAGTCCCTGGGTTTTGTCTGTGTCCACTGAATGCACCCAGTCCAGGATGACCCCGGACACAGTACTGTGGGGAAGGGAGGGGACATTTGCTCCCAGCCCCGTCTCACTTCCTCCAAGCTCCAGAAGGCAGCCCACACATGCCCACCAGAAGGGCCATCATGCACCCATCCCAGTGCCCCTCGGGTCCCACACCCCATTCCCATGCACATTCCCCCGAGGCAGGGACAACCCCCAGCTTTGTTTGACTGTCTCCACTGGAGTCAATACACATCACCTTCCTGCTAAGTGCTGAGGCTGTCTGGGCCACCTGCGCAGGTGGGGGATCCACCCAAGGACCTGGCAGCACTTCAGTGAGTGCCTGTCCCCCACCAAAGGGCCAGACTCTGCCCACCTTCCACTCTCTCCCACCTCATTCATCGGCACAGCCACCCTGTACAGCAGGTGCTCTGAGTGTCCATCTCTACTGTCCCCTGTTCTCTAGGGGACAGCGAAGGCTTGGGAGAAAGAAAGCTGCCCAGGTCACAGTGTTGATAAGAGAGGGAGCAGGGATTTGGACCCAGATCATCGGAATCCCGAGCAGGGAATGGCAGGTGTGGGGTGGCTCATGGCACCGGGAAGGCAGGGGCCACCCGCCCCGCGAGCTCCTCTGCTCACCGAAGCCATCCTCGTCAGCTGCTCTGCCACCAGCTGGGGAGGGAAGTCCAAGATGTTCAGCTTCTCCTCCCGCAGCTGGTCCTCGGTGGTCACGGCCCAGGGGCAGTTGGGCTCTGGGGCTGCCTCTAATGGTGGCCCTTGCTCTGGTCCTGGAGTGGCTGACTCAGGGGCTGCTGGCTCCAGCTCTACCACACGTGGTGAGACTGGAGGTGCAGCTGGCTCCAGCCTGGGGGCTGGCACTGGCTCTGGCTCTGGAAGTGGCAGGAGCTTTGGAGCTGGCTCTAGAGCAGGATAAAGAGAAAGTTTCACCCACACACCTGACAGTTTCTGTGCCTTTCCAAAGATAGGAAGGGCTCCACTGCCTCTAAGGGAACGCTAGCCCATGAACCTCAACACAGACAGTCTTCCCAGACTCCAGTCCCCTCACCTTTCCGTTCGGCCTCAATGGCCTTGAGATGCTCCAGGTGGCCTGGCAGAAGGTAGGCATGGCCCTCCACATGGGAGCCACCAAAGCTGACGTGCAGAGTGGCCAGCTGCAGGGTCCAAGCGGGAAACCGCAGGGGCTCCCTGCAATCCTGCCCTTGGCCCAGCCAGGTTCCCAGCAGGAAATAGATAGCACTGCGTGGAGGCAGATGGGCCAGAGAGTCAGTGGCCTGGCCTTTCCTTAAACACCGCCCTCCCAAGGCACTCTTGTTAGCATCTGCGCCCCTTTGCCAGACCCTCCCCCTCCAGAGGAGGGCCCCATCCCAGCCCTGAGCCCTGGCTGGCTGTCCTGGCTGTGGCAGGCCTGCTCATCCAGCAGGCTGAACACAGAGTCTGTGAGAGTCTCTTGTTCCCACCGATACTCTCCTCCCCAAGGGTCTGGACACAGCCCACCCAAGCCCTGCATGAATGTGGGCCACTGGAATGAAGACTCCAGCAGATTTGGGAGCAGCTTGCTCACACACCTCCTACTATGGACCTGGCGGTGGTGCTCACAAGGTGTGGATGTGGAGAAAGGGAGGCAGGAGGGGCTGGGACTCTGCTGGGAGTGGGTCTCTAGGGGACAACGCAGCCCAGTCTCCTTTCCAATTCTCAAGGGGCCTGGGACCCATGCACAGCTGTCTTTGAGTCCAGTCCTGCCGGAGTGGAAGCCACCAGAACTCAGCCCTCCCATGGGAATCACAAGATGGGTGAGACGCAGGGTTCTCCCAGGCCTGACCCGGCCACAGCCTCCATCCTCTCCCCACACCCTGTTTGCAAGAGACAGGAGGCCGTCCTTCTCGACCCAAAGACCACTCACTTTGGGAGGTGGTCCTGTCCTCCAGCATCCCGCACGCAATGGGCCAAGCTGCCTCCATGTGTCCCAAAGGGGATGAGGGCATCGCCCGGGATGGAGGGTAGATGGGACCTGTGAATGATGTCAAGTGTGACTGTCTGACTCTCAGATTAGAGGGGAGGGCCAGGGAGGCTGTCTGCTTCAGTCACTGAGTGACACTTAGTGTGTCCAGAAGTCCTGCTCAGAGTAGGTCCTTCATAGACATTGTTGAATGACCTCCAAGCAGAACCACCCTGGGTGTCTGAGTGGGCCTGTGGCCCCTCTGTGGCCCTAGAGATCCCTAAGTGGCTACACCAAGGACAAGCACCAGGGCCAGCTGGATGGCATCTCAAACTCCTTGACAGGGTGCTCTCCAGGTGCTTTTCCAAACTCAAAAAGCCACAAGCCAGTGAAGGGAGAGGAAGACTACTTTCCGTGGGGGACAGAGAAATAATCACCAGCAGCAACCACAGCATGGCCCACCACCCTCTCTGCAGAGCCGGGCACCAGGGCAGCACCTGGAGGGCTGATCCCATTCATCCCTGGGAGAAGCCTAGCAAGTTCATCCTCTCCCACCCCACGTTTCAGAGGAGCCAACTCAGGCTCAGAGAGATGCGGTGACATTCCCAAGGCAAGACACACAGCTGGCAGTGGGCAGAGTCACCACTGTGCTGAGGGGGAGGTGGGCAGTCACCTGGGAAACAGCTGGTCCAGCACCTGGTGGGCTGTGCTGGAGCCTGAGTAGCTGCAGAGGGAGGTGATGACACTGCAGAGGACTCTGCTGGGGAAGGCTGGCAGCACAGTCTCTGAGAGCCTCTGCATCACGCCTGCCTGGAGGGCACGCATCCTGCAGGCCTCAGTGACAGACAGAGTGGACTCATCTTCACTCTGGGTGGGACGAGCAGGGACACAGAGTCAGGGTCACCACTGCGAACCACCAGCGTTATCGGGGTCTGCAGCTGACCCAGGAACTCCTAGCCCCTCCCAGACGTCTGCGACAGGAGAGACAGGGGTCCCAACTCAGCAAAGTTCTGGGCTCTCACAGTACAATCTGACTTTGGTCCTGCGGAGGATTCCACACTGAGCTCCCTCGAGGCCATTTGCTCGCTGAGGGACAACAGAGCTCCCTCTGTGCAGAGCACCAGCCCAGTGAACACCCAACAGACACCCCTCTCTAGAGAGGAGAACAGAGGCTTTGGCATGCCAAGTGGCTTCTCTAGGTCCTGTGGCTCAGAACTGAGAACCGCCCAAAGTGAGGGCTGAGGGACATCCCCTCTAACTGCCTGAGGCTTCATCAGACGCTGACCTGGAGGGAAATGTTATGTGGCCACCTCACCCCTCCCAGGTCTGGAAACAGTGTACAGGGCAGTGACACGTTCTGAGAACCCCTTTGACTTTCAAACACGCTGACGGTTATTTCTTTTACATTAAAGGGAGTTTGGAGACCCTTGTTATCGAGCTTTCATTTTCCAAAAAAGGCAAAATTCAAAGATACTCAGGGCCTATTGGGAAGTGACAACGACATCAACGTTTTCTCTAATCTTCCTAGGGAAATGCAAAGAGTGCCCTCCTACCCTCCTATGCAGCTGTTGGGGAGGAGCGGAAGTCCAGATTCCTTTGGGAATGGGACTGTGGGACACTCATGGGGGACAGCCCTGTTAGGGTCCCAGGAGAACGGCAGTTTGATGTTGGATTCTGGGCCTGCCCTGGTCATCTCAGGGGCCTGGGTGGGAAGACCCCTCCGTGCCCACTCTCACCTCAGAGCAGCCCTGGTTATTGATGGTGGCGCGGTGCAGCTGGTCCCTGTCCAGGGAGATGGAGTACCCGAAGCCATCCGTCAGCTCTTCCACCACCTCCTGCGTGCAGCTCTGCAAAGACAGTGCCCGAGAGCCGGGCCGGGAGGTCTGAGGGGCATGCCTCGACTTGGCCACAGGAGGAAACCCCAGCAGAGATCAGGTACCGAGCAGCATCTGCATAGACCTCTAGCCAGGGAGGGAATGAGATGACACCTGGAGGGCTCGGGACTAACCTATGGGTAGAGGAGCTTGGTTCCCAGCACCTACTCTCCCATCCTGCTAGCCACCACCTAGGCTGGGAACACGACACACTGCCAGGCTTCCAACACCGAGCAAATGGCTCCTGCCCAGGGTGGGTGCCCACTCAGCACCACCGTCCCTCTCTCACTCCCCTCCGACACACAAGGAGGCTCAAATTGTTGTGCAGGTGGCATCCAGTTGTGGCCTAACCCGGTTGGCTTTCCCTGTGTTACCTGAGTGCTCCTCCTGCCAGTTGGACAGAGGCGGTGCAGGTGAGGGCCAAGCCAGTGTCTATAGTGACTGAAAAGGCTCTTTTTCTTGGCTTTCCTGAAGCCAGAGCCTCCACAACTCGGGAGACAGCAGGAGAACATCCTCTTGTCTCCAGTGTCGCCACTCAAGTGGGCTCAATAGGATGCTATGTCTAGAATGTGGGCGCCTGGAGACCAGTGTGCTAAGTTCTGTTGGGGTCTGTCTCCAAGGAAGTGAGGTCACTTCCTCAAGTTTCCCTTACCTGGGCGCCTTCTTCAATCACACCCACCGAAAACCTCTCTGGGATCTTGGCTGCTCACCCTCCTTGCCCATGTCACCTCCAGAACTGTACACAAATAGCCAGCACAGATCCCAACACAGGACCTTGAGATGGAACCAGGGTTCCAGCTTGAGGACATGCAGCTGAGTTCCGACCTCTTTTTTCCTACAAGCTCTGTGTCCTGGAAATGCCAATGGGCCTCCCAGGGCCTCCTCAATCACCCAACCTGCACGATGGGGACGAGGCCAGAAATATCTCCCTTGGGACATCCTCAAGTGTAGAACAGACAATAGCGACAACACCTGTGGTCTGGTTTCCATGTGTCTGATGCACACACTTAGAGATGAAAGAATCACAAGAAGGGGTGGGATGTAGTGTGGAGTACCCCTCAAAACAGGACTGGGTTCCAGCTCTGTGACCTTGAGAAAGTCACTGCCCCTCTGGGCCTCATTTCCAGGTCTGCACCTTTAAGAGGTGGAAATTAGGGGAAATTCAGATACTTCCATTCACTGGCATGAAACCTTGCAAGGTCTCCTGTTTGACTTAGAATCAGACCCAAGTGCCTCGTGTCGGCCTATGTAGTGGGCAGCCTCCACTATGGCTCCTGGTGCTCACTGTCTTCTGCTGTGCACGTCCTTGTGGAACCACAAGTGGTCAGGAACTGCCTTGTGAATAGAATGCAGCCAAGGTGATGGGATGGCCCGCAACCCAGGGTTAAGAACAAAAAGCCTGGCCCTTCCTTCTTACTCATTGGCTTTAGTCCCCTCCGTCTTTCCCTCCTTCTGTTTCCATCTCTCTCTCTCTCTGCAGCTTATATCTCTGGAACTGGGGGAGCAAGTGTGCATGTTTTCAGTTGTCCTATGAAGATGTTCCATAGGAGAGAATGGAGGGAATGATTGGCCAACAGACAGGCAGGAACTCAGTCTTTCAGTCCAAACAAACCCCGTCAACATGCATGTGAGTGAACTTGGGAGCAAACCCTCCACGAGTCGAGCCGCAATATAGCCGCGGCCCCTGCTTCACGGAGACCTTGAGGCGGAGGCACCCAGCTAAGCTGTGCCCCATTCCTGGCACACAGAATTTGTGAGATGTTAAGGATTTGTATTTTCTAGGTGCAATGTCTTAGAGCAGTGTCATCAGAGAGCGACGGGAAAAGCACAGTCTGCCAGTTCCTGCCCTCTGGCCCTGCCTGTCCCCATCTACCCTCCTCTCTCTTCTCAGGCTCCTTCCAGCTACACTGCCCTCTTTCGGACATTGTCTGGTCAGACCCACTTCTTCCTGTGAGCCTCTGCGCCAGCGGTGCCTTCTCCCTGACACTCAAACTGTTCCCAGACACAGGCAGGCGTGCCTCTCATCTGGCACCCTGCTGACAGCAAATGTCACCCCTATGATGCCTTTCAGAGCCTCCCAGGCACAGGCTCCACTGTCACAGGTCTCCCACCTGCAAGGGCATCTCATGATGTCCTCCTGCTTGGTCTCATCTGGATAAAGTGAGTCCATGAAGGAGGGCTTTCTGCTTGGTGGACGAGGAGGCAGCTTCTTCTGGTTTCCTCAGGATCATGACTGTCTCTTCTGGGCTGAATGTTTCCCCTCCCAAGTCCATTGTGAAAGGAAATTCTCATTCCCTTGCTTTCAAGGGTCTGGTTTCCCCAAGAACACAGGGAGACTGGCCTCTCCCTGGAATGCGGCACCAGCCCCTACACCCAAAGCCAGAAAATTAGCACCCAGCTTGAAACACCACCAGATCCTGAAGTCAATTCCTGCTGAGGTCCCCCATCCATTTTGTAACCCCATAGTATCTCCTGATCTCACCTTTCCCCTAAGACACAGCTCCCAGCCTGCCCTTGGCTTCTTACAGGAACAGTGGGATTTCCCAGAAGCACTCCCAGCCTGGGCAAGAAATGTTTTGAAATGTTCTCTATGTATTTTCCAGGACATGGGATATGGGGAGAAGTCATTTTGGTTGTGTATGTGCAACAGTTTTGATGCGAATAGCATCTTTTTCAGACAGAGATCAAAGAGTGGGGCTACCGGGTGTAACAAGAAAATGGACACACTGAGCCAACGTCTTCATGGTGTGAAGTCATAGGGAGCAAAGAACGTGGTTAAGAGCAGAGAATATGGAGCCACAACTTATGTTCAAATTCCACCTCAATCACTTCCTAGATATTGGTAGAGGGCAAAGTACTTACCTCATTGGTGCCTCAGTTTCTTCATCTGTTGTTGGCAAGAAGGATAAGCATACCTAATTTGTGAGGATATGGAGAGTGCTAAAGGAGTTAATGTTTCAAAACACTTGCAACATCCAGCACATTGCATGCCCTGTACGCATACATTACAAATGAAATGTAAATGTTCTTCTGACGCTGTTTGCTCCAGACGGGAGACTAGGGGCTGGAAGGATGTAGACAGCACTCCCTGAGACAGGATGAATCAATGAATGAGCAACACTGTTGAAGGCATTACCAATGGCAGATCCGCCTCCCTATGGACATTCCCAAGGACAATCACACCCAAGCATCCCTCCTCCGTCCTGCATCGTCTTCTGGGATTCTATCCAGAAATCACGGGGGCTTCTTGAACCCTGGGACCCACACCCACCACAGGTTCTCTTCTGTCTGGCAGCAAACCCCAGGCCTTGTCCTAATGGCTGCAGCCCACAGGCTCTGACTCAGATCCTTTTCTTCACTTGAGGGAGACGTGTCATTCCCAGAGCTGGGCACACAGAGTGTCAGCCTTGGAGGAAATGCCTCCCTGGCCAGTGGCAGGTGGAAGAGCGCCGTGACGGAGTAGGATTTGGGGAGAGTCCTCCAGGTGTGGTCAGAAGGGGCCCAGCCAGGGCATTTGTCAGCAAGGTCTGGTTGGTGGACCTTGGTGGCAAAAGAGTGGTGGGGACAGCATGTTTTAGAGTTCCTGGCATGAGACAATCCACAGGATGGTCATGAAGTCAGAATCAGCCTAATGAGGTCCAGCTCAATCCACTGTCATCTGTTCCCTGACTGGCTCACTAATCCAGGAGTGATTTACAAGGGCGATATTCGTGTTCTACCATCTTTTCGTTGATTGGCAGGAGCTAGTATTCTTTACAAAACTTGTGTACTTTTACATAGGAAAGGATAGGTGAGTTCTGTAACAACCCTTCTTGCAAAGTTCTCGCTAACGTATTGAGTCTCTAACAGAATCCGCCGCTGGGAACTTCACCAAAGATCCTGACCTTTACTCTCTGGTTTTAGATCTTCCTGGTTGGTAAATTTTCTTGACTCCTGGCTCCTTTCCTGAGGTTCGTCCACTTAGAGCAATGTAGGACTGCAAGCTCTTGCCACTTGAGAAGTAGTGGTTCAACTCTATGATGATGTTGGTCTTGCTTACTAAGTGTGTGTGTGTGTATGTATGTGTGGATGAGACTGTTTTCTGCATGTTGCCACGTGGGTCAGATTGACTCCTTTCCTTGGAAAAATTGTCCCTAACCACTTTCTCTGGGCTTTATTTTCACGTCTTGAACAGTGCTGTCCAACAGTAGAATTTCACACTCTATCTAATGAAATTTAAACTTTTTTTAAATACTGACATTTAAAAAAGTAAAAATAAACAGGTGAAACTAATTTTAATGGTATATTTAAACCCATTATAACCAAGATATTACCATCTGTCCAGGCAATCTATATAAAAATTAATAGTGAGATAGTTCACATTTTTTTTTATTGGGATCAACAAATCCATTTACATAGTCTGCATTTGTAAGTTGAAACTTTTTACATATGTGGTTTCTGTGTCCCCCACTCAGAACCTGGGCTGACTTGTTAGAGAGGAAATAAAGCAGAACAGGCATAAGTAACGATCACTGTCAATCCAGCTCAGCACAAACACTCACAACTGACAAAAAGGCTGTCCCTGACCAGGGAGTAGAGGTCCCTCGGGGTCACATGGTGGATCAGCTGGTTCAGCACCCAGGAATGCTGCTCTCTGTCACATGGGGTCTCTGTCACACTCTCCATCATGAGCCATGGGGTCAGGGTGGTAGGTGCAGACAGCTTCCATGCTGGAGGCTGCCCCTTCCTCCGCAGGCCCGGGGAGAGAGGAATGTGGGGACTCTAGAGAGATGTCCTGAATCCTCTGATAATGGGGGCCAGAGGGAGGGAGGAGCAAATTGGCAGTCAGTGGCAAGAGTGAAAACTGCGGTGGTCACCGAAAGTGTTCATGACTCTCATATGCTCAGAAAAGGGACTTCCCTGAGGGAGATCAGTCTACAGCCCAAGACAAGGGACCCAGGCTGCTCTTCTTGAACAAGGATCCAAGCAGGGGAGGAGGCAGGAGGAGGATGAGCAGGAGAGACAGCAGGTGGGGTGCGGCTGGCTGGGACTCATCCTGCCGGGAGCTGCTGGCACCACGGTCTCATCAGGTGCTGCAGGACTCTCTCAGTGGAGTTCAATGTGGCTGAGCTCTTGCTCATGTCTGTCAAATACTGGATGTTGGAGATGGTGGAGTTGAGTGTGAGGGCCTTCAGGTCGTGCCCCTTGGCTGCAAGAAGAGAGGGAGAGAGATGGCCATCACTGAGAGCTGGCCTGAGACCAGATCAGAAGCCTGAACTCAGTATCATCTGTTGCCTTTGCTCCCAGTGGAACCACCACCCAATGCTGCGCTCATCCAAGTTGAAGCCAGCATATCTCTCAGCTCCTCCTCCCTCCCCTGCCGGTAACACCAATTGCACCTACAGATTGCTCCTCAATGCATTCCTTCTGTTCATTCACGTCCCAGGTAGGTCTTATCTTTTCTCACCGGAACCAACACCCTAACATGCTCACTGGATGCATTGTCTAAAGGATGTTCTCTGCCTTGAACATTAGAAGCATTTTTCTGAAATGAAGATCTCACTAGAACACTCCTGCTCTAGCATCACCCATGGCTCCCTAAGGCCTTCAGGGTTAAGTTCAAACTTCTTGACCTGGCACTCAAAGCCCTTGCACATCTGGCTCCTGCTGACTCTTCAGCCTCATTGATGCATTCACTCTGAGTTAGGCTTTGTGCTTCAGGCAAACCAAATTCCTGTCACTTCTCCCGTACACTATGCTGTTTTTGCCTACAGGGCCATTGCTCATGCAATTTCCTCTGCCAGGAACACGCTCCACACCTTATTTCCCTATATAACTCCTACTCCTTCTTAAAGACCCCAATTGGGCAAAACCCCCTCCAGAGAGCTCTTCCCACCCAAAGGATGCCAGGTGCTTCTCCTCAAAACATCCCACCTTGTATTAGAATTTTCTGTGACTTTCACAAGACCAGGGGCTCTCTGAGGGCTGCATCAGATTGAAATATTGGTATAATCCTTGTGATCAGCATGCTTGCCCTCAAAGCAGAATTGCACACCTCGGCTTCCCAGCTGCCCAGTAAGAATTGGTCAGTTGAGGTGTGGGGCTGGAGAGCTCCTCTGGGGAAGGAAGAGGGGCCCCCTAGGCCTGTGGTGTCTTCTGGTTGCTCAAGCAATGAGGAAGTAGGCAGGAACATGCTGCCCAGCTCAGGAGCTGTGGAAAGGGCTGTCATCTGGGAGACACAGAGACCCCACACAGTGGGTGAAGCCCCACAGGCTCCTCTGTACTCCAACAGTGGCTGTCCCAGGACAACCATTCACAGGTGAGCCCTAAATGTGAGTGACAGAAGGAGGGATTGTGTGAGTAGAGGGATGTTCGAGCCTGTGAGTGAGATGAACCCAAGAGAGACAGTGTGCTTGAAGAAGAGAGACACACAACAAAGAGACAGGTAGAGGCACAGATAGAGGGGATACCTGGATGGACAGAGGAAGAGCGGACAAATGGAGGGTCACAGGGAAAGCAGGAAGAACAAAGACAAGGAAGAGAAGTTGAGAGATGGGAGGAAAGAGGATGGAAGGAGAGAAGAAGGACAAACAGGCGAACAGGCAGGAGGACAGTTGGACAGATTGATACCTGGACAGATGCTCGGGTGGATAGATGGAAGGAAGGAAGGAAAGAAAGAATGGAGGGAGCGAGGGAGGGAGGAATGAAGGATAGGAGGAAGAGAGGAAGGAAGGAGTCTGAGAGGAGGGAGAACTGGGAAAATCACCTGCCCACGTTCAGAGGGTGCTTTAAAGGGAGGGTAAGGCTGAGAATACAGGACCCCTAACTCCCAGGCTTGTGTCCACCTGTCCCAATGCTGCCTGTTATTACTCGTAGAGACGGGCATATGGATGTAAAGGAAACCTTGAGCCCTACCCTCACAACACACAAAGCTCAATTCCTGGACACTTTGACCTAAAGGGGAAAGGTAAAATAATGAAACTTCTAGAAGACAACATAAGAGAACATCCTCGGGACCACAGGGTAGAAAAAACTTCTCAAAGAAGACACACACACACTCTCCATACAAGAAATATCGGTAAACTGGGATTCATTAAAATTTAGGCTTTCGGTTCATGATAAGACACATTACAAGAGGGAATTTGCAAGTCACAGAATGCGAAGAGATTGTCCCAGTTCCAATATTCAACAAAGGATTCACATGCAGAATACAGAAAATCTTCAGCATATTTATTAGATAAAATGCAGTGAAAGAGATACATATTAATGCTGCCTATTTTAATGAGCCACATTTATTTTACAAGGACAGTGAACAAAGCAATCTGAAAAGCAGGGGGTGGAAAACGAACAGTAGATAAACAGAATCCCAGGAGGGTTTGGAAAAAGCAAGAGAAGCCCCTTACATAACAGTTCATTGGCCTTAGAAAAGGAAAGTACTACTGGATTCTGTTAGGAAGTCAGAAAGATTGAAATATCTAGTGGCTTCAGTGGAAAAATAAGATAGGAAAAAATAACTATGATAGTTATTTGATTTTCCTCCAAATGACTTTATCCCTTAGAGAGCAAGGCACTTTCCTTTTCAATCATCAACACATCAAAGTTTAATTTCCCTCCATTTAGCCTTTTTCGTGGCCATAGGTTAGAAGCAGAAAAGGGGCTCAGCAGGCTGAACCAGTCTGCAGACATACTCTGTCCTGTTCCACACTGGCTCACACACGTGCAAAGTGGTCGCTTCTCACAGGGGAAAAGCCTGCAGGGCTGAGGGGCAGCCACCCCTTGGACCCTGTTTGTTTGTACCATTGGAAATTTCTCCTGAGTCCCTACTCAAAAAGGAAGTGGGTGGGGGGTAGAATAAGAAGGACATATATTTGAAGGAAATAGGAGAAAATATTTCATTGTGAGAGTAATAAATATTGGTTTTCAGAAGTCATGTGTATGTTGAAAGTCTATGTCTTAAGGTACCATAATGAAACAATGTACACCTCATCTTCTCCCTCTTTTATCTGAGCATAAGGTTAAAATCCATGAAATTCCTAAGCTTAAAAAAACACACAAAAATCACAAGGAAAGTTTTGGAGGTCATGGATGTGTTCAGCACTTGGTTGTGGTGACGATATGATGGGTGTATGCATATGTCCAAACTAATCAATACACATATAGAAAACGTGTGCATTTTTTGTCTATTACTCATACCTCAACAGAGCTAAAAATTCAAATAAATTCCTAAGTTTACTTTTTGAGGGTGTATAAAAGTCAAAATTTCTAATAAAATTCAGATTCTTAATTTCTGAACATAAATAGCATTCCTGCTTTGATGGGTGACCCCACGACTCTCAAAAAAATCAAGAGCAGTTGCTACTGTCAATCTCAGTGTAAGTTATTTTCAACAGCTCACCCTCTTCTTTACACCTCATTATTTAAAAACCAAGGAAATAGTCTTCAGCTTTTAAAATGAAGGAGTAAATGAGTCAGCTTGACATTATACTTTATTCAAGATTTAATGTTAAGTAAAGGAAATAACTGAGCATGAGCAGAATCCCTTCCATAACTCATCTTTTCTCCTATGCTGATAATAAAAATGACACTCTACTGAAACATAGTTTGCATGATATATTCTCAAGTAAATGTACTTAACTGCTGGACATTTGATTTCTTTTTTTCTTTTTTTAATCAATAATTTGCACAAAAAAATCAACTTAGGAGATAAAACGTATTGCTATTTAGAATTACTTCCTGATTGTAAATTACTAGAAGTGTAAACATGAAGTCAACGCTAAGGACGTTTTAAGTCCTTTAATTCATTTTGCCAAATTTCTTTTTTAGAAAATAATGTTAATATAGGACTTTGAGAAACCTGTTTCATGACACCCTAATCTGTTGAAGGATAATTTTGAGATTCTCATTCAATTTCTTCATATTTATCTATAAAACTTATTTGGCGTCTTTCATCTTTTTACCATTTTCATCTTTTTAACTTTCGAAGGTTTAACTTTCCAAGAGAGTATTTTTTAATGACGAGCTAACTGATGAATTTGTGCACCGACTGTTTTTTTGAGACTGAATATACAAATGGACAAAGGCCAGATCATATATGACAGTATAACTCTGACTCCCAACGTGGGAAGCAAACATCCCAAGAAGCCAAATCACAGCCCCTGCAGCATTCAGCACACAACAGTCAGCACTTGGTCAGTAACTGCCAGTTTCCAAAACTCTCGTTCTGCTTTCAACACAGGACCGCCAGAGAAAGCCACATATGCTCCCTAAACCATCACATAGGGTGCCTGCCTTCTACTTAGTGAGCTTCGGCTTCCCCGTGTCAACAACTTCCAATCAGGCCACCCCTCCCCCACTCTCCTGAACTCTGCCACCCTCTCCCCTCCCTTTCCATTCTCTCCTCTTCTTGTGCATGCGACAATCCTCTCCTGTCGCATTACAGTCTCTGCAATATTTTTAACGTGTGATAGAGCAGCTCCTCCCTCAGAGTTCTTCCTGGTCCATATTTTCCTAGCTTAGCTTATGTGTTTATTTTTTCCATGTAGGATCATTTATCTAACTCAACAGAAAAGCTCGTTAAAATTTTTATTGGCATTGTATTCAATTTATAAAGTAATGGGACTGACCATTTAATGAAACTTCCTAACTTAAAACATAGACTGACTTTCCATTTGCCAACTATTTTTAATTGAAATTTATAGTGTGATCGTTGTAGATTCTACACTGCTGTAAGGAATAACTCCAAAAGTTCCAGTGTACACTTTACCCAGTTCCTTACAATGATAACATTCTGCAAAACTATAGGACGATACCACAGCCAGCTTGTTGGCATTGATGCAATCCACTATCTTATTCAGATTTCTCCAGTTTTACTTGTACTAATTTGTTCCTGTGTGTTTAGTTCTGTACAATTTTATCAGATGTGCAAGTTTGTGTATCCATCACAGCTAAAATAATGATCAGTTTTATCACTACAAGGTATTCTTGTATTGCCTATTAAAAAATAAACGGATGTTATTTTTTAGAGCAGTTTTACATTTACAGCAAAATTTAATGAAATACACAGTGTTCTCATATAGTCCTTGCCCCCACATGTGCATAACCTTTCTGTTGTCAATATCCCTCATCAGAGTAGTATACTTTTCACAATTGATGAACATACATAGGCACATCATTATCACTCAAAGTCCATAATTTACATTAAGGTTCACTCTTGGTGTCAGAGATCACTAGGGTATAACTCTGTGGTCCATTTCTGGATTCTCTACTCTGTTCCATTGATTTATGTAGCTGTCCTACAATGAAAATGATGATGCTGTGATTACAGTATGTACAAGGCAATACTAAATATTGTTAAAGTGTTTACTGCCGCATTATTCTTCCTGTCATGATTGTTTTAGCTACTCTCAGCTATGTGCCTTTCTATATAAATTTTAGAAAAAGGTGTCTCTGTCTACAAACTGTGGTGGAATTTTTATTAGAATAATATTAGACCTATAGATCAATTTGGGGATAATTGAGACCTGTACTCATTATTCTATCCAGTAACATGGTGAGGACTGCAGAATTCTCAGCACATAACAACTCCTTCCAAACCCCCACACCAGGAGGAGACTCAACCAGACTCTGGCGTGGCTTCTAGCTGCATGAGTCTGTGTAACCGGAATGACTCCAGCCCACCATTAAAATGCCTTCCTGAGAGCTCAAAGCTGACAGAAAAATTTGCTATTTATTTTAGTCAACACCCAATTATAGGCCTCTGATACCCCTGCTTAGAGTATTTACTAAAGAGGGCTTACAACTGTAGATATGTATCTCTCAGAATTCTCTAAAGGACCTAAGAGCCACTCCTTTGAAATACGATCATTAAGACAGATAGAGGCTCTTTCTCTCAACTTCTGAGTGAGGATAGAATCCTAACTTTGATAACTGCAAAGTAACGAACACAGTGGGTCTAATCACAGTTACGCTGACCAACCTTTGTACTTTTTCACTTCTTTGAATATACTGAGCCCCTGAACCCTGCTCCTTCATTCCCTCTTTAAAATTCTAGATTCACCTCCGTACAAATCTGAGCGCAGCTCAGCTTCTGTCAGCTGTTACTGAATAAAATCTGCTTTCACCACTTTAACTAATTTCTGCTGCATTTGTCTTTGACAATAGTAAGGCTCTCAATTTATTTGCATCTTCTTTAATCACTGTAATCGGTATTTTATAATTTTCAGCATCAGATCCTGTACACATGTTCTTGAATTTATGCCTGAATATTTCATGTTCTTCAGAGTGGTTTTAAATAATACAGCATTTTCAAGTTTATCATCTGCAGGTTCATCATTAGTTGTAGAAATAAAATTGTCTTTTGTGTGTTGATCTTGTACTTTGTACTTGGTGAACTTTTTATACTCACGTATTAGTTCTGATTTTTTTTTTTTTTGTAGATTCCCAGAGTTTTTTTACACAGACAACAATGAAACTAGGAATGGTTACATTTTTTCCTTTCTAAACTCTATGGCTTTTATTTCCTTTACTTCTGTTATTGCCAGAAGCTTCAGTATTTTGTTGAATAAGAGTAGTGAAAGTGGTATTCCTTTCCTTGTTCCTTATTGTGGGGAGAATCATTTAGTGTTTCCCTGTTAAACATGAAGTCAACTGTGCATTTTCTGTAGATGACCTTCAACAAGTGAAAGTAGTTTCCATCTATTTCAAACTTGCTAGAAAATTTTATGACAAACAGGAGTTGGATTGTATCAAATGTTTTCTCTACAGCTCTTGCTTATTAACAAGTCTTGCACTTAAACAAATAGACAGCCAGTTATTTCTCTGGCAAAAATTGGTTTATCTGGGATTAGCAAAGAATAGCCATTTGGAGTGTGCAACCATGGCAAGCCATGCAGGAGCACCCAGCAAGGAAGAGAGGAGAAGCTCTTTTATCTCAGAGTGGGGAAAACTGTGGGGGCTATTGGACACAGTCTTGAGGGCAGTGGCTTTTCATCGGCAGAGTTGTGACTGTCTCTCCTTGGGTTAGTTTCTGACTGGTCAGGAAGAGAAAGTCTTTATTCTTCCTGTTGCACTGCGCCTTTGACATAGGGCATGAGAACTCCCTCTATTAGCCTTCCAACACTATTTCAACTACGTTTCCGTTTATTAACTTTCACATGTCCCCATTTTGATTGCGATCTTTCTCTGAAAGCACTGTTGATCTGCAGTCAGATTTTTCCACTTTCAGTAGCCTCTCGTCCCTCGATGCCAGGAAGGAGCTTCTCTGGGAGTCATGTCCCAGGTTGGAGGAAAAACACACAGATTGGAAACCTATCGCGGCCACATTTGAGGAACACGGAGTGAGAGGAGGGAGAACTCTCTGGCACTTTTTACCTGAAGTTTGCATGTTATCAAGATCAGAGGCATTGGAGATGATCTGAAGTGTCATGTCATCCTCAAAGGTTTGGCAGACAAACTTCCAACAGACCTGGTCCAGACACCTTGGAAACCTTCGCATCAGATACTGTCTGCTTCCATTTGGAGAAATCTTTATTTTTAAGTCACCAAATGATGTGCAGTTCCCCCCAGAGTTTGTGCTTTCTTCAGGTGTGTCGCATGAATCCAAGTCTTGAGTTTTGTGGCAAAAAGCTTGGCTAGCAGCGCCCGACTGAGGAAAATACTATCATCTTGGTTGAGTTTTGTTAGTTTGAAATTTTTGGTAAGTTGTTCCTTGTTTTCAAGTTGTTAAATTTATGAGAATGGAGCTGTTTATATTATTTTCAATGGCTGAAGAACCTGCAGTGATCTATCCCTCTAGTGTGTCTCAGGCCTTTGAGGGTGAAGAGGCTTCCCCAAAGCTTCTTGAGGCAGAACCCTGTTTGCTGTTGGCCCCTAACAGCTTGAGTGCATCTGGGTTGGGGAGGAGACAGAGACTTCCAAGAACAAGTTGTTTCTTCTTGAAGGAATGCTGAAGATGCCCAAAGTATGGTACTTTGACATACAAATTATTTGGAGCCAAAAGCAATCGAGAGCCAGCAGATGCAGGAAAAACTCTTGATCTCCACCTTGACTGCTGTAAATGAAGGATAGACTTCCTCTTTGGAAAGGAAATTTATGTTTCTAAAGGAAATTTCCATTAGGAAAAGCATCGGCACCAGAAAGAGAATGACTCTTAGAGAATTTTTTTTTGAGGAAGATTAGCCCTGAGCTAACATTCCCCACCAACCCTCCTCTTTTTGCTTAAAAAGATAGGCCCTGAGCTAACATCCATGCTCATCCTCCTCTACTTTATACGTGGGATGCCTGCCACAGCATGGCTTGATAAGTGTTGTGTAGGTCCGCACCTGGGATCTGAACTGGTGAACCCCAGGTCATCAAAGCAGAATGTGTGAATTTAACCCGTGTGCCACCAGGCCAACCCCTACAGAATTTTTTTTTTTTTTTGAGGAAGATTAGCCCTGAGCTAACTGCTGCCAATCCTCTTCTTTTTGCTGAGGAAGACTGGCCCTGAGCTAGCATCCACGCCCATCTTCCTCTGCTTTATGTGTGGGACACCTGCCACAGCCTGGCGTGCCAAGTAGTGCCATGTCTGCACCCGGGATCAGAACCGGCGAACCCCAGGCCACCAAAGCGGAACGTGCACACTTAACCAGTGAACCATCAGGCCAACCCCTAGAGAATTTTTTTAACTGAGAAGTTTATCTGCATAACAAGGCAAGCTTTATTTATTATACATTTTTTCCCCTCATCTTCCCATAATTTTTCTTCAGCCACTTCCTGCTGCTGTTCACCCAGATGGCTTCCTGCTTCCAAGCTCCCCCATGTGCACTCAGTGTGGACTGGACTTGCAACTGGCAGCTGGTGTGGAGCTGCCTGCTCGAGGGCTGCAGAGCACCATCCTAAGTCTCATCCCCAGCATGACCTACCTGGCCAGCAATACTCAGGATCTGCCACCACTGCACAGGATTGGGGCCGCGGCACTGATGGTTCAGATTGTGGGCAGTACCCAGCCCAATTCCCACTCACTTTTGTTGACCACACGCCTGTGCTGTTTGCAGATGGTACAGATTTAAAAGAGAAGTCATATCCTGCTGTTAAAGTGGAACTGTTGGACTGACTTGAGGGATTTTTCAACACCTGTAAAACTAAAGAGAAGCTGGGAGAATTATCAGAAGAGTTCTACAAAAATGAACTACTATCGATTGAAATGTTGAATATACATGTCCCTGCAGCTGCTAAATTGAGACGTCTTTTAGACAGTTCTCCTAAGGAAGATTTACTAGACATTCTGACATCACTTATCCAAACAAGCAACAGAAATGCTCCAAATTTTAGATACTGTGACTCTGGAGGAAACTGTCCAAGACGATGATACCACTGCTGGTGAAACAAATGCAAGAATTGAAATTGCTTTAAAAAAACAGAAAACTTGGGGCCGGCCTGGTGGCACAGTGGTTAGGTTTGCGTGTTCTCCCTGAGTGGCCCGGACTTTGCCGGTTCAGATCCTGGGTGCAGACCTATGCACCACTCATCAAGCCATTCTGTGGCAGGAGTCCCACATATAATGTAGAGGAAGGTGGGCATGGATGTTAGCACAGGGCCAGTCTTCCTCAGCAAAAAGAGGAGGATTGGTGGTAGATGTTAGTCAGGGCTAATCTTCCTCAAAAAAAAAAAATTATAACAATAAAACAGAAAAAGCGAGAAAGATGATAATAAATGCATTATATGAATATGCCTCAATAGGATTTCACACATCCTAGGTACTTTATTTTCTGGCACATTGTTATGGGATATCATGCAGGTGATTTCGACATATCCTGTGTGTTTTCCATGCGTGTCCGACACCTGATTCTGGCGTGTCCGGCAGGTAGTTTCAGTGAATCAGGCACCTGGTTCCGGCGTATCCAACAGGTGGTCCCGGCATGTCTGGTAGGCGATTCCAGCATATGTGACATGTGGTTCCGGCATATCCGGCAGGGGATTTCGACGTGTCCGGCAGGTGGTTCCAGCATGTCCAGCACCTGGTTCTGGCATGTTTTGCAGGTGGTTCCGTCATGTCGGCACCTGGTTTTGGCATGTGCGACACCTGTGTCTGGTGTATCTGGCAGGTGGTACTCACAAGACTGGCAGGTGGTTCACATGTGTCTGGCACCTGGTTTTGGCATGTGCGACACCTGCGTCTGGTGTATCCGGCAAGTGGTTCTCACAAGACTGACAGGTGGTTCAGCTGTGTCAAGCAGGTGGTTCTGGCATTTTAGGCACCTGGTTCTGGCCTCTGCTGTACCTGTTTCTGGTGTATCCATCACATGGTTCCAGGGTGGCTGGCACATGGTTCTGGCATATTCGGCAGGTGGCTTCAGCGTACTGGGTGCCTGGTTCCGGCGTATCTGACAGTGGGTTCCATGGTTTCTGGCAGGTGGTTCCTGCGTGTCTGGCATGTGGTTCCGGTACGCTCTGAATGTGGTTCCAGCGTGTCCGTCAGGTGGCTACCATGTGTCCAGGACCTGATTCCATCGTGTGCGGTTGGTACTTTCAGAGTGTCCAGGTGTTGGTTCCAGCATGTCTGGCCGTTGGTTCCCGCATGTCCAGGGGTGATTCCGGTGTGTCCGGCAGGTTGTTCCGGCCTTTTCCAGAAATTGCTTCTGGTGTACCCAGGACCTGGTTCTGGTGTATCCGGCAGGTGATTTTGCCGTGTCTAGCAGATTGTTCCAATGTGTTACACTGGTGGTTCCGGCCTCCGTGGCAGGTGTTTGTGGCATGTCTGGCACCTGATTCTGGCGTATACGGCAGGTGGTCTCAGGGTATCTGGTACCTGGGTGCGGCACATCCAACAGGTGGTTCCAAAGTGTCTGGCAGGTGGTTCCGAAGTGTCTAGCATGTGGTTCTAGTACGTTCGGAAGATGGCTCAGGCGTGACCGTTGGGTGCTTCAGGCATGTGCGGGAGTTGGTTCTGGCGTGTCAGAGTCATGGTCCCAGCATGTCCGTCATTTGGTTCCAGGTGGTTCTGGCTTGTCTGGTGGGTGCTTCCAGTGTGTCTGGCGGGTCGTTCTGGCATGTCTGTGTGGTGGTTCCAGAGTGTGTGGCGGGTGGTTACGGCATGTCTACCAGGTTTTTCCAGCATCCAAGGTGCCTGGTTCCAGCATATCAGGCAGGTGATTTTGGCGTGTCCAGCAGGTGGTTCAGGTCAGTCCGGGAGATGGTTCCAGCGTGTCCAACATGTGGTTCTGGCATATCTGAGAGATGGCTCCGGTGTGTCCGGCAGGTGGTCCCGTTCTGTCTGGCACATGGTTACGGGGTATCATGCAGGTGATTTCAACATGCCCTGTCGGTTGTCGAGGCCTGTCTGACACCTGGTTCTTGTGTGCCCGGCATGTAGTTTCAGTGAATCAGGCACCTGGTTCTGGCATATCCAACAGGTGGTCCCAGCATGTCTGGTACGTGATTCCCGCCTGTGCAGCACATGGTTCCGGCGTATCCGGCAGGTGATTTCGACGTGAGCGGCAGGTGGTTCCAGCATGTCAGGCACCTGGTTCTGGCATGTCTTGCAGGTGACTCACTCGTGTCTGGGACTTGGTTCTGGCATTTCTTTAAGGTGGTTCATTCATGTTCAGCACCTGGTTTTGGCGTGTGCAACACCTGTTTCTGGAGTTCTTGGCAGGTGGTTCTCACAAGACTGGCAGGTGCTTCAGGCGTGTCCAGCAGGTGGTTCTGGCATGTCGGGCACCTGATTCTGGTGTGCCCAGCATGTGGTTCCAGACTGTCTGTGAAGTGGTTCAAGCTGGTCTAGCAGGTGTTTCAGGTGTGTCCAGCAGCTGTTTCAGGCGTGTCCGGCACCTGGTTCTGGCCTGTGCTGGACCTGTTTCTGGTGTATCCGTCACATGGTTCCAGCGTGTCTGGCACATGGTTCTGGCATATTCGGTAGGTGGCTTCAGCACACTGGGAGCCTGGTTCCGGTGTATCTGACAGTTGGTTCCATGGTGTCTGGCACGTGGTTCCTGTGTGTCTGGCATATGGTTCTGGTACATTCGAAAGGTGGTTCCGGCATGTCCAGCAGGTTGCAACAGTGTGTCTGGGACCTGATTCCATCCTGTCCGGTTGATGCTTTCAGAGTGTCCTGGCTTTGGTTCCGGCCTGTCTTGCAATTAGTTCCCACATGTCCGGTGGGTGATTCTGGCGTGTCTGGCAGATTTTCCAGCCTTTTCCAGAAATTGGTACTGGCGTATCCAGGACCTGGTTCCGGTGTATCTGGCAGGTGATTTTGGCGTATCCAGCCAGTTGTTCTGGCGTGTTAGGATGGTGGTTCCAGCTTGTGTGGCAGGTGTTTGTGGCGTGTCTGGCACCTGGTTCTGGCATATTTGGGAGGTGGTTTCAGTGTATCTGGTACTTGGTTCTGGGATATCCAACAGGTGGTTCCGAAGTGTGTGGCATGTGGTTCTGGTAGGTTCAGAAGATGGTTCCGGCCTGTCCGTTAGGTGCTTCCAGCATGTCTGGAAGTTGGTTCTGGTGTGTCAGACTCATGTTTCCAGTGTGTCCAGTGGGTGGTTCCAGGTGGATCTGGTGTGTCCGGTGGGTGCTTCCGGTGAGTCTGCTGGGTCGTTATGGGATGTCTGTGTGGTGGTTCCAGAGTGTTCGGTGGGTGCTTTCGGCATGCCTGTCGGGTTTTTCCAGCCTCTAAGGTGCCTGGTTCAAGCATATCCAGCAGGTGAGTTCTTTCTCAGCTTCCTAAAGAGCTGGAAGCAAGACAATTTGTGGCTTGTCTCCGCTTGAGGGACGGAGGCAGTGCTTTGTGCCATCCACCTCTCGAGCAATATAGGGCATGGTTGAGAGCAAATGGGCCTTTCTGACATAGGGGCTTTCTGACACTCTCTCCACGAATGCACAAGGACAGTTGGTTAAAAGCCTCTTGTCTCTATCCTCCTAAGCTTGTGGAATCACAATCATTCGGGCCTTGGCCCCATTGCTTAAGGGGAAGACGTAGCCATTAGCCCTGAGCCGGGTTGGCAAGAGGGAAATGTGGCAGAAGCAGAAGTTCTAAAGCAGCGAGTTAGGGCTGGGAGGAAATGGCGTTCAGCTGCCTGCGTATGAGAGGTTCCCAATATGCTGTAAGAGCACTGTGGAAAGCGACTTCTTTCTCAGCTTCCTAAAGAGCTGGAAGCAAGATGGTTTGTGTCTTGACTCCCCTGGAGGGATGGAGGCAGTGCTTTGTGCCTTCCACCTCTAGAGCAATGTAGGGCACGGCTGAGAGCAAAGGGGCCTTTCTTCCATAGGTGCTTTCTGACACTCTCTCCTCCAGTGCACAAAAGCGGTTGGTTAAAAGCCTATTGTCTCTCTCCTCCTAAGCATGTGGATGCGCAATCATTCGGGCCTCAGCCTCCTTGCTTAAGGAGAAGATGTAGGCATTTTGTCTGAGCTGGGTTGGCAAGATGGAAATGCCCCAAAAGCAGAAGTTCTAAAGCAATGAGTTAAGGGCTCCAAATAAACAGCATTTCAGGTGCCTTTGTATGAGATGTTCAAGGTACACTATAAGAACAGTGTGGCAAGTGAGTTCTTTCTCAGCTTCCTAAAGAGCTGGAAGCAAGATGGATTATTGCTCATCTCCCCTTGAGGGTTGGAGGCAGTGTTTTGTGCCTTGCAATTTTAGGGCAATGTAGGACTCTGCTGAGCAAACCTGGCCTTTCTTCCATAGCTGCTTTGTGAACACTCTCTCCACCCATGCACAAGGGCGGCATGAGAGGTTGCCAGTATGCTGTAAGAGCACTGTGGAAAGCGAGTTTTTCTTAACTTCCAAAGAGTGGTTGGTTAAAATCCTATTGTCTCTCTCCTCCTAAGCATGTGGAAGGACAATCATTCGTGCCTCAGCTGAATGATTCGGGCAGGACTTATATGACCCACCTGCCTTAAATGCTGGAACCAACTGTTGGACACTTCAGAAGCATCATCTGGAAACGGTGGAACCACCCACCGCAGATGTGAGAATCAGGTCCAAAACGTGCCAGAAGCACCTGCAGGACACAACAGAACCATCTGACTCTAACACCAAAATCACCTGCCGGATACACAAGAACCACTTGATGGACGCTCCAGAATCACACGACGGGCATGAAAGGACCATCTCTCAGAGTGCCAGAACCATGTGCTGGAAATGCCGGAACCACATCACTGACAGACGTGAACCACCTGCTGGACACGCCTGAACCAGCTGCTTCACTCGCCGGAACCACCTTCTGGACAAGCCAAAATCACCTGCCGGATACACTGGAACCAGGCCCCTTAGAAGCCGGAAAAAGCCAACAGACATGCCAGAAGCACCTGCCGCACACTCTGGAACCACCATACAGACATGCCTGAATGACCTGCCATACACACCACAAGCACCCACCAGACACGCCAGAACCACCTGGAACCACCCGCTTGACACACTGGAACCATGACACTGACACGCCAGAACCACCTTGCACACATGCCAGAAGCACCCAAAGGACATGCTGGAACCATCTTCCGAACGTACCAGAACCACATGCCAGACACACAGGAACCACCTGTCACACACTTCGCAACCACCTGTTGGATATGCCGAGACCATGTGCCAGATACACTGAAACCACCTCCCGAATACGCCAGAACCAGGTGCTGGCCATGCCACAAACACCTGCCAGACAAGCCATAACCACCAGCCTAACACGCCAGCACAACCTGCCGGACATGCCAAAATCACCTGCTGGATAAACCGGAACCAGGTCCTGGATACGCCAGAACCAATTTCCAGAAAAGGCCAGAGCAACCTGCCAGACAGCCTGGAATCCCCCGCCAGGCATGCGGGAACCAACTGTCAAACACGCCGGAACCAACACCTGGACACACTGAACGCACCAACCACACACGAAGGAATCAGGTTCCGGACACACGGTAGCCACCAGTCGGACACGCTGGAACCACCTTCAGAACATACTGGAACCATATACCAGACACACAAGAACTACCTGCCAGACACCACAGAACCAATGGTCAGATACGATGGAACCTGGCGCCCAGTACGCTGAAGCCACCTGCTGAACACGCCCAAACACTGTGCTGGACATGCCAGATCCATATGATGGATACACCAGAAACAGGTCCAGCACAGGCCACAACCAGGTTCCAGAAACAGCTGAAACAGCGGCTGGATACACCTGAACCACCTGTTAGACCAGCCTGAACCACCAGATGGAGAATCCTGAACCACATGCCAGGCACACTGTAACCAGGTGCCCGACACGCCAGAACCACCTTCTGGACACGTCTGAACCACCTACAAGTCTTGTGAGAACCACCTGCCGGATACACCAGATACAGGTGTCGCACACACCGAAACCAGGTGATGGACATGACTGACCACCTGCAAGACATGCCAGAACCAGACATGCCAGATGGGGAAGAGGTGATTTTGGGGGAGAGGAGCTTTGTAGATTTCTCTCTTGGGCACTTACCTGTTTTGTTCTCCATCCAGGTTTTTTCTGGGAGCAAGTTCTTGAGAAACCTATAATGAAAAGTATGAGCTATCTACATAGGGAGAACTCAGACTTCGTTCAGCAATTCCCTGGGCGTCTGGAGACTCGATAGAATACCTTTTTCTTTTTCCGTTGCCAACACCCATGCCCATTCAGGCCTATGTGAGTTTTTACAATGCTCCTCCAACTGGTCTCCAAGCCTCCAGCGTGCCTCATTTCTCTTCATCGTAGAGGACAATAGCAGATCAATGTCTCTGAGGCATGGCTCCACCAGTGCCCTCTCTGATGCGGAAACCTTCCTCTCACTGCCTACCTGATAGACTCCAACTCTCTGCCTTAGCACTCAAGGGCCCCTCCGCCTTTCATGTATCCCACAGTCCTGCCAAACCGAACAGTACCCACTACCCAAAAACACACATTGCATTCTTCTCTTTCACCTCTGCCTGATCAGATGATGGACTTGAAACAAAGCCATCATTTGCTAGTTAAGTGACTTTTGCACAGGTCATTTCACCTCCCTGACCCTCAGTTTCTGCATATATAAGTGATGAATAGTAAGATTCACCTCATATTGTTCTTATAAAGAATTAAAATTGACTTAGAGAGCATATGCAAAAACAGCTGGCTCCCTGCCTGACATGCTGCAGTCACCAATAATTATTCGGATCTAAATATTGGCTCATGCCATGCCCTGCTTCTTTTCCTATTAAAACCTTATCCTTCAAAAATCGGTGTGTACCCTTTCTTGAAAACCAGCCCAAGGTGTAAACTGAAGTTCATTTTCCTAAGCTGCTCAGTAACATTTATAACGCAAAGTCTAATGCATTAGATCGGCTTTTTTGTTTAAGCAAAAGAAGCTAACTCTGGCTAACTTCAGTTTTCTTATTAAAGAAATTGACTAGAAGGACTTACGGTGACTCACATAACTGAAGGGAATTTTTGAAAAAATCAACAAACAGAAAGCAAAAATAAGCTTTAGAAGACACAATAGAGCACAGCGTATAGTTATTATTACTGCCGTTCACCAAATATTGTCGGCTCTTCTCTGGCACACAGAAGGGATGTATCTTCTTGGCCCCTTAAAGTCAAATGTGACTTTGTGAGCCTTTGGCAAATGAAACTTGAGCAAAAATGAGGCTGTCTCTTCCAGACAAACCTTTGGCAAACAGTAGGAGTGTGTTTTTCCTGCCTGGCAGTTGTGCAAGAAGTTGGATCGAGCATCTTTTAGCTGCCATCTACTCAATCCTCCAGACTGAGCAAGGATAATACAGAGCCAGCCCCTGATGACATGGAGCATGTTCGAGAAATAAACCTTGGTCATTTTTAGCTGAGACTTAGGAGTTTGTTGTGAATACAGCACAACATGGACTATCTGACTGATGAAAACATATGTAGGGGAGGAAGACATTTCCTCTTCCCAAGTGTGGGTTCATCTGGCTGGAGAACGAATTAAATTCACATGAGACAGAAAAGCAAGAGAAAATTAAACAAAGCTTTATGAGGAACCGTGGCCCGGTGCCTTTCTTCCCGAAGGAAGAAAGGGCACCAAAGAAGTGGGGTGCACATAGTGGTTATATACCGCCAAATGGGGTGTTTCACATGTGATTGAAATGTCCCTCCCACAATAGTCACAAGATTGCCCTGTCGGCACTTGATGGACACAGCAGGTAGTGGGTCTGCTATGTCAGTGGGCATGGCAGGACTCAAGTCGATTGTCTGGAGCTGGGCGGTCACAGGTGAGCTCAGCAATCAGTTCCTAGCCTAAGGAAAGATGCTTAATCCTTAAGAAATGCCAACGTTGGGAGGGGGAGGAAAGTCAGTTACAGGAGGTTACCAGACTAGCACAATAAAATGCAGATTTAAGTCCTTGCCTTTGGTATTGATTAAGAGTTTTTAGAGAGAAGGTCATCTCCTTTCTTCTTCCTGGTACAGAGAGGGAGGCAACTTTTACAGATAGAGATTTACCTTACAAATGTAAATGTGCCCTAACAAAGGGCAAGTTCCATTCCTCCTTCCCTGTCCCAGTTTATCAAAAGCAATCAGCCTCAAATAATCCTGATGCCAAAGAGACATATCTTGGGGTGGCCATTTCCAGGTCCCCACACATACATATTACCAATTTCCTGTGCTGTTGACCAAAATGACTTCAGTGAGCCAATATTAGAATTCCTTTTCACAAAGGTGGATAAGTGACAGATTAGAAGTCTACAGTCCCAGGAGTGTAGACAGATACCATGCTTATATATAGCAAAAATATTTCCTCATTTTGTCCTTTACCTGTCAATAAAAAAGTATATCTATAGAAATCTGGAGGTAAAGCTCCAGACAAAACCAACATGGTGACAAGGAGGAACATTACATACTTGTAAAAGGAGCGACAGATGAGAAAATAATAATAATGGCTGGGAACTTATAGAACCTTGCATTGAAAGGGATCTCATATGGAACTCAGGAAATATTTATAGCTGAAAGCACTACATGACAAAATCTGGTGGATGGAATTAAACAATACTTAGAAGAAAGATACCTTCAACATACGTATCTAAAAAGAAAAATTAGAAACCAATGAGCTGCTTGTTCAAGAAGCTAGACAAAGAGCAAGAAAGTAAAGTCAGGAAGAAAGGAAATGAGAAAGAGAAATGCCAAACCTTTGTTTCTATTTATTTGCTCTTTATTTATTGCTATGGACTGAATTCTCTCTCCCCACCATTCATATATGGAAGCCCTGACCCCCCTTGTGACCATGTCCAGACACAAGGTCTTTAGGAAGTAATTATGGTGAAAATGAAGTCATAATGGTGGAACCTAAATCAGATAGGACTGTGGCCTCATCAGAAGTGGAAGAGATCTCTCTTTCTGTTTCTTCACACGCATACACACACCCCGCCATCTGAGGACTCAGTGAGAAGGGGACCTTACGCAAGCTGAGGAGAGAGCCCTCGCCAGAACCTGACCATGCTGGCATCCTGAGCTCGGGCTTCCAGCCCCCAGAATGGTGAGAAAATAAATTTCTGTTGTTTAAGTCACCCACGCTATGGCATTTTGTTATGGGAACCCAAGCTAAGACGCTTATCTTTCACAGTTTGTTCCTAGGTTCTGGTACCAATTCCAATGTGTGTGGGGTTGGGGGTCAGGGGAGTCCCCCACAGCAACAAGCAATTCTTGGGACACCAGCTGGGTGTCCTACAATTCAACTCGATTCTGACACTATGTACCCAGAGACAGCATCACATCCCACAGGTTAAGGGTTCAGCCCCACAAGACTGCCCCCACTGCAGGTGCCAAGAGCAAGTCTAGGCTGTCACCTATGCTTCTGAGCAACTGGCTGTCAGTAGGAGGTTCTCAAGACTCTCTACTCCGGTTCGACGAATTTGCTAGGGCGGCTCACAGAACTCAGAGAAACCTCTTACTTACTAGATTACCTGTTTATTAGAAAAGGATATGACTCGGGAATAGCTCGATGGAACAGACGCACAGGGCAAGGCACGGGGAAAGGGCACTGAGCTTCCACGCCCTCTCCAGGTAACCACTCTCCCAGAACCTGCACATGGTCACCAACCTGGATGCTCTTGGAAATCTGTCCTTTTGGGTTTTTATGCATAAGCCGTTTATTTATTCTCTTACCCTCGGCTGCTGTTTTTCCTTCCCCATTTATAGCCCAAAGCCAATCAAAGAAGGACATGTGCAGTGTGATGCTGTTCCTGTACATTTTTTAAGTGCATAACAATGTAAGAATTTGTTAACGGAGACATACACATGTATGTCTTGACTATGCGTAAAAATGTAATCTTTTGTTAATGGAGCCATGCACATGGATATTCTTGGAATCATAAAGAATGTAATTAATTTTAGGATATTGATACCTATGATGAGGGAGGGAGGAGAACGGGATGGAAATGTGAATTTTAGGTGTGACAGCAACATTTTGCTTCTTAAAAACAGAGATATCGTTGTGGGCTGAATCATGTCCCTGAAAATTCATATGTTGAAGTCCTAACTCCAGGACCTCAAAATAGGGCTGTATTTGGAGAGAGGGCCTCTAAAGAGGTAATTAAGGTAAAGTGAGGTCACATGGGTAGGCTCCAATCCAATGTGACTGATACTCACATAAGAAGAGAAGATTAGAACTCAGACACACACAGAGGGAAGACCGTGTGAGGACACAGGGAGAAGCGGCCGGGGAGAGAGGCCTCAGAAGAGACTATACCGGCCAATGCCTTGATCTTGAACTTCAGCCTCCAGAGCCGTGAGAAAATAAATTTCTATTGTTTAAGCCACCCTACGTGTGGTATTTTGTTATGGCAGCCCCAGCAAATGAATGCAACATCGGAAGCAAATAGGGCAGAATTGAACGTCTCTTCTTTCTGGGTATTAGGGCCGGAGATAGAGGTCATACTATGTACTCTTCTGCATAGTTGAAATATTTCCATAATAGTTAAGAAAATAACAAGCAGATCCCGAAAAAGAATAACCAGAGAGTAGAAATTTATGTGTGATTACCTTACAGGCCAAGGTGGGTTTCGTGTTGGGCAGGTGGTTCTCTTCCACAGGGTGTGTCAGTCACCCATGAATTCCCGTCTCTTGGCTCTGCCATTCCTGACGCCTGTATCATCGTCTGCAACCAATCTGCACAAGGAGAAAGAAGGAACACGGAGAAGACACACCTGCTTTCAAAAGTTCCAACCTGGAAATGGCACACACCACTTCCACTCCCATTGCATTGGCTGAAACATAGTCACACGCCACACCTCACTGCAAGTTGCTGGGTGACTGCCTTCCTGGGCACCCAGGACAAGGATGTGGACAAACAGCCAGTAGTCCCACCCACAATGTCATCAGGTTGACCCTGGTCTTCATGCTGCTGCTCAGTCTACAGCGTGTCTGCCAGGTCTATGGTTAGGGTTTAGATATTTTACAAAGGCGCGGGGTTGGGGGTCATGGTTTGGGACTTCAAAGAGGAGGAAGCCAATTCACAAGGAGACAGAAAACCAAATGTTTGCTGGGCCATCTCTAAACAAATGAGAGAGAACTTGTGTAAAATGGGCCCGGCTAGGTACCTTCTTCTCTACCACATCTAGAGTTCCCTACGTTGACAGCTATTTCCTGGAACAGGCCTTCTGTCTTAAATTCTTTTAGGCAGTTAGGGGCGAGGCCAAAGTTTCTTTTATATATAAATTTTATGTGTATATATGTAATTTATAGAACTAAATAAATGAATTTAAATATAGATACAATGGATTATATATTCTATGATATATCAATATTAATATATATTATATATATATAGATAATCTCCTTGGTTCTCCAGAGAACCCTGACAAATACAGGAGGAGTTAATATTCTTTTATCGATGGCATTTACATTTAATCATTTGAAATTCTTAGTTATGACATTGTTATGGCTTGCAAGGAAGTGTCCTTTTCAGTGTTTCATTTAGAGGCCTCAAGATACCAATTTTAAAAAGTTTCCCATTTTATTTGTTTGGTTTGATAGGCTTTTTCCAATTGAGTGCACAGATAAACCAATTTAGGAATTTCAAAGGAGCCCCATTTAGGCCAGTGAAGCTTTAAATCACCCTGAGTAATCTGAGCCCAGTGGGACAAAAATCTACATGTAGAAGGTCTGGATTTTTTAAAGACAAAACCAGCAGGAGTCCCAGAGTGGGGCTGTTCTTTGGTGGTCCTCTTAGAAAATGGATTTCTCATTTGTATGAACTTACCCAAGGATCAAAGGCCCAAAAAAGGAGTGAAAGAAACAGAAGCTTCTAACAAAGCTGACAATGGAAGGATGGCCAGAACCAGTATCAAAGGACGCCTACATAAAGAGTCTGGACCTCTACCAAAAATGGGAGGTCCAGGCCCAGGAGGACTTACCACCAGGAACCAGAGCCACCAGGAGGAGACGACAGAGCACAAAAGATTCTTTGCAGGCACCTTGCTTGTGTCTGTGAAGTGGCACCAGAATTGAAGGTCAGTAGCTAGGGATCCCACTTCTGTCACCACGTAAAGTCAGCAAATAAGAGGCATAAACTGCAAAAGAACCAAAACGTTTATTTGGGGTCTCAAGAATTGCAATTCAGGAGATGTAGATTCGAGTAGAAGCTCAAGTGTGCTCCTAGGAAGACAAAGGAGGCAGGGGTAGATAAAAGGAAAGGACACAGGCTTACAAAGGTCTACAGTGAACAGTTAATGACTGGTTCTGGCATGGGGTGAGCTGACTTGCCAGAACATAGTTGGTCCTAGGCAGACTGCCCCTTCTTGGAATGAGGAAACACTTCAAGATGTGACCTCTGCTGTCAGGTAAAGCTCAAAAGTTCAGTTAACATCTGGTGGTGGATGTGGTGTACAAGCATAAGCCCCACTTCCTTAATGGCCTCCCAGCTCCATTTTAGAAGCCTTGAAAATGGTACTCCATTTTGACATTGTCATCCACCACAGTCACGCACCATGTAACAATATTAACGATGTTTCGGTCACTAATGGACCACATATATGACAGTGGTCCCATACGGGTAGCACCACATAGCCTGGGTGTGTAGTAGGCTCTACCACTTAGGTTTGTGTAAGTACACTGTGTGATGTTCACACAACAGTGAAAGTGCCTAATGATGCATTTCTCAAAACATGTCCCTTTCATTAAGTGAGGTATGCCCGTACTGATTTTAGTCTTGTGAATGTTGAATAATGAATTATTCATTTCAATTATTTGAGTCAGCCCCACTGGCTGAAGACGGTAAAGGCTGACTGAAGCAAAAAACTAAAATTTGTTACTCAACATTCACAAAACCAAATGAGTAAAGAACTTTAAGTTCTATATCAGGGTTCATGTAAGGCAAAAACATTCTAAAGGAAAGATGGATTTGAGGACATATATGATTCTGAGTGTAAATGTCTGGGTACTAGCAAAAATTCCAGGGAGCATTTCACACTTTCGAGGCAGTGGAAGTGGTGAAACCAAAGTCAAGCTCTCCAAACAGTAAAGGGGGCCCAGGTAATATCTGGAGTACAGGTGGAACAGGCAGAAAATTCCATTAATGTAATTGTATGATATGATGAACGGACAGAGTTGGAAAATAGGATGGCAGGGTAGGGCAGAGGGACCTGGAGGGCCCAGGATGGATGGAGAGATCAGCTGGGCTGGTGGGGGGAAGGGGCCATGGGCACACCCTCTTCATGTCCCCTCCCCCACCCTCTGAAACCCTTTGTGACTCTTCAGTGCTCTGTGATGCAGGCCTGGGATTATAGGCAAGTGTGGACACTCTCAGAGCTCAGTTGCCTCAGGCAGCCTTGCGATTCAGAAAATGGAGTTCAGTCAATGGAATGTTCTCTCATTTCTGAATAGCCATATTGAGTTGTTTTTGAGCATCTGCTCAACATTCTTAGATAGTGACCACAACCTCACCATCGTGTGTGGGTTGTGGTTGCTTCTTCTGTTCCTGTGCTTCCTGGTGGGGATTCCATCTTTACCAACCTTCTGGAAAACCAAAATCTACCAAAAGGTAAGGATCCCTGGGCAAGCCACCAACAGGGATTTTTTATTGTTGTTTCCATTTCTAGTCCCACATTTTTAAATGAGTTGGTCCAGAGAGACTCCTAAGATGGCAAGTCTGAATAGAGGATAGAACATCATCCTTCTAGGGGAATAGGAGAGGCAGGACTAGGGGTTCAGCTGGGACTGTTTCCCATTTAAAACTCACAGACCATCTGGGTGTGGTGGAGGATTCCTGGATAAAATCCCATCACTGATTTCACGGCCCTGCATTAGGTTATTTAGAGAGTTTGGGATCTGTGTAGGAGAACACTGTTCCCAACACTGGATCACGAGTCACATTCCCATGTCGGGCGTCATTCGACCAAACCGTCCTTTGTATTGGGCAGATCAGGAGAGCAGGGCTGAGCCTCTGAGCAGACACTGGAGTGTGAGCTCTGTCCCAGGATACAGGGGCCTATCTGAGGAAGCACAGATGTGACTGTGGGCCTCAGAGTCTATGCCCTCCTTGAGCAGAGGACTTCTGACTGAGAACATCAAGTGTGGACTCTAGCCAAAAATCCTCCTTCGAGTTTTTCAAAGAAGGAAAAATTGAAAGTATCTTATCACCTTTAGAAATTCAGAAAGGGAAAGAACACAAAGTGCTAGTAATAAAAATGGAGAGTGACGTTAATCTTGGATGAATATCTGAGTTTCCTAGAGAGAGGAGCAAGCCAACTAAGTCCTCGCTCCTCATTCTTTTCTTTTTGTTCTCAGCATCAGGGCAGAGCCAAGAGGAGAAGAAGAGGTGGAACATCAAGTGGTAAGGTTCCACCTATCCCACCTGAGCTCTCCAAGGGTGACCCTTCCTGTCCTCTCCATGAGGTCCCAGGTCCATGGTCTCTGAGGATGTCAGTCGCTAGATAGAGTCCCTCTCAGAAGATAGAGGCCTCAGAGGAAAGGCTCATGGGAAGGTAGTCAGAACCCGAGACATTTCTCAGATTCCTGCTCTGCCCAGCTCTGGGCATGAAGCAGTGATGGGCCTGGACAATGGGTGTTGCCCAGTGGGTGGCCGTGGGAGACGTCAAGAGTCAGAACTTCTGTCTCCTGACCTTGTAGAAACTACGTTGACTTCCTGGATGATCAGACTCCTCGAGGTAACCATTGACCTATGTTCCTCACATGGGGGTTTTGAAAATCCCATGGGATAACGTATGTGACAGTACTTTATAAATGAAGCAACAAACACATGTGAACCTTATTAATATTATCATTGACCGTTTGACCACATCTACTGATTCTTGGGGCTTTCAGAGTTAATATCCCAAGGGTCTCCCATAAAGGGACTCCTGTGTAACACCTATGCTTCTACCTTTATTACATGTAATTCACTCTTCTGGTTTCCCAGGTTGGAGAAATTACCAGAGGGAAACAGAGGAGAAAAGGAGGCTAATTTCTATTCTGAAAAGGTGACTAGTCTTTTCTTTCCTGATCCCTCTTTAACATGTTCTCTGCAATTCCAGGGATTCAGTACAGCCTGCAGTAGCCATGAGAGGGGTTTGCCATAGGAACGGGTATGTGAATGAAGGCCTTGGGGTGAGGGCTGCTGAGTGTATGGTGAAGTCATAGGCGTGGGGCATTGTGAAGGGGCAGCAGGCTTCAGGTGGCCCCTCCCCTGACAGGCCAGCAGGTCCTCCTTTCCTTGTTCTGGTCCTGGCTACAGTTTTCTACTTCCTGTCTCCCGCAGGCCCCTAGGCCGGCGTCTCGATACCACCCGCTTTCGTCAACTATTATGCCCAGACCCCTCCTGTGAGGTGTGTAATAGCACAACTGCTGAGATCAATCAGCTCCTGGAGGACCTGGAAGATGATACCGCCTCTGTGTCCTCTATGGCTTCCACAGCTTCTGGGACTGAATCATCATTCACTCTGTCCTCTGCCTTCTCAGAAGTCCCTCCAGGAGACCTAACACCAGCCCCTCCACCTGACCCTTCCCCACCGCCCCACTCCATCCTCTCACCTAACCCAATGACACCCTTAGCTGACTTTCTTTCACCCTCACCACCGGGTCACTCTATGCCACCAGAGCCTTTTCCTCCCTTGGAGTCCAAATTCCCAGCAGACCGTTCCCCACCCCAACTCCTTGCCCTTCCCCCTCTGCCACCACATGACACCCAGGCAACGGGTCCTATTCTCCAACCAGAGGCCACTCTGTCTCTGAATACGATCTTCTCTCTTGACCGCACCCTTTCCCAAGATATTAACCCCTTACCAAATTTGTCCCAGATAATGAATCCCAATGATTCACTGGCTTGTCATCACACACCACCAAGCCTGTCTGTCTCACCACCGACAGACCACCCTTTAACTGTGACTCAATCTAAATCGGTTTCCATCTTATTGAAGTCTATTCCAGAGAACTCATCTCCAGATAGCCCTGGTGGGTTGTCCACTTATGTCCCAACAGTCAGAGGCACTGACCATTCAAGCCTGTCAATTTCAGAATTATCCTGGTGGCAAGCTTGTGCCAAAGACTTGTTCTTAGCACCGTCCACCTTGGCACCATGTGATTTTAATCGGGAGTTTCTTGCCCTCCATTCTTCAGAGTCCTCTCTGGAGAGACACCCTACAGCTAACCTTATAGAACCTGGTAACCTCTCATTTCTCAGCCCTCATGTCCTGGCACTCCTGGAGAGACAAGTCCGAAAGAGGAGGGATTTCCTGATGTGGAAGGAAAAGGAGGAGAAGGGTTCTTTTCCAAAAAAACTTACGCCAGGCCACCAACTAAATCCTTCGGGGAAAATGTTAGAGTCAAATGCTGATGAGTGTGACTCAGCATTCTCCCTTCCTTTCTGGAGCAGTGCAGGCAACCCAAAGGAGCTGCACATGCATGAGCAGCCCCCATATCCTAAAATCTTGGGGGACCATTTACAGGAAAAATGTATGCAGCTCTTCTGGGGTCTCCCATCTCTGCACAGCGAGTCCTTGCCCTCTGCTATCCGTGACTCAAGTGACTGCACCACAATCTTCCTTTTCAATACCATCCCAAATGCCTCCATGGGCCAAGAATCCCCAGTACCTCTCCATCGCCCACCTCCATCCTTGCCTGAGATCCAGCCCCAACCCTTGCCTCAAACCCTGCCCCAATCCCAGCCCCTACCTCTCACTCAGGTCAAGTCCCAGGCCCACCTTAAATCCCCACTCCCAATCCTACCATCTGGTCCTCTACCCCAGATAAGGACCTGTGGAGTGTGTCACCATAGACCCCAGGATGAATCAGAGTCTCTCACCTCATCTGAAATTCAACAACTGGAATGGAAAGTGTTGCAGAAGCAACAGGAAAGTTTGTGGGGTTCCCCCTCTGTAGTCCAAAGATCTCAGGAAGAATTTTGTTCTTCAGCTCCCAACTTTCCTTACCATCAGGCCTCCCAGGCCCATGCCTGCATCTCCATCCTTCCCGTAGAGTTTCCTCTCAGTGATGAGCTGAGGAAGAAACTGGAACATCACCTTCGAAAGAGGCTCATCCAACACCGGTGGGGCCTGCCCCGCAGGATCTGTGAGTGTCTGTCACTGATGATGCCTCCAAGAGATTTCTCAGAGATAGCTAAGTCAGAGAGCAATCGTGGACTCTCACGGATCTCGGTGAACAAAGATCTAAATGTTGGATTGAGCCAATCCAAAAGCTTCCATGAGAGGGGTTCAGAACTGCTTGAGGTAGAGAAGGAGATGGGGAAGGATCAGGGGCATAGCCCAGAGAACGGCCCCAAAGCTCATCTGTTGAGTGTCCCAGAGAGCTCTTCAGATAAGGATCCGGCATATGACTCTGAGAAAGACCTAAATAGTCACGTGGCAAGTCTGTCAGGGAAAAATTCAAGGGCCTTGGAGGAAAGTCTAGATCAGAAACAACTTGAAAATGTCCTGAAAGCACATTTGAGCAAGAAGTTTGAGGAAATCAGTGAGGCTCGGCTCCCTGGGACGGTGCGCAGTTCATGGCATGCCATCAAGCAGACATTGCTGCTTTCTGACAAATCCCGCACCCACATAACACAGAGGAGTTTGCCACCTTCAGTGGGTGGGGACTCCTCCCTGAATACCTTCCAGGAGCTTTGCTTCATTGATTCCAGCACACAACAGATGATGGAAACCCATATTAAAAGCTTTCGTATGAGAATGGAGTGGGGCCTTCCCTGCAGGGTCCTTGAATCCATACAGGCGTTTAAATCGGAAGATGCTGCATCCCAATCCTTGACCTATTTCTACTGTCCCCCCTCAAATAACCCAACTTTGGAAGTGGACTCCAAATCCGAGGGCTTCGAGCCCCATAGAGGAAGCTCTAAATCTGCTCTTCAAGAAAAAGTGGAAACAAATTCAGCCCTGGTCCTGGATCGTCTTTGCCCTGCTACTTCACCTATGGGCAGGCAAGGACAAGGGGTGCCGAGACAATCACCCTCTGGTATCAACCAAGAGATTGCAGAGGTTGTTCAGAGGAGTAAGGGTGCCAGGCAGACTCATCTGCCTGTCACATGTGGCATCACAGGCAAAGCGAGTCAGAAATTTACTCAGCTAGGCAACCGATGCCCCCCAGAGCTGCCTGCAAGGCAAGCTGGTGCCAAACATGAGACAAAGGATGCGAGAGTGAGTCCCAGTGATAGAAGAGAAGGGCGACAGGACAAAAAGATGAAGTCGGAACCCTTTTCCGTGCACAGCACGGCCAGGGACATATTCAGGGCCAAGGAGCTCAATGCTCTGCAGTCAAAAACTGCTAATGTGTTGACAACCAGCAAGCCAGGAAGCTCCCAAAGGATACGTGAGAATCACAGTAAAATAGAAATTACTGGGACCATTGAAAGCCCTGCACCAAAAAGACAAGTTCCCCAAGACCCGAAGTCATCGGATCTTAAGGAACATCTGTTTAGGGAATTAAAGTCGAAACTAGAGAAGAGGAATCAGAGCCAGGTCCAAGGCCAACACACTGACAGGTCCCCTGCCTCAGAGAGCTTGACTTGCAAGGCCTCACTGACTCATGCCCACGGTGTCTCCAGTGGGGACATGGGAGCTTCCCAGGTGCTGCATGTCCATCTGGAGGACACTGGGATCAGCAGGCAGCAGCGGCAGGAGCCTTGGGTCCCTAAGAAAGATCGAAAGAGGTACGAGGATAAGAAATTCCCACCAGCTACAATGAGAGTGAGCCCTCCGGGCACCAACAAAGAAGAGCTTGGTGGAGGGGATGCAGGGTTGGGGACATCCCAACCTACAAGAAAGAGTTTCCCTACTCAGATCACAGCATCAGAGGAGACGCTTGGGAGCAAGTCTTCCCAGACCTCATCACAGAAGGCACAGCCTCCTCCTGAAAGTGTGTTCAGAAAAAAGATGAACCACATTTTTCAATGGCTTCGTCCTGGGACAAAAGGCAAAAACCAAGAACATCCCCAGGAAAAGGGCAGCCCCATATCATCTGCACAGAGCAGAGGCCTGGTTAAAGGGAGAGCTGCCGTTACTGGGACCACCACGGCTCAGAAGACCAGGACGGTCCCTGGGAAGTTCCCAGTGGAGAAACTGGGGCAGCGGTGTGCAGCAGAGGTCACCCGCCCTCAAGAGCCCCTTCCTTCCCTGAGGAAGTTTGTGAAAACTGACCAGAAGGCAGAAGAGCAGGCCCAGGCAGAGCCCGTCCAGGGGCATCCTTCCAACTACAGGGCTCCCTCCTGTAAAGTGCCAAGCACCAAGTCCTGCCACCAAGAAGTTGTCTTTGCTGGCCAGAATTATCCTACATGTTCTAGACGGATCAGAGACCAGAACAGACACCCTCAGAAAGTCATGGCGTTTAAAGATCAGCTATTGGATCAGAAGCGTCCCTTATCTGTGCCCCGCAGGGAGCATGTGCCCCATCCAAGCTCCACCTGCAGGCGTCAAGCTGGCCCAGGGGCCTCCAGCTGTTCTCACCACTGCTAAAGGCACTATGTTTAGGGATCCGTCTCTATGTCAACAGAAAACGCTTTTCCAGCGTTTCGAGAGCGGAAAATTTCCCACCGCAAAATAATTCCTTCTTGTGGAGAATATTAATTCTCCCCAATAAATGATTCTCTAATAATAGTGATGTCTTTTCTGTGTCCTGTGTTGGGGGCATGGGTTTCAGGTAACTCAGGGCTTGTGCTTAGGGAAAAGGAGGAGTGAGTTCAGCTCTTACTGATTGCTTCCTCTGGCTTCTAAAAGGTCACCAGTGCTCTGGAGCTCTTGTTGACAAAGAGATATCACGTGCCCCCAAAAGCCCATTTCCTCCCTGATGAAGTTTGAGGAGGTGGGCTCTGCCTCCTGCCTCTTCGCTTAGCCTTAACGAAAGTGTAGAGCAGCTCACACCTTCCGCTCACTGAATGTTTTACATCCTTCAGAGAGTAGGGAAGACAGGTGTTCTCTATCCGAAGAGGGTCAAGAATAGGTATGCAATTCATAAAACAACAATGAAGAAAAAACAGTGGCTTCATCATGATTTAGAGGTCAGTGACCAGAGGACCCCACAGGGGGTGAACCCTGAATGGGATTTGGGGGGTGGGGGAGGGTATTGCTGCAGTGGATCCTGGGCTGGTGGGGGAGGGGCTAGGAACAGCACAGACGCGCCTTAAGAATCTGTCATGCGAGTCATATTAATGTGTTAGGGAAGAATACTTTAAACTTTACATTGAGGTTTCCCTACTGGAAAGGCACCTGGGGGAAGTGGTTCCCCTCTGTAGGTATTTCTTCAGACTGCCAAATGATATTTTGTTGCAGAGCAAAAGCATCACTCAGCTGCCAGTAGTAACAATGTTGACCAGGTAGCCACCTACCTCCCAGGATAAAATAAAGCTGAGAGTAAGGAAAAGATGACTTGGAGTAAGCGAGGAGGGAAGAAAAAATGAAGAGGGGAAAGAAGGACCTTGCTGGTAGAACAAAGCTTTATGCCTCATCATCCATATGGTGACCCTGTCCTGTTCCCCCCGCCCCCTCCTCAATCTGATCCAGGCATCACCACCTTGAGGCTGATCCAGGCACTGCACAGCACACTGATGCCTTATTCCAAAAAGGCACTGGGCTGTTCTTTGAATACTAAACAACATCTGCAGGGAGGTCATCAGGCATGGCATCCCCCTCTTTGGGGAAGGTGATCTTGCTGCCTTCCTTCCATCTATGCTTAATAGGAATATACAAGATCTTGCCCTTAGTGTGTACAGTTCACCTATCGGGATGGAAGTGCCGCCTCTGATATTCACGGCCTTGGTGGAGCCATGGCTGGTCTCCCCCAGAACACCTGCAGCTCATGAACCAGAGGTGAGTCCCAGACTATGCACCAGGTTACAGATATATGGGGGTCTCACCATGGACTGCTCACATACCCACCCTTACAATAGGGGTTTGGAGGAAAGGCAACTGCACTTAGACAGACTGGGACTCAAAAATTGGCTGAGTGTCAACTGGGGCAAAATTCAAAAAGCATTATGATGGTGAGCGTTAAATACATTAAGTTGTAGACGTCTAAGTAAAATAAAGAGGGCTACAAGGGTGGAAAAATAAAATACCAATTTTGTTTTCTAAAAACAACATGATTTTAAAAATGGAAGGGAGGAGAAAAAGGGAAAAATAGAATAAAATGATCTATAAGCAATAAGAGGGGGTCAAGATATAGGTGACAAACGAAATATGACTCCGAGTAAGGGAAAGGAATTTGAGGACATTAGAAAAGATACAAGTATAATGGTAACTATTGTAACAAAACCGAACACGCACGCGCGCGCGCACACACACACACACACACTACACAAATGGGGTGAGTATCCCAGAGGGCACTGGAGGTAGTTTTCCCAGAAAGGCTTGTGAATGCTAGGTGTTAAAACGAAAACCAAAAACAAAACCGGTGTCCACTACAGCCTCTCTCACTCCACACTTGTATCTTCTTGTCCAGAGTTATGCCATTGAACCCACAATGTCTGAAACTTGAGGTCAAAGAAAGAATGCAGATTCTGTGGAGGTCCTGGGAGGGGGATGGGGCCCAGGGCGGGAGACTTGAAGAGGTGAGGAGGCCATGGAGGGCTCTACCATCGATGTGGATAGACCGGCCAAAGACCAGCCTCTCAGTTTCTACATCATCTCATCTTAGGGTCCTTTCCTTCCATTCCAGTGTAGTTACTGCCACACTCCAGAGCTTATCACCAGGAACACTTCAGCCATCCAGATTATTACAGTCGGACATTCCACCCCTTGGCCTCGTCTCTCATTCTTCTGATTCATATGCCCCTTGTTAACTTTTCAACTCCAGGCCCTTCATTTTTCCACTTACTCCTTGTCTGTCGGTCAAGCTCTTGTTTACATTTCCTCCCTCTCCGGGGTAGACTCGATGGTCTGTCAGCTAACCAACATTTAAAAAGCTCCGCTACTAATGGGCCCCATCCAGTCCCTTTTAATCCTGCCTGTCTGGCAAAATCCCATCTCTCTGCCTTTCCCAGAAATGCCTTCCTATAACTAATTGATCACTATTGGATTAAATCTCACAATGGAGTCTACCGATGCCACAGTAAATTCAGCCCCAGCACTAGCTGGAAATCACTCACTCATTCCACAAAGAATTATCCCATGCTTACTAACATGAGAACAAGACAAATGGAGCTTAGGTCGCTGTTTCCTTATTCCATTCTCTCTCCAGGGACACTCAAATTTATTTCAAATCTCCTTCACTTTCCTCAAATTTAGGCTGTCTCCATTTGCTCAGTAGATGTGCTGGACCACTGATCACAGAGGAACTAGAAGTCATGAGACAGGAACTTTCCGTCAATAAAGCTTCACAAAAACCTTTTCCCGTTCCTCCTTTCCTTCTTTCCTGTTATATGAAAAGAGGTTTCCTTCCTAACCTCAATGATTACACATCCTGAAATGTCCTTATTGAGAGAGCTGAACCCTCGTCTTGACGGACTGAGCCCCCTTGCCAGGTATCCTCTCGTCCCCTCCCTCTCTTTAGGAGGCACCCAGCTTCTTTCATTATTTTAAGCTTTCTATTACAGAAATGTTTAAACATGCACAAGAGCAGTGGAACGTCCCATGTACCCCTTACCCCACTTTCACAGTTATCATCAGGCACGTGTGATACGGCCCGTCTCCTACACTACGGTTAAGGGGCAAAAGCCCATGGGAACATCCTGCCATCCGTCTCTCAGGTGTATGCTTTGTGCCCATGTCACAGCTCTCGCGTTTCTTTGACATTTACTACCTGTGGAGCTCACTGACCCAAAACAGATGGACAGAGCCATGGGGAGGAAACGCACTGAGCTTCAGATGCTCTGGCCATCAGTTCTGCTCAGCCCTGTAGTCAAGCCTGAGAAGTCACTGAGTTAACTCCTCCCTCCACCCCACGCAGAAAGGAATCTTCCTAAGCAAATGCAGTGCACGGTGTTGCAGTCCCTCAGTCACACAGTGACTGCAGCACGTAGAGATCCAAGAAGGAGAAAACTGTACATGTGATAAGGACTTCACATCACCATGCAAGTGTTTTCAAAGATTTAGAAGAAAGTTTTTTCCCTGTAATACATTTAAAACGAGCTACTGTATGATGAGTTAAACACAGGAGATCAAACACTTTTTTATCTCCTCTCCTTCCCCAAAAGTAAAATATTACATGAAAAGATGCTCCACATCATTAGTCACCAGGGAAATGCAAATCAAAACCACTGTGAGATAGCACTTCACACACAGGATGGCTAGAATCAAAAAGTTAGATAATAGCAAGTGTTAGAAGGCCGAGAAACTGATACCCTTCTATGCTGCTGGTGGGTATGAAAAATGGTGCGGATGTCTTGGAAAACCGTCTGGCAGTTCCTCAAAAGTCAAACACACAATTACCATATTACCTAGAAACTCCACTTCTAGCTATACACTCAAGAGAAATGAAAACATATGTCCACACAAGAACTTGTACACAAATGTCCATAGCAGTATTATTCATAACGGTCAAAAGACGGAAACAGCCTAAACGTCCATCAACTGACGAATGGGTAAATAAATTACGGTATATCCACACAATGTAATATTTTTTGGCAATAAAAAGTACTGATACATGCTACAATATGCACAAACCCTGACAACATTATGCAGAAGTGAAAGAGGCCAGTCACAAATAACCTCACATGATTCCATTCATACGAAATGTCCAGAACAGGGAAATCTAGAGAGAGAGGAAGTAGACTAGTGGTTGCTTAGGGCTGGGGGGATGAGAGGACAGGGGCATGACAGCTAAAGGTTATGAAGTTTCTTTTTGAAGTCATGAAAATGCTTTAAAATTGACTGTGGTGATGGTTACCCATCTGTGAATATACTAAAAATCATGGAATTATACACTTTAAATGGGTAAGTTGTATAGTATGTGAACTATATTTCAATAAAGCTGCCAAAACAAGTAAAGGATTTAAAAAGAATAAGGCCCTTGAGGATGACAAGAAGGGGAGAAGCTATGACAAAAGATGTCAACACAATTTTTGAAGACGGAAATCCGGAGCAGGAGTGGTAACTGACTAGCAGAGCAGAGGAAGTGCCGGCAAACCAACTCACACCACAAAACCCCAGAAGACGGATGACCCGGTGGCACCAGATAAGGAAGAAATTAAGGGTTTCATGCTGTACACATGTTGAATATTTTGTTCTTTCCTTTGGTTCTTGTTTTATATTATATATAATTTTCTAAAAAAAAATTTGGGGGGGGATGCTCTTTTCCAGTATTTTGTGAAACCCTGTTGAAATGTTAGCACACTTTAAATGTGCAAAGAGGATCCAGGGTTTCTTGCCTGGGACAGAACCTGCGACAACTGTTTTAAAGTCACCATTGCACACTTCTGGGGTCTGGGTAGGCTAGCGATGGCAGGTGCGGGAATCAAAGCCAGAAATTTCAAAGGTTAGGCAAAATTTGGGACAACAGCCAACGGTCCATTTTTAAAATGTATTTATTTAAAGATAAACTTGTGGAAAAGTTGCATGGATGGTAAAGAACCATATACCCTTTATCCAGGTGTACCCATTAGTATTTTGACCCATTTTCGATATCTCTCCACTTTGTCTCTGTCTCCGCTCCCTCCCTCCCCTTTCTCTCTATATCAGCACACACACACACACACACACACACACACACACGGATGTCCATGAATGTGCCATGTTCGCGCCCGGGATCCAAACTGGCGAAACGCTGGGCCACCAAAGCGGAGTGTGCAAACTTAACCACTTGACCATGGGGCCGGCCCCACCTGAAACTATTGTTGGTGGAGCTTATCTTGCTCAGACTTTAAAGGATGATTTTACAATCATGAGTCCTGGGGACCTTAGGGGCAGTCAGGACCAGACTTGCTATAAAAAAAAACAATGCCAGAGAAGCAAAGATACATAGAGGGATTTGTCTGAACAGAGACCTCCTGCAGTCGACGGAGGGTACATGAGAGGGGTGGGCTTGAAGTGTACCTTCCTTTTGGGTAGAGACGATGGTGAAGCTGTGGATGAGGGAGAAGACAGGGAAAGAAAGGAGCTGTCATTACTGGTAAACCCTCTCACATGGGAGGGAAAGGATTGGGTGTCTGCGGCCAAGATAGATTCATCAGACTCAGCGAGGGAATGCGGGCAGGCAAAGGGAGGACATGACACAGGGCTTCATTCCAGCAGTTTAGCACTGAACAATGAAGCTGTAAAAGTTATAACTATTAAATGACTAGCTAGCGTGGGGGGAGATGAAATAAATATATATACACCATCAACAAAAATGACATTATTGTTTAAAAAGGTACAGAGATGTCAATGGGAATTTTGGGGAAAAGATAGAAAGTAGATGGGGAAAAAAATCATAAAACCTTTCATGGAAGAAGTAACCACAGGTGTGATTCAAAAAAAATCTAAAGGTACTGTCAAATATGATTACAACTGTGCTCACTAGAAGTTATGCTAAAGAGAAGCCTAGTCCCTAAATCAAGATGAGTTTGACCCTGCAGGTCATGGTCCAGCACAATTGCTCTGTAAAATAATGGAAAAGTTTAAAATTTTGCTGGGAGGAGGGGATTTGGCAGAGAAAAATAGGGAGCAGTAGGGTGAGACACCGTATGGGTGGAGGGGGCCAGATTTGAGAACCTTTAGAGGCTGACTAGCCTAAGAGGGATTCGGGGAAAAGAAGAACTACCAAACATTTTCAAGTTGTTTGCCCTGGGTCCATGGATGTGCCACGCCCTTGTGGCCCTCTTTCTCATGCTTTCTGTTGGTTGATACAGGCTACTCTGTTCTCTCATGCTTTTTGGTGATAGGGGATTCTTTTGAGGAGATAACGGGAGGTGGGGCTGCTGCTGAGTGTATTTCTGGTTTCATACAGGTAAAAACACATTATGTATGAGGGGAAGTTTTAGTTGAAGGCCGAGTAGATCTTGGGGATGTAAATCCCTGGGCACAGGACCGACTTTCAAAGATGACGTGGGGGTCCAAAAGGAGATCACCAAGCAATAAAAGGCTCTTAGGTAATAGCTGGGTAACAGAATAAATAGAAAATTTCACCAAGGTGAAATATATGCTATGGTGAATATGTGGAGTTGGAAGGTAAGTTGGAAGGATCTAAAGGGCCTCAGGGGTGGACTGATTTGCTGGCCTGGATGGTGGGGGAAGGGTTGTGGGTTCATCACTTCTGTGTTTTCCCCTCCCCGACCATCAAGAACCTTTGGTGTCTATGCTAAGGCTCTGTGATGCGGGCCTGGAACTCTAGTCTAGAATGTGCACTCTTAACGCCCAGCTGCCTGAGGTGGCAGTGCACTTCTGGTGATGCAGATCACCCTCTTTGTCTGAGGAATGTTAATGCACCACGGCTGAGCTCCAGCGTGAGTTCCTAGGTATTCCCATCCCTGCCTTCCTGTGTGGGGTGGGGCTCCTTCTTCTGTCACTCTGCTACCTAAAGAGGAGCCCATGTTTCCCAATATTTCGGAAAGAGAGAGACATCAATCAGGTAAGTAAATCAGGTCCCTCAGAAATATCAAATCTTTCTTTTCAAATAGATGCATTCAATGCTATCAATTTCCCCCTAAGTACTGCTTTTGCTATACCTTATAAATTTTAATAAGTTCTATTTTAATTTTCATTTAGCTTAAAATACTTTGAGACTTCTTCCTTGACCAATGTGTTTAGTAGCGTGTTGTTTAATCTCCAAACATTTTAGGATTTCCAGCTATCCTTCTGTAATTGATTCCTAGTTTAATTCCATTATGGTCTGAAAACATACTTTGTCCAATCTCTATTTATTTTATTATTATTATTATTTTATTTATTATTAAAGTGTGTTTTGTGGCCAAGAACGTGGTCTATCTTGGTGAATGTTCCATGAGAGTTTGAGAAGAATGTGTATTATCGGATGAAGTACTCTACAAAATGTCAATTAGATCACGTTGACTGATGGTGCTGTTCAGGTCGACTGCATCTATACTGATTTTCTGCCTGCTGAATCTGTCCATTTCTGAGAGAGAGGGTGAAATCTCCAAACATAACAATGGATTCAACTATTTCTCTTTGCAGTTCTACCAGTTTTTGCCTCATATTTTGACACTATGTTGTTCGATGTATACATGTTGAGGACTGTGTGTCTTGTTGGAGCATGGACCCTTTATGGTTATGTAATACCCCTCTTTATCCCTGATAGTTTTCCTTGTTCTGAAGTCTGCTTTGTCTGAAATTAATATAGTTACTCCTGTTTTCTTTTGGTTAGTGTTAGCAGGGTACATTTTTCTCTGTCTTTACTTGTAATCTATCCGTATCTTTATTTTTAAAGTGGGCATTTTGTATACAACATTTAATTGGGTCTTGCTTTTTATCCACTGACAGTCTCTGTTTTTTAATTGGTGAATTTACACAATTTATATTTAGCGATTTTTTAAAAATACGGTAGGACTCATATCTACAATGTGTATAACTGTTTACTATTCATTATATCTATTCTTTTTTCTTCTCTTTTTCTGCGTTTTCTGGTTTTAGACAAGCATTTTCTATGATTCCATTTTCTCTCATCTCTTACTATATCAATTGTTCTTTAAAAAAAATTTCAGTGGTTGCTGTAGAGTTTGTAATATACGTTTATAAGTAATGTAAGTCCTCTGTAACATTGTTTTCATTCCTTTCACTTATCCATATACTATAATCACCCAATACATTGTCACTATTATTATTAGCTCAATTGAGAATAAGAAAAATAAAAGTTTCATTTTACCTTAATTTATTTCTTCTCTTCCTCTTTTTAATGAAGATCCAAGTTATCATTTTCCTTCTCCCTGAGGAACTTTTAAAAAATATTTATTGCAGAGCAGGTCTGCTGCTGATGAATTCCCTCAGTTTTTGTTTGTCTGAGAAAGGTTTTATTTCTCCTTCACTTTTGAATGATAATCTCACTAGATATAAAATTCTAGGTGGGTGGTGTTTTTTCTTCTTTCAACACTTTAAATATTTCACTCCACTCTCTTCTTGCTTGCATGGTTTATGATGAGAATCCCACAACTCTCATCCTTGTTCCTCTAGATGTAGGGTGTTTATTTTCCTCTGGATTCTTTCAAGATTTATCTTTTGGTTTCCTACAGTTTGAAAATGATATGTCCAAGTATAGACTTTTTTAGTATTTATCTTGTTGGGGTCTTTTCTGAGCTTCTACAATCTATGGTTAACCTGTCATTAATTTGGAAAATCCTTGGCCATTATTACTTCAAATATTTTTCTACTCTGTTCTTTCTCTTTTCTCCTTCTGGTATGCCAATTACACATGCTACATAGTTTGAAACTGTCTCACAGTTCTTGGATAGTCTGGGCTTTAATTTTTTTTTTCTTTTTCTCTGTGCATTTCAGTTTGCAAAGTTTCTATTGACATATATTCAAATTCACATATTCCTTCCTTGGCCGTATGCAGTCTACAGATGAGCCAATCACAGGCCCTCTCCATTTCTTGTAGTGTATTTGGTTTCTAACATTCCTTTTGATTCTTTCTTAGAATTTCCCTCTGTCTGTTGACATTCCTCATCTGTTCTTGTGTGCCATCTACTTTTTCCATCAGAGCCCTTAACATACTAATCATGGTTATTTTGGATTCTACGCGTGATAATTCCAAAACCTGTGTCAATGTGAATGTGGATCTGATGCTTGCTTTGTCTGTTTAGACTGTTTTTTCTTGCCTTTTAGCATGCCTTGTAATTTTTGGTTGAAAGCCAGACATGCTGTATTAGGAAATAGGAACTGAAATAAATAAACCTTTAGTGTGAAGTTTTATGCTCATCTGGCTAGGTGTTGGGCTGTGTTTAATATTTACCGTAGCTGTGCATGTCAGAGGCCTCAATTTCCTCTAGTGTCCTTGTTTTTGTGTTTCTTGTGTCTTTAGGTTCCCCTAAATCTCCTCCTTAAACAGAGCCTATGCCTTGCAACTCTTTCAGCTATGATCCCATCACTATACTGCAGCCCTGGGGATGCGGTGGGAAGGTGTTAACGGAGGGGATATAATTAAATCTTTTAGTGGGCCTGTGTCCCTGGGTTGTGACGTTCACAAGTGTTTCTGAGCTTTTTTTTTCTTTTCTTTGAACTCTTTAGATGAGACAGGAAGGCTACAGGGGCCTGCAGTTGGGTAATTGCCCTTCACCCACGTGGGATAAGGCTTGGTACTCTTTTCCCCTGCTGAGGAGGCTTTTATTATAGAGCACACTCAGGGGATATTTCAAAATCCTTTCAAAATGGTAACCTTTCTTCTCCACCCTCCCGTGCCAGAAACATCAGAGTTTCTTCATGGTTCTTCACTGTGAGAACTTAGTAGGGTTCCTGGAAGTAAATCTCATGAGTAGGTGGGCCCTCCCCTTAAATGGTCCTCCAGGAGTTTCTCACTTTCATGCTAGCCCACATGCATCCTCAGCAGTTTGTCAGTGTCTTTTACGTGTTTCTAACAGTTTATGGCTCTAGCGGCTTCTGCTCCAGGTAAGCTGATCTTAACTGTGATTCTCTGCATTCACCCTCTCTGAAGATTTTGGGTAGTAGTTTGCCCTGCAACCTCAATTCTCTGGTGACTTCAAGAAAAGCCATTGATTTTCAGTTTGCTCAGCTTTTGCTTCTCCTAAGGACCGTAGTAAAGACTCCCAAGATCTTTAAGTGTTGGAGCTGGAACCAAAAGGCACTCCTCAAAGGATAATTCTTTATTTTCCTGTTCCCTTTCTCACATTTTTAAATGACTTTGGCTGGGCCAGAGAGACACCTAAAATGGGAAGTCTGAGGAGAGGACAGACCATTGCTCTCTTAGGGGAAGAGAACAGGCAGAACTAGGGCTTCAGGGAGGACTAAGGATTCCATTTAAAGCTCACAGACTATCTGGGTGTGCTGGTAGGTTCCCAAATAAAATCCCAAACAGTGATTCTGTACTCCTTGATTCAGTTATTTAGCGTTTCAGATCTGTGTAGGAGAACACCGTTCCCAGCACTTGATCATGAGTCATCTTGCCATGTCAGGCGCCACTTGCCAAGCCTTCCTTCGTGTTGGGCAGATCAGGAGAACAGAGCTGAGTCTCTGAGCAGATGCTGGAGCAAGAGCTCTGTCCCAGGATACAGGGGCCTATCTGAGGAAGCACAGATGTGACTGTGGGCCTCAGAGTCTATGCCCTCCTTGAGCAGAGGACTTCTGACTGAGAACATCAAGTGTGGACTCTAGCCAAAAATCCTCCTTCGAGTTTTTCAAAGAAGGAAAAACTGAAAGTATTTTATCACCTTTAAAAATTAATAAAAGGAAGGAACGCAAAATTATAGGAATTAAAATAGAGAGTCATATTATTCTTGGATAACAAATATCTGACTTTCCTAAACAGAGAAGTGAGACCAATGAGTCCCAGCCCCTCATTCTTTTCTTTTTGTTCTCAGTGTCAGGGCAGAGCCAAGAGGAGAAGAAAAGGTGGAACACCGAGTGGTAAAGTTCTACCTATCCCACCTGAGCTCTCCAAGGGTAACCCTTCCTGTCCTTTCCATGAGGTCCCAGGTCCATGGCCTCTGAGGATGTCAATCACTAGATACAGTCCCTCTCAGAAAACAGAGCCCTCAGAGGAGAGGATCATGGGAAAGCAGTCAGAACCTGAAACATTTCTCAGATTCCTGCTCTGCCCACATCTGGGCATGAAGCAGTGATGGACCTGGGCAATGTGCGTTGCCCAATACGTGTCCATATGAGATGTCAAGAGTCAGAACTTCTGTCTCCTGACCTTGTGAAAGTACTTTGACTTCCTGGATGATCAGATTCTTCCTTGAAGTAACCAGTGACCTATGTTCCTCACATGGTGTTTTTGAGCCTCACATGGGATGACATACATATATGAATGAAAGCCTTTTGTGAATGATAAAGCAACATACATACGTGAGCTTTATTATTATCATTAACCGTGCGATCTTGAATCCTAATTCTTAGAGCTCTCCAAGTCCAATCTACCAAGGGTACCATAAAGGACATTCTACTCTGCCTCCTAAAAGATCTCTTTGCTTCTGTCTTCATCACTTTCCTGGTTTCCCAGGTTGGAGAGCTTGCCAGAGCAAAGCAGAGGAGGCAAGGAAGGTGCTTTCTCTGCTGCAAAGGTGACTAAACACAATCCTTCTTTCCTGTATCCCGCTTCTTAGCAGGGTCTAAGAATTTCTAGGGCCTCAGTGAAACGTGAGATTGATAAGGGAGGGAAAATCCTCAGATTTTGAAATCCAGATTGTGAAAGTCTTAGGGAGAAGGAAACAACATAGATTGTGAGCTCAAGGAAGTGGGGGGATGTGAAAGGACACTATGCAATGGGTGCCCCTACCTCTGTCAGACCAGGGCCCCATATATTTGTTCTGGTCCTGGCTGCAGCTATGTATATCCTGTCTCCTTCAGTCCCTGGGGCCAGTATCACGATACCACCTGCTTTCGTCAACTGCTATGTCCAGACCCCTCCTGTGAGGTGTGTAATAACACAACCATGGAGGTCAATCGGCTGCTGTTCCTGGAGGACCTGGAAGATGATACTGCCTCTGTGTCCTCTCTGGCTTCCACAGCTTCTGGGACTGAGTCATCATTCACTCTGTCCTCCGCCTTCTCAGAAGTCCCTCCTGGAGACCTAACACCATCCCCTCCACCTGACCCTTCCCCACCGCCCCCCTCCGTTCTCTCACCTAACCCAACGACACCCTTAGCTGACTTTCTTTCACCCTCACCACCGGGTCACTCTATGCCACCAGAGCCTTTTCCTCCCTTGGAGTCCAAATTCCCAGCAGACCGTTCCCCACCCCAACCCCTTGCCCTTCCCCCTCTCCCACCACATGACACCCAGGCAATGGGTCCTATTCTCCAACCAGAGGCCACTCTGTCTCTGAATACGATCTTCTCTCTTGACCGCACCTTTTCCCAAGATATTAACGCCTTACCAAATTTGTCCCAGATAATCAATCCCACTGATTCACTGGCTTGTCATCACACACCACCAAGCCTGTCTGTCTCACCACCGACAGACCACCCTTTAACTGTGACTCAATCTAAATCGGTTTCCATCTTATTGAAGTCTGTTCCAGAGAGCTCATCTCCAGATAGCCCTGGTGGGTTGTCCACTTATGTCCCAACAGTCAGAGGCACTGACCATTCAAGTCTGTCAATTTCAGAATTCTCTTGTTGTCAGGCTCCTGCCAAGAACATGTTCCTCCCCACATTATCACACTCTGATTTTCAACGAGAGCAAGTTTCCCTCCGTCTACCAGAGACCTGTCTCTGGGGAGACTCTGCTACCAATCACATGGAGGCCAGCAGCCATTCTTTCCTTGGCCTTAACGGCCAGGCATTCTTGGCAAGACAAATAAAAAAGAGAATGGATTTCCAGATATTACAGAAGAAAGAAAAGGAGGAAGGACTCTTTTCAAAACAAATGTGCTCAGAAAACCAACGGATGTCTTCAGGGAATTCATTGCAGCCACTTGACGTACAAGACACCACAGCCCCCTAAACTGGCTGGGACATCACAGGCAAACCAGAGCAGCTGAGCATTTGTCAACAGCTACTGTATGTCAAGACTTTGGGAGAAAACTTGCAGCAGAAATATACCCAGCTCTTTTGGGGTCTTCCCTCTCTGCACAGTGAGTCCCTGCTGGCCACTCTCCTGGTTTCTAGTAGTAGTGCCCCACTAGGGTCTCATTTTGTCTTATTCAATGGAATCTGTAATGCTTCTGCAGTCAAGATGTGGGATCAAGAATCTCCATCACTTCCCCATTCTCACCCTCCTCCCCTCCCCGATGTACATCTGCAACCCTTCTCTCAGACCAACCCCCAATCCCAGCCCCCACCTTTCACTCAGGTCCAGCCCCATGCCCACCTTCAATCCCCACTCTCAATCCTACCATCTTCTTCTCCATCCCAGATTAGGGACCATGGAGTGTCTTTCCATAGATCCCAGATTGAGTCAGACTCTCATATCTCAACTGAAAATCAACACCTGAAATGGCACATGTTGCAGAAGCAACAAGAAAGTCTGTGGGGTTTAGTCCCTGCATTCCAAAAATCTCAAGAAGCCACTTGTCCTCAAGCTCTCACCCCTCCTTTGGTCAGCCAGTCCTCCCATGCCTATGTACCAGTCTCTGTCCTTCCTGGCCATTTTCATATCACCAGTGAACCCCAGGATAAAATGGAGCTCCACATTCCAAGGAGGCTATTCTCACACTGCTGCCTCTATGCCAGTAGGAATCTAGAGTCTCTGTGTAAATGCACAGAAACATCTCAGCAAAAAGGCAGACATGCTCACTCACAGCTCCGTCAGCTTCAGGGCCAGAGTAGCAAGGATCGAGCAGAGACTGAATTGAGTTTCCCAGGAAGCTTCCATGAGACGATCTCAACAAAGTTTCAACTAAGGCAGGACATGAAGAGGAATCTTGGATATATCCTAGAGAAGAGCCCAGAAGATAGTCCTCCAAGGGTCTCAGAATGCTACCTACTGAAGAGTCTGAGGGCTGCCTCAGAGACAGAAAGTAGCTGTGTGTGTCACTCAAGAAATTACTCAGGGAATGAACTCTTAAATGTCTCAAGGAAGGACACAGACCAGAATGAAATGAAAACCATTCTTAGATTACATCTAAGCCAGAAGTTTTGGCAGATCACTGCGGGGAGGAGCCCCCTTGGGGTGTGTCATTCATGGCTGGCTGAGGACAACCCATTCCCTCCTTCTGGGAGTTCCCAGAACAATATGGAAAACAGAAATTTGAAAAACATAACAGTAGGTGGGGTCCACCCCCAGATGACCACTCCAGAGCTTTCTTTTCTGGATCCCAACACCCGACAGGTGCTAGAAGCCCATATTATAAGGTTTCGTGTGAGTCAGAGGTGGGGCCTACCCCTCAAAGTTCTTGAATCCATAAAATCCTATAAGTTGATAGAAGCCAAAACATGGCCTCTTCCCCAATTTGACTTTCTCTCCTCAGCCACCTATATTTCTGAGGTGGATTCCAAAGCTGAGGTTTCCAAGCCCCCTGAGGGAAGCTCTAAAAGTTTTCAGGGAAATAAGGTGAAAACAACGAATTCAGTCCCCATCCTGGATCTTCCACTCCCTGCTACCTCATCTGTGGGCAACGAAGGACAGGGGTCCCTAAAACCATCCCACTCTGATATCGACCGGGAGCTTGCCAAGGACATCCAGGCAATCGAGCATGGCAGACAGACTTCAGAGATCCTCACACACAGCTTTATAGACAAAGTGAGTCACAGTAAGACTGCACTAGACAATAACAGATGCAGCTGAGAGGTGCCCACAAGGCAAGCTGGGGCTGGACATGTGCCAAGGGATGAGAATGTGAGTTCCAGTGATAGAGAGGACATGATTCAGGGCCAAAAGATAGTGGAGAAGAATTGAAAACATTTTTCCACGTCCACCATGAACTTCAGGGAGATATTCAAGGCTGAGGAGCTGTGCGTTCTTACATCACAATCTTGTGACATCTTGACAACCAACAAGTTGGGAAGCTCCCAAATGGTAAATATCAATGTGAGCAAAGTAGAAACTACCCTGACCAGTGAATGTCCCTCACCAAAAATACCAGTTCCCCAAGATTCCAAACCATCAGACATTAAAAAACAGCTCCCTACCGAGTTGAAGTTTCAATTGAAGAGCAAGGAACATAGCCAGCCTAAAGGCTCTCCCGCTGACATATCCCTTACTTCACATAGCTTGCCTTCGACTCCTCACTGACTCAGTCCCAGAGCGTCTCAAGTGGGGACATGGGAGCTTCCCAGGTGCTGCAAGTCCACTTGGAGGATAATGGAGATTAGCGGGAACCCTGGGCCTCTAAGCATGTCTCATGGAAATGCCAGGATAGGAATTTCCCACCAGCTGCAAAGAGAGTGAGACCTCTGGACTCCAGAGCAGGAGAATTTGGAAGTGAGGATTCAGGAGTTGGGACGTCTAAAGCCAGAAAGAAGAGCCACTCTATTGAGGACAGAGAATTAGAGGGCACTTCCCCGTATCTGTCACAGAATGAACAGTTTCCTCCTGAAAGTTACTTCAGAAAAATAATGAGGCAGTTTTTTCAGTGGATTAATTCCAAGAAAAAAATCACAGGGCAGGAAAGTCCCCAGCAAAAAGCCAAGTTCACGTCAATCTTTGCACCATTCTGAGACCCAGCTCAAAGTGAAGCTCTCGTGAGCTGTGGGCCTCCTGAAGCTCATGAGCTCATGGCAGCCATCGGGAAGATCCTAGAGGAGAAACTGGCATGTAGATACGAACCTGAGGCTGCAGAGTTAAGTCAGCAGAAGGGGGAACTGCAGGCCCAGGTAGAGCCTGACGAGGGGCATCCCTCCAACTACGGGGCTCTCTCTGACCCACAGCCAGGGGAATGGGCAAGGACCACATCCTGCAGCCAAGATGCTGTCCCTCCTGACAAGAGTTTTCGTACAAGGGTTAGACAGAAAAGAGACAGGATCAGACAGCCCTGGAAAGTTGTGGCCTTCAAGGACCAGCATTTATGCCAGAGTCAACCCCCTTCCCCACTCTACAGGGAGTCTGTGCCCCATCCAAGACCCACCTGCATGCATGATGTATGCCACGTCCCTCCGGCCACCCTCACCTCTAATGAAAGCACTGTGTTCAGAGATCTGACTCTTCTATTCAAACAGGAAATGCTTCTCCAACACTTCCAGGGAGGAAAAACGTCCCCAAAGAAATCATTCAGTCCTTGTTGAGAAAGCATTGCAGTTTTCACGAGAACACATCCTCTGATGAGAACCATGGTTAGCACAACCAAGGATACTGATCGTCCTCAATAAATGTTTCTGCTAGGAGAGAGTAGTGTTCTCTGTGTGGTGCTTTGGGGGAGTGGATTTGGGGTTCCCAGCGCTTATGCTCAGGGAAAGGAAGGAGGGAAGTCAGCTCTGACTGATTTCCTCTTTCGGTTTCTGCAAGATGACCAGTCCCTTGTAGGGGGCCTGACAGTGGCTTTCTCAGTTTTATCTTGGGTCCTGTATTTGACCTTATTCAGATGTCCTGTACTTAAAACACTTTACTTTTTCATAAAAAGTACAAAAAGTTTACTCTAAAAACTTCCGGGCCTTTTCAAAATGAGAAAAACCCTTCAAGTCCAGAACTTGGCTCAACTTGTCTTTCCATCTGCTCCCTCACTATCCTGAACTATACACAGCTGCGGGGTGGGATGCGTTCCTCTGGAAGGATACAGCCAGAATTTCCCCTTGTTGCCTCAGAAAGTTTTGGAATTGGAAGTGTGGGGGTGTTTAGGCCCTGAGGTGAGTGGCAGGGGGAAATGTTGCTCTTGGATCTCTTGGTGAGGTATGAATGTCACCTGCTCCTAAGAGCCTTTCTCTCCCTCAGGAGGTCTGGGTGGTGGGCCACGTCCCCACGCCTCAGCTGACCCTAACGGAAATGGGGAGCAGTTCACCCTTGCCCTTCCTCTACCTTCCTGGAGCAGAAGGGAGGAGAGACCTTGCAGCTCTGAAAAGGACCAGAGATATGAATATTTTCCTGAAAACGGTAGCTTACCTTCATTTAGAAAAAGTTGCTGATTCCTGAGTATCTCACAGGTGAGCAGTCAGTGCAGGTGTGCGTATGGATGGGTTTTGCGATTGTGGACACTGGAGTGGCCAGGGCAGGGTCCAGGAACTGGGTGGGTCCCGCTGAAGAATCTGTTATATGTGGGGTGTTAATCTGTCTGGAAGACACATTCTGAGCTCAACAATGAGGTCTCCCTGCATGTGAGGACACCTCAAGGAATGGGAGGAGCCGCTCCCGAGGGAAACTTCCTCAGGATGCCCAGCTTGGTAGGATTATTGCAAGACCAAGAGATCACCTGGCTATCATTTGTAGGAATGGTCGTCGGGCAGCCACCCAGAATTTGGGGCAAAAGGAGAAAACAAGTAGGGAAAAAGGAATGGTGGAGTGAGTGGAAAAGGAAGGAAAAAATGAGGAGGGGAAGAATGACCTTATCATCACTCCTCATGATCCCTGAGGGTCACTTCGAGCTCACAATGTCCCTTCCAGACAGATTAACACCCCACATCCTGGCCATCCACTCCACCCAGCACTACCTTACCTAGGCCTCACCTCCTGGAGACTAATCAGGGCTGGGGGTAGCACAATGATACCACTGCAGCTAAGAGAATTGGGGATAGTCTTCGAGATTGAAGACAGTATCTCCAGGAATGTTGTCAAGGAGGTTGTCCTCTCATTTGGTGCCTGCCTTCCCAGCCATGCTACATCTTACACCAAGGTTACAGTAATTTAGGGGTGTGTTAGTTACTATATAACAAATACCCCAAAAGTTAGTGGCTTAAAAAACCAAGTATTTATTAATTCATAATTTCTGTTGGTGAGGAATGTAGGCAAGGCCTACCTGGGTTCTCTGCTCCAAGGTCTCTCACAAGGCTGCAATTAAGGTGTCAGCTGGGGCTGGGGTCTCATCTGAAGGCTTGACTGGGGAAATACACACTTCTTCGCTCACTTCTATAGCTGCTGGCTGGATGCAGTTCCTCAAGGCCTGTTGGACTGAGAGCCTCAATTCCTGGATGGCTGTTGGCTGGAGTTGGCCGGAGGTAACCTTCAGTTCCTTGTCATGTAGGCCTCTCCAACATGGCAGCTTGCTTCATCAAAGCCAGGAGAGAGTCTGCTAGCAAGACACAAGTCACAATCTTGTAAACTAATGAGGGAAATGATATCCCATCACCTTTCCCTTATCCTATTAGTCAGAAGCAAATCATGAGGTCCAGCTTACACTCAAGGGGAGCAGTTTATACAAGGGTGTGACTAGCAAAAGAAGGGACCTTTGGAACCTTCTTAGAACTCTTCCTAACACAAGGGTTTCTTCTTGGACATCCCACTGAGTTCACTGAAGCAAAAGTGACCAAAGGGACCAAGTGGATCCTTGTGCTCATCCATATCCACGTCATCAAAGTTAAAGCTGTTTAACGGCTAAGCGGAGTAACGTCTGGTAAGAAAAACATCAAAGAGATTGAAGCATCCAAAGAAGGAGGGAAAGGTGGCAGGGAGGTAAAGGCGGTGTGGGGTCATCATGAACGGTAAAGTGAAAGGAGCCCTTAGAACCACCTGCCTCGCCACTGCCAGTATTCAGACTTAGAGGGGAGGAAAAATTAGGTGCAACACGGCTCATCCTCACTCCGCCACCGTATCTCCACTCTGCTCTAGCTCCCCGACTACAGGCCTAAAGAAGCAACCTTCAGTTCCCATAGAGATAGCCAGGCTTATAGAGGAAGCAAACCCTACAGCTTGCAAGGTTTAACTTCTGCTCTTATTGATATATTTAATATAGCACATCCATCATTTCAAATTTGCTTCTCACAGCTTGAACATCAGAGAGGATGAATCACACAATCGATGGCAAAGCCAGTACTAGGGAATTCAGCATGTAGCTCCCATTCTGGGATGTTTTCCATGAACCCATTGCCAAACAGCTTCTAACGAAGGGAGAGGTGGTGGCTCAAAAGGGCTGACTTACTGGCTGGGGTCACAAAACAAGTCATACCTGGTGCCCAGATATTTGCTTCTATTCAGAGAAACACTGGATGAGGCAACGAGACAGAATTTGCACACTCAGCACATCCAGGCAGTGAACTGTCCAAATGAGGTGACAGTACCACCCAGGAGTGATCCCACACTCTTGTTCTGCTTCTAGTACTGTTTTCCTTTTTCCCAGATTCCAGTTCCTATGGGAAAGCAGGACTCTTACCAAAAGAAGGAAAACGTATTAGCTGAACAGTGACTGGAGAGATGAGGATGAATTTCTCTACAAACAGATTTCATGGGCTTGCTGCTTATACCCAGAGATCAGTGCTGTGCAGCTTGGGGGGCGTGGGGGGTGGGGGTCTCATTTACACGATATTCTGTGGCGCCTGAAGAATTTTCAGTGACATAGAATGTGATGGGAATGGGTTACCTGAATTTTTATACCCTCAAGCCCACACTCCAAACCTAATGTCTGGGCCAATAAAATGCATGAATTGACTGGTACCTTGATGTGGCTTGGGTATGGGAACCCCAGATCCCAGCTTCAGGTACTGTGAATTTCTCTGGTACCAGGTGCTGCCTAAGGGAATCAGCTTTCTTGAGGCAGCCTTCACATGGATTAACACTCAGAACTGTGCCCTAATCTGCAGCCACAAAGAAGGGGCCAAGGCTACGAGAAGGGGCTCTTCTCTCTCTCTCTCTCTCTTTTTTTTTTAAAGATTGGCACCTGAGCTAACAACTGTTGCCAATCTTCTTCTTCTTTTTTTCTCTTTTTTCTCCCCAAATCCCCTCAGTACATAGTTGTATATTTCAGTTGTGGGTCCCTCTAGTTGTGGCATGTGGGACGCCGCCTCAAGTGGCCTGATGAGCAGTGCCATGTCCACACCCAGGATCCGAACAAGTGAAACCCTGGGCCGCCAATGCGGAGCGTGCGAACTTAACCACTTGGCCACGGGGCTGGCCCCGGGGCTCCTCTTGAGGCCTTTCCTCTGGAACTTCCATTGGCCCTGGATCAGAGCCTAAATTAGGCTATTTTCCTGGGGTCACAAGGACACGTTTGGTCTTCCTTAGGGAGGCCAAGTGGAAGCTCAGAGATTTGTGGAGGCTGCCTCCCTCTCTCCCAGGAGACTCAGGGTCTGTTCCTTCCTTCTATGGGGGCCAGGAGGTAGAGAAGGAACTGAGTATTATGCAAGTTTAGCAATGCTTCACTGTAGGAGGGGGTTGGGCTGACAAGAGTAGGTAATTTTCCTTTGCAGGGATTCTTGCCCAGCTTGAGGCAACCTTCATTTGAAGCAGGATAATGCTGTTTCTACCCTCCACCTGAGGGGACTCCAGAAGGAATAAAAGTTACCTTTCCTCATTTGTCTTACAGGAAGTTCTGAGCTTCTGGGTTCAGGAGTTATTAATGGCTTTCATGTTTCCTGAACCCAAGGAGAAGTTGTGAGACACCTGTCGTACAGTCCTGTCCAGACCCTCATGTGGGAGGAGACTTTAGCTGGCTGCTCCAAGGAGAGAGGAGATAGGTGTTGACACAAGTGCTGGGGTGAGAGAAGGAGAGTTGCCTAAAGGTAGCAGTGGCTCCAAGACCCTGAGAATCAGGATGTAGACACGAGTCCCTTAGGTGGACGGGTTCTGTGTGGAAGTCCTCTAGGAGACAGCACAATGTTTTAAGGGATGAAGTGATGATGCTGAGATGACTAATCATCAAGCCCCATCATCTTGAGAGCTGTCGCAAGACACGGCATTGCTCACACTTAGCACAGAGGCTGTGCAGCCACTGGCCTTTCAATGGGCCTGAAGGGCTTGGGCAATGAAAATCCCAGGGGCAACCGAGATGGACTCAAGATCACAGGCTCTTACCTACATATTTGATGGTGAATACTTAACTAAATAGGCAAAAAGCTCCCATTAATGACTACTATTGTATATCTTCCTACCCTTTAAAATGGGGTCTTTGAGCCAGATTTAATTTAATTTAGAAAAATTAAGCACTGCTTATTGTACTTCAATGTTGTGAAACAAATTTATGCTTTTTATGTATATTATCCCATTTAAACTTTACAATGCTTTGAAGTAGGTTTCTTTACCCTCTTTTATAGAAGAGCACGACCTGAAGGGCAGAGAAGGTAATATATATTCAGAGTGCTAGCACAGAAGAGGGAGCCAGGGATGGAGAGCCCCCTTACGCTGTGAGGGATTCTTTGGATGTAAATGATGGCAAGTACAATTCAACTGACTTTAAAAACAGGATCTGTTGACTCAGGCACCTGAAAAAGGTCTGGGAGTAAGGCTGCCCTCAGGCAGGAGGATTCATATTGGGGCTCAGCTGATGTCATCAAGTTTCAGTTTCTATCCATTTCTCTGCTCTAGATTCTGGACTGGCTACCTTGTAAGTCTGTCTGGCAAGTTCGTAGCTACATCTTCCAAACTAAAAGCACAGCTAAAAATGGGTTGTTTCTCCCACTAGTCCCTTTAAAAGTCCCACTGTGCCTTATTGTCTCCGGTTGGGTCACATGCCCATCCCTGACCAAACGCTGTTGCCAAAAGCATGGACCAATCTTTTTGGCCAAGCCTGACTTCAATGCCCTCCTTTAAAGTAAGAGCGTTAGTGATAAACAACTCCACTTGACATGGACTGAAACTGACAACGGGGTTAGATCCCCAGAGGGCAAATGAAGGACTATTTTTAGAAGGTGAGTGAATGCTGAGTGTCAAAATAAAAACAAAAACAAAACGGATGTCTACTTCAGCCCTCTCTCTCACCACCCCATTTCTGCCTTCTTGTCCAGAGTCATGCCATGGACTGAAGGTTAGAGTTAGAGGAAATGCCAATTCTGTGGAGGACAGGAAAGGAACTCAAAGTGGAAGGAATCAATCAGAGGCCCCAACATCCATGCGGATAGACCATCCAATGATCTGATCTCTCACTGTCTGCTCCTTCTCATCTTAGAGTCCTTTACCTTCATTCCAGTTCGGTTATGGCCATATCCTAGAACTTATCACCAGCAACACTTGTGTGTTCTGAAAAAATACAGTCTGACATTCCACCCTTTATCCTCTCAGCTTATGCCCTCAGCATGTTAATTTCTCAACCTATTCAGGAACTACAAGCCACTCTATACTTTCCCCTGCTCACCTGACAACCTTTGTCTTCATTTCCTCCCTCTCCAAGGAAAACTTCATGGGGCATCACTTAATCCTAAACCTAAATATACTGCTCTGCTCTAAACAGCCTACCCCCTTCTTTCATTCGTCCTGTCTAGCAAAATCCAACACTGCCTTCAAATAAGGGCCTGCTTCCTCTTGGATAAAATCACATAAGTGTGTTTGTGCCCCATAAACTTCTGTTCTACATTTGTTGCTCAGCTCCACCACTGCCTCAGAATCCAGTCATTCCTCCTGTGTTACCATGTGCCAGACGCTCTTCCAAGCACTTGGGACACCCAGTGGAGGCAACAAACAGAGGCCCTGTCTCGGGGGAGCTTCTGTGATTGTTTTCTCAGTCAACTCGCTTGCCTAAGTTCTCAAAACAATTCCACTTTCCTACACCTTGTCCACACTCCTCGCTCATTGATCATATGTGCTGGACCACCAGAAAGAAACAGAGAAGTCATCAGATGGGAACTTTTCTTCATAAAAACTTCAAAACAAAACAAAACCAAAACCAAAATGAGATCCTCCATCTCTTCTTTCCTCCTTCCTTCCCACCATACTGAAAGGTTTCCCTCAATGCTTTCCTTAATCCTCCCAACCTGGGATCTGCCCGCCCTTTCCAAGTCACAACACTTTCACATGCGTGGACTATCTGCCTTAATTATCTACTTTTCCAGAGGACCAAGACTACATTTACCTCATCACAGCTGGAAACACCAAGCAGAGCTCAGAATCCTCTGGAGGAATACATTGGCAATGGGAGGGATCTATGGGGAGGTCCTGCCCAGCATGCTCTGGGGCGGGGCCACGTCCGGGGGCAGGGCCTGAGAGACTCTGAGAGCCTGTTTGGCTTCTTGAGGGCGACGGCACCAGCAACATGGCCAGACATCTCACCTCGGGCTTCTGGAAGATATGAGTTGAGATTTAATTCAAAGACAGGTTCTGAGGAAGGTTTCTGGATGCCTGAGTGACCTTCCCCACTGCCCAGCCTGAAGGATCCTTTCCTCCATGTGCCATTTCCATTACGGTGGGCAGGCCCTCACAGCCCCTGGCCCCCCAAACTCTCACTCCAGGCCCAGCCTTAGAAGGCGCTCAGAGGCCTGGGGGCAGGGCTCTGCCTGCCCAACACCACCCCCTTTGACGATGGCACTCTTAGGAACTCCACCAAGGTGAGAATAGTAATAAATAGAGTAACAATATTGACAACTGTTAAGGCTTCACCTTACACTGGCTGCCTGGCCATGCACAAGTAGCCTGAGTCTCAGATCTCATCTATTATGCGCAGATACTGATGTGTACTGATAGGGTTGGTCCTACGAACTGGAATGAATGAGTAAAGAGTTTTGAACAGTGTTTACCTAACACTAGAAGTTTAATATGTGCTACCCATTATTATCACTCATTTAAAATGCTAGGCCTCCTCTTTATTATTTTAGAAGTATCAATTTACCACTCATTCATTCTTCCTTCCTTCAGAATGAATTTATTTAGTACCTAACATGTGCCAGACACTATGCCAGGCTCTGGAATACAATGGTAAGCAAAAAGGTAGAGTCTCTGCCTTCATGGATCTTACAGTCTAGAGGGGAGATCAGGCAGAAATTAATCATACAAGATTGTGTAAATGTCCCATGTTACATTCTATGAAGGGTTCATGAGCTGGTTGTCGGTGCCAAGGGAGTTTAAAACATGGGGATTGGGCCTAACCAAGGAGAAGAGGGTCTTCCTCACCCACCCCTCAGGAGCTGATAAGGCTTAAGAGGTAACAGGTGAGTAGGAGACAACTTGGCAAAGCAGGGAGGGAGAAGTGTTCCAGGCAGAGGAATCTGGGTGATGAGAGCAGAGAGAGTGAGGAGGGAGGAATGTGATGCAACAAGAAGAGGGAAAAGCGTGGGAGGCACAGATTAAGCAGAGTTCTCTGGGCCAAATCAACTAGTTAAGTCTTTGGAGCAATGGGGAGCCAGGGAAATTTTTAAGTTAGGATTTATTTATATGTGTAGGGTATTCAGATTTTAGTTGTATTATTTGAGTTTCCAAAAGATTACTGTGAATTAATACTGTGAATTAATGAATTACAGTGATTTAATGTGAAGAATGCTTTGGATGGGGTAAACAGGATGTGAGAGACCAGTGAGAAGGCCACTGCAGTAATCTACAAGAGAAATGATATCAGCATGGACCACAATGGTGGTGACCAAAGTGGAGTAACGTGGACGGATGTGAGTGGCATGACTTCATTAATTCTAATAAGTCGGAACATTTTTCCTTTTGTTTCGCTCCAGTGCCCAAGAGGTACAGGTTGGTGCAAGATGTGGGGTCTTTTATAGAGTTGGACAAGTCAGCAGACACGAAACATTTGAAAAGGCTGCTTGAACTGCTGACTAGCCAAAATCAAAGAGGAAGTTGACCTTCAACCCTTTGTTTTATTCCAGCTGCAGAAGTCATTTTCAGTTACTCTCTGACTCAAGTAAACACCACTCCCTGTCACCTTATCCCTTTGAGGGTTGGTTCACTTCTACATTTTCACTGGGACATGATTCTCACTGACAGTAGAAAGTTCGGCACCCAGACCTGCAGATGTGAAGACACTTGCTCCTCTCTCGAACTATTAGTACTTCTGGGAAACACGTCCCAGTGCCAAACTGTCCTGGTCCTGAAATGACCCCATTATTTGGGGAGGTAGTAAAGGAAATTGCATGTTTTAAACCCCGAGCGGCACTCTCTTTGGACATCGAAAGGTGTAAATGATAAAATACTTACTAGACTTAAAGACCAGGGAGTAAACGGGGGGCTGGATGCTGCCCAGACTCTGTGTGTCAGCAAAACATATCTGAGCTCAGCGAAGGACCAAGACCAGGACCAAGTGTTTTCCTCAGTGGAATAGTTAGACAACAGAGGTGGGCAATTTAGGAAAGATAACTTCTTCTGTCCCTGCTTTAGAATTTCTATTACAAACAAAACCCAATCCTTAGCAAGATTTAAGAGCATGGGACAAAGACTGCTAGATGTTGAACTGCTGGGAGTGGGCCCACGTTTTATTTACCTTTGTATCCAAGCACATCCGCAGTGCTTGCCACGAGGCAGATACTCAGTGAATGCTGGGTGGATCAAGGATTCCTCTGTGTTTTCTTGGGGTATTTATATGGTATGGGAATTCAGTCATTTTTTGCCCCACTAGGTAGAGATGGATGCTTTCTGTTCTCCATGTTTACTTTGAACACCATTTAGCTACAGGGATGTTCTAAAATGAAATAATAAGGAAACCAGCTTTAATACGATTTTATATATACAGACAGATACACTTTCTGACCACGTGCAGATATGAATGCTCTCCCTGGAAGATGCTTTTGTAACCTAAATTGCACTAGAATGACGTTAGAGATGGGGAAGAAAGGGAAAGTAAGGTAAAACTCACAGCTTAATTTCTAGACAGGATTGCTGCTTTAAAAATGAATTTCAGGTGCTTCTTGGCATACTTGGCCCAAGCACTGGAGATTTAACAGTGATTTGTGATTTGGTGTGACCCAGAACATGGCCCAGTGGTCCTCTATCCTTTGAAGCAGTCAGTCTGTTCTCTTGATTGCTGTTCTGGACTTTCTCACCGTCACTCCCCATCAGGGCCCCATTCCTTCTGCTGTGTCCTAGTGGAACAGTCCCTTGACCTTCATTCTCCCACTACTCTAGTCTCGACTTCTCCTTGTTGCTAGATTACTCTATTATTGCTTCTCACATTGTGGTTCCCAGACCAGCAGCATTAGCATTGCCTGGGAACTTATTAGAAATGCAGATTCTCGGGCCTCACTCTGGACCTACTCAAGAAGAAACTTTGATGTGGGGCCCAGCAATTTTAACAAGCAAGGTAATCTCCAAGGTGAGAACCACTGCTGTACGTAAAGCTCAGTTCTGAGCATATCACCCCTTTGCCCAATACCCTTTATTGCTTTCCTGCCGACAACCACATGAGTGTGTGTGTGTGTCTGTGCGCGCCCTTCTATCCAAGGCCTTCTGCAATCAAGCACCAGCTCATGTGTCCCCACGCAGGGAGGTGTGTTCCACAGTCATCCTAATGGGTTACCTGCTCTTCCCTCTGCTCTCCTGCCGCCTCTCTCTGTTAATGTTGGGTCCTCTGCTAGAAATACCCACCTCCTCCCTCTCCTTGTAGAAACCTTGCTCATTCTTTAAGGCTCACTGAAAAATTAATATTTATCTAAGGAATCCATACCTGTGCCTTTAAAACCAAATAGTACTGAAGGCTTTATAAAGAACCATGGCAGGCCCTCCCCCACCTCACAACCCCAATCCTTCCTATCCCCCCAGTTCTATTCCCCATGGAAACCACTTGAGCCATTTCTATCATAGTTGTTCTGGTGTTTACCTCTATTTATATAACTAATACGCAAATACTTGTATTTAAAAGTAATTTTAAAATATTAGACACTAACTTCTTGCCGTGGTAGATAAAATTTGAGTAGGTAAAATTGCAGGTGGATGAAATTTGGTCGACACCCCATTCCCCTCTTCACTCTTCTCAATCTGTCCTCACTTAAATCTTTATTCATGCAAAGTTCATCTTGGCATGGAAGGTGACCCCTTTCCTGGAACGTGTTCAGAGACTGCTCCTCCCCTGCTCCCACAGAGCTGTGTATCTCTCTTAGTGCACTGTCCCCCTTGCCCTTCCACGTTTGTATGTATGTGTCTCCCATTCCCACCAGCTTGTAAGAGCCAGGAAAGTCTAATCCGTCTTTTACTTTCTCTGAATCCTCCCAGGGCAAAGCACAGGGCCTGGGATATAGTACACACTGAGCAAACGTGGCCAATTTAACCGTAAAGTAAAATATCTGCCTGACCTTTGAAGCTTGCTGGTGTGACAGCAGTACTTGGAATGAGTCTTCCCGTTCCAATGTGGTTTTCCAACATTATTGTGGGGAATAGTAAACTAGAGTCAGGAGACTTGAGCCACACCACCTTCTTGGTGACTTCTTTTAAGACCTTGGGGAAGGCACTTAATGGTTTTGCTTCCGTTTTTTCACCTATAAAGTGGCAACAATAATATCTATGGACTGAGTTGTAGGGAGGACCAAATACAACAGCACAGGTTATCAGGTATAAGGCATTACATTGATTCCTTATGTTTAAAACAAAAAGGCAAACCATTTTCTGGTAGCACATAGGGCTATAACGAGCATTAAAACCAACCTTTAAATAGAAAACTTTATTTTTAGATGATCCAGGGGGTCTTTCTTCCAAGATCAGCCTAAGATTTTTTTGGAGGAAACTGTATTCTCATTGTCCTGAAATTTGAAGCAAGAAAATTCAATCATTTAAGACCATTTGCCTATTGTGACTTGTTGATGAGAAATCACCACTACTGCCACCCTTTTAGCCTCTGAAGGGATTGTAAGCTTTGTCTTGATTTGATGGCTCAAAAATAAAATCTACCAAAGGCACGTTTTCTAAGCCTTGTCTGGCTCTACCCATTAGAAAAGTGTGAGCTACTGTTCTATCAAAACTAATTATATTTTAAATCTACAACCAAGTCTCAATTACCAAGGTTAATGGGACTACATGCATACATAATTCTCTCTTACATTTATACAGTGCTTTTAACTTCTTCAAAGCACTTTTCACTGTACTGCATATATAAAACAGAGGCATTTTTTTAAATCCACAAATAAGGTAAAAAATAAATCTTAAGATCGATAATTTCAACTTTGTACCTGTCAAAAGCTATTAGAACTTGCAAAATTGTCTAATAGGACTTTCATTGCCCTACTCTCCTCTCGACCCCTCTCAACTAAGGCCAGAAAAGACCGAAAGATCTGGAGGAATCTCCAGAGGAGAGGAAGCCAGAGAGGGAAGGAAGCCAAGGACCTGGGCCATCCACAGCCTGGATCATTAGCTCCAGCGTAATTGAGAATAACTGACTGTATGTGTGACTATGGCCAGAAAATCCAGAAAGAGATGAAAAGGCAAAGAAAATGACGTGTGAGTAACAGTATTTACAGGGTCTGTCTTTGTCATTCTCTCAACAAGCATTATTGAGTGCCTACTGTAATGACAGGTGCTTTCAACAAAGAGGATGGACACAGCAATGAACAACCCAGGCAAGACTGCTATTTTCATAGTGATGACCTTCCTGAATGGTGCAGACAGACAACAAACACAAAGACACACAACTTCACATAAACAGATAACTTCAGGTGGCACTAAGCTCTGTGGAGTCCATAAACACAGGAATGTGATAGAGCCTTGGGGAGGGGATGCTGTTGTAGATAAGGTCACCAGGGAAGGCCTCAGGGTATCTGAGCTGCAATCTGCGAGAAGAGCCCACCCTGTGCAGGTCTGCAAACCAGATGATGGAATGAGTGAACTCGCCAAATATGCTAGAGGGAGAGGGGTCCAGGCCAGTTTCAAGAGGTTCCAGGAAAGTCACTGTTCTGTGGTTATTCACTTTGTGTCCTTTTGGGGATATTACTAAAACCTCTCCAGGACCCCGGATTTATTGCCTCTACAATGTGAGTTGCTAACACTGATCACCTGGACAGGGGAGCGCTGAGAAATAATGGGTAAACAATTGTGAGGAGCCACATAAATGCTAAATAATGCTCACGGTAATAAGCTTTTATTAAAGTCAGCACCTTGACAGGCAGCTCACAATCGGATACCTTGGCAAATGTGTGAATTGACGTGGCTGCTCCCTGTGCACACCAGCACCATCCTTTAAAACAGAAAAAAATAAATGAGCCTATGGTCATGATATTCGAAGTAGTTAGTGATCAAACAACTGTCTGGAGAGAAAGCTGGTGTGTCAAGTGTACAATGGGAGCAGGAAGATAACCGCACATCACAGCCCAGCTCACGCAGAGGATAACTCATGAATTGACTGGATGCTTGCTGATGCACACACCATCCACTCCAGGGTGGTATTCTAACCCCATCAGGACTAGGTGCTGCCACCAAAAGCCCCAGCAGACAGGAAGGGGAGTGAGAAGGAGCCAGAACAGAAGCATCTCTGGCAGCAGCCCTCTCTGGCCCTCTTGGCCTTGGAAAGCCACCCCTGGGGGAGGACTGAGCAGCCAGCACCAAGGGCCCTACCTTGGAAGGGCACCAAGGAAGTGGTGGTGGGGGTGTGAGGGAAGAGGGATGAGCATTGCATTTCTCCCTATGAGAATGAAATATCCCAACGCCAGGAGAGACTTCAGTTGTCGTTATAACTGAGCCTCCCCACACAGAGATATGAGTCCACCCCTTAGAAGCAAATCTTCCTCCCCCAAAACCTCCCCCCAAAATATAACATTAACATCACAAAAAATGAATTCTTTTTTGTGGGTCCTACCATCTCTTTGATATAAATACACAAGTGCCTAAACATTCTTTCCCATCTCCCATCCCACATCGGCAATCAGATTGTGACACACACACACACACACACACACACACAAGCACATGCTCACACAAATACCACACACACCCAAGCACATGCTCACACAAATACCACACACACCCAATTCCTTTGTTAAGCCCTGGCTCAGCTATTATAAGGTACCTGTGGAGTGTAGGTCACATAGCAGAAAAGTTTAAATTACTGTTGCTTCTACTCTGAAAAGCAGACAGGAAGAAAAGACAATAAAAAAGAAAACACTTATTTTAAGGCTGAGACTAAACACTCTACTCCACGTTGACTGAGGTCACTTTCCCACTGTGGGATGGGGAGAATCGAGATGATCTCTGAGGTGCTATGAACCCACAGTGCAGACTTCATGTTTTGAGGCTTGACTAGAAACGACGGGGACGTGAAAAAGAACATGGCGAGATAATCCTAGTCTTCAGGAAATTATGGTTTAAACTGGGCTGGAGAAAGACCAAGATCCTCAAAAAAATCTAATTGATTTTAACCAAATGGAGTAATTTTAAAATGTTAAATACACTGGGATATCATATTAAAAGTATTCTGGGAGAGCATGCCGCATGGGACGTGGTAAGTGCTGAATTTTCTGCTGCTAAGGGAGGCATTCCTATCTGCCAGTGTCTCATGCTGCTCAGACCTGAATCATTCATTTAGGTAGACCATTTGTCCAAGTGCGTCATTTCCCAAAACAGCCAATGAAGGAATCCAGGGAGAACTGTCCTGAGGAGATGTGGTCATCCTCAAGGCCAAATCAGTCTAGACTAAGATGGTTTTTAGCAAGACTGCCCAAAGGGCTTCTAGACTTTGTTTGGTAAGTGTTGTTAATGCCTTGGTAACAATGGACTGTTGATAAGGTGGGAGATAATGTCAGAAGGAAGGAAGGTACCCGCTCACATCTTTTGCTTTTAACTTAAGCTAACACATAAAATCCATTATCAAACCCCAAGGAATGCTCCCAATTATTGTCTGGACCCTTCATTTTGCTTTGCTTTGTTTTTTTTTTTTCAACTCTCTATTTCTGTTTTTACCTGGCACTGACTTGCTTGACTCCTCTTCTCCTCTCAGCTTCTGGCTCTGTGCTCCCCCTTTAGACTTGATGAGTAATTTTGGTTTTCCTGCTTTTCACCTTTGGCACCCCTTCAAAAATGGGTTAGGTTTATCTTCTGGCTCTTTCTACTTCTGACTGCTTGGAAGTTTGGATCATACTTAGCCAAGTTTTGATCCCAGGACCTTTCCCTGGCTTTGACCTGTCTCAGTGGCATCTGTGCTGGGCTTGACTCCTCCAGGTGAGGGCGTTGGCAAGAGGGAGGATCAAGCAAAGATCAAGCAAGGAAACAGGAAGAATATCTGGCTCAGCTTAAACTGTGCAGGGCACTGAGGCCTTGCTGGCCGTCCAGTCTCTGCCTCCTTCTTCCTCTCCTGCTTTCATTCCCTCCCGTCTCTGACTTTCAATTTTTATTAAGTTTCCACCTTCTGACTGCTCAATCCTATTCTAGCATCCCTGTGTAAGATTGAAATGGGAGTGGGAGTGATATCCATTAGCCAAAATAAGTTCGAAAGCTGGGAGAAACTGCTGAATCTCTGGTGTCTTTATAGCACTTATCAAATCCCAATTAACCATATTAGTTGGCAAACTGCTCTGGCTTCCCAGGGAGTCAGCTGGTAGGTGAGTCAATAAATATCTGTCAGATGAATGGATGCACACACACTAGTTGTGTAGCATGGCATCAGGTACTTTAAATAATACAAAGTATAAGACTTCATCCTTGGCTGAAGAAGGACATCTTCTCACGGCCATTCACCAAAGGACTGTTTGGAAATATCACCAAGCGCTAGACCAGCTTCGCTATTTCTTCTAGAAAACAAGAAGAAATCTCTTGTTTCAAGAGATGTTTGTGTCATCTCTTAATGCACAACTGGCTTCATGTGGGCAAAAGGGAACGTGAGCAAAGCCCTGGTTAAAGCATAACAGACACCCTTGGGCTAATGAACTGTCGAAGGTATTAGTGTCAGCGGATTTTCTACATAACTGCTTTGTAAACAGCAACACGCATAAACCATAAACAAGGAGAATGAAGTGAGCACCCACAGACCCACCACTCATGTCAAATCATACAATGTTGATATCACCCCAGAAGCCTCCACTCTCCTGTCTGATAATCTTTCACTTACTTTTCTTTATAATTTCATCACCTTTATAAACTCCCATAAAACATTTAGTTATATCCAGTTTGGGGATCAAAATAGATTAAAAAACAACAATTGCAGGTGCATTCAACATTGGACATGAAAAAGAAAACTGGTTTTTTAATAAGATACTTGAAGTGTACACTTTCCGTAGGTGATCAAGACATTTACTCTTTCGTCCATTTTTATGTTTGCTGACTGCCAATCACTCTACTCCTTAATACTTCAAAGGTATTGTTCCCAAAGCTGCCTTTTGTCTTACACTAATGCTTTCCCAGACTCAAGTGAATTTTGAAGGAGATTGAGCTCATCATGATGAAATGGATGTTGACATTCCATAACCATCATTGTAATTATTCCTAATTTGTACTTTGCTTCAAAAACTCTCTTCCCTTGCCCCCTAAAGTCTGTACTTTCAGAATAGCATCTACAGCTTTAATTATACCTGACAATAAACTACTCTCACCACAAAATCTTGTTAATCACGGTGTATGTTACTATCTTCAAATATCCTGTTTTTTTAAAACTGCATTTATATGAGGTTCCCAAAGAGTTACAATATTAGCAATGAATGTTTTAACTGTTTCTGTAATTACTGTTTGTAATTACTACAAATCAAAGTTATACAAACTTTGGATTGGAGGCTGGTTGAATTATCTACCAAACTGGGGTGAATGGTCCTTTAATCAACCGTATACTGAACAAATCTACAGAGTAAAAACTGAGATGGAATTTGAGTGACTTGGTGTCCATCGAGAATCAAATCTGATGCTGTAGTGTTAATAAGGGACTTCAGGTCCAGAATAATTCTGTTAATCACACTTCTTCCAAATTAGTCAGTTAATATTGTGGGTCCTGACGAGACAGGATTTAGGAAGACAGAGAGCGGCAGGGAATGCTCCTGGTGATAGGATCCTTAGGGCAAAGGACAGAAGACAAAAGGAGAAGGCTGTATTCATGAGAAGTGAGCTGGACCATAACCGCTATAATTATAAGCTTATAATGTCACCACACTGCTTTCTGTAATGTAATATTTTTGTTGTCTGTTATTTTCCTTGATTCAGGTTTTGTATTTTTCATGATGTAATAGTGAGATCTAGTCTCATTTTTCTGTGTATTTGGATACATTGAGTAGAGTGCTCTGGCTGAGTAAAGAGTTTCACATATGGGAGACTTGAGAAACAAGAGTGGCAAGGAAAGTTAGGTCAGATTATGAAAATTCTTAAAATGTTTATATTGGACTTAATCCTTCAGAAGTCATTTAGTGTTCTCTTTTCTTTTTTTGTAATTGAGAGCACCAGGAGGAAAGGAGTGTTTTTGATGATCTATTTTATTTTATTTCTTTCTCTTTTCTTGGAGGAAGATCCGTGCCCATCTTCCTCCATTTCATCCGTGGCTCGCCTGCCACAGCATGGCCTGATAAGCAGTGTATAGGTCTGTGCCAGAATGGGAACCTACAAACCCCAGGCCGCCAAAGAGGAGCACACAAACTTAACCTCTACACCACCGGGCTGGTCCCATTTTTGGTGATTTCTAAGGGGTAAAAACTAGGCAGGGAGATTAGGTAAGATGATATAGCAAAAATTCAGGCATTAAGAAATAAGGTTAGACAAGGCTGGTGATGGCGGCCATGGATTGGAAAGGAAGGAAGGATGGATGCAGCATCATAAGGGAAAAATTTGCTTCTTTCCCTTTGTCTTTTCAGCCATTTGGGCTTAACGGTGTTCAGTGCTCCTGATTTATTTCCATTCCCATTTATATTTTCCTTCTTCCTTTGATAATCTACTTTTGCTTTCCCATTTTTCCCTCTCTTCTCTCCTTTGCTTGCATTCTTATCACCTTCCCTGATAGGACGATGACTGAATCAGGCAGGTAGACATCAAATGGGAGATCTGAGTAGAAACTAACTATAAGATTTACTAATTAGAGTATGTTGCTGCTTAAAACATTTTTTTTAACCTTTCATCTGCAGTTAAAAAGAAGAAAAGAAAGGTGAGGAGGCAAAAAAAGAGTAGAGAGGAAAAGGGAGAGACTCATTTATCCATTCATTCAAGAAGTGCTGTGTTTCCAGAGAAAGAGAGAGTGCCAAAGAGATAGAGAAACACCACACAATAATTTGTGTTATTGTAGTTGTATCATCTATTTCCCCTTCTAACTCAGTTGGGTAAAGTAGAGATGCCAGATGGGAGGCTAAAGACTAAGGTGACATGGGCAGTCTCCCTCCCTCCCTTATTGCCTGCTGCTTCTCATATCAAAAGATGGAGTCTACATCCCTCCCCCTAGGCCTCAGTGACTGGCTCAACCAATAGGATGCTGTGGAGGTGACTTTCTGGGACTTCTGAGGCTAGGCTGTAAGAAGCCTGGTCTTTTGGAATATTTCCTCTTGGGATGCTTTCTTTTGGAACCCAGCCACCACTCTGAGAGATGCCCAAGTCACACGAAGAGGCCACATGCAGGCCCTCCAGTTGGCAGCCCCGAATAAGATAACAGCCAGCATCCTCAGCAAACACAGAAATGAACCATCTTGACATCCAGCACAATAGAGGCAAAGAGGATTTCAGCCCAAGATGACATCTGACTGTACTTCCTAGGAAACCCCAAGCAAGAACTGCCCGGCGAATCCCAGCCAATCCACAGAACAATAAGAGACAAGTTACTGTTTCAAGCTACTCCACTTTGTTGTGTTTTGTTATACAGCAAGAGATAACTTTTTTCATCCTTACACGAGACACAGAGAATATCGAAAGTTTGAAGATTCATAATGCCACCCGGAATGCTTGGATATTTTTTACGTATTTTTTTTCCTTTTAAAGGTCACTTTCTTATTCATTAGCCTTGAAATTGGAATTTGAATTGACCTTGATCAGAAATCCTAAGAAATGCTTAAGCAAATAGTTTAAGCACTATCATATTTTGAGTACTAGCTCAGGATAAAGTGGTATTGATGTGACAAGAATAATGGATGTGTAATTAGAAGATGGAGTTTAAGTCCTAGTTCTGTCATTTATTACTGTGTGGCCTACAACAAGTTATTTAACATTTCTGCTTCCTAGTTTCCAATGCTATAATGTAATCGAAGGTATTTAGTGATGCATGACAAAACACAGACATTCAGTGAATTTCCATTTCTTTCCTTCCTATGAAAGTCCTGTACTCATAAGTGCAACCATATCAGAGCCTATCATACTGCTTCCTAAAACTAAATATTTTTATTATGTATCAAATATTTCCCTTGATAACTATTTCATAAGCTTCCATAGTGTTGCCTTTACTAGTGTGATCTGCCTCACTTTTCCTGCGGGATAGTTTACTTAATAGATTTTGGGGACTCATTCTGTTGCTGGATTCTTACAAAGACTCTTTTGTGATAACCTTCTTTGGTTTTCAAGGACATGACCCTGTTTCTCGAGTGTGGTTCCCTACTGTAGCATAAATGTTAACAAATTAAATGCATATCACATAAGAATTTTAATTGTTCATCATATGTTTATGTATTGAAATATAGAGTCGAATTGATATAATTGGTAACATTACCCATTTGCTTTGATTTGAGATGTCAAGTGATTGAAAAAGTTTTTAATTCAGAATTGAATTACCTTGCTTATTTGAATTTATCACTTTTGCGTAATTAGGATGAACTAATTTAATTTGCAGTTATCCTTAAATGACTTACCTGATGTCTGCTGAAGTTCTCAAGGCCACAGGATTATGGAGTCATGCTGAACATCACTCTGTCTCTTAGGCTTGGAAGTACAAGTGCACCTTGTGAAGCCTGGAGACAGCAGTTACGAGCTTGATTTTTTCTCCATTAATGTTTTTTTTCTGTTTTGTCCCCCTCACCTCACTCTAGGCTGCTGCATGTTTCCCAGAAGGACCACATATTGCATTTGGAGGTGGTCCTCCTTTTCCAACTTTGTTCTGATTTTATGTCATTTTTACTTGGTGTTGAGCTCACATCTCAGTTCTGCAAAGGAAAGCTGGTTATTTATCTGGTAACTTATGGTTGGAATCCCCAAGACAGTGCTCTTTATAGAGACTGAGGGTCCTTTAGCAAATATTGCTTTTTGATGATGCATTTTAATAAGCCTTTTAAAAATCTGGATACCAGACTACCGGCTAGGGTACCTGGAAGCAATAATTTTAAAATAGTGTTTTTCAAACTGCAGGTCCTGACCCATTAGTGGATTATGAAATAATTCTAGAGGGTGTGACAAGCACTTAAAAAACAATGAAACAAAATGGAATAGATAATATTAGAGTGTATTACACGTAAAAAGGTAAGAACAGTTTCATAAAATTTTTATATTCTTTTGGTGTGTGTGCGTATATACTGATTTATGATAAAAAATAATTTATAGATTTATTTTGTGAGTTGCCATCAAAAGAATTTGAAAGTCACTGCCATGGATTTAAAGGTATCTGAAACAGTTTTGTAATATAGCGTTTTGAAATGAAGCCCCAACAATATATGTAACAAATAAAAGTGTAGATAGGTTTTAGTTGCAAATTTAAAAGGGACTGGCAAGTTACTTTTCCTGAGAAGTCTAGCCCTGGGATGACTGGGTATTTTCCAAAGGGCCAGGAACCAGTTATCCCAATAAACGGTAGGGGCCTAAATGCTCTCTCCCTGGGAGGCTCTGAGGTAACGTTCCTCATCTCACTTGTAATGCTGCTGTTGCCCTGCTGCAGTGGCTGTTGGAAGTACTGTGTCTTCCCTAACCAGATCAGAAGGACCCAGTTTTCCCAAAGTCTTGGTCTGCCAGAAAGATGGCATTGCACTTCTCCCCGATTTGTGGGACCTGCACCCAGCTTGGAGAGCTGGAAAACTCCAGCCCTTAACTCCCCTCTTTGCTAGGGAACCACGTTTTCCTTCCCACTGGGTCCTTGGAAGATGGGAAGCAGCAGTAAGGTTACTTGTGTTTTATCCACACCATGTGAGTCTGTGTTTTTGTGTGAAGGCTGACTCATGTGGAGGAAAGTTCTCTGCCTAGAATTATAAAATTAATGCTAATCAGAGTAATGCAGCATCGCACTTCCAATCTGCTAATGAGCTTTGGGGAGAGATGGCACATCTTCCTGCAGCTGATGGATGCCCCTTTTAGAGGATCTACGACATCCTCCCCAGGTCTTCCCTCAGCTGGGCTAACACACTTCAGAACAAAAGAATCCTCAGGGCAGGATGGGACTCCTTGCTTTTCTGGTTCTTGTCCCTTGAATTTTCCAAACTTCTCCTCACTTTTCAGTCTACTCTCTCTGCCACTAAAATGGCTGCCTATTAAACTCATCAGTGGAATCTGCCATACTGTGTCACTTAAACTTTTTCCATCTGCTTATGGTTTTTACTTTTTTTTCATAGAAAGCCCTGACCTGAATCTCTACTCTTCTTTTATAATGCTTTCATTTTGACCTTACTACTGCTGAAAATCAACCAAACTCATTCATCACTGTCCCTCCCCCCAATCTCCATGAACATTATCCTGTTATCCAGGTTTTTAACATACACTCAAGAGATTGTCAACAAAAATGGACTAAACCTTTGCATGGAACTTCTCTACCTCCACATGGGACATTTTCAAGAATAGGAGCTTTCAGATGAATTAACAATGTAGATAAATTTGTTACCAACACTAGAATCTCATTCTAAAATATTTTCTACAGCTCAAAACATGGCATAAGGCAGATTCCTATTTAAGAGAAAGGGCCTTCTTTTAAGTTGTCTTGAAGATTCTGAGACTGTCCTTAAGAGCAGTGCTATGAGAGGATATGAGGCACAATCTCAGTCACCCCAAGAGTTAATTTAAATGGAGAAAGTGAGATGGTTTCCCAAAGCACTGGAATTGATTTTTCCCTGAGTCTCTCCATAGTTGTAGATTCTGATAATCACAGAAGAAAGAGAAGGAAGAAACTTGGTGTTCCTTCTAACTGCCTCATTTCACAAACCAAGAAATTGAGGATCAGAGACATGAGGTCATTAAAGTCATCCAGTTACTTAGTTGCTTACTTCGACTAGGGTGGTTTCAGAAAGGATGCAAAAAAGTACAAGTATTTGAGAGCTACTTAGGGACTGTATTAATCAACACTGTAATAATCAGCTCTGTGTCCTTGGGTGCTGCGACAGCTGGTGGTCCACTGCTGCAGCTGAGAAATAAAGTGTGAGGAACAAACAAAAACTGAGGGAGTCCATCGCCACTAGACCTGCCTTATAAGAAATGTCAAAAAGAGCTCTCCTGTCTGAAATGAAAAGGCAAAGGATGCAAAGCTTTAAACAAGTTGATAAATAGATAAAATCAGAAAACTGCAACTCTGTATCAGAACATGTTAGTAAACAATTGTGATGCAAATGTTAAAGGGAAAGAAAGCATTAAAAATAACATTAACCATTCCAATTTGGTAACAAATTCACAATAAAGAAAGAAATAATTTTGACAACAAAAATAGCAAGGGAAGAAGAAAAGGACAGAAGTTGCCTAGTCAAATGAAGGGAAAATGCTATCAGCAGAAAAAGAACTATCTCATCTGTGAGACCTTTTATACAAACCTCATGGTAACCACAAAACAAAAATTAAGGGAGAGTCACGAAACATAAAAAAAGAGGAAACTGAAAAACACATCACCAAAAACCGTCAAGCTGAAATTGTAGTGAGAAACACAAGGAAAAAGAAACAAAGGAAATATAGAGCAACCATAAAACAAAAGATAAAATGGCAATAGTAAGTCCCTATATATCCATAATCATCCTAAATGTAAATGGACTGAATGCACCAATGAAAAGACAGAGAGGCTGGACAGGTTAAGAAAAAGACCCAAAACCAGCCAGACTTACAAAGAAAAAAAGGGAGAAAGCTCAAATAAACAAAACCAGAAATGAGCGAGGAGAAATAACAACAGACTCTGCAGAAATACAACAGATTATAAGAGAATACTACAAAAAACTATATGCCAACAGAATGGATAACCTAGAGGAAATGGATAAATTCTTGGACTCCTACAATCTCCCAAAGCTCACTCAAGAAGAGGCAGACAATTTGAACAGACCAATCACAAGGAAAGAGATTGAAACAGCCATCAAAAACATCCCAAAGAATAAAACCCCAGGACCAGATGGCCTTCCTGGGGAATTCTACCAAACTTTCAGAGAGGATTTAATACCTGTCCTTTTCAAGCTATTCCAAAAAATTAGGGAAGATGGAACACTTCCTAACACATTCTATGAGGCCAACATCACCCTGATACCAAAACCTGACAAGGACACCATGAAAAAAGAGAACTACAGGCCAAATATCACTGATGAACATAGATGCAAAAATTCTAAACAAAATTTTGGCAACCAGAATTCAGCAATTCATCAAAAGAATCATACATCAGGATCAGGTGGGATTCATACCAGGGACACAGGGATGGTTCAACATCCGCAAATCAATCAACGTGATACACCACATCAACAAACTGAGGAATAAAAACCACATGATCATCTCAATAGATGCAGAGAATGCATTTGACAAGAGCCAACAGCCATTTATGATAAAAACTCTGAACAAAATGGGCATAGAAGGAAACTACCTCAACATAATAAAGGCCATATATGACAAACCCATAGCCAACATCATACTCAATGGGCAAAAACTGAACCCCATCCCCCTGAAAACAGCAACGAGACAAGGATGCCCTCTATCACCACTCTTATTCAACATAGTACTGGAGGTCCTGGCCAGAGCAATCAGGCAAGAAAAAGGAATAAAAGGAATCCAAAAAGGGAGGGAAGAAGTGAAACTCTCGCTGTTTGCAGATGACATGATCTTATATATAGAAAACCCCAAAGAATCCATTGGAAAACTGTTAGAAGTAATCAACAACTACAGCAAAGTTGCAGGGTATAAAATCAATTTGCATAAATCAGTAGCATTTCTATACTCCAGTAATGAACCAACAGAAAAAGAACTCAAGAATACAATACCATTCACAATCGCAACAAAAAGAATAAAATACCTTGGGGTAAATTTAACTAAGGAAGTGAAGGGCCTATATGATGAAAATTACAAGGCCTTTCTGAGAGAATTGGATGACGACAAAAGGAGATGGAAAGACATTCCATGTACATGGATTGGAAGAATAAACATAGTTAAAATGTCCATTCTACCTAAAGCAATCTACAGATTCAACGCCATCCCAATCAGAATCCCAATGACATTCTTTACAGAATTAAAACAAAGAATCCTAAAATTCATAGGGGACAACAAAAGACCCCGAATTGCTAAAGCAATCCTGAGAAAAAAGAACAAAACGGGAGGCATCACAATCCCTGACTTCAAAACATACTACAAAGCTACAGTAATCAAAACAGCATGGTACTGGTACAAAAACAGGTGCACAGATCAATGGAACAGAATTGAAAGCCCAGAAATGAAGCCACACATCTATGGACAGCTTATCTTTGACAAAGGAGCTGAGGACATACAATGGAGAAAAGAAAGTCTTTTCAACAAATGGTGCTGGGAAAACTGGAAAGCCACATGTAAAAGAATGAAAATTGACCATTCTTTTTCACCATTCACCAAAATAAACTCAAAATGGATTAAAGACCTAAAGGTGAGACCTGAAACCATAAGGCTTCTGGAAGAAAACGTAGGCAGTACACTCTTTGACATCAGTATTAAAAGGATAGTTTCGGACACCATGCCTTCTCAAAGAAGGGAAACAATAGAAAGCACAAACAAATGGGACTTCATCAGATTAAAGAGCTTCTTCAAGGCAAATGAAAACAGGATTGAAACAAAAAAAACCCCCACTAACTGGGAAAAAATATCTGCAAGTCACATATCTGACAAAGGCTTAATATCCTTAATATATAAAGAACTCTCACAACTCAACCACAAAACATCAAACAACCCAATCAAAAAATGGGCTGGAGACATGAACAGACATTTCTCCAAAGAAGATATACTGATGGCCAATAGGCACATGAAAAGATGCTCATCATCGCTGATCATCAGGGAAATGGAAATCAAAACTACACTAAGATATCACCTTACACCCGTTAGAATGACAAAAATATCTAAAACTAATAGCAACAATTGTTGGAGAGGTTGCGGAGAAAAAGGAACCCTCATACACTGCTGGTGAGAATGCAAACTGGTGCAGCCACTATGGAAAACAGTATGGAGAGTCCTCAAAAAACTCAAAATAGAACTACCATACGATCCAGCCATCCCACTATTGGGTATTTATCCAAAGAGCCTGAAGTCAGCAATCCCAAAAGTCCTGTGCACCCCAATGTTTATTGCAGCACTGTTTACAATAGTCAAGACGTGGAAGCAACCTAAGTGCCCATCAACAGACGAATGGATAAAGAAGATGTGGTACATATTTACAATGGAATACTACTCAGCTGCAAAACAGAACAAAATCATTCCATTCGGAATAACATGGATGGACCTTGAGAGAATTATGTTAAGTGAAATAAGCCAGCGAGAGAAAGATAATCTGTGTATGACTCCACTCATATGAGGAATTTAAAACTATGGACCAAGAACAGTTTAGTGGATGCCAGGGGAAAGGTGGGGTGGGGGGTGGGCACAAAGGGTGAAGTGGTGCACCTACAACATGACTGACAAACATTAATGTACAACTGAAATTTCACCAGATTGTAACCAATCAATAACTCAATTAAAAAAAAAAGGGGGGAAGGCCCCTTAAAAAAAATAAAATAAAAAATAAAGATGAAGACAAACACAAAAAAAACCCAAAAACAAAACAAAAAAAGAAAAAGACCCAAAAATGTGCTGCCTCCAGGAGACCCATCTCAGCTCTAAAGAAAAACATACGCTCAGAGTGAGGGGGTGGAAGACGATACTCCAACCAAACGACAACCAAAAGAAAGTGAATGTAGCCATAATTCTATCAGACAAAATAGACTTCAAGCCAAAAAAGACAAGAGACAGAGATGGGCATTATATAATGATAAAGGGGATGATCCATCAAGAAGACATAACATTTATTAATATATATGCACCTAACGTAGAAGCACCAAAGTCTATAAAACAACTATTAACAGATCTAAAGGGAGAAACTGACAGCAACACCATAAGAGTAGGGAACTTTAATACCCCACTTACATCAATGGATAGGTCTTCTAGAGAGAAAAATCAACAGAGAAACGTTGACCTTAAATGAAACACTAGACCAGATGAATTGAATAGATACATATATAATATTCAATCCAAAAGCAGCAGGATATACATTTTCTCTCAAGTACACATGAAACATTCTCAAAGATACACTGTTTGTTGGGAAACAAAACAACTCCCAATAAACTTAAGGAGACTGAAAAGATATCAAGCATCTTTTCCAACCACAATGGTATGAAACTAGAAATCAACCACAAGGAGAAAGCTGGAAAAGTCACAAATATGTGGAGCCTAAACAACGTGCTATTCATTAACTATTGGAACAACAACAAAATTGAAGGAGAAATGGAAAAATATCTGGAGACAAATGAAAAGGAAAATACAGTGTACCAAAATCTATTGGATACAGCAAAAGCAGTACTAAGAGGGAAGTTCCTAGCAACACAGGCCTACCTTGAGAAACAGGAAAAATCTCAAATAAACAATCTAACAATACATCCAAAAGAATCAGAAAAGAAGAAAAACGAAGTGCCCAAAGTCAGGAGAACAAAGGAACTACTAGAAATCAGAGCTGAAATAAATGACATGGAGAGTAAAAAGAAAATAGAAAAGATCAGCGAAACTAAGAGCTAGTTCTTTGAAAATATAAACAAAATTGACAAACCTTTAGGTAGAATAAGACAAAAAGAGAGAAGCCTCAAATAAATAAAATCATAAAGAGAAGAAATCACAAACAATATAACAGAAATACAAAGGATTACAACAGTATTCTTTATCAATGTTATAAACTACATTAACAAAATGAAGAATAAAAATCACATGATCATCTCAACAGATGCAGAGAAAGCATTTGAGAAGATTCACCACATATTTATGATAATAACTCTCAATAAAATAATTATAGAAGGAGAGTACCTCAACATAATAAAGGCCATATATGACAAACCAACAGCTAACATTATACTCAATGGTGTAAACTGATAGCTATCCCTCTAAGAGCAGGAACAAGACAAGGATGCCCACGCTCACCCTTCTTAGTCCTAGCCAGAGCAATCAAGTAAGAAAAATAAATAAAACATATTCAAACTGGAAAGGAAGAAGTAAAACTCACTACTTGTGGATGATGAGATTTTACATATAGAAAACGCTAAAGAATCCATCAAAAAACTAAAAACAAACTAGCAGAAATAAAAAATCAAGAATATAATCCTATTTACAATCACAACAAAAAGAATTAAGTGGGTAGGAATAAATTTAAGCAATGAGGTGAAAGACCTATACACTGAAGACTATAAGACATTGTTGAAAGAAATTATAGAAGACATAAAGAAATAGAAGGATATTCTGTGCTCATGGATTAGAAGAATTAACATAGTGAAAAAGTCCATATTACCTAAAGCCATCTACAGATTCAATGCAATCCCTATCAAAACCCCAATGACATTTTTCACAGAAATAGAAAGAATTCTAAAATTTATTGGAAACAACAAAAGTCCCCAAAGAGCCACAGCACTCCAGAGAAAAAACAGCAAAGCTGGAGGCATCACATTCCCTAATTTCAAAGTATACTACAAAGCTGTATTAATCAAAACAGCACGATACTGGCAGAAAAGCAGACACAGATCAATGGAACAGAATTGATAGCCAAGAAATAAACCCATACATTTAGGAACAGCCAATTTTCAACAAAGGAGCTAAGAACATACAATGGAGAAGGGAAAGTCTCTTCAATAAACACTTTTGGGAAAACGGACAGCCGCACACAAAAGAATGAAAGTAGACCATTATCTTACACCATGCACAAAAATTAACTCAAAATGGATTAAAGACTTGAATGTAACACCTGAAACCATAAAACTCCAAAGAAGAAAACGTAGGCAGTAAGCTCTTTGCTATCATTCTTAGCAGTATCTTTTTGAATATGTCTCCTCAGGAAAGGGAAACAAAAGAAAATATAAGCTAATGGGACTACATCAAACTAAAAAGCATCTGCATGGCAAAGGAAACATCAATAAAATGAAAAGACAACCTAGCAATTGGAAGAAGATATCTGCAAATCATTTATCCAATAAGCGGTTGCTATCCAAAATATATGAAGAACTAAACAACAAAAGAACAAACTTAGTCAAGAAATGGGCAGAGGATTTCAACAGACATTTTCCCAAAGATATACAGATGGCCAACAGGCACATGAAAAGATGTTCAACATCACTAATTATTAGAGAAATACAAATCAAAACCACAATGAGATATCACCTCATGCCCATCAGAATGGTTATTATTAAAAAGACAAGAAATAAGAAGCGTTGGAGAGGGGCCAGTGCCATGGCCGAGTGGTTAAGTTCGTGGGCGCTACTTCAGCAGCCCAGGATTTTGCCAGTTTGGATCCTGGGCCTGGACACGGCACCACTCATCAAGCCATGCTGAGGTGGCATCCCACACAGCACAGCCAGAAGGACATACGACTAGAATATACAACTATGTACTGGGAGGGTTTTGGGAGAACAAGAAGGAAAAAAAGATAGACAACAGATGTTAGCTCAGGTGCCAATCTTTACAAAGAAAACAGAAGTGTTGGAGAGGATGTGGAGTAAAGGGAGCCCTCATACACTGCTGGTGGGAATGTAAATTGGTGCAGCCACTGTGAAAAACAGTACAGAGATTCCTCAAAAACTAAAAAATAGAATGACTAGGCATGACATCAGCATCACGGCGGAGTGAGCTCTTCCCTTAGACTCTCCTCCCTAAGAAACAATGAAAAGGACATTCATAAACCAACAGAGGACAGGCAAACAACACAAAAAACATCTGAGAGACCCATGCAGCCCTATGTCTGAAGGTGGAGGTGCTGGACCCCCCAGGAGGAAGAAGGAGGAAGTAAGGGGATCTCCTCTCCCTCCCCAGCAATGACCTAGGGCACAGGACCATGCACAGCTCTGAGAAAAGAGGGGCCTGGGGGGAGACTCTGTGGGAATGCCTTTGCTCTCCAAGTTCCCTCACATCCCATAGAAAGCTCCACAGAGGAGGCTAAGCTATTGTGGGGTTGTCTTCATGAAGCCAGCACGCCAGGACAGACAGCGAGGGCAAAGAGAGAACACCCATGGGATGGCACATGCAAAAGAAGTGCCCCTCCCCCTGCTGGGCTCACAAGCTCAGCCAGTCAGCCAGAGCAAGGGACCCCGTCTAGAGTGCCCGTGCGTTCATTAGCAAAGCAGCAGCTACAAGCAGGCAATCGCAGATGGGTCCTGTCAGCATAAATTCCAAAGGACAAGCACAGACACCAGGGATCACAGCAGGCTCAGAATACACAGCTCCTGAACCTCCTCCAGTGGTGGCAGGTGGAATCTGAAACCAGATACTATCTATGTGAAGGCACAAACCAACCCCATCAAATACTATGAAGAAATATATTAATAGTCCAGACCAGAAGGAAAATGAAAAGCACCTAGAAATCAATCCTGAAGGCACACAAATTTACAATGTAAACGACAGAGAATTCAAAATAGCTAACATTAAAAAACTCAACGAGTTACAAGAAAATTCAGATAGTTCAATTAAATCAGGAATAAAATTAATAAACAGAGGGAATACTTCACAAAAGAGATTGACCCTATAAAGAGAAACCAATCAGAAATGTTGGAGATGAAAAACACAATGAGATAAAGAAAAATCTGGATACCCTGAATTACAGAGCTGACATTATGGAAGACGGAATTAGCAATCTGGAGGACCGAAATATAGAAAGGCTTCAGATGGAGGAGGAGAGAGAATTAAGACTAAAAAGAAACGAAGAAATTCTCTGAGAAATATCTGATTCAATCAGGAAATGCAACATAAAAACTATGGGTATTATAGAGGGAGAAGGGAGGGAGAAAGGAGCAGAAAGTCTGTTCAAACCTGGGAAAGGAGCTGGAATTACAAGTAAAGGACGCTAACAGAACTTCTGATTACATCAATGTAAAAAGACCTACTCCAAGGCATAGAGTAGTAAAACTGGCAAAAGTCAGTGACAAAGAAGAAATATTTTTAAAGGCAGCAAGGCAGAAGAAAATAACTTACAAAGACCATATCAAACTTTCAGGAGATTTCTCAGCAGAATCTTTACAGGATATGAGAAGGAAGAATGAGATATTCAAAATTCTGAAAGACAAAAACCTTCAGCCGAGAATACTCTATCCAGGGAAAAATATCCTACATATACGGTGGAGAAATAAAAACTTTCCCACATAAACAAAAGCTGAGGTAGTTCATCGCCACAAGACACCCCAAACAGGAAATGCTCAAGAAGACCTTCATACCTGAAAAAGAAAAAAAAGAGTTCACAAAGCCTTGAGCAAGGAGATAAATAGGCAGCCAAAGTCAGAAAATTGCAGCTCTCTACCAGAACAGGTTAGCAAAAACTTAATTATGACATTAAAGATAAAGGGAAGGAAAACATCAAAAATAACTATAATCTTGTGATTTTAACCACAAAATCACAACACAAAACAGAATATGTTATGACCAACAAATCAGAGGAAGAGGAAAGGGATGGAACTGGCTTAGACCAAGGAAATAACAGGCTATCAGAAAATGGTATATCTCATCTACGAGATTTTTTATACAAACCTGATGGTAACCACTAAACAAATAATCAGAACAGAGACACAAATGATACAAAAAAAAGAAAACTGAGGGGCTGTCCCAGTGGCATAATGGTTAAGTTCGCATGCTCTGCTTCAGCCACCCAGGGTTTGCAGCTTCAGGTCCCAGGCACAGACCTACGCATCTCTCATCAAGCCCTGCTGTGCTGGCATCCCACATACAAAAAACAGAGGAAGACTGCCACAGATGTTAGCTCAGCAACAATCTTCCTCAAGCTAAAAGAGAGGAAGATTGCTTACAGATGTTAGCTCAGGGCCAGTCTTCCTCACACACAAAAAAGAGAAAACTGAGAAAACCATCATAGTGAACTACCAAACCGAACTGGCAGTCCAAAATACACAAGATGAGAAACAAGGGAAATACAGAACTGGAAAACAAGTGATAAAATGGCAGCATTAAGCCCTTATATATAAATCATCACTCTAAATGTAAATGGATTGAATTCTCCAATCAAAAGACAGAGTGGTGGGATGGATTGAAAAACAAGACTCATCAATATGCTGCCTCCAGGAAACACTCTTAGCTCTAAAGACAAACACAGGCTCAGAGTGAAGGGACAGAAGATGATACTCTAAGCTAATGGCAAACAAAAGAAAGCAGTTATTGTAATACTTATATCAGACACAGTAGACCTCAAGATAAAAAAGGCAATGAGAGACAAAGAGGGGCAGTGTATAATGATAAAAGGGACACTCCAACAAGAAGACGTAACACTTATAAATATACGTGTACCCAACAAAGGAGTACCAAAGTACATAAAGCAACTATTAACAGACCTAAAAAGAGATATTAACAACAACATAATAATAGTAGGGGGCCCCAACACTCTACTTACATCGATGGATAGATCATCCAGACAGAAAGTTAACAAGGAAATAGTGGAATTAAATGAAAAACTAGACGAGATGGACTTAATAGATATATATGGAACATTCTGTCCAAAAATAGCAGAATACACATTCTTCTCAAGTGCACATGGAGCATTCAAAGGACAGACCATATGTTTTGAAACAAGACAGGCCTCAATAAATTTAAGAAGATTGAAATCACATCAATCATCTTTTCTGACCAAAATGCTATGAGACTAGAAATCAGCTACAGGAAAAAAGCTGGGAGAGTGACAAATATGTGGAGACTACACAACATGCTACTGAACAACCAATGGATCACTGAAGAAATTAAAAGAGAAATCAAAAAATATCTGGAGACAGATGAAAATGAAAATACACCACACCAACTCATATGGGATGCAGAAAAAGTGGTCCTATGAGGGAAATTCATAGCAATACAGGCCCAGCTTAAAAAACAAGAAAGATCTCACATAAGCAATCTTAAAATACAGTTAGAAAATGAAGAACCAACAAAGCCCAAAGTCAGCCGAAGGAGGGAAATAATAAAAATCAGAGCAGAAATAAATGAAATTGAAACCAAAAAAGAAAAAAGAATAGTAGAAAAGATCAGTGAAACAAAGAACTGGTTCTTTGAGAACATATGCAAAATTGACGAACCCTTAGCCTGAGTCTCTAAGAAAAAAAGAGAGAAGGCTCAAATAAATAAAATTAGAAATGAAAGAGGAGAAATTACAACAGATACCACAGAAATATAAAGGATTATAAGAGAATACAATGAAAAACTATATAGCAACAAACTGGACAATCTAGAAGAAACAGATAAATTCTAAGACTCATACAACTTCCCAAAACTGAATCAAGAAGAAACAAAGAATCTGAATAGCCCAATCACAAGTAAAGAGATTGAAACAGGTAGCTTAGTGGGAAACTACTTACCCTGACAAAGTTACCCACTCAAAGCTAACAGCCAACATCACAATTAATAGTAAAACATGGTATATTTTTCCTCAAGACTGACTTGATTTCTACTATTTCTACTTCTCCTTTTCCTTTAATGCATGGATCCTGCTAAACCTTATAAATCCACTACAATATAAAATGGGGAATGAATAAAGAGCTCACCTGAGGGATGTTCACTTTCTGTGGCTCCTGGGCGAGTACAGAGGACTGTGGTTCAGCTGAGGGGACAGAAAGAAGACAGGGGTCCTGAGATTTAGCTGTCTTACAGCTCTTAGATTCACCTCCTCAAATCTCAGCACCCCAGTTGGGGATCATCCTCCCCATAGGCACAGGGCCCTCTGGGCCTTGAAAAGGCACAAGAAGGATCCTGGACAGGCAGCAACACCTGTCTTTGTGTGATTCTGAAATGACCATGGAGCTGAAATCTGCAGTTTTTTACTGAGTGAACATAAACTTTACTCGATTGATTTAACAATAACGCATGCGTCCTTCTGAATAACAGAAAGAAATAAAAACAACCGATTAGTTGAATTAAAGTACGCCAAACGACACGACACTATTCCTTCATTAAAGTTAACTTAGCAGAAAAATACTCAGTATGCATCATTTATCTATTTTTCTCAGTAATACTATTTAACCCCCGGTATACACAATCCACGGAAAGCCTAGTAAAAGAGATGGGAGGATTTAAGGCAGGAATTTTTAATTGGTCATTTCAGCTGGGAAGTATTTCTCAAAAGGCCCTTTTGATAGATGCTTTTGGTAACTTACTTGTGAGAGAGTGAACTGTCACAAACTGCGTTTCCCTGGACAAGTCACTGAAATTTTCAGGCCCAATGTCTTTAAATCTTTCAAAACAGTTAGAAGTAGGTGACCTCGGAAAACTCTTCACAGATCATCATTCTTGGATCCTGTGACATCAGGATAACGTCACTAATGTCACATGTGGTGGTGGACATGTGTGACAGCAGCGCATCTGTAAATAGCGGGGGCCATTTAAGGGGACTGGAGACAGAACTTCCTCCCTCTGCCTGGTTGTCCCTTACCCCCAGACCTTGCCCTCACGGCTCTCCAACAAAGCAGCCTTTCCTGAGCAGCCTGCCCATGGGCCACCCCAGCTCATCTGTACTTCCCAGGGACGGCCCAAATGCCCCACTGTAACACAGTGTGGTGGCTCCTGAAGGTGGCATCATCATCAAGTCTGGTTCATTCTGGGCAGGAGGATCAAGACCTGCTTCTGATCTTGCAAATCTAGCATCTGCTCCTTTCTGGGCTCCTGTCTCTGCTCTGAAGCTCTGGAGAGAGGTCTAAGGTCAGAGGGGCGCTCTCTTCCAGGTAAGACTCCCTCACAGAGGCCCCCTGCTTCCTGCCTCACAAGGGCTGGTTTGTTTCAAGGCAACTGGGACATGGATCTGAGAAACAAATTCATTTTAGGGGCAAAAAGCCTGACTCTTGGAATTCATTATAACGTTAGACTTCAAGGACAGAAAGCCTGACAATGCAGAGGGGGCCAGGCACCTCTGTCTGACCCAAGGGACCTGAAGAGACACTAGAAATCCCAGGATACATGTAACACACGGTGGGATTCCATCCACATCCTTTCCTTTACATCCCTGGGGACGCAGGGACAGGCCAAGTTCCTAAATGCTGTGAAGGCTGTAATGCCAGTCTTGGGCAGGTGTGCCATCAGACAAAGCCTGAGACTGAAGCAAAGCACACCTGCCCTCGAATCCAAATTCCCTGGCTGGGAGCTCCTCACTCGAGCACATCGGGCCACCGACCCGAGCCTCGGTTTCTGGTGAAGTGGTTGTCAGGGTACATTAAACTATCCAGTAGAAAAGCAAAGCGTCCTCTAACTATAACAGCAGTTGTCACTTACTTAAGGCTTCCTACCTGGCACTTGTCTAAAATAGTGATCTATGTTTCCAAAAGCCGCCGTGAAACAATCATTATTAATATTTATAGATGAGAACCCTGACTCTCGCTCAGGCTCCTTCTGTCGCCCCTGCTTACAGGTGACAGAGCTGGCACTGACCGGGCCTGTAGTGCTCCAGAGCTCGGGCTCCACCGCAGACCAACGGTCACCGTCCGCCTGATAAACGCACTCCTCCCTCCCGCACCCACCGCCGCCGACACGGGCTTCTCTCCGGTCGGGCTGCAGGCGGGCTGGTCACACGATCCTCTGGCACCCTGGACAGCCCCGAACACCTGCGCCCCAGGAGCCCGAGGGCCGGGGTCTCCCCCATCGGCCTTACCCGCTCTGACGGCCCGCCCGGGTTTATACACCGCCGCGGGGGGCGACGGGGTCCCAGACACTTTCTGCTCCCATCCCCAAGCACAGGCACACCCTTCCCAGCTAGTCCCTCGCCCTAGGTGCGCACCCTGCATTTTCCGAGCACATCCCAAAGTTCCCCAACGGTTCTCTGGAGTCCTGAGAAGAAGAACGAGGAGGCTACGGCTGCACATGCGCAGAAGGAGCGTGGCGTCCCCTTCCCAGAGTCCAGGCGGTGAACCTCACCTATTTAAAACTACATTTCCCATAGGCCTCCGCGTCTACATTTCAAGTCACTCTTGGCCTTTCTGCGAAAGCGGGAGGACGGTGTCCTTAAATCAATCCTGCCCAGGGTCCTCCGAGCCTGAAGAGGTTAAGGGTTAAGCCTGAACACTGCTGTCAAATGCAAAGGGTAATCCGCTATTGGCTCCCGATTAAAATAGCATTTTTTTTCATAAGTCATTTGGAGGTAATTGGGGAAATTTGAATACGGATTGGATATGGAAAATATTAAAATATTACTTAGATGGTGTGAAAAAAATTTGGAGTTATGTAGGAAAATTGACTTTGTAAAAAGAAAAAGACATGATGACTGAAGTAGTTAAATTATATAGCTGTAAAATTATAATTTTACAATTTTTCAACCTGGGACCTCCACCCTGTTCCTTTACAGCCACCGGACCCACCAACCCCTGAGCCCCATCCTGGCGCGCCTGGGGCCCAGTGTGCAGATTCTACTGAGGGTCTGCACAGGTGCTCCATGTCACCACAAAAGATGGCTGCACATGAGAAACACTCTAAGAGTTTTAAAAAACATTTGTCAGTATCCCATTAGAGGAAATACATATTTCATTGCTTTGAAATGCAACATGGGCTGCTCCTGAGTCCACAGGGAGTATACTCATATTGATTAATTTGAGCCTATCCAAACATAATTCATCCTTCCTAATCTAATATGGTAAGGATCCACCCCCTTATGTGCTACCTAGTTTCTGCTTTATTGGGCAAGATCTTGAGTTCCTTTTGTGTTTTTGGTTTTTTAATTTCTGGATTTCTTGCAATTTTACTCTGAACATAGCTGTTTTTTTATTCCCATTATGGGCCTGGAGCCAGTAAGGAAGTTTGGACAGGGCCTGAGGATAGTGTGTATCTCCTTCAGGGGTAACTTATACTAGGATCACCCCTTAGGATTTGGAGAGAGAGAGAGAAGTGAGAGAGACACTGTCAGAATTCAGTTACTCTTCACTTCTTTTTCTAAGCTCCTCAAAGCAGTGACTTTTAGTATACCTTAAAGGCCTTAAAATTGCAGAGAGTGTGGCAGGTACAACAAACTTGAACTGTCTAATAAGCCTCAAAGCTGTGCAGAGGCAAGTGTACACCTGCCAGGCAAAGTGCACAGAGTATAGAATATCTGTTCTGACCAAGTAGTAGTATATGTTTGACCATATCCTTCTCCTCTGATAATAACTTTGGGCTTCCTAGATGCTCAGTAAATCCATGTAAGTGAAGGAATACAATTTATTCACCTTAATCTTGACCTCACACTGAGTCCATTCTAGCAGTAATTGGGGGAGGTGTACTTAGCTGGCATTCACCCACATATGGGTAGTGATCATTTTATAAAATATTGAGGAACTTAATGTCCCTCTTGAAGATATTCTTGTATTCAAGCCTTATCTGAGTGAGTAATTGAGGCAATCTATTGAGAGCCCCAGTATATTGGGTCACTTTTCAAAGTGTTCAGACACCTCCATCTGGGAACTGTTTCTCTCTATGCCTGTCAATATTAGATTAGTTTTATCTTTTTAGGGTTTCATGCAAAAGGAATCATACAGTGTATTTTTGTGTGGCTTTTTTTTCACTCAGGATAATGATTTTGAGATTCATCCTATAGTTGAATACCAGCAATGAAGGAACAGCCTCACACAGGGAGACACAACTGCTTATGAAATCAAGGGAGACTCATTGTGCCCAATGAGTTCAGCTATATCTGAATCCAAATACATGTAATCATTCCAATTTCCAGGTTCCTAGACTTTCCCAGTAAATGTCCCAAATCTCATCTAATACACCTCCTCAAATTGTGGATCTAATAGCTATTGTAATTTTTTGAAGAAATAATGTCCAAAACTTCCCAAAGTTGATGAAACAATGTTAATTTACACATCCAAGAAGCTTACTGAACTCCAAGTAGGATAAATACAAAGATATAGTTTTACTTAGACACATCATAGTCAAACTGTTGGAAGCCACACACAAAGAGAAAATCTTAAAAGAAGAAAGAGAAAAACAACTGAACATGTACAGGAGAGCATCAACATAAATAATATCTAACTGCTCATCAGAGAAGATAGACCCTAGAAGGCAGAGAAATGGCATATTCAAAATACTGAAAGAAAAAATGGTAATGAAGAATTTTTTTATCCAGCAAGACTATCCACTAATTATAAAGGTGAAATAAGGACATTATTAAATTTAAAAAGACTGGAAGAATTTCTTGATATCAGAACTGAATTGTGAGAAATACTAAAGGAAATTCTTTGGGCTGGAAGAAAATGACATCAGACAGTACCTCAAATCAGCTGGAAGAAATTAAGAGAGCCTTAAGTAATAAATTTCTGGGTTTTAAAAAAAAGAATCTATAAATATATTTTCTCATTTCTTCTGTTAAATTCTTTAAAAGACATGAGATTGTACAAAGAAATAATTGTAACATTGTAGTATTGGTTTGGTAACATATATAGATATATATAAAAATAATAGCACAATAGGGGAAAGTAATAGAGTTACATTGGAGGAAACATTCTATATTTCATAGGAATTAAGTTAATATTCGTTTGAAATAGACCATAGTCAGTTAAAATGCATATTGGAATCCCTAGCACAGACACTAGAAAATAGCTCAAAAACAGTAAAAAATATTCAATAGAGGAATTAAAATGATATACTGAAAGATTTATTTAGCACAAAAGAAGTTAATAAAGGAAGGACAGAGAACAAAAAAGCCTGAAGACATAGAAAACAAATAGCAAATTGGGAAATGTAACTCTGATCCTATCAATAACTGCACTAAATGTGAATGGTCTAAAAAAAACAATTAGAAGACAGAGATTGGGAAAATGAATAATAAAGCAAGATCCAACTCTATGTGATCTACAAAAGACACACTTAGATTCAAAGACAAACAGACGTTGAAACTAGAAGGATGGAAAAGACATATCACACAAATAGTTTCCAAAAGGTTGCTAGAGGGTTGTATTAATACTGGACAATGCAGACTTTAAAACAAGAAATATCATTAGAAGCAAAGAGGGAATATCCAAATGACAAAATGTCAATACATCAGAAAGATATAGAAATTATCAATGCTTACAAATCTAACAGAGCTTCAAGATACGTGAAGTAAAATTTGACAGAAAGGAAAGGAGAAAGAGACAATTCAACAACAATACTTGGAAATTTCAACTGCCCCCTGTCCATAATGGATTAAAAAGAGGAAAGACAATCAGCAAGGTTATAAAAGACTTGAACAGCACTATCAACCAAATTAAATTAAGTGACGTGTATAGATCACTGCACTCAATGACTACAAAACACACACTCTTTTCAATAGCACATGGAACATGCTCCAGGATAGACCGTGTACTCAGCCATAAAATAAATTCAACAGATTTAGCAAGAATGAAATAATATAAAATATGTTCTCCAACCACAATGGAATGTGAGCTATCAAGAATGGAATATATCTGGGATATCCACAAACATTTGGAACTTAAATGACACCCATCTGAATAACACATGAGTCAAAGAATAAATTGGGAACAAAATTTGAAAGTACTTTGAAGTGAATGAAAATTTAAAAAATAGAATATCAAAGTCTATGGGATGTGCCTAAAGCAGTACTTAGAGAGAAATTTATAGTATTAAACACCTAAAGTGGAAGAGAGGAAAGTCTCAAATCAATAATTTAAGTTCCCACCCTGAGAAAGGAAAGAAAGGAAAATAAACCAAACTGAAAACAAGAAACAGAAAGGAAATACAAAAGATTAGAACACATGTCTGTGAAATACAAAACACAAAAATCAATAAAACCAGAAACTGGCTGTTTACCAGATAAAGTTGACAATCCCTTAGCTAGCATCCCCAAGGAAGAGAGAAGATAGAATTTACCAAAATCAGAAATTATAAAGGGCCACCCACAGAGAAATTAAAGGATTATAAGAGAATATTATGAACAACTTTATGCCACAAATTAGACAATTTATAAGATACTGGCAAATTCTTAGATCCAAATTTCCAAAACTGACTCAAAGAGAAATAGAAAATCTCCATAGATCTGTAACAAACAAGAAAATTAAATTAGTAATTAAAACCCTTTCAGGGAAGAAAAGCCCAGATTCGGATGACTCAACTGGTGAATTCCATTGACTATTAATGGAGCAAATAATCCCAATCTCCCACCATCTATTTCAGAAAATATCGAAGGAGAGAGCTGGTCTCACATCATTCTATTAGGCCAGAGTTACCTTGATTTCAATGGCAAGTGAAGACATCACATGCAAAGACAAGACCACTATCCCTCATGAATATAAATGAAAAATCCTTAACGATGTGTTAGTGAGTGATGTCACCAAGATGCGGGAGTAGGAGATCTTAGCCTCTGTCCTCCCAGAAAGATCAACAATTAGACTGCGACCTACCCATGATCAAAAAGAGTTCTGGGAGAGCTCTAAAGCCCTCTTACGAAACTCTAGCAACATAGCAGAACAAAAAATGTGAGAATAATCACACATAAAGAGAAAGAACAGCTTCATTTTGCCTGCATCACCCCGTCCTTTAAGCTGGCATTACTCAGTGCTAAGAGGGAACTCCTCAGCTAGAAAGAGCTCTCCTTTCAGGGAAAGAGAGAGCAGAGTGAACGACCAGCGTCCCAGCCTTTCAGGGCACACATGAAGTACCCACTTTGGTTTCCCCCCACCCAGAGACTGGCAAAGCAGAGAGATATAGAGATGGCTAGGGACAGGGAAGAAGAGCAGGGTTTACCAATATCGGGCACACAGCAGTAAAGACCACAGTTGTGTGACCTGTTCTATGGATAACCCCAACGTGGAAGGGCAAGGGGAACAGTGCACTAAGAGAGATACACAGCTCTGTGGGAGCAGGGGAGGAGCAGTCTCTGAACACGTTCCAGGAAAGGGGTCACCTTCCATGCCAAGATGAACTTTGCATGAATAAAGATTTAAGTGAGGAGAGACTGAGAAGAGTGAAGAGGGGAATGGGGTGTCGACCAAATTTCATCCACCTGCAATTTTACCTACTCAAATTTTATCTACCACGGCAAGAAGTTAGTGTCTAATATTTTAAAATTACTTTTAAATACAAGTATTCGTACTAGTTATATAAATGAAGGTAAACACAAGAACAGCTATGATAGAAAGGGCTCAAGTGGTTTCCATGGGGAATGGAACTGGGGGGATAGAAAGGACTGCGGTTGTGAGGTTGGGGAGGGCCTGTCACAGTTCTTTATAAAGCCTTCAGTACTATTTGATTTTAAAGGCACAAGTATGGATTCCTTAGATAAATATTAATTTTTAAGTGAGCTTTAAAGAATGAGTAAGGTTTCTACAAGGAGAAACTTGTAGTTTCTCAGTTTACTTTTCCTGCCACTCTAGTGCCTATGACCACAGCGTGTGGGAAAGCCCTGGCCCCGGCTTCAGAGTGGCTGTGGCTTCACGGGAACATGGATGATCTGTCCCTGTGGTACCACAGCATCACGTCTGCCTGCGATCCTGCTCTAAACCAGCAGCCTCTGTTACCGCCAGAATCCGAGCATCATCCCCCCTGGCAGTTCTTCATGCCAGGCCCCACCCCCTGGACCAGACTCCTGAAATGCTGAAATGGACCTGAATCCCTACTTTCTCCATCCCTAGTTCAGCCTCCTCTTTTTATACGTGGCCCACGTCAGCCTCTGGACAGCATCCACGATGCACTGATGGTCTCCCACCAGAACTCATTTGTACATTTCTGCCTGTTCCTCCTTCACCCGCTCTCTTCCTGCAGAATGGCTTGGAGCTCCTGCAGGATCGATGTATCAGTTAGAGCAGCTCTAAGGAAACATCTGGTGAGGGGGAAACAGGACTCACTCGAGGCAATTACCAGACGTAGGAGGTACTGCCGATTTCCACAACCCAATAATGCACTGCACCAAGCTCCAAGGTAGGAAAGGGCAGAGATCCTAGAGCCAGGCTGCTGAGGTTGGAATCCCTATAACACCACTTACTAGCTATGTGATTGGGGGCTCTTGATTGAACCTCTCTCTGTCTCAATTTTCTAATCTGTAAAATGGAGCTACTAATGGATCATGGAGGATCCAAGCCGAAGATACTGAAATTGGTTAAGAGGTTCTTGCATTAATCCAGACAAAAGACAATAAGGGTCTGAACTGAGGCAGTGACAGGGAGGATGAAGCTGAGGAGACCGAATTAGAAAGTTATTTCGGAGGCTGAATGGCACAATTTGGTACCAAGTGACCATGGGGGATCAGGCACGAGAAGAAGGGGACAGGTAGGAGGAGAGAGAAACCATTTAAGTGTAGCTCCTAATTTTTTTATGAGGGTAGCTGAGTAAATGTGGATGCTATTAACATTGACAGTTCACAAAAGAGACTCATATTTGCTGTGTGTGTGGCAGGGAGGGGCATATTCCAGAGAGTTCTGTTGTAATGATGACATATCTCCTTCCATTTTCATCACCACACTGTGGTTCCGATCCTCAGATGACGAAAGTGTGTCTGCAGCCTGACATTTGTTACCTCACTTAATCCTCACACGAGCCCCATGAGGTAAATGTGCTGCTATTATCTCTGTGACGTAACAGGGTACTTGAGTCTCAGAGAGGTAAAGCAACTTGCCCAAGATCACACAGCACCTTGGCTGGGATTTAAATCCAGGAGGATTGGACTCCTTGAGCTATCAGCCTTCCAGTATTGCACAGTGCCTCTCAAATACACTCTTCCAGAGAGGCGTCCTAGAAATTTTCATCTGTGCAGTCCTCCTGCAAGAAATAGTTCAGATTCTTCTACCTAATTTTCATTTGAAACTCTCCTTGTATACTCTAGAATTTGTCCCAGCTAGTGAAAAGGTGTTTTACCATATTATATATTTGTCACAGCTGCTCTATAAACCTGCATGTGTGCACTGTGTTGGCACGGTCTGGTTTCTGTGTCTAATTACAGTGTTGAAAGCTACTACATGCACAGATAGATATGTATACAGAGATTAGGAACACAGAGCGGTTCCCCTTTCACATAAAAGTGCACGTGCTGTAGAGGAAGAATAGCATATTTTTAACTCTTGAGCACTATTTGCTTAGCTGATAGCTAAGTGAAATGAGGGGGTGTTAGAAAGCTGTGAATAATGTTCAATATGAATATTATAGGTTACCTGGGAAAAAGGGGTTTTACAGTATAAAATGATACTGCCAAAATCCAGCAAAAGGCTTAAAAGTCCAAACCACTCTAAACATTGATTTGACTCAATCGTGCAAGTTAGAACATTCCATTTCCCCAGAAAGAAGTCATTCCTGAGTAAAACTTTGCAAATGAAATGTAAGAAGGAGAGAGAAGAAAAAGTAAGATTGCAGATCCACAATGAACAGCGTCCACTTTCACCTTTTGGGAAATTTATTTCTACTCCTCAAAAAAAGAGAGCCACAAATAATGGTTTTCCCGATGAAACCACCCCAGCTGGATCATGCTAAAAAGCTTTCAGGAGGGAAGCAGTAAGTAAATTCAACTGTTCAGAGGCATTTGGATGTCATCCTAAAGCAGCAGCCCCAGTAATCACTGCGCCATCAACAACTAAAAGGATCCAGACTATTAGATGGGGACAACAGAGAAATAATGGATGCTAAAGAGATCGGAAACAGAAATGATGGCATTCACCCACTACATAGCTTCAAAGCGGATGAGGGGAAAATGGAGGCTCCATTTTCTAACTACTGAACTATTAAAACACACACACACACACACACACACACACACACAGACTGATAAATGCCAGTATCAGTTTTATCACGTAGGTGGTTAAACAGTCACTTTCTTCTTCAATATTTTGAAATATACAAGGACTTTGGTCTTCTACTAATTTCAGAGTTGAAGAGGCAGGATGGCTTCCTTCTCTGCCAACGTGCAGACTGGGAAGATTTGATGCTGGGGCACCAAAGGTTCCAGAACCTTGGAGGCAGGATGCTGGAACATAAGGCAGGCAGGGACGCACAAAATGTCTATCCATGAGCTTAAAGAATTTTTGGATAAGAACCAGTTCTGCTTCTCCAGCCAAGCTTTCGCTACTTGCCAAGAACATTATGCTTCGGTTGCCCAGTGATTCTTGCAGTAAGGACCCACGAAGTCTGCTTACATCAGAATCAGCTGCATCCCTTGTTGAAATGCAGACGCCCAGGCCCCAACCTACTGAAGCAGAATCTCTTGAGGTGGGGCAAGGATTCTCATGCCACTGTCCTTGAGACTTAGCAAGGTAATTAATGTGACCAGATGTCGTGGTTTGACTGGGACAATCCGAAATTCCAAGATCTTCGAAGTATTATGATATAGACTAGGGGTCCACAAACTACAGCCCGTGGACCGAATTTGGCTGCCATTTGTTTTTGTAAATGGGTTTTAATTGGAACACAGTCATGTTCGTTCATTTTTGTCTTTGGCTGTTTTGACACTACAACAGCAAAGGTGGACAGTTGCCACAGAGACTGTATGGCAGGCAAAGTCTAAAATATTTACTATGTGGCACTTTACAAAACAAGCTGGTTCACTCCCAATGTAGACCAAAGGTTTTCAACCATTTCTGCACATCAAAATCATGTAGGGATTTTTATAACACCACTTCCCCAGACCTAGTCCCAGAGTTTCTGAATCAATTGGCCTGGGGTAGGACTGGATATAGCTATCATTTAAAAGCCTGTTCAGGTGATTGTAATGCGTGGTCAGGAAGAGGCCAATTGCTCTAAGGGAGACTGCACATACTTTGGAACCAGGCTGAAAAGACTCTGCTCCATAATCCCTCCCTTAATCCGGCTGAGTGTCCTTGGGCAGCCCGTGTAACTTGCGTGAGTCTCAACTGCTTTATATGTAAAACAGAGCTACCAATAGTGACTTTGTTGGGCGAGGTATTAGGAAGATGAGAGACAATATACGCACACCTCCCGAGACAGGGCTTAGCATCCTGTGAGACTAAATAAATGGTACTGGCAGTGATGAGGAGGATGATAATGATGATAACCATGATAGAGGGTAATGCCTATGGCTTCAATAATGCAATTGGATATACATTCATTAAGCACTGTCTGTGTGCTCTGGAAGGGGAAACCTTGATAAATAAGATGTGATGACCACCTGAAGGAGCTCACAGTCAAGTAAAACAAACAGGTACGTGAGATAGTGACAGCAAGAGAAAAGAAAAACGGGCCAAGAAGATGGAAAAACGAGTCACAAAAGAGAAACTAAATTCTAATAAATATAGACAAACATGTAAACTTCAGCAATAATCAGGGAAATGAAAAACAAAACTCGAATGAGACATTTTCTCCCAGCAAATAGGCAAATACTAAAAATATCCCACCTTCACAGAAGCATAATTTTTACAGGCTTTTTAAAGGGTGAATTGGCAGGTTAAAATCTGCACACTTTTCAAATCCTCTATTTCCCTTCTAGGTATGTAGTCTGGAGAAACACATATGCTGTAATAGACCTGTGTAGGAACTTTCACTGTGGCATGGCTGCAGCAATGTGAACCATCTAAATACCCATAAGATGGGGAATGGCCAACTAAATCTTCATGCCTCCATTCTATCTAATTCAATGCTAAAGTATTTTTTAAAGTGATTTAAATGCATACCGGTACAAAACGGACAATCACACAAAGTACTCTGTGTCAAAGATGCAAATCATAGAAAATGCCAGAACATAGGTATAATAAAGCACACACATGCACACTCAAAACAAAACTTTACTTTTTTATCCATGTATGTGTATGTAAATTCCCAGACAAGATTACTTCTGGAAAGGAAAGGTAGATTTTGAGAGTAGCCTAGAGGAGATCTTTCACTTACTATATTGTTTGAATATTTAATAAAGTGAATGTATTCATGTACTGCTTATGTACATCTTTTAAAAGAAAAAAAGCCACCAGACAATAATTGAATGTAGTGAGTATTATTAGAGAAGTATGTGTAAAGTATGATGGGGGAACCAAAATCAATGCTGCTGGGGTGGGATGGAGAGGAGGAGGTGCCGCAGAGATAGGGTAATGCTGAGCTAGGCCTTGAAGGAGAAGATGTTGGTGGCATCCCAGAAAGAGAGGGGACCATATGCAGGGGCTCAGGGGCATGGCATGTATGCTTTCATTCATTCATCCCATTATTCAGTCAACAAACATTTGTGGAGTGTCACCTCTGAGCTCAGGAGTGTTTCAGGTGCTGGAGAGACAGCAGGGAACAGACAGACAAAGGTCCCTGCCCGCACTTTGCTTCTCTTCTAGTCTGTCTACATAGATAATATGCAAGAAACAATCAAGACGCATAGCGTGACAGGGAGTGCTGTGCGGAGAATAATGCAGGGAAAGGAGGTGGGAGATGCTGCGGTGGGAACGGGGTCCCCTACTTTAGTTGGGGTCACCAGAGAAGATTGTGCTAGGAAGTAGCATAAACAAAGAGCTGAAAGAGCTGAAAGAGCTAGCCATGGGGACAACCAAGGGAAGAATGTTCCAGCCACAAGGACAGCAGGTGCAGAGGACCCCATGCAGGGCTGAGCTTGACGTGTCCCAGCGACCACCAGAAGGACAGCATGGCTGGAGTGGGTCAGCAAGAGGACAGAGAGACGGTGGATGGAGGCTGGGAGGTGTCGTGCAAAGCTTTGTGAAATGTGGAAAGGATTTTGACTTTTCCTCTGGGCGGGGTAGGTGGGGGTGGGGAGCGGTCACCGTAGGCTTTTAAAATGGGAAGTGGCTTGATTCATTATATGTTTCAAAGATACCTCTGGATGCTTGACTGAGAAGACTCCAGGGGGCTAACGTGGAGGCAGGGAGACAGTTGGGAGCCTCCGGCATTTGCAGGGTCTGCTCAGGGCCTGGGCAGCTGAGTCACGGGGCGCTGGGTCACTACATACAGGGGTGGGAACACGGAATCTCAACAGCACGTGGACATCAGTGGCCTCTTCCTCGGGTAGCAGCATCCTGATGCTCTTTGACCGACCTGCCTATACCCTTGCAGGACCCAGAGGAAGAGTACAAATGAAGGGCCATATACCACATGCCCAGGGATTTGAAAGTTATAAAGCAATCTATCAAAGTGTCATTTAAAATATGTACTATCCTCCTATCTTCATAATGACTCGGAAGGCCAAGTTCAAATTTGGAATCCTCTGACTTCTCAGATTTTCTTGCCAGAATATAGCAGCATGGGGAGAGCTGGCTCCTGGCTTATGGCTCCCGGATCCCTACCCTCAGCCTGTTCCCCACTTCTCTTCCTACTCCCAGCTCTGCCCATCACTGTAGTGGCTTTTTGTACATGTGTGAGTACATCATAACCTGCACAGTGAAAATGGGTGGACAGCAGTCTTTACATCCCCTCTGGCTTTCATGTGCCATGTGCCCTCGGGAGGACAGATCCAGGGAAGAGCCAACTTGGGCAGGGAAGTCCAGGGTCTCTGTGACCAAAAGAATGGTCCAGAAGGGAGGGTGCAGGTTGAGGTGGGCAAGTGCCCTTGGCCTGTGGCCTCCTTATCCCCTGGGAAGACGTGATGGGAGAAGGACTAGAGTGGAGACTTCTAGGGTGGATGACTCAGTGCAGGGATGTTTTCTGCATGGGCTTAAGAATGGCGCTGCCCTCCTCAGTCAAGCTGGCTGAGCTTAGGTCACTGCTGCTTACCCAAGGGACGTGGGACACCTTGGTTGGTATTTCCTCTAAGAAGCCACACAATGGTGGTGGGAGGTGGTTCTTAGGAATTTAAATCATGAACAGAGGGGCTGAGGGAAATGTCTTGGAGCTGGTTTGTACCAGCCACAGGGTCTTGAAGAGACTGTCACTTAAGTCCTATTCTCTGTATTATTGGAGGTCTCCTGGTTCCAGTCCTTTCTTAGGCTTCTTTGATCAGCTATGCCTTCCATTCCATGAGCTTTCTAAGGCTTGCACCATTCAGAGATAGTTACTGTGCCTGTAACCAAGAAACCCCACAAGATGCAGGCTGTGTTACAAAGAATTCCATGTGCCACATTAGGGTGGTTGAACTTTAGTCTGCAGAAAATTGGAGGCTTTTAAACAGAGAGCTGGCTTTTTTTTTTTTTTTCAATGTCTCTAGAGAGACACAGAAGATGGGCTGAAAGGGAAGAAACTCTGTCTGGCCTTCCTTGCTCCTCCAGCACTTCAAACGGTGGATTAAACAGAGGCACCTATTATGAAATATAAGTTCAACTTCAAGAAGGAAAGAAGAAATCTTCAGGGTAGGTAGGTGAGAGAGACACCAGGAGACTGGCGATGAGCAATTGAGCTCATTTTCAGGCAAGAACAAAGATTCAAGGCCGACTCCCAGGAATTAGAGATCGGGCAGTACAACATCAAATCCCAGTTCAATTCTAGAAGACATTATAGAACAGATGGTTTCTGAGCAGGGAGAAGCCAACGGAGGTTCAGTATGACCAAGTCATGCCAGACTCCTGTCAGCCCCAGCCTGCTCCTGTATAGCTCCATGAACTGGAAGTCTTCAGCAGTCAGATGCATATTAGGTGCCTTGGCCTCACCACTAGTGTGGTCTTACTAACGCTGCCCTAAACTTGATATACGTGCCCTGATTCCACTCAGTCAGCTTTTCCCTAAGCCTACAAGGTCTCTTAGTCTCTTGCTGAAACCATTATCTCAGCCCACCTGTACAGGGTCTTGAAATCCTGTTAATCCCTTGCAAAGTTCTTCCTTGAGAAAACTCTCCCTTGAGAGACTGCCCTTGGGGTGGATGTCTGCTGTCTCTCCATGACCAGCATCCACTTCCCCTTGTGTAACAGCTTCGTATCTGGCCTTGATAAAGGACCCTTCCTCCACTCCCACTTCCGTGGTCAGCTTGGGGGAGCTCACTTTGTCTCCAGCTCTAGAGCCTATCTTTATCATATGAGCAAGGAGCCGCCACTGAATAGTTTTAGTATGTCCCTATGAGGACAGAGTCAATGGCAGGATGATGTGATCAGAGATGCATCTGGGTAGAATCCCTCTGGGTGCAGGGTGAGGAAGAAACTGCATGCAAGAAGACCAGATGGAAGACTGTGGGGAGTTTTGAGGAAAGAAATGGCAGTTTGGACTAGCATATTGGCAGGAGGTGGAAGAGAAGTAGATCGACTCAAGTGACTTTCAGGAATTAAAGTCAACAGGCTGGTGATGAATTGGATACGGGGGATGGAGGGAGAAAGAGATGTCACAAATGATTCCTAAGTTTGCGCTTTGTGCAAGTGAATGGATCATGGTGACTTCACCGATAGAGGGAAATCAGAAAGAGAAGCAGACTCGAGGAAGGGAGTCATGAAGAGCATGGCTTCAGTTTGGAGTATTTTGAAACACCTAAGAGAAAGTGTTAAGAGGCAATTGGATATACAAATATGGAACACTGAGGATGTATCTGAGTTGGAGATATTAACTTGCCAGTCCACGTAGAAAGCCAAAGACGTGCATTATATCAGTGAGGGGAGAAGAGCGAGCTAGAGACCAACCTCATAACTGTCCCGTGTTCCCTCTGACAACTCTTTCCATCTTACATTTATGCTCTTGGTTTTTCTACCTCTCAAAATGCACGCACCCATGACTTGTTCCTACTTAAACCCAATATTCCCCCCCTGCTAATTTCTGCAGATGGTATTTTGACTATGTTAAATATTTTTCATGGCAGAATCATAGCAATGCCTTGCATAGAGATGGCAAAAGAGATCTGGGCAGACGATGAGGCTAATTCTATTTTGTCTTTTATTTGTTCTTGAAATGGAGACACCAGGCATCTGGAATCTGAAACCCTGTACTCTATGCGTCCAGACATCCTATTCCATACTTCATGAGGCATCTCCAGTTTGGGAGATTACACATTAGAACAGGAATGGATGAACTAGTTTATGTCCTGTGGACAAGGGTCCGGCACAGAGAGCAGGCTGGAAGCCATACAGGATGGGGAGCAAGGTAACTTGGGGATATTATCTGACTTATTCCATGTGGTCCCAAGAATAAGGGCAGGATCCATGACTTACACCTCTTGTGTTCTTGGGCCAGGACAGGCCTGTTACAAAGCGGGCTTCAATAAATGTGTGTTAATAACTCTGCAGATGATGAATATACGGAGCAGTGATGAGGCCTGGCTGAGGATGCTGAAGATGTCATTCAGACATCCTGGCATATATTACCCTTAAGTGCTGCCTCGGTGGTTGGGCATCTGCACTTAGAACCCAGCAGAGTCTTGCCCCTGATATCAAGATATCCATGGGCCTGCTTCCCGCCGTACCTCCCTCACCCTACCCTCCTCCCAAGAACCTGTGGAATTCAGTCAGACACCAGAGACTCCAGGAAGGTCCTAGAGAAGAGGCGATCAGGGGTGAGACTCTCTCAATCATTTATTGCAGCTCTCATTGGCTTTCCTAGAATCAGCCAGAGCTGAAATCTGTTTGTGGAACCTGGGATTCTGGATTGCGGGGGTATGGACCCAGGGAACATTTATTAAGCAAGACTATATGTAATGTCCACTTAATTCTCACTGCACACTGGCGTTCTTATTACTTTTGCTTAGGGAACTGAGGCTCAGAGAGGCTGAGATTGTCCAGCCTGCAAGCAGTGGAGCATGCATCAAATCGAGACCAGCCCAATTCCACAGCCTGTGTTCATTCCACTCAACTTCACAGCTTCTCTTCAAGGTCTTGATGAGGGGGTCTCACCTCATACACACTCTCCAGTGAGTGTAAAGAGAACACCTGAGCTAGAGCCACTTTCTCCTAATGTATTATGAGGATATTCTGGCTTAGAGTCGAAATCAGAACTCAAACCACACCTTACTCTCCGCTGGGCCATGCTGCCGGTGAATCAGGCCAGCGCCCCTTGTTGACACGCTTTCTAAATGATCATTCTTCTCTTTCATTTTTTAAATTTGGAACCAATTTGCTCCTCTCTGCTTGATTAGGATCTAACACTTGCCTAGTCAAAATAAATGGAGTGATAATCAGAGCTTGCTTTTGTGCAGCGTGTTGCAGTGGGTGCCAGCCTTCCCCAGCCCCTCCCTGGCTGGAATACAAACACCTTCCTCAGGTAAGCTAAGCTCTACCATGATTCTAAGCGTACTCTGATAGAAAAGAGTGAGATGAGAGCCTCATCTCTGCCTGAGGGAGTCGGGGGGCATTCTTCCTGCTGCTGCGTAAGTGGAAACTGCCACGTGACCTACAGCCATCTCCTTCCCCTTGTTCTGCTGGAGAGGTCCATGCACCTGGTTTTCACTTCAGCAACTCTGCTCATCCTTGCTTTGGCAGATCCCTCTTCTCAATCCCAGCAGCACGCCTGGGCAGGAGCAGGGACAGGCAGTCCTGCTCCAAATGGAGCCCTTGGCTAGACCCACAGTGTTCCCACCCACCTGACTTGAAAATATCCACAGCCATTGCTTTCCTGAGTGTCTGCTATGTAGGGGCCTGTCTCCATGCTAGGTACTTTACATAAATCATGCTATTTAATTCTCTCAACAATCCCTTTCTTCAAACATTTATTTTGCATTTCCTGAGTGCTAGGCACTGTCCGAGGGATGCAGCAAAGAACAAAGCAAGCAAACCCCTCTCCTTGTGGAACTCGTGTTCTTTTGTGGAGGAGCACCTCTCTAAATGATACTGCTACCCCCATTTTAAAAGAGAAAAATAAGGTTCTGGAAGTTTTCATAACTTGGAATTTCACACAGCTGGTAAAGAGAAGAGATGAAATGTAAGCGCTGGCTTCTAAGACCCGAACCTATGCTCCTTCCCTTACATCCTTCCTCTTGCAGCTGATCGCAGGTCTTACTCCCAGAATTCCTATGATTGAAGGGGTAAGATCAAGATATAACAGCTTGTGCCTGGGTTCGCACAGCTAGCAAGTTCCCAGGGGCAGTTGCAAACTGGTTCTTACTAATTCTAAAGGTCTTTCAGTTAATCAGGTCACAGAGCGTGGAAAAGCATCATAATTCTAGCTTATGGACAAGAGTACCCACTCTGCAAAGGCATGGCTCCAGCTGCTGTGTCTGCATGGGTTCATCTGCTCCTCCTACCTGACCTATGAATGTAGGTAATTTTAGTATTATTTCCTTCTTACAGATGAGGAGACTGAAGGATTGAGTGTTTATGAAACTCCCCCAAAGTCATGGAGCTAGGAAGGGGCAGAGCTGGGATGTGAACCCAGGCTGGCTGGTGCCGGGTCCAATTCCTCCCCACTATGTCTACTCACTCCTCAAAGATGAGATACAAATTGATCTTGCATTAAAGGAAGCCTAAACGTCCCCAGGGCTATACTATCATGCCACTTGCTCGCAAGTTTGAAAGGTCTTTTCTCATAAAGAGCAAAAGATGTGGAGGACTAAGAGTTCAGTCTTGACAGGCATGCAGGGGAAAAGTGTTACTGGCAAGAGGAAAGGGTGTGCAAAGGTCCAGGGGTAAGGAAGAGCACATCCTGGTTCCCCAAAAACTGGGCCAGATGATCACTCAATCCTTTTGACACCAGATGTGGAAACGGTGCTCTCCCAACCAGGAAGAGCCCCTCCCTGGCCAGCTCCTTCTGGGGAGCATCTTTTTCCTCCTGGGACTGGTGCTGTAACATGTCCAGGGGATCTCCAGGCAGAGCAGCTACAGACTTCGTGGGGCCCAGTGCAAAATGAAAACGTGAGGACCCCTGTTCAGAAATTATTAAGAATTTCAAGATGGCGACAGTAGATCATTAAACCAAGCATGGAGCTCTCCTAAGCACAGGGCCCTGTGCAACTGCACAGGCCACATGCCCACAAAGCCAGGCCTGCCCCTGGTCTCCCTGAGCTACAACGTCACCTCCCTTATCTCATTTTTCCTTCATGACAATTCTGGGAACTGAGTATTGTCATGCCCAAGTTCCAGCTGAGGAAACTAAATCTGTAAGGCCAAGAATGACTTGATCAAGTTCTCGGAATTAGTAACCATGTCAAGATCAGAATAATAATGAAATGACAACTAATGCATAACATTTGTGGAGTCCCGGGGCTCAAAGCTGAGATCCTCTGACGCCAAAGCCCATGTTCTTACACAGTCTGCTACTGTGCCTCCTGCCCACAGCTCAGGGCTTCTGTGTCTAATCCCGACTTCAGACGGTTTTGTGCCTGGATTGTAAAAAGGGCCTTGACCAGTTAGGCTTTGCTGAGAGATGGAATCAACACATGTTAACAACGATCCAGTGCCATGAACATCTTCCCAAAGCCTAGAGAGGAAACCCAAGTGGAGACGCCGGGTAGCCTGAACTTCTTAACAAACTGTTGTTGCTGCCGAGGCCACCTCATCCCTGGGCTATCCCAGGGACCAGGCCTCCACGCTGCACTCAACAAGCAGATCGAGAAGCTTCTCTCCTTGATAACCAAACACATCCATTCAAGGCATCAGAGTTTTCTATTCAATTATCACAATTTTTAAGGGGGTTTAAAAACAGAACCCCAAGTTCACACCCACTCACTCTTTTACCCTATTTAGTCCATTTAGACCAAAATTAAGAAGAATCTGTTATCCAGGTCGTTTCTTTCCCGTGTGATGGAACATAATCCAACCACATCCTTAGATGTGCAAAGTGCTTAAGACCGTGGAGTCAGGCATAACTGAGTTTAGGCCCAGCCCCTCGTGGTACCAGATGTGTCAACTCGAGCGAGTATCAAACCTCTCCTAAGCCTCAGTTTCTTCATCATGTAATAAAGGAATGCCCAGTTCATAAGGCTGCGACTCTTAAGTGCCCAGCATATTGGTAACGTGCTTCATGGGTGTTAACAATTAGTAGTGGCATGATTGGCAGTAGTGTTATTAAGTTGTTCTCAGCTAACTCCTCTGCTGGTTCAGTCACGTATTCATTCATTTATCAACATATAGAAATATTGCTGCATACTTCCTATGTCCAGCTCTGCACCACAGTTTGCAGAAACAGAATGAGATTGAGGCCCAGATCCAGAGGAGCTCACAGACTAGTCAGCAAGGAGGAGGTAAACGTGGACCTAAATAACTAGACTACAGAGAAGACAATGTTCACAGAGAACTGGAAACAGGACCTCAGACTGGGTGAACTAAGGAAGTCTTCTTGGAAGAGGAAATATTAAGCTGGGCTGTTAGACTGAACAGTAAGCACTCAGTAGGTAGTGTTTCAATTACCGGCCAATGAAAGCCACACTACCTCTTAAGAATGGACCTCTCTATAGTTCCCCGACGGCATGGCTGCATGCAGATATTCTCCAGCTCAGAGTTTGACTTTCACTTTTGAAAATGTAAAACAGATTTTACTTCTGAAATTAAAAAGGGTATTTTTTCATATTCCAAAGGTCTATAGTTGGGACTCAGGCAGTAGGAATTTATAAACAGGGGCCCTTTGAACGAGGAGGGAAGACAATGACTTAGGAGTAAGGATTCTATCATGTGTCGCAGGATATTTTCTAAATGCTTAGCCCACAGATGTATGCACATAAAAAGGTTTGTCATTTATCATTTAAGTGACCCATAACGACATCTACTCTCCCCTTTGCCCTGTGGCAGCAAGTTCTCGTGGCTCCTTCTTTGATGGCTTGAGCACCAGTGTCCATTGCCCCATCTGCCTTAGAGGACACATCTGATTAATCCAAAACAATTATGATGATCCCATTTCTCTTGCCAGTGATTCATGCAGAGGAGCTATGTGACCCAATTCTGGAGAACAGACTTGAGCAGAAATCAGCTGGGTGGCTTCCAAGAAAGGTTTCCTCTCTGACAAAAAAAAAAAAAAAATAATAATGGCACCAGAAATGTGGTGTCATATCTTGTTTTTCACGTTCTTGTTCTTTTGGATGGTGTTGATTCTGGGTGTGATGCCTAATATTGCTGAATCTACTTCACGACCATGAAGAAAAGCTAGCTTGTACAGAAAACTGACCTATCACAACAGGAGAGGAGAAAGCCAAGAATAACCAGATCACCCGTGACATCATTGAGCTGCTGAATTATCCAACCTTGGTGCCACCCTACCTTCCAACGTCTCCTTATGTGCAGTAATGAACTGTTCTTATTGTGTAACCTGAAAGAATCAAAGCTCTTTGTTACGTGTGGCTAAAAGCACACTTTCTGATGAAGCTCTAATATAGCGGCTTTTGAAATCAAAGAATTGGTCCTGGCTGTAAACGTAAGGAGAGATAAGGAAGTTTATCAACAAAAACTGTTGTTTCTAAGCCTTTCATTACTTAGGAAACTTGATTCCCTGTGATTGCCCATCCTGCATGTGACATCCATCCATACTACAGAGGCAGTAGTAGTCAATCCTAGCCTTAAACTCTTGCTAAAGAGTTGACTTCACCACCCTCTCTTTGCTAGCTAACAGTTGAAGACCCAATGGCACATCGCCAGGTGACCAAAGACCACTTTGAGTCCTGGGGAGCATTTTGGATATTAGATGTGGAACTCGGGGTAAGAATGAAATAGTAACAGGTAGTGAGACAATCAGAGAAACCTGGTGACCAACCACACCCACAAGTGGGGTCGATCTGAACACCAGGTGATAGGGTAGTATTTTCCTGTTGGAAAAATTTGACCTTTTCGTTAAAAAGCAACACTATACATAGCTTCTTATATCAGAAGGGGCTTAGGAGTGTCACTTTTATTCTCCGCAAATCTATAAAAGAGCAACATGAACCCCACGGTCTGGAATGGATAGGATGGAATTAAGCAAAAAAATAAAATTAGAATCTTACCCATTAGCAACTTTACTACTAATGGAAGGGGAAAGGAAGGGTCCATAAAATCAAGATAAGTCATATCCTACAGATAAGCTCCTAGCTGGCCACACAACTCTAAGCAGGTCACTAAGATAATCTGGCCTTTGGTTTACCCACAAAAATGGGAATGCTGCACTTGACTTGCGGCTTGTGCTAGATTATATTCTGTCAATTGGCTAAAGCTAGGATTATACGAAGATCAATTAAAGAGGTATTGAGAGTGTTTTATAAACCATGAAGCGCTATGTGAAACAAGACTTGTTTTAAAAAAACAAAAACAGACAAAATAGTTCTAGGGCGCTCTTCTTACATGTGACTGTGTCATAGTTCTAAAGGGAAGATGGACTATTAAATTGGGTCATGATATAACACTGAGTGACCTATGATAATACTCAGAGATCTCATTTATAGACACCTTCTGGATACCATGCACTGAGCCAAGTGTTTTCTATACACTGCCTCTAATACTTAGAATGACCTTGCAGGAAAAGCATTTTCAGATGAAGACATGGAGACTCAGGTTGAACAACTGGCTGAGATCACACGACATGTAAGTGACAAAGCCAGGGTGCAGACTTCTACATGTCCGGCTGCAAACCTCATGTTCATTCTGCTCTATTGAGCCATATCAACTAGGAAGTCCGATGGCTCCTTTATTACGCATATTAGACTTTCAATGCAATCAAAATTGTTTTTTAGGGGCTGGAACCGTGGCCGAGTGGTTAAGTTCACGCACTCCGCTGCAGGCAGCCCAGTATTTCGTTGGCTCGAATCCTGGGCACGGACATGGCACTGCTCATCAAACCATGCTGAGGCAGCGTCCCACATGCCACAACTACAAGGACCCACAACGAAGAATATACAACTATGTGCTGTAGGGCTTTGGGGAGAAAAAGGAAAAAAAATAAAATCTTAAAAAAAATTGTTTTTTTAAAATTCTGTCCTTCTGTTCATTTAAATACCTTTCCTCTTATCAAAACAGCTGTGCCAATGGTTGAGGCAGGAGAAAAACCCACATATATATATCTGGTCCGCATACATATGACCCATGGATATACATTGTCTTTATAGGGAAGCACGTGGCACAAATCTTACATCAATATGATATAATCTGTAGCCATAAACCATGAAAATCATTAAGATGTTTTAAAAACATAGGAAAATGCTTGAGAAATAAAGTGAGATAATGAAAAAGAAAAAATACCAAGAGGTATGTGCACTGAAATGACCACAGTGATTTAGAAAGCATTTTCATAGACTAGAAAGGACTCTGCAAACAGGGCCTTCTTATCGACTTAGAGCGGATGAACAAACTGAGATCCACAGGCCAGGTCTGACGTGCTGCCTGTTTCGTAGAGCGTGCGAATGCAGCCACGCGCCTTCCTTTACGTATACTCTGTCACTGCCTTCATGCTACAAAGGTTTAGAGCATGAGGCCTCTTAGCCCCTAAAGCCTAAAAATCTTTACTATCTGTGCTTTCCAGAAAACGTGTGCTGACCCCAGACTTACAGGGCTGCAATTATAAACATGTCCCCTTGCCCATTGCTCAGTATTAGTCCTGTGGGAACAGTAGATAAAGAGTAGAAATCAGTACCTTAGAAATCACCTCCCACTAACACATTTAGATTTGGCTTTCTTGAATCTAGCCGAGATTCACCCCTGAGGTGTGTATTCCCAGTTTTACTGAGATGAGAACCTCCATGGGTTGTGTTCAGAGGCCTCGAGCACAGCCTTGCAGCTCTGTGGTTTCTGCTGCAGACTCAGGAATGGCCACTTTATATCACTGTCAGTGAAACTCATATAATAAAGTGCAGGCACTGCTAACTCAAATGTCTATAGGCGCTAGACACATCATGCAAATGAGGAAAGTGGGCTGCTTGTAAGACAACAGGCAGTGATAGACACAGAGGTGAATGGGAAAAAATGCCCATCCCATCCGTCTAATGACGGAGGCTGCTGCCCACCCCCGGCTGGTCACTGCTCGGTGGGAATGAAGAGCCAGAGTGGCCAGATCTTTTAATGTTTCTAAGGAAGCTGAAAATCCAGATATTAGGCGACATAAAATCTCCCCATATTCAAAAGTTGGCAACTATTTTTTTAAATCACCACATGGAACAGAAATTTGCCAGACCAGTTTGGTCCGTAGGCTGAAAAGTTGTCCAAGTCTGCTAAAATTAAATTCACAAATGTGTGAGTTCGCAACGGTCTCAGACGTATACCTGACAGACATAGATTTGAATACCTGATAGATATTCATGTCCTTACACAAGGTCTACTTCAAAGTATTAAAGCTCCAGACACTCATAAATATTAACAACTACGTTTAATGAGTGCTTGTCACATGCTGGGCACTGTTGTAAGAGCTTTACATATGTGAACACATCTATTCCTTTATGAGGCAAGGGCCATCTTCACCAACACCATTGTACAGACATGGAAACTGATGCATAGACAGGTTAAGTAATTCACCAAAGATAACAAAACCCATAAGTGTAGAGATAGGCTGTGAACCCAGGCAACGTGGGTCCAGACTTTGTGTTCTTAGCGGAAACTCTCCCCCTTTAATGTGGACATGGATCATTTGAAGATCTAGTTAAGGGCAGATTACGCTCCCTGGGAGCCCCTTAGAAATGCAATTCATCAGGTCCCACCCCAGACCTGAAGTTTTGGGGTGGGGCCCAGCAATCTGTTTGCCACGCCCTCCAGATGGTTCTGATGCAAGCTGGAGTGCTTAGAAATGCAAAGCCTCAGTCATAGGGCTCCCACAGCCCCACCCTTTCAGATGAGCCCAGCTTGCCTGTGGAAGTAACCCGTGTCAGATCTCCCTCTCTTAGGACCTTGACTCTCGCCTGGGTAGCGCAGACACAGCAGAGAGTGCCAATGGCTCTTAGTATCTATAATTCCTGACGCCTCATGAAGAGCAGCACTTCTTTAAATAGAAGCAGGGGCTGTGGCCTTAGAATGTCTCTGTTTTGCACATTTACCCTCCACTCAGGCCAAGATCAAGCGAGAGGAAGTTATCCTGGTTTGACTCAAGTCACCTGTTTGTTTCCACTACCACCTGTCAAAGGTGACTGCCACCGTGTGCTCTGGGCTTGACACCCCCTCTCAGAAGCCCCCATGCCCTGGCTTCAGATGTCCATAAGCCTTTGGAAGGGAAGATTGGTGGGAGCTGGGTGTAATTGGAGGCGGGGTGTCGGGGGACCACAGAAACCACACAGCTGTTATCTGGAGCACCAGAAGTGTTTTGACAGTTTTCAAGATGGACATTAAATCACTTGCTGGAGAGAAAGTGAAGTGGGTGTCAGTCAGACTGGGAATGGCGGGGGGAGGGTGCAGCTGGCAAGTAGCAATTGCAGTGACTGTGTGATGGGAGTCAGAATGAGATTCATAAATCTTGATTATTCTCTGTCTCAGCTGATTTGAACCAAACGCCTTGGACAGAGATAGAGTTCACATCTTGCTGAAAACTGCAAAAAAAACCTGATTAAATGTACAAACTGATATAAATAACCCTCGATCCATGTTAATGTTCAAACTGTCACCACTGAGGAAAAGATTTTGCAGATCCAGGATCTGTTTTGATAAGAAATGGCATACTGGATCTCCAGGAGCCAGAGGGATCCACCTCCCTCCTTGTGTGTTTTCACTCTGGTCCCAGGAACATTATCGCTCTGGTGCCTGAATGCTAGCTGCTCTTATAATGAAGGCAATTAGTACAGCCAGCCCTCCTGATTCTGGGTGCCCTCCTGGTAAAATCAGGCACTCTATAGAAAATGGAAATGGAAAGTCACTACTATAAAGCAATAATAAAGCAAACCATTCAATTACGGATGAAAAAATGGCACTTGCTTTAATAATATTTATGCTTAAGAGCATTAAAGTACCAGCATATTACCATTTTTGCATACATAATGAATGAACTTAGAGACCAGAAGGATTAGGATATAAAAATGATGGTGCCCTATGATAGGATAGATGCTGCTGCCCTTCCTCACACACCAACGCCGTGCCTCGGGATCTGGGGATGGAGGGATGTGTGAAGACCACAGGACCCCTGGACATTCCTATCACTGTTTAGAAGTCAGGCTTGATTTATGCAAATTGATTTTATACCCTGCAACTTTGCTGTAGTTGTTGATTACTTCTAACAGTTTTCCAGCGGATTCTTTGGGGTTTTCTATATATACAATAATGTCGTCTGCAAATAGTGAGAGTTTCACTTCTTCCCTCCCTATTTGGATTCCTTTTATTCCTTTTTCTTGCCTGATTGCTCTGGCCAGGACCTCCAGTACTATGTTGAGTAAGAGTGGTGATAGAGGGCATCCTTGTCTCGTTCCTGTTTTCAGGGGGATGGCGTTCAGTTTTTGCCCACTGAGTATGATGTTGGCTATGGGTTTGTCGTACATGGGCTTTATTATGTTGAGGTAGTTTCCTTCTATGCCCATTTTGTTCAGAGTTTTTATCATAAATGGCTGTTGGATCTTGTCAAATGCCTTCTCGACATCTATTGAGATGATCATGTGCTTTTTATTCCTCAGTTTGTTGATGTGGTTTATCACGTTGATTGATTTGCGGATGTTGAACCATCCCTGTGTCCCTGGTATGAATCCCACCTGATCATGACGTATGATTCTTTTGATGAATTGCTGAATTCTGGTTGCCAAAATTTTGTTTAGAATTGTTGCATCTATGTTCATCAGTGATATTTGGCCTGTAGTTCTCTTTTTTCGTGGTGTCCTTGTCAGGTTTTGGTATCAGGGTGATGTTGGCCTCATAGAATGTGTTAGGAAGTGTTCCATCTTCCCTAATTTTTTGGAATAGCTTGAAAAGGATAGGTATTAAATCCTCTCTGAAAGTTTGGTAGAATTCCCCAGGAAAGCCATCTGGTCCTGGGGTTTTATTCTTTGGGATGTTTTTGATTGCTGTTTCAATCTTTTTCCTTGTGATTGATCTGTTCAAATTGTCTGCCTCTTCTTGAGTGAGCTTTGGGAGATTGTAGGAGTCCAAGAATTTATCCATTTCCTCTAGGTTATCCATTCTGTTGGCATACAGTTTTTTGTAGTATTCTCTTATAATCTGTCGTATTTCTGCAGAGTCTGTTGTTATTTCTCCTCGCTCATTTCTGATTTTGTTTATTTGAGCTTTCTCCCTTTTTTTCTTTGTAAGTCTGGCTAGTGGTTTGTCAATTTTATTTATCTTCTCAAAAGACCAGTTCTTTGTCTCATTGATCCTTTCTACTGCCTTTTTCGTTTCAGTAGTATTTACTTCTGCTCTGATTTTTATTATTTCTCTCCTTCTGCTGACTTTGGGCTTCATTTGTTCTTTTTTCTCTAGTTCAGTTAGGTGTGCTTTAAGGTTGCTTATTTGGGATTTTTCTTGTTTGTTAAGATGTGCCTGTATTGCGATGAATTTTCCTCTTAACACAGCTTTTGCTGTATCCCATATGAGTTGGTATGGCATGCTATCATTTTCATTTGTTTCCAGGTATTTTTTTATTTCTTCTTTAATTTCTTCAATGATCCATTGATTGTTCAGTAGTGTGTTGTTTAGTCTCCACATCTTTGTGCCTTTCTCAGCTTTTTTCTTGTAATTAATTTCTAGCCTTATAGCACTATGATCTGAGAAGATGCTTGTTATTATTTCAATTTTTTTAAATTTGTAGAGGCTTGCCTTGTTTCCCAACGTATGGTCTATCCTAGAGAATGTTCCATGTGCACTTCAGAAGAATGTGTATTCAGCTCTTTCAGGGTGGAGTGATCTATATATGTCTATTAAGTCCAATTGTTTTAGTTTTTCATTCAGCTCCACTATTTCCCTGTTGATTTTCTGTCTGGATGATCTGTCCATTGACGTGAGTGGGGTGTTGAGGTCCCCTACTATTATTGTGTTGTTTTTAACATCTTCCTTTAGGTCTGTTAATAGTTGCTTTATGAATCTTGGTGCTCCTGTGTTGGGCGCAAAGATATTTATAAGCTTTATTTCTTCTTGACGAAGTGTCCCTTTGATCATTATATATTGTCCCTCTGTGTCTCTCTTTACCTGTCTTATTTTGAAATCCACTTGGTCTGATACGAGAATTGCAACACCTGCCTTTTTTCCTTGCTATTTGCTTGAAGTATTGTCCTCCACCCCTTCACCCTGAGTCTGTGTTTGTCCTTGGCGCTGAGGTGTGTTTCCTGGAGGCAACAAATTGTTGGATCGTGTTCTTTAATGCATTTTGCCACTCTGTGTCTTTTTATTGGAGAGTTCAATCCGTTCACATTGAGAGTGATTATTGATGCATGTGGACTTAATGCTGTTAATCTGTCACTCATTATCTTGTTTTCCTGTGTTTCTTTTCCTGTTTGCTTTAGACTACCCATTTAATACTGCAATTTCTTATGCTGGGTTTCTTAGATTTTTCCTTATGTATGATTTGTGACTCTGTTCTGTACTTTATTTTAGTGTCTACCTTGAAGTTTGTATTTAGAATCTCGTGTATAATATAGTCTATTCTCTGGTGGTCTCTTACCTACTTGACCAATACTGATTTAGACCCTTTGCTCTTCCCCTCCTAAATAATTATTTTCATTTTTTATTTCAACTCATCTTACTAATTTGTAGTTTGAGTGCTAAGATCATCTTTGCTTTGGTAGTTTCCTTACCTTTATCCTAATGTTATAATTGAATATTTGCTATCTTGTTCTGGTTCTATCCATCGGTCTCCCTAGTCTGTGGATTGTGTCCCCTTTCTCCCTTTTTTCTTTTTTCAGGTATGAGAGCCTTCTTGAGGATTTCTTGTAATGGAGGGCTTTTACTTACAAATTCCCTTAACTTTTATTTGTCTGGAAAAGATTTAATTTCTCCCTCATATCTGAAGGAAATTCTTGCTGGATAGAGTATTCTTGGCTGAAGATTTTTATCCTTTAAAGCTTTGAATATGTCACTCCATTCTCTCCTAGCTTGTAGGTTTTCTGTAGAGAAATCCACTGACAGTCTGATAGGGGTTCCTTTATAGGTTATTCTCTTTTTTTCCTTTACTTCCCTGAGTATTCTCTACTTATCTTTCCTATTTGTCAACTTTACTACTATGTGCCTTGCAGTAGGTCTTTTTACATTGACAAATCTAGGAGAGCTAAAACCCTCCTCTACACACATTTCTCCGTTGATCCCTAGATTTGGGAAGTTCTCTTCAATAATTTCGTTAAGCACACTTTCTGCTCCATTTTCCTTTTCCATATTCTCGGGAATTCCTATGATCCTTATGTTCTTACTCCTCATTGAATCCATTATCTCTTGGAGATTTTCTTCATTTTTTTTAATTCTTAGTTCTCTTTCTTCCTCTGTCTGGCGCCATTCAGACTATCTTCGATTATGCTAATTTTCTCCTCTATATTGTCTACACAGGCATTCAGGTAATCCGTATTCTGTTTTATCTGGTCCATTGTGTTTTTCATCTCAAGTAATTCTGCTTGATTCTTCTTTATGATTTCAATCTCTTTTGTGAAGTAACTCCAGAACTCGGCTTGTTTCTCTATCTTTCTCTCTACCTCATTGAGTTTTTTGATTATAGCTGCTCTGAATTCATTATCACTTAGTTTACCTAATTCCTAGTCCTCAGGACTTAATTCTGTGTTTTTATTGTTTTCCTTCTGGTCTGTGGCTTTTATAAATTGCTGGATGGTAGAGGAGCGGTTTTTTCGCATGGTGGTAGAATTCAGTTGCAGTTACAGCCTGTCCCCACTAGATGGGGGTCAAGATCCGCGTGTTATGAGCTCTCCGCCTTGGGGCAAGATGGCTGCGCCCACTGGCTTTGCCGGAGGGGAGAGGCTGTTACTCACACTCGCTGGTCTGGGTTCAGATCAGTTCTGTTCTCTGTTCTCCCAAGGCCCTTGATTTATAGGGTCCCCGCGGATGGAAGCTTTCCCCCCCGTCAGCGGGTCTCCACTGAATCAGCGGCAGGAGTCCTGGATGATCCCCCGGTCATGCGGCCCCTCCCCCGCTCGCTCCTGACCCGCGCCGCAGCAATTGCAGACTCTAGGGGAGGGAGCGATGTTCTCTCTACCGTTCCAGCGCCTCCGAAGGGGTAAGCAAGGTTATGATCTCCACCTTCTTGGTACTGTAGGTCTCTAACGAGCTGGCATTACGTTTATTCTCTGAAATTCAGTTCTTCCAATCTTTTGTTATATTTTGGAGGGGAGAGAATCCCAGGTCAGCTCACCCCGCCATTTTGCTCCTATGCTCGAGTAGAAGTCAGGCTTGAGAGGCAAGATGGAGGGGAGATCGGATGAGAAAGAAAAGTTGAGTAGCTGGCAGCTTCCACTTGCAGGATAAGAATGTGATGTTTGCCACCCTTTGTTAGACGGCTGGAAGAATCGTTAGCACCAAGATGTGGAAATTAAAGATAGTGTGGAGCAGGGGTTGCAAAGTCACATGACTACGGGAGACAGGTGGCGCCACAACGGGAATGGAGATGGGATGACTGTGTTGAAAGTAAACACCTGCTTGCTATTCAGCTCCTGTCAGTTTTTTGCCACGAGGAAGCATGGGCCCAGCGTTGCCAGATCTTCTGATTTTCAAGAGAAAGTCGAAAACTTGATGTATGTCTAAATTTCCCAATTTTCCAAACACTATGTGAGCCAAATACAATGTTTTTGAGGACCAGCTATGGCTCCTGGGGCACTAGTTGTGGTCTTTGGTGTAGTTTCTAATACTTAAAAGCAGAGGTCAGGATATTGTGTCCTTTCCTGACCTTGTCAATAGCTGGCTGTATTACCCTTCCCTCTCTAGGACTCAGTTTCCTTATTTGTAAAATAGAGTCTTCCAGGCTGTAAGCACTTTGAGGGCAATTATTATGTCTCTTTTGCTCACCAGGATCCCCCCAGAGCACAGCAACATGCCGGGAGCATAGCTAGTGCACAGAAAATGTTTGTTGAATGACTGAATAAATGAAAGAATGAGTGAGGGTCCTAACATCCAGTCTTCTGGTTCCTTACTGTCAGTTCTGACCAGTCTTCTCTCTGCAACTCCTCGTCCTGTTGACCAAGACATAAACCCTGGTCCCCAACTCTGCTGCTTGCTCAATTTATATTCCCCTTTATCCACTTTCACTCATTTAGTCATTCATCTATGAAATCTTAACGTAGTCCCACTCTCCTAGGTTAGGTCCCGTGCTGGGCACTGGGCATAGAGACAACGACCTTAGCTCTGCTCTCAAGCAGCACCCAAACTAGAGAGGTCGAATAACAAGTGAGCCTGGAAGAGGAATGCCATGTGATCAACTCTCTAGTGGAGATGTGTGCAAGGAGCCATTTTGGCATATCTTTTTGACTCAGCTGTCTAACTCACCCATAATCCTACCTTAGAAAACACATTCTAGAATCCTGGTGCTGCTCCCTGACTTCTGAAAATTCATGTCAGAAGTCCCTCTCTGCTCCCTCCTGACAGTCCTTCTCAGCATAATCCTGGCTGTCCCAATCTCCCTTGGGTACCATCCATGGAGCCTGCCTTTCCTTCCAAATTGTGTTTTCTTCTCAAGGCTCTTGCCTCCCTCAGCCCTTCAGCATTAAATATCCTAAACCTATATCTTAGCCTTATTCATCAAGGGAGTTCCTTGAAGACTCTTTCCAACTTGAAGAACCCTAGTTCTGATTTCACATGAACTCCATGATTCTGCTGATGACTGATCCTGGAGACGTGCCCTCCTGCCACAGGGGACTTCATTTAAACAGTAACTCCTCAACAGAAAGAGTCAGCTCCGGACAGTGCTGCCATGAAGGGTTTCTGTTTTGGCCAGAACTACATACCTCCTGTTCTATGACTATGATTATGCAAACAATTGCTGGAATCTCTTTATTCATTTATTTTTTATTTCTGACTACAAACTGACCAATTTTTTCCTAGCTCATTGCTTTCACACAATATATTGCCACATGCAGCCAACACACACTCCTAATATCTTATTTTCCAATTCTTTCTTAGAGCCATCAGTCAATCAGGTGCATGGTCTGCCTCCCAAGTTATCACAAGGGACAGTGTGACCAAATGTTTGCTGCTGCCCACCAGGGAGAACCATGCCAGTGGCCTCTGACAGCAGTTTCCAGGCACCTCATCTTCCAACTGCTAAGCTAATGCTGCATATTTTCAGTTGTTGTTATAAAATCACCCCACTCCTGGTACTAATTTCTGTGTTGCAAAGAGAGCTAGGCTATGTTGTAATAACAAACGAATCCTCAGGAGTCAATTGTCTAATGCAGACAATGCCTACTTCTTGCTCATGCCACGTGCCCACTGGTGGATGGCAGGAGCTGTGCTCTGCCCCCACCTCAGGGAGGCTCCACCAGAAAGTGCTTACGGACGTCTCAGCACATGGCTTCTGGGTGGATGGTGGCTGAGTGACAGTGGGGAGATCACGCGGGCTACTCCCTGCCTCAGCCTGCCTCTGAGCCAGGACTAATGTCCCGGCCCTGTCTACCTGCAGGAAAATGGGACAGAGTCCCCTTGGATGCCCAAAGGGAGGACCAGATATGAGTGAGCACCACAAGTTTCTACCACATTTACTTAATATCGTCTTTCAATTGAATGACTTTTACATAAAAAGCTCTCATTTAAATTAGAACTTGTACTTCTTGAGAGAAATTATATGTATAAGGAAACTTAACATAACTGGTATCATTTGCCAAAAATAGATGGTAAGCACAAATATATCAGAAACAGAAACAAAGTACACTTTAAAATTTTACGTAGATATTGTCGATAAAGGGTCCAAGTCGAAAACCACTCTTTCTTTATAAAAAACAAGGCGGTAAGCTAACGATAGAGAGGTGTTAAAGATACACTAGCCCCAAACTCAGACACTCTCCTTGGCAAAATCAGACAGAAAGAGAAGTAAAATGTGAGTAACGTCCTAATTATGTGACTCAGTGTTATTTAATGCCCTGTCCACGTGGCTTCTAGAATGATGTAGTATATACCAGCTGTACTCACACCTGTGAGCTACTCTGACCTAGAGCATGTCTAGGTGAACAGAATCAGATATTTGGGGCCTGGTCTGACCACCACATTTGTAGGCAGATTCCTATATCCTTACCTATAAGGACAGCCTCATCAGAGTTGCTGTGTTTGCAGAAGCAAGACAGCGTGTGAGAGGGCAAAATCGGTCTGTTCATATTTTGGTAACAGTCGCACCACCTCCCACCACAGTTGTGACAACCAAAAACGTCTCTCCTACCTGACAATGTCCCTGGGTGGGATTCCAAGAACTCTTAGCTGAGAAATGTTGGTTTAACTTAAATCCAAAAAATTGGAGAGGCAGCTTGAGGAGTAAGGAATTTGGCCTCTAGAGAGAGGTCTGACCTTTGTCCTCCTTCTTTGGAGAATTTCCTGAGTGACTGGAATGTCTCTGTTATTCATGAGGGGCCGCACCCGAATAGTTTATGCTAATGAAGTTCCTCAAAGGGGGCCCAGAGATAGTTTATAAACTGTTACCCAACTGCCTGAGAGGGGGCTGGCCCTGCCAGGACCACAAAGACCAACCCTGTGCTCAGAGGCTTTGAGCTTCGCAGCAGCAGCCTGACGTGGGTGGAGGGGAGGAGGGCTGGAGATGGAGCTCAACCACATGGGCAATCATTCAATCAGTCATGCCGAAGTCATGGAGCCTCAATGAAAACTCTGGACAACAAAGCTTGGAGGAACGTCCTGCCTTGGCAATACCACATGCGAATGGCCACACTTGATGTCCGGAGGATGAGGCTCTGAGGAGGACAGAAGCTCTGCATTTGGAACTGCCTGCCTGATTCTGCCCTAGACGCCTCTTCCTTTGGCTGGTTCTGATGTGTATCTTTTTGCTTTAATAAAGCACAATCATAAGTATAGCACTTTCCTGAGCTCTGAGAGTCATTCTGGTGAAATATTGCACCCGAGGGTAGTTGTGGGAACCCCCAAATTTGTAACCAGCTGGTCTGAAGTGAGAGTGGCCCTGAGGATCCCTGAACTTGTGGCTGGAGTCAGAAATCTTGGGCAGACTGGGCATCTAGAAGACTATATCCTTAACCTCCCGTTTGGCTAACTCCAAGTACAGGTGTAATAGGGTCATCTATTTTTAACCATCAATTTTATTAATTTTGTCTTAAAAATCTTTTCTCTGGTGGCTCAGCATAGCTCCTTTGGGAGAAGGGCTGTGTTCAAGAGCTTTAGCTCACTGTAACAGCCAGGAGTAGTTTCCAACACATTAAGTCACATAGGTGTGGTGGAAATAGCCCGGACCTCGGAATCATGACTATAAATCCTAATTCTCTCCCTTTGCTTATATATAGTGGGCAAGTGACTTCACCTTTTTGAGACATGCTGTCCTCATGTGTAAAATGGTGATGACAGAACTTTCATTCGTCCATTCACTAAGTATTCAGGGAGTGCCCACCATGTGCCAGGCACTGAACTGGCCCCCAGGGTACAGCAGTGAACAACACGAGGTCCCTGCCCTCAGGGAGTTCACATTCCAGTAGGAGAGATGGACCACAAATGAACAACTTCAGATGATGAAAAGTGCCACCAAGGAAATGAAGCAGGTAAGAGAAGAGAAAGGGACAGTAGGAGTGGATGTTCTCTTCAACAGAGCCCTTCGAGAACACCTGAGGAGAATCATTTGTGCAAAGGTCCTGAGGTAGGAACAAGTTTGGCATATTTGAAGTACAGAAAAACACAGTCATCAAGGATTAAAGAAAATTAAGCCTACAAAATTAATGAACTCAGTACCTGGCACTTAAATGAAAATTCAAGGATCTTTTAGGTATCTGCATAAATGTGTGTTGAATGTCACCAGAAAACACTCCAGGAATAATACTGATTGAATTCTATTGTGTGCTTCCCATAGATTTAATATCAACTAATGTATGTGATGCTCACAACAACCTCCTGAGGTAGATAATGTTCTCTTCACCATTTTGATAGAAGAGGAAACTGAGGCAAGTGTCTTAAGTGAATTACCCAAATTCACACAACTTTTAAGTGGTAAAACTAGGAATAGGAACTGGGCAGTTGGCTCTCGATGACCGTGCCCCCGACCACTCTGCTGAACTGCACGTTTTAACAATAGCTCCAATCTAAGATCTGGTCTCTTTGTTGCGACCTCTCCAAACACACTTGGGCTTTTACTGTGAATTTCTTATTTAATAAATTTATTTATTCAACAAGCATTGATCAAACACCTGCCAGGTTCCCGGCCCTTGAACAGGCACAGGGAATATAAAGAATGTGGCCCAGCCTCTATACCTCCTGGAGTGCAGGGGTAGAGACAAGGGCAAAATTATAATGTACTATTTCAAGCCTCGAAATGCCATTTAACTGTCTCATGCTTTTCAGCTTGTCTTCCCAACAGGGACATGTCAGCCGAGGCTGTGATGTACAAAATTTATTGCTAGGGTACCTGGACATTTTCATAAACAATGGAAAAAATATTAGTGGCTTCTGAGAAACTAAAAGCTATGGTAGTGTAATTACAAATTTCAGGAAATCTTCAATAGCGCTTAGAAAAGATTCCACTAACCAGGTTTTCTCAGCTGCCTGAATCTTGATTTTCTTCTCCCTGGAGCTTTCTTTATTAGATTTGGCTCATTGGATGAGGAAAAAACCTTCCATTCTTTTTAGTGTTCTTGCATATTATTTCTCCTCTCCCTGCTCCTCAAACTCATACACTTTGACAGAAAAATGCTGAGTCCTTTCCGCAGATGCCACGTGAGAGGAGTTAAGATGTGAATCTGTGTCTTCCTGTTTGACAGTAAAATGGGGTTGTCTGCAAGCCACTCTCTGCTGGCTTATCTGCTGAGACACAGGCCCTGTTGCCTTGGTTAATTAATCCTTGAGATTGACTTGGAACTTGTACATATCTCCTTCACAATCATTAAAAAGGTGTTAACTGATTATTCAGGTATAGAATCTACTCTGTTCTCCAACTTTACAGCCCTCTCAATCTCTTCCAGAAACTCCAAAGGCTCTTTGACCCTGGCCCGGCTTTCATTAATTTTGGTTTGAATAACACATGGGAAGGGAAGCCTGGAATCTATAGATTTCATATCCTCACTTCTGTAACTCAGATCTCAACCTCATATAGTCCTTGTAATTTTGCCTCCCTTTCTATTATAATCCCTCACATTGTCTCCATTCCAAGCCCGTTTTCTGCATGCACACGCACACAAGCACACACACTCATGACCACACACATACCTGTTATCAGGCTGTTATTGGCAGTCCACCAGCCAAACCCAGCCTGAAGTCATGATTTATTGTACCTGCTCATGTGTTTTAAACAGTTAAATTTCAATGTTTTCAGGCAACAGGTGGGCTCTCCAGTTTGCCATAGTCTCCACCCATCTTTATTCTCTGGTTTCCCTTGTTGATCTTACCTGCCTGGCCCCTGGAGGAATTTGAGTTAGCAATCCATAGCTCTAGTCACATTGAACTACTTCCACTTTCCTAACCATGCCAAGCTGTGTCTTAGCTTCCTGCCACTGCACACGTACCTCCATACTTGGACTCTTTTTTCCTTCTCAAGCTGGTAATGATAGCTGTGAATGTGGTATGTGTGCTAACCGTTCTCACAACAGGGAGTGTTGTCACGTCCATTCTTACAGAAGAGAAACCCGGGTTTAGAGAGATTAAGAGAATTGTTTAATATCATGTAGCTGATCAATGGCAAATCCCAGACTAGGAATCAGCTATCAGCTCCAAAACATACTCTCTCTTCTAACAAGTTATCTAGTCATTCTGCCTTCTTCTTCAATACCCAGTTCAGACAATCTCTCCTCTGTGAAGGCTTCTTTCACTTCCCACAGGCATAATCAGTCATTCCCTCTTGAGTATTCCCTCAGCACTATACATAATGTGTCTTTGTGAAGTCATCAGACTTTGTTGCATTTATTTGATTCCATGTAAATATCCCCCTAGATGAATACTTCTCAGACTTGACAGTGACAGACATCCAAGAATATATCCAGAGATTGCCAGGTTTCCTTGAACCTCAATTTAAAAGCCCTACCTTAACAAACAAAACTATATTTAAAAATTATACTTTCCACACTGTAAAGCCACTTAGACTATAAACACATTAAAAACTCCCACCCATACTAGTCTATAGACCTCTTGAAGGCAGGGACCACGCCTTACTCATCTTTGGCCTCATTGCTCACCTTGGGCCTGGCCCAGAATGCAGTTTCTGAAAATGTTAGTTGAAGGAATGGAAGAATGGATGCTAATGTGGGCTTCCTAAGAACAAGGGAGATGTGGCCCACGCTGCCAGGATAAATTAAGCTAAAATGAAAGGCTGACTTGGCAGAGTTGATTCCCCAAGGTCAGTGGCTGTAGTTCACACAGGTCTTATAGCCAAGATGGTTAAACTGGTTTTTACACAGGAGCATTGCACTTCCCACCCCACTGAGGTTAGGCAAGAACATGTGACCTGCTTTAGCCCATACAATGTGAGTAGAAGTGAAATATGTCACTTCTGGGTGGAAGGCTATTTAAGAGCTGGTGCACATTTGACCACACTGACCATGCAACAGTCCAGATGGCAGAGGCTGCCTCTGCCTACAGATCTGAACAAGGATGACACGTGGCAGAGGCTGGAGCCTACTGCTGTGGACAAGAAGCGTGCCTGAAGGGGAAAGACCCCTTTGCTGTGTTAACCCACTGGAATCTGGAGATTGCTACTCCAGGAAAACATATTCTCTCATTCACTTGACAAATATTTATTGAGCACCTAATATGTTCTAGGCACTATGCTGGGAGCTAAGGATATAAAAGTGTGCAAAATCAGATATGGCCTTTGACCTGAGAGAAGTGCAAGTCTACTGGGGAAGACAAATACTTATTAAAGAGACTACAGCGTAACAATGACAGATGCTTTGAGAGGAGGAGCATGAGGCCATGAAACAAACTAACAGAATCAGGTGATCAGAAGACATTTCCCTGAGGAATTCACAATTGAGCAGAGAGCTGAAGGAAGGGAACAAGTAACTAGATAAAGGGTTTGGGGGAGAGGAGAGGCACATGTGAGACAGAGGGAACAGCATGTGCAAAGACTCCAGGACAAGACCCCACGGTTTAAGGAGCTGCGTAAAGGCCACTGAAGCACCAGCGAAACTAACTCAGAACGTCCCACTTTCTCTGACCACCAGCAGGACGGAAGCTGCCAAGTGAGACAGTACAGGAGAAATTACTCAGGACCTCAAGGTCCTAGGAGCTAATTCACAGATGCCAGCTGAGTCCGAATCCGTGCTGCATGTCCTGAATGCCTGACTTCCTGCTTGATTTGTGTGTGTGTGTGTGTGTGTGTGTGTGTGTGTGTAACAGGGGCACGGTATCTAACTGCCTTGGTCCCCAGACGTTTGTCCTTGAAGGGAAAGAGAGAAAAGTAGTATTGAAGCAGCTTCCCTTGATATTGGCTCATAAACCCCCATTTCCCCTCATAGTTCATAAAAACAAAGTGTGGCGGCCCTGACGGCCATTGTCAGCTGATGGATAGAGGCTCCAGTCGCCAGGGCCTGAAAAGATGCAAATGAGAAAGGGAGGAAATGGCCTAATCTTATGAGTCTGCGCACCTTTGGAACAGAAGCCCAGGGGCATTTGAAAAAATGAGACAGGGGAGCAACATTTATTAAATTCTAGGGCTTTCAGATATGGTCCCTTTTAAGTCTCTAACTTCTCTAAATTGAATATGTTAACATTCCCATTTTGCAGATGCTCCTGAGGCTAAACCATACAACAGATAAGGAAACTGAGACAGAGAGAAGTCTCAAAAGCGGTAATGGTCAAGCCAAGACCCAAGTTCAGTTCCATCTGATCCCAAATCCTCCTGGCGTGAAGGGATAAGCTTCTGACAGTGCAAAAGTTAAAGCAGGAGTTAGAAAAGCAAATGCCTCCAGGAGCCAGTGCAGGCAAATGAGAGAAGCAGCCTGGGAGAGACACAGCAGAGGGGGGCCTGGACAGCATGTGTCTTTTTGAAAAGGGACAGCTACTAACCACCTCCTGTTGGTAATTACCATGTGGCACTGAGGAAAGATCTCCTCATATTTCAGGAGAACCCCAAAATGCAGATAATTATGTGAAATCTCCAAACTATTAAAATTCTAGCTTCTAATAGAAATACATACACACATACATACATGCCTACCTCTGCAGGGACCAAAGCTATATCTGAGCCTCATTTAACCCAGTGGTTCTCAATCCAGTGTGATGCTGGCTCCCAGGAGATAGTCGGCAATGTCTGGAGACACTTGTTTGTCAAAACTTGGGGCAGGAGTGCTACTCTCCTCTGCTGGAAGGAGGCCAGGGATGCGTCTAAACATCCCCCCCATGCACAGGATAACCCCCACCAAAGAATTATCCAGCCCCAAGCGGCAATAGTGCTGAATTTGAGAAATCCTGGTTTCGCATGTGGTCCCTCGAGCTCTGATGACTGGTTTAAAGTTTTCTTCACCCAGCTAAGTCTTCTCCAGCTCTTATTACCCCTCACAGCTGTCCTATGCCAGGGATGGCATGATACTTGCTTTTCATTTGGTTTGCCTTGTTCCAGACCTGGGCTAATTCTTGAGTTACACTTGCAAATCCAGCTTAACATTCAAGTGTATAAGAAACAGGAGCAATTCAACTCCAGTCAATAACATAAACAAAGCCTGGTTTAGATAAAGCCCATTACCAGGCCCGAAGTGGCCCGGGGCACCTCTGCTACTGCTGATTAGCCTAAATGCTAAACACAAACCAATTAACACACTCTAAGGCTGCTTATCTCCTGTCACTTACTGTGGAAATAAAGCCCAAGGCTAAATACACATATTGATTTAGCCATTAAATCCAGCATCACTCAAAATAAAACTCATTATATTATTGAGTAAAAACAAAGTCACCTTAGTTTTCAGGATGGGGTATTATTAAGAAATTCCACTTTTACACTTTCCCATTGATTTCCCAAACCGGCCTGAGCACTTCCTTCTACCTGCCACCTTCTGGGTCTTAACCAGCCCCAAGGCTAACTTAGAGAGTGGAGTTTTTGTATTCACCTTAAGAGGATCTTTGCTTTTAGCCCTAAAAATACACACTCATATGGGAACCTTTTTCTTTAAAATGCTATTTCAGCATAGGCGGGGAAATTTTATGCTTGAAAGAAAAGACATTAAATGGGAAGATGAGCTCGGATATTAAGTAACAACAACAAATACAAAAACCACAGGCATTATAATAAAAATGGGTTAACTCTGAACATTAACCATAGGCACTGAGCTGATGCTTATGGACAAAAAAACAGAAATATCTTCCCAGTTCAGGTGGAAACCACTGACTGAAGAGTCTGAAAAAAACGTAATCAGGAAATCACTTTGACCAGGTATTTTAATTTATTCTGTATAACATGCTATATGTCATATCCCACAGTGGGCATTTTACTATTTTGGCAGCCATCACATTTTACCAAAATATTTTAGTCCTTCTAATGGGAAACAAAGCCCCGGTGGATGCTCTGTTTTATTCACCTTCATATCCCACATGCTGGCCCAAGGTGTTGGCACCTAGAAACACTGTTGCATATGTAACGCAGAGACATTGGCCATGAAATGGATGCTTCCAGAAGTGCCCACAGAAGTTAAGCATCTGCTTCTTGTGTTGAGTTTCCCCACAGATCTCATTTAAGGGCTCTTTTACCTTTATTTATGATTAATAAGACTAGACACATGATCTTAACCATGGTACATCTCTCTACCAAATGCTGTCCTTACCACAGCATCTTTAACGGTACTTACTAACCAGTTTCTTCACCAGCTGCTCTTAAAGCATAGTTCTGCTGTGCCTCCTATCAATGGTAAAGAAAGAAGCGTCCTCACTGCTCAGGGAAGCAGGCAGAATCCATAGTCTCTCCTATTTATCCAACACATCTTATTGAGGGAAACCGTTAAACTCAAGAACAGTATTTGTCAGCACGGCAGGAATCACCGCCTTAAGAAAACTTTCTGTAGGGCATCAAGATTACAAGGTGGAATAAACAGGTGCATTCTTCTCCTTTCTCTCCAGAAAGTCCACTAACATGACTGTAAATACACGTTAAGTAGCGTAAATATACACGGATAAACTGAACTTGAGAGGGGACAAGAGTGGGTGCCAAAACTGACTTGGCAGGATGGAAAAAGCTGGAACTAAGCACCCACACTGGCAGACATGAAAAAGGAGCAAGCAAATTTGTTCCAAAGGAACGTGGAAGGCCTGGGACTTGGGGGTACCAGGCACTTGCAAGAGGTGAGTGCATGGCATAAAGCTAAATACAGCAGGATTGGTTAAAAGTCTACTTTTCTTGTCCTGCACTGCCAGGCCATCCCTTCACCCGCTTCCAACCTACCCTCTCAAGTGTCACGATGAAAATACCTTCAATATGAAGAGAAGCAAACACAGTGTTTGGCTCCAGAGGGAACATTAGTCTAGTTCATTCCACTGCCCATAGTGACCAGTTCAGAGATGGCCGTTTTACTAGTTCCAGTGAAAGTCACCCTCGGAACTTTTTTTTTCTTTTAAAGATTGGCACCTGGGCTAACAACTGTTGCCAATCTTTTTTTTTTTTTAATTTTTTTTAAGGATTAGCACCTGGGCTAACAACTGATGCCCATCTTTTTTTTTCCTGCTTTATCTCCCCAAACCGCCCCTGTACACAGTTGTATATCTTAGTTGCAGGTCCTTCTAGTTGTGGGATGTGGGATGCTGCCTCAACGTAGCCTGACGAGCGGTGCCATGTCCGCGCCCAGGATCCGAACCCTGGGCCGCTGCAGCAGAGCGCGCGAACTTAACCACTCAGCCACAGAGCCGGCCCCTCGGAACTTTTGCTGGAAATATTAAGCAAAAGACACATTCCTTCTGCCGGGATTGCTAACCCGGTAGCATCGAGCCTGCAGCTTCTGGTGGTGGTCTTTGCGCAGGGGAGAGCTTGCCTGAGATCAATGTCAACAGGAGAGCCAGTCCAAAAACTAGCAGAGGCAGATTCCTGCAGGGCATTGTTGGAACACCAGTTACTCCGGGATAAAATTAGCCAACGCTTACTAGCAGTTACTCTCTGTCAGACCCTGTTCTAAGAGATTTACTGATATTAAATCAATTAACCCTCATGCAGCCTTATGACGTAGGTACTATAATTGTCTTTGTTTTCCTGATGAGAAGACTGTTTCGATAAGTAAGTAGTGGAGCAAAGATTCTAACTCAGGGTGTCAGGTTCCAGAGCCTAAAAGTTTAAACATTATACTGTATAATCCCTGGTGGTGAGTTCCGTGAGTCAACACACTCGTTTAAGTCAGTTGGAGGTGGATTTCTGTCCCTTCTGTCGGAGAGAGACTTAACCAGTCAACTATCTCGTCTACCCAGAAATCTTTAGTGATGGGAACCTGACAAGCAGAGAAAGACTATTTGTGTAAAAGCCTTAATAAATACTTCTGTGACTTGTTTTCAAGTAAGGAACTCTAGCGATGCATTTGGGCAGCTAAAGTCCTTTCTCTGGAAACGGAATAATCCAATTCTTGTGTTCTTTCTAAAGGCATATGTTCAACAGCTCTTATTTCTGGATAGCCCCCAACACCTAGGCCCACCTTTCCACCATTCGCCTGGATTTGCCAGCTACTCAGATTTCTGGTCAGCAAGGAATTTAAGTCTTAACCTCTTCCACTATTTCTGAGTTATTTCCTCGATAATAAACAAACTAGGACTTTGCCCAACTTGTCCCACTTGGCTTCATGAGATATATTTCAAGCGTGGTAAATTTTTATTGTCCCAGGAGCTCTGGAGTGATCCATAAAAAACAATGATCCCAGAGTCCTCTCCTTTTTCATGCCTCCACTTTTCCTGAGGAATTCCAGCCGTCCCCAAGGCTTTATGACCACCTACGCCCTGAGGACCCGCAAACTTCACAGGGCGTCTTGACTCTTCTTCTCAACACCATACCTCTCATTCCAATCTCCTACTCAATACGTGCAACTGGAAATCCCTTAGAGGCAACAACGCCAAAACAACCTCATTCTCTTCCACGTTGCTCCAGAAGCTCCATCCACCCACTTCTCTACCTCTATTTCAGTTCCGCTAACGGCATTATCATTCACTCAGGATTCGACAGCAGACGACTTGGCTTTTTCATCATCCTTGCACCGGCTTCCATGTTCAGTTAGTTACTAAGTCCTGACAACACTCCCTTAAATATCTCCCAGAGACAGTCTCTCTTCTCTTCCCCTTATTGTTTCTCGGCAGAACTATTGCCAAGAGCCCACTAAATACCCTCCCACCTCCAGGTCATCTCCATTCTAATGTGCCCTCACCATCGTAAACAGCACAATCTCTCTTTAAAAGGTGTTTTCGATTTTTAGAGAAAAGGGCACAGCAGATACAAGCAGTGAGGAAACCCTTTCCTGAATTCCCTTTAAAATGCCCTCAAACAACCAATAAGAGCATGGTGTGATATCTCTGCCAACAAGATGAAATCAATCGCGTTCTGAATCAGGGCTGAGTTGACCTTAATTGCAGTGTCTTTTGAAATAGATTTAAAAATGTATCGTATATCACAAGCTTGTTGAAAAACTTCAATTACTTTGCTATTGCCTAAAGAAAGACAAATCCCAATATATTTTTAAACGTTCTATTTGGAAATAATTTAAAACTTACAGAAAAATTGAAAGAATAAAAATATTACGAAGAATACCTGTATACGCTTTACTCAGATTTACCTATTGCTAACATTTTATGTTACCATTTGCTCTATGTAAATATTCAGACACACCACACAATTATTTTCCAGAACCACTTTAGAGTATGTCGTATATATCACGGCCTTTTACCTTTAATAGTTCAGTGTGTATTTCTGAGAATAAGAGGTGTTTTTATGTCACCACTGTCCAGTTATCCTCTTCACTAAATTTAACACTGATTCAATACTTTTATCTAATCTACCGTCTGAATTCCAATATCATCAATTGACCCAATAAAGTCCCTTATTGCAGTTTTCTTCCTTCTAGTACAGGACGTAGTAGATCACAGATTGCATTTAGTTGCTGTGTCTCTTTGGTTTCCTTTAATCTGGAACATTCCTACAACCTTTCTTTATCTTTTATGACATTGACCTTTTTTTGTAGAGTCCATTTTTTTCTTTTAAATGGAACTTTCCTCATTTGGGTTTGTCTGATGTTTCCTCATGATGAGATTTAAATGAACCATTCCCCGACTGGATGCCACATAAGTAAAACCCTGTCCTCCTTAGGGTGACATGTCTAGGAAGCCCAGATATTTTCAATGTGGCATTCAAGGTCTCTAAATTTTGACTCTTCCTAGAGTCCACACATTCCTCCTTTTGATATTACCCATGAACCCTGTCTGACTGAACACCTAGGGATCAGCCGTTGTGGAATGTGTTTGCCTGTCCAACATCCATTCCTTTGGGGAACGCCCCCCCCAACCCTGAATTCCTTACTAATGCTGCTCAATCTTCATTTTTTCCATGGGGTAGATCCCACTTCTGTGGTTCTAGAGATATCATCAGGGACCAGGAATGGCCAATCAAGGTCCTTCCTCTCCTTAGCCACAGAAATGCAAGGATGGGCACATATCCCAAGGTGAGCTGTCCTGGGCTTTCTCCGGACTTCACAGGATGTACCTCTTTTCCTCAAGCCTTGTGAATTATAAGGAGTGCATGTGTGGATCTGTAGAGGAAGGGCAGCTTATTACAATACAGAGAGAGAGGATAATAAGGGAAAACATAGCTACAACTTGAAGTGTGTGTGAAAGAGAAAAAGAGAGGACGAGATATGCGATGACATCATTTAAGCAGCTGATTGCGTCATGCCTGAATCCTTCATTAGCCAGGACTTTTCAGTTGCATGAGTGGGTAAATTCCTGTGTGGATTAAGCTAACTTGTCAACTGCAAGAATCTGACTTGATGCTCTTTTTTCATACTGGCCTGTGTTGCTGAAGTCCAAGCATGGTAACAGACTCAGATGATAATACACACACTTACTCTTCAACGTTGTGCACATTTATCTACAGAACAGATCAACATTTCTTAGATTCTGCGTTCACATATTTCTGTAAACACTGTTCAGCTTTGCTCATGATTAGTCAGGTAGAAGATGTAAGTACATAATTATTTAAAATTATACTTTAAACAGAAAGTTCAATATGAATTCCTGAGAACCCCTAGGATGCATCAAAGGAGGTCTCAGAGGAAAATTCATAGTTCTAAATGTTATGAATTTTAAATTATACAAATGAAAATAAATTATACCTAACTCAAGGAAAACAGATGGCAGCACTTTCCAAAGATCAAAGCAGAAATTACCCGATTATGAAATAGAAAAAAAAAAGTTGAAATGATGAATACAACTCCAAACATGGTTTTCTGGGGAAAAAAAATCTGTTCACTTAATAAAGAGAAGAAGAACAAATTTCAAATTCTCAATATTGAAGAATAGAGAAAGAGTCTCAGACACAGAGGCAATCCAACCTTGCAAGAAAAAGTACATGCCTAGAAAGCTTCAGAAGTGAATTCTGTCAAATCTTCAAGAAATAGAAAAGTCTTATGTCATTTAATCTGTTATAGAACATTCTTTTAAAGCATAATGTGATAAATGCTCACAGAGAAATATTAAAAACTTATCAGGGCACTTCAGCAGGAGCATTTTTCTACTTCTCAAAATTAGACTATGGATTCATCAAATGGATGGGAGAGGGACTTTCATCCCAGGCAATGGGAATCTGGAGGGCAAAGGCTCGGAGGGATGAATACATGGAGGAAATAAATATTCATCAAATGACACAAGCCTGAAAAGAATGAAAAAAGGACTAAATGTCAGGACTAGGAATGGAAAATAGTCCAATAATCTGGAGTGATGGAGCTGATTCTAAAAATACCAAATATGGTACTAAACTTTGGTAGATAAGACCGAGAAAGTAGTCACGTCTGTGATGTCAGTTATTCAACACTAACTCAAAAGGACTCAGAAATATGATGTGGTTAGCAAAAACGTGAAGAATCTTAGGTTATACTGCAAAAGTATACTGTCTAGAAAGAAGATGATGATAGTCTCCCTCCACAGTGTTCTGGTCAGTACACTTTAATATAGTACTCAGTTTTAAAGGAATATTAATTTCTTAAAAAGAGAGAGAACATATCCAGAGGAAGACTAGGATAATGAGGAGTCACTCGGTGGAACGTGTTGTTTTGCCGATTCTCATTCTTTAGGGAACAACACTTCATTTTTCCTTAGGGAATCATCTCTCCCATCCCCATTCTTAGCCCATGCTGGGCCTTAAAATCAGCCAGAGCAATAGGCATATAATCCAGGCATGTCCCATCACAGTTTTATCCTCTGGGCAAAAGCGACTGATTAGTTTTGAGGCTCATGATCACCAAATCAGGTCAGGACTTCAGTTGGAACTATTAGGAAAATGTGCACTTTCTGTTTGGCTTGCTGCATTGAGGGGACGTAAGTCTGGGGTTACTAGAGGACAGTGTGGCCATGAAGCCAGTGGAGAAAATATCACAGATGGAGAGAGACAGGTTCCTGATGTCATTAATGAGAACCTTGGTCCAATCGTTCCTGAAGCCAACATGAACTTTTCAGTTATTTGAATTTACAAATGTTCTTTACCTAGTTTAAGTTCAGTTTCTGCCATTTGCCACCATAAGATTTCTACCTAATTCAACCTTAAAACATGTCTTATGAGATACGAGTAAAGGAACTGTTAATTTTGAAATTGAAATGGCACATGGACATCATGACTGCTCTCCTTAAACTCTCAAAAACCATTTCATTGACATCAAGAACAAGGTAAAGATGCTCTGCACACGAGCATTATTTTTCATTTTGGGGGAGGTTTTATAAAATACAATAAGACAAGAAAAATAAATGATTGCTGAACTATTGTAAAAGAAGAGAAAATTTTTTTATCTTTGCTGATACGATTATAAATATAGAAAGTCTAAGAGTCTACAGACAAAAACCATTTTAGCAGCAGTTAGCTCAGGGCTAATCTTCCTCAAAAAAAACAAAAACATTTTAATTTGATAAAGTGGCTGGATGTAATATAAATACACAAAAATCAATACATTTCTGAATTGAGCACTCAGAAATAAAAATGGGAAAAACACATTCATAAACATGATAAAAGCTAGGAAATATTTAGAAATGCATTAAATGCAAAGATATGGGAATTAAATGAAGAAATCTATAAAATTCTATTTAAGAATATGAATGTAGATACAGTAAGTGGGAAGATAAATGTCCATGGATGGCATGACAACGTATTAAAATATCAACTATTTGAAAATTATCACATTAATTCAATATAATTTCAATTTGGGTACCAAACTTTTGTCAATTTTATAAAATGATGGTAATTTTCATTTGGAGAACTAATTTCCCCAAATAACCAAAAATACAATAAAGAAGAATAGTGAGGAATGACATGCCTTGAAGGTATTACAACATATAATGAAATTATCATAATAAAAACAATGCAGTATTAACATAAATAAATAAATAGATGGGGGGGTGAACCTTGAGATAAATTGCATTATAGATGACAATTGTAAATAATGAAAAATGCCAGTAACCAAAGCATACTTTTATTTAACAAATAGTGTTGGCACAACTGCCTTTTATCTGGGAAAAAAATGAAATCTGTTACTTTATGCTGTATATTAAATTTTAGATAGATTAAAAATCTAAATGTAAAGAAAAAATAATATAGTTAAATCCTATGTTATAATTTTAAATGATATGCATCTCTCTAGATATTTAAACCACACAAAACAGCTCTAAAATTCTCTCCTAGTACTTTCTCTTGTCCTCAGTCTTATCCCAGCCCTCTGGTAGAAGAGGACGGGTATAAAACAATCAGTCACACAACAAATTAAGGATTCTCCTGAGAACCTAGGAAGGTATCAGGGTAGAATGTTACCACCACCAATGTCTGCAGAGAATTGCTATAAACAACAATTAGAAAGCATTTTCATCCCAAATCTTATCTGGTCTCAGATCACATTTCTTTTTTGGTTCTCAGCAAGGAAAGAATTTCCTGTATCATTATTTTTACTGATTATCTCCTGCTCCATCTTATCTACAAATATACCATTTTTTATAAGGAGGAAGAACAAATCAACTAAAGCAACTACGCTTCTTACTAAGGTAACACACCATTGCTGTTCCAATACATACTCCTGGGAGAGTCTGGGAAAAATGGAGGTGGAAGCATCAGAAGAGAGTAAGAAAACTCACACTTATTGTTCACCTACTACATGCAAAATATTTTTGACATCTCATCCAAACCACAAGCAGAGTAAGTATGTCATTCTTCCTGTCTCATAAATAAGGAGACTAAGGCTCAGCAAGGTGAAATAATTTGCTCAAGGTCATTGTGATAACTTTCTTGATGAAGCTTCCTGACTGTTCTCTCCTTTCAGGACTCTTGATTTCTCTTTGAGAAACTATCCACCCCCATTCTGAGTCCTTGTGCATCCAGGGATGCGCACATGGCTGAGGCAGAGCCAATCACTGTGTTTCCCTCCCTGGACACAGAGATTGGTTCAGAGATAGGCAAGAGACCTAGCAAATGCTACCTTTGAACTCTGCATATACATAGACTGATAAATTCCTCTATTTACTTAAATCACTTTACATTGGGCTGCTGTCCCTGGTATGGAAAATGTCTTGATTAACCGAGTCACCATAGAGCTAAGAAATGATAAAGCCAAGATATAAACGTCTTTCTTCTTGACTCCAAAGGTCATGATCTTTCTACAAGGCCCTGTTTCCTGGTAAAACACTCTTAGCTGGAGGAAAATAGTATAATTCACTCAAGAATCTGCTGTGATACCTGACACGTCCTCAGCCTGCTGTGAACTCTACACTGTCTTTGATTAGTGAAGAACATTCTGGGAAATTTAATGGAAATGAGATGTCAATTGTACTGAAAAAAACAGTGATGTCTAGGGGCTGGCCCCGTGGCCGAGTGGTTGGGTTTGCGCGCTCCGCTGCAGGCGGCCCAGTGTTTCGTTAGTTCGGGTCCTGGGCGCGGACATGGCGCTGCTCATCGGACCACGCTGAGGCGGTGTCCCACATGCCACAACTACAGGCACCCACAACAAAGAATACACAACTATGTACCGGGGTGCTTTGGGGAGAAAAAGGAAAAAAAAAAAAAAGTGAAGTCCAGTTCCCAAGGATTTGGCTTTATTCAACAGGTGCATGGTCCTCAAGCAAAAGAACATGTTAACATGGAAAGAACAATGGGCTCTGAGTCAAAAGAAAGAGAATTCTGCTTCCACCATTCAGCTATGCAATTTGAGTCAAGAGGGTGTACTTTTCTGAACTTTAATTTTTTCTCTTCCTCCTGGCAGAGCTTTTGTGAGACGAAAATAAGATCTTGGCTATTAAAGTACTTTTATTTATTTTTTTAATTGCAAAGGGCTCTAATGTAATATTGTTAAATGTTGCTGGGGTATCTGGGTACAGCTTAGAGTTCCAGTGCCATTATTACAACAGATAATCACCAAGTATTTAGACCCAGCATTAAAAACAAATAACATATTTAAAGAAACGAATATTGGTTAAAAAATAAATAAGTAGGATCAACTTAATTGCATTTACTAATAGAAGAAATTCGCTCAAAGGCAGTCTTAGAAAGATAAAAATGGTGACTAGAAAATAAACACTGTATATCATGTTCTCTTTACAATATCGTACGAAATGGTAACCTATGTAGATAACATAAGATAAAATGGGTAAATAGAGAGAATAAGTTATAATAAGATTGAAAAAATAAATCTAAAAGATTAAAAATACCAAACAAGACTACATAGAACAGAAAGAAAAATATGATAAGGTAATAATAGGAAAAAAGAAGATATCATACAGCTAACGGAGTTGAATAACGTACTAAGAGGAGCAGAAGGACTCAAAGCCAGGCAGCTCACTGGATCTGCTGGCGGTTACCGCGTGGACGGTGTGTGACTGGTACCAGGGGTTTTATGTCCCATATCCCATCTATCCTACCAATAGCACTGCAAACCAGGATCAACATTCCTATTTCACAAAGAGGGAAGCTGAGGCCCGGAGTGACTAAAAGATGTGCCTGAGGTGTCACAGTGCGTGGAAGTGCAGCTTCGACGGGAACGCCGGTGTTGGGGTTTCTAGAGCAGACTGGCTTCCTTCCACGCGACCCCTGAAACAGCTGGGGCTCCCCCTCAGCGTTTCCCCAGGGCTGGTGTTTGTCGTGGGTGTCACTGGGATTTCAAGAGAGGACTGATATCCTTAGGGCATGAGGTAGTCTCGCAAGAGCCAGGGATCCACCACCCATCCTTTCAGTTACAGCCCCATTTGCCCCCACCGGAACCGTGTCTTGGACACGCGCAGCCCCTGTGCAGCTGGCGTGGAGTGCCCGAGCCCGGCCTCAGCCAATCAGCTTATCGCATTCCCTTCACAACAGCGAGTGTTCCAGGGACAGCAGACGGCTGAAGCCGGCCAATCAGAGCCAGGGGTCTCAGATGGCAGGGCTTCCATTTGAGCTTAGGTTGTCACTCGCATCCCACCCCATCCTGCGTATATGGTCGGGACTTCAACCGACAATAGGAAGAATCACAACGGCGAGAGCCATCCACCCCACAAGGGGGAGCACCTGCCTGGGAATGGGCCACATAGGGTGCAAGATGGAGCCAGGCAGTGGAGAAAGAACCACCATTCTGCTGGCACTGCTTTACCCTCAGTCACGCCAACGCGAAGGCAAAATGCTCCCCGCACCTTACAAGCGCTTGAGCTGGCAAGCCCGGGGATTCCTTCCTCACAACCTAACATTTACAGAGACATCCCCTTGAAGCCTTAAATCGCTGTGTGAGAAACCATGAAGGAAGCCAAGAACAATTCTCACGCCTAGCTTCAAAGCCCTAAGATGCTGACTCTCTGGGACCACGGACGTCACTGTCAGACCACCAAGGCACGAACTAGGAGCCGCTGGCATATCTCAGACTACTTGGATGCTTGCTTTGAGGACTAGATATTTTAATTATGTGGCTAAGAAGAACACGGGGTCCCTTTTGTGTTGGGTTTCAATAGAAAGCGTCAGATAAACCTGGATTCAGACATTAGCTTTGTCACATACTAGAGACACGAGCCTTGGGAAGTTAGTGGTTCTGCCCTACAGCTGTGCCTTGGTACATAATATTCCCTCTACCTGGCACACGCTTCCACCCCTCTTCCACCTCCCCTGTTTGCCTGGCTGAGCCCTGGTCATCATCCAGATCTCAGCTTAGACATCACTTCCTCCAGGAAGCCCTCCTTAACTTCTCACCCTAAGGTCTAAATGAAGTTTGCCTTTTCCAGGTTCCCAGAGAACCTCCATTCTCTTCTTGTCCCAGCACTTGTTTCACTATTATAATCATCAAAAATAATCATAAATATCTAGTTCCCCCACCAGAATAGATGCTTCCTGAGGGCAGGGAGTGTACTATAGTATTCACGATCTAAGCCCCGTCGTGAACTAGCAGGGTGCAAAAGTTTTACTGAATGAGCAAGTATCTCAGTCTTTCCATTTCCTCCTCTGTGTAATGGACATCACTGTAGCCAGCCTCACAGGACTGCTTGGAGATTTAATTCAGTATGTAGATAGCCCAGCACACACCTGGCACACAGTAGGTGCTGAATAAATGTTAATTCCCTTCTACTTCGTTTACCCTTTCCAAGAAATGTGCGTGTTAAGGACTCATTCTTTGCTAATCAATAACTTGATATCCCTGAGTGCCATTAATAAAACTAATAAAATCCTCACTATTTCCTCAAAAGACCAAGGCAACTCAGGGGTTGTCAATCTCAGCTTGACAGTAATTCCTGGGTCACACTCACCGTGGAAAGCTCTTTTTCTCTCAGTAGCTGTCAACATGGAATAAAGTGATTAAAAGTGTTAAAAATCATATATAATCAATGGCGCCAATATAAAACTTAATGCCCCTAATATTTCCTCAGAGTTGCTACCTTTTCATTAATTGAAGCAAGAAATGTTCCACTTAGTTAAAATAGCTACTTAGTATCCTGCTCATAAACACATCTGCAGCCCAAGTTCACTGGTTCAGTGGGTTTAAATTAGTTGGTATCAATGTTATTGATGATACGAGGATTCAGAGCGCATGCTGAGGCTGTGAGGAGGGTGATGCTCTGGGCTTCCGTATTTTCCGCAGGCACGGACTCGGGGCTCTGCTGGGGTGTGCTGGTGAGCTGACCGCAGGGTCTTATAACAAAAGCTACAAGGACCACCACCACAGGCCACCTGATGGAGACCCTGGAATCACAGTGGATCCTTTGCTGCAATGAATGGAAACTGATCCTGCTGTGTGCCTGAGGGAGAACAACACTGTTATTGAACATCTATCTTATATACGAGGCAAGGCAGAGCCCAGTGGTTAAAGGCACTGACTCCAGAGTCAGGCAGCTTTGGGTTTCAATCTGGCTCTGCCACTCCCTACACATCCTTGGGCACAGCACTTAATCTCGCTGAGCTGCTGTCTTTATCTGCAAAATGGAGATAGTAACAGCACCTGAGTCCTGAGGTTATTGTGAGGATGAAGTCCACCTGTCACTTAGCACAGCGCCAGGCACATGCCAAAGGTTAGATATTCTCCTTTTCCTAATACATGTGTGATGTCATTTCATCTTCACACTGGTCCTATTAGATACGCATTATTATCCCACTAGAAGGTTCACTGGATTAAGAGCCAAAACATCTGGGTTCAAAAGTTTTTTAGACTGGCCAAAATCCAGACCACTGACACCACCAAATGCAAGTGAGGATGAGGAGCAGCAGGAACTCTTGTTCATTGCTGGTGGGAATGCAAAAAGGTCCAGCCACTGTGGAAGACAGTTTGGCGGCTGCTCACAAAACTAAGCATACTCTTACCAAGGACCCACCAATTGTGCTCCTTGGTATTTACGCAAAGGAGCTGAAAACTTATGTCCACACAAAAACCTGCACGTGGATGTTTACAGCGGCTTTATTCATAACTGCCGAAACCTGCAGGCAATCAAGATGTCGTTCCACAGGTGAATGGATAAATAAGCTGTGGGACATCCAGACAATGGAATATTATTCTGTGCTGAAAAGAAATGAGGTATTAAGTCATGAAAAGACATGGAGGAAGCTTAAATGCATATTACTAAGTGAAAGGAGCCAATCTGAAAAGGCTACATACTGTATAATTCCAACTATATGACATTCTGGAAAAGGGAACACTACTGAAACAGTAATAAGATGCGTGTTTCACAGGGTTGGGGGACTGGGAGAGAAACAGGCAGAGTATAGAGATTTTTTAGAGCAGTGAAACTATTCTGTATGATACTACGATGGTGGGTATATGTCTTTAGAAATGTGTCCAAACAAATTTATGTTGTACACAGAATGTACGACACCAAGAGTGAACACTAATGTATACTCTGGACTTTTGATGATTAAAAAACAAACCTGTCCCAGAGATAAAGTAGCTGTGTCACCTTAGCTCATGCATTCAATCTCTCCCAAAGTCATGTTCTTATCCATAAAATGGGAATAAATAACCCAGGTGAGGTCACTATGAGTTTAACTGAGGTCATGCCTTAGAAAGGGTAAGGGGACCAACAGGTCACTGTTAGACCCAAAATAAAAGGCACCCACAGTTCCATGGGGCCTCAGCTTGGGGAGGGCACCTGTTTCAGGAGGCACAGCCTGGGGCTGGGAGACCTGGAGGCAGGCACAGAGCCAGGGCTGATGGGAGGAAGCTGGAGGTGTTTACATTCCTAATTACAGGAACCAAGGCTTCAGCACAGCCAGGTGTCATTCCAACAGACAAGGTTAATAGGATGTGAACGGGCCTAGCTGCCACCACTCTGCTCGCGGACGACAGGTGTGGAGACGAAGTCAGATGAATTAGCCTGCAGCCTGGCCGTGCTGGTCAACTTCAGCTGTTTGGAGGCACAGATTAAAATTCAGTCTTGCAAATTCTACGTTTCTCCCAAAACCTCCTTGTGGTTGCCTTAGGTCTGTTCCCCAGAAAGGGGCCGCCACGGGGAGGAGTGTGCAAGTCAGACATTTGGCCAGTGGCCTCAAATGCGGTCCCCTTTCCCCCTCCAATGGTGAACTTCAGGAAGGAGGAATGTACTAAGAGCACCAGCTTCAGAGTCCAAACCCTGCCTCGTGCAAGGTGTGTGAACTGCTGCCAATCATTTAACCATTTTGGAATTCAATTTCCTCATCTGTAATATGGGAATAGTCCTTTTAGGGTTGCTGTGAGGATAAAGCACTTACAGGCACATAGGAATCTAGCTCAATAAATATTAGTGAAAATTATTAGCAGTATTGCTTTAATGGGCTACCTGGGCAAGTTCTGAGCCCAGGCATCCATCAATTTGTAGTCCACGCCCTACCAGCCGGCAGCCGCTTTAACTAGACCGATTAACAGCCTGTTTCTGATCAATGATTTATGGCTTATGTTTCCCTGTTAATGAAATGTAATTGCCAAGCCCGAGATGTAATGCGGCGGCAAAACAAACCACCATCTGAAAATTACATCCCGGGTCCCATAAGTAAAGCGGCAGCAACATGCCGGAATGCCTTATGATCAGAGGGAGCGTCACCAGGCCTGGCCTTCGAGGCGCTTGTTCTGTTTGAAGGTGGAAGAGGTACTCCTCGCCAGTGTATTCTTCTCCATAAAAATTAACGCTGTAACAGGACGCCAAATGGCTTCAGCTAATGTGCTTTTGAATGTGGACTAAATTTTATTCATAAGCATCAGTGTTAGGACTAAAATAACATTTTTATGGACACTGCAAGCATAAACAGCAGTGCTGACTGAAACAGGACTGCCGCTGAATTGACTTGTTTCCCTCCACGTGGCTGCTCAGACAGCAGGGGACTGGGAACCAGAGACCCTGGCTGTGGGTCTCTCTTCTGGTCTCTCCTGTTTTGTGACATTGGGGGCAAATTAACTAAAAACGAAAATGAAAACAAAGCACTCCTCCTAACCTTCAGCCTCATCCTCTGTAAAGTGGGGTAATAATACAACTGACCTCCCAGAGATATTGTGAATATTAAGCTCATTTATTCATTCATCCATAATGCCAGTTTCCAGGCTTGGTTCTGGGCACACGGAAGTAATCAAAACAGAAACAACTGCTTGTGTGGAACTTACATCCCAGTGGGAGAAGACAGACACTAGGAAATGAATAATTACATTGGATGCCACGTTAGGGAGAGGTAACTGTTACTGAGAAAAATTAACTGAAAGAAGGAGACTAGGGATGCTAATGGGCAGTGGAGGATGCAGGCAATTTTAAATAGAGTGGTCAAGAAGGTCATACTGAGAAGGTGACATTTAAACAACCTGGTGGGTCTACATACATCAGGACCTGAGCAGAGAGCCAGACTCACACAGTAAATATCCAATAGATGGTAGGTATTGCTGTTCCCAGGAGAATGGTATGAAAATACATATATGAGAGAGCTTTCAAAACGGCAGAGCTGTATAATCCAGATCAGTGGGTTAATGTGTGTGAATGACTGAGTAGACTTCTGACACCCCATCCTGCAATCAAGAGCGACCCTAAGATGGATGCCGTGGGCAGGAAAAGCTGCGTTTGACCCCAGGAAGGCCAGAGGGTCCTGGGTCATGTGTTGAACAACAGGCGCCCTCCTACCTCCTACAGCGTCCACATGTGGTGGGCGCTCAGCTGTTGGCCCAGAGACTGAATGAGGCCAAGGGGTGTGGAGAGACAAGGAGGGGCCTTGGTTTCCCCAAGAGCTACCTGAAGTCCTAAGGGCTTTTATGGATGGAGGAGGTTGCTACCGTGTCATTTTAGCCCTTGAATTTCTAGAGATTCCTGGAGTTAAACATCCTGGATTGTGATTTCCCCTGTCTGGAATCAGAAGACCAACATTCAAATCTGGGCTTTGAATCTTCTTAACTGTGTGATATTGAAAGATGTCACTTATCCTAAAATGTGCATGGTGAGAGTAGCTCATGAGTCACAAAACCAGTACAGGGTAGAAGTGGGACCTAAAGGCAAGTGTTTCTCACTAAAAACCCCACACTGACATGGATTTGGGATGGTGGGAGCACAGCTCTGTTAGGACAAGGTAAGACTCCACACGATTCAGCCCTGCCTTAGCTATCTAATTGTCTTTCCCCCCAACAAAGGGCTTTCTGATAAGAGGAGGGCCATGTCTCTGGATTCAGAGCACATTACACGTGTTGCTTACCTTCATCTGAAAGGGGGGAGTCAAACTAACCTCATGTCACTGAGGGAAATAAAAATAATATGTTTATCGAATATTAATGTGACAGACACAATGCTAAGCACTCTCTGGGCATCACTGGCTTTAATTCTTTTTTGTTTTTTTTTTTTTTTTTTGAGGAAGATTAGCCCTGAGCTAACTGCTTCCAATCCTCCTCTTTTTTGCTGAGGAAGCCTGGCCCTGAGGTAATATCCTTGCCCAGCTTCCTCAACTTTATACATGGGATGCCTACCACAGCATGGCTTGCCAAGCTGTGCCATGTCCGCACCTGGCATCCGAACTGGCGAAGCCCGGGCCACCGAGAAGCAGAAGGTGCGCACTTAACCGCTGTGCCACTGGGCCGGCCCCCACTGGCTTTAATTCTTACAGCGAGGTGGTACTATTATTCCCATTTTTCAGAACAGGAGACTGAGCCCTGGAACGTGAAGATTTTGCCCAACATCACACAGCCTGAAAATGACGATGAAACTCAAGCATCCGCCTCCAGAGACTGTGCGATGACTCTCGACTATCCATAGACCTTCGAGGAGCTCGATCACTTGTGGGCACACAGCAGGGACCTAATCAAGAGACACTAGCCCTAACCTTTCTCTGAGGGCAAACCCTCTCCTCAGTGCCCCTGCACACTGATCCTCTTCCCACATCTAGGTCTTTGCGAAGAAGGGGCTCCCTGCCTGAAATACCTTTCCTGTTTCTCTCCTCACCACAATACCCTCCATGTTTATCAAGGCCAAAGGGAAGATCTACTTCCTCCAGGAAGCCCACAGGGATCACACCGGGACAAATGGGTTAATCTGAAACTCCAAATATTCTATCTGTAGTGAAAGTATGTTTTTTGTTTTATTGCCTGCCTATGTCATTAATCACTCCTTCTGGAAGTAACCTCCAATTTTCTTTTGAGGGAGCCAGCACATCCAAATTATCAGTCCAGGTGATTTATCTGAAGCTCAACTCCAACCCCAGGCTCCAAGAATGAGATACCACCCAACCTGGGCCAACTACCGTACCTCAGGATGTTTGTTAAACCTATGTTGGGAAATAGACACAATTTTTATTCTGGGGTGGACAAGCTGGTAGGGTGTAGACCCTGGAGATGCCTGTGCCCATCTTTTCCCTTACTGAGGAGAGACTGGTTAAGAATCAAGAATAAAACAAAAGGAGATATATACCCAATGGCATTATTTGAACTCCTTGATCCAGCCATATCTGAATCAGTTAAGTGTTCCAATACATGTATTCTTTTCTCCTGAAGCCATTTTGAGTTGAGTTTCTACCACTTGCAACTAAAAGACTCTTAATGCACACACATTCTTCAACATTTTAGCCCTGCAGACTCACCCTTTCGTAATTTTCTATTACAAAGAATGTATTCTATTACCCCAGAGATCTTATAGGCTCCTTAAGGACAGCAGCAGATTCCTTTTCTAAGGGACCAAGAACTTATAAGAGAGTTCAGGGTACTTTGTGCCTGATCACGTTAATTAAAACAACCTGGTTAGCACCTATGGCACTATGCACAGAGATGGGGATATAAAGTCAGGTTCTAATACTGATTCTACACTTTACTAACTGGGTGACCTTGGCAAAGTCCTTTCATCCATCTAAGTCTCAGTGTCCTCATATAAACTGGAGAAAATAATAATGTCCAGGACTTTGCATGTAAAAGTGAAGTGATCAGACTCATTTCTTGAGAAAGGCAAGCAGTTTCTCCCTCTCCCTTCCCTTTTCCTTGGTCCCCAAGTCTGTCTGTATCCACACAGGAAAATGTACCTACTGTTCCAGGCAAGTGAACGAGTTGGAATGAATCTGCCAGCAGACATGTCAGCTCTGCTTGGAAACACAGTGGAGGCCTGCTGGACTGGCTCACGTCGCACAAGAGGAAAAGCAACATCACCCCCTCCCACAAGGGCTCCTGCGAGAGTTCAAGGCATGATGCTTAGGGAACCCCTCTGGAAACTGCCAATCACTATATGGATGTGCCTCAGAGAATCAGGGAATTAAAGGGGATAAGCTTTCTGTAGGTCGGCAAGGGGCTACGGATCCTTCTCAAAGGTCAAAGGAACCCAAGTACACACTCTTCTTCACTGGCCCAATAAAATGCCATGAAATGCCAAAAAGTTCATGGGGTGCATTCTAAGTGTTGGAAACAACACTAAACATTTAATATATGTTTCTAACCATCACAATTTATTCAAAAGACATGCACTCAGTCCTGGGTAGATGCGTCTTACCGGGGGGAGGAGGCCAAAGAAATGGCCCCAGGAAGCTCAGACTAGAGGAGGAGGCTGTACCCAACTGCACCAAGAGAGGCTGTCCGGGGTCCTGAGTGACGCCCCAGGTAGGAGATGCCGTCAGTCCCTGTCCACACTAGCCGTACCAGTGGCTGAAGGGAGGTGGTATACAAATAGACAAGCTCCCTCACCTCTTGGGTGGGATCACCTTGAAGATCAAGTTCTCCATTGGCTCCCAGAGCTCCCAGTGGGATGATGAACCCACAGTGGCAACCTGCCCATTATTAGATGCCCTCCCTGGCTTTCCCCACTCTCTCTAGTTGGATGCTGGGGTTCACATGGAGCTTCATGCACACTCGGCAAACCCCGGGGGCAGCTCTGACGGGAGGATCTTTCCTGGCATTCTCCACCATCGACTCCAGTGTTGGCACACTGCCCATGTCGCTACCACAGATGAAACCAAGTAGCAGCAATGAGTGAATAATACACTTGCCTCATCTTTATTAATATGTATTGAGGTCCATTGAGTGCCAAGTGCTGAACCACACCGTGCAATAAATATTAACTCAGGACAATGACACGGATCATTACCTCCGAAATGAAGGCGGATATTATCCCCAGATCCCATAGCTCGGAGGAAGCAACTCAAGGGGGTTATAAGAACACGGTTTAAAAAGAAAGAGAGCCAGAAAGCCAGTGTCTTCCCAAGTGTCTTCAGTGTCTTTCCAGGCTCTCCCAGGGCATATCACCAGCCTTGTCCTTCCTCTGCAGTCCCAGCCGCACCCAACTTCTGGGTCATTCTTGAGCGGGCTCGTTTCCACCCACAGTGAGCCTTTGGAACTAGCTTGCTGCTATGGCAGGCAGCCTCTAAGAGCCCCAGTCATCCACGCCTCCTGGTGCTCATGTCCTCATGCCGCGTGGAATCCCCTGGCCTTGGGTGTAGACTCCACCCTCTGACTCATTTCTGGCAGAACACGGCAGACGTGATGAGATGTCACCTCTGAGATGAGGATGTGAAACTCTCACTTCCCTCTTGCTGGCACTGTGGCTCTTTCACTCATTCACTCTAAGGAAAGCCACACTGAGAGCTGCCCTGGGGAGGTGTCCCTGTGGCCAGGAACTGAGGGCAACCCTCCAGCCAACAACCAGCGAAGAACTGAGGCTCTCGGCCCAACAGCCTGCGTGGAACGGAATCCCACCAACAACCATGGCAGTGAGCTTGAAAGTGGCCCCTCCCCATCTCGAGCCTGAGATGACCACAGCCCCAGCTGGACCCGGAACGCAGCCTGCAGACTCTGAGATGGAGGACTCGGGTAAGTTATGCCTGGATTTCTGACCCAGAGAAACTGTGAGCTAATTCATACATGCTGTTTTAAGAAATTTTAGGATAATTATTACACAGCAACAGATAACTAATATAGATGGCTTCTCATAATCTTCAGTGTCGTCCCACCTGACACGGCCAGGCGAACAGTGCCACATCTAATGCTGTTACCAGTTCTACTTCTCCCAGTTTCACTTCCATTAACACTACAATGCCTGGTGCCAAGGAAGTGCTCAAGAAGTACTGGATGCCACCTGTCTTAGTCTGTTTGGGCTGCTCTAACAACATAGCACAGACTGGCTGGCTCATAGCCAACACAAGTTTATTTCACACAGTCCTGGAGGCTGGAAGTCCAAGATCAGGGTGTCACCATGCTCAAGTGAGGGCTCTCTTCCAGACTGCAGACTTCTTGTTGTGTCCTCACGGGGCAGAGGGGTGAGAAGTTCTCTCAGGATTCTTCCTAAGGGAACTAATCCCATTCATGAGGGCTCCACCCTCATGACTTCATCACATCCCAAAGGCCCCACCTCTTAATACCATCACCTTAGGGCTTATGGTTTCAACATATGAATTTTCAGGAGACACAAACATTCAGACCTTGGCCCTACCATCATCAACACCATCATTATCATCAACATCATCATCATCACCGTTGTTACTTAACAATCATTACTGTGAAGAGGCTTCTGTGTATTACGGGTAACAAGCCCTTTACCTACATTATCATATTTAAACCTCACATCTGATCTTTTCAAGATGCAAATCTGACCCCCAACTCCGATGCCCCCATGTTGGCTAAAACATCTTTTTGATTTTCCAGTTGTCTTATGATGTACATCGAAATCCCTGACTTGTTCTAGGCATCCTTCCACTCTCCCTGTGTCAGGCCGCTGGCTTTGAGTTCCTCCAAAGCCGCTTGCTTCCTCCTGCCTCAGGCTCCCTACACCTGCTGCCCTGTGTGCAGTGCCCCCTCCCTCCCTGTGCCTCCTGTCTCATGAATTCCACCTCTGAGGTCTCTGCTCCAGCTCTCAGCTCCGCGTGGCTTCAGCTGACGCCTGCCCACCCCAGGTTAAAAGGCCTGTGACAGACTTTCACAAGCCCTATACATCTCTTTACAGATCTTTCCCAGAGCTGATTTTCTTTATTTGTTGATTCTTTGATGAATTTCTATCTCCCTCCCTGTACCCTGAACCCCATGAGGGTGGAAACTATAGGTGCCTTCTTCCTTGAACACTGTAAATGCCTTGTTGGTGTGCCATTTTTCTCCAGCCCTTTCAATAGGGCTGCACAAAGTAGGCACTCAATAGGTACTGAATGAATGAGGCAACCATATTTTAAAAATGAGGAAGCTCAGAGAGCTTAAGTAACTTACTCCAGATCACAATGCTGATAAATGGCAAAGCCAGATTTGGACTCAGGCAGTGGAAGAGTTAGGATCTTTATGTAACCCTTGCACATAAAAGCACTGCATTCCTCAGGCCTAAAATGTCCCTTTTCTTGATAAACTGGAAGCCACAGAAAGGAGTCTTCCTGGACTCACCTTAAACACCTGTTTCTTGAAATGTCCCAAACTGCAGAATGTAAGTATCTATTTGCCCTGGGCTTACTTACCCCTGGGTCATCTTTTCTGTGAACTCAGAATGGTTAACTTCTCCAGACTTTAGACTATCTTTTCTGGAAACTGACAACAATGACCTAATCTTAGTAGCACTACCGTCCCTGTTTCCCACCCTCCCTCCTCATGAACACATAACATCTCTGATAACTGCCAGGAGTCTAGTGTGATGTGAAATCAGGCTTTCTCCCCTGCTACAGTGGAGAGAAAGGTTTCTCTTCTCTCACTGTTTTCTGTCAATCTCACTCTAGCACAGTGGTTCTCAAAATGTGGTACCGGACTAGCAACACCTGTGTTACCTGGGACGTGTTAGAAATGCAAGTCCTTGGGCCCCATTCCATGCACTGCATCGGAAACTCAGCAGGACGGGCCCAGCCATCTGTGTTTTAACAAGCTCTCTAGGTGATTCTGGTACATGCTGGAGTTTGAGAACCACTGACTGACAGCCAGACTGTGTGATTCAGCCTATACACTTTGCCTCCCCAAGAAAAGCTTTTCAACAGAAAGTGAGTCAAGTTGGAGCTTTGAGAAAGAAATGAGGCATTAGGCTTAGGATTTGTGGCTCACTCTCAGAGCAGAGAATAAAACCAAGATGATGGGTAAAATTTAGGAAAACGACATGAAGGAATGAAAATGGAGAACTATGCCTTAGCAAACGGAGCTTCTAAGAGGAAAGGAAGAAACAAATGGACACCTAAAGAATAGCCAGAGAGTACGAGGAGAAACAGAAGAGTTGTGTCTTATTATGGAAGCTCTGGGAGAAATGAACTTGAAGTAGGAGGACCCGCTTCCTCCCCAGGCTCCACCTCCACCATGACCAATTTGGCGATCTCAGGCCAACAGCTTCGTGTCTCTGGAACATTTTTCACGCTCCGCCATTTCCCTGACATCACTCTCTGCAGAACTACAAGCATGCATCTCAACACTCGACCTCCAGTCTTGGTACATCTCCTATTCTCCTTGAACTTCCTATCTCCCCCAACCACTGCTACTCTAGCTTCTTTGAGACTCTTCCTTCACATTGTCTCAGGTCACCTGTACTGAGCGACTCTTAAGTGCCGGGCACTTAAGTAGGTATTTTCACATGTGTCATCTCATCGAATTCCCACAGCTACCATGCCATGTAAGCACGAGATATTCATTTTGTAAACAAGCAGACTGAAGCAGAGAACATTCAAGTGACTGCCCAGTTTTGTAGAACTGGTCATTGGTGGCCCAGGAACGTAAATCCAGTAGCCTAATTTGAGCCAACACTCCTCACAGCTACATTCCACCTCCACAGTATGATGCCTACACCGCACTAAGACCCTCTACCCCGAGATTAAGAGTCTCCCCCTCAATTGATGAGGCTGGGAGTTCAGTTAGCAGAATTTACCTGGTACACCTTGCCACCTTGGCCCAAAGCTGAACTGCTGTTCCAGTTCTCTATGAAACATGCTGTGTGTCTCACTAGGATCCTGAGTCACTGTAGGCTGAAGATAACAGAAGCCATGCCGCCCCCACGCCCCCATGTCATCCTTTAATGAACCTTCAGCCCTGAAAGCACCATCTGTGTGAGTCTATTCCTCCGGATTTCCAGAAACCTGACTCACAGACTGGAGAATACTGTGTGTTACACAGTATGTACATCCCACTTTCATCCATTCAGTCAACACGCTTTGACGGAGCCCTGACTACATATATACCAGACTCTGCTGCGGACTGGGCAGTCAGAGCTAACTAAGAGTCTCTGCTCTCCAGGGACTGTGGCATCCACCACGAATTATAACACACACAGGTGACTGTGGCCAGAAAAACAGTAAAAGGTTGTTTAGAGAGCTCATAAAAGGGAGTGATTACCTGAGGGAGCAGAGGAAGGCTGCTGAAGGAGGCAGAAAAGGAGAGAGGAGGATTCAAGGCACAGGATGTGCATTATGAACACACGTGCACTGCGTGCAAACTGCCGGTCGAGCCTCGCCCTGCAGGTCTGACATGCTTCCTCCCATTCATTTTGCACAAAATCCTGGGATGGAGGTCCTGTTATCATCCTCTTTCTACAGCTGAGATGAAGCCAACGGTCACGTAAAGCAGGGAAAGCAGTCCCACCTCTTTCTGAAACCTGGACATGCTTAGGGAAGGGTGGAAAGGTTGGTGAGGCTGGAGCACAGGGGGCTATGGTGGAAAGAGAGCCTAAAGAAGGAAGCTGGGCTGATGGTGAAAGGACTGCAACAGCAGCCTCATCGTCCTGTCCTTCCCTCTCCCTTCCTCTGCGCATTTTTCTTCTAGCACTTACCATCACACAACGCAGTACATATTTCATCATTTATTGGTATCATTGACCTCCCTCCACTTGAATGGAGCTCCGTGAGGGCAGGGTTCTTGCCTGTTTCCTTCACTCTTGTATCCTCAGTGCCTAGAACAGTGCCTGCTACCCAGCTGGTGCTCAATAAATATTTGTGGAATAAAGAAGAGATGGTTGCAGACTAACAACTAGGACTTTCAGGTAGACACAGGTTTCTAAATGGAGACTGAAAGTTTTAAACAGAAGGGCCATGATCGATTTTATTTTAATAAGAGAGCTGTGGCTGGGGAGGCATTTGCCTCCAGAAAGTAAAGCCAGGCACCTGTTTGTGACAAGGGAACGATGGCTGAGGCAACAGAGTCAAGGTGACCCTACACAGGCTGCCAGATGTTCCTCCAAATCAAGGGCTTATCAGCACACATGGTCTGACTTTTTTCTGGGGGTTTTGGAAGGCAGAGGGATGGCTATTTGTCAAAGAACACCAGGAAATCGGGAACCCAGCTGGGTGAGTGAAGAGCACAGAACACAAAGAAAGTGGGATACCCTCAGTTCATCTCCCCTAACATCCTCCTCCAGCCTCAGCTGTGTCCTGGGCCAAGCAGGATGGTCCTTATTCTTCTAGCAAAGCTTTCCAGAAGGTGGGGTGTGTAGGCACAAACGAGGGCCACTGGGGAGACGGATGGAAACCCCGTGCATGTGTGGGCATGTGTGTGGAAATATACAAACACATGCTGGTGTGCACTCATGTACATTCTTCTAAATTCCCAGGGGAACATGACTGCAGCTGTTGATGAGGTGATGATACCAAGGGTCACTTGTTGAGCACTAACTGTGTGCCATGGCCAGGCTGAGCATGTTCCATTTATGAGACAGGTGTCATTATCATTATCCCCATTTTGTTAATAAGGGATTGAGGCTCCAAGACCGGGCAGTTACTACATGGAGAACCAAGACTGGGAGCTGAGCTGTCCTGCATAGACTGCCTCCCCGTGGGGGCTTGGCCCCTTCATTTCAGTCTTTAATGAAAAGCCCCACTGTCACCTGTAGGATGAGGTGGCAGAGGAAGCCTGTGGACTCTGTGCCCTCCATACAGCAACTCTGGACAGACCACAGGTGAAAGCCCTCTGCTGCATGGGCCCCTGCTCTGGCATTTACCAGGCTCCCTCTGTGGGCCTGGGGTGTGCTCATGGAACAGAGCTTCTCTGCCCTGTCATCTGCAAACAATTGCCACCACCGTGCCACCCTTAACTCTCCACTACAGGGGCTGGCAAACTACAGTCCACAGGCCAAATCCAGCCACTTCCTGTCTGTGTCAATAAAGTTTTATTGGAACACAGACACACCGATTCATTTCTGTATCATCCATGGCTGCTTACAGGCTACAATAGCAGAGCTGAGTAATTGCTATGAGACTGTATGGCCAGCAAAGCCTAAGATAGTTACTATTTTGCCCTTTATAGACGAATTTGCCAATCTGTAATCTACTGGATAGTCCTCAGGCTGGTTGAAGAGAAGAAGGAACCAATATTTTTGAGTACCTACTTTTTGCTATGTCTTTAAAAACTCCTAAGAGAGTTTTTATTTCTTTTACCCAAAGCAAAAGTAACAATCCTATTCTGATAAAATTCCATGTTGAAAATTCAAATTAAAAAAACTGATATTGTGTGTGTATATATATATATATATATATATATATGAGTGTGCGTTTATATGAAATTACTTATCTTCTGAATTTTCACCATCCAGAGATAAACATTGTTAACATTTTGTTGGACACCATTCCAGACACACATAGACACATGAATATATGTGTATAGATTTACATGTGTGTGTGTGTATATATATTTTCTACATAAACAAGATCATGCTATACATGCTCTTTTGTAACCTGCTTTTTGCATCGAACAATATATTACAGAACTCTTTCCATGTGAATGAATATAGATATAAATAGGCTAAATAAAAGCAGAAGAAAGAAGATAGAAGCAAAATTCAATAAACTTTTCTTTTCATAGAAGAATGATAGTGCCATTAATCTCATATATTCATTTAGCAAGTATTTATTGAGTGGTTCCTACATGCCAGGCTGGGAACACAATGGAGAGAAATACACCTTGAGCCTCTGTCCACTTGTCTTATAGTCCAATGTGGGATACAGACATTTATCCTAATAATCCCATAATTACATCAGTTGCATGACGAAGATGCATAGCGTGCTACGTATGATTAATAATCTAGCCTGAGGAAGCGATCTAAGCTCAAGTGTGGAGTATGGGGAGGTGAATTGAGTATGTGTTTTTTTTTATTTTACTGCTCTGACATCCTGGGGCCTTGCTGACGCTGGAAGGGACTGCCCCTCCAGGGGTTGGCTAATTCCTAGAGTTAGCAAATGACTCACCCTGGAGCACATCTTTCATATGCAAACCAACATGGGCCCCCCTAGCCCCCCACTACCTCTTACATGCCCAGCCACTATCCCTCTGCCCTAATGACTCGAAGGCCAGGTACCAGACAACCAGGGACAGTCCTGCCGAAAGGATTCAAACTAGCCAATCCCAAACTTGCTAAGCTTGCCTACACCGCCTGCCTCATTCCTTCCTCTCCGTGCAATCCACAAGAAAGGCTCTCACCCACGTTTTCCCCTCGCTCCTTCTGCTTCCTGACCCACACTGATGTTGCTCTGTGTGGCCCTCCGCGGTGTGCCCTGCCTCCTGTTTCTAGGGATCTGTGAGGATAAAAACTTCTTCCTTCATGACAGTCATTTCTATGTCTGTGGATCTTACCAAACCTGATTAAAATAAATCCCGGGTACATTTTAAAGCAGCAGGAGTCTGTCAGGTGGGTATGCGCAAAAATGGGGAGCTATTGTGGGATGGCAGATGGTTCAGGGATGCCTAAACCTTGGTGGATGGTTCTGACCATTCCACTGAACTTCTGTTGCCAGGATCCACAGGAGATGGTCACCATGCTGGGTACAAAGAGCATCCAGCAGCGGCTGGCTTCGTGGAACCACTGTTTAATACACTGTGATAAATGGTGTAGTCAGGAAGTATGCGGTGTTCATAGTGCAAAAAGAGGGGGACTTGATCCTGCCTCACAGGAGAAAAAGAGTATCAGAGAAAGTCTCCCAGACAAAATGACACCCACATGGACTTCCAAAAGGTACGGAAAAGTTACCCAGGAGAAGCAGGAAAAGGCGAGGACGGGTGTGTCCCAGGACAAGAGCAGACAGCATGACGTGTTAGGGAATTACTGGGCAAAGTGCACAGGAGGAGTGACATGGAGGAAGCTGGAGAGGACACAGGGCCCGGAACATCACACCTGTGGTTTAGACTTCATCCTGGAGACAACCCAGAGCCACTGAAGTCTTAGGCAAGGAGCAACAAGTCTGATTTTTGTTTTAGAAACACCTGCTGTGTGGAGAACGGATCAGAGGAGGGCAAGACAGCAGAGAGGAAGACCAGGAAGGAGGCAGGTGGGATGGTCCAAGGGAGAGTTAATGGGGCCTGAAGTGGCAGCAATGGAAACAGAATGGAGGAAGCAGATTCAAGAGAGTGGCTGGAGAGAGGATGAGGGTCAAGGACGACATGGGGTTATGATCTGCACCTCTGGAAGGTGGTACCACCATCCACCGAGGAATGAGCCACAGAAGAGAGGAAGCCAGTCGCAGGTGAGGAGAGGGGAAGTGCCAAGTTCAGTTTCAGAGTCTTACAGGACATCCAAAAAGACATACCCCACGGAAAGCTGCAAGCAGGATCCAGAGCTTAAGAAAGATGGCAAGTCGGAGACCTCATTTAGACACAGTTGTACACTCTCTCCATCACTATCATTTGGTACGTATGTCTCCAGGTCCTGATGTATCTCATTCAAAACTTCTTCCCGGCTTTGCCTGAGCCTTGCTGTGGTTTTTTCTGCCTTTTTTCTACATTTTCTGTTTCTAATCCTGAGGAAGTCAGTCATGCAAGACATAATGAGAATGCTGAGACTTGCCTGTGTTGATCTGAATTTTGGCACAAGATTCATAAAGAGAATAGTGACTTTTATGCTCAGATGAGGAAACTGAGGTTTGGCCAGGTCAGAACCACCCACTGGACCAAGAAAAGACATGAGATATGAGCTATATATATGTGTGTGTATATAATACACAGATCTTCTTTGACTTATAATGAAGTTAACATTTTGACAAACCCATCATAAGTTGAAAATATCGTAAGTTGAAAATGCATTTAATACATCTAACCTACCGAACACCATAGCTTAGCCTAGCCTGCCTTAAATGTGCTCAGAACACTTACATTAGCCTACGGTTGGGCAAAATCATCTAACACAAAGCCTATTTTATAATAAAGTCTTGAATATCTCGTGCAATTTGTTGTGAGTATCTCAGTCTTCGCCCCGGGATCACGTGCATCATACTGTCTAGAGCTAGCTTGGGAAAAGATCAAAATTCAAAATTCCAAGTATGGTTTCAACTGAATATGTGTCATTTTTGCACCATTGTAAAGTTGATCAATTGTAAGTTGAACCATTGTAAGTCAGGGGACCATCTGTATATATATTTATTTATTATAAGGAATTGGCTCACATGACTACGGAGACTGAGAAGCCCTAAGACCTGCAGTCTGAAGACCTGAGACCCAGGAGAGCTGATAGTGTAAGTTCAATGCAAGTCCGAAGGCAAGACAGGACCAGCATCCCAGCTGGAAGACTGACAGGCAGAGAGGGAAAATTCTCTCTCCCTCTGCCTTTTGTTCTATTCCTGCCTTCAATGGACTGGATGAGGCCCACCCACATTTAGGGAGGGCAATCTTCTTTCCTGAGTCTACCAATCAATATGTTAATCTCATCCTGAAACTCCCCCACAGACACACCCACAATAATGTTTAGTCAAATATCTGGGCACCCCATGATCCAGTCAAGTTGACATGTAAACTTAACCATCACTGAGGGGAACTATGGCCCCAGGCCAAATCTAGTGGCCATCTAGTGATAAAGTTTTATCGTAACACAGCCATGCATAGGGTATTACCTATGAGTGTTTTTGTACTATAGCGGCAGCGTTGAATAGTTAGAACAGAGACTATATTGCCTGAAAAGCCTAAAATATTTACTATTGAGCCCTTTATACAAAAGGTTGCTGACCCTTTCTCTAGAAAATACCTCTGTTCTTTTTTCCAATGACTGGAACTCCTGAGACTGGGAAAACCAACTGTCATTGTCCCAGCTTACTGCACATTATATGGCAATCCACTCTCCCATCTTTAATTCAAAGCTAGCTTTGGCTGACACAGTACTAGTTAGCAGTTACCAGGCTTGAGTACCTACTGCGCGTCAGACACAGTAAGGGCAGCCTCACTCTCCTCCCACCTTCTCGCATGGTAGACATTTTCCTCACCATTTTGCAGATGAAGAAATAGAGGCTCAAAACTTTGAAGGTACTTGCTCGAGGTTACACAGCTAGTAAGCGATGAGGCCAATTACACACCTGGGTCAGACGCTCTTCAAAAGCCTTGCTTTTTCCACTCCAATCTGCTGACCTCCAAGAAAGAGGGCTCAAGGCCAGGGGGCAGCACTCTGTGTCTGACGCCAGTGGACACAGCAGGGTGCCGCCTAGAAGAGCTTGGAGTTCCACTTCCTCTCCACAGAGGAGTTGAATCAGACTGTCAACAGCTGTAACTGCTCCTGCTTTCATTAAAGAATACACAATGTCCTTCCACTTTCCCTTTATAGGCTGAGTATCATGGGACTGGGGATTGAAATTCCGAAGAAGCCAGCAACTGGCTGCAGTGTTAACAATTTGGGCATGGGGTTCTCAAAATCATTCAAGGGCAGGTTCAGAAAACTTGGATGTGATTCTCTGGGGGAAACTATGTAAAAAGAAAGAGACTTTGGGTTGGATAATAAATAACTGGGTGTAAAGACCTTTTAGGTCCTGGGGCTCTGTTAGTATCATTTATCATCTCAGTATTGACAGGAAACCAGTTGGGCCATGTTGAAAGAATTAAGATACAGAATGTGATGAGAATTTAAAGGTGAAAGAGAGCATGGTGTGTTCAGAGAACTAAAAAGTTTCAGTCAATTGGAGCACAGAATGCAGGTAGGGAGCAGCAACGAATGAGGTGGGAGACAAATTATTCACATTTACACAGGGCAAGAGAAACAAACGCATTAAATGGCTATGATGTACTGAGGATGTCCACACAAATTAGATTGATCATCCTAGTCATGCTCCAGCAAGTATGTGAGGTGAGAATTAGCCCTTATTTAAAAAATGACAACTCGGACAATACATTACAAAATCGTGTTCGTATAATAATAATAATAATGATGATAATGATAATGATATATGCTAACCACTTAGTCTGTGTCAAGCAACAGGCCAAGTTACCTGCAAATATCCGCTCATTCAATCGGCCCAAGACCCTGAATGAGGGGTCAGATGCACACTGCAGTCCATGGGCCGAACCCCACCTGTGAGCTAAGAATGGTTTTTACATTATTAAGTGGTTGGAAAAAAAACTAAAAGCAAAAGAAGGAGATTTTGTGATGGGAAAATTACATGAAATTCGAATTTCAGTGTCATGGAATAAAGCGCATTGGAACACAGCCACGCTCATCCGTTTACGTGTCTGTGGCTGCTTTAGAACCAGAACGGCAGAGGTGGGTGGCTGCAACAGAGAACAGATGTCCTGCAGAACCAAAAATATTTACTATCTCCTGTCCCTTCAGAATTTGCTGACTCTAGCCCAGGAGACAGGTATGCACTCCTGTTAGACCCAGTTTACTGGTGGAAACAGAATTTTAGGGAGCACCCTCTCTGGCTGTGTTTCAGAGCTGGTAAGCAATAGAACGGTGGTTAGAAACCAGTACTGGGATCCCAGACACCCCCTTCTAAATAAGCCCCCACACTGCCTCCCACCGACCGCCCCTGCCCATGTATGTTTGCAGGACGCCCCAAAACTCTTCTGAAGATTCGGTGATGAGGACAGTCGAGACATAAACTGACATTCCTGGGGAAATACAGGCAGGACACTCCAACAGATAATTCACAAATGATCAATAATGGTTTGTAAAAAAGATAAATGAGCCACTTGTAATAAAATAAATGCAATTAAAACAAATAAATATAATATTTTAAATTATGAAGTTAAGATTTTAAATGATGACGTTGGAATACAGGACAAACCTGTAAAATTCACTGCTGCTGAGGGTATGGTTTTCCAGATACCCTTATACACATTTGGTGGAAATATAAACTGGAACAAACTTTCCAGAAATTAAACTGGCAGCATTATTCAACTTCTTCCCTAATGAAACCAGACAAGTTTCTTTTATTTAGTTCCCTTTATTTAATAGTTCTACCTCTAAGAATCCATCTTCGATAAATGATCTGAGATGTAAAGAAAGACACTGTTTATGCGAATCATGGAATGCTATTAATAAATACAGGTGGTCCACTCATAGGTAAATAAATTATCTTCCTATATCGTACTACTCAGCCCACGTAGCCATTTTTTAAAATCATGTTTTTGAAGCTATTTAATGTGTGAGTTTTATTCTGGGTGAGATCAGAATCCATAGAGAGATCTGACAGAGAAGGGACATTTAGAAAGTCTCTCTCCCCGCCATGCAAAGAATAAGTTGGGGGCGGGGCAGATCACCCGTTAGAAGGCTACACAATACTCTGGGGGAGAAATGATGCTGGCTCAGACCAGTGTGGTTACAGTGGAAAGAAGTCTTCTGGATATTTTTCAAAAGCAGAGAAGACAGGATTCACTGCTGTGTTACTGGATACACATGGTGAGAGAAGAGGTCATGGATGATTCCAGGCCTCTGACCTGAGCAGCGGGGTGAATGGGAGCAGCTCCTTACTGAAATGGGGAAGCCAGTGTTGGAGGACGTTTGGGAAGAGAAAGGAACAAAGAAATAAGCATTTGGTTTGGGTACATTAAGTCTAAAATTATCATTATGGTAATTTCATGTGATTCTATAACTTTGAATATGTCAGTGATCTCCTATTACAAGTTATTTAAGGACCAGAAATGTAAAAAATTTTTTTCTGCTTTTTGGTGAGGAAGATTGGCCCTGAGCTAACATCTGTTGCCAATCTTCCTCTTTCTTTTCTTTCTCCCCAAAGCTCCCCGATACATAGTTGTATATCCTACTTGTAGGTCCTTCTAGTTCTTCTATGTGGGATGCTGCCTCAGCGTAGCTTGGTGAGTGATATGTAGGTCTGCGTCCAGGATCCAAACTGGTGAACCCTGGGCCACCGAAACAGAGCATGCAAATATAACCACTACACCACCAGGTCAGCCTCTACAATTTTTTTAAATGGCAATTTTTCTAATCACAATTTTTTGTTAAGGCATATAAAATAACACATTCATTATAGAAAATTTGGAAAATAAAAAAAATACACAAAGGAAATAGAAATTGTTTGTAACGCCCCCTCTCACAGATAACCACTGTTATATCTCGCCTGCAGCCAACAAATCCCATGCTGTGTTTTTGGAACATGGTCCTCAGTCACTGAAGGACCCTCAGAGGGGAGAGTTTCTCTGTCACCTGAGCTTTCAGAATCCAGCACCTTCCTTTGCTGGCTTCTCAGTCAGGACACATTTTCCATCCTGAAATCCAGACTGAAGGACCTCTCTGGAGGAACTTGCATCATGTAGTTTCTGAGCCTCGATTTCAACATCATTTTCATGTTGTCACCGAGGCCTTCCCAGGATGTGGTCCTGGAAAGTGGCCAGGCAGCTTCGTGCCTCCATGCCCTGGGATGCTACCCGGGACACCACAGAGGGCAGTTAGAAACGGCTTGAGCACAAACGGTCCTGGAGACCACACAGGGCCCTCTGATGTCTCACCAGATCTAGTGTCAGATACAGTAGTACCAACTAATGGCTCGATGACTGATAAAATGGTATTTAGATAAAGACAGCTCAGAGAGATTTAAAGGTGACTTCTCAAAAAGAGAGGCTGACAGATTATGGAGAAAAATGGAGAACATATAAATTTCAAATTCCTTCAGTCGTGGAACAAGTATGGATAAGAGCCTCGTCTCTGGTCAGAGCTGGGCAAGGAGCTGAGGCAGGTCTGAGCTGGCCCCTGCCCTACGAGCAAACCATCTTGTATGTGTAATCCTCAGGAAGACAGACTTTTCCATGCCTCTGAGAGCTCGTTTGCTGAGAGGGAAGGGCCACTTATTAAGCATTCAGACACTGGCGCTCCAGCAGATTGTTGAGGCCATGGGCTATGAAGCCAAATAGCCTGGGGTCGTGCTCTGCCAATTATTAGCAAGTCACTCAATGAACCTTTCTGAGTGTCAGTTTCCTCACCTGTAGAATGGGGATGATAAAAGCCCACAAAACTGTTGAGTTCTTAAGAAGTACTCAGTAAATAGTAGCATTTGTGTGTTTGTGTGTGTGTGTGTGTGTGTGTAACTGTCAAGTATTCAAGGTCAGCAACATCATCCCATCTTCATATGAGGAAAGTGAGGTGCAAAGGGTTAAATGATGTGCTCAAGGTCAGAACAAGGCACTGGGATCAGACTCATTAACATTAGCCCTGAGTTCTTACGACTGTTTTCCAGGAGCCAAGCAGTACTCAGACTGGGCGGGAGAGAATGGGGTCTCTTACGGGCACAACTTGGAGAAGGGAATTGAAGGAGAAATAGACTGGCTTCTCGCGCTGGATTTCCTTTCCATTGGATTGTTGTGACCAAGAAAGATAACCTCTTTTCTGAACTTTAATAGGTAGCTCCAGAGCCTTCCACCTTGTGCCCTCCCCTCCAGGCCATACAGCTATCCTACGACATTGCTCAGCTTAAAAGTCCTTCCTGGCTTCTCACTTCACAGGAGAGGGACTCCACACTGCTGTCACAATCTGGCACTAACCTAATTTTCCAACCTTCAAGTGTCCTGCTTTCCAGGCAAACTGAGCCATTGCTAATCCCTGTGCACATCCAGGGCCTTCCAGCTCTGCCTCCCTGCCCTCCCCTGACTATAGGACAATCATTTTCTACTCTGTGGTCTTTGTTTTTCAAATGAACATCCATCCCCCAGGGCGCTGGGCGTTCTTTGAGGAAGGATCCACTTATAATTCATGTGCTCCTAGTTACACCTCTAGTAATTCCACTAGCAATGAAGATGGGGACTTTGATATAGTAGGCAACAATGAATACTTGTTGGAAAAAATGACATAAATAATAATGTTAGTAATAACAATAAGCTAAGAGTTATTAACTGTGAACTATGTCCCTGACACTCCTCAAAATGCTTCACATGCATAACTCATTTAATCCTCACAACCTCTGTGAGGGGCAGCTTCCGACAGGCTCCCGTGGATCCCTCGCACCTTCTGGCAGTCACACCATGTCTAATCCCCTCCCCTGAGTGTGGGCTGGACCTGGTGACTTACTTCTAATGAACAGAATACACAAAAGTGATAGGATGCCACCTCTGAGGTTAGGTGACAAAAGACTAGGACTTCCGGCTGGCTGGCACTCTCTCTTTTCCTCTCACTTGCTCTCTCTGATCATCAAACTGACACGCCGCGAGCTGTCTTACGTAGAGAACCACATGGCGAGGGACCATGGGAAGCTCCTGGCCAACAGCTTGGGACTAACTGAGAGCTGGAACTCAGACCCAACCATCGGAAAGCAACCGTATCCTGACAACACCGTCTTGACTGAGCTTGGAAACTGACCCACCTCAAGCCTTCAAGTCAATGCAGCCACAGCTGAGCCCGTGACTGCAGCCTTGAGAGAGGCCCAGAGCCAGAGGACCCACATGGGCCGTGCCTAAGCCCTTGACCCACGAAAACTGTGAGATGGTAAATGTTTTTCAAGCCACTGAGTTTTGGGGTAATATGTTACACAGCAATAGATAGCCAATACAACCACTTAAGTACTCTTACTACCCCATTTTTTAGATTAGTAAAGCAAGGCCCAGAATGGTTCAGCAATTTCTGCAAATCATGCAGCTCATAAGCAGCAGAGCCAGGATTTGACCCAAGGCAGTCTGGCTCCAGAATCTTCACTCTCGGTCCCTATGCTATAAGAATGGAGGGATGAACAGTTGGTTGGTATTCTCCTTTCCCTCGCTGGAGGGGCCTGGTGCTCACCCCTGAAGGAGCCAAGGGAAGTGGCAATCTCACTATTAACCTCATCAAACTGTACCATCAGCCCAGACAGAGCATTTTACCAACAAGTAGCCTCTGCAAGAGTGTCCACGTCTAATGCCTGGGTGGGAGGCGAGCGAACAAGGAGTGGGAACAGATTGCATGAGGCAAGGACAGATGCCATAATGCAACAGTGGCAAGCCGCGTATCTCACCATATGAAGTTAGGGTATAGGTAACTATTCTCCATCTCCCTCAAAAGAATGTAAAGTCCTCAAGCAAAGAATTTCGTATTATTAATTTTCACATCCCTAGTGCCTCGTAGGGGCTTGTTGTATAAAGGGTGCTGGTAGAAAGGGTGTCATATAAATGGCGTCCCTATTAAAGGAATGATTGAGTGAATAAATGAAACAAAAAAATGAACGAATGGATGGATGAATGAAGTGAGTTTATGATGACATGGATATATTTAACCATGAGCTTCTTTAATATCTAATTCATGTATAAAGTGATTTTTTTCAAAGGCCAAAACACTTCCTTCACTTTAAAACAATTAGAGGAAGGGGAAAAGGAAACTAATATTAATTGAGCAATTATGATGTTCCAGGCCTTGTCCTCAAATTGTGTTTAATCGCCACAACAGTTTGACTGTCCAATTTCCATTTTGCAAAGGGGAAACTGAGGCTCAGACTGCTCATGGGTCTGCCCAGAGTTACACAGAGTGCCAGATATCCGAATCCGTCATTTCAGACTCCAAAGGCCATTCCTATGCTGGTCCCGCCATTCATGCCTGCTAGATGAACGGGTTGGGAAAGGGAGGGTGCCCATGTTTAGGATGAGAGTCCCCCGTCCGTCTGTCGTCTTCGTCCCCCCTCTGGCCCCCGGTCTGTCACCGACAGTGAGAGTGCCGTCCATTTATGCGTTCAGTCCACAGGACTGCCACTGCAGCACTGCTCCACGCTCTGGGGGCAGCACATTTGCTTGGGGTTGGGGCTGGGATGGAGCTCTGCTCCTAGGAGCTCAACACAGGTGCCTGGACTCAGAACGTGTGACCGTGCTGGCACTCACACTGAGTAATCAGCTGGTTTTCCCAGGCTCCCAGATGATCTGAAATGGTGCCATCTGCTCCTTCTCAGTACATGGCAAGCTTAAGTTCAAGCTCATGCTATGGCAAGCCCTTCATTTCCCTTAGGCAAAAAGAAGGGAAAGGGCACGAAACTGCAGTGTCTGCAGTGTGCCAGCCTGGTACATGCACACTGCCTCCTTCAATAATGGCCTGTGCTGCTGAGTTACCACCACGTTCATTTTATGGAGGCGAAGCTGACCCTCAGAGAGGCGAAGGGACTTGCCCCAGGTCACAGCCAGGAAAAGAGGAGCTGGAATGAAATGAGGCCACCCAGCTCTAGAGCACAGACTCTTCACCCCACTGCTGCACTGTCCACTGACTGCTCTGCAAAGCACTTTTGTGCACATACACACACACACACGCATGCACACATGAGCATGCTGCCACTCCCACCAGCTCTGCACAGGTAGACTGCAGGGCTCCCACCAGGGTCCCCACCAGCCCAGGAGGATAGCACTATTTCTGAATGAATTCAGCTAGAAGCCTCCATATGGCCAGGATCTCAGAACCTCCCTGTCTCAAATATCTATTCCAGATGGAAAAGTGCCCCAAACCCTGTGTTCCGAAGACTTTGGGCCCATGGTGTGGAAGCACAAGAGATGCTCTAAAGGAACACTAAACCAGTAGTAACTCACATGTGGATGTGGCCGGTATATAACGTAAGTGATGACTAGCAGTAGTAACTATGATCACTAGCACTAATAAGTAGAGCTTTAGTTGGATAGTGACTAACCACCAGACACTATTCTATGTATCTCACCTGGATTAACCTATTAATTCCTCATAGCAACCTTGTTTTATGAATTTTAAAGTTGAGGAAATACAACGCACACAGGGGTTAAATAACTAGCCCAAAGTCACACAGCCAGTGAGAGACAGGGGCAGGATCTAAACCCAAGCAATTGAGATCTAGAATCTGCACTCTTAAATACTACATTATACTACTTATCATTGACATGAATACAGGAAGGAGGCGGTGTGTCAGAAAACAAAAACACGAATGAAATACTAACTGACAGCTGTCACTCAAACTCAGGGAAACAAGAGTGTATGGAGCAGAGGGGGTGATGAGGGAAAGGGGCAAATTGGGGGGCTCATGCCTCATCTGAGGGCGCAGCCACTGCTCATCTCCCCCTGCTTGCTGCCTTGTGGGAAGATGGCTGCTGTGTTCCAGAGCGCCTGGTTTGCAGAGACACCAGATGCCCTGATCTGCAGTGGAATGTCTGGATGTTAAATGTCAGCACTGTGCTGGCCGTGCAGGACACACTGCAGGCCTCGTTTCCTTGCAGGCTGCCTATGTGCAACTCATCCTCAGAACAAGCAGGTCTCAGGCCATGAGCCCTCCCCTTCATTAGGCAGTCCTGCCATCTCACTTAATTCTGATCTCGAGACTCTTCCTGACCCCAAGTTAAGATGTACCCCATCCCGCACCCACTCCGCTTCCTTCCCTCCCTGAAAGGGCCTCCACTTCTCCTGTAATCAGAGAGATTAATCCCTCTTCCCTCTGACAGCCCTCCACATATTTTGATCATTGGAATGATTTCTGAGCTGACATAAATCTGATCCCGTCTAACAAGAATGATAAAGGGGGCACCGTATTCACAGGTGGATTAGAGTAGCCGAGAGCCGCAGCCTCTGGGGCAGCTCGACAAGCCCCACCGGCCCCAGGGCTCCATGAAGGCGGGCACAGAGGCCTTGAGCCACACACTCCCCATCCCCATCGGGGATCCCGACTCCACCACTGAGCCAGCTGTCTCAACCTTATCTTTCCCCTCTTCTCGCCTGAATCCAGGAGGTGATTCTCACATTAACTCACCCAGATGAAGGCAAACTAGTGATAACTTTATTAGGATTTTTGCAGGAAACGGGCTAAAGAGAAACACACCAAAACCCTAATCATGCTTATCTCCTGCTAAGAGAGAAGATTTGTGGGCAATTTTGTTAACTTTTCCTTTTGCTATTCCTAATTTTCCTAAAAGCACATTGTAGGATTTCTATCATAAGTCCGTAATAAGTGAAATAATAAAATATTTTGAATTTCCGATTTTAAAATAAGAACTATAAAATCCAGTTCTTGCTCTGGACCAGTGGTTCTCAAACTTGAGCCTGCACCAGAATCACCTGGAGAGCTTGTTAGAGCTTAGATTTCTGGAGCCCAACCCTAGAGTTTCCGAAGCTGCAGGGCTGGGGAGGAGCCCAGAAGTTGTGGTTCTAGAAAGCTCCCAGGCTACCGTGATGCTGCAGGTCCGGGACCACTGCTCTGGAACATTCTGAATATACTCACCAAAGTTAGGTAAGGGCAGCTTCAGCCTCCAGTGTCCGCCCAGACACTTCACCTCAGAACCGGAGCCTTTACTGAGCTGGTTCCAGGGGGCTCTACGCAACACATTCCAGGTATATCCACCTCTCCACTGCCACCCGGTACATCTCACATTCAGGTAGAACTGGGCGGGCATGTGTTACAAGACCGTCTCCCTGCCACCAGACTACCCACCTTCCCAGAACAGAAATGGAGGGCAGTGATGGAATTCTCACCTCTAGCCAACGGGTAATTTCACTGCAACTTTCAGATGCTCATCATCCGGTCACCCCCCAGTCAAAAACCAACCTGTCCAGCTGCTGGCCTACCTGCAGGAGCTCATGCTACCTGTGGAGATAAAGAATCCAGGGGCAGGCCACCCACGGAGCACCCCAGGTCCAAGCCTGTGGGTAGCAACATGAGGCACAGTCTTCAAGGGAGGAAGAGGCTTGATGCTCCAAGTGGTAGAGCCGCTCCACTGGGCCCTGTCAGGAGTCAGAGGATGCTTTCACGGGCTTATTTTGGAGAAATACGCTGGTCTCACCAGCCCTCTAATGGGGAAGAATTATAACATGATTGCACAGTGAGAAGCAGATAAGCATGGTGGTGAAACATGCAGGCAGTGACGTCAGAACTGAATGAGTTCAACATACCCAGCTGTATGACGTTCTAGTCATGTGACCTGGAGGATGGCCCTGAACCTCCTTGGGCCTCAGTTTCTCCATCTGCAAAATAGGTATAATCCTGCCATTTTAATGGATTACTACGAAGATTCAATGAGTTGCCCCACATACTACATTTAGAATAGTGCCATGGCACATGGGAGGCACTCATAAATGTTAGCTGCCATTTTCCAAAACAGGGGCACACTGTTAAATTTAATAATATAGACAGGGAAGAACTTGTAAAGAGTTCTGTATGTAAAAAGACATGATGTTGCAACCAAATATACTAGTAAATATCTTGTTCATTATGATTTTGAGTAAAGAATAAATGCTTCAAGCCAGTACAGGTAGGTAAGCATGACATGGAGAGTGAGAAGGAAATTTTGGTTAACAAGATATTTGAAGAAACAGGCATGATATAAAAGGAAAGGACTCAGCAAGGAAGAGTTTTGCGGAAGACAGCAATGGAGCTCATGGATGGAAGGGTCAGAGCTATTCACAGAAGGAAATGCATGTGCCCGTGGACTCAATGACTTACTTCTTGGGCATGAAATATCCCAACTCGGGAATCCACACTGCCTCACTCGTTCTGATTAGGGACGTCCCTGTGTGGCAGGAGTTCTGGCCCTGGAGATAGCAGAGCCCCTCTGCTCATGGCTTCGTGAGTGGACTTGCCTGGCAAAGGATCCGGGATGCTGAAGTTAACATCCACTACCTCTGCTGCACCTCCTTCAAAAGGGGCCAGCCTACCAGACACGCTGATGGGGATCTTCCACCTCCAGCTCCCCAGCTCCTTTATACACCGAACGCAATGTGCATCTCTAGAGCTGAACTATCACCTTCTTTTAACGATGTGCATCTCTAGAGCTGAACTCCCACCTTCTTTTATCTGTTACAATGTCCCCCGTGAACCTGAGTGTCTTCAGCACAGAGATTCTGCCTGATTCATTGTAATGCACCTAGTGCTTAGCCTTTTGCCTTGCACATAGCAGCTACTTATTAGCTATTTGTGGAATAGATGAAATAAAAGGAATAAATGGTTAAGTGATATATACGAACATCAGGTAATCGTTACAACATATCATCAAGAAAACTGGCAAGATGAAATAATGTTTATAAGCTAATGTTACATAAAACTACAGGAAGCAAGGTGATGTGTATGCTCTGATTGAATTGATGGGGAAATATTTCCTTCTGGGCTGAAGCTGGAAAAGGAATGTACAAGAAGCGTTGTACTGAACAATTATCCCTTACTAAGCGGCAGGACTCATGAGCATTAAAAGTCCAAGCTCTCAAGCCAGCTTCCTTGGGATCAAAACTCTACTCCACCATTTCTAGCTGTGGGACTTCGGGCAGGTATATAAGTATGCCTCAGTTTCCTCTTCTGCAAAGTGGGAGATCATAGGGCTGCATGAGCGTTTTGTAAGTTGAAACATGTCCGGCACTTAAAACAGTGTCTGTCACAATGCTGCATACATTTTTAAGATGAGAGGATTGGGGACATTTCTTTTTAATGCTCTTTAATTTTGTTATATCGGATGGTCCATTTTCAAGGGCACTCATGAAATCCTGCCCACAAAGAACACCAAATCACCTCGCCAGCTCCTCCTCCCCCAACGCGAGATTAGCCGACCTCCAGCAACGCTGTCCTCACTCAACCAAAATACCTTCAGGTCTGCAAAGGACAAGGATGTAGAGCTACAACGGGAGGACGTTTGCCTCCAGCATTACAGCACTAAGTTCTTTGATGATTTCAAGAATAAAACGCAGACGGAATCCCTGTGGATACACGCTGTTGTGTCAAACTCACTGATGGTATCTGGTCTATCTAGGAATGGGAAATTCACAGGTCGGGCAGAGGCAGCAAGAACAGCTAGAGATGGGCAGTTGGAGGGCAAGTTTGAGGTCCAGCTGTACCAATAACTGGCTGAGGTTTCTTTTTCTCAGACTATAGTGGGAATATTCCCAATATTGTGGGGCCATATGTGCCAAGACTGTATACAAGGGCAGGAGTTTAGATAGTCGATCTGAGACACTAATTAAGGAGGGGGTGGAAAGGCTAGAAGCTAGAGTAGAAGGTAAATCATGGCGGCAGACATGGATGTTCAGCAATCAGGAGCACGAAGAACTGGAGTTGGGCAGAGAAGCGGCAGACACCTTCAGCCTTGCACGGGGAACGGTCCTGGTTCATGAGTGAAATCTGGAAACTCAAGATTCAAGCTGCTGCATCTCCCTGCTTGCAATGTGGGGTCCAGGGGTGATGCCAAAGTGATATACATCAAGAAAGTGATTTTGCATCGGTTCAGAAGCCCACCGTTGCTTTCTAGACTGGACTTGATTTTTATTCCTTTTGCTACTGCTGCCCTGGAACTTATCCCTGGCTTACTCTCTGTTTTGGTATAACTATGCTTTCCTCTGCATCCCAGATGGGAGGAGGAAGAGAGAAGTAATAGCAGTACTCTTAGCAGGTTTTGAGTACTTAGTAGTGCTAGACGCTGGACTAAGCACATAAGTGATGCTGTATGTATTAACTCGTTTAATCACAACAACTCTATGAGACAGTGTGAGAGATTCTGAGCATTCACCAGTGACACCTCCACATCTCCCAGCCTGCCTCGGCTTGGTTGGCCATGTATCTTGTTCTGAATGGAGCAGAACAATGCATGCCGCTCCAGGCTGAGATGGATAAGTATCCATCTTGATGCCCCCATGTTTTCAAGGCTGTACTTTAAGATTAAGGATTCCAGAGTAGTGGAGCCAAATGATGGACATGGCTGGATCCCTGAGTTATTGCTTCAAGGAGAGACATCCAGGAAAGATGTGAGACCTCCATCAGTTTGTATGAGCAAGAAATATTTATTGCTGTTAGGCACTGATATTTGCTTTTGTTTTTGTAATGGAAGCTAGCATGAACTAATTACCCTGACAAAAACAGGTGGAGACTGTTGTCATACTCACCTTACAGATGAGAACATTGAGGCAAAAGAGGATAAGTAACATGTCCAAGGTCACAAAACCAGTGAGTGGCAAGGCTGAGACTGAGCCCACGTCCATCGGGCTTTGGGAATCTGTTCTTCCTTTTTTTCCCTCACCTTGTTCATAGTTTTGGTGGCTCTGTTCACATTTTCCAAGATGGATTTCATCTCGAACCAGTTCCAAGAGTTGACGTGAGCCCCACTGGGGGACTCACTCCTTTTTGTCCTCCCCGGATGTATATGAGAGCTGCCCACATCAGAAATTATACTGAAGATGCTACTGAGTGTGTTCAAGAACTATTTGTCTGCAATTCCCTTCTTTTTCTAATCACATACTACAATCACACCTGGCTACAGAGAGAATTAGTAACCAAAAATCTTGCAAGTTGTCTAAAAGCCTAATGTGTTTTATTTTCTAAATGTCAACAACATCATCATACCTTGCATACCTGTTCTTCACAGTTTACAGAGAAAATATACATATACAATTAGGAGCTAGAAGGTGGTACAGCAAAAAAGTTAAGGGCATGCACTTGTTAAGTCAGGGAAAACTATCTTTCTGTCCAACTCTTTCATTTACTTACTGTGTGACCAGAAACAAGTCACATAACCTCTCTGTGTATCAATTTACTCCTTTTTTTTTTTTTTTTTTTGGTGAGGAAGATTAGCCCTGAGCTAACATCTGCCACCAATCCTCCTCTTTTTGCTGAGGAAGAGTGGACCTGAGCTAACAGCTGTGCCCATCTTCCTCTATTTTATATGTGGGACACCTGCCACAGTATGGCTTGATGAGCAGTGCGTAGGACCATGCCCGGGATCTGAACCTGAGAACCCTGGGCCGCTGAAGTGGAGTGCACAAATTTAACCGCTACACCACCAGGCTGGCCCTTACTCCTTCTTTATAACAGAAATTTATGTTGTTAGGTTGCTCTGATAATTCAGTAAAATAATACTTCGGATTCCTAGGTTTGAACTGGAGTAAGCTGGAGTGAAAAAAGCAGTGGGCACAGACATATTGCCCCTTCCCCTGGGTAAGAAACATATTCTGTGTAGTTATTATTAATTCTGATTTTTATTGTTCCTGGAGGGCAGGAAACACATCATGTTCATCTCTGTAGGCTCATTGTCTCTCAAAGAGTATGGGGTAAAATACGTGTTCAGTGACTGCTTTTGAAAGCGATGAAAGAATAAACCACATGGAGAGAAACCACACAAGGAATAATATGACCAGAAAAGCAGAGCAGGCGGAGGTCACACCACACTAGACATAGTAAGCATGCCCACATCAGGGCTAGCTTGGGGAGCAGAAGCCTTCATCCTTCCCCTTGCTTCTTACCACCACTCAACACTCCCCCGGCTCCCACACAGAAGGAATAGTGTGCATTTGACAGACTCCGGGACACCTATGGGGCACATTTGCAATGGGGGTCCTGGCTGCGCACATACTAACAGATGAGCTCAAGAGACTGGATCTTGATCTCTTCTTTCTTCCAACCATACAGAAGATGGAAGATGCAGTAAATTGTCCCAGGGGCTGCTCTGAGGCCAGTGCTTTCTCTTGTCCTTCTATGGGTTAAAATTTGTCTCTTTTGGACTGCAGGAAGGGGAATCGGGGGGTGAGGAGAGAACAGGCCAAGCGCTTCAGCTTGATTCTCCGACATCCACAGCAGGAGTCTGGGGATTAAGCCCAGTTGGCAGGTGTCTCCCAGGTTTCCTTGGACAGGCTTCTCTCCATTCATATTTTCTTCGGGAGCTCATGGGGAGGGGTGTTGGGCTGGGCAAGGCAAGTTAATAAAACCTCACTCCGATTTTTAACATTTATTATCTCATTTTCAACTCCTGACCACTCAGCATTTTGCTAATATTACTAGAATGCTCCCCGTTATAAGACCTGGAGGCCCAGGCTCTGATATCTCACATCATGGGGCCACAGTCAGAGGGCAAGTTTGTAGCCAAAGTGGGCACGCAACTCCGGCCTTCAGACTCCAAACCCAAACAATTCCAGGCATAGTTCCTCCAGGGCAAGGCAGACCAGGGGGCTTATTCTAATGGTCTCATGGACCCACCGGAGAATGACCCCCCTCCCATTTATTTTATCTAGAAGCAAAGTAGTACTTGAGAAACAACTGTAACCATGAATCCCACAGGATCACATCAGGTGTTGGGTTGAATACTGATGGTGTACATTTTCTGCTGTCCTTCATAATGCCTATCTTTTAGGTCGTGCCTCCCTCTCCCCAGACAGGTACCCTTTCTCTGGGTTCCTGGAGTAGATTGTATTGCCAAAGGTGGCAGCAGCAACAGCTCCTGTTCCAGAGGCTCTTCAGCAACGTGATCTTGTCAGTCCCCCATCAAGAGATGGAGTCGATTTACCTGTCCCTTGGCTCAGAGCTGGCCCTGTGACAGCTTCGACCAACAAAATATAGTAGAGTGACATTCTGGCGCCGCTAAGCTCGGACATTAAGAAGGCCCGGTAGCTTCTGCTTTTGTGCTTTGGAGGAAATCAGCCATCCTTCAAGAAGTCTGACTTCCCTGACACCGCAGGGCTGGGAGGAGCCAACACTAGCCACGAGACAAAGCCCTGTGCAGGAGCCGCCCTGCCACTGCTGGGCTCCAGCAGAAAGCCAGGAAGGGTTTGCCAGCCTGGTGAGTGAAAGCATCCTAGAAGAAGATGCTCCAGCCCTGAGGAGCCAGCGCTGTGGACGCTGCACAGATCAAAAGAAAGTCTGCCTAACTGCATTCTGCTAAATTGCAGAATCATAAACAAAAATATGATTGTTATCCTTTAAGCCACTAAATTTCAATGAGGTTTGTTATGCAGCAGAGGTGGCCCAGAGTTCCCACGGCATTTGTCCCATCAGAGTAGTTATTATTCTGAACATTTATTACTGTCATATTATCTGTCTCTCTCCCTAAATTGACTCCCCAGGGCTTGGTTCCTGTGGAGTACCCAGAGTCTAGAACGGCGCCAGGCACACAGGAGGCCTGCAAAGACTCCTTGTGGAAAGAGGTGCATGGTGACTGTGAGGGGGCTCCACTTGGGCTGCCCTGCAGCCCACATGCCTGCGGTCATGCTACCTGGCTGCGCGTGGAATGAGACCTCCTAATCTAAGGAGTCCCTCTGTCTGTCTCCACATTGCAGATCTCACAGTAGGCTCCGAGAAAAGACTTTTGTTGTCAGTGCTGTCGAGTCACTTCTGACTCCTCCTGCCCCTGTGGACTGCAGAGCAGAACCCTGCCCTGGTCTTTTTGCAGCATCCTCTCACCTTCTGGCGCTCTATCAGACTATGCTCTGCTGCTATTCATAGGGTTTTCCTGGCCAATGTTTTTGGAAATTCTTTCTAGTCTGTCTAGTCTGGAAGCACCACTGAAATCTGTCCACCATGGGTGACCCTGCTGGTGTTTGATACACCAGTGGCCAAACTTTCAGCATTCCAGCAACACACGCCACCACCAACAGATGAGTGGTGTGGTTCTCTGACCAGGAAACGAACCGGGCTGTGGCAGTGATAGTGTTGGATCTTAACCACTTAGACTACCCAGGCTGGCGGAAAACGCTAAACTTAGCCAAATGACAAGCTTCTTTTCTTCATGTGGTTGTTTTTGATTTAAAGTGCTTGTGTTAAGAGAGCAGGGGAAGGTTCTGGGATTTTTCATAGGCTACAGAGCTGAAGATAAAATTTAATTAAACAGATCCCTGCAGTGGTGTGCCCACTGCTCCGAATCGAGTGCAATCATTTTCCTTTCCTGGCCTTTACTGGAGAGGATGCAGCGGAAGGCGCTCAAGTTGGTGATGTGCTGTGTGACTGACACTCAGGAGGGCTTCTCTCCAAAGGAGGAATCAGTGACTAGCTCTGACCACAGAGTATTCCAGAGTCCACATTCTCCAACCTCCTCCCGTCCTCACCATTACTAACCCCAAAGGGACTCTGATCTTCTCTCGACTGAAATATTGCTAGAACCTCCTTGCCTCCAGTTTCACCCCAGTGCAACACCAAACCCACGCTTAAACCAGATGTCCTCTTTTTGTAAAGACACAAACCTAATCCCCCCATCCTCTTGCTTCTGGAAGGCGTCCACGGGTCATCAGAGTATTCCATATTCTAGCCTTACCATTCCCTCCTCGCCTCTCCCTTTCCCTAGCTGAGGAGGGGCAGCTCTCCTAGTTTTGGCCAAAGAGACTTCACAGTTGGGGTCTAGGAAGGGTTTTACTCTACGAAGGAAAGAGAAGCAGGGCACGACCTGCCTCTTTCTCATGCCATGAGCATGGGGGTGTGTGAATGCGATGCTCAGACTTGAAGCAGCCATCAAAGGGCCATGAGGCAACAAACCAACACTGCAGGGGAAGGCAGGGGGAGATACAGGTTAAATACCTTTGGTGGTACTGTTACCACTGGTGGTACCCAGTGGTAGTATGTTTTTGCAATGAAAACTTTACTACTACTAATAAAACACTTACAGAACGAATTATAGAATGAATTAATGAGCCAAATGGAAGCGGATACAACCCTTGTCTTAGATCAACCAAACTTTATTACCAGGGCCTGACCTCCCTGAAATGCTGCCATTTCTCCTTGAACAGGATTCTATAAACATGGAGGAAAGGCGAGCAACTTTTGGGAAGCAAAGCCTCACCTTAGCCCGGGTCTGCCACAGCCTTAAAATATGGGCGGGATTCTGCCAAGAACAGGGAAGAAGAGAAGATGGCTAGGCAGAGGGATCCAGAAGCACAAAGGCATGGAGGTACTGCAGAGTGCTGGGAAGTTTAGTGTTGTCAGAACATAGGACACGCTGTTGCTTCTCTAACTCCTCCAGGTGACCTTCGTCACTCCTTCCTCCGTATAACACCTTAAAAAAGCACATGGCACACCGTCATATACTATTTTTCCCCAAACACTGCAAGCTACAGTAGCATGTCCTATTCAGATTGATATCATCTTCCACTCTCCAAGGCCTAAACATACTAACCACTCCAATAAATGCTTGTTGAATAAATACATGAATGACATTATCTCATTAGAAGTGCCCTAGGGGTAGAGCTACCACTAGGCAACCCCTGGTCAGACTCATAGAGCAGAGAGACCACAGTGACGCCCACACAGGAGATAAATATAATTTGCATACTCATCTACTAACAGAGCCATTGTAAAGATGCCTAGTGGGAAACGCATTGTAGTGCTAACGCATTGTAGGCAAATGCTTGAAACTCCAGACTTGTATGGGTTTCCTGGAGAAAAACTACCAGTGAATGAAAACTTGCACTAAGAGAAAAAATATGCTTGCCAATTGCAGACTGGAAACTCATTCTGAAGGCTATAAAGCTACAGATGGGGTTTATCACACCTCTAGGACACTGTACAGAGCCTGTCTTATCTAGTCTTCTAGCCCAGAGCCATAATCTTCTGTAGCATCCCTGACCAGTTTGCAAACTAGCCTCTGTCTGAACAATTTTAGGGTAAACGCCGCTGTGCTAGGGGCCAAGGGTACCTCAAGGTTGTCTGGTCCCAGGCTCAGCAGATCTGCAAGAGGAGCTTTAAGCGCCAAGGGAGGAATGTAGTAGCTTTTTCAGAAATGCCTTGTTCCGAGTCCCACCACGTGGACTACCTATCTCTGGCTCAGCCTTGGTTTTACAGAGTTTCCAGGTGAGGAGATGCTACTGTCCCTTGCTACAAGCCTCTGACTCAGCCCCTCACGTTGATTTTGTCTTTTTAGGACGATTAGGCCCGAGCTAACATCCGCCACCAATCCTCCTCTTTTTGCTGATGAAGACAGGCCCTGAGCTCACATCCGTGCCCATCTTCCTCTACTTTATATGTGAGGTGCCTGCCACAGCACGACTTAACAAGTGGTATGTAGGTCCGCACCTGAGATCCAAACCGGCGAACCCCAGGCCGCCAAAGCGGAACGTGTGCACTTAACTGCTGCGACACTGTGCTGGCCCCTCATGTTGACCTTTTTATGAAGACTATTTCACAAGCACATTCACTGCTTCATCCCATCCCAGCTTTCTGTCTTTGCCAAGACTTGGGCTCCCTGGCATTATACTGGATTCCTTCAATCATCTGTAAAATAAGATTGCTAAACCTTTCACCAAGGCATAGTGATTAAGAGCTGGGGAACTGGGAACAGATGGATCAGGGTTTAAATCTTGGCTTTTACTTTATTTCTTTGCTCATTCATTCAATAAATGTTTTCTGACAGCTTGCCATGTATCAGACACCTTACTAGGTACCAGGCAGTGAACAAGTCAGAAGGGTCACAAAGCTTACCTTGGTGTACATGTGTGTGTGTGGGAGGGTAATTAACAAAGGAGTGGGCTGACTGAAATGTCCCATATGTTCAGTGTGTGCTAATTACCTTTATTATCATTATTACTATTATTATTATTTGATGCATCATTTGGGATTAGATTTGGTTGTGAGTGACAGAAAGCCCAACGATGGCTTAAACAAGAGATTTTGTTCTTTGACATAAAGAGTCTGAAGGGAAGCCACCAGGCCTGGTGTGATGGCCCCTTGGTCAGCAGGGACCAAGGCACCTTCTTTCCTTTTGCTCTGCCCTGCTCAAACTCTAGGTCTGCAGAAGTTGCCGGTGCCTCAACATCCCGTACGTACTGGCCAGTCCCAAACATGCCAACAGCTCCTGACCATAAGCACTTGAGACTCTCCACCCCTTTCTCAGCACCGGCACAGTGTTCGGTCCACAGATGGAAGCCTGGTGGTGCCAGGGAAGTGATGCCCCCAGGAGCAGCCCTCACCCAACGGCAGACAGGCATTGGTGCATAAATACCTCAGCTCTTTGGCTTTTCGAGGAGAACGTCTCTGGAGCACGTGCTACACAGTTTCCCAGAGTTCCCCAGCAGGGTGAATCCACCATAATTTGCTCATTAGCACACCCTATACCAGCCTCCTTCCCTTCCTATCTCACTCCCTTGTTCTCCCTACCAGTGCTTCCTGGGATCACTTGGCAAATAAACAACTTGCTCTCAAATCTCTGCTTCAGAGTCTGTTCTTCAGGGGGAACCCAATCTAACATGTGGTCTAAGTTGGCCACGCATGCTCCACCCATCTCACCCACATTCCAGCCACCAGGAAGGTGCAAGTGGTGAAAAAGGGTGAGGCTCTTCCCTTTAAAGAATATTTCTTGGGAGTTCCACTGAATACCTCAGCTTACACGCCATTAGCCAGAATTTACATGGCTTCATTGGGTAACAAAGGAAGCTGGGAGATGTAGTTCTTCTTATGAGTGGTGATATGCCCTGCAAGAACAAGCATTCTATTACTAAGGAAGAAAGGGAACCCACCTCCAATAAACCAGCTTGTTAGCATCCAGGGGATGGACAGGCAGAGCCCTGTGGAGTAGGCAAGCACCCACGAGCAGGGGTTTGGGTTCCTGATGAACCACAATCCCAAAGCTCCTCCCTGAAAGCCTGGTGAGCCATCACACCTTGGTGCCTGCTTCCCCACCTGCTCCCCAACAGTCTAAGCATAACTTGCCTGGTCTCTCCAATCCTGGGAGGAAAGCCGAGACTTAGCTCCATCAAACCATGCCAGAATACAATTCGTATATTAAAATCATTGAAGCTGGCTTTTCCTTCACCTTAGTTTTAGATAAATAAGAAGTGCCACACCAGACCCCAGCCCTCCAAGGGCTTACGCGATTCATAAAGGGCCATGACAGATGCATTAAAAGGATGTAAGATGACACATGGCTAATGACAAGTGAGGGGTCCAGAGGTGAAAGCCTCAGTGTTCTACAGACACCGCAAACTCACAGAATATCAGTGCTGCAGGGAAATGCGGGAGGTTTACAAAGGCATCCACTGAATGCTGGCTGCATGCAGCAATGCGCTATCTATGAAGACATTTAAGCTTCCCAACGGCTCGATGAGGTTTGTTTCGTTATTGGCTCCATTTTAAAGATGAAGAAACCAAGGCTTTGATAGATGGAATAACTTGCCCTCAGTCATACAGCCAGTAAGAGACTGAGAGTAATATTAAAAAATATATGAATAATAATAACGTATATTTTAATTCTTTTTTAATATGTTCCAGGCACCAAGCTGAGTGCCTTTCATGTTTATGCAGTGTAAGCCTCATAACAGCCCTTGCGTGAAACACAATTATTATTTCCATTTTAAAAATGAAGAAACTGAGACCGAGAGAGGTTAAAAAGCTAGAAAAGAGTGACACTAGCTTTAGGAGACCATCTTGTCCAACTGCCAAACAAACGCTTGACTCCCCTTTATGGAATGATGGCCATCATCTAAAAATGCCCAGTATCACAGAAGGCACAGCCTCCTAACTCATCCATTCCTCTCCTGGAAGAAGTCAGCTGAACAGTCACTGTTTTTGAGCTTGCAGGGTGCAGAATTTGCCATCTCAAAATGTGTCTCTTTGGCTTGATTATTTTTAAGAACAAAAGACTCAGGAAGAAACTCTTCCCCTAACTGTCTAAAAGAATCTACGATGGAAGGCCTGTTCTAGGAAAGAGCTCTCCCATAGAGAACTATAGTATGATATGAACTAGGTGTGGTAGACAGGGAGGAACCCAGCAAGGCCCATTTGATCAGAGTCCTCCCCATGTCCCATTGTCTCTGCATGGCATGACAAACATTTCTTTACCAAACATTCTCTTTTCCATCTCCATGTGAATTGCCTTCCTCTCCCCTTTAAAGTTCCAAACCACTACTCTCAAGATCGTCTTTTGTCTTTAGCTGAAGATGGTATTTAAGGTGGTGGCTTCTGCCATTTTGGAGAGTTACTCATTTTTCCTGGGTTTCTCCCATGTATACACGTTATCAAACTTTATCTGATTTTCTCTTATTAATCTGTCTCATGTCAATTTAATTGTTAGACTGGCCAGAAGAACCTAGAAGGGTAGAGGAAAATTTCTTCCTCTGCTACCCTGGACCATGAGCTCCCCAAGGTAAGGACCATTTCTTATACCGAATAGCTTCCCCAGCACAGAGCTCAGAAAACTTCTTCTCTACAGGATTAGAGAGTACATATTTTCAGCTTTATGGCCCACGTCATCTCTGTCACAACCATTCAACTCTGCCATTGTAGCCAAATGTAGCACCTAGCAGACAATATGTGAACAAATGGGCATGGAGGTGCTCTAAGAAAACTTTATTTATGGACACTGAAGTGAGAATGTCATAGGAATTTCATGTATCACAAAATATTATTCTTCTTTTCATTTTTTCCAAACTCTTAGAAATGTAAAAGCCATTCTTAGCTCGTGGGCTACACAGAATCAGGCAGCAAGCGATTTGACTCACAGTCCATAGAGCACCGACCCCTGGACTGGGATCTAGAGGAGTATCTGGACAAAACTGGCATCAGGAGGCCTGGTTTTCCTTCCCACTTACCAAGGTGCTAAAGAATAGGGCAGTGCATTGCTTTTTCTACTGAGTGGCAAATGGTTCGACAACTGGAGTTTAGTTTTGGGCTGCCCATCGCCACCTCCAGGGCTGAAGTACCGATGCCTGCACCCTGAAGACTAGAATGTGAAGTAGGGCACACACAGTAAAGGCCCATGAGCCTCACTAGGGAGGTTGGACTTTCTCTAAGCTGCCATATGGGTGGGTGGTACCACATGACAGCTCCTATGATTAGTGTGCTAGTGACTTATTGCCTTGCATGTACATCCTGACACAGTTAGGAATGTATTATTATCCCCATTTCATAGGTAAGGAAACCAAAACTCAGAGAGGTTAAGTGACTAGCCCAATATCACCCAGCTAGTAACAGTAATTCACATCCAGGATCCAGTTTCTAGGCAGCACCGCGGATACTAAATTGGATGGGCAGAGACAGGAACCACAGTCAGCATCCCTTGGAAAGACCAGCAGTGGCTCCAAGCTGGTCTGCTGCATATTCATTGCTTCAGGCCTGATCTAGGAACACCCACTGCTGACTGCAGCCTTTAATCTAAATCCCCTCTCTGCTTCCAGTTCTGCCCAGCACCAAAGGATGCTGGGAGGCCTAGGCCCTAGCAGCAGGTGGGGGTCAACCTTTACAGGGGGAGGGATTAATTAGAAGATTCAGTGGGATGCCCCTGGATAGAATCCCTGCTTCCAACAGAAACAGCTTGTGCGGGGAATCCACATGCTGCTCAGGACAAGGAGTGCTCAGCAGGGTGGGGGCAGAGGAGGGGATCCACGGGCTGCGTTTTCAATAATAATGGGAAGAGTGATCAAAGCTGGCATCACGGAGGGCCTTTCCCCAAGTGGGGCTTGTGTCAAGAGGCATCACATACATTATTTTACTTAATCCTCAGGACAGCTCCAGGAGGGGGTGCTTACTACTGCACTTATTTGCAGACAAAGGAACTGAAGGCCAGCTGATCAATGCATCATGCTGAGCAAGTATGTTAGACTCCGAAGTCCACACTCTCCTACCTACCAGGCTCAGGAATGCAGCTCGCAGGTGTCAAACCTGGACCTTTATCCTCCTTCGGCTTGCAATTGCTCAATAGCCTTTGACCCAGATATGTTTGAAATGACTCAAAAGAACTGGTTTAAAAATCAACATTTCAGGAGAAGAGCAGTCAGATCTATATGGCATCAAACAAGAAATTTGACAATCATCATTCATTCATTCATTTATTCACCTGGTCATCCATCCATCCAAACACCTATCCATCCATCCATTCAATCATTCATTCATTTAAACAGATAAGCAATATTGTCTGCGTGTCCTCTATTAGTGAGGCCCTGCACTAGCCTTGGAGAGGGAAAGTACAAAGATGAGTAAGACCTGGCCTCTGTCCGTTTACAGGGTTTAACGTTTTAGGGAGGTCACGTGTCTGAGTATGTCGGTGGGAGCAAGTTGTGGGAAAGAAAGACAAGTGAAGACCTTTGGGAAAGGGCCACTCAAGGCCAGGGAGTCAGATGCGCCACCTACGTGGACGCATATGGATCTGTGTTCCGCGATCACCTCCACCGCTTTTCCCTCCACCCCACTGCCCTCTCTGATGCCAAAGATATGGTTCCCTAAGAGATCAAAAGCTGGGTCAGTGAAGAGATATCGCAAGTCGGTAAAACAAAGGAAATTTGTGAAGTTGTAGAGAATTCTTAATTTGAAATGTCCTGAAAGGGGTATGCACTAGGAGGTACTGGGCTTTGGGGGGACTCCAACGAGATCTTGATGACCATCTCCATGTGACAGGATTCTCTCCTTGACCAAACTTTGGTCAGGCTCCTCTGAGCTTCATTTTTGACAAGGCCCAATGTTAGGCTCTGTCTTTGGCCCATTTAATCCAGTTCTAGCAAGAATCCTGCTGGGTCAGTTTAGCTAAAATTCTCAACCCTTGATATCTGATCACATTCCTCAACCCACACCCTCAATATCCTCTCACCCTGGCCTGGCTTCACCAAAGTTCCTGCACCGTCAGTTTATCCAGAACCCCCCTTCCCCAGTGTTTCCTCTTAGTAATTTTCCATCCGCTGACCCCCATCCTGATCCTTGGCTAGAAATCCCATTTTCTTGTTGTATCTGGAACGGAGCCCAGTTCTATACTGAGGTCTCTTCCTCTATTGCAATAGTTCCTGAAGAAAATTTGCTTTCCCTGCTCTAATTTCTGCTCGGCTCTGGTTTTCTTCAACATATGGATGCCGGAGAAGGAAGGTCCATGTGGAAAAGATTCATTTGCTCATTCAAAAAGAATTCCCTAGATGATACCTGCTCTGAAAAGCAGTGTACCCCTGCGGTTCTGAGTCAGAAGGAATAACAAACACCATCTGGACATGGAAAGTCTTTGGGCTGAATGTCAATTCAACACTCTCATCCTCAGACTCCAACATTTACTAATTGGCAGGCTATTAAATCTCGCTTTGCTTTGGTTTCCTCGTCTGTAAAATAGGCCTAAGACCAGCCTCACTGCAGAGAGATGTGAGGACCGAGTCAGGACAGTGAGTGTAAGTGCTCTGCACAGTGCTTGGGACCCTGCCAGTACTCGACAGCTATTAGAAATGGTAACTACAGTAATAGTCATTAGTATTAGGCGTGACAGAAGGGACTAGGTGATGGTAGCATATAGCACCGAAGTCAAAGAACATTTATGGAGCACCTGGAGTTTTACACAATCCCTAAGCTGAAGAATCAATACAAGTAATTAGAACAAGCGGGTTCAGAGTGATCAATGCTGTGAAAGCACAGCGGCAGGAGAAATTATTTCTAGCTTGGGGATAATGGGTCTTCAAAGGAGGAGGTGATGTTTGAGATCATGCCATGACTAGGATTTACACATGAAAAGGGGTCTAGAGGGCATTTCAAGAGCACCATGCACGCACAAAGACTCACTGGCACACCATGTTTCAAAGCTAACACTGGGCCCCATTCTTTATCTACAAACCTAAAATCCAAAATGCTCTGGAAACCAAAATGTGTGCGTTTTTCATTTTTTTAGCTGAGGAAGATTTGCCCTGAGCCAACATTTGTTGCTAGTTTTCCTCATTTTCCTCGTTTCTTTGGCTTGAGGAAGATTTGCCCTGAGCTAACATTTGTGCCAATCTTCTTCTATTTTGTATATGGGATGCTACAACAGCATGGCTGCCACCAAGTGGTGTAGGTCCACACCAGAGAACGGAACCCAGGCTGTTGAAGTGGAGTGCACTGAACTTAACCACTAGGCAATGGGGCTGGCCCTCCAAAATGTTTTTATGACTAATTTTTGTGACAAAACCTGAGCTGATGTGATACAAAAACCTTTAGAATTTTTATTTTCCCATTTTGTGTGAATGATCATGTTTCATGGCAGAATACTCAAGAGTTTGGTTACAGTTACTATCTCAGAACCCACTGGGGATGTTATGCATTATATGGTCTATTTGCCACCTTGCCTTTCTAAAATAGGAATAATTCTAAATTTCAAAACATGTCTGGTTTTGAATAAGAGGATATGAATCTATATTAATAATACCTAACAATTATTAAGCACTCGTTCTATTTGGGTACTTCTCCAAGTGCTTAACTGAATTAATCCTTCTGATGTAGGTAGGTACTGTTGTTATCTTTTTTGCACAGATGAGCAAACTTCCGTATAAGGAGGTTAGTAACGTGCCTAGATTCACACAGCTGGGAAGTTTCAAAGCCACAAAACCTGCATTCTGCAATCCTACACTGGACCATCTGGATATGCTGTAATTAAGTCTGTAATTAAGTAGGAACAAGTGCGGTTGTTTACTCTCAAGCCTTCTCTTCCTTCCTTCTCCTCTCTTTCCACACCTTCCCCTTCAACGAAGGACTGCAGCTCCCACTGCACTGCTGTTGGCTCGCTTTAGCCAAAGCAATGTTAGTGCAAGTGACATGAGCAGAGACTGAATGTGCTTTTGCAGTTTGGCTTGACCTCTCAGATGCTTGTGATTTATTATGGATAAAGCACGATTCAGGCAGCTGTGTGAACGTCAGAATGAGAGACAAGTAGACCAGACCTGAACCCAATCCAGAGCCCGAAACAGAGCTGCCTCAGACAGCTCACAGACTCATAAACGAGAAAAAAAAATGCTTATTGTTGTAAGCACTGAGATTTGGGGATTGTTTGTTACATGGCATTATCATGACAATAGCTGACTCATTTGAATTTGCTGAGCATGGAGTGGATAAGGGAGCATTTTCTGAGGTAAGGATTTAAAGTTGATATTAGCCATATTGGGGAGTATACTAAAAATAATGTTAAGGATTTTGAATTTTATCGTGATAGCAATTAAGAATCTTCAAAAGCTTCTACACAGAGGCATGAAATGATAAGACTTCTATTACCTACACTGCAATCAGTCATCTTTTCAAAACACAAATTGAGCCACTACTTTCTTCCCCTATCACCAAACATACACTCACTTAAGACCTATCAGTGGCTTTCCTTTGTTCTTAGGATAAGACCTAAATCCGTAACATAATCCAAAGTTCTCTATATGGACCCTCCTCAGGGACCCAACCACATTGTGTACCAGGCTTCCCCCTTGACAGTGCTTCCAACCACACTGGCCTGAATGTGCACTGTTCCTTTTTGCACAGGACCTTTGCATATGCTTTTCTCGCAGTCAGAAATGCTTTCTCACTAGCTTTTGGCCTACTTAACTCTAGTTTAATTGTCACTTCCTTCTTGAAGCCTTTCCTGAGCACTCTGGGAAGCCAACTGCCCCTGTTAGATGTGCTCTCAGCATCATACATTTCTCTTTCCTTTCACTTATTACAGTTGGAATTTCACGTTTGTTCATAAAATTTGATCAGTGTCCATCTCTGCCACTAAACTGTCTACTTTCTGAAAGCAGTTACAAAGACACTTTCCCCCTTATCTTTGCACTCCCAGCATTAGCACACTCACTGGTACATGGCTGATACTCAGTAAAACTTGTTCAATGAAAGAATGCTGTAGGATGATACCTTAGACAGCAGTGAGGACAACAGATTATTTTGGTTGCCTAAAGCACCCAAGAACAGAACTCATCTTTCTTCCTTTCATCAGCCCTTTCAACTCCTGCTTGCTTTCTCTGAGACTTTGCCAAGACAGATCTCTCACGAAGCAACAGTGTGGTGGGAACACATTATCAATCTGTTATTACCAACCGGGAAATAGGAACTCAACACCGTGCAACACGGTCAATCTATATGGCAGGTGTTCACCCTGTGTCCATAACACCCGCACTGTGATTTCACAATCCGAAAGACTCCTGTAAACGGAGGAGGACAAAACATCTGGATGTTGCAAACTCTCTTGACAGGTTGTCTATACCATCCCCTTCAAAATCGATGCACAAGAAATGAGAGTTTCTCCAACAGCAGAACAGTGGCTGGCAGCAGAACGTGCCATTTAAGACTGTCCACGGTACTGAGCAAAGACTGCCTGGATTTCCTTTGGGAGCAACTGGGAATCTGGCAAGAAAAGAGGCCACGGGTAGCACCAAATGGTGACATCATTTTGAATGTGTTTGTGCTAGGGGAAAAGGACATCTCGTCATTTACATAGTATTTGTGAAATAAATAAACGTATTCAGTAAATAATTAATCAATAGCCTAAGATCATTTCGGTCATAAGACGGAAGCCAGTATTGGAATAAAGGTGAAATGAGTTAAATGTGGCACGAAGGCAACATGGAGAAACTGGGTACTGGAAAATCAGCAGTAGGCAAGCTGAGTATTAGGAACTATGATCTAAGCTCACTAAGGTTCAAAAATCAATTGCAAGCACCAAAGAGAGAATAAATTTTGAAGAGCAGAAAAACCAAGTTGGTAAGGACAGGGTGGGAGTAGAAATTGGCCCGATTGCCTTGGAAGGCATTTTGGCATTATCTTTTAGAAACTGAGACATATATATATAGAGAGAGATACACAATTCTTCTCAGTATATTCCTAGAGATACACTCATCCAAGTGCAGAGGAAGGCATACGATGAGAAGTTCATCACAATATGTTCATCAGAGCAAAACCTGGGAACAACCCAGCTCTCCAGTAGCAGAGGACTGATGAAACAAACTCTGATGTAGGCATCTATGAGATACTCTGCAAGAATGAGAAATGCCTTAACATGTAAATACTTCCAGGAGACACTGTGGAGAGGAAAAAAAAAAGCAAGCTGTCAAATGACATAGCTAGCATGTTATAATGTTCTCAAATTCACACATATCAAATATCAATATTGTGTATCGTGCATTTTCTGCTACCAATATCAGGTGGGTGACCCAATAAGTTACACCTCAAATTGTTAACAGCAGCCACCTTTGGAAATAGCGTGGGAACTGGAACTGGGCGTGGAAGGCTGGCGGAGACTTCAGCACTGCCTATAATATTCTATTCATTTCACAAGGAATAATATAGTCAGATTTAACTACTGAAATTATACATTTTCTTAAACAAAGTTGTTCAAAAGCGAGTAACAAAGAATCCAAGGAAGTGAGTTGAGTGAAATTGCACTTCAAATTGCAGCTAGGAGAAAGGCACAGTCACTCCGAATGAGATCGAGGTTTCTGGATGCCTAGATGTGGCTCTGAGGGCTTTTATTGATGGCTGGTCTCCCTACGGACATTCTCAGCCCTTTGCTACCTCCAAGTATCAAGGAACTTCTGACAAATGGGGAAAAGGAGGCTGTTTTGTTATGGATCTGCAACTCGAGCGTGGGATGTGGAGAAAGGAAGCAACGAGGAACAGGGAAATCACCACATCTCTTAGACGGGCTTCCCAGGCACCACTGCTGACACTGGGCTCATTCAGAGTTTTTACGAATCATCTGAAAGGGATTTACAGTTGAATATCTAAATGTACAAAGTACATTTAAGCCCTGGTGCAAGAAAATGCCAAGCAGATAAGGATAAAGAAATGCCAGAGCAGAAATGACCATAAGTCTGACCCAGTCTCATAATTCTTACATCTCACCAATTGTTATGAGGATTAAATAAGACTGCTCTATGAATGCCCTTGGAAAATTGTAAAATGGTGCACAAAAGTGGCTTATTACTGTGATTATGTTGTAGTTGGTTTTACATCAGAGTTTGATAACAGAGCTAAAAGTGAAATCCATAATGGAGTTTGGTGTTGTATTCAGCCATCCGTCCTGACTCTGAGAAGTTTACAAGAATGATTTGGCTTTTACAAGGAACCAGCCTCAGCTTTTTTTTTGTTTTTCGCTACTTTCTTTTTTTAAAATAGAAGTACTATATCCAAATTTTAAAAGTTGGGGAAGGAGAACAGACATAAAACTACCTGTATTTTCAATCACTCCAAAATGTCACATCGTATTTGCTAGATGAATGATGGAATGAATGAAAGAACGAATCCACTTTCATCCTGTTGCTGCCTTCCCTTCCAGTCTTTGCTCACTGGCCTGTTCTACAGGACGGTGAGCACAGTTCAGCTTTACTATTTATAACCTGCACTTTTCACTCACGTCATAAACAGTTCCTCGCATGGTTCCCTAGCTTTCAGAACTGTGCGGTTTTTCCTAGATTTGATGTTCTCTAAGACAGTTAATCCATCCTTCATGTTGGAATCACACTCACATCCTCCACGTCCCTTTCCAGGGTATGTCTTTGTACAAAGTCTTCCATTCTTTAGCCCCTACTTTTCAAGGAAGTCCCAGGGCTGGGAATACGGTTGATGGCTGGTGGTTGGCAGGGGCTCCATTTCACAGACTTTATTATGAGTGTGATGGTTACGGTTATTGTGATCATTTTGTATTAATGATATGGATTGTTTTCTGAACTGCTTGGTTTGTTTACTTAATTTTTAAGATAAAGAAGGAAAACACTCTCTAGGTACAACAGAATTTATTTTAAAATGAAACAAGGCAGAGATCACACATTACAGTGAATTTTAATATAAAATAAAGGCTCCACAGAAAGAATTCTATGGAGAGACAGACTGTTTCAAAGAACAAGCCAGCCTGGAGTGATGGAAAGCTCTTTCACTCATTGAGAAAAGATATGGAACAGCAGATGACCCTCCCCCCTGAGGCTGTCAAGAGGAGGCAGACACAAGACATGTGACTATAATCCTGGGAGACAGATTGCCCCACAAACATTCAGAACGTGTTGCTTGTTGGTGACTCACTTCTTCCAGGAATTCTGCTATTGGCCAGATTTTTCAGGATCCACTTTTTATATTGTCCATTTTGCGATGGATACTCTATCAGCTCCTGTTTCTCTTCCCCCAGACCCCAGGCTTGCGGCCCCAGGATCTACACTACTAGTGAAATCTGAAGCCTACAAATTAGAATAGCCCCCATTACCTAAGTCTTGCTGCCAAATAATTCTGGGACTAGGTGACACAGGGGGATTCTATTTGTCCCCTGAATTATTTCCACCCCCACACAAAATGGGCTAATTCCATCCTATGGACCAAGCTGTCATTCATCAGTTGATTCATTCAGTAAACATTGACTGCACACCTATCATACGTCATAGATAGTTCTAGCTCTGAGGATTAATGAGAGAACAAAGATCCTGCCCTCATAGAATTCCATGTGATGGGAGATGGATAATAAAGAAATGCACCGATAAACCAAGACTGGATATGCTGTGAAGGACACAAAACGGTATTGGGTTGAAAGTAACTGGAGGTGGAGGAAACCACTTGGGTCAGGATGATCAGGGAAGGCCTCTCCAAGAAGTTAACAGCTGAGATAAGACCCATGTGAGAAAGAGCCAGCCAAGGGAAAACCTAAAGTGTGTCCCAGGCAGAAGGACAGCAAAAGCAAAGGCTCCAGAGCAGAATGAAACAGACGTGTTCAAAGAACAGAAAGAAAGTCATTGGTTGGCTTTTCTGGTTGAAGGTCAAGGAGCGGAGGGGAGAGCGGCAAGAGATGAAGATGGAAAGAAGACCAGAAAGCAGATCACTTGGGCCGTGAAAGACTTGGTAAGGAGTTTAATGTTCATTAAAGTGCAAAGCTTCTGCCTTGATAAGCACCTTAGTGTATCTGGTCAACCTACTTTATACTCCAGTCTCCCAACCAAACTGGAGTTTTCTCCTAAAGCCCTGTTCATATGATTTGTATTTGGCTATTACAAATCTTCTTCCCAAGGAGCTTGCCTCTGCTCTCCATGCCCCTGACCAAGGCTTACAGACTTGCCTAAAAAGGAGAGCTTTCCCAGTCCATGGCATTGCTGGACCTGACTCCAACATTCTGGTTCATTCTATAATTCCTGTTCATACTAGGCCTCTGAACCATGTCTAATTCTGCTTTGCCTTTTGGACTTGTCACCTCGGGCATCTGGAACCAAGTAGGCACACCCTAAGCCTATATCCTACCCCTGCCAAGTGGAGTTCCATTGGTCTGGTGTCCTTTCTCCTCTCCATTGCCCTGAGCCTGATCGTAGCATGCCTTGTCTGGACCAAGCTCTTGTTAAAGCCTAACTGCACATCACAGTGGCCCCAAAATAGTACCGTCAAGCTTAATCATCAGACTAATTCACCTGACTTAGCTCCAGATAAATCTTGGCTGTTTCAAAAAATCAAATCTGGAAATTTGTCACAATTGAGGACATGTAAAAACTATGTTCAGTCTCTGATGGAAATTTCCAAAGAGTAGTTCCCAGAATAGCTGGGAAATTGCCATGTAATTGGCATAAAGCTATGACGTCCTCAGGGGTCTACTTGGAAGAAGAACCACATCTATGCGGCTGCACAGGAACCAACGCATTTGTTAACAATCCGGCCTCATTACCCACCTACCAGCCATGTGTTAGTGGTCATAACTCTTGCAGCACTTTGGGATCCAGATTCTTATCTGGTACATTAGGCACCAAGTGGGAGAGCCTGGGCAGCAAAGCTGAAACGTCATGTTAAATATTTGCATTTTGGGCAATAGCTCCTTTCATGGCATGGTTTCCAGGCCCTTCATCACCCTGGCTGGCCTATTGTCGCCTCTAGTTTTCAGTAAGCATTTTTAAATGGTACTGAGGATGGAATTCTCTCCTCCTCATGTAGTCAGAGCAGCGCAAAGAGTCACATACCATGATCTTCTCTCCAGAAAAGGCCAGCCATTGCCCACAGGCCAGGTCTAGCTCCCAAGTGGGACTGTGCTGATCCATAGAAAATCAAAGTTTCAAAATTTTCTTAGCAAAATTGCAAGGCCTGCTCACATCGGGTCCACGTCACTTGTAAGGCCACAAACAGCCAATGCGCTGCTGCATCTGCTCCCTTTGTGTCAAGGCACGAGCTCTCATTTGCCAACGTCCCCACCCGGCCCAACCAGTCCTGTGTCTTTCTGATCTCTGCACGCAGGCTTCACAAGCCAAACAACTAACAGTGGCAAACATACCTGCTTTGGAGTCAGAAAGGCCAACTTCATGCATTGAGCCAAAAAATCATCACTGATCACTTACTAGGTGTGACATAGAATACGAGGCCCTAGGGATAGTCATTAGCAACAAGACAGAAGATTCCTTGGCAGAACTTCTCATTTAGCAGGGGAGAAAGGGCACAAACAAACCGTTATCTGCCTTACTCACTAATTGCAAAGGGAAGAAGCATTTCCAGAAAGAAAATAGAGAGCATCATTAAACGAAACAAACAAACAAAAATCCGCCTTCTCCAGGGGATCTGGGTAGCCTTCTGTGACATGGTGACATTTCAGCTGAGACCTCAAGGACAAAGGAAAGGAGACAGATGTAGAAACGGAGGAAGGACAGGTCCAGGACATGGAAATACCAGGTGCCCAGGCCTCGAGACACGAAGGAGGCTGGCACGTCTTGGAAAGTGAAAGATGGCTTTTTTCTTTTCTTTTTCTTTATAATACTGTAGATAAAACCTTGGGAGAATTTTATTACTGTTTCTTTCTTAAGAACAGGTACAAGCTCCCTATCGGACGACGATCATTCCAATATACCCTGTATTGTTCAGCAAGAGAGAGGTGGCGTATGCTGCTGCCTGTTTTCACACACAAATGCATGAATCCCTGGCAGAAGATTCACACTTCTCTTTTTTGTCCTAAAAAGACAATGAAATATAAGTAACTCATAAGTCCCCAACCTCATCAGCCTGTGACTACAAAGTGAGATTATGCTCTTCTTTCATACGCAAATTATTATGGCCTGAGGCCCTCCAACTGTCTCCCAGCTGTTTCTGAGAGTTTCTCTGGGCCTCCTGTGTGTCCAGAATTACGCTTTTAGTTTCTGCTTGCTCTGAGCTTCTTGTCTTCCAGGGCCCTGCTGTCCTCATCCATGATTACCACCAACGCCATACTTGGCTTTGGGGAGACAATACTGTTGCTTAAGTCCAAAGGGACAGTCCTGGTGAGTGTCATAATTCACTAGTGCAATGTGAACCCAGAAGCACCCCTGAAGCTGGAGAACTCCGGGTCCTCGAGAGGCCGCGGAGATTCTTACAGCTGACCCACAACTTGAAGAACTGCAGCTCACTGGGGGCGGGAGACATGGCAGGATCCTTGGCTCTGGCGCGAAGAATAGAGAATGCAGCCTGGGGAACCAAGTGTCGCTGTTAACAGTCAGTCTGGGCTCAGTTACATTCAACAAATGTTGACTGAAACTGACTCACGGCGGGAACTGTGCTGTGGGCTTTGCACACCTGCTCGCCTTTGTTGTGAAGCAGAGAATGTGCGGAAAACTATGGAGCAGTGAAAATGGACTACTGCTATGAGTTACAAGCATCAGGGGCTTAATTTCATGAACAGAATATTCGGTGAAAGAAATAAATAGAACATTCTGGCAAAGTTCAAACCAAGCAATAATAATGTCATTTAGAGAAACATACATCCACGGAGGGAAAATACTACACATAAAAGGAAAGGAATGAGGGAGAAAACACAGCAATCAGGATCTGTCACCTTGAGGAAGTTGGGAGGGTAGGACACTGGCCGACCGAAGAACGGGAAGGGGGAAGGAGTACAGAGATAACCCAGTGATTTCTCCAGTTGGGCTCTGCTCACTTGTATTTGTTTCACAATTGTGCGTACTGAGGATGTTCACAACACATTTGGTACTGGACTTATGGTAAAATATTTTTTTAATAAATAAAAGAAGTATACTTCTGTATTTCATTTCCTATTGGCTACCAGGGAATGCACAGACTTAGACTTGGACAAACTTAGATCACGCGCACACGCAAGAAAAACCACGAACCAACGAACCCACCACAAAAACTTGAACGTCACACCCGAAACCATGCAACGACTAGAAGAAAACATAGGCAGTATCCTCTTTGACATCAGTCTTAGCAGCCTATTTTCCAGTACCACGTCTGACTGGGCAATGGAAACAAAATACAAAATGAACAAATGGGACTACATCAAAGTCAAAAAAAATCCTCTGCACCGCAAAGGAAACCATCCACAAAACCAAAACACAACCTAACAACTGGGAGAAGATACTTGCAAACCGTGTATCGGATAAGGGGTTAATATCCAAAACACAGAAAGAACTCATACATCTCAACAGCAAAAAAAATCAGCAACCCAATGAAAAAGGCGGGCAAAAGATCTGAGCAGTGATTTCTCCAAAGAAGGTATAGGGATGGCCAACAGGCATCTGGAAAGGGACTCAACATCATTAGCGATCAGAGAAATGCAAATCACAACTACAAGGAGATGTCACCTTTACTCTGGTCAGAATGGCTCTAATTAACAAGACAAGAGACAAGTGTCAGAGAGGATGTGGAGAGAAGGGAACTCTCCTGCACTGCTGGTGGGAGGGCAGACTGGTGCAGCCACTATGGAAAGCAGGATGGAGTATCCTCAGAAAACTAAGAATACATCTACCTACCATACGTAGGATCCAGCTAGCCCACTGCTGGCTATTCATCCAAAGAACTTGAAAACACCAACGCAGAAAGACACATGCACCCCTAGGTTCACTGCAGCATTATTCACAACAGCCAGAACTTGGAAGCAACCTAGGTGCCCATCAAGGGAAGAATGGATAACGAAGATGTGGGATGTATACACAACGGAACGCCACTCGGCCCTAAGAAATGATGAGATCCGACCATTTGTGACAACGTGGATGGACCTTGAGGGTATTACGTGAAGTGAAATAAATCAGAGGGAGAAAGTCAAACACCAAACACCGTGTGATCTCGCTCATATGTAGAAGATAAAAACAACGACAAACACACACAGAGCAAAGGAGATTGGACTGGTGGTCACCATAGGGGGAGGGGGGAGGGGAGAGAGCCAAAGGGGTGATGAGGCTCACATGGGAGGTGACGGACTATAATTAGTTTTCGGGTGGTGAACACGATGTAATCTACACAGAATTCGAAATATATTACAACGTACATCTGAAAGCCATATCATCTTAGAATCCACTGTTACTGCAATAAAATAAAATAAAATAAAATAAAATAAAATAAAGAAGTGTAGGAGGCTCAAGAGGCTAACAGGCTTTTGAAAAGTTATTCTAGGGATTTTTATGGCTTAGCTCAGGGCGGCAGACACCAGCCTGAGACAGAGCTGTGACACAGCCACTAACTTCAACTCAACTATATTCCGACTGGAGGGAAATCAAAACTACCGTCATCATAATTTATTGAAGGCTTCACTTTGTGCCAGATCCTGTGCCGACTGCTTTGCACCAACTGTCTCATTCAATCCTCACATCCAAAAGGTAGGTTACCGTTATCCTCCCCATTGTAAAGGTGAGGAGGCGGAAGCAGAAAGATGGCAGTCTGCCTGGAATTCACAGAAGGATTCTCTAGGTAATGACATGACCTTTGGACAAGATTTCAAGGTTTAACACATTACAGTGGAGATGCAGATCCCAGTATCACAGAACGTGAAAAACACTGAGTCCTGCCAAATGTATTCAAACACTAATTATGGATCCTCACAATCTCTTGGCCTGTTTTCTCAGATGAGGGAAAACCCAGCGTGAAAAACCGTTGATGAGATGTCTGCAGAGGAGGACTACGTCTGGTCTTTAAAGCCGGGAACTATCCCAGTAGATTCTGAGTCAGTGGGTCCAGAGTAGGCCTTGAGCGTCTCTGTTCTTTTCAAAAGCCCCACAGGCTACACTTCCGCGCCCTTGGAGTTGGGAAGTACAGTCATGCCCTACATCGGGACGTTTCAGTCAACAACGGGGGTCCCATCAGATTAGTCCCATATGGCCTAGGTGTGTAGGAGGCTCTGCCATCCAGGTTTAGGAACTCCGTGGTGTTTGCACAGTCTCGAGATTGCCTGACCATGACACACTCCTCAGAACTTATCCCCACCCTTAAGCAAAGCATGACTATACTGCCTTGGATTCTCCACGGTCCCAGACCCTGCACTCTTTAGATGACTGCACACGCAGAGGGCACCGTGTCTGAGGCAGAGAGCAGCTGGAATCACCAAAGCTCTCGACAGAGAGTCAAGGAAAGGCGTGCTCTGCTTACACGACTCTCTACTTTTCTCTGGGTCTGAACCATTTCATAGCTAATCTGCTTTTTCGAACCGAGCAGCTTTGCCAAAAAAAAAAAAAAAAAAAGAAAAACAGAAAGGTTACCAACACACACTAAACAAACCAATATAAACAATACATATTAAATAAGCCTAACCCTACTATGCTACTGAAAAGGCTTTTATTTCCCTGGGATAATTTGGACAGCATTAGATTGTTTTACCAAGAGCAGCCAAGTCCAGGGAGATTATTTCTAATTCCACAGTGCTGCAGATGCGGTCAGTAGCAACTGCAAGCCGGAAAGGAAACTAAGCAAAGTTGGGTGTAATCCATTGAAGTTCACACGTTTCACCAGGGACAGCCTCCAAGCCTTGAATACTTAGGTATGCATTTATCCATTTCTTTAATCAACCACTACTAACGCCTACTAAAGGCCAGACACTGCTCTAAGTACTTTACGGATATGAAATATCCTCTAACCTTTACACTCACCTACGGAGCGTGTATGATAATCAACCCCGTTTTACAGATCAGGAAACTGACACACAGAATGGTACAGTAACTTGCCCAAGTTCACACAGTCCGTAGGTGGCAGAGCCAGGACCCCATTTGACAGAGTCTGGCTCCGGAGGCCACGTTCTGAATCACCACGCTCAGTCTCCAAAAACCTAGAGAAAGCGCCAGCCTCAGTCGAAAAGTTTTGTTTTCCCCACCCTACAGTCCCTACGCGGCCCCAGTCTCCAGGGCATTCTTTCAGCTCCTCTGACAGGCCCTACTCCTCCCTTGCCCTGTCCCAACACTCTCCCGCACAAGTCCTCCTTTTCTTTGAGGCATCTGCTCTCAGCTTCAACATCACTGCCTAAGTCACCAAGTCTAACAGGAAATGCCGTCTTTCTCAACACTCAACACAAAATTGCTTTTACGTATCTCCTAGGTAATTGGTTGCTGCCTGTCTGTCCTTTCCAACCAGGCTGTGAGGGCCACTACGTCAAACAACCTGTCAGTCTTGCTCACCAAGTGTCCAGGCCACTGAACACGCACCGACCAGAGGAAAGGAAGGACTTGTCCCAACGTCAACTCTCCAGACTTTCTGTGGAAGGAGGGAACGAACGGAGCACCCTCCAGCCTCACGCTTTCTTTGCCAGACTTTCAAGTGTGGGGCACATACCTGTGCTCACAACGCTCCCCGGACAGCCCCCACTGCACCCCTAACAGGTAGACTTCTGCACAGTCACGGGCTTTGGAAAGCACTGGCTCTGCACACAACTATTATGTGGCCCTCGACAGGCCACTTCCCCCGAACCGGCCTGAGCTTCAGGGCCACAACAGGCTTCGTGAAAACCCCAACGGAACGTAGCCTCGAAAAGAGGGAGACCTGCACTCCTCAGAACGCCTCGAGACCAGTGTCCTTATCGACTTCGCGTCTGTCCTTCCAAGAAGCCGAGCCCACGGGTGGCGCTTCAGCGCCCGACTCCCGGGCACCGCACGCCCAGGCTGGCCCCGTGCCCGGCACACACCGCCCGTTCCACGAACGCCTGAAGCGCACGAAGAGAGCCCCTCGCTCCCCGCGCCGCACAGCTGTCCCGCGACCTGACGGGCACCTCTGGGCGCACAAGCCTATTCCTCAGGGACACGCTCGCCTCCCACCAGCCCCCACGCCCACGCCCCCCCAGGTACCTCTCTCAGATGGCATCATCTTCGCGGGCGCCCTGGTCGTCCGTGTCCGGCGAGCAGGAAGAGCGGGAGCTGAAGGACGGCCTCCTCAGGCTAGCGGCCGTGGCCGTGGAGGGCCCGGGCTGCCGTGCCCAGCGGGGACACGGAGCGGCGTCCACGGACGCCGGGGGAACGGACGAGCCCGGCCCGGGAGAGAGCAGCACAGCGCGGCCGGACTCCGCCGGGCTCGGCTCTGGGCAGGCAGGCGCGGCTCGCCGACGCCTCCCACGCCTCCCAGGACGGCGGCCCAGCAGCCGCGCGCTCCTCTCCTCGCGCGCGCGCGCGCCCGCGCCGCCGCCCAGACGCTGCCCGGCCCTTGCCCCGCCCCCCCTCTGGCGGTGGACTGCGGACAGCGACAGGGACACCCTCCTGGCACAACTCCTGCGGCCCCGCCCACACGCTTCGGACCTTCGCGGAGCGGGAAGGTGCGCTGACAGGGACGCAGGGGCCCCGCTACGCTCGCTCTCGGGGAACTGCGGCCTCCTCCCTCGGCTTTCACTTGAATGTCACACCCGAAACCATGCAACCTCTACAAGAAAACATAGGCAGTATGCTCTTTGACATCAGTCTTAGCAGCCTATTTTCAAGTACCACGTCTGACTGGGCACTGGAAACAAAATACAAAAGGAACAAATGGGATCCTACCTCAAAGTCAAAAAAAAATCCTCTGCACCGCAAAGGAAACCATCCACAAAACCAAAACACAACCTAACAACTGGGAGAAGATTCTTGCAAACCGTGTATCGGATAAGGGGTTAATATCCAAAACACAGAAAGAACTCATACATCTCAACAGCAAAAAAAATCAGCAACCCAATGAAAAAGGCGGGCAAAAGATCTGAGCAGTGATTTCTCCAAAGAAGGCATAGGGATGGCCAACAGGCATATGGAAAGGGACTCAACATCATTAGCGATCAGAGAAATGCAAATCACAACTACAAGGAGATGTCACCTTTACTCTGGTCAGAATGGCTCTAATTAACAAGACAAGAGACAAGTGTCAGAGAGGATGTGGAGAGAAGGGAACTCTCCTGCACTGCTGGTGGGAGGGCAGACTGGTGCAGCCACTATGGAAAGCAGGATGGAGTATCCTCAGAAAACTAAGAATACATCTACCTACCATACGTAGGATCCAGCTAGCCCACTGCTGGCTATTCATCCAAAGAACTTGAAAACACCAATGCAGAAAGACACATGCACCCCTAGGTTCACTGCAGCATTATTCACAACAGCCAGAACTTGGAAGCAACCTAGGTGCCCATCAAGGGAAGAATGGATAAAGAAGATGTGGGATGTATACACAATGGAACGCCACTCGGCCCTAAGAAATGATGAGATCCGACCATTTGTGACAACGTGGATGGACCTTGAGGGTATTACGTGAAGTGAAATAAATCAGAGGGAGAAAGTCAAACACCAAACACCGTGTGATCTCGCTCATATGTAGAAGATAAAAACAACGACAAACACACACAGAGCAAAGGAGATTGGACTGGTGGTCACCATAGGGGGAGGGGGGAGGGGAGAGAGCCAAAGGGGTGATGAGGCTCACATGGGAGGTGACGGACTATAATTAGTTTTCGGGTGGTGAACACGATGTAATCTACACAGAAGTCGAAATATATTACAACGTACATCTGAAAGCCATATCATCTTAGAATCCACTGTTACTGCAATAAAATAAAATAAAATAAAATAAAACAAATTAAAATAAAGAAGTGTAGGAGGCTCAAGAGGCTAACAGGCTTTTGAAAAGTTATTCTAGGGATTTTTATGGCTTAGCTCAGGGCGGCAGACACCAGCCTGAGACAGAGCTGTGACACAGCCACTAACTTCAACTCAACTATATTCCGACTGGAGGGAAATCAAAACTACCGTCATCATAATTTATTGAAGGCTTCACTTTGTGCCAGATCCTGTGCCGACTGCTTTGCACCAACTGTCTCATTCAATCCTCACATCCAAAAGGTAGGTTACCGTTATCCTCCCCACTGTAAAGGTGAGGAGGCGGAAGCAGAAAGATGGCAGTCTGCCTGGAATTCACAGAAGGATTCTCTAGGTAATGACATGACCTTTGGACAAGATTTCAAGGTTTAACACATTACAGTGGAGATGCAGATCCCAGTATCACAGAACGTGAAAAACACTGAGTCCTGCCAAATGTATTCAAACACTAATTATGGATCCTCACAAACTCTTGGCCTGTTTTCTCAGATGAGGGAAAACCCAGCGTGAAAAACCGTTGATGAGATGTCTGCAGAGGAGGACTACGTCTGGTCTTTAAAGCCGGGAACTATCCCAGTAGATTCTGAGTCAGTGGGTCCAGAGTAGGCCTTGAGCGTCTCTGTTCTTTTCAAAAGCCCCACAGGCTACACTTCCGCGCCCTTGGAGTTGGGAAGTACAGTCATGCCCTACATCGGGACGTTTCAGTCAACAACGGGGGTCCCATCAGATTAGTCCCATATGGCCTAGGTGTGTAGGAGGCTCTGCCATCCAGGTTTAGGAACTCCGTGGTGTTTGCACAGTCTCGAGATTGCCTGACCATGACACGCTCCTCAGAACTTATCCCCACCGTTAAGCAAAGCATGACTATACTGCCTTGGATTCTCCACGGTCCCAGACCCTGCACTCTTTAGATGACTGCACACGCAGAGGGCACCGTGTCTGAGGCAGAGAGCAGCTGGAATCACAAAAGCTCTCGACAGAGAGTCAAGGAAAGGCGTGCTCTGCTTACACGACTCTCTACTTTTCTCTGGGTCTGACCCATTTCATAGCTAATCTGCTTTTTCGAACCGAGCAGCTTTGCCAAAAAAAACAAAAAAAAAAGAAAAACAGAAAGGTTACCAACACACACTAAACAAACCAATATAAACAATACATATTAAATAAGCCTAACCCTACTATGCTACTGAAAAGGCTTTTATTTCCCTGGGATAATTTGGACAGCATTAGATTGTTTTACCAAGAGCAGCCAAGTCCAGGGAGATTATTTCTAATTCCACAGTGCTGCAGATGCGGTCAGTAGCAACTGCAAGCCGGAAAGGAAACTAAGCAAAGTTGGGTGTAATCCATTGAAGTTCACACGTTTCACCAGGGACAGCCTCCAAGCCTTGAATACTTAGGTATGCATTTATCCATTTCTTTAATCAACCACTACTAACGCCTACTAAAGGCCAGACACTGCTCTAAGTACTTTACGGATATGAAATATCCTCTAACCTTTACACTCACCTACGGAGCGTGTATGATAATCAACCCCGTTTTACAGATCAGGAAACTGACACACAGAATGGTACAGTAACTTGCCCAAGTTCACACAGTCCGTAGGTGGCAGAGCCAGGACCCCATTTGACAGAGTCTGGCTCCGGAGGCCACGTTCTGAATCACCACGCTCAGTCTCCAAAAACCTAGAGAAAGCGCCAGCCTCAGTCGAAAAGTTTTGTTTTCCCCACCCTACAGTCCCTACGCGGCCCCAGTCTCCAGGGCATTCTTTCAGCTCCTCTGACAGGCCCTACTCCTCCCTTGCCCTGTCCCAACACTCTCCCGCACAAGTCCTCCTTTTCTTTGAGGCATCTGCTCTCAGCTTCAACATCACTGCCTAAGTCACCAAGTCTAACAGGAAATGCCGTCTTTCTCAACACTCAACACAAAATTGCTTTTACGTATCTCCTAGGTAATTGGTTGCTGCCTGTCTGTCCTTTCCAACCAGGCTGTGAGGGCCACTACGTCAAACAACCTGTCAGTCTTGCTCACCAAGTGTCCAGGCCACTGAACACGCACCGACCAGAGGAAAGGAAGGACTTGTCCCAACGTCAACTCTCCAGACTTTCTGTGGAAGGAGGGAACGAACGGAGCACCCTCCAGCCTCACGCTTTCTTTGCCAGACTTTCAAGTGTGGGGCACATACCTGTGCTCACAACGCTCCCCGGACAGCCCCCACTGCACCCCTAACAGGTAGACTTCTGCACAGTCACGGGCTTTGGAAAGCACTGGCTCTGCACACAACTATTATGTGGCCCTCGACAGGCCACTTCCCCCGAACCGGCCTGAGCTTCAGGGCCACAACAGGCTTCGTGAAAACCCCAACGGAACGTAGCCTCGAAAAGAGGGAGACCTGCACTCCTCAGAACGCCTCGAGACCAGTGTGCTTATCGACTTCGCGTCTGTCCTTCCAAGAAGCCGAGCCCACGGGTGGCGCTTCAGCGCCCGACTCCCGGGCACCGCACGCCCAGGCTGGCCCCGTGCCCGGCACACACCGCCCGTTCCACGAACGCCTGAAGCGCACGAAGAGAGCCCCTCGCTCCCCGCGCCGCACAGCTGTCCCGCGACCTGACGGGCACCTCTGGGCGCACAAGCCTATTCCTCAGGGACACGCTCGCCTCCCACCAGCCCCCACGCCCACGCCCCCCCAGGTACCTCTCTCAGATGGCATCATCTTCGCGGGCGCCCTGGTCGTCCGTGTCCGGCGAGCAGGAAGAGCGGGAGCTGAAGGACGGCCTCCTCAGGCTAGCGGCCGTGGCCGTGGAGGGCCCGGGCTGCCGTGCCCAGCGGGGACACGGAGCGGCGTCCACGGACGCCGGGGGAACGGACGAGCCCGGCCCGGGAGAGAGCAGCACAGCGCGGCCGGACTCCGCCGGGCTCGGCTCTGGGCAGGCAGGCGCGGCTCGCCGACGCCTCCCACGCCTCCCAGGACGGCGGCCCAGCAGCCGCGCGCTCCTCTCCTCGCGCGCGCGCGCGCCCGCGCCGCCGCCCAGACGCTGCCCGGCCCTTGCCCCGCCCCCCCTCTGGCGGTGGACTGCGGACAGCGACAGGGACACCCTCCTGGCACAACTCCTGCGGCCCCGCCCACACGCTTCGGACCTTCGCGGAGCGGGAAGGTGCGCTGACAGGGACGCAGGGGCCCCGCTACGCTCGCTCTCGGGGAACTGCGGCCTCCTCCCTCGGCTTTCACTTGAATGTCACACCCGAAACCATGCAACCTCTACAAGAAAACATAGGCAGTATGCTCTTTGACATCAGTCTTAGCAGCCTATTTTCAAGTACCACGTCTGACTGGGCACTGGAAACAAAATACAAAAGGAACAAATGGGATCCTACCTCAAAGTCAAAAAAAAATCCTCTGCACCGCAAAGGAAACCATCCACAAAACCAAAACACAACCTAACAACTGGGAGAAGATTCTTGCAAACCGTGTATCGGATAAGGGGTTAATATCCAAAACACAGAAAGAACTCATACATCTCAACAGCAAAAAAAATCAGCAACCCAATGAAAAAGGCGGGCAAAAGATCTGAGCAGTGATTTCTCCAAAGAAGGCATAGGGATGGCCAACAGGCATATGGAAAGGGACTCAACATCATTAGCGATCAGAGAAATGCAAATCACAACTACAAGGAGATGTCACCTTTACTCTGGTCAGAATGGCTCTAATTAACAAGACAAGAGACAAGTGTCAGAGAGGATGTGGAGAGAAGGGAACTCTCCTGCACTGCTGGTGGGAGGGCAGACTGGTGCAGCCACTATGGAAAGCAGGATGGAGTATCCTCAGAAAACTAAGAATACATCTACCTACCATACGTAGGATCCAGCTAGCCCACTGCTGGCTATTCATCCAAAGAACTTGAAAACACCAATGCAGAAAGACACATGCACCCCTAGGTTCACTGCAGCATTATTCACAACAGCCAGAACTTGGAAGCAACCTAGGTGCCCATCAAGGGAAGAATGGATAAAGAAGATGTGGGATGTATACACAATGGAACGCCACTCGGCCCTAAGAAATGATGAGATCCGACCATTTGTGACAACGTGGATGGACCTTGAGGGTATTACGTGAAGTGAAATAAATCAGAGGGAGAAAGTCAAACACCAAACACCGTGTGATCTCGCTCATATGTAGAAGATAAAAACAACGACAAACACACACAGAGCAAAGGAGATTGGACTGGTGGTCACCATAGGGGGAGGGGGGAGGGGAGAGAGCCAAAGGGGTGATGAGGCTCACATGGGAGGTGACGGACTATAATTAGTTTTCGGGTGGTGAACACGATGTAATCTACACAGAAGTCGAAATATATTACAACGTACATCTGAAAGCCATATCATCTTAGAATCCACTGTTACTGCAATAAAATAAAATAAAATAAAATAAAACAAATTAAAATAAAGAAGTGTAGGAGGCTCAAGAGGCTAACAGGCTTTTGAAAAGTTATTCTAGGGATTTTTATGGCTTAGCTCAGGGCGGCAGACACCAGCCTGAGACAGAGCTGTGACACAGCCACTAACTTCAACTCAACTATATTCCGACTGGAGGGAAATCAAAACTACCGTCATCATAATTTATTGAAGGCTTCACTTTGTGCCAGATCCTGTGCCGACTGCTTTGCACCAACTGTCTCATTCAATCCTCACATCCAAAAGGTAGGTTACCGTTATCCTCCCCACTGTAAAGGTGAGGAGGCGGAAGCAGAAAGATGGCAGTCTGCCTGGAATTCACAGAAGGATTCTCTAGGTAATGACATGACCTTTGGACAAGATTTCAAGGTTTAACACATTACAGTGGAGATGCAGATCCCAGTATCACAGAACGTGAAAAACACTGAGTCCTGCCAAATGTATTCAAACACTAATTATGGATCCTCACAAACTCTTGGCCTGTTTTCTCAGATGAGGGAAAACCCAGCGTGAAAAACCGTTGATGAGATGTCTGCAGAGGAGGACTACGTCTGGTCTTTAAAGCCGGGAACTATCCCAGTAGATTCTGAGTCAGTGGGTCCAGAGTAGGCCTTGAGCGTCTCTGTTCTTTTCAAAAGCCCCACAGGCTACACTTCCGCGCCCTTGGAGTTGGGAAGTACAGTCATGCCCTACATCGGGACGTTTCAGTCAACAACGGGGGTCCCATCAGATTAGTCCCATATGGCCTAGGTGTGTAGGAGGCTCTGCCATCCAGGTTTAGGAACTCCGTGGTGTTTGCACAGTCTCGAGATTGCCTGACCATGACACGCTCCTCAGAACTTATCCCCACCGTTAAGCAAAGCATGACTATACTGCCTTGGATTCTCCACGGTCCCAGACCCTGCACTCTTTAGATGACTGCACACGCAGAGGGCACCGTGTCTGAGGCAGAGAGCAGCTGGAATCACAAAAGCTCTCGACAGAGAGTCAAGGAAAGGCGTGCTCTGCTTACACGACTCTCTACTTTTCTCTGGGTCTGACCCATTTCATAGCTAATCTGCTTTTTCGAACCGAGCAGCTTTGCCAAAAAAAACAAAAAAAAAAGAAAAACAGAAAGGTTACCAACACACACTAAACAAACCAATATAAACAATACATATTAAATAAGCCTAACCCTACTATGCTACTGAAAAGGCTTTTATTTCCCTGGGATAATTTGGACAGCATTAGATTGTTTTACCAAGAGCAGCCAAGTCCAGGGAGATTATTTCTAATTCCACAGTGCTGCAGATGCGGTCAGTAGCAACTGCAAGCCGGAAAGGAAACTAAGCAAAGTTGGGTGTAATCCATTGAAGTTCACACGTTTCACCAGGGACAGCCTCCAAGCCTTGAATACTTAGGTATGCATTTATCCATTTCTTTAATCAACCACTACTAACGCCTACTAAAGGCCAGACACTGCTCTAAGTACTTTACGGATATGAAATATCCTCTAACCTTTACACTCACCTACGGAGCGTGTATGATAATCAACCCCGTTTTACAGATCAGGAAACTGACACACAGAATGGTACAGTAACTTGCCCAAGTTCACACAGTCCGTAGGTGGCAGAGCCAGGACCCCATTTGACAGAGTCTGGCTCCGGAGGCCACGTTCTGAATCACCACGCTCAGTCTCCAAAAACCTAGAGAAAGCGCCAGCCTCAGTCGAAAAGTTTTGTTTTCCCCACCCTACAGTCCCTACGCGGCCCCAGTCTCCAGGGCATTCTTTCAGCTCCTCTGACAGGCCCTACTCCTCCCTTGCCCTGTCCCAACACTCTCCCGCACAAGTCCTCCTTTTCTTTGAGGCATCTGCTCTCAGCTTCAACATCACTGCCTAAGTCACCAAGTCTAACAGGAAATGCCGTCTTTCTCAACACTCAACACAAAATTGCTTTTACGTATCTCCTAGGTAATTGGTTGCTGCCTGTCTGTCCTTTCCAACCAGGCTGTGAGGGCCACTACGTCAAACAACCTGTCAGTCTTGCTCACCAAGTGTCCAGGCCACTGAACACGCACCGACCAGAGGAAAGGAAGGACTTGTCCCAACGTCAACTCTCCAGACTTTCTGTGGAAGGAGGGAACGAACGGAGCACCCTCCAGCCTCACGCTTTCTTTGCCAGACTTTCAAGTGTGGGGCACATACCTGTGCTCACAACGCTCCCCGGACAGCCCCCACTGCACCCCTAACAGGTAGACTTCTGCACAGTCACGGGCTTTGGAAAGCACTGGCTCTGCACACAACTATTATGTGGCCCTCGACAGGCCACTTCCCCCGAACCGGCCTGAGCTTCAGGGCCACAACAGGCTTCGTGAAAACCCCAACGGAACGTAGCCTCGAAAAGAGGGAGACCTGCACTCCTCAGAACGCCTCGAGACCAGTGTGCTTATCGACTTCGCGTCTGTCCTTCCAAGAAGCCGAGCCCACGGGTGGCGCTTCAGCGCCCGACTCCCGGGCACCGCACGCCCAGGCTGGCCCCGTGCCCGGCACACACCGCCCGTTCCACGAACGCCTGAAGCGCACGAAGAGAGCCCCTCGCTCCCCGCGCCGCACAGCTGTCCCGCGACCTGACGGGCACCTCTGGGCGCACAAGCCTATTCCTCAGGGACACGCTCGCCTCCCACCAGCCCCCACGCCCACGCCCCCCCAGGTACCTCTCTCAGATGGCATCATCTTCGCGGGCGCCCTGGTCGTCCGTGTCCGGCGAGCAGGAAGAGCGGGAGCTGAAGGACGGCCTCCTCAGGCTAGCGGCCGTGGCCGTGGAGGGCCCGGGCTGCCGTGCCCAGCGGGGACACGGAGCGGCGTCCACGGACGCCGGGGGAACGGACGAGCCCGGCCCGGGAGAGAGCAGCACAGCGCGGCCGGACTCCGCCGGGCTCGGCTCTGGGCAGGCAGGCGCGGCTCGCCGACGCCTCCCACGCCTCCCAGGACGGCGGCCCAGCAGCCGCGCGCTCCTCTCCTCGCGCGCGCGCGCGCCCGCGCCGCCGCCCAGACGCTGCCCGGCCCTTGCCCCGCCCCCCCTCTGGCGGTGGACTGCGGACAGCGACAGGGACACCCTCCTGGCACAACTCCTGCGGCCCCGCCCACACGCTTCGGACCTTCGCGGAGCGGGAAGGTGCGCTGACAGGGACGCAGGGGCCCCGCTACGCTCGCTCTCGGGGAACTGCGGCCTCCTCCCTCGGCTTTCACTTGAATGTCACACCCGAAACCATGCAACCTCTACAAGAAAACATAGGCAGTATGCTCTTTGACATCAGTCTTAGCAGCCTATTTTCAAGTACCACGTCTGACTGGGCACTGGAAACAAAATACAAAAGGAACAAATGGGATCCTACCTCAAAGTCAAAAAAAAATCCTCTGCACCGCAAAGGAAACCATCCACAAAACCAAAACACAACCTAACAACTGGGAGAAGATTCTTGCAAACCGTGTATCGGATAAGGGGTTAATATCCAAAACACAGAAAGAACTCATACATCTCAACAGCAAAAAAAATCAGCAACCCAATGAAAAAGGCGGGCAAAAGATCTGAGCAGTGATTTCTCCAAAGAAGGCATAGGGATGGCCAACAGGCATATGGAAAGGGACTCAACATCATTAGCGATCAGAGAAATGCAAATCACAACTACAAGGAGATGTCACCTTTACTCTGGTCAGAATGGCTCTAATTAACAAGACAAGAGACAAGTGTCAGAGAGGATGTGGAGAGAAGGGAACTCTCCTGCACTGCTGGTGGGAGGGCAGACTGGTGCAGCCACTATGGAAAGCAGGATGGAGTATCCTCAGAAAACTAAGAATACATCTACCTACCATACGTAGGATCCAGCTAGCCCACTGCTGGCTATTCATCCAAAGAACTTGAAAACACCAATGCAGAAAGACACACGCACCCCTAGGTTCACTGCAGCATTATTCACAACAGCCAGAACTTGGAAGCAACCTAGGTGCCCATCAAGGGAAGAATGGATAAAGAAGATGTGGGATGTATACACAATGGAACGCCACTCGGCCCTAAGAAATGATGAGATCCGACCATTTGTGACAACGTGGATGGACCTTGAGGGTATTACGTGAAGTGAAATAAATCAGAGGGAGAAAGTCAAACACCAAACACCGTGTGATCTCGCTCATATGTAGAAGATAAAAACAACGACAAACACACACAGAGCAAAGGAGATTGGACTGGTGGTCACCATAGGGGGAGGGGGGAGGGGAGAGAGCCAAAGGGGTGATGAGGCTCACATGGGAGGTGACGGACTATAATTAGTTTTCGGGTGGTGAACACGATGTAATCTACACAGAAGTCGAAATATATTACAACGTACATCTGAAAGCCATATCATCTTAGAATCCACTGTTACTGCAATAAAATAAAATAAAATAAAATAAAACAAATTAAAATAAAGAAGTGTAGGAGGCTCAAGAGGCTAACAGGCTTTTGAAAAGTTATTCTAGGGATTTTTATGGCTTAGCTCAGGGCGGCAGACACCAGCCTGAGACAGAGCTGTGACACAGCCACTAACTTCAACTCAACTATATTCCGACTGGAGGGAAATCAAAACTACCGTCATCATAATTTATTGAAGGCTTCACTTTGTGCCAGATCCTGTGCCGACTGCTTTGCACCAACTGTCTCATTCAATCCTCACATCCAAAAGGTAGGTTACCGTTATCCTCCCCACTGTAAAGGTGAGGAGGCGGAAGCAGAAAGATGGCAGTCTGCCTGGAATTCACAGAAGGATTCTCTAGGTAATGACATGACCTTTGGACAAGATTTCAAGGTTTAACACATTACAGTGGAGATGCAGATCCCAGTATCACAGAACGTGAAAAACACTGAGTCCTGCCAAATGTATTCAAACACTAATTATGGATCCTCACAAACTCTTGGCCTGTTTTCTCAGATGAGGGAAAACCCAGCGTGAAAAACCGTTGATGAGATGTCTGCAGAGGAGGACTACGTCTGGTCTTTAAAGCCGGGAACTATCCCAGTAGATTCTGAGTCAGTGGGTCCAGAGTAGGCCTTGAGCGTCTCTGTTCTTTTCAAAAGCCCCACAGGCTACACTTCCGCGCCCTTGGAGTTGGGAAGTACAGTCATGCCCTACATCGGGACGTTTCAGTCAACAACGGGGGTCCCATCAGATTAGTCCCATATGGCCTAGGTGTGTAGGAGGCTCTGCCATCCAGGTTTAGGAACTCCGTGGTGTTTGCACAGTCTCGAGATTGCCTGACCATGACACGCTCCTCAGAACTTATCCCCACCGTTAAGCAAAGCATGACTATACTGCCTTGGATTCTCCACGGTCCCAGACCCTGCACTCTTTAGATGACTGCACACGCAGAGGGCACCGTGTCTGAGGCAGAGAGCAGCTGGAATCACAAAAGCTCTCGACAGAGAGTCAAGGAAAGGCGTGCTCTGCTTACACGACTCTCTACTTTTCTCTGGGTCTGACCCATTTCATAGCTAATCTGCTTTTTCGAACCGAGCAGCTTTGCCAAAAAAAACAAAAAAAAAAGAAAAACAGAAAGGTTACCAACACACACTAAACAAACCAATATAAACAATACATATTAAATAAGCCTAACCCTACTATGCTACTGAAAAGGCTTTTATTTCCCTGGGATAATTTGGACAGCATTAGATTGTTTTACCAAGAGCAGCCAAGTCCAGGGAGATTATTTCTAATTCCACAGTGCTGCAGATGCGGTCAGTAGCAACTGCAAGCCGGAAAGGAAACTAAGCAAAGTTGGGTGTAATCCATTGAAGTTCACACGTTTCACCAGGGACAGCCTCCAAGCCTTGAATACTTAGGTATGCATTTATCCATTTCTTTAATCAACCACTACTAACGCCTACTAAAGGCCAGACACTGCTCTAAGTACTTTACGGATATGAAATATCCTCTAACCTTTACACTCACCTACGGAGCGTGTATGATAATCAACCCCGTTTTACAGATCAGGAAACTGACACACAGAATGGTACAGTAACTTGCCCAAGTTCACACAGTCCGTAGGTGGCAGAGCCAGGACCCCATTTGACAGAGTCTGGCTCCGGAGGCCACGTTCTGAATCACCACGCTCAGTCTCCAAAAACCTAGAGAAAGCGCCAGCCTCAGTCGAAAAGTTTTGTTTTCCCCACCCTACAGTCCCTACGCGGCCCCAGTCTCCAGGGCATTCTTTCAGCTCCTCTGACAGGCCCTACTCCTCCCTTGCCCTGTCCCAACACTCTCCCGCACAAGTCCTCCTTTTCTTTGAGGCATCTGCTCTCAGCTTCAACATCACTGCCTAAGTCACCAAGTCTAACAGGAAATGCCGTCTTTCTCAACACTCAACACAAAATTGCTTTTACGTATCTCCTAGGTAATTGGTTGCTGCCTGTCTGTCCTTTCCAACCAGGCTGTGAGGGCCACTACGTCAAACAACCTGTCAGTCTTGCTCACCAAGTGTCCAGGCCACTGAACACGCACCGACCAGAGGAAAGGAAGGACTTGTCCCAACGTCAACTCTCCAGACTTTCTGTGGAAGGAGGGAACGAACGGAGCACCCTCCAGCCTCACGCTTTCTTTGCCAGACTTTCAAGTGTGGGGCACATACCTGTGCTCACAACGCTCCCCGGACAGCCCCCACTGCACCCCTAACAGGTAGACTTCTGCACAGTCACGGGCTTTGGAAAGCACTGGCTCTGCACACAACTATTATGTGGCCCTCGACAGGCCACTTCCCCCGAACCGGCCTGAGCTTCAGGGCCACAACAGGCTTCGTGAAAACCCCAACGGAACGTAGCCTCGAAAAGAGGGAGACCTGCACTCCTCAGAACGCCTCGAGACCAGTGTGCTTATCGACTTCGCGTCTGTCCTTCCAAGAAGCCGAGCCCACGGGTGGCGCTTCAGCGCCCGACTCCCGGGCACCGCACGCCCAGGCTGGCCCCGTGCCCGGCACACACCGCCCGTTCCACGAACGCCTGAAGCGCACGAAGAGAGCCCCTCGCTCCCCGCGCCGCACAGCTGTCCCGCGACCTGACGGGCACCTCTGGGCGCACAAGCCTATTCCTCAGGGACACGCTCGCCTCCCACCAGCCCCCACGCCCACGCCCCCCCAGGTACCTCTCTCAGATGGCATCATCTTCGCGGGCGCCCTGGTCGTCCGTGTCCGGCGAGCAGGAAGAGCGGGAGCTGAAGGACGGCCTCCTCAGGCTAGCGGCCGTGGCCGTGGAGGGCCCGGGCTGCCGTGCCCAGCGGGGACACGGAGCGGCGTCCACGGACGCCGGGGGAACGGACGAGCCCGGCCCGGGAGAGAGCAGCACAGCGCGGCCGGACTCCGCCGGGCTCGGCTCTGGGCAGGCAGGCGCGGCTCGCCGACGCCTCCCACGCCTCCCAGGACGGCGGCCCAGCAGCCGCGCGCTCCTCTCCTCGCGCGCGCGCGCGCCCGCGCCGCCGCCCAGACGCTGCCCGGCCCTTGCCCCGCCCCCCCTCTGGCGGTGGACTGCGGACAGCGACAGGGACACCCTCCTGGCACAACTCCTGCGGCCCCGCCCACACGCTTCGGACCTTCGCGGAGCGGGAAGGTGCGCTGACAGGGACGCAGGGGCCCCGCTACGCTCGCTCTCGGGGAACTGCGGCCTCCTCCCTCGGCTTTCACTTGAATGTCACACCCGAAACCATGCAACCTCTACAAGAAAACATAGGCAGTATGCTCTTTGACATCAGTCTTAGCAGCCTATTTTCAAGTACCACGTCTGACTGGGCACTGGAAACAAAATACAAAAGGAACAAATGGGATCCTACCTCAAAGTCAAAAAAAAATCCTCTGCACCGCAAAGGAAACCATCCACAAAACCAAAACACAACCTAACAACTGGGAGAAGATTCTTGCAAACCGTGTATCGGATAAGGGGTTAATATCCAAAACACAGAAAGAACTCATACATCTCAACAGCAAAAAAAATCAGCAACCCAATGAAAAAGGCGGGCAAAAGATCTGAGCAGTGATTTCTCCAAAGAAGGCATAGGGATGGCCAACAGGCATATGGAAAGGGACTCAACATCATTAGCGATCAGAGAAATGCAAATCACAACTACAAGGAGATGTCACCTTTACTCTGGTCAGAATGGCTCTAATTAACAAGACAAGAGACAAGTGTCAGAGAGGATGTGGAGAGAAGGGAACTCTCCTGCACTGCTGGTGGGAGGGCAGACTGGTGCAGCCACTATGGAAAGCAGGATGGAGTATCCTCAGAAAACTAAGAATACATCTACCTACCATACGTAGGATCCAGCTAGCCCACTGCTGGCTATTCATCCAAAGAACTTGAAAACACCAATGCAGAAAGACACACGCACCCCTAGGTTCACTGCAGCATTATTCACAACAGCCAGAACTTGGAAGCAACCTAGGTGCCCATCAAGGGAAGAATGGATAAAGAAGATGTGGGATGTATACACAATGGAACGCCACTCGGCCCTAAGAAATGATGAGATCCGACCATTTGTGACAACGTGGATGGACCTTGAGGGTATTACGTGAAGTGAAATAAATCAGAGGGAGAAAGTCAAACACCAAACACCGTGTGATCTCGCTCATATGTAGAAGATAAAAACAACGACAAACACACACAGAGCAAAGGAGATTGGACTGGTGGTCACCATAGGGGGAGGGGGGAGGGGAGAGAGCCAAAGGGGTGATGAGGCTCACATGGGAGGTGACGGACTATAATTAGTTTTCGGGTGGTGAACACGATGTAATCTACACAGAAGTCGAAATATATTACAACGTACATCTGAAAGCCATATCATCTTAGAATCCACTGTTACTGCAATAAAATAAAATAAAATAAAATAAAACAAATTAAAATAAAGAAGTGTAGGAGGCTCAAGAGGCTAACAGGCTTTCGAAAAGTTATTCTAGGGATTTTTATGGCTTAGCTCAGGGCGGCAGACACCAGCCTGAGACAGAGCTGTGACACAGCCACTAACTTCAACTCAACTATATTCCGACTGGAGGGAAATCAAAACTACCGTCATCATAATTTATTGAAGGCTTCACTTTGTGCCAGATCCTGTGCCGACTGCTTTGCACCAACTGTCTCATTCAATCCTCACATCCAAAAGGTAGGTTACCGTTATCCTCCCCATTGTAAAGGTGAGGAGGCGGAAGCAGAAAGATGGCAGTCTGCCTGGAATTCACAGAAGGATTCTCTAGGTAATGACATGACCTTTGGACAAGATTTCAAGGTTTAACACATTACAGTGGAGATGCAGATCCCAGTATCACAGAACGTGAAAAACACTGAGTCCTGCCAAATGTATTCAAACACTAATTATGGATCCTCACAATCTCTTGGCCTGTTTTCTCAGATGAGGGAAAACCCAGCGTGAAAAACCGTTGATGAGATGTCTGCAGAGGAGGACTACGTCTGGTCTTTAAAGCCGGGAACTATCCCAGTAGATTCTGAGTCAGTGGGTCCAGAGTAGGCCTTGAGCGTCTCTGTTCTTTTCAAAAGCCCCACAGGCTACACTTCCGCGCCCTTGGAGTTGGGAAGTACAGTCATGCCCTACATCGGGACGTTTCAGTCAACAACGGGGGTCCCATCAGATTAGTCCCATATGGCCTAGGTGTGTAGGAGGCTCTGCCATCCAGGTTTAGGAACTCCGTGGTGTTTGCACAGTCTCGAGATTGCCTGACCATGACACACTCCTCAGAACTTATCCCCACCGTTAAGCAAAGCATGACTATACTGCCTTGGATTCTCCACGGTCCCAGACCCTGCACTCTTTAGATGACTGCACACGCAGAGGGCACCGTGTCTGAGGCAGAGAGCAGCTGGAATCACCAAAGCTCTCGACAGAGAGTCAAGGAAAGGCGTGCTCTGCTTACACGACTCTCTACTTTTCTCTGGGTCTGACCCATTTCATAGCTAATCTGCTTTTTCGAACCGAGCAGCTTTGCCAAAAAAAACAAAAAAAAAAGAAAAACAGAAAGGTTACCAACACACACTAAACAAACCAATATAAACAATACATATTAAATAAGCCTAACCCTACTATGCTACTGAAAAGGCTTTTATTTCCCTGGGATAATTTGGACAGCATTAGATTGTTTTACCAAGAGCAGCCAAGTCCAGGGAGATTATTTCTAATTCCACAGTGCTGCAGATGCGGTCAGTAGCAACTGCAAGCCGGAAAGGAAACTAAGCAAAGTTGGGTGTAATCCATTGAAGTTCACACGTTTCACCAGGGACAGCCTCCAAGCCTTGAATACTTAGGTATGCATTTATCCATTTCTTTAATCAACCACTACTAACGCCTACTAAAGGCCAGACACTGCTCTAAGTACTTTACGGATATGAAATATCCTCTAACCTTTACACTCACCTACGGAGCGTGTATGATAATCAACCCCGTTTTACAGATCAGGAAACTGACACACAGAATGGTACAGTAACTTGCCCAAGTTCACACAGTCCGTAGGTGGCAGAGCCAGGACCCCATTTGACAGAGTCTGGCTCCGGAGGCCACGTTCTGAATCACCACGCTCAGTCTCCAAAAACCTAGAGAAAGCACCAGCCTCAGTCGAAAAGTTTTGTTTTCCCCACCCTACAGTCCCTACGCGGCCCCAGTCTCCAGGGCATTCTTTCAGCTCCTCTGACAGGCCCTACTCCTCCCTTGCCCTGTCCCAACACTCTCCCGCACAAGTCCTCCTTTTCTTTGAGGCATCTGCTCTCAGCTTCAACATCACTGCCTAAGTCACCAAGTCTAACAGGAAATGCCGTCTTTCTCAACACTCAACACAAAATTGCTTTTACGTATCTCCTAGGTAATTGGTTGCTGCCTGTCTGTCCTTTCCAACCAGGCTGTGAGGGCCACTACGTCAAACAACCTGTCAGTCTTGCTCACCAAGTGTCCAGGCCACTGAACACGCACCGACCAGAGGAAAGGAAGGACTTGTCCCAACGTCAACTCTCCAGACTTTCTGTGGAAGGAGGGAACGAACGGAGCACCCTCCAGCCTCACGCTTTCTTTGCCAGACTTTCAAGTGTGGGGCACATACCTGTGCTCACAACGCTCCCCGGACAGCCCCCACTGCACCCCTAACAGGTAGACTTCTGCACAGTCACGGGCTTTGGAAAGCACTGGCTCTGCACACAACTATTATGTGGCCCTCGACAGGCCACTTCCCCCGAACCGGCCTGAGCTTCAGGGCCACAACAGGCTTCGTGAAAACCCCAACGGAACGTAGCCTCGAAAAGAGGGAGACCTGCACTCCTCAGAACGCCTCGAGACCAGTGTGCTTATCGACTTCGCGTCTGTCCTTCCAAGAAGCCGAGCCCACGGGTGGCGCTTCAGCGCCCGACTCCCGGGCACCGCACGCCCAGGCTGGCCCCGTGCCCGGCACACACCGCCCGTTCCACGAACGCCTGAAGCGCACGAAGAGAGCCCCTCGCTCCCCGCGCCGCACAGCTGTCCCGCGACCTGACGGGCACCTCTGGGCGCACAAGCCTATTCCTCAGGGACACGCTCGCCTCCCACCAGCCCCCACGCCCACGCCCCCCCAGGTACCTCTCTCAGATGGCATCATCTTCGCGGGCGCCCTGGTCGTCCGTGTCCGGCGAGCAGGAAGAGCGGGAGCTGAAGGACGGCCTCCTCAGGCTAGCGGCCGTGGCCGTGGAGGGCCCGGGCTGCCGTGCCCAGCGGGGACACGGAGCGGCGTCCACGGACGCCGGGGGAACGGACGAGCCCGGCCCGGGAGAGAGCAGCACAGCGCGGCCGGACTCCGCCGGGCTCGGCTCTGGGCAGGCAGGCGCGGCTCGCCGACGCCTCCCACGCCTCCCAGGACGGCGGCCCAGCAGCCGCGCGCTCCTCTCCTCGCGCGCGCGCGCGCCCGCGCCGCCGCCCAGACGCTGCCCGGCCCTTGCCCCGCCCCCCCTCTGGCGGTGGACTGCGGACAGCGACAGGGACACCCTCCTGGCACAACTCCTGCGGCCCCGCCCACACGCTTCGGACCTTCGCGGAGCGGGAAGGTGCGCTGACAGGGACGCAGGGGCCCCGCTACGCTCGCTCTCGGGGAACTGCGGCCTCCTCCCTCGGCTTTCACTTGAATGTCACACCCGAAACCATGCAACCTCTACAAGAAAACATAGGCAGTATGCTCTTTGACATCAGTCTTAGCAGCCTATTTTCAAGTACCACGTCTGACTGGGCACTGGAAACAAAATACAAAAGGAACAAATGGGATCCTACCTCAAAGTCAAAAAAAAATCCTCTGCACCGCAAAGGAAACCATCCACAAAACCAAAACACAACCTAACAACTGGGAGAAGATTCTTGCAAACCGTGTATCGGATAAGGGGTTAATATCCAAAACACAGAAAGAACTCATACATCTCAACAGCAAAAAAAATCAGCAACCCAATGAAAAAGGCGGGCAAAAGATCTGAGCAGTGATTTCTCCAAAGAAGGCATAGGGATGGCCAACAGGCATATGGAAAGGGACTCAACATCATTAGCGATCAGAGAAATGCAAATCACAACTACAAGGAGATGTCACCTTTACTCTGGTCAGAATGGCTCTAATTAACAAGACAAGAGACAAGTGTCAGAGAGGATGTGGAGAGAAGGGAACTCTCCTGCACTGCTGGTGGGAGGGCAGACTGGTGCAGCCACTATGGAAAGCAGGATGGAGTATCCTCAGAAAACTAAGAATACATCTACCTACCATACGTAGGATCCAGCTAGCCCACTGCTGGCTATTCATCCAAAGAACTTGAAAACACCAATGCAGAAAGACACACGCACCCCTAGGTTCACTGCAGCATTATTCACAACAGCCAGAACTTGGAAGCAACCTAGGTGCCCATCAAGGGAAGAATGGATAAAGAAGATGTGGGATGTATACACAATGGAACGCCACTCGGCCCTAAGAAATGATGAGATCCGACCATTTGTGACAACGTGGATGGACCTTGAGGGTATTACGTGAAGTGAAATAAATCAGAGGGAGAAAGTCAAACACCAAACACCGTGTGATCTCGCTCATATGTAGAAGATAAAAACAACGACAAACACACACAGAGCAAAGGAGATTGGACTGGTGGTCACCATAGGGGGAGGGGGGAGGGGAGAGAGCCAAAGGGGTGATGAGGCTCACATGGGAGGTGACGGACTATAATTAGTTTTCGGGTGGTGAACACGATGTAATCTACACAGAAGTCGAAATATATTACAACGTACATCTGAAAGCCATATCATCTTAGAATCCACTGTTACTGCAATAAAATAAAATAAAATAAAATAAAACAAATTAAAATAAAGAAGTGTAGGAGGCTCAAGAGGCTAACAGGCTTTCGAAAAGTTATTCTAGGGATTTTTATGGCTTAGCTCAGGGCGGCAGACACCAGCCTGAGACAGAGCTGTGACACAGCCACTAACTTCAACTCAACTATATTCCGACTGGAGGGAAATCAAAACTACCGTCATCATAATTTATTGAAGGCTTCACTTTGTGCCAGATCCTGTGCCGACTGCTTTGCACCAACTGTCTCATTCAATCCTCACATCCAAAAGGTAGGTTACCGTTATCCTCCCCATTGTAAAGGTGAGGAGGCGGAAGCAGAAAGATGGCAGTCTGCCTGGAATTCACAGAAGGATTCTCTAGGTAATGACATGACCTTTGGACAAGATTTCAAGGTTTAACACATTACAGTGGAGATGCAGATCCCAGTATCACAGAACGTGAAAAACACTGAGTCCTGCCAAATGTATTCAAACACTAATTATGGATCCTCACAATCTCTTGGCCTGTTTTCTCAGATGAGGGAAAACCCAGCGTGAAAAACCGTTGATGAGATGTCTGCAGAGGAGGACTACGTCTGGTCTTTAAAGCCGGGAACTATCCCAGTAGATTCTGAGTCAGTGGGTCCAGAGTAGGCCTTGAGCGTCTCTGTTCTTTTCAAAAGCCCCACAGGCTACACTTCCGCGCCCTTGGAGTTGGGAAGTACAGTCATGCCCTACATCGGGACGTTTCAGTCAACAACGGGGGTCCCATCAGATTAGTCCCATATGGCCTAGGTGTGTAGGAGGCTCTGCCATCCAGGTTTAGGAACTCCGTGGTGTTTGCACAGTCTCGAGATTGCCTGACCATGACACACTCCTCAGAACTTATCCCCACCGTTAAGCAAAGCATGACTATACTGCCTTGGATTCTCCACGGTCCCAGACCCTGCACTCTTTAGATGACTGCACACGCAGAGGGCACCGTGTCTGAGGCAGAGAGCAGCTGGAATCACCAAAGCTCTCGACAGAGAGTCAAGGAAAGGCGTGCTCTGCTTACACGACTCTCTACTTTTCTCTGGGTCTGACCCATTTCATAGCTAATCTGCTTTTTCGAACCGAGCAGCTTTGCCAAAAAAAACAAAAAAAAAAGAAAAACAGAAAGGTTACCAACACACACTAAACAAACCAATATAAACAATACATATTAAATAAGCCTAACCCTACTATGCTACTGAAAAGGCTTTTATTTCCCTGGGATAATTTGGACAGCATTAGATTGTTTTACCAAGAGCAGCCAAGTCCAGGGAGATTATTTCTAATTCCACAGTGCTGCAGATGCGGTCAGTAGCAACTGCAAGCCGGAAAGGAAACTAAGCAAAGTTGGGTGTAATCCATTGAAGTTCACACGTTTCACCAGGGACAGCCTCCAAGCCTTGAATACTTAGGTATGCATTTATCCATTTCTTTAATCAACCACTACTAACGCCTACTAAAGGCCAGACACTGCTCTAAGTACTTTACGGATATGAAATATCCTCTAACCTTTACACTCACCTACGGAGCGTGTATGATAATCAACCCCGTTTTACAGATCAGGAAACTGACACACAGAATGGTACAGTAACTTGCCCAAGTTCACACAGTCCGTAGGTGGCAGAGCCAGGACCCCATTTGACAGAGTCTGGCTCCGGAGGCCACGTTCTGAATCACCACGCTCAGTCTCCAAAAACCTAGAGAAAGCACCAGCCTCAGTCGAAAAGTTTTGTTTTCCCCACCCTACAGTCCCTACGCGGCCCCAGTCTCCAGGGCATTCTTTCAGCTCCTCTGACAGGCCCTACTCCTCCCTTGCCCTGTCCCAACACTCTCCCGCACAAGTCCTCCTTTTCTTTGAGGCATCTGCTCTCAGCTTCAACATCACTGCCTAAGTCACCAAGTCTAACAGGAAATGCCGTCTTTCTCAACACTCAACACAAAATTGCTTTTACGTATCTCCTAGGTAATTGGTTGCTGCCTGTCTGTCCTTTCCAACCAGGCTGTGAGGGCCACTACGTCAAACAACCTGTCAGTCTTGCTCACCAAGTGTCCAGGCCACTGAACACGCACCGACCAGAGGAAAGGAAGGACTTGTCCCAACGTCAACTCTCCAGACTTTCTGTGGAAGGAGGGAACGAACGGAGCACCCTCCAGCCTCACGCTTTCTTTGCCAGACTTTCAAGTGTGGGGCACATACCTGTGCTCACAACGCTCCCCGGACAGCCCCCACTGCACCCCTAACAGGTAGACTTCTGCACAGTCACGGGCTTTGGAAAGCACTGGCTCTGCACACAACTATTATGTGGCCCTCGACAGGCCACTTCCCCCGAACCGGCCTGAGCTTCAGGGCCACAACAGGCTTCGTGAAAACCCCAACGGAACGTAGCCTCGAAAAGAGGGAGACCTGCACTCCTCAGAACGCCTCGAGACCAGTGTGCTTATCGACTTCGCGCCTGTCCTTCCAAGAAGCCGAGCCCACGGGTGGCGCTTCAGCGCCCGACTCCCGGGCACCGCACGCCCAGGCTGGCCCCGTGCCCGGCACACACCGCCCGTTCCACGAACGCCTGAAGCGCACGAAGAGAGCCCCTCGCTCCCCGCGCCGCACAGCTGTCCCGCGACCTGACGGGCACCTCTGGGCGCACAAGCCTATTCCTCAGGGACACGCTCGCCTCCCACCAGCCCCCACGCCCACGCCCCCCCAGGTACCTCTCTCAGATGGCATCATCTTCGCGGGCGCCCTGGTCGTCCGTGTCCGGCGAGCAGGAAGAGCGGGAGCTGAAGGACGGCCTCCTCAGGCTAGCGGCCGTGGCCGTGGAGGGCCCGGGCTGCCGTGCCCAGCGGGGACACGGAGCGGCGTCCACGGACGCCGGGGGAACGGACGAGCCCGGCCCGGGAGAGAGCAGCACAGCGCGGCCGGACTCCGCCGGGCTCGGCTCTGGGCAGGCAGGCGCGGCTCGCCGACGCCTCCCACGCCTCCCAGGACGGCGGCCCAGCAGCCGCGCGCTCCTCTCCTCGCGCGCGCGCGCGCCCGCGCCGCCGCCCAGACGCTGCCCGGCCCTTGCCCCGCCCCCCCTCTGGCGGTGGACTGCGGACAGCGACAGGGACACCCTCCTGGCACAACTCCTGCGGCCCCGCCCACACGCTTCGGACCTTCGCGGAGCGGGAAGGTGCGCTGACAGGGACGCAGGGGCCCCGCTACGCTCGCTCTCGGGGAACTGCGGCCTCCTCCCTCGGCTTTCACTTGAATGTCACACCCGAAACCATGCAACCTCTACAAGAAAACATAGGCAGTATGCTCTTTGACATCAGTCTTAGCAGCCTATTTTCAAGTACCACGTCTGACTGGGCACTGGAAACAAAATACAAAAGGAACAAATGGGATCCTACCTCAAAGTCAAAAAAAAATCCTCTGCACCGCAAAGGAAACCATCCACAAAACCAAAACACAACCTAACAACTGGGAGAAGATTCTTGCAAACCGTGTATCGGATAAGGGGTTAATATCCAAAACACAGAAAGAACTCATACATCTCAACAGCAAAAAAAATCAGCAACCCAATGAAAAAGGCGGGCAAAAGATCTGAGCAGTGATTTCTCCAAAGAAGGCATAGGGATGGCCAACAGGCATATGGAAAGGGACTCAACATCATTAGCGATCAGAGAAATGCAAATCACAACTACAAGGAGATGTCACCTTTACTCTGGTCAGAATGGCTCTAATTAACAAGACAAGAGACAAGTGTCAGAGAGGATGTGGAGAGAAGGGAACTCTCCTGCACTGCTGGTGGGAGGGCAGACTGGTGCAGCCACTATGGAAAGCAGGATGGAGTATCCTCAGAAAACTAAGAATACATCTACCTACCATACGTAGGATCCAGCTAGCCCACTGCTGGCTATTCATCCAAAGAACTTGAAAACACCAATGCAGAAAGACACATGCACCCCTAGGTTCACTGCAGCATTATTCACAACAGCCAGAACTTGGAAGCAACCTAGGTGCCCATCAAGGGAAGAATGGATAAAGAAGATGTGGGATGTATACACAATGGAACGCCACTCGGCCCTAAGAAATGATGAGATCCGACCATTTGTGACAACGTGGATGGACCTTGAGGGTATTACGTGAAGTGAAATAAATCAGAGGGAGAAAGTCAAACACCAAACACCGTGTGATCTCGCTCATATGTAGAAGATAAAAACAACGACAAACACACACAGAGCAAAGGAGATTGGACTGGTGGTCACCATAGGGGGAGGGGGGAGGGGAGTGAGCCAAAGGGGTGATGAGGCTCACATGGGAGGTGACGGACTATAATTAGTTTTCGGGTGGTGAACACGATGTAATCTACACAGAAGTCGAAATATATTACAACGTACATCTGAAAGCCATATCATCTTAGAATCCACTGTTACTGCAATAAAATAAAATAAAATAAAATAAAACAAATTAAAATAAAGAAGTGTAGGAGGCTCAAGAGGCTAACAGGCTTTTGAAAAGTTATTCTAGGGATTTTTATGGCTTAGCTCAGGGCGGCAGACACCAGCCTGAGACAGAGCTGTGACACAGCCACTAACTTCAACTCAACTATATTCCGACTGGAGGGAAATCAAAACTACCGTCATCATAATTTATTGAAGGCTTCACTTTGTGCCAGATCCTGTGCCGACTGCTTTGCACCAACTGTCTCATTCAATCCTCACATCCAAAAGGTAGGTTACCGTTATCCTCCCCATTGTAAAGGTGAGGAGGCGGAAGCAGAAAGATGGCAGTCTGCCTGGAATTCACAGAAGGATTCTCTAGGTAATGACATGACCTTTGGACAAGATTTCAAGGTTTAACACATTACAGTGGAGATGCAGATCCCAGTATCACAGAACGTGAAAAACACTGAGTCCTGCCAAATGTATTCAAACACTAATTATGGATCCTCACAATCTCTTGGCCTGTTTTCTCAGATGAGGGAAAACCCAGCGTGAAAAACCGTTGATGAGATGTCTGCAGAGGAGGACTACGTCTGGTCTTTAAAGCCGGGAACTATCCCAGTAGATTCTGAGTCAGTGGGTCCAGAGTAGGCCTTGAGCGTCTCTGTTCTTTTCAAAAGCCCCACAGGCTACACTTCCGCGCCCTTGGAGTTGGGAAGTACAGTCATGCCCTACATCGGGACGTTTCAGTCAACAACGGGGGTCCCATCAGATTAGTCCCATATGGCCTAGGTGTGTAGGAGGCTCTGCCATCCAGGTTTAGGAACTCCGTGGTGTTTGCACAGTCTCGAGATTGCCTGACCATGACACACTCCTCAGAACTTATCCCCACCGTTAAGCAAAGCATGACTATACTGCCTTGGATTCTCCACGGTCCCAGACCCTGCACTCTTTAGATGACTGCACACGCAGAGGGCACCGTGTCTGAGGCAGAGAGCAGCTGGAATCACCAAAGCTCTCGACAGAGAGTCAAGGAAAGGCGTGCTCTGCTTACACGACTCTCTACTTTTCTCTGGGTCTGACCCATTTCATAGCTAATCTGCTTTTTCGAACCGAGCAGCTTTGCCAAAAAAAACAAAAAAAAAGAAAAACAGAAAGGTTACCAACACACACTAAACAAACCAATATAAACAATACATATTAAATAAGCCTAACCCTACTATGCTACTGAAAAGGCTTTTATTTCCTGGGATCATCAGACCAATCATCCTGGTCGGTCTGCGGAGCCCCCTTGGGGAATTTAGCAAATGCCGGAAGCTGGGGGAACAGGTCTGACACTATAGGACTATGGAGCAACAGAGGATTCCCTAACATAAGTAAAGCTGAAGATCACTGTAACGTGGCAGAACTCGACAAACAGCCAAGTTTTGGTAATCGCGCTATGTGAGAGAAACCTACCTTTGCAGAGTACCAACTCATCGCTGTGGGGACTTCAGAAGCGAAGACGCAGTAGGCACACCCAACACAGAACTGACTCTGATGCTTTATGTGAAGCACACACTCTTACAGCGAATTGATATAACTTCCAACACTGAACGCCAAATGGCTTTGACTAAGACACCTTCAGCATTCGGCTTCCATGTACCTCTCCATGCCTTCACCAAGCGCAGATACGTAAGGTGGACACTACAGAATCCTTTCCCACAGACAGTTTCGATTACATCTCGAATGCCAACCCCCTAGAAGACCCAAACTGGTTGCAGGGTATCAGACTTGAGACATCTGGGCACATTGCTTGGAAACTCTCGGACAGTAACCTAGTATTCCAGATCCAGACAACGGTCTCATAGCCCCTTCGTGTGATGAAGCACCCGATTATGGTCATTATTCACCAATCACTTGAAAAACACATCCAACAGACGTTATTTAGGAAAAACACCAAAGCCTGGATGCCTGAGCCACATTTCTCAACGGGAACATTTTTCGCGGGACTCCCCCGGCTCCAGCCCATAGGTAACAGTGCTCTCTACACGTTAGCATTTCCTGTGCCCTTGAGCCTCAAAACCGGCTAAAACTTCAAAATCTGTGTATGGCAATTGGCCCTCCATTGGAAAGTGAGCTTCTTTTCGCCACAAAGGGGTCCAAACAAGCTGAACTAACGCCACACCCAACCCTCCCACGTCATGAACATGAGAAATAAGAATCCTCTGGTCCACGAGATGGGAACTCTACAGCAGGGTGCCGACTGTCTGAATCCGACTACCTGAGCCAACACGCTACTGGGCCCCTCCTGTGTTGTTCCCAGGTCGCTTAACACGGGAGTAACTTCGATCGTTTCCTGTAGAAGCCTCCCCTTGTCCCAGCCCTAGTTCCATGGGCTGACTTCGTTCCGCCTCGGCAGAGCTGGAGGACATGCGAGGGGAGCCCAGCGGAAGTGTTGACAACACAATAGATCCTTTCCAATCTTCGCAGTTCTCTGCAACACACTGAATCTTCGGCAGCGAGAAGCTCCATGGTATTTTAGCCCAGCGACATGTCCGGAAGGGGAAAATAACATTGATGGGTTCACATTCGGTGGCGAATAAAAGGCGGAAGACACAGTTCGGCACGGTGGCAACTCTCCAAAGTTAAGTAGGAACTGTCCCCGCATGGCCGGACTTGATACCGACAATTTGTTCACCATTGGCCAAGTCTATTCCACTTATCTGGTGCCAACACCCCTGGCAAGAACAGAGACCGTGCGCCTCCCAGCACTCCCAACAGGGTCGTCACGGGGGCTAGTGTGTGCCTGGGCCTGACCTGAAGGAGGAGAGTGCAGGGTAGGCCTCAAAACCCTAGCTTTCGCCAGCATGGAGGAATGTTGGCCAGTGCCTCAACAGGAACGCGGATTTTAAACCAGGCTAACCCAAGAGTCAAAGAATTGTATCCGCCTTCCACAGAGCCAACCACAAGAGGAGTAAAGGGACGTTGAGCTAAGTCGGAACAACACGAGCCCTCCCAGACCTTATTTGACCCCCCACGTCCTTCTTGGACTTTACCAAGAATACGTGCCAAGGTGAGACTACACCACCCTTGGCTTGGCCATATCAAACGAAGGGGAAGCTCAGCACAGAATGTCGGAGGGCGTAACTGAAGGACTCTCCTCTGAGCATTCCTCATTGGAGACCTTCTGCACCCCTAAAGGACAAGACTGTCATGACTAAGCAGACAGTTCTTCTGACAATGCACCTATTCACTCTGTTCTGCAGTCGAGGATCTAGAGCTTATTCTCCAACTAGTCGGGTGACCCTTGGACAACATCTGACCAATACAAACGCCCTAGGCAGCAGGTCCCCTTCTATTCTTAGGAGTAGAATCTTCTGTCTGCTAGGGGGGTGGAACCATCCGGCCTGCCTAGTCAGTCCATAATTATGAGGTCAACGGATGCCCACGGACAGTAACTTGTGATCCAGACACTCACCGAAACTTTAACCCCTCAACTGTGAATCAGCAGCTTTTGACCGCAGGAGAGTGCATGGACGCCTAAGCTAACTACAGAGCAAACCTAAAGGGTGCACAGGCTCTTTAGCAGCGGGTCCCAGGCATTTAGAAACACTGGCGACTCAAAACAAGGGGATCAAAAGCTAGCAAAAATCTCATGCCCGATAGGACATGATAAAGGCTCAACGATCAGGGGGAAGCGCCCGACACCCCTGACCCGTCTCTAATTTACTAACATCATTCGGGGGATAGCTACACAAAGCATGGCCGAGCCTTGGGACAATGAATTATACCCTGGGCGACTTTGCGGGGTCCCAAGCCTCCTTCAGAGGTCAATAGCGCTTAGGGAAAGCCGCAGGTTACTGACCGGTCCAGGGGCAATCGTGGACAACAGGTCGGAGACACTCAGGAACAGCCTCAGTAGCCCACGACTTCTCCCGAACACTGAGACTCCTCTGATCGCCGGGTTAACTCACAAGCTGCAGCTGGCTCAACCAAGGACCCAGCGGAGGCTCATCTGGGCCCAGGACCTTCAGCTGCACAAAATACGCTCTCCCTGAAATCTACAGCCCAAAGGGTAAAGGCTCACTTTGAATGTCCCCCGTTCTTACAGCCAGGAGCACAGATTTCTGGGAGAACGGGAAGAAGCTCCGGTGTCCGCCTCCCACCTGTCCCTGTTAAGGACACTTAAACCTGGGCCGGATACCAAGACACTTCTACTTATCTGGTGGCAACCCTGAAGCAAGATCCTAAAACCCTGCTCTCCAACCTAAACCCCACAGGAGTGGCATTCCTCGATGTTGCCTTGGCGCTGAAGGCCGGAGTATCCCGCGACAGGGCTAGGCAGTTAGTGCTGGAGGTGCGTCCCGGACAAAGCGACTCTGCCCCCACGAGACCGCTCTACCAGAAGCTACATTCCGGTGCGGGCAGAAGCTATTCCTAGCTACCTTTCGAGAAAAAGGGCCCTAAAATAGGAAAATTGGTATGCTAGCAAACCTCCACTTACGGGCGCTGTAAAACATCGGTAGAAATCGTGGACTTAGATTTTTGAAGCCTGCACTGGACTTGCGGATGGTAACGGATCATGAAGTTGGGACGTATGGACTCAGTGGTACAAATTAAGAAACTGGTCAAACTAACTGCCGAACCACTTGGATCTTAATCTGCGGGCTGTAACAATCGACCTTCCCTAAGCACGTACAACCCCGTGTGGGGCTGGCGTTGAAGAAGGTATACGCTACTTTCGCAGGACTAAAGGAGAATTGACCAGGGGCTGAACAGGATGTTCCATTATGTGCATTTGTGTGAATTAGGACGTTCACTCTTCAGTAGTCAGCACTTATTCCTAGATTGATGGGTCCATTCTTTGGGTGGAGGAGAAGTCCCAAAAACCGGCTCTGATGAACTTTGTTAGGAACTCCACCCCTGTGACATGACAATGCATCGGACCTAAGAGTCTATCACACACTTGTGACGGAGCTCTGGACACGCTAGAGTAGAAGGGAAAGCACAGGGACCCGCAGTTTCCCTGGAGAGACTAGCTGCAAGGCAATCCCAATCGGGGCCATCCACGGCTGGTAGCAATGACCTCTCCACCGGCTCAGAACCGAGCATGCCCACAGCTTTAAATACCCCTTGACAAGTTTTAGTGACGGTGGGCTTCGAGGGTCCGGTCACGGGGGCCTTGTCTAGGATGGCCCACCCCAATTTCCAACAAAAGGGGACCAGGAACAGTTTAGTCACAGCCATATGCAAAACACGTCTGACTGGGCCTTATAGCCGAATTCCACTTAACTTTATCTAAAAAGCAGACTGCCTCATTGGCATATGAAAGGAAATGTTTACCACACCCTATCTAGGTTGAAAAAAGTTCGTATGCTAAGGGCCGCCTGACTGGGGAAACATGGTCTGGGTCCCTTCCCGCAGCTGGCCCTCTGGGAAATAGCTGTTCGATGGGAAGAGAGCCTTCCCTGGAAAGTAAGAAACCGAGGCTCCACTTGGTTCTGCTCTTATTGCCCTGAATCTGAGCCTCCAATAAAAGCCCACAAACTACAGACCCCCTGTCTTTGTAACATCTCAGAAGACTCTGCATGGGCACAGGAGCCAATGCGGGGCAGTTGGCACGCCTCTAGGCAAGGGACTGAGGAAATGTCAATAAGAGGCCCATAAACGCTGCTCCTCGAGCTTGGTCAACAAGCACCTGTCAGACTGGTGGCCGACTAACAACTAGGATTTGGCCATATGAGCACTCTCTTTACTTGACACTCTAGCTCATGGTGGCAAAAACTGGAGGATTGCGGTGACCTGTGCGGTAAACCTCAGGTGCGGCGTTGAACTGCTCGAGAGCTCGGAATGGTCTCCCGAAAAATTCTCATAGTGCGAGAAAAACAGTCGTGTCAATAGTTACTAGAGGCGGCTAGGCCAACCAACGTCTACTAAAGGCCTCCAGCGTCCATCATCACCATGAACTAGATTATCGATGTTCATGGGTTCGACTCTACGAAAGCCAGCCCAAGAAGACTTGCCAGTGCCATCTAGTAAACAGAATCGCAGCGCCAAGCTTGGAGGCATTAGTAACTGGTACCCCTCATCATTCAGGTGAGCAACTCCTCCAGAACTAAAATATACACACAAATAGTAATGGTCTATTAAGGCATAGAGGAAGGGGCACTTCCAGGACACCAGCCTTATTAAGAGTGTCAGTGTGGCTGTTTACATTTCCCACGGACTAAGCCTGAAAGGACCTAGCTTCTGCCAAAGGTGTAGTACCGTCAAAGTCCCCTCTTAGAAACAATCCTAAGTTGCACTTGTAACAAGCATTGCTAGACACATGGACCAGCCGAGCGTTGCCCTTTCAATAGGTAAGGGGGCGAACGCAGTGGGCCCCTCGCTGCAAGCCCCCTTGAGATTGCTTTTGGTGGCTAAATTGGACAAACTGAGATTTGTCATGAGGCCTATCAGGCGCAAAACTTTCCTCGAACTAGCTATCCCTTAACGCTTTGAATCCCCTCAGAAGCTCATCCCCCAACATTCTCTACAAGCAGCACAGCATCTGGCTGATCAAAATAGGCACAGAGAGATCCCTAGGCCCCTGAAGTACTTCTAAAACTCCGACTTCGACTCACTGATCGTATTCAGAAGATGCTCCTTCAAAAATGTGCGGGCCCGCCCGCTTTAGGACAACCCGCACGCCGCAAGGAAACTGTCTTAGTCTGAGGCAGAGCCCTCCCTTCTTGAGAATCATGCCCGGAGACTCCCGGATAAGACTTGCCACTCGCTCTTTCACCGCAACTACCAAAAATCCTACACAGTTTCGGGGCCTTGAGCTAGGGAACGTGCACACCCCAGGTCGCACCAACGACGAAAAGCAGGTAGGATCAGCAGGAACACGGTTACATTGCCGTTTCAAGGAGTTCGCAGCCGATTGAGCTTCCTCAAGCAACGAGAGAGGGCTTGGAATTCCGACTGAGGTAGTGAAATGCCAGCCCCGTCTCATGCACCCTCCACCTAGCTTATTTTCAACCAAAAACACATAGAAAAAACAAACAGATTGTTCGGACTTATTTACTCAACCTGAAGGGACCTAGCACATAAGCAACAGTCGGGTGACTACTAGGATGGTAAATGGTCTTGTGGGTCTGAGCCGATCATCCATCTCTGGACAAAGGAGAAGTCCCCAAACCCAGTCGCCCTGTGTCAGCGGATGGGAGGTATTAGTCCGAGGCAATGCAAATCCTTTGTCAAACGCCGTTTGGTAGGCCCTTTCCCCAGACATAGACAAGTCCCATTTGCCAAAGGGTCCCCAATGAAGATACCATCTACACTACCTGCCACCAATGATAGCTGGCACTTCACACGAGCTTGAAAAAATTGACGCGCAAGCAACACCCCTCCCACCCTAAGCCCGAACACAGACCGCCAAAACGGGAGTAACTTGAGGATCTGTGCTGGCTTAGTCAGCTCGATCTGGGACAAAGCAAGCTGGAATAACCCTAGCTTGAAGAAGGCAACGAGAAAAGCTCGGGCCTTCGAAGGACAAAGCCAAAGAGAGAAAGAAACCACTCAGATCAAAACTGCACTTTTCCAACCTCAATGCCAACTATAGTCCTCTGACGGGGAACCGGGGTCTAAAGCTAAAGAGGGGGCCCAGAAAATTATCTATGTTAAATCTCATGCAGTGGGACACCTTGGGGCTTCTGGGAGCACACGGCACAGCACTCAGCTGGGAACGTGGAACTGGAAATAAGACGGGCCTGCCAGTCGCCACCAATAGCGGCAGCTGTCAGCTGCTGGTCCCCCGCACATAACTGGAAACCACGTAGAACACAAGTTAAGCCAAAGCCAGGTTTTTCCCGAAAACACATTAACAGTTTAGACCAAATCAGAGAAGTTATCTCCATTTCCAGAAGTGAACCTCGACTCATCTGAAACACAACAGAGTGCCAATAACAATGAGACAGAGATACCCCTGCTTCATGGACAGGGGGCCTTCTGCGGTCATCACTAGAGGACTGGTCGAGGAAGCTTCAAGCCTTTCAAAGGCTTTTTGCGGTTTTGCCCAAGCGGCCACTTGCCCAAGGTGCAATGACAATTCGGCTAGTTGCGAAAGGATACCAGAACGAATTGCCTCTCTTGCCACTTATTGGAGTAGCCGACCAGAGGTGCCAATGAAACACTCTTGATCATAACAGGTAACCTCCGGGATCCTGAGATGAGGTTGAAGTTTTCACTCAAGTACTATGAATGCGTAAGTAAGCGCTTTGAAGGTGCACTTTCGATGAGGCGTGCACCACAGAACAGTTTCCACTGAGTCCGATGTCAGGTGCATCGAGTCTTCGGATGGTGGGCTCGAGGTGCATCCATCACAGGCAAACACACTCGCCTCTCGAGAAGGAGTGCAGATCCACTCGTTCACAGAACTAATCGGACGACATTGTATATCTCAGACACCTAGGTGACGGGGTCTGTGCCGAGGTTAATGCACTTTTCCGTTCACTGTCTGCGGCTGCACAAGCTAGCAGCCCAGCAACAAAAGTATAAGGTCGGCGTAAAGCCAGGGATACTCACTTTTTGCATGCCAAGTGCAATCTCGGTAATCGGACAGAAGGACAGAGGGGTAACAAGAAATTGTCTGTCCGGGGCTTGAACATTGCTTTCGCATCCGTAGTCCTGACGCCTCTGTAAATTGAACTAGTCCAACCTAAGGCTGTGCTAGGGTCAAGAAGGTCAGCTCGTTGGGCAACTTCGGATCAACCTGGGATAATGAAGGGGTGGAAAAGCTGGTCTCTAATCGTGCCCTTTGGGCCTGCTGGAGGCAGGACCCATTTGAAACCAGCGCGCAGAACTAAAAGGAAAACACTCTTCATGATGACAAAATTATACACAGGATGGCGACCCGGACTCGTTCTAAGCCATCGTTCCGCCGGGTCTGGGGTTTGAGATCGAGGAACCCTCTCTGCGTGCTTGTGCCTGTAGTAATGCGAATCAAAGTACAGTTTGACTACATTGCCAAATAATCTCCTGCGACCCAAAGCCGAGCTGCCTGGGCTGCAATTGCAAAGTAGAATTCGACAAATCTCATATTGGCGGACAGTCTTGTAAGGTTGACCATCTGGTGGGGCCCCCCACGGCGGCACATTCTGGACATCTCTCTGAGTTTCCGGGAAACAAAGCGTACGGCTCAGAGGGCCAGTTGAGCTGCTTCAACAATCTCTAGGCCTGTTGGAAAATTTAAATCCAGCGAAAATGCCTTACTGCTGCCTCTCACTCACGCGGACAGCTTTCCCCATGAAAACGAAAAAAACCATGCGAGTGCACGCTAAGGGAAGTAGTTCCGTGGACAAACAGCCAGCATTCATTCATCAAGTCAAAAATTTAAGCCTGAGGTTAAAAAACGTTTCACGACTACCTGGTCTAGATTTGCTGTGGCCCAGTTCAGTAGGGTACTGTCCCCAAGAACCACGCACTACTCGCAAGTAACATTCTCGGAGGTTTCAGACTGTCTGAAGAAGCTGCTCTGCTCACGCAGGCTGACTGAATTGAGCTGCTTCCATGCGGGTGCCTCACTCCCAGAACCACATACCAGAGATTGGAGCAGAATAGTTGGTGAAAAATGCCTCATCTCGGCTACACTCCGCTCATCAGTCATCTATTTGCCCTTACCCAAACTTTACCTGCCCTAGGACTACTACAGAACCCGTTTCCTTGCAGTCTATTTTTGGAGTCTTCTTCGACGAAGGCATTAAAAAAGGCCTATCCGCCGCGAGCCTCGACTAGAGCTTAGAGGAGTCCTGAAATATTTTGTAGCCCCCTGTGCAGTTGACAAACCGAAAAAATGCGTGCTGACTTGTTCAACTTAAACGCTCAGCACCCCATCAGAAGCCGGCCTCACGACGACAATTCACGAAGTCACTGATTTTCAAATGATTTGGGGCAAATGCCAATGAAAGTTGAAGGCTAATAACGATACTAGAACATTTCGCCGCAACTAATCGGCTCCCTCAACCACCAGTACATTGCGGCTGTCGGACAGAGCTGGTGTTAATCTGAGACGAGCGCCCTCGCTGAGTGAAGCGGGGCCAATAATGGACTGGCTCAACTGATAGGTTAGTATTAATGTCACGCTAAGACCGGATATTCAGGAAGACAGCGTTGCATTGCAACTGCTTGAGGCCAGATACGAAAGCGGAAAAACAGGAAAGTCATTTAGCAACCCTCTTAACAAGATCGGAGTTCAGACATCGAGCGCTTGGGAAGAAAAAACTACTTTACAGATCACTGGAACGCTGTTAGCTGTCACAAAATACCACATCACTCTCACGCCTAACGCCCTGCAGGTCTCAAAGACTACAGAAACAATTTGGAGAGGCAAGATGCTGGTGTCCACATGCTCATTTAGCCTTTAGTACGAGGAAGCAGCGCCTCATTCTAGGTCGGGCCGAAGGTGATGTAACAGCTGACATGGGGAGATCCCGATCATCATCCAGCTCACTCTGAGAGAAAGCCACCAGATTACTCGTAGGACCACCAGCCTTGTCAAGTGAACACAAGTATTTCTAGACAGGGCTGTCGATAGCACCCCAACCAAGCTGGGTTAACTCAGGGGAGCAGCCGCCCAACATTAAAACTAGAAAACATCAAACACTAGAGACAACTCAAAAAACTCCTTAAGTAAGATGCACAGTTGGCCAGCTTGGACCAACTCCAACCACCACAACTTCCAATGGTCCAAAGCTCCAAAGCTTAGGTATGACTTGGGTTTACTAGTCAACGCGGAGAGCATGTCTTGTCCTAAGGCGATCGTGGCTTATTCTTAAACCTCAACTTGGCAGATATTTACTTTAGCCTGCAATTAGCTTGGACTCCCGTCACAAGCCTGTGGGCGGTAATAGCGCTGCCCCACAAAATTCCCTCCAATGGGTCTCCCCGGTGGCAAAATAGCACCGCAAGAAAGATGTCTTTCCCCTCTCCTCCTTGGTGGGCGGATGTGAAATTCCTATTAGAGAAGCCTAACGTTCAAATTGCTGCAGGCCATGTGACCTTTCGCCCATCGATGAAATGGACAGCAGGCACTATAAATAACTGTGGCCCCCCTTCGCACTGCACTATGGAGCTAAGATCTGGAGATGCTCGCCAGGGTACAAACTTACATCAAATCCTGCCGGAAGAGCGTTTGAGAGGTCTGCACAGGCAGCGGGGCTGTTCAGCGAGGGCTGAAGATGACTGTGGTCCTTAGCTAGGAGGGGATAGAAAGCCCTGAAATGGGGAACCGCCCGGAAGGTGGACACGACTTTGGTCAAACTTTAACTGGCTTCTAGCCTCCATCACACCGTGGTCCAACCCAGTCCCTAACAGCTTAGGGATCGTATCGACCTTAAACTTTTCGAGCTACACTTCACAAACACAGGCCTACGAACTGGGCCCGACATCCCACTTAGCAGGCGGGGCACCCCGTTCTTGCAATTGGGAAAAGCAGGTGGGGGGGGGCACAGCCCACTTCTCTTCGAACACGCGCCCCAGCATGGAAGCCCCCCACTAGCAGCATTGTTGGAAGTTAAATTGCTCCTTAAGCTCTACATCCCTTGAAGAGGGAACGGAAGGATAATGACCTAGATACAAACCAGGGATGACCTAAGAACAACGACTGAGCACTCCTGAAATCTCATGTCACGCTAGCCGGCCAAACTGTGCCCTCACATGCTGACAGCCCCTGGACGAACAGTAAATGTCATACCTCTACTCTTTCCGAGTCTGGCATCAAGCGGCTGCAACACCTTTTCTAAGGGACCAATCCTTCGTTCAGCTACTCCGGACGTTTCTCCGACGGACCACGCCTATCAATCCCAGGATCGCAACCAGCTGACTCCCCGACTGCCGCATCTTTGCAGGACTATTTAGTCATACTGTCACCAGTGGATGGATCACCTTGATACCAGAGAAGCGCTGGGTCCGCCAGTAACCCCCAGAGCCAGTCACAAGAATGAGGGAGGCTGGACCATCTGAGCCTATGCTGGAAATGTGGGACAACAGAGGAGGCTGAGGCCCACTGCTGTCCCCAAAAAATATGTCTCAACAAAGAGGTTAATGCTCACCGACTACACACCTTACTCAAATGTCAGTGGGGCTGGATATGGGGAGATAGGGGGAACGAGATAGAAATGAAGTGGGTAGCGAGGACAGCAAATTAGCAACGAAACGAGTGTCTGCGGGAGTTAGAGCGTGATGACGCAATTTCTGCAGGCCCTTCCCATAGACTGTCCCGGGAAGAGTGGCCAACGAACCCCCACTTATGGAAGTCATGAAGCCAAGGTCTATAAAAATGATTTAAGATCAAAGTCGCAGCTTGGAGCCGCACTTAACCATGCCTGCTGAAAGACCCTACTACAGACTCCAGAACGCACAAGGGGCCAGTTGGCAGTAATTAAGACCGTCTCTTGACCCGACCACAGCTCCATCAGGTAACTGCAAACCCCGGCTTGCAATAGCGATACCTGTTTCAATGGCGTTTGCGCAGTAATTGAATAGTTACTCGCTTATGGGAGACCTGAATCCTGCTCCAGTCAAGAAGGAACTGGATAACTGCAGGAGCACTGCCGGGCCACTCCTTGCAGAATGCAGTGTCTTCTCTGCCCAAAATTAGGCCCCAAAGGCACTGCGGCCTTGCATCCACAGCTCTGGCCTTCAACTAAAACGCTTGGCCTGCAGCTTGGAACGTGTAGAAGGCATGTTACATCAGTCAATTGAAAAATTACAGTGCTTGACCTATGACAGGTACCTAGACCCCGGGTCCCTTTCCGATTACAAACCCTTTTGGAGCCGTCACGATCTGATTCGGGCCCAAATCCGAGTCAGAAAAAGCTTCCCGCTCCCTGGCAAACACCTGATCAAGCTTATTAAAGGCCAATAGGGCTGCAAAACAATGGGGATAATGCAACGCCAGGGTTCCGGGGGGAAGCGTTCCCCTGAAAAGCCGTCAGGCAACTCCGACCCCAGTCTAGGCTGCCAACTCCGCCTGCCAGAGAACCCTGCAAGCCAAGGACTGGTTGCATCCCTATGAGGTATTATCCACACTACTTAGCTTCGGGGCAGCTCTGTGCACCCTTCGTACAGAGACAAAACCCCCCGCTCACTTTGCCTCGCCCTAGGCGCCGAAGTCCATCCGCCCAGACTGAATACACTAAAACTTGTTAAAACAACCAGTCAGGCTCTTAAGCACTGTCGGATGAAACACTTTGTTACCGGGGATCTCGTTGGGCAAGAAAGGCAAAGGAGCAAACAATAGCCAGTGCTTAGTCCTGGGCTAGGGTTAGTCAGGATAATTTGACCCCAGACTGTGGACCAACCTAGACTCATGTTACTGTGTACTCCACACAGGGGCGGTGGACAGTTAGACAAAGTGCTCACAAGAGTTCGTGGACCGGTGCAGAGAAGCTGCCTGGAGAGATGCAGGCAGGGGATCAAGTGCCAGCATATTTGGGAAGGTGAGGAGATACTACCGTGCAACTTCATTGATGGAGCCACCTGGGTAAGCATGCACATTCATAAAACTAGGTCTCAGGACGTTGGAGCGACGGCTAACACAATGGCACAGCCTCAGAAACTTGGAGCGGAGGGCTTAAAGCATTGTTGAATCATCAGGGGCTAGTCAGGCAAACGAACAGAAGATTCGAGACGATACTGTTGCTAGACAAACCACTATGCTCGTGTCAAGTCCCCAATCTACCTCTAGTAAGTCCTAGGATATCGATCAACAGCACAAAAAGGTCTTATTCTCACCAATTCGAAAATGGCTCTCAAGCCGAATTGTGACAGCAATGGAAATTAAACCAGCACTGGGGAGCGGAGTTCTTAAAAACTCAAATTCACAGCCCAAAAAGCTGGTGCTTACAAGAGCCAAGTGACACCAGGATTAAGCTTAATACTAATCTGATCCTCGCTGGAGGGGACACACAAACCACGTGGAGGAGGTGTAAAGAGAAGGACCGGGCATTTGGAAAAACAGGGAGCAGATCAACTACCAGCCGCCACGCATACTTCGAGCAGGTTGAAACTCCTCCCTCAGAGTCTCATCACCACTCCTGAGCCTTATCAATTTTAGCAACAGGGTTAGATGTTTCCAGTCTCACCTCCGACAGATCAAAGTCTCGGTTTTCCGTTCTTCCCCTACTACTCTTCAGAACAAGAAGCAAGGCTCCAATCACTTATCATCACCCATCAGAAAAGAGGTTTGGATAGAATGTCAAAACCCTTTCAAAGTCTGAAAGGTTGAAGACATGGCACCTCAAAATCTCCCAGCCAAGGGCTCGAACAACACGCTGGGGAGGCTTTTGTCAGTATCCCTCAAGTAAGATTTACTAGAAGACACAACAGGGACCTCATACAGGTCAAAGAGCATGCATCTCAACTCTCCCAGCATTGTATACCTAACAGGCAGCCTATTCTGCTCACAAGTTGATAAAAGCAACGGAGTCTGGGTCCGGGTCTTCCACCCATAAGGAACCCAACATACGCCCAATTCCGGTCTCTGCTCCAGACCCTACAACCCAAAACAACTCAGACCAACAATTTTAATTGTAAGCACTCATAACGCCAGACAATAAACTTCAGCGGTGGCATGGTGGCTTCTGCCAGGTTTTCCCCCCATTGACACACCCGACACTTCTCCAGAAGTAAGCAGTAGGCACAGGGATGATTACTCGGCCAACCATATGAAGAGGTACGGCATCGGCAGGGCGCAGCAACAGAGCTTAGTCTCCCTGATCAGCGACTCCCCCTCGCGAGCAAACCCTTCTAAGTACGTTGTAAACGAAGGATCGAACTATCGGACCGTCCGGCCTTTGAACCGATTCAGCCCCCACTCATACCAATATCGAGCTGAGCTCCCAGCGCAAAGGACCTGAGCTCTCGTTACAAGCACGGACAGCTCCCTGAGCCGGATTGCCCCCTCTTGGGGAACACATTTTCCCACAAAATCGATTTTTTACAAATTATCTCTAGATGGGCAAAACGTGCCTACATGAGACAGGAACATCTCACGGGAGCCACACGTCAAACCCCCTCCAGGGTCCCCCATCCTACAATAACAGAGGTAACAATCAAATGGGGATCAGCGGATGGTGACCAAACGCAACAAACCAAGGTGGCGGAACAGAATGGGTGGACTTAGGGACCCTTTTACACAATTTACCCAGCCGCAAGATCTATGCAGTGGAAGCCTCCATGCCCACAAGTCTACAAAAGTGTCCGCCTCCGCTGTCTTTCACAACTGGATTAGCCAAAAGTCTTCGTTCAAGGCTTGATCTTGTCTCCGGTCCTCAATACACATCCGTGACAACTCTGGGATCCGGCGTACACCCGCCAGCCGACAAAGATGGAGCTGGTACTAACGAAAGCCGGATTCACCAACCCGAATATGCCAGTACTATAATGGGCTCTCTAGGAACGTGGAAAAACCCATCGATGAGGTACCGTAGGATTGGGCAGAAACGGCAACCTCGAGTGGCTCACCTACCTGAAGCGCCTCCAAGCCAGGCTATATCACAAACTCGCAAGATCTAATCTCCCACCACAGACAATAAGGATGGCGATTGGGGATATTGCTCAACTAAGAATCAAGTCAAAGGCATCTACCACAGGAATTACACCCGAGCCCCATAGCCAGTAGGGCACAATCTCTAGGGCACTGGGCTACCACTTTATTAGGGGGGGAGCAAGAAGCAGTCCAAAGGATTCCACTGCGCACAACGACCAGTGGCCCGAAAGAGGGAATGAGATTCCTCCATAGCAGAACGCATAACCAATGACTACTATTTTGGACAGAGTAATACGCAGAGCCGAAGGTGAGCCAAAGCGTGCAATAATAGTCTGAATGAGGAACTGGTAGTAGCCAGGGAAGCCTATCGACCAGTGGAACGTTAATCAAAAAGTAAAGCAAAAAGTTGTTTTTTGCCACTCGCGGATGGAAGCTATTCACTTAAGAGGGGTTGAACGGTTGTAATGACTAATAGCACCCCTTACAAATTTCTATTGAACGGACTGGAGGGACGTGACTTAGCAATGGACAAGGGCATTTCTCCCCGGGCACACCTCTCTAGGACTCAACTTTATCAATGACAGGGGATCAGGGACTAAACCCACTGAGGACCCTAGAAAGGAAAGCTCGCTACCCTGGTTCTTCACCGCCCAAAAAAACCTCGCCTAACCGATGGGCTGACCCTTTCTCTCCGGTTGGGGCACCTACACTCTAAGATCCTTTGTGAGTTATCCAGTTGGATAAGCGCGCGATCCAGCTTCTGAGTACGGGGACTCGAGACAGCAACGCGGGCATTCCGGCAGAAGGAATGCTCCTGGAGCCAACTCTAGACAGTGCAAAGACCTGGCCGTCACAAACGCTCTATATGTGAGTGCTTGCAAACCCGCACGTCCATCTCCCACAGTTAACACCACAGAGTCACTAGCCTTGGGTTACATCAAGAGAAAAGCACAGGTTTGGTCTTTAGATAAGGCTCCAGGACTCCGTTAAACAAGTGACTAGTGATTTACGTCAGCAAAGTCGGTAACGACAAAGGGGCCTCAGTCAGGTGCAAGTTTAACAGAGCCAAGTCTGGTCCCAGATTAGCGCACAGCAGCGCAATGCCTTTGCTCACACACAGGCCGATACAACACGTTTGGACAAAACCCGCCTGCTGGGGATCGACTCGAGACGCTTAGTATTTGACTTTGGACCTGAAAAAATGGCTGCGACCATTGCACAGCTTTGTAACACCGCATGGTCCTATGAGAACACGGTGAATTGCCAAACTCTACCTTCCTTGGCAGAGAGCAACCAAGTTGAGCCGTGCTAGGGTCCCTATATAGAGATCACCAAACAAAAGAGGCTGACAGCTACCATTTTCTCAAGCTCTGGGCGTCCTTCCACCAGGCCCAGTCATTGTTACCGGGATGTTCTTTAAGAAAAGGATCGGAAGCACTTTGCCTCAGGGTATGATACGGTAGCCAGTTCTTCGGATACGGATCTAATCTGATGTAGGGGGCACGCGACCTTGTAGCCGGTTCACCGACTTCACTAGTAAGCAACACTAGAGCCTTCAACAAGATGGCTATCACGTTGGGTGCGCCCCGCCTTCCTATCTGAGGCGACATGTCCTGCTAAGCTCAACCGCCTAAAAGCTTATAGGTTGATTGCATCTCCATCTAACAGAATGGAACCAACGAACCAGCCAACGGAAACATCACCTGCGAGTCAGCCCGAATAGTTCCTAAACCTTTCATACAGAATTTCGCTGGCCTCACCATACTCCTCCCATGTCACAAAGCACCCGAGCTGTTACTCATCTGGGCCCATTAGCCAGCACCACAAGTGTGGCTTGGGAAGCAACTCTGGCGTTTGTATAGAGAAAATAAGACCCACGGCAAAGGAAGGGAGGGTGACTGAGGTCCGGAGACACCACCTACCGGCGAAGAGTCCCACGTAAGGACGGTCCAATAGCCTCCCCCAGATGAGGAAAACGACACAGGACAAGCCTATCGTTAATAACAAATCCACAAAGTTAGGGCTGCCCCTGCTGGGATAGTTGTTACAAAGGGAGATCGAAAAGCTAGCTCGAATTACCCGTCATTGGCCTGAAAGCTCAGCTTCCAGCCTTTCTTTGCTCATCAATTAAGTCCCAATTGGATCTACCGATCACGAAGCAGTCTCCCTCCACACTAACCATTCCCCAGCAGGCAGTTCTTAGCACAATTCATAGCACAGGGGCCCTTGCCGCCGTTCCCATAGCAGACTAGTCTTCTATTGAATTCCGCGCTGTAATAGTTCATGCACTCGACACCCAACCCAATCAGCTTTCACACGGAAAATCAGTTGCAGAGCTTCGTCTGCCGTATCTAGGAGGGATGAAAACTCTAAGGAGGAAATCTGTAGATACGACACTCATGTTGGGAAGGTAAGTTTTGGCGGCAAAATTTGCATACAAAGCCTGCGTGCTCCTACGTACAAAACTTAACCACCCCACCTAGAGTTTCCTAATCGGACTTTTTTAGATGGTATGGAATTACATTACTCATGTTATCCTTGGCCACACGAACCTGCTCAACCAGAAGTTCTGGCCCGCATGCCTTCCCGCAAGCTCAACCCCGTTCCAAAGCTCCGCCCAGCTGCCAGATAGATCGCCACGAACTCTGAGTGGCCTAGCGATGATGGATGTTTTTCGCACGTGGGTCTGCAAGGCGGAGCATGGATCTGAAGTGGGATTCCCCTGAGTAGACGCAATCCAACTTCGCACCGCAAGGTTGAGTAGGGAGTCAGGAGACGCGGTTCCTCTGTCCTTGCACGCTTTCCAACAGGAAACTCCACCAGGTAGAATGGGCAAATGGGGAGCCTTTCGGTGGACAGCTTTCTAGCCTCTTCGGAGAGCATCATTAGGACATCCTACGACTAAAGGCGAAGCCACCCTGACAAGGACTGGAAAACCTAATAATGGAGGCTATTGTCAACCTCGTACAAAAAGGGAGGTCCACCAACCTAGCGAGACACACAAGAGACATGACAACCTGTGGGCAACAACGACTTTGGACCCTATCGCCAATAAAGCTGACTCGTGGTCTAACCATGTATAACACCTCACAAAAATCCTCGCGCCAATTTTAATTTGATGCCTAGGATATCCCTACCTAGCTCCACTCAGGGGAGAACCGCAGCCTTGGGACTGGACAGAATGCCTAGGGGACTACTTGTACAACCAAACAGCGGATGCACGCACCCTTCTCAGCTCGGGACCAGAGGCCTTCCTTATCAAATTCAAGGCCAGCAGGCAGTCAGTAGGCACTGAGCTATTCAATCTCCTTGGCTTCCTGGCCCCATGCTCCCATTGATGTTTGGTTCCTTAGTGGCCAGCAACCCAAAGCCCTACTGACTTAGACTGTGGCCACCGGGGCTGCGGAAGCAGAGTGGGACAACACTGAACAAAAGCCCACGGAACATCCGACAGAGCCGGAAGATGCACTCTCCAACAACGTTCCATGCAGTTAGGCACACCACCAAGAGAAACTCCCCACAACCCCCACTGCAGTTTCTGAACTACTTCCTGAAGGGACACGCGTGGAGATGACCAAAAACATTCCCGTGTCCTCTTCAGAGGGAACAATCTCACACAGCCCTAAATGGGGCCAAGCGGAATTGCAACTACTTGGCCTTCACTATTGAAGGGGCAACTGCTAGCTCGCAGATGGACTTCCTGACTCCGCACTGCCAACCTTGCCCCGCGACCGGCCGATTGCAAGACTGCGGTCAGGCGTCTAGCCATATTTAGTACAGGGTAGCAAAAAAGTTTTGTCGGAAAAACACACAAACATTCATAGGTCGGTCACCTGGTTTGGCCACACATTGCACTTTTTGGGAACGCGCCGAGACTCTTGGATGCTGATGCATTCTCATTTTGGAAGCCCACTTCGATAGCGCGACATTCCGAATGAACAGCAGTGTAAAGCCTGTTTCAATGCCCGACGGGCTTCCTCTCCACGCACCCTCAATTGTGGCGGGGACGAACGTTTGATGGCCCCCAGGTTCATCTTGAACTAAGACCTCTGTCTTCTACTTTGCCTGAGCGCCCATCACAGATTCAATGCCGCCCGCAGGTGATTGCCCGCACCCCGAGCTCTAAATTCAATTCTCACAACTACTACCTTAATTTCACATTTATAGCAGCAGAGACACCTTTGAGTACTAAGTTCTTAGCAAGTGGACTACCTATAGCAAAGGCACCTCACCTGGGCACAGGGGCCCTTCCTGAACTGGGCGAAACAAGGCAGGCCAGGTGGAAGTTGCTTAAGAATTGATAGGCTACCAGACAACTGAAGCGCTGGAACCCAATCTTTAAACCCGTCCATCAAGGTTCTAAGCCGGGAAGTTCACCAGGGGTTTCCTGTGGGCTGTGGAATCACTGTAGAGGCCCCTCAGCGCGGCAACTTGCCTTCACCGCGAGAAAAATTGGAAGTCCGTTGAGAATTTGATAAGTCTGACTTGCATTCGGGAGTTAGAACTTAACTTGTAGCAAAGGGATGGCCAACCCTGGGACCATCTTCCAAGGGCAACAGGCCAGGTCAGCCTACCACTAACCTCAGCCAGACCCTCCAAGGGCCAAACGCCCAGCTGGAATGTGTCTGGGGACGACCAACTATAACCGTTACATTAAAAGCACATTCTTTTTGCCACATGCATGCTGCCGCAACTCATTCTGGTGACAACCGTTCTTGGCAGGAGTACTTTTTCAGCGACTAATCGGCGAACACTCGCGAAAACAAAGGATTAAACAGCGCTCTCACAGAGGGCGCTAACGAACAAGGTAGTAGATCTTGAATTCACGAGAATAATGCTGAACTAACCCTTAATCGACTCAGGCCACAGCGAGTGGGCACGAGGGCTCTCTGTCCAAGGACCTCTCTCTCGCTATCATTCCGGGGAGGTGGGGACGACATCACGGAATTCCGCAATCTTCTAACTGATGTTGAACCAAGGTACTGGGTCCTATTCCTTTACTTTGTCTCCAGAGTGATGAATCCTGCTTTTGCGTGCCCGATACACCCCTGAAAAAACATCGGGCCCTCCAATACTGCAACCACAGACGGAATAGGCATCGCTTCGCATTCAGTTGCCCACCTCGGCACTCCTCTCCATCCACTCTGAGCAGATTGTCAGGCTCAACCACCTTAAGCAAGGTGGTTAATCAAGGAACTCTGCCTGGGAGCGCTTTTTCTTCTTCACATTTTATCACAGGCTCACAATCGTTGCCGAAAATCCATCGTTGGATCCTTCACAGAAGGGAGACTAAGACGCATGCCAATGCTACAATCTCTCGAACCAATGGACCCGTCGTCCGACTGGTCTTTGCCTTGAGGCGGGAACGAACCCAAATGGTGCTCATGGCTGGAACTGGCACGTCTCAAACCAGGCTGCTGCTGTACGGACCGCACGTGGTTAAAGTTCAACTCAGAGCTCCCCACGCTTGAGGAGCCAGGCAGCTCTTTACTCCAAATACGCACAAATGAGCAGGCCCTCATGCACCAAAACATCCCCTCTGGCCCCTCATCTTTACGAAGGCTGTCCCAGAAAAGAGCTGCCCAGGTTAGCAGCCTCCCACATACAATGGTCGGGCTGCATCTCGACCAGGAGTAGTTACAGTCCTGCATTACCCAGCTGCCATGCACAAGAGAACCAAACCATCCTACACACCTGACATATCTTAAAATGCCAGTTGTTTACCCAAGCCCTCTTTGCAACTCGCTTTATGATCCAGAGAAGTCATAGGCCGCCACAAATTTCGTCTAACGTCCTCTTAATGTTACCACCATCAAATCCAACCAAAGCACATGAGGTGCAATGCATCAAAACCCTGCCGGACCCACGGGAGCGGACATCCTACCCTAAGTTTGGGAGGTACCCCATAGCCCTAATTTTATTTCTAGCATCAAGTTCGAACCATAAGCCACAAACTTCAGAAGCTGGCGACCACTCTAACGGTCCCACTGTGGGCCCACAGATTATCCGTGACAATTCTACTATTGAAATCACAAATCCAATTGCGCCCTCCCGAACCTTAGAAACTAAAGCTGAGTCTGTCGAAGCCCCCCTATAGGGAAGGGCCCCACTGATCCCTCTAAGCAAAACAGATCAAAGACCCTGGGGGGCAGGCTCAACCCAAAGGCCTTGGTTCACCTCCACCCCCGGCAAAACGAAAGCGTCATTACATTGACATCCTAAATGGCTATGCCCTATCTAAAAACAAGTGGCCTGAGCCGAGAAGACCAACTTTCCCAGAACCCATCAACCAGCCTCCAATTATTTAGGCTGGCACTAAATCATTCCTGTGACAGGAGAAGCGCCACTCTTTAAGTGCCCAAATCGCAACGACTTAAATCACTCTGGTTCCCAAACACTCCGCTGCCCGGGAAGGCCTAGGGTAACGACTGCATGGCTGTAAGAAGCCGAATCAGCCACGACCCAATGTTTTAGTAACAATTCAACAAGATAACTCACCCGGACTCTTAGGGATGCCAGGCTAAATAGGCTTCGGATTCTCGCCACAAGAGAATGGTTCAACCCGCCGCAGACTATTCTCTAACCTATCACACCAGTGGCTCCCCTAGAGCTCACCTTAATGATGTCTTCATTCTCCAAAGTAATGCGACACTCTCCCCTGCAGACTATACATCCGGCATTCGTCTGGACACTTATGTTCCTAGTCAGCTTTGCTTGAGAATTCAGACCCAGTACCATGAGGGACATCAGCCGAGTACATCAAGTGTTGTAAACCCCACTATGTCGTTGAACATGAAGCTTAAAGGCTTAAACTCTACACCTCCAGTTCTTGCCCCGCCTTTGACCAGTGGCATGTCCCACTAACACAGCAAAATTCCTCACCGCGCAGAGAGCAACGCCAACGGGACCAGAAATGGGCCTACACAGGGACCCACCTCCTCGAAAACTCAAAAGAGTAGATTCTTGCTCCAAGTGAAAAAGCGCAGGTCTACTCGGGAACTGCTGGCTCCAACAGGCGGGCCTAACGACCAGTCAACCTGAATATGATGAGGCTTTGGGGGCAAGGAACGAAACAGTGGGCCAGCAAGTTAACGTACTGCAAGCAGAACCAATGGGTGGAGTGGCCAAATCTATGCGAACTCAGTGCAAGCGAGGAGAGCCTTGACACACTCACAGACGCGCTGGAGCGATCCGAAAAACGGTATAATTCTAAACCCAAGTCTAATTAAAAAAAGCAAAAAAAGGGTAACGAAGCCCTATCTAACTTGTCAAGGAAGAAAGGGTAAAGTTTGAGAAGCCGAATGGAGGCAAGTTGATAGTTCAAGAACACACCTAAATTTGAATCCTCTCACTATACCAGCCTCTAACTGGCTCCTTCCAAACTGGGATGGTTGCGTGTTGAAGCCTCGTCCACAGCTGGCTTTAAAACACGATGTACATTAGAGGATACCGTTGAGCTTAAGGTTAACAACACCCGGACTGGGCTTTCACACCACCCTGCTTGAAGAAAGCGTCCCTGATCACGGCTCAGTGGAGGGCCGCCTCTGTTGAACAGAAAAACCTCTAGCTGAGAGGACTGCGGGAGGCCCAAACTGAAGACGGGGAAGCGGGACATCCTCCAGCCCCCCTCCTTCCACAACACTCGGGCGTCGTTCTAGATCGGATGTCACCCCTTACCAGTCGTACGGCCAGGTCCGCCAATCAATACACTGAACGGAAAACTCGTCTTGAGATGCATGGCACTGCATTCACTTCTTATATAATAGGTTCCCCAGGGTGGGGCTGGGTGCCCGTTCCATCGACTATCAGGTAAGGCTTGACCACAATCCGGTCACCATGGAAGCGCTACTTCCGGAAATCTTCGAAATGCAAGATTTCGCACCACCGGATGGTCTAAAGGAAATCTTTACTCCCTCTTAGCAACACCTTTCTTGCATTAACCTACAGCTTAGTGCCTCCAACCTCCTGCGGTAAAAGATCGTTTCGAACAGGCACCCCTGAAGCGACGACAAGCAAGCGCTGACTCTTGCAGTAAAGGCAGGTGTACCTAAGAATAATCTCTAACCAGCTGAAAGAAGGCCCCGGCAGGGACCTGGCGAGATAAAAGCAGAACCAAGGTTGTCAGCGGCCTCCTAAAGTTCCTCCGCCAAACAAAAAAGTTGTCAGACGGAGAGGCATGACCAACTGTCGGATTCCGTGCACAAAGAGAGCTGGTGTGCCTGGACTTGTTATTAGTGTCTAAACCAGCGCTTGAACCCACACTAGGCACCGGCGGCGCTTCGAGATAACATAGGCCCGTCAACAGGCAACAAACAACCCCCGTCTGGCTGGAGACTAGATGAGCTTCCCACAAGGAGTGAGTTTCCCCGATGCCCATGATCCCGGCGATAGTCGAACAACCTCTCAATCAACAATCGCACAGAACGCTTATAAAAGCGAACAAAAGATCTAACTGACAGACGAGAAACAGAGGGACCCTCTGAATTGAAGTGAGAAGTTTTCAAGGCGCCCTCCGCATCTCCCGCACCAATTTCTGACTTTGGTCCAACTAATCCCACGGTAGTGCCTGAAGGGCCGAGGTCTGCAAAAACACCCACTGTTGTAACATCCAAAAACATGTTTCAAGTCGCGAAGCGCAGCGTCCTGATTCCTGTAAGCGTGAGCCATCCCACTGACAACGGTTGGGCCCAAGCCCCTTTGCAGACCAACTGCCAAACAGTCGCTATTACCATGAACAATAGGCCTACGGCCGGGACGGGGAGATCTGCATTTGAAATCGATCCATTCGTGGTTGTCAAAGAGTGGTTCCCAGCTGTCTATGCAAATCCTTTCCAAACTCATTGAAGAGCGCGTTCCTTCCAAGTGAGGAGATGACCTGAGCTGTCACTCTGTCGGAAGTGGCACATCAAAGGTGCTCACGTTTCGTCGTTGGCCAGAAAAGCTACCCACTGCACTCGAGACTGATGAAAGATACAAGTGCCACGACAGTCAAGTGCTAAGAGGGAATAATTTAGCCGATAGCAGAAGGGGCAGCTGGAACTGAGACAACGCTGATGACAGAGTTCAGGAACTCTAGGTCCTACTCAACAAGGCATCGAGGGGAAGACAAGATCATATCGACCTAGAAATTCACCACAGACCAGTGAAAAACGCGCGAGGAACAGATCCTTCTCCCATCAAAGCTCCGAAAATAAAACCCAAAAAGGTCTACAGAGATTTATTAGCTGGCTAGGACACAAAAGGAGCACAGAGAAGGACGCATCCACTCAAGTGCGAGGCCGCTCGGCTTTAGGACACTTGGGATAAAAACTACTAACTGTGTACAACAACGACAAGGGACTCATGCCTGCTCTTTTCAACTTGGGAATTGCAAATCGGATACGTTTTGCTTGCAGCGACAATCTCCTGATCAACTGAAATGGGGGGTTACCGTGCCTTTAACACGTGAGCCCAGAGCCCCCTGCACAGAACTCAGGAATCAGTTCTTGTGGGAACTCAACTAGTGAGTCAGAAGGGTTCCCCCACCCTCACCTCGAGGAGAGAGTTCTCTCTCTCTTGTTGGAGGTTATGAGGACCCTGAACTACGTTCGAAAGGTGATGATATCCACTGACCCAATTAATGAAGGTCTTTTCCGAGCCGGAATCTCGCCCCTAAACGCGAGAGGGTCTAGACGGCGCTCCTGATTGGAAACGTCTCTCGCCTCGAGACGCGTGGCCGTGCTTAACAGAGAAAATCGCTGAGGAAAAAGACAGGGAGAACAGGACCAGGTTGCCGTCATCAGCGCCACTTCCCAATGTTAATTTTTGTATCAACTGACACACTTTGGAAGCAAACAACACACAATATCCCAGCTCAGACCAGGGGAGCTGCACCAGCCCTGCTCCACCATGAGCAGTAAACCTCTGCTCGTTGCAGCAGTCACAGTCTCGCACCTCCCTGTAGCGGGTTCCATGTACCCGTGCACAATGTCTCACGACAAGGAGATCGATACTGCAGCAACATAACGAGAACGGTCGAGCCATTTCAAGATTTGATGGGGAGCTTCGAATTGAGCTCCATGCGACAACAGATTCAAGGCGCTGGCTAGAGTAGGTAACAAGTGGCCCTACCTCTTTCAGATACTAGCTTAATCTGACCTCCATGGAGGGGGAAAGGCAGACACTGTGAAGGTGCTCAGAAGATCTTCCAAGGATTTTCTGACCAACACGATGGCATTCAAAGATTAGCTTCGTTGACAGTATCTTCATCAGCCATTTTGAACTGAGGAAACAAGGTACCTGGAAACAGTTGCATTTCTGATTAGTCCGATGGACGCTCAGGGTGACACCGCTGGCACCCCTACCTCTTCACCAAGCAACTGGAACTCGTCTGCTAAGACATTAGCAGAAGCTATCTGACTACGTCATGCCTAGGGAATCTGCCCAAATTGTGCGCATACCATCTGTGGCATAACGGCTGGTGACACTAGGGCTCAGTAGCTAAGAAGTCACGTGCACGATCCAGATTTGAGGAGCCTTGGCTGGCAAACATTCACCAAAGAACCCAGAGAAAATGAGCCTGGTTTTGCACTATGGAGACACCAACAGCGAAGAGGACTCAATAACAGAACACAAATAGGCCAAAAATCTACTCTGACATAACTGCGTCTTCAGGTGCTAGTGCACGGTCTTGACTTAATTTGACCGAATGACCCACTGATCCCTCAGCCACATCAACTCGTCGCCATCTAATACTCAAAGCAAGCAGCACCGGAAGGCCCTAATTGGAGACGCTCTTCTTACATGGCTGCAGAGTTGCTTGATACAACATGCCGGCGAGCCTTCACACGGTAGAATTAAGGTACTCGATAGCCAACAGAATTAATCGGGATAGTGTGTGCAAACCTGCGACCCACTAAAATTGAGAAACAAAGGGCCAACTCTTTTAAGGATCACAAAACACACATCTCCTTTTATGTCTCTAACCGACACTCGCACTGCATGTAGTAAAAGAATGCCATTCGCTGTCTTTACTGGGGCCTAACACGATCTCAGCCCCAATAGCAAATGGCAAAAACAGCAAAACACAGTGGGCATGGCATACAGTAACCGTTGTTTTTGACTTCCAAGGGTTTGGAAGCAAGTCTCGAAAACATATCAGATTTTGAGTAGACAAGACGACTCTCCATGATGCTGAGCAGGCGTAGTTTACCCTCACCCCCTGCTCAAATGCTAGGGAAAGCCTCACAAAGTTGTCCTTCAAAGGAACCAGTAGGGGAAGACTGGGCAACTTCTCCGAAGTGAATTCCTTATTGCCCTCAGGACTATAACCTTTCAAACTTCCTCTTCAAGACGACAGGGCTCGGCCAGGGGCAAGAGTTGGAATGTGGTAAATAGTAAGGTTGCTACATCCGGAGAGATGAAACCCACCCCGCTTAGGGACTCTGAGAACGCTGGATGCAAACAGCTTACTCCGTTCATTTGCATAAACCAGTGCGGCTCAGGTTAGCCGTGAGGCCAGCCACTTATAGAGGCTTCGTACGAAGGACGATCACACATAGGCATCCCTGCGAACCGGTGATGGATGGTTGGTTTAATGAAAGGAGAACTTAACCAGGGCAAGTTGAGACACAGCCAGAACAATCAGTGAAACAGCAACCCAGTGGCCAGGCTACACTTGACTTCGGCTCTCAGAAAGTGCTGAAACTGGACTTTTGGACGGCCGCTTCTTATTCGGTCTGAAAGGAACATGGTGTTATAACAAGCTCGCCGGGGGCACGGTTCCGGCAAAGCAAACTTGATAGGGGACATATGTTAGCTTGCCATTGAGGTAGGAAGCGACCCCCATCTGTGTTGAGGATGCTACTCATCTTGAGGCATCTTATTAGCTGCCCCATGCCAAACCATGGGACGCACTGAAGGGGACTTGCCCTAAGGGCCAAGCAGTGAAGTCCAGGGGCTAGACACCCAAACCTTTTTAACTCAGATATTAGAGCAAAAGATCTGTCGAGGGAGCCTGTTACTAATTCAGGTGTGCCTCGCAGGCCAAGGAAAGTGTGTAAGAATCAGTGCAGGGAGAATAAGTGAGAGATCGGTGGTCACTAAGTCGCGGCTAAGACTGTCTTTCAGACCTATGTCGGAGGCTCAATCCTCTGCGAGCCTTAGGTGAATAAAGGACCCCCTTCAATCTCCCCAGTTGACAACCTCTCCAAACCGTATTGGGATCTGCCTAAGCCATAGGTTCAATAGAAACCCGTACCAGGAGCCGAGCGATGCTGGTTCTTTCTGCTAATTTGGCTACGTGAAATTAGAGAACGGGGCTTCACAACACCACTCATTGAGGCCAAACAACGAAGAGGATCTAGCAGAAGATGCACACTATGCACTGAATCTTTGGACCAGAAACCTTGGTGTAATGACTGAAGAGTCTGAGCGCCATAGCCAGGGCTAATGGAAGTCACATCGTTTAAAGGACGGTCAGCTCTACTGCAGAGCAAGCCTACACTAACAACAACTGGTTTAGGATCACCCCACCAAGGGCATTCCTCACCTCGCTCAGCCATCTTCAGGCATTCCACACAGATCCTCTTGTGACACAACTCATCAGACATTTGGCTGCCCGCTTGCGCGGCGATGGAGAACCCTCCACCAGTTACTGTAAGAGGGGAGCACCTGACAGCCTGCAGAATGTGGCGAGGCCATCTACTTGCCGGGCATTTCCGATAACTCAAGCTGCCTGGAAGATAACACTGAGCATCCCAGAATAACCATTCCTGTTGTGTGGAGGCCCAATCCACGCCTGTCCTCCCAAGCTCGATGCACAAGTCTGTTGGGAGACATATGCCGGCTTACCGGACCCGTGAAATCCCATCGGAAGCTAGTCCACCTTCTTTTGTAAGAGATGGAGCATGCTACACAGCCCACCCCAAAGATCAGTTGACCTGGTTGTAAGGCTACATAAAATTAGGGGTGCATGAACCGAACTGGGCCTTAGCGGCAAGTCCAAAGCTGAGCCAGCTTTCCATCCAAGCTAAATTACGAGCTCTGTAAGCATTCAGTCCGAACTTGGGCCGCGGGCATATAGACTCCGGGGGTGGGGGGGTCGAGTGAGGGAGGTGTTTGGCGGCTGGAACAGGGTTGCAGGGGGCTGGAGTATCAATTCCCCAGCTCTTGAGAAACAGGAAAGAACGAATCACAGAATACTGGGAGGTTGTCAGGCATTAAGAAGTCTCACACCTCACGAATGGCTCTGATGATCCCCATGAGGATCCTCTGGCTTCTTCCCTCTGACACGTGAATGCGCGGACGAGAACAGCTAGCGGGCTCTGCAAAGAGGGCCGAATCTCTCAGGCTGGGGAGCAAAATGGGTCAACATGTTAGAAAACCACCTTTGAAAGAAACTCCACCCCCCAGGAGCTTCCATTCAGGGGAACCCATGGGTGCTGACTAATGGACTCAGCACCAAGAGGAACAGCACCAGTATCTGATGTTCCCGGGCTTGGCGACTACCCGGCCCTTCCAGTTACCCCCCAAATCTCAGAATACCGGCCCCGCTGGTAAGCTTCAAAACCCTAGGCGATCAAGAATGGACCTCGTACATCCACAAACCCGCACGAGGGCCCTCTTCTGGGTGCAGCCATGGTTCGAGGGCGCAAGGAGGGGTGCAGAGAGTCAGAGAGTATCAGTGATCGGGATCTTCTTTACTGAGATGCCTCTTCCACACACAGATGCAGAAGGGGCCAGGGCTCAAATCCCTGGGAGGGGTGGCGCCAGCCAAGCTATTACCTAAGAAGGAGAAGAGGCCTTGGGAAAAACGACACTTTTAGATAACAGTCCCTTCTGCCGAGTCTAAATACAACCAGGAAGGTAGGTGACATCCGTTCATTGACTACTTGAGCTGAGTTTGCTAACAGTGGCCACTGGCAAAGTCCACCATGGAAAAGAGGTCAGCCGCAACCTCCCTGAGTAAGAGGCGGAGAGAAGCCAGTTTGTTTCCGCTTTGCAGCCTTTTAGAAGGGCAGGGCATCTGCACTTTCCAAGCCAGGTAGCACTACTCAACGCTGTTCTCCAAACCCTGTGCGTTCACTGCCCGGAGCACTCCAACAGCTTTAATCGGCTAAAATTCCGGAAACGAGCGATGCATCTTACTACCTTTCCTAGTTTCATTTCTTCGGGGTCCTAAGTGAACACTTCCTGCTAACAACGAAGATCCCCGAACTGAGCTTGGGAGCAGGCTCCCGCACACTTTGCATGACGCATTACTAGAGCTAACACTGGCTATTTCGCCTGATGACCGAGTCCGGGCGCGTGCTGCAGCCCATGCGGAACCCTGGCCCTACAAATAGCCCCTTTAACACCAAAAGAGTAAACCTTAAAGAGGAACTAACTCCTAGCACAAAATGGCGGGCGGTAGCACGACACTTCTCCCTATACCTTTTGGTTAACAGCCCCAGGGGGGATTCTTTTATCAAAGACATTTTTCAGGAAGGGAAACCAACTTCCTCGGGCCTCAGATGGAGCAGCACCCACCAACGGCACCCCCGCGGCTCAGGTATGCCAGAAGCCAAGACCGGGGGCTCGCGCTCAACCTTCCAACTTATGTAGGCGGGGAAACTGACCAGGGTGCAGAGCTCCACTATACCTCTCCAACCGAACGCACTTCCCCAGCAGAAGCCAAACTCTCCCACGCTCCAAACTAGACCCTACCTAGACCTGCCGTAAACCCAACAAAATCACCCCGCCACCTTCCCGGCCTAGCCCCTCATTGTCACTCGATTATTTCCTTTGGGGTCCAAGCACCCCGTCCTTTGTGAAAGCATACAGCAGCACACCCACTATAGTGTTTAGAGAAAGCTACTCTACACAGGTTCGATAACTTGCGAACCAGACGAAAGCATGCCCCAGTGTTACTTACGAAATCCATGAGAACTCTGGAGGATCGATCCGGCGGCATCGATAGGACTCTTTGTCGGACACAAAAGCTGAGGCACCTCAATTATCCCTGATATAGCCTCCCACCTCCCGCAGCCCTCGTGCCGGAATGCCAAGAGGAGACAGGTCTCTCCTTGAACACTAGTTATCCCCGGGGGAACCATCTCGAGGTCACGCATCGCAGACTCTCTTCTTAAAACGTTTCTTAAGGCTAAAGCAAACAATGACCGTGACCAAGATATCATGAAAAAGAACGAAGACCATCCCCCACAGCTTAACAATATGATATCGGGGGGCTCAGGAATCTGAATAGATTGACGCGCAAGTGACCGTTCCAAAAGGGCGCTTACTTAAAAGGAAAGGTTTGAAGCCTGCCTTTAACAAATGCAGCAAGGTGGACTCTCCTCTATCCCCAATATAGCTAAATCCAGAGCCGCTTGATCCGAAGGCCAGAGTCACAACAAACAGGAGCAGGTTCAAGCTCCGAATATAAACAAAAATAGAAATTTTAGTGGGGTGCTCCAGCAAGAGATAGCAGAGAGTGTTAGCTAAGAACACGGAGCCAATTACATTGAGGCAATTAGCAACAATTCAGGGTGACCTCATCCACATTGGGATTATTTCATAGGGGACGCATGCAAGGAACGCCCTCTAGCACACTCAGCTGCAGCAGACAACTGCTGTACTCGGTAAGCTTCCTCCAATCTCACATTCTTCTGACTCCATACAGCTAGGCAGAGAGCTGGAGACCACCACACGCAACAGACTGCCGCTCGTGGCTTCCAGCTTGCACTGAATTAATAGGCAATGACTCCCAGGGCCGGAAGAGACGGGCCAATTTTGATGGTATTCAACACCATCGTTGGAACGGGCTGAAGAAGACCTTGGCAAGAAGGTATCGAAAATCCCCTGCTCTGGGGCCAAACCGGTCGAGTCGTATGGCAACCAGCGAGGGCTCTTGCCGGCACTTTTAACTTGTGCACTGTCAACTCGCACCCCAACTAGGGGTATGTTGACATACCCCTTATCGGAAGACCCAGAGTCATCAAAGCTAAATGCACATGGCTAGACGCCCACCTTTGATTTGGAGCCGAACCGAACATGGAAACCTTTTGGGACTCGGTTCTGCCGGCTTACAATACCTAATAGCTCGAGATAGATCAGCCTTGGAGGACCCTCATAATGTCCTTACGGAGCAACGTCTACCCAAAGGTGGAAGAACAAGTATTCAGAAAGTTCGCCCTGATGCGGACCTCACCACACCAAAGGCTGTGGAGGGAGCGTTTAGGACAAGACCCCTTTCGGCCTGCCTCGGGGCATGTACTGACACGGCCTCAACCCAATCTGATAGTATGGCAGCTGGAGATCTTACTAGCTTCGGGCTATGCAACAGCATTGCAGAGGGCCAAACTAGGTCTCTAGAAATTTGCGATGGAACGCCGGCGGGGAGCAGTTATGCGGGGGGAGCAGTAATCAGTCCCTTCCAGCCTGGGCTAGGTCAATTGAAGCGACCTTTCCGCACCTCGTCCGGACCGCACACCAGCTTAAAAATTAAACCACTGCGTCAATGGAAAAACACTTATGCTCATCACCCTCCACACTTGACAACTATCTTGCAATAAAAACAAGCACGGGCCTCTGATTACCCTTGCAAGGAAACACCTCCCCCTCTCACCTCGATCGCAGCCTCACTTGACCAGGGCAATACCACGAGCTAGCACCGGGAAACCCGCAGGCGCCTACCCTCCATTCATGCGGCCAATTGCCTCTCTCCTACTGATTGCTCAGGAGGCTTCCTATTGCAAAGAAGTTAGAGGAGCGGCGGCCAAGACTCCAAACGCTACCAAACAACCTCTCTTGCCTCATGTTTCATTGGTCCACCCCACGTCCCTTGCCAGTGGCGTGGTCCCTGGGGGATCTGGTGGCGCAGTATCCTCTCATACCACTCTTCTAGTCTTGAGGGAGAACCTGACTGTGGGCCTTACGCAGTTGCTCTGACCATTGTCTGGTGGTGTGGTAGATTGGACACCAATCAGGTTTTGCAAAGGCATTGCAAACAATGCATCGGCTTTATGCTAGGAGCTGCACAGTACTTGGCGCAGGCTGCAACTGGGCAAAAGTCAAATCACGGGACAAAACCTGCTCTGTCTCATTGCTTCATTAGGAGTGTGCTAGGCAATTGCTTTTGTCGTCCGGCCTAGCAGTTGTACTGTTCATGCGGGAAGGCAAAAGCACTCTCCAGCATTGCTGGTGGTGCCCCTAACAAGGTGGTTGAGAACCATGAGGGGCACTTAGGAGTGTCAGGTTTCAACACAAGGAAGTTATAGCGTTGCTGGGTAACCTTCTGATTGGTTGATTAGCTTTAGCGCAGAAGTCTCAGATCAGAGACATCATAAGGAGCCATGTGCATGCCCAGCTGAACTGGTGGCCCCTACAAAATCCCTAGCACAAAGTCACATGCGTAGGTCTAATTAATCCAAGCGATGGTATCCAAAAGAACGTGGGCGCGAGCCACTGGGTAGGTTTGGCAGTTCCAGGAGGGAGAGTCTTATAGAAGCGCATGGACTCCTGCGTCTAGGGGGTAGACCTAAGACCTCTCCTGCGGGTACACAGGTGTCACTCCGAATAAAAGGGTTGAGCAAAAACGGCCCGCAGCGATAGAATACACTGAGCCTTTTCAAACCTCTGACTTCCCTCGGCAATCTGTTTACCTCAACTCATTGTGAGTTTGGACCAGAGGGGGGGAGTTTGCTGCTGCTAAGTTATGCACGAATGATAGCTGAACTCCGTTGTGCTCATTTGCTTCAGAGCTATTGAAACCGTTTCCTGAGAGCAGCGGCCGGAAGCGGCGTCTGCAAGCAGCCGGAGCTAGCTTGTCAACAAGGAATAGGAGCCCACCTCACTTCAGCCAACTCACGACGACCCCCCCTGGAACTATCGTCTGTTCAGAGGCGTTCCTTCAATCCGTTCAGAGAAGCAATGAGATGTTGACATGACACTGAGGTGGTGGTGGTTCGGAAGCACAGAGGTTCCCTACATCTTCCACCAATTGGGGCAGCTATCCTAGGGGTACCAAGGATTATTTCGACAAATTATTCACATCACGGAAGATCTGGTTGCCAAGGCGGTAGAACCAGAGAATCCATTGAGACCATTCAAAAGTTATGCTGACAACCCGCCAGAAGTGGGATTCTCATCTCCCGGCGACGCAGTCCAGGAGGATGGGAGCTGGGGAGACTCCTTGCTTTCCCAACTATTTGCCGAAGGCGATTCGCAGGGCCCACCAGGCGGAAGTGTCCTAGCTTTCTTCCGATCTGAGCTGCCAAAAGTCAAAAGAAACAGGCTGCTCCCCAACACAGAGACTCCCACCTAGACCTTCTTGCAGTAATCAACGCAGACTTTCTGGGGCGGTGATTCAATTTGAGTACAGCGTATATTGGAACCCCAGAAAAATAGACAGCTCATTAAAACGATTCAAAGCTCAGGAACAAAGGTGCCGTCTCTGCCACCTGTGCCCAGCGAGAAACACGGCGGAACTTTATTCAGAACCCGACCCTTACTAACGCACACCGGACCGGGGGGTTGTGACTATGCGCTCTCCAAAAACCCCTTTCGAGCCTCACCCTAAAAACCAAACACAGCACAGTACCAAGAGTCGACTGGGCTCCCGAATTACGAGCGCGGGACAACCTCAAGAACCTGATGGGGGGATCTTAAAACCTGTCAAAGTTCCATGGTCTTCTGACCTCTCGGAAGTGGGAACATTGCTGCCAGAATTAACAGTCTCAGGGGTCACTACGGGCGCAGTACTAAAGCCCAAGAGTTGCTGAAAAATGATTAACGCTAAATCTGTTGCGTATGGTCTTCAGCAAAAAAAGAAACCCACTGGCTAAAAGGACTAGAAAATCACCCACGATTGGTAGAACCAGGCTCAGCCTTACACCACAAAGGTCAAGGGGTGCAGAGCCAGACCATTTTAAAACAACGGCTCCACCGCTTCAGAAACCACATCTCAACGGTGAGTTTAATTGACTTTGGGATCTGCAACCCTACATAAGGAAAAATCTAGGGAATTCTCAAGGTCATGGTCTACCAGCCTCCTTAGGCCTCGGAACTGACACAGGGAAGGGGGATCGCGGAGTTCGTTTTCGCTTTTGAATCATCCGGAGAGCTATCCACCCACCAAATCTCACATCGGAACAGGCGCGGTGGAATTTGAGCCCCTGAGGCCCTGAAGGAGAAGGCAACACACTTGAGACCGGGAGAAGGAGAGACATAACTACGCTTGCCAGGTTAATTACTAGGAACAGGGCCCCATTGTCCGAACCCAGTATTTATGAGACAAGCTGGGCCCAGGGGCACCTGGCAACCTCGCAATTCCTGTCTCGACGGAATAGCATTAGAGGGGGATCAGAAATGGGGAGGCATCGGGTCCTTCTAGAAGCATCCACTTAAAACTGTCCATCAAAGCTTGAAGCCATTCCACCACAGGCCCAGCCAAGTGGTGATCCTCTTTACTTTGAGATCTGCGAAATACCAGGGTCTTTTAATAAGCGGAGGCGCCTGAACGACTGTTGGGATCTCTGACGGCGTGCAATGCTCAAGAATAGCAGCAGCTACAGACCTCCGGATCTCAATTGAAGACTAACGGAGAGACAGACCGTTAACGCTGATACTCAAGGCTCGTCTACTCTCGCTACACGCACTATTTCTCAAAGCTGAGGGGCTCTTGACGCGTGGTGTCGGATTTAATGTTTCCCTGCACGAACTTGAGGCTCAATAGAAGCAAAAAAAGATTCTTCAGACCAACTTTTGACATAGCGACCACATTTTTACCATCACCCCGGCACACTAAGGGACGTCGTTAGTTGCACTGTACAGCTCTGTCCAAACTCCTCTCAAAGATCAAGAAAACAGCATTACATAACTTTAGATATTCCCACTCTTACCGCAGGCAACCAAGAAAAAGTTCCGGAATACTGAGGAAAGGAATTCTATTTCTTCGGCGGACCGAGGGCCCCAATGGCATTGACTGGCCAGCTGCAGGGAGTGGCCCTGAACAGGCTAGCCTTCATATTGCGGCCTCTGATTCCGGAAACAGAAACCGACGCCAGGCCAGGAGCTAACTGGTAGATCCAAACAGCTCTTTACTGAGAGCATCCTTGGGCCTTTGGACCTCCGAGGACACTACAACCAGACCAGGGTTGAGTATCAGGAAAGAGTGCAGTTCATGGGTGCGAAGGACACAAGGCGAACGCAGAGTTCGCCAACCCCCTGGCCCATGCTTTCAGGAGTTGATCACACCTTATCCGGCTAAGGCTGGATTAAGAAAACTCTACACCTGGGGCGGACTCACCAGGGGCTCTAGGAAGTCATTCATGTTTTTAGCTTTTCACGGGAGCGTCTCATTAAAACCCCCCGTACCACTGAATGAGGGCATGAAGATTCCAACCCGGTGGGTCAGAGATCTAGATAATTAGCATTGGCACTGTCTTAATCTTGGAAGATTCCGTAAGGTCTCTCTAAAGATCGGCACCATCAGGGGATGATTGGTGGCTAATGGACCTAGTAGGGACTCAGTTCTTGACGATGCAAGGATGGCTGTTCCGGTCGCTAAGTAGGAGTAAACGACAGGTACGAGTGCGTCATAGGTGAACTACTGCCAGGACTCCTTGGGTCGCCCTTCAGCATCGCACACCCCAAAAATGCAGAAATACTTTCCTGGACGTACTGAGAACCTCAGCCGATGAGAATCGCTTGGCGCAAGGCTGATGGCGGTTACACTTGTGGGGGCCCAAATACACTTTGCTCTGTCCCCTGCCCTGTTGCTCAGCTGGGGACCACTCCCATCAACACAAGCCTCAAACAGTCAGCCTACCACTCAGAATTGGAGCACATACTCCTGTCTTATCGACAGCGCCGCCAACAGTAGCCTCAACACTTTACAGAGAATTGAGTAACAATTCAATTGGTACTTACCCTCGGTCGGTACAGTGGTTCTTCAACACATCCTTCTCCTGCACTCGCTGCCCAAAAGAGCCACAACCGGGAGGGCTAGACTCATCAATCACACAAACGGTGATTCGAAATTACCAAATGGAGTTGTGCACCGGGGATCCATAGCAAGTTTTTCCTGAGCAGCCCACGGACAGGGAGTTCCTGAATACAGAGCCGTGAGGCATGCGCTGGCTGCTGGCTCCATTCTGGCATCGTAAAATCAGAATTATCCCCCTTCCTTGTTGCCATTGCTGCTGTATGGGTGGTGCCGTTATGTTTTATGTCACTTATATTGAGACACAGGGCTCTTTCATGCAAATGTGAGAGCGAAAAAGCCAGGACCTAACTCTAGCGGCCAGACACGGGGGACGGAGCTGACTAGTGACAATCACTTCGAATGCTGATTCCCACCAGCGCAGATTAGCCCGGCTTATATGACTGATAAAGGTATCAACACTCTATTGATAAGGACCATATAAATTTCACCTCGCATTTGGATGGAACCTGCCTCTCACAGCCTGCATGGGGAACATAAGAACACATCAAGCCAAACAATATCTGGCAACAGCTAGAAGAAGAAGGGCCAATCCTACCCTAAAGCCGAAATCTTACACTGGCCTAAACTCCTCCAGGGCATAAACACGGGCTAGCTCAGAACAGGACATCTCACACACCCACTAAGTGACATAAAAGCTTGACCGATGCAGCCAAGGGACTTCAGGCTCATAGTCATCTCAAGTCAGATCAGGTCTGCAGGCTGCGGAGAAGTGCCAGTGTCAGATTCGTGGCAATGGGCCAAGTTGTAATGGCTAATACCTCATGGAATGAACTGTCACTTTCCCCTCGCCAGGCCGTGCTAACCGTACTGCAAGCTGACTTCCGATCGATGAGTGCTGACTGCGCGAGTGCTACTTCAGAATCCTGAGAAGGCCGTAAGTGGCCCAAAGGATAAGTGCAGTTTTTGGCTGGTCTGCTAAGATGTAAGCTTCCAATAAACCTCTAATGGACCCCCATAGCTAACACTGGTTGGTAATTGGCCTAACATTGTTTCCTGTCAACGGTTGGGCTCACTTCAGCAAGCCGCATATGCTGTCGTTTGGAGAGCGCGTTATCCAAGGGGATCAAACAACAGACAATGGGGGGGGATGGAGCAGACTTGCCATCAAATGTTGCGCCCTGATAAGAGAGTGACCTGAGTTAGTAAGCTTGAGAACAAAACCATTTTAGTCCGGATGAGGCTGCGTAACAAGGATGACGGGTTTATCCTCACTAGAACCTAGATGACGGTCCTCTTCCTACAATAGAGGAATTCAAGCACTCGCGACACGCCGACTGCCTTATTCATTACATAACAGGAACGAATCCCCTAGCTTCCTTGTTTCAAAGCCTGTCCCTCTCTTACCGGACTCACTCAAGCACGGATCTTCCGAATAGGCTCAGGAGTAGCATAGAAGGGTGGTTGTTGGTCGCTTAAGGGGTAAGAAGGTGCTTAGTGCAACACTGGGCACTGTTATTACTACGCTTACACGACTTCGACTTTAACATTCTGGCGGGGTAGTCCCACGCCTTAGCACTAGGGGCGGCCTCGTTCTATCCAACCATCGTACTGCGGGCTTCATTCCGGTTGGAGTTTGGTAGCCCCTCGCTGCCTTTTTAAAAACTGAGCTCCAATCTAACCGCCATCCCTACGCATTGGAGAGGAAATATAAGCCTTGCCAAAGGTACCTGGCAGCAGGAATACCTCGCATAACTAGGAACCTAAAACACCACTTCTGAGTCTGGTCAAGTGAGCCAAACAAGGTCCTTCAAACTCCTAGGTTCTTACCCGGCCCAGTAAAAGAATCGCCACCCTAATTATAGAAAGATTGAGGTAGCCTTGGCTGCTATCCATATTTCAGGGCATTAATTTTAGCTAAGCCACTCAGCTCTTGGGGATTTCCTGGGTTCCGCCTCCGACTGGGGCTACCTTGAAGAGCAAAGCGGACTTGGACAGGTGTTTCTTGCGGAGTTCTAGTGCCCCGCCACCACCAATCAAGTCCTAAGTCTACACACGGAGCTTTCGTAAAACACTCACCCAGTGCACAAATATGCTCTCTCCCTGTTCCTTTTCTGGGTGGGAGTAGCACAGTTTAAAACTCACACAGGGCGACAAACCTTCCCGGTTGTGCAAGACTTGCGGTCACCTGCAAACCGAGAGCCATCTTAGAACCCATCCTTAGAGGTAAAGCGTGCAGACAAATTGCCTGGTCTCTCCCCGAGATTAGCAGTCCGCATTCAAAGATGAACGAAGTGGAAAAACACTGCACCAATCCCTTGCTGAAACGAAGAGGGCTAAGGTCCCGTGAGCAATGCTAAAGGGCCGGACTGTTCACAACAACCTAGACTCGTAGCTTCTCATAACTGGGGAACCCTACTAGATATGGAGACGCGCTGCGGGTTACCCAGGGGCTTGTTGATTGCCAGAGAGACACGCCACCTGTCCGGCTGTCTTGCCAGCAAAGTCCGATCGTGACTTATGCTGCAACGACACAAGAGTCACTCACACACTCCACTCGTGGAAGAGGGGTGAGGTGCAAATCAAATCCCGGGCGGAATAGGTCGGGACAGAATACCCATACGCCCTCCCACCTCTGAAACGTTCACCCATCCGATGGTCTTTAGCCTTGAGGGGCTCAAAGGGAATTGCCACAGGTCTTCGAATCCCAGTTATAATATTCTCTGGCCTGGCATAGCATTCTTCTCTGGAGGGGCTTTGTTCTAAGCTTGTGAAGACTGGATCGGACCAGTTCACCTTGATAGAAGCTCAACAATGTTTGGTCGGAACGTGAGAAAAAGATATGAGGACAGTTAGGCCCCAGGCACACATCCTACTGACACTAAGGGGGCCACTGATTTTCTTTGGAAGACTTCGTGCCTGAGACTGACTCGCTCCTGCATGTAGCTCACTGTGACTCTTATTTAGTCATGCTCTTATGAGCAAAGGTTTCTTTTCACAACAGATCCTAAGGATAAGTCACTTTACTCTGTCTCACGTTTTGTCCAAATCTAAGAAGCCCAGATGGACCTAGACCTGACTTTGGCAATTCCGGATATCCTTGTCCCTAAGCCGCTTGGCATCGGGAGGAACCCCGCATCTGATGGTCCACACAACTCACTTGATGACTACTTGGCTCCCCGGACCAAGGCAGTTCTCGGGAGAACAAAACAGAAGGAGCCCATCTATCTCTAGCAATCAAGAAGAACTCAGACAACTCTTTTGATGTTGGCCGATTTTTCAGAACCTCCACGCGACGAAAGTCAACTTATACCACTCAGTTCAGTCCTGTAATCACAAACGAGAACGTGCTCAAGTGAAAGCCCGATTCGATAGTGTAAACCCTTAGCCTGGACGGTCTGCAGCTTGTAACTTCCATGGAAGCAAATAAAAAAAACCCTAGAGCCCATTACTTTTCCTCGATGCCTGGAGCCTGCTTCTAGACCGAAAACAATCTAAAGCGGTAGCTGCCGCCCTTGCTTTGTCCCTCAGTGATTGGGTTAATCTAGCGCTTATATGAGCCTCTGTGATTTCATCTTACCCTATTAAAGAAGGAGGTTCAAAGTCATAGAAGCTTACATGACCCCTGGACCTCGCGTTCCAATTGCTCCCGTTTGTCTACAAGCTCGATGTCATCCACCCGCTACTCGTGCATATCAGACCAAAAGAAGTGCCAAGGACCCAAAAGGGAGGCACGTAGGACAATACAACGCCTGTACATGCCGAGCAGTCCTGAAGAAGAAGTGCCCTGCACGATCCGAAACAAACTCTGCGGGAGCCTCGGTTTACCGTCATTTTGCAGTTGGTGTCTCTCAGTCTGCATCTTTCTTCAGATGCCTGACCCTTTAGACTCACGTCACTCCTCAGGCCTTACCTAATGCATTGTGTTCATGTCCCTATAGATGAATCTTCCCAAACACCCCTGCATTGGATTCAACTCCCACCTTTTTGTCGATTGCAGCTAAAAGTAACTTGCTGTACATTAGGATGCTAACTAATCTGTAAACACATGTAGGTGTGACCAAGGCCATTTAAAGAGAAGTGCTCAGCAATGCAGAACATTTAGATCTTACTACTCCTCCTGCTCATGCATACCGACCCAAAGGTTAAACATAGGAACACAACGGGCCAAGTCACACTAGCTTATCTGGTTTAAAGATTGGATAGACTGAGACCAGCAACTTTAAATAGTTTACATAAAATAGCAGCTCCACCCCGTCCTTTTCACGACTAGGTCATCGCATTGGCTCCAAAACTTGATCCGAAAACCAGGGGGAAACTCCCTAGGCCTGGGCCCAGACTGGACAAGGGGCCGCTTCATAGACCTCTACCAAGAAAGGTTTTGGAACCTCTCACCGCACACAGTAAGTGCTGTCTTGTAGGGCCTTCAGTGAGGCATGGCAACACTGATCTTTCAAGTTCCACTTTATTTTCAAACACTTCTTTCCAACAATGATTGCGGCAGCGCCACGTATCTATGGGGCATGACTAAAAGTGTGAGCTCGCAGTCGCACTCTACTGGGGGGGCGGGACCTTCAAGCCTCGGATACTTAGCAACCTCGTTGAATCCCCGTGCCCTGTTAACAGGCTCCAGAGATAGTTCAAGGCCTGACACCGTGTAACGGTAGTGCAATCTCAAGCTAAAACCATACTGCCGTGGTTACGGAACAAAACTAATGAGTCAAAAGATCTTATGCTCCCAACATATCAAGACTGGAGAAAATCGCGGCTCAGACTCATCTTGTATAACACCTTCGTGTAGAACAAAAGAGTCCGTCTCGGTCACCATAACATCAAGGACACTGGACGATTGCTACTATTGAGCCGAATTATACCAACTGCCAAGTCTGGAAGACCACTGTGGAATGGAGTCGATCACCAGATGAATTACTCATCCTACCTGACGCTGTCCTCTATTTCTTCTCGACTAGCATTCGATTCTGAATTTTGTGCCAGATTACACAGGCACTCCTCAGCACTTAGATATTACTCGCTGCTCTTGGAAAGCTAGGGTAGGTATCTCTCACAAATTAGTTAGGACACCAGAGGGAAAGCCTTGACGAGCAGGAGAGAGACGACATTCGTTGATTCGGGCCCTAGTAATCCTTCGGGCTCGAATTGCTCAGTACTAACGTAGGGACCCTTCTTTCCATTATCACAGATCAACATGCCCATAGGAAATCACCTGGCTTAAGTTGAACTCGTACGATTAAGGACTGACTTCTTGTGAACACGGATTAGCCGGAGCTTTTTCCGGCATCCATGAGCCCAGGCTAGATAAGACACGTAAAGACGACCCAAGGAGGGACCGTGTAGAAGAATGAATCAACCCAGGACCAAGCACATCTCGGCTTGCACAAAGTATTATCAATCCACTCCAACCCTGAGTGGGCCCCCGGCTTAAAGATTTACCAACTTCAGAGCTTGGAAGCACAGGAGCCACAAAAAACACCAACAGTCCCCTTTCAAAGTCTCCTGCTGCCTAGAGGTTCCCGTGTCCATTCTGGTCATCGAGGCCATAGGCGGGTCACAATCCTCTGCCCTGGACATCCCGCCCCAGTTTCAAGTGACACTTCGGCTGGTTGTATCGTGTGACCAAGTTTCTTGATTAACATCGTTCTCCCCAGTGAAGACGCCTGATCCTCCTCTGGCAGGTGGGTGGGCGTGTGACAAATCTGACCAAGACGAAGATCTGCGAAACTTTTCAAAATCAACTCTCAAAAACTACTCACTCATCAACACCTATTCCCCCTCATCCGAAGCCTGTGGTCACCTGCTTGAAGCCGCAAAGTCGGGACCAGTCCTCAATCCCCCAACGATAAGGGCCCATTGAAAAATGGAAGCAATTTTCCCTCACGGGACTCAAACTAGATCTCCTCCACACACCCTAAAGGTTCATCGCCGACAGTTTGCAAACAGAAGAAGTTCTCTGCGATAATACTTGCACAGAAGGGGACCTAGGATTAACCCATAAAACTTCCCCAGATGCAGCACAGGAGAACAAGGCTTTAGCTTCCACAAAAGAATCCGAGGGTTTATGCAACGTGTTACACGGTACTTGCCTTCCCACCTGTCAACTCTTTGATTCACCGCGGCAACGTGCAATATTACAAGAGGTTTCCCGTCAGTGAAAAAGCAGACCGCGACCAGGCCATGAGAAGGTCCACAGGGGGCCAAAGGGCCCAGCCTTAACAAGTTCAGCAATAGCAAAGCCTTCATACTCCGATGGTAGTTGAACCACACGCCAGGGATTTGCACAAGCCCTTAGCCATCTTCAATGTTCAGCGGCGGCGCGTAAGGCTGATTGACTTGTCCTGGCGCTGGAGACAGTAAAACGAAACTGACAACCCACGAGCCTCAAATCTCAGGCTGACATAGCACCCTTCCGAACTCGCTTGGAAAATCAGTTGGCCCGATTGTGCATCAGCCAGGCAGCAGCCCGCCCCGGAAGAAACAAGCCATCAGGGGCTACCAAACTCTTGCCGTCTCCGCGCAACCCGCAGGGTTCAGCCCGTCATGAGGCATGCTGCCACACTCCAGCAGCCTCAGAGCAAAAGACCTCCACTATAAACTGGAAAACGCTCGAGTCAGGGAGGGCGAAAGTAATTCCCCACACCAAGGGTCGACTTACTGCTCGCATCTTTGCACACATTTTCAGGCACTTCTTCTCTCCGCTTCCGCCCTCTCGTCGAAAGACCCTCTTCCCTTGAGGCTCGCAGGGGTCAAACTTAACCACGGGTAACGCCAAAGGCTAAACATCCAAAGACTAAAGGAATTGACGTTTAGCAAGTCATTGAAGTAGCGAATTACAAGGGGCTAGTCGCAAGGGGGCCAAGCGAGAGGTAATTTGACCTCCCCTCCAGAACCTTCAATAAATCACTGAACCTCTGCAGCTCCACACCTTGATGCCTACAGAGGATAATTGAACTGACCGCTGCGATTGAATGCAAACCCCAAGCTGGACTTTCCCCTAAGACCAGAAAAACATGCGTCTTGATACTCTCCAAAAAAAGGACACCTCCACCTTGGAGGCAGCTAACGCACTAGAACTCTACTTCCAGCATAGATATTTCGCAGTTACTAAAAGCCACTGATTTAATGTAACGAAGTCACTAAAAGTAGCAAGGGATCTTGTCTAGGACTCGGGAAGCTACCTATTTCAAGCAGCATTCAGTGTACAGAGGACTCTGAAACTCCTACAAACCGCTGTCCCGTCAATCTGACACTGAGGAGCGGTGACCCCAAGTTCCGAACGAGTATCAAGGTAGTGGGTACATCCCCCATGATATCTGTAATGGTACCGCCTTCCAAACCAACCGGCTAACACTCCACTTACCGGTTCGGACGTCCACAACCCCCATCCCTGTCACTTAGGCTTTTAGCACAGAGAAGACCGTGCAGAAGGTGTGTCTGCTTTTACTAAGTACCCTAAAGGGGTCGATGCCTATACGGGTATACACTTCCCAGAGTACATGTCCCTGCGAAGCGGGCAAGAACCCGAGTATGAATGGGACCCATCTCCGGGTCATTTCCCAGGCTACTTTGGGCATCACAGCCTTTTCAGAAGCTTACAGACATAGACCGGCACCTTCTTCAACCTCATCAGAAATGGGTGAACCTCTGTGGGATTAACCGGACTCTCCCCTCATTAAGTTCTGTTCAAGCCGCAAGCACACTATGCGTTATCTTCCCAGATCGGTTGAATACCGATCATCACAGCCGTAGATGGGTCTCCAGGAAGAAACACCTGACGTAACCAAAACGCAACTCATTCTGTTGTCTAGAAGCACCTACTTCGAAAACCCCCACAAAACCGCTGGGTGCCAGGAAGAAGAACCAACGAACCCAGACTTATTTGAGACTTATGGCCAACCCCAAGGCCTCTTTCTTCAGCGGGGCACTCCACAGGCCACAGGAGATCAAGGGACAGCCGCTAGAACCTGCCACCTTCTGATCCGAGCATCAGGAACCCAGGAGATGAATTAGGCCCACGAGGAGCCTCCCTCCAGTACAATTCCCGGACCTCTTCCCTCTCAGCGTAACAATCTGCTCCGCGAGCACGGCAGGCAAGATACAGCAGGACACACAATCAGAGCTCAATCAATACTCAACAATGTTGATGTTGGGAAGTCGATGCTTCCTGTCGGACAACAAACTAGGCTCATCACGAGAGTACCTGTGGAGCCCCGAAGGCCTGGCTCAGCTTTAACTCGCTGATTTGTGCGAAGGCTGGAAAAGCAAGATGAATCGAGTGCAGTCCGGGTCTGGAAAAATATAAGGACACCCTTAGCAGCAGGGACAAGTTTGCCCTACTTGGCCAAGGGCAAACGAAAGGAATGGCGGTCCACGCGACAACGTTCACAAGCCATTCAGATTGAAGTACCAAAGAGAAGCCAAAATCTGCTGTTGTCATCGTACTAACGGTTCGCAACCCAGCTTTTCTTGGTAAGAGAAATGAAATGAACAACATAGCAAAATGTCTTCTTTAAGCCCAGGTCACCAACGGTCCCCATGAAGCTTTAACGGAACGGACAATTTGAGCAGACCCCAACGAACGGTGATTTTTATAGCATGGCTTGGGTCATCCTCCATTTTTCCTAAAGGTAGAGCAGTTTAACATCCAGGGAAGCTATGGAAAGATTTCAACGTAAAGGCTTAGCAATCGAAGCAACAGGGAACAAAGACATCTGAAAGCATTATTCACCTCAGCCAGTGAACTATGGGTTTGGATTGCGACCCCTCGGCCATGCCAGTAGTTCGCTTAGATATGTCCTAACGCTTCAGGCCTCATACCATGACAGAAATACTTGACTAGGTCGGGACAACCGTTCCTGATACGATAAATGAGCTTGCCAGAAGGAGAATGCAGGCCATCAAAGCTAGCTCCGGTGACTAATTAATTGAGGGCCATTGCTGCTAATGGGGAAACGACCCTAGTTGACAAGCTCCCGAAGCACGCTACCTAGGGTACCTCTAGGCGAGGAAAACTGTCTACGTCCAGTTGTAGGGCTAAGGTTTGGACTCTCATGTGCCATTCTATATGTAGGTGACCCGCCACAAAAGCTCTTTTCAAAGGTCTCATTCACCCAGCACCCCCAGCACAGGGTCTGCTTAAAGGAACTTTGGGCAAGCTTCGCTGGGTGAGGTGTGGGCCAAACCAGTTGACCAGGGGGGAAGTTGAGTAGCTTTGAACGCAGCCACCTGTTTTCTGAACAGCTTTTCCATTCCGAAATCCCCCCCCCATCCTAGAAAAGTGGGGCCTCCGGAAGACCCATTCCACCTAAGAATTGTCAAGCCAAGTGTGAACTCCTTACGGAACATCTTTCCTGAGGCTCCCCCCACTGGGACCAAAAGCCCTCACATTCACCTGGGGGCACAAACGACACCGTCACAGCCCAACCTACTTCCCACCGCACCCAGCACCACGGATTAAATGGTGAAGTACATCGCTCCCTAGGCATTTGCCGCACGTTCAGAGAGTCTAATGGCCGCTGAACGACTCAACCAGGCACAGACACCATTTGATCTCTTCTGATTTTTCTGGACTGGCCCGAGAGGAAACCCTGCCGGCTCACTGAGTCCCCTAAATTGGACCCCTGAGTGTCTCTTCCGACGCTAAGTTGTCTCAAAGCAGATTGTGCCTGGCTCGGGCCTAGCTATTACTCGGCCCCAAAAACACAAGTGTTTCAAGAATCCCAACAAACAGCATGCCCAGGGAAACCACTAACAAGCCAAGCAACTAACTCAGATGTGCAGATCAATCGCGAAGGGTATCAATTTACCTGACCCAGGAATCTCACCGAGTTATACTCGCCGCTTTCGTACTCTCCGGGGCTTCCTTCTCATTCTTCCTATGCCTGGAAGAAGGAGCCCTGGCGGTCCCCCTGGAGGAGTTACCTATAAATAGCTAAAACCACCGTCAGAGGGTCTCCGAGCTCAGTAGATTAAGGCAAACAAGCAACGGTCAGCCTTCAGTAACCTTATCAAAAGCTGGCCAGTTTCAGCAACTCGCAGGGTTTCGCCCTTGAGGAATAAGTGGCCCGCGGCACCTCCAACCACGTACAATTCAGTCAATGACCGCTTGCAGGGGAGCTACCCCCCCTGAGAGGTTCTGCTCGTTCCAGGCTTGCATCCTATACTGAACACGCCCGCACGGCGATCCAGTCCTAAGATGTCTTACGGTCTGGTTACGCATAACGAAGTCTATCAGGGGGAAAAAGTCACTCAACTACGGCGGCGGACGGGCCCAGCTTTGGGTTCTTTTTGGAGATGCTCCAGTCTGGGACCTCTTAGACGTGGCCTCGCCATCACACTGCTTTAATGCCAAGTCAGCACAGAATATAATGCTCATACCAGGAAGCGCACTCAAGACATTTGAGCGCAACGGATATCTAAGATGTCAGTACCCCTGACTAAAGCCAGAGCCAATCCACCCGTCCGGTGTCCCATGCACTTCTCGAAATAGGACTGGGGAGCCTACACCTATAAGCCCACGAGCGTGCTTAGCCCCGAATTGAAGTTGTGCGGTTAGGCGCCATGTCCAGAATCTATAAACTAACTCATCACCAGCTATTAGCCAGACTCCTCACCTAAATCCCCTAAGCATCGAGAAAGGTGAGAAGAAATCCCAACCACTGCGAATCCCTCAATATCTGCCAATGGTGCTGCAGGGATTCAGCCCTTCTAAATTCGTGAGACAAACAGCATCACTGAATCCTGCCACTCGCGCTGATTCTTACACACGTTGGCCGTGCCTCTACTGGAGGAGGGCTTCCCTAAGACGAGAGGTTGGGAGCAGAGCCTAGAATGTCTGCCGGGCAAACACTGATTCCCTTGCTCCCCGATTGGGGGTTTCGGAGTTTTGGGGAACCAAGGAACTCCTAGTACTGCCCCTGAAGGAAACGTCCCATGAAAGCACCCAACCGCCAGCCCTTGTCCGCTGAGTGTTAAGGAGGAGTCCACGCGTCGAAATGTGGCCCTCTCGGGACAGGGAACTTGGCTTAATCTGCACCAGGAGACGGAGAACCCACGTTCAGCAGTCAGAAAGCAACATGACATTCTGAGAAACTTGGCCACTTCCTCACCGAAGCCAAGGTCATTCTTCCACACCCGCTTATTTTATTGAACGTCCCAACGGTCAGGGGTACACCCCTCTCCAATTAGTAATCAGAGCCTATCTTGTCCATCACCTCCCGAAGCATAACGGCCGTTCTGCAACAATCAAACAAGTTACAATTTTGGATTAACAGGGAGGACCAGGATCAATGGAATTTCAAGTTTGCATCGTGACCGAGTTTGAACTAGACAGATGAGATGGAATAGGGGTGACAGTGAATAAATCTTACACAGGACCATCGATACCAAGAGTTGGCCTTCGCTCTAGCTCAAATAGATGATAATTGGCGGCACCAATGTCATGCGCATGAAGGCTCCTAAAGATGCTATCACCCCTTTCCAAGTACCAGAGAGAAACACTCTGTCTAGTGGGGAATGCTATTGCCAAAGCATCTACTCAATATAGGGGCATCGGGCCTAAGCCTCCAGTTAGCGTCTCAACAGCCCTCTCACTCAACAGCTGGAACGGCTCGTGAAGGTTAAGAGTCCTTCCGTATGCCTTTTTAGTGGACAAAAGAGGCCTGTGCCCCTCTCGCTAACAGTTTTCAACCCCATGGAAGATCAGGGAGTAACCTCCAGACTTTCCTTGGACTGGCTGCCGATGTACCCCACGGGGGCGCTTGGGACATTGAGTCACGGGGTTGGTGCACGCGACTCTCCAACCGGGTATTCTGCTGGATACTGGTGTTCACTTTGCCGTCTTCTATAGCCACTGTCCTTCTCCCCAATGAGAAGAGTACTGTTCAAAGATAGGCCTCAGACTTATCGGGTAGGCCCGCCCAAGCAGATCCTGGTACTGGATAAGTGGCACGAGGTTAAGAACCTAATGTTGTCTAAAAAACGAGTAACACTTCGGGTGGGCAAGAAGCCAAAGAAGATCGTCCACATTGGCGTCTGACTGGGACAAAGCTCACATCCAGCGGGTGTTCAGACTTCGTGCATCAAAGGCTTTAATCCCCCAAGGATCAGTTCAGAGCTCAATGGTCTCTTCACCGACCCCCGGATACCCTCACCTACTCTCACAAACTGCCTGATTGAGGCTAGTGCCCCCCCCTCATTCATGAGCCGTCCCCTGGCCAAAAGAACCTCGGGTGCGAGCATACCACGGCGGGAGATAAATCATGCAGTGCCTCCAAGGCTTCCCCCTCCTTTCAACATGGTGAGGCGGTCCTGCTCTGTCAAGCAGAGGATCTCTCAAACTTAGCTCTGTCCATACAGGGTCAACGAATCGCCAATATGGTTGGAAATGGCACTGTTTGGCCTAGGCAAGCTACGGGGGGGAGTCCCTTCACTTCGGAAAACCAGCCTGATTAAAGATCCTGACAGAACCGGCACTCATGAATGAAGTAGGTTATCGAACGCTTGAGGTTCCCCGAACTCAGGGTTTGAAAAATGGGGCTAGAAGGTGACTCTCCTAGGGCTCATCAGATAAAAACAGAAGGTTCTTTCCAGCCGTGAGAGCCGTATTTAAACGAAGCCGATAAAGCTCTAAGCGGGAGAAGGCCTCTCTGTTGAGAGCCCTTGCAACGGGATGTTCTTTTGCCCGAGAAGTGGGGATCACCATTGCTCAATAGCCATATTACCCCGATAAGGGCCGCCACGCTAGCAGCAGACCTCCCCAACTAGGTGACACAACAAGCACTTCAAGTTCTTCAGCCATGGAAGAAAGGACTGAGGCTGCAAATCACACCGGCAAGTTGACTCCCACTGGCTTAAATTACGATGCTAACTAGAATCGCACGAAATGACTGACAGGGGCGTTGGCCTCAATACCATGGATACATAGCCCTGTTCGGGAGAAGACCGAACTCCCCGAGGACTCACCAAACAAGAGCTGCGCAATGCTGCACTCTCTTACGTCCAGCTACACTAGGTTGACCACTCCCGGGCATCAAAAGGACTAACTCGAGACTAGTTAACCAAACAAACCCTGGGTAATTTGCAATGTGAAGAAGCCCAAGAGGATGAGATGTGCAAAAGCTTGCAGGCTACGGTGGGGCGCCAAAAGGCAATATCCCAGGTATCTACATTAGGCCAGCATAAGCGAGTGCTCTCAACATGAAGCGACTGAGAGAGGCCTTGGCTGAAGATAGACAAGCCAGTCGTCCCGCGAAATTTCGGGCCATTTCCTAGTATGGACAGAGCTGGCAAAAGTTAACCGACTGTGAGAAAAACCTTGCCAAGCATAAATTCTAAAGCGATGCTTGTCTATCTTCTACTATTCAAAAGCCGAGCCAGCAAGATCAATAGCACCTAAAAGGTAGAGTAAGAAAAGGATGCGGCGGAATCCAAGAACTTTGGACTAGTTCAGGGGGGGGCTGGTTACGGTGGGTCTGGAGCACGAACGCAGTCGATGCCACCAGGGCAAACTTAAAAGAAACTGTCCAGGCAGAGAGCCGATCACTCTCCAAATTTGAAACAACCGAGCGTGGTACGGGCTGATACACCACGGCATGGGGACACATCGACTCCTTAAAAAGAGCTTTGCCTCCCCTTGCCGGCCAAACCACTCCCTCCTTGAGACTCTGCAGCTAAAAACACTAAACATTTGGACCCCTCACCCACATGCAGCTACCTTCTGGGGGCCGACTTCTTCACTTACCCCAGCTCTTCCAGCACAGAACAGGAGCAAGAGGCGACCCTTGTCGGGGCTCCGGAGTAGAGGCTACGTTAAAAACCGGAACACTACCTAGCACTTACATGTGGTCAGTGGTTCGGCTGAGATTGGGTCAAAGAAACTTTTTCTCGCCCTTTGCGGGAAAACTTCTTCTATAAACTTGGACTTCGGGCCCCTGTTGTCGATCCCCATCATCAAACCGCCTGGCTCAATCTCTTCAACATGGTCACTTATATAGGAGTTCTCCAAGTTCTGGACCGAAATCTAGCATCCCAGATGAGGTAGAAACCCCAGGTTCCTGCAACTGGACTGGGCCAACACAGTCCTCCTCAACCAATCTCACTTTCAACCATAAGTCGTAGGTCAATTTGCCGCAGCCCTCGCGCCCGCCACCAATCACTGGGGAAAAGGACCAAGAGAGGCCTCTTCCCGCTGGGACAACTGGACCCTGCAATATGCAGAGTAAAAAGCAACCTCAGTCGGTAACTAGGCACATCCCGAGCGTAATGCCAGGCTCGGGCACAAAAGCCTTATAGAGGAAATACCACAAAAAATTCTGAGTAGTCTGGTATAGTTTTGGAGCTCGTCCTATCCAGAGTTGTAAAAGAAGGACGATGGGATGGGCCTCCCAAACAGAGAGCCTATACAGACCGAGAAGGGCGTCCGCGTTGGTCAGCAAAGCCAAACCTGCTCGAAACTTGCTCCCATCTCTGGGTTACAGAGGGTCCCCAGACAGCAGGAGGGCAGAAGAAGCCTAAAGCAACCACGCAACGCCAAAAGTCAGAGGCAAGGCGGGGCTCGCCTTTAATAGAGGCCTCAAACGACTTCCTTGGCACAGTGTGAAAAGTTGTTGCCGTTTCAGCATTTCCCCAATGCTACACGCAAAACATCCACCAGCCTTAAACCAGGCCTCCACAAAACTGATGTTAGCTTCTGCAGAGCGTTAAAAGCAAGACACCCAAGGCCGTTCCAAAGTGAACACTGTGCGGCTAGACACAATGTACACAGCACCAGACTGCCCTCCTATGTCTAGCAACCAACTGAACTCTACACACAAGGCCTCTACGACCTATGGCCAATTCAAATCCTGCAAGATTACTAGCTAAACAGCGCCACGTGTGTGCCGGATGAGTGCTGAAGTGACCACAACCCTGGGCACAGCAATGGATTTCTTTGTACGCTGACCCTGAAACGGTGTTTTCCAGTAAGGATTCTGCACCACGTATCGCAACTTAGGGGTTTCAACTTCGCAACCCCAAGAGACTCCATTGCACAGCAAAGGACCGGATAAATTTCTCATGGCGCGAGGGCCCCCCAATCAATCATTTCTTCAAACGCCAAGGCCACTACCCGCCTAAGTAGGACAGCGTCATGACAGATAAAAAACTCTCTTGCCCTCCATCGCTCAGAAGAGGATGCTGAACCCTGGATATTTTACACCAAACCGGCTACACAGAGATGGGACAATTCCATTGCGAACTGGCGCTCCTCATTTCAAACCAGTCGTCTTGTGAAGACTAAGGCTGGTGAAGCGGGCCTCCTGAATGGCAGACTATTTACACCGCTACTAACCGACACTCTAGACCCTGCAACCGCCTGCCTCTAGATAGCAACTATTGTATTTCAAAGAGAACAGGTCCCCGCCTCCAGATAGTATACGGAAGCCTGAGCCTGGGCGGGACCAAGCTTAACAAAAGATCAGAAGGGAAGCCACCAACATCCTGACCCCGTACTGGGTTCACACCCTCCATAAAGGCCAGGAACATGCGAAGGTAAAGAGCCCAAGCACAGTAGCTCGACTTGTGAAGGCATGAGTTCGCGCAGGCAGAGAGGACACTCTGGGTGGAAGCCCCATCTTCATTCACAGACTTGTGAGTTTTTTCACTGACACTGCCGCGGAGCATCAACTGAGGATCCCTCCGGGTGGCTCCCTTCTATCGTGAGTAAGAAACAGCCAATGTGCGCCATCCGATGCTGTTTCCACTCAGCGGGTTATTCATAAAAGCTGGATGGAGGCCGTATGCAGGAAGCGGTACGCTCCTTCTGGTTCCCGAAGAATTTGTGGCGAGACGCCAGGCGGTCCATACTATTCTGTGCTCCACTGAAAAAGCTGGAATTTCTGAGCGGGTCCTCACACTTCCGTTCTCCTTAAAACAATTAACTCCCGGCAAAGATAATGAAACCCCCACTTAAGGGGAGTAGGGCACATCCATTCCAAAAAGGGTACTCAAAAGGGTCCACGCTTACTGGATATGGACCTCACAACTCAACAGTGCTTGCCTGAGGATTCTTTAGGGGATCAATTTGAGCGCAAGAATGCTACCCGCAGCCCTGTTGTGCCGGAGCCCCAGCCGGGGTCATCGCCAGCTTCATGACGATTGGAGCTTGTCAGAACCACGTCTCGCGTGCGCCATAGCCGCTTATGGATCATCCTGGGCTCTGACTTGATTCCTGTTGAAGTTTTGGAACGGATCACTCGTCTCAGTGGCTCGACAGGCCAGATAAAGCTATTGCATCGTTCGCACATGACCTTACACTTCTCGACCAGATACTTCCGTTGCAGGGCACCCGCCGGGCAGTCCGCGGAGGGCCGAACCTAACCAGCCGTGAGCCTAATCCCTTACCCGAGGCGACTAGCACCAGGCCAATGTAACAACTCGGGCAATAACATGCGCTGTATTGACTCCCAAAGCGGGCCCTCAAAAACAAAGCCCAGTGACTCTCTCCATGAAAGGAACTTCCCCGACTAAGTTCTGGACGGTACCCAGCCTCACAGCCCCAAGCATCAGGAATAACACGGTTAGGCGGGTCTTACCCATTTGGTCTCTCGGAGCAAAGACGGCTGAGTGGGATGGCATGATGCACTGCCTAACACCCGCTTCCTGAGCTCCCGTCCAATGCAGGCCTTTAGAAAAGTCGGTAAACGGCCCTACTTGAAGCAAAGCATCCAACCGCAGGTCTGGGGAGTGGCAGACTGGAAAGGTAACCCAGCCCGGAACAAACCAGCAAGTGGACTTGAACCTATAGATGAAAGACCATCAAGGTTGAGTCCCTTCCCAGACCGTTCTGCCTATCCACCAACGCCTGAAGGGATCCTAAGTATGGGGGGTCTAGAGCAACACTAGCAGGATCTTGAAAAGTTGAGGATCCATTAATTGTCCCTGGCAAGGGTAAAGGGGTCTAGTAATGATTGAGCCTAGAAGCTAGAGCGTCAGCCCAAACAACCATGTCCAGTACTTGGAGGGAAATACCCCGGAAATCCGGGGGGAGAAAAACATAAGGGGAGGGGCAGATCACATCCATTTCGGTCACTCGCGCTATTGAAGCTCCTTAGATGCTCTCTGCCGGGCCTGCAGCAGGCTGGATGAAGACCAAGATCTGGAGGCACTGGCAGTCCGCTACTCGCCTTCTCATGCGGTTGTCAGGCTATAAACGCCGCCCAAGAATAAGAGCCAGAGTCTGGGCCCAGACAAAACCGGACAGACTCCCAGTGGCACAAACCAGAAACCTTAAGTAAAGGAGATCACCTCTACGCGGCAGCCGGGCCTTTGGGAATTTCAACGTGGCCTTGGGGACAAAGACGCCTACCAAATAAAATGGGGGAAATCGCCCCACTTCAGCCGCCCTCACTACAAGAGCCCTTATCTCCCAGCTCCACTCAGGTAAAAAGAAAGAGGATCATCGCAAGGTCTAGACAAACCGGGAACCAGTCTAGCCACCCACTCTTCGCCAGTGCGTCCCAAAACTGTACGGGGATTATTAAGCTCAGTCCCTCCTCTTGGCGGCCATTTGACACAGGCTGCAGATGTTTTGCTGCCCTGGACGTAACTTTCGTGTCGCCAAGGCACAGAGGCCAACAATCTGCCATTAAAGGTAAAAAGAGGGCCGAAGTGAAAGTCACAACTCCCCAGTCCAAAACCCTGTCACTTGCCGTTCCACAGACCACGTATGTAGGGTAATCAGTTACGCTTTCTTCAACCCCTCTAGCTCCCCACCCCGATGACACCGATAGCAGCAGAAGCAGGACCAGACCAGGGCGGCTGGGAGATTTGGCCTTTCAATCGAAAAAAGGGCTAAGGGGCGCTACTCCCTTCTAGTTGGGCTTTTATGTTTACAAGGGGAACCACAGTGGACAAACAGATCGCACCGAACACTTGCTGGAAGAAAACTGGAAATCCATTTACTCCAGCGCCAAAATCCGCTATTAAAAGGGATGTGATTTGCACCAAACTAGAAAGTACCACGGAACCTCGTGGGCTCGACTATGGAAGGCCCTAACTGCCCAGTCCCTGGCTGGGCCCCGAGCTGGAACGGGTCATGGGCTCCGACTTTGGATGTTCGTACTGCCCAAAGATCTTCATTCAAGGGTTGAGCTCTCCTTTCAAAAGCCCCAACTCTTACTCTGAAATACAAAAAGATAGGGTCAGTACGGACTAGAAACTTGTAATGGGCTCAGTCAGGCACAAATAACGAAACTGAGCTCAAAACTTGAGGTTGTCCAAAGATTCTTGAGTTAGAAATGGGACTCACCCTGGGGCAACTCTCTCCACCTAACCTGGCGGTCGTACTAAACATTCTTTCCCACTGGGGCCCAAGACAGTACGAACATCTCAGTGCCCTGCCCAGCAAAGGCAGGACCCCCTATCGCCTCATCGGCCCCAAGAGGTGCTAAATAATCCAGTCCTTCAGTAAGCTTGTGGGAAGCCGGTCAATGTGGTTGGTTGTCAAAGGTAACTGTGGAACTCCTCAGCCAGTCCCAGGAATTAAAATGAGCAAGTTTCACCATAAGCTCTTACAGCACTGATTAAAAGATCAACACAATGCACCGGGAAATGTCATAAGAATGGTAGAAACAGATGACCCTCTACCCTAGGCGGGAAGAAAACTGCTCTCACCCTTATTCAAGATATCCCCACGAGCCCGCTCCCACTAGCTAAGGGGGATCCAAGCCAACAACACAAGTCCTCACTGGGTGGGACAAACATCCCTGCCAAAATCATTATGGATCCTCTGTCAGGCCGAGCGTGCCTGGTCGAAAGGAAATCATCATGCTTCGCTACTGGCACTCAGCTTAGAATCGCCACTTACAGCGCTATACGAGGGGCCGGCAGGGGCCCGGAGAGGTATGGAAACTGTAACTATTCTCAACCCCACCACTAAGTCCAGGTGCATAGCTCATCAACATCCGATTTCTTGATCTGGCCAGTGGGGCATGAGTACTTGTCTGGAGCTCTGATGGAATCAACGTAGTTAGGGGGCCAGCAAATGTCCTAACAAGCGGGCCTTCCCTAGACATGATCTGTCATCTACAATAGATGCTCGTTGGATTCCGGGACTAACACCCACCATCATAGGCAGGGTCCACCTCTGTTCCCACTAGCCTGCACCGTTTGAAGCTCTTTTGGGTGATTAATCTTGCAGTCTTGAGAGAAAGCCTGGATTGCCTTCACACTCCTTCCAGAGTGAAAGAGCTCGCAGTTGGCATACAGGGCTCCGCTTGTCAACATCTCTCTGTCACAACCGACAACTTTGCTCAGGCAGCTAAGTGAACTGACTTGGTCATATCAACCTGAAAGTCAGTGCCTCCAGAGCAGGGGAGCATCACCCTATGAACCACTTGCTGATACTCCCTACCCCCAAAATAATACCTGCAAACAAACTCAGACAAACAATGGATCCCTGGGCAGGATCCTCAGAATCCTCACGAGGCATCCTCCCCAAATGGGTCGCACAAACAAAGAGAATAATAGGGAGAAGCCAACCTGAACACTTGGCCTGGCTTCTCCGCAATCCCGAGAACGTTACATCCAACAGGGTCAGAACTCCCTGCAGATGAGGGTAATTTACATTATCCTTTCCAACAAGAGAGCACAACCTGCCGTCATACTTTCGACTGATCAAGCGTGTGTACAAGCCAGCCAGACCATGAGAAGTCGCTTTGCGAGAGTGGCACTCTTCCAAAGTATCCTTTGTGATCGATCCCTCCAATCAGCATGAGATTAAAAACAGTTATCCGCTCTTAGGGCAATAATGCCAAAGTCGACGACGGTCAAGCACGCGCCAGATTCTTATCTTCATCCTGGAAACCCAGACAAGACCTGCACCGCCAGGCCTCACTAAGCACTTAGGCATGGAGCTATTGGCAGGGGCCAATTCCCAAGCTGGGCCTAGAGGTTGTGAACCAGCAAAAACAAAGCCAACGAGTGCAAACATTGACGTCAAAGCCACTTTCCCCTAGAATCGAGGGAGGATAAGGCTTAAAAAGACCTTAGCAGCCTTGGCGGAGCAAAGGCCTGCAAAGTGAATCCCACGCACACTAAAACACTTCCACCCTCTGGGTGAGTCTAAAGCGCTCAGCCATGTCCTTTCCAAAACAACACCGCAAGAAAGCCATCCGCAAGTCACGAACTCATAAGTTTCTGAGGCGTTCGCAAAGAAAATCTAGACCCCACCATGATAGAGGAGTGGTTTACCTCATGCGCTGAAAAATGCAGCATTTCACCAGGGGGTTGTACCTTGCAGACTGCGACAGCTGGTTGTAAACTGGGGATTCAAGACCTAGAGGAGCTGTGAGCCTCTTTGCCAGCAGGCAAGAAACAATGAAGGGTGGCAAACAAAATCCAAACAAAGGGTTGGACTCTCTCAGGTTGAAAAGTTCAGTTCAAGTCCAATAAACAGGGGTTTTGATGTTGCGAGCACCATAAAGAAGTCGCGGCCACTCTTGCTTCTGCACTCTGCACCAAGCTTAGGAAGCCACAATGAGCCGACCGACTCCTGTAATAAACTGCAGCCACGCGACCGGAATGAACGAGGACGTCCTCCTACCATAGCATTTGCAGACCACAGAGTGCCTCAAAGTAGTTGCCAGTGCTTCCACTGGCCAAGCTTCGAAAGAGCACATCTTAGGTACGCAGTTTTGGCGAGTCCCTAGGGTTCTACTTGGGGAGAGTCGCTTAGAACCCCTTTTCGTACCTCCCTTGCAATGACTCACAAATGAGATAAGCACCGGGCCAGCTGCCATAAAAGGTCTCGAGGGCTTCCCCTGCAAGAGCGTAGACAGTTCGAGGACACGGGGAAGGCGCCTAGCCTCACTATCCTGCTGGAGGCAGGGTTTGCTAACACTTCCGTCTTTCAAGCATTATCCTTTCAAGACTAACAGCCACACGAAATCTGACAGGAATCAGAGTAACCTAGTCTGTCCAACGGCCCTGCTACAGCTGGGCCTTCTTCACAGCTGGTCAGAATCACTGCCACAACGTACTCAACAATTTTACTCCAACGCCTAAGGGGTATACTGAAGCGAGCTCACAAGGGGGAACAAAGAGCGTCTCAGTATCTCTGCGAGCCTGGTACAGAAAAAACAGCCCCTTGACTTCGGTGAAACCATCGGAAGTTTAGTGACAAAACATTCTAGCTCGAAAAGCAGCATTCACAATCTACACTACAGGAATCGTGACTTGATTTGTGGTACTGCATAAGCACCTCATCACGCTGCCCCCTCGCCAGGAATAAGACAGGGGACAGACTTTGGTTAGGGCAGTAACAGGTTTCCCATCCTCTGGGGTGGATAGGCTTTCTTGAAAGGCCTCGAATCCGTTAACTTACCATTATCGAACACACTCTTGCTGATTCCGTTGTCGGTATTTGTGTAGAAAGATGATGCCCACAAATTACTGTTGAATCTAAAGAGGCTTTAGCCCCTAACCACATCACTGTCCCAGCTCAGAAGATCGGGATAACCATCTGCTTTCTCCAAAACAACATGCCGCTGCTCGGAGGCTATGGGGGCGACAGAAGGAAATTTCATGCCAAGCCAGAGCAAATTGCCCCACTGACCTTCTTAAATCGGGAGTTTATAGCCTGGCGGGGACCCCGGCCTTGAGCCAGCGATGAGTCAGGCGAGAGGAAAAGGCCCAGCAATTCTAGTCAAGTTCCACTAACCTAGCCGGTAGCTCAATGAGTTGATCTAGAAATGACTAGGGCAGAACGCTGCACAACAGGACCTAAGTCGTGGGGCCAGAAGGTTAGGGCTTATGGAAGTCCAGCTCTCCTGCCTGGCTGCTAAGTCAGGGGAAGTACAACAGAAAGTGGTCCTAGAGTGATACAGGTGCTCTCATCACCGATATTTCCGACAGTCCTCGCAACCCAATAACCTCTTCAGCTGTCACACTTTGGCCGGTCCCCGAGCACTTCCGAAACCGAGCTTGGGAGCCACTCTTTATAGGGCCATTGTGAGATGACTAAAACCCATCATTTGAAACGAACAGGGGTGCCCACAGCCCTGCTCATCGGGTCAAAGCGTTGCATTCTAAGGAACAGATTAGCGAACCGCGAGGCTCACCCCCATCACTTCTACATCCCAACAGCAGGCGAAAGTTCAGCCCGGGTGAAATGGATACACTTCTCTGGTGCCGCGGGGAATCCTTTGAGGCATGTGGCTCGTGAACACATTGACTTAGTGCAGGGTAGCTGCTGCCACTTAAAAGTTGCATTCCAGGATCTTCGGGCATGCTGCAACAAGATTCTGGCCCCACGCTTAACCTCTCAAATAAATTGCCAAGGCCTCACTCGAAGCTCAAGGTTGGCCTAACAGGGCACTTTGACTGACAACAGTCACGAAGACATTGATAAGGGATAGATACTTGGGAAGCGGGAGTTCCCTCTGCAGAAGATCTGACAACTTCAATTGAAGCGGTGAAATGGGGGGCGCCGGAACGTTCTGAAGGTCGTTCCGACCTAGAATTGTAGAGGACAAATTGTCCACCTCCTCGCCTCGCACTAATGACCACGACCCTTTGACTGACAAAAATAAGTCCAAAATCAGGAGATTGCCCTACCAATCGCTGCCTTCAAACGCATGTGGATGAAAGCCACCAGCCCTATAAAAGCAACAAAAGGATCAACGTGTCCCCGACTCGTGCCCTCTGCACTACGGCCGCAGGACGCCAGGCCCAGGGGGGCTCCCCGCAGCTGCTGCAACCTCTTCTAGGCAATTGAGAGAAGCTGGTGCCCCAAGGCTTAAACCACAATTCTCCAAAGTACACAGAGCACGAAATTAACTTACACTCAAAAAGCACATGGTAAGACATTCAGTTTCCATGCGGCCCTTAAACCACAGAAAACGGAATGTATGCCATAACAACCAGCAGCCTCCTGTCGTTTATGAGAGGTAAAGCAAGGGGGAACCTGCCACTCATCAGTACAAAAGCCCAGAGAGCATGACGAAATTACACCTGGGCCTTACCTTGCCCAAGTGCAGCCCAGGGTAAAGATCAGTGGTGGGACGAGCCAGTGAGATGTGCAGATTCACCAAAGAATTTCAGATCCGGGCATTCAGGCATTTTAATGGCCAACCGGGGCGGGATCTTTTGCAACTCCCCCTGGAGAGAGCAGTCAGAGCTCTCTGCGAGGTCCGAATCTCAAAAGCCAGCACTCACTCCAGCCTGGGCATCCAACGCACTTGCATTCAAACTGCCCGCTGACAGAATGTCACAAAGTCATGGACGCCCAAAAGGGGAAAGTCTTGAGGACACAAAAATAAACAAGAGACTAAGTGATCTGGACACTGAGTACCGTTTTGAGCCCTATTCCAAACAAAAGCGTCCATCTTTATGTTGCCCAGGAACATGGCGGGAGTGATGTGGCCATAACCATGGTCCTGAGCGCCAAATGGCTACGTCATTCTCGGGCGCACTTGGTTCATTGAGTATCGCAGGGCGCTCTTCTCGGACAGACGCTAATGGTCAGAAGGCTGGAAGACGCGGCCCGAAGAATTCAGAATGGCCAGAGTACCCAAACAAAGACTCGCCTGACCCCAGAGGCTTAGGCTCTGTGGAGATCAGGAATCAGAGCATCGTCCAGCACCGCAGTGACAACCTGTAAACCTAATACTGCTGGCCAACGGCTAATGCCAAGACCTCAACACCCAAAAGGAGTTCATTACAAAAAACGGAGCATGCACACACATTAAGTGGCACCATGGAAACGCCGGGCAAAGCCAATAACACTGCGCCTGCTGACGCTAGGGCTCTGACGGGTATTACTCAATCTACGCTAAATGGGCTGGCGTCAAACAACCTTGAACTTTGGCGACTGTCGGAAGAGAGGGGAAACAGACGGGCTCTTGAACGCCCCTACAGCACCACTGCTTTTAGTCAGAGGAACATGGAAGATGCCCTGGGAAGGAGGGCAACCGTCTATTTTTGAGACGTGGGATTCTTACAAAATCCCGAACAGGCATCTCACAGGAGATCCGGGAAAAAAGGCAAGGAGAGTGCTCGCTCACGGCTTTACCTGGAAGGGGTTGTGGTGGAAAAAACCCGAGCCTCCTGGCTGTCAGAGACACTCACACTGTACTTCTCAGCGCTATTTCTGGCTTTCTGAATTTCACCTGCAATCCTGTGGGTAAAACAACAACCTCTTTACAATGCTTTCTTATCTCGCAGCCTTAAAAACAATGTCGCGGGCACTAGGCCTTTCACTCTATAGGGCAACACTAAGATAAAGCCCGCACAAATAATGCAAAATCAGAGTGCACTCTAAATTACCCAGGCCTTCATGTTTGCGAAATTGGGGAGTCTTATCTGTTAAGAATTTGGCCCGGGTCCAGGACAGGGGAACTGAGGAAAGGAAGAGGAAGGGAGTGCACTCTGAGTGGTTACGGTTCGTCAAAACCATTGAGAAGGATTCCCTCTATCCAGGTCTCATTTTGTAGGACATTAGCTTCACAAGCAGGGGGGTGTCTCAGTTCTTTGCTATATTTCTTGGTTCAGCCCAATGCCCGTAGATCAAATAGGACACCGTCGGGCCAGTCTACAGCAGATGAAGAAAAAATGCATTTCTGCAATTTGGCGCTATGCAGACCATTATACAAACAGCCTCGCGCTAATATCTCCAGGCACGTTTTAAAGAACGCGGGGGACCTGAATATCTTTTCATCGTCTAAGGCCACAGCGGGCCCAGGGGAATTAACAGATCCAACTGTCTCTGACACAATTAAGGTGCCACCGCATCCACTCATAGCAGTTCCGAACATTCCAAGCTTCGCCTCTGACCAGAAACTAGACAAACCTTTCATTTGTCAAGCCAAATCACCCTAAATTCGATCAGCCAGGAGCCACCAACACCCCAGGAAAGCAGAAGCCCAAAAGTTCACATCGGGGCTGCCAAGGTCAAAGCTGGAACAAACCCGGTCCCTCAGGCACAGGAAAGGGGGGGAGGAATCCAGGTAGTTAGTTGCTTCTTAACGCTTTGATCAAGTCCAGCTTGGCATGCCTTTTAACCGGGGACGAGAGCAAGCTCCTGGAAAATCACAACAGATCCTGCAAGTTCTACATTATGCCCAAAGAAAGCACTGCTGGGTTTACAGGAGTAACAAAACAGAGCCAGTTTTCACATTTGGAAAATCCCCCCGTTGTCGGTCTTAGCTACCATTAAGACGGAGTACCAGGTTCCTCCTATAAATTGCGTTTTTCACCCTTAATGGCAAGAGATGGGTCATTCCTCGTAGATCCTAAGAACTTTACCAGCTCGTTAATTCGAAAGCACTCTTCCAAGAACCCAATCTCGTAGCTCAGGGCTTCAATCCCAGCGGCATCATCTTGCAGTCAGATCTTCCCTTACCAGTGTTTCTGAGGAACACCGTTTTTTACCTTCGAGCAACTGACAAGAACCCTTCAAGAGAAGCTATGACTCAGGACAAACTACCAAGGGTTTAGAAAATCCTTAGCCATTCTTTTAACCCACCTCCCAGCTTCACCAAGCTATCGCCGAGGTGGACCATTAAATGACCTCGTGCACAAGGGGGGACCAAACGCAGCAATTGCAAGACACAATGCCTAAGACACTTGGCCTTATTAGGAACCCTGTATAGCAAAAAAACAAAAACGTTCGTTCCAAAAAGTGAACTTCTTGGTACAACGGTAAGTGTTCACGGGAACGGTTTACAAAATACTTTAGCGCAATTGCGGCAGGGACCCAGGCAATTAGACAACAAAAGTCAGGTGAAGAAGAGCCCGCGTTGCAGGCGATTCAGTCTGCATCTGGCTCCTGGTGATTGCCCAGCACCGCTGTACTCTAAGTCATGCTGGACATGAACACTTACAATCAAGGAGCTGTGCTACTTAGTCTTGCAAGCAGACACTGAGCCTAACTGAATTGCAGATGCGAGGCCACTCTTACGCAGAGACACTGACAGGGCCCGACACACCACCCTAATACCCTAGTCAGATTCCTAACGCCCGCTGGTTGTCCCGGGGAATTCCGGTCCCCTTAGATGAGTAACACATCCGACAGTAACTTACGACTCGTTGGCTCCCACGGCCAAGACCCGGAATTGGCCACTCCAGACTAGTCGCAAAAAGTGGCTCAGTATTTATAAGAGGCAAGTTTCGGGTCAATTAATCTGTGCGAGTTAACCTGGTACTTGAATTAATCTAAGGGGGAAGAAAGAGGAAGGTCATTTGTGACGCGCACTTCCCTATCAGGGCCCAAGCAGTCCCGCTATACCCTACGGGGCTTCAGAAAGGATGAAGGTAAATGCCCCCAGTACCGCTAAATCCAACCTCCACAGGCATCCTTTGGAGAAGTTACGCCTACAAGGAACAAAGTGAATCAGGCTCTTAGTACTAGACAACCGAGCAGAAGCCAGTAGCATCCTGCGGGACGGCGCCAACCTAATAACTCTGCTATCATGGTAGTAGCAGTGGGCTCAACTTGATTGCTTCCCACAAACTTTGTGTGTAACCGTCCACTGGAACCTGTAGGCGTTCTGACCAACACTTCTACGATCGAATTGCCAAACTATAGCGACACCAATCAGTGCCCAGCCTCACAATCCCAGGGATGGGCGGAGACACAATAATCAAACAATCCTTCTATATCAAGTTAAGCGCGTTGAGATCACCGGAGCAGTGCAGTCCAAGAGCTCAAGATAACACAGCCTCTAAACCTGCCTTTCGCATGGCACGCTTGCACAAAACTCCATCGCAAGAGGCTCACCAGTGGTGTAGGAGGGGGTCCGTACTTTCATAAGTAACCCAAGCTGGCTGATATTGCCATACCAAAATCCACGGGCTGTGACCCTCTCACAGGACTCAAACACCTTCTTTACAAGCCCTGTCGCTCCCGCCGAGAGCGTCACAGGAACCCGTCATCCCTCTTTAGGCAGTAACACCGAAGCAACCATCAGGGTCATTTCCCTCTGCTTGTTGGACTGGTTGGATACTGTGTAAATTTGGTCTCACCAAATAGCGAGTGCAGGACCAGCATGGCGCTTAGAAGGGGAGAAATGCAGACACTCCGCTCTCCAAAACAACCACAGGGACTACTCATAGGGAACTGGTGCCCCCTGACCGAACCCATTCTACAAACGGCCTGGGAAGCAAACAGACACTCGAGAAACTTGATTCACAGGACATTCAAACTTGATAACCGCTGGTAGGACATGGGACAATCGATACCAATGGAGTAAGATACTGAACTAACTTTGCAAGGAAGCAAACAAACACCCCTACTAGGTAACACACCAGTACCCTGTTCCGAGATGAACTCACAGTCATCCGGTCGCATCGACTCAACTTGCGTTGTTTCAAACGGTGAGAGAACCTTCCGCAATGTTCTGTACAAGGACAAAGGGAGGAGGACTTCCACCATGGAATAGCACGACACCTACATGCACCTGTGTATCTTAATGTCAAAGCATCAGTTGATAAAGCTGGCTACATGCTCACAAATGGGCTTCGCGACTAACTTGCAAATACATAGGTGCTGCTCGTGAGTTGTGTCGACTCAAAAACCGTCTCAAGCTTGGGATTAGGTTGTCAATGAGTTTGGAACTTTTTCTCACCTCTCAGTATTTCGGGACCGGGTTGGAAAGTCAAAGGCATACACACTAAAACTAGGACCAAGGATAACCTCCCCTAGAGGGGTTGCCTCAAAACCCCCTACCGAGGGACAGGGAAACGGTGCAGTCCCTGTACCGACGGCTTTAGAAGAGAAAACCGAAAAGAAGACCTCAAATGCTGGCAAGCAAAAACGGCCAATCACCTTCAGGGGCAGAGATCTCCCTCACTTCTAGTCGCAGCTGAAGAGATTGGTCAAGCACTGGCCAAAGTCTCAATGCAGTGATTGATTGCAAACCCGGGCTTAAGGAATTTCCCTCTTTGAGGGACTTTATTCCAGTAATTTCTTGAAGGTCACCCTGATCTCCTGCGAAACCAAGTGTTCCAATCACTTTTGGCTGCATACTGGCCAGAGACCCTATCCAACCACTACGACACTTTGCTGGCTCACTATATCGAGAGAGCTCTCCGCCCCCAATCCAGCGACCACGAATGCTAGATGAACAGAATCGCTCAGGCTCCTGGCACATGAACTAAGCCCAAGCATCTGAGTGGCTTTTAGATCTACTTTTTCTCGGCCTGAGGCCATCCCCTAACCCAGAAGGGGCGGCTCCAGGTAGCAACAGTTTTGGTACCCTTGTTATAAAAGCCATGCAGATGCCACTGTATGATCAAGCATTCTATGCAGACTGCACATCCCGAAGGCTGACATCAAGTTGCGTACTTCAAGTGAAGGTCTGGACTATTGGCAAAGGGAAATACTTAGGTTATGCACTCGCTCTTTACTTGATCAGTGGCCGATGACCCTCAGAGAAAATAAATGGAAACAAACCTTACTTAAGGTGGCTGCCGAAGAAGGAGGGGGCTGCAGAAGGAGCGTGCGCATCGAGACGACAGGAAAACAACTTTCAACTCTTTTCGCCGAGACTAAGATTTGCCCGTACACCGACAGCCGTTGGGATGCAGCATAGGTTTAACTCTAGCCCTGAAGGTACCAGAAAGAACCCACCTAAGAGAAGGGTAGCAGAAGCCTCCAGCTGACATTGCGTAGCTTCACCAAGAGCACCAGGGTGAGGAGTCGTTAAGACTATGGCTTGGACCGTCCAGCTCGCATTCCAGAGCCAAAGCTAACCCTTACGTACTTCATTAAAAAGGTCCACCACACAAGCAGAAGTGTCCCTGCACCCAGCCTTATTTCCTTCAGGCTTACAAAAGCTATAAGAAGTGATGCCTCTTACCGAATAAATTAGTTTTCGGGTTTTTTTTTTTTTTTTATCTACACAGAAGTCGAAATATATTACAACGTACATCTGAAAGCCATATCATCTTAGAATCCACTGTTACTGCAATAAAATAAAATAAAATAAAATAAAACAAATTAAAATAAAGAAGTGTAGGAGGCTCAAGAGGCTAACAGGCTTTTGAAAAGTTATTCTAGGGATTTTTATGGCTTAGCTCAGGGCGGCAGACACCAGCCTGAGACAGAGCTGTGACACAGCCACTAACTTCAACTCAACTATATTCCGACTGGAGGGAAATCAAAACTACCGTCATCATAATTTATTGAAGGCTTCACTTTGTGCCAGATCCTGTGCCGACTGCTTTGCACCAACTGTCTCATTCAATCCTCACATCCAAAAGGTAGGTTACCGTTATCCTCCCCACTGTAAAGGTGAGGAGGCGGAAGCAGAAAGATGGCAGTCTGCCAGGAATTCACAGAAGGATTCTCTAGGTAATGACATGACCTTTGGACAAGATTTCAAGGTTTAACACATTACAGTGGAGATGCAGATCCCAGTATCACAGAACGTGAAAAACACTGAGTCCTGCCAAATGTATTCAAACACTAATTATGGATCCTCACAATCTCTTGGCCTGTTTTCTCAGATGAGGGAAAACCCAGCGTGAAAAACCGTTGATGAGATGTCTGCAGAGGAGGACTACGTCTGGTCTTTAAAGCCGGGAACTATCCCAGTAGATTCTGAGTCAGTGGGTCCAGAGTAGGCCTTGAGCGTCTCTGTTCTTTTCAAAAGCCCCACAGGCTACACTTCCGCACCCTTGGAGTTGGGAAGTACAGTCATGCCCTACATCGGGACGTTTCAGTCAACAACGGGGGTCCCATCAGATTAGTCCCATATGGCCTAGGTGTGTAGGAGGCTCTGCCATCCAGGTTTAGGAACTCCGTGGTGTTTGCACAGTCTCGAGATTGCCTGACCATGACACGCTCCTCAGAACTTATCCCCACCGTTAAGCAAAGCATGACTATACTGCCTTGGATTCTCCACGGTCCCAGACCCTGCACTCTTTAGATGACTGCACACGCAGAGGGCACCGTGTCTGAGGCAGAGAGCAGCTGGAATCACAAAAGCTCTCGACAGAGAGTCAAGGAAAGGCGTGCTCTGCTTACACGACTCTCTACTTTTCTCTGGGTCTGAACCATTTCATAGCTAATCTGCTTTTTTCGAACCGAGCAGCTTTGCCAAAAAAAAAAAAAAAAGAAAAGGAAAAACAGAAAGGTTACCAACAAACACTAAACAAACCAATATAAACAATACACATTAAATAAGCCTAACCCTACTATGCTACTGAAAAGGCTTTTATTTCCCTGGGATAATTTGGACAGCATTAGATTGTTTTACCAAGAGCAGCCAAGTCCAGGGAGATTATTTCTAATTCCACAGTGCTGCAGATGCGGTCAGTAGCAACTGCAAGCCGGAAAGGAAACTAAGCAAAGTTGGGTGTAATCCATTGAAGTTCACACGTTTCACCAGGGACAGCCTCCAAGCCTTGAATACTTAGGTATGCATTTATCCATTTCTTTAATCAACCACTACTAACGCCTACTAAAGGCCAGACACTGCTCTAAGTACTTTACGGATATGAAATATCCTCTAACCTTTACACTCACCTACGGAGCGTGTATGATAATCAACCCCGTTTTACAGATCAGGAAACTGACACACAGAATGGTACAGTAACTTGCCCAAGTTCACACAGTCCGTAGGTGGCAGAGCCAGGACCCCATTTGACAGAGTCTGGCTCCGGAGGTCACGTTCTGAATCACCACGCTCAGTCTCCAAAAACCTAGAGAAAGCGCCAGCCTCAGTCGAAAAGTTTTGTTTTCCCCACCCTACAGTCCCTACGCGGCCCCAGTCTCCAGGGCATTCTTTCAGCTCCTCTGACAGGCCCTACTCCTCCCTTGCCCTGTCCCAACACTCTCCCGCACAAGTCCTCCTTTTCTTTGAGGCATCTGCTCTCAGCTTCAACATCACTGCCTAAGTCACCAAGTCTAACAGGAAATGCCGTCTTTCTCAACACTCAACACAAAATTGCTTTTACGTATCTCCTAGGTAATTGGTTGCTGCCTGTCTGTCCTTTCCAACCAGGCTGTGAGGGCCACTACGTCAAACAACCTGTCAGTCTTGCTCACCAAGTGTCCAGGCCACTGAACACGCACCGACCAGAGGAAAGGAAGGACTTGTCCCAACGTCAACTCTCCAGACTTTCTGTGGAAGGAGGGAACGAACGGAGCACCCTCCAGCCTCACGCTTTCTTTGCCAGACTTTCAAGTGTGGGGCACATACCTGTGCTCACAACGCTCCCCGGACAGCCCCCACTGCACCCCTAACAGGTAGACTTCTGCACAGTCACGGGCTTTGGAAAGCACTGGCTCTGCACACAACTATTATGTGGCCCTCGACAGGCCACTTCCCCCGAACCGGCCTGAGCTTCAGGGCCACAACAGGCTTCGTGAAAACCCCAACGGAACGTAGCCTCGAAAAGAGGGAGACCTGCACTCCTCAGAACGCCTCGAGACCAGTGTCCTTATCGACTTCGCGTCTGTCCTTCCAAGAAGCCGAGCCCACGGGTGGCGCTTCAGCGCCCGACTCCCGGGCACCGCACGCCCAGGCTGGCCCCGTGCCCGGCACACACCGCCCGTTCCACGAACGCCTGAAGCGCACGAAGAGAGCCCCTCGCTCCCCGCGCCGCACAGCTGTCCCGCGACCTGACGGGCACCTCTGGGCGCACAAGCCTATTCCTCAGGGACACGCTCGCCTCCCACCAGCCCCCACGCCCACGCCCCCCCAGGTACCTCTCTCAGATGGCATCATCTTCGCGGGCGCCCTGGTCGTCCGTGTCCGGCGAGCAGGAAGAGCGGGAGCTGAAGGACGGCCTCCTCAGGCTAGCGGCCGTGGCCGTGGAGGGCCCGGGCTGCCGTGCCCAGCGGGGACACGGAGCGGCGTCCACGGACGCCGGGGGAACGGACGAGCCCGGCCCGGGAGAGAGCAGCACAGCGCGGCCGGACTCCGCCGGGCTCGGCTCTGGGCAGGCAGGCGCGGCTCGCCGACGCCTCCCACGCCTCCCAGGACGGCGGCCCAGCAGCCGCGCGCTCCTCTCCTCGCGCGCGCGCGCGCCCGCGCCGCCGCCCAGACGCTGCCCGGCCCTTGCCCCGCCCCCCCTCTGGCGGTGGACTGCGGACAGCGACAGGGACACCCTCCTGGCACAACTCCTGCGGCCCCGCCCACACGCTTCGGACCTTCGCGGAGCGGGAAGGTGCGCTGACAGGGACGCAGGGGCCCCGCTACGCTCGCTCTCGGGGAACTGCGGCCTCCTCCCTCGGCTTTCACTTGAATGTCACACCCGAAACCATGCAACCTCTACAAGAAAACATAGGCAGTATGCTCTTTGACATCAGTCTTAGCAGCCTATTTTCAAGTACCACGTCTGACTGGGCACTGGAAACAAAATACAAAAGGAACAAATGGGATCCTACCTCAAAGTCAAAAAAAAAAATCCTCTGCACCGCAAAGGAAACCATCCACAAAACCAAAACACAACCTAACAACTGGGAGAAGATTCTTGCAAACCGTGTATCGGATAAGGGGTTAATATCCAAAACACAGAAAGAACTCATACATCTCAACAGCAAAAAAAATCAGCAACCCAATGAAAAAGGCGGGCAAAAGATCTGAGCAGTGATTTCTCCAAAGAAGGCATAGGGATGGCCAACAGGCATATGGAAAGGGACTCAACATCATTAGCGATCAGAGAAATGCAAATCACAACTACAAGGAGATGTCACCTTTACTCTGGTCAGAATGGCTCTAATTAACAAGACAAGAGACAAGTGTCAGAGAGGATGTGGAGAGAAGGGAACTCTCCTGCACTGCTGGTGGGAGGGCAGACTGGTGCAGCCACTATGGAAAGCAGGATGGAGTATCCTCAGAAAACTAAGAATACATCTACCTACCATACGTAGGATCCAGCTAGCCCACTGCTGGCTATTCATCCAAAGAACTTGAAAACACCAATGCAGAAAGACACATGCACCCCTAGGTTCACTGCAGCATTATTCACAACAGCCAGAACTTGGAAGCAACCGAGGTGCCCATCAAGGGAAGAATGGATAAAGAAGATGTGGGATGTATACACAATGGAATGCCACTCGGCCCTAAGAAATGATGAGATCCGACCATTTGTGACAACGTGGATGGACCTTGAGGGTATTACGTGAAGTGAAATAAATCAGAGGGAGAAAGTCAAACACCAAACACCGTGTGATCTCGCTCATATGTAGAAGATAAAAACAACGACAAACACACACAGAGCAAAGGAGATTGGACTGGTGGTCACCATAGGGGGAGGGGGGAGGGGAGAGAGCCAAAGGGGTGATGAGGCTCACATGGGAGGTGACGGACTATAATTAGTTTTCGGGTGGTGAACACGATGTAATCTACACAGAAGTCGAAATATATTACAACGTACATCTGAAAGCCATATCATCTTAGAATCCACTGTTACTGCAATAAAATAAAATAAAATAAAATAAAACAAATTAAAATAAAGAAGTGTAGGAGGCTCAAGAGGCTAACAGGCTTTTGAAAAGTTATTCTAGGGATTTTTATGGCTTAGCTCAGGGCGGCAGACACCAGCCTGAGACAGAGCTGTGACACAGCCACTAACTTCAACTCAACTATATTCCGACTGGAGGGAAATCAAAACTACCGTCATCATAATTTATTGAAGGCTTCACTTTGTGCCAGATCCTGTGCCGACTGCTTTGCACCAACTGTCTCATTCAATCCTCACATCCAAAAGGTAGGTTACCGTTATCCTCCCCACTGTAAAGGTGAGGAGGCGGAAGCAGAAAGATGGCAGTCTGCCAGGAATTCACAGAAGGATTCTCTAGGTAATGACATGACCTTTGGACAAGATTTCAAGGTTTAACACATTACAGTGGAGATGCAGATCCCAGTATCACAGAACGTGAAAAACACTGAGTCCTGCCAAATGTATTCAAACACTAATTATGGATCCTCACAATCTCTTGGCCTGTTTTCTCAGATGAGGGAAAACCCAGCGTGAAAAACCGTTGATGAGATGTCTGCAGAGGAGGACTACGTCTGGTCTTTAAAGCCGGGAACTATCCCAGTAGATTCTGAGTCAGTGGGTCCAGAGTAGGCCTTGAGCGTCTCTGTTCTTTTCAAAAGCCCCACAGGCTACACTTCCGCGCCCTTGGAGTTGGGAAGTACAGTCATGCCCTACATCGGGACGTTTCAGTCAACAACGGGGGTCCCATCAGATTAGTCCCATATGGCCTAGGTGTGTAGGAGGCTCTGCCATCCAGGTTTAGGAACTCCGTGGTGTTTGCACAGTCTCGAGATTGCCTGACCATGACACGCTCCTCAGAACTTATCCCCACCGTTAAGCAAAGCATGACTATACTGCCTTGGATTCTCCACGGTCCCAGACCCTGCACTCTTTAGATGACTGCACACGCAGAGGGCACCGTGTCTGAGGCAGAGAGCAGCTGGAATCACAAAAGCTCTCGACAGAGAGTCAAGGAAAGGCGTGCTCTGCTTACACGACTCTCTACTTTTCTCTGGGTCTGAACCATTTCATAGCTAATCTGCTTTTTCGAACCGAGCAGCTTTGCCAAAAAAAAAAAAAAAAGAAAAGGAAAAACAGAAAGGTTACCAACAAACACTAAACAAACCAATATAAACAATACACATTAAATAAGCCTAACCCTACTATGCTACTGAAAAGGCTTTTATTTCCCTGGGATAATTTGGACAGCATTAGATTGTTTTACCAAGAGCAGCCAAGTCCAGGGAGATTATTTCTAATTCCACAGTGCTGCAGATGCGGTCAGTAGCAACTGCAAGCCGGAAAGGAAACTAAGCAAAGTTGGGTGTAATCCATTGAAGTTCACACGTTTCACCAGGGACAGCCTCCAAGCCTTGAATACTTAGGTATGCATTTATCCATTTCTTTAATCAACTACTACTAACGCCTACTAAAGGCCAGACACTGCTCTAAGTACTTTACGGATATGAAATATCCTCTAACCTTTACACTCACCTACGGAGCGTGTATGATAATCAACCCCGTTTTACAGATCAGGAAACTGACACACAGAATGGTACAGTAACTTGCCCAAGTTCACACAGTCCGTAGGGGGCAGAGCCAGGACCCCATTTGACAGAGTCTGGCTCCGGAGGCCACGTTCTGAATCACCACGCTCAGTCTCCAAAAACCTAGAGAAAGCGCCAGCCTCAGTCGAAAAGTTTTGTTTTCCCCACCCTACAGTCCCTACGCGGCCCCAGTCTCCAGGGCATTCTTTCAGCTCCTCTGACAGGCCCTACTCCTCCCTTGCCCTGTCCCAACACTCTCCCGCACAAGTCCTCCTTTTCTTTGAGGCATCTGCTCTCAGCTTCAACATCACTGCCTAAGTCACCAAGTCTAACAGGAAATGCCGTCTTTCTCAACACTCAACACAAAATTGCTTTTACGTATCTCCTAGGTAATTGGTTGCTGCCTGTCTGTCCTTTCCAACCAGGCTGTGAGGGCCACTACGTCAAACAACCTGTCAGTCTTGCTCACCAAGTGTCCAGGCCACTGAACACGCACCGACCAGAGGAAAGGAAGGACTTGTCCCAACGTCAACTCTCCAGACTTTCTGTGGAAGGAGGGAACGAACGGAGCACCCTCCAGCCTCACGCTTTCTTTGCCAGACTTTCAAGTGTGGGGCACATACCTGTGCTCACAACGCTCCCCGGACAGCCCCCACTGCACCCCTAACAGGTAGACTTCTGCACAGTCACGGGCTTTGGAAAGCACTGGCTCTGCACACAACTATTATGTGGCCCTCGACAGGCCACTTCCCCCGAACCGGCCTGAGCTTCAGGGCCACAACAGGCTTCGTGAAAACCCCAACGGAACGTAGCCTCGAAAAGAGGGAGACCTGCACTCCTCAGAACGCCTCGAGACCAGTGTCCTTATCGACTTCGCGTCTGTCCTTCCAAGAAGCCGAGCCCACGGGTGGCGCTTCAGCGCCCGACTCCCGGGCACCGCACGCCCAGGCTGGCCCCGTGCCCGGCACACACCGCCCGTTCCACGAACGCCTGAAGCGCACGAAGAGAGCCCCTCGCTCCCCGCGCCGCACAGCTGTCCCGCGACCTGACGGGCACCTCTGGGCGCACAAGCCTATTCCTCAGGGACACGCTCGCCTCCCACCAGCCCCCACGCCCACGCCCCCCCAGGTACCTCTCTCAGATGGCATCATCTTCGCGGGCGCCCTGGTCGTCCGTGTCCGGCGAGCAGGAAGAGCGGGAGCTGAAGGACGGCCTCCTCAGGCTAGCGGCCGTGGCCGTGGAGGGCCCGGGCTGCCGTGCCCAGCGGGGACACGGAGCGGCGTCCACGGACGCCGGGGGAACGGACGAGCCCGGCCCGGGAGAGAGCAGCACAGCGCGGCCGGACTCCGCCGGGCTCGGCTCTGGGCAGGCAGGCGCGGCTCGCCGACGCCTCCCACGCCTCCCAGGACGGCGGCCCAGCAGCCGCGCGCTCCTCTCCTCGCGCGCGCGCGCGCCCGCGCCGCCGCCCAGACGCTGCCCGGCCCTTGCCCCGCCCCCCCTCTGGCGGTGGACTGCGGACAGCGACAGGGACACCCTCCTGGCACAACTCCTGCGGCCCCGCCCACACGCTTCGGACCTTCGCGGAGCGGGAAGGTGCGCTGACAGGGACGCAGGGGCCCCGCTACGCTCGCTCTCGGGGAACTGCGGCCTCCTCCCTCGGCTTTCACTTGAATGTCACACCCGAAACCATGCAACCTCTACAAGAAAACATAGGCAGTATGCTCTTTGACATCAGTCTTAGCAGCCTATTTTCAAGTACCACGTCTGACTGGGCACTGGAAACAAAATACAAAAGGAACAAATGGGATCCTACCTCAAAGTCAAAAAAAAAAATCCTCTGCACCGCAAAGGAAACCATCCACAAAACCAAAACACAACCTAACAACTGGGAGAAGATTCTTGCAAACCGTGTATCGGATAAGGGGTTAATATCCAAAACACAGAAAGAACTCATACATCTCAACAGCAAAAAAAATCAGCAACCCAATGAAAAAGGCGGGCAAAAGATCTGAGCAGTGATTTCTCCAAAGAAGGCATAGGGATGGCCAACAGGCATATGGAAAGGGACTCAACATCATTAGCGATCAGAGAAATGCAAATCACAACTACAAGGAGATGTCACCTTTACTCTGGTCAGAATGGCTCTAATTAACAAGACAAGAGACAAGTGTCAGAGAGGATGTGGAGAGAAGGGAACTCTCCTGCACTGCTGGTGGGAGGGCAGACTGGTGCAGCCACTATGGAAAGCAGGATGGAGTATCCTCAGAAAACTAAGAATACATCTACCTACCATACGTAGGATCCAGCTAGCCCACTGCTGGCTATTCATCCAAAGAACTTGAAAACACCAATGCAGAAAGACACATGCACCCCTAGGTTCACTGCAGCATTATTCACAACAGCCAGAACTTGGAAGCAACCGAGGTGCCCATCAAGGGAAGAATGGATAAAGAAGATGTGGGATGTATACACAATGGAATGCCACTCGGCCCTAAGAAATGATGAGATCCGACCATTTGTGACAACGTGGATGGACCTTGAGGGTATTACGTGAAGTGAAATAAATCAGAGGGAGAAAGTCAAACACCAAACACCGTGTGATCTCGCTCATATGTAGAAGATAAAAACAACGACAAACACACACAGAGCAAAGGAGATTGGACTGGTGGTCACCATAGGGGGAGGGGGGAGGGGAGAGAGCCAAAGGGGTGATGAGGCTCACATGGGAGGTGACGGACTATAATTAGTTTTCGGGTGGTGAACACGATGTAATCTACACAGAAGTTGAAATATATTACAACGTACATCTGAAAGCCATATCATCTTAGAATCCACTGTTACTGCAATAAAATAAAATAAAATAAAATAAAACAAATTAAAATAAAGAAGTGTAGGAGGCTCAAGAGGCTAACAGGCTTTTGAAAAGTTATTCTAGGGATTTTTATGGCTTAGCTCAGGGCGGCAGACACCAGCCTGAGACAGAGCTGTGACACAGCCACTAACTTCAACTCAACTATATTCCGACTGGAGGGAAATCAAAACTACCGTCATCATAATTTATTGAAGGCTTCACTTTGTGCCAGATCCTGTGCCGACTGCTTTGCACCAACTGTCTCATTCAATCCTCACATCCAAAAGGTAGGTTACCGTTATCCTCCCCACTGTAAAGGTGAGGAGGCGGAAGCAGAAAGATGGCAGTCTGCCTGGAATTCACAGAAGGATTCTCTAGGTAATGACATGACCTTTGGACAAGATTTCAAGGTTTAACACATTACAGTGGAGATGCAGATCCCAGTATCACAGAACGTGAAAAACACTGAGTCCTGCCAAATGTATTCAAACACTAATTATGGATCCTCACAATCTCTTGGCCTGTTTTCTCAGATGAGGGAAAACCCAGCGTGAAAAACCGTTGATGAGATGTCTGCAGAGGAGGACTACGTCTGGTCTTTAAAGCCGGGAACTATCCCAGTAGATTCTGAGTCAGTGGGTCCAGAGTAGGCCTTGAGCGTCTCTGTTCTTTTCAAAAGCCCCACAGGCTACACTTCCGCGCCCTTGGAGTTGGGAAGTACAGTCATGCCCTACATCGGGACGTTTCAGTCAACAACGGGGGTCCCATCAGATTAGTCCCATATGGCCTAGGTGTGTAGGAGGCTCTGCCATCCAGGTTTAGGAACTCCGTGGTGTTTGCACAGTCTCGAGATTGCCTGACCATGACACGCTCCTCAGAACTTATCCCCACCGTTAAGCAAAGCATGACTATACTGCCTTGGATTCTCCACGGTCCCAGACCCTGCACTCTTTAGATGACTGCACACGCAGAGGGCACCGTGTCTGAGGCAGAGAGCAGCTGGAATCACAAAAGCTCTCGACAGAGAGTCAAGGAAAGGCGTGCTCTGCTTACACGACTCTCCACTTTTCTCTGGGTCTGAACCATTTCATAGCTAATCTGCTTTTTCGAACCGAGCAGCTTTGCCAAAAAAAAAAAAAAAAAGAAAAGGAAAAACAGAAAGGTTACCAACAAACACTAAACAAACCAATATAAACAATACACATTAAATAAGCCTAACCCTACTATGCTACTGAAAAGGCTTTTATTTCCCTGGGATAATTTGGACAGCATTAGATTGTTTTACCAAGAGCAGCCAAGTCCAGGGAGATTATTTCTAATTCCACAGTGCTGCAGATGCGGTCAGTAGCAACTGCAAGCCGGAAAGGAAACTAAGCAAAGTTGGGTGTAATCCATTGAAGTTCACACGTTTCACCAGGGACAGCCTCCAAGCCTTGAATACTTAGGTATGCATTTATCCATTTCTTTAATCAACCACTACTAACGCCTACTAAAGGCCAGACACTGCTCTAAGTACTTTACGGATATGAAATATCCTCTAACCTTTACACTCACCTACGGAGCGTGTATGATAATCAACCCCGTTTTACAGATCAGGAAACTGACACACAGAATGGTACAGTAACTTGCCCAAGTTCACACAGTCCGTAGGTGGCAGAGCCAGGACCCCATTTGACAGAGTCTGGCTCCGGAGGCCACGTTCTGAATCACCACGCTCAGTCTCCAAAAACCTAGAGAAAGCGCCAGCCTCAGTCGAAAAGTTTTGTTTTCCCCACCCTACAGTCCCTACGCGGCCCCAGTCTCCAGGGCATTCTTTCAGCTCCTCTGACAGGCCCTACTCCTCCCTTGCCCTGTCCCAACACTCTCCCGCACAAGTCCTCCTTTTCTTTGAGGCATCTGCTCTCAGCTTCAACATCACTGCCTAAGTCACCAAGTCTAACAGGAAATGCCGTCTTTCTCAACACTCAACACAAAATTGCTTTTACGTATCTCCTAGGTAATTGGTTGCTGCCTGTCTGTCCTTTCCAACCAGGCTGTGAGGGCCACTACGTCAAACAACCTGTCAGTCTTGCTCACCAAGTGTCCAGGCCACTGAACACGCACCGACCAGAGGAAAGGAAGGACTTGTCCCAACGTCAACTCTCCAGACTTTCTGTGGAAGGAGGGAACGAACGGAGCACCCTCCAGCCTCACGCTTTCTTTGCCAGACTTTCAAGTGTGGGGCACATACCTGTGCTCACAACGCTCCCCGGACAGCCCCCACTGCACCCCTAACAGGTAGACTTCTGCACAGTCACGGGCTTTGGAAAGCACTGGCTCTGCACACAACTATTATGTGGCCCTCGACAGGCCACTTCCCCCGAACCGGCCTGAGCTTCAGGGCCACAACAGGCTTCGTGAAAACCCCAACGGAACGTAGCCTCGAAAAGAGGGAGACCTGCACTCCTCAGAACGCCTCGAGACCAGTGTCCTTATCGACTTCGCGTCTGTCCTTCCAAGAAGCCGAGCCCACGGGTGGCGCTTCAGCGCCCGACTCCCGGGCACCGCACGCCCAGGCTGGCCCCGTGCCCGGCACACACCGCCCGTTCCACGAACGCCTGAAGCGCACGAAGAGAGCCCCTCGCTCCCCGCGCCGCACAGCTGTCCCGCGACCTGACGGGCACCTCTGGGCGCACAAGCCTATTCCTCAGGGACACGCTCGCCTCCCACCAGCCCCCACGCCCACGCCCCCCCAGGTACCTCTCTCAGATGGCATCATCTTCGCGGGCGCCCTGGTCGTCCGTGTCCGGCGAGCAGGAAGAGCGGGAGCTGAAGGACGGCCTCCTCAGGCTAGCGGCCGTGGCCGTGGAGGGCCCGGGCTGCCGTGCCCAGCGGGGACACGGAGCGGCGTCCACGGACGCCGGGGGAACGGACGAGCCCGGCCCGGGAGAGAGCAGCACAGCGCGGCCGGACTCCGCCGGGCTCGGCTCTGGGCAGGCAGGCGCGGCTCGCCGACGCCTCCCACGCCTCCCAGGACGGCGGCCCAGCAGCCGCGCGCTCCTCTCCTCGCGCGCGCGCGCGCCCGCGCCGCCGCCCAGACGCTGCCCGGCCCTTGCCCCGCCCCCCCTCTGGCGGTGGACTGCGGACAGCGACAGGGACACCCTCCTGGCACAACTCCTGCGGCCCCGCCCACACGCTTCGGACCTTCGCGGAGCGGGAAGGTGCGCTGACAGGGACGCAGGGGCCCCGCTACGCTCGCTCTCGGGGAACTGCGGCCTCCTCCCTCGGCTTTCACTTGAATGTCACACCCGAAACCATGCAACCTCTACAAGAAAACATAGGCAGTATGCTCTTTGACATCAGTCTTAGCAGCCTATTTTCAAGTACCACGTCTGACTGGGCACTGGAAACAAAATACAAAAGGAACAAATGGGATCCTACCTCAAAGTCAAAAAAAAAATCCTCTGCACCGCAAAGGAAACCATCCACAAAACCAAAACACAACCTAACAACTGGGAGAAGATTCTTGCAAACCGTGTATCGGATAAGGGGTTAATATCCAAAACACAGAAAGAACTCATACATCTCAACAGCAAAAAAAATCAGCAACCCAATGAAAAAGGCGGGCAAAAGATCTGAGCAGTGATTTCTCCAAAGAAGGCATAGGGATGGCCAACAGGCATATGGAAAGGGACTCAACATCATTAGCGATCAGAGAAATGCAAATCACAACTACAAGGAGATGTCACCTTTACTCTGGTCAGAATGGCTCTAATTAACAAGACAAGAGACAAGTGTCAGAGAGGATGTGGAGAGAAGGGAACTCTCCTGCACTGCTGGTGGGAGGGCAGACTGGTGCAGCCACTATGGAAAGCAGGATGGAGTATCCTCAGAAAACTAAGAATACATCTACCTACCATACGTAGGATCCAGCTAGCCCACTGCTGGCTATTCATCCAAAGAACTTGAAAACACCAATGCAGAAAGACACATGCACCCCTAGGTTCACTGCAGCATTATTCACAACAGCCAGAACTTGGAAGCAACCGAGGTGCCCATCAAGGGAAGAATGGATAAAGAAGATGTGGGATGTATACACAATGGAATGCCACTCGGCCCTAAGAAATGATGAGATCCGACCATTTGTGACAACGTGGATGGACCTTGAGGGTATTACGTGAAGTGAAATAAATCAGAGGGAGAAAGTCAAACACCAAACACCGTGTGATCTCGCTCATATGTAGAAGATAAAAACAACGACAAACACACACAGAGCAAAGGAGATTGGACTGGTGGTCACCATAGGGGGAGGGGGGAGGGGAGAGAGCCAAAGGGGTGATGAGGCTCACATGGGAGGTGACGGACTATAATTAGTTTTCGGGTGGTGAACACGATGTAATCTACACAGAAGTCGAAATATATTACAACGTACATCTGAAAGCCATATCATCTTAGAATCCACTGTTACTGCAATAAAATAAAATAAAATAAAATAAAACAAATTAAAATAAAGAAGTGTAGGAGGCTCAAGAGGCTAACAGGCTTTTGAAAAGTTATTCTAGGGATTTTTATGGCTTAGCTCAGGGCGGCAGACACCAGCCTGAGACAGAGCTGTGACACAGCCACTAACTTCAACTCAACTATATTCCGACTGGAGGGAAATCAAAACTACCGTCATCATAATTTATTGAAGGCTTCACTTTGTGCCAGATCCTGTGCCGACTGCTTTGCACCAACTGTCTCATTCAATCCTCACATCCAAAAGGTAGGTTACCGTTATCCTCCCCACTGTAAAGGTGAGGAGGCGGAAGCAGAAAGATGGCAGTCTGCCAGGAATTCACAGAAGGATTCTCTAGGTAATGACATGACCTTTGGACAAGATTTCAAGGTTTAACACATTACAGTGGAGATGCAGATCCCAGTATCACAGAACGTGAAAAACACTGAGTCCTGCCAAATGTATTCAAACACTAATTATGGATCCTCACAATCTCTTGGCCTGTTTTCTCAGATGAGGGAAAACCCAGCGTGAAAAACCGTTGATGAGATGTCTGCAGAGGAGGACTACGTCTGGTCTTTAAAGCCGGGAACTATCCCAGTAGATTCTGAGTCAGTGGGTCCAGAGTAGGCCTTGAGCGTCTCTGTTCTTTTCAAAAGCCCCACAGGCTACACTTCCGCGCCCTTGGAGTTGGGAAGTACAGTCATGCCCTACATCGGGACGTTTCAGTCAACAACGGGGGTCCCATCAGATTAGTCCCATATGGCCTAGGTGTGTAGGAGGCTCTGCCATCCAGGTTTAGGAACTCCGTGGTGTTTGCACAGTCTCGAGATTGCCTGACCATGACACGCTCCTCAGAACTTATCCCCACCGTTAAGCAAAGCATGACTATACTGCCTTGGATTCTCCACGGTCCCAGACCCTGCACTCTTTAGATGACTGCACACGCAGAGGGCACCGTGTCTGAGGCAGAGAGCAGCTGGAATCACAAAAGCTCTCGACAGAGAGTCAAGGAAAGGCGTGCTCTGCTTACACGACTCTCCACTTTTCTCTGGGTCTGAACCATTTCATAGCTAATCTGCTTTTTCGAACCGAGCAGCTTTGCCAAAAAAAAAAAAAAAAGAAAAGGAAAAACAGAAAGGTTACCAACAAACACTAAACAAACCAATATAAACAATACACATTAAATAAGCCTAACCCTACTATGCTACTGAAAAGGCTTTTATTTCCCTGGGATAATTTGGACAGCATTAGATTGTTTTACCAAGAGCAGCCAAGTCCAGGGAGATTATTTCTAATTCCACAGTGCTGCAGATGCGGTCAGTAGCAACTGCAAGCCGGAAAGGAAACTAAGCAAAGTTGGGTGTAATCCATTGAAGTTCACACGTTTCACCAGGGACAGCCTCCAAGCCTTGAATACTTAGGTATGCATTTATCCATTTCTTTAATCAACCACTACTAACGCCTACTAAAGGCCAGACACTGCTCTAAGTACTTTACGGATATGAAATATCCTCTAACCTTTACACTCACCTACGGAGCGTGTATGATAATCAACCCCGTTTTACAGATCAGGAAACTGACACACAGAATGGTACAGTAACTTGCCCAAGTTCACACAGTCCGTAGGTGGCAGAGCCAGGACCCCATTTGACAGAGTCTGGCTCCGGAGGCCACGTTCTGAATCACCACGCTCAGTCTCCAAAAACCTAGAGAAAGCGCCAGCCTCAGTCGAAAAGTTTTGTTTTCCCCACCCTACAGTCCCTACGCGGCCCCAGTCTCCAGGGCATTCTTTCAGCTCCTCTGACAGGCCCTACTCCTCCCTTGCCCTGTCCCAACACTCTCCCGCACAAGTCCTCCTTTTCTTTGAGGCATCTGCTCTCAGCTTCAACATCACTGCCTAAGTCACCAAGTCTAACAGGAAATGCCGTCTTTCTCAACACTCAACACAAAATTGCTTTTACGTATCTCCTAGGTAATTGGTTGCTGCCTGTCTGTCCTTTCCAACCAGGCTGTGAGGGCCACTACGTCAAACAACCTGTCAGTCTTGCTCACCAAGTGTCCAGGCCACTGAACACGCACCGACCAGAGGAAAGGAAGGACTTGTCCCAACGTCAACTCTCCAGACTTTCTGTGGAAGGAGGGAACGAACGGAGCACCCTCCAGCCTCACGCTTTCTTTGCCAGACTTTCAAGTGTGGGGCACATACCTGTGCTCACAACGCTCCCCGGACAGCCCCCACTGCACCCCTAACAGGTAGACTTCTGCACAGTCACGGGCTTTGGAAAGCACTGGCTCTGCACACAACTATTATGTGGCCCTCGACAGGCCACTTCCCCCGAACCGGCCTGAGCTTCAGGGCCACAACAGGCTTCGTGAAAACCCCAACGGAACGTAGCCTCGAAAAGAGGGAGACCTGCACTCCTCAGAACGCCTCGAGACCAGTGTCCTTATCGACTTCGCGTCTGTCCTTCCAAGAAGCCGAGCCCACGGGTGGCGCTTCAGCGCCCGACTCCCGGGCACCGCACGCCCAGGCTGGCCCCGTGCCCGGCACACACCGCCCGTTCCACGAACGCCTGAAGCGCACGAAGAGAGCCCCTCGCTCCCCGCGCCGCACAGCTGTCCCGCGACCTGACGGGCACCTCTGGGCGCACAAGCCTATTCCTCAGGGACACGCTCGCCTCCCACCAGCCCCCACGCCCACGCCCCCCCAGGTACCTCTCTCAGATGGCATCATCTTCGCGGGCGCCCTGGTCGTCCGTGTCCGGCGAGCAGGAAGAGCGGGAGCTGAAGGACGGCCTCCTCAGGCTAGCGGCCGTGGCCGTGGAGGGCCCGGGCTGCCGTGCCCAGCGGGGACACGGAGCGGCGTCCACGGACGCCGGGGGAACGGACGAGCCCGGCCCGGGAGAGAGCAGCACAGCGCGGCCGGACTCCGCCGGGCTCGGCTCTGGGCAGGCAGGCGCGGCTCGCCGACGCCTCCCACGCCTCCCAGGACGGCGGCCCAGCAGCCGCGCGCTCCTCTCCTCGCGCGCGCGCGCGCCCGCGCCGCCGCCCAGACGCTGCCCGGCCCTTGCCCCGCCCCCCCTCTGGCGGTGGACTGCGGACAGCGACAGGGACACCCTCCTGGCACAACTCCTGCGGCCCCGCCCACACGCTTCGGACCTTCGCGGAGCAGGAAGGTGCGCTGACAGGGACGCAGGGGCCCCGCTACGCTCGCTCTCGGGGAACTGCGGCCTCCTCCCTCGGCTTTCACTTGAATGTCACACCCGAAACCATGCAACCTCTACAAGAAAACATAGGCAGTATGCTCTTTGACATCAGTCTTAGCAGCCTATTTTCAAGTACCACGTCTGACTGGGCACTGGAAACAAAATACAAAAGGAACAAATGGGATCCTACCTCAAAGTCAAAAAAAAAAATCCTCTGCACCGCAAAGGAAACCATCCACAAAACCAAAACACAACCTAACAACTGGGAGAAGATTCTTGCAAACCGTGTATCGGATAAGGGGTTAATATCCAAAACACAGAAAGAACTCATACATCTCAACAGCAAAAAAAATCAGCAACCCAATGAAAAAGGCGGGCAAAAGATCTGAGCAGTGATTTCTCCAAAGAAGGCATAGGGATGGCCAACAGGCATATGGAAAGGGACTCAACATCATTAGCGATCAGAGAAATGCAAATCACAACTACAAGGAGATGTCACCTTTACTCTGGTCAGAATGGCTCTAATTAACAAGACAAGAGACAAGTGTCAGAGAGGATGTGGAGAGAAGGGAACTCTCCTGCACTGCTGGTGGGAGGGCAGACTGGTGCAGCCACTATGGAAAGCAGGATGGAGTATCCTCAGAAAACTAAGAATACATCTACCTACCATACGTAGGATCCAGCTAGCCCACTGCTGGCTATTCATCCAAAGAACTTGAAAACACCAATGCAGAAAGACACATGCACCCCTAGGTTCACTGCAGCATTATTCACAACAGCCAGAACTTGGAAGCAACCGAGGTGCCCATCAAGGGAAGAATGGATAAAGAAGATGTGGGATGTATACACAATGGAATGCCACTCGGCCCTAAGAAATGATGAGATCCGACCATTTGTGACAACGTGGATGGACCTTGAGGGTATTACGTGAAGTGAAATAAATCAGAGGGAGAAAGTCAAACACCAAACACCGTGTGATCTCGCTCATATGTAGAAGATAAAAACAACGACAAACACACACAGAGCAAAGGAGATTGGACTGGTGGTCACCATAGGGGGAGGGGGGAGGGGAGAGAGCCAAAGGGGTGATGAGGCTCACATGGGAGGTGACGGACTATAATTAGTTTTCGGGTGGTGAACACGATGTAATCTACACAGAAGTCGAAATATATTACAACGTACATCTGAAAGCCATATCATCTTAGAATCCACTGTTACTGCAATAAAATAAAATAAAATAAAATAAAACAAATTAAAATAAAGAAGTGTAGGAGGCTCAAGAGGCTAACAGGCTTTTGAAAAGTTATTCTAGGGATTTTTATGGCTTAGCTCAGGGCGGCAGACACCAGCCTGAGACAGAGCTGTGACACAGCCACTAACTTCAACTCAACTATATTCCGACTGGAGGGAAATCAAAACTACCGTCATCATAATTTATTGAAGGCTTCACTTTGTGCCAGATCCTGTGCCGACTGCTTTGCACCAACTGTCTCATTCAATCCTCACATCCAAAAGGTAGGTTACCGTTATCCTCCCCACTGTAAAGGTGAGGAGGCGGAAGCAGAAAGATGGCAGTCTGCCAGGAATTCACAGAAGGATTCTCTAGGTAATGACATGACCTTTGGACAAGATTTCAAGGTTTAACACATTACAGTGGAGATGCAGATCCCAGTATCACAGAACGTGAAAAACACTGAGTCCTGCCAAATGTATTCAAACACTAATTATGGATCCTCACAATCTCTTGGCCTGTTTTCTCAGATGAGGGAAAACCCAGCGTGAAAAACCGTTGATGAGATGTCTGCAGAGGAGGACTACGTCTGGTCTTTAAAGCCGGGAACTATCCCAGTAGATTCTGAGTCAGTGGGTCCAGAGTAGGCCTTGAGCGTCTCTGTTCTTTTCAAAAGCCCCACAGGCTACACTTCCGCGCCCTTGGAGTTGGGAAGTACAGTCATGCCCTACATCGGGACGTTTCAGTCAACAACGGGGGTCCCATCAGATTAGTCCCATATGGCCTAGGTGTGTAGGAGGCTCTGCCATCCAGGTTTAGGAACTCCGTGGTGTTTGCACAGTCTCGAGATTGCCTGACCATGACACGCTCCTCAGAACTTATCCCCACCGTTAAGCAAAGCATGACTATACTGCCTTGGATTCTCCACGGTCCCAGACCCTGCACTCTTTAGATGACTGCACACGCAGAGGGCACCGTGTCTGAGGCAGAGAGCAGCTGGAATCACAAAAGCTCTCGACAGAGAGTCAAGGAAAGGCGTGCTCTGCTTACACGACTCTCCACTTTTCTCTGGGTCTGAACCATTTCATAGCTAATCTGCTTTTTCGAACCGAGCAGCTTTGCCAAAAAAAAAAAAAAAAGAAAAGGAAAAACAGAAAGGTTACCAACAAACACTAAACAAACCAATATAAACAATACACATTAAATAAGCCTAACCCTACTATGCTACTGAAAAGGCTTTTATTTCCCTGGGATAATTTGGACAGCATTAGATTGTTTTACCAAGAGCAGCCAAGTCCAGGGAGATTATTTCTAATTCCACAGTGCTGCAGATGCGGTCAGTAGCAACTGCAAGCCGGAAAGGAAACTAAGCAAAGTTGGGTGTAATCCATTGAAGTTCACACGTTTCACCAGGGACAGCCTCCAAGCCTTGAATACTTAGGTATGCATTTATCCATTTCTTTAATCAACCACTACTAACGCCTACTAAAGGCCAGACACTGCTCTAAGTACTTTACGGATATGAAATATCCTCTAACCTTTACACTCACCTACGGAGCGTGTATGATAATCAACCCCGTTTTACAGATCAGGAAACTGACACACAGAATGGTACAGTAACTTGCCCAAGTTCACACAGTCCGTAGGGGGCAGAGCCAGGACCCCATTTGACAGAGTCTGGCTCCGGAGGCCACGTTCTGAATCACCACGCTCAGTCTCCAAAAACCTAGAGAAAGCGCCAGCCTCAGTCGAAAAGTTTTGTTTTCCCCACCCTACAGTCCCTACGCGGCCCCAGTCTCCAGGGCATTCTTTCAGCTCCTCTGACAGGCCCTACTCCTCCCTTGCCCTGTCCCAACACTCTCCCGCACAAGTCCTCCTTTTCTTTGAGGCATCTGCTCTCAGCTTCAACATCACTGCCTAAGTCACCAAGTCTAACAGGAAATGCCGTCTTTCTCAACACTCAACACAAAATTGCTTTTACGTATCTCCTAGGTAATTGGTTGCTGCCTGTCTGTCCTTTCCAACCAGGCTGTGAGGGCCACTACGTCAAACAACCTGTCAGTCTTGCTCACCAAGTGTCCAGGCCACTGAACACGCACCGACCAGAGGAAAGGAAGGACTTGTCCCAACGTCAACTCTCCAGACTTTCTGTGGAAGGAGGGAACGAACGGAGCACCCTCCAGCCTCACGCTTTCTTTGCCAGACTTTCAAGTGTGGGGCACATACCTGTGCTCACAACGCTCCCCGGACAGCCCCCACTGCACCCCTAACAGGTAGACTTCTGCACAGTCACGGGCTTTGGAAAGCACTGGCTCTGCACACAACTATTATGTGGCCCTCGACAGGCCACTTCCCCCGAACCGGCCTGAGCTTCAGGGCCACAACAGGCTTCGTGAAAACCCCAACGGAACGTAGCCTCGAAAAGAGGGAGACCTGCACTCCTCAGAACGCCTCGAGACCAGTGTCCTTATCGACTTCGCGTCTGTCCTTCCAAGAAGCCGAGCCCACGGGTGGCGCTTCAGCGCCCGACTCCCGGGCACCGCACGCCCAGGCTGGCCCCGTGCCCGGCACACACCGCCCGTTCCACGAACGCCTGAAGCGCACGAAGAGAGCCCCTCGCTCCCCGCGCCGCACAGCTGTCCCGCGACCTGACGGGCACCTCTGGGCGCACAAGCCTATTCCTCAGGGACACGCTCGCCTCCCACCAGCCCCCACGCCCACGCCCCCCCAGGTACCTCTCTCAGATGGCATCATCTTCGCGGGCGCCCTGGTCGTCCGTGTCCGGCGAGCAGGAAGAGCGGGAGCTGAAGGACGGCCTCCTCAGGCTAGCGGCCGTGGCCGTGGAGGGCCCGGGCTGCCGTGCCCAGCGGGGACACGGAGCGGCGTCCACGGACGCCGGGGGAACGGACGAGCCCGGCCCGGGAGAGAGCAGCACAGCGCGGCCGGACTCCGCCGGGCTCGGCTCTGGGCAGGCAGGCGCGGCTCGCCGACGCCTCCCACGCCTCCCAGGACGGCGGCCCAGCAGCCGCGCGCTCCTCTCCTCGCGCGCGCGCGCGCCCGCGCCGCCGCCCAGACGCTGCCCGGCCCTTGCCCCGCCCCCCCTCTGGCGGTGGACTGCGGACAGCGACAGGGACACCCTCCTGGCACAACTCCTGCGGCCCCGCCCACACGCTTCGGACCTTCGCGGAGCGGGAAGGTGCGCTGACAGGGACGCAGGGGCCCCGCTACGCTCGCTCTCGGGGAACTGCGGCCTCCTCCCTCGGCTTTCACTTGAATGTCACACCCGAAACCATGCAACCTCTACAAGAAAACATAGGCAGTATGCTCTTTGACATCAGTCTTAGCAGCCTATTTTCAAGTACCACGTCTGACTGGGCACTGGAAACAAAATACAAAAGGAACAAATGGGATCCTACCTCAAAGTCAAAAAAAAAATCCTCTGCACCGCAAAGGAAACCATCCACAAAACCAAAACACAACCTAACAACTGGGAGAAGATTCTTGCAAACCGTGTATCGGATAAGGGGTTAATATCCAAAACACAGAAAGAACTCATACATCTCAACAGCAAAAAAAATCAGCAACCCAATGAAAAAGGCGGGCAAAAGATCTGAGCAGTGATTTCTCCAAAGAAGGCATAGGGATGGCCAACAGGCATATGGAAAGGGACTCAACATCATTAGCGATCAGAGAAATGCAAATCACAACTACAAGGAGATGTCACCTTTACTCTGGTCAGAATGGCTCTAATTAACAAGACAAGAGACAAGTGTCAGAGAGGATGTGGAGAGAAGGGAACTCTCCTGCACTGCTGGTGGGAGGGCAGACTGGTGCAGCCACTATGGAAAGCAGGATGGAGTATCCTCAGAAAACTAAGAATACATCTACCTACCATACGTAGGATCCAGCTAGCCCACTGCTGGCTATTCATCCAAAGAACTTGAAAACACCAATGCAGAAAGACACATGCACCCCTAGGTTCACTGCAGCATTATTCACAACAGCCAGAACTTGGAAGCAACCGAGGTGCCCATCAAGGGAAGAATGGATAAAGAAGATGTGGGATGTATACACAATGGAACGCCACTCGGCCCTAAGAAATGATGAGATCCGACCATTTGTGACAACGTGGATGGACCTTGAGGGTATTACGTGAAGTGAAATAAATCAGAGGGAGAAAGTCAAACACCAAACACCGTGTGATCTCGCTCATATGTAGAAGATAAAAACAACGACAAACACACACAGAGCAAAGGAGATTGGACTGGTGGTCACCATAGGGGGAGGGGGGAGGGGAGAGAGCCAAAGGGGTGATGAGGCTCACATGGGAGGTGACGGACTATAATTAGTTTTCGGGTGGTGAACACGATGTAATCTACACAGAAGTCGAAATATATTACAACGTACATCTGAAAGCCATATCATCTTAGAATCCACTGTTACTGCAATAAAATAAAATAAAATAAAATAAAACAAATTAAAATAAAGAAGTGTAGGAGGCTCAAGAGGCTAACAGGCTTTTGAAAAGTTATTCTAGGGATTTTTATGGCTTAGCTCAGGGCGGCAGACACCAGCCTGAGACAGAGCTGTGACACAGCCACTAACTTCAACTCAACTATATTCCGACTGGAGGGAAATCAAAACTACCGTCATCATAATTTATTGAAGGCTTCACTTTGTGCCAGATCCTGTGCCGACTGCTTTGCACCAACTGTCTCATTCAATCCTCACATCCAAAAGGTAGGTTACCGTTATCCTCCCCACTGTAAAGGTGAGGAGGCGGAAGCAGAAAGATGGCAGTCTGCCTGGAATTCACAGAAGGATTCTCTAGGTAATGACATGACCTTTGGACAAGATTTCAAGGTTTAACACATTACAGTGGAGATGCAGATCCCAGTATCACAGAACGTGAAAAACACTGAGTCCTGCCAAATGTATTCAAACACTAATTATGGATCCTCACAATCTCTTGGCCTGTTTTCTCAGATGAGGGAAAACCCAGCGTGAAAAACCGTTGATGAGATGTCTGCAGAGGAGGACTACGTCTGGTCTTTAAAGCCGGGAACTATCCCAGTAGATTCTGAGTCAGTGGGTCCAGAGTAGGCCTTGAGCGTCTCTGTTCTTTTCAAAAGCCCCACAGGCTACACTTCCGCGCCCTTGGAGTTGGGAAGTACAGTCATGCCCTACATCGGGACGTTTCAGTCAACAACGGGGGTCCCATCAGATTAGTCCCATATGGCCTAGGTGTGTAGGAGGCTCTGCCATCCAGGTTTAGGAACTCCGTGGTGTTTGCACAGTCTCGAGATTGCCTGACCATGACACGCTCCTCAGAACTTATCCCCACCCTTAAGCAAAGCATGACTATACTGCCTTGGATTCTCCACGGTCCCAGACCCTGCACTCTTTAGATGACGGCACACGCAGAGGGCACCGTGTCTGAGGCAGAGAGCAGCTGGAATCACAAAAGCTCTCGACAGAGAGTCAAGGAAAGGCGTGCTCTGCTTACACGACTCTCTACTTTTCTCTGGGTCTGAACCATTTCATAGCTAATCTGCTTTTTAGAACCGAGCAGCTTTGCCAAAAAAAAAAAAAAAAGAAAAGGAAAAACAGAAAGGTTACCAACAAACACTAAACAAACCAATATAAACAATACATATTAAATAAGCCTAACCCTACTATGCTACTGAAAAGGCTTTTATTTCCCTGGGATAATTTGGACAGCATTAGATTGTTTTACCAAGAGCAGCCAAGTCCAGGGAGATTATTTCTAATTCCACAGTGCTGCAGATGCGGTCAGTAGCAACTGCAAGCCGGAAAGGAAACTAAGCAAAGTTGGGTGTAATCCATTGAAGTTCACACGTTTCACCAGGGACAGCCTCCAAGCCTTGAATACTTAGGTATGCATTTATCCATTTCTTTAATCAACCACTACTAACGCCTACTAAAGGCCAGACACTGCTCTAAGTACTTTACGGATATGAAATATCCTCTAACCTTTACACTCACCTACGGAGCGTGTATGATAATCAACCCCGTTTTACAGATCAGGAAACTGACACACAGAATGGTACAGTAACTTGCCCAAGTTCACACAGTCTGTAGGGGGCAGAGCCAGGACCCCATTTGACAGAGTCTGGCTCCGGAGGCCACGTTCTGAATCACCACGCTCAGTCTCCAAAAACCTAGAGAAAGCGCCAGCCTCAGTCGAAAAGTTTTGTTTTCCCCACCCTACAGTCCCTACGCGGCCCCAGTCTCCAGGGCATTCTTTCAGCTCCTCTGACAGGCCCTACTCCTCCCTTGCCCTGTCCCAACACTCTCCCGCACAAGTCCTCCTTTTCTTTGAGGCATCTGCTCTCAGCTTCAACATCACTGCCTAAGTCACCAAGTCTAACAGGAAATGCCGTCTTTCTCAACACTCAACACAAAATTGCTTTTACGTATCTCCTAGGTAATTGGTTGCTGCCTGTCTGTCCTTTCCAACCAGGCTGTGAGGGCCACTACGTCAAACAACCTGTCAGTCTTGCTCACCAAGTGTCCAGGCCACTGAACACGCACCGACCAGAGGAAAGGAAGGACTTGTCCCAACGTCAACTCTCCAGACTTTCTGTGGAAGGAGGGAACGAACGGAGCACCCTCCAGCCTCACGCTTTCTTTGCCAGACTTTCAAGTGTGGGGCACATACCTGTGCTCACAACGCTCCCCGGACAGCCCCCACTGCACCCCTAACAGGTAGACTTCTGCACAGTCACGGGCTTTGGAAAGCACTGGCTCTGCACACAACTATTATGTGGCCCTCGACAGGCCACTTCCCCCGAACCGGCCTGAGCTTCAGGGCCACAACAGGCTTCGTGAAAACCCCAACGGAACGTAGCCTCGAAAAGAGGGAGACCTGCACTCCTCAGAACGCCTCGAGACCAGTGTCCTTATCGACTTCGCGCCTGTCCTTCCAAGAAGCCGAGCCCACGGGTGGCGCTTCAGCGCCCGACTCCCGGGCACCGCACGCCCAGGCTGGCCCCGTGCCCGGCACACACCGCCCGTTCCACGAACGCCTGAAGCGCACGAAGAGAGCCCCTCGCTCCCCGCGCCGCACAGCTGTCCCGCGACCTGACGGGCACCTCTGGGCGCACAAGCCTATTCCTCAGGGACACGCTCGCCTCCCACCAGCCCCCACGCCCACGCCCCCCCAGGTACCTCTCTCAGATGGCATCATCTTCGCGGGCGCCCTGGTCGTCCGTGTCCGGCGAGCAGGAAGAGCGGGAGCTGAAGGACGGCCTCCTCAGGCTAGCGGCCGTGGCCGTGGAGGGCCCGGGCTGCCGTGCCCAGCGGGGACACGGAGCGGCGTCCACGGACGCCGGGGGAACGGACGAGCCCGGCCCGGGAGAGAGCAGCACAGCGCGGCCGGACTCCGCCGGGCTCGGCTCTGGGCAGGCAGGCGCGGCTCGCCGACGCCTCCCACGCCTCCCAGGACGGCGGCCCAGCAGCCGCGCGCTCCTCTCCTCGCGCGCGCGCGCGCCCGCGCCGCCGCCCAGACGCTGCCCGGCCCTTGCCCCGCCCCCCCTCTGGCGGTGGACTGCGGACAGCGACAGGGACACCCTCCTGGCACAACTCCTGCGGCCCCGCCCACACGCTTCGGACCTTCGCGGAGCGGGAAGGTGCGCTGACAGGGACGCAGGGGCCCCGCTACGCTCGCTCTCGGGGAACTGCGGCCTCCTCCCTCGGCTTTCACTTGAATGTTACACCCGAAACCATGCAACCTCTACAAGAAAACATAGGCAGTATGCTCTTTGACATCAGTCTTAGCAGCCTATTTTCAAGTACCACGTCTGACTGGGCAATGGAAACAAAATACAAAAGGAACAAATGGGATCCTACCTCAAAGTCAAAAAAAAATCCTCTGCACCGCAAAGGAAACCATCCACAAAACCAAAACACAACCTAACAACTGGGAGAAGATTCTTGCAAACCGTGTATCGGATAAGGGGTTAATATCCAAAACACAGAAAGAACTCATACATCTCAACAGCAAAAAAAATCAGCAACCCAATGAAAAAGGCGGGCAAAAGATCTGAGCAGTGATTTCTCCAAAGAAGGCATAGGGATGGCCAACAGGCATATGGAAAGGGACTCAACATCATTAGCGATCAGAGAAATGCAAATCACAACTACAAGGAGATGTCACCTTTACTCTGGTCAGAATGGCTCTAATTAACAAGACAAGAGACAAGTGTCAGAGAGGATGTGGAGAGAAGGGAACTCTCCTGCACTGCTGGTGGGAGAGCGGACTGGTGCAGCCACTATGGAAAGCAGGATGGAGTATCCTCAGAAAACTAAGAATACATCTACCTACCATACGTAGGATCCAGCTAGCCCACTGCTGGCTATTCATCCAAAGAACTTGAAAACACCAATGCAGAAAGACACATGCACCCCTAGGTTCACTGCAGCATTATTCACAACAGCCAGAACTTGGAAGCAACCTAGGTGCCCATCAAGGGAAGAATGGATAAAGAAGATGTGGGATGTATACACAATGGAACGCCACTCGGCCCTAAGAAATGATGAGATCCGACCATTTGTGACAACGTGGATGGACCTTGAGGGTATTACGTGAAGTGAAATAAATCAGAGGGAGAAAGTCAAACACCAAACACCGTGTGATCTCGCTCATATGTAGAAGATAAAAACAACGACAAACACACACAGAGCAAAGGAGATTGGACTGGTGGTCACCATAGGGGGAGGGGGGAGGGGAGAGAGCCAAAGGGGTGATGAGGCTCACATGGGAGGTGACGGACTATAATTAGTTTTCGGGTGGTGAACACGATGTAATCTACACAGAAGTCGAAATATATTACAACGTACATCTGAAAGCCATATCATCTTAGAATCCACTGTTACTGCAATAAAATAAAATAAAATAAAATAAAACAAAATAAAATAAAGAAGTGTAGGAGGCTCAAGAGGCTAACAGGCTTTTGAAAAGTTATTCTAGGGATTTTTATGGCTTAGCTCAGGGCGGCAGACACCAGCCTGAGACAGAGCTGTGACACAGCCACTAACTTCAACTCAACTATATTCCGACTGGAGGGAAATCAAAACTACCGTCATCATAATTTATTGAAGGCTTCACTTTGTGCCAGATCCTGTGCCGACTGCTTTGCACCAACTGTCTCATTCAATCCTCACATCCAAAAGGTAGGTTACCGTTATCCTCCCCACTGTAAAGGTGAGGAGGCGGAAGCAGAAAGATGGCAGTCTGCCTGGAATTCACAGAAGGATTCTCTAGGTAATGACATGACCTTTGGACAAGATTTCAAGGTTTAACACATTACAGTGGAGATGCAGATCCCAGTATCACAGAACGTGAAAAACACTGAGTCCTGCCAAATGTATTCAAACACTAATTATGGATCCTCACAATCTCTTGGCCTGTTTTCTCAGATGAGGGAAAACCCAGCGTGAAAAACCGTTGATGAGATGTCTGCAGAGGAGGACTACGTCTGGTCTTTAAAGCCGGGAACTATCCCAGTAGATTCTGAGTCAGTGGGTCCAGAGTAGGCCTTGAGCGTCTCTGTTCTTTTCAAAAGCCCCACAGGCTACACTTCCGCGCCCTTGGAGTTGGGAAGTACAGTCATGCCCTACATCGGGACGTTTCAGTCAACAACGGGGGTCCCATCAGATTAGTCCCATATGGCCTAGGTGTGTAGGAGGCTCTGCCATCCAGGTTTAGGAACTCCGTGGTGTTTGCACAGTCTCGAGATTGCCTGACCATGACACGCTCCTCAGAACTTATCCCCACCCTTAAGCAAAGCATGACTATACTGCCTTGGATTCTCCACGGTCCCAGACCCTGCACTCTTTAGATGACTGCACACGCAGAGGGCACCGTGTCTGAGGCAGAGAGCAGCTGGAATCACAAAAGCTCTCGACAGAGAGTCAAGGAAAGGCGTGCTCTGCTTACACGACTCTCTACTTTTCTCTGGGTCTGAACCATTTCATAGCTAATCTGCTTTTTCGAACCGAGCAGCTTTGCCAAAAAAAAAAAAAAAAGAAAAGGAAAAACAGAAAGGTTACCAACAAACACTAAACAAACCAATATAAACAATACATATTAAATAAGCCTAACCCTACTATGCTACTGAAAAGGCTTTTATTTCCCTGGGATAATTTGGACAGCATTAGATTGTTTTACCAAGAGCAGCCAAGTCCAGGGAGATTATTTCTAATTCCACAGTGCTGCAGATGCGGTCAGTAGCAACTGCAAGCCGGAAAGGAAACTAAGCAAAGTTGGGTGTAATCCATTGAAGTTCACACGTTTCACCAGGGACAGCCTCCAAGCCTTGAATACTTAGGTATGCATTTATCCATTTCTTTAATCAACCACTACTAACGCCTACTAAAGGCCAGACACTGCTCTAAGTACTTTACGGATATGAAATATCCTCTAACCTTTACACTCACCTACGGAGCGTGTATGATAATCAACCCCGTTTTACAGATCAGGAAACTGACACACAGAATGGTACAGTAACTTGCCCAAGTTCACACAGTCCGTAGGGGGCAGAGCCAGGACCCCATTTGACAGAGTCTGGCTCCGGAGGCCACGTTCTGAATCACCACGCTCAGTCTCCAAAAACCTAGAGAAAGCGCCAGCCTCAGTCGAAAAGTTTTGTTTTCCCCACCCTACAGTCCCTACGCGGCCCCAGTCTCCAGGGCATTCTTTCAGCTCCTCTGACAGGCCCTACTCCTCCCTTGCCCTGTCCCAACACTCTCCCGCACAAGTCCTCCTTTTCTTTGAGGCATCTGCTCTCAGCTTCAACATCACTGCCTAAGTCACCAAGTCTAACAGGAAATGCCGTCTTTCTCAACACTCAACACAAAATTGCTTTTACGTATCTCCTAGGTAATTGGTTGCTGCCTGTCTGTCCTTTCCAACCAGGCTGTGAGGGCCACTACGTCAAACAACCTGTCAGTCTTGCTCACCAAGTGTCCAGGCCACTGAACACGCACCGACCAGAGGAAAGGAAGGACTTGTCCCAACGTCAACTCTCCAGACTTTCTGTGGAAGGAGGGAACGAACGGAGCACCCTCCAGCCTCACGCTTTCTTTGCCAGACTTTCAAGTGTGGGGCACATACCTGTGCTCACAACGCTCCCCGGACAGCCCCCACTGCACCCCTAACAGGTAGACTTCTGCACAGTCACGGGCTTTGGAAAGCACTGGCTCTGCACACAACTATTATGTGGCCCTCGACAGGCCACTTCCCCCGAACCGGCCTGAGCTTCAGGGCCACAACAGGCTTCGTGAAAACCCCAACGGAACGTAGCCTCGAAAAGAGGGAGACCTGCACTCCTCAGAACGCCTCGAGACCAGTGTCCTTATCGACTTCGCGTCTGTCCTTCCAAGAAGCCGAGCCCACGGGTGGCGCTTCAGCGCCCGACTCCCGGGCACCGCACGCCCAGGCTGGCCCCGTGCCCGGCACACACCGCCCGTTCCACGAACGCCTGAAGCGCACGAAGAGAGCCCCTCGCTCCCCGCGCCGCACAGCTGTCCCGCGACCTGACGGGCACCTCTGGGCGCACAAGCCTATTCCTCAGGGACACGCTCGCCTCCCACCAGCCCCCACGCCCACGCCCCCCCAGGTACCTCTCTCAGATGGCATCATCTTCGCGGGCGCCCTGGTCGTCCGTGTCCGGCGAGCAGGAAGAGCGGGAGCTGAAGGACGGCCTCCTCAGGCTAGCGGCCGTGGCCGTGGAGGGCCCGGGCTGCCGTGCCCAGCGGGGACACGGAGCGGCGTCCACGGACGCCGGGGGAACGGACGAGCCCGGCCCGGGAGAGAGCAGCACAGCGCGGCCGGACTCCGCCGGGCTCGGCTCTGGGCAGGCAGGCGCGGCTCGCCGACGCCTCCCACGCCTCCCAGGACGGCGGCCCAGCAGCCGCGCGCTCCTCTCCTCGCGCGCGCGCGCGCCCGCGCCGCCGCCCAGACGCTGCCCGGCCCTTGCCCCGCCCCCCCTCTGGCGGTGGACTGCGGACAGCGACAGGGACACCCTCCTGGCACAACTCCTGCGGCCCCGCCCACACGCTTCGGACCTTCGCGGAGCGGGAAGGTGCGCTGACAGGGACGCAGGGGCCCCGCTACGCTCGCTCTCGGGGAACTGCGGCCTCCTCCCTCGGCTTTCACTTGAATGTCACACCCGAAACCATGCAACCTCTACAAGAAAACATAGGCAGTATGCTCTTTGACATCAGTCTTAGCAGCCTATTTTCAAGTACCACGTCTGACTGGGCACTGGAAACAAAATACAAAAGGAACAAATGGGATCCTACCTCAAAGTCAAAAAAAAATCCTCTGCACCGCAAAGGAAACCATCCACAAAACCAAAACACAACCTAACAACTGGGAGAAGATTCTTGCAAACCGTGTATCGGATAAGGGGTTAATATCCAAAACACAGAAAGAACTCATACATCTCAACAGCAAAAAAAATCAGCAACCCAATGAAAAAGGCGGGCAAAAGATCTGAGCAGTGATTTCTCCAAAGAAGGCATAGGGATGGCCAACAGGCATATGGAAAGGGACTCAACATCATTAGCGATCAGAGAAATGCAAATCACAACTACAAGGAGATGTCACCTTTACTCTGGTCAGAATGGCTCTAATTAACAAGACAAGAGACAAGTGTCAGAGAGGATGTGGAGAGAAGGGAACTCTCCTGCACTGCTGGTGGGAGGGCAGACTGGTGCAGCCACTATGGAAAGCAGGATGGAGTATCCTCAGAAAACTAAGAATACATCTACCTACCATACGTAGGATCCAGCTAGCCCACTGCTGGCTATTCATCCAAAGAACTTGAAAACACCAATGCAGAAAGACACATGCACCCCTAGGTTCACTGCAGCATTATTCACAACAGCCAGAACTTGGAAGCAACCGAGGTGCCCATCAAGGGAAGAATGGATAAAGAAGATGTGGGATGTATACACAATGGAATGCCACTCGGCCCTAAGAAATGATGAGATCCGACCATTTGTGACAACGTGGATGGACCTTGAGGGTATTACGTGAAGTGAAATAAATCAGAGGGAGAAAGTCAAACACCAAACACCGTGTGATCTCGCTCATATGTAGAAGATAAAAACAACGACAAACACACACAGAGCAAAGGAGATTGGACTGGTGGTCACCATAGGGGGAGGGGGGAGGGGAGAGAGCCAAAGGGGTGATGAGGCTCACATGGGAGGTGACGGACTATAATTAGTTTTCGGGTGGTGAACACGATGTAATCTACACAGAAGTCGAAATATATTACAACGTACATCTGAAAGCCATATCATCTTAGAATCCACTGTTACTGCAATAAAATAAAATAAAATAAAATAAAACAAATTAAAATAAAGAAGTGTAGGAGGCTCAAGAGGCTAACAGGCTTTTGAAAAGTTATTCTAGGGATTTTTATGGCTTAGCTCAGGGCGGCAGACACCAGCCTGAGACAGAGCTGTGACACAGCCACTAACTTCAACTCAACTATATTCCGACTGGAGGGAAATCAAAACTACCGTCATCATAATTTATTGAAGGCTTCACTTTGTGCCAGATCCTGTGCCGACTGCTTTGCACCAACTGTCTCATTCAATCCTCACATCCAAAAGGTAGGTTACCGTTATCCTCCCCACTGTAAAGGTGAGGAGGCGGAAGCAGAAAGATGGCAGTCTGCCAGGAATTCACAGAAGGATTCTCTAGGTAATGACATGACCTTTGGACAAGATTTCAAGGTTTAACACATTACAGTGGAGATGCAGATCCCAGTATCACAGAACGTGAAAAACACTGAGTCCTGCCAAATGTATTCAAACACTAATTATGGATCCTCACAATCTCTTGGCCTGTTTTCTCAGATGAGGGAAAACCCAGCGTGAAAAACCGTTGATGAGATGTCTGCAGAGGAGGACTACGTCTGGTCTTTAAAGCCGGGAACTATCCCAGTAGATTCTGAGTCAGTGGGTCCAGAGTAGGCCTTGAGCGTCTCTGTTCTTTTCAAAAGCCCCACAGGCTACACTTCCGCGCCCTTGGAGTTGGGAAGTACAGTCATGCCCTACATCGGGACGTTTCAGTCAACAACGGGGGTCCCATCAGATTAGTCCCATATGGCCTAGGTGTGTAGGAGGCTCTGCCATCCAGGTTTAGGAACTCCGTGGTGTTTGCACAGTCTCGAGATTGCCTGACCATGACACGCTCCTCAGAACTTATCCCCACCCTTAAGCAAAGCATGACTATACTGCCTTGGATTCTCCACGGTCCCAGACCCTGCACTCTTTAGATGACGGCACACGCAGAGGGCACCGTGTCTGAGGCAGAGAGCAGCTGGAATCACAAAAGCTCTCGACAGAGAGTCAAGGAAAGGCGTGCTCTGCTTACACGACTCTCTACTTTTCTCTGGGTCTGAACCATTTCATAGCTAATCTGCTTTTTCGAACCGAGCAGCTTTGCCAAAAAAAAAAAAAAAAGAAAAGGAAAAACAGAAAGGTTACCAACAAACACTAAACAAACCAATATAAACAATACATATTAAATAAGCCTAACCCTACTATGCTACTGAAAAGGCTTTTATTTCCCTGGGATAATTTGGACAGCATTAGATTGTTTTACCAAGAGCAGCCAAGTCCAGGGAGATTATTTCTAATTCCACAGTGCTGCAGATGCGGTCAGTAGCAACTGCAAGCCGGAAAGGAAACTAAGCAAAGTTGGGTGTAATCCATTGAAGTTCACACGTTTCACCAGGGACAGCCTCCAAGCCTTGAATACTTAGGTATGCATTTATCCATTTCTTTAATCAACCACTACTAACGCCTACTAAAGGCCAGACACTGCTCTAAGTACTTTACGGATATGAAATATCCTCTAACCTTTACACTCACCTACGGAGCGTGTATGATAATCAACCCCGTTTTACAGATCAGGAAACTGACACACAGAATGGTACAGTAACTTGCCCAAGTTCACACAGTCCGTAGGGGGCAGAGCCAGGACCCCATTTGACAGAGTCTGGCTCCGGAGGCCACGTTCTGAATCACCACGCTCAGTCTCCAAAAACCTAGAGAAAGCGCCAGCCTCAGTCGAAAAGTTTTGTTTTCCCCACCCTACAGTCCCTACGCGGCCCCAGTCTCCAGGGCATTCTTTCAGCTCCTCTGACAGGCCCTACTCCTCCCTTGCCCTGTCCCAACACTCTCCCGCACAAGTCCTCCTTTTCTTTGAGGCATCTGCTCTCAGCTTCAACATCACTGCCTAAGTCACCAAGTCTAACAGGAAATGCCGTCTTTCTCAACACTCAACACAAAATTGCTTTTACGTATCTCCTAGGTAATTGGTTGCTGCCTGTCTGTCCTTTCCAACCAGGCTGTGAGGGCCACTACGTCAAACAACCTGTCAGTCTTGCTCACCAAGTGTCCAGGCCACTGAACACGCACCGACCAGAGGAAAGGAAGGACTTGTCCCAACGTCAACTCTCCAGACTTTCTGTGGAAGGAGGGAACGAACGGAGCACCCTCCAGCCTCACGCTTTCTTTGCCAGACTTTCAAGTGTGGGGCACATACCTGTGCTCACAACGCTCCCCGGACAGCCCCCACTGCACCCCTAACAGGTAGACTTCTGCACAGTCACGGGCTTTGGAAAGCACTGGCTCTGCACACAACTATTATGTGGCCCTCGACAGGCCACTTCCCCCGAACCGGCCTGAGCTTCAGGGCCACAACAGGCTTCGTGAAAACCCCAACGGAACGTAGCCTCGAAAAGAGGGAGACCTGCACTCCTCAGAACGCCTCGAGACCAGTGTCCTTATCGACTTCGCGTCTGTCCTTCCAAGAAGCCGAGCCCACGGGTGGCGCTTCAGCGCCCGACTCCCGGGCACCGCACGCCCAGGCTGGCCCCGTGCCCGGCACACACCGCCCGTTCCACGAACGCCTGAAGCGCACGAAGAGAGCCCCTCGCTCCCCGCGCCGCACAGCTGTCCCGCGACCTGACGGGCACCTCTGGGCGCACAAGCCTATTCCTCAGGGACACGCTCGCCTCCCACCAGCCCCCACGCCCACGCCCCCCCAGGTACCTCTCTCAGATGGCATCATCTTCGCAGGCGCCCTGGTCGTCCGTGTCCGGCGAGCAGGAAGAGCGGGAGCTGAAGGACGGCCTCCTCAGGCTAGCGGCCGTGGCCGTGGAGGGCCCGGGCTGCCGTGCCCAGCGGGGACACGGAGCGGCGTCCACGGACGCCGGGGGAACGGACGAGCCCGGCCCGGGAGAGAGCAGCACAGCGCGGCCGGACTCCGCCGGGCTCGGCTCTGGGCAGGCAGGCGCGGCTCGCCGACGCCTCCCACGCCTCCCAGGACGGCGGCCCAGCAGCCGCGCGCTCCTCTCCTCGCGCGCGCGCGCGCCCGCGCCGCCGCCCAGACGCTGCCCGGCCCTTGCCCCGCCCCCCCTCTGGCGGTGGACTGCGGACAGCGACAGGGACACCCTCCTGGCACAACTCCTGCGGCCCCGCCCACACGCTTCGGACCTTCGCGGAGCGGGAAGGTGCGCTGACAGGGACGCAGGGGCCCCGCTACGCTCGCTCTCGGGGAACTGCGGCCTCCTCCCTCGGCTTTCACTTGAATGTCACACCCGAAACCATGCAACCTCTACAAGAAAACATAGGCAGTATGCTCTTTGACATCAGTCTTAGCAGCCTATTTTCAAGTACCACGTCTGACTGGGCACTGGAAACAAAATACAAAAGGAACAAATGGGATCCTACCTCAAAGTCAAAAAAAAATCCTCTGCACCGCAAAGGAAACCATCCACAAAACCAAAACACAACCTAACAACTGGGAGAAGATTCTTGCAAACCGTGTATCGGATAAGGGGTTAATATCCAAAACACAGAAAGAACTCATACATCTCAACAGCAAAAAAAATCAGCAACCCAATGAAAAAGGCGGGCAAAAGATCTGAGCAGTGATTTCTCCAAAGAAGGCATAGGGATGGCCAACAGGCATATGGAAAGGGACTCAACATCATTAGCGATCAGAGAAATGCAAATCACAACTACAAGGAGATGTCACCTTTACTCTGGTCAGAATGGCTCTAATTAACAAGACAAGAGACAAGTGTCAGAGAGGATGTGGAGAGAAGGGAACTCTCCTGCACTGCTGGTGGGAGGGCAGACTGGTGCAGCCACTATGGAAAGCAGGATGGAGTATCCTCAGAAAACTAAGAATACATCTACCTACCATACGTAGGATCCAGCTAGCCCACTGCTGGCTATTCATCCAAAGAACTTGAAAACACCAATGCAGAAAGACACATGCACCCCTAGGTTCACTGCAGCATTATTCACAACAGCCAGAACTTGGAAGCAACCGAGGTGCCCATCAAGGGAAGAATGGATAAAGAAGATGTGGGATGTATACACAATGGAATGCCACTCGGCCCTAAGAAATGATGAGATCCGACCATTTGTGACAACGTGGATGGACCTTGAGGGTATTACGTGAAGTGAAATAAATCAGAGGGAGAAAGTCAAACACCAAACACCGTGTGATCTCGCTCATATGTAGAAGATAAAAACAACGACAAACACACACAGAGCAAAGGAGATTGGACTGGTGGTCACCATAGGGGGAGGGGGGAGGGGAGAGAGCCAAAGGGGTGATGAGGCTCACATGGGAGGTGACGGACTATAATTAGTTTTCGGGTGGTGAACACGATGTAATCTACACAGAAGTCGAAATATATTACAACGTACATCTGAAAGCCATATCATCTTAGAATCCACTGTTACTGCAATAAAATAAAATAAAATAAAATAAAACAAATTAAAATAAAGAAGTGTAGGAGGCTCAAGAGGCTAACAGGCTTTTGAAAAGTTATTCTAGGGATTTTTATGGCTTAGCTCAGGGCGGCAGACACCAGCCTGAGACAGAGCTGTGACACAGCCACTAACTTCAACTCAACTATATTCCGACTGGAGGGAAATCAAAACTACCGTCATCATAATTTATTGAAGGCTTCACTTTGTGCCAGATCCTGTGCCGACTGCTTTGCACCAACTGTCTCATTCAATCCTCACATCCAAAAGGTAGGTTACCGTTATCCTCCCCACTGTAAAGGTGAGGAGGCGGAAGCAGAAAGATGGCAGTCTGCCAGGAATTCACAGAAGGATTCTCTAGGTAATGACATGACCTTTGGACAAGATTTCAAGGTTTAACACATTACAGTGGAGATGCAGATCCCAGTATCACAGAACGTGAAAAACACTGAGTCCTGCCAAATGTATTCAAACACTAATTATGGATCCTCACAATCTCTTGGCCTGTTTTCTCAGATGAGGGAAAACCCAGCGTGAAAAACCGTTGATGAGATGTCTGCAGAGGAGGACTACGTCTGGTCTTTAAAGCCGGGAACTATCCCAGTAGATTCTGAGTCAGTGGGTCCAGAGTAGGCCTTGAGCGTCTCTGTTCTTTTCAAAAGCCCCACAGGCTACACTTCCGCGCCCTTGGAGTTGGGAAGTACAGTCATGCCCTACATCGGGACGTTTCAGTCAACAACGGGGGTCCCATCAGATTAGTCCCATATGGCCTAGGTGTGTAGGAGGCTCTGCCATCCAGGTTTAGGAACTCCGTGGTGTTTGCACAGTCTCGAGATTGCCTGACCATGACACGCTCCTCAGAACTTATCCCCACCCTTAAGCAAAGCATGACTATACTGCCTTGGATTCTCCACGGTCCCAGACCCTGCACTCTTTAGATGACGGCACACGCAGAGGGCACCGTGTCTGAGGCAGAGAGCAGCTGGAATCACAAAAGCTCTCGACAGAGAGTCAAGGAAAGGCGTGCTCTGCTTACACGACTCTCTACTTTTCTCTGGGTCTGAACCATTTCATAGCTAATCTGCTTTTTCGAACCGAGCAGCTTTGCCAAAAAAAAAAAAAAAAGAAAAGGAAAAACAGAAAGGTTACCAACAAACACTAAACAAACCAATATAAACAATACATATTAAATAAGCCTAACCCTACTATGCTACTGAAAAGGCTTTTATTTCCCTGGGATAATTTGGACAGCATTAGATTGTTTTACCAAGAGCAGCCAAGTCCAGGGAGATTATTTCTAATTCCACAGTGCTGCAGATGCGGTCAGTAGCAACTGCAAGCCGGAAAGGAAACTAAGCAAAGTTGGGTGTAATCCATTGAAGTTCACACGTTTCACCAGGGACAGCCTCCAAGCCTTGAATACTTAGGTATGCATTTATCCATTTCTTTAATCAACCACTACTAACGCCTACTAAAGGCCAGACACTGCTCTAAGTACTTTACGGATATGAAATATCCTCTAACCTTTACACTCACCTACGGAGCGTGTATGATAATCAACCCCGTTTTACAGATCAGGAAACTGACACACAGAATGGTACAGTAACTTGCCCAAGTTCACACAGTCCGTAGGGGGCAGAGCCAGGACCCCATTTGACAGAGTCTGGCTCCGGAGGCCACGTTCTGAATCACCACGCTCAGTCTCCAAAAACCTAGAGAAAGCGCCAGCCTCAGTCGAAAAGTTTTGTTTTCCCCACCCTACAGTCCCTACGCGGCCCCAGTCTCCAGGGCATTCTTTCAGCTCCTCTGACAGGCCCTACTCCTCCCTTGCCCTGTCCCAACACTCTCCCGCACAAGTCCTCCTTTTCTTTGAGGCATCTGCTCTCAGCTTCAACATCACTGCCTAAGTCACCAAGTCTAACAGGAAATGCCGTCTTTCTCAACACTCAACACAAAATTGCTTTTACGTATCTCCTAGGTAATTGGTTGCTGCCTGTCTGTCCTTTCCAACCAGGCTGTGAGGGCCACTACGTCAAACAACCTGTCAGTCTTGCTCACCAAGTGTCCAGGCCACTGAACACGCACCGACCAGAGGAAAGGAAGGACTTGTCCCAACGTCAACTCTCCAGACTTTCTGTGGAAGGAGGGAACGAACGGAGCACCCTCCAGCCTCACGCTTTCTTTGCCAGACTTTCAAGTGTGGGGCACATACCTGTGCTCACAACGCTCCCCGGACAGCCCCCACTGCACCCCTAACAGGTAGACTTCTGCACAGTCACGGGCTTTGGAAAGCACTGGCTCTGCACACAACTATTATGTGGCCCTCGACAGGCCACTTCCCCCGAACCGGCCTGAGCTTCAGGGCCACAACAGGCTTCGTGAAAACCCCAACGGAACGTAGCCTCGAAAAGAGGGAGACCTGCACTCCTCAGAACGCCTCGAGACCAGTGTCCTTATCGACTTCGCGTCTGTCCTTCCAAGAAGCCGAGCCCACGGGTGGCGCTTCAGCGCCCGACTCCCGGGCACCGCACGCCCAGGCTGGCCCCGTGCCCGGCACACACCGCCCGTTCCACGAACGCCTGAAGCGCACGAAGAGAGCCCCTCGCTCCCCGCGCCGCACAGCTGTCCCGCGACCTGACGGGCACCTCTGGGCGCACAAGCCTATTCCTCAGGGACACGCTCGCCTCCCACCAGCCCCCACGCCCACGCCCCCCCAGGTACCTCTCTCAGATGGCATCATCTTCGCAGGCGCCCTGGTCGTCCGTGTCCGGCGAGCAGGAAGAGCGGGAGCTGAAGGACGGCCTCCTCAGGCTAGCGGCCGTGGCCGTGGAGGGCCCGGGCTGCCGTGCCCAGCGGGGACACGGAGCGGCGTCCACGGACGCCGGGGGAACGGACGAGCCCGGCCCGGGAGAGAGCAGCACAGCGCGGCCGGACTCCGCCGGGCTCGGCTCTGGGCAGGCAGGCGCGGCTCGCCGACGCCTCCCACGCCTCCCAGGACGGCGGCCCAGCAGCCGCGCGCTCCTCTCCTCGCGCGCGCGCGCGCCCGCGCCGCCGCCCAGACGCTGCCCGGCCCTTGCCCCGCCCCCCCTCTGGCGGTGGACTGCGGACAGCGACAGGGACACCCTCCTGGCACAACTCCTGCGGCCCCGCCCACACGCTTCGGACCTTCGCGGAGCGGGAAGGTGCGCTGACAGGGACGCAGGGGCCCCGCTACGCTCGCTCTCGGGGAACTGCGGCCTCCTCCCTCGGCTTTCACTTGAATGTCACACCCGAAACCATGCAACCTCTACAAGAAAACATAGGCAGTATGCTCTTTGACATCAGTCTTAGCAGCCTATTTTCAAGTACCACGTCTGACTGGGCACTGGAAACAAAATACAAAAGGAACAAATGGGATCCTACCTCAAAGTCAAAAAAAAATCCTCTGCACCGCAAAGGAAACCATCCACAAAACCAAAACACAACCTAACAACTGGGAGAAGATTCTTGCAAACCGTGTATCGGATAAGGGGTTAATATCCAAAACACAGAAAGAACTCATACATCTCAACAGCAAAAAAAATCAGCAACCCAATGAAAAAGGCGGGCAAAAGATCTGAGCAGTGATTTCTCCAAAGAAGGCATAGGGATGGCCAACAGGCATATGGAAAGGGACTCAACATCATTAGCGATCAGAGAAATGCAAATCACAACTACAAGGAGATGTCACCTTTACTCTGGTCAGAATGGCTCTAATTAACAAGACAAGAGACAAGTGTCAGAGAGGATGTGGAGAGAAGGGAACTCTCCTGCACTGCTGGTGGGAGGGCAGACTGGTGCAGCCACTATGGAAAGCAGGATGGAGTATCCTCAGAAAACTAAGAATACATCTACCTACCATACGTAGGATCCAGCTAGCCCACTGCTGGCTATTCATCCAAAGAACTTGAAAACACCAATGCAGAAAGACACATGCACCCCTAGGTTCACTGCAGCATTATTCACAACAGCCAGAACTTGGAAGCAACCGAGGTGCCCATCAAGGGAAGAATGGATAAAGAAGATGTGGGATGTATACACAATGGAATGCCACTCGGCCCTAAGAAATGATGAGATCCGACCATTTGTGACAACGTGGATGGACCTTGAGGGTATTACGTGAAGTGAAATAAATCAGAGGGAGAAAGTCAAACACCAAACACCGTGTGATCTCGCTCATATGTAGAAGATAAAAACAACGACAAACACACACAGAGCAAAGGAGATTGGACTGGTGGTCACCATAGGGGGAGGGGGGAGGGGAGAGAGCCAAAGGGGTGATGAGGCTCACATGGGAGGTGACGGACTATAATTAGTTTTCGGGTGGTGAACACGATGTAATCTACACAGAAGTCGAAATATATTACAACGTACATCTGAAAGCCATATCATCTTAGAATCCACTGTTACTGCAATAAAATAAAATAAAATAAAATAAAACAAATTAAAATAAAGAAGTGTAGGAGGCTCAAGAGGCTAACAGGCTTTTGAAAAGTTATTCTAGGGATTTTTATGGCTTAGCTCAGGGCGGCAGACACCAGCCTGAGACAGAGCTGTGACACAGCCACTAACTTCAACTCAACTATATTCCGACTGGAGGGAAATCAAAACTACCGTCATCATAATTTATTGAAGGCTTCACTTTGTGCCAGATCCTGTGCCGACTGCTTTGCACCAACTGTCTCATTCAATCCTCACATCCAAAAGGTAGGTTACCGTTATCCTCCCCACTGTAAAGGTGAGGAGGCGGAAGCAGAAAGATGGCAGTCTGCCAGGAATTCACAGAAGGATTCTCTAGGTAATGACATGACCTTTGGACAAGATTTCAAGGTTTAACACATTACAGTGGAGATGCAGATCCCAGTATCACAGAACGTGAAAAACACTGAGTCCTGCCAAATGTATTCAAACACTAATTATGGATCCTCACAATCTCTTGGCCTGTTTTCTCAGATGAGGGAAAACCCAGCGTGAAAAACCGTTGATGAGATGTCTGCAGAGGAGGACTACGTCTGGTCTTTAAAGCCGGGAACTATCCCAGTAGATTCTGAGTCAGTGGGTCCAGAGTAGGCCTTGAGCGTCTCTGTTCTTTTCAAAAGCCCCACAGGCTACACTTCCGCGCCCTTGGAGTTGGGAAGTACAGTCATGCCCTACATCGGGACGTTTCAGTCAACAACGGGGGTCCCATCAGATTAGTCCCATATGGCCTAGGTGTGTAGGAGGCTCTGCCATCCAGGTTTAGGAACTCCGTGGTGTTTGCACAGTCTCGAGATTGCCTGACCATGACACGCTCCTCAGAACTTATCCCCACCCTTAAGCAAAGCATGACTATACTGCCTTGGATTCTCCACGGTCCCAGACCCTGCACTCTTTAGATGACGGCACACGCAGAGGGCACCGTGTCTGAGGCAGAGAGCAGCTGGAATCACAAAAGCTCTCGACAGAGAGTCAAGGAAAGGCGTGCTCTGCTTACACGACTCTCTACTTTTCTCTGGGTCTGAACCATTTCATAGCTAATCTGCTTTTTCGAACCGAGCAGCTTTGCCAAAAAAAAAAAAAAAAGAAAAGGAAAAACAGAAAGGTTACCAACAAACACTAAACAAACCAATATAAACAATACATATTAAATAAGCCTAACCCTACTATGCTACTGAAAAGGCTTTTATTTCCCTGGGATAATTTGGACAGCATTAGATTGTTTTACCAAGAGCAGCCAAGTCCAGGGAGATTATTTCTAATTCCACAGTGCTGCAGATGCGGTCAGTAGCAACTGCAAGCCGGAAAGGAAACTAAGCAAAGTTGGGTGTAATCCATTGAAGTTCACACGTTTCACCAGGGACAGCCTCCAAGCCTTGAATACTTAGGTATGCATTTATCCATTTCTTTAATCAACCACTACTAACGCCTACTAAAGGCCAGACACTGCTCTAAGTACTTTACGGATATGAAATATCCTCTAACCTTTACACTCACCTACGGAGCGTGTATGATAATCAACCCCGTTTTACAGATCAGGAAACTGACACACAGAATGGTACAGTAACTTGCCCAAGTTCACACAGTCCGTAGGGGGCAGAGCCAGGACCCCATTTGACAGAGTCTGGCTCCGGAGGCCACGTTCTGAATCACCACGCTCAGTCTCCAAAAACCTAGAGAAAGCGCCAGCCTCAGTCGAAAAGTTTTGTTTTCCCCACCCTACAGTCCCTACGCGGCCCCAGTCTCCAGGGCATTCTTTCAGCTCCTCTGACAGGCCCTACTCCTCCCTTGCCCTGTCCCAACACTCTCCCGCACAAGTCCTCCTTTTCTTTGAGGCATCTGCTCTCAGCTTCAACATCACTGCCTAAGTCACCAAGTCTAACAGGAAATGCCGTCTTTCTCAACACTCAACACAAAATTGCTTTTACGTATCTCCTAGGTAATTGGTTGCTGCCTGTCTGTCCTTTCCAACCAGGCTGTGAGGGCCACTACGTCAAACAACCTGTCAGTCTTGCTCACCAAGTGTCCAGGCCACTGAACACGCACCGACCAGAGGAAAGGAAGGACTTGTCCCAACGTCAACTCTCCAGACTTTCTGTGGAAGGAGGGAACGAACGGAGCACCCTCCAGCCTCACGCTTTCTTTGCCAGACTTTCAAGTGTGGGGCACATACCTGTGCTCACAACGCTCCCCGGACAGCCCCCACTGCACCCCTAACAGGTAGACTTCTGCACAGTCACGGGCTTTGGAAAGCACTGGCTCTGCACACAACTATTATGTGGCCCTCGACAGGCCACTTCCCCCGAACCGGCCTGAGCTTCAGGGCCACAACAGGCTTCGTGAAAACCCCAACGGAACGTAGCCTCGAAAAGAGGGAGACCTGCACTCCTCAGAACGCCTCGAGACCAGTGTCCTTATCGACTTCGCGTCTGTCCTTCCAAGAAGCCGAGCCCACGGGTGGCGCTTCAGCGCCCGACTCCCGGGCACCGCACGCCCAGGCTGGCCCCGTGCCCGGCACACACCGCCCGTTCCACGAACGCCTGAAGCGCACGAAGAGAGCCCCTCGCTCCCCGCGCCGCACAGCTGTCCCGCGACCTGACGGGCACCTCTGGGCGCACAAGCCTATTCCTCAGGGACACGCTCGCCTCCCACCAGCCCCCACGCCCACGCCCCCCCAGGTACCTCTCTCAGATGGCATCATCTTCGCGGGCGCCCTGGTCGTCCGTGTCCGGCGAGCAGGAAGAGCGGGAGCTGAAGGACGGCCTCCTCAGGCTAGCGGCCGTGGCCGTGGAGGGCCCGGGCTGCCGTGCCCAGCGGGGACACGGAGCGGCGTCCACGGACGCCGGGGGAACGGACGAGCCCGGCCCGGGAGAGAGCAGCACAGCGCGGCCGGACTCCGCCGGGCTCGGCTCTGGGCAGGCAGGCGCGGCTCGCCGACGCCTCCCACGCCTCCCAGGACGGCGGCCCAGCAGCTGCGCGCTCCTCTCCTCGCGCGCGCGCGCGCCCGCGCCGCCGCCCAGACGCTGCCCGGCCCTTGCCCCGCCCCCCCTCTGGCGGTGGACTGCGGACAGCGACAGGGACACCCTCCTGGCACAACTCCTGCGGCCCCGCCCACACGCTTCGGACCTTCGCGGAGCGGGAAGGTGCGCTGACAGGGACGCAGGGGCCCCGCTACGCTCGCTCTCGGGGAACTGCGGCCTCCTCCCTCGGCTTTCACTTGAATGTCACACCCGAAACCATGCAACCTCTACAAGAAAACATAGGCAGTATGCTCTTTGACATCAGTCTTAGCAGCCTATTTTCAAGTACCACGTCTGACTGGGCACTGGAAACAAAATACAAAAGGAACAAATGGGATCCTACCTCAAAGTCAAAAAAAAATCCTCTGCACCGCAAAGGAAACCATCCACAAAACCAAAACACAACCTAACAACTGGGAGAAGATTCTTGCAAACCGTGTATCGGATAAGGGGTTAATATCCAAAACACAGAAAGAACTCATACATCTCAACAGCAAAAAAAATCAGCAACCCAATGAAAAAGGCGGGCAAAAGATCTGAGCAGTGATTTCTCCAAAGAAGGCATAGGGATGGCCAACAGGCATATGGAAAGGGACTCAACATCATTAGCGATCAGAGAAATGCAAATCACAACTACAAGGAGATGTCACCTTTACTCTGGTCAGAATGGCTCTAATTAACAAGACAAGAGACAAGTGTCAGAGAGGATGTGGAGAGAAGGGAACTCTCCTGCACTGCTGGTGGGAGGGCAGACTGGTGCAGCCACTATGGAAAGCAGGATGGAGTATCCTCAGAAAACTAAGAATACATCTACCTACCATACGTAGGATCCAGCTAGCCCACTGCTGGCTATTCATCCAAAGAACTTGAAAACACCAATGCAGAAAGACACATGCACCCCTAGGTTCACTGCAGCATTATTCACAACAGCCAGAACTTGGAAGCAACCTAGGTGCCCATCAAGGGAAGAATGGATAAAGAAGATGTGGGATGTATACACAATGGAATGCCACTCGGCCCTAAGAAATGATGAGATCCGACCATTTGTGACAACGTGGATGGACCTTGAGGGTATTACGTGAAGTGAAATAAATCAGAGGGAGAAAGTCAAACACCAAACACCGTGTGATCTCGCTCATATGTAGAAGATAAAAACAACGACAAACACACACAGAGCAAAGGAGATTGGACTGGTGGTCACCATAGGGGGAGGGGGGAGGGGAGAGAGCCAAAGGGGTGATGAGGCTCACATGGGAGGTGACGGACTATAATTAGTTTTCGGGTGGTGAACACGATGTAATCTACACAGAAGTCGAAATATATTACAACGTACATCTGAAAGCCATATCATCTTAGAATCCACTGTTACTGCAATAAAATAAAATAAAATAAAATAAAACAAATTAAAATAAAGAAGTGTAGGAGGCTCAAGAGGCTAACAGGCTTTTGAAAAGTTATTCTAGGGATTTTTATGGCTTAGCTCAGGGCGGCAGACACCAGCCTGAGACAGAGCTGTGACACAGCCACTAACTTCAACTCAACTATATTCCGACTGGAGGGAAATCAAAACTACCGTCATCATAATTTATTGAAGGCTTCACTTTGTGCCAGATCCTGTGCCGACTGCTTTGCACCAACTGTCTCATTCAATCCTCACATCCAAAAGGTAGGTTACCGTTATCCTCCCCACTGTAAAGGTGAGGAGGCGGAAGCAGAAAGATGGCAGTCTGCCAGGAATTCACAGAAGGATTCTCTAGGTAATGACATGACCTTTGGACAAGATTTCAAGGTTTAACACATTACAGTGGAGATGCAGATCCCAGTATCACAGAACGTGAAAAACACTGAGTCCTGCCAAATGTATTCAAACACTAATTATGGATCCTCACAATCTCTTGGCCTGTTTTCTCAGATGAGGGAAAACCCAGCGTGAAAAACCGTTGATGAGATGTCTGCAGAGGAGGACTACGTCTGGTCTTTAAAGCCGGGAACTATCCCAGTAGATTCTGAGTCAGTGGGTCCAGAGTAGGCCTTGAGCGTCTCTGTTCTTTTCAAAAGCCCCACAGGCTACACTTCCGCGCCCTTGGAGTTGGGAAGTACAGTCATGCCCTACATCGGGACGTTTCAGTCAACAACGGGGGTCCCATCAGATTAGTCCCATATGGCCTAGGTGTGTAGGAGGCTCTGCCATCCAGGTTTAGGAACTCCGTGGTGTTTGCACAGTCTCGAGATTGCCTGACCATGACACGCTCCTCAGAACTTATCCCCACCCTTAAGCAAAGCATGACTATACTGCCTTGGATTCTCCACGGTCCCAGACCCTGCACTCTTTAGATGACTGCACACGCAGAGGGCACCGTGTCTGAGGCAGAGAGCAGCTGGAATCACAAAAGCTCTCGACAGAGAGTCAAGGAAAGGCGTGCTCTGCTTACACGACTCTCTACTTTTCTCTGGGTCTGAACCATTTCATAGCTAATCTGCTTTTTCGAACCGAGCAGCTTTGCCAAAAAAAAAAAAAAAAGAAAAGGAAAAACAGAAAGGTTACCAACAAACACTAAACAAACCAATATAAACAATACACATTAAATAAGCCTAACCCTACTATGCTACTGAAAAGGCTTTTATTTCCCTGGGATAATTTGGACAGCATTAGATTGTTTTACCAAGAGCAGCCAAGTCCAGGGAGATTATTTCTAATTCCACAGTGCTGCAGATGCGGTCAGTAGCAACTGCAAGCCGGAAAGGAAACTAAGCAAAGTTGGGTGTAATCCATTGAAGTTCACACGTTTCACCAGGGACAGCCTCCAAGCCTTGAATACTTAGGTATGCATTTATCCATTTCTTTAATCAACCACTACTAACGCCTACTAAAGGCCAGACACTGCTCTAAGTACTTTACGGATATGAAATATCCTCTAACCTTTACACTCACCTACGGAGCGTGTATGATAATCAACCCCGTTTTACAGATCAGGAAACTGACACACAGAATGGTACAGTAACTTGCCCAAGTTCACACAGTCCGTAGGTGGCAGAGCCAGGACCCCATTTGACAGAGTCTGGCTCCGGAGGCCACGTTCTGAATCACCACGCTCAGTCTCCAAAAACCTAGAGAAAGCGCCAGCCTCAGTCGAAAAGTTTTGTTTTCCCCACCCTACAGTCCCTACGCGGCCCCAGTCTCCAGGGCATTCTTTCAGCTCCTCTGACAGGCCCTACTCCTCCCTTGCCCTGTCCCAACACTCTCCCGCACAAGTCCTCCTTTTCTTTGAGGCATCTGCTCTCAGCTTCAACATCACTGCCTAAGTCACCAAGTCTAACAGGAAATGCCGTCTTTCTCAACACTCAACACAAAATTGCTTTTACGTATCTCCTAGGTAATTGGTTGCTGCCTGTCTGTCCTTTCCAACCAGGCTGTGAGGGCCACTACGTCAAACAACCTGTCAGTCTTGCTCACCAAGTGTCCAGGCCACTGAACACGCACCGACCAGAGGAAAGGAAGGACTTGTCCCAACGTCAACTCTCCAGACTTTCTGTGGAAGGAGGGAACGAACGGAGCACCCTCCAGCCTCACGCTTTCTTTGCCAGACTTTCAAGTGTGGGGCACATACCTGTGCTCACAACGCTCCCCGGACAGCCCCCACTGCACCCCTAACAGGTAGACTTCTGCACAGTCACGGGCTTTGGAAAGCACTGGCTCTGCACACAACTATTATGTGGCCCTCGACAGGCCACTTCCCCCGAACCGGCCTGAGCTTCAGGGCCACAACAGGCTTCGTGAAAACCCCAACGGAACGTAGCCTCGAAAAGAGGGAGACCTGCACTCCTCAGAACGCCTCGAGACCAGTGTCCTTATCGACTTCGCGTCTGTCCTTCCAAGAAGCCGAGCCCACGGGTGGCGCTTCAGCGCCCGACTCCCGGGCACCGCACGCCCAGGCTGGCCCCGTGCCCGGCACACACCGCCCGTTCCACGAACGCCTGAAGCGCACGAAGAGAGCCCCTCGCTCCCCGCGCCGCACAGCTGTCCCGCGACCTGACGGGCACCTCTGGGCGCACAAGCCTATTCCTCAGGGACACGCTCGCCTCCCACCAGCCCCCACGCCCACGCCCCCCCAGGTACCTCTCTCAGATGGCATCATCTTCGCGGGCGCCCTGGTCGTCCGTGTCCGGCGAGCAGGAAGAGCGGGAGCTGAAGGACGGCCTCCTCAGGCTAGCGGCCGTGGCCGTGGAGGGCCCGGGCTGCCGTGCCCAGCGGGGACACGGAGCGGCGTCCACGGACGCCGGGGGAACGGACGAGCCCGGCCCGGGAGAGAGCAGCACAGCGCGGCCGGACTCCGCCGGGCTCGGCTCTGGGCAGGCAGGCGCGGCTCGCCGACGCCTCCCACGCCTCCCAGGACGGCGGCCCAGCAGCCGCGCGCTCCTCTCCTCGCGCGCGCGCGCGCCCGCGCCGCCGCCCAGACGCTGCCCGGCCCTTGCCCCGCCCCCCCTCTGGCGGTGGACTGCGGACAGCGACAGGGACACCCTCCTGGCACAACTCCTGCGGCCCCGCCCACACGCTTCGGACCTTCGCGGAGCGGGAAGGTGCGCTGACAGGGACGCAGGGGCCCCGCTACGCTCGCTCTCGGGGAACTGCGGCCTCCTCCCTCGGCTTTCACTTGAATGTCACACCCGAAACCATGCAACCTCTACAAGAAAACATAGGCAGTATGCTCTTTGACATCAGTCTTAGCAGCCTATTTTCAAGTACCACGTCTGACTGGGCACTGGAAACAAAATACAAAAGGAACAAATGGGATCCTACCTCAAAGTCAAAAAAAAAAATCCTCTGCACCGCAAAGGAAACCATCCACAAAACCAAAACACAACCTAACAACTGGGAGAAGATTCTTGCAAACCGTGTATCGGATAAGGGGTTAATATCCAAAACACAGAAAGAACTCATACATCTCAACAGCAAAAAAAATCAGCAACCCAATGAAAAAGGCGGGCAAAAGATCTGAGCAGTGATTTCTCCAAAGAAGGCATAGGGATGGCCAACAGGCATATGGAAAGGGACTCAACATCATTAGCGATCAGAGAAATGCAAATCACAACTACAAGGAGATGTCACCTTTACTCTGGTCAGAATGGCTCTAATTAACAAGACAAGAGACAAGTGTCAGAGAGGATGTGGAGAGAAGGGAACTCTCCTGCACTGCTGGTGGGAGGGCAGACTGGTGCAGCCACTATGGAAAGCAGGATGGAGTATCCTCAGAAAACTAAGAATACATCTACCTACCATACGTAGGATCCAGCTAGCCCACTGCTGGCTATTCATCCAAAGAACTTGAAAACACCAATGCAGAAAGACACATGCACCCCTAGGTTCACTGCAGCATTATTCACAACAGCCAGAACTTGGAAGCAACCGAGGTGCCCATCAAGGGAAGAATGGATAAAGAAGATGTGGGATGTATACACAATGGAATGCCACTCGGCCCTAAGAAATGATGAGATCCGACCATTTGTGACAACGTGGATGGACCTTGAGGGTATTACGTGAAGTGAAATAAATCAGAGGGAGAAAGTCAAACACCAAACACCGTGTGATCTCGCTCATATGTAGAAGATAAAAACAACGACAAACACACACAGAGCAAAGGAGATTGGACTGGTGGTCACCATAGGGGGAGGGGGGAGGGGAGAGAGCCAAAGGGGTGATGAGGCTCACATGGGAGGTGACGGACTATAATTAGTTTTCGGGTGGTGAACACGATGTAATCTACACAGAAGTCGAAATATATTACAACGTACATCTGAAAGCCATATCATCTTAGAATCCACTGTTACTGCAATAAAATAAAATAAAATAAAATAAAACAAATTAAAATAAAGAAGTGTAGGAGGCTCAAGAGGCTAACAGGCTTTTGAAAAGTTATTCTAGGGATTTTTATGGCTTAGCTCAGGGCGGCAGACACCAGCCTGAGACAGAGCTGTGACACAGCCACTAACTTCAACTCAACTATATTCCGACTGGAGGGAAATCAAAACTACCGTCATCATAATTTATTGAAGGCTTCACTTTGTGCCAGATCCTGTGCCGACTGCTTTGCACCAACTGTCTCATTCAATCCTCACATCCAAAAGGTAGGTTACCGTTATCCTCCCCACTGTAAAGGTGAGGAGGCGGAAGCAGAAAGATGGCAGTCTGCCAGGAATTCACAGAAGGATTCTCTAGGTAATGACATGACCTTTGGACAAGATTTCAAGGTTTAACACATTACAGTGGAGATGCAGATCCCAGTATCACAGAACGTGAAAAACACTGAGTCCTGCCAAATGTATTCAAACACTAATTATGGATCCTCACAATCTCTTGGCCTGTTTTCTCAGATGAGGGAAAACCCAGCGTGAAAAACCGTTGATGAGATGTCTGCAGAGGAGGACTACGTCTGGTCTTTAAAGCCGGGAACTATCCCAGTAGATTCTGAGTCAGTGGGTCCAGAGTAGGCCTTGAGCGTCTCTGTTCTTTTCAAAAGCCCCACAGGCTACACTTCCGCGCCCTTGGAGTTGGGAAGTACAGTCATGCCCTACATCGGGACGTTTCAGTCAACAACGGGGGTCCCATCAGATTAGTCCCATATGGCCTAGGTGTGTAGGAGGCTCTGCCATCCAGGTTTAGGAACTCCGTGGTGTTTGCACAGTCTCGAGATTGCCTGACCATGACACGCTCCTCAGAACTTATCCCCACCGTTAAGCAAAGCATGACTATACTGCCTTGGATTCTCCACGGTCCCAGACCCTGCACTCTTTAGATGACTGCACACGCAGAGGGCACCGTGTCTGAGGCAGAGAGCAGCTGGAATCACAAAAGCTCTCGACAGAGAGTCAAGGAAAGGCGTGCTCTGCTTACACGACTCTCTACTTTTCTCTGGGTCTGAACCATTTCATAGCTAATCTGCTTTTTCGAACCGAGCAGCTTTGCCAAAAAAAAAAAAAAAAGAAAAGGAAAAACAGAAAGGTTACCAACAAACACTAAACAAACCAATATAAACAATACACATTAAATAAGCCTAACCCTACTATGCTACTGAAAAGGCTTTTATTTCCCTGGGATAATTTGGACAGCATTAGATTGTTTTACCAAGAGCAGCCAAGTCCAGGGAGATTATTTCTAATTCCACAGTGCTGCAGATGCGGTCAGTAGCAACTGCAAGCCGGAAAGGAAACTAAGCAAAGTTGGGTGTAATCCATTGAAGTTCACACGTTTCACCAGGGACAGCCTCCAAGCCTTGAATACTTAGGTATGCATTTATCCATTTCTTTAATCAACCACTACTAACGCCTACTAAAGGCCAGACACTGCTCTAAGTACTTTACGGATATGAAATATCCTCTAACCTTTACACTCACCTACGGAGCGTGTATGATAATCAACCCCGTTTTACAGATCAGGAAACTGACACACAGAATGGTACAGTAACTTGCCCAAGTTCACACAGTCCGTAGGTGGCAGAGCCAGGACCCCATTTGACAGAGTCTGGCTCCGGAGGTCACGTTCTGAATCACCACGCTCAGTCTCCAAAAACCTAGAGAAAGCGCCAGCCTCAGTCGAAAAGTTTTGTTTTCCCCACCCTACAGTCCCTACGCGGCCCCAGTCTCCAGGGCATTCTTTCAGCTCCTCTGACAGGCCCTACTCCTCCCTTGCCCTGTCCCAACACTCTCCCGCACAAGTCCTCCTTTTCTTTGAGGCATCTGCTCTCAGCTTCAACATCACTGCCTAAGTCACCAAGTCTAACAGGAAATGCCGTCTTTCTCAACACTCAACACAAAATTGCTTTTACGTATCTCCTAGGTAATTGGTTGCTGCCTGTCTGTCCTTTCCAACCAGGCTGTGAGGGCCACTACGTCAAACAACCTGTCAGTCTTGCTCACCAAGTGTCCAGGCCACTGAACACGCACCGACCAGAGGAAAGGAAGGACTTGTCCCAACGTCAACTCTCCAGACTTTCTGTGGAAGGAGGGAACGAACGGAGCACCCTCCAGCCTCACGCTTTCTTTGCCAGACTTTCAAGTGTGGGGCACATACCTGTGCTCACAACGCTCCCCGGACAGCCCCCACTGCACCCCTAACAGGTAGACTTCTGCACAGTCACGGGCTTTGGAAAGCACTGGCTCTGCACACAACTATTATGTGGCCCTCGACAGGCCACTTCCCCCGAACCGGCCTGAGCTTCAGGGCCACAACAGGCTTCGTGAAAACCCCAACGGAACGTAGCCTCGAAAAGAGGGAGACCTGCACTCCTCAGAACGCCTCGAGACCAGTGTCCTTATCGACTTCGCGTCTGTCCTTCCAAGAAGCCGAGCCCACGGGTGGCGCTTCAGCGCCCGACTCCCGGGCACCGCACGCCCAGGCTGGCCCCGTGCCCGGCACACACCGCCCGTTCCACGAACGCCTGAAGCGCACGAAGAGAGCCCCTCGCTCCCCGCGCCGCACAGCTGTCCCGCGACCTGACGGGCACCTCTGGGCGCACAAGCCTATTCCTCAGGGACACGCTCGCCTCCCACCAGCCCCCACGCCCACGCCCCCCCAGGTACCTCTCTCAGATGGCATCATCTTCGCGGGCGCCCTGGTCGTCCGTGTCCGGCGAGCAGGAAGAGCGGGAGCTGAAGGACGGCCTCCTCAGGCTAGCGGCCGTGGCCGTGGAGGGCCCGGGCTGCCGTGCCCAGCGGGGACACGGAGCGGCGTCCACGGACGCCGGGGGAACGGACGAGCCCGGCCCGGGAGAGAGCAGCACAGCGCGGCCGGACTCCGCCGGGCTCGGCTCTGGGCAGGCAGGCGCGGCTCGCCGACGCCTCCCACGCCTCCCAGGACGGCGGCCCAGCAGCCGCGCGCTCCTCTCCTCGCGCGCGCGCGCGCGCCCGCGCCGCCGCCCAGACGCTGCCCGGCCCTTGCCCCGCCCCCCCTCTGGCGGTGGACTGCGGACAGCGACAGGGACACCCTCCTGGCACAACTCCTGCGGCCCCGCCCACACGCTTCGGACCTTCGCGGAGCGGGAAGGTGCGCTGACAGGGACGCAGGGGCCCCGCTACGCTCGCTCTCGGGGAACTGCGGCCTCCTCCCTCGGCTTTCACTTGAATGTCACACCCGAAACCATGCAACCTCTACAAGAAAACATAGGCAGTATGCTCTTTGACATCAGTCTTAGCAGCCTATTTTCAAGTACCACGTCTGACTGGGCACTGGAAACAAAATACAAAAGGAACAAATGGGATCCTACCTCAAAGTCAAAAAAAAATCCTCTGCACCGCAAAGGAAACCATCCACAAAACCAAAACACAACCTAACAACTGGGAGAAGATTCTTGCAAACCGTGTATCGGATAAGGGGTTAATATCCAAAACACAGAAAGAACTCATACATCTCAACAGCAAAAAAAATCAGCAACCCAATGAAAAAGGCGGGCAAAAGATCTGAGCAGTGATTTCTCCAAAGAAGGCATAGGGATGGCCAACAGGCATATGGAAAGGGACTCAACATCATTAGCGATCAGAGAAATGCAAATCACAACTACAAGGAGATGTCACCTTTACTCTGGTCAGAATGGCTCTAATTAACAAGACAAGAGACAAGTGTCAGAGAGGATGTGGAGAGAAGGGAACTCTCCTGCACTGCTGGTGGGAGGGCAGACTGGTGCAGCCACTATGGAAAGCAGGATGGAGTATCCTCAGAAAACTAAGAATACATCTACCTACCATACGTAGGATCCAGCTAGCCCACTGCTGGCTATTCATCCAAAGAACTTGAAAACACCAATGCAGAAAGACACATGCACCCCTAGGTTCACTGCAGCATTATTCACAACAGCCAGAACTTGGAAGCAACCTAGGTGCCCATCAAGGGAAGAATGGATAAAGAAGATGTGGGATGTATACACAATGGAATGCCACTCGGCCCTAAGAAATGATGAGATCCGACCATTTGTGACAACGTGGATGGACCTTGAGGGTATTACGTGAAGTGAAATAAATCAGAGGGAGAAAGTCAAACACCAAACACCGTGTGATCTCGCTCATATGTAGAAGATAAAAACAACGACAAACACACACAGAGCAAAGGAGATTGGACTGGTGGTCACCATAGGGGGAGGGGGGAGGGGAGAGAGCCAAAGGGGTGATGAGGCTCACATGGGAGGTGACGGACTATAATTAGTTTTCGGGTGGTGAACACGATGTAATCTACACAGAAGTCGAAATATATTACAACGTACATCTGAAAGCCATATCATCTTAGAATCCACTGTTACTGCAATAAAATAAAATAAAATAAAATAAAACAAATTAAAATAAAGAAGTGTAGGAGGCTCAAGAGGCTAACAGGCTTTTGAAAAGTTATTCTAGGGATTTTTATGGCTTAGCTCAGGGCGGCAGACACCAGCCTGAGACAGAGCTGTGACACAGCCACTAACTTCAACTCAACTATATTCCGACTGGAGGGAAATCAAAACTACCGTCATCATAATTTATTGAAGGCTTCACTTTGTGCCAGATCCTGTGCCGACTGCTTTGCACCAACTGTCTCATTCAATCCTCACATCCAAAAGGTAGGTTACCGTTATCCTCCCCACTGTAAAGGTGAGGAGGCGGAAGCAGAAAGATGGCAGTCTGCCAGGAATTCACAGAAGGATTCTCTAGGTAATGACATGACCTTTGGACAAGATTTCAAGGTTTAACACATTACAGTGGAGATGCAGATCCCAGTATCACAGAACGTGAAAAACACTGAGTCCTGCCAAATGTATTCAAACACTAATTATGGATCCTCACAATCTCTTGGCCTGTTTTCTCAGATGAGGGAAAACCCAGCGTGAAAAACCGTTGATGAGATGTCTGCAGAGGAGGACTACGTCTGGTCTTTAAAGCCGGGAACTATCCCAGTAGATTCTGAGTCAGTGGGTCCAGAGTAGGCCTTGAGCGTCTCTGTTCTTTTCAAAAGCCCCACAGGCTACACTTCCGCGCCCTTGGAGTTGGGAAGTACAGTCATGCCCTACATCGGGACGTTTCAGTCAACAACGGGGGTCCCATCAGATTAGTCCCATATGGCCTAGGTGTGTAGGAGGCTCTGCCATCCAGGTTTAGGAACTCCGTGGTGTTTGCACAGTCTCGAGATTGCCTGACCATGACACGCTCCTCAGAACTTATCCCCACCCTTAAGCAAAGCATGACTATACTGCCTTGGATTCTCCACGGTCCCAGACCCTGCACTCTTTAGATGACTGCACACGCAGAGGGCACCGTGTCTGAGGCAGAGAGCAGCTGGAATCACAAAAGCTCTCGACAGAGAGTCAAGGAAAGGCGTGCTCTGCTTACACGACTCTCTACTTTTCTCTGGGTCTGAACCATTTCATAGCTAATCTGCTTTTTCGAACCGAGCAGCTTTGCCAAAAAAAAAAAAAAAAGAAAAGGAAAAACAGAAAGGTTACCAACAAACACTAAACAAACCAATATAAACAATACACATTAAATAAGCCTAACCCTACTATGCTACTGAAAAGGCTTTTATTTCCCTGGGATAATTTGGACAGCATTAGATTGTTTTACCAAGAGCAGCCAAGTCCAGGGAGATTATTTCTAATTCCACAGTGCTGCAGATGCGGTCAGTAGCAACTGCAAGCCGGAAAGGAAACTAAGCAAAGTTGGGTGTAATCCATTGAAGTTCACACGTTTCACCAGGGACAGCCTCCAAGCCTTGAATACTTAGGTATGCATTTATCCATTTCTTTAATCAACCACTACTAACGCCTACTAAAGGCCAGACACTGCTCTAAGTACTTTACGGATATGAAATATCCTCTAACCTTTACACTCACCTACGGAGCGTGTATGATAATCAACCCCGTTTTACAGATCAGGAAACTGACACACAGAATGGTACAGTAACTTGCCCAAGTTCACACAGTCCGTAGGTGGCAGAGCCAGGACCCCATTTGACAGAGTCTGGCTCCGGAGGCCACGTTCTGAATCACCACGCTCAGTCTCCAAAAACCTAGAGAAAGCGCCAGCCTCAGTCGAAAAGTTTTGTTTTCCCCACCCTACAGTCCCTACGCGGCCCCAGTCTCCAGGGCATTCTTTCAGCTCCTCTGACAGGCCCTACTCCTCCCTTGCCCTGTCCCAACACTCTCCCGCACAAGTCCTCCTTTTCTTTGAGGCATCTGCTCTCAGCTTCAACATCACTGCCTAAGTCACCAAGTCTAACAGGAAATGCCGTCTTTCTCAACACTCAACACAAAATTGCTTTTACGTATCTCCTAGGTAATTGGTTGCTGCCTGTCTGTCCTTTCCAACCAGGCTGTGAGGGCCACTACGTCAAACAACCTGTCAGTCTTGCTCACCAAGTGTCCAGGCCACTGAACACGCACCGACCAGAGGAAAGGAAGGACTTGTCCCAACGTCAACTCTCCAGACTTTCTGTGGAAGGAGGGAACGAACGGAGCACCCTCCAGCCTCACGCTTTCTTTGCCAGACTTTCAAGTGTGGGGCACATACCTGTGCTCACAACGCTCCCCGGACAGCCCCCACTGCACCCCTAACAGGTAGACTTCTGCACAGTCACGGGCTTTGGAAAGCACTGGCTCTGCACACAACTATTATGTGGCCCTCGACAGGCCACTTCCCCCGAACCGGCCTGAGCTTCAGGGCCACAACAGGCTTCGTGAAAACCCCAACGGAACGTAGCCTCGAAAAGAGGGAGACCTGCACTCCTCAGAACGCCTCGAGACCAGTGTCCTTATCGACTTCGCGTCTGTCCTTCCAAGAAGCCGAGCCCACGGGTGGCGCTTCAGCGCCCGACTCCCGGGCACCGCACGCCCAGGCTGGCCCCGTGCCCGGCACACACCGCCCGTTCCACGAACGCCTGAAGCGCACGAAGAGAGCCCCTCGCTCCCCGCGCCGCACAGCTGTCCCGCGACCTGACGGGCACCTCTGGGCGCACAAGCCTATTCCTCAGGGACACGCTCGCCTCCCACCAGCCCCCACGCCCACGCCCCCCCAGGTACCTCTCTCAGATGGCATCATCTTCGCGGGCGCCCTGGTCGTCCGTGTCCGGCGAGCAGGAAGAGCGGGAGCTGAAGGACGGCCTCCTCAGGCTAGCGGCCGTGGCCGTGGAGGGCCCGGGCTGCCGTGCCCAGCGGGGACACGGAGCGGCGTCCACGGACGCCGGGGGAACGGACGAGCCCGGCCCGGGAGAGAGCAGCACAGCGCGGCCGGACTCCGCCGGGCTCGGCTCTGGGCAGGCAGGCGCGGCTCGCCGACGCCTCCCACGCCTCCCAGGACGGCGGCCCAGCAGCCGCGCGCTCCTCTCCTCGCGCGCGCGCGCGCCCGCGCCGCCGCCCAGACGCTGCCCGGCCCTTGCCCCGCCCCCCCTCTGGCGGTGGACTGCGGACAGCGACAGGGACACCCTCCTGGCACAACTCCTGCGGCCCCGCCCACACGCTTCGGACCTTCGCGGAGCGGGAAGGTGCGCTGACAGGGACGCAGGGGCCCCGCTACGCTCGCTCTCGGGGAACTGCGGCCTCCTCCCTCGGCTTTCACTTGAATGTCACACCCGAAACCATGCAACCTCTACAAGAAAACATAGGCAGTATGCTCTTTGACATCAGTCTTAGCAGCCTATTTTCAAGTACCACGTCTGACTGGGCACTGGAAACAAAATACAAAAGGAACAAATGGGATCCTACCTCAAAGTCAAAAAAAAAAATCCTCTGCACCGCAAAGGAAACCATCCACAAAACCAAAACACAACCTAACAACTGGGAGAAGATTCTTGCAAACCGTGTATCGGATAAGGGGTTAATATCCAAAACACAGAAAGAACTCATACATCTCAACAGCAAAAAAAATCAGCAACCCAATGAAAAAGGCGGGCAAAAGATCTGAGCAGTGATTTCTCCAAAGAAGGCATAGGGATGGCCAACAGGCATATGGAAAGGGACTCAACATCATTAGCGATCAGAGAAATGCAAATCACAACTACAAGGAGATGTCACCTTTACTCTGGTCAGAATGGCTCTAATTAACAAGACAAGAGACAAGTGTCAGAGAGGATGTGGAGAGAAGGGAACTCTCCTGCACTGCTGGTGGGAGGGCAGACTGGTGCAGCCACTATGGAAAGCAGGATGGAGTATCCTCAGAAAACTAAGAATACATCTACCTACCATACGTAGGATCCAGCTAGCCCACTGCTGGCTATTCATCCAAAGAACTTGAAAACACCAATGCAGAAAGACACATGCACCCCTAGGTTCACTGCAGCATTATTCACAACAGCCAGAACTTGGAAGCAACCGAGGTGCCCATCAAGGGAAGAATGGATAAAGAAGATGTGGGATGTATACACAATGGAATGCCACTCGGCCCTAAGAAATGATGAGATCCGACCATTTGTGACAACGTGGATGGACCTTGAGGGTATTACGTGAAGTGAAATAAATCAGAGGGAGAAAGTCAAACACCAAACACCGTGTGATCTCGCTCATATGTAGAAGATAAAAACAACGACAAACACACACAGAGCAAAGGAGATTGGACTGGTGGTCACCATAGGGGGAGGGGGGAGGGGAGAGAGCCAAAGGGGTGATGAGGCTCACATGGGAGGTGACGGACTATAATTAGTTTTCGGGTGGTGAACACGATGTAATCTACACAGAAGTCGAAATATATTACAACGTACATCTGAAAGCCATATCATCTTAGAATCCACTGTTACTGCAATAAAATAAAATAAAATAAAATAAAACAAATTAAAATAAAGAAGTGTAGGAGGCTCAAGAGGCTAACAGGCTTTTGAAAAGTTATTCTAGGGATTTTTATGGCTTAGCTCAGGGCGGCAGACACCAGCCTGAGACAGAGCTGTGACACAGCCACTAACTTCAACTCAACTATATTCCGACTGGAGGGAAATCAAAACTACCGTCATCATAATTTATTGAAGGCTTCACTTTGTGCCAGATCCTGTGCCGACTGCTTTGCACCAACTGTCTCATTCAATCCTCACATCCAAAAGGTAGGTTACCGTTATCCTCCCCACTGTAAAGGTGAGGAGGCGGAAGCAGAAAGATGGCAGTCTGCCAGGAATTCACAGAAGGATTCTCTAGGTAATGACATGACCTTTGGACAAGATTTCAAGGTTTAACACATTACAGTGGAGATGCAGATCCCAGTATCACAGAACGTGAAAAACACTGAGTCCTGCCAAATGTATTCAAACACTAATTATGGATCCTCACAATCTCTTGGCCTGTTTTCTCAGATGAGGGAAAACCCAGCGTGAAAAACCGTTGATGAGATGTCTGCAGAGGAGGACTACGTCTGGTCTTTAAAGCCGGGAACTATCCCAGTAGATTCTGAGTCAGTGGGTCCAGAGTAGGCCTTGAGCGTCTCTGTTCTTTTCAAAAGCCCCACAGGCTACACTTCCGCGCCCTTGGAGTTGGGAAGTACAGTCATGCCCTACATCGGGACGTTTCAGTCAACAACGGGGGTCCCATCAGATTAGTCCCATATGGCCTAGGTGTGTAGGAGGCTCTGCCATCCAGGTTTAGGAACTCCGTGGTGTTTGCACAGTCTCGAGATTGCCTGACCATGACACGCTCCTCAGAACTTATCCCCACCGTTAAGCAAAGCATGACTATACTGCCTTGGATTCTCCACGGTCCCAGACCCTGCACTCTTTAGATGACTGCACACGCAGAGGGCACCGTGTCTGAGGCAGAGAGCAGCTGGAATCACAAAAGCTCTCGACAGAGAGTCAAGGAAAGGCGTGCTCTGCTTACACGACTCTCTACTTTTCTCTGGGTCTGAACCATTTCATAGCTAATCTGCTTTTTCGAACCGAGCAGCTTTGCCAAAAAAAAAAAAAAAAGAAAAGGAAAAACAGAAAGGTTACCAACAAACACTAAACAAACCAATATAAACAATACACATTAAATAAGCCTAACCCTACTATGCTACTGAAAAGGCTTTTATTTCCCTGGGATAATTTGGACAGCATTAGATTGTTTTACCAAGAGCAGCCAAGTCCAGGGAGATTATTTCTAATTCCACAGTGCTGCAGATGCGGTCAGTAGCAACTGCAAGCCGGAAAGGAAACTAAGCAAAGTTGGGTGTAATCCATTGAAGTTCACACGTTTCACCAGGGACAGCCTCCAAGCCTTGAATACTTAGGTATGCATTTATCCATTTCTTTAATCAACCACTACTAACGCCTACTAAAGGCCAGACACTGCTCTAAGTACTTTACGGATATGAAATATCCTCTAACCTTTACACTCACCTACGGAGCGTGTATGATAATCAACCCCGTTTTACAGATCAGGAAACTGACACACAGAATGGTACAGTAACTTGCCCAAGTTCACACAGTCCGTAGGTGGCAGAGCCAGGACCCCATTTGACAGAGTCTGGCTCCGGAGGCCACGTTCTGAATCACCACGCTCAGTCTCCAAAAACCTAGAGAAAGCGCCAGCCTCAGTCGAAAAGTTTTGTTTTCCCCACCCTACAGTCCCTACGCGGCCCCAGTCTCCAGGGCATTCTTTCAGCTCCTCTGACAGGCCCTACTCCTCCCTTGCCCTGTCCCAACACTCTCCCGCACAAGTCCTCCTTTTCTTTGAGGCATCTGCTCTCAGCTTCAACATCACTGCCTAAGTCACCAAGTCTAACAGGAAATGCCGTCTTTCTCAACACTCAACACAAAATTGCTTTTACGTATCTCCTAGGTAATTGGTTGCTGCCTGTCTGTCCTTTCCAACCAGGCTGTGAGGGCCACTACGTCAAACAACCTGTCAGTCTTGCTCACCAAGTGTCCAGGCCACTGAACACGCACCGACCAGAGGAAAGGAAGGACTTGTCCCAACGTCAACTCTCCAGACTTTCTGTGGAAGGAGGGAACGAACGGAGCACCCTCCAGCCTCACGCTTTCTTTGCCAGACTTTCAAGTGTGGGGCACATACCTGTGCTCACAACGCTCCCCGGACAGCCCCCACTGCACCCCTAACAGGTAGACTTCTGCACAGTCACGGGCTTTGGAAAGCACTGGCTCTGCACACAACTATTATGTGGCCCTCGACAGGCCACTTCCCCCGAACCGGCCTGAGCTTCAGGGCCACAACAGGCTTCGTGAAAACCCCAACGGAACGTAGCCTCGAAAAGAGGGAGACCTGCACTCCTCAGAACGCCTCGAGACCAGTGTCCTTATCGACTTCGCGTCTGTCCTTCCAAGAAGCCGAGCCCACGGGTGGCGCTTCAGCGCCCGACTCCCGGGCACCGCACGCCCAGGCTGGCCCCGTGCCCGGCACACACCGCCCGTTCCACGAACGCCTGAAGCGCACGAAGAGAGCCCCTCGCTCCCCGCGCCGCACAGCTGTCCCGCGACCTGACGGGCACCTCTGGGCGCACAAGCCTATTCCTCAGGGACACGCTCGCCTCCCACCAGCCCCCACGCCCACGCCCCCCCAGGTACCTCTCTCAGATGGCATCATCTTCGCGGGCGCCCTGGTCGTCCGTGTCCGGCGAGCAGGAAGAGCGGGAGCTGAAGGACGGCCTCCTCAGGCTAGCGGCCGTGGCCGTGGAGGGCCCGGGCTGCCGTGCCCAGCGGGGACACGGAGCGGCGTCCACGGACGCCGGGGGAACGGACGAGCCCGGCCCGGGAGAGAGCAGCACAGCGCGGCCGGACTCCGCCGGGCTCGGCTCTGGGCAGGCAGGCGCGGCTCGCCGACGCCTCCCACGCCTCCCAGGACGGCGGCCCAGCAGCCGCGCGCTCCTCTCCTCGCGCGCAGCGCGCGCCCGCGCCGCCGCCCAGACGCTGCCCGGCCCTTGCCCCGCCCCCCCTCTGGCGGTGGACTGCGGACAGCGACAGGGACACCCTCCTGGCACAACTCCTGCGGCCCCGCCCACACGCTTCGGACCTTCGCGGAGCGGGAAGGTGCGCTGACAGGGACGCAGGGGCCCCGCTACGCTCGCTCTCGGGGAACTGCGGCCTCCTCCCTCGGCTTTCACTTGAATGTCACACCCGAAACCATGCAACCTCTACAAGAAAACATAGGCAGTATGCTCTTTGACATCAGTCTTAGCAGCCTATTTTCAAGTACCACGTCTGACTGGGCACTGGAAACAAAATACAAAAGGAACAAATGGGATCCTACCTCAAAGTCAAAAAAAAATCCTCTGCACCGCAAAGGAAACCATCCACAAAACCAAAACACAACCTAACAACTGGGAGAAGATTCTTGCAAACCGTGTATCGGATAAGGGGTTAATATCCAAAACACAGAAAGAACTCATACATCTCAACAGCAAAAAAAATCAGCAACCCAATGAAAAAGGCGGGCAAAAGATCTGAGCAGTGATTTCTCCAAAGAAGGCATAGGGATGGCCAACAGGCATATGGAAAGGGACTCAACATCATTAGCGATCAGAGAAATGCAAATCACAACTACAAGGAGATGTCACCTTTACTCTGGTCAGAATGGCTCTAATTAACAAGACAAGAGACAAGTGTCAGAGAGGATGTGGAGAGAAGGGAACTCTCCTGCACTGCTGGTGGGAGGGCAGACTGGTGCAGCCACTATGGAAAGCAGGATGGAGTATCCTCAGAAAACTAAGAATACATCTACCTACCATACGTAGGATCCAGCTAGCCCACTGCTGGCTATTCATCCAAAGAACTTGAAAACACCAATGCAGAAAGACACATGCACCCCTAGGTTCACTGCAGCATTATTCACAACAGCCAGAACTTGGAAGCAACCGAGGTGCCCATCAAGGGAAGAATGGATAAAGAAGATGTGGGATGTATACACAATGGAATGCCACTCGGCCCTAAGAAATGATGAGATCCGACCATTTGTGACAACGTGGATGGACCTTGAGGGTATTACGTGAAGTGAAATAAATCAGAGGGAGAAAGTCAAACACCAAACACCGTGTGATCTCGCTCATATGTAGAAGATAAAAACAACGACAAACACACACAGAGCAAAGGAGATTGGACTGGTGGTCACCATAGGGGGAGGGGGGAGGGGAGAGAGCCAAAGGGGTGATGAGGCTCACATGGGAGGTGACGGACTATAATTAGTTTTCGGGTGGTGAACACGATGTAATCTACACAGAAGTCGAAATATATTACAACGTACATCTGAAAGCCATATCATCTTAGAATCCACTGTTACTGCAATAAAATAAAATAAAATAAAATAAAACAAATTAAAATAAAGAAGTGTAGGAGGCTCAAGAGGCTAACAGGCTTTTGAAAAGTTATTCTAGGGATTTTTATGGCTTAGCTCAGGGCGGCAGACACCAGCCTGAGACAGAGCTGTGACACAGCCACTAACTTCAACTCAACTATATTCCGACTGGAGGGAAATCAAAACTACCGTCATCATAATTTATTGAAGGCTTCACTTTGTGCCAGATCCTGTGCCGACTGCTTTGCACCAACTGTCTCATTCAATCCTCACATCCAAAAGGTAGGTTACCGTTATCCTCCCCACTGTAAAGGTGAGGAGGCGGAAGCAGAAAGATGGCAGTCTGCCAGGAATTCACAGAAGGATTCTCTAGGTAATGACATGACCTTTGGACAAGATTTCAAGGTTTAACACATTACAGTGGAGATGCAGATCCCAGTATCACAGAACGTGAAAAACACTGAGTCCTGCCAAATGTATTCAAACACTAATTATGGATCCTCACAATCTCTTGGCCTGTTTTCTCAGATGAGGGAAAACCCAGCGTGAAAAACCGTTGATGAGATGTCTGCAGAGGAGGACTACGTCTGGTCTTTAAAGCCGGGAACTATCCCAGTAGATTCTGAGTCAGTGGGTCCAGAGTAGGCCTTGAGCGTCTCTGTTCTTTTCAAAAGCCCCACAGGCTACACTTCCGCACCCTTGGAGTTGGGAAGTACAGTCATGCCCTACATCGGGACGTTTCAGTCAACAACGGGGGTCCCATCAGATTAGTCCCATATGGCCTAGGTGTGTAGGAGGCTCTGCCATCCAGGTTTAGGAACTCCGTGGTGTTTGCACAGTCTCGAGATTGCCTGACCATGACACGCTCCTCAGAACTTATCCCCACCGTTAAGCAAAGCATGACTATACTGCCTTGGATTCTCCACGGTCCCAGACCCTGCACTCTTTAGATGACTGCACACGCAGAGGGCACCGTGTCTGAGGCAGAGAGCAGCTGGAATCACAAAAGCTCTCGACAGAGAGTCAAGGAAAGGCGTGCTCTGCTTACACGACTCTCTACTTTTCTCTGGGTCTGAACCATTTCATAGCTAATCTGCTTTTTCGAACCGAGCAGCTTTGCCAAAAAAAAAAAAAAAAGAAAAGGAAAAACAGAAAGGTTACCAACAAACACTAAACAAACCAATATAAACAATACACATTAAATAAGCCTAACCCTACTATGCTACTGAAAAGGCTTTTATTTCCCTGGGATAATTTGGACAGCATTAGATTGTTTTACCAAGAGCAGCCAAGTCCAGGGAGATTATTTCTAATTCCACAGTGCTGCAGATGCGGTCAGTAGCAACTGCAAGCCGGAAAGGAAACTAAGCAAAGTTGGGTGTAATCCATTGAAGTTCACACGTTTCACCAGGGACAGCCTCCAAGCCTTGAATACTTAGGTATGCATTTATCCATTTCTTTAATCAACCACTACTAACGCCTACTAAAGGCCAGACACTGCTCTAAGTACTTTACGGATATGAAATATCCTCCAACCTTTACACTCACCTACAGAGCGTGTATGATAATCAACCCCGTTTTACAGATCAGGAAACTGACACACAGAATGGTACAGTAACTTGCCCAAGTTCACACAGTCCGTAGGTGGCAGAGCCAGGACCCCATTTGACAGAGTCTGGCTCCGGAGGCCACGTTCTGAATCACCACGCTCAGTCTCCAAAAACCTAGAGAAAGCGCCAGCCTCAGTCGAAAAGTTTTGTTTTCCCCACCCTACAGTCCCTACGCGGCCCCAGTCTCCAGGGCATTCTTTCAGCTCCTCTGACAGGCCCTACTCCTCCCTTGCCCTGTCCCAACACTCTCCCGCACAAGTCCTCCTTTTCTTTGAGGCATCTGCTCTCAGCTTCAACATCACTGCCTAAGTCACCAAGTCTAACAGGAAATGCCGTCTTTCTCAACACTCAACACAAAATTGCTTTTACGTATCTCCTAGGTAATTGGTTGCTGCCTGTCTGTCCTTTCCAACCAGGCTGTGAGGGCCACTACGTCAAACAACCTGTCAGTCTTGCTCACCAAGTGTCCAGGCCACTGAACACGCACCGACCAGAGGAAAGGAAGGACTTGTCCCAACGTCAACTCTCCAGACTTTCTGTGGAAGGAGGGAACGAACGGAGCACCCTCCAGCCTCACGCTTTCTTTGCCAGACTTTCAAGTGTGGGGCACATACCTGTGCTCACAACGCTCCCCGGACAGCCCCCACTGCACCCCTAACAGGTAGACTTCTGCACAGTCACGGGCTTTGGAAAGCACTGGCTCTGCACACAACTATTATGTGGCCCTCGACAGGCCACTTCCCCCGAACCGGCCTGAGCTTCAGGGCCACAACAGGCTTCGTGAAAACCCCAACGGAACGTAGCCTCGAAAAGAGGGAGACCTGCACTCCTCAGAACGCCTCGAGACCAGTGTCCTTATCGACTTCGCGTCTGTCCTTCCAAGAAGCCGAGCCCACGGGTGGCGCTTCAGCGCCCGACTCCCGGGCACCGCACGCCCAGGCTGGCCCCGTGCCCGGCACACACCGCCCGTTCCACGAACGCCTGAAGCGCACGAAGAGAGCCCCTCGCTCCCCGCGCCGCACAGCTGTCCCGCGACCTGACGGGCACCTCTGGGCGCACAAGCCTATTCCTCAGGGACACGCTCGCCTCCCACCAGCCCCCACGCCCACGCCCCCCCAGGTACCTCTCTCAGATGGCATCATCTTCGCGGGCGCCCTGGTCGTCCGTGTCCGGCGAGCAGGAAGAGCGGGAGCTGAAGGACGGCCTCCTCAGGCTAGCGGCCGTGGCCGTGGAGGGCCCGGGCTGCCGTGCCCAGCGGGGACACGGAGCGGCGTCCACGGACGCCGGGGGAACGGACGAGCCCGGCCCGGGAGAGAGCAGCACAGCGCGGCCGGACTCCGCCGGGCTCGGCTCTGGGCAGGCAGGCGCGGCTCGCCGACGCCTCCCACGCCTCCCAGGACGGCGGCCCAGCAGCCGCGCGCTCCTCTCCTCGCGCGCGCGCGCGCGCCCGCGCCGCCGCCCAGACGCTGCCCGGCCCTTGCCCCGCCCCCCCTCTGGCGGTGGACTGCGGACAGCGACAGGGACACCCTCCTGGCACAACTCCTGCGGCCCCGCCCACACGCTTCGGACCTTCGCGGAGCGGGAAGGTGCGCTGACAGGGACGCAGGGGCCCCGCTACGCTCGCTCTCGGGGAACTGCGGCCTCCTCCCTCGGCTTTCACTTGAATGTCACACCCGAAACCATGCAACCTCTACAAGAAAACATAGGCAGTATGCTCTTTGACATCAGTCTTAGCAGCCTATTTTCAAGTACCACGTCTGACTGGGCACTGGAAACAAAATACAAAAGGAACAAATGGGATCCTACCTCAAAGTCAAAAAAAAAAATCCTCTGCACCGCAAAGGAAACCATCCACAAAACCAAAACACAACCTAACAACTGGGAGAAGATTCTTGCAAACCGTGTATCGGATAAGGGGTTAATATCCAAAACACAGAAAGAACTCATACATCTCAACAGCAAAAAAAATCAGCAACCCAATGAAAAAGGCGGGCAAAAGATCTGAGCAGTGATTTCTCCAAAGAAGGCATAGGGATGGCCAACAGGCATATGGAAAGGGACTCAACATCATTAGCGATCAGAGAAATGCAAATCACAACTACAAGGAGATGTCACCTTTACTCTGGTCAGAATGGCTCTAATTAACAAGACAAGAGACAAGTGTCAGAGAGGATGTGGAGAGAAGGGAACTCTCCTGCACTGCTGGTGGGAGGGCAGACTGGTGCAGCCACTATGGAAAGCAGGATGGAGTATCCTCAGAAAACTAAGAATACATCTACCTACCATACGTAGGATCCAGCTAGCCCACTGCTGGCTATTCATCCAAAGAACTTGAAAACACCAATGCAGAAAGACACATGCACCCCTAGGTTCACTGCAGCATTATTCACAACAGCCAGAACTTGGAAGCAACCGAGGTGCCCATCAAGGGAAGAATGGATAAAGAAGATGTGGGATGTATACACAATGGAATGCCACTCGGCCCTAAGAAATGATGAGATCCGACCATTTGTGACAACGTGGATGGACCTTGAGGGTATTACGTGAAGTGAAATAAATCAGAGGGAGAAAGTCAAACACCAAACACCGTGTGATCTCGCTCATATGTAGAAGATAAAAACAACGACAAACACACACAGAGCAAAGGAGATTGGACTGGTGGTCACCATAGGGGGAGGGGGGAGGGGAGAGAGCCAAAGGGGTGATGAGGCTCACATGGGAGGTGACGGACTATAATTAGTTTTCGGGTGGTGAACACGATGTAATCTACACAGAAGTCGAAATATATTACAACGTACATCTGAAAGCCATATCATCTTAGAATCCACTGTTACTGCAATAAAATAAAATAAAATAAAATAAAACAAATTAAAATAAAGAAGTGTAGGAGGCTCAAGAGGCTAACAGGCTTTTGAAAAGTTATTCTAGGGATTTTTATGGCTTAGCTCAGGGCGGCAGACACCAGCCTGAGACAGAGCTGTGACACAGCCACTAACTTCAACTCAACTATATTCCGACTGGAGGGAAATCAAAACTACCGTCATCATAATTTATTGAAGGCTTCACTTTGTGCCAGATCCTGTGCCGACTGCTTTGCACCAACTGTCTCATTCAATCCTCACATCCAAAAGGTAGGTTACCGTTATCCTCCCCACTGTAAAGGTGAGGAGGCGGAAGCAGAAAGATGGCAGTCTGCCAGGAATTCACAGAAGGATTCTCTAGGTAATGACATGACCTTTGGACAAGATTTCAAGGTTTAACACATTACAGTGGAGATGCAGATCCCAGTATCACAGAACGTGAAAAACACTGAGTCCTGCCAAATGTATTCAAACACTAATTATGGATCCTCACAATCTCTTGGCCTGTTTTCTCAGATGAGGGAAAACCCAGCGTGAAAAACCGTTGATGAGATGTCTGCAGAGGAGGACTACGTCTGGTCTTTAAAGCCGGGAACTATCCCAGTAGATTCTGAGTCAGTGGGTCCAGAGTAGGCCTTGAGCGTCTCTGTTCTTTTCAAAAGCCCCACAGGCTACACTTCCGCGCCCTTGGAGTTGGGAAGTACAGTCATGCCCTACATCGGGACGTTTCAGTCAACAACGGGGGTCCCATCAGATTAGTCCCATATGGCCTAGGTGTGTAGGAGGCTCTGCCATCCAGGTTTAGGAACTCCGTGGTGTTTGCACAGTCTCGAGATTGCCTGACCATGACACGCTCCTCAGAACTTATCCCCACCGTTAAGCAAAGCATGACTATACTGCCTTGGATTCTCCACGGTCCCAGACCCTGCACTCTTTAGATGACTGCACACGCAGAGGGCACCGTGTCTGAGGCAGAGAGCAGCTGGAATCACAAAAGCTCTCGACAGAGAGTCAAGGAAAGGCGTGCTCTGCTTACACGACTCTCTACTTTTCTCTGGGTCTGAACCATTTCATAGCTAATCTGCTTTTTCGAACCGAGCAGCTTTGCCAAAAAAAAAAAAAAAAGAAAAGGAAAAACAGAAAGGTTACCAACAAACACTAAACAAACCAATATAAACAATACACATTAAATAAGCCTAACCCTACTATGCTACTGAAAAGGCTTTTATTTCCCTGGGATAATTTGGACAGCATTAGATTGTTTTACCAAGAGCAGCCAAGTCCAGGGAGATTATTTCTAATTCCACAGTGCTGCAGATGCGGTCAGTAGCAACTGCAAGCCGGAAAGGAAACTAAGCAAAGTTGGGTGTAATCCATTGAAGTTCACACGTTTCACCAGGGACAGCCTCCAAGCCTTGAATACTTAGGTATGCATTTATCCATTTCTTTAATCAACCACTACTAACGCCTACTAAAGGCCAGACACTGCTCTAAGTACTTTACGGATATGAAATATCCTCTAACCTTTACACTCACCTACGGAGCGTGTATGATAATCAACCCCGTTTTACAGATCAGGAAACTGACACACAGAATGGTACAGTAACTTGCCCAAGTTCACACAGTCCGTAGGTGGCAGAGCCAGGACCCCATTTGACAGAGTCTGGCTCCGGAGGCCACGTTCTGAATCACCACGCTCAGTCTCCAAAAACCTAGAGAAAGCGCCAGCCTCAGTCGAAAAGTTTTGTTTTCCCCACCCTACAGTCCCTACGCGGCCCCAGTCTCCAGGGCATTCTTTCAGCTCCTCTGACAGGCCCTACTCCTCCCTTGCCCTGTCCCAACACTCTCCCGCACAAGTCCTCCTTTTCTTTGAGGCATCTGCTCTCAGCTTCAACATCACTGCCTAAGTCACCAAGTCTAACAGGAAATGCCGTCTTTCTCAACACTCAACACAAAATTGCTTTTACGTATCTCCTAGGTAATTGGTTGCTGCCTGTCTGTCCTTTCCAACCAGGCTGTGAGGGCCACTACGTCAAACAACCTGTCAGTCTTGCTCACCAAGTGTCCAGGCCACTGAACACGCACCGACCAGAGGAAAGGAAGGACTTGTCCCAACGTCAACTCTCCAGACTTTCTGTGGAAGGAGGGAACGAACGGAGCACCCTCCAGCCTCACGCTTTCTTTGCCAGACTTTCAAGTGTGGGGCACATACCTGTGCTCACAATGCTCCCCGGACAGCCCCCACTGCACCCCTAACAGGTAGACTTCTGCACAGTCACGGGCTTTGGAAAGCACTGGCTCTGCACACAACTATTATGTGGCCCTCGACAGGCCACTTCCCCCGAACCGGCCTGAGCTTCAGGGCCACAACAGGCTTCGTGAAAACCCCAACGGAACGTAGCCTCGAAAAGAGGGAGACCTGCACTCCTCAGAACGCCTCGAGACCAGTGTCCTTATCGACTTCGCGTCTGTCCTTCCAAGAAGCCGAGCCCACGGGTGGCGCTTCAGCGCCCGACTCCCGGGCACCGCACGCCCAGGCTGGCCCCGTGCCCGGCACACACCGCCCGTTCCACGAACGCCTGAAGCGCACGAAGAGAGCCCCTCGCTCCCCGCGCCGCACAGCTGTCCCGCGACCTGACGGGCACCTCTGGGCGCACAAGCCTATTCCTCAGGGACACGCTCGCCTCCCACCAGCCCCCACGCCCACGCCCCCCCAGGTACCTCTCTCAGATGGCATCATCTTCGCGGGCGCCCTGGTCGTCCGTGTCCGGCGAGCAGGAAGAGCGGGAGCTGAAGGACGGCCTCCTCAGGCTAGCGGCCGTGGCCGTGGAGGGCCCGGGCTGCCGTGCCCAGCGGGGACACGGAGCGGCGTCCACGGACGCCGGGGGAACGGACGAGCCCGGCCCGGGAGAGAGCAGCACAGCGCGGCCGGACTCCGCCGGGCTCGGCTCTGGGCAGGCAGGCGCGGCTCGCCGACGCCTCCCACGCCTCCCAGGACGGCGGCCCAGCAGCCGCGCGCTCCTCTCCTCGCGCGCTGCGCGCGCGCCCGCGCCGCCGCCCAGACGCTGCCCGGCCCTTGCCCCGCCCCCCCTCTGGCGGTGGACTGCGGACAGCGACAGGGACACCCTCCTGGCACAACTCCTGCGGCCCCGCCCACACGCTTCGGACCTTCGCGGAGCGGGAAGGTGCGCTGACAGGGACGCAGGGGCCCCGCTACGCTCGCTCTCGGGGAACTGCGGCCTCCTCCCTCGGCTTTCACTTGAATGTCACACCCGAAACCATGCAACCTCTACAAGAAAACATAGGCAGTATGCTCTTTGACATCAGTCTTAGCAGCCTATTTTCAAGTACCACGTCTGACTGGGCACTGGAAACAAAATACAAAAGGAACAAATGGGATCCTACCTCAAAGTCAAAAAAAAATCCTCTGCACCGCAAAGGAAACCATCCACAAAACCAAAACACAACCTAACAACTGGGAGAAGATTCTTGCAAACCGTGTATCGGATAAGGGGTTAATATCCAAAACACAGAAAGAACTCATACATCTCAACAGCAAAAAAAATCAGCAACCCAATGAAAAAGGCGGGCAAAAGATCTGAGCAGTGATTTCTCCAAAGAAGGCATAGGGATGGCCAACAGGCATATGGAAAGGGACTCAACATCATTAGCGATCAGAGAAATGCAAATCACAACTACAAGGAGATGTCACCTTTACTCTGGTCAGAATGGCTCTAATTAACAAGACAAGAGACAAGTGTCAGAGAGGATGTGGAGAGAAGGGAACTCTCCTGCACTGCTGGTGGGAGGGCAGACTGGTGCAGCCACTATGGAAAGCAGGATGGAGTATCCTCAGAAAACTAAGAATACATCTACCTACCATACGTAGGATCCAGCTAGCCCACTGCTGGCTATTCATCCAAAGAACTTGAAAACACCAATGCAGAAAGACACATGCACCCCTAGGTTCACTGCAGCATTATTCACAACAGCCAGAACTTGGAAGCAACCGAGGTGCCCATCAAGGGAAGAATGGATAAAGAAGATGTGGGATGTATACACAATGGAATGCCACTCGGCCCTAAGAAATGATGAGATCCGACCATTTGTGACAACGTGGATGGACCTTGAGGGTATTACGTGAAGTGAAATAAATCAGAGGGAGAAAGTCAAACACCAAACACCGTGTGATCTCGCTCATATGTAGAAGATAAAAACAACGACAAACACACACAGAGCAAAGGAGATTGGACTGGTGGTCACCATAGGGGGAGGGGGGAGGGGAGAGAGCCAAAGGGGTGATGAGGCTCACATGGGAGGTGACGGACTATAATTAGTTTTCGGGTGGTGAACACGATGTAATCTACACAGAAGTCGAAATATATTACAACGTACATCTGAAAGCCATATCATCTTAGAATCCACTGTTACTGCAATAAAATAAAATAAAATAAAATAAAACAAATTAAAATAAAGAAGTGTAGGAGGCTCAAGAGGCTAACAGGCTTTTGAAAAGTTATTCTAGGGATTTTTATGGCTTAGCTCAGGGCGGCAGACACCAGCCTGAGACAGAGCTGTGACACAGCCACTAACTTCAACTCAACTATATTCCGACTGGAGGGAAATCAAAACTACCGTCATCATAATTTATTGAAGGCTTCACTTTGTGCCAGATCCTGTGCCGACTGCTTTGCACCAACTGTCTCATTCAATCCTCACATCCAAAAGGTAGGTTACCGTTATCCTCCCCACTGTAAAGGTGAGGAGGCGGAAGCAGAAAGATGGCAGTCTGCCAGGAATTCACAGAAGGATTCTCTAGGTAATGACATGACCTTTGGACAAGATTTCAAGGTTTAACACATTACAGTGGAGATGCAGATCCCAGTATCACAGAACGTGAAAAACACTGAGTCCTGCCAAATGTATTCAAACACTAATTATGGATCCTCACAATCTCTTGGCCTGTTTTCTCAGATGAGGGAAAACCCAGCGTGAAAAACCGTTGATGAGATGTCTGCAGAGGAGGACTACGTCTGGTCTTTAAAGCCGGGAACTATCCCAGTAGATTCTGAGTCAGTGGGTCCAGAGTAGGCCTTGAGCGTCTCTGTTCTTTTCAAAAGCCCCACAGGCTACACTTCCGCACCCTTGGAGTTGGGAAGTACAGTCATGCCCTACATCGGGACGTTTCAGTCAACAACGGGGGTCCCATCAGATTAGTCCCATATGGCCTAGGTGTGTAGGAGGCTCTGCCATCCAGGTTTAGGAACTCCGTGGTGTTTGCACAGTCTCGAGATTGCCTGACCATGACACGCTCCTCAGAACTTATCCCCACCGTTAAGCAAAGCATGACTATACTGCCTTGGATTCTCCACGGTCCCAGACCCTGCACTCTTTAGATGACTGCACACGCAGAGGGCACCGTGTCTGAGGCAGAGAGCAGCTGGAATCACAAAAGCTCTCGACAGAGAGTCAAGGAAAGGCGTGCTCTGCTTACACGACTCTCTACTTTTCTCTGGGTCTGAACCATTTCATAGCTAATCTGCTTTTTCGAACCGAGCAGCTTTGCCAAAAAAAAAAAAAAAAGAAAAGGAAAAACAGAAAGGTTACCAACAAACACTAAACAAACCAATATAAACAATACACATTAAATAAGCCTAACCCTACTATGCTACTGAAAAGGCTTTTATTTCCCTGGGATAATTTGGACAGCATTAGATTGTTTTACCAAGAGCAGCCAAGTCCAGGGAGATTATTTCTAATTCCACAGTGCTGCAGATGCGGTCAGTAGCAACTGCAAGCCGGAAAGGAAACTAAGCAAAGTTGGGTGTAATCCATTGAAGTTCACACGTTTCACCAGGGACAGCCTCCAAGCCTTGAATACTTAGGTATGCATTTATCCATTTCTTTAATCAACCACTACTAACGCCTACTAAAGGCCAGACACTGCTCTAAGTACTTTACGGATATGAAATATCCTCCAACCTTTACACTCACCTACAGAGCGTGTATGATAATCAACCCCGTTTTACAGATCAGGAAACTGACACACAGAATGGTACAGTAACTTGCCCAAGTTCACACAGTCCGTAGGTGGCAGAGCCAGGACCCCATTTGACAGAGTCTGGCTCCGGAGGCCACGTTCTGAATCACCACGCTCAGTCTCCAAAAACCTAGAGAAAGCGCCAGCCTCAGTCGAAAAGTTTTGTTTTCCCCACCCTACAGTCCCTACGCGGCCCCAGTCTCCAGGGCATTCTTTCAGCTCCTCTGACAGGCCCTACTCCTCCCTTGCCCTGTCCCAACACTCTCCCGCACAAGTCCTCCTTTTCTTTGAGGCATCTGCTCTCAGCTTCAACATCACTGCCTAAGTCACCAAGTCTAACAGGAAATGCCGTCTTTCTCAACACTCAACACAAAATTGCTTTTACGTATCTCCTAGGTAATTGGTTGCTGCCTGTCTGTCCTTTCCAACCAGGCTGTGAGGGCCACTACGTCAAACAACCTGTCAGTCTTGCTCACCAAGTGTCCAGGCCACTGAACACGCACCGACCAGAGGAAAGGAAGGACTTGTCCCAACGTCAACTCTCCAGACTTTCTGTGGAAGGAGGGAACGAACGGAGCACCCTCCAGCCTCACGCTTTCTTTGCCAGACTTTCAAGTGTGGGGCACATACCTGTGCTCACAACGCTCCCCGGACAGCCCCCACTGCACCCCTAACAGGTAGACTTCTGCACAGTCACGGGCTTTGGAAAGCACTGGCTCTGCACACAACTATTATGTGGCCCTCGACAGGCCACTTCCCCCGAACCGGCCTGAGCTTCAGGGCCACAACAGGCTTCGTGAAAACCCCAACGGAACGTAGCCTCGAAAAGAGGGAGACCTGCACTCCTCAGAACGCCTCGAGACCAGTGTCCTTATCGACTTCGCGTCTGTCCTTCCAAGAAGCCGAGCCCACGGGTGGCGCTTCAGCGCCCGACTCCCGGGCACCGCACGCCCAGGCTGGCCCCGTGCCCGGCACACACCGCCCGTTCCACGAACGCCTGAAGCGCACGAAGAGAGCCCCTCGCTCCCCGCGCCGCACAGCTGTCCCGCGACCTGACGGGCACCTCTGGGCGCACAAGCCTATTCCTCAGGGACACGCTCGCCTCCCACCAGCCCCCACGCCCACGCCCCCCCAGGTACCTCTCTCAGATGGCATCATCTTCGCGGGCGCCCTGGTCGTCCGTGTCCGGCGAGCAGGAAGAGCGGGAGCTGAAGGACGGCCTCCTCAGGCTAGCGGCCGTGGCCGTGGAGGGCCCGGGCTGCCGTGCCCAGCGGGGACACGGAGCGGCGTCCACGGACGCCGGGGGAACGGACGAGCCCGGCCCGGGAGAGAGCAGCACAGCGCGGCCGGACTCCGCCGGGCTCGGCTCTGGGCAGGCAGGCGCGGCTCGCCGACGCCTCCCACGCCTCCCAGGACGGCGGCCCAGCAGCCGCGCGCTCCTCTCCTCGCGCGCGCGCGCGCCCGCGCCGCCGCCCAGACGCTGCCCGGCCCTTGCCCCGCCCCCCCTCTGGCGGTGGACTGCGGACAGCGACAGGGACACCCTCCTGGCACAACTCCTGCGGCCCCGCCCACACGCTTCGGACCTTCGCGGAGCGGGAAGGTGCGCTGACAGGGACGCAGGGGCCCCGCTACGCTCGCTCTCGGGGAACTGCGGCCTCCTCCCTCGGCTTTCACTTGAATGTCACACCCGAAACCATGCAACCTCTACAAGAAAACATAGGCAGTATGCTCTTTGACATCAGTCTTAGCAGCCTATTTTCAAGTACCACGTCTGACTGGGCACTGGAAACAAAATACAAAAGGAACAAATGGGATCCTACCTCAAAGTCAAAAAAAAAAATCCTCTGCACCGCAAAGGAAACCATCCACAAAACCAAAACACAACCTAACAACTGGGAGAAGATTCTTGCAAACCGTGTATCGGATAAGGGGTTAATATCCAAAACACAGAAAGAACTCATACATCTCAACAGCAAAAAAAATCAGCAACCCAATGAAAAAGGCGGGCAAAAGATCTGAGCAGTGATTTCTCCAAAGAAGGCATAGGGATGGCCAACAGGCATATGGAAAGGGACTCAACATCATTAGCGATCAGAGAAATGCAAATCACAACTACAAGGAGATGTCACCTTTACTCTGGTCAGAATGGCTCTAATTAACAAGACAAGAGACAAGTGTCAGAGAGGATGTGGAGAGAAGGGAACTCTCCTGCACTGCTGGTGGGAGGGCAGACTGGTGCAGCCACTATGGAAAGCAGGATGGAGTATCCTCAGAAAACTAAGAATACATCTACCTACCATACGTAGGATCCAGCTAGCCCACTGCTGGCTATTCATCCAAAGAACTTGAAAACACCAATGCAGAAAGACACATGCACCCCTAGGTTCACTGCAGCATTATTCACAACAGCCAGAACTTGGAAGCAACCGAGGTGCCCATCAAGGGAAGAATGGATAAAGAAGATGTGGGATGTATACACAATGGAATGCCACTCGGCCCTAAGAAATGATGAGATCCGACCATTTGTGACAACGTGGATGGACCTTGAGGGTATTACGTGAAGTGAAATAAATCAGAGGGAGAAAGTCAAACACCAAACACCGTGTGATCTCGCTCATATGTAGAAGATAAAAACAACGACAAACACACACAGAGCAAAGGAGATTGGACTGGTGGTCACCATAGGGGGAGGGGGGAGGGGAGAGAGCCAAAGGGGTGATGAGGCTCACATGGGAGGTGACGGACTATAATTAGTTTTCGGGTGGTGAACACGATGTAATCTACACAGAAGTCGAAATATATTACAACGTACATCTGAAAGCCATATCATCTTAGAATCCACTGTTACTGCAATAAAATAAAATAAAATAAAATAAAACAAATTAAAATAAAGAAGTGTAGGAGGCTCAAGAGGCTAACAGGCTTTTGAAAAGTTATTCTAGGGATTTTTATGGCTTAGCTCAGGGCGGCAGACACCAGCCTGAGACAGAGCTGTGACACAGCCACTAACTTCAACTCAACTATATTCCGACTGGAGGGAAATCAAAACTACCGTCATCATAATTTATTGAAGGCTTCACTTTGTGCCAGATCCTGTGCCGACTGCTTTGCACCAACTGTCTCATTCAATCCTCACATCCAAAAGGTAGGTTACCGTTATCCTCCCCACTGTAAAGGTGAGGAGGCGGAAGCAGAAAGATGGCAGTCTGCCAGGAATTCACAGAAGGATTCTCTAGGTAATGACATGACCTTTGGACAAGATTTCAAGGTTTAACACATTACAGTGGAGATGCAGATCCCAGTATCACAGAACGTGAAAAACACTGAGTCCTGCCAAATGTATTCAAACACTAATTATGGATCCTCACAATCTCTTGGCCTGTTTTCTCAGATGAGGGAAAACCCAGCGTGAAAAACCGTTGATGAGATGTCTGCAGAGGAGGACTACGTCTGGTCTTTAAAGCCGGGAACTATCCCAGTAGATTCTGAGTCAGTGGGTCCAGAGTAGGCCTTGAGCGTCTCTGTTCTTTTCAAAAGCCCCACAGGCTACACTTCCGCGCCCTTGGAGTTGGGAAGTACAGTCATGCCCTACATCGGGACGTTTCAGTCAACAACGGGGGTCCCATCAGATTAGTCCCATATGGCCTAGGTGTGTAGGAGGCTCTGCCATCCAGGTTTAGGAACTCCGTGGTGTTTGCACAGTCTCGAGATTGCCTGACCATGACACGCTCCTCAGAACTTATCCCCACCCTTAAGCAAAGCATGACTATACTGCCTTGGATTCTCCACGGTCCCAGACCCTGCACTCTTTAGATGACTGCACACGCAGAGGGCACCGTGTCTGAGGCAGAGAGCAGCTGGAATCACAAAAGCTCTCGACAGAGAGTCAAGGAAAGGCGTGCTCTGCTTACACGACTCTCTACTTTTCTCTGGGTCTGAACCATTTCATAGCTAATCTGCTTTTTCGAACCGAGCAGCTTTGCCAAAAAAAAAAAAAAAAGAAAAGGAAAAACAGAAAGGTTACCAACAAACACTAAACAAACCAATATAAACAATACACATTAAATAAGCCTAACCCTACTATGCTACTGAAAAGGCTTTTATTTCCCTGGGATAATTTGGACAGCATTAGATTGTTTTACCAAGAGCAGCCAAGTCCAGGGAGATTATTTCTAATTCCACAGTGCTGCAGATGCGGTCAGTAGCAACTGCAAGCCGGAAAGGAAACTAAGCAAAGTTGGGTGTAATCCATTGAAGTTCACACGTTTCACCAGGGACAGCCTCCAAGCCTTGAATACTTAGGTATGCATTTATCCATTTCTTTAATCAACCACTACTAACGCCTACTAAAGGCCAGACACTGCTCTAAGTACTTTACGGATATGAAATATCCTCTAACCTTTACACTCACCTACGGAGCGTGTATGATAATCAACCCCGTTTTACAGATCAGGAAACTGACACACAGAATGGTACAGTAACTTGCCCAAGTTCACACAGTCCGTAGGTGGCAGAGCCAGGACCCCATTTGACAGAGTCTGGCTCCGGAGGCCACGTTCTGAATCACCACGCTCAGTCTCCAAAAACCTAGAGAAAGCGCCAGCCTCAGTCGAAAAGTTTTGTTTTCCCCACCCTACAGTCCCTACGCGGCCCCAGTCTCCAGGGCATTCTTTCAGCTCCTCTGACAGGCCCTACTCCTCCCTTGCCCTGTCCCAACACTCTCCCGCACAAGTCCTCCTTTTCTTTGAGGCATCTGCTCTCAGCTTCAACATCACTGCCTAAGTCACCAAGTCTAACAGGAAATGCCGTCTTTCTCAACACTCAACACAAAATTGCTTTTACGTATCTCCTAGGTAATTGGTTGCTGCCTGTCTGTCCTTTCCAACCAGGCTGTGAGGGCCACTACGTCAAACAACCTGTCAGTCTTGCTCACCAAGTGTCCAGGCCACTGAACACGCACCGACCAGAGGAAAGGAAGGACTTGTCCCAACGTCAACTCTCCAGACTTTCTGTGGAAGGAGGGAACGAACGGAGCACCCTCCAGCCTCACGCTTTCTTTGCCAGACTTTCAAGTGTGGGGCACATACCTGTGCTCACAACGCTCCCCGGACAGCCCCCACTGCACCCCTAACAGGTAGACTTCTGCACAGTCACGGGCTTTGGAAAGCACTGGCTCTGCACACAACTATTATGTGGCCCTCGACAGGCCACTTCCCCCGAACCGGCCTGAGCTTCAGGGCCACAACAGGCTTCGTGAAAACCCCAACGGAACGTAGCCTCGAAAAGAGGGAGACCTGCACTCCTCAGAACGCCTCGAGACCAGTGTCCTTATCGACTTCGCGTCTGTCCTTCCAAGAAGCCGAGCCCACGGGTGGCGCTTCAGCGCCCGACTCCCGGGCACCGCACGCCCAGGCTGGCCCCGTGCCCGGCACACACCGCCCGTTCCACGAACGCCTGAAGCGCACGAAGAGAGCCCCTCGCTCCCCGCGCCGCACAGCTGTCCCGCGACCTGACGGGCACCTCTGGGCGCACAAGCCTATTCCTCAGGGACACGCTCGCCTCCCACCAGCCCCCACGCCCACGCCCCCCCAGGTACCTCTCTCAGATGGCATCATCTTCGCGGGCGCCCTGGTCGTCCGTGTCCGGCGAGCAGGAAGAGCGGGAGCTGAAGGACGGCCTCCTCAGGCTAGCGGCCGTGGCCGTGGAGGGCCCGGGCTGCCGTGCCCAGCGGGGACACGGAGCGGCGTCCACGGACGCCGGGGGAACGGACGAGCCCGGCCCGGGAGAGAGCAGCACAGCGCGGCCGGACTCCGCCGGGCTCGGCTCTGGGCAGGCAGGCGCGGCTCGCCGACGCCTCCCACGCCTCCCAGGACGGCGGCCCAGCAGCTGCGCGCTCCTCTCCTCGCGCGCGCGCGCGCCCGCGCCGCCGCCCAGACGCTGCCCGGCCCTTGCCCCGCCCCCCCTCTGGCGGTGGACTGCGGACAGCGACAGGGACACCCTCCTGGCACAACTCCTGCGGCCCCGCCCACACGCTTCGGACCTTCGCGGAGCGGGAAGGTGCGCTGACAGGGACGCAGGGGCCCCGCTACGCTCGCTCTCGGGGAACTGCGGCCTCCTCCCTCGGCTTTCACTTGAATGTCACACCCGAAACCATGCAACCTCTACAAGAAAACATAGGCAGTATGCTCTTTGACATCAGTCTTAGCAGCCTATTTTCAAGTACCACGTCTGACTGGGCACTGGAAACAAAATACAAAAGGAACAAATGGGATCCTACCTCAAAGTCAAAAAAAAAAATCCTCTGCACCGCAAAGGAAACCATCCACAAAACCAAAACACAACCTAACAACTGGGAGAAGATTCTTGCAAACCGTGTATCGGATAAGGGGTTAATATCCAAAACACAGAAAGAACTCATACATCTCAACAGCAAAAAAAATCAGCAACCCAATGAAAAAGGCGGGCAAAAGATCTGAGCAGTGATTTCTCCAAAGAAGGCATAGGGATGGCCAACAGGCATATGGAAAGGGACTCAACATCATTAGCGATCAGAGAAATGCAAATCACAACTACAAGGAGATGTCACCTTTACTCTGGTCAGAATGGCTCTAATTAACAAGACAAGAGACAAGTGTCAGAGAGGATGTGGAGAGAAGGGAACTCTCCTGCACTGCTGGTGGGAGGGCAGACTGGTGCAGCCACTATGGAAAGCAGGATGGAGTATCCTCAGAAAACTAAGAATACATCTACCTACCATACGTAGGATCCAGCTAGCCCACTGCTGGCTATTCATCCAAAGAACTTGAAAACACCAATGCAGAAAGACACATGCACCCCTAGGTTCACTGCAGCATTATTCACAACAGCCAGAACTTGGAAGCAACCGAGGTGCCCATCAAGGGAAGAATGGATAAAGAAGATGTGGGATGTATACACAATGGAATGCCACTCGGCCCTAAGAAATGATGAGATCCGACCATTTGTGACAACGTGGATGGACCTTGAGGGTATTACGTGAAGTGAAATAAATCAGAGGGAGAAAGTCAAACACCAAACACCGTGTGATCTCGCTCATATGTAGAAGATAAAAACAACGACAAACACACACAGAGCAAAGGAGATTGGACTGGTGGTCACCATAGGGGGAGGGGGGAGGGGAGAGAGCCAAAGGGGTGATGAGGCTCACATGGGAGGTGACGGACTATAATTAGTTTTCGGGTGGTGAACACGATGTAATCTACACAGAAGTCGAAATATATTACAACGTACATCTGAAAGCCATATCATCTTAGAATCCACTGTTACTGCAATAAAATAAAATAAAATAAAATAAAACAAATTAAAATAAAGAAGTGTAGGAGGCTCAAGAGGCTAACAGGCTTTTGAAAAGTTATTCTAGGGATTTTTATGGCTTAGCTCAGGGCGGCAGACACCAGCCTGAGACAGAGCTGTGACACAGCCACTAACTTCAACTCAACTATATTCCGACTGGAGGGAAATCAAAACTACCGTCATCATAATTTATTGAAGGCTTCACTTTGTGCCAGATCCTGTGCCGACTGCTTTGCACCAACTGTCTCATTCAATCCTCACATCCAAAAGGTAGGTTACCGTTATCCTCCCCACTGTAAAGGTGAGGAGGCGGAAGCAGAAAGATGGCAGTCTGCCAGGAATTCACAGAAGGATTCTCTAGGTAATGACATGACCTTTGGACAAGATTTCAAGGTTTAACACATTACAGTGGAGATGCAGATCCCAGTATCACAGAACGTGAAAAACACTGAGTCCTGCCAAATGTATTCAAACACTAATTATGGATCCTCACAATCTCTTGGCCTGTTTTCTCAGATGAGGGAAAACCCAGCGTGAAAAACCGTTGATGAGATGTCTGCAGAGGAGGACTACGTCTGGTCTTTAAAGCCGGGAACTATCCCAGTAGATTCTGAGTCAGTGGGTCCAGAGTAGGCCTTGAGCGTCTCTGTTCTTTTCAAAAGCCCCACAGGCTACACTTCCGCGCCCTTGGAGTTGGGAAGTACAGTCATGCCCTACATCGGGACGTTTCAGTCAACAACGGGGGTCCCATCAGATTAGTCCCATATGGCCTAGGTGTGTAGGAGGCTCTGCCATCCAGGTTTAGGAACTCCGTGGTGTTTGCACAGTCTCGAGATTGCCTGACCATGACACGCTCCTCAGAACTTATCCCCACCCTTAAGCAAAGCATGACTATACTGCCTTGGATTCTCCACGGTCCCAGACCCTGCACTCTTTAGATGACTGCACACGCAGAGGGCACCGTGTCTGAGGCAGAGAGCAGCTGGAATCACAAAAGCTCTCGACAGAGAGTCAAGGAAAGGCGTGCTCTGCTTACACGACTCTCTACTTTTCTCTGGGTCTGAACCATTTCATAGCTAATCTGCTTTTTCGAACCGAGCAGCTTTGCCAAAAAAAAAAAAAAAAGAAAAGGAAAAACAGAAAGGTTACCAACAAACACTAAACAAACCAATATAAACAATACACATTAAATAAGCCTAACCCTACTATGCTACTGAAAAGGCTTTTATTTCCCTGGGATAATTTGGACAGCATTAGATTGTTTTACCAAGAGCAGCCAAGTCCAGGGAGATTATTTCTAATTCCACAGTGCTGCAGATGCGGTCAGTAGCAACTGCAAGCCGGAAAGGAAACTAAGCAAAGTTGGGTGTAATCCATTGAAGTTCACACGTTTCACCAGGGACAGCCTCCAAGCCTTGAATACTTAGGTATGCATTTATCCATTTCTTTAATCAACCACTACTAACGCCTACTAAAGGCCAGACACTGCTCTAAGTACTTTACGGATATGAAATATCCTCTAACCTTTACACTCACCTACGGAGCGTGTATGATAATCAACCCCGTTTTACAGATCAGGAAACTGACACACAGAATGGTACAGTAACTTGCCCAAGTTCACACAGTCCGTAGGTGGCAGAGCCAGGACCCCATTTGACAGAGTCTGGCTCCGGAGGCCACGTTCTGAATCACCACGCTCAGTCTCCAAAAACCTAGAGAAAGCGCCAGCCTCAGTCGAAAAGTTTTGTTTTCCCCACCCTACAGTCCCTACGCGGCCCCAGTCTCCAGGGCATTCTTTCAGCTCCTCTGACAGGCCCTACTCCTCCCTTGCCCTGTCCCAACACTCTCCCGCACAAGTCCTCCTTTTCTTTGAGGCATCTGCTCTCAGCTTCAACATCACTGCCTAAGTCACCAAGTCTAACAGGAAATGCCGTCTTTCTCAACACTCAACACAAAATTGCTTTTACGTATCTCCTAGGTAATTGGTTGCTGCCTGTCTGTCCTTTCCAACCAGGCTGTGAGGGCCACTACGTCAAACAACCTGTCAGTCTTGCTCACCAAGTGTCCAGGCCACTGAACACGCACCGACCAGAGGAAAGGAAGGACTTGTCCCAACGTCAACTCTCCAGACTTTCTGTGGAAGGAGGGAACGAACGGAGCACCCTCCAGCCTCACGCTTTCTTTGCCAGACTTTCAAGTGTGGGGCACATACCTGTGCTCACAACGCTCCCCGGACAGCCCCCACTGCACCCCTAACAGGTAGACTTCTGCACAGTCACGGGCTTTGGAAAGCACTGGCTCTGCACACAACTATTATGTGGCCCTCGACAGGCCACTTCCCCCGAACCGGCCTGAGCTTCAGGGCCACAACAGGCTTCGTGAAAACCCCAACGGAACGTAGCCTCGAAAAGAGGGAGACCTGCACTCCTCAGAACGCCTCGAGACCAGTGTCCTTATCGACTTCGCGTCTGTCCTTCCAAGAAGCCGAGCCCACGGGTGGCGCTTCAGCGCCCGACTCCCGGGCACCGCACGCCCAGGCTGGCCCCGTGCCCGGCACACACCGCCCGTTCCACGAACGCCTGAAGCGCACGAAGAGAGCCCCTCGCTCCCCGCGCCGCACAGCTGTCCCGCGACCTGACGGGCACCTCTGGGCGCACAAGCCTATTCCTCAGGGACACGCTCGCCTCCCACCAGCCCCCACGCCCACGCCCCCCCAGGTACCTCTCTCAGATGGCATCATCTTCGCGGGCGCCCTGGTCGTCCGTGTCCGGCGAGCAGGAAGAGCGGGAGCTGAAGGACGGCCTCCTCAGGCTAGCGGCCGTGGCCGTGGAGGGCCCGGGCTGCCGTGCCCAGCGGGGACACGGAGCGGCGTCCACGGACGCCGGGGGAACGGACGAGCCCGGCCCGGGAGAGAGCAGCACAGCGCGGCCGGACTCCGCCGGGCTCGGCTCTGGGCAGGCAGGCGCGGCTCGCCGACGCCTCCCACGCCTCCCAGGACGGCGGCCCAGCAGCTGCGCGCTCCTCTCCTCGCGCGCGCGCGCGCCCGCGCCGCCGCCCAGACGCTGCCCGGCCCTTGCCCCGCCCCCCCTCTGGCGGTGGACTGCGGACAGCGACAGGGACACCCTCCTGGCACAACTCCTGCGGCCCCGCCCACACGCTTCGGACCTTCGCGGAGCGGGAAGGTGCGCTGACAGGGACGCAGGGGCCCCGCTACGCTCGCTCTCGGGGAACTGCGGCCTCCTCCCTCGGCTTTCACTTGAATGTTACACCCGAAACCATGCAACCTCTACAAGAAAACATAGGCAGTATGCTCTTTGACATCAGTCTTAGCAGCCTATTTTCAAGTACCACGTCTGACTGGGCACTGGAAACAAAATACAAAAGGAACAAATGGGATCCTACCTCAAAGTCAAAAAAAAAAATCCTCTGCACCGCAAAGGAAACCATCCACAAAACCAAAACACAACCTAACAACTGGGAGAAGATTCTTGCAAACCGTGTATCGGATAAGGGGTTAATATCCAAAACACAGAAAGAACTCATACATCTCAACAGCAAAAAAAATCAGCAACCCAATGAAAAAGGCGGGCAAAAGATCTGAGCAGTGATTTCTCCAAAGAAGGCATAGGGATGGCCAACAGGCATATGGAAAGGGACTCAACATCATTAGCGATCAGAGAAATGCAAATCACAACTACAAGGAGATGTCACCTTTACTCTGGTCAGAATGGCTCTAATTAACAAGACAAGAGACAAGTGTCAGAGAGGATGTGGAGAGAAGGGAACTCTCCTGCACTGCTGGTGGGAGGGCAGACTGGTGCAGCCACTATGGAAAGCAGGATGGAGTATCCTCAGAAAACTAAGAATACATCTACCTACCATACGTAGGATCCAGCTAGCCCACTGCTGGCTATTCATCCAAAGAACTTGAAAACACCAATGCAGAAAGACACATGCACCCCTAGGTTCACTGCAGCATTATTCACAACAGCCAGAACTTGGAAGCAACCGAGGTGCCCATCAAGGGAAGAATGGATAAAGAAGATGTGGGATGTATACACAATGGAATGCCACTCGGCCCTAAGAAATGATGAGATCCGACCATTTGTGACAACGTGGATGGACCTTGAGGGTATTACGTGAAGTGAAATAAATCAGAGGGAGAAAGTCAAACACCAAACACCGTGTGATCTCGCTCATATGTAGAAGATAAAAACAACGACAAACACACACAGAGCAAAGGAGATTGGACTGGTGGTCACCATAGGGGGAGGGGGGAGGGGAGAGAGCCAAAGGGGTGATGAGGCTCACATGGGAGGTGACGGACTATAATTAGTTTTCGGGTGGTGAACACGATGTAATCTACACAGAAGTCGAAATATATTACAACGTACATCTGAAAGCCATATCATCTTAGAATCCACTGTTACTGCAATAAAATAAAATAAAATAAAATAAAACAAATTAAAATAAAGAAGTGTAGGAGGCTCAAGAGGCTAACAGGCTTTTGAAAAGTTATTCTAGGGATTTTTATGGCTTAGCTCAGGGCGGCAGACACCAGCCTGAGACAGAGCTGTGACACAGCCACTAACTTCAACTCAACTATATTCCGACTGGAGGGAAATCAAAACTACCGTCATCATAATTTATTGAAGGCTTCACTTTGTGCCAGATCCTGTGCCGACTGCTTTGCACCAACTGTCTCATTCAATCCTCACATCCAAAAGGTAGGTTACCGTTATCCTCCCCACTGTAAAGGTGAGGAGGCGGAAGCAGAAAGATGGCAGTCTGCCAGGAATTCACAGAAGGATTCTCTAGGTAATGACATGACCTTTGGACAAGATTTCAAGGTTTAACACATTACAGTGGAGATGCAGATCCCAGTATCACAGAACGTGAAAAACACTGAGTCCTGCCAAATGTATTCAAACACTAATTATGGATCCTCACAATCTCTTGGCCTGTTTTCTCAGATGAGGGAAAACCCAGCGTGAAAAACCGTTGATGAGATGTCTGCAGAGGAGGACTACGTCTGGTCTTTAAAGCCGGGAACTATCCCAGTAGATTCTGAGTCAGTGGGTCCAGAGTAGGCCTTGAGCGTCTCTGTTCTTTTCAAAAGCCCCACAGGCTACACTTCCGCGCCCTTGGAGTTGGGAAGTACAGTCATGCCCTACATCGGGACGTTTCAGTCAACAACGGGGGTCCCATCAGATTAGTCCCATATGGCCTAGGTGTGTAGGAGGCTCTGCCATCCAGGTTTAGGAACTCCGTGGTGTTTGCACAGTCTCGAGATTGCCTGACCATGACACGCTCCTCAGGACTTATCCCCACCGTTAAGCAAAGCATGACTATACTGCCTTGGATTCTCCACGGTCCCAGACCCTGCACTCTTTAGATGACTGCACACGCAGAGGGCACCGTGTCTGAGGCAGAGAGCAGCTGGAATCACAAAAGCTCTCGACAGAGAGTCAAGGAAAGGCGTGCTCTGCTTACACGACTCTCTACTTTTCTCTGGGTCTGAACCATTTCATAGCTAATCTGCTTTTTCGAACCGAGCAGCTTTGCCAAAAAAAAAAAAAAAGAAAAGGAAAAACAGAAAGGTTACCAACAAACACTAAACAAACCAATATAAACAATACATATTAAATAAGCCTAACCCTACTATGCTACTGAAAAGGCTTTTATTTCCCTGGGATAATTTGGACAGCATTAGATTGTTTTACCAAGAGCAGCCAAGTCCAGGGAGATTATTTCTAATTCCACAGTGCTGCAGATGCGGTCAGTAGCAACTGCAAGCCGGAAAGGAAACTAAGCAAAGTTGGGTGTAATCCATTGAAGTTCACACGTTTCACCAGGGACAGCCTCCAAGCCTTGAATACTTAGGTATGCATTTATCCATTTCTTTAATCAACCACTACTAACGCCTACTAAAGGCCAGACACTGCTCTAAGTACTTTACGGATATGAAATATCCTCTAACCTTTACACTCACCTACGGAGCGTGTATGATAATCAACCCCGTTTTACAGATCAGGAAACTGACACACAGAATGGTACAGTAACTTGCCCAAGTTCACACAGTCCGTAGGTGGCAGAGCCAGGACCCCATTTGACAGAGTCTGGCTCCGGAGGCCACGTTCTGAATCACCACGCTCAGTCTCCAAAAACCTAGAGAAAGCGCCAGCCTCAGTCGAAAAGTTTTGTTTTCCCCACCCTACAGTCCCTACGCGGCCCCAGTCTCCAGGGCATTCTTTCAGCTCCTCTGACAGGCCCTACTCCTCCCTTGCCCTGTCCCAACACTCTCCCGCACAAGTCCTCCTTTTCTTTGAGGCATCTGCTCTCAGCTTCAACATCACTGCCTAAGTCACCAAGTCTAACAGGAAATGCCGTCTTTCTCAACACTCAACACAAAATTGCTTTTACGTATCTCCTAGGTAATTGGTTGCTGCCTGTCTGTCCTTTCCAACCAGGCTGTGAGGGCCACTACGTCAAACAACCTGTCAGTCTTGCTCACCAAGTGTCCAGGCCACTGAACACGCACCGACCAGAGGAAAGGAAGGACTTGTCCCAACGTCAACTCTCCAGACTTTCTGTGGAAGGAGGGAACGAACGGAGCACCCTCCAGCCTCACGCTTTCTTTGCCAGACTTTCAAGTGTGGGGCACATACCTGTGCTCACAACGCTCCCCGGACAGCCCCCACTGCACCCCTAACAGGTAGACTTCTGCACAGTCACGGGCTTTGGAAAGCACTGGCTCTGCACACAACTATTATGTGGCCCTCGACAGGCCACTTCCCCCGAACCGGCCTGAGCTTCAGGGCCACAACAGGCTTCGTGAAAACCCCAACGGAACGTAGCCTCGAAAAGAGGGAGACCTGCACTCCTCAGAACGCCTCGAGACCAGTGTCCTTATCGACTTCGCGTCTGTCCTTCCAAGAAGCCGAGCCCACGGGTGGCGCTTCAGCGCCCGACTCCCGGGCACCGCACGCCCAGGCTGGCCCCGTGCCCGGCACACACCGCCCGTTCCACGAACGCCTGAAGCGCACGAAGAGAGCCCCTCGCTCCCCGCGCCGCACAGCTGTCCCGCGACCTGACGGGCACCTCTGGGCGCACAAGCCTATTCCTCAGGGACACGCTCGCCTCCCACCAGCCCCCACGCCCACGCCCCCCCAGGTACCTCTCTCAGATGGCATCATCTTCGCGGGCGCCCTGGTCGTCCGTGTCCGGCGAGCAGGAAGAGCGGGAGCTGAAGGACGGCCTCCTCAGGCTAGCGGCCGTGGCCGTGGAGGGCCCGGGCTGCCGTGCCCAGCGGGGACACGGAGCGGCGTCCACGGACGCCGGGGGAACGGACGAGCCCGGCCCGGGAGAGAGCAGCACAGCGCGGCCGGACTCCGCCGGGCTCGGCTCTGGGCAGGCAGGCGCGGCTCGCCGACGCCTCCCACGCCTCCCAGGACGGCGGCCCAGCAGCCGCGCGCTCCTCTCCTCGCGCGCGCGCGCGCCCGCGCCGCCGCCCAGACGCTGCCCGGCCCTTGCCCCGCCCCCCCTCTGGCGGTGGACTGCGGACAGCGACAGGGACACCCTCCTGGCACAACTCCTGCGGCCCCGCCCACACGCTTCGGACCTTCGCGGAGCGGGAAGGTGCGCTGACAGGGACGCAGGGGCCCCGCTACGCTCGCTCTCGGGGAACTGCGGCCTCCTCCCTCGGCTTTCACTTGAATGTTACACCCGAAACCATGCAACCTCTACAAGAAAACATAGGCAGTATGCTCTTTGACATCAGTCTTAGCAGCCTATTTTCAAGTACCACGTCTGACTGGGCACTGGAAACAAAATACAAAAGGAACAAATGGGATCCTACCTCAAAGTCAAAAAAAAAAATCCTCTGCACCGCAAAGGAAACCATCCACAAAACCAAAACACAACCTAACAACTGGGAGAAGATTCTTGCAAACCGTGTATCGGATAAGGGGTTAATATCCAAAACACAGAAAGAACTCATACATCTCAACAGCAAAAAAAATCAGCAACCCAATGAAAAAGGCGGGCAAAAGATCTGAGCAGTGATTTCTCCAAAGAAGGCATAGGGATGGCCAACAGGCATATGGAAAGGGACTCAACATCATTAGCGATCAGAGAAATGCAAATCACAACTACAAGGAGATGTCACCTTTACTCTGGTCAGAATGGCTCTAATTAACAAGACAAGAGACAAGTGTCAGAGAGGATGTGGAGAGAAGGGAACTCTCCTGCACTGCTGGTGGGAGGGCAGACTGGTGCAGCCACTATGGAAAGCAGGATGGAGTATCCTCAGAAAACTAAGAATACATCTACCTACCATACGTAGGATCCAGCTAGCCCACTGCTGGCTATTCATCCAAAGAACTTGAAAACACCAATGCAGAAAGACACATGCACCCCTAGGTTCACTGCAGCATTATTCACAACAGCCAGAACTTGGAAGCAACCTAGGTGCCCATCAAGGGAAGAATGGATAAAGAAGATGTGGGATGTATACACAATGGAATGCCACTCGGCCCTAAGAAATGATGAGATCCGACCATTTGTGACAACGTGGATGGACCTTGAGGGTATTACGTGAAGTGAAATAAATCAGAGGGAGAAAGTCAAACACCAAACACCGTGTGATCTCGCTCATATGTAGAAGATAAAAACAACGACAAACACACACAGAGCAAAGGAGATTGGACTGGTGGTCACCATAGGGGGAGGGGGGAGGGGAGAGAGCCAAAGGGGTGATGAGGCTCACATGGGAGGTGACGGACTATAATTAGTTTTCGGGTGGTGAACACGATGTAATCTACACAGAAGTCGAAATATATTACAACGTACATCTGAAAGCCATATCATCTTAGAATCCACTGTTACTGCAATAAAATAAAATAAAATAAAATAAAACAAATTAAAATAAAGAAGTGTAGGAGGCTCAAGAGGCTAACAGGCTTTTGAAAAGTTATTCTAGGGATTTTTATGGCTTAGCTCAGGGCGGCAGACACCAGCCTGAGACAGAGCTGTGACACAGCCACTAACTTCAACTCAACTATATTCCGACTGGAGGGAAATCAAAACTACCGTCATCATAATTTATTGAAGGCTTCACTTTGTGCCAGATCCTGTGCCGACTGCTTTGCACCAACTGTCTCATTCAATCCTCACATCCAAAAGGTAGGTTACCGTTATCCTCCCCACTGTAAAGGTGAGGAGGCGGAAGCAGAAAGATGGCAGTCTGCCAGGAATTCACAGAAGGATTCTCTAGGTAATGACATGACCTTTGGACAAGATTTCAAGGTTTAACACATTACAGTGGAGATGCAGATCCCAGTATCACAGAACGTGAAAAACACTGAGTCCTGCCAAATGTATTCAAACACTAATTATGGATCCTCACAATCTCTTGGCCTGTTTTCTCAGATGAGGGAAAACCCAGCGTGAAAAACCGTTGATGAGATGTCTGCAGAGGAGGACTACGTCTGGTCTTTAAAGCCGGGAACTATCCCAGTAGATTCTGAGTCAGTGGGTCCAGAGTAGGCCTTGAGCGTCTCTGTTCTTTTCAAAAGCCCCACAGGCTACACTTCCGCGCCCTTGGAGTTGGGAAGTACAGTCATGCCCTACATCGGGACGTTTCAGTCAACAACGGGGGTCCCATCAGATTAGTCCCATATGGCCTAGGTGTGTAGGAGGCTCTGCCATCCAGGTTTAGGAACTCCGTGGTGTTTGCACAGTCTCGAGATTGCCTGACCATGACACGCTCCTCAGAACTTATCCCCACCCTTAAGCAAAGCATGACTATACTGCCTTGGATTCTCCACGGTCCCAGACCCTGCACTCTTTAGATGACGGCACACGCAGAGGGCACCGTGTCTGAGGCAGAGAGCAGCTGGAATCACAAAAGCTCTCGACAGAGAGTCAAGGAAAGGCGTGCTCTGCTTACACGACTCTCTACTTTTCTCTGGGTCTGAACCATTTCATAGCTAATCTGCTTTTTCGAACCGAGCAGCTTTGCCAAAAAAAAAAAAAAAAGAAAAGGAAAAACAGAAAGGTTACCAACAAACACTAAACAAACCAATATAAACAATACACATTAAATAAGCCTAACCCTACTATGCTACTGAAAAGGCTTTTATTTCCCTGGGATAATTTGGACAGCATTAGATTGTTTTACCAAGAGCAGCCAAGTCCAGGGAGATTATTTCTAATTCCACAGTGCTGCAGATGCGGTCAGTAGCAACTGCAAGCCGGAAAGGAAACTAAGCAAAGTTGGGTGTAATCCATTGAAGTTCACACGTTTCACCAGGGACAGCCTCCAAGCCTTGAATACTTAGGTATGCATTTATCCATTTCTTTAATCAACCACTACTAACGCCTACTAAAGGCCAGACACTGCTCTAAGTACTTTACGGATATGAAATATCCTCTAACCTTTACACTCACCTACGGAGCGTGTATGATAATCAACCCCGTTTTACAGATCAGGAAACTGACACACAGAATGGTACAGTAACTTGCCCAAGTTCACACAGTCCGTAGGTGGCAGAGCCAGGACCCCATTTGACAGAGTCTGGCTCCGGAGGCCACGTTCTGAATCACCACGCTCAGTCTCCAAAAACCTAGAGAAAGTGCCAGCCTCAGTCGAAAAGTTTTGTTTTCCCCACCCTACAGTCCCTACGCGGCCCCAGTCTCCAGGGCATTCTTTCAGCTCCTCTGACAGGCCCTACTCCTCCCTTGCCCTGTCCCAACACTCTCCCGCACAAGTCCTCCTTTTCTTTGAGGCATCTGCTCTCAGCTTCAACATCACTGCCTAAGTCACCAAGTCTAACAGGAAATGCCGTCTTTCTCAACACTCAACACAAAATTGCTTTTACGTATCTCCTAGGTAATTGGTTGCTGCCTGTCTGTCCTTTCCAACCAGGCTGTGAGGGCCACTACGTCAAACAACCTGTCAGTCTTGCTCACCAAGTGTCCAGGCCACTGAACACGCACCGACCAGAGGAAAGGAAGGACTTGTCCCAACGTCAACTCTCCAGACTTTCTGTGGAAGGAGGGAACGAACGGAGCACCCTCCAGCCTCACGCTTTCTTTGCCAGACTTTCAAGTGTGGGGCACATACCTGTGCTCACAACGCTCCCCGGACAGCCCCCACTGCACCCCTAACAGGTAGACTTCTGCACAGTCACGGGCTTTGGAAAGCACTGGCTCTGCACACAACTATTATGTGGCCCTCGACAGGCCACTTCCCCCGAACCGGCCTGAGCTTCAGGGCCACAACAGGCTTCGTGAAAACCCCAACGGAACGTAGCCTCGAAAAGAGGGAGACCTGCACTCCTCAGAACGCCTCGAGACCAGTGTCCTTATCGACTTCGCGTCTGTCCTTCCAAGAAGCCGAGCCCACGGGTGGCGCTTCAGCGCCCGACTCCCGGGCACCGCACGCCCAGGCTGGCCCCGTGCCCGGCACACACCGCCCGTTCCACGAACGCCTGAAGCGCACGAAGAGAGCCCCTCGCTCCCCGCGCCGCACAGCTGTCCCGCGACCTGACGGGCACCTCTGGGCGCACAAGCCTATTCCTCAGGGACACGCTCGCCTCCCACCAGCCCCCACGCCCACGCCCCCCCAGGTACCTCTCTCAGATGGCATCATCTTCGCGGGCGCCCTTGTCGTCCGTGTCCGGCGAGCAGGAAGAGCGGGAGCTGAAGGACGGCCTCCTCAGGCTAGCGGCCGTGGCCGTGGAGGGCCCGGGCTGCCGTGCCCAGCGGGGACACGGAGCGGCGTCCACGGACGCCGGGGGAACGGACGAGCCCGGCCCGGGAGAGAGCAGCACAGCGCGGCCGGACTCCGCCGGGCTCGGCTCTGGGCAGGCAGGCGCGGCACGCCGACGCCTCCCACGCCTCCCAGGACGGCGGCCCAGCAGCCGCGCGCTCCTCTCCTCGCGCGCGCGCGCGCCCGCGCCGCCGCCCAGACGCTGCCCGGCCCTTGCCCCGCCCCCCCTCTGGCGGTGGACTGCGGACAGCGACAGGGACACCCTCCTGGCACAACTCCTGCGGCCCCGCCCACACGCTTCGGACCTTCGCGGAGCGGGAAGGTGCGCTGACAGGGACGCAGGGGCCCCGCTACGCTCGCTCTCGGGGAACTGCGGCCTCCTCCCTCGGCTTTCACTTGAATGTCACACCCGAAACCATGCAACCTCTACAAGAAAACATAGGCAGTATGCTCTTTGACATCAGTCTTAGCAGCCTATTTTCAAGTACCACGTCTGACTGGGCACTGGAAACAAAATACAAAAGGAACAAATGGGATCCTACCTCAAAGTCAAAAAAAAAATCCTCTGCACCGCAAAGGAAACCATCCACAAAACCAAAACACAACCTAACCACTGGGAGAAGATTCTTGCAAACCGTGTATCGGATAAGGGGTTAATATCCAAAACACAGAAAGAACTCATACATCTCAACAGCAAAAAAAATCAGCAACCCAATGAAAAAGGCGGGCAAAAGATCTGAGCAGTGATTTCTCCAAAGAAGGCATAGGGATGGCCAACAGGCATATGGAAAGGGACTCAACATCATTAGCGATCAGAGAAATGCAAATCACAACTACAAGGAGATGTCACCTTTACTCTGGTCAGAATGGCTCTAATTAACAAGACAAGAGACAAGTGTCAGAGAGGATGTGGAGAGAAGGGAACTCTCCTGCACTGCTGGTGGGAGGGCAGACTGGTGCAGCCACTATGGAAAGCAGGATGGAGTATCCTCAGAAAACTAAGAATACATCTACCTACCATACGTAGGATCCAGCTAGCCCACTGCTGGCTATTCATCCAAAGAACTTGAAAACACCAATGCAGAAAGACACATGCACCCCTAGGTTCACTGCAGCATTATTCACAACAGCCAGAACTTGGAAGCAACCTAGGTGCCCATCAAGGGAAGAATGGATAAAGAAGATGTGGGATGTATACACAATGGAACGCCACTCGGCCCTAAGAAATGATGAGATCCGACCATTTGTGACAACGTGGATGGACCTTGAGGGTATTACGTGAAGTGAAATAAATCAGAGGGAGAAAGTCAAACACCAAACACCGTGTGATCTCGCTCATATGTAGAAGATAAAAACAACGACAAACACACACAGAGCAAAGGAGATTGGACTGGTGGTCACCATAGGGGGAGGGGGGAGGGGAGAGAGCCAAAGGGGTGATGAGGCTCACATGGGAGGTGACGGACTATAATTAGTTTTCGGGTGGTGAACACGATGTAATCTACACAGAAGTCGAAATATATTACAACGTACATCTGAAAGCCATATCATCTTAGAATCCACTGTTACTGCAATAAAATAAAATAAAATAAAATAAAACAAATTAAAATAAAGAAGTGTAGGAGGCTCAAGAGGCTAACAGGCTTTTGAAAAGTTATTCTAGGGATTTTTATGGCTTAGCTCAGGGCGGCAGACACCAGCCTGAGACAGAGCTGTGACACAGCCACTAACTTCAACTCAACTATATTCCGACTGGAGGGAAATCAAAACTACCGTCATCATAATTTATTGAAGGCTTCACTTTGTGCCAGATCCTGTGCCGACTGCTTTGCACCAACTGTCTCATTCAATCCTCACATCCAAAAGGTAGGTTACCGTTATCCTCCCCACTGTAAAGGTGAGGAGGCGGAAGCAGAAAGATGGCAGTCTGCCAGGAATTCACAGAAGGATTCTCTAGGTAATGACATGACCTTTGGACAAGATTTCAAGGTTTAACACATTACAGTGGAGATGCAGATCCCAGTATCACAGAACGTGAAAAACACTGAGTCCTGCCAAATGTATTCAAACACTAATTATGGATCCTCACAATCTCTTGGCCTGTTTTCTCAGATGAGGGAAAACCCAGCGTGAAAAACCGTTGATGAGATGTCTGCAGAGGAGGACTACGTCTGGTCTTTAAAGCCGGGAACTATCCCAGTAGATTCTGAGTCAGTGGGTCCAGAGTAGGCCTTGAGCGTCTCTGTTCTTTTCAAAAGCCCCACAGGCTACACTTCCGCGCCCTTGGAGTTGGGAAGTACAGTCATGCCCTACATCGGGACGTTTCAGTCAACAACGGGGGTCCCATCAGATTAGTCCCATATGGCCTAGGTGTGTAGGAGGCTCTGCCATCCAGGTTTAGGAACTCCGTGGTGTTTGCACAGTCTCGAGATTGCCTGACCATGACACGCTCCTCAGAACTTATCCCCACCGTTAAGCAAAGCATGACTATACTGCCTTGGATTCTCCACGGTCCCAGACCCTGCACTCTTTAGATGACGGCACACGCAGAGGGCACCGTGTCTGAGGCAGAGAGCAGCTGGAATCACAAAAGCTCTCGACAGAGAGTCAAGGAAAGGCGTGCTCTGCTTACACGACTCTCTACTTTTCTCTGGGTCTGAACCATTTCATAGCTAATCTGCTTTTTCGAACCGAGCAGCTTTGCCAAAAAAAAAAAAAAAGAAAAGGAAAAACAGAAAGGTTACCAACAAACACTAAACAAACCAATATAAACAATACATATTAAATAAGCCTAACCCTACTATGCTACTGAAAAGGCTTTTATTTCCCTGGGATAATTTGGACAGCATTAGATTGTTTTACCAAGAGCAGCCAAGTCCAGGGAGATTATTTCTAATTCCACAGTGCTGCAGATGCGGTCAGTAGCAACTGCAAGCCGGAAAGGAAACTAAGCAAAGTTGGGTGTAATCCATTGAAGTTCACACGTTTCACCAGGGACAGCCTCCAAGCCTTGAATACTTAGGTATGCATTTATCCATTTCTTTAATCAACCACTACTAACGCCTACTAAAGGCCAGACACTGCTCTAAGTACTTTACGGATATGAAATATCCTCTAACCTTTACACTCACCTACGGAGCGTGTATGATAATCAACCCCGTTTTACAGATCAGGAAACTGACACACAGAATGGTACAGTAACTTGCCCAAGTTCACACAGTCCGTAGGTGGCAGAGCCAGGACCCCATTTGACAGAGTCTGGCTCCGGAGGCCACGTTCTGAATCACCACGCTCAGTCTCCAAAAACCTAGAGAAAGCGCCAGCCTCAGTCGAAAAGTTTTGTTTTCCCCACCCTACAGTCCCTACGCGGCCCCAGTCTCCAGGGCATTCTTTCAGCTCCTCTGACAGGCCCTACTCCTCCCTTGCCCTGTCCCAACACTCTCCCGCACAAGTCCTCCTTTTCTTTGAGGCATCTGCTCTCAGCTTCAACATCACTGCCTAAGTCACCAAGTCTAACAGGAAATGCCGTCTTTCTCAACACTCAACACAAAATTGCTTTTACGTATCTCCTAGGTAATTGGTTGCTGCCTGTCTGTCCTTTCCAACCAGGCTGTGAGGGCCACTACGTCAAACAACCTGTCAGTCTTGCTCACCAAGTGTCCAGGCCACTGAACACGCACCGACCAGAGGAAAGGAAGGACTTGTCCCAACGTCAACTCTCCAGACTTTCTGTGGAAGGAGGGAACGAACGGAGCACCCTCCAGCCTCACGCTTTCTTTGCCAGACTTTCAAGTGTGGGGCACATACCTGTGCTCACAACGCTCCCCGGACAGCCCCCACTGCACCCCTAACAGGTAGACTTCTGCACAGTCACGGGCTTTGGAAAGCACTGGCTCTGCACACAACTATTATGTGGCCCTCGACAGGCCACTTCCCCCGAACCGGCCTGAGCTTCAGGGCCACAACAGGCTTCGTGAAAACCCCAACGGAACGTAGCCTCGAAAAGAGGGAGACCTGCACTCCTCAGAACGCCTCGAGACCAGTGTCCTTATCGACTTCGCGTCTGTCCTTCCAAGAAGCCGAGCCCACGGGTGGCGCTTCAGCGCCCGACTCCCGGGCACCGCACGCCCAGGCTGGCCCCGTGCCCGGCACACACCGCCCGTTCCACGAACGCCTGAAGCGCACGAAGAGAGCCCCTCGCTCCCCGCGCCGCACAGCTGTCCCGCGACCTGACGGGCACCTCTGGGCGCACAAGCCTATTCCTCAGGGACACGCTCGCCTCCCACCAGCCCCCACGCCCACGCCCCCCCAGGTACCTCTCTCAGATGGCATCATCTTCGCGGGCGCCCTGGTCGTCCGTGTCCGGCGAGCAGGAAGAGCGGGAGCTGAAGGACGGCCTCCTCAGGCTAGCGGCCGTGGCCGTGGAGGGCCCGGGCTGCCGTGCCCAGCGGGGACACGGAGCGGCGTCCACGGACGCCGGGGGAACGGACGAGCCCGGCCCGGGAGAGAGCAGCACAGCGCGGCCGGACTCCGCCGGGCTCGGCTCTGGGCAGGCAGGCGCGGCTCGCCGACGCCTCCCACGCCTCCCAGGACGGCGGCCCAGCAGCCGCGCGCTCCTCTCCTCGCGCGCGCGCGCGCCCGCGCCGCCGCCCAGACGCTGCCCGGCCCTTGCCCCGCCCCCCCTCTGGCGGTGGACTGCGGACAGCGACAGGGACACCCTCCTGGCACAACTCCTGCGGCCCCGCCCACACGCTTCGGACCTTCGCGGAGCGGGAAGGTGCGCTGACAGGGACGCAGGGGCCCCGCTACGCTCGCTCTCGGGGAACTGCGGCCTCCTCCCTCGGCTTTCACTTGAATGTCACACCCGAAACCATGCAACCTCTACAAGAAAACATAGGCAGTATGCTCTTTGACATCAGTCTTAGCAGCCTATTTTCAAGTACCACGTCTGACTGGGCACTGGAAACAAAATACAAAAGGAACAAATGGGATCCTACCTCAAAGTCAAAAAAAAAATCCTCTGCACCGCAAAGGAAACCATCCACAAAACCAAAACACAACCTAACAACTGGGAGAAGATTCTTGCAAACCGTGTATCGGATAAGGGGTTAATATCCAAAACACAGAAAGAACTCATACATCTCAACAGCAAAAAAAATCAGCAACCCAATGAAAAAGGCGGGCAAAAGATCTGAGCAGTGATTTCTCCAAAGAAGGCATAGGGATGGCCAACAGGCATATGGAAAGGGACTCAACATCATTAGAGATCAGAGAAATGCAAATCACAACTACAAGGAGATGTCACCTTTACTCTGGTCAGAATGGCTCTAATTAACAAGACAAGAGACAAGTGTCAGAGAGGATGTGGAGAGAAGGGAACTCTCCTGCACTGCTGGTGGGAGGGCAGACTGGTGCAGCCACTATGGAAAGCAGGATGGAGTATCCTCAGAAAACTAAGAATACATCTACCTACCATACGTAGGATCCAGCTAGCCCACTGCTGGCTATTCATCCAAAGAACTTGAAAACACCAATGCAGAAAGACACATGCACCCCTAGGTTCACTGCAGCATTATTCACAACAGCCAGAACTTGGAAGCAACCTAGGTGCCCATCAAGGGAAGAATGGATAAAGAAGATGTGGGATGTATACACAATGGAATGCCACTCGGCCCTAAGAAATGATGAGATCCGACCATTTGTGACAACGTGGATGGACCTTGAGGGTATTACGTGAAGTGAAATAAATCAGAGGGAGAAAGTCAAACACCAAACACCGTGTGATCTCGCTCATATGTAGAAGATAAAAACAACGACAAACACACACAGAGCAAAGGAGATTGGACTGGTGGTCACCATAGGGGGAGGGGGGAGGGGAGAGAGCCAAAGGGGTGATGAGGCTCACATGGGAGGTGACGGACTATAATTAGTTTTCGGGTGGTGAACACGATGTAATCTACACAGAAGTCGAAATATATTACAACGTACATCTGAAAGCCATATCATCTTAGAATCCACTGTTACTGCAATAAAATAAAATAAAATAAAATAAAACAAATTAAAATAAAGAAGTGTAGGAGGCTCAAGAGGCTAACAGGCTTTTGAAAAGTTATTCTAGGGATTTTTATGGCTTAGCTCAGGGCGGCAGACACCAGCCTGAGACAGAGCTGTGACACAGCCACTAACTTCAACTCAACTATATTCCGACTGGAGGGAAATCAAAACTACCGTCATCATAATTTATTGAAGGCTTCACTTTGTGCCAGATCCTGTGCCGACTGCTTTGCACCAACTGTCTCATTCAATCCTCACATCCAAAAGGTAGGTTACCGTTATCCTCCCCACTGTAAAGGTGAGGAGGCGGAAGCAGAAAGATGGCAGTCTGCCAGGAATTCACAGAAGGATTCTCTAGGTAATGACATGACCTTTGGACAAGATTTCAAGGTTTAACACATTACAGTGGAGATGCAGATCCCAGTATCACAGAACGTGAAAAACACTGAGTCCTGCCAAATGTATTCAAACACTAATTATGGATCCTCACAATCTCTTGGCCTGTTTTCTCAGATGAGGGAAAACCCAGCGTGAAAAACCGTTGATGAGATGTCTGCAGAGGAGGACTACGTCTGGTCTTTAAAGCCGGGAACTATCCCAGTAGATTCTGAGTCAGTGGGTCCAGAGTAGGCCTTGAGCGTCTCTGTTCTTTTCAAAAGCCCCACAGGCTACACTTCCGCGCCCTTGGAGTTGGGAAGTACAGTCATGCCCTACATCGGGACGTTTCAGTCAACAACGGGGGTCCCATCAGATTAGTCCCATATGGCCTAGGTGTGTAGGAGGCTCTGCCATCCAGGTTTAGGAACTCCGTGGTGTTTGCACAGTCTCGAGATTGCCTGACCATGACACGCTCCTCAGAACTTATCCCCACCGTTAAGCAAAGCATGACTATACTGCCTTGGATTCTCCACGGTCCCAGACCCTGCACTCTTTAGATGACGGCACACGCAGAGGGCACCGTGTCTGAGGCAGAGAGCAGCTGGAATCACAAAAGCTCTCGACAGAGAGTCAAGGAAAGGCGTGCTCTGCTTACACGACTCTCTACTTTTCTCTGGGTCTGAACCATTTCATAGCTAATCTGCTTTTTCGAACCGAGCAGCTTTGCCAAAAAAAAAAAAAAAGAAAAGGAAAAACAGAAAGGTTACCAACAAACACTAAACAAACCAATATAAACAATACATATTAAATAAGCCTAACCCTACTATGCTACTGAAAAGGCTTTTATTTCCCTGGGATAATTTGGACAGCATTAGATTGTTTTACCAAGAGCAGCCAAGTCCAGGGAGATTATTTCTAATTCCACAGTGCTGCAGATGCGGTCAGTAGCAACTGCAAGCCGGAAAGGAAACTAAGCAAAGTTGGGTGTAATCCATTGAAGTTCACACGTTTCACCAGGGACAGCCTCCAAGCCTTGAATACTTAGGTATGCATTTATCCATTTCTTTAATCAACCACTACTAACGCCTACTAAAGGCCAGACACTGCTCTAAGTACTTTACGGATATGAAATATCCTCTAACCTTTACACTCACCTACGGAGCGTGTATGATAATCAACCCCGTTTTACAGATCAGGAAACTGACACACAGAATGGTACAGTAACTTGCCCAAGTTCACACAGTCCGTAGGTGGCAGAGCCAGGACCCCATTTGACAGAGTCTGGCTCCGGAGGCCACGTTCTGAATCACCACGCTCAGTCTCCAAAAACCTAGAGAAAGCGCCAGCCTCAGTCGAAAAGTTTTGTTTTCCCCACCCTACAGTCCCTACGCGGCCCCAGTCTCCAGGGCATTCTTTCAGCTCCTCTGACAGGCCCTACTCCTCCCTTGCCCTGTCCCAACACTCTCCCGCACAAGTCCTCCTTTTCTTTGAGGCATCTGCTCTCAGCTTCAACATCACTGCCTAAGTCACCAAGTCTAACAGGAAATGCCGTCTTTCTCAACACTCAACACAAAATTGCTTTTACGTATCTCCTAGGTAATTGGTTGCTGCCTGTCTGTCCTTTCCAACCAGGCTGTGAGGGCCACTACGTCAAACAACCTGTCAGTCTTGCTCACCAAGTGTCCAGGCCACTGAACACGCACCGACCAGAGGAAAGGAAGGACTTGTCCCAACGTCAACTCTCCAGACTTTCTGTGGAAGGAGGGAACGAACGGAGCACCCTCCAGCCTCACGCTTTCTTTGCCAGACTTTCAAGTGTGGGGCACATACCTGTGCTCACAACGCTCCCCGGACAGCCCCCACTGCACCCCTAACAGGTAGACTTCTGCACAGTCACGGGCTTTGGAAAGCACTGGCTCTGCACACAACTATTATGTGGCCCTCGACAGGCCACTTCCCCCGAACCGGCCTGAGCTTCAGGGCCACAACAGGCTTCGTGAAAACCCCAACGGAACGTAGCCTCGAAAAGAGGGAGACCTGCACTCCTCAGAACGCCTCGAGACCAGTGTCCTTATCGACTTCGCGTCTGTCCTTCCAAGAAGCCGAGCCCACGGGTGGCGCTTCAGCGCCCGACTCCCGGGCACCGCACGCCCAGGCTGGCCCCGTGCCCGGCACACACCGCCCGTTCCACGAACGCCTGAAGCGCACGAAGAGAGCCCCTCGCTCCCCGCGCCGCACAGCTGTCCCGCGACCTGACGGGCACCTCTGGGCGCACAAGCCTATTCCTCAGGGACACGCTCGCCTCCCACCAGCCCCCACGCCCACGCCCCCCCAGGTACCTCTCTCAGATGGCATCATCTTCGCGGGCGCCCTGGTCGTCCGTGTCCGGCGAGCAGGAAGAGCGGGAGCTGAAGGACGGCCTCCTCAGGCTAGCGGCCGTGGCCGTGGAGGGCCCGGGCTGCCGTGCCCAGCGGGGACACGGAGCGGCGTCCACGGACGCCGGGGGAACGGACGAGCCCGGCCCGGGAGAGAGCAGCACAGCGCGGCCGGACTCCGCCGGGCTCGGCTCTGGGCAGGCAGGCGCGGCTCGCCGACGCCTCCCACGCCTCCCAGGACGGCGGCCCAGCAGCCGCGCGCTCCTCTCCTCGCGCGCGCGCGCGCCCGCGCCGCCGCCCAGACGCTGCCCGGCCCTTGCCCCGCCCCCCCTCTGGCGGTGGACTGCGGACAGCGACAGGGACACCCTCCTGGCACAACTCCTGCGGCCCCGCCCACACGCTTCGGACCTTCGCGGAGCGGGAAGGTGCGCTGACAGGGACGCAGGGGCCCCGCTACGCTCGCTCTCGGGGAACTGCGGCCTCCTCCCTCGGCTTTCACTTGAATGTCACACCCGAAACCATGCAACCTCTACAAGAAAACATAGGCAGTATGCTCTTTGACATCAGTCTTAGCAGCCTATTTTCAAGTACCACGTCTGACTGGGCACTGGAAACAAAATACAAAAGGAACAAATGGGATCCTACCTCAAAGTCAAAAAAAAAATCCTCTGCACCGCAAAGGAAACCATCCACAAAACCAAAACACAACCTAACCACTGGGAGAAGATTCTTGCAAACCGTGTATCGGATAAGGGGTTAATATCCAAAACACAGAAAGAACTCATACATCTCAACAGCAAAAAAAATCAGCAACCCAATGAAAAAGGCGGGCAAAAGATCTGAGCAGTGATTTCTCCAAAGAAGGCATAGGGATGGCCAACAGGCATATGGAAAGGGACTCAACATCATTAGCGATCAGAGAAATGCAAATCACAACTACAAGGAGATGTCACCTTTACTCTGGTCAGAATGGCTCTAATTAACAAGACAAGAGACAAGTGTCAGAGAGGATGTGGAGAGAAGGGAACTCTCCTGCACTGCTGGTGGGAGGGCAGACTGGTGCAGCCACTATGGAAAGCAGGATGGAGTATCCTCAGAAAACTAAGAATACATCTACCTACCATACGTAGGATCCAGCTAGCCCACTGCTGGCTATTCATCCAAAGAACTTGAAAACACCAATGCAGAAAGACACATGCACCCCTAGGTTCACTGCAGCATTATTCACAACAGCCAGAACTTGGAAGCAACCTAGGTGCCCATCAAGGGAAGAATGGATAAAGAAGATGTGGGATGTATACACAATGGAATGCCACTCGGCCCTAAGAAATGATGAGATCCGACCATTTGTGACAACGTGGATGGACCTTGAGGGTATTACGTGAAGTGAAATAAATCAGAGGGAGAAAGTCAAACACCAAACACCGTGTGATCTCGCTCATATGTAGAAGATAAAAACAACGACAAACACACACAGAGCAAAGGAGATTGGACTGGTGGTCACCATAGGGGGAGGGGGGAGGGGAGAGAGCCAAAGGGGTGATGAGGCTCACATGGGAGGTGACGGACTATAATTAGTTTTCGGGTGGTGAACACGATGTAATCTACACAGAAGTCGAAATATATTACAACGTACATCTGAAAGCCATATCATCTTAGAATCCACTGTTACTGCAATAAAATAAAATAAAATAAAATAAAACAAATTAAAATAAAGAAGTGTAGGAGGCTCAAGAGGCTAACAGGCTTTTGAAAAGTTATTCTAGGGATTTTTATGGCTTAGCTCAGGGCGGCAGACACCAGCCTGAGACAGAGCTGTGACACAGCCACTAACTTCAACTCAACTATATTCCGACTGGAGGGAAATCAAAACTACCGTCATCATAATTTATTGAAGGCTTCACTTTGTGCCAGATCCTGTGCCGACTGCTTTGCACCAACTGTCTCATTCAATCCTCACATCCAAAAGGTAGGTTACCGTTATCCTCCCCACTGTAAAGGTGAGGAGGCGGAAGCAGAAAGATGGCAGTCTGCCAGGAATTCACAGAAGGATTCTCTAGGTAATGACATGACCTTTGGACAAGATTTCAAGGTTTAACACATTACAGTGGAGATGCAGATCCCAGTATCACAGAACGTGAAAAACACTGAGTCCTGCCAAATGTATTCAAACACTAATTATGGATCCTCACAATCTCTTGGCCTGTTTTCTCAGATGAGGGAAAACCCAGCGTGAAAAACCGTTGATGAGATGTCTGCAGAGGAGGACTACGTCTGGTCTTTAAAGCCGGGAACTATCCCAGTAGATTCTGAGTCAGTGGGTCCAGAGTAGGCCTTGAGCGTCTCTGTTCTTTTCAAAAGCCCCACAGGCTACACTTCCGCGCCCTTGGAGTTGGGAAGTACAGTCATGCCCTACATCGGGACGTTTCAGTCAACAACGGGGGTCCCATCAGATTAGTCCCATATGGCCTAGGTGTGTAGGAGGCTCTGCCATCCAGGTTTAGGAACTCCGTGGTGTTTGCACAGTCTCGAGATTGCCTGACCATGACACGCTCCTCAGAACTTATCCCCACCGTTAAGCAAAGCATGACTATACTGCCTTGGATTCTCCACGGTCCCAGACCCTGCACTCTTTAGATGACGGCACACGCAGAGGGCACCGTGTCTGAGGCAGAGAGCAGCTGGAATCACAAAAGCTCTCGACAGAGAGTCAAGGAAAGGCGTGCTCTGCTTACACGACTCTCTACTTTTCTCTGGGTCTGAACCATTTCATAGCTAATCTGCTTTTTCGAACCGAGCAGCTTTGCCAAAAAAAAAAAAAAAGAAAAGGAAAAACAGAAAGGTTACCAACAAACACTAAACAAACCAATATAAACAATACATATTAAATAAGCCTAACCCTACTATGCTACTGAAAAGGCTTTTATTTCCCTGGGATAATTTGGACAGCATTAGATTGTTTTACCAAGAGCAGCCAAGTCCAGGGAGATTATTTCTAATTCCACAGTGCTGCAGATGCGGTCAGTAGCAACTGCAAGCCGGAAAGGAAACTAAGCAAAGTTGGGTGTAATCCATTGAAGTTCACACGTTTCACCAGGGACAGCCTCCAAGCCTTGAATACTTAGGTATGCATTTATCCATTTCTTTAATCAACCACTACTAACGCCTACTAAAGGCCAGACACTGCTCTAAGTACTTTACGGATATGAAATATCCTCTAACCTTTACACTCACCTACGGAGCGTGTATGATAATCAACCCCGTTTTACAGATCAGGAAACTGACACACAGAATGGTACAGTAACTTGCCCAAGTTCACACAGTCCGTAGGTGGCAGAGCCAGGACCCCATTTGACAGAGTCTGGCTCCGGAGGCCACGTTCTGAATCACCACGCTCAGTCTCCAAAAACCTAGAGAAAGCGCCAGCCTCAGTCGAAAAGTTTTGTTTTCCCCACCCTACAGTCCCTACGCGGCCCCAGTCTCCAGGGCATTCTTTCAGCTCCTCTGACAGGCCCTACTCCTCCCTTGCCCTGTCCCAACACTCTCCCGCACAAGTCCTCCTTTTCTTTGAGGCATCTGCTCTCAGCTTCAACATCACTGCCTAAGTCACCAAGTCTAACAGGAAATGCCGTCTTTCTCAACACTCAACACAAAATTGCTTTTACGTATCTCCTAGGTAATTGGTTGCTGCCTGTCTGTCCTTTCCAACCAGGCTGTGAGGGCCACTACGTCAAACAACCTGTCAGTCTTGCTCACCAAGTGTCCAGGCCACTGAACACGCACCGACCAGAGGAAAGGAAGGACTTGTCCCAACGTCAACTCTCCAGACTTTCTGTGGAAGGAGGGAACGAACGGAGCACCCTCCAGCCTCACGCTTTCTTTGCCAGACTTTCAAGTGTGGGGCACATACCTGTGCTCACAACGCTCCCCGGACAGCCCCCACTGCACCCCTAACAGGTAGACTTCCGCACAGTCACGGGCTTTGGAAAGCACTGGCTCTGCACACAACTATTATGTGGCCCTCGACAGGCCACTTCCCCCGAACCGGCCTGAGCTTCAGGGCCACAACAGGCTTCGTGAAAACCCCAACGGAACGTAGCCTCGAAAAGAGGGAGACCTGCACTCCTCAGAACGCCTCGAGACCAGTGTCCTTATCGACTTCGCGTCTGTCCTTCCAAGAAGCCGAGCCCACGGGTGGCGCTTCAGCGCCCGACTCCCGGGCACCGCACGCCCAGGCTGGCCCCGTGCCCGGCACACACCGCCCGTTCCACGAACGCCTGAAGCGCACGAAGAGAGCCCCTCGCTCCCCGCGCCGCACAGCTGTCCCGCGACCTGACGGGCACCTCTGGGCGCACAAGCCTATTCCTCAGGGACACGCTCGCCTCCCACCAGCCCCCACGCCCACGCCCCCCCAGGTACCTCTCTCAGATGGCATCATCTTCGCGGGCGCCCTGGTCGTCCGTGTCCGGCGAGCAGGAAGAGCGGGAGCTGAAGGACGGCCTCCTCAGGCTAGCGGCCGTGGCCGTGGAGGGCCCGGGCTGCCGTGCCCAGCGGGGACACGGAGCGGCGTCCACGGACGCCGGGGGAACGGACGAGCCCGGCCCGGGAGAGAGCAGCACAGCGCGGCCGGACTCCGCCGGGCTCGGCTCTGGGCAGGCAGGCGCGGCTCGCCGACGCCTCCCACGCCTCCCAGGACGGCGGCCCAGCAGCCGCGCGCTCCTCTCCTCGCGCGCGCGCGCGCCCGCGCCGCCGCCCAGACGCTGCCCGGCCCTTGCCCCGCCCCCCCTCTGGCGGTGGACTGCGGACAGCGACAGGGACACCCTCCTGGCACAACTCCTGCGGCCCCGCCCACACGCTTCGGACCTTCGCGGAGCGGGAAGGTGCGCTGACAGGGACGCAGGGGCCCCGCTACGCTCGCTCTCGGGGAACTGCGGCCTCCTCCCTCGGCTTTCACTTGAATGTCACACCCGAAACCATGCAACCTCTACAAGAAAACATAGGCAGTATGCTCTTTGACATCAGTCTTAGCAGCCTATTTTCAAGTACCACGTCTGACTGGGCACTGGAAACAAAATACAAAAGGAACAAATGGGATCCTACCTCAAAGTCAAAAAAAAAATCCTCTGCACCGCAAAGGAAACCATCCACAAAACCAAAACACAACCTAACCACTGGGAGAAGATTCTTGCAAACCGTGTATCGGATAAGGGGTTAATATCCAAAACACAGAAAGAACTCATACATCTCAACAGCAAAAAAAATCAGCAACCCAATGAAAAAGGCGGGCAAAAGATCTGAGCAGTGATTTCTCCAAAGAAGGCATAGGGATGGCCAACAGGCATATGGAAAGGGACTCAACATCATTAGCGATCAGAGAAATGCAAATCACAACTACAAGGAGATGTCACCTTTACTCTGGTCAGAATGGCTCTAATTAACAAGACAAGAGACAAGTGTCAGAGAGGATGTGGAGAGAAGGGAACTCTCCTGCACTGCTGGTGGGAGGGCAGACTGGTGCAGCCACTATGGAAAGCAGGATGGAGTATCCTCAGAAAACTAAGAATACATCTACCTACCATACGTAGGATCCAGCTAGCCCACTGCTGGCTATTCATCCAAAGAACTTGAAAACACCAATGCAGAAAGACACATGCACCCCTAGGTTCACTGCAGCATTATTCACAACAGCCAGAACTTGGAAGCAACCTAGGTGCCCATCAAGGGAAGAATGGATAAAGAAGATGTGGGATGTATACACAATGGAATGCCACTCGGCCCTAAGAAATGATGAGATCCGACCATTTGTGACAACGTGGATGGACCTTGAGGGTATTACGTGAAGTGAAATAAATCAGAGGGAGAAAGTCAAACACCAAACACCGTGTGATCTCGCTCATATGTAGAAGATAAAAACAACGACAAACACACACAGAGCAAAGGAGATTGGACTGGTGGTCACCATAGGGGGAGGGGGGAGGGGAGAGAGCCAAAGGGGTGATGAGGCTCACATGGGAGGTGACGGACTATAATTAGTTTTCGGGTGGTGAACACGATGTAATCTACACAGAAGTCGAAATATATTACAACGTACATCTGAAAGCCATATCATCTTAGAATCCACTGTTACTGCAATAAAATAAAATAAAATAAAATAAAACAAATTAAAATAAAGAAGTGTAGGAGGCTCAAGAGGCTAACAGGCTTTTGAAAAGTTATTCTAGGGATTTTTATGGCTTAGCTCAGGGCGGCAGACACCAGCCTGAGACAGAGCTGTGACACAGCCACTAACTTCAACTCAACTATATTCCGACTGGAGGGAAATCAAAACTACCGTCATCATAATTTATTGAAGGCTTCACTTTGTGCCAGATCCTGTGCCGACTGCTTTGCACCAACTGTCTCATTCAATCCTCACATCCAAAAGGTAGGTTACCGTTATCCTCCCCACTGTAAAGGTGAGGAGGCGGAAGCAGAAAGATGGCAGTCTGCCAGGAATTCACAGAAGGATTCTCTAGGTAATGACATGACCTTTGGACAAGATTTCAAGGTTTAACACATTACAGTGGAGATGCAGATCCCAGTATCACAGAACGTGAAAAACACTGAGTCCTGCCAAATGTATTCAAACACTAATTATGGATCCTCACAATCTCTTGGCCTGTTTTCTCAGATGAGGGAAAACCCAGCGTGAAAAACCGTTGATGAGATGTCTGCAGAGGAGGACTACGTCTGGTCTTTAAAGCCGGGAACTATCCCAGTAGATTCTGAGTCAGTGGGTCCAGAGTAGGCCTTGAGCGTCTCTGTTCTTTTCAAAAGCCCCACAGGCTACACTTCCGCGCCCTTGGAGTTGGGAAGTACAGTCATGCCCTACATCGGGACGTTTCAGTCAACAACGGGGGTCCCATCAGATTAGTCCCATATGGCCTAGGTGTGTAGGAGGCTCTGCCATCCAGGTTTAGGAACTCCGTGGTGTTTGCACAGTCTCGAGATTGCCTGACCATGACACGCTCCTCAGAACTTATCCCCACCGTTAAGCAAAGCATGACTATACTGCCTTGGATTCTCCACGGTCCCAGACCCTGCACTCTTTAGATGACGGCACACGCAGAGGGCACCGTGTCTGAGGCAGAGAGCAGCTGGAATCACAAAAGCTCTCGACAGAGAGTCAAGGAAAGGCGTGCTCTGCTTACACGACTCTCTACTTTTCTCTGGGTCTGAACCATTTCATAGCTAATCTGCTTTTTCGAACCGAGCAGCTTTGCCAAAAAAAAAAAAAAAGAAAAGGAAAAACAGAAAGGTTACCAACAAACACTAAACAAACCAATATAAACAATACATATTAAATAAGCCTAACCCTACTATGCTACTGAAAAGGCTTTTATTTCCCTGGGATAATTTGGACAGCATTAGATTGTTTTACCAAGAGCAGCCAAGTCCAGGGAGATTATTTCTAATTCCACAGTGCTGCAGATGCGGTCAGTAGCAACTGCAAGCCGGAAAGGAAACTAAGCAAAGTTGGGTGTAATCCATTGAAGTTCACACGTTTCACCAGGGACAGCCTCCAAGCCTTGAATACTTAGGTATGCATTTATCCATTTCTTTAATCAACCACTACTAACGCCTACTAAAGGCCAGACACTGCTCTAAGTACTTTACGGATATGAAATATCCTCTAACCTTTACACTCACCTACGGAGCGTGTATGATAATCAACCCCGTTTTACAGATCAGGAAACTGACACACAGAATGGTACAGTAACTTGCCCAAGTTCACACAGTCCGTAGGTGGCAGAGCCAGGACCCCATTTGACAGAGTCTGGCTCCGGAGGCCACGTTCTGAATCACCACGCTCAGTCTCCAAAAACCTAGAGAAAGCGCCAGCCTCAGTCGAAAAGTTTTGTTTTCCCCACCCTACAGTCCCTACGCGGCCCCAGTCTCCAGGGCATTCTTTCAGCTCCTCTGACAGGCCCTACTCCTCCCTTGCCCTGTCCCAACACTCTCCCGCACAAGTCCTCCTTTTCTTTGAGGCATCTGCTCTCAGCTTCAACATCACTGCCTAAGTCACCAAGTCTAACAGGAAATGCCGTCTTTCTCAACACTCAACACAAAATTGCTTTTACGTATCTCCTAGGTAATTGGTTGCTGCCTGTCTGTCCTTTCCAACCAGGCTGTGAGGGCCACTACGTCAAACAACCTGTCAGTCTTGCTCACCAAGTGTCCAGGCCACTGAACACGCACCGACCAGAGGAAAGGAAGGACTTGTCCCAACGTCAACTCTCCAGACTTTCTGTGGAAGGAGGGAACGAACGGAGCACCCTCCAGCCTCACGCTTTCTTTGCCAGACTTTCAAGTGTGGGGCACATACCTGTGCTCACAACGCTCCCCGGACAGCCCCCACTGCACCCCTAACAGGTAGACTTCCGCACAGTCACGGGCTTTGGAAAGCACTGGCTCTGCACACAACTATTATGTGGCCCTCGACAGGCCACTTCCCCCGAACCGGCCTGAGCTTCAGGGCCACAACAGGCTTCGTGAAAACCCCAACGGAACGTAGCCTCGAAAAGAGGGAGACCTGCACTCCTCAGAACGCCTCGAGACCAGTGTCCTTATCGACTTCGCGTCTGTCCTTCCAAGAAGCCGAGCCCACGGGTGGCGCTTCAGCGCCCGACTCCCGGGCACCGCACGCCCAGGCTGGCCCCGTGCCCGGCACACACCGCCCGTTCCACGAACGCCTGAAGCGCACGAAGAGAGCCCCTCGCTCCCCGCGCCGCACAGCTGTCCCGCGACCTGACGGGCACCTCTGGGCGCACAAGCCTATTCCTCAGGGACACGCTCGCCTCCCACCAGCCCCCACGCCCACGCCCCCCCAGGTACCTCTCTCAGATGGCATCATCTTCGCGGGCGCCCTGGTCGTCCGTGTCCGGCGAGCAGGAAGAGCGGGAGCTGAAGGACGGCCTCCTCAGGCTAGCGGCCGTGGCCGTGGAGGGCCCGGGCTGCCGTGCCCAGCGGGGACACGGAGCGGCGTCCACGGACGCCGGGGGAACGGACGAGCCCGGCCCGGGAGAGAGCAGCACAGCGCGGCCGGACTCCGCCGGGCTCGGCTCTGGGCAGGCAGGCGCGGCTCGCCGACGCCTCCCACGCCTCCCAGGACGGCGGCCCAGCAGCCGCGCGCTCCTCTCCTCGCGCGCGCGCGCGCCCGCGCCGCCGCCCAGACGCTGCCCGGCCCTTGCCCCGCCCCCCCTCTGGCGGTGGACTGCGGACAGCGACAGGGACACCCTCCTGGCACAACTCCTGCGGCCCCGCCCACACGCTTCGGACCTTCGCGGAGCGGGAAGGTGCGCTGACAGGGACGCAGGGGCCCCGCTACGCTCGCTCTCGGGGAACTGCGGCCTCCTCCCTCGGCTTTCACTTGAATGTCACACCCGAAACCATGCAACCTCTACAAGAAAACATAGGCAGTATGCTCTTTGACATCAGTCTTAGCAGCCTATTTTCAAGTACCACGTCTGACTGGGCACTGGAAACAAAATACAAAAGGAACAAATGGGATCCTACCTCAAAGTCAAAAAAAAAATCCTCTGCACCGCAAAGGAAACCATCCACAAAACCAAAACACAACCTAACCACTGGGAGAAGATTCTTGCAAACCGTGTATCGGATAAGGGGTTAATATCCAAAACACAGAAAGAACTCATACATCTCAACAGCAAAAAAAATCAGCAACCCAATGAAAAAGGCGGGCAAAAGATCTGAGCAGTGATTTCTCCAAAGAAGGCATAGGGATGGCCAACAGGCATATGGAAAGGGACTCAACATCATTAGCGATCAGAGAAATGCAAATCACAACTACAAGGAGATGTCACCTTTACTCTGGTCAGAATGGCTCTAATTAACAAGACAAGAGACAAGTGTCAGAGAGGATGTGGAGAGAAGGGAACTCTCCTGCACTGCTGGTGGGAGGGCAGACTGGTGCAGCCACTATGGAAAGCAGGATGGAGTATCCTCAGAAAACTAAGAATACATCTACCTACCATACGTAGGATCCAGCTAGCCCACTGCTGGCTATTCATCCAAAGAACTTGAAAACACCAATGCAGAAAGACACATGCACCCCTAGGTTCACTGCAGCATTATTCACAACAGCCAGAACTTGGAAGCAACCTAGGTGCCCATCAAGGGAAGAATGGATAAAGAAGATGTGGGATGTATACACAATGGAATGCCACTCGGCCCTAAGAAATGATGAGATCCGACCATTTGTGACAACGTGGATGGACCTTGAGGGTATTACGTGAAGTGAAATAAATCAGAGGGAGAAAGTCAAACACCAAACACCGTGTGATCTCGCTCATATGTAGAAGATAAAAACAACGACAAACACACACAGAGCAAAGGAGATTGGACTGGTGGTCACCATAGGGGGAGGGGGGAGGGGAGAGAGCCAAAGGGGTGATGAGGCTCACATGGGAGGTGACGGACTATAATTAGTTTTCGGGTGGTGAACACGATGTAATCTACACAGAAGTCGAAATATATTACAACGTACATCTGAAAGCCATATCATCTTAGAATCCACTGTTACTGCAATAAAATAAAATAAAATAAAATAAAACAAATTAAAATAAAGAAGTGTAGGAGGCTCAAGAGGCTAACAGGCTTTTGAAAAGTTATTCTAGGGATTTTTATGGCTTAGCTCAGGGCGGCAGACACCAGCCTGAGACAGAGCTGTGACACAGCCACTAACTTCAACTCAACTATATTCCGACTGGAGGGAAATCAAAACTACCGTCATCATAATTTATTGAAGGCTTCACTTTGTGCCAGATCCTGTGCCGACTGCTTTGCACCAACTGTCTCATTCAATCCTCACATCCAAAAGGTAGGTTACCGTTATCCTCCCCACTGTAAAGGTGAGGAGGCGGAAGCAGAAAGATGGCAGTCTGCCAGGAATTCACAGAAGGATTCTCTAGGTAATGACATGACCTTTGGACAAGATTTCAAGGTTTAACACATTACAGTGGAGATGCAGATCCCAGTATCACAGAACGTGAAAAACACTGAGTCCTGCCAAATGTATTCAAACACTAATTATGGATCCTCACAATCTCTTGGCCTGTTTTCTCAGATGAGGGAAAACCCAGCGTGAAAAACCGTTGATGAGATGTCTGCAGAGGAGGACTACGTCTGGTCTTTAAAGCCGGGAACTATCCCAGTAGATTCTGAGTCAGTGGGTCCAGAGTAGGCCTTGAGCGTCTCTGTTCTTTTCAAAAGCCCCACAGGCTACACTTCCGCGCCCTTGGAGTTGGGAAGTACAGTCATGCCCTACATCGGGACGTTTCAGTCAACAACGGGGGTCCCATCAGATTAGTCCCATATGGCCTAGGTGTGTAGGAGGCTCTGCCATCCAGGTTTAGGAACTCCGTGGTGTTTGCACAGTCTCGAGATTGCCTGACCATGACACGCTCCTCAGAACTTATCCCCACCGTTAAGCAAAGCATGACTATACTGCCTTGGATTCTCCACGGTCCCAGACCCTGCACTCTTTAGATGACGGCACACGCAGAGGGCACCGTGTCTGAGGCAGAGAGCAGCTGGAATCACAAAAGCTCTCGACAGAGAGTCAAGGAAAGGCGTGCTCTGCTTACACGACTCTCTACTTTTCTCTGGGTCTGAACCATTTCATAGCTAATCTGCTTTTTCGAACCGAGCAGCTTTGCCAAAAAAAAAAAAGAAGAAAAGGAAAAACAGAAAGGTTACCAACAAACACTAAACAAACCAATATAAACAATACACATTAAATAAGCCTAACCCTACTATGCTACTGAAAAGGCTTTTATTTCCCTGGGATAATTTGGACAGCATTAGATTGTTTTACCAAGAGCAGCCAAGTCCAGGGAGATTATTTCTAATTCCACAGTGCTGCAGATGCGGTCAGTAGCAACTGCAAGCCGGAAAGGAAACTAAGCAAAGTTGGGTGTAATCCATTGAAGTTCACACGTTTCACCAGGGACAGCCTCCAAGCCTTGAATACTTAGGTATGCATTTATCCATTTCTTTAATCAACCACTACTAACGCCTACTAAAGGCCAGACACTGCTCTAAGTACTTTACGGATATGAAATATCCTCTAACCTTTACACTCACCTACGGAGCGTGTATGATAATCAACCCCGTTTTACAGATCAGGAAACTGACACACAGAATGGTACAGTAACTTGCCCAAGTTCACACAGTCCGTAGGTGGCAGAGCCAGGACCCCATTTGACAGAGTCTGGCTCCGGAGGCCACGTTCTGAATCACCACGCTCAGTCTCCAAAAACCTAGAGAAAGCGCCAGCCTCAGTCGAAAAGTTTTGTTTTCCCCACCCTACAGTCCCTACGCGGCCCCAGTCTCCAGGGCATTCTTTCAGCTCCTCTGACAGGCCCTACTCCTCCCTTGCCCTGTCCCAACACTCTCCCGCACAAGTCCTCCTTTTCTTTGAGGCATCTGCTCTCAGCTTCAACATCACTGCCTAAGTCACCAAGTCTAACAGGAAATGCCGTCTTTCTCAACACTCAACACAAAATTGCTTTTACGTATCTCCTAGGTAATTGGTTGCTGCCTGTCTGTCCTTTCCAACCAGGCTGTGAGGGCCACTACGTCAAACAACCTGTCAGTCTTGCTCACCAAGTGTCCAGGCCACTGAACACGCACCGACCAGAGGAAAGGAAGGACTTGTCCCAACGTCAACTCTCCAGACTTTCTGTGGAAGGAGGGAACGAACGGAGCACCCTCCAGCCTCACGCTTTCTTTGCCAGACTTTCAAGTGTGGGGCACATACCTGTGCTCACAACGCTCCCCGGACAGCCCCCACTGCACCCCTAACAGGTAGACTTCCGCACAGTCACGGGCTTTGGAAAGCACTGGCTCTGCACACAACTATTATGTGGCCCTCGACAGGCCACTTCCCCCGAACCGGCCTGAGCTTCAGGGCCACAACAGGCTTCGTGAAAACCCCAACGGAACGTAGCCTCGAAAAGAGGGAGACCTGCACTCCTCAGAACGCCTCGAGACCAGTGTCCTTATCGACTTCGCGTCTGTCCTTCCAAGAAGCCGAGCCCACGGGTGGCGCTTCAGCGCCCGACTCCCGGGCACCGCACGCCCAGGCTGGCCCCGTGCCCGGCACACACCGCCCGTTCCACGAACGCCTGAAGCGCACGAAGAGAGCCCCTCGCTCCCCGCGCCGCACAGCTGTCCCGCGACCTGACGGGCACCTCTGGGCGCACAAGCCTATTCCTCAGGGACACGCTCGCCTCCCACCAGCCCCCACGCCCACGCCCCCCCAGGTACCTCTCTCAGATGGCATCATCTTCGCGGGCGCCCTGGTCGTCCGTGTCCGGCGAGCAGGAAGAGCGGGAGCTGAAGGACGGCCTCCTCAGGCTAGCGGCCGTGGCCGTGGAGGGCCCGGGCTGCCGTGCCCAGCGGGGACACGGAGCGGCGTCCACGGACGCCGGGGGAACGGACGAGCCCGGCCCGGGAGAGAGCAGCACAGCGCGGCCGGACTCCGCCGGGCTCGGCTCTGGGCAGGCAGGCGCGGCTCGCCGACGCCTCCCACGCCTCCCAGGACGGCGGCCCAGCAGCCGCGCGCTCCTCTCCTCGCGCGCGCGCGCGCCCGCGCCGCCGCCCAGACGCTGCCCGGCCCTTGCCCCGCCCCCCCTCTGGCGGTGGACTGCGGACAGCGACAGGGACACCCTCCTGGCACAACTCCTGCGGCCCCGCCCACACGCTTCGGACCTTCGCGGAGCGGGAAGGTGCGCTGACAGGGACGCAGGGGCCCCGCTACGCTCGCTCTCGGGGAACTGCGGCCTCCTCCCTCGGCTTTCACTTGAATGTCACACCCGAAACCATGCAACCTCTACAAGAAAACATAGGCAGTATGCTCTTTGACATCAGTCTTAGCAGCCTATTTTCAAGTACCACGTCTGACTGGGCACTGGAAACAAAATACAAAAGGAACAAATGGGATCCTACCTCAAAGTCAAAAAAAAAATCCTCTGCACCGCAAAGGAAACCATCCACAAAACCAAAACACAACCTAACAACTGGGAGAAGATTCTTGCAAACCGTGTATCGGATAAGGGGTTAATATCCAAAACACAGAAAGAACTCATACATCTCAACAGCAAAAAAAATCAGCAACCCAATGAAAAAGGCGGGCAAAAGATCTGAGCAGTGATTTCTCCAAAGAAGGCATAGGGATGGCCAACAGGCATATGGAAAGGGACTCAACATCATTAGAGATCAGAGAAATGCAAATCACAACTACAAGGAGATGTCACCTTTACTCTGGTCAGAATGGCTCTAATTAACAAGACAAGAGACAAGTGTCAGAGAGGATGTGGAGAGAAGGGAACTCTCCTGCACTGCTGGTGGGAGGGCAGACTGGTGCAGCCACTATGGAAAGCAGGATGGAGTATCCTCAGAAAACTAAGAATACATCTACCTACCATACGTAGGATCCAGCTAGCCCACTGCTGGCTATTCATCCAAAGAACTTGAAAACACCAATGCAGAAAGACACATGCACCCCTAGGTTCACTGCAGCATTATTCACAACAGCCAGAACTTGGAAGCAACCTAGGTGCCCATCAAGGGAAGAATGGATAAAGAAGATGTGGGATGTATACACAATGGAATGCCACTCGGCCCTAAGAAATGATGAGATCCGACCATTTGTGACAACGTGGATGGACCTTGAGGGTATTACGTGAAGTGAAATAAATCAGAGGGAGAAAGTCAAACACCAAACACCGTGTGATCTCGCTCATATGTAGAAGATAAAAACAACGACAAACACACACAGAGCAAAGGAGATTGGACTGGTGGTCACCATAGGGGGAGGGGGGAGGGGAGAGAGCCAAAGGGGTGATGAGGCTCACATGGGAGGTGACGGACTATAATTAGTTTTCGGGTGGTGAACACGATGTAATCTACACAGAAGTCGAAATATATTACAACGTACATCTGAAAGCCATATCATCTTAGAATCCACTGTTACTGCAATAAAATAAAATAAAATAAAATAAAACAAATTAAAATAAAGAAGTGTAGGAGGCTCAAGAGGCTAACAGGCTTTTGAAAAGTTATTCTAGGGATTTTTATGGCTTAGCTCAGGGCGGCAGACACCAGCCTGAGACAGAGCTGTGACACAGCCACTAACTTCAACTCAACTATATTCCGACTGGAGGGAAATCAAAACTACCGTCATCATAATTTATTGAAGGCTTCACTTTGTGCCAGATCCTGTGCCGACTGCTTTGCACCAACTGTCTCATTCAATCCTCACATCCAAAAGGTAGGTTACCGTTATCCTCCCCACTGTAAAGGTGAGGAGGCGGAAGCAGAAAGATGGCAGTCTGCCAGGAATTCACAGAAGGATTCTCTAGGTAATGACATGACCTTTGGACAAGATTTCAAGGTTTAACACATTACAGTGGAGATGCAGATCCCAGTATCACAGAACGTGAAAAACACTGAGTCCTGCCAAATGTATTCAAACACTAATTATGGATCCTCACAATCTCTTGGCCTGTTTTCTCAGATGAGGGAAAACCCAGCGTGAAAAACCGTTGATGAGATGTCTGCAGAGGAGGACTACGTCTGGTCTTTAAAGCCGGGAACTATCCCAGTAGATTCTGAGTCAGTGGGTCCAGAGTAGGCCTTGAGCGTCTCTGTTCTTTTCAAAAGCCCCACAGGCTACACTTCCGCGCCCTTGGAGTTGGGAAGTACAGTCATGCCCTACATCGGGACGTTTCAGTCAACAACGGGGGTCCCATCAGATTAGTCCCATATGGCCTAGGTGTGTAGGAGGCTCTGCCATCCAGGTTTAGGAACTCCGTGGTGTTTGCACAGTCTCGAGATTGCCTGACCATGACACGCTCCTCAGAACTTATCCCCACCGTTAAGCAAAGCATGACTATACTGCCTTGGATTCTCCACGGTCCCAGACCCTGCACTCTTTAGATGACTGCACACGCAGAGGGCACCGTGTCTGAGGCAGAGAGCAGCTGGAATCACAAAAGCTCTCGACAGAGAGTCAAGGAAAGGCGTGCTCTGCTTACACGACTCTCTACTTTTCTCTGGGTCTGAACCATTTCATAGCTAATCTGCTTTTTCGAACCGAGCAGCTTTGCCAAAAAAAAAAAAAAAGAAAAGGAAAAACAGAAAGGTTACCAACAAACACTAAACAAACCAATATAAACAATACATATTAAATAAGCCTAACCCTACTATGCTACTGAAAAGGCTTTTATTTCCCTGGGATAATTTGGACAGCATTAGATTGTTTTACCAAGAGCAGCCAAGTCCAGGGAGATTATTTCTAATTCCACAGTGCTGCAGATGCGGTCAGTAGCAACTGCAAGCCGGAAAGGAAACTAAGCAAAGTTGGGTGTAATCCATTGAAGTTCACACGTTTCACCAGGGACAGCCTCCAAGCCTTGAATACTTAGGTATGCATTTATCCATTTCTTTAATCAACCACTACTAACGCCTACTAAAGGCCAGACACTGCTCTAAGTACTTTACGGATATGAAATATCCTCTAACCTTTACACTCACCTACGGAGCGTGTATGATAATCAACCCCGTTTTACAGATCAGGAAACTGACACACAGAATGGTACAGTAACTTGCCCAAGTTCACACAGTCCGTAGGTGGCAGAGCCAGGACCCCATTTGACAGAGTCTGGCTCCGGAGGCCACGTTCTGAATCACCACGCTCAGTCTCCAAAAACCTAGAGAAAGCGCCAGCCTCAGTCGAAAAGTTTTGTTTTCCCCACCCTACAGTCCCTACGCGGCCCCAGTCTCCAGGGCATTCTTTCAGCTCCTCTGACAGGCCCTACTCCTCCCTTGCCCTGTCCCAACACTCTCCCGCACAAGTCCTCCTTTTCTTTGAGGCATCTGCTCTCAGCTTCAACATCACTGCCTAAGTCACCAAGTCTAACAGGAAATGCCGTCTTTCTCAACACTCAACACAAAATTGCTTTTACGTATCTCCTAGGTAATTGGTTGCTGCCTGTCTGTCCTTTCCAACCAGGCTGTGAGGGCCACTACGTCAAACAACCTGTCAGTCTTGCTCACCAAGTGTCCAGGCCACTGAACACGCACCGACCAGAGGAAAGGAAGGACTTGTCCCAACGTCAACTCTCCAGACTTTCTGTGGAAGGAGGGAACGAACGGAGCACCCTCCAGCCTCACGCTTTCTTTGCCAGACTTTCAAGTGTGGGGCACATACCTGTGCTCACAACGCTCCCCGGACAGCCCCCACTGCACCCCTAACAGGTAGACTTCTGCACAGTCACGGGCTTTGGAAAGCACTGGCTCTGCACACAACTATTATGTGGCCCTCGACAGGCCACTTCCCCCGAACCGGCCTGAGCTTCAGGGCCACAACAGGCTTCGTGAAAACCCCAACGGAACGTAGCCTCGAAAAGAGGGAGACCTGCACTCCTCAGAACGCCTCGAGACCAGTGTCCTTATCGACTTCGCGTCTGTCCTTCCAAGAAGCCGAGCCCACGGGTGGCGCTTCAGCGCCCGACTCCCGGGCACCGCACGCCCAGGCTGGCCCCGTGCCCGGCACACACCGCCCGTTCCACGAACGCCTGAAGCGCACGAAGAGAGCCCCTCGCTCCCCGCGCCGCACAGCTGTCCCGCGACCTGACGGGCACCTCTGGGCGCACAAGCCTATTCCTCAGGGACACGCTCGCCTCCCACCAGCCCCCACGCCCACGCCCCCCCAGGTACCTCTCTCAGATGGCATCATCTTCGCGGGCGCCCTGGTCGTCCGTGTCCGGCGAGCAGGAAGAGCGGGAGCTGAAGGACGGCCTCCTCAGGCTAGCGGCCGTGGCCGTGGAGGGCCCGGGCTGCCGTGCCCAGCGGGGACACGGAGCGGCGTCCACGGACGCCGGGGGAACGGACGAGCCCGGCCCGGGAGAGAGCAGCACAGCGCGGCCGGACTCCGCCGGGCTCGGCTCTGGGCAGGCAGGCGCGGCTCGCCGACGCCTCCCACGCCTCCCAGGACGGCGGCCCAGCAGCCGCGCGCTCCTCTCCTCGCGCGCGCGCGCGCCCGCGCCGCCGCCCAGACGCTGCCCGGCCCTTGCCCCGCCCCCCCTCTGGCGGTGGACTGCGGACAGCGACAGGGACACCCTCCTGGCACAACTCCTGCGGCCCCGCCCACACGCTTCGGACCTTCGCGGAGCGGGAAGGTGCGCTGACAGGGACGCAGGGGCCCCGCTACGCTCGCTCTCGGGGAACTGCGGCCTCCTCCCTCGGCTTTCACTTGAATGTCACACCCGAAACCATGCAACCTCTACAAGAAAACATAGGCAGTATGCTCTTTGACATCAGTCTTAGCAGCCTATTTTCAAGTACCACGTCTGACTGGGCACTGGAAACAAAATACAAAAGGAACAAATGGGATCCTACCTCAAAGTCAAAAAAAAAATCCTCTGCACCGCAAAGGAAACCATCCACAAAACCAAAACACAACCTAACAACTGGGAGAAGATTCTTGCAAACCGTGTATCGGATAAGGGGTTAATATCCAAAACACAGAAAGAACTCATACATCTCAACAGCAAAAAAAATCAGCAACCCAATGAAAAAGGCGGGCAAAAGATCTGAGCAGTGATTTCTCCAAAGAAGGCATAGGGATGGCCAACAGGCATATGGAAAGGGACTCAACATCATTAGCGATCAGAGAAATGCAAATCACAACTACAAGGAGATGTCACCTTTACTCTGGTCAGAATGGCTCTAATTAACAAGACAAGAGACAAGTGTCAGAGAGGATGTGGAGAGAAGGGAACTCTCCTGCACTGCTGGTGGGAGGGCAGACTGGTGCAGCCACTATGGAAAGCAGGATGGAGTATCCTCAGAAAACTAAGAATACATCTACCTACCATACGTAGGATCCAGCTAGCCCACTGCTGGCTATTCATCCAAAGAACTTGAAAACACCAATGCAGAAAGACACATGCACCCCTAGGTTCACTGCAGCATTATTCACAACAGCCAGAACTTGGAAGCAACCTAGGTGCCCATCAAGGGAAGAATGGATAAAGAAGATGTGGGATGTATACACAATGGAATGCCACTCGGCCCTAAGAAATGATGAGATCCGACCATTTGTGACAACGTGGATGGACCTTGAGGGTATTACGTGAAGTGAAATAAATCAGAGGGAGAAAGTCAAACACCAAACACCGTGTGATCTCGCTCATATGTAGAAGATAAAAACAACGACAAACACACACAGAGCAAAGGAGATTGGACTGGTGGTCACCATAGGGGGAGGGGGGAGGGGAGAGAGCCAAAGGGGTGATGAGGCTCACATGGGAGGTGACGGACTATAATTAGTTTTCGGGTGGTGAACACGATGTAATCTACACAGAAGTCGAAATATATTACAACGTACATCTGAAAGCCATATCATCTTAGAATCCACTGTTACTGCAATAAAATAAAATAAAATAAAATAAAACAAATTAAAATAAAGAAGTGTAGGAGGCTCAAGAGGCTAACAGGCTTTTGAAAAGTTATTCTAGGGATTTTTATGGCTTAGCTCAGGGCGGCAGACACCAGCCTGAGACAGAGCTGTGACACAGCCACTAACTTCAACTCAACTATATTCCGACTGGAGGGAAATCAAAACTACCGTCATCATAATTTATTGAAGGCTTCACTTTGTGCCAGATCCTGTGCCGACTGCTTTGCACCAACTGTCTCATTCAATCCTCACATCCAAAAGGTAGGTTACCGTTATCCTCCCCACTGTAAAGGTGAGGAGGCGGAAGCAGAAAGATGGCAGTCTGCCAGGAATTCACAGAAGGATTCTCTAGGTAATGACATGACCTTTGGACAAGATTTCAAGGTTTAACACATTACAGTGGAGATGCAGATCCCAGTATCACAGAACGTGAAAAACACTGAGTCCTGCCAAATGTATTCAAACACTAATTATGGATCCTCACAATCTCTTGGCCTGTTTTCTCAGATGAGGGAAAACCCAGCGTGAAAAACCGTTGATGAGATGTCTGCAGAGGAGGACTACGTCTGGTCTTTAAAGCCGGGAACTATCCCAGTAGATTCTGAGTCAGTGGGTCCAGAGTAGGCCTTGAGCGTCTCTGTTCTTTTCAAAAGCCCCACAGGCTACACTTCCGCGCCCTTGGAGTTGGGAAGTACAGTCATGCCCTACATCGGGACGTTTCAGTCAACAACGGGGGTCCCATCAGATTAGTCCCATATGGCCTAGGTGTGTAGGAGGCTCTGCCATCCAGGTTTAGGAACTCCGTGGTGTTTGCACAGTCTCGAGATTGCCTGACCATGACACGCTCCTCAGAACTTATCCCCACCGTTAAGCAAAGCATGACTATACTGCCTTGGATTCTCCACGGTCCCAGACCCTGCACTCTTTAGATGACGGCACACGCAGAGGGCACCGTGTCTGAGGCAGAGAGCAGCTGGAATCACAAAAGCTCTCGACAGAGAGTCAAGGAAAGGCGTGCTCTGCTTACACGACTCTCTACTTTTCTCTGGGTCTGAACCATTTCATAGCTAATCTGCTTTTTCGAACCGAGCAGCTTTGCCAAAAAAAAAAAAAAAGAAAAGGAAAAACAGAAAGGTTACCAACAAACACTAAACAAACCAATATAAACAATACATATTAAATAAGCCTAACCCTACTATGCTACTGAAAAGGCTTTTATTTCCCTGGGATAATTTGGACAGCATTAGATTGTTTTACCAAGAGCAGCCAAGTCCAGGGAGATTATTTCTAATTCCACAGTGCTGCAGATGCGGTCAGTAGCAACTGCAAGCCGGAAAGGAAACTAAGCAAAGTTGGGTGTAATCCATTGAAGTTCACACGTTTCACCAGGGACAGCCTCCAAGCCTTGAATACTTAGGTATGCATTTATCCATTTCTTTAATCAACCACTACTAACGCCTACTAAAGGCCAGACACTGCTCTAAGTACTTTACGGATATGAAATATCCTCTAACCTTTACACTCACCTACGGAGCGTGTATGATAATCAACCCCGTTTTACAGATCAGGAAACTGACACACAGAATGGTACAGTAACTTGCCCAAGTTCACACAGTCCGTAGGTGGCAGAGCCAGGACCCCATTTGACAGAGTCTGGCTCCGGAGGCCACGTTCTGAATCACCACGCTCAGTCTCCAAAAACCTAGAGAAAGCGCCAGCCTCAGTCGAAAAGTTTTGTTTTCCCCACCCTACAGTCCCTACGCGGCCCCAGTCTCCAGGGCATTCTTTCAGCTCCTCTGACAGGCCCTACTCCTCCCTTGCCCTGTCCCAACACTCTCCCGCACAAGTCCTCCTTTTCTTTGAGGCATCTGCTCTCAGCTTCAACATCACTGCCTAAGTCACCAAGTCTAACAGGAAATGCCGTCTTTCTCAACACTCAACACAAAATTGCTTTTACGTATCTCCTAGGTAATTGGTTGCTGCCTGTCTGTCCTTTCCAACCAGGCTGTGAGGGCCACTACGTCAAACAACCTGTCAGTCTTGCTCACCAAGTGTCCAGGCCACTGAACACGCACCGACCAGAGGAAAGGAAGGACTTGTCCCAACGTCAACTCTCCAGACTTTCTGTGGAAGGAGGGAACGAACGGAGCACCCTCCAGCCTCACGCTTTCTTTGCCAGACTTTCAAGTGTGGGGCACATACCTGTGCTCACAACGCTCCCCGGACAGCCCCCACTGCACCCCTAACAGGTAGACTTCTGCACAGTCACGGGCTTTGGAAAGCACTGGCTCTGCACACAACTATTATGTGGCCCTCGACAGGCCACTTCCCCCGAACCGGCCTGAGCTTCAGGGCCACAACAGGCTTCGTGAAAACCCCAACGGAACGTAGCCTCGAAAAGAGGGAGACCTGCACTCCTCAGAACGCCTCGAGACCAGTGTCCTTATCGACTTCGCGTCTGTCCTTCCAAGAAGCCGAGCCCACGGGTGGCGCTTCAGCGCCCGACTCCCGGGCACCGCACGCCCAGGCTGGCCCCGTGCCCGGCACACACCGCCCGTTCCACGAACGCCTGAAGCGCACGAAGAGAGCCCCTCGCTCCCCGCGCCGCACAGCTGTCCCGCGACCTGACGGGCACCTCAGGGCGCACAAGCCTATTCCTCAGGGACACGCTCGCCTCCCACCAGCCCCCACGCCCACGCCCCCCCAGGTACCTCTCTCAGATGGCATCATCTTCGCGGGCGCCCTGGTCGTCCGTGTCCGGCGAGCAGGAAGAGCGGGAGCTGAAGGACGGCCTCCTCAGGCTAGCGGCCGTGGCCGTGGAGGGCCCGGGCTGCCGTGCCCAGCGGGGACACGGAGCGGCGTCCACGGACGCCGGGGGAACGGACGAGCCCGGCCCGGGAGAGAGCAGCACAGCGCGGCCGGACTCCGCCGGGCTCGGCTCTGGGCAGGCAGGCGCGGCTCGCCGACGCCTCCCACGCCTCCCAGGACGGCGGCCCAGCAGCCGCGCGCTCCTCTCCTCGCGCGCGCGCGCGCCCGCGCCGCCGCCCAGACGCTGCCCGGCCCTTGCCCCGCCCCCCCTCTGGCGGTGGACTGCGGACAGCGACAGGGACACCCTCCTGGCACAACTCCTGCGGCCCCGCCCACACGCTTCGGACCTTCGCGGAGCGGGAAGGTGCGCTGACAGGGACGCAGGGGCCCCGCTACGCTCGCTCTCGGGGAACTGCGGCCTCCTCCCTCGGCTTTCACTTGAATGTCACACCCGAAACCATGCAACCTCTACAAGAAAACATAGGCAGTATGCTCTTTGACATCAGTCTTAGCAGCCTATTTTCAAGTACCACGTCTGACTGGGCACTGGAAACAAAATACAAAAGGAACAAATGGGATCCTACCTCAAAGTCAAAAAAAAAATCCTCTGCACCGCAAAGGAAACCATCCACAAAACCAAAACACAACCTAACCACTGGGAGAAGATTCTTGCAAACCGTGTATCGGATAAGGGGTTAATATCCAAAACACAGAAAGAACTCATACATCTCAACAGCAAAAAAAATCAGCAACCCAATGAAAAAGGCGGGCAAAAGATCTGAGCAGTGATTTCTCCAAAGAAGGCATAGGGATGGCCAACAGGCATATGGAAAGGGACTCAACATCATTAGCGATCAGAGAAATGCAAATCACAACTACAAGGAGATGTCACCTTTACTCTGGTCAGAATGGCTCTAATTAACAAGACAAGAGACAAGTGTCAGAGAGGATGTGGAGAGAAGGGAACTCTCCTGCACTGCTGGTGGGAGGGCAGACTGGTGCAGCCACTATGGAAAGCAGGATGGAGTATCCTCAGAAAACTAAGAATACATCTACCTACCATACGTAGGATCCAGCTAGCCCACTGCTGGCTATTCATCCAAAGAACTTGAAAACACCAATGCAGAAAGACACATGCACCCCTAGGTTCACTGCAGCATTATTCACAACAGCCAGAACTTGGAAGCAACCTAGGTGCCCATCAAGGGAAGAATGGATAAAGAAGATGTGGGATGTATACACAATGGAACGCCACTCGGCCCTAAGAAATGATGAGATCCGACCATTTGTGACAACGTGGATGGACCTTGAGGGTATTACGTGAAGTGAAATAAATCAGAGGGAGAAAGTCAAACACCAAACACCGTGTGATCTCGCTCATATGTAGAAGATAAAAACAACGACAAACACACACAGAGCAAAGGAGATTGGACTGGTGGTCACCATAGGGGGAGGGGGGAGGGGAGAGAGCCAAAGGGGTGATGAGGCTCACATGGGAGGTGACGGACTATAATTAGTTTTCGGGTGGTGAACACGATGTAATCTACACAGAAGTCGAAATATATTACAACGTACATCTGAAAGCCATATCATCTTAGAATCCACTGTTACTGCAATAAAATAAAATAAAATAAAATAAAACAAATTAAAATAAAGAAGTGTAGGAGGCTCAAGAGGCTAACAGGCTTTTGAAAAGTTATTCTAGGGATTTTTATGGCTTAGCTCAGGGCGGCAGACACCAGCCTGAGACAGAGCTGTGACACAGCCACTAACTTCAACTCAACTATATTCCGACTGGAGGGAAATCAAAACTACCGTCATCATAATTTATTGAAGGCTTCACTTTGTGCCAGATCCTGTGCCGACTGCTTTGCACCAACTGTCTCATTCAATCCTCACATCCAAAAGGTAGGTTACCGTTATCCTCCCCACTGTAAAGGTGAGGAGGCGGAAGCAGAAAGATGGCAGTCTGCCAGGAATTCACAGAAGGATTCTCTAGGTAATGACATGACCTTTGGACAAGATTTCAAGGTTTAACACATTACAGTGGAGATGCAGATCCCAGTATCACAGAACGTGAAAAACACTGAGTCCTGCCAAATGTATTCAAACACTAATTATGGATCCTCACAATCTCTTGGCCTGTTTTCTCAGATGAGGGAAAACCCAGCGTGAAAAACCGTTGATGAGATGTCTGCAGAGGAGGACTACGTCTGGTCTTTAAAGCCGGGAACTATCCCAGTAGATTCTGAGTCAGTGGGTCCAGAGTAGGCCTTGAGCGTCTCTGTTCTTTTCAAAAGCCCCACAGGCTACACTTCCGCGCCCTTGGAGTTGGGAAGTACAGTCATGCCCTACATCGGGACGTTTCAGTCAACAACGGGGGTCCCATCAGATTAGTCCCATATGGCCTAGGTGTGTAGGAGGCTCTGCCATCCAGGTTTAGGAACTCCGTGGTGTTTGCACAGTCTCGAGATTGCCTGACCATGACACGCTCCTCAGAACTTATCCCCACCGTTAAGCAAAGCATGACTATACTGCCTTGGATTCTCCACGGTCCCAGACCCTGCACTCTTTAGATGACGGCACACGCAGAGGGCACCGTGTCTGAGGCAGAGAGCAGCTGGAATCACAAAAGCTCTCGACAGAGAGTCAAGGAAAGGCGTGCTCTGCTTACACGACTCTCTACTTTTCTCTGGGTCTGAACCATTTCATAGCTAATCTGCTTTTTCGAACCGAGCAGCTTTGCCAAAAAAAAAAAAAAAGAAAAGGAAAAACAGAAAGGTTACCAACAAACACTAAACAAACCAATATAAACAATACATATTAAATAAGCCTAACCCTACTATGCTACTGAAAAGGCTTTTATTTCCCTGGGATAATTTGGACAGCATTAGATTGTTTTACCAAGAGCAGCCAAGTCCAGGGAGATTATTTCTAATTCCACAGTGCTGCAGATGCGGTCAGTAGCAACTGCAAGCCGGAAAGGAAACTAAGCAAAGTTGGGTGTAATCCATTGAAGTTCACACGTTTCACCAGGGACAGCCTCCAAGCCTTGAATACTTAGGTATGCATTTATCCATTTCTTTAATCAACCACTACTAACGCCTACTAAAGGCCAGACACTGCTCTAAGTACTTTACGGATATGAAATATCCTCTAACCTTTACACTCACCTACGGAGCGTGTATGATAATCAACCCCGTTTTACAGATCAGGAAACTGACACACAGAATGGTACAGTAACTTGCCCAAGTTCACACAGTCCGTAGGTGGCAGAGCCAGGACCCCATTTGACAGAGTCTGGCTCCGGAGGCCACGTTCTGAATCACCACGCTCAGTCTCCAAAAACCTAGAGAAAGCGCCAGCCTCAGTCGAAAAGTTTTGTTTTCCCCACCCTACAGTCCCTACGCGGCCCCAGTCTCCAGGGCATTCTTTCAGCTCCTCTGACAGGCCCTACTCCTCCCTTGCCCTGTCCCAACACTCTCCCGCACAAGTCCTCCTTTTCTTTGAGGCATCTGCTCTCAGCTTCAACATCACTGCCTAAGTCACCAAGTCTAACAGGAAATGCCGTCTTTCTCAACACTCAACACAAAATTGCTTTTACGTATCTCCTAGGTAATTGGTTGCTGCCTGTCTGTCCTTTCCAACCAGGCTGTGAGGGCCACTACGTCAAACAACCTGTCAGTCTTGCTCACCAAGTGTCCAGGCCACTGAACACGCACCGACCAGAGGAAAGGAAGGACTTGTCCCAACGTCAACTCTCCAGACTTTCTGTGGAAGGAGGGAACGAACGGAGCACCCTCCAGCCTCACGCTTTCTTTGCCAGACTTTCAAGTGTGGGGCACATACCTGTGCTCACAACGCTCCCCGGACAGCCCCCACTGCACCCCTAACAGGTAGACTTCTGCACAGTCACGGGCTTTGGAAAGCACTGGCTCTGCACACAACTATTATGTGGCCCTCGACAGGCCACTTCCCCCGAACCGGCCTGAGCTTCAGGGCCACAACAGGCTTCGTGAAAACCCCAACGGAACGTAGCCTCGAAAAGAGGGAGACCTGCACTCCTCAGAACGCCTCGAGACCAGTGTCCTTATCGACTTCGCGTCTGTCCTTCCAAGAAGCCGAGCCCACGGGTGGCGCTTCAGCGCCCGACTCCCGGGCACCGCACGCCCAGGCTGGCCCCGTGCCCGGCACACACCGCCCGTTCCACGAACGCCTGAAGCGCACGAAGAGAGCCCCTCGCTCCCCGCGCCGCACAGCTGTCCCGCGACCTGACGGGCACCTCTGGGCGCACAAGCCTATTCCTCAGGGACACGCTCGCCTCCCACCAGCCCCCACGCCCACGCCCCCCCAGGTACCTCTCTCAGATGGCATCATCTTCGCGGGCGCCCTGGTCGTCCGTGTCCGGCGAGCAGGAAGAGCGGGAGCTGAAGGACGGCCTCCTCAGGCTAGCGGCCGTGGGTGTGCACGGCCCGGGCTGCTGTGCCCAGCGGCGACACGGAGCGGCGTCCACGGACGCCGGGGGAACGGACGAGCCCGGCCCGGGAGAGAGCAGCACAGCGCGGCCGGACTCCGCCGGGCTCGGCTCTGGGCAGGCAGGCGCGGCTCGCCGACGCCTCCCACGCCTCCCAGGACGGCGGCCCAGCAGCCGCGCGCTCCTCTCCTCGCGTGCGCGCGCGCCCGCGCCGCCGCCCAGACGCTGCCCGGCCCTTGCCCCGCCCCCCCTCTGGCGGTGGACTGCGGACAGCGACAGGGACACCCTCCTGGCACAACTCCTGCGGCCCCGCCCACACGCTTGGGTCCTTCGCGGAGCGGGAAGTTGCGCTGACAGGGACGCAGGGTGTCTGTCTTCTGCTGGTCATGCCTGGTGTGCACTTGGGTGGGTGGAGGCGGGGCCCCAGTGCTCTGTCTGGTCAGAGGAAGGGCAGAACAAGTGTGCCACATCTCCCAAGACAACAGAGCCAGGAGACGCTTGGCACGAAGTCTCTGAAAACCATAAAACGAAATGATTCAGAAGGCCTGGCCTTGTAGAGGTTGCCAGTCCTAGCTCCCCATTTTACAGCTAAGCAAACGGAAGCCCAGAGATGAGGTCAGCTCAGCAGCATGGACATAACTGGAATCGTCCAAAGATATGTGAAAGTTCAGAAATGTCGCTGGTGACTCACAGTATGACCTCAATTTGACTGTGACATAAAGCCAGGTAGTGGCGGAGGTGGTTTTTAATGAGTGCTCTCCAAGTGGTGGTGTCCCCATGTGAAGTCCCTGTGGGATTGTCACCAGACCACGAGCTTGGCCGTGTAAACTCAGATTCACTTAGAACTGATATTTCAGAAGAGAGAAAGTAGCTGTGACCTGGTCACAAAGGAGGGCAAGAACTGTGGCCAGTGGTGGCTTCTTTAAGAAGGCATTGAGGTGACAATTCTAATATGTTTAGAGTCACAGAATATGGGGTGAAGTGTTAAAATGCCAGTAGCCAAGATACAAAGTATCTTCTTAAAGATCCACATGGCATGCTGTTGGATTAAGTCCTGGGCAGCGGATGAGGAGCTGGATCACGTGTGACAGCTGCCTCAGAGCGGAAAGTGGGGCTCGGGTGGCGTGGCGGCCATGAAAGTGTGCCTCTCAGGTCTCCTGCACTGCACGGGGCTCCAGTCTGGGCTGGTGTGCGTAGAGGCGAGTGACTGAGCAGCCTCCTTCCCACCATCTCATCCTGCACCTCCTCCCGGGCGCTGTGCACCTCCTCTCTCCTCTCTGCAGGGATGCTCATGGTCTGCATAGTGATTGGCGCTCGAAAGCTTGGGATCAACCCAGACAACATCGCTACACCCCTTGCAGCCAGCCTGGGAGACCTCGTCACGTTGTCCATCCTGGCTTTCGTTAGCAGCTTCTTCTATAAACACAGAGGTATGGGGGACTCAGGAGGAGGGGCTCACCAGCATGGTGGGGTGGGGACATTTGCAGCCAGCTGGCAGCAGCCAAATTGGGCAGAGTTCCCTCAGAAAGGAACCTACGATGTCTGTCATGGAGTCAGAAATCCTTTTACAGAGACAAACTCGGCGTCATCACAATTTCAAGGTGTTCTGCAGCAAGAGCCTCAGACCCTCCCAGCTGTGTTAGAAGGGGCCGAGCTGCTCAGGGCAGCAGAGGCAGAGGCTGTGAGTGTCCTCCTTAGGACAGGGTGCACCAGGATGCCTGGGGGGCCTGAGACTGGCCTGGCTACTTTCAAAGCATCCTGGCAGGTGACAGTGCCTCCTTGGGAAGGCAGTTCACACTGGACACATAAACCACACAAGCAACGACTCCAAGAGGGAGCGTCACTGCCATGGGCAGCAGCAGCACGTAACTGTCCTTGCAGGCGCCAGGCAGGAGAAGCCCAAGGCTCCTCAGAAGGTGGCCCCGTGACATGGTCAGCTGCCAAGGGAGGTGTTCACACAGCTTGTGGCAACAGGGCCTCAAGGCCAGAGGCCCTCACTCCACGAGAGGCCGTCGCCCTCCTCAGGTTTGCCCTGGGGCACAGAGCCTTGCCAGTGTCTGGGGCGGTGTGGGCAGACAGTGTCCCCCTTGCCTGAATGGTCTCCCCTGCGGGACTTCTGCAGCTGACCACTCCCCCCGGGTGTTAGTTTTCCTGTCCACCTGGTGTGTCTCACTGCGATGGCTGCACATCTTGTTGGGATCTAGTGAATGTTGATTCTGAGCGTGGTCACATCCAAATGCCTGTAGCTTAAATGAGTGGAGTGGATGGGGCTGAAGACAGTGGGTAACGGTGGGGCATGTGGTGGCGGTCACTTAGAGGAAATGCCCTTGACAAAGGCGCAGCTGCAGCAAAGCTCCAAGTTATCGTTGCCCAGGGATTTAAGATGACCCAGTTTTTACGTGTTGTCAACTGAAGCAGATCAACGAAACAAGTGTGACTGAGAGTAGGACAGCGCTGGGATCGCTTCTGTCCCACCTCTGGGACTGTCTCTTCACCATCCTGGGAATTGCTTACCGCTAACAATATGGAGTGGTTTGAGGGAGTCTCAAAGTTCATGGAAGTGGCAGTGAAGAGCTAATAAGAGGATGACCTAATTTTATTTTTAAACCAAACTGAATTTCAAAGAAGATTTGTGTATGGGTTAGTTAATCAAGTGTGATTTGCAAAATAAATGTGAGTCACAGGCCTCCCCAGACCCTGCCCCTCCACCCACACTGAGCTCCTGCTGAAATAGTGCGTATCTGCACACATGGCTCAGTAGGTGTTGAACTGTTATTAGACCATCTGTCTCTCCAATTAGACTGAATTTATCTTGGGTGCACCCTGGGGACTCACCAGGCCTGGCATGTGTCAGGTAAGTCTTCACTGGCTGAGGAGTGAGCCCTTGACCATCACACCTCCCAGTGTAGTTGGGAAGAGACCATGTGCAGAGGAAGGATTCGTCACTGTGCCGGGAGAATAGGAGGTGGAACCTCTCCCAGGGCTTCTGAGTAGTTCTAGGAAAATTAGACTAGATGCAGATTTTCCTGCTTCTGGAGGCTGCTGTTTCTCGGAGCCTTTTAGATTTTAGACTTGCTGAGCGCTTGCTGGGTCCACCTCCTCTCTCCTGGGATGGCAAAGAAGCCAACTGCTTCCATCATGAAGCACTTTGTAGCCAGCCTTGGGTACCTGTGGCCTGTCTTTCCTTCCAGCTGCCCAAGGAGATGGGCCTCCCTGTGGCAGAAGAATGGACCATGATTGTTTAGTGCAGAGAAGGGCAAGAGGGGCATGCTCTTCATGATGCTCCCCAGAGAAAGGGGACATGTGACACAGACTCATGCCTGGATCCTTCTCAGTACTAGGGCCGCCTTGGCAGAGGGGCATGTACCACCTTGAGCCTGCCCTTGGGGGGTGTGTCCAGGGATGAGAGGACAGTCGTAGAGAAAGCTGCTGTCTTGTCTTGTGTGCATGTGGAAGGTGAACTCACACACTCACAGTACAAGACAGGAAGGGAGTGAGCAAGAGTGTTACCCATGTGCGTGCCCAAGTGCACAAGGCCCCGGCCTGGCCTGGCCTCAGGTACAGCAGGCTGATCCAGACCCAGATCTGCTTCATGGCTCTCACTAGTTGGAGAAGATGGCACAGGGACACGAGTAGCCACAAAGCTGGCCGTGGTCTGGGCCCAATGAGAGACACGGCTGCCGAGGATGTCACTCCTCAGCCGGGAGCAGGACAGCCATCACTAACCAACTCTGGCTTCCCACAGACCCAGGCTGTAGCCTTGACTTCACTGCTTGGTAGCTCATGTCCTGGGCGGGCCACCTCTTTACACTGCAGTCTCCTTGCATGGCTATCTGAGTGGGGTTGTTGAGAATATGAAATGACTTTGTGCCCAGGAGGTGCTGAGCACAGTGCTGGCCTGTGGTCATGACCTCATAAATGGAACCATTACAGTAATAATAAGTTTGGGGTGGGAGGAGATGGAGGCGGGTCCTTACGTCAGGAAAATAGCAAAAAAGTCAGAGGAGTGAAGGTGAATGTGGCAGGAATTGAGGACAGAGGAGCTTCTCCAGCTGCTTAACAGGATGGTGAAAATCCTTTGGAAGGGACGTTGGGATGGGCCACCATAACCTACTGAGGACAGAGGCATCTCCTCAGACCTCTGCTGCCTTTAGTTCCCAGCCCACCTCTCGTCTCTGCAAGCCAGGCCCCCGCCTGCCAGGCCGTGCCCGTGTGCTCTGGCCTGCATCTCCTTTCTCTTTCTCTTCCCAGACAGTCGGCATCTGACGCTGCTGGTCTGCATCGGCTTCACGGCCTTGACCCCTGTGTGGGTCCTCATTGCCAAGCAAAACCCACCCATCGTGAAGATTCTGAAGTTTGGGTGGTTCCCAATCATCCTAGCGATGGTCATCAGCAGGTGAGCATGGGCGAGAGCCACTGCCCTCTCTGTCCTCCTCCCCATGCCACCCCCTGCCCTCTGTGAGAGCCCGGGAGCCCCTGGAGCGAGGGCGGCACTTCCTGCCTCAGTGGTCACGGTGGGAGTGCACTGTGGTGTAGGCTCCTTCACTAACTCCTGCTGCCGGCTGAGTCACACCTCTTTACTCTTCTCTCCCTCTCTCTCACCATCACCTCTAGACCTTATTTATTCTGAGAGGCCGTCCTGTTTACAACTGCCAGAGCTCCATGGAGCTGGGAAGAGCCAGACCTGGAAGTGTCAGATGAGTGCACTGGTGCCACAGCCCCTGCCCTCTCGCGGCACTGTAGGATACTGGGTCTCCCACTGTGGGATACTGGGTCTCCCACTGTCCCACTGTAGGATACTGGGTCTCCCACTGTAGGATACAGGGTCTCCCACTGTGGGATACTGGGTCTCCCACTGTCCCGCTGTAGGATACAGGGTCTCCCACTGTAGGATTCTGGGTCTCCCACTGTAGGATACAGGGTCTCCCGCTGCCCTGCTGCCACAGCTCTTGCTGGCCTGGACCCCTGCTTAGGCTGCAAGGAGCCCTTCACCTGGCCTCCAGGCGATGGCTCTGTGAATACCGTTTCCACAGCGTGGCTGCTGCTGGGACCCAGAAAGGCTGAGATTAGTCCTCCTGGGCCCACAGGCCCTCTGCTGAACCCAGGTCTTCTGTTCTCCAGCCCATCCTTGAGGGCCTTTTCCACTAGTAGATCCTGACAGGGGCTACCCCACCTCTTTCTGAGGTGCTTTTCTACACTTTGACTCTCAGGGAAAAGAGATTCTGGTCTAGGTGTCTTTGCTTCCAGAAGGCTCTTGGGCTCCTTACAGAAGTTGATGTCACTTCTCCAGGCCTCTAGGGATGGGGCAGCCGTTGCTCAACTCCAGGGTCTGGTGGGAGTGAAATCTTACTGCGGCATCTTCCAAGAGCAAGGGGCATGAGATGATACTCACGCAGGTTCCGTTTTTTGCTAAAGACTAGCTCAGTTGCAGTTCCGGGGCTGTCATGTCACAGAGCCAAGTAAGTCACCTCGGAAAGAAGTGTGTTGTTTGTTTTTAATGGGCTGATGTTATCTGATGGGCCTTCTGGAACAGCTGAGACTCAGAATAGTGCTGGAGACGCATGTGCGGGGTGCACAGGGCACCCAGGAGACCTGCTCGGCTTCGACAGATGTTTTATGTAGGGGTAAGAAAAGCGTCTGCTAAGCTGGGTGTTTACTAAGGCTGATAAGGCAGTTTGTATAGAGAAGGTTTGCAAGGCCAGCTTCAAGCTTAACCTCTAATCGTTTGACTGCCATCTGCTCTCTCTCCAGTTTTGGAGGACTCATCTTGAACAAAACCATTTCTAAACCGCAGTTCAAAGGCATGGCTGTGTTTACTCCTATCATATGTGGTAGGTATTGGGGATCCCTGTTACATGGGGTCCTTGGGTTGGGTTGGCCCCCAGGGCCTGGGTGGTGGGACCTGAATAGCAATGACTTCAGAGATCCAGCCCTAGGCCCTTGGAGGCAGAGTCGGGAAGCTGAGCTGTGCCCATGCTGCTGCTGGGCGGGGGCTGCTGGGGCTGGTTTTCCTCAGCCAGAAGGAGACCCCAGGGGAGAATGCCCTGCCCCCTGCTCCACTGGCACACGCCCCGTTCCTCATAGGTGCGCCTGAGACTTGAACTTCCCGCAGAGCTAAATCCCGTGCCTTGAAGGCACACACAGTTTAACCCAGGGTTCGTGGCACCTGCTGACGGAATGTGGTCTTCAGAACGGGAGTGTTGGCTTCTCATAGTTTTTCTTTTATTTTAACTTAGATTTATTGATGACATTTAAAACTCAGACATTTACACATAAAAATCTGGATTTCTGTCTTCTTAAAAAGTAAGGCTATGACAATACTGGGTTTACATTGCGGGTAGGGCTGGAATCACCTGCTATCGAGGCAGGACCTATGCTGTCCAATTTGCCTCAGTCCTCTCCATTCCCTATTGTGTGCCACCCAACCCTTCACTGATTCACCTTCTAGGCTTAGACCCTGTGGACATTTGTGGCAAGGACCCTTCTTTTAACCAAAGCTTGGTTTATGTCCAGTTTCTGATAAGGCTTTGTAAATGGGACTGACTGGTCAGGAGAGGAACCAAAGAGAACTTATTGCACGGTTTGCTTGATGGCCAGGCCCTGGCCTTCTGGGACTGCAGAAACAGGTTTCAGATGCCCTTGGGCACCATCCCCCCAACCTCTGTAGGAACCGAGGCCTGTGTTCCTTGTATGTTGGGCCACCCAGCAGGTCTACACCCTGACAGAGTTGCACAGGGCCTGTTCCTAGCACAAGGCCTGGCCATTAGGAAGGAAGAGAGCAATAGCTAAGTCCAGTCCAGATGGCCATAAGCTTGGAAACATTTCCTTGGATGTCACCAACTCAGATGCCTGTAGAGGCCAGTCAAGCAATCTGAACGAGTTAAGCAGGTAAGACAAGAACCAGGCAGTAAGGAGTGGCGAGGCCCAGGGAACACTGCGGGACATGTCCGTGCTGTGAGGGGAGTGGTGCCTGCTCAGCTTCAGCCAGTTCTCCCTGGTGGGATGGAGGTCCAGAGCTGCCTGAGCTTATTTGTTAGAAGCCAGGAATCAGCGTGAAGGGCCTAATTTGTAAAGGCTGCCAATTAATTTGAGTTATTTTTTCCTTCTTTTAAATTCGTGTGTGGGCCAAGCAAAGTAGATCCACAGACTATCGTCTGCATCCTCTGGAGAAGCCAAGGCAGTGGGTCTCCGCCACTGGGGCACATCTGGTTCAGTGAGGGATTGTTCTCTGTGGGACTGGGGAAGTAGAATGGGGGCAAGCCACTCCCCCTCTGAAGGAGACGGTCACCATGGGCAGCCCCTTTTCTCTGCCAGCCCAAAGGCTGTCTCTTGCAGAAGGAGCTCAGTGTGACCTTGTCAGCCCTCTGGCCCTGGCACGATCAGCTCCCTGGGGGAGCCGGGAGCCTCAGCAATAAGCACCAGCTCTGTCGCCATAGGATCATTTCTCTTTCCCCTCGCCGCTCTTCCCACTCTTCTCTTTCCTTTTCCCACCTTGAGGTGAAAAAAATCCCTTTTATTTTCTCAGATATTCCAGTCTGTAGTCCAGTTCCTGTCACTTCCTATGTCTTTGAGTGGCTTATGAAGATATCCTCCCATAGACTCTCCATCCACTCTCTCCCCTCCCTCACCTCCCTCCTCCCTCTCTTCCTCCCACTCTCCCTCCCCCAACAAATGTGTGTCGAGAACCTCATTGGACAGTCACACTTCCTTTGTCTTAAGAGGTGCCCGCTGTCAAGGTGATGTAGTTACTGCCTTGATACCTCACTCACGAGGTCCAGGCCATTCTTGCTTGGTGCCAAACAAGGTCTGTGGTCAAGTGGGAGGGAAGGAAAGGAGATCAAGTGCTGAGTCAGTCAAGGAAGGCTCCGTGGAGGAGGTGGACTTGAAATAAGGGATAGAACACAGAGACTGGCATAAAGAAGGGGAAACCAGGTTCTTTGTCTCCTTCCAGGTGTTGGTGGCAATCTGGTGGCCATTCAGACCAGTCAGATCTCCACCTACCTGCACACATGGAGCACGCCTGGGGTCCTGCCCCTCGGGATGAAAAAGTTCTGGCCTAACCCGTGCTCCACTTTCTGCACCTCAGGTGGGTCTGGTATCTTCCGGAGGCCATGTAGCCATTTCTTTAAGTAAGTACAAATTGACGTCTTTGGAATCTGGTGTTTGTAGCCATGAATATCTAAGACCAGTGCTGACCTCAGCACAGATCCTCAAGGACAGAGCTCCTCCTCCCAGAGACCCGACACCCCAGCCTACTTTTAATTGATTCATTCATTCACTCAAATATTTACTGAATGTCTACCAGGCACTAGGTGTCAGTTACAGTGGTGAGACAGAGAAAGCTTTGTTCTTGTCCTCGTGGATATACGTGCTCTAGAAGAGCACGTAAACACACAAAAGAGAGCACATAACTACAAATTGTATGTTCTAAAAGGCTAAAGCACAGGGTACAATGAAAAAGAATTGTAGGAGCTACTTAGATTGGGGTTGGGAAATTCCTCTCTGGGGATGAGCAGGGCTTGGTTGGGAAGGAGGCATGCTGGAGCAGAGAGCATTCGAGGCAGAGGGCACAGCCTGAGCAAAGGCCCCGAGGCAGGAAGGAGCTCGGTAAGTCTGAAGAACTGAAAGGTCAGTGAAACCTGGGCGTAATGAGCAAGGGAGAGGATGAGGGAAGCTGAGGCCGGAGAGGTGGGAAGGAGTCTCCAAGGTGTCTTGAAGCTTGAGGAGGCAGTCTGGATTCTTTTCAGAGAACCATTGGAGGTGTTTTTATCATTTTGTTACTTTGAAAAACTGGATTTTTTTTTAATGTTTTTTTAAAAATTAATTATTTTGAGGAAGACTAGCCCTGAGCTAACTGCTGCCAATCCTCCTCTTTTTGCTGAGGAAGACTGGCCCGGAGCTAACATCCATGCCCATCTTCCTCTACTTTATATGTGGGACGCCTCCCACAGCATGGCTTGCCAAGCAGTGCCCTGTCCGCACCCGGGGTCCGAACCGGTGAACCCCAGGCCGCTGAAGGGGAATGTGTGAACTTAACCGCTGCACCACTGGGCCAGCCTCTGGATCTTTTATCTTGCTACAATTTTTTTTAGCGTTTCCTTTCTGTTTCAATACCTTTAGCTATTCTTTTAGGGTGGGTCTGCTGGCACATTTCTGAAGGATGTTTTCACTGGATGTAAAATTCGGGGTTGATAGTTCTTTTCAACACTTGAAAAATGTGCCACTTCCTTCCGTCCTCCGTGGTTTCTGATGAGAAGTTGCTGTTGTGTGAATTATTTTTGCCGTATACGTAAGGTGTCATTTCTCTACTTTTTCTTTACTTTTTAGACTTTGGATTGTGATGTGCATTGGTGTGGATTTCTTGAGTTCATTCAGCTCCTTGAATACATAAATTTATCTTTTGCCAAATTGGGGGAAATTTTAAGCCATTGTTTCTTTGAATACGTTTTCAGCCCAACTCTCTTCCTCCTTTTCTTCTGATACTCTGATGATGTGACTGTTAGACGTTTTTTACTCTCTCTTGTTTAGATTGACTAATTTCTATAGTTCTTTCTTCAAGTTCACAGATTCTTTCCTCTGTCCTCTCCGTCCTACTCATTGATCCCATTCATTGAATTGTTTGGGGCGTTTTGGCTATTGTATTTTTTCTGTTCTAAGATTTCTATATAGTTCTTTGTATCTTCTATTTCTTCTTTACTGAGATTTTCTATTTTTATTGTTTTTTCAAGTGTGTTTGTAATTGCTGGTTGAAGCATTTTATAATGGATTAATTAAAGTCATTTTCAGATAATTCTACCATCTGCGTCATCTCAGTGTTTGTCTTTGCTCATCAAGTTGAGGTTTTTCTTGCTCTAAGGGATTTTAGGTTGGATCCCGGACATTTGAGTTATTCTGTGATGAGCCTCTGGATGTCACTTACGTCTTCTCTTTTAGCTGGCCTCCTCTGACACCGCACCCTCGGTGGACAGGGTATGCACTGCTTTCTTCCTGCCGGGGGTTGGGGGCAGGGGGTGTCCGGGGTCCCCTCTGTCTCCACTGACACCTAGGGGAGAGGAGTGCGTCACTCCTGGGGGGCAGGGCGGGAACCCGTGCTCCGCTGATGTACCCGGCTGGGAGGGAGAGAGCGCCTTGTTGTTGCTCCCCACATGGTCTTCACTGCTGTGGTTGTGGGGGCTCATGACCACCGGGCAGAGTGCCCCTTATTCCCCACTCAGCTTTCTCTTACACCACCTCATCCAGAGGCGTGTGTGGCATGTTCCACCTGGATGAGGGCGGAAGTCCAGGCACCCCACTTGGCTTTTGCTGATAGAGATGGGGCTGCAGCTTTTCCTGTCATGTTTCGCTGGAGTAGAGCAGTTATCGTCTAAAAGTTCTCTGTTTTTCTATGCTGCCCCTTTTCTAGACCTTTGGCTAGAGAGAGCAGACTTTTGTTCACTGCCCATTTTTGACCTGTGCCCATTGACATCTCTGGGTTGCTGGCTCCTCCAGCACCCAGTCTGGGCTACAGGAGGCAAAAGAAACGACAACGACAACTCAGGGAGCTCACCACCAAGTTGTTCCCTGGGGCTCAAGGTCCTTGGCCAGCCTACCTTTTCTCTCTACCTTTCAGAAACTTCTTATGTTTGTGTTATAGATAACGTCCAGGGTTTTTAGTTGTATTTAGTGAGAAGAATAGGAAGAACTGTGTTCTACCCCATCTTGTCTAGAAGTGGAAGTCCCCATTATATTTTCTGACTTGTCGTTTGTATATGGGAAAACTATTTACTTTCTACATTATTTATGTCCCTGTCTTACTTCAGGCTGCTATAACAGAATCATAGACTGAATTGCTTATAAACAAAAGAAATTTGTTTCTTGTAGTTCTGGTGGCTGGAAGTTCAAGATGAGTCACCTGCAGAGTCGGTGTCTGGTGAGGGCCTGCTTCCTCACCAGCTGTCTTGTCACTGTGTCCTCACATGGTGGAAGGGCTGTGGGGGCTCCCTGGGTCTCTTTTATCAGGATGCTGATTCCATTCATGAGGCTCCACCCTCAGGACCTAATCACCTCCCAAAGGCCCCGCCTCCTAACACCAGATAACATGTGGATTTGGGGGAGAAACAGAAGTTCAGTCTATAGCAGCACCTAAGTATTTTACTGAATCCTTATTGTTCATATAGTGTTTCTGTAGATTTTCTTGAATTTTAATGCCAGCAGCCGATAGTAATTATCTTGCTTCCACTGTAAATCTTTTGGAAAGAATCCTTTTGTACTGTGTCTGACTTTTTATCATGAATAAAGTTGGGTGCCCTGTGTGTTCTCACCCTCTCTCTACATGTTACTTTACAGGAGACTTTTTAACTTCTCGGCTACATACGGTTTTTGTTCCTTTTCCTCATTAAGTTGATGCAGCACGTTATTTTAACTTGGAGGCAAATGGAAACTTGCTTTTCATGGGAAATATTTCTGTGGGAGAAGGCCATCACATTCACATGTTACAGTTTTAAAAAGAGTGTGGCTGCAGCGGGCTAAATCACGTTTCTCGCAGAATCTCCAACTCACAGAGTGCTGAAGCCTGAAGAGAATGTGCGGACAGGGTCCCAGCGGCTTCGCGTGAGGAAGGGGCTGCCCGAGGCCCTGGCGTGTGCCACCCTCCCGGGCTCGCTGACCCCACGCCTGAGCCTGCGCTCCTCAATAGCCCAAGCTCTCTGCCACTTTAAGCCACTTGCGCGCTCTTTTTTCTCTGCCTGTAATCCTCTCCCTGAGATTCAGATCTCAGCCTAAATGTCATCCCCTTGAGAAGGCTCCAGTCCCCAGTAGCTCATTCCCACTCCTGTAGACTTCATTATCTATCACATTACCCTGGTTTATTTTCTTCCTAGTACTCATCACAGTTTGAAATGACCTTTCTTCTCTGTTTCTGCTACTTGATCCTGGTTTTTCTCTCTTCCTTAAAATGTCAGCTCCGTGAGTTAAGGGATAGGACTGTACCCCCATATGTTCGAACACGCCTGACACATGGTAGGTGCTCAGTAAACACTCGTGTAGTGATGAATGTGGATGCCTCACTGGAGACTGTCACCTGATAAAGTGGCCTCTGCTGCCAAGCAGGTTATGCAACCTCCTTGGTTCTGTTTCTTCCAGAAATCAATTCCATGTCAGCCCGAGTCCTGCTCTTTCTGGTGGTTCCAGGCCATCTGATTTTCTTCTGTGTCATCTACCTGGTGGAAGGCCATTCGGTCCCAAACAGCAAGACCTTTGTGGTGTTCTGTCTACTAGCAGGGCTGATCCAGGTAAAGATGACCGCAGCAGCAGCAAAGCAACATTCTTTGGTCTGTCAGCCAGCAGGCTCTGTCCCCTGCCTGGATGAGATGCCGAAGGAGCGGGGGTGGGGGTTCCTGTACCTGCGGACACAGTTCCCGTCTTCCAGGGGTCAAGTCAACTTGTTCCAGCCCAAAGGTGTGACCCAGACAGTGGCAGCAGGTCTGTGTAGCACCTCGGGATGCCCAGAGCATGGCCTGACCACAGGGAGGGAGTCTAGGCAAGCATGTGAGGATGGGCTCTCGGGCTTCTTCATGAGCTCAGAGCCGGGTGTCAGACCCCAAGAGAAGCTGGAAGAAGGGGACTGCCTGGGGTTGTCGTGTCCACCTTGGTGTCTTCCCTTGAAATCCGCTAGTATTTCTTGGCAACACTTGGCCTTCTGACTTGGTCATAATCTTTTGTGTCTGTTTGCTCTTATGACAGGTGACAATCCTGCTATACCTGGCAGAAGTGATGGTTCGGCTGACGTGGCACCATGCCCTGGATCCAGACAATCACTGTATTCCATACCTCACAGGGCTGGGGGACCTCCTAGGGACTGGCCTCCTGGCACTCTGCTTTCTTGTCAGCTGGGTATTGAGGAGCGAGGCAGAGCTAGTTGGCATCTCCGAACCAGTGTCGGGACCTCCTCAATGAGCCCAGGCAACCCCAGTTCAGTAGGATTTCCCTCACACCAATGGGGCACAGAAGGCAGGTTCTCCCTGGCCGCCCTGCTCTGCAGTGGCCCTTTGTCAGTCTGCTGAGGAGGCTCACACACACCTTGACGCTGCAGTTGGAACCTGAACCCGTGATGGAGGCCTGAAATCACAAGCATTGTCTGTGATTGTGTGAGTGTGACTGCGCGTGCCTGGGTGTGAGTGTGTGCCCACATGCTGGGCGTGTGAATTGGTGTGCACGTGTGTGGAGAGTGGGGCACTCCAGCCTGAAGATGCTGAAGGAAGGAGGATGTCCCGCACGCTTTGGGGGATGTGTTCGCACCGTTCGTGCCCGTGCAGCGGAACTGGATTGGAGCGGGAAGGAGAGCATTGTGTGTCCAAGCCTCAGGGCTCTGAGCCGTGGCTTTCCTGCTGTATTCACTGGACCCAGCGCTGCGGGCTGCTCTACTGGTGCGCCCTGCAGGTGTGTGCAGCTCTGCCCAGGACGGGCCTCCGCAGCCCTTGTCTGCTCCCAGCATTTAATCTTGTCACTGCTTTCTTTTTTTTTTACTTTCTCTTTTCGCAAAAACCTCTGTTTAGATTTTAATGATCAGAGAAGTATAAAATAAAACATAGATTGCATTGCACTTGGTCTGTTGTGTTTTTAAAGTTGGTTAGTGCAACCGTGAGATTGGGGTCTGTCAGCAACAAGAACCTCGGGCATTTCTCTAGGGCGGTGTTTCTCGAACTGGGCTCCAGCCTGGAAGCATCAACATCACCTGAAAACTTGTCATAAATGCAAATTATTAATCCTCCCTCCCCCTAGGCCTGCCAAATCAGAATGTCTGGAGGTGTAGCTGAGCAATGTGGGCTTAACAAGACCTCCAGGTGGTTCTGATGCACTCTCACATTTGAGAACCATGCTTCCGAACTCCCATGTTTTCCTAAAAAAACATGTTCACTTCCTGTTTCTTATTGACTCATCATAACAACTTCAGCCATGGTTTGGGCTGAGGATTATTATCTTTATACAGTAAAACAGGTGTTCATTCATTCATTCAACAAACACTGACAAAGAACCGCTTGTATTAGTCAATGTCCAAGAAGGAAAGAGAGCAGCTAACTGGGGTAACTGAGCAGGGTCTAAAGAAGGGATGATTTACAGATACGTGGGGAACAATGAGTGGTGAAGCACCCTGGGGCCAGACACAGTAGGGGCCCTGTCACCACCAGGTGTTCACTTGAACTGTAGAGTAGTTAGGAGTGGGATTACATGAGAAGGAGTCGCTAGTAAAGAAATATAACTACTACCAGTTTGTGGGCTGGCAAAGAGAGAGCCATGGGAATGAATACCCCAACCTTATTCTCTGCCCACCCTTCCATCTCCTGCTCGTGTCTCCCACCAGCCAAACTCAAACTGAAGTTAAATGACTGGAGGTCCTGTTGATGGTCCATACAGGTCTCAGCCTCCTGGGGCACAGAGCCAGGTGAGGGTGGAGAGTGGATCTGAGGGGCAAGGGGAGAATCTTCAGGGCACCTCTGCTAAGCCGCTGGCTAGGTACTGGGGATTGCTAAAAAGCAAAATACAAGGGAGTCCATTTTAAAGACCTTTATTGAATGATTCATGAGTTGGGCAGCATCCCCTCTAGCAGATAGAAAGAAGCTCTGAGGACCTGGACAAAATTGAAGACTTATAGGCAGGAGGAGGGGCAGGAAGTCAGCAGAGTGGATTGTTGTGGGCAAGGTCACCCTCTGGGGGTCTGTCAGGCAGATGACCTCACTAGTGTTGACCAGGTAGTTCCCGATTGACTGGTTTAAGATTCCACTCCTGGGAGAGGTGAAGGTCATTAGGTTAGTGATTGCCTCATTTTGGTGATGAGGGCTTACCACAAGTGACTCCATTTTGGCCTAGTGTCTCTTTTTTAACAAAAAGGATGGGCAAAGCACTCATCCTCCCTGTCTCAAGGGTCTACTATGTGAGATGTCAATAACCAACAACTCCCAAAGACGTATTAAAATTTTAGCTAAGTCCTACAAAAGAGAAGCACATGGTGCTGTAGAAGCATGTAATAATGAGAGCTAAAACTTACTGAGCCCTTACTGTGCCATGTTCTTAGTATCTTACATGCGTAAACTCATTAATAATCTCATGGCAACCTGATATGGTAGATACTATTATCATCCTCATTTATAGATTATAGAGGAAAATGAGTTATCTCAAGGTTTCTTAACTTTCCCAAGGTCCTGTTGATGTGGGCTCAACGAGCCGAGGAGTCGAAAGAAAGATTTTTCGGACTCTCAAGTTCTGGTAGTAGTGTTTATTCAGAGAATAGCATGAGGACAGAACCCATGGGCAGTAAGAGCTGCAGCATGGGGACAGGACCCATGGGCAGCAAAGAGCTGAGGTGGGTTGAGGGTAGGGCTAAACTTATAAGGCATAGGTATGTGAGTTATTTACAAGACAAAGGAAAGATTATGTAAAAAAGTCGTTAAAATGGTATCAGTGCAGGTGGGGTCTGGTTATTGGGTGATCCTATAACTCTGGATATGAATCAGGTCGAATCAGGTCAGGATGTCCTATACTTCCCAGAGGATGATACAGATCCATATGTAGGGCAGGACGCCTCGGGCTTTTCTCCCTGGGGCAGCCTTGATCCTCATCACTATGGCTAGTGAGCGGTGGAGCGAGGATTTGAACCTGGACATTCTGACTGAGAGTCAAGCTATGCAAGTAGTAAAGAGGTTTGACCAAGACAAAAGTTCAGGAAAGATTTTTTGATCAGGAAGTGCCATTTAGGCTGAGATCCAAAGATAAGTAGGAGTTAATCACACAATGAGCAAAGAGGTCTAGGGGTGAGGTTTTGGGTGGGAGGCAGAGCGTTTGGGGAGATGACCTTACCTTGGGTAAAGGGGAGGCAGAGCAGAGTGTCCAGGACTGAAACCTGACTTCCTGCAACATTTAATGACCAGTGTCAAAAAAAAGGCCCCAAATGGGCCCCATGACTGCAAACCAAGACTTAATTACAGTTTCAGTCCCTCCTACGAATGTGACCTTCAAACAACTAATATGAAGTTTCCTGAGTTACACTATTGAGGTAATCCGCATGATCAAACCTGGACCAGTTCTACCCCCCACCCCCAAAAGATGTCCTGGCCCCAAAGAAGCCTTTATGTTCTTTGGCTAATGACTTTCTTGCCCTACCCTCCTTTCCATAAAAACCTTGCATTTTGTGCAAGCCCTCAGAGTGCCTAGATGAGACGGGACTCAATTCATGAATCACTTAAGAAGTCAATCGGATCTTCAAATTTACCTGGTTCAATTTTGTTTTTGGTTTAATTTTATTGAGGTCATTAATAGTTTATAACATTGTGAAATTTCACTTGCACGTTATTATTTGTCAGTCACCATATAAGTGCTCCCCTTTACCCCTTATGCCCACCCCCCACCCCGTTCCCCTCTGCTGACCACTAATCTGTTCTCTTTGTGTGTTAGTTTATCTTCCACATATGAGTGAAATCATATGGTGTTTGTCTTTCTCTGTCTAGCTTATTTTTCTTAACATAATACCCTCAAGATTCACCCATGTTGTTGCAAATGGGAGGATTTTGTCTTTTTTCATGGCTGAGTAGTATTCCATTGTGTGTGTGTGTGTGTGTATATATATATATATATATATATATATATATATATATATATATATACACACCACATCTTCTTTATCTAGTCATCTGTTGATGGGCACTTGGGTTGCTTCTGCATCTTGGCTTTTGTGAATAATGCTGCAACGAACATAGGGGAGCCTAAGTCTCTGAATTGTTGATTTCAAGCTCTTTGGATAGACACCCAGTAGAGGGATAGCTGGGTCATATGATATTTCTATTTTTAATTTTTTGAGAAATCTCCATACTGGTTTTTATAAGTTTTTTTTTTGTACCCTACAACTTTGCTGTAGTTGTTGATTATCTCTAATAGTTTTCTGATGAATTCTTTAGGGTTTTCTGTATATGAAATCGTGTCATCTGCAAACAGCAAGAGTTTCACTTCTTCATTGCTTATTTGGATTCCTTTTATTTTTTTCCTTGCCTAACTGCTCTGGCCAAAACCTCCAGCACTGTTGAATAAGAGTGGTGAGAGTGGTCACCCTTGTCTTGTTCCTGTTCTCAGAGGGATGGCTTTCACTTTTTCCCTGTTGAGTATGAAGTTGGCTGTGGCTTTGTCATATATAGCTTTTATTATGTTGAAGTACTTTCCTTCCATACCCATTTTAAAAATTGAGAGTTTTTATCATAAATGGAGGTCGGGTCTTGTAAAATGCTTTTTTTTATCTTTTCAAAGAACCAGCTCTTGGTTTCATTAATTTTTTCTATTGTTTTTTAGTCTCTATATTGTTTATTTATGCTCTGATTTTTATTATTTCCTTCATTCTGCTGATTTTGGGCTTTGTTTGTTGTTCTTTTTCCAGTACCTTTAGATGCGCTTTTAGATTGTTCATTGGGGATTTTTCTTCTTTGTTGAGGTAGGCCTGAATTGCTACAAACTTCCCTCTTAGAACTGCTTTTGCTGTATCCCACAGATTTTGGCATGTCCTATTTTCATTTTCATTTGTCTCCAGGAATTTTTTTATTTCTCCTTTGATTTCTTCATTGAGCCAATCATTGTTCAGTAGCATTGTGTTTAATCTCCACATTTTTGGGGCTTTTCTAGTTTTATTCCTATAGTTGATTTTAGTTTCATACCTTTGTGGTCAGAAAAGATGCATGGTATTATTTCGATCTTCTTAAATTTATTAACACTTGTATTGTGGCCTAATATGTGATCAATCCTGGAGAATGTTCCATGGGCATTTGAAAAGAATGTGTATTCTGTGGTTTTTCGATGGAATGTTCTGTATATATCTACTAAGTCCATCAGGTCTAATGTGTCCTTTAAGGCCAGTGTGTTTCCTTATTGATCTTCTGTTTGGATGATCTATCCATTGGTGTATGTGGAGTGTTAAAGTCACCTACTATTATTGTGTTACTATTTCACCTTTTATGTCAGTTAATAATTGCTTTATATATTTGGGTGCTCCTATGTTGGGTGCATAGATATTTACAAGTGTTGTATCCTCTTGTTGGATTGTTCCCTTTAGCATTATGTAGCGCCCGTCTTTGTCTGTTGTTACAGTTTTTGTTTTAATGTCTATTTTGTCTGATATAAGTATTGCCACCCCTGCTTTCTTTTCTTTTCCATTTGCATGGAATATCTTTTCCATCCTTTCACTTTCAGTTTGTCAGTGTCTTTAGGTCTGAAGTGTGACTTTTGTATGCAGCATATACATGGGTCTTGTTTTTTATCCAATTGGCCACCCTATGGCATTTGATTGGAGTATTAGTCCATTGATGTTTAAAGTGACTATTGATAAATATGTATTTATTGCCATTTTGTTACTTTTTTTTTTCTGGGTGTTTTACTAGTTCTTCTCTGTTCCTGTCTTTTTCTCTTGCTCTCTTCCCTTGAGGTTTGATGGCTATCTTTAGTAATACGTTTGACTTCTTTTGTGTTACTTTTTCTTCTTGCTTATTATAGTTTTCTGATTTGTGATTACCAGAAGGATCCTATTTAATATTCTATGTATATAACAGTCTATATCGAGTTGATAGACTCTTTAGGTTGACCTCTTTCTAAAAGCTCTACTTTTTCACTCCCCTCCTCCCACATTTTATGTTTTTCAAATCATATATACTCTCTTGTTTAGTGTGTGTCTATCCATTACCCTCTTATCATTGAAATAGGTGATTTTAGTACATTTGTCTTTTCACCTTCATATTATCTTCACAGGTAGTTGATCTGCTACCTTTACTATATTTTTACCTTAACAAGTGATTTTATTTCCTGGTTTTTGTTGTTGTTGTTGTTTTGATAATTTTTTTTTTATCTCTATTTGTGGTCATTGCTTTTCCACTTAAATAAGTCCCTTCAGCATTTTTTGTAGAACTGCTTTCTTGGTGATAAACTCCTTTAATTTTTGCTTGTCTGGGAAGCTCTTTATCTCTCCTTCCATTCTGAATGACAACCTTGATGGATAGAGTATTCTTGGCTGTAGGTTTTTCCATTTTAGAACTTTAAATACGTCGTGCCATTCTCTTCTCGCCTGTGGGGTCTCGGCTGAGAAGTCCACTGATAGCCTGATGGGCTTCCCTTTATATGTCATTTGTGGCCTTTCTATTGCTGCTTTTAGGATTCTCTCTTTATCTTTAATTTTGGACATCTTAATTATAATATGTCTTGGTGTGGACCTCTTTGGGCTTATCTTGTTTGGAGCTCTCTGTGCTTCCTCAACTTGGATGTCTGTTTCTATGCTCAGGTTAGGAAAATTTTCATCTATTATTTCTTCAAATAAATTTTCTGCCCCTTTGTCTCTCTCTTCTCCTTCTGGGACCCCTATAATCCAAATGTTAGCATGCTTGATATTGTCCCAGAGTTCCCTTAGACTGTTCTCATTCTGTCTAATTCTTTTTTCTTTTTTCCGTTCTGCTTGGGTGATTTCCTCTAGTCTTTTGTCTAGCTCGCTGATCCATTCTTCTGCATCCTCTACTCTGCTATTGAGTCCCTACAGTGAATTTTTCATTTCCAGTATTGTATTCTTCATTTCTGATTTTTTTTAATATCTTCCAGTTCTTTGCTGATGAACTAACTGCATTCATCCAGTCTTCTCCCAATATCTGTGAGCATCCTCATGATATTTTGTTTAAACTCTTTGTTGAGTAGATCGCTTGTTTCTATTTCATTTAGTCCTTTTTCTGAGGGTTTTATCCTGTTCCCTTGCTTGGAAAGTATTCCTTTGTCTCCTCATTATGCCTCTTTCTCTGTGCTTATTTCTATGTATTAGGTGAGTTGGCTATGTCTCCCAATCTTGGAGAAGCGGCCTTATGTATGAGATGCCCTTTGAGGCCCAGCAGTGTGCTTCCTTCTCATCACCAGTCCAGAAGATCCAGGAGCAACCCCTTTGTGGGCTACTTGTGTCCTTCTGCTGTGGCAAGGTTGCTCCTACTGCAGGTACCCAGGGAGTCTAGTCTTTCCTTCCCTGGCCAGCTGTTTGTAAATCCAGCTTGGGGAGCCTCAGCACTGTTTGCTACAAAGTCTATCAGCACACTCCTATTTTAGTTTTCCTCTTAATTGTGTTGGTACCCAGTGTAGCTGGTTGCTAGGCTCAGGGGCTTACAGTTGCTATAGGCCTCAGGCCTACAAGGCTGTTCTCAGTTCTCTTAGGAGTGCAGCTGTATGTGCCCTAGGCACGGGAGCACTCAATTGTTTCAGGCTTTGGAAGGTGGGGCTGATTTTTATGGCTTTTTATGGCTATTTGTGAAGCACAGGTCTTCTGCTGCTCATAAGCCTCACCTCCCACAGGACCACAGACACTGTCAACACAGTGCTGGTCTGAGCAAACTTCTCAACTCCCTGGAGCGTACCCCGATGCTGCACTGTAGAGGGCCCCACCTCTCCACCAATGCCCCCCACAGTTCACCTAGTCCTCACACAGGCCCTGCCCCACAGAGGCAGACACCCTTGCCTGCCTGTAGAGGATCAAGGCACTCAGTCAACCCAGGCTGAAAAGTAGCCTGAGGGTTTGCTGTTAAGTGGGGCCAGTCTCTAGGGCAGGTTGCCTGCCCGGGCTGGACTGGATTAAATCTGTGCTCTAGTGGGTGTGGCAGACCCCTGGGCTAACAGGCCAAGGGATGCACCTCAATGGTGCCCTCCGGGGTCTGTGTCAGCACGCCTGGACCAGTTCAGAACAATCGCCTCCACCAATGTCTCAGTCTCTGGAGAGGTCTCTCCTCTCACCAAGATGCCCCCAGAGGCCACCAGATGAGTCTTGTTTCACCAAAGGACTGTCACCCTTCTTTTCGGTGATTTTAGGTTGCTGCAATGAGTGAGTTTGTGCGTGGGCCCATTAAGACCTGGGTCTTTTCGGCTTTTGGCCAATAGCTTTTCTAGGGGCATCCTCACTGCAGTTAATAGCCAGCAAAGCCAGACAGTAAGACCCCCGTATCAGTTGTGCTGAGTCCGAAGGATGCTGATAGCAGTATCGCCCCTGCTCCAGACCTCACTCCTCCAGGGAGGGCTGCGTACATTAGGGTGGCTCCTGCCTGGCCAGCTGAGAAGCTCCACTGCTCCCAAAGGTGGCTTTTTTCCTCTCCAGCAGGAATTTCTGCCTCTTCTGCCTTAGTCAGGACTGCTCCTTGTTGTGGGGGTTCTTTTTATCCAGTTTTCAGTTTTCTCACCAGGGTAATGTAGGGGAGGAAGACATTTCCTCTACCCTCTCTGGGTTCATCTGGCTGGAGAACGAATTAAATTCACATGAGACAGAATAGCAGGAGAAAATTAAACAAAGCTTTATAACATGTATACATGGGAGGCTCAGGCAAGCTGAGCAACTCGCCAAAATGGCTGAAGCCACCACCTTAAGTATCATCTCAGCTAATGACAAAGGAGATGTTGGGGGTGGAGGGGGAGTCGATCATGGGAGATTACCACACAAGTACAGTAAACAAAATGCAGATTTAAGTCCTTGCCTTTGGCATTGATTAAGAGTTTCTAGAGATAAGTTCATACCCCCTTCTTCCTGGTAGAGAGGGAAATATCTTTACAGATGGAGATTTCCTTTACAATGTAAATGTCTCTTACAAAGGCTAAGTAAATTCTACTTTTCAGTTGCTTTCCTGTCTGCAAAGTAACCAGCCTCAAATAATCATGCCAAAGAGACATATCTTGGGGTGGCCAATTCCAGGCCCCCACAGTAATTTTTCCAAAAATAGTAGTAACCTGGTTGTGTTCATGGGAGGAGATGAGTTCAGAGTCTGCTTACTCTGCCATCTTGATGAGATCTCCCAAAGTTTTCTTTAAAGTTTGATTGGCCCACCTATTTTTTCCACATGATTATGGTCTCCAGGCAGCATGCAGCCTCCATTTAATTTTCAAAACTCTGGCTGCTTCAGAGGTAATCTTTGATATAAAGACTGGCTTGTTGTCACTTTGAATTGATATAGGCAACCCAAAATGGGGAATTATCAACACCTTTGTTGCTTCATTCACCCTTTCTGACCTACAAGGAAGGGCTTCAATCCATCCAGTAAATGTATCCATAAACATCAAGAGGTATTTGTATCCCCCAAGGGCCATGGACGTACAGTAAAATTAACTTGCCAGTCTACCCCCAGTAAAGCTCCCTTAATTTGAGTTGCTCTTATCAGGGGGGCTATCAGATTTCTGGTTTGTACTTTGTTCCTCTGGCCATAAACACACTGTTCAGTTATTTTTTCAGTAAGTTCTTTTATACCTGGGTGCTTATGAACTTCATCAGCCATAGGTATAAGGTCTCTTTTCCATAATGGGTAGAATCATAAACACTCTTAAGGGACCCCCCAAGCTGTTTGTTTGGGGACCCAAATCTTCCCTTGTTGGTTTGTCGCTAACTATTACAGTCTACTGGTAACCCTTTGCAGTGGCTTCCCTTAATTCATCAGGGAAGTATTCTATTCTAAGATAACCATAGATGTCCTTTAGTCTGAAGTAGGCTAGAGACTTGATGAGGGGTCCACACCGTCATGGATTGGCTCATAGTTTTGCTGCTTCCTTGATTGAGGCAGGTGGCAGCTACAGTTTTCAAGCTTGGGGCCATCCTTTTGCCATGGTACCTGGGTGCTTAGAGGAATAGGCTACCACTTTTTTTGAAGGGTCCTAACATTCGGGTTAGCACTCCTATAGCTATTCCTTGTGTTTCGTGCACCTATAGATCAAATGTTTTTCTCAGGTCTGGTAAGGCCAGTGCAGGCACATCCATTAGCAAGTTTTAAGCTTATTGAAAGCTTGGTCACATAGCTTATCCCATTCAAAGGGGTCCATTTCTGGCCCATGTTGTTTATCATAGAGAGGCTTAGCAATTAACCCAAAGTTAGGGATCCAAATGCAGTAAAAGCCAGCCATCCCCAAGAACCCTTGTAGCTGCCTACGAGTTTTTGGTGGAGCAAGTTAACATATTACCATTTTTCTCTCTTGAAGAAGGCTGTGTTGCCCCCTTGAAATGATAAACCCCAAATACCTTATGGTCTCTTTAGATATTTGTGCCTTCCCTTTAGACACTTTATGTCCTTACTGGCTAAGAAGTTCAACATAATTACAGTGTTTTTTTATCATAGATTTCCTTAGTAGGGCTGGCTATTAGGATGTCATCCACATACTGTAACAGTATTCGGTTTTAATTTTAATTCTCTTAAATCTCAGCCCAGGATTTCTCCAAAGATAGTAGGGGAGTTTTTAAGCCCTTAGGGTAAGACAGTCCAGCAGTACTATTGCTCCTGGTGGGAGTCTGGGTCCTCCCATTCAAAGGCAAATATCTCTTGGGACTCAGGATCCAATGGGATGCAGAAAAAAGCATCTTTTAAATCCAGCACTGTATAGAATCTGCTGTCCTCAGGGAAGTTAACTAGCAGGGTGTAAGGATTAGGTACTACAGGATGTATGTCTTGGATTGCTTCATTGACAGCCCTAAGGTCTTAAACAAATCTATATTCCCCTGTTCCTGGCTTTTTTTTTTTTCAGGCCCATAAATTCATTTATTCCACACAATAATCGTATAAAATGGATATCACCCTCCCCTATCATTTTTAAAATTTTTTTAATTGAGTTCATAATAGTTTACATCAATGTGAGATTTCAGTTGTACATTATTTCTTGCCTGTCACCACACAAGTGCTCCCCTTCACCTGCTGCACCCACTGCCCACCCCCTTCCCCTGGTGACCACTGAACTGTTCTCTCTGTCCATGTGCTTCTTCATATTCCACATATGAGTGAAATCATCTGGGGTTTGTCTTTCTCAGTCTGGCTTATTTCACTTAGCATAATTCCCTCCAGGTCCTTCCATCTTGTTGCAAATGGGATGATTTTTGTCTTTCTTTATGGCTGAGTAGTATTCCATTGTATATATATACCACATCTTCTTAATCCAATCATTGATCTATAGGCACTTGGATTGTTTCCATGTCTTAGCTATTGTGAATAGTGCTGCAGTGAACATGGGGTACTTATGTTAGTTTGGATTGTTGATTTCAAGTTGTTTGGGTAGATACTCAGTAGTTGGAGAGCTGGATCATATGGTATTGCTATTTTTAGTTTTTTGAGGAATCTCCCTACTGTTTTCCGTAGTGGCTGCACCAGTTTGCATTCCCACCAGCAGTGTGTGAGGGTTCCCTTTTCTCTGCACACTCTTCAACATTTGTTATTTTTAGTCTTAGTGATTATAGCCATTTTAACTGGTATAAGGTGGTATCTTAGTGTAGTTTTCATTTATATTTCCCTGATGGTTAGTGATGTTGAACATCTTTTCATGTGTTTATTGGCCATCTCTATATCTTCTTTGGAAAAATGCCTGTTCATATCCTCTGCCCATGTTTTGATTGGGCTGTTTGTTTTTTTATTGTTCAGTTGTGTGAGTTCCTCATATATGATGGAGATTAAACCCTTGTCAGATATAGGATTTGCAAATATTTTTTCCCAGTTGCTGGGTTGTCTCTTTGTTTTGATCCTAGTTTCTTTTGCCTTGCAGAAGCTCTTTAGTCTGATGTACTCCCACTTGTTTATTTTTTCTTTTGTTTCCTTTGTCTGAGAAGACATGGTGTTCAAAAAGATCCTTTGAAGTTAGATGTCAAAGAATGTACTACCTATATTATCTTCCAGGAGTTTTATGCTTTCAGGACGTATCTTCAAGTCTTTGATCCATTTTGAGTTTATTTTTGTGTATGGTGTGAGATAATCTTCTGCTTTCATTCTTTTTCATGTGGCTGTCCAGTTTTCCCAACACCATTTATTGAAGAGAATTTCTTTTCTCCATTGTATGTTCTTGGCACCTTTCTCGAAGATTAGCTATGCGTAGATGTGTGGTTTTATTTCTGGGCTTTTAATTCTGTTCCGTTGATCTGTGTGCCTGTTTTTGTGCCAGTACCATGCTGTTTTGATCACTATGGCTTTGTAGTACACTTTGAGGTCAGGGATTGTGATGCCTCCAGCTTTGTTCTTTTTTCTCAGGATTTCCTTAGCAATTCTGGGTCTTTGGTTGCCCCATATGAATTTTAGGATTCTTTGTTCTATTTCCATGAAGAATGTCATTGGGATTCTGATTGAGATTGCATTGAATCTGTAGATTGCTTTGGATAGTATGGACATTTTAAATATGTTTATTCTTCCAATCCATGTGCATGGAATCTCTTTCTATCTCTGTATGTCATTATCAATTTCTTTCAGTAATGTCTTATAGTTTATAGTATAAGTCCTTCACCTCCTTGGTTGAATTTATTCCTAGGTACTTTATTCTTTTAGTTGCGATTGTAAATGGAATTGTATTCTTGAGTTCTCTTTCTGTATTTGTTATTAGAGTATAGAAATGCAACAGATTTTTGTAAGTTGATTTTGTACCTTGCAACTTAACTGTAGTTGTTAATTATTTCTATTAGTTTTCTGATGGATTCTTTGGTGTATCTATATATAAGATCATGCCATCTGCAAACAGCGAGAGTTTCACTTCTTCCCTCCCTATTTGGATTCCTTTTATTCCTTTCTCTTGCCTAATTGCTCTGGCCAAAACCTCTAGTACTATGTTGAATAAGAGTGGCAGTAGTGGGCATCCTTGTCTTGTTCCTGTTTTCAGGGGGATGGTGCTCAGTTTTTGCCCATGGAGTATGATGTTGGCTGTGGGTTTGTCATATATGGCCTTTATCATGTTGAGATAATTTCCTTCTATCCCCATTTTGTTCAGAGTTTTTATCATAAATGGCAGTTGGATCTTGTCAAATGCTTTCTCTGTATCTATTTAGATGATCATGTGGTTTTTATTCCTCATTTTGTTAATGTGGTGTATCATGTTGATTGATTTGTGGATGTTGAACCATCCTTGTGTCCCGGGTATAAATCCCGCTTGATATGATGTATGATCCTTTTGATGTATTCTTGAGTTCGGGTTGCCAAAATTTTGTTGAGGATTTTTACATCTATGTTCATCAGCGATATTGGCCTGTAGTTTACATTTTGTGTTGTCCTTGTCAGGCTTTGGTATCAGAGTGATATTGGCCTCATAGAATGTGTTAGGAAGTGTTCCCTCTTCCCTAATTTTGTGGAATAGCTTGAGAAGAATAGGTATTAAATCCTTTCTGAAAGTTTGGTAGAATTCCCCAGGGAAGCCCCTGGTCCTGGGATTTTATTCCTTGGGATGCTTTTGATTGCTGTTTCAATCTCTTTCCTTGTGATTGGTCTATTCAGATTGTCTGTTTCTTATTGATTCAGCTTTGGGAAGTTCTAAGAGTCTAAGAATTTATCAATTTCCTCTAGATTGTCCATTTTGTTGGCATACAGTTTTTCGTAGTATTCTCTTGTAATCCATTGTATTTCTTTGGTATCCGTTGTTACTTCCCCTCTTTCATTTCTGATTTTGTTTATTTGAGCTTTCTCCCTTTTTTTTCTTTGTAAGTCTGGCTAGGGGTTTCTCAATTTTATTTATTTTCTCAAAGAACCAGCTCTTTGTTTCATTCATCCTTTCTACTGCTTTTTTTGTTTCAATAGCGTTTATTTCTGTTCTGATTTTTATTATTTCTCTCCTTCTGCTGACTTTGGGTTTTGTTTATTCTTCTTTTTCTAATTCAGTTAAGTGTAATTTCAGATTGCTTATTTGGGCTTTTTCTTGTTTGTTAAGGCATGTGTGTATTGTGATAAATTTCCTTCTTAATATAGATTTTGCTGCATCCCATATGAGTTGGTATGGTATGTTATTTTCATTTGTCTCCAGATATGTTTTGATTTCTCCTTTAATTTCTTCAATGATCCATTGCTTGTTCAATAGCATATTGTTTAGTCTCCACATCTTTGTCCCTTTCTCAGCTTTTTTCTTGTAATTAATTTCTAGCTTTATAGCATTGTGATTGGAAAAGATGCTTGTTATTATTTCAATTTTCTCAAATTAATTGAAACTTGCCTTGTTTCCCAACATATGGTCTATCCTTGAGAATATTCCATGTTCACTTGAGAAGAATGTGTGTTCTGCTGTTTTTGGATGGAGTGTTCCATATATGTCTATTAAGTCCAACTGGTTTAGCTTTTCATTTAATTCCACTGTTTCCTCATTGATTTTCTGTCTGGATGATCTAGCCAGTGATGTGAGTGGAATGTTGAGGTCCCCTACTATTATTATGCTATTTTTAACATCTTCTTTTAGGTTTGTTAATAGTTGCTTTATGAACTTTGGTGCTCCTGTGTTGGGTGCATAGAGGTTTATAGGTGTTATTTCTTCTTGATGGAGTGTCTGTTTGATCATCATATACTGCCCCTCTTTGTTTCTCCTTACCTGACTTTTCTTGAAGTCTACTTTGTCTGATAGAAGTATTGCAACACCTGCTTTCTCTTGTTTGCCATTTGCTTGGAGTATTGTCTTCCATCCCTTCACTCTGAGCCTGTGTTTGTCATTGGTTCTGAGATGTGTTTCCTGGAGGCAGCATATTGTTGGGTCTTGTTCTTTAATCCATGTCACCACTCTGTCTTTTTATTGTAGAATTCAATTCATTTGCATTTAGGGTGATTATTGATATATGAGGGCTTCATGCTGTCATTTTATCACTCGTTTTCCACTTCTGCATTTCCCATGTTTCTCGTCCTGTGTGTTTTGGCCTACCCATTGAATTATATAGTTTTTTTTTTATGATGTATTTCTTTGTTTTCTCATTTGTTATTGTGTATCTGTTCTGCCTTTTTGCTTAGTGGTTACCATGAGGTTTGTATTCAGAATCTCGTGTATAAGATAGTCCAAAATCCAATGGCCTCTTATTTCCTTAGTCTAAACCGATTCAGTCCCTATCCTCCTCCCCTCCTAAGTTGTTTTTCTTACATCTTATTCCATCTTGTGTTGTGAGTCCTGGCTTTTTAACTGGTAAAATGGAAATGTTCCATGGGGATCTACATGGCCTGATCAGTTCGTGTTCTGAATGCCTATTGATTACAGGAAGAATTCCTCTTATGACTTCTGGCTTCAAGAGGTATTGCTTTACCCAGGGCCAGTGATCTGTCTGCTTCAATTTTACCCTTACTGGCATGGTACTGGCTGCTCATCCAACCTGTCCTTGTGCTCATACTCCTGAGTTAACTCAATTTAAAACATTTAGGGAAATCTCTTCCTTCTCAGGTGTTGGTGTATCTTGCAATAGGGCCATGAGCTCAACTCCCTGACTTTTAGGGACTTGGACCTCTATTTTATCTTGTTTCCAGCTTATTGAGGCCCCTCATTTAGTATGTCCCTACCTAGAAGGGGAACAGAATATTCCAGTACATACAGAAAAAAAAATAATTCAACATTTTTGACCCTATTTCACTGGTTCAGGGCTCCAGAAAATTTTGGTCTCTCCTTTTCCTGATATTTCTTTTATGTCACACTTTTTCTTGGAAAGTTTTACCTTTTGGACGTTCAACACTGAAAATGTGGCTCCAGTATTGAGCAAGAATTCAACATGCTCTCCTCCCACTGTCAGTGTCACCCAGGGCTCCTCAGGGGAGATATGGATTTGGTTGCCTAAAGCCAACTGGGGAGCCCCACAGCCCTGTCACATCTCATCTGTAATCAAGAGAAGTTGCCATGGCTTGGTCCTGTTCAATCCCTTCCCTCTCTGGGGATGGTTCAGACAATCCCACTGCCAATGCCCTTCCTATCTGCAGTATGTGCATTGATTAGCCCCCACTTTGTTGGGGCTTACTTTTTACCATCTAATCTCTTTTTCATCCTTAGTTACATCCCAGTTTTTGAACATGCTAAAGGAAGCCTCTACTAGTTGTGCAGAATTATTATGAGGATCTATAGCCAACTTTTGGAGTTTCCTACAGATGTCTGGAGCACTTTGAGATGTGAAATAGGTATTGATAACCCCTGTACTGCCCTGGAGCTTGGGGTCCCAATTTGTATATCACCTGAGGCAGGCCTGCAGCCTCTGAAAAAAAGTCAGAGGTGTTTTCCTCAGGGCCTTGTTAGACTTCTCTTAATTTAAACCGGTTAACATGTGGCTAGCTTTTCATGGCTTTGAAAAGCAGACTCGAAAAATTTCCTAGATTTTCTTGATCATCAGGGTCATTGGGATTCCACACCGGGTCTGTCCCTGGCACAGTCTGTTCACTGGGCCTTCGAATTTCTGATCTGGGGACATAATCATTATCTGCTTGTTTCCTAGCTTTTAACAGAACAGGTGACTTTTCTTCACCTTGTGAAGAGGGTAGTTAACAGGTCCTTTGTCAGGTTTCTGATTTCCTCTGGGTCAGCCCTCAATCTTTTAGTGTGTGCCTTCCAATTCTAAGTGAAAGTGTTAATGAACACAAACACAGGTTCATTTACCCACCACACAGGAGGAACCAAAAGAAAACCATGAAACCCCAGGCTTGTGGCAAGGAAAAGGGAGTTTTATTTCAGATGACGTTAGCCAGCAGAAGAGTAAGCATTCAAATTCATCTCCACAAAAGATGGGAGGCAAGAAGTTTTAAAGGTTGTGAGGAATATGGCTGTTTGCAGAGAGGGGTAGGGCAAGATAAGGGAATCCGTCGGTGAGTGTCCTTGGTTGTCTGCCTCTGTGATGGAGGTAGATTCCAGTGCCAGGAAGCTGAGGATTTGGGGCCTGGGAAGCTTCACTTTCTTACAAAGACCTGTAATTAGCCAAGACTTCAGCGTGAGGCCACCTGGGCTCTAGGAATTTGTAACCTTCTATTTGTGTTGTGAGAGGAGGAGGTCAGTGCTCTAATCTCAACGCTAGCTTCATGCATATGTGAAGCTCAGGGATGCAAAGGGTAAAGAAACTGATATTTACATATGAGTGTAACTAAAGAAGGAGGGAGAAGGGAGGGGGCTCAGGAGTGCCAAGGGTTGGATGACCACAGACCACTGGCCACCTCTCCTTAGATGAAAGTTTTGGATCTGCTGATGTGACATTCCTGAGGAATCTAAGAAAACATTATTTATTTTCTTATCAGGGAGAGAAGGAACAGTTTGGGCAGAGGGCTTGAATCTTCTGCTAACAAGTTACACTCTCTGCTGGTTATTGATTGGCTTCTAATTAGCTTGCCCATGTGCAATTCTAAGCATTTCTCCAAAGCACACTGTGAGACTAAGATGGGGGTGGGTTTAGACATGGAGTCTCTCATGCTAACTCTATCTCAAAAGGGCTGGCACCATCCCTAGCTTTAGAAGCCTCTATGTACTGGCATAATGCTGACAGGTCTTCTGGCTCCAGCCTAGCCTTGCTGTTTAGCCCACAGTGAAGCAAGTGAGCACTGAGCCCCCTCTGCCACCACCGCCTCTGGTCATGGCACTGGGGCTGAGCTGGCTGGAGTGCAGGGCCCCTGAACCCAGGCATCCACCCACCCTCAAGCCACCCCTTCCACCACCACTGCTGCTACGATGGCTATGGCTACTGCCTGTGGCCGTGACCCAGTCCTCAAGGCCACTGTGGCTGCTGTGATAGGGCAGGGGGTACTGGGCCACCCCGCCCCTCACTGCATCCTGAATGCCTTCCCCTCTGTGCCACCACCACTGCTTCCAAGAGCACTGTGGCAGGAGAGAGCCTAGAGAAGGGTGGAAAGTGCTGGGGAGAACCCTCGCCCATACTCTAGGGTCTTTTCTTATGGTCTGTTTCCAACCTCCCAGTGGTAACTTATACTTTGCCCAGAGGAGGTTTAGCATGCTAGTAGACTAAAACCAGACCCAAGCTGAGTAACTAAAGAGAAAGAAGTATGCTCAAGGAGGGGAACAGAGAAAACTAGTGGATGCTGGGTTTTACCCAGGGGATGCCAATAAAGAAAGCAAGGAAAAGAGGGGGATATAGGAGTCTGAAAAGCTAGACTTCAGAAAACAAGATCAACATCAGGCATCCCTGACCAAAGAGACAGACTCAGAAACTCCAGAGGGGCCTGAACACACACAAGACAGATTTAGTGACTCCCGAGGGGCTTGAGCTCATACATCATCACTCCAGGACTTCAACCTCCAGGAATGACTAGTTGAGGGTCAGATCGCCCCCATTTTACTGGACCCAAAGCATTCGGCCTCTCCAATGGCCAGGTTATGCAATCCCTTAATTCCTTAAACCAGGCTTAAATAACCTTTCTGTGACAACTAAAAACTAATTCTTATAGCCATGCTTTGGGGTTGATGCCACTTAACTTCCACTGAGGGATCTTCTGAGCGAAGTGCCTAGTGCAGTCGCTGGGTCTCCTAATGGGGCAGTGATGTCAAGCTGACATCACAAGCACCAAGAAGGGGGTCTTCCTCATGAAGTCCAATCCTCACTCCCTGGTATTGTGAATGGGTTAGCCTGAGCATGCTGCTGTGGCCCATTGCTCCATCCATTGGAGAATGGGGTGGCCAGAGGACTGAAACCTCAGAGGGACAGAGATCCCTTCATGGTTGCCAAATTTTATCAAACCAAATTGGGGCCACTTGGTGAGTTGAAATCAAAGCCTTCACCAGAAGTGGTTGTCACACAAAGTAAAATTTACTCGCAGCAAATAAAGGATACCACAGGAAATCCCTTCCAAAGCTGTGGCACCCCAAGCAAGGAATGCAGGGGCCTTTTATTTCAGATGGGGAATGAATATTCAGGGAAGTTCAATCATCACATGTAGGGGTAGGTATAAGCTTGCACAGGTGCATTTGGAAAATATACTTCCACATACATTGCATGTTATGGTAATAAAGGCTAAGCTCCTCTTGGGATGGAGATCTTAGCATTAAATGAAGGTAATCTCTCTGTCGCTTCTTGGCCTGTCTGTGCAGATGTTGCTGTTATGGTGGGTTTGGACTAGTTCAGGGTAGCTGGTGATTGCATCTCTCAGCATAACTAAAAAACGATTTGGAGAAACAGATGAGTGCTTCCAAACCCTCCTTTGAGTTACTTGGGGCAGTTGATTGGTGACATCTTCACTATGAGAATCTGGTAAGGCTCCTGGAGGCAAAACTCACAAAAGTTTGGGTCCTCTGGAATTTTAAAATCTCAAACTTGTGCACATTCTGCCTCCAGCAACTTGTCAATTACAGTTTGGGTTTTCCTATCCTTGCATTTCCTGTAACCTGGTCCCCACAGAGGTTTCTGCTCCAGTATTACTGCTCCAGTAAGTTTTAATTCTCTGTATCCAGCTGTCTCTCTCTTCAATGTTGGAGGCAGTGATTTGCACTCTGACCTCAATTCTCTGATGGATCTAAGAAAGAAGGGTTGTTGATTTTCAGTTGGTTTAACTTTTCTTCCTATTGTATAGATAAGAGTAATGTCTTCCAAGCTCCATACATGCCATTGCAAAAAATCATTCTTTATTTTGGTGCCAAAATTATCCCGAAATTGGCCAGTGGGAGCCCATTCAATCTGTTTCCTATTTCATTTTCACTTATCCCTTATTTTTGTGAATATTTCATTCCTTTCCAGCAAAAGATGCCCTAGGCTCATCTTGTACTTTTCCTTCCCAACCTCAATCTTCTACTTGCCCGCCTCAATCAATCGTTTCTCTAATTCAACACTTGAGACTTATCATCTGCTTCCCCATTATGTGTCTGCATTTCCTTTCTCCACTACTGGAAAACCTAGGCTCCACAACCTCAGTACATTTAATCGCATGCTCAGTCATACAATACATACAAAAATTTCAGAATTGCTACACTCACGCCACTGCAAAAAAATTAACTAGTCAAGCAGACTTAAAAATTCTTTGCAGTTACTGCTGTCTTTTTCTTGAGTGATGGTATATATTAAAACTACGGTGTTCAAAAATTGCTTGAATTTGTTTATTTCTTTTATGTGATTTTGGTATTCATTTGAAATACAAATAGGCTCATTTATTACTTTGTTTTCAATTTCAAAGGTTTTTTCCCCATCCTTGTTGATTTAACTTTATTTTTTAATATATTAAAAGTTCCAAATGAAAACTGTACAAATGTCACCCTTCTATCACTTTCACTCTATTCCCTCCCACTCCTGTAGTCAACCATTTTATTAGTTACTGGTTATCTTTCTTTTGCTTGTTTTTCCAAGCCAGCAGAATACCGTTTTTGGCTTGACTTCTTTCTGATTTCTTCTGTGTCTGATCTGTATACACTTTTAAAAGTGCTGACCCTGAGGGAACTCTCCCTTTTGATGATCTTATAGTCAACTAATTAGGGACCTTAATTACAGCTGGAAGACCCCCTTCAGCTTTGCCGTGTAATGTAACCTCATTAAGAGAATCATATCCCACCATATTCAAAGGTCTTGGCCACATTCATGGTGGATATGAGTTGTGTCCTTGGATCTAACCATAGCCCACATCAGCTGAATCACACTTGGAACACTTGCAGGACATTCATCTTGTTAAAAAAATGACACTTATTAATGATGGTAAGGATGACTTTGTTCAAGGGAAAGACTATTGCAATAGGTATAGGGACCACTGCAGTGGAGTTTGGAGTTGGGGAGAGAGATTGAGCACAACTCTGAACACAATAAGGGCAAGTGGGAATTTATAGCCGAGGAGCAGGGTGGGGGTCAGTGGATGGAAAATTATGAAGAGGAAACATCAGGAGTAAAAGGAGCATTCTGGCTAAAGCAACCTAACAGGATTCTTGCAAAAGGCAAGTCAGAGTGATCAGACATCACCTGGAGGATGGTCGAGGATGAGGAACCTGGTCAGATATTGAAGGTGAAGGAGTATAGATAAAGTGATTTAGGAGGACTGTTGCCAAAATTGGAGAGTGCGGAGAGGAACAGGAAGCCCATGTGGAAATAAATGAAGGAAAGTCTCATTTAAAATGGAGTCAGGAAACCCTGAAGGGGGCCCCCTTCATGCATGTATTAGTCACTGCAGCGTGTGTAACCAGTACGAAGAAAGAAGATAACAAGGTCTATTTGTATAGAATTCTTTGTATAAAATTCTTTCAGTCTCCACTTCTTATCTGTGATGATAAGAATGTTAATTTTCTTCTGGACAAAGGAGGACATTTTTCACGCGGGAATTTCATCTCCTGCTTTAAAAAGAAAGGAAGGAAGATTCCTTCAGCCCCAGCAACAATGCACTAACCACCGCTTGCAGCCTTTAAGAAACCACCACAACCTCAAACTCTTGTTCTCTTCCAATGAACTTTTATTCAAAACAATCCTCCCTAATTTCCTCCTAAAACCCAATGAAAGCTGAACTTCCATTTGTCTCTTTGGATTTGCCTATGGTTTGCCATAGCCTGCTTCTTATGAATTTCAATTTCTCTGCTATTTCCAAATAAGTTCATTAGTTTCGGAGCTTGGCTCAATTTACCTCTTTATTTAGCTTGACATTACATGGTGATCAAACGAGACAAAACAATGAGGAACTAGCAACTCTTGAGATTGTGTGAGGTGCCCACTTGAGTCCTTTGTGCTCTTTGTTTCTGTGAGTCATCTTTTTTCTTTCAGTTTAGGAAGTCTTCTGTCAGATTCAATCTCCTTCCCTTTGGTTAAGCTCTCCGACTTTATTCAGAATCTGTTTTTGTTTTTGTGAATGCATCACCCTTCCTGGTGAGTATTCTTTTGTTTTCTATTTCTATTTATTGAAGCTCCCTGGTAATGCCGCACATTTTGTTCCAAAAGGGGGAAGGGATATTATTCCTTGTGTTTTATAACAGCTATTGAAAAACAGAGCCCCTCAAAGAAAAGGTGTTTTAGGGAATCCAAAGGCAAAATATGTTCCACCTGGTCTGTGGGCCAGGATCTTATGTCTTTCTTGAAATGAGTGAACTTTGGATAATTTGGAGTTGTAATGGCCATTCTGGAGAAACTTAGATAAATCCTCCTTAAGGGGCACCCTTAAAAGAGAGAATTCAAAACCTCTCAGAGGCAACAGAATTCATTCTTTCATTGGTATGCAGAACATTTGAAAAGACAAAATGACTCCAAAACAGGTCTAAAAGAATTCTTAGAGCATGCAAATAAAAAAAGTCTTTAGTAAACATCTTGGCCATCTGAGAAGGTAACCTTAACTTAGTCCATTTGCTAGAAACACAGTATGGATCCAACTATTCTTTTGAGTTTTGAACTTGAGACATGACTAAAATTTTTTAAATCTCTGTGTCTGTCTGTATGTCTATGTATGTACATCTATCTCTGTATATATTTTTCTTCCTCCAGATGGTATTGCTAAAATTAATTTGTAAAGAGCTCTACCTAATTGGCTTAAAAATTTAAACATTTATATAAATTAAGAATTCCTAAAACTGTTAGAAATATAGAAACCAGCCCTAATGTTTTTCAAGTTCGTGTGATCTTGACTAATCTTTAATAAATAAAAGCTAGCTTAAGTTTGTTGGTTTAATAAAACAGGCATGTATTCAGAATTATAAATATAAATTCAGAATGTGATGCAAACATACTTTTTCTACCTGGGTTTACTAGTCAGATAAGCTCATGCTATTTCTGCTACAAAATTTGTCAACAAGAAAAAGAACTTAAGATGATGGTTAACTATTTAGTGTCTAATCCAAGCATAATTGTCAAAAGCAAATAATTTAAATAAGTGTAGATAAGATCAAAGTTTATGCTAAGTTAAACTAAATAAAGTATATTCATTGAATATCTAAATTATTCCTAAATACAATAAATGTTAAATACTAAACATAAGTTTATCTACTTTTGGCTTTTTAATTTTTACAGAAAGACAAAAGATATTTTGGTCTCCTAATAATCACATTTTATGCCACATTAAAAAATATTATGAGGAAGAATATACTTCTAAAAATTTTGAAATGTATTTATAAATTGCTAATCTACTACAGGATGCTAAAATATGAGCGTTCACAATTGCCTGCTTCCTAGTTTTCACTGGAAAGCAAACATTACACATAGTCTAAAAAGATGGAAGAAGAGCCGAAAATACAAAGTGGACCAAAGAGAAAATGTCAGAACACTTAAAGTAATGAGCATGAATTAAGTCTGCACGAACTGTGTGCACAATTCAGACAAAGCCATAAGCACACCTTTGAAAAAGTAGAAGTAGTGGAACTCCAATGAGAGTTTCTCCTACTGTGGAATGATTTACTTACAGTCCTTCTCATCCTTCCAACTGTGGTAACAGACCATTGGTGAGTTATAATTAATATTTATTTAAATAGAAAATATACATGTTATCTATATTTCTCTAAATAGATAAGTGGGTAATATATATATTCAATTTTATCTATATTCATAGATTTATTATAGAATTATTTATCTATATATAAATAAAAGAATAATTATATAAAGTACAAAATAGAGGTGTATACTGAAAATAGGAAATACACGTCAGTTTATTAAACTTTTATTTCAATTACTTTTATTGTTTTATATGAAGGTATGTGCTGAGTCATTATACATACTCTTTTTTTTGAGTATATATTTCAGTTTTTGCAGGGAAAGATTCACCCTGAGGTGCATCTGTTGCCAATCTTCCTCTTTTCCTTTTCTGCTCCCCGAAGCCCCAGGACATGGCGGTATATCCTGGTTATAGGTAGTTCTAGTACTATGTGAGCTGCCACTACAGCATGGAATGGAAACTGACAGACGGGTGGTGTGGTTCTGTGACTGGGGGTGAACCCAGGCTGCCAAATTGGTGAGCACCAAACTTTAACCACTAGGCTATCAGGGCTGGCTTTACACTATATTTCTTAATGTGGAATAATCCAACATGTTTGAAAGCCACTGCTCTTATACTACAGTAAGTTGAGCAACAAAAGGCTCTGTGTGGCCAGTTTAAAAAGCCTGTACAAGAACAACCACCCTTTCTGTCTCATACACGCACAGTGATAACTCCTCAAGGCCAGGCTATAATCACTCCTTAATAGGCTCATACTTTGTTGCTTTGTCTTCTCAGATTTATACAGCCTGGCAGCAATCTTTATTTAAAATAACTTTCTCCATTTCTTGTAACTTCATGGATGGTTGGGATGGCTTCCCCGATATCTATAGCTCTGCCATCAATTTAGAAATTCTTGTCCCATCTTTCAAATTTTCATGCTGCCTACTCAACTTATAGCAACTCTCTTCACAATAATGTGGGGATCTTGCTGCCCCTACCTATTCTATAATTTCCAGTCTAGCAAAGCAATGTTAGAATAACCCTGTAGACACAAGTAAATTTCATATGGCAATTTCCAAAAACCATATGGTTTATTTTAACCATATTATGTAGGAAGAGTTTACATATATTTAAAGTAACGCACATGCAGTTATGCTATCCTCTAAGAGTAAATCTATAATTATTCTGTCACAACTGCCTTGCATCACTTCTTTTCTAGATAAACTTTGTAAATTTTTGAAATTGAGAAAATGATTATGTATGAAAAGTAGGCAAAGAAAGTAGGATGTGTGTTTTCAATAAAAGAAGTATGAGGAATGAAGATGCATTTTTGTTCAAGGAAAAAGGAGAATAATTTTGTCCTAAAATAAAGTGATTGTTCCAGAATAAGACAGAAAAAGATAGGATAAAACCAAAATGGATGTAGAAAGTTGTAGAAGGTTTGTGGAAAAGGAAACTTGAGAAAGGAATGTTATGTGTGGTCAAGCTAAGATTGGAATAGATTTATTTAAATTAAAAAGAAAAAAAGGGAATTTTAATATCAAAAATACACTGATGCAAAGTTAGAATTCGGTTTTCTCTCTGTTAGGACAAAATTTTCTTAGATTACTAGTCTGCCCTTGGTTAAAAAAAAAAAAAAAACAGTTTTCCTTTACCTTTAGTGTAATCTGCCTAGGAAGCGAAGATTCTGTGTCTTATGAAAATGTTTCCTGTGCTCCATGTTATCTTTATCAGAGCTTTGATTACTTAGAAAAACTAAGTCTTCTCAATATTAAAAGAGCTAAAGCTTTTCACAATTGTATGACTTTCTGTATTTGCCTTTAAAATCTTTTGTCACTTTAGTTGAATGGATAGCTAAGTATTGCTTCACAGTGACCTTTTTGATCAAATGTTTTAAAACCTTTTCTTATTTTTGACAAGCTTCCCAAGAATCAAATTATAAATAAAATCTTCTTGACCTTGAACTAACTTTGGAATTTTCCAGAGGGCCTCTGAAACATCTCAAAAGATTTGTTCTTTCTCCTTATAAAAGAGAGACATTACACTAATTAGGTTTATTTGGTATGTTAAATTATATAGGAAGCATTGTCCAATAAATTATGATAAATCTTTTTTAGGTTATATTGTATGGATGAATTTTATTAATATAAGTATTCTAGAAATTATATGAAATTCTTAAAATTATGATATAATGTTATCAGTCATAATTCTAACACTTAAGGTATTTTATATCACAGAAATAACTTGTCCTTGTCAATTGCATTATAATAAACTCTCATCAAATATTTAACCATTGCTCTTCTTAACTGTTTTGAAACTTACAGACAGTTTTAGTGTTTTACTCTGATGCTTTGGCAAAAAATTTCCTGCAAAAGTGCATCATCTTCAAAGAGATTCTTAGAAAATACTTTGACAAGTACTCTAGAACATAGCTTTTTGATAACTCTTAAGATGATAAGACTAAGCTAGGTGGGAACCTCTAAAACCCTAATGTGAAACTGGTTGCCTTGATATTTTGTTTTCCAGATTTAAAGGACCCTTTTTACTCCTCTCCTTTAAGCTATCTATAATTTGGTAAAGTGTATCTTTGCAACAAAGCTTGAAGCGTTTATGTTTTTCTCCCTACCTAATCCTTCCAGAATTCTCAAACTCTTATTAAATATCCTTATTTTCATGACAAATTATGTCTTTGCATAAGAATCTGTCGATAAGAAGCTGTTCTCCTTATGACAGTTTGCCCAATGCATGAGTAGCCCTTGCTTCCTTTGATCCACCGCTGACAAGAGGGGATATACTTCAGTTTTGCAAAGGTCTCATCAAATCCATAGAGAATAATCATACTTTGGTGAAACAATCTTTCTACAGTGTGGTCTCAGGAGACAGAAATACCAGACATCATAATCTGCTGCCCACAGCTTTTCTCTGCTGGAAATGACAACTTCAGAAATCTCCCCTCCAACCTTGCTGGAAGGAATGTATCAGATACTATTAACCAACCCTTGAATCACCAAACTCCAAGGAATCGACTCTGGAATTCATGTGTCACATCTAAAGAAAGCACCAAATCTTGACTAGAGCTGCACACGGACTGGTAACCAGAAAGGGATGATTTCCAGGAATTAAAGCGGATGACAGCAGAAGGAGACAGCTTTACCAAGGTTACTGAACCAGGCCTGTATACCTTTTTCTCACTGTTGCTGTTTCACCTTATTTTCTCCCCCACTTTCTTGGAAAGACAATGCTCTTATCTTTATCTCCCAATGTATTCCCTAAAGGGGAAAGCTCCAGGTTTGCTTCTGTATGGAGACATTTTCTCCCATAGGCTGGAGTAAGTGCCAATGAATGCATGATCAGAAATCTCTCCCTAACATTTGGAGAATTATCCAATCCCTGGCCAAAGCAGGAGCAGCCCAACAACAATCACTTGACTTGTTGGTTAAGGAATTTTGGATTTTTGGGAATTGCATAGCCCTCGGTTAGCTACTTGCTGAGCAAAGAGGCATTTATGTGACAGTAAATATCACTTGTTGCACATGGATAGGTTTCTCTGAAGAAGTAAAAACCCAATTGCATAAAATCATAGAACAAGCACATTGGCTACAACAAATTTCATCTGACAATATGTGGTCCTTTAATCTCTTTAGCTGGTTATCTTCAGGTTTGGGCTTCTAATTTAAAACTGTTATACAAATTGAGATCATTATTCTGATCCTCATCTTATTTTGCATAATTATTTTTAAGCTTTGTACTTGTTGCCTGTCAAATCTTTGCAAAGTTATGCCCCCAATAGCATGATGTTAGCTCAGCACTTTGAGAGAATCTCCAATGCTTACCACCTTGACGAGATATAGACTTTATATGGTATGTACCTGAGAGCTCTCCCTCCTGCCCTTCCTTGTTACCCAGATATGGCCTCAATGGTTTCCAATTGCTATGCACTTTCCCTCTGATGTGGGACATGACAACCAGGAAAATTTCTTCCTGGCACCAAGGAACAAAAACCTCTAAATATGGACAACCTGATTCTTGATCAGCAATGCTTTCAAGGAAAGATCTTGATGAAAGGGGTAAATGTAAAAATAAATAAAGGAAAATGTCATTTAAAGTGGACTCAGGAAGCCCTGAAAGGGAAGCTCCATGCATGTACCACTCATTGCTGCCTGAATAACCCAGAGAAAGAAGGAAGAAAACAAGGTCTATTTGTATAGAGTTCTTTGTATAAAATTCTCTCGGTCTCAACTTCTGATCCATGATGATGAGAATATTACTTTTCTTCTGGTACAAGGGAGGACACTTTTCACATGGGAATTTCACCTCCTGCTGTTAAGAAAAGGAAGGAATATCTCTCCCTGCCCAGCAACAATGCACTAGCCATAGCTTGCAGCCAATAAGAAACAACCACAAACTTGAACTCTTGTCCTTCTCCAGTAAACTTTGACTCAAAACAACCTCCCCAAATTCCCTCCTAAAACCTAACAAAAGCTGACCTTCCTTTTGTCTCTTTGGACTTGCCTATGGTTGCTGTATCCTGCTGTTCTGAATTACAATTCCTCTGCTATTCCCAAATAAACATTATTTTTTGAGGTTGATTCAGTTTACTTTTATTTAGATCGACACCCAAATGGCAGGCTTAGTTGAAAAAGAGCTCAGAAAAGCCTGATAGGAGTTGTTCAAGGAGAAACTCTTTGTCAGTCTTTATGCCTCACAAACAGCGTTTTTAACTTAAACTATTTTCAACATAAGAAGAAAATTCAGCATTTAATGTAAGTGGGCCTCACAACTCTAAGACTTTATCTTGCATTTGTTGAAACATTCAACTTGAGTGTGATAGAGGCAGCCCTGCTCCATTGGATACCAACCTTCCAGATGAATCTGCTCCCAGAGACTGGAATTTCATTGAGGGGAAGGAAGGACAGAACCTGAGGAGGCCAGGGCAGAGTAGGAAGACAAGGCTCCACTCATACTGGCCCCACCCTCTCAAGACCCCCCACCCTACTCTCACTTACGGTTTCCTGCCTCCCAGGAAGCAGTTGCAGGAAGAGTTACTCTCTGGGGATTGAGTTTCCTTCTTTCCAGTTCAAAACTGCCCTTTGGGGTACCCCCATTCCGTGTCCTGCACACCCTGGGTGTGTGTGGGGGGATTGCTGTGGATGTTAAAATCCAAGCCCCCACCCATCCTGCTGGCTGAAAGCTCAGCCCCACCGTGAGATGCTTCCAGGGGGTTCTCTTGGCTACAAGTTTCAGAACTGAGTCCCTTTCTGTTAAAATCTCAACTTGGCCTTTCTAACTTTGGCCATGTGGATGCCACCTGCTGCCTGGCTATCCTGCTTAAAGCCCTTCGTCATCTCCCCTCTCTGCTCTACTCCCTGTGAAGTCCCCACTCTGGAGGTGGATACTCTCCCTGGTCCCCAGCCTCTCCCCTCAAGTCCCTGGACAGCAACCACAGGATGCCATGCCCTCCCACATCCTAGGATTCTACAGGCCCCAATCCCCTTGTGAGATGCTCCCCCAACATCCTCTTCCTGCAGCCAGGCCCTACTACTCCCCAATGTTCTCCTTCACAGTCATCCCTCTTAGAGGCCCCTGAACTTGGACTGGGGGAGGTGACTGGCCCCTGTCCTTTGACATCCTGTGTTCTGTTCCAAATTCCATCCAACTGACTGGGCCCACCAGGGTGTGATTATATTCCCATTGGCCCACTGGAAAGTGTGACTTCCTGGGTAAGGTACATATTAATTTCATCCCTGTGAATGTCTAGATGGGATAGGAGATGAGAAGAAAGGAGACGAAAAAGAACCAGAGAAATGGAGTGAGTAAGGGAGAGTTGGGGAGAAACAGATGGTAAAAGAGAGGATAGGGGATGGGTTGGGTACAGATGACTTGGAAAGGCACAGTAAGAATGAAACAGCATGACCTAGGAAAGAAGCAGAGGGAGAAATGAAAATAGACAAAAAGGGGAATCAAGCAGAGAGATGGAGGAGGGCAGAATAGAGAAGAGGGTCTTGATCAACAGTAGCAACATGGGCGACATCCAAATTTATTAGACGCTGTGATGGTTAGTTTCATGTGTCAACTTACTTGGGCTAAGGGATGCCCAGATAGCTGGTAAAACTTTATTTCTGGGTTTGTCTATGAGGTTGTTTCCAGAAGAGATTAGCACGTGAATCAGTTGACTCAGTGAAGAAGATCATCCTCACCAGCGAGGCTGGGCATCACCCAATCCATTAGGGCCTGAATAGAACAAACAAGCAGACGAAGGGCAAACTTGCGCTCTGCTTGAGCTGGGACCTCTGTCTTCTCCTGCTCTGGGACGTTGGCACTCCTGGGTTTTAGGCCTTTGGACTCAGACTTTGACTTACACCATGGGCTCCCCAGGTTCTCAGGCCTTCAGGTTGAACTGGGGCTACACCACCTGATTTCCTGGGCCTGCAGCTTGCAGATGGCTGAGGCTAGGACTTCTCAGCTTTCGTAATCGTGTGAGCCAGCCCACCTAATAAAGCTCATTCTAGATACCGTATATATCCTATTGGTTCTCTTTCTCTGGAGAACACTGAATACAGATGCCATTTAAATTTCCAAATTATTTTTCCCTTTACATTTATTTTGTCAGACTCAGATTGACGTCTCAATGCATTTCCGGTCTTTTTTATATGTTGAGATATTGTTTAGTGCTTAGTTGATGATTTTATGTACTTTAATCTGTACTTGGTAAGGATATTGATTTATTTTATATTAACAGACAAGCCTAGGTTAACCAGTTAGTCTGATATTCAACAGATTTTCTTCCTCATGTTATCTGTTAGATTGATGGGCTGTGAGCTAAAGTCTCCAAAGAAGCATATGTTCTCTTCAAGTTCCTTTGGTCCTGTCTGCAGATGTTGAAGAATAGGCTGAGTTGACATGGAACTTGAAACCAACAGAGATCATCTGTTCATGGTGAATCAACTGCTCAGAGTTATTTTCATAGCTAACCCTCTTTCATGTTTTCCAGTGCCAATAATGAGGTCTTCTTAATTTCATATTTTTCACAGTTTAATGTGATTTTCTGGAAAAGAGTATTGAAATGATTGAAATCAATGTGATTAAAACCAGGAAAGAGAAGTCTCTCTCACTCAGGAGTATGAAATGTGGTCCGGAATCTTTAGCCTGTGCTAGTTACTCTCTACTGGCTTCTCCTACTCATCTCCTTGCCTGACTGAATATACACACAAGTCACAAGACTGGATGGGGGGAGAAAAAATGTTTTTCCTCAAATTTTTCTTATTGTGGTAAAATACACATAACGTTTACCATCTTATCCATTTTTAAGTGTACAATTCAGTGGCATTAAATACACTTATAATGCTGTGCAACCACCACCATCAGCCATCTCCAGAACTCTCTTTATCTTGTAAAACTGAAACACTATATCCATTAATCAATAACTACCCATTCCTCCCTGTCCCCATCTCCTGGCCACTACTGTTCTACTTTCTGTCTCTATGATTTTGACTATTCTAGGTACCTTAGAGAAGTGGAATCATGCAGTATTTGTCTTTTTATGACTGAATTACTTTGCTTAGCGTAATGTCCTCAAGTTTTGTTCCTATCATAGCATAATTCCCTTCCTTTTCAAGGCAGAAAAGTATTTCATCGTATGTATAGACCATAGTTTGCTTATCCATTCACCCATTGATGGACACTTGGGTTGCTTCCACATTTTAGCTATTGTGAATAATGGTGCTATCAACATGGGTGCATTTTATTTAAAATCTCTTTTGTCTAATATTAGAATAGCCATCCCTGCTCCCTTTTGGGTGGTATTTGTGTAGAACATCTTTTCTATACTTTCACTTTCTATTTGTATCTTTCTATCTAAAGTGAGTCCCTTGTACACAGTAAATTGTTAAATCAAGTTTTTTAATCGAGTCTGCCAATTAAATAGTTTGATCCACTTACTTTTTTTTTTTTAAAGATTGGCACCTGAGCTAACATCTGTTGCCAATCTTCCTCTTTATTTCTTTCTCTCTCTCTCTACTTCCTTCCTTCCTTCCTTCCTTTCTTCTCCCCAAAGCCCCCCAGTACATAGTTGTACATTGCAGTTGCAGGTCCTTCTGGTTGTGCTATGTGGGATGCCACCTCAGCATGGCCTGATGAGTGGTGCCATGTCCATGCCCAGGATCTGAACCAGCAAAATCCTGGGCCACCAAAGCGGAGTGTGTGAACTTAACTACTCAGCCACAGGCTGTCCCCTGATCCACTTACTTTTATGTAATTACTGCAAGGGAGGGACTCGCTTCTATCATTTTGTTATTCATTTTCTATATGCCTTAGCACTTTTTTTGTCCCTCATTTCCTGCATTGCTGTCTTCCTTTGTGTTTAGCTGATTTCCTGGAGTGAAATATTTAAATTCTTTTCTCATTTCCTTTTGTATACATTCTATAGGTGTTTCTTTGTGGTTACCATGGGAATGACATTTAACATCTTAAAGTTATAATACTCTAATTAGAACTTATAGCAGTTTAACTTCAATAACATACAAAAACTCTGCTCCTTTACAACTCTGTTCCCACACCTTTCAGTTATTTATATCAAAAAATTACATCTTTATACATTTTATGCCTGAAAAGATAAACTAATAATTGTTTTTAAATGCATTAATCTTTTGATTTATATATAAAATAAAACATGGAGTTACAACCATGGTTATAATAATACTAGCTTTCAGATGAATAGTTGTTTTCAAAATGTATTAGTTTCTTAAATCACATAGAAAACAGAAATACAGTCAAAAATCATTGTTACACTACTATTGGCCTTTATAATTGACCATATATTTACCTTTATTGAGATCTTTATTCAAATAGATATGAGTTATTGTCTCAACAGTGTATTTGAACATGCAGGCCTCTCTTGAGCATTTAATTTGGGGCAGGCCTCATGGTAGCTGACTCTCCAGACTTTTACCTGGGGATGCCTTCCCAGAACAGCTGGGACAATCTCTCTCTTCCATTCACAAAACTGTTTTGTTGGATGTAAGATTCTTGATTGACAGTCATTTTCTTTTGGCACTATGAATACAGCAGCCCACTGACATCTAGCCTCCAAAGTTTTTAATGAGAAGTCTGCTGATAATCTTATTGAGGATCACTTGTTTGTGAAGATTTTCTTCTCTCTTGTTGCTTTCAACATTCTCTCTTTTTGTTTTGAAAGTTTGATGGTGACAAATAAAAATGGCAAGCGATAGGATATATTGGATAATATGAGGAAGCCATTTGGTGTAAACCTAATGTGGCCTGACCTTGTCTTTCCAAAAGGGCCTGACCGAGGCCGTTGAGCATGCATTGTATATCTGCTTTAGAGATTCCCTATGGCAAGAACAAAGGCCCTTGAGATAAAGGTGCAACTTCCCTCCCCCTCCCAACGTTGGCATTTCCTTAAGGATTAAGCATCTTTCCTTAGGCTAGAAACTGATTGCTGTGCTCACCTGTGACCACCCAGCTGGAGACAATAGACTTACCTCCTGCTACGCCCACTGAGACAGCAGACCCACTACCTGCTGTGTCCATCAAGCGCTCTGCCAACATGGCAATCTTGTGACTATTGTGGGAGGGACAATTCAATCATATGTGAAACATCCTGTTTGGGGTATATAATCACTCTGTATACCTCACTTCTTTGGTGCCCTTTTTTCCTTCAGGAAGAAAGGCCCTGGGCCACGGTCCTCAGATTTTAGCTCAGAATAAACTCTCCCAAATTTTCATTTATAGATTGGTTATGGAATATTTTCATTGACATTTCTTGGCGTAGCTGGTAGGATTTCAGAGAAACCCACCGAGACCACCTGGAATCTACACTGAGCCGGCATTCGGTACCAATAAGGGCCCACTGAGCCCCCGGATCACTGCATTCTTCAGGTGACCCTGGTGAGTTCTCCTGAAACCCGGACCTCCTTACTTTAAGTTGATGGTCGAAGAATTTATATGAGCTGGGTAAGGTCTTAAGACTAGAGGTTTTGAGGGGTACTGGTACATTTCCTAGGTGGAGAAAAACCTAGAGAGAATTCCTAAGCTGCAGGAGCTTAGAGGGAGCTTGGAGTGAGCTGAGTTGGTTGTCCTATTAATTTGGCTTTAAATTGGAAAGAATTGTGTTTATAAAGTCTCAACAAACTGCTTGATAGAGAAATGAGAGACTGAACATGTTCAGCTCTGAAGAAAAGGGACATTAGCTCCTCCTGGCCTTTACCTAAAGGTGTCCTTAGGTGACTAAGGACCTCAGCGGGAGTGTCAGAGGATCAATCCTTGCGACGTGCAGCGGTCCCATAGGGAACGCCACTCTCATTCACGGTAATTAATTACAGGCTCATCCGGGGATGTGCACATAAGGGCTGGCCACCCGACGCTCCAAGCCCCACGGTGGTTTTTGGATAGGCAGAGGGAGAAACCAAGGCGTGTAAGAGAGTGTTTACGACCTTTCTATAGGGAGTAACACTCACAAGCAGCACACTTCTGACCCCTTACACTGTCGTTAGAAGTTGTTCTGACTTTATAACAAAACAAAATTAAAAGAGAAGCAGGAAATCGAGCTTCTAAAACAGCCCGATCAGTTCCCGAATGGGCAGCGTCTCCTCTGGACTGCGGTTGGCTTCATGCTGTGACTGCAATTGCTTAACAAAGGGGGATCCCAAGCCAGATTGCTAAAGCCAAAAGAAAGAAAGTTAGAAAGAGGGAAAAAAAAAAACTGGGAAAACAAGTTTTTTTCACCATGGCCTGCTATGAGAACACCTAACTCAGAAATCTAAGGAAAATCTTTGTTCTATATGTCTGTCTGTCTATGTGTGTCTATATATGTTACAAAAGTTTTTATATTTTACCTCTGGATGGTACAATTTCTAAAGAGCTCTATTCAATTGACTTAAAGTGCTTACAAAAAGTTTTTCTAAATAGAACTAACCCAAATATCTTTCAAGTTAACATGATATAGGTTGATCTTTGGTTAATGAAAGTGTAAGTTGTCGGTTTGATTGAAAAGGCATGTCCTCAAAAGTTGTTGGTATTTGAATATGGTGCAGATGTGCAGCCTGGGTTTACTAGTCAAACAAGTTCATGTTGTCTGTTAGAAATTTGTCAGCAAAATAATAGTTTTAAATGATAGCTGTTTGTGTAATGTCTCATGAGGTTTTTGTGGGTAACTTGAACATAATTGTTGGAAACAAATGATTTAAATAGATAAAAGTGGGTAAAATAACTTTTATGGTCCGTATACTTGGGGAAAAAACAGCTTCCAAATTCTTTTTGGTAACAATCTTGAGTTTTGCTAAGTTAAATGATAAAAATCTGAGTATCTGGGTCATTTTTGGATTGGATAGAACACTGAAACATTATTGCTAAGTGTATCTGAGTTATCTACTTTTGCCTTCTTATTGCAGAGGGGCTAAAAGTCTTTGGGTGTTTTACTGTAAAGTGGCGTGTCTCTAGAAATTATGAAAAGTGTTTAGAATGCTGATAAAAAGACACTTCATAATTGCTTACCTTTTTAGTGTTTACTAGGGAATGTTAAGTGTTAAAAGTTCTAATTAACATATATAATTAAAGCTACTGGAAATTTAATAAGAAAACAGCCCTGTATTCAAGGAAAGTTAAAATGTATGTTTTCAGTAAAGAGCGTATAAAGAATGGAAATATTTTGTTTGATGGGTTAGGAAAGATAAATTTGTCCTAATGTACTAGAAGGGAAGAAAGAAAGCATGGGACAAATTCTGAATGTAAAAAGAAAGTTATAGAAGGTTTGTGTGAAAGAAATTCTGAAAAGAGTTTTATGCCTGGTTGAGTTGGCTAAGATTGAAATGAATCTAATTAAGTATATGGATTTTAATATGAAAAAGTAAACTGGCACAAAAATTAGAATTTGACTTTCTCTCTTAAAAGGATAATTTTCTTAAACTCTTAGTCTGCTTTTGATGAAGAGGTTATAAAAAGTTTTTCCTTCTGAGTAAGTTTACAGAAGATCTATGTTTTGTTAAGGTAATTTCCTATGTGCAAAAAGACAGATCTCTCTATTAAGGTTTTTTTTTTTTTTTTTGCTGTTGTCACTTTGGTTAAATATTATGAGCCTTGTTTCAGTGACCCTTGTTTTACAACGGCAAGATCAGCAACCTCTTGATCTTGTTTAAGTAAGTGTTTAAAAATCTTTTGATATTTTTGATAAGCTTCTCCCTCAAACAAATAGTCATGTCCTAAATAAAGGTTTTCTTTTGACCTGGATAAAGGAAGAGAACTTCTCTGAGGATTTTCAGAGGGCCCCTGGGACTTCTCAAAGAAATTTGTTCTCTCTTCCCATAAAGGAGGGATACTAATTAGGCTTGTTTGGAATGCTAAATTGCATGGGAAGCATTGTGAAATAAATGATGATAAACCTTAGGTTATATTGTGTAGGTAAATATTATTCACTATTTTAACCTTGCTACTGATGAGGATTATTTTAGGCTGGTTACTGTTGAAACTGCAGATGAGGAGGAGGCTTTGAGGAGTGGAAATTGCTTGCCCTTTGATAGGATACATTTGCATTTGTGAAGGAAGTCTCCATCTGTGGGGTGCCTCCTCTCTGCACCAGGAGGAAGGGAGGATGACCTTACATCTAGAAACTCTTAATGGGGATGGCAAGGACTTAAGTCTTGTTTATTGTGCTTCTCTGGTGACTTCATGTAGCTGACTTTCCCCACCACCAACGTCCTCTTTTGTCTTTAGCTGAAGATAGTATTTAGGGTGGTGGCTTCTGGCATTTACTTAATCCAATTTTATTCTTATCTAAAAGTTATAGGACCACCCAATAGCCAGACCCCACCTGCACTGATACCATTTTAACTTTTTTACATATTCTTTCCTTTGTCTTGTAAAGAGATAACTCACATACCTATGCCTTAGCTTTAGCTCTACTGTCAACCCATGTTTGCAGCAGCAGCTCCTCCTGCCCGTGGGTCCTGTCTCCATGCCTGTAGCTTTTCACTGCCCATGGGTCCTGTCCTCATGCTATTCTCTAAATAAAAGAGCACTACTGCCAGACGTTGAGAGTCCAAAAAAATCTTTCTTTTGACTCGTTGGCTCACCGACCTTGCATCAGCTACGTTGCTTCCAATATCACAAGGGGAGAAGACCACGACTGCATTCTATTGTTTAGTTAGGTTTACAAATAGGTCTTACTTAAATGATAAACAAGGATGGTTATCAAGCTGTATATGCTGTCCAGCCTCAAGAATCCCTGCTACTTTCTGTTAACTCTGCTAATCCAGTAAAAAATATTTCCTTCTACAGGCTTAAGAAATAACCACGGAAGAAGAAAAATATATATATAGGTTACAGCAAAAGGGAAAAATAATACTTTTGGAAACTTTCTCCCAATGGTTCATATGGCCTCTACTTGTTGTGCTATATGCCCAAAGTATAATCCAGAGAAGCCACTTCATGAGTCATGAGGCCACTTTCCCCTTCCTAAGAGACCCTTTGAGGTATGACAATTGGACCACTATCTCAAGGATAAATATATCTTGTAATGATCTGTATGTTCTCACATTGTTTTGAGGCTTTTCCTTGCAGAAGAGCAATGGCTTTAGGTAAATTATTATTGAAAAGAATAAATTCCTGTTTGAGGAATTCCTCCTGAGTTACACAGTGACTGGGGAACTCAAATCTATTTGTAATATTTGGCAAATATTGCAGCATTTCTACTGTGCTTACCATTCTCAATCCTCAGGATTGGTAAAAAGAACTAACGGCACAACCAAAACTTAATTGGCAAAGCTTTCAAAAGCATTTACTCTTTCATGGCCAAAAGCTCTTGTGCTAGTGCTCCTTAATCTTAGATCTATACTTTTTGTAAACATCGGCTGTCTCCTTTTGAAATAATAATAAAACAGCCTATGCAATTAGATGAAGAAATATATGAACCAACTTTGCTTAAGGGATATATTACATTGTTGTCATGGTTTTATTGAGGTGCCTTAAAAAGAAATGAAAGATTGGTAGCTGATTCTTTCACAGAGAATTCCTAAAACTTAAGGATCTTGGACTATAACCTGGAGAATTTATTTATTGAAAGAGACACCAAATAAGACTGTTTGCAGCCCTGTTGGAAAGGACCATATGAGGAGGAGAAGAAGAGGCGTCTGTTGTAGACAGCTGTCCCAAGACTCTGGACCAGACCTGTATTCCTGACGTTATATCTCCTCATTTAAACATTTGTTATGCTTAAACTATACCTATTTTATAATTTGTTTGGGATGCTATCATACTTAAAAAAAAGTGATTAATTTGGAACAGACTGATCTTGAAGGCCAGGAATTTATTGAGTGACTCCTAATGGAATTCAGTGGTTATGTGGAACAAATCTTTGGCCTTGGCTACTGCCTGGATGGCTAAGAGACCACACCTTGAGTTTCCTTTAAAAGCAGGGAAGGAGTCAGGCTGAGTTAAAACCTGTTGTCAATCTCTATCTCTTTATGGCCAGATGGGCTTGTTCAGTGTTCCACTGGTATGGCTGTATTTTCAGCTATATGTGCTTCTTCTTTGGGACTAAAAGAAAGATGTCATTATTACATATGGAACTCTGACTAAATTTACTCAAGAAGCCCTTAATGATAGTCAAGCAGGAATAGCCTTATTAAATACTGAAATGTCTTTAATGCGAAAGGCTGTCCTTCAAAACAGAATGGCTTTAGATATTCTTACTGCATCCCAAGGTGGTACATATACAGTCATTCAGACTGGATGCTGTGCTTTTATACGTGATGAATCTTCCAATGTGTCATCTCTGCTAAAGCACATGAAGAAGCAAGTGGATGCCTTATGCGATCCGACACCCAGTTTGATTTGTTTGGCTCCTTTTTAGTATAGGTTCCCTTTTTCAATCTGGATTGGAATTCCTATTTCTACTACTTGGAACTCTTGTACTGGTCATAATATTCAAGCTAATTGTTGTTTTCTATACTCAGTGTTGTAAGAGTAGCATGCAAACTAAAGTAATGATTGTTTGATGGCTTGGGATGGTCGATCTGTCTTATAATCTTGGACAAATTTCCTTTTCTGATAAAGACTTTACCTAAGAACTCATTTTAAACTAATGTCTTCAAAATATGTTGAATTATTATTGTTACTGTACTTGTTCTGTAATCATATACAATGTAAATGCAAAGTGTCATAAAGAAGCACATATACAATGTTTGTGAAACAATCTAAAATTAATTGGAAATTACATGATGTATGAAATGCTTCCTCTGTTAACACATATATCTCCATGCTTGTCTACTATTTCCCCCTAACGTGGACTAGGCAAATAAATGAGATAAAAGCCTAGCACCAAGGGACATGATGAACCCAGGGCAGGCAGCAACCACCCTGGTGCCGAGGGACAATATTTTGATCATCAATGCTTTCTATTGAAAGATTAGAGATCAAAAGGGGAAAATGACAAATTAAAATGGCAAGCAATAGGATATATTGGAGTATATGAGGAAGCCGTTTGGTATAAACCTAATTTGGCCTGACTTTGTTTTTTCCAAAAGGGCCTGACTGTGGCCATTGAGCATGCATTGTATATCTGCTTAGACATTTCCTATGACAAGAACAAAGGCCCTTGAGATAAAGGTGCAACTTCCCTCCCCCTCCCAACGTTGGCATTTCCTTAAGGATTAAGCATCTTTCCTTAGGCTAGAAACTGCTGTGCTCACCTGTGACCACCCAGCTCAAGACAATAGACTTGCCTCCTGCTACGCCCACTGAGACAGCAGACCCACTACCTGCTGTGTCAGTCAAGCGCTGTGCTGACAGGGCAATCTTGTGACTATTGTGGGAGGGACAATTCAATCATATGTGAAACGTCCTGCTTGGGGGTATATAACCACTCTGTATACCGCACTTCTTCGGTGCCCTTTCTTCTTTCAGGAAGAAAGGCCCCGGGCCATGGTCCTCAGATTTTAGCTCAGGATAAACTCTCTCAAATTTTCATTTATAGGTTGCTTATGGATTATTTTCGTCGATAATGGTGATATGTCTTGGCATGGATCTCTTTGAATTCAATTAACTTGCAGATCTTTGAACTTCTTGGATGTTTATATTTGTGGCCTTTCATCAAATATGGTATGTTTTCAGCCATAGACTCTTTGTCCCTTTCTCTCTCTCTTCTTCTTGGACTCCCACAGTGTATGTGTTGGTCTGCTGGGTGGTGTCCCACAAGTCCCTTAGTCTCTGTTCACTTTTCTTCAATCTTTTTTCTTTCTGTTCCTCAAACTCAATAATTTCCATTGTCCTATCTTCAAGTTCATCGATTCTTTCTTCTGACTGGTCAAATCTGCCTTTGAAATCCTCTAGTGAATTTTTCATTTCAATTATCTTCAGCTCCAGAGTTTCTTTTTAGGTTTTATGCCTCTTTATTGATATTTCCATTTCATTCATATATCGTTTGTTTTCTTGACTTTCTCCACATCTTCCATTAGACCTTCAAGATCTTTAAGATAGTTGTTTTAAAGTCTTTGTCTAGTTTATTTCCCATCAAGTCTTTCTCATGGACAGTTTTTGTTAACATTTTCCTTTGAATGGGCTGTACTTTCCTTTTCTTTGTATGCTTTGAGATTTTCTCCCTGAAAACTGGACATTTGAATCTGATAATATGGTAACTCTGAAAATCAGATTCTTCTCCGACCCCAGGGTTTGCTGGATTTTATCACTGTTTTGGGTTATTATTATTATTTGTAATGTTGTAGGCTGTCTCTGAGCCAAGTATCAGCCTGATGTGTAACTTCACATCAGGTCTTCTCAGGTCTTTTTCTGAGCCTGCCTTCAGATCCTTTTTAGAGATATTTGTGTTGAATTATTTTTTCCCTTTGAATGGGCCATACTGTCCTGTTTCTTTGTATGTCTTGTAACGTTTTTCTATCTTTATTGATATACAATATTGTGTAAGTTTAAGGTGTACAAAGTGATGATTTGATACATCTGTATATTGCTAAATGGTTATCACAATATGGTAAGTTAAAACCTCTATCACCTCACTTTTTTGTGGTGAGAACATTTAAGATTTACTCTCTTAGCAACTTTAAGTATATAATACTGTATTTTTAATTACAGTCATGACGCCGTGTGTTAAATCCCCAGAACTTATTCATATAATAAGTGGAAGTTTATACATTTGACCAACATCTATCTATTTTCTACCACCTCCTAGCCTCTGGCCATAACCATTCTACTCTCTATTTCTATGAATTCAGCTTTTTTAGATCCCACGTATAAATGAGATCATACAATATTTGTCCGTTTGTGTCTGACATGTCACTAGCATAATGTCCTCAAGTTCCATCCACATCACAAATGGCAGGATTTCCTTTTCATTTTGCCGAATGTCTTTATCCATTCATTTGTCAATGGACACAGGTGTTTCCATGTCTTAGCTATTGTGAATAACGGTGTAACAAACATTGGAGTGCACATATTTCTTTCTTTTTAAAAAAAAAAATAAAAAGATTGGCACCTGAGCTATCTGCTGCCAATCTTTTTCTTCTTCTCCTTCTCCTTCTTCTTCTCCCCAAAGCCCCCCAGTACATAGTTGTATATTCTACTTGTAGGTCCTCTAGTTCTGCTATGAGGGACACCACCACAGCAGGACTGATGAGTTGTGCTAGGTCCGTGCCCAGGATCCAAAACAGCAAAACCCTGGGCCACAAAAGCAGAACACACAAACCCAACCGCTCAGTCATGGGGCTGGCCCCAGGAGTGCACATATTTCTTGAAGACACTCATTTCCATCCTCCAGCTATATACCAAGAACTGAGATTGCTGGATCATATGATAGTTCTATTTTTAATTTTTTGAAGAACATTTAATAATAGCAATTTTTAATAGCAGCTGTAAGTATCAACTTACATTCCCACCAACAAGGTCTCCCTTTTCTTCATATCGTTTCCAAGGTTTATCCCTTGTCTTTTTGATAATAGCCATTCTAATGGGTGTGAGGTGATATTGTGGTTTTGATTTGCATTCTCATGATGATTAGTAATGTTGAACATCTTTTCATGTTGTTGTTGCCCATTCATATGTCTTATTTAAAAAAATGTCTATAAGGTCCTCTGCCCATTTTTTAATTACATTGTTGGGGTGTTTTTTGCTGTTGAGTTGTATGAGTTCCTTATATGTTTTGGCTATTAACCCTTATCAGATAGATGGGTTACAAATATTTTATAGCATTTCATTCATTTATTTGTGTATGTTGAACCATCCTTGCAACCCAAGGATAAATTTTACTTGATCCTGGTGTATCCTTTTCATGCATTGTTCAATTTGACTTGCTACTATTTTGTTGAGAATTTTTATTTCTATATTCATCAGGAATATTGGCTTGTAGATTTTTTGCTTGTTGTATCCTTATCTGGCCTTGGTAGTAGGGTATTTGTGGCCTCATAACATGATTTTGGGAGTGCTCTCTCCTATCAAATTTTTGGAAGAGTTTAAGAAGGATTGGCATTAATTCTCTTTTAAATATTTGGTAAAATTCACCAGTGAAGCAATCTGGTCCTGGGCTTTTTTTGTTGGGAAGTTTTGATTACTGATTCAATCTCTTACTAATTATTGATCTGTTCAGATTTTAATTTCTTAATGATCAGTCTTGGAGGATGGTATGTTTCTAGGAATTCATCTACTTCTTCTATGCTATCCAATTTGTGGGTGTGTAATTTTTCATAGTAGCCTTTAATGATTCTTCATATTTCTGTGGGATCAGTTGCAATGTCTCCTCTTTTATTTCTGTTTTTATTTATTTGAGTCCTCTCTTTTTTCTTTAGGTAGTCTTGCTAAAGTTTTGTCAAATTTTTTTGTCTTTTCAAAAATTATCTCTTAATTAAGTGATAATTTCTAGAGCTTTTCTGGTCTGTATTCCATTTGTGTTTGCTCTGATCTTTATTTCCTTTCTTTTTCTAACTGGAGGTTTAATTTGTTCTTCTTTTTCTAGTTCCTTTGGTGTAAAGATATGTTGTTTATTTGAGATCTCTCTTTTTTCTTAATGTAGGCATTTATCAGTATAAAATTCCCTCTTACAACTGCTTTTGCTCCATCCCACAAGTTTTGGTATATTTTGTTTCCATTTTTATTTGTTTCAGGATTATTTTACCGTATGATTTACGGTGGTTTTTTTTTTTTTTTTGTCCTATTGGTTGTTTAGGAATCTGTTTCCTAATTTTTACCTATTTGTGGAATTATCCAGTTTTGCTCCTCTTATTGATATCTAATTTCATACCATTGTGGTCAGAAAAGATACTTAGCATGATTTAAATCTTAAATTTGCTAAGACTTGTTTTGTGACCTAATATATTATCTATCCTCGAGAATATTCTGTATGTGCTTGAGAAGAATGCATAGTATGTTGCCATTGGATGTAATGTTTTATATATTTCTGTTGATCCATTTGCCCTAAAGTATAGCTCAATTCCAATATTTCTTTATTGATTTTTGTCTCAATGATTGTTCCACTGTTGAAAGTGGGGTATTGTAGTCCCCTACTATTATTGTATTGTTGTCAATTCTTCCCTACATATCTGTTAGTATTTGCTAAATATATTTATGTATCTGATGCTGGGTGTGTATATATGTATGGTTGTTATATCTTTTTGATTGATTGACTCTTTTCTCACTATATAATGATCTTCTTTGTCTTTTGTTACGGCTCTTGAGTCTATTTTGTCTTATATAACTATAGTTACTCATGCTCTCCTTTGCTTTCCATTTGCGTGGAATATCTTTTTCCATCTCTTCACTTTTAGCCTATGTGTGTCTTTAAAGCTGAATGAATATTGGCAGCATATTGTTGGGTTGTTTTTACTTTTTATCTCTTCAGTCACTCTATGCCTTCTGATTGGAGAATGTAATCTGTTTACATTTAAAGTAATAGGTAAGGACTTACTAATGTTATTTTATTAGTTGTTTTCTGGCTGTTTTGTAGTCGTATTGTTTCTGTATTCCCCTTTTGCTATAGTCCTTTGTAAACCTTTGCTTTTCCACAGTGCTATGCTTTGATTCCTTGTTCTTATCTTTTGGTCACTTACTATTATTTTTGCTTTGTAGTTACCATGAGGCTCATATAAAACATCTTATAGATATAACAGTCTATTTTACACTAACAGCAACTTTATTTTGATTGCATACTAAAACTCTACCTTTTTACTCCCCTCTCACCTTTCACATTTTTTTTTTAAGTTTGGCCCTGAGCTAACATCTATTGCCAATCTGTTTTTCTTTTCTTCTTCTCTCCAAAGCCCCCCAGTACATAGTTGTATATTCTAGTTGTAGGACCTTCTGTCTCTGCTATGTGGGACGCCGCCTCAGCATGGCTTGATGAGTGGTGCTAGGTTTGCACCCAGGATCCGAACTGAAGAAACCCTGGGTCACTGAAGCAGAGCACATGACCTTAACCACTCAGCCACAGTGGTTTTTGTTTTTGATGTTATAGCCTCTTTTTATATTGCATATACACTAACAGATTTTATAGTAATAGTTCCTTTTAATACTTTTGTCCTTTAACATTTATATTATATTAGAGTGAAGTGGTTAACACACCACCATATTCAGTATCTGAGTATTCTAAATTTGACTTATAATTTACCTTTACCAGTGTGTTGTATATTTTCATGTGACTATGATATTTTCTCATTTCAATTTGAAGATCTCCTTTCAGCATATCCTGTAAGACATGTCTAGTGGTGATGAACACCCTCAGCTTTGTTTGGGAAAGTCTACCTACTTCATTTCTGAAGGAAAACTTTACCAGGTAAAGTATTTTCTGTTGGCAGTTCCCCCCCCACCCCCAGAATTTTGACTGTGTCATCATATTCTCTTCTGGCCTGCAAGATTTCTGCTGAGAAATCCGCTGATAGCCTTATGGGGATTCCCTTGCATGAGACAATTTTTTTCCTCTGGTTGCTTTTAAAATTCTTTCTTTGTCTTCGATTTTGGACAGTTTTATTATAATGTACCTGGGATAAAATTATCTTGTATTAAAATTTGAGGGTGATCTATTGACTTCATAAACTTGGATGTCCAAATCTCTCCCAAGAATTGGGAAGTTTTCAGGCTTTACGTCTTTAAATAAGCCTTCTGCCCCTTCTCCCTCTCTTCTACTTCTGTTTTTTTTTGTTGTTGTTATTGAGTTGATTACAACTCCTAGTGACCCTGTGTACAGCCGAGTAGAACCCTGCCTGGTCTTTTTGTGCCATCCTCTCACTTTCTGCCACTATATCAGAGAAAATTCTGCTGCTTTTCATAAGGTTTTCATTCCAATTTTTTCAGAAGTGGGTGGTCAGGTCCTTCTTCCTAGTCCGTCTCAGTCTGGAAGCTCTGTTGAAACCTGTATACCATGGATGATTGCTGGCTATTTGAAATACCAGTGGCACAGCTTTCAGCATTATAGAAACACACAGCCACCACAATATGGCAACTAACAGATGGGTGGGGGGACCCATTCCCAGGCCATGGCAGTGAGAGCAACAAATGGTAACCACTAGACTGCCAGGGCTGGCTTCTCCTAGTGAGAATCTAATAATTTTTAGATTGTTCCTCTTAGTGGTATCCATAGTTCATGTAGGATTTTTTTCTCTTTCCTTCTTTTTTTCTGTGTTCTCCTGTGACTGGATAAAGTCCTATCTTCTACTTCACTGATTCTTTCTTCTTCTTGACTCATTCTGATGTTGATGCTGTCTATTGCACTTTTTATTGCATTTACTGTATTTTTTCAGCTCGTGAATTTCTGCTTGGTTCTTTTTGTAATTTCTATCTCTCTGTTAAACTTCTCAGTTGTTCATGTATTGTGTTCCTGATTTTGTTGAATTGTCTTTCTATATTTTCTTGTAGCTCAGTGAGCTTCCTTAAAACAACTATTTTGAATTCTTTGTCAGGTAAATGACAGGGCTTTATTTCTTTGGGGTTGGTTACTGGACCATTATTAAGGCCCTCCCCTTTCACTGATCCCCACAAGTCCCTCCCCTACCTTCATGGTTCAGCTGAAGGCCTTTGTGCACCCAGTGAAATGCAGTTATAGTGAGCCTGCTGGTGCCACCTGGTCCTGCGGAGCAGAAAATCAGTGGCCTGAGGAGGACTGGGAATCAGCTGCAGGTGGGAGCAGTGCAAGAAGTACACTGTATGTGCAAGTATACCCAGGTAAGGGGACTTGGTCAAGTAGATGACGGAGATGTGCAAACTGCTGTGGCATTCTCTGCATGGGATTCCAATCAAGAGGGTATCTGACACCTCCTGGCCTTTAGAAAAATCATACCCAAAATACCTGGTGAGCTTAGAGGATGGCCTGGAGGTGCCTCGGGGACATGAGGAGAGGCCACCCTGGCTGCAGGTCTGTCCCTGTCCTCCAGCTGGGTGAAACCTCAGAGACTGGACTGCTTTTCCTGGGGCACTTTTCCCCTCCCATGCTCTTCTCCATCTTTTCTTCCATGTTTGCAGGGGTGGGCGATAGTTCTTATAAGGTGCTTAATTCTTCCAACTCTTGTAATAAAATTGATGCTCCAAAACCTGTATCACAGATACGCTGTTTTCATCCTTCCTGCACAGAATTGGGGCTGTGCATGCTCCAGCTTGAGGAGCATGTAGTGATGTAGTACTTGGAGTTAATCAGAACAACTAAACATAAAAATGACTGAAGAGAATTATCCTAGTAATCTCCAATAGCAATGAATGTGGTCCTGAAGGGACAAGGCTGTGAGCCATATTGCAGGGCAGAAAGGCAACAACTGTGTACTAACATTACCAAACATTTTCAGAAGAACCAAGGGAAATTTCTGATCCTATGACCTTTATTAGCTACAACCAAGAGGTCCATAATAGGATAACAAAGCCCTGTGAGCCAGCCTGTGTGGGGAGTCAGAGAAGTGGCATGGGTTTGGGCCCCCAAAGTGGGCTAAGTGTCACTTCCATGTGCAGCTGAGTTTTCTGACTGTAATGAAGAGTTGGGCCTGTCCACTGTGATGATTGCGCCTTTTACATCAGTAGCACGGAGCAGTCACTCTAAGAGTCCTGACCGAGGTATGAGCTGTTCAGCCTGCTCAAGGTTCCAAGGGAGCTCCATGGGAAGCCAGACCTCCTGGTGTTCCAGAGGGAGCATTCATGGTAAGAGACAGCAGCCCAGAGGGATGGAGGGGATGGCAGAAAGATGGCTTTTAAAAGACAAGTTCCAGATTCCCAGGAATCTCCCTGGCATTTCCATTTTAAGCAGTGGATTTGTCATTTCAGATATCTATCAAGAAGCTTCCTGAGGAACATCCAGGAGGCCCCTGGCTGCTTCCCATGAGGCTGAGTTGCACTGCGTGCAGTCTTTCAACATTCTCATGGGATGGCCCAGAGACAGTCCTGGCATCTGACCAGTCAGAGAAGATTTTCCTTCACCCACTGAATGCAGGGCCAGGAGAAGTAAGAAGAGGGCTGGGGGTGGGCTGGGAGTCTTGTCACTCTCCCTTCATGTCCCCCATTTTGGTTTTCTTTATGCTAAACAGCCCATTGTGTGGTCAACCAGTGTTGCTCTCCTTGAAATCTGTCCATGGCTCCCATTCCCTTCAGGGCAAGTCCCAGGTTCTTACTGGGCTTTCAGGATGCTCTGTCACCTGTCCCCTTGCAGACCTTTTCATTACCACCCCTCCTTGCACTTTATACTCACATTGAATTGTTCAGTTTCCCACAGATACTCTGTCCATGAGGTTTACTCTGTTCTGGGAAGTTGGCCAAACTCCACTGGGCTCCCCGAGGTGAATCAGACATAGATCCAACCTGAAGAGCATGGTCCAGCTGGGAAGACAAGACAGGAACCTAACTACAGTACAGTCACCTGTTCACAGGTACAGAGGAAGGACATGCCCAGCACAGCAGACACTCACCTGCTGCTGGCAGCATCAGGACAGTGTTTTGAAGGAGGTGGCATCTAGCTGGGCCCCATTGCATGGCTCTGACCTCAAGAAATGGACAGGAGGCATTCTAAACAGAAGGAAGCTGGAGTGTTAGGCACACACAAGAGAGGTGGGGAGCGAGGCTAGGGAGTGAGGGGTAGGACAAGCACACCTTGTTTCAGTGACCACTTCCCACTAGTGCATTTTGCTCTGTGTCTCCAAACTTACATATCCCCCAGCTCAGGCCTGAAAAGCAGCCAGCTTTGATAATACAACACTCTGCTAACAAGACTTTCTCCTTCTCTTCTGTGAGCTTTGGGCCTTAGCTGGCTGGGCCGGTGGCTGCCTCTGGTCTCCTTCAGTAGTCCAAGCTCAGTTCTGCAGGAAGGGCTTTGGGGTTTGTTCTAAGGAGCAGGGGATCCACTGGAGAGGTTGGGGAGGGAGTGACATGATTGACTTCCATTGGAGAGGATGTCTCCGGCTGCATGTGCACAGTGGGCTCTGGGTGGGAGAGTGGAAGTCAGAGCCCCTCCCCCCACCCCCGGAGGAGGAGGTCACTGGTCATCTGAGAAAGAAGACCTAGTCTGTACCGGAAATTTGGGGGGGGGGGCAGGAGGGGGGGAGCATGGATGAGCAGAGAAGGGATGGAGTAGGGATGGGAGGGGACGGGAGGCATTAGAAGGTAGCCCCTGCAACTGGTTGAGGAAGTGGCTGCCCAGTGAGAGAGAAAAGGAAGAATCAAGAGGAAGTTCTTTATTTTTGACTTGAACTGGGAAGATAGTGGTACTTTTTACTGAGATAGAGAAGAAACAAGATTTGAGGGAGAAAACCAAGAGTCCCGTTTGGAATCCAGGAAGTCTAACAGCCCTCATTAGAAAGTTCTATTTTATTCCCTCATGGTGCCAAAACTCCTTCAAAAGTAGGTTTTTAAGCAATATAGTATTTATTGTATAGTACATTCTGATTGTGTTTACAGTTTTCTTATTAATAGGGCATTTAAGCTGCTTCCAATTTTCAGTCATTATACATAATGCTGTAGTAAGCATTTTGTACATAAATCTTTGCCAGCACCTTTGGTTATTTTCTTCCTCTAAATTCCCAGAAGTAAAATTACTAGGTAAAAGGCTATGAACATTTCACATTGTTTTTGCTGAGGAAGATTAGCCCTGAGCTAACATCTGTGCCAATCTTCCTCCGCTTTGTATGTGGGATGCCTCCACAGCATGGCTGACGAGTGATTTAAGTCCATGCCTGGGACCCAGCCCCATGAACCTAGGACACCAAAGCAGAGCTCACTGGACTTAAACACTATGCCTCAGGGCTGGCTCCTACATTTTTATTTAATACATATTGGCAAAGGATGCTCCAGAAGAGTGGCACCATCCAGAGGATGCACCTAAGAGTGCCGGTCCCACTGCATCCTCACCACCTTGATTAGTGCAAGTTTTCTGAATCCTAGCTGATTAGATACGGAAAATAATATACTACTTTCAACTCCAGATGTAGTACCCATGGAGGTTCTGGCTGATGGGGAATAGAGGAGGAGAATCTTGCCTAAGTCTTTAAATCTGGCTTCACTGAATTGTGGGCATTTTCTTCCCTGTGACATTATCTCAGGGAATTGAATGCAGGTGGGTGCCTATGTTCCTTTCCTCCTGGGGTTTGGAGCCTCCACCTGAGCCCTCCTGCTCCCCTTTGGTACTTCAGTATTGTTCCCCCACTTCCCTGCCCTGTTGCCTATGCGAGGCAGAAATCCTGAGTTAGTAATCGGGTTCCACCAGTGATTTGCCATCAAATATAATAAAAAGCACCCACTGGCCCATGATTTTCAGCTCGTTCTTGAATTATGAATTATTTAATGCAACTTATCTGATGAACAATCTCTAATAAAACATAAATTTAGGGTAAGGAGTGGTTGGGTGGTGTGAGGAAATGTTAAAAGGGGTGTGGCAGAGAGGTCCAGGTGTCTCTCAATAGCATTGTCCACTTCTCAGAGCAACCAAACACCTGAATTTTAGCTGTGCATGTGGCCACCCGGGACTACAGAGTTCCAAGCCTCCTCTGCAGCTAGGCTAGGTGTGTAAGAAAGCTCTCTCTCCAGAAAGGGAAAGGAAACAATTTGTGAGGATTCTAGGATATTTCTAGGAGAGAGAAGCAGGCCCTTCTTTCTGCTTCCTCTGTCCTGCTGCTGGGAGCATGAGCTCGGAAGCTGGAGCTCCGTCTTGATGCACATTGATGAGGGCAACTCCTCTGGAATGACAGGGCAACACGGAGAGGAGGCTCCTGGAGCAGCCCTGCCAGACCAATGTTAGACCGTTTGCCTCCAGACTGAGTGTATGAGAGGGGCTAGCTCTGTGCACCGCTCTTCTGTGGGGCCCTTTGTTACAGCAGCTGGACCTTGATCAGGATGGCGGTCTTGGAGGGGACTTCCTTGGGACAAGCTGCTCCCGGGGTCACATCTGTCTGAAATTTTTAGCCCTGCTTTCCATGGGGTGTCAGCCAAGCTCCGCTTCCACTCACCCCCCTCTCCAGGCACTTCTCTGGAAATCTAATGCATGAAGGTTGATTCCCGCAAGTAAACAAGTCTGGAGCTGGTGTCTCCCAGGCCCACCCACTTCTCCCAAAGATGCACCTTGTTCTGAAATGGGCTGGGCTATTTCCCTGCTAATATCTGCAGATTCTCATTATATAACTCAGGGAACGGGCTGTCTCATGTGTAGTATAACTTGATTATTGCTAGAAAGTTGAGTTTGGAACTGACGAGTTCCTTGCTAAAGTGACAAATCTGAAAGCTGAATTTGAAAAACTAAGCAATGCCACTTGCAGGATGAAAGCAGTGACTGGGAATCGGTGAAAGCTTGACCCGTGTTCTCAGTTTGGGGAAAGATATTTAGGACTTCCCAGGTGTCTGGTCTTGTCCATGTAATTTCTGATATGCCCTCCACTCTTACGAAGCTTGCAATTTTAAGAGGAAAAGGAACTAATTCTAATATATATTAAAAATATTAAACTGGAAAATATTATGAAAAGACGTATAGTTCATTCATCATTTGTTCATTCTTCAAAGTGCCTAATTGGTGCTTTGTCATTCATTACTATTTTAAAATATCATGTATTTATAGTGTATATAGTAAGGTCAACAGATCAGGAGACAATCACCACCGAAAAGAGAGTTTTTCTCAGAGTCCCCAGAGGAGGGCACACGCTACATTGGGAATGGCCACACAGGGAAACACCAGGGTGGTCGGGAGGCAGAGAGGGTTGGGGGGAATGTGGGCAAGAGTCTTTATTGAGGTTTCCTCAGGAATTAATAGTGAGGCAGGGTAAGCAGGCTTAAGATTGGTTGGTTTGAGTAATTTCAGGACTCTGGGGCATAAGGGCTGTCCCTCATTTTCCGGTATGTGGCCCTAGGTGATTGGGGCAGGTGAATAGAGGACCAGAGTGTGAGAGTCTGACAGAAGAAGTGGTTGGGGGTATAGACACTGGATTGGTGGGTTTGCATTTGAAAAGTGCACCCCTTGCAGAAGGATTCCTCACAAGATGGGGCTGCAGACAACTGTCTTCTTGCTGTATTCTCACATGGTAGGAGAAGAGGGCTCTCACCAGTGCACGGGAGACGCTCTCTGGGGTCTCTTTTATAAGGGCACTAATCCCGTTTATGAGGGCTCCACCCTCATGACCTAATTATGTCCCAAAGATCCCATCTCCTAGCACCATCACAATGGGGGTTAGGGTTTCAGCATACTCTGAATAGGCAAATCCATACAGAGAGAAACAAGTCAGAGTGGTGGCTTCCCCGGGTTTGGGAGAGTGTGGAATAGGAAGTTTAGTCAGTGCTGAGTTTCTTCCAGTGCCCTCCCCACCACCCCCAAGTTTTATTGAGATTTAATTGACATACAACATTGTGTAAGCGTAAGGTGTACAATGTGATGATTTGATAGATGGATACATCATGAAACACTTATTACAATAAGCGTAACACATCCTTTGTCTCACATAATTACTATTTTGTTGTTTTTACAGCGAGAATATTGAAGCTCTGCTCTTGTAGCCACTTTCTAGTACACGATACAGCGTTGGTCACTGGAGTCACCATGCTGTATCAGATGCCCTGAACCTCACTTTCTTTTTGAGGTGATGAAAATGTTCTGGAATAATGGTGATTGTTGCATAATTTTGTGAATAGACTATGAATAACTGAGTTGTATACTTTTAAAAGAGTAAATTTTATAGTATGTGAATTATATCTCAATTTCTAAGATTGTATGGATAAATAAATAAAGCATTTTGAAAAAAAGAGTTAATAAGAGAAACCCTATTATTCTGAGTCCTTTATTTGGCTCCCACACTGCTAGCCTCTGGAGACGAGCCAAGACCACCCAACTCAGAAGGAGCACTGTTTCTCAGAGCTAGCTCTAAAGCTGCCACCACTCAGAGTTTCCAGAGACTCAAAGGCAGGTGGAGTTGGCAAGCTTTCTTGCGGAAAAAAAGAAGATGCAGTCCTGATCAGAGCTTGTGAGGGGGGAAGCTGGAGGCCGGGCAGCTAGACCCGGGCCATCTTATGTGATTACTTAGGGGAACATGTTCGTCGTTCCCTACTTGTTCCTAAATTAGAAGTGGGATTAAAAATGAGGGAAACTGTCAGTCATTGACCAAATCTTCCCCTTTGGGGCGGATTGCTGTGAGGGCTGTGGTCTGGTTTTCTGGTTGCCGAAGGCTGTGGGTCAGGGCCCACTCCTCTCCCAGGTTAGAGCAAGAAGTCCCCGGCTCTCAGGCCGACTTAGCAAATTCCGCACACTGAACCCCTCTTTCATCTTCTTCAATCAGATAGTCTTTGTGGATAGAGAAATTTTATTCAGTGTTTTTATAACAACTACAATTAACTACAATCATTGGTAATACTTACAATAATGGTAAGGAACAACAATACCAATTATTATTACTATAAACCTCAGGATCTTCTCACTCTCCAGTCCTCACCCCAGGGTGAATCACAACCCTAACAGAATTTAACTAGTTCGCTTTAATGCCGCCACATTTCCATCTCTTCTGGGGATACAAAAGCCACGCCGGGCGGCGCCTAACGCCCAGTTGGAATATCACCGGGAGGGATCCAGGTCGCAGGCAGGTGAGGTCGCCCTGCCGTTCAGCCGGCCGCCGGCTGGGGCCGTTCCTCCTCCGGTTGCATTTTTCCACCCAAGGCGTCCTCCCTGGCCAGCGCGGGTGCAGAAGCCGTCACTGTCTCCGGAGTGGGTCTTGGCAAAACTCCGTGGAGGAACTTCCGACGACCGGCCCCACGCAGGACCGCAGCCGAGCCTGTGGAGTTTACTTGTGGCAGTACCGGGGACCGCCAGGTGGAGGGGACCCGCGCGTGCCGGCGGACGCCCAAGGTTGCCGGGGACAGCAGTAGTGATGACCGCTCCCCACATAGCCGCATTCCAATCTCCCAGGAGTCGCTCCTCCCACCCTCATCTCTATCCACCCCCAGCGCAGGGACGACCCCGCCCTCGCGGATGACCTCCCTGAACTCTGCCTGAGCTGCCGCGGCCAGATCAACTGCTATAACAAATTCGCAAGGAGCTCCAAGGGAGATTAAAAGTGACCACCAGGTAACGCAGTACCACCAATGCTTTCTGCACGGGGACCGATGTGGGTGCCCTTGACGGCGAGGGCGCACCGCCAGTGGCCTGTGAGCCCGGGTTGTCACGATGCCCCCTTGGAAAGAAGACAGGGAGGCCCTGGGACGCTCTCCAGGGGCCTCCTCACCTCGTGGATAGGGGCAGGTCCTCAGATTCGGAAAGGAAATTTGGGGGGAGTTCCGCCGACCAAGGTCCCCGCAGGACTGTAGTCAGGCTGGTGGCACCCTCGCCGCCCTCTCGGTACAGCCTGGGCTGGTCCCCACGTCCGGCACGAGACTTGGAAAGATGGAAGGATGACTGGGCCCTCGGCTGGTCGTCTTCCAGGTGCGGGACACACTCTCCAGTCCCTGCGCGGTGGCCAGGTTGGTCCCCGTGGGCGGAGGGCACTGGGGTGTGCTGGTCGACCTGCCCGGGCAGACCCACACCCTGGCTCGGGAGTTTGGCCATGGCCTCCCCCGTTGGATCTGCATCTCCACTCGTTCAGGATGGCCGCCGATGCCCTAGCCTGGCCAGCTCCCTCGTGCCAGCGCCGCCGGCCTTCTGGAACGCTGCCTCTGGTCTCACGGCCACACACCACCCCTTGCTGGTGCCACAGGAGCTCCGGAGGAAAAAAATGCTAAAAGCGGCCGACTATTTATTGAAAAGACTTTCCTTTCTCCATTGTATATTCTTGGATCTTTTGTCAAAAATTAGTTGTCCATACATGTGTTGGTTTATTTCTGGGCTCTCAATTCTTTTCCTTTGAGTGGTGTGTCTGGTTTTCTGCCGGTGTCATGCATTGTAGTATATTTTGACCTCATGGAGTGTGATGCCTCCATCTTTGCCCTTTTTTCTCAGGATTGCTTTAGCTATTTGGGCTTTTTTGTTTTTCCATATAAAGTTTTGTTCTGTTTCTGTTAAAAATGTCGTTGGGATTCTGCTTGAGATTGCATTGAATCTGTAGATTGCTTTAGGTACTATGGGCGTGTTAACTGCATTAACTCTTCCAACCTGTGAGCATGTAGTGTCTTTCTCTTTATGTCTTCCTTGAAAGCATAAAGCTCCTAGAAGGAAACATAAGCAGTACAGTGTTTGACACCAGTCGTAACAGTATCTTTTTGAATATCATGTCTCCTCAGGCAAAGGAAACAAAAGGAAAAATAAACAAATGGGACTACATTAAACTAAAAAGCTTCTGCTAGATGAAGGAAACCATCAACAAAACAAAAAGACAGCCTACCAACTGGGAGGAAATATTTGTCAATAATATATCCATTAAGGGGTTAATTTCCAAAATATATGAACTACTATTATGACTCAACAAGAAAAAGACAAAAACCCAATCAAAAAATGGGCAGAGGATATGAGCAGACCTTTTTCCAAAGAAGATATACAGATAGGCAATAGGCACGTGAAAAGATGTTCATCATCACTAATTATTAGGGAAATGCAAATCAAAACTACAATGAGATAGCACCTCACTCCAATTGGAATAGCTATTATTAAAAAGACAAGAGGGGCCAGCCCAGTGGCACAGTGGTTAAGTACACATGTTCTGCTTCGGCGGCCTGGGGTTTGCCTGTTCGAATCCCGGGTGTAGACTTGGCAAGCCATGCTGTGGTAGGCATCCCACATATAAAGTAGAGGAAGATGGGCATGGATGTTAGCTCAGGGCCAGTCTTCCTCAGCAAAAAGAGGAGGATTGGCAGCAGATGTTAGCTCAGGGCTAATCTTCCTCAAAAAAAATAAAAAAAATAAAAGACAAGAAATAGCAAGTGTTGGAGAGGATGTGAAGAAAAGGGAATGAAGGGAATGCAAACTGGTGCAACCATTATAGAAAACAGTATAGAGATTCATCAAAAAATTAAGAATAGAAATACCATATGATCCAGCTATTCCACTTCTGGGTATTTATCCAAGGAACACAAAAACACTAATTCAAAAAGATATATGCACTTCTATGCTCATTGCAGCATTATTCACAACAGCCAACACTTGGAAGCAACATAACTGCCCATCAATGGATAAAGAAGATGTGGTATATATACAGAGTGGAATACTACTCAACCATAAAAGAGACGAAATCGTGCCTCTTGCAATAACATGGATGGACCTTGAGGGTATTGTGGTAAGTGACATAATTCAGACAAAGAAAATTACCATATGATTTCACTCATATGTGGAAGGTAAACAAACACATAGATGTGGAGAACAGATTGGTGGTTACAAAAGGGGAAAGAGGCAAGGGGAGTGCAAAAGGGGTAAAGAGGCACATCTGTGTGGTGGAGGACAACACCTAGATTTTTGGTGGTGAACATAATACAGTCTATACTGAAGTGAAAATACAATGATGTACACCTGAAATGTATATAACGTTATAAACCAATGTGTCTTCAATAGAAAAAGAACCGGGGCACCCCCAGCTGCAGCTGGGGATGGGGCTGAATCTGGCTGGCCGCAGAGCAAGCTATGAGCTTATTCCTTCCTCCACTATAAGCCCTCGTGGGCCCTTTAATCTGCAGGTGTCACTAATCAATTTCTTTCCAGCTCTGAGATGCTCCCTCCTCCCTAGGGCCAAGAAGCCTGCAGGAAAGGCATCCTCATGGCACTTTTGAATGTGTGATTCCCAGCCTTATGGGCATTTATCTTCCTCCAGTTGCTGAGAAATGTCTGCATTCTTTGGTGGTAATTCCTCTGAGCTGTATTTATTTTGGTGCTAAAACAAAACACATCAGCAATAAGTCATGGAAAGAGGATATAGCTCACCAGAGGGAGGTAGTGTTACTGAGCCAAAGTAGATTTGCCTCCTGGTGACTTAAAATCATACTCTCCACCGGAATTAGTTGTCACAAAAAGTGGGGTATATTTGCTGCAAATAAGAGGCCATGTGGAATCAATTCCAAAACCATTGCTGTCCCCAAACATGGGAAAGCAGAGACCTTTTCTTTTCAATGGGGAATGAATATTTAAAAGGGAGAGGTGGGCTTTCACTTGAGCAGGCTCAGTTAGAAAACATGCTTCCACGTACACTGCAGGTTATGGTAACAAGGCCTAAGCTCCTCCCAGAGAGAAGATATTAGCATTAAAGGTTAGGCAAAGGTCACAGTCATTACTTGGGTAGTGGGGCTTGATCTGGTTCAGGGTGGTTGGTGATTACACCTCTTAAACAGTTACTTCCAAACCTACCCTTGAGTTCCTCGGGCAATCAGTGACAGTAGTTTTCTCCTAAGAGGAGGGATGGAGATTTTCTTTCTGTCACAATTCTCAGGCCAATTTTGTTTTAGTAGGTGGGACACTGTCCTTAGTCTCTGTTGTGAAAGTCAGGAAGCTGCAAAGTAAACTCCTAGTTCTAGGGATTTGTAGCCAGAATGAAGCCCCTGCAGTGGCCCGAAAATCAGCTAACAGTCTAAGACTCCCAGGTGCAGAGACATGCCCAGTGCAGTCCTCCCGGACACCGTGGCTGGTGGGAGGTAAAGTTTATGGCAAAAATCACCATTTTTCAAAAGCACGTGCACTAGTGTTCTGCAATTGATTTTGCAGCCAGCACCAATGTGATCTGAATACAAAATGTGGAAATAAATCCCCAGGCTTGAAAGGCTGCCTGCCAACTTCATCACTAGGGACCACTGTGCAGGAGGGGTTTACCTAATTGAATATTTTCCAGTGTTTGGCCATTTCCTAGTCTGGAAAGAGCCCGAGGTGTGAGTTTGGGAAATCCCTCTTCATTGTCTCAAATCTAGCACAGTTTGGCTTGACAACTTAGCAAAATAAAAAGCTCAGAAAGAAGTTGGGTACTGACCTGCACTATCCGTGACCTAAAGTTAAACTTCTCTGCAAAGAAAAAACAAAGACCTGGGTGCCTCAAGGTAATGCTGAGTCTACAGCCAAATAGGGCACTTTAGAACTGATTTGTGTTTTAGGAAATTAGTCCTGGGGCTCAGGGCAGGCAACCCCAAAATATCCCACAATGGCATACTGATTATTTTGAATTAAAGTTACTTGTGAAGCTAAAAGGACTTTCTGACCCTCTGTCTCTGTTCCCCTGAAAGCAGGAATGAATCTCCCATGTGAAAGGTGCTCCCCCTGCATCCTTGTCACCAGAGCTAGGGGATTGAGGGCCGAGAAGCTGCATAAACAAACCTTGCTAATTTACTATCTCATCCTAAATTCCCCACTAATTACATGCCCCACACCTAAGTTTCTTTGTCCTGTCAAGTTTTCACAAATTTATGTTTCTTGGTGTAAAAGATATATATCCTGGCTGTTTTCTTCACTCTCTGAACATCATTTCTTTAAGGTCTCCAAAAGGTATGTAGTAAACTTGGTTTTTCTCTTGTTAATCTGGTCTTGTGTCAATTTTACTATTAGTCCAGCCATAAGAACCTAAGAAGGGAAGAAAGGGGATTTTCCCTGCCCTGACACTATTTCATATCTCAAAGTGCTCCAGAAATCCATAAGAAACTCTGAAAGTTGGCTATATTTCCTGATGACATAAAAGAGATATCAGGAAAAGGAGAGACCAAAAGATTTCTGGAGTCCTTTACCTGTGAAATAGGATCAAAACACAGAAGCTTTCTTTTCTGTATGTACCAGACTGCCCTGTTCCCCCTCTAGGGAGGGACATGCTATCTAAGTTAGGGGCCAATAAGCTGGGAACAAGATAGAGATCCAAGCCCCTAAAACTTGGGGAGTTGAGCTCATGGCCCTATTGCAAGATACACCATCACCTGAGAGAGAAGAGGTTCCCCTATCACTGGCCCCAGTGAAATAATATCCCTTGAAGGCAGAAGCCATAAGAGGACTCTTTCCTGTAATCAATAGGCTTTTGAAACAGGGATTGATCAGGAGATTCCCATGGAACACACCCATTTCACCCATTAAAAGGCTATAAACAGAGGAATGTAGATTTGTTGAAGAACTTAGGGCTGTCAATGCTATGCGGTGCTGGATTTAAAAGATGCTTTTGGATCCTCACCCCCACCACCCCCAGGTGATGTCTGATCACCCTTCAGCAGGAATCCTGATAGGTTGTTGTGATATTGTGATTTATAATCAGAAATGTCTTCATTTCATTTCTGGCACAGAACTCCTAAAACCCTTGTCATTTCTGATATAAGGGGCATCTTTTGTTATAACAATTATTTTGTCCTTGGTTCCTGAAATAACTCCAGAGTAATAAAGGTGAAATGGGTTCTCTTTGTTATCTATAAGAAGCCCCTTTCATAAATACACCTGTATTTATGTAAATAAGGTGACTTTTGGAAAGCCCCTAAGGGTTGAGGTTGGTAGTCAGGGGAACAATTGTGTGATTAGAGAGTTGGGACTTTCAGCCCCATCCCCCTCCCTACATCTCCAAGGTGGGGAGAGGGGCTTAACATTGAGCTCAATATGAGGTTCAGAGGGCTTCTGGGCTGTGAACATAGGGAGACTCGGGGAGAGTGCCATGCCCAGAGAGAGCGTGGGAGCTCCACATCCTTCTCCCACATATCTTGCTTTATGCATCTCTTCCATCTGGCTGTTAAGTAAAATGTTTTCCTGAGTTCTATGTGTCACTCTATGAAAATCGTTAAATTGAATCCAAGGGAAGCGGGTCATGGGAAGTTCTGGTCTGTGGCAGGTTGGTCAGAAGCACAGGTGACAACCTAGACTTGGAATTGGTATCTAAAATGGAAGCCAAAGGGTAATCTTGTGGGATCTGATGCTATCTCTAGGTAGATAGTGTCACAAATATCTAAAAATACAATTGAATACTTAGGGTTTGAATCATCAGAAGCCCAGAGAATCCTGTTCCCAGACAAGAGGGAAGCAATCGCTTGAGTTGCGACTCAGACTACCTATTGACAATTTTGGGGATTTTTTGTTAGGAAAGATAGGTTTCTGTTGAATCTGGATACTCGACTTAAGATTAATTATAAAACCTCTATTTGAGGCCTTAGAGGGAGGAGACCTCGAGCCTTTGATGTGGACTTGAGAGTGTCAGAATGCATTCAATCAGATTAAAGAAAAACTATTAACTGCCCCAGCCTTGGGACTCCCAGTTTTGAGAAAGCCCTTTCATCTTTTTGTAAAGGGAAAAACAGGATCTTAGTTTGGGAGTCCTGACCCAGAACCTTGGACCCACCAGGAGGCCTGTGGCCTATTTTACTAAGCATTTGGATCAGATGGTCAAAGGATAGTTGCCTTGCCTCTTAGCCATTGCCACCACCTGTGGCATACTACAAGAAGTGGAAAATCTCAGGTTTGGGCAGCCCACCATGGTGCACACTCTCCATTGTGTCCTCTTTTTATTAGAACAGAACAAGGATATTAGCTAACCTCAGGATCAGGCTATTTTAGACAACCCAGTGGTAAAGTTACAGGCTATTTCTACCTTAAACCCTGCAACCCTTCTATCTACCAAAGTCAAACAGACTCCCTTTCATGATTGTGTTCAGATGATTGAACAGGTGTTCTCAAGCTGACCTGATCTGACTGACCAACTGTTGGAGCAGTCAGACTGGTAACTGTTCACTGATGGAAGCAGCTTCATGGATCAAGGGCAACATTGAGCAGGGTATGCAGTTGTCACACTACAGGACACCATGGAAGCAAAGGCTCTACCTCCAGGTACTTCAGCTCAAACGGCTGAGCCTATAGCCCTAATTAGGGCTCTTCAAATAGGTAAAATCAAAAGAGTACAGACTCAAAATGTGCATTTTTAGTGGTCCATGCTGTAGGGGAGGAAGACATTTCCTCTACCCTGTCTGGGTTCTTCTGGCCGGAGAATGAATTAAATTCACATGAGACAGAATAGCAGGAGAAAATTAAACAAAGCTTTATAACATGTATGCATGGGAGAGGCTCAGGCAAGCTGAACAACTTGCCAAAATGGCTGAAGCCACCACCTTAAATATCATATCCAGCTAAAGACAAAGGAGGATGTTGGGGGTGGGGGGAGTCAGTTACAGGAGCTTACCAGACAAGCACAAAACAGGAGTAAGAAGGAGTAAGATTATTATGCAGATTTAAGTCCTTGCCTTTGGCATCGATTAAGGGTTTCTAGAGATAAGGTCATCCCCCCTTCTTCCTGGTACAGAGAGGGAGGCATCTTTACAGATGGAGATTTCCTTTACAATGTAAATGTCTCCTAACAAAGGGTAAGTAAACTCTGATTCACAGAGCTCCTTTCCTGTCTGCAGTTTTTATTAAAAGTAACCAGCCCAAAATAATCCTCATGCCAAAGAGACATATCTTGGGGTGGCCAATTCTAGGCCCCCACAATGCTCATGGGGCCATATGGAAAGTGAGGGGATTCTTGCCTTCTAGAAAGAGGGACATCAAATATTCCCAGGAAATATTGAACTTATTAGAGGTCATTAACGACCTATGGCAGTAGCCATCATGTACTGCCATGAACATCAGAAAGGGGACACTTTGGAAGTCAGACATAATCAACTGCCTGATCAGGCAATGAAGTCTGCTGCTAGGACTATGAGTTTCAGGGCACTCAGGTCCCTTAGTCCTCAAATTGACCTTGTTAAATTCCAGCCTAGCTACACCCAGAAAGATTTAGAGAGAGCCAGAGAATGGGGATTTGACTCCTCTTCTCTGGAGCATCCTGTCTGGAAATGTAACTCAGAAGGACTCACCCTGGTGCCTGAAGCCCTTCCTGGATAAATTGTTAATTAAATCCATCAGAGCACTCACTATGGGAGGGATGCCACCTTACAGTGGATACAAAGGTATTTAATTGGTCTGAATTTGCAGTGAACCATTCAGAAAGTTACCGACAATGTGTTATTTGTGCCAAAAACAATCCCAGGACAGGGCCACTTTCCTTGAACATGGTGGTTCAACATCAAGAAGCAGTCCCCTGTGAGGACTGGCAAGTGGAATTTAATATGATGACTTAGCCTCTGGGAATGTCAAGTAGCTCCTATTATTTGTAGATACTTTCACAGGGTGGGTTGAAGCTCTCCCTTCCAGATCAAAGAAGACTGCCAAAGTGATAAAAGCTTTGCTGAAGGAGATCATTCCCAAGTACAGACTTCTAGTGTTGATCCAGAATGACAGTGGAGTCACATTTATCTCACAAATAACTCAGGAAGCATCAAGAGCCTTGGGGACCACTTGGAAACTCCCCAGCTCATGGGGGAACCACTTGGCAAAAAAGACTGAAAAGATGAACCACATATTAAAGAAGATGACTATGAAAATCTGTCAGGAAACTAATTTAACCTGGGACAAGTTTCCATTTAAGGGATTTTAAGCCTTTCTCTCCATCTTGGACAGAACACCTATAACATACATTCAAAGAAAGAACAAGGGGTGAAACAGTCTTGCTTCTACGTCTTTCGGAACATTTGTATGGTACACAGGCAATAAAGAGTACTGCCTGAAAAATGTTCTTAAAGAGGTTCCCAAAGACCTAGAAGGATGAGTGTTTCTTTCTTCTGTTATCTTGAGGGATGGATGTAATAGACATTCTGTCCCAGCTGTAGTCAAATGTTTGAAACATCTGACACAAAATATGACTTCAGAGAAAGATGTGTGCTGAGTGCTGCAAGAGAATTCTTTCACTGCACATGGGTGAGGGCTTGCTTGAACACAGTATAGTGCAATATTGAATGAGGTATATGAAAATCTTCAGAAAGCACAAGAAGCAAGAGTGTTCCTCTTCCACGTGATCTCATGGAATGGAAGTGTTAGATATTCTATCTTGGCTCTAGTGAAGTTTGAAATCTCTCACTGCACAAGGTTCCCGAGAAGCTACATAGTTATATGCTGTGTTCAGACACAGCATTCTTATTGTATGTGAGGGAGATTCTGTCTGTATGCCATCAACAGCAGTTTGTTAAAAATATCTCTGAAGACATTCCCAAAGATGTAGAAACAAGAGTGTGTCTACCATGTGTTTGTTCTTAGGATGTATGTTACAGGCATTCTGTCCTCACTGTAGTTAAAGATTAAAATCTCTGAATGGGAAAAGTTACTAAGTGGCAAGTTTTAAGCTGGGGTAAGAGAGAGCGTTCTTCACGCTTATGAAGGAGAGACTGACTGCTGTAAAGAGCACTGTTTGAAAGTTGTTCTTTAAGAGATTCCTAAAGACCTAAAAAGAAGAGTGTTTCTTCCATCGTCTCAAGGGATGGATGTAATAGATATTCTGTCCCAGCTGTAGTCCAATGTTTGAAACCTCTGACACAAGTGGTGCCTTCTGAGAAAGCTACAGGCTGAGCGCTGGGAGAGAATTCTTTCACTGTATGCAGGGGATGGCTTGGCTGAAGGCAGTAAAGGGCAGTATTGAATGAGTTACATGAAGATCTTTGGAAAGAGACAGAAGCAAGACTGTTTCTCCTCTGTGTGATCTCTTGGAACGGAAGTGATAGGTGTTCTGTCCTGGCTCTAGTGAAAAGTTCATATTCTCTAATCCAACAAGCTTCCCAAGCAGCTGCTTCTTCACTGTGTTCAGAGTGTTCTTATTGTGTGTGAGGGAGAGCCTGTCTGAATGTCATCAAGTGAATTTTGTCAGAAATGTTCTCTGAAGGTGTTCCTAAAGATGCAGAATCTAGAATATTTCTACCCTGTGTTCGTTCTTTGAAGGTATGTTATAGGCATTCCATCCTAGCTGTAGTGAAAAGAATGAAATCTCTGAAAGGAGTTCTGGGAGAGAATTCTTTAATTGTATGTGAGCCAGAGTTTGGCTGAAGGAAGTCAAGTGCAATATTGAATGAGTTATATGAGGATCTTCAGAAAGAGCCAGGAGCAAGAGGGTCTCTCCTTGTGATCTCACGGAATGGAAGTGACAGATATTCTGTCTTGGCTATAGTGAAGTTTGAAATCTGTCCCAGATGTAGTGAAATGTTTTGAATATCCCCTTGGTAGAGGTCCCTTCACAGCTACATGGCTGCTGGATTCAGCCAGTATATGACTTCATGACATGGGAGAGGCAGGCTGGGTGAAGGCCGTAAACTGTACTGTGTGTAAAGGAACTTACTAGGATAATCCTAAACAGCTACAGGTCAGAGTATTTCTGCACATTGTACTTTCCTTCAGTGGATGTCATAGATATTCTCTCCCAGCTCTGGTGAAGTTTAAAAGCTCTCCTAGGAAAGTGTCCCTTCCAGCTCCTGGCAAGCTGAGCTCAGCAATAGTGGTTTTCATTCATCACATGCCCTTGAGCCTGTGTGTAAACTGCTTGGCATTGAATTAAAATCCACTTATCAGGAAAATCCTAAAGAGCCAAGAGCAGGAGAGTTCCCTGACCATGTAACCTCATTGAAGGAATATACAGATAATCTGTCCCAGCTGCAGTGAATGATTTTAAACCTCTCCTTGGAAGTAGACCCTTCACAGCTACATGCAGCTGAGTTCACCAGGAACATGCTTTCATGACAGACGAGAGGGAGCCTGAGTGAAGCCCCTGTCCTTCCGTGTGTGAGAAGGCACTTAACCAGGTGATCCAAAAAAGCTAGAGGCCAGAGATTTTCTGCACAGTGTCCTTTCCTTGAATGGATATGATAGCTATTCTCTCCCAGCTGTAGTGAAATTTTTAGTAGCTCTCCTGGGAATATGCCAATCCCAGCTCCTGGCAAGCTGAGCTTCTCAATAGTTTTCTGTGAACTGCAGTCTGTGAAGCCTTACCTAGGCAATCTGAAGCAGCTAGAAGCCATGGCGATTCTGCAGAGTGCACTTTCCTTGAATGGAGCTTATAGATATTCTCTCCGAGCTGTAGGGAAATGTTTAAAAACTCTCCTGGGAGGGCCAGCCCCCATGGCCGAGTGGTTAAGTTTGCTACGGCAAACTTAAGGCTCTGCTACGGCAGCCCAGGGTTTCCTTGGTTCAGATCCTGGGTGCGGACATGGCACTGCTAATCAGGCCACGTTGAGGCAGCATCTCACATGCCAACTAGAAGGACCCACAACTAAAATATACAACTGTGTACCGGGGCGGAGGGGTTTGGGGAGAAAAAGCAGAAAAAAAAAGTTTGCAACAGTTGTTAGCTCAGGTGTCAATCTTAAAAAAACCTCTCCTGGGAAAATTTCACTTCCTGCTCCTGGCAGGCTGAGTTCAGCAATATTCTTTCTTCCTCACATGAAAGTGAGAGCCTGTGTCTAAACTTGAACAGGAACTTATTAAAAGTCACTTATGAGATCATCCTAAAGACCTACAGGCAGGAGTTTTTTCTCAACACTGTACTCTCTTCAATGGATGTTACAGATAATGTGTCCCAGCTGTAGTGGAAATTTTAAAGGAAAATTTTAAATCTCTTCTACAAACAAAACCTTTAACACCTACCAGGAATCAGAGTTCAGCAGGAACATTCTTACTTCTCTTTTTTTGATTTTTTATTCTTTTTTTAAATTGTGGTAACTGGTTTATAGCATCATACAAATTTCAGGTGTACATCATTATATATTTTGATTTCTGTGTAGATTACATCATGCTCACCACCCAAAGACTAATTACAGCTCATTACCACACACATGTGCCTAATGATCCCATTTGCCTTCCTCCTTCCCCACTTCCCCTCTGGTAACCACCAATCCACTCTGTCTCTATGCTTTTGTCTGTAATTTTTAAAAATCTTCTACTTATGAGTGAGATCACATGATATTTGAATTTCTCCCTCTGATATTTCACTTAGCGTAATGCCCTCAAGGTCCATCTATGTTGTCACAAATGGCCGGATTTCATCATTTCTCATGGCTGAGTAGTATTCCATTGTGTATAAATACCACATCTTCTTTATCCATTCGTCCCTTGGTGGGCACGTAGGTTTCTTCCAAGTCTTGTTTATTGTGTATAATTCTGTAATGAACATAGGGGTGCATGTATCTTTACACATTTGTGTTTTCAAGTTTTTGGATAAATACCCAGCAGTGGAATAGCTGGATCATATAGTAGATCTATTTTTAATTTTTTGAGGCATCTCCATACTGTTTTCCACAGTTGCTGCACTCCCACCAGCAATGTTTGAGGGTTCCCTTCTCTCCACATCCCCTCCAATGCTTATTGTTTCTTCTCTTGTTGATTATAGCCATTCTGACAGTAGTGAGGTGATATCTCATTGCAGTTTTGATTTGCATTTCCCTGATAGTTAATGATATTGAACATCTTTTCATTAGCCTGTTGGTCACCTGTATATTTTCTTTGGAGAAATTTATGTACAGATCTTTTGTCCATTTTTTAAGGGGTTGTTAGTTTTTTTGTTGTTCAGATGTATGAATTCTTTATATTTTTTGGATATTAACCCCTTATCAGATATATGATTTGCAAATATCTTCTCCCAGTTGTTAGATTGTCCTTTTGTTTAGTGATGCTATTCTTTACTTTGAAAAAGCTTTTTAGTTTGATGTAGTCCCATTTGTTTATTTTTTCTATTGTTTCCCTTGCCCGGTCATGCACGATACTTGAAAATATGCTTCTAAGACCCATGTTGAAGAGCGTACTGACTGTTTTCTTCCAGAAGTTTAATAGTTCCAGGTCTTACCTTCAAGTCTTTGGTCCATTTTGAGTTGATTTTTGTGTATGGTTTAAGATAGTGGTCTAGTTTCATTCTTTTGCATGTTTTCCCAACACCGTTTATTAGACTTTCCTTTCTCCATTGTAGGTTCTTGCCTCCCTTGTGGAAAATTAGTTGATATAATCCATAGATGTCTGGGTATATTTATGGTCTCCTGATTTTGTTCCATTGAGCTGTGTGTCTGTTTGTGCCAGTACCACGCTGTTTTGGTACTATAGCTTTGTAGTATACTTTGAAATCAGGAAGTGTGATACCTCCAGCTTTGTTCTTTTTTTCTCAGGATTCCAATTACTTTGGGGTCTTTTGTTGTTCCATATAAGTTTTAGGATTCTTTGATCTATTTCTATGAAAAATGTTGCTGGAACTTTGATAGGGATTGTATTGAATCAGTAGATTGCTTTAGGAAGTATGGACATTTAAACTATGTTAATTCTTCCAATTCAAGAGCATGGAATATCTTTCCATTTCTTTGTGTCTTCTTCGACTTCTTTCAACAATGTTTTCTAGTTTTCAGTGTACCGATCATTCCCCTTTTGCTTAAATTTATTCCTAGATATTTTATTGTTTTTGTCATAATTGTGAATGGGATTATATTCTTGATTTCTCTTTCTGCTATTTCATGGTTAGTGCATAGAAATGCAACTGATTTTTCTTTGTTGACATTGTATCCTGTAAATTGACTGTATTCATTTATTATTTATGAAAGGTTTTTAGTGGATTCTTTTGGGCTTTCTATATATAAAATCATGTCGCCTACAAATAGTGACAGTTTTATTTCTTCCTTTCCAATGTGGATCCCTTTTGTTTCTTTTTCTTGCCTGATTGCCCTGGGTAAGCCTTCCAATATGATGTTAAATAAGAGTGGTGACAGTGGGCATCCTTGTCTGGCTCCTGTTCTTAGAGGGATAGATTTCAGTTTTTCTCCATTGAGAATGATATTAGCTGTGGGCTTATCATACATGGCCTTTATTATATTGAGGTTGTTTCCTTCTATACCCATTTTATTCCAAGTTTTTTCATAAATGGGTGTTGTAACTTGTCAAATGCATTCTCTTCACCTATTCAGATGATCACGTGATTTTTTAAATTTTTTTAATTAAGATTATGATAGTTTACAACCTTGTGAAATTGCAGTTGTACATTATTGTTAGTCATGTTGTGGGTACACCACTTCCCCCTTTGTGCCCTCTCCCCAGCCCCCCCTTTCCTCTGGTAACCACCAATAAGTTCTCCTTGTCCATATGTTAACTACCACCTATGAGTGGAGTCATACAGAGTTCGTCTTTCTCTGTCTGGCTTATTTCACTTAACATAATACCCTCAAGGTCCATCCATGTTGATGTGAATGGGACGATTTTGTCCTTTTTATGGCTGAGTAGTATTCCGTTGTATATATATATATATATATATATATACACCATATCTTCTTTATCCAATCATCAGTTGCTGGGCACTTAGGTTGGTTCCACGTCTTGGCTATTGTAAATAATGCTGCGATGAACATAGGGGTGCATGGGACTCTTGGAATTGCTGATTTCAGGTTCTTAGGATAGATACCCAGTAGTGGCGTGGCTGGGTCATAAGGTATTTCTATTTTTAAGTTTTTGAGAAATCTCCATACCGTTTTTCATAGTGGCTGCACCAGTTTGCATTCCCACCAACAGTGTATGAGGGTTCCTTTTTCTCCACAACCTCTCCAACATTTGTCACTCTTGGTTTTGGATATTTTTGCCATTCTAACAGGTGTAAGGTGATGTCTTAGTGTAGTTTTGATTTGCATTTCCCTTATGATTAGTGATGCTGAGCATCTTTTCATGTGTCTATTGGCCATCCGTATATCTTTGGAGAAATGTCTGTTCATGTCCTCTGTCCATTCTTTGATTGGGTTGTTTGATTTTTTTGTTGTTCAGCTGTGTGAGTTCTTTATATATTATGGAGATTAACCCTTTGTCAGATAAGTTACTTGTAAATATTTTTTCCCAATTAGTGGGCTGTGTTTTTGTTTCAATCCTGTTTTCCTTTGCCTTGAAGAAGCTCTATAATCTGATGAAGTCTCATTTGTTTATTCTTTCTATTGTTTCTCTCATCTGAGGAGTTATGGTGTCCGAAAGATTCTTTTGAAACTGATGTCAAAGAGTGTGCTGCCTATATTCTCTTCTAGAAGACTTATTGTTCCAGGCCTAATCTTTAGGTCTTTGATCCATTTTGAGTTTATTTTGGTGAATGGTGAAAAAGAATGGTCAATTTTCATTCTTTTACATGTGCCTATCCAGTTTTCCCAGCATCATTTGTTGAAGAGACTTTCTTTTCTCCATTGTAGGCCCTCAGCTCCTTTGTCGAAGATTAGCTGTCCATAGATGTGTGGTTTTATTTCTGGGCTTTCAATTCTGTTCCATTGATCTGTGCACCTGTTTTTGTACTAGTACCATGCTGTTTTGATTACTGTAGCTTTGTAGTATGTTTTGAAGTCAGGGATTGTGATGCCTCTGGCTTTGTTCTTCTTACTCAGGATTGCTTTAGCAATTCAGGGTCTTTTCTTGCCCCATATGAATTTTAGGATTCTTTGTTCTATTTCTGTAAAGAATGTCATTGGGATTCTGATTGGGATAGCATTGAATCTGTAGATTGCCTTAGGTAGTATGGACATTTTAACTATGTTTATTCTTCCAATCCATGTGCATGGAATGTCTCTTCATCTCTTTATGTCGCCATCAATTTCTTTCAAGAAAGTCTTGTAGTTTTCATTGTATAGATCTTTCACTTCCTTGGTTAAATTTATCCCAAGGTATTTTATTCTTTTCGTTGCAATTGTGAATGGGATTGAGTTCTTGAGTTCTTTTTCTGTTAGTTCATTGTTAGCGTATAGAAATGCTACGGATTTATGTATGTTGATTTCATACCCTGCAACTTTGCTGTAGCTGTTGATTGTTTCTAATAGTTTTCCTATGGATTCTTTGGGGTTTTCTATATATAAGATCATGTCATCTGAAAACAGTGAGAGTTTTACTTCTTCATTGCCTATTTGGATACCTTTTATTTCTTTTTCCTGCCAAATTGCTCTGGCCAACACCTCCAGTACTATGTTGAATAGGAGTGGTGAAAGTGGGCACCCTTGTCTGGTTCCTGTTCTCAGAGGGATTGCTTTCAGTTTTTGTCCGTTGAATATGATGTTGGCTGTGTGTTTGTCAGATATGGCCTTTATTAGTTGAGATGCTTTCCTTCTATACCTATTTTATTGAGGGTTTTTATCATAAATGGATGTTGGATCTTGTTGAATGCTTTCTCTGCATCTATTGAGATGATCATGTGGTTTTTGTTTCTCATTTTGTTAATGTAGTGAATCACGTTGATTGACTTGCGGATGTTGAGCCATCCCTGTGTCCCTGGTATAAATCCCACTTGATCATGGTGTATAATCTTTTTGATGTATTGCTGTATTCGGTTTGCCAGAATTTTGTTGAGGATTTCTGCATCTATGTTCTTCAGTGATATTGGCCTGTAGTTTTCCTTCTTTGTGTTGTCCTTGTCAGCTTTGGGGGTCAGAGTGATTATGGCTTCATAGAATGTGTTAGGGAGTGCTCCATCTTCCTCAATTTTCTGGAATAGTTTGAGAAGGATAGGTATTAAATCTTCTTTGAATGTTTGGTAGAATTCTCCAGAGAAGCCGTCTGGTCCTGGACTCTTATTTTTGGGGAGGTTTTTGATTACTGTTTCTATTTCTTTACTTGTGATTGGTCTATTCAGATTCTCTATTTCTTCCTGATTCAGTTTGGGGAGGTTGTAAGAGTCTAAGAATTTATCCATTTCTTCTAGGTTGTTCAATTTGTTGGCATATAGTTTTTCATAGTATTCTCTTATGATCCCTTGTATTTCTATGGTATCCGTTGTGATTTCTCCTCTCTCATTCCTAATTTTATTTATGTGAGACTTCTCTCCTTTTTTCTTAGTGAGTCTGGCTAAGGGTTTGTCAATTTCGTTAAATTTTCGAAGAACCAACTCTTTGTTTCATTGATCCTTTCTATTGTCTTTTTTGTTTCAATATCATTTGTTTCTGCTCTGATTTTTATTATTTCCCTCCATCTACTGACTTTGGGCTTTGTTTGTTCTTCTTTTTCTAATTCTGTTAGGTGTCGCTTGAGGTTGCTTATGTGAGATTTTTCTTGTTTATTGAGGTGAGCCTGTATTGCAACGAATTTCCCTCTTAGGACTGCTTTTGCTGCATCCCAAATGAGTTGGTATGGCATGTTTTCATTTTCTTTTGTCTCCAGATAATATTTGATTTTTTCTTTAGTTTCTTCAATAATCCATTGTTTGTTCAGTAGCATGTTGTTTCATCTCCACATTTTTGCCCCTTTCCAAGCTTTATTCTTGTAGTTGATTTCTAGTTTCATAGCATTAGATCAGAAAAGATGCTTGATATTATTTCAACCCTCTTGAATTTATTGATGCTTGCTTTGTTTCCCAAGATATGGTCTATCCTTGAGAATGTTCCATGCACACTTGAGAAGAATGTATAACCTGCTGCTTTTTGATGAAGTGTTCTATATATATCTATTAAGTCCATCTGGTCTAATTTTTCATTTAATTCTATTATTTCCTTGTTGATTTTCTGTCTGGATGATCTATCTATTGGTGTTAATGGGGTGTTGAGGTCCCCTACTATTATTGTATTGTTGTTGATGTCTTCTTTTAGTTCTGTTAAGAGTTGCTTTACAAATTTTGGTGCTCCTGTGTTGGGTGCGTATATATTTATAAGTGTTATGTCATCTTGGTGGAGTGTACCTTTTATCATTATATACTGCCCCTCTTTGTCTTTCTTTATCTGTTTTGCTTTGAAGTCTACTTTCCTGATATTAGTATAGCGACACCTGCTTTCTTTTGTTCATTATTAGCTTGGAGTATTGTCTTCCATCCCTTCACTCTGAGTCTGTGTTTGTCTTTGGGGCTGAGGTGTGTTTCCTGGAGGCAGTATGTTGTTGGGTCTTGTTCTTTGATCCATCCTGCCACTCTGTGTCTTTTGATTGGAGAGTTCAATCCGTTTACATTTAGAGTGATTATTGAAATGTGGGGGCCTACTGATGCCATTTTATCTCTTGTTTTCCAGTTCTCTTGAATTTCCTTTGATTCTCGTCCCAAGATTTTTGGATTAGTAATTCAGGTATTTAAATTTCTGTATTGGGTTTCTTCTTATTTCTAATTTGTGTCTTTATTCTTGTTAATTGTTTAGTGGTTACCAGGTGGTTTGTATAAAACATCTCATAGATGTGATAGTCCATTTTCTGATAGCCTGTTATTTCCTTGAATTAAAACATTCCATCCCTTTTCTCTTCCCCTTCTAGGTTGGTATTATCAGATTTTTTTTCTCTTCTTTCTTGTGTTGTGAGTTTGTGGTTAAAATTACTGGGTTATATTTATTCTTGATGTTTCCCTTCCTTTTATCTTTAATGTTTTATTTAACTTTTGCTAACCTGTTCTGACGGAGAGCTGCTACTTTCTATTATTGTCCTCCTACTTATCTCCCTTGCTCTTGGTTTCATAACCCTTTTCCTTTTTTTTTTTGATTTTTCTGGTATGATGGTTTTCCTGAGCATTTCTTGAAGAGGAGGTTTTGTGGCAATGAACTCCCTTAACTTTTGTTTATCTGGGGAAGTTTTTATTTCTCCATCGTATTTGAAGGATATTTTCGCTGGGTAGAGTATTCTTGGCTGCAGGTTTTTGTCCTTCAGAGTTTTGAATATATCATTCCACTCTCTTCTAGCCTGTAAAGTTTCTGCTGAGAAATCTGCTGATAGCCTTATGGGGGTTCCTTTGTAGGTTACTTTCTTCTGCCTGGCTGCCCTTAGTATTTTTTCTTTGTCATTGACTTTTGCTAGCTTCACTACTATATGCCTTGGGGTTGGTCTTCTTACATTGATAAAGTTTGGAGATCTATTGGCTTCTGTCACATGAAGTTCCATCTCTCTCCCCAGGTTTTGGAAGTTCTCAGCCATTATTTCTTTGAAAAAGTTTTCTGCCCCCTTCTTCTCTTCTCCCTCTGGTATACCTATAATCCTTATGTTGCATCTCCTAATTGAGTCAGATAATTCATTTCTTTTTAGTCTTAGTTCTCTCTCCTCCTCTGCCTGTAGCATTTCTATATTCCTATCCTCCAAATTGATAATTCTGTCCTCCATATTATTTTGTCCTCCCTACTGTTCAGAGAATCCAGATTTTTCTTAATCTCCTTCATTGTGTTCTTCATTTCCAGTGTTTCTGTTTGGTTCTTCTTTATAGTATCAAGCTGTTTTGTGACATAGCTCCTGAACTTGTTGAGTTGTCTATCTGTATTCTCTTTTAACTCATTGAGTGTTTTAATAATGGCTGTTTTGAAGTCATCATCATTTAGGTTATAGATTTCATTGTCTTTGGGATTGTTTTCTGGGTATTTGTCATTTTCCTTCTGTTCTGGAGATTTAACATATTTTTTCGTACTGCTGGACGGTGTATATTTGTGCCTCTGCATAGAGATAGAGTTTAGTTACTGCTTCCACTGGTTTCTACTGGTGTGGAGGGGGAGCAGCTGTTTAGACTGCACCAACCAGGAACCCTGTCAGCTGTTGCTAACTGGACCTGGGCTCCTCCTCATAGTCACAGTGGTCCTGTGTGGTCCCTCTTCAGCTGTGGGGGCAGTCGCAAGGGGGCTTCAGGCTGCTGGTGCCTACTGTTGCAGACCACCTAGACGTGATCACTCCTTAGGGTCTGCAGTGGTGTTATGGGCATTCCCAGCGGCCGGGAGCAGGATCACCTATATTTGCAGCTCTGTCACTGTCGGAGCCCACAAAATCTCACTTGCCCGCTATAGGTCACAGGAGAGCTATGGGTATCTTCTGCTGTCTGTGCTTAGCTCACCTAGCTATGCTACTTTTGCCTCTGGGCCTTCCAGCCTTGTGATTGCCTAGTGGGGCTTCTCTACTAATGCTGTGCAGAGGCTTTCGCTGAGGCTGCTGTGAGACTGTAGAGTTTCCCCCTGGGCCACAGAGCCAGGCCGCTGGGACTCCACCCAGCCCCAGTCCTCTCCCACGGGATCTCCAGGAACCCCTTGCCCCGTCTGGGGGACAACTGGTGTTGGTGAGTCTGGTGGCAGCTGGCTGGCTGCTGCCCTGCCAGAGAGTCTCCTCTTCTGGACCCTCCCAGTGTTCTGAATGCTGGGAAGGGCCTCTCAGCTAATGACGAGTAGAGGCTTTCCCTGCCGCTGGTGTGGGACCCTGGAGTTTCCCCCTGGGCTTAGGTGTAATCTCGGGGGGCTTAGGTAGGGCTGTAGTCACCTGTTTCCACTCTCACTCCTCCAGTGTGTGCACACTCCTGCCCTTGGTGTGTGGCAATGCTGTGGGGGAGTTCACTGGAAGAAAGCCACTTGCAGGTACTAGGCTGTTTGGGGGTCGGGGGTCTGAGAGTTTTCGCCTATTTCCACCTCCTCCCGGGGGAGAAGTCTGTCTGCCTTCCGATGTATAGCAGCATGGGTCTCTCAGGCATCCTGAGATGCTATATGGATATCCTTTGTTAAGCGATGAATGTCCAATTAGTTGTAGATTTGAATGGGGAGAGAGAAAGAAGACTAGTCACTCTGCCATCTTGGTCCTGTTTCCTGATTACATGATTTTTATTCTTCATTTTGTTAAGTGTGGTCTATCACATTGATTTGCAAATGTTGAACCATCCCTTCATCCCTGGAATAAATCCCACTTGATCATGGTGTATGATCTTTTTAATATATTGCTGTATTTGATTTGCTAGCCTTTTGTTGAGGATTTTTACATCAATGTTCATCAGTGATAGTGTCCTGTAATTTTCTCTTTTTGGGTTGTCCTTGTCTGGTTTCATTATCAGGGTGATGTTGGCTTCTTAGAATGAATTAAGAAGGTTCCCTCCTCTTCAATTTTTTGGAAGAATTTGAGAAGGATAGGTGTTACTTCTTCTTTAAATGTTTGGTAGAAGTCAACAGGAAAGCCATGGAGTCTTTGACTTTTATTTTCTGGGAGGTTTTTCTTTTCTTTTTTTTTTTGAGGAAGATCAGCCCTGAGCTAACATCTGCCAATCCTCCTCTTTTCGCTGAGGAAGCCTGGCTCTGAGTTAACATCTGTGCCCATCTTCCTCTACTTTATATGTGGGACGCCTACCACAGCATGGTTTTTTGCCAAGCGGTGCCATGTCCGCACCCGGGATCTGAACTGGCGAAGCCCAGGCTGCTGAGAAGCGGAACGTGTGCACTTAACCTCTGCGCCACTGGGCCGGCCCCATGGGAGGTTTTTGATTAATGTTTCAATCTCCTTACTAGTGATTGGTCTATTCAAATTCTCTGTTTCTTATTGATTCAGTTTTGGAGGGTTATATGATTTTAAGAATTTGTCCATTTCTTCTAGTTTATCCAATTAGTTGACATATAGGTTTTCATAGTATTCTCTTATAATCTTTTGCATTTCTGAGGTGTCCATTGAAATTTCTCCTCTAGATTTCTGATTTTATTTATTTGAGCCTTCTCTCTATTTTTCTTGGTGAGTCTAAGGTTTGTCAATTTTGTTTATCTTTTCAAAGAACCAGCTCTTGGTTTCATTGATTTTTTTAGTCTCCATTTCATTTATTTCTGCTCTGATTTTTATTATTTCCTTTCTTCTACTGATTTAGGATATTTTCGTTCTTCTTTTCCAGATCCTTTAGGTGCACTGTTAGGTTGTTTATTTGATATTTTTCTTGTTTGTTGAGTTTCACCTGTATTGCTATAAACTTCCCTTTTAGAACCAATTTTGCTGTATCCCACAGGTTTTGGCATGTTTTATTTTCATTTTCATTTGTCTCCAGATATTTTTTGATTTCTCCTTTGATTTCTTCATTGACCCAATCATTCATCAGTAGCATTTTGTTTAATCCCACCTATTTGTGGCTTTTCTGGTTTTCTTCCTTTTGATGAGTTCTAGTTTCATACTGTGTGGTCAGAAAGGATGCTTGGTATTATTTCAAACTTCTTAAATTTATTGAGACTTGTTTTGTGGCCCAGTATGTGATCAGTCCTGGAGAATGTTCCATGTGGATGTGAAGAGTGTGTATTCTGTGGTTTTTGGATGGAATGTTCTGTTAATATCTACTAAGTCCATCTGGTCAAATGTGTGGTTTAAGGCCAGTGTTTCCTTATTGATCTTCTGTTTGGATGATCTATCCATTGGTGTAAGTGGAGTGTTAAAGTCCCCTACTATTATTGTGTTACTGTCTATTTCTCCTTGTACGTCTGTTAATAATTGCTTTATATATTTAGGTGCTCCTGTATTGGGTGCATAGATAGTTACAAGTGTTATATCCTCTTGTTGGATTGTTCCCTTTATAATTATGTAGTGCCCTTCCTTGTCTCTTGTTACGGTTTTTGTTTAAAAGCCTGTTTTGTCTGATATAAATATTGCTACCCCCGCTTTATTTTCTTTGCCATTTGCATGGAATATCATTTTCCATCCCTTCACTTTCAGTTTGTGAATGTCTTTAGGTCTGAAGGGTGTTTCTGGTATGTGGCATACATATGGGTCTTACTTTTTTATCCAATCGGCCACTCTATGCCTTTTAATTGGAGCATTCATCCACTGACACTTGAAATAGCTATTGATACATATGTACTTATTGCCATTTTGTTACTTTTTTCTGGGTGTTTTAGTGATTCTTCTCTGTTCCTTTCTTCTTCTCTTACTCCCTTCCCCTGTGGTTTGATGGCTTTCTTTAGTATTATGTTCGGTTCCCTTCTTTTAATTATGTGTGTATTTATTATAGTTTTCTGGTTTGTGATTACCATGAGGTTCATACATAATAATCTATGTATATAGCAATCTATATTGAGTTGATGGTCTTTTAGTTTGACCTCTTTATAAAAGCTCTTCTCTTTTACTCCTCTCTGCCCACGTTTTATGTTTTTGATATCATATCTAACCTCTTATTTTGTGTGCATGTATCCATTATCCTCCTATCATTGAAACAGGGAATTTTAACACTTCATTTTTTAGATTGGCATCTGAGCTAACAACTGTTGCCAATCTTCTTTTTCTTTTCTTCCCAAAGCCCGCCACTACACAGCTGTATATTCTAGTTGTGAGTGCCTCTGGTTGTGCTATGTGGGCCACTGCCTCAGTGTGGCCTGATGAGTGCTGCCATGTCTGCATCCAGAATCCGAACTGGCAAAACCCTGGGCCACTGAAGTGGAGCGCAAAAACTTAACCACTTGGCCACGGGGCCAGCTCCAGCACTTTTTTCTTTAGATCTTCATATTATCTTCATAGGTGGTTGATCTACCTTTACTGTATTTTTGCCATTAACAGTTATTTTATTGCCGCATTTTTTTCTTTTGATAATTTTCTAATTCCTATTGGTGGTCTTCTCTTTCCCACTTAAATAAGTCACTTTATCATTTCCTCTAAGGCTGGCTTCTTAAAGATAAACTTTAATATTGCTTGTCTGGGAAACTGTCTCTCCTTTCGGTCTGAATGGTAACCTTGCCAGGTAGAGTATTCTTGGCTGTAGTGCTTTTCCTTTCAGCACTTTAAATAGATATATCATGCCACTCCCTTCTATCTTGTAAGGTTTCTGATGAAAAGTCAGCTGATAACCTTATGGGATTTCCTTTGTATATCACTTGTTGCCTTTCTCTTGTGGCTTTTAGGATTCTCTCTTTCTCTTTAACTTTGGACATTTTAATTGTAATATGTCTTGGTGTGGGCCTCTTTGGGTGTATATTGTTTGGGGCTCTCTGTGCTTCCTGTACTTGAGTGTCTTTTTCCCTCCTTAAGTTAAGAAAGTTTTCAGCTATTGATTCTTCAAATAGATTCTCTGCCCCTTTGTCTCTCCCTTCTCCTTCTGGGACACCTATAATATGAATGTCATCAATTTTAGTGCACTTGATGTTGTCTCAGAGTTCCCTTAGACTGTTACCATTCTTTACAATCTTTTTTCTTTTATCTGATTAGCATGGGTGATTTCCTCTAGCCTTTCATCCAGCTTGCTGATCTGTTTTTCTGTATCATCTACTCTGCTATTAAAGCTCTCTAGTGAATTTTTCATTTCCAGTATTGTATTCTTCTTTTTTGATTTGTTCTTTTTTATATTTTACAGTTCTTTGTTGACATTCTCACTGTATTCATCCATTTTTCTCCCAAGATTAGTGAGCATCCTTATGACTTTTTACTTGAACTCTTTGTTAGATAGATTGTTTATTTCTTTTCCATTTAGTTCTTTTTCTGGGGTTTTGTCCTGTTTCCTTGCTTGGAGTATACTCCTTTCCCTCCTCATTTAGCCTCTTTCTCTGTGTATTAGGTGGGTCTGCTACATGTCTTGATCTTGTAGAGGTGGCCTTATGTAGGAGGCATCTTTGGAGACCCAGCAGTGTGCTTCCCTCTTGTCACCAGTTCCAAATGTTCCAGGAGTGACCTCTGCATGTTCTATGTGTGTCCTCCTGTCATGTCAGGATTGCTCTTGCTGTAGGTGCCCAGGGAGTCTAGGCTGTGCCCTTGGCTGACTGGTTGTAGTGCTCTGCTGCGTGTGGCTGATATGGATGCTTAAGTCTGTTTATTGGCTTTGGGGAGCCTCAGTAGAGCTGACCAAAAGGTCTAATAGCACATTTCTGTTGCAGATTTTCTGTTAAGTGGGTGGGTCAAGAACAGAGCTGATCCTGAGGCTCATGGGCTTACAATTGCTGCAGGACTTTGGCCTGCAAAAATGTTGTCAGCTCTCTCAGGATTGCAGCTGTGTGGGGCTGGCACCAGGCGTGGGGGTACCCAGTTGTTCCAGGCTTTGGAAGGTGGGACCAATGTCCTATGTGGCTGTTTGAAAAGGACAGAACTTCTGCCTCCGACAAGCCCCATGGCCCACAGGTCCACATCCACTATCAACACAGTCCTGGCCCTGTGGACATTTCTCAACTCCCTGGAACAGACCCAGTCATTCCACTTTAGAGCCACCCACACACTACACCAGTGACCCACACTCTTCACCCACTTCTCACGCATGCCCTTCCCCACAGAGGCAGACCCACTTGCAGAGGATGCACGTACAGAGACTATGCAGACTTAAAAGTTGCTTGAGGGCTTGCTGTTGGGTGGGGCCAGTCTCTAGGGTGGGCTGTCTGCCCTGGCTGAGCTGGATTTATTCTACACTCTAGTGGGTGGGGCAGACTCTGGGCTAACATGCCAGGGGAGGACCTCCAAGGGCATCTGTCAGCATCTGTGTCAGCACACCTGTACTGGGTCACAACAAAGGCTGCTGCCAATGTCTCAGTCCTTGAAGAGGTCTTACATCTCACTGAGATGCACCCAGAGCCTATCAGGTGAGTCTCTTTTTACCAAAGGACCTTGCACCTTTCTTTCTGGTAATTTTAGGTTGCTTTCCAAAACAGGGGAGTTTGTGTGTGGGCCTTTTGAGAGCTGGCTTTTTTCTGCTTCTGTCCAATAGCTTTCTAGGGATAATCCTCATTGTGGTTAGTAGTCAACCAAACCAGGTATTATAACACTCATTGCAGTTGTGCTGAGTCTGAAGGATGCTTATGGGGCAGTGTTCTTCTGGTCAGGTACCCCGCTCCCCTGGGGAAGACTGCACACCTTAGGGCTCCTCCCACCCAGTGTGAAGCTCTGCAGCTCGCAAAGTTGGCTGTTTTTTTTTCCAGACAGGAATTTCTGCCTCTTCTGCCTCAGTCAGGAATGTCTCATGATGCGGGGGTTCCTTTTATCCAGTTTTCAGTTCTTTCTTAGGGGTAATTGCTTCAAACATAATTGTAACTTCGTTGTGCTCATGGGAAGAGGTGAGTTCAGAGTCCACCTACAACACCATCTTGACACCACTCTCTTCAGGAACACTCTTTCAATAAATGTGAGAGAGAGCCCGAGTGAAGGCTGAGAACTGCAAAGATTGAAAACGCAAATATCAAGATGATTCTCAAGAGGTAAAAGCAAGAGTTTTCCCCACCACCGTACTCTACTCGATGGATGTTATAGATATTCTTGCACAGCTAGAGTGAGAAGTCTTAAATCTCTTCTAGAAACAAAACCTCTCACACCTACCAGGAAGCAGAGTTCAGGAGGAACATTCTTCCAATACATGTGAGCAAGAGGCTGAGTGAAGGGCCTGAGCTGCAATGTGGGAAAAGACACTTGCTGATGATCCTAGAGAGCTAGAGTTGAGAGCTCTTCTGCACAGTGCACTTTCCTTCAATAGATATTATAGATATTCTCTTCAAGTTGTAGCGAAATGTTTAAAAGCCTTTTTAGGAAAATATCAACACAACTCTGAGCAAGAAGAGCTCAGCAAGTGTTTTCCTTCATCACACGTGAGAGCCTGTGTGTAGCCTGAAGGGTAATGTATTAAAAGTCACTTATCAAGAAGATCCAAAACAGCCACAAGCAGGACCTTTTCCACACTGTATACCCTCTTTGAATGACGTTACAGATAACCTGTCCTGGCTGTAGTGAAGACTTTTAAATCTCCCCATGGAAGAAACACTTTCACAGGTACAGGCAGCTGAGTTCAGCAGGAACATGCTTTCATGCAATGGAAGAGAGAATCCTAGTGAAGGCTCAGAACTGCAGTGTGTGAGAAGGCACTTAGAAGGATGATCCCAACCAGCTACAAGCCAGGGATTTTCTGCACAGTATGCTTTCCTTGAATGGATGCTATAGATATTCTCTCCCACTGTAGTAAAATGTTAAAAAGCTCTCCTAGGAAAGTGTCACCTCCAGCTCCTGTCAAGGTGAGCTCAGCAATAGTTTTCCTTCATCACATGAGAGCGAGAGAATCTGTGTAGACTGAATGGCATGTATGAAAAGTCAATTATGAAGACGATACTAAAGATCCACAAGCCAGAGACTTTCTACACAGTGTAACCTCATTGAATGAAAGTTACAGATAATCTGGCCCAGCTGAAGTGAAAGCTTTTAAATCTCTCCTTCGAAGCAGCCCCTTCACAGCTATGGGCATCTGAGTTCAGCAGGAAGATGCTTTCATGACCTGGGAGAGAGCCTGAGGGAAGGCGGTGAACTGCAGTGTGTGCAAAAGCCCTTACTAGGACCATCCTAAACAGCTACAGGCCAGAGATTTTCTGCACAGTGTACTTTCCTTGAATGGATTTTATAGGTATTCTCTCCCAGCTGTAGTGAAAATTTAGGAGCTCTTCCAGGAAAATGTGACTGCAAGCACCTGGCAAGCAGAGCTTAGCAATAGTTTTCCTTCATCACATGCGAGTGAGAGCCTCTGTGTAGATGAATGACAATGTCTGAAATGTCACTTATCAAGAAGATCTTACAGAGCTACAAGCAGGAGGTTTTCTACACCGTGTGCCCTTGTTGAATAGATGTGACAAATAATATGTCTTGGCTCCAGAGAAAACCTTCAAATCTCTCCTTGGAAGAGGTCCCTCCAGCCATATGGGCAGCTGAGGTCAGCAGGAGCATGATTTCATGATGTGGGAGAGAGAGCCTGCGTGAAGGCTGTGAGCTGCAATGTGTATAAAGGAACTTAACAGCATGTTCCTTACAGCTACAGGACAGAGCTTTTCTGCACATTGTACTTTCCAACAATGGATGTTATAGATATTCTCTCCAAGCTGTACTGAAGTATTTAAAAGCTCTCAAAGGGCTGGCCTCATGGCCAAGTGGTTAAGTTCGCAAGCTCCACTTTGACGGCCCAGGGTTTCACCAGTTTGGATCCTGGGCATGGATGTGGCACAGCACATCAGGCCATGCTGAGGCAGCATCCTACATAGCACAACCAGGAGGACCCACAGCTAGAACACACAACTATGTACTGGGGGGCTTTGGGGAGAAGAAGAAGAAAAAAAAAAAGATTGGCGACAGATGTTAGCTCAGGTGCCAATCTTTAAAAAAATAAAAAATAAAATAAAATCTCTCAAAAGAAAATGTCACTTCCAGCTCTTGGCAAGCTGAGCTCAGCAAGAGTTTTCCTTCATCACATGCGATCAGAACCTGTGTGTAGACTGAACTGCGGTGTATTAAAAGTCACTTATCAAGAAGATACTAAAGAGGTAGAAGCAGGAGGTTTTCTATGAACCCTCATTGAATATTTCTTACAGATAATCTGTCCCAGGTATAGTGAAAACTTATAAATCTCTCCCTGGAAGAAGTCCCTTCACAGCTATGGGCAACTGAGTTCAGTAAGAAGGTGCTTTCATGACATGGGAGAGAGACTGAGTGAAGGCAGTGAACTGCAAGCTGTGAAAAGGCACTTTCCAGGATGATCCTAAAGAGCTACAGGCCAGAGATTTTCTGCACAGTGTACTTTGCTTGAATGTGTGTTATAGATAATCTCTCCCAGCTGTAATAAAATCTTAAAGCTCTCCTGGGAAGTGTCACATCTTGCTTCTGACAAGGTGGTTTCAGCAATAGTTTTCCTTCCTCATATGGGTATGACAGCCTGTGACTAGACTGCTTGGCACTGAGTTAAAAGTCACTTATGAAGACAAAATGAAACAGCCACAAGTAGCACGTTTTCCAATGTGTGTGCTAGCACTGAATGAATGTTACAGATAATCTGTCCCAGAGAAAGTGAAAGGTTTTCAGTCTCTCCTTGGAAGATGTCCCTTCACAGCTATGGGGGGCTGAGTACAGCAGGAACAAGCTTTCATGATGTGAAAGGCCACGAACTGCAATACGTGAGGCACTTACCTAGATGATCTGAAACAGCCAGAAGCCAGAGCTTTTCTGCACAGTGTACTTTGCTTGAACGTGTTATAGTTATTTTCTCCCAGCTGTAGTGAAATGCTTAAGTGCTCTCCTGGGAAAATGTCACTTCCAGCTCCTTGCAAGCTGAGCTCAGCAATAGTTTTCCTTCATCACATGCGATCCGAGCCTGTGTGTAGACTGAATGGCTGTCTATTAAAAGTCACTTACAAATATGATCTGGAAGAGCCACAGCTTGAGAGGTCATGTTGGAGGTGTAGGGGGACTTTGACCTCTCCTCCTCCAACAAACACAACCAAGATACAACTTGAACTGAAAAGTGGATAAAAAGAACCCCTGCTTCATGAGACTTTCCTGACTGAGTCAGAAGAGCCAGAATTTCCTGTCTGAGAGAAAAAAAGCCAACTTCCTGAGCTGCAGAGCTTCACAGCTAGCTAGGAGCAATCCTAAGGTGTACAGCCTTCCCTGGAGGAGTGGGGGACCTGGTGGGGATTGTTACCCCTAAAGCATCCTTTACATTCAGCATAACTGAAAGTAGTGTCATAATATCTGATGTTGCTGGCTATTAACTACAACGGGGAATACCACTAGAAAAGTTACTGGACAGAAGAGGCAAAAAAGTCTGCTTTTAAAGGGCCCACACACAAACTTCCCTGTTTTGGGAAGCAACCTAAATTCAGAAAGAAAGGTATAAAGTCCTTTGGTGAAAAGAGACTCATCTGATAGGCTCTGGGTGCATCTCTGTGAGATGTAAGACCTCTCCAGTGACGGGGACATTGACAGTAGCCGTTATTATGACCTAGTACAGGTGTGCTGACACAGATGCTGGCAGATGCCCTTGGAGTTCTTCCCCTGGCATGTTAGCCCAGAGTCTGCCCCACCCACTAGAGTGTAGAATAAATCCAGCTCAGCCAGGGCAGACAGCCCACCCTAGAGACTGGCCCCACCCAACTGCAAGCCCTAAAGCAACATTTTGGCCTGCATAGATTGTGTGCCTGGATCTTCTGCAGTCACGTGAGTGGGTCCACCTCTGCAGGGCAGGGTGGGCATGAGAAGTGGGTGGAGTGTGCGCAGCATTGGTTGAGTGTGTGTGGGCCTCTGCAGTGGTGAAAGTGGATCTGCTCCAGTTGATCTGGATGTGTATATGTGCCAGCACTGTCTTGAAAGTGGGTGTGGACATGTGGGCTGTGGGGCTTATCAAGGTAGAAGACCTGTGCTTCTCAAACAGCCACATAGTGGATTGGCACTGCCTTCCAAGGCCTGAAACAATTGGGTAGTCCTGTGCCTGGGGCCAGGCCCACTCAGCTGCAATCCTGACAGAGCTGACATCAGCGTTGCAAGCAAGAGGCCTGCAGCAGTTTTAAGCCCCTGAGCCGGCCACACTGGGGATCTACCCACTTAACAGAAGACTGCAACAGGAATGCACTATTACATCTTGCATCCAACTGTGCTGGGGCTCCTCAACCCTGGTAAACAGATTGAAGGGTCCATACCAGCCACATGCAACTAAGCATTACAACCAGCTAGCCAGGGGGACAGGCTAGGCTCCCTGGGCACCTGCAGCAAGAGCAGCTCTACCACCACAACAGAAAGACACATGTAGCCCACAGGGTTCACACCTGGGACATTTGGAACTGGTGACAAGAGGGAAGCACACTGCTGAGCCTGAAAATGTGTCTCCTACATAAAACCACTTCTCCAAGATCTTGAGACACAGCTGACCCACCTGATACTTAGCTATATACGCTAAGAAAGAGGCAAAATGAGGAGGCAAAGGAGTACATCCTGATCAAGGAAACAAGGCAAAACCCTAGAAAAAGTACTAAATGAAACAGAAATAAACAATCTACCTGACAAAGACTTTAAGCAAAAGGTCATAAGGATGCTCACTGATCTTGGGAGAAGAATGGATGAACACAGTGAGAATATCAACAAAGAACTGGAAAATATATGAAAAGAATGAATCAGAAATGAAGAATACAATACTGGAAGCAAAAAATTCAGTAGAGGAACTCAATAGTAGAGTAGGTGATACAGAAGAACGGATCAGCGAGCTGGACCAAAGAATAGAGGAAATCACCCAAGCTGAACAGATGACAGAAAAAAGAATTAAAAAGAACAAGAGCAGTCTAAGGGACCTCTGGGACAATATCAAGTGCACTAACATCCATATTATAGGTGTCCCAGAAGGAGAAGAGAGAGACAAAGGGACAGAGAATCTATTTGAAGAAACAATAGCTGAATACTTTCCTAACCTAAGGAAGGAAACAGACATCCCTGTATGGGAAGCACAGAGATCACCAAACACGATAAACCCAAACAGGCCCACACAAAGACACATAATTAAAATGTCCAAAGTTAAAGAGAAAGAGAGAATCCTAAAAGCCACAAGAGAAAGGCAACAAATGACATACAAAGGAAACTCTGTAAGGTTATCAGCTGACTTTTCAGCAGAAACCTTACAAGATAGAAAGGAATGGCATGATATATTTTCTGCCCCCTCCTACGCACCATTTGATTGTTAATTTGCTCTTTTCATCCTTGCTATGTAATGCCTAATACCCCTTTGTGACTTGTAGCTCTAATATAGTATTGAATTCTCTAATTTTAAAACTTGCTTCTCCCATCTACTTTTATACAGAACAGAAACTGCTGTCCTGAAAGCATGAACTAAAGGGATTAGAATTATTCTCGAGGTCAGGTAAAATCTTCCCTGAAGACATGACCAGACGACACAGCTCGCCAGAGGAGAGCACAGGGGATGTGATGGAGAGGGGGCAGAGGTGTGGGTGAGAGAGCAGGGTTGTCAAGGACCCGCCTTTATTTTGGGCACACACAACCAAAAGGACAAATGTCATTCACTCCAATGTGGAACAGTTCAGTTCCATGCTGGAGAGAAATGAATAAGAGCTCCAGGGCCTGCTATGTGAGCTTATATTCTAGTTGAGGGGGGGAGACCATGACAAAGCAAGGGATCAATATACAAATATGGATGGATCAGATAGCCACTGTGCTGAGCTGTGAAGGGACAGCAATTGGTGACATGGCAACTTTAGACCTCTCTGAGATGCCCTAACTGAAATCTTCATAGCAAGAATAATCAGTCAGGCCAAGATCAGGAAAAATGTCCCAAGGTAGAGAAAGAACTGAATCAATGGCACTAAGTCAGGATAGGGACATTCCATGTGTATTAATCAGAGTTCTCTTGAGAAACAGAACCAGTGGGAAATATACATAGGAAAAGGATGTCAGAGAAAGAGACTATAAGAAATTGGCTCACATATGTGTGACCAAGACAGGAGAAGACAGCCAGACAGAGAGAAGGACTTGCCCTTGCTCAGCCTTGTTGTTCTGTTCTGATCTTCAATTGATTGGATGAGGCCCACTCACATTAGGGAGGGCAATCTACTCTTCTCAGTACCAGTTCAGATGTTAATCTCATCCCAAAATATCCTCATAGACACACCCAGAATAATGTTCACCCAAATGGGGCACCCTGTGGCCCAATCAAGTTGACGCATAAAGTTAACTGTTGCAACATGTTCCACAAGAGTGAATGAAGCTTACAAGGTATGGGGAAGATGGTACCAAATGAGGTCAATGAGGAAGAAAAGAAAGATTCCCACCCCAATAGGCCTTGGAAGTGAGCACAAGTTTATAAGTGCTTCGAAATTCCACGGAGAGTTTTACACTAACCTTTTCCATCTTTTTATCCCTGTGGCACAGTTGATAATATCTTCAAATCTGGCTTCCAGTTCACTAATTCTCTTGTATGTGCTTAGCCCACTAGCTGAGTTTATAATTTCAGTGATGTGTTAATTCTACAAGTTTCATTTGGTTCTTTTAAATTGTACCTTTTTGGTAATCTTTCATCTTGATGTCGATACACTCTTTTGAAAATAAGACAGTAAATATATAGATTTTGTCATTTTCAATTTTCCGTCTTGAGGATCTGCTTTGTTTTCACTTTTTTTCTTCTCATCTTTTATTAACATATTGTACGGCTTTGGATTGTTTCCTTAAAACTTTTTTCAATAGAAGAAATTTGTTTTAAAGTACATTCCTGTAGAATAAATTTCATATGTTTTCTGTTAGATATCTTCAAATTTGGTACGTGTAAACCAACATTTTTAGTCCACAAAGGTAGTGTTAATTCTAACCTAAAACTAAAGAGTGAGTTTGCTATATGGGAAGTGGGAGACAGTTGGGTTTTATTTTGTTCCTTTTGGTGAATAAAAATGGTAAAGGAAGAATTCCTAACCCTCCTTCTCTGGATCGAGATTTTTCTGGCTCATCCACTGGGTTCCTGACTTCACGCAAGAAAGGTCTGATCCTTTTTCCCCATTGGTCTATTTCCTGCCTTGGGGACACAGCCTGTAAAATCCCTGCCTCTCACCCACAGAATAAGAGAAAATATTTGTAAATCACATATATGATAAGGAATTAATATCCAGAATATATAGAGAACTACTAAAACCCAACAGCAACAACAAAAGGTTAAAAATTGGCAGAAAACTTAAATAGGCTTTTCTCCAAAGAAGATACACAAATGGCCAATAAGCACATGAAAAGACGTTCAACAGTTACTACTCTTTAAGGGGATATAAATTAAAATCACAATGAGTTACTACTTCCCTAGGATGACTACTGTGCAAAAAACAGAAAACAAGTGTTGGCAAGGCTGTGGAGAAATTGGAACCCTTGTGCACTGCTGGTGGGTATGTGAAAAGGTGCAGCTGCTGTGGAAAACAATGTAGGGGTTCCTCAAAAAGTTAAACATAGAACTCTCATATGATCCGGCAACACCACTTCTGGAGATCCATCTATATATCTATCTATCTACATATAAAGAATTGAAAGCAGGAACTCGAATAGAGTTTTGTACACCAATGTTCATAGCCCCATTATTCACAATAGCCAAAAGATTGAAACAACCCGTGTCCATTGATGGATGAATGGATAAATAAAATACTGTATATACTGTGAAACAGAATAAAGGAAACCTCATTTGAAATGATACTGGGAGGCCAGAAGGGGCAGCCCTCATGTGCTACCACTTGATATCAATTACAAGAAGAATCATCAATTACAGACCCCAACAGGAAAAGATGTCCATTGCATTCCCAACAAGAAATTGACTACCCCAGCAACTCAGCCAATGAGAAATCATCACTGTGAACTCTCGCTTTCCACCAATGGACTTTTGTTCAAATCAAACCCTCCCAAATCACTCCTCTTTCTCTATAAAATAGCATTCCTCTCCTTTGAGTGCTGGACTTGCCTATGGCTTTTGCAATCGTTTGCTTGTCCTGAATCGTAATTCCTCTGCTATTCCTGAATAACCCCCTTTTTTATTTTCTTAAATCAACAGTACATAAAATGGAATATTATCCAGTCTTAAAAAGAAAGGAAATTCTGATACATGCTAAAACATGGATGAACCTTGAAGACATTATGTTAAGTGAAAGAAGCCAGACACAAAAGGACAAATACTGCTTGATTCCATTAATATGAGCTACCTAGAATAGTCAAATTCATAGAGACAGAAAGTAGAACAGTAGTTACCAGAGGCTGGGGGAGGAGGGAATGGAGAGTCAGTGTTTAATTGATACAGAGTTTCAGTTTGAATGGTGAAAGTTCTGGAGATGGATGGTGGTGATGATTGCACAACAAGGTGAATGTATATAATCCCACTGAACTGTATACTTAAATATGGTGAATTTTATGTTATGTATATTTTATCACACACACAAAATGCCTGCCTCTCAGCTTCCATAGACCAGAATTGCCCCCAAGACCCAGAGTCAATTCTGAAATATATTTCTGAATTCACACTGTCTCCTAATTTCTGGCTTCTCTGGATTTTCTTTGCTTGTATCATCAGAATAGTAAATTAATTTTTTTCTGTATCATCACTTAGGAAAATACAATACGAAACATCTCAGAAGAAATCTAGTCCCTCTTATTGCCAGAAACAAAAGTCCATTTGCATGAGTTTAACAGGGTAGGTGAAATAGTTATACTGACACTTTTAAACAATTGTGCCACCCATTGAGGACAGTAGATGTAGAAGAGTGGAAGCAGAGAGGTCAGAAGATATCTTTGCAGTTTTTTAGGGAGATATGACAGTCCCTGGGACTAGCCTGGCAGTGTTGGCATTAGAGGGGCGTGGTAGTTTTGCAGATTTAGTAGGTGAGATATATTGAGTAGATGTGGTGGACGAGGGAGACAGAAGAACCATGGTTACTATCTGTATTTTCATGGATGGTGGTACCATCTACTGAGATGAAAATTACCGGAGAGAAGTAAGTTGGGCATGGGAGGAATCTTGAGTTGTTTTTCTCATATTACATTGGAAACACATATTTGACCTCCTTGGAGATGATGAAATGGTTAGTTTGATGGGTCTGCAGCTCCAAAGCTGGAGATGTGGATTTGGACATCATTAGCACATAGCTAATGCACACAGCCAACCATCTGACTGGGTGAGGTGAGCTAGACCAAGTATGGAGACAGAGAAAGAAGGGGTCCAGGTCAGAGCCCTGAGTAACTCCAAAGCTTAGAGGAGCCAGAAAGTGCCACTAGTTTCTTTCCCAGATGCACTCCCAAGCACAAACACTGATCCTTCAGATCAGTTTTATAAGCACATGCATATCCTTAAAATTTTTTTGAGTTTTGATTGTGTGATTAACATTTGTGTACAGAACTTACTCTGCAGAGTATTTTTTTTTTGATTCAATAGTATGTCTTGTAGATCTTAACACACATATTCTTGTACCTATACAATAATAATCTTAGAATATTTTTTTCATAACTTGTATTGCAGGACCCTCTTATTTTTGTTCACTCCAAGAGTTCTTTGTTCTCCTTGCTCTTTCACTCTTCCATATGTAGTTTAGTATTAGCTGGTGAAGAGACAGGAAAAGTGCTTTTTTTGGGAATTGCATTCAACTAACATTAATTTAGAAACAATTCACACTCACAATAACATTCTCTTCCTAGTTACCTAGGAATAGTACTCATTTTATTTTGTACTATTTTGTACACTTTTTTGTTGTTTCATAGTTTTTTTCTCCCACAAATCTGACATGTTTCTCATTCAGCTTCTTCTTGGATCTTTTATATGATTGGTTCCTATTGATGGGGTTCAGGGCAGGCTGCTCCAAGATGTGCCACACCGGTATGTGGACTATTTCAAGCTGAATGTCCCTCTATGCCAGGAAGAACCATTGCTGGTTGTTGTGTCCCATGTTGGAGGTAAAATACCTAGAGGTTGGAAACTATTTAGGCCACATTTGAGTACCAAGGAAGGTTAGGAGGGGGAACGCTGAGGCATTTCTCATCTAAAGTCTATATTTCTCCAAGGTCATAGTCATTGGAGTTCATCTCAAAGTGCTGGGATAACATCACCTTATTGGGCACGTCATTTTTACAGACATTTGACAGGCAAAGGGGACAGAACTTCACAACAGGTTTACAGAGCAAGATGAAGAGCAATACTATAAGCCTAGTTCTCAGGATGGTTCTAAACCAGGAGCCCAGACCAGAAGGCAGCCAGCTGGACAGATCAAAAGACAATGGGTTAAGCGAAATTAATGGTAGCCAAGGTGCTTTCTCTCTAATCTTATGTAATTGGGTTTCTACTTCCCCGGAGGCATTTATCCAAGTGAACAGGAGGTGTTCACCACAGCACAGACATCTTCTTGCTCAGCAAGTAGATAATCAAGGGCTATATGATTATCCAAAACTACCTCAGCCAATGAGTTAAGCAACCTTTGCTGAGCTGAAATTGCTTTGGCTGTGGAATCAGCCAGTTCTGCTAGTGTCAAGGAGAGATTTCTGGTCATTTTTTCTCTGGCACTCACTCTGATCCATCGGAAGAAAGCTCTGCCCATGAAGGCAAACCCAGAGTCATGTAGACCTCCTGGAAGTTCTCATTTAAAGGAACTATGGAGATTCAATGGGAGAGACCAATGAGAGCCCTCTGATTCATTATGCAGCGAGAACAGGACAGTGAATATGGCCAGGGCACACTGTCCTTGTATTCTCCAGCTGCTGTCAAAGCAACAAGTTGTCCAAGCATAAAGGCCCTTACTGAAACCTCCATAGATGACATAAATCAGGGAGTGTAAATAAGGTCCCAGCATAAGTGATATCATCTATAGACTCGTTCATCGACATAGAGGAATTAGCATTATATAACCAAGTCTCAGATAGTATGTTGTTAGATACTGAAAGGTTGCCTAAATACGTGGGCATGTTAAGAAATATGCAAATGATTCAACTTACATTGATGGTCCCACAAAATTTTTCATACAAATATTCAAAACTTCTTGTTTTCTCCTCCCAAGGATGGATTAAAGTAAAGGAAGGACAAGTTTAGGTGAGCATAGCATCCTGACTTGGCAAAATGGACCAGCAGAGCAATTTAGACAAACAGCAGCATCTGGAATCTCAGTGAAAATACTTATAGGGTGAACTAAGGGGTCATTACTGTCTTGGACAGACAGAGGTTTTTGATGGTAAACCCAACAATCAGAGAAGTTTCCCTCTTTTGAAAGGGATTGGGAAATGTGAACAAGGGCATTGTTCTTCCAGGAAAGGGAAGGAGAAAATAAATAAGAAACAACAGTGGGATGAGGGAATATAGGAGTGGTCCGGTCATCTTGGGAAACCTGCCTGCCTCAGATGTCAGCTGCTTCTCTTCCTAGCCAATTTGATTCGGAGATCCCCAGGGTTTGTACAGGACCAGATGTCAGGTGGAGCCTTCTTCGGCTGTGAGATGTGCACCCAAGTCTCAAGTCCCTGAAGTTTGGCTGCCTTCTGGTGGTCAGGACGGCCTGGTATAGTCCCTTCTAAGAGTCTCAAGGGCAGTAAAATTGGGAACATCGCTTTGGAGTATTGTATCCAGACATTTAAGGAAACAGGAAGAATTTAGGATCCAATTTAGCTTACAGGTATAACAAAGCATTAAAGGCAATTAATAGGGCTAGAATTTAATATCTATGCAGGTGAAAACAGAATTTTTTCCTCCACAATTAGCCTGGCTTTTATTAAAGGTAATCAAAGTAAAACTAATTTGTTTGTATTAAACTTCGCCTGATTATTATATAAATGAAACAAGGATAGTGATTGACCATATAAGCTCTTTTTAAAGATTGCTTTTCTGGAACCTTGTAAGCAAGGTACTATGCTGACTTTTCAAGCAGTTTCTTAAAGCCATCAGTCAGGTCTGAGTCTACGTACATTTTTCTTAAATATAACATTCTAGTCAAAGCTTTGGCAATGTAACCAATGTTTCTAATTGTGTTTTGTTACAAGGAGAACAGATCTTCACTGAGCCTGTGCAAATACATATATCATCATAAAAAGAATACTTAAAAGTCCCTAAATTCTGGAGGGATCAGGTAGAGAAAACAAATGTTTCAACCTTGTTGCAAAGATACACTTTACCAAAATGTTGTAAGTTATGGATTGCTTAAAGTAGAGGAGAAAAAGGGGTCCTTTACATCTGGAAAACAAAATGTCAAAGCAATCAGTCTTCCACTCGAGTTCCAGAAATTTCCACCCAGTTCAGAGTTATGATCTTAAAGTTATCAAAATCTGTGTTCCAGGGTACTTGTCAGTCTTTTTCAAGAATCTCCTTGAAAATGAAACATATTTGTAGAAGCATCAGCGTAAAATAATAACTGACTGTGACTGACGAAAGGCTTTCAGAAAGGCGGTGAGGAAATACAATTGACAAGGAAATTCAGGTATTTTTTGACATACATTTTAGATAGTAACTAGAATTGCAGTCAATAACATTAGAATAGGACATATCAGATTTTTAGGAATTATATACAATTTCTACAACACTTTAGTAACTTCACCCATACAATAAACCTAAAATGATTTATTATTGCTTATTTGGCCATGTTTCTCATGTAATTTGATATATCAAATAAGCCTAATTAGTGTAATATGTCTCTTTTTATAAGGAGAGGGAATAAATCTTTTGAGATGTCCCAGGTGCCACTCAGAAAATCCCAAAATTATATCCAGGTTGAAAACAACTTCATTTAGAATTTGAATATTTTGGGAAGCTTGCCAAAAATAGCAAAAGGTTTGGACATTTGACCAAATAGGATCACACATCAGTATAAAATAATATTTAAGTATCTATTTGACCAACGTTACAGAGCAGGTTTCAAAGGCAAATAAAAAAGTCACGTGGTGATAAGCAAAACTCAACTTCAACCCTAAGAAGATTCAATTTTCCTAGGAAAGTAGAGACCTAATTTAAAAAAGCACAAGAAATCACTTTGATAAAACATAAAATCTCTGTTTTGTAGGCATATTACTTAAAGGCAAAGAAGCTTTCCAAATCTGTTATCACGAGCAGACCAATAGCCCAAGAAAACCTTGTCCTTTCCATAGAAAAGAAGGCCAAGTTTTAATTTTGCATCACCTTATTTTAGTATTAAAGCTCATTTTAATAAATTCATTTTAATCTTATCCAGCTTGACCACACATTAAAATTCTTTTCTCAAGATTCTTTTCCATAAACCTTCTACAGCTTTCTTTTTACATTTAGATTTTGTCCTATGATTCCCTCTTTCCCATTCCAAAATAACCAGCTTCTTTTAAAGACAAAATTACTTTCTTTTTGCTCAATAAAATGCATTCCCAATCCTTATACCTTCTTTTACCGAAAACACATCTTACTTCCCTTGCATACAGGGGTGTTTCCCTTTTTATTTCTTGTAGCTTTAGTTACATATATTAGAATTCTTAACCCTTAGAGTCCCCAATTCCTGGTAAAAATTAAGAAATAAGAAATTGTGAACTATATTAGCATTTTGTGGCTTAGCAAACCTAAAATACCTTTTATAAATTTCTAGAAACATTACCCTTTTTTCTGTAGAAAATTTCTCAGCAGGGCATAGAACTTGTTCACTAATAGACTCGAGTATCTTTAGTTTTCTGCCACAGGAAGCCAAAATGAGATAAACTTATCTTGAGTAATTAATGTTTTAGTATTTTGTTTAGTTTGGAAAATGATTTAGGGATTCGATGACTAGCCATTATTTAGTTTAACTTAGTATAAACTTTGATCTCATTTACATTTATTTTAATTACTTGCTTTAGCAATCATGCTTGGAGTAGACATTAAATAGCCAGCCATCATCTTGTTACTTTCTTGCTGACAAATTTTGTAGCAGACAGAGACAGCATGAGCCTCCATGACTCGTGAACCCAGGCAGAGAGAAAAGTTGCACATTCGCATTACACCCAACTAATGACTCTGAAGATATGCCTACTTTTTATTTACACCAACAACCTTCAGCCAGCTTTTATTTACTAAAGATTAATTCTAGGTCACATAAACTTGAAAAGCATTTGAGTTAGTTTCTATTATATTTCTGAGATTTAGGAATACTTAATTTATAAGTAGTTAATTTCAAGCCAATTAAATTGAGCTTTTTACAAGTCAATTCTAGTAACATCATTTGGAGGTAGAAAAATATCACATCTCTATAACATACATACAGAGACACATAGACAGACACAAACAAAGATCTCATAGCTTTCATTTAAAGAACTTTAGATATGTCTCAAAAGAATAATTGGATCCAAGCTGTATTTCCAGCAGATGGACTAAGGTGAAGTTTAGCTGTTCAGAGACGGCTGAAGTCTCTTACTGAAGGTTTTTATTTGCATCATTTTAGAGCTACTTTTGGAGTCATTTTGTCTATCATCAAAAGTCTAGGGTAGTTGATATTTAAACTTTTCCTTCTAGTTTTTATTTGTTCCAGTTAACTTAGAAATAGCAATAAGGAGTTAAGCTTTTGAATCCTCAGAGGTCTGATTTTAAAGGGGCAGGTTTTTGCAGAGAGGAAGAGCGGAAGGTGGCATCTGGGGTGGAGCCTGAGACAAAGGAGTCTGGGAAGACAAGATGGCGCCTGAGACAGAGAAAGCGGGAAGGGAGCAGGAGGCTTAAGAAACCTTTTTGTTTTCCCTCAGTTTTTTAGTTGTCTTGGTGAATTTAGACAAGATGTCTAGTAGTGAGGCAATTTGAGAGCTTTGTGGGTATCCAATGAAAATAGACTTACCATTTGTTTTGCTTAATTTTAGAGCCATGGTCTTCCAATGTGATTTTAAGAAAAGCTAGTTTGGGGAGCTTGAAAGTTCTCCGTGATGGCCATTGCGATTCTGAACTGCTTTTGGTCAGTTCATCCCACTCAGTTAAAAGTGCACACACAGAGGCCCACAGTTCTTAAACATAACCCGGCTGGCATCCCTGAAGGAGGATTTCCCTCAGAACATTTAGATGACTGGGATCCCATTTCCGAAATGTCCTCTGAAAACCCAAGAAAGTCGCTGGAGTCCTAGCCCTGAGCCCTGAAGGAAACTAAAAACAAAAGAGTTGCTGTATTCCCAACCCTGATTCCAAAAGGAACCTGAAAACCAAAGAAACCTCCAGGAAGTCAGCCAACTTTGAGCAGTCCCACGAGTCCTTCTAGGGGTGAAGTATCAAACCTGACTGTGATCTGGAGGACCCCACCCTTGGGCCCACAACACTGATGTTCATGCCAAATCCTAGACATGAATGATGCCCGCAGCTCTGTTCATCACTGCTCCAAGCTGGAAACCACACAATGTCCTTCAAAGAGCAAATGGCTAAACAAAGGGTTGGGGGTTGGTAGAACAGTGGGAGGAAATGGAGAGAGGTGTTGGGAGACACATACCAGAGGAGGACTGGGCAGGACTGGGCAATGGATTGTGTGTGATTTGGGGAGATACAGGATGAGGACACACTTCTGGAGTTTGGAAAGAGTGAGGTCACTAGATGATACAGTCCACTCAGGGGGGAAGCCTGGGGCACGGCCCAGATGAAGTTGAACAAACTTTTAGTGTCAGATCATTCTTGGAATGTAATGTTCAGACAACATCCAAGCCAGAAGATCAACCAGGCAGTTGTATGTCTGATTCTGGGTGGAGATAAATCTGGGTTTCATAAGCACTGAGGTGGTAATGAATGCCTTCAGAATGGATTGGATCACCCAGAGGTTATTTAAAACAATGAAAGCATAGAGATAAAAGATTACGGCCCTGAGTTGAGCATGGAGCACTTCAATTATTAAAACCCAGGCAGAGGAGGCTCTGCTGGCAAACATTCCTGCGGAGGAGCATCCAGAGAGGTAGAAAGAGAAGGAGAAGATTCTGGCATCAGGAGCAGAAACCAGAGTGTCCTCAGAAACAAGGAGGAGCCCATCCCCACTTCTTTGCCCCTGTCCACCACAGAGCCAGGCAGGTGCTGGTATCCCAGCCCCTCAGTCTCTCTGCTCCACCCTGAGCTGGGGGCAACCAGGGTAGGTGGGACCCCAAGCCTCTAGGTCATTGGCCTCTTCCCTATACGAGAGCCCCTGGAAATTCAGTGGGCTGTCCCAACCCTCCAAGGCCTGGGGCTGGCAGTCCTGATCTCTGGGCCAGTGCAGTCCTGCTCTGCAGGAGACTCAGGCTGCTTTCCCAAGGGAAGGACATTCCTGTCACATGGCAGGGATGAGCCAAGGGCACAGCATCCCTTTGCACCTGGACCCCATCTTACAAACTTTGAGTGCCCTCCGCTCTGGAGAAACAAGATGACTGATGCTTCAGGCCCCACTGGCCTACTGATATCCACTGCTCTCATGGGAGGCATGAGCTCTCATTAGGTCCAGGGTCACCCAGCAGGCAGGGGAAAGACACACACAACACACACACTCACACACTCCCCAAGGGCCAGTTGGTCCTCCTGGTGGGGCCCAGCAGTGGTGTAGTAAAAAACATTTCAGGAGACCATCGCTGCCACTTCTTGGTCCCCTAAGCTGTCACCCCCAGCTGATTCAAGTTTGTTTGTTTGTTTGTTTGATGTTACCACAAATTGAGAGCTTGGAGCTTCCTAATCTGCCACTGCATTTTATTCTTTCTACTCCACTCCTTCTCCAGAACACACAATCATAATTAAGAAAACAATATTATGCATATATTGCATTTGGCTTTCAAACTTGAACCAAGGTTAGTAAGAGAGGGAAATTGAGTTGTCTTTGTTAAGAGAATTTTATCTTTTTTTGATACTATCAAAATGTTCAAGGATAGTCTATAAAAACTTTAATATGTTCAAAATTGAGAAACATAAATAAGTGGTTCCTCATTGCTGTCTCTGGTCCTATCCTCTCCCTCCACCTCCAGGCTGCAACTATTTACTGGGGGGCTTTGGGGAGAAAAGAAAAAGAAAAAAAGAAGATTGGTAACAGATGTTAGCTCAGGTGCCAATCAAAAAAAAAATATTGATTTAGTTGGTACTTTACAGATTACAAATGCTGTTACATATGTAAATTGTGAAATGAAGAGTTGGTCTTCTCACCACATCCTCACATGGGCTTTCCTCTGTATACTACAGTTTATAAAAACTTTAATATGTTCAAAATTGAGGGACATAAATAAGTGGTCCTCATCGCTCTCTCTGGTCCTATCCTCTTCCCCCACCTCCAGGCTGCAGAGCCTCCACTCCAGCTCTTGTGACACTGGACTCACCTGATGAAACACCTACCTCCTCACTGGTCTAGAAACTTCTGCCCTCACTCATCTCTATTGCCTGTGTTCACACATATGTAAGGCCACTGCAGCTACTAACATGGTAAGTGAGGGAATTATTTCTCCACTGAGCCCAAGGGCTGGATGAGAAGAAAAACTTTCCCATCTCTTCTGTGAAGACACAGCCTCAATGGAGACTAGGACAAGTGAGTGTGAATGCTGGGAAGATTATTTCCACACCCATCCCTCACCTGCTGCACACCTAACAGGGTGGTGAACATAATGGATACTAAAATTTCTCAGAGTGTTTAGAAGATCCAAGCCCAGAGGAGAAACCCAACCACTTGGCAAAAGAGGGATCAATCCAGGAATGAGAGCAAGTCCCTTCTCACCTGTTGTGTCATTGTCAGGAGCTCAGCTGCCACCCATCCTCCTCTGTGTCTCATCCAGGAACAGTTTGAAAACTAAGCAGATAAAGTTGATGAAAGAGAAGGAAGTCATGAGAATCCAGTCTTTAAAACAAAAGAGAGACCACATAGGTAGAGAGTATTGCTAGATACACCAGGCACGAACCCCCGAACATTCACCTGGGAGTGGCCCCCACCAAGCCCAAGCCACAGGAATGCCCCGTGAATGAAGACCAGCAGGGGGACCCTCTCCCCTCCCACGGTCAAAAGTAAGAAAGCTTTGGTGACTTTGCACATAGGAAGATAGCAATATCCCCATTTTACAGATAACAAAGTGAGCATCAGGGGATGTTATGGGCTGGACTGTGTCCCCCTAACTCACATGTTGAAGTGCCAAGCCCCACTGTGTCTGTATTTAGAGACAGGGTCTTTAAAGAGCTAATGAACGTCAAATGAGGTCCTCTGGGCGGGGCCCTAACCATTAGACTGGTGTCCTTTTAAGAAGAAGAAGACACACAGAGGAAAGACCATGCGAGGATGTGGTGAGAAGGCAGCCGTCTGCAAGCCAAGGAGAGAGGTCTTTGGAGAAACCAACCCTGCTGACACCTTGATCAACTTTCAGCCTCCAGAATTGCGAGTAAATACATTTCTGTTATTTAAGCCCAGTTTGTAGTATTTGGTTAAGGCAGCCCTCGCCGAATAATAATAGTTTTAGACTTTAATTAGACCTTCTGTTCATAGTTGTTATTTAATTTTTAATTCCTAGGATTAAAACCATATCCTAGGAAACCTTCACAATTGTCACATGGGGATTCTTGTCTCCACAGCAAGACACTACTTTGGAATTTATGGGTTAATAATTCTTGGTTAGGTGCACAGGATTGCTTCTCCAACACCACCCCAGCCCTTTAGAGCCCCCACCCTCCCTGCTGTGCCCTGCCACCACTCTCTGGATGCACCTGCCTTCAGTCCCCTTGGCTCCCCAACATGTGGGATTCAGATAACATCAGAAATTCAGCCGTAGCTCTGCTCAACATGGCCTTGGACATGTGGCCAGGCTCCTGTGGTATCTCTTTTTTTTTTTTTTGAGGAAGACTGGCCCTGAGCTAACATCCATGCCCATCTTCATCTAGTTAATATGTGGGACACCTACCCACAGCATGGCTTGCCAAGCAGTGCCATGTCCGCACCCAGGATCCAAACCAGCAAACCCTGGGCTGTCAAAGCAGAATGTGCGAACTTAACCACTGCGCCACCGGGCCAGCCCCTGTAGTATCTTTTTAATGGTGAGTGGAACAATTTAAGGACTCACGTCAGTGACTCTCATTACACAAGTCAGGCACTAACACCTCTCACACAAGGAAGAAGCAGGAGTACACACATCACAAGTCTAGTCGTGTCCCATAGTCCCCACAGGGTGGACAGGCGGAGCAAACAGAGAGTGCAGGAGTTTAATTTGGGGGAATTGAGTTGACTCCTGCAGATATCTTAGTGAAATGCTAGCTAGAGTTCCGTCTTAGTAATTATCATTGGCGGAAACATTCTTCACCTCACAATTTATATATATGCATATATATTTATAAACTGTAAAGTACTACCTAAATCAATATTTTTTTAAAAGATTGGCACTGGAGCTAACATCTGTTGCCAATCTTCTTCTTCTCCCCAAAGCCCCCCAGTACGTAGTTGTATGTTCTAGTGGTGGGTGCCTTTGGTTGTGCTATGTGGGGTGCCGCCTCAGCATGGCTTGATGAGCAGTGCCATCTCCGTGTCCAGGATCCAAACCGGTGAAATCCTGGGTCACTGAAGTGGAGCACGCAAACTTAACCACCTGGCCACGGGGCTGGCCCTAAATCAATATTAATCATTAATTACTGCAAGGTCAAATACTGATAATGTGTCAGGAACAAGGATGGCTTAAAACACTTTGACCCTGGATGTCCCAAAAAGAGAAAACATTTCTCGTAGCTTTAATTGAAACCCTGTGATGGGGATTTACATGCATTTGCTTCTTTAATCTCTACCATAACCCTGCTAGTTATAGACAAGTTATTCATTTTATAAGTGACATGAGCTAGGTTCAGAAAGCTTGATTAAAATGACAAAATCATGAGGCTAGAAAATGACAGAACCAGAACTTAAACTTAGCTTTGCCTGTCTCTGAATCTCAAACTCCTAAACCCGGTGGTCTTGAGGGGTGGCCCCCAGACTCTAGCTTTACCTGGATATGTCACCTCTCAGATCAGTGATCAGAGACACCCCTTCTTATCACAATGCTTCCCAGTGCAGCCTATTTACACAGTCTCCCATGCCCAGGTTCTCCCACCGCAGGGGTTCCTCAAGGGTGCTCAACCAACTTCCCCAAATCAGCCCCAACTTTACTCTGCTTTACATGTCAGTTTCACCACACAAAAAAAGTCTCAGGCCCCTCTGACCTTTCAGCGTGGCTGATGACCAAGCCCCAAGCCCACAGGATAACACTATCTCCCCATCCCACAGCTGCATCTGTCATAGCCCCCAATGGGTTTTATAACTGACATTTATCATGACCTAGGTGGCTGGGACAGCTGGCCTCCTTTGGACAAAGCAGGCAAGCTGTAGGGTACTCCTCTCCTACTGCCCCCATGTGAGCACTCACGGAGAGGGCCAGGGGAGGGCCAGTATCAGCTCACAGTCACAGATTTCTCACAAGGTTAGTGCCTTAGGGAACAGGAGAGCATGGCTTTCCTGACTCCAGAGTTGAGGGCAGTACCTGCTGATGGAAGGGCATGCCTGATGAGTTCCCTGTCTGTTCCCTAGGGTGTCTGCCTTGTGTGGCCACACTCCTTTGGCAAGCTGTTCTCAGCCTTGTGACTTGACAAAGTCTTTCCCTCTCTGGGTGTCAAAAGATTCCTTTGTGATGAGAGGCAGTGTCTGTCAGAAGAAAAAATGAGGCCTGGAACGAACCATCAGGCAGAGGGACAGCTTGACTGACTCTGCGGTCTGTTGCAGGCAAAGAGGGTGAAAAAACCACCACCGCCAAACAATGCAAACGGGCCCTTGGAAAAGTAGAAGGGGATGTGAGGCACAGCTGAGGGAAATGGGGACCACTGAGCCTTCACTAGCAAATGATCACTGGAAGAGTGTGCCCCACACCATCAGAGCCCTGCTGACCCGATACTCAGCCATCGTGAGGGTCACTGCGAGGCCACAGGCACCAGTCACAAGGCATGTGTAGCTGAAGTGACAGGCTTAAATAAAGGCAAGAGGGCTCCTAAAGCGGTGAGAGTCAGCAGGAACTTTGGGAAAGGTCAGGGACTTGGGGATGGTGTGGGTGGCCCATGACACTCTCCTCAGATTCCCAAGATGCCAGGTGTCTGGTTTACAGCCACCTCCACACCCCCCACCAAAGCAGCCACTGCCCCCCACCCTTCTCTCACCACTGCCAATAATATCTCAGCATAGGCCCAATAGAGCGGTGAAAGCTGGGTCCCCACGTCACATCTGTGGCCTCTGAACCAGACCTGGTTTCATGGGGAAGGGGGGCAGGAGGCAGGATGAAATCCACTGAGGCATGGGTGGTGAGGATCCCTGAGTCCCACTCCAATGTATGGTCATGGAAACTGAAAATCTCTGGACCACAAGACAGTCCTTCCAAGACCAGGCCAGGGGCAGCCCGTTCCCTGGCCCCACAACCTGGGGTACCCAGCTCCTCCCAGGGCAACACAGGAAATGATGGAAGGCCAGTCTCACCACTCACATCCTTCTCCCCACCACCACCGAGACAATCAACCTCCCTCAGGAGGCAGGACACGGTCAGCAAGGACCCGGATGAAGCTGGTGCTACCTCCCATGTCAGGCACATGACACGCACAGGAGATTCCTCCCAAAAAAGGGCCAATGACACCTCCCAGAAAACCTTCAGGACTCAGGGCCCTTTCCTCTGTCCTTGCCCCACTGACAGAGTCTTGGCCCAAATGAGTGGGACAGTCAGCCTCCTTTGGGTGAATCAGGCAAGCCCTAGGGTGGTCTCCCTCTGCCCCTCCTCGGTGGACTCAGGGAGAGGGCCAGGAGAGGGCTTCTCTCAGCCCTTCTTGTCAGGTATCTCCCAAGGGGAGTGCCCTAGGCAGCAGCAATGCAGGCTTTCCTCAGTCCAGAGTTGAGGGTGGGAACTGCTGATAGGAGAGCATGCCTGTGGGTTTCCCCTTCGTTCCCTGGGTGGCATACCTGTGCTGCCACACTCCTTTGGCAAGCCCTTTTCAGCCTTCTGACTTGACACAGCCTTCCCAACTCCTGGGGAAGAAAGGTTCATTTGTGAGGAGAGGCTGTGTTTTTTCCAGCAATAAGTGAGGATGGGGATGAACCAGCTGGCACAGGGAGAGTCTTGCTGTCCTCCTGGGTCAGATGTGAGCAAACAGGGCTGGAAAATCCCTTCCAAGGAGGCAGCAGTGACCTGAGCAGAACGGGGGAAGAGGATGTGAAACACAGCTGAAGGAAAGCAGGCAAGCCAGAGTGCGCCTCCCCCTCTGCCCTGTGGCTGTGCACTCAGGGAAAGAGCCAGGAGAAGGTGTCTCTCCGCCCTTATTCTAGGATTTCTGGCAAGGGTAGCACCCCAGGCAGAAGGACATCAGGCTTTTCTGACTTCTGGAGTTGAGGGTGAGTCCTGCTGAGGGAAGAGCTTGCATGGAGGGCTCCTGGTTTGCTCCCTAGGTGGCCTGTCTGCCTTGCCACACTACTGAGCAAGGCATTCTGGGACTTCTGAATAGACAGGGCCTTTCCTCCTCCTGGAGTCAAAAGTTTCATTTGTGATGTGGGGCCGTGATTTTTTCTACCAGTCACTGAGGCCTGGAATGAGCCAGCTGGCAGAGAGACAGCCTGGGTGTCCTCCCCCAGTCATTGTTGGAAAACAGGGCCAGAAGGCCTCCCCTGTGAGGCGGCCAGCAGACACCTGAGCCAAAGGTCAGAAGGGGAGGTGAGAAACAGGCGAAGGAAAGGTGGACCCTAGTTCACCTTTGAACATTTCTACCCCAGGAGGAGGGAAGACTGTGCCTAGTCTGTCAGAAGGCCTGGAGCTCCTTGCAAAGAAGAGCAGCACAGCAGACTGGCCACCTAGGTAATGGATGGGTCATCCCCCCAGGTAAGTGCTTGCACTGGGAGGACCCACCCACATGCCACTCTGGGGCAGAGGGTGAGGAGAACCCCATAGCTTGCTGACTTTCCCAAAGAGGGCCAGCCAACGCGGCCCCTCGAGCCAAGACGGTGTCCATGGGACTGCTAGGAAGGAAAGAGCCCAGGGTCCAGAAAGTTTTCAGTGAAGGGTCATCAGCCCTATCAGAGGAAGAAGCTGCTGGAATTCTGGTGTGCCCGACCTGGGAGCTGCTGCCCGCCACACCCGGGTCCTTAGTGCCCTGGCTGGGCTCCCCAGGGAGGATGTCAGACTTAGTCTTGGCCTTGGCCTGAGGGATGCCTGCGGTGAAGGGGGCGTTCCACAGTTGCCTGGGCTTCCCTGAGAGAGTCACAGATCCCTGGGCGGTGGCCTTATGGAACGGGCCACCTCTGGCCAAGTCTGGGGGAGGGAGCCGCCTCAGGGTCGAGATGGGTGGTGGCCAACATCATCGTCACCAGGAGCGGCCCTCGGGGATCTTTCGCAGGGATTTTGTCATGCCCCGCCTTCCCCGTCGGATGCTATCCTCCTGCACCCAGATCCAGGTTGGAGGCCACGGATGACGCCTGGAAGCTGCCTTTCACCACCCTGTCTGGCCTTCCCTGCACCTTGTAGGGCAGCGGTGGGAGAAAAACCTGTAGGGACGGCTGGACATTGGCTTTGTCGGCTGCCACCTGGGCATCCAGAATCTTGGGGACCTGAGGAGAGGAGGGCAGGTGCACCCATGGCCTCTCTACCTCCCCGACCTGACCTAGGGTTCTGACTGACTCTCACAACTGTGGGAGCCCTGCTCCCTGGCCTGAGGACCATTCCTCCCACTGTGCATGCACGGGTGGGAGGGAGGGGTCCGGCCTCTGGCCTCGCTGGGAGCCCCGCACTGGGTCTGGGGGATCTGGCGGTGTGGGGGTGCCCTCTGGCGGAGGCCCCGTGCAGCTGCCAGGGAACTCGGGTTCCCACTTCCTTCAGGGCTTCTCATGACCCTTTCCCCTCTCTGCTCAGGCAGCTGCTTTCCTCCTTGGAAGAGGTTTTCTGGCCCTGTTTGCTCCCAACTGACCCAGAAGGGCAGCAAGACTCTCCCTGTGCCAGCTGGTTCATCCCCATCCTCACTTATTGCTGGAAAAAACACAGCCTCTCATCACAAATGAACCTTTCTTCCCCAGGAGTTGGAAAAGCTGTGTCAAGTCAGAAGGCTGAGAAAGGGCTTGCCAAAGGAGTGTGGCAGCACAGGCATGCCACCCAGGGAACGAAGGGGAAACCCACAGGCATGCTCTCCCATCAGCGGTTCCCATCCTCCACCCTGGACTGAGGAAAGCCCGCATTCCTTCTGCCTAAGGTGCTCCCCTTGGGAGATACCTGACAAGAAGGGCTGAGAGAAGCCCTCTCCTGGCCCTCTCCCTGAGTCTACCGAGGAGGGGCAGAGGGAGACCACCCTGGGGCTTGCCTGATTCACCCAAAGGAGGCTGACTGTCCCACTCATTTGGGCCAAGACTCTGTCAGTGGGGCAAGGACAGAGGAAAGGGCCCTGAGTCCTGAAGGTTTTCTGGGAGGTGTCATTGGCCCTGCTTGGGGAGGGAGCCCCTGGGTGTGTCATGTACCCGACATGGGAGGTAGTGCCCGCTTCATCTGGGTCCTTGCTGGCCATGCCCTGCGTCCCAAGGGAGGTTGATTGTCTTGGCAGTGGTGGGGAGAGGGATCTTCGTACCTCACGGAGACCTCCCCTAATCTAAGAGACGCCCTCTGAACTCAGAGACCTCTCCTGACCTCACAGAGCCCTCGCCTGACCTCAGAGACACCCCATCTGACCTCACCTGGATCTCCCCTGACCTCACAAAGAAACCCTCTCACCTCACAAAGACCTACCAAGACCTCACAGAGACCCCCTTCTGTCCTCAAAGGGCCCTCCTATGACCTCAAAGAGACCTACTCTGATGTCACATCCTCCGCTGACCTGATAGGGACCCCCTCTGACCTCACAGAGACATCCCCCTGACCTCACAGAGATGTCCAACATCACAGACACCCCATCTGATCTCATAGAGATGTCAAGTGACCTCAGAGACCACCTCTGACTACAGTGACCCCTTCTCTGACCTCAAAGAGAACCCTGGTGATGACACAGAAACATCCCCTGACATCATAGATTCCTCCCCTGAACTCAAAGACCTCCCTGACCCCAGAGACATTCCTGATCTCATAGAGACCTCCTGTGACCACACAGAGAACTCCTCTGAAATCACAAAGACTTCCTCTGACATCAAAGAGACCTTAGCTGACCTCAGAGACCTACTGTGACCTCACAGGGACCTCCCCTGACTTCACAGAGACCCCATCTGGCCTCACAGAGACCTCCTCTGTTCTCAAAGAGATGACATCTGACCTCACAAACTCATCCCCTGGTTTCATAAAGACACACCCTGACCTCAAAGAGACCCCACAGAGACTTCCTCTGACATCACAGAGACCACCTTTGACATCACAAAGTCCTTCCTGACCTCACAGTGACCCCCTCTAACTAAACAGAGACCCCCCCTGACCTCACAGAGACCTCCTTGATCTCACAGAGGCCTGGTCTGACCACACAGAGACCTCCCCTGACCTCACAGAGAGCCCTCTGACTTCACTGAGGCCTCCTCTGACCTTGCAGATAGCCCCTCTGACCATATACATACCTCCCTTGCCCTGATGATGACCCCCTCTGACACATGGAGACATCCCCTGATCTCACAGAGACCTCCATGACCTTGCTGAGACCCCGTCTCACATCAAGAGACCTCCCTAAGCTCACAGAGACCAACTGTGCCCTCACAAAGACCTCCCGTGACCTCACTGAGAAACCCTCTGACCTCACAGAGACCTCCCCACACCTCACAGAGACTCCCTCAGATGACACAGAGACCTCACATCACCTCACAGTGATGTCCTCTGGGCTAGCAGAGACCTCCTGTGAACTCAGATAGACCCCTTTTGACCTCAGAGAGAACTCCCCTGACCTAAAAGAGAACTCCCTGACCTAAAAGACCTCCCCTGACTGCACAGATACCGCCCCTGAGCTCACAGAGACCTCCCTGACTTCAGAGACCTCAGTGGCATCAGAGACCTCCACTGAACTCAGAGACATCAAGTGAGCACAAAGAGACCTCTCTGATCTCAAAGACACCTCCCTGACATCAAAGAGACCTGTGTGAGGTCACAGAGACCACTCTGACCTCACAGAGACCTCATGTGACCTCACAGAGACCTCCAGTGACCTCAAAGAGACCATCTCTATCCTCAAAGAGACCTCTCCAACCTCACAGAGACATTCTCTGAACACACAGAGACCTCCCTGCCCTCTGAGACATTCTCTGATCTCACAGAAACCTCCCCTGACCTGGGATAGACCTCCCCTGTCTCACAGAGACCTTGCCTGACATCACAGATACCTCCCTGTCTTTGAGGACCTCTCCTGACCTCAGAAAGACACCCTCTGACCTCACAGAGACCTTCCCTGACCTATAGAGACCCACTTTTATCTCATAGAGACCTCCCTTGATTTCACATAGACCTCCCCTGAACTCACAGAGGCCTGCCTGAACTCACAGAGATGTCCTTGATCTCAGAGACCTCCCATGACCTCACAGATACCCACTCTGACCTCACAGAGAGCTGATCTTGCCACACAGAACTTGGTCTGACTTCAGAGACCTCCCCTGACATCACAACATGCTCTCTGACCTCACTGTGACAAGATCTAATCTCACAGAGACCTCTGACCTCACAGAGACCTCCTTGAAATCACAGAGGTCTCTTCTGACCTCACAGAGACCTCTCTTCCATCTGAGAAACACCCAGATCTCACAGAAACCTCCCCAGACATCAGATAGGCCTCCCTTCTCTTACAGAGACCTCGCCTAACATCAGAGACACATCTCTGTCCTCACAGACCTACCCTGACCTGAGAGACAGCCCCTCTGACCTCACAGAGACATCCCTCACTTCACAGAGACATCCTTGACTTCACAGAGACCTCTCCTACCTCACAGAGACTTTACTTGACTTCATAGACACACCATCTGGCCACAAAGAGACCTCCCCCTAACTCACAGAAAGCCCCTCTGACCTCATTGAGACCTCCCCTGGCCTCACAGATACACACTCTGATGTCACAGAGACCTCCCCTGCCCTCACAAAGACAACTTCTGAAACACAGAGACCTCCCAAGACCTCACCAAGAACTCCCATGACCCCACAGAGACCACCTCTGACCCCACAGAGTACTCCCTGACCTCACAGAAGCCACAGCTGACATCAAGAGACCTCAGAGAGACAACCCTGACCTCAGAGAGACATCCCTTTCCGTCACAGAGACCTACCCTGATCTCACAGAAACCTCCCCTTACATCATAGATATCTCCTCTGACCTCACAGAGAATTCCTCTGACAACACACAGACCTCAGCTGACCTCGGAGACCTCACATCCCCTCACAGAAGCCTCCCTTGAACTCAGAGAACTCCCTTGATCTCAGAGAAATCCCTGACCTCACAGAGATCTCCCATGAAGACACAGAGAACTGTGGGGGACTGGAATTGGCCACCCCAAGATACGTCTCTTTAGCATGAGGATTATTTTGGGCTGGTTAATTTTAAAAACTGCAGACATGGGGGCTGGCCCGATGGCCAAGTGGTTGAGTTCACGTGCTCCTCTTCAGTGGCCCAGGGTTTTGTTAGTTTGAGTCCTGGATGTGGACATGGCACCGCTCATCAAGCCATGCTGAGGCAACATCCCACATGCCACAACTGGAAGGACCAACAGCTAAGAATACACAGCTGTGTAGAGGGGGCGCTTTGGGGAGAAAAAGGAAGAATAAAAAAAATTTAAAAATCTTTTAAAAAACTGCAGACATGAGAGAAACTCTGAAAAGTAGAACTTACTTACCCTCTGTTAAGAGATATTTACATTTGTAAAGGAAATCTCCATCTGTAAAGATATCTCCCTTTCTGTACCAGGAAGAAGGGGGATGACCTTATCTCTAGAAACTCTTATCAATGCAGAAGGCAAGGACTTAAATCTGTATATAACCTTACTCTTGTTTACTGTGCTTTTCTGATAATCTCCCATAACTGACTCCCTCCACCCCCAACATCCTCCTTTGTCTTTAGCTGAAGATGGTATTTAAGGTGAAGGCTTCAGCCATTTTGGGGAGTTACTCAGTTTGTCCAGGTCTCTCCCATGTATACATGTTATAAAGCTTTAATTTTCTCCTGTGAATTTAATTCATTGTACAGCCAGAAGGACCCAGAGTGGATGGAGGAAATGTCTTCCTCCCCTACAGAACTCTGACCTCAGAGAGATGACCCTGAACTCAGAGACCTGCATGGCCACCCGGAGACCTCCCCTGACATGAAAGACCACCCATGATCAAACAGAGACAACATCTGTCCTCACAGAGACTCCCTCTGACCTCACAGAGTCCTCCCTTGAATTCACAGTGACCCTGTCAGAACTGACAGGGACCTGCCCTTATCACTGACTAGTTGTCCTGAGGAACTCAAGAGTTTACAAGAATTTAACTTTTTGCAAATTTTTTTCCTTTTGTTATGTTAAGGAGATGCCATCACCAACCTTCTGGTGCCAGACCAGACCTTCCCACAAGAGCTACATGTATGACCTTTGCCTTATTTTTAATGCTAAGTTCTCTCCAGGAGGAGCTTAGGCCTTGTTACCATCACCTGCAGTGTGTGTGGAAGCATGTTTTCTATCTGAGTCTGTGCAAGAGCATACTTACCTCTCCCTTTTGAATATTCATTCCCCATCTGAAATAAATGTCCCTCCTTCCCTTTGTTTGGGGACACCATGACTCTGGAAATGATTCCTCATGGTCTCCTATTTGCTGCAAATAGAGTTTACTTTGTGAGACAACTACTTCTGGTAGAGAGTCTGATGTAACTCACCAGGATGGAACGCATTTTGCTTTCAGTAACAAATTGGCACCCAATATCGGGCTTGCCTCTTTGTGGTGCTCATGTTGCCAGCTTGATGTCTCTGCCCCCTTGGGAGACCCAGCAGCACTTTGCTCTGTGGATCTCTCAATGGAGGTGAGTGGCGCCAACCCCACAGCATGGCTCTAAGATTTATTTCTTTAAGTTGCCTCATAAAGTCTTCCTGTTAATGTCTGGCTTCAGGGTTTGAGTCCCATCTGGGGGTAGCCTGGCTCAGGGGAGTGAGAGTCCCCTCTGAGTGGAAGGATTGCATGACCCAGCCACTCAGGATGGGACGATGCTTGGCTCTGGTGAAACAGAAGCAATCCCTGTTGACTAGTCAGGGGTTCAGGTCCTCTCTGGAGATTGAGTCACATCTGGATTGCACAGCCCAACCTCTCTGGTGAACAGGAGCAATCCCTGTTGACTAGTCTAGGGTTCTGGACCCCTCTGGAGAATGAATCTCCTCTGGAATGATGAGGTGGGGCTTTTAGGCTCCCCCGCCAAAGTCACTGAGTCTGTCTTTGTGTTGTACCTGTGATCGGAGAGGGGTCCCCTTAGATGCGGTCAAGCCCCCTCTGGAGTTGGTGAGTTTGTTTTCTTGTCATTTGTTTTTGTTGAGGATGCTTGACATCAATCTTGTTTTTCCACAGTCTGGCTTTTCTGGACTCCTAGGTCTCTTTCCTTGCCCTCCCTATCAGTGACCCCTGGATGAAACCCAGTGTTCACCCAGTACTATTTTCCCTTTTCCGGCACTTGGTTCTGGCATGTCCAGCAGGTATATTCTGCGAATCAGGCACCCTGTTTCTGGAGTATCCATCAGGTGATTCCGGTGCGTCCAGCAGGTGGTTCTCGCAAGTCTGGCAGGTGGTTCCGGTGTGTCCAGCAGTTGGTTCTGGCGTATCGGGCACCTGGTTCCAGTGTGTCTGGCAGGTGGTTCCGGACCATCCGGCAGCAGGTTGTACTGTGTCCCCTACCTGATTCCCACGTGTGTGTGGGGGGGGTGGTTCCGGTGTGTCTTAATGGTGGTTCCAGTGTGTCCAGTGGATGATTCCAGCATGAGTCCAGGGTGGTTCTGGTGTATAAGGAGCTTGGTTCTGTCATATCCAGCAGGTGATCTTGGCTTGTCCGGCAGGTGGTTCCAGCGAGTCAAGCAGTTGGTTCCAGACTGTCGGGCAGGTGGTTCAGGTGTGTCCAGCAGGTAGTTCAGGCCTGTCTGGAAGGTGGTTCCGGCATGTCTGGCACCTGGTTCTGGCATATCTGACAGGTGGTTCCACCGTGCCCGGCATGTGGTTCCGAAGTGTCTGTCAAGTGGTTCAGGTGTATCTGGCAGGTGGTTCAATCTTGTCTGACAGGTGGTTCAGTTTTGTCTGGCAGGTTGTTCCGGCATATCCAGTGGGTGCTACTGGCTTATCATTCAGACGGTTCCGGCGTCTCAGGCAGGAGGTTCCTGTGTGTCTGGCATGAGCTTCTGGGATGCCTGGAAGGTGGTTCTGACGTGTCCGTTGGGTGCTTCTGGTGAGTCTGGCAGTTGGTTCCCGCATGTCCGGCGGGTGATTCCAGCACGTCTGGCAGGTGGCTATGGCATGTCTGGGACCTGATTTCATCGAGTCTAGTTGGTGGTTTCAGTGTCTCCAGGTGATGGTTCTGGCATGTCTGGCATATTGTTCTGAAGTTGGTTCTGGCGTATCCAGGACCCAGTTCCAGCGTATCCACCAGGTGATTTCGGCATGTCTCGCACATTGCTCCAACATGGCAGGCAAGTGGTTCTGGCTTGTCTGGCAGGTCGTTCTTGCGTGTCCACCAGAGGGTTCCAGCGTGTCCTGAAGGTGGTTAAGGAATGTCAGGCAGGTGGTTCAGTCATGTCCAGCAGGTGGTTCAGGCTTCTCCAACAGGTGTTTCAGTCATGTCCAGCACCTGGTTCAGGTGTGCGACACCTGTTTATGGTGTATCAGGCATGTGGCTCCATAGTGTCCGGCAGGTCTTCAGTCATGTCTGGCACCAGGTTTCGGCGTGTGCCACAACTGTTTCTGGCATATCCAGCAGGTGCTTCCAGCGTGTCTGACAGGTGGTTCACAAAAGTCTGGCAGGTGGTTCGGGCGTGTCCAGCAGGTGGTACTGGCGTGTTGGGCATCTGGTTCCAGCGTGCGTGGCATGGTGCTTCAGAATGTCAGACTACCTGCCGGACATGCTGGAACCACATTCTGGACATGCCTGGACCACCTGCTGGACACCCTGAACCACTTGCCAGATACGCGTGAACCACTTGATGGAAACTCCAGAACCACATGCTGGGCATGCTGGAACCACTTGTCAAATACACCAGAACCAGGTGCTGGACAAGCTGTAACCACCTGCTTGACTTGCTGGAACCACTGCTGGACACACCAAAATCACCTGCCAGAAACACCAGAAACAGGCAGCTTATATGCTGGTAAAACCTGCCAGACATGCAGGAAGCACCCACCGGACATGCCAGAACCACCTGGAACCACCCACCAGACACACTGTAAACACCAATCAGACACTCTGGAATCATGTGCCAGACATGCCGGAACCACCTCCTGGACATGCTGGAAGCACCCAACAGACACGCTGGAACCATCTTCCGAACATACCAGAACCACACACCAGATATACAGGAACCATCTGCCAGACACGCTGGAACTACCTGTTGGATATGCTGGAACCAGGTGCCAGATACACTCAAACCACCTGCTGAATCCGCCAGAAGCAGGTGCTGGACATGCCAGAAACACCTGCGAGACAAGCCGGAATCATCTGCCAAACATGCTGGAACAAACTGCCGGACATGCCGAAATCACCTGCTGGATATGCCAGAATCAGGTCCTGGATATGCCAGAACCAGTTTCCGTAAAAGGCCGGAACAACCTGCCGGACACGACAGAATCACCCACCGGATATGTGGGAACCAACTGCCAGACATGCTGGAACCAACCTCTGGACACTCTGAAATCACCAACTGGACACGATGGAATCAGGTCCTGGACACACGGTAGCCACCTGCCTGACATGCCAGAACCACCTTAAGAACATATCAAAACCACATGCCAGACACCATGGAACCAACTGTCAGATACCTGCCTGACACGCTGGAACCAACTGTCGGACATGTCAGAACCATCATCCGGACACTCTGGAACCACTCACCTAAGATGCGAGAATCAGGTCCAGAACACACCGGAAGCACCTGCAGGACATGCCAGAACCACGTGACTCACACGCTGAAATCACCAGTCGGATATGCCTGAACTACTTGACAGACACTCCAGAATCACATGCCGGGAACGCCGGAAACACCTGTCAGATGTGACAGAACTAGGTGCTGGACATGCCTGAACAACCTGCTGGACACGCCAGAACCACTTGAATGACATGCTGGAACAACCTGTTGGAAATGCCAAAATCATCTATTGGGGTTCTGGATACACCAGAACCAATGTCCGTAAATGGCCAGAACAACCTGCCAGACATGCTGGAATCACCCATCGGACATGCGTGAACCAACTGCTGGACATGCCAGAACCAACACCTGGACATGCTGAAAGCATCAACCAGACATGACAGAATCAGGTCCCGGACACTCCATGGCCATCTGCCAGACAAGCCAGAATCACCCGCCGGACATATGGGAACCAACACCAGGACACACTGGAAGCACCCAGCAGACACGTTGGAACCACATTCCAGACATACCAGAAATTGATGCCAGACAGACAAGAACCCCCTGCCTGTCACTCCAGAACCACCTGAATGACACGCCAGTACCATCGGCCTGACATGCCATAACCACCTGCCAGAGAAAACTGAACCACCTCCCAGATAAGACTGAACCACCTGCCGGACAGGCCTGAACCACTTGATGGACACTCCGGAACCACATGCTGGGCATGCCAGAACCTCCTGTCAGATATGCCAGAACTAGATGCCAGACACGCTGGAACCACCTTCCAGAGAGACCTGAACCACCTGCTGGTCACGCCTGAAGCACCTACTGGAAATGCCGGAACCACCTCCTTGACTTGTCAGAACCACGTGCTAGATATGCAGAAATCACCTTACAGATACCCCAGAACCAGGCCCATTATACAACAGAGCAACCCGACCAAAATGCATGAAACAACCCCCAGGAACACTGGAGCCGCCACTCAGACACTCTGGAACCACCCTCCAGATGTGCTGGAACCAACTACAGACACGCTGGAAGCACCCACCGGACATGCTGGGCCCACCTTCTAAACGTACCAGAACCACATGCCAGACCAACAGGCGCCTCCTGCCAGACATGCTGGAACCACCTGTTGGATATGCCGGAACCAGGTGCTGCATACACGGAAGCCACCTGCCAAATACCCCAGAACCAGGTTCCAGACATGGTGGAACCAATGCCGGGCACATCAAAACCACCTGTCGGATACGCCAAAACCATGTGCCGGACACACCAGACACACCTCCCAGGCATGCCGGAGCCATCTGCCAGATACGCCAGAAACAGGTCCTGCGATGCCAGAACCAGGTGCCGGACAAGCCTGAAGCAGCTGCCGGACTAGCCTGAACCACCTGCTGGACCAGCCTGAACCACTTTACAGACCTTCTGGAACCACATGCCAGGCACGCTGGAACCAGGTGCCCAAAATGCCAGAACCACTTGCTGAACACGCTGGAACTGCCTCCCGGATAAACTAGAAACATGTGTCGCACACGTCGAAACCAGGTGCTGGACAAGCCTGAACCACCTGCTGCACATGACTGAACCACCTGCTGGATAGGCCGTGTCCATCTTCAGGATGCACCAGAACCATCTGGGGACATGCCGGAACCACCTGTCAGATACACCAGACACAGCTGTGACACATGCCGAAACCAGGTGCTGGACATGACTGAACTGTTTGCCGGAAATGCCTGAACCACTTGATGGACGCTCTGGAACAACATGCCGGATACACTGGAACCACCTGCTGGACAAGCCTAAACCACCTGGTGGACATGCTGCAACCACCTTCCAGATGTGCAGGAACCATCTGGTGGACATGCTGGAACAACCTGCCGAACATGCCGGAACCAGGTGCTGAACACACCGGAACCACCTGCTGGAAACCCGGGAACCACAGGCCAGACATACTGGAAGGACACGACGGACACGCAGGAACCAATTGCTGCACACACCCGGGCCACCTGCCGGACACCCCCAAAGCACCTCCTGGGGAAGCCTGAATCAGCTGCCAGACACGCCCAAACCACCATTTGGACACTTCAGGACCACGTTTCAGAAATGCCTGTACCACGGGACAGCCATGTCTGGACCATGTGCCGGATGCACCTGGACCAGCTGACAGACATGCCTGAAAAACCAGCTGGACACGCCGGAACTACCCACTGCACATACCAGAACCATCCACCAAAAATGCCTGAACCACCTGCCTGACACGCTGGAACCAACTGCCAGAAACGTCGGAACCACCACCCCGACAATCTGGAACCACCCACTGGAGACACCAGAATCAGGTCCCAGACATGCTGGAAGCACATGCCGGACACTCTGGACCCACCTTCGGTGACCGCCTGAATCACCTGCCAGATACAACGCAACCACCTTACGGACACACCAGAACCACCTGTCAGATTCAGCGGAACCAGGTGTCGGACACCATGAAACCACCTGTCTGATACGCCAGAACCAGGTTCCAGACACAACAGAACAACCTGCCGGACACGCTGAAATCACCTGCCACATATGCCAGAACCATGTCCTGGAGAAACCTGCCAGACACAATGGAACCACCACCCAGACACGCCGAAACCACCAAACCAATTCTGGCAGTTCCCACAGGGAGTTCCAGCGTGTCTGACAGGTGCTTCTGGCGTGCTGGGACCTGATTCTGCCATCCCCGGTGGGTGGTTCCAGAGTGTCCTTGTGGTGGTTCTGATGTGTCCGGCAGCTGGTTCCAGCGTGTCAGGCAGGTGGTGCAGGTATTTCCGGAGCTGCTTTGGGGGTGATTGGCGGGTGGTCCAGGAGCGTCCAGCATGTGGTTCCAGCATGTCCAGTGTGTCCTTCCAGTATGTCTGGCCTGTGGTTCTGGCATGTCCAGCAGGTGGTTTCAGCATGTCTGGCACCTGTCTCTGGCGTATTCGTCAGGTGGTTCCAGCACGTCCACCAGATGGTTCTAGTGTGTCCTGAAGGTGGTTACAGCATGTCAAGCAGGAGGTTCAAGCATGTCCAGCAGGTGGTTCAGTCTTGTTCAGCACCTGGTTCTGGCATGTGCGACACCTGTTTCTGGCATATCTGGCAGGTGGCTCCAGCATGTCTGGAAGGTGGTTCAGTCGTGTCCAGCACCTTGTTTCTGTGTGTGCAATACCTGTTTCTGGCGTATCCAGCAGGTGGTTCCAGAGTGTCTGACAGGTGTTTCACACAAGTCTGGCTGGTGGTTCAGGCGTGTCCAGCAGGTGGTTCTGGCGTGTGGGGCACCTGGTTCCAGCGTGCCCAGTATTTGGCTCCGGAATGTCTGTAAAGTGGTCCTGGCTGGTCCAGCTGGATGTTCAGACTAGTACGGCAGCTGCTTCAGGCTTCTCCAGCACCTGGTTCCCGCCTGTTCTGGACATGTTTCTGGCGTATCTGTCAGATGGTTCCAGTGTGTCCAAGAGGTGGTTCCAGTGTGTCCGGTAGATGGATTCGGTGTATTCAGCAGGCGATTTGGCCGTGGCTGGCAGGTGTTTCCAGCGTGGCCGGCAACTGGTTCTGGCATATTTGGCAGGTGGTTTCAATGTATCTGGCACCTGGTTCCGCCGGATGTGACAGGTGGTTCCAGCAGGTCTGGCAGGTGGTTCCCGGGTGTCAGGCTGGTGATTCTGCCGTGTTTCACGGGTGGATCAGTGCTGCCCATCATGAGGATCAGTCATGTCTGGCGGTGGGTTGCAGCATATCTGGGGGTGGTTGCAGTGTGTCCAGAGGGTGGTTCCATCGTGTCCAACAGGTGGTTCTGGGGAGTCAAGCCAGTGGTTCCAGCGTGTATAGCAGGTGGTTCAGGCGTGTCTGTCAGCTGATCCAGGTGCATCCTGCACGTGGTCCAGGCATGGCCATCCCGTGGCCCAGGCATTTCTGAAACGTGCTTCTGACATGTGTGAAAGATGGTTTGGGCGTGTCCGGCATCCGATTCAGTCCTCTCCGGGTGGTGCTTTTGGGGTGTCCAGCAGATGGTCCGGGTGTTTCCAGCAAGTGGTTTGGCATGTCCAGCGTGTCCATCGAGTATGTCTGGCCTGGCATTCTGGCATGTCCAGCAGGCGGTTCCAGCCTGTCCAGCACCTGGCTCAGGCATGGTCAGCAGGTGGTTCCAGCATGTCCACTAGATGGTTCTGGTGCATCCTGAAGGTGGTTACTGTGGGTCCAGCAGGTGGTTCAGGCTTGTCCGTCACTTGGTTCAGTCATGTCCAGTACCTGGTCCCAGCGTGTGCGACATCTGTTTCCGGTGTATCCAGCTGGTGGCTCCAGTGTGTTCAATAGGTGGTTCAGTCATGTCCGGCACCTGGTTTCTGCGTGTGTGACACCTTTTTCTAGCATATCCGGCAGGTGATTCCAGCATGTCTGGCAGGTGGTTCAGGCATGTCCAGCAAGTGGTTCTGGCCTTAGGGCACCAGGTTCCGCCGTGTCTGGCACCTCGTTCTGGCATATCCTGCAAGTGGTTTCAGTGTATCCAGCACCTGGCTCCGGCATATCCAACAGATGTTTCCGGCGTGTCTGACAGCTGCTTCAGGTGGATCTGGCAAGTGGTTCTGTTACATTTGGAAGATGGTTCTGGCGTGTCTGGTGGGTGCTTCTGGCATGCCCAGCAGTTGGTTCCAGCATGTGTGGCTGGTGGTTCCAGCATGTCTGTTTGCTGGTTCCAACGTGTCCAGTGGGTGCTTCTGGGGTGTCCAGCAGTTGGCTCCTGCATGTCCAGTGTGTGATTCCGGTGTGTCTGGCAGGTGGCTACAGTGTGTCTGGAATCTGATTCCGTCATGTCAGGTGGTGGTTTCAGCATGTCTGGGTGGTGGATCCTGCGTGTCTGGCAGGTGATTTTGGCATGTACAGCTGGTTTTTCTGGCCTGTGCAGAAGTTGGTTCTGGCATATTCAGGACCTGGTTCCGGCGTATCCGGCAGGTGAATTTGGTGTGTCCAGCAGGTTGTTCCGGCGTGTCTAGCAGGTGGTTCCAGCTTGTCCAGCAGGTGGTTCTGGCATGTCCAGCATCTGGTTCTGGCAAATCCAGCAGTTGGTTTCATGGTGTCCAGCACCTGGTTTCGCCATATATGAGAAGTGGCACCGGCGTGTCTGGCAGGTGTTTCTGGGGTGTCAGGCAGGTGGTTGCAGTGTGTCCGGCTGGTGGTTCAGCCGTGTTTGGCCAGTGGATCAGTGCTGTTCAGCAGGTGGATAAGTCATGCCAGGTAGTTGGTTGCAGCACATCCGGAGGTAGTTCTGACATTTCCAATATGTGGTTCTGACGTGTCAGTCAGGTGGTTCCAGGTGACCGGAAGGTGGTTCCATCATGTCCTGCGGGTGATTCCACCGGTTCCCGCAGCTGGTTCCAGTGTGTCCACTAGGTGCTTCCGGCATGTCCAGGACCTGATTCTGGCATCTCCACTGCGTGGTTCCAGAGTGTCCAGGTGGTGGTTCTGACGAGTGCAACATTTGCTTCCAACATGTCAGGCAGGTGGTTGAGGCGTTTCCGGTGGATGGTTTCAGTATATCCGGCAGGTAGTTCTGGTTTGTCCAGCAGGTTGTTCAAGCATGTCTGTCAGCTGGTCCAATTGCATCCGGCACATGGTCCTGGCATGGCCGTCCCGTGGTCCTGGCATTTCTGAAACGTTGTTCTGACATGTCCGAAAAGTGGTTTGGGCGTGCCCGGCATCTGATTCAGGCCTCGTTGGGAGGTGGTTTGGTGATGTCTCGCAGGTGGTCTGTGTGTGTCTGGCAAGTGGTTCCTGCATGTCCAGCGTGTGCTTCCAGAATGTCTGGACTTTGATTCTTGGATGTCCACCAGGCGGTCCAGCACCTGGCTGCAGTGAGTTCGGCAGGTGGATCCGGCATGTCCACCACATGGTTCTGGGGCGTCATGAAGGTGTTTCCGGCATGTCTGGCAGTTCGTTCAGTCATGTCCAGCACCTGGTTCCAGCATGTGTGACACCTGTTTCTGGTGTATCTGGCAGGTGGTTCTGGCATGTCCATCAGTTGGTACATGCAATCTGGCAGGTGGTTCAGGTGTGTCCATCTGGTGGTTCTGCCATGTCGGGCACCTGGTTCCAGCGTGCTCGGCATGTGGTTCCGGAATGTCTGTAAAGTGGTTCAGGCTGGTCCAGCAGAAGGTTCTGGCGTGTCCGGCACATGATTTCGCCATATGAGACAGGTGATTTGGACGTGTCCGGCAGGTATTTCTTCCATGTCCAGCACCTGGTTCTGGCATATTTGGCAGGTGGTTCTGGCCTGTCTGGCAGCTCATTCAGGTTTGTCTGGCATGTGATTCTGGTATGTTCAGAAGGTGATTCTGGCATGTACATTCGGTTCTTCTGTCATGTGCGGCAGTTGGTTCTGACATGTCTGCTGGGTGGTTCTGGTGTGTCTGAGTGGTGCTTCCAGTGTGTCCAGTGGGTGGTTCTGGCATGTCTGTCAGGTTGTTCCAGCATATAAAGGTCCTGTTTCCAGTGTATCCAGCAGGTGATTTTGGCATGTCTGGCAGGTGGTTCAGGCATGTCTAGCAGGTGGTTCAGGTGTGTCTGGAAGGTGGTTTCTGCACGTCCATAACCTGATTCTGGCATATCTGACATGTGGTTCCAGCATGCCCGGCATGTGGTTCCAGATTATCGGTCAAGTGGTTCAGGTGTATCCGGCAGGTGGTTCAGTCTTGTCTGGCAGGTGACTCAGCCTTGTCTGGCAGGTGATTCCAGCCTGTCTGCCAGTGGTACTGGTGTGTCATTCAGGTGGTTCCAGCGTGTCAGGTGGGGGTTTCTGTGTGTCTGGCATGAGTTTCCGGTATGTCCGGAAGGTGGTTCCATGGTGTCCGTAGGGTGATTCCACCGGTTCCCACATATGGTTCCAGCGTGTCTGGCAGGTGGCTCCTGTGTGACTGGCATGTGGTTCTGGTATGTTCAGAAGGTGGTTCCAGCCTGTCAGGCACCTGCTTTTGGCATATCTGGCAGGTGGTTTCACTGTGTCCAGCACCAGGTTCCACCATATTTGACTGGTGGTTCCAGCGTTTCTGGCAGGTGGTTCCAGCATGTCTAGAAGTTGGTTCCGGGATGTCCAGCAGGTGGTTCAGGCATGTCCAGCCGGTGGTTCAGGCATGTCTGGAACGTGGCTCCAGGGTGTCCACCAGGTAATCTGACATTCTGGAGCCACATGCTGGGCACGCTGGAACCAAGTGCCCGACACGCTAGTACCACCTTCTAGACACGCCTGAATCACCTGCTGGACACCCCTGAACCACCTGCTGGATATGCGAGAAACGGTTGTGGCACATGCTGAATCCTGGTGCTGGACATGATTGAAGACATGCTGGCCACGATGGAGCCACCTGCCTGATATGCCATAAACAGGTGTTGCACACTCTGGAACCATGTCCTGGACACGACAGAAACACCAGCTGGACAAGCCTGAACAACCTGCTGGACATGACTGAACCCCTGTCAGACACACCGTAAGCACCTTCGGGACACAGTGGAACCCTCTGCTGGACATGCCAGAATAACCTACCAAACACGCTAGAGCCAGGTGTCAGACACGCTGGAACTGACTGCTGGACATGCCGGAACCACAGGCCACACATACTGGCAGGACACGCCAGACACGCCAGAACCTATTGCCGGATACACCCGGACCACCTGCCCGACACCACCAAAGCACCTTCTGGAGAGACCTGAATCAGGTGCTGGGCATGCTGAAACCACATTTCGGACACGTCAGAACCACACTTCAGAAATGCCTGGACCATGGGACGGCCATGCCTGGACTATGTACAAGATCCACGTGGACCAGCTGACATACATGCCTGAACAACCTGCTGGACATGCCGGGACTACCCACCAGACATACCGGAACCATCCACTGGAAACGCCTGAACCACCTGCCTGAAATGCAGGACCAACTCCTGGACACTCTAGAACCACCTTCGGGACAGGCCTGGAAAACCTGCTGGACATGCCTGAACCCCTGCTTGACACGCTGGAAGCACCTGCTTGACTCACCAGAACCCCCTGCCAGATATGCCAGAACCAGGCTCCTTGTACACCGGAACCACCCACCAGTCATGCCGGAACCACCTACAGGACACACTGGAACCACCACACAGACACACTGGAACCACGCTCCACACATGCCAGAATCAGGTCCGGGACACAGCACAATTACCTGGCAGATGCTCCAGGACCACCTGACGGACATGTTGAAATCACCCACAAGACATGCCCAAACCAACCGTCTGACACCCCAGAAGCACCCACCACTCACACTGTATCCACCTTCTGAAGGTACATGAACTACATGCTAGACACACAGGAATGACTTGCCAGACATGCCAGAACCACATGTTGGTTACACCGGAACCGGGTGCTGGATACACTGAAACCACCTTCTGAAAACGCCAGAACCAGGTGCCAGACAAGCCAGAAACACCTGCTGGACATGTCCAAATCACCTGTCAGATACACCAAAGCCATGTGCCGGACACGCCAAAACCACCTCCCAGACAAGCCAGAACCATCTCCCAGATAAACCAGAAACAGGTCCAGCACAGGCCGGAACCAGGTGCCGGATATGCCTGAAGCAGCTGCCGGACAAGCCTGAAACACCTGCTGGAGATGCCTGAACCACTTTATGGACATTCTGGAACCACATGCCGGGCATGCCAGAACCTGGTGCCAGAAACGCCAGAACCACCCACTGGACACGCCTGAACTACCTGCCAAACTTGCATGAACCACCTGCTGGACATGCAGTAACCATATGCTGAAGATGACGGAACCACCTTCTGGAAATGCCAGAACCACCTCCTGGACATGCCAGAACCACCTCTGGACACTCTGCAACCAACCGGCGGGCTCGACTGATCCCCTGCTGGACAACACTAATCCACTCTCCAAACATGGCTGAACCACTGGACGGACATGCTGGAACAACCTGCCTGACTCCCAGAACCACCAGCCAGACACGCCGGAAGCACCTGTCGGATATGGTGGAAGAAGGTGCCAGACACCGTGAAACCACCTGCCAGATATGCCACAGTGAGGTACCGGACATGCCAGAATGACCTGCTGGACAAGCCAGAACCACCTGCCTGCCATGCCGGAACAACCTGCCGGACAGCCGAAATCACGTGCATATGTGCCAGAACCGGGTCCCAGATATGCCTGAACCAACTTCAGGACAGGCCAGAAAAACATGCCGGACAAGGCAGAACCACCACTTGGAGACGCTGAAACCACCAACGGGACACAGCAAAATCAGGTCCAAGACATGCCGTAGCCACCTGTCAGACAGGCTGGAATCACCCACTGGACATGCGAGAACCAACTGCTGGACACCCCGGAAGCACCCAATGGACACATGGGAACCACCTTCCAGACATACCAGTAACTCATGCCAGACACACAGGAACCTCCTGCCTTGCATGCCGGAACCACCTTAATGACAAGCCGGTAACACCCGCTGGATATGCCAGAACAACCTGCCAGACAAAACTGAACCACCTGCTTGACAAGACTGAACCACCTGCTGGATACGCCTGAATCATTTGACGGACACTCTGGAACCACATGCCGGGCACACCGGAACCACCTGACAGATATGCCAAAACCAGGTGCCAGACACTCCAGAACCACCTTCCAGACAGGCCTGAGCCATCTTCTGGACATGCCTAAAACACCTGCTGGACACACCAGAACCAACTGTCTGACTCACCAGAACCACTTGCTTGACTCCCCAGAGCCACCTGCCAGACAAGCTGAAGTCACCTGCTGGAACCAAGCTTATCTGCCAGAACCACCCACCACACATACCGGAACCACACGCCAGACACACTGGAACCACCACTAAGACACACTGGAATCACATCCCGGAATCAGGGAGGGGACATGGCACAGCCTCCTGCCAGATGGTCCAGAACCACCTGCTGGACATGCCAAAACCAGGTGCCTGATACGCCAGAACCACCTGCTGGACATGCCTGAACTACCTGCCAGACTTGTGAGAAGCACCTGCCACACACGCCGGAACCACCTGACGGATACTCCAGAAACAGGTGTTGCATGTGCCAAAACCAGGTGCTGGACATGACTGAACCACCTGCAAGAGACACCAGAACCAGGTGCCCAGCATGCTGGAACCACCTGCCAGACACGCCAGAAACACATGCCGGACACTCCAGAGCCAATTGTCAGATACCCCAGAACCAGGTGCTGGACACGCTGAAACCACCTGCTGGACACGTCAAAATCATCTCCCAGATATGCCAGAACCATGTGCCAGAAACGCCAGAACCACCTAGCAGACATGCCAGAAGCACCTGTTGGATACGCCGGAACCAGGTTCCTGATTTGCAGAAACTACCTGCCGAACACGCCAGAACCATGTGCCTGACACACTGGAACAACCCTCTGGACACATCGAAATCACCTGCATGATACTCTGGAACCATGTGCCAGACATGACAAACACCTGCTGGACACACCAGAACCACCTGCTGGATACGTCAGAAGCAGGTGCAGCACACACCGAAACCAGGTGCCCCACACGACTGAATCACCTGAGGGACAAGACTGAACCATCTGCCAGAGAGGCCTGAACCACCTGCCGGACATGCCGAAACCACTTTCTGGACCATCTGTTGCAGATGCCAGAACCGCCCACTGGACATGGGTGAACCAGCTGCCTGCCACAATGTAACGAACTGCCGGAATGTTGGAACCACCATCCGGACACTCTGGAACCACCCACCAGAGACTCGAGAATCAGGGCCAGGACACGCCAGAAGTACCCACAGGACACACCAGAAGCACCTGACTGACATGAAGGAACCACCTTCTGGACACGATGGAACCATGACTATGGCACTCCAGAACCAACTCCCGGACATGCTGGAAGCACCCAATGGACACGCCAGAATCATCTTCCAAACGTAGAAGAACCACATGCCAGACACACAGGAACCACCTGCCAGACACTTCAGAACCACCTGTTGGATATGCCGGAATCAGGTGCCAGATACACTGAACCCACCTGCTGAATACACCAGAACCAGGTGCCAGACACGCCACAAACACCTGTCAGACAAGCCAGAACCATCAGCCTAACGTGCCAGAACAACCTGCTGGACACGCCAAAATCACCTGTAGTTCCAGAGTGTCCAGCACGTGGTTCTGGCATATCTGAGAGGTGGTTCCGGCATGCCGGGCATGTGATTTCAGAGTGTCCGTGAAGTGGTTCTGGCGTATCTGGCAGGTGATTTCACTGTTCCGTCATGTCCGGGACCTGGTTTTGGCATGTGCGACACCTGTTTCTGGTGTATCCAGGAGGTGGTTCTCACAAGATTGGCAGGTGGTTCAGGCTGGTCCAGCAGGTGGTTCTGGCGTGTCGGGCACCTGGTTCCGGTGTGCCTGGCATGTGGTTCCGGATTGTCCATCAAGTGGTTCAGGCTGGTCTAGCAGGTGATTCAGGTGTGTGTGGCAGCTGTTTCAGGCACGTCCGGCACCTGGTTCTGGCCTGTGCCAGACCTGTTTCTGGTGTATCCATCACATGGTTTAGGAGTATCCAGCACATGGTTCTGGCATATTCGGCAGTTGGCTTCAGTATCCTGGGCGCCTGGTTCTGGCGTATCTGACAGTTGGTTCCGTGGTGTCTGGCAGTTGGTTCCCGTGTGTCTTGTGTGTGTTTCCAGTACATTCTTAAGGTGGTTCCTGCGTGTCCGGCGGGTGGCTACTGTGTATCCGGGACCTGATTCTGGCGTGTCCAGTTGGTGCTTTCAGAGTGTCCAGGTGTTGGTTCCGGTGTGTCTGGCAGTTGATTCCCACATGTCCGGTGGATGATTCTGGCATGTCTGGCAGGTTGTTCTGGCCTTTGACAGAAATTGGTTCTGGCATATCCAGGACCTGGTTCCGGTGTATCCGGCAGGTGATTTTGGCGTGTCCGGCAGATTGTTCCTGTGTGTTAGGCTGGTGGTTCCAGCATGTGTGGCAGGTGTTTGTGGCATGTCCGGCAACTGGTTCTGGTGTATTCGGCAGATGGTTTCAGTGTATTTGGCACCTGGTTCCGGCATATCCAACAGGTGGTTCCGAAGTGTCTGGCACGTGGTTCCTGTGTGTCTGGCCTGTGGTTCTGGTACATTTGGAAGGTGGTTCCGACGTGTCCGTTGGGTGCTTCTGGCATGTGCGGGAGTTGGTTCTGGCGTTTCAGTGTCATGGTTCCAGTGCATCCGGCGGGTGGTTCCAGGTGGTCTGGCTTGTCAGGAGGGTGCTTACTGTGTGTCTGGCAGGTCATTCAGGCATGTCTGTGTGGTGGTTCCAGCGTGTCTGGTGGGTGGTTCCAGCATTTCTTTCAGAGTATTACAGTGTCTAAGGGGCCTGGTTCCAGTGTATCCAGCAGGTGATTTTGTCGTGTCTGGCAGGTGGTTCTGGCGAGTCAAGCAGGTGGTTATGGCGTGTTCGGCAGGTGGTTCTGGCTTATTTGGCACGTGGCTTCAGTGTACCACGTGCCTGGTTCCGTCATATCTGACAGCTGGTTCCATCGTGTCTGGCATGTGTTTCTGGTACATTTTTAAGGTGGTTCCTGCATGTTCGGCAGATGCTTCAGTCTTGTCTGGCAGTTGGATCAGTCATATGGGGCACCTGGTTCCGGTGTGTGCTGCGCCTGTTTCTGGCATATCCAGCAGGTGGCACTGGCATGTCCGGCAGGTGGTTCCATTATGTCTGGCACACGGTTCCTGGGTATCATGCAGGTGATTTTGACGTGTCCTGTGGGTTGTCCCAGCGTGTCCGACACCTGGTTCTGGCATGTCCAGGAGGTAGTTTCAGTGAATCGGGCACCTGGTTCCAGCGTATCCAACAGGTGGTCCTGGTATGTCTGGTAGGTGATTCTGGTGTGTGCGGCACATGGTTGCGGTGTATCTGGCAGGTGATTTCGACGTGTCCAGCAGGTGTTTCCAGCATATCTGGCACCTGGTTCTGTCATGTCTTGCAGGTTTTTCATTCATTTCCTGCACCTGGTTTTGGCATGTGCAATACCTGTTTCTGGATTATACTTCAGGTAGTCCCAGTGTGCCCAGCAGGTGGTTCTTGCAAGTCTGGCATGTGGCTCAGGCATGTCCAGCAGGTGGTTCTGGCGTGTTGGACGCCTGGTTCCAGCATTTCTGGCAGGTGGTTCCAGACCATTCAGCAGGAGGTTGCACCATGTCCCCTACCTGATTGTGACGTGTGTTTTGGGTGGTTCTGGTGTGTCTCTGTAGTGCCCCCAGTGTGTCCTGCAGGTGGTTCCGGCACGTGTGGTCGGTTTTCCCAGCATATAAGGAGCTTGGTTCCAGCCATGAGTCGAGTCTGGCTGTTGGTTGCAGCTTATCCAGGGGTGGTTCTGGCATCTCCACAAGGTGGTTCCAGTGTGTCCAGCAGGTGATTCTGACATGTCTTGTGGGTGGTTATGGCACATAACCCTATGCCAGATATAATCAAATGATATGCTGGATATGCCAAACCACTTGCCGGAAACACCCAGACCACCTGCTGGACACCCCCAAAGCACTTCCCGGAGAGGAGCAAATCAGATGTCTGGCATGCCCAAACCATCTTTTGGGCACATCAGAACCACATTTCAGAAATGCCTGGAGAGGTCGGCCATGCCATGTGCCATGCCATGTGCCAGGTGCACCTGGACCAGCTGACTAACAGGCCTGAACATCTTGTCAGACTTGCCGAACTAGCCTCTGGCCATACCGCAACCATCCACCAGAAACGCCTGAACCACCTGCCTGACACGCTGGAACCAACTGCTGCAAACATGGGAGCCACCACCTGCAAACTCTGGAACGAACCCCAGAGATGCAAGAATTGGGTCCTGAACATGCCGGAAGCACCTGCCGGACATGGTGGGACAACCTGCACGAACTGCCAGAATCACCCACCGAACACAATGGAACCACCTTCCTGACACGCCAGAAGAACCTGTCTGACACGCTGGAACCACCTGCCAGGCACGATGGAATCACATTTTGGACATGCTGGAACCACCCTAGGACATGCTGCAACAAACCGCCAGAGACGACTGATCTACCTGCTGGGCAGAACTGATCCACCTGTCAACCATGGCTGAACCAGCAGCTGGACACAGCAGAAACACCTGCCTGACACCCCAGAACCACCTTCCTGACAAGCTGGAACCACAGGTCGGATACAGCAGAAGTAGGTGCCGGACGATGCGAATGCACCTGCCAGATATGCCAGAACCAGGTGCCAGACATACCAGAACCACCCTCCAGACATGCCAGAGCTAACTGCCAGACACGCCGGAAGCACCCACCGGACATGCCAGAACCCCCTTTTGAACATAACAGAACCACATGCCAGATACACCTGCCCCACTTGCCAGACATGCCTGAACCACCTGTTGGGTATGCCAGAACCAGGTGCCGGACACACCAGAACCACATGCCGAACAATCTGGAACCGCCTGCCAGACATGCCAAAACAACCTGCCGGACATGCTGAATTCACCTGCCACACATGCTGGAATCATCACCCAAACATGCCAAAACCACCATCTGACATGATGGAATCAGGTCCTGGACATGACATAGCCAGATTCAGGGCACGCCAGAATCACATGCCAGACATGTGGGCACCAACTGCTGGACACCCCGGAAGCACCCACCTGACACGTTGGAACCACCTTCCGGACATACCGGAAACTCATGCCAGACACTCAGGAACCCCCTGCCTGACATGCTGGCACCACCTGAATGACACGCCAGTACTACTGGCAGGGCACGCCAGAACCACCTGCCGGACAAAGATGAACAACCTGCCAGACAAGACTGAACCACCTGCCAGATATCCCTGAATCACTTGACAGATAATCTGGAACCACATGCTGGGCATGCAAGAACCACATGTCAGATATGCCAGTACCAGGTGCCGGACGCCCAAAAACCACCTTCACGACAGGCCTGAACCACCTTCTGGACAGGCCTGAACCACCTGCTGGACATGCGCAACCATCTGTTGACTTGCCAGAACAACCTGCCGGACATGCTAAAATCCCTTCCTGGATACACCAGAACCACGCCATTATATGCCAGAACAACCCAACAGACATCCCGGAATCAACTGCCGGACACTCCAGAAGCACCCACTGGACATGCCGGAGCCACCTTCTGAACATACCGGAATCACATGCCAGATATTCCTGAATCACTTGACAGATAATCTGGAACCACATGCTGGGCATGCGAGAACCACATGTCAGATATGCCAGTACCAGGTGCCGGACGCCCAAAAACCACCTTCACGACAAGCCTGAACCACCTTCTGGACAGGCCTGAACCCACCTGCTGGACACGCATGAACGTCCTGCCGGGCACACCGCAACCACCTGCTTGACTCGCTGGAACCATCAGCCAGATAGGCCAAAATTATCTGCCAGATATGCTGGAACCAGGCCCCTAGATGCCAGAATAACCCAACAGACATGCCAGAACCACCCGCCGGACACACTGGTACCACCACTCAGACAAGCCAGAACCACCCACCAGACACGCTGGAGCTAACTGCCAGACACGCCGAAGCACCCACCGGACACGCCAGAACCACCTTCCGAACATAACAGAACCATATGCCAGATACCCCTGCCCCACCTGCCAGACATGCCAGAACCACCTGTTGGATATGCCTGAACCAGGTGCCAGGTACACTGAAACCACCTGTCGAATATGCCAGAAACAGGCACTGGACAAGGTGGAACCTGGTGTCCTAAGTGCAGAGCCACCTGCTGGACACAACTGAACCACCTGCCAGACTTGAGTGAACCACCTGATGGACATGCTGGAATCACCTGCTAGATACACTAGAAAAAGGTGTCGCACACGCCGAAACCAGGTTCCGGACATGACTGAACAACCTGCCGGACACGCTGGAGCCATCTGACAGATACGCCAGAAACAGGTGTCACACACGCTGGAAGCAGGTGCTGCACACGACTGAACCAAGTGACGGAACAGCCTGAACTACCCGCTCAACACACTGTAACCAACTTCAGGATGCACTGGAACCATCTGCTAGACATGCCAGAAGCACCTGCTGAGCATGCTGGAACCAGGTGCCAGACACACTGGAACTGCCTACTGGACATGCCAGAAACACAGGCAAGACACAATTGAAGGACACACCAGACGTGCCAAACCACTTGCCAGAAACACCCGGACCACCTGCCGGACACCCCCAAAGCACCTCCTGAATAGGACCGAATCAGATGCCGGACATGCCCAAACAACATTTCGGACACATAAGAACCACGTTTCAGAAATGTGTGGAACATGGGATGGCCATGCCAGGACCAAGTGCCGGATGCAACTGGACCACCTAACAGACATGCTTGAACAACCTGCCAGACACACTGGAACTACCCACCAGACATACTGGTACCATCCACCAGAAAAACCTGAACTACCTGCCTGACATGCTGGAACCAACTGCTGGGCACGTCGGAACCACCACCCAGACACTCTGGAACCATGCACTGGAGATGCCAGAATCAGGTCCTGGACATGCTGGTACCACCTGCAGGTACTGGCAGAATCAGCTGCCAGACATGGTGGACCACCTTCTGGAAACGCCAGAACCATCTGCTGGACACAACAGAACCACCTTCTTGACGCACTGGAACCACCCCTGGATATGCTGCAACCAACCACTGGACATGACTGATCCACTTGCCGGACAGCACTGATCCACCTGGCAAACACGGCTGAACCACCAACCGGACACACCAGAACCACCTGCCTGACACCCTAGAAACACCTGCCTGACATGCCGGAACCACATGTAGGATATGGCAGAACCAGGTGCCGGACACTGTAAAACCACCTGCGGGATATGCCAGAAGCAGATGCCGAACACACCACAACAACCTGCTTGACATGCCAGAACCACCTGCCAGACACGCCGAAACAAGCTGCTGGACACACTGAAATCACCTGCTGGATACGCCAGAACCAGGTCCTGAATACACCAGAACAAACTTCTGCACAGACTGGAAAAACCTGGCGTACATGTCGAAATCAACTGCCGGACATGCCAGAACCACCACACAGACATGCCTAAACCACCACCCGACATGATGGAATCAGGTCCCGGACATGCCGTAGCCGCCTGCCAGACACGCTGGAATCACCCACCGGACATGTGGGAAACAACTGCCGGAAACCCCGTAAGCACCCACCAGACACATTGGAACCACCACACAGAAACGCCAGAACCACCAGCCACACACGCTGGAACCAACTGCTGGACACCCTGGCAGCACCCACTGGAAACGCCAGAACCACTTTCCTAATGTAAAAGAACCACTTGCCAGACATACCACAAACACCTGCCAGACACACCGGAACCACCTATTGGATATACCAGAAGCATTTGCCGGACATGGTGGAATCTGGTGCCCTAAGGCCAGAACCACCTGCTGGACACGCCCGAAACACTTGCCAGACTTGCGTGTACCACCAGCCAGACATACCGGAATCACCTGCCAGATACACTAGAAAAAGGTGTCGCACATGACGAAACCAGGTGCTGGACACGACTGAACCACCTGCTGGACACCCTGGAGCCACCTACTGGATATGCCAGAAACAGGTGTCACACATGCTCGAACCAGGTCTTGGACACGACTGAACCAAGTGACGGACAAGCCTGAACCACCTGACGAATTCATCGTAACCACTTTTAGGATGCACCAGAACCATCTGGTGGACATGCTGGAAGCATCTGCCAAACACACTGGAGCCAGGTGCTAGACACACTGGAACCGCCTGCTGGACATGCCGGAACCCCAGGCCAGACATACTCAAAGGACACGCCGGCCATGCTGAAACACTTCCTGGATACACCCGGACCACCTGCCGGACAACCCCAAAGCACCTCCCGGAGAGGACTGAATCACATGCCAGACACTCCCAAACCATCATTCAGACATGTCAAAACCACATTTCAGAAATGCCTGGACCATGGGACGGCCATGCCTGGACCATCTGCTGGACGCACCTTGACCAGCTGACAGACACACCTGACCCACCGGCCGTACACGCCAGAACCACCTGCTTGACTCGCCAGAACCACCTGCCCGACACGACAGAACCACCTTCTGGACACACTGCAACCACCCCGGGATATGCTGCAACCCACCACCCGACATGACTGATCCACCTGCTGGACAGCACTGATCCACCTGCGAAACACGGCGGAATCACCAGCCTGACACCCCAGAACCAACTGCCAGACATGCCGGAATCACCTCTCACATATGGCAGAATCAGGTACCGGATACCCTGAAACCACCTGCCGAATATGCCAGAACCAGTTGCCAGACATGGTGGAAACACCTGGTGGCCACGTCCAAATCACCTGCTGAATACACCGAAACCATCTGCCGGACACAGCAGAGCCACCTCTTGGACTCGCCGGAACCATCTGCTGGTTATGCCAGAAACAGGTCCAGGGCAGGCCAGAACCAGGTGCTGGACAAGCCTGAAGCAGCTGCCATACATACCAGCCTGGACAACCTGCTGGACCAGCGAGGACCACTTTATGGACATTCCAGAACCACATGCCAGACGTGCTGGAACCAGGTGCCCGACACACCAGAACCACCTGATGGACACGTCTGAACCACCAGCCAGGCTTGAGGGAAACACCTGCCAGACACGCCGGAACCACCTGCCAGATATGCCAGAAACAGGTGTTGCACACACAGAAACAAGGTGCCAGACACGACTGAACCACCTGCTGGATATGCCAGAAACAGGTGTTGCACATACCAGAAGCAAGTGCTGGACATGACTGAAGCACCTCCTGAACAAGACTGAACCAGCTGCTGGACATGATTGAACCACCTGCCTGATGTTCCGTAACCACCTTCAGAATGCACTAGAACCATCTGGTGGACATGCCGGAACCATCTGCCAAACATGCCGGAGCCAGGTGCCAGACACACCCGGACCACCTGCCGGGACCTGATTTTGGTGTCTCCGGCAGGTGTTTGCAGATTGTCCAGGTAGTGGTTCCGATTTTTACAGCGGTTGGTTCCAGAGTGTCTGGGAGGTGGTTCAGGCGTTTCTGGTGGACGCTGGGCGTATGTCTGGCGGGTAGTTCCAGAGTGTCCAGCAGGTTGTTCAGGCGTGTTGGGCAACTGGTTCTGGATTGTCCGTAAAGTGGTTCAGGCTGGTTTAGCAGGTGGTTCATGTGTGTCCGCCAGCTGTTTCAGGCATGTCCAGCACTTGGTTCTGGGCTGTGCTGGACCTGTTACTGGTGTATCCCTCACATGGTTCCGTCATGTCTGGCACATGGTTCTGGCACATTCGGCAGGTGGCTTCAGCGTACCGGGCGCCTGGTTCTGGTGTATCTGACAGTTGGTTCCATGGTGTCTGGCAGGTGGTTCCTGTGTGTCTGGCAGGTGGTTCTGGTACATTCTTAAGGTGGTACCGGCGTGTCCGGCAGGTCGCTGCTGTGTGTACGGGACCTGATGCCATTGTGTCGGGTTGGTGCTTTCAGAGTGTCCGGGTGTTGGTCCCAGTGTGTCTGGCAGTTGCTTCCCACATGTCAGGTGGGTGATTCCGGCGTGTCCGGCAAGTGTTTCCCGCGTTTTATGGAAATTGGTTCTGGCGTATCCAGGACGTGGTTCCAGTGTATCTGGCAGGTGATTTTGGCGTGTCCGGCAGGTTGTTCTGACATGTTAGGCTGGTGGTTCCGGCTTGTGTGGCAGGTGTTTGTGGGGTGTCCAGCACCTGGTTCTGGCATCTTCGGCAGGAGGTTTCAGTGTATCTGGCACCTGGTTGTGTCATATCCAACAGGTGGTTCCATGTGTTTGGCAGGTGGTTCCTTGTGTCTGGCATGTGGTTCTGGTACGTTAGGAAGATGGTCCCAGCATGTCCGTTGGGTGTTTCTGGCATGTGCAGGAGTTGGTTCTGGAGTGTCAGAGTCATGGTTCCAGTGTGTCCGGCGGGTGGTTCCAGGTGGATCTGGCGTGTCCAGTGGGTGCTTCAGGTGTGTCTGGAGTGTCATTCAGGCATGTCTGTGTGGTGGTTCCAGAGTGTCCAGCGGGTGGTTCCCACGTGTCTGTCGGGTTTTTCCAGCGTCTAAGGGGCCTGGTTCCAGCGTATCCGGCAGGTGATTTTGTCGTGTCCGGCAGGTGGTTCCAGCGAGTCAAGCATGTGGATTTGGCATTTTCGACAGGTGGTTCAGGTCTGTCTGGGAGGTGGTTCCGGCGTGTCCAGCACATGGTTCTGGCATATGTGAGAGGTGGTTCTGGCATGCCCTGCGTGTGATTCCAGAGTGTCCATCAAGTGGTTCTGGCATGTCCGGCAGGTGGTTCAGGTCTGTCCGGGAGGTGGTTCTGGCATGTCCGGCACATGTGAGAGGTGGTTCCGTCATGCCCTGCATGTGATTCCAGAGTGTCCATCAAGTGGTTCTGGCATGTCCGGCAGGTGATTTCGGCGTGTGAGTCAGGTGGTTCTGGCATGTCCTACTGGTGCTTCTGGCACGTTCTGGACCTGATTCTTGCATCTGTGGTGGGTGGCTCCATAGTGTCCAGATGATGGTTCCGATGTATCCAAAAGTTGGTTCCGGCCTGTCAGTCAGGTGGTTCTGCTGTGTCTGGAATGTCATTCCCTGTTGTCCTGCATTTCGTTCTGGTATGTATGATGATTTGTTCCGGAGTGTCCAGAATTTGGTTACGTCGTGTCCGGCTTGTGGTTCCGGCATTTTAGTCACATGGTTCCGTCATGTCTGGAACATGATTCTGTCTTGTCTGACCTGTGGTTCCAGCGTGTCCGTTGACTGGATCAGGGTTGTCTGTCGGCTTCTTACTTCCTGTTCAACAGGTGTTTCTGGCATGCCCATGAACTGGTTCCTGTGTGTCTGGCAGGTGGTTCTAGTTTGTCCACCACATTGTTCCAGCACGTTTGGATGGTGGTTGCAGGGGGTCCGGCAGATGGCTCAGGTCTCTCCAGCAGGTGGTTCAGGTTGCCCGGCAGGTGGTTGAGTCGTGTCCAGCAGCTGGTTCTGGCTTATCTGGCAGATAGTGCTGGCGTGCCTGGCAGGTGGTTCTGGACTGTCCACCAAGTGATTCAGGCGTATCAGGCAAGTGCTTCATTCTTCTCTGACAGGTGGTTCAGGCCTGTCCAGAAGGTGGTTCCGGCGTGTCCAGCACCCAGTTCTGGCAATCTGACTGGTGGTTCCAGCGTGCCCAGCATGTAGTTCCAGAGTGTCTGTCAAATGTTTCAGGCGTATCTGGCAGGTGGTTCAGTTTTGTCTGGCAGGTGGCTCCGGCATGTCTGGCCAATGGTACTGACGTGTCATTCATGTGGTTCCAGTGTGTCCAGCAGGGGGTTCCTGTGTGTCTGGCATGAGTTGCCGGTATGTCTGTAAGGTGGTTCTGACGTGTGCAGTGGGTGCTTCTGGGGTGTCTGGCAGTTAGTTCCCGCATGTCTGGTGGGTGATTTGGCATGTCCAGGAGCTGATTCTGTCATGTCTGGTTGGTGGTATCAATGTTTCCGGGTGGTTGTTCCGGCATGTCCGGCAGGTTTTTCTGGCCTGTCTGGAAGATGATTCTGGAGCATTCTAGACTTGATACCAGCATGACCAGCAGGTGATTCACACAAGTCTGGCAGGTTGTTCAGGCTTGTCCAGCAGGTGGTTCTGGTGTTTCCGGCACCTGGGCCCGGCGTATCCAACATGTGGTTCCAACGTGTCCGGTGTTTGCTTCTGGGGTGTCTGGCAGTGGATTCCTACATTTCCGGTGGGTGACTCCGGCATGTCCGGCAAGTGGCTACAGCGTGTCCGAGACCTGATTGCATCGGGACGGGTTGGTGGTTTCGGCATGTCCAGGTGGTGGTTCCAGCATTTCTGGCAGGTATTTCCAGTCTGTCCGGAATTTGGTTATGGCATATCTGGGACCTGGTCCTGGCACATCTGGCCGGTGATTTCAGTGTGTCCAGCAGGCTGCTGCGGCATGTCTGGCAGGTGATTCTCGCTTTTCTGGCAGGTGGATCTACTGTGTCCGGCACCTGGTTCTGGCATATCCAACATGTGGTTCCAGAGATTCCAGCAGGTGGATCCAGGTGTCAGGCAGGTGATTCCGGCGTGTCCGGCCGCTGGTTCAGCCGTGTTTGGTGGGTGGATCAGTGCTATCCAGCAGGTGGATCAGTCATGTTCGGCGGTTGGTTTCTGCATATCTGGGGGTTGTTCCAGCCTGTCAGTCAGTTGGTTCCGGTGTGTCCAGAAGATGGTTCCGTTGTGTCTGGTGAGTGATTTTCCACTTCCTGTATGTGATTCCAGCGTGTCCAGAAGGTGCTTCCGGCCTGTCCGAGACCTGATTCTGGAGTCTCCAATGTCTGGTTCCAGAGTGTCTGGGTGGTGGTTCCGACATGTGTGGCATTTGGTTCTAGCATGTCAGGCAGGTGATTCACTGCCGGGAGCCATCAGCCTATAAGTTAAGCCTCTGCCTTGTGACATGGTCCGGGAGAGAGATGAGGGGATGCACAGTGACACTCAAGGGAATCTACCTGGCTGCCCCTGCAACGTCTCCCTGGTACTTTTGACTTTCCTGCTTCTGCTTACTCTGTTCTACACCTGGCGTTATTTCAGGGGAATTCAGCCCGGCCCTGGGAATGAGAATGATACAATACGATATTCTAGGGAAAGTTCTGGGGAAAAACATCTTCTAGGGAAAGAACATTCTGACCCGTCCTTCGGTCAGGTGAAGCGATGGGAGTGGAGACGGAACAAAGAAATCTGTGGCCCCCACAGATCTCTCTGGGAGGACGGTGGTTGCCACGGCCCTTTGAGTCAGGAGGCCGCTGGGGGTAGCCTTCTTGAAGTACAGAATTACAGAAGCTTGACTCCCCCCGGGCCTGCACACAATCAATTGCTCTTAGGACTATTGTCTACCTTACAATCAATTACTCTTAGGACTATTGTCTACCTTGCAAAAACCCGCTTACGCGAGCCAAAGATATGTCCTGGGACTGTTTCATGAAATCATCCTTGCATACCCTGAGCCCTATATAAATCATACATACACAAAATAAAGTTAGACTTGGAGACTAAACTCCTTGTCTCACTGCCTGCTCCCTCGCCGACGCCGTCCATCCCTCAGGAGACCCTGTTCGGCTGGGGCTGGACCCCGGCAGTTCACGTGTTTCTGTTGGATGGTTCCGGTGTGTCCAGTGGGTAGTCCTGGCATGTCCGGCAGGTTGTTCAGGCATGTCTGTCAGCTGGTCCAGGTGCATCAAGCACATGGTCAAGGAATGGCCCTTCTGAGCACCACATATTTCTGAAACGTGGTTCTCATGTGTCCGAAAGGTACGTTGGGCATGTCTGGCAGGTGATTCAGGCCTCTCTGGGCAGGGCATTCGGGTGTCAGGCAGGTGGTCCAGGTTGGTCTGGCATGTGGTTTCTGCATGTCTGGCATGTCGTTCCAGTATGTCTGGCCAATGGTTCCGGCGTGTCCAACAGGTGGTTCTGGAGTGTCCAGTACCTGGCTCTGGCGTGCTGTGCAGGTGATTCCAGCATGTCCAACTGATGGTTCCAGTGCATGCTGAATGAGATTATGGCACGTCAGGCAGTTGGTCCTGTCGTGCCCACCAGGTGGATCAGGCTGGTCAGTCAGGTGGTTCAGTCGTGTTCAGCGCCTGGTTCTAGCATGTCTGACACCTGTATTTGGCATATCAGGCAGGTGGCCGCAGCGTGTCTGGCAGGTGGTTCATGCAAGGCTGTCAGGGGGTTCAGGCTTTTCCATCATGTGTTTCAGTCATGTCCAGCACCTGGTTCTGGCAGGCACGACAAATGTTTCTGGTGTATAAGGCAGGTGGATCCATCGTGTCTGGAAGGTCTTCAGTCGTGTCTGGCACCTGGGTTCAGCATGTGCAAAAACTGTTTCAGGCATATCCAGCATGTGGCTCCAGCAAGTCCAGCAGGTGGTTCACACTAGGATGTGAGGTGGTTCAGGAGTGTCCAGCAGGTGGTACTTGTGTGTCATGCATCTGGTTCCAGCATGCCCGCAATGTGCATCTGGAATGTCGGAATCACCACACACACACGCCACAACCACCCATCACACTTGCCAGAAACTACTGCTGGGCACGCAAGAAGCACCCACTGGAAATGACGGAACCACCTTCCGAACGTACCAGAATCACATGCCGGACACACATTAGCCAACTGCCAGGCACGCCAGAACCACCTGTTGGATCAGCTTGAACCAGGTGCCGGATACACTGAGACCACCTGACGAATACGCCAGAACCAGGTGCTGGATACAGTGGAACCTGGTGCCCTAAGGCCAGAACCACCTGCTGGACAGGCCGGAACCACCTGCCGGACTTGTGTGAACCACCTGCCGGACACGCCGGGATCACCTGCCAGATAGGCTAGGAAATGTGTCTCCCATGCAGAAACCAGGTGCCGGACATGAGTGAACCACCTGCCGGACATGCGGGAGCCATCTAACCGATATGCCAGAAACAGTTGTCGCACACACCGGAACCCTGTGCTGCACACGACCGAACAAAGTGACGGACGAGCCCGAACCACCTGCTGGACGTGACTGAACTACCTACCGGACATGCCAGAACCAGCTGCCGGATATGCCAGAAGCAGGTGTTGAACGTGCCAGGAGCAGGTGCTGGACGCGACTGAACCACCTGCTGAGCCAGACTGAACCAGCTGCTGGACATGATTGAACCACCTGCCGCATATTCCATAACCACCTTCAGGATGCACCAGAAACATCTGGTGAACATGACCCAACCACCTGCCGAACACGCCGGAGCCAGGTGCCACACACACCCAGACCACCTGCCAGACCCCCCAAAGCACCTCCTGGAAACGCCTGAACCACCTGCCTGACATGCTGGAACCAACTGCCGGACACATCAGAACCACCACAAGGACACTCTGGAACCACCCACTGGAGACAGTAGAATAAGGTCCTGGCACGCCGCAAGCACCTGCCGCACATGCTGGAACCAGATGCGGGACCGCCAATACTGGGTTGGTGGTTTCAGCGTGTCCGTCTGGTGGTTCCAGCGTGTCCGGCAGGTTTTTACAGGACCTGGTTCTGGCATATGCGGCCGGTCATTGGGGCACGTCCCGCAGATTGCTCCAGCGTGTCAGGCAGGTGGTTCTGGCTTGTCCGGCAGGTGGTTCTGGCATATCTGAGAGGCGGTTCTGGCGTGTCCGGCATGTGATTCCAAAGTGTCCGTCAATTGGCTCTGGCCTATCCAGCAGGTGATTTTGGCATGTGAGTCCGGTGGTTCTGGCGTGTCCTGCAGGTGCTTCTGGCGCTTTCTAGACCTGATTCTCGCATCTGCATTGGGTGGTCCAGAGTGTCCCGATGATGGTTCCAACGTGTCCGCCAGTTGGTTCCAGCGTGTCAGGCAGCTGGTTCCGTTAGGTCTGGCAGATGGTTCCGGGGTATCATCCAGGTGATTTGGACATTTCCTGTGGGTTGTCCAGACGTGTCAGTCAGGTAGTTTCAGGGAATCAGGCACCTGGTTCTGGCGTATCCATTAGGTGGTCCCGGTATGTCTGGTAGTTGATTCCGACGTGTGCAGCACATGGTTCTGGCGTATCCAGCAGGGGATTTCCAAGTGTCCAGCAGGTGGTTCCAGCATGTCCAGCACCTGGTTCTGGCATGTCTTGCAGGTGATTCAGTCGGTCCGGCACCTGGTTTTGGTGTGTGCGATACTGTTTCTGGTGTATCCATCAGGTGCTTCTCACTAGAATGGCAGAGGGTTCAGGCATGTCCAGCAGTTGGTTGTGGCGTGTCGGACACATGGTTCCGGTGTGCAGGGCATGTGTTTCCGGATTGTCCGTCAAGTGTTTCAGGCTGTTCTAGCAGGTGGTTCAAGTGTGTCCGGCAGCTGTTTCAGGTGTGTCCGGCACCTGGTTCTGGCCTGTGCTGGACCTGTTTCTGGTGTATCCATCGCATGGTTCTGGTGTGTCCGGCACATGGATCTGGCATATTCAGCGTGTGGCTTCAGTGTACCGGGCACCTGGTTCTGGTGTTTCTGACAGTTGGTTCCTGTGTGTCTGGCATGTGGTTCCAGTACGTTCTGAAGGTGGTTCCCGCGTGTCCGGCAGCTGGCTACCGTGTGTCCGGGACCTGATTCCATCGTGTGCTGTTGGTACTTTCAGAGGGTCCAGGTGTTTGTTCCGGCATGTCTGGCAGTTGGTTCCCACATATGCAGTGGGTGATTCCGGCATGTCCGGCAGGTTATGCCAGCCTTTTCCGGAAATTGGTTGTGGCATATCCAGGACCTGGTTCCTCTGTATCCGGCAGGTGATTTTGGAGTGTCCGGCAGGTTGTTGTAGTGTGTTGGGCTAGTGGTTCTGGCTTGTGTGGCAGGTGTTTGTGGCTTGTCTGGCACCTGGTTCTGGTGTATTCGGCAGGTGGTTTCAGGGTATCTGTCACGTGGTTGCGGCATATCCAACAGGTGGTTCCGAAGTGTCTGGCATGTGGTTCTGGTATGTTCGGAAGATGGTTCTGGTGTGTGCTTTCGGTGCTTCTGGCATTTCCGGGAGTTGGTTCTGGTGTGTCAGAGTCATGGTTCCAGTGTCTCCGGCTGGTTGTTCCAGGTGGTTCTGGCGTGTCCAGTGGGTGTTTCCAGTGTGTCTGGCAGGTTGTTCTGGCGTGTCTGTGTGGTGGTTCCAGAGTGTCCAACGAGTGGTTCTGGTATGTCTCTCACTTTTTTCTGGCGTACAATGGGCCTGGTTCCAGGGTATCTGGCAGGTGATTTTGGTGTGTCTGGCAGGTGGTTCTAGCCAGTCAAGCAGGTGGTTCCAGTATGTTCGGCAGGTGGTTCAGGCGTGTCCAGCAGGTGGTTCATGTCTTTTGGGGAGGTGTTTCCAGCATGTGTCACACGTGATGCTGGCGTATCTGAGAGGTGGTTCTGTCATTCCCGGCATGTGATTCTGGAGTGTCCATCAAGTGGTTCTGGCATATCCAGCAGGTGATTTCAGCATGTGAAACAGGTGGTTCTGGTGTGTCCTGCAGGTGCTTCCTGTGAGTTTTGGACCTGATTCTCGAGTCTGAGGTGGGTGGTTCCAGAGTATTCAGATGATGGTTCCAACGTGTCCGACAGTTGGTTCCAGCATCTCAGGCAGGGCGGGTCACACAGGTTCAGCAGGTGGTTCCGGCGTGTGCCACAGGTTCCTGCACACCCAGAAGGTGGTTTCAGCGTGTCTGGCAGATGGTTCAGTCTCGTCCGGCAGGTGGATCAGTCGTGTGGGGCACCTGGTTCCGGCGTGTGCTGCGCCTGTTTCTGGCATATATGGCAGGTGGTTCCCTTATGTCTGGCACATGGTTACAGGGTATCATGCTGATGATTTACAAGCGTCCTGTGGTTTTTCCAGGCATATCGGACACCTGGTTCTGGTATGTCTGGCAGGTACTTTCAGCGAATCAGGCAGCTGGTTCCAATATAGCAAAAAGGTGATCCCGGTGTGTCTGGCAGGTGATTCCGGCGTGTCTGGTAGCTGATTCCGGCAAGTGTAGCACGTGGTTCCAGCATATCCAGCAGGTGATTTCAAATTGTCCAGCAGGTGGTTCCAGTGTGTGCGGCAGCTGGTTCTGGCGTGTCTTGCAGGTGGTTCAGTCATGTCCGGCACCTGGTTTTGGCGTGTGCGACACCTGTTTCTGGTGTATCTGGCAGGTGATTCTCACTAGACAGGCAGGTAGTTCAGGCATGTCACGCATGTGGTTCTGGCATGTTGGGCACCTGGTTCTGGTGTGCCTGGCATGTGGTTCTGGATTGTCCGTCAAGTGGTTCAGGCTGGTCTAGCAGGTGGCTCTTGTGTGTCCAGAAGCTGTTTCAGGCGTGTCTGGCACCTGGTTCTGACCTGTGCTGGACCTGTTTCTGGTGTATCCATGACATGGTTCCGGCGTGTCCGGCACATGGTTCTGGCATATTTGGCATGTGGCTCTAGGGTACCAGGCGCCTGGTTCCGCCATATCTGACAGTTGGTTCCCTGGTGTCTGGCAGGTGGTTCCTGTGTGTCTGGCATGTGGTTCTGGTAGGTTCGGAAGATGGTTATGGCATGTCTGTTGGGTGCTTCTGGCATGTCCGGGAGCTGGTTCTGGCATGTCAGAGTCATGGTTCCACTGTGTCTGGTGGGGGGGTTCCAGGTGGTTCTGGTGTGTCCGGTGGGTGGTTCCAGCATGTCTGTCAGGCTTTTCCGGCGTCTAAGTGGTCTGGTCCCAGCATATCTGGCAGGTGGTTCAGGCGTGTCCAGCAGGTGGTTCAGGTCTATCAGGGAGGTAGTTCGGCTTGTCCACCACATGGCTCCGGCATATCTGAGAGGTGGTTCAGGCATGCCTGGTATGTGCTTCCGGAGTGTCCATCAAGTGGTTCTGGCATAGCTGGCAGGTGATTTTGGCATGTGAGTCAGGAGGTTCTGGCATGTCTTGCAGGTGCTTCTGGTGCATTCTGGACTTGATTCTCGCATCTGTGGTGGGTAGTTCTAGAGTGCCCAGATGATGGTCCTTACGTGTCTGACAGCTGGTTCCAGCTCGTCAGGCAGGTGCGTCACACATGTCCGGTGGGTGGTTCCAGCGTGTGCCACAGATGGTTCAGGCACATCCGGAAGGTGGTTTCAGCATGTCCGGCAGATGGTTCAGTCTTGTCTGGCAGGTTGATCAGTCATCTGGGGCACCCGGTTCCTGCATGTGCTGTGCCTGTTTCTGGCATATCTGGCAGGTGGCTCAGGTGTGTCCAGCTGGTGGTTCCATTATGTCTGGCACATGGTTCCGGGTTATCATGCAGGTGATTTTGACGTGTCATGTGGGTTGTCCAGGCATGTCTGACATCTGGTTCTGGCATGTCAGCAGGTAGTTTCAACGAATCAGGCTCCTGATTCCGGCATATCTAACAGGTTGTCCTGGCATGCCTGGTAGGTGATTCTGGCGTGTGCGGCACATGGCTTCCCTGTATCCGGCAGGGGATTTTGATGTGTCCTGCAGGTGGTTTCAGCATGTCCGCCATGTGGTTCTCGCATGTCTTTCAGGTGGTTCAGTCATGTCCAGCACCTCGTTTTGGCATGTGCAACCCCTGTTTCTGGTGTACCCAGCAGGTGGTTCTCACAGGACTGAGAGGTGGTTCAGGAGTGTCGAGCAGGTGGTTCTGGCATGTTGGACAACTTGTTCCGGTGTGCCCGGCATGTGGTTCCAGATCGTCCATCACGTGGTTCAGGCTGGTCTAGGAGGTGGTTCAGGTGTGTCCGGCACCTGGTTCTGGACTGTGCTGGCCCTGTTTCTGGTGTACCCATCACATGGGTCCAGCGTGTCCGGCACATGGTTCTGGTGTATTCGGCAGGTGGCTTCAGCGTACCGGGCCCCTGGTTCCGGCATATCTGACAATTGTTTCCATGGTGTCTGGCAGGTAGTTCCTGTGTGTCTCGCATGTGGTTCTGGTACATTCTTAAGGTGGTTCTGGTGTGTCCGGCTGTGCCTGTTTCTGGCATTTCCAGCAGGTGGCTCCACCTGCTAGACCTGCTGGAAGCCCCTGCTGCTCTCGTAGGAGCCAGTTACCGGAGACACTGTAACCACCTACTGGACATGCCAGAAACACAGGCAAGACGTAATTGAAGGACACGCCAGACATGCCGAACCACTTCCTGGAAACACCCAGACCACCTGCCGGACACCCCCAAAGCATCTCCTGAAGAGGAATGTATCAGATGCCAGACAGGCCAAAACCACATTTCGGACACATCAAAACCACGTTTCAGAAATGCCTGGAACATGGGACGGCCATGCCAGGACCAAGTGCCAGATGCAACTGGACCAGCTGACAGACATGCTTGAACAACCTGCCGGACACAGCTGAACTACCCGCTGGACATACTGAAACAATCCACTGGAAAAACCTGAACTACCTGCCTGACATGCTGGAACCAACTGCTGGGCACCTCAGAACCACCACCCAGACAGTCTGGAACCATGCACTGGAGATACCAGAATCAGGTCCTGGACACACTGGAATCACCTTCAGGAACCAGCAGAATCACCCGTTGGACACAGTGGACCCACTTTCTGGAAATGCCAGAACCACCTGCTGGACACAACGGAACCACCTTCTTGACACGCTGGAACCACCCCTGGATATGCTGCCACCAACCACCGGACATGACTGATCCACCTGCTGGACAGCACTGATCCACCTGCCAAACACAGCTGAACCACGAGCCGGACACACCAGAACCACCTGCCTGACATCCCAGAAACACCTGCCTGACACGCTGGAACCACCTGTCGGACATGGCAGAACCAGGTGCCGGACACTGTAAAACCACATGCAGGATACGCCAGAAGCAGATGCCAAACACATCACAACCACCTGCCGCGCATGCCAGAACCACCTGCCAGACACGCCAGACAACAGGCCGGACAAGCTGAAATCACCTGCTGGTTATGCCATAACCAGGTCCTGAATACACCAGAACCAACTTCAATGTCAAAATCAACTGATGGACATGCCAGAACCACCACCCAGACATGCTAAACCACCACCTGACATGACAAAATCAGGTCCCGGACACACCGTAGCCACCTGCCAGACACGCTGGAATCACCTGCCGGACACGTGGGAATCAACTGCCAGACACCCCAGACGCACCAGCCAGGCACTTCAGAACCACCACACAGGCACGCCAGAAGCACCAGCCACACACGTCAGAACCAACTGCTGGACACCCTGGAGGCACCCACTGGAAATGCTGGAAATACCTTACCAATGTAACAGAACCACTTGCCAGACACACCGCAAACACCTACCAGACATGCCGGAAACACCTGTTGGATATGCCAGAAACAGTTGCCGGTCATGGCGGAATCTGGTGCCCTAAGGGCAGAAAAACCTGCTGGACATGCCTGAAACACTTGCCAGACATGCCAATACCACCTGCCAGACATGCCAGAATCACCTGCCAGATGTGCTAGAAAAAGGTGTCCCACACATCGAAACGAGGTGCCAGACAACTGAACCACCTGCCGGGCACCCTGGAGCCACCTACTGGATACACCAGAAACAGGTGTTGCACGTCCTGGAAACAGGTCCTGGACACGACTGAACCAAGTGATGGACAAAAGCCTGAACCACCTGATGAACTCGTTGTAACCACCTTTAGGATGCGCCAGAACCATCTGGTGGACATGCTGGAAGCCGAACACACTACATCCAGGTGCAAGACACGCTGGAACCACCTGTGGGAGATGCCAGAACCCCAGGCTAGACATTCTCGAAGGACACACCAACTATGCCGAACCACTTCCTGGATACACCCGGACCACCTTCCATACAACCCCAAAGAACCTCCCGGAGAGGACTGAATCACATGCAGGACATGCCCAAACATCATTCGGACACATCAGAACCACATTTCAGAAATGCCTGGGCCAGGGGACGGCCATGCCTGGACCATCTGGCGGATGCACCTCGACCAGCTGACAGACACGCCTGACCGACCTGCCGTACACGCTGGAACCACCTGCTTGACTCGCCAGAGCCACATGCTGGACACGACGGAACGACCTTCTGGACACACTGCAATGACCCCCAGATATGCTGCAACCCACCACCAGACACAACTGATCCACGTGCTGGACAGCACTGATCCACCCGTGAAACACGGTGGAAGCACGAGCCTGACACCCTGGAACCAACTGCCAGACATGCCAGAATCACCTCTCACATATGGCAGAATCAGGTATCGGATACCGTAACCACATTCTGGGCACACCGGAACCAGGTTACGGATTTTCTGTCAAGTGGTTCAGGCTGGTCTAGAAGGTGATTCAAGGGTGTCTGGCAGCTGTTTCAGGCGTGTCCGGCACCTGGATCTGGCCTGTGCTGGACCTGTTCCTGGCGTATCCGTCACATGGTTCCGGCATGTGTGGCACATGGTTCTGGCGTATTCAGCAGGTGGCTTCAGCATACCGGGCGCCTGGTTCCGTATCTGACAGTTGGTTCCATGGTGTCTGACAGGTGTTTCCTGTGTGGCTGGCATGTGGTTCCGGTATGTTCTGAAGGTGGTTCCAGCGTGTCTGGCAGGTGGCTACTGTGTGTCCAGGACCTGAATCAGTTGTGTGTGGTTGGTGCGCTCAGAGTGTCCAGGTGTTGATTCCGGCATGTCTGGCAGTTGGTTCCCGCTTGTGTGGTGGGGGATTCCAGTCTGTCTCTGTAGGTTGTTCCAGCCTTCTCCTGAAATTGGTTCTGGTGTATCCAGGAGCTGGTTCTGGTGTATCTGGCAGGTGATTTTGTTATGTCTGGCAGGTTTTTCCAGCGTGTTAGGATGGTGGTTCTGGCTTGTCTGACAGGTTTTTGTGGCATGTCCGGCACCTGGTTCTGGCATATTTGCCAGTGGTTTCAGTGTATCTGGCACGTGGTCTCAGCATATCCAACAGGTGTTTGCGAAGTGTCTGGCAGGTGGTTCCTGTGTGTCTGGTATGTGGTTCTGGTACGTTCGGAAGATGGTTCCAATGTGCCCGTTAGGTGCTTCTGGCACGTGCGGGAGTTGGTTCTGGTGTGTCTGAGTCATGTTTCTGGTGTGTCCGGCAGGTGTTTCGAGGTGGTTCTGGTGTGTCTGGTGTGTGCTTCCGGTGTGTCTGGCGGGTCGTTCTGGCATGTGTGTGTGGTGGTTAAAGAGTGTGCAGAGGGTGGTTCCAGCATGACTGTCGGGTTTTTCCAGCGTCTAAGGGGCCTGGTTCCAGTGTATCCGGCAGGGGATTTTGGCGTGTCCTTCAGGTGGTTCTGGTGAGTCAAGCAGGTGGTTCCAGCGAGTTTGGCAGGTGGTTCAGGTCTGTCCGGGAAGTGGTTCCGTCATGTCTGGCACATGTTTCTGGCATATCTGAGAGGTGGTTCTGGCATGCCCTGCATGTGATTCCAGAGTGTCCGTCAAGTGGTTCTGGCATATTCGGCAGGTGATTTTGGCGTGTGAGTCAGGTGGTTCTGGCGTCTCCTGCAGGTGCTTCTGGCGCGTTCTGGACCTGATTCTCACGACTGTGGTGAGTGGTTACAGAGTGTCCAGATGATGGTTCCAACATGTCCAACAGTTGGTTCCAGCATGTCAGGCACATGGGTCACACTTGTGCGGTGGGTGGTTCAGGTGTGTGTCACAGATTGTTCCAGCGCACCCAGAAGGTGGTTTCGGCATGTCGGGCAGATGGTTGAGTCTTGTCCAGCAGGTGAATCAGTCATGTGGGGCACCTGGTTCCAGCATGTACTGCGCCTGTTTCTGGTGTATCTGGCAGGTGGTTCCGTTATGTCTGGCACATGGTTCCAGGGTATCATGCAGGTGATTTCGACGTGTCCTGTGGGTTGTCCAGGCGTGTCTGACACCTGGTTCTGGTGTGTCTGGCAGGTACTTTCAGTGAATCAGGCACCTGGTTCCAGCATATCCAACAGGTGGTCCCGGCATGTCTGGTAGATGATTCCGACGTTTGTGTCACAAGGTTCCGTCGTATCCAGCAGGGGATTTTGAGGTGTCCGGAGGTGGTTCCAGTGTGTCTGGCACCTGGTTCTGGCATGTCTTGCAGGTGGTCAGTCATGTCCATCACCTGGTTTCAGTGTGTGCGACACCTGTATCTGCTGTATCCGGCAGGTGGTTCTCACAAGACTTGTAGGTGGTTCAGACGTGTCCAGAAGGTGGTTCTGGCGTGTGGGGCACCTGGTTCCGGTGTGCCTGGCATGTGGTTCAGGATTCTCCATCTAGTGGTTCAGGCTGGTCTAACAGGTGGTTCAGGTGTGTCCGGCAGCTGTTTCAGGTGTTTCTGGAACCTGGTTCTGGCCTGTGCTGGACCTGTTTCTGGTGTATCCATCATATGGATCTGGTATGTCCAGCACAGCGTTTGGGCGTGTTCAGCAGGTGGCTTCAGCGTACTGGGCACCTGGTTCCATCGTATCTGACCATTGGTTCCGTGGTGTCTGGCAGGTAGTTCCTGTGTGTCTGGCATATGGTTCCAGTATGTTCTGAAGGTGGTTCCGGCGTGTCCAGCTGGTGGCTACCGTGTGTCCGGACCCTGATTCCTTCATGTGTGGTTGGTGCATTCAGTGTGTCCAGGTGTTGGTTCCGGCGTGTTTGACAGTTGGTTCCCGCATGCCTGGTGGGGGATTCCAGGCTGTCTGGCAGGTTGTTCTGGCCTTTTCTGGAAATTGGTTCTGGCGTATCCAGGAACTGGTTCTGGTTTATCCAGCAGGTGATTTTGGCATGTCCGGCAGGTTGTGCTGGCGTGTTAGGCTGGTGGTTCTGGATTGTTTGGCAGGTGTTTGTGGCATGGCCGGCACCTGGTTCTGGCGTATTTGGTAGGTGGTTTCAGTGTATCTGGCACGTGGTCTCGGCATATCCAACAGGTGTTTGCGAAGTGTCTGGCAGGTGGTTCCTGTGTGTCTGGCATGTGGTTCTGGTATGTTCGGAAGATGGTTCCAGCATGTCCTTTGGGTGCTTCTGGCATGTCTGCAAGGTGGTTCTGGCGTGTCAGTATCATGGTTCCAGTATGTCCGGCGGGTGGTTCCAAGTGGCTCTGGCATGTCTGGTGGGTGCTTCTGGTGTGTATGGCGGGTCATTCAGGCACGTCTGTATGGTGGTTCCAGAGTGTGCAGCAGGTGCTTCTGGCATGTCTGTTGGCTTTTTCTGGCTTCTAAGGGTCCTGGTTCCAGTGTATCCGGCAGGTGATTTTGGCTTGTCCAGAAGGTGGTTCTGGCAAGTGAATCAGGTGGTTCAGGCGTGTCCAGCAGGTGGTTCATGTCTGTCAGTGATGTGGTTCCGGCGTTTCCAGCACATGGTTCTGGCACTCTGAGAGATGGTTCTTTCATGCCCGTCATGTGATTCTGGAGTGTCCATCAAGTGGTTCTTGTGTATCAGGCAGGTGATTTTGGCGTTTGAGTCAGATGGTTCTGGTGTGTCCTGCAGGTGCTTCTGGCATGTTTTGGACCTGATTCTCACATCTGTGGTGGGTGGTTCCACCGTTTCCAGATGATGTTTCTGAAGTGTCCAACAGTTGCTTCCAGCATTTAAGGCAGGTGGGTCACACAAGTCCCGCCCGAATCATTCGGCTGAGGCACGAATGATTGTCCTTCCACATGCTTAGGAGGAGAGAAACAATAGGATTTTAACCAACCACTCTTTGGAAGTTAAGAAAAAACTCGCTTTCCACAGTGCTCTTACAGCATACCGGCAACCTCTCATGCCACCCTTGTGCATGGGTGGAGAGAGTGTTCAGAAAGCAGCTATGGAAGAAAGGCCAAGTTTGCTCAGCAGAGTCCTACATTGCCCTAAAACTGCAAGGCACAAAACACTGCCTCCAACCCTCAAGGGGAGATGAGCAATAATCCATCTTGCTTCCAGCTCTTTAGGAAGCTGAGAAAGAACTCACTTTCCACACTGTTCTTATAGTGTACCTTGAACATCTCATACAAAGGCACCTGAAATGCTGTTTATTTGGAGCCCTTAACTCATTGCTTTAGAACTTCTGCTTTTGGGGCATTTCCATCTTGCCAACCCGGCTCAGACAAAATGCCTACATCTTCTCCTTAAGCAAGGAGGCTGAGCCCCGAATGATTGTGCGTCCACATGCTTAGGAGGAGAGAGACAATAGGCTTTTAACCAACCACCCTTGTGCACTGGAGGAGAGAGTGTCAGAAAGCACCTATGGAAGAAAGGCCCCTTTGCTCTCAGCCGTGCCCTACATTGCTCTAGGGGTGGAAGGCACAAAGCACTGCCTCCATCCCTCCAGGGGAGACAAGACACAAACCATCTTGCTTCCAGCTCTTTAGGAAGCTGAGAAAGAAGTCGCTTTCCACAGTGCTCTTACAGCATATTGGGAACCTCTCATACACAGGCAGCCGAACACCATTTCCTCCCAGCCCTTAACTCGCTGCTTTAGAACTTCTGCTTCTGCCACATTTCCCTCTTGCCAACCTGGCTCAGGGGTAATGGCTACATCTTCCCCTTAAGCAATGGGGCCAAGGCCTGAATGATTGTGATTCCACAAGCTTAGGAGGATAGAGACAAGAGGCTTTTAACCAACCGCCCTTGTGCACTCGTGGAGAGAGTGTCAGAAAGCCCCTATGTCAGAAAGGCCCATTTGCTCTCAACCATGCCCTATATTGCTCGAGAGGTGGATGGCACAAAGCACTGCCTCCGTCCCCCAAGCGGAGACAAGCCACAAACTGTCTTGTTTCCAGCTCTTTAGGAAGCTGAGAAAGAACTCACCTGCTGGATATGCTTGAACCAGGCACCTTAGATGCTGGAAAAACACTACAGGCATGCTGAAAGCACCTGCCGAACACTCTGGAACCACCACACAGACATCCCATAATGACCCACCAGACTCACCGGAAGCACCCACCGGACACACCAGATCCACCTGGAACCACCCACTGGACACACTGGAAACATGAGTCTGACACGCCAGAACCAACTTCCAGACATGCTGGAAGCACCTAACAGACAGGCCAGAACCATCTTCCGAAACTACCAGAACCACATGCCAGACACACAGGAAGCACCTGCCACACACTTTGGAACCACCTGTTGGATATCCCGGAACCAAGTACCAGATACACTGAAACCACCTCCCAAATATGCCAGAACCAGGTGCCGGACACGCCACAAACACCTGCCACACAAGCTGGAACCACTATCCTAACACACCAGAACAACCTGCTGGACACGCCAAAATCACCTGCCGGATACACCGGAACCAGGTCCTGGATACACCAGTACCAATTTCTGGAAAAGGCTGGAAAATCTGCCAGACACGCCAGAATCACCCACCGGACATGTGGGAACTAATTGCAAGACAGGTCGGAAACAAAGCCAGGACACTGAAAGCATCAACCGGACAGGATGGAATCAGGTCCCAGAAACACTGTTGCAACCTGCTGGACATGCCGGAACCACCTTTCGAATGTACCAGAACCATATACCAGACACACAGGAACCACTTGCCAGACACCATGGAACCAACTGTCAGATACACCGGAACCAGACTCCCAGTATGCTGAAGCCACCTACCGAATATGCCAGAACCATGTGCCAGACATGCTGGAACCATGTGACGGATACACCAGAAACAGGTCCAGCACAGGCCAGAACCAGGTGCTGGACACGCCTGAAACAGCTGCTAGACCAGCTTGAACCACTTGACAGACAGTCCGGAACCACATGCTGGGCACACCAGAATCAGGTGCCTGACATGCCAGAACCACCTGCTGGACACGCCTGAAGCACCTGCCATCTTGTGAGAACCACATGCCGAGAACTCCAGAAACAGGTGTCGCACATGCCAAAACCAGGTGCTGGACATGAATGAACCACCTTAAAGAAATGCCAGAACCAGGTGCCAGACACGAGTGAGTCACCTGCAAGACATGCCAGAACCAGGTGCCTGACATGCTGGAACCACCTGCCACTCACGTCGAAATCACCTGCCGGATATGCCGGAACCATGTGCCGCACAGGCAGGAATCATGTACCAGACATGCCGGGACCACCTGTTGGATATGCCAGAACCAGGTGCCTGATTCACTGAAACTACCTGCCAGACACACAAGAACCAGGTGTCAGACAGGCCTCGACAACTGACAGGACACGTTGAAATCACCTGCATGATACCCCGTAACCATGTGCCAGACAGAACGGGACCACCTACCGGACACACCAGAGCCACCTCTCAGATATGCCAGAACCACATGTTGGACACGCCGGAACCACCTCCCGGACAGACCTGAACCACCTGCTGGACATGCCAAAATCACCTGCCTGATATGCTGGAACCAGGCACCTTGGATGCTGGAGAAACCCGGTAGACATGCCGTAACCACCCACCACACACTCTGGAACCACCACACAGACATGCCAGAACGACCCGCCAGACACACTGGAAGCACCCACCAGACAAGCCAGAACCACCTGGAACCAGCTGACGGACATGCTGGGACCATGACTCTGACACGCCAGAACCAACTCCCGCACATGCCTGAAGCACCCAACGGACATGCCTGAGCCATCTTCCGAACGTACTAGAACCACATGCTAGACACTTCGGAACCACCTGTTGGATGTGCCGCAACCAGGTACCAGATACTCTGAAACCACCTGCCGTATACGCCAGAATCAGGTGCCAGACATGCCACAAACACCTGCCACGGAGGCCGGAACCACCAGCGTAACACGTCGGAACAACCTGCTGGACATGCCAAAATCACCTGCCGGATACACCAGAACCAGGTCCTGGGTACGCCAGAAGCAATTTCTGGAAAAGGCCAGAACAACCTGCCGGACACACCGGAATCACCCCTGGACATGCGGGAACCAACAGCCAGACATGCTGGAACCAACACCTGGACACTCTGAAAGTACCAACCGCACACGACGGAATCAGGTCCTGGATACATGGTAGCCACCTGACGAACACGCTGGAAACACATTCAGAGTGTACCGGAACCACATACCAGACACGCAGGTACCACCTGCCAGAAACCATGGAACCCACTGTCAGATACGCTGGAACCAGGCACCCAGTACGCTGAAGCCACCTGCCGAATATGCCAGAACCATGTGCCAGCAATGCTGGAACCATGTGATGGAGACACCAGAAACAGGTACAGCAGAGGCCAGAACCAGGTGCCCGAAATGCCAGAACCACCTGCTTGACACACCTGAACCACCTGTCAGTCTTGTGAGAACCACTTGCCGGATACACCAGACGCAGGTGTCGCAAATGCCAAAACCAGGTGCCAGACACATCTGAACCACCTGCCAGTCTTGTGAGTACCACCTGCCAGATACACCAGACACAGTTGTCGCACATGCCAAAACCAGGTGCCGACATGACGGAACCACCTGCAAAACATGCCAGAACCAGGTGCTGGACATGCTGGAACCACCTGCTGGACACGTTGAAATCCCCTGCTGGATACGCCGGAACCACATGTCACATGTGCTGGAATCGCCTACCAGACATGCCGGGACCACCTGTTGGATAGGCCGGAACCAGGTGCCTGATTCAATGAAACTACCTGCTGGACACGCCAGAATCAGGTGTTGGACACGCATGGAAAACACACAGGGTATGTCGAAATCACCTGCATGATATCCCGTAACAATGTGACAGAAAATAAAGTACCTAGGATGTGTGAAATCCTATTGAGGCATATTCATATAATGCATTTATTATCATCTTTCTCGCTTTTTCTGTTTTATTGTTATTATTATTTTTTTTGAGGAAGATTAGCCCTGACTAACATCTACCACCAATCCTCCTCTTTTTGCTGAGGAAGACTGGCCCTGTGCTAACATCCATGCCCACCTTCCTCTACATTATATGTGGGACTCCTGCCACAGCATGGCTTGATGAGTGGTGCGTAGGTCTGCACCCAGGATCTGAACCGGCAAACTCCGGGCCTCTGAAGGAGAACATGCCAACCTAACCACTGTGCCACCAGGCCAGCCCCAAGTTTTCTGTTTTTTTAAAGCAATTTCAATTCTTGCATTTGTTTCACCAGCAGTGGTATCATCATCTTGGACAGTTCCTCCAGAGTCACAGTATCTAAAATTTGGAGCATTTGTGTTGCTTGTTTGGATAAGTGATGTCAGAATGTCTAGTAAATCTTCCCTAGGAGAACTGTCTAAAAGACATCTCAATTTAGCAACTGCAGGGACATGTATATTCAACATTTCAATCAATAGTAGTTCATTTTTGTAGAACTCTTCTGATAATTCTCCTAGCTTCTCTTTAGTTTTACAGGTGTTGAAAAATTCCTCAAGGCAGCCCAACAGTTCCACTTTAACAGCAGAATATGACTTCTCTTTTAAATCTGTACCATCTGCAAACAGCACAGGCATGTAGTCAACAAAGGTGAGTGGGAATTGGGCTGGGTACTGCCCACAATCTGAACCATCAGTGCTACGGCCCCAATCCTGTGCAGTGGTAGCAGATCCTGAGTATTTCTGGCCAGGTAGGTCATGCTGGGGATGAGACTTAGGATGGTGCTCTGCAGCCCTCGAGCAGGCAGCTCCACACCAGCTGCCAGTTGCAAGTCCAGTCCACACTGGGTGCACATGGGGGAGCTTGGAAACAGGAAGCCATCTGGGAGATGAGGGGAGAAAATGTATAATAAATAAAGCTTGCCTTGTTGTGCAGATAAATCTCTCAGTTAAAAAAATTCTCTAGGGGTTGGCCTGGTGGTTCACTGGTTAAGTGGGCACATTCTGCTTCGGTGGCCTGGAGTTCGCCGGTTCTGATCCCGGGTGCAGACATGGTACTACTTGGCACGCCAGGCTGTGGCAGGTGTCCCACATATAAAGCAGAGGAAGATGGGCATGGATGCTAGCTCAGGGCCAGTCTTCCTCAGCAAAAAGAGGAGGATTGGCAGCAGTTAGCTCAGGGCTAATCTTCCTCAAAAAAAAAAAAATTCTCTAGGGGCTGGCCTGGTGGCACATGGGTTAAATTCACACATTCTGCTTTGATGGCCTGGGGTTCACCAGTTCAGATCCCAGGTGCGGACCTACACACCACTTATCAAGCCATGCTGTGGCAGGCATCCCACGTATAAAGTAGAGGAGGATGAGCATGGATGTTAGCTCAGGGCCAATCTTTTTAAGCAAAAAGAGGAGGGTTGGTGGGGAATGTTAGCTCAGGGCTAATCTTCCTCAAAAAAAAAATTCTCTAAGAGTCATTCTCTTTCTGGTGCAGATGCTTTTACTAATGGAAATTTCCTTTATAAACATAAATTTCCTTTCCAAAGAGGAAGTCTATCCTTCATTTAAAGCAGTCAAGGTGGAGATCAAGAGTTTTTCCTGTATCTGCTGGCTCTCGATTGCTTTTGGCTCAAAGTAATTTGTATGTCAAAGTACCATACTTTGGGCATCTTCAGCATTCCTTCAAGAAGAAACAACTTGTTCTTGGAAGTCTCTGTCTCCTCCCCAACCCAGATGCACTCAAGATGTTAGGGGCCAACAGCAAACAGGGTTCTGCCTCAAGAAGCTTTGGGGAAGCCTCTTCACCCTCAAAGGCCTGAGACACACTAGAGGGATAGATCACTGCAGGTTCTTCAGCCATTGAAAATAATATAAGCAGCTCCATTCTCATAAATTTAACAACTTGAAAACAAGGAACAATTTACCAAAAATTTCAAACTAACAAAACTCAACCAAGATGATAGTATTTTCCTCGATCAGGCGCTGCTAGCCAAGCTTTTTGCCACAAAACTCAAGACTTGGATTCATGTGACGCACCTGAAGAAAGCACAAACCCTGGGGGACTGCACATCATTTGGTGACTTAAAAATAAAGATTTCTCCAAATGGAAGCAGACAGTATCTGATGCGAAGGTTTCCAAGGTGTCTGGACCAGGTCTGTTGGAAGTTTGTCTGCCAAACCTTTGAGGATGACATGACACTTCAGATCATCTCCAATGCCTCTGATCTTGATAACATGCAAACTTCAGGTAAAAAGTGCCAGAGAGTTCTCCCTCCTCTCACTCCGTGTTCCTCAAATGTGGCCACAATAGGTTTCCAATCTGTGTGTTTTTCCTCCAACCTGGGACATGACTCCCAGAGAAGCTCCTTCCTGCCATTGAGGGACGAGAGGCTACTGAAAGTGGAAAAATCTGACTGCAGATCAACAATGCTTTCAGAGAAAGATCGCAATCAAAATGGGGACATGTGAAAGTTAATAAACGGAAACGTAGTTGAAATAGTGTTGGAAGGCTAATAGAGGGAGTTCTCATGCCCTATGTCAAAAGCACAGTGCAACAGGAAGAATAAAGACTTTCTCTTCCTGACCAGTCAGAAACTAACCCAAGGAGAGACTGTCACAACTCTGCCGATGAAAAGCCACTGCCCTCAAGACTGTGTCCAAGAGCCCCCCAATTTTCCCCACTCTGAGATGAAAGAGCTTCTCCTCTCTTTCTTGCTGGGTGCTCCTGCATGGCTTGCCATGGTTGCTCACTCCAAATGGCTATTCTTTGCTAATCCCAGATAAACCAATTTTTGCCAGAGAAATAACTGGCTGTTTGTTTAAGGGCAAGACTTGTTAATAAGCCAGAGATGTAGAGAAAACATTTGATAAAATCCAACTCCTGTTTGTCATAAAATTTTCAAGCAAGTTTGAAATAGACAGAAATTACTTTCACTTGTTGAAGATCATCTACAAAAAATGCACAGTTGACTTCATGCTTAACAGGGAAAGACTAAATGATTCTCCCCATAATAAGGAACAAGGAAAGGAAGACCACTTTCACTATTCTTATTCAACAAAATACTGAAGCTTCTGGCAATAACAGAAGTAAAGGAAATAAAAGCCATAGAGTTTAGAAAGGAAAAAATATAACCATTGCTAGTTTCATTGTTGTCTGTGTAAAAAAACTCTGGGAATCTACAAAAAAAATCAGAACTAATACATGAGTACAAAAAGTTCACCAAGTACAAGATCAACACACAAAAGACAATTTTATTTCTACAACCAATGATGAAGCTGCAGATGATAAACTTGAAAATGCTGTATTATTTAAAACCACTCCAAAGAACATGAAATATTCAGGCATATATTCAAGAACATGTGTACAGGATCTGATGCTGAAAATTATAAAATACCAATTACGGTAATTAAAGGAGATGCAAATAAATTGAGAGCCTTACTATTGTCAAAGACAAATGCAGCAGAAATTAGTTAAAGTGGTGAAAGCAGATTTTATTCAGTAACGGCTCACAGAAGCTGAGCTGCGCTCAGATTTGTACGGAGGTGAATTTAGAATTTTAAAGAGGGAATGAAGGAGGAGGTTTCAGGGGCTCAGTGGAGTCAAAGAAGTGAAAAAGGACAAAGGTTGGTCAGTGTAACTGTGATTAGACCCACCGTGTTCGTTACTTTGCAGTTATCAAAGTTAGGATTCTATCCTCACTCAGAAGTTGAGAGAAAGAGTCTCTATCTGTCTTAATGATCATATTTCAAAGGAGTGGCTCTTAGGTCCTTGAGAGAATTGTGAGAGATACATATCGACAGTTGTAAGCCCTCTTTAGTAAATACTCTAAGAAGGGGGATCAGAGGCCTATAATTGGGTGTTGACTAAAATAAATAGCAAATTTTTCTGTCAGCTTTGAGCTCTCAGGAAGGCATTTTAATGGTGGGCTGGAGTCATTCCGGTTACACAGCCTTATGCTGCTAGAAGCCATGCCAGAGTTTGGTTGAGTCTCCTCCTGGTGTGTGGGTTTGGAAGGAGTTGTTATGTGCTGAGAATTCTGCAGTCCTCACCATGTTACTGGATAGAATAATGAGTACAGGTCTCAGTTATCCCCAAACTGATCCATAGGTCTAATATCATTGTAATAAAAATTCCACCACAGTTTGTAGACATAGACACCTTTTTCTAAAATTTATATAGAAAGGCACATAGCTGAGAGTAGCTAAAACAATCGTGACAGCAAGAATAATGCGGCAGTAAACATTTTAACAATATTTAGTATTGCCTTGTAGATACTGTAATCACAGCATGGTCCTTTTCATTGTAGGAGAGCTACATAAATCAATGGAACAGAGTAGAGAATCCAGAAATGGACCACAGAGTTATACCCTAGTAATCTCTGACACCAAGAGTGAACCTTAATGTAAATTATGGACTTTGAGTGATAATGGTGTGCCTATGTATGTTCATCAATTGTGAAAAGTATGCTACTCTGATGAGGGATATTGACAACACAAAGGTTATGCATATGTGGGGGCAGGGACTATATGAGAACACTGTATATTTCATTAAATTTTGCTGTAAACGTAAAACTGCTCTAAAAAATAACATCCATTTATTTTTTAATAGGCAATACAAGAATACCTTGTGCTGATAAAACTAGTCATTATTTTAGCTGTGATGGATACACAAACTTGCACATCTGATAAAACTGTACAGAACTAAATACACAGGAACAAATTAGTACAAGTAAAACTGGAGAAATCTGAATAAGATAGTGGATTGTATCAATGCCAAAAGCTGGCTGTGGTATCGTCCTATAGTTTTGCAGAATGTTATCGTTGTAAGGAACCGGGTAAAGTGTACACCGGAACTTTTGGAGTTATTCCTTACAACAGTGTGGAATCTACAACGATCTCACTATAAATTTCAATTAAAAATAGTTGGCAAATGGAAAGTCAGTCTATGTTCTAAGTTAGGAAGTTTCATTAAATGGTCAGTCCCATTACTTTATAAATTGAATATAATGCCAATAAAAATTTTAACGAGCTTTTCTGTTGAGTTAGATAAATGATCCTACATGGAAAAAATAAACGCATAAGCTAAGCTAGGAAAATATGGACCAGGAAGAACTCTGAGGGAGGGACTGCTCTATCACACGTTAAAAATATCGCAGAGACTGTAATGCAACAGGAGAGGATTGTTGCATGTACAAGAAGAGGACAGAAGGGAAAGGGAGGGGAGAGGGTGGCAGAGGTCGGGGAGTGGGGGAGGGGTGGCCTGATTGGAAGTTGTTGACATGGGGAAGCTGGAGTTCACTAAGTAGAAGGCAGGCATCCTATGTGATGGTTTAGGGAGCATATGTGGCTTTCTCTGGCGGTCCTGTGTTGAAAGCAGAACGAGAGTTTTGGAAACTGGCAGTTACTGACCAAGTGCTGACTGTTCTGTGCTGAATGCTGCAGGGGCTGTGACTTGGCTTCTTGGGATGTTTGCTTCCCACGTTGGGGGTCAGAGTTATACTGTCATATATGATCTGGCCTTTGTCCATTTGTATGTTCAGTCTCAAAAAAAACAGTCGGTACACAAATTCATCAGTTAGCTCGTCATTAAAAAATCGTCTCTTGGAAAGTTAAACCTTCGAAAGTTAAAAAGATGAAAATGTTAATAAGATGAAAGACGCCAAATAAGTTTTATAGATGAATAGGAAGAAATTGAATAAGAATCTCAAAATTATCCTTCAACAGATTAGGGTGTCATGAAACAGGTTTCTCAAACTTGAAGTCCTATATTAACATTATTTTCTAAAAAAGAAATTTGGCGAAATGAATTAAAGGACTTAAAAAGTCCTTAGCATTGACTTCATATTTATACTTCTAGTAACTTACGATCAGGAAATAATTCTAAATAGCAATATGTTTTATCTCCTAAATTGATTTTTTTGTGTAAATTATTGATTAAAAAAAGAAAGAAAACGAATTAAAATGTCCAGCAGTTAAGTATATTTACTTGAGAATATATCATGCAAACTATGTTTAAGTAGAGTGTCATTTTTATTATCAGCATAGGAGAAAAGATGAGTTATGGAAGGGATTCTGCTCATGCTCAGTTATTTCCTTTACTTAACATTAAATCTTGAATAAAGTATAATGTCAAGCTGACTCATTTACTCCTTCATTTTAAAAGTTGAAGACTATTTCCTTGGTTTTTAAATAATGAGGTGTAAAGAAGGGGGTGAGGTGTTGAAAATAACTTCCACTGAGATTGACAGTAGCAACTGCTCTTGATTTTTTTGAGAGTTGTGGGGTCACCCATCAAAGCAGGAATGCTATTTATGTTCAGAAATTAACAATCTGAATTTTATTAGAAATTTTGATTTTTATACATCCTCAAAAAAGTAAACTTAGGAATTTATTTGAATTTTTAGCTCTGTTGAGGTATGAGTAATAGACAAAAAATGCACACATTTTCTATATGTGTATTGATTAGTTTGGACATATGCATACACCCATCATATCATCCCCACAACCAAGTGCTGAACACATCCATGACCTCCAAAGCTTTCCTTGTGATTTTTGCGTGTTTTTTTAAGCTTAGGAATTTCCTGGATTTTAACCTTATGCTCAGATAAAAGAGGGAGAAGATGACGTGTACATTGTTTCATTATGGTACCTTAAGACATAGACTTTCAACGTACACATGACTTCTGAAAAGCAATATTTATTACTCTCACAATGAAATATTTTCTCCTATTTCCTTCAAATATATGGCCTTCTTATTCTACCCTCCTCCACTTCCTTTTTGAGTAGAGACTCAGGAGAAATTTCCAATGGTACAAACAAACAGGATCCAAGGGGTGGCTGCCCCTCAGCCCTGCAGGCTTTTCCCCTGTGAGAAGCGCCCACTTTGCACGTGTGTGAGCCAGTGTGGAACCGGACAGGGTATGTCTGCAGGCTGGTTGCCCCTTTGCTGCTTCTAACCTATGGCCACGAAAAAGGCTAAATGGAGGGAAATTAAACTTTGATGTGTTGATGATTGAAAAGGAAAGTGCCTTGCTCTCTAAGGGATAAAGTCATTTGGAGGAAAATCAAATAACTATCATAGTTATTTTTTCCTGTCTTATTTTTCCACTGAAGGCACTAGATATTTCAATCTTTCTGACTTCCTAACAGAATCCAGTAGTACTTTCCTTTTCTAAGGCCAATGAACTGTTATGTAAGGGGCTTCTATTGCTTTATCCAAACCCTCTTGGGATTCTGTTTATCTACTGTTTGTTTTTCACACCCTGCTTTTCAGATTGCTTTGTTCACTGTCCTTGTAAAATAAATGTGGCTCATTAAAATAACCAGCATTAATATGTATCTCTTTCACTGCATTTTATCTAATAAATATGCTGAAGATTTTCTGTATTCTGCATGTGAATCCTTTGTTGAATATTGGAAGTGGGACAATCTCTTCGCATCCTGTGACTTGCAAATTCCCTCTTGTAATGTGTCTTATGATGAACCGAAAGCCTAAATTTTAATGAATCCCAGTTTACCGATATTTCTTGTATGGAGAGTGTGTGTGCGTGTGTGTGTGTGTCTTCTTTGAGAAGTTTTTTCTACCCTGTGGTCCTGAGGATGTTTTCTTATGTTGTCTTCTAGAAGTTTCATTATTTTACCTTTCCCCTTTAGGTCACAGTGTCCAGGAATTGAGTTTTGTGTATTGTGAGGGTAGGGCTCAAGGTTTCTTTTACATCCATATGCTCATCTCTACGAGTAATAACAGGTAGCATTGGGACAGGTGGACACAAGCCTGGGAGTTAGGGGTCCTGTATTCTCAGCCTTAACCTCCCTTTAAAGCACGCTCTGAACGTGGGCAGGTGACTTTCCCAGTTCTCCCTCCTCTCAGACTCCTTCCTTCCTCTCTTCCTTCTATCCTTCATTCCTCCCTCCCTCCCTCCCTCCATTCTTTCTTTCCTTCCTTCCTTCCATCTATCCACCCGAGCATCTGTCCAGGTATCAATCTGTCCAACTGTCCTCCTGCCTGTTTGCCTGTTTGTCCTTCTTCTCTCCTTCCATCCTCTTTCCTCCCATCTCTCAACTTCTCTTCCTTGTCTTTGTTCTTCCTGCTTTCCCTGTGACCCTCCATTTGTCCGCTCTTCCTCTGTCCATCCAGGTATCCCCTCTATCTGTGCCTCTACCTACCTCTTTGTTGCGTCTCTCTCTTCTTCAAGCACACTGTCTCTCTTGGGTTCATCTCACTCACAGGCTCGAACATCCCGCTACTCACACAATCCCTCCTTCTGTCACTCACATTTATGGCTCACCTGTGAATGGTTGTCCCGGGACAGCCACTGTTGGAGTGCAGATGAGCCTGTGGGGCTTCACCCACTGTGTGGGGTCTCTGTCTCTCCCAGACGACAGCCCTTTCCACAGCTCCTGAGCCGGGCAGCATGTTCCTGCCTACTTCCTCATTGCCTGAGCAACCAGAAGACACCACAGGCCTAGGGGGCCCCTCTTCCTTCCCCAGAGGAGCTCTCCAGCCCCACACCTCAACTGACCAATTCTTACTGGGCAGCTGGGAAGCCGAGGTGTGCAATTCTGCTTTGAGGGCAAGCATGTTGATCACAAGGATTATACCAATATTTCAATCTGATGCAGCCCTCAGAGAGCCCCTGGTCTTGTGAAAGTCACAGAAAATTCTAATACAAGGTGGCATGTTTTGAGGAGAAGCACCTGGCATCCTTTGGGTGGGAAGGGCTCTCTGGAGGAAGTTTTGCCCAATTGGGGTCTTTAAAAAGGAGTAGGAGTTATATAGGGAAATAAGGTGTGGAGCGTGTTCCTGGCAGAGGAAATTGCATGAGCAATGGCCCTGTAGGCAAAAACAGCATAGTGTACGGGAGAAGTGACAGGAATTTGGTTTGCCTGAAGCACAAAGCCTAACTCAGAGTGAATGCATCAATGAGGCTGAAGAGTCAGCAGGAGCCAGATGTGCAAGGGCTTTGAGTGCCAGGTCAAGAAGTTTGAACTTAACCCTGAAGGCCTTAGGGAGCCATGGGTGATGCTAGAGCAGGAGTGTTCTAGTGAGATCTTCATTTCAGAAAAATGCTTCTAATGTTCAAGGCAGAGAACATCCTTTAGAAAATGCATCCAGTGAGCATGTTAGGGTGTTGGTTTCGGTGAGAAAAGATAAGACCTACCTGGGACGTGAATGAACAGAAGGAATGCATTGAGGAGCAATCTGTAGGTGCAATTGGTGTTACCGGCAGGGGAGGGAGGAGGAGCTGAGAGATATGCTGGCTTCGACTTGGATGAGCACAGCATTGGGTGGTGGTTCCACTGGGAGCAAAGGCAACAGATGATACTGAGTTCAGGACTCTGATCTGGTCTCAGCCCAGCTCTCAGTGATGGCCATCTCTCTCCCTCTCTTCTTGCAGCCAAGGGGCACGACCTGAAGGCCCTCACACTCAACTCCACCATCTCCAACATCCAGTATTTGACAGACATGAGCAAGGGCTCAGCCACATTGAACTCCACTGAGAGAGTCCTGCAGCACCTGATGAGACCCTGGTGCCAGCAGCTCCCAGCAGGATGAGTCCCAGCCAGCCGCACCCCACCTGCTGTCTCTCCTGCTCGTCCTCCTCCTGCCTCCTCCCCTGCTTGGATCCTTGTTCAAGAAGAGCAGCCCGGGCCCCTTGTCTTGGGCTGTAGACTGATCTCCCTCAGGGAAGTCCCTTTTCTGAGCATTTGAGACTCATGAACACTTTCGGTGACCACCCCAGTTTTCACTCTTCCCACTGACTGCCAATTTGCTCCTCCCTCCCTCTGGCCCCCATTATCAGAGGATTCAGGACATCTCTCTAGAGTCCCCACATTCCTCTCTCCCCGGGCCTGCGGAGGAAGGGGCAGCCTCCAGCATGGAAGCTGTCTGCACCTACCACCCTGACCCCATGGCTCATGATGGAGAGTGTGACAGAGACCCCATGTGACAGAGAGCAGCATTCCTGGGTGCTGAACCAGCTGATCCACCATGTGACCCCGAGGGGCCTCTACTTCCTGGTCAGGGACAGCCTTTTTGTCAGTGGTGAGTGTTCGTGCTGAGCTGGATTGACCGTGATCGTTACTTATGCCTGTTCTGCTTTATTTCCTCTCTAACAAGTCAGCCCAGGTTCTGAGTGGGGGACACAGAAACCGCATATGTAAAAAGTTTCAACTTACAAACGGAGACTATGTAAATGGATTTGTTGATCCCAATTAAAAAAAAATGTGAACTATCTCACTATTAATTTTTATATAGATTGCCTGGACAAACGGTAATATCTTGGTTATAATGGGTTTAAATATACTATTAAAATTAGTTTAACTTGTTTATTTTTACTTTTGTAAATGTGAGTATTTTAAAAATGTTTAAATTTCATAAGATAGAGTGTGAAATTCTACTGTTGGACAGCACTGTTCAAGACATGAAAATAAAGCCCAGAGAAAGTGGTTAGGGACAATTTTTCCAAGGAAAGAAGTCAATCTGACCCACGTGGCAAGATGCAGAAAACAGTCTCATACACACACACACACACACACACACACACACACACACTTAGAAAGTAAGACCAACATCATCATAGAGTTGAACCACTACTTCTCAAGTGGCAAGAGGTTGCAGTCCTACATTGCAGCCAAGATCCCAGAGAGGTTTTCGGTGGGTTGATTGAAGGAAGGGGCCCAGGTAAGGGAAACTTGAGGAAGTGACCTCACTTCCTTGGAGACAGACCCCAACAGAACTTAGCACACTGGTCTCCAGGCGCCCACATTCTAGACATAGCATCCTATTGAGCCCACTTGAGTGGCGACACTGAAGACAAGAGGATGTTCTCCTGTTGTCTCCCGAGTTGTGGAGGCTCCGGCTTCAGGAAAGCCAAGAAAAAGAGACTTTTCAGTCACTATAGACACTGGCTTGGCCCTCACCTGCACCGCCTCTGTCCAACTGGCAGGAGGAGCACTCTGGTAATACAGGGAAAGCCAACTGGTTTAGGCCACAATTGGATGCCACCCACACACCACTTTGAGCCTCCTTGTGTGTCGGGGGGGAGTGGAGTGAGGGACAGCGCTGCGGAGCGGGGACCCACCGTGAGCATGAGACATTCATTTGGCCTTAGAACCCTGGCAGTGTGTCATGTTCCCAGCCTAGGTGGTGGCTAGCAGGATGGGAGAGTGAGTGCTGGGGACCAAGCTCCTCTGCCCATAAGTTAGTCCTGAGCCCTCTGGGTGTCATCTCATTCCCCCCCTGGCTGGAGGTCTATGTAGATGCTGCTGTGTACATGATCTGTGCCAGGGTTTCCTCCTGTGGCCAAGTCGAGGCAGGCCCCTGAGACCTCCCTGCCCAGCTCTCGGGCACTGTCTTTGCAGAGATGCATGCAGGAGGCGGTTGAAGAGCTGGCAGATGGCTTCGGGTACTCCATCTCCCTGGACCGGGCGCAGCTCCACCCCGCCAACAGTAGTGACCAGGGCTGCTCTGAGGTGAGAGTGGGCACAGAGGGGTCTTCCCACCCAGAACCCTGAGATGACCAGGGCCGGCCCAGAATCCAAATTCAAACTCAGGTTCTCCTGCCTGTCCTTGGCCGATCATTCCCTCCGTTCTCTCCTATAGAGCCTCTACATAGGGCAACTGAAAACATGCACACTTGCTCCCCTAGTTCCAGAGATATATGATACAGGGAGAGAGAGAGATGGAAACATGAGGAGGGAAGGAGGGAGGGGGCTGAAGAAAATGAGTAAGAAGGAAGGGCCAGGCTTTTTGTTCTTAACCCTGGGTTGCGTGCCATCCCATCACCTTGGCTGCATTCTGTTCAGAAGCCAGTTCCTGACCACTGTGTGTTCCACAAGGATGCGCACAGCAGAAGACAGTGAGCACTGGGTGCCGTGGTGGAGGCTGCCCACCACATAGGCCGACACGAGGCACTTGGGTCTGATTCTAAGTCAAACAGGAGACCATGCAAGGTTTCATGCCAGTGAATGGAAATATCTGAATTTCCCCTAATTTCCACCTCTTAAAGGTGCAGAGCTGGAACCCAGGCCTGTTTTGAGGGCTACTCCACACTACATCCCACCCCTTCTTGTCATTCATTCATCTCTAAGTGTGTGCATCAGACACATGGTAACCAGACCACAGGTGTTGTCGCTATTGTCTGTTCTACACCTGAGGATGTCCCAAGGGAGATATTTCTGGCATTGTCCCCATCGTGCAGGTTGGGTGATTGAGGAGCCCCTGGGAGGCATGATGGCATTTCCAGGACACAGAGCTTGTAGGAAAAAAGAGGTCTGAACTCAGCTGCATGTCCTCAAGCTTGAACCCTGCTTTCATCACAAGGTCCTGTGTTGGGATCTGTGCTGGCTATTTGTGTACAGTTCTGGAGGTGACATGGGCAAGGAGGGTGAGCAGCCAAGATCCCAGAGGGGTTTTCAGTGGGTGTGATTGAAGAAGGGGCCAAGGTAAGGGAACCCAGAGGTAGTGACCTCACTTCCTTGGAGACAGACCCCAACAGAACTTAGCACACTGGTCTCCAGGCACCCACATTCTAGACATAGTGTCCTACGGAGCTCACTTGAGTGGAGACGTTCAAGAGAACAGCATGTTTTCCTGTTGTCTCCCGAGTTGTGGAGGCTGTGGCTTCAGGAAAGCCAAGAAAAAGAGACTTTTCAGTCACTATAGACACTGGCTTGGCCCTAACTGCACCGCCTCTGTCCATTTGTCAGGAGGAGCCCTCAGGTAACACAGGGCAGGCCAACAGGGTTAGGCCACAACTGGGTGCCACCCGCACACCCCTTTGAGCCTCCTTGTGTGTTAGGGGGGGAATGGAGTGAGGGACGGCGGGGCGGAGTGGGGACCCAACCTGGGCAGGAGCCGTTTGCTCGGTTTTGGAAGCCTGACAGTGCGTCGTGTTCCCAGCCTAGGTGGTGGCTAACATGATGGGAGAGTGGGTGCTGGGGACCAAACTCCTCTACCCATAGGTGAGTCCCGAGCCATCCAGGTGTCATCTCATTCCCTCCTTGGCTGGAGGTCTATGCAGACGCTGCTGGGTACCTGATCTGTACTGGGGTTTCCTCCCGTGGCCAAGCCGAGGCAGGCCCCTGAAACCTCCCGGCCCGGCTCTCGGGCACTGTCTTTGCAGAGCAGCACACAGGAGGTGGTCGAAGAGCTGACTGATGGCTTCGGGTACTCCATCTCCCTGGACAGGGACCAGCTGCACCGCACCGTCATCAATAACCAGGGATGCTCTGAGGTGAGAGTGGGCACGGAGGGGTCTTCGCACCCAGGACCCTGAGATGACCAGGGCATGCCCAGAATCCAACCTCAAACTGCCGTTCTCCTGGGACCCTACCAGGGCTGTCCCCCATGAGTGTCCCACAGTCCCAAAGGAATCTGGACTTCCGCTCCTCCCCACCAGCTGCATAGGAGGGTAGGAGGGCAGTCTTTGCATTTCCCTAGGAAGATTAGAGAAAACGTTGTTGTCGTTGTCACTTCCCAATAGGCCCTGAGTATCTTTGAATTTTGCCTTTTTTGGAAAATGGAACCTCGACAACGAGGGTCTCCAAACTCCCTTTAATGTAAGAGAAATAACCATCAGCGTGTTTTGGAAGCCAAAGGGATTCTCAGAGTGTGTCACTGCCTTGTACACTGTTTCCAGACCTGGGAGGGGTGGGGTGGCTGCATAACGTTTCCCTCCAGGTCGGGGCCCACTGAAGCCTCAGGCAGTTAGAGGGGCTGGCCCTCGGCCCTCACTTTGGGCGGTTCTCAGCTCTGACCCACAGGACCTAGAGAAGCCACTGGGCATGGCTAAGCCTCTGTTCTCCTCTGTGGAGAGGGGTGTCTGTTGAGGATTCACTGGGCTGGTGCTCTGCACAGAGGGAGCTCTGTTGTCCCTCAGCGAGCAAATGGCCTCGAGGGAGCTCAGTGTGGAATCCTTCGCAGGACCAAAGTCAGATTGTACTGTGAGAGCCCAGAACCTTGCTGAGTGTGGGAGCTCATGTGTCTCCTGTTGCAGATGTGTGGGAGGGGCTAGGAGTTCCTGGGTCAGCTGCAGACCTTGATAATCCTGGTGGTTTGCAGTGGTGGCCCTGACCCTGTGTCCTCCTCGTCCCACCCAGAGTGAAGATGAGTCCACTCTGTCTGTCACTGAGGCCTGCAGGATGCGTGCCCTCCAGGCAGGTGTGATGCAGAGGCTCTCAGAGACTGTGCTGCCAGCCTTCCCCAGCAGAGTCCTCTGCAGTGTCACCACCTCCCTCTGCAGCTACTCAGGCTCCAGCACAGCCCACCAGGTGCTGGACCAGCTGTTTCCCAGGTGACTGCCCGCCTCCTCCTCAGCACAGTGGTGACTCTGCCCACTGCCAGCTGTGTGTCTTGTCTTGGGAATGTCACCGCATCTCTCTGAGCCTGAGTTGGCTCCTCCGAAATGTGGAGTGGCAGAGGATGAACTTGCTAGGCTTCTCCCAGGGATGAATGGGATCAGCCCTCCAGGTGCTGCCCTGGTGCCCGGCTCTGCAGAGAGGGTGGTGGGCCGTGCTGTGGTTGCTGGTGGTGATTATTTCTCTGTCCCCCACGGAAAGTAGTCTTCCTCTCCCTTCACTGGCTTGTGGCTTTTTGAGTTTGGAAAAGCACCTGGAGAGCACCCTGTCAAGGAGTTTGAGATGCCATCCAGCTGGTCCTGGTGCTTGTCCTTGGTGTAGCCACTTAGGGATCTCTAGGGCCACAGAGGGGCCACAGGCCCACTCAGACACCTGGGGTGGTTCTGGTTGGAGTTCATTTAACAATGTCTATGAAGGACGTACTGTGTGCAGGGCATCTGGACACACTAAGTGTCACTCAATAAATGAAGCAGACAGCCTCCCTGGGCCTCCTCTCTAATCTGAGAGTCTTGACATCATTCCTAGGTCCCATCTACCCTCCATCCCGGGCAATGCCCTCATCCCCTTTGGGACACATGGAGGCAGCTTGGCCCATTGTGTGCGGGATGCTGGAAGACAGCACCACCTTCCAAAGTGAGTGGTCTTTGGGTGCAGACGGAGGGCCTCCTGTCTCTAGCAAACAGGGTGCGGGGAGAGGATGGAGGCTGCGGCCGGGTCAGGCCTGGGAGAACCCTGCATCTCACCCATCTTGTGATTCCCATGGGAGGGCTGAGTTCTGGTGGCTTCCACTCCAGCAGGACTGGACTCAAAGAGAGCTATGCATGGGTCCCAGGCCCCCTGAGAACTGGAAGGGAGGCTGGGCTGAGTTGCCTCCTAGAGACCCAATCCCAGCAGAGTCCCAGCTCCTTCTGCCTCCCTTTCTCCACATCCACCCCTTGTGAGCGCCACCACCAGGTCCATAGTAGGAGGTGTGTGAGCAAGCTGCTCACAGATCTGCTGGAGTCTTCATTCCAGTGGTCCATTTGCATGGAGGGCTGGGGTGGGATGTGTCCAGACCCTTGGGGAGGAGAGTGTCGGTGGGAACAAGAGACTCTCACAGACTCTGTGTTCGGCCTGCTGGATGAGCAGGCCTGCCACAGCCAGGACAGCCAGCCAGGGCTCAGGGCTGGGATGGGCACCTCCTCTGGAGGGGGAGGGGATGGCACAGGGGCCCAGATGCTAACAAGAGTGCCTTGGGCGGGCAGTGTTTAAGGAAAGGCTGGGCCACTGACTCTCTGGCCCATCTGCCTCCCTGCAGTGCTATCTATTTCCTGCTGGGAACCTGGCTGGGCCAAGGGCAGGATTGCAGGGAGCCCCTACAGTTTCCATGCTGGACCCTGCAGCTGGCCACTCTGCACGTCAGCTTTGGTGGCTCACATGTGGAGGGCCATGCCTACCGTCTTCCAGGACACCTGGAGCACCTGAAGGCCATTGAGGCCAAACAGAAAGGTGAGGGGACTGGAGTCTGAGAAGACTGTCTGTGTTGAGGTTCATGGGCTAGAGTTCCCTTAAAGGCAGTGGAGTCCTTCCTGTCTTTGGAAAGGCACAGAAACTGTCAGGTGTGTGGGTGAAACTTTCTCCTTATCTTGCTGCAGAGCCAGCTCCAAAGCTCCTGCCACATCCAGAGCCAGAGCCAGAGCCAGAACCAGCCCCTGGGCTAGAGCCATCTCCAGCTCCAGCCCCACCACCCATGGCAGAGCTGGAGCCAGCGTCACCTGCATCGGACCCTACAGGGCTGGAGGAAGGGGCACCATTAGCTTCAGCCCCAGTGCCGGCTCCTGAACTAGAGCCCACTGGACCCTGGGCTGTGACCACCGAAAACCAGCTGCGGGAGGAGAAGCCGAACATCTTGGACTTCCCTCCCCGGCTGGTGGCAGAGCAGCTGACAAGGATGGAGGCGGTGAGCAGTGGGGCTTGCAGGGCAGGGGGGCCCTGCCTTCCTGTGCCGTGAGCTGCCCCACACCTGCCATTCCCTGATCCAAAATCTGATGATCTGGGTTCACATTCCTGCTCCCCCGTTACCAACACTGCGACTTGGGCACTTTCTTAACCCCAAGCACTGGCTGTCCTCACGTGCACAGCAGAGCCGGACACTAAGGGGACCTGCTGCACGGGGTGGCTGTGCCGATGAATGAGGTGGAACAGAGAGGAAGTTGGGCAGGGTCTGGCCTTTTGGTGCAGGAGGGAGCTCACTGAAGTGCTGCCAGGTCCTTGGGCCGATCACGCGTGTGCCCAGGGGGCCTTCAAATCCTCAGCACACATCAGGCATGTGATGTGTACTGACTCCAGCAGAGACAATCACATAAAGCCGGTGCTTCTCCCTGCCTCGGGGGAATGTGCATGGGAATGGGGAGTGGGACCCGAGGGGGACTGCGATGGGTGGAAGATGTCCCTTGGGGTGGGCCGGTGAGGGCTGTTTTCTGGAGCTTGGAGGAAGTGAGACGGGGCTGGGAGCAAATGCCCTCCCTTCTGCACAGCACTGTGTCCCAGTCATCTTGTGCTGACACCTTCAGTGGACACAGACAAAACCCAGGGAATCCCACACACCTCAGAGATCACATCCTCTGCTTCCTGAGCTCCTGCTCTGTCCTCAACCCGCCTGGGACTGTGGAGGATCATGGATGCCAAGCTGGGGTGAGGCAGTGCTGGCAACACTCTGAATCTTCCCCAGGAGCTGTTCAAGAAATTGGTGCCTGCCCACTGCCTGGGCTCCATCTGGTCCCAGCGAGACCGCAGGGACCGCAAATTCCTGGCACCCACCATCCGTGACACTGTGGCACACATGAACACCTTGGCCAACAGTGTCATCGCTACGTGCCTCGGGGCCCTGGGCATGACAGCGCAGGACAGGGCCAGGATGGTAGAGCTGTGGATTCATGTGGCTGAAGTAAGTCATGGGAGGCCCATGGAGGCCCTGTCTGGAGTCATGGGAATTGCCTCTTATTTCTCAGCTGTCGATATTGAAGTCTGTGGTCTGAGTCCCTGCACTGGCCCTAGACACTCCTGCCAGGGCCACACTGACCTTGACTTGAGGTCCTGGTGGTGGCAAGCTCACTTCCTTCCTGTGCTCCTTCCTTGTGTTCAGCTAAAAATCCTTGCGCCTGGCAGTGTTACTCCTCAGGTCCCAGGTGTGCCCTCCCTGGGTTTCCTGGGCATCTGTCTCATCCAGGACAGGAGAAGTCCATGAGGGGACAGAATCCAGAGCTGGAGAGCTCCAGCCCCCACTCACAGCTCAATCTCTTCCCTTCCCTAGGGGTGCCTAGGCCTCAGAAATTTCGCATCCTTCCACACGATCTTTTCTGCTCTGCAGAGCCCTGCCATTAAGCGTCTCAAACACACCTGGGGACAAGTGTCCAGGTGGGTAGGCTGCCCTCCATCCAAGCACCACGAGGGGGATGTGGACCCTGCACCCAGCATTGGGTCGCCATGGCCCCCGCAGTCAGCTGAGACCACCTGGGAGACAGTGAATGCCTGGGACATGGACTGATCCGGTTCCTGGGTCTCTGAGCCTCTCAGGGCCCTTAGGCCAGCGGTTCTGCCCAGGAACTCATTTCCTTCAATATCAGATCCTGACTTGAGCCCAGTTGGAGATTCTCAAGTGTTTCCTTTGCAGCAACAGAAATCTCCATCCAACTGAAACCAAGAGTGTTCAAAACAGATCTGTGTGGTAGATATGGGAATGGAGGCCCCAGGTGACAACAGGAGAGGCCCCTCCCCAGTCCAATGGGGACCTCAGGGCTCAGAGCAACCCAGTGAAATCCCTCATCCAGGCCCCAGGCTGTTTGGGTCTTCTGGGATCTCAAACAAACGGATTTGACCTTCAACCATCCCATAATCTTTCTTCCTTTCTTTCCCCACTCCCCCAGGGAGAGATCCTACACCTTTAAGAAGTGGTGCAGGGGACAGCAGCACGTGAGCAAGAGACTGTTCCTGAAGGTAACCTGGGGCTGGAGATCTGGGAGGAGGGGTCTGCGAGGGGGCCGGGAACATCCTGAGGGCATCCTAGGAAGTGAGGCTATGGTAAGGCCATCCTGGGGTTCAGAGACCCCTGTGGGTGGGGCAGGAAGGAGATGCCACATGGCTCCCCCAACACCCTCTGCCCTCTCCCTCCATGTCTCAGTTTGGCTATTGTTGGGACACACTCTGGGAGTGCAGAGGTCAGGACCGTGGTCAGTGGTGGGGCAGGGCGAGGGGTGAAGGCAGCGGGGACAGGGGCTCTGGCTGGGAGGGAGAGTGACCTCTCCTCAGTGGGTCCTTGAGCAAGTCTCTGCCCCTCTGTGGGCCTCGGTCTCCTCCTCTGGGAAATGGAGGGAGATGACATGGTGCAGGCCTCACGGTGGGGTGATACCATCCAAGGGAGGACAGGAATGGGAGGAGATTTGTGCTGGCTCCTCCTCGAGAGCTGAGGGGAGAGCAGTGATGACAGTCAGATGACAGGGAGTCCTCAGGAGAGCCCTGGAGGCAGGTGGAGTTCTCCCCACTCTTTCCTGATGAGGAAAGAGTCTCAGGGAGGCCTGGGCAGGCCCAAGGTCACACAACAGTGAGTCCTGGAGCCAGGACTGGTCTAGAATCAGAGCACCCTGGAGGTGGGAACAGCACAGGCAGCAGGGGACTGGAGTCAGATGGCCAGGGTCTGAGGTCAGGGGCCTTGAGGGACATGTGGAAGGGAGCAGGGCCTCTCTGACCCTGTCCTCGGCACTGACAGGAGGCGACCACCGTGTTGGCCACTGCACAGAGGGGCCGCCATAGAGCCTGGGAGAGGCAGCGGCAGCAGGTGAGGGTGCCTGGGGGAGAGGTGCCCAGGAGTCAGAGGAAAGGGTGCTCCCCCTCCCAGCTAGAGGCCTGCCCCACGAGAGGGTCCTTCCTCCTCCAGCGCATCTGCTGTGGCTGCCAAGCCTGAAGTGCCTGCACTGGCAGTGAGCAGGAGGAGGCCTGGAAGGGCTGCGAGCAGGATGGTTTTGGGGTGGGGAGGGGCAGGGGCCACACCCCCTGGGATTGGCCCACAGCCAGCCCTGGGACGTGACTGGGGGAGTTTGGTGTTCCTGGAGGGGAGGGGAGGAGGGCATTGTGTGTGGTGGGGGCTCCTGAGGGTCCTAGGCTACTGTACATGGGAGCCTGGGGTGGGCAGGTGGCTGGGGTAAGGGGTTTCAGGGGAGGGTTCATGGGGGCACCTGAGTGCTGGAACTCATCACCATCCCCACCTTGATGGAGCAGGGTGTCATCCCCTCCCTCGAGATGATCTTCAGTTACCTGGAGCTGCTGCATGATGAGACGGATTATTATGTGGAGGTGAGTGAGCCTGGAGGTGGGGCCCTGGGATCAGGCTCCTGAGGGTTTGGGAGGAGAGAGTCCTGCCTGAGCCCTGAGCTCTCACACTTGGAAAGGTCCTCTGCAGAGCCTCCCAGCCTCCTGTGGAAGCCAGGGCATCAGGCCCATCTCAGCAACGAGTGATGGGAGGCTCTGCCTAGGCCGCCATCCAGGCTCCCTGGGCTGCTGAGGCTCAGAGCTGCCTGGCTGTGTGGGCGCAGGAGGTGGTGTCTGAGCTGGACTCAGCCTCTCCCTCTGGCCCTGCCCATGAGGGAAGAGAAGTCGGGCCCCTCCCAGTCAGGAAGCACATCATTGGCTGAGCTGTCCCTTCCTGCCTGAGGCCTCAGTCTCCCCACGTGTCATCAGAGAGGGTTAGATTACAATGTCTCAGCTCCTCTGCCCCCAGGTCTGGAGCCCAGAGCCTGGCCCAGGTCCAAGACTGGTCTCTGGAAGGGCCTGCCCACTGGCAGCAGTGCAACACTGGAAGAGGTGGGATGGGGGCTAGTTCTGGGCTAAGGGGGCTGTTTCTGATGGACTTCGGCTGTCTGCCTTCCAGGGCAATGTGCTCAGCTGTCGGAATGAGGTAAGGAGCTGCGGCCTCACTGTGGTGAGTGTGGGTGTGTGGGAATCAGAGAGCTCCCCTTTCATAACAAGCCCTCTAGCTCGATCCCTGGGGTCGGACATTTATTTGCAGAGTTTGATATACAGAGCTTGGGATCCTATGGTGTTGGCGGGTGGGGGAAGGGCTGGCATCAATGACCCCTTCCTGGTAGAGGATCTATTTCAGGCCAACTGTGAGAACAGGCACGTCCTGACTGGAATTGCAGGGAAGGAGAGTTCCCAAGTTGGCAAAGGCCCCACACTGGCTCCTTGTCCCCCTCCTCACCCCCTCCAAGAGCCCTGCAGGGTCCCCCACCCAGGCCATGTCTCCATCCTGTCCTTCCTCTGTCCCAGGAATTCAAATTCATCAAGGACATCGAGATGGTCCAGAAGGCTGCAAATCTGTACACCGTGCAGCCCGATGAGCATTTTGGTGCCTGGTTCCAGGCCGTGGAGCCCCTGAGCGAGGAGGCGAGGTGAGGCGGGGCAGGAGTTGGGTGAGGCAGGGCAGACTCTCTCTGCAGACCAGCTCCAGTGTCCATGGCCGTGGCTCCATGGTCAGCCTCAGATCTGGCTGCATGGCGACCCCTGGGGCCCTGGGACTCCAGCTGCTGGGAGGCTCTGGGAGGCACAGCTCAGGCGTGGCTCCTGGGAGCCAACAACTCCACTCTGTCCTGTAGCTACAGCCTGTCCTGTCAGCTGGAGCCACGATACCAGTGGACCAGAAAGATTCGACTCTTCTTCACAGAGGGGAAGAGCCACTCATCTTCCCGCCCAGGGCTGAGTGAGTGTCTGGACTGGCAGTGGCTGAATCCAGGGGCTCAGTACAGATTCAGGCCAAGTCTGGGCCAGGGGAGTCGGACAGCTGTGGTGCTGGGGCCCCAGCTCCACCACTGAGCAGTCCTGTCACGGGTGATTCCCCTCGCATTTCTGGGACTGGTTTGTTTCTCTGTGAAGTGGGTGACACTAAATATCAGCCCCTGTGTCAGAGACATGGGGTGCTGTTGGCTGACTAAGCACTCAGCACCGGGGCTGGGGCACAGGGTACAGTGGGTGCGGGGAGGGGGGAGAGTATGCTGTGTTTCTGGGGGAGGCCCCCTAGGAAATTCCTCTCTCTATCCAGACACCAGGCCCCCAAAAAAGAACCCAGTGGTGGTGGCAGATGATGCTCCTGAGACCAGCTGAACTACAGCAGGGACACAGCGGGGACACTCAGGTGCATGGGGCCACCTCTCAGAGGCTGATGTGAATGAAAACTTTGTGATCCATTTCCTGGGGTCCCTGAAGGCAACAAGGGAGTGGACGATCCCCCCATCTCCCTCACACATTTTCCCCAGCGCCTATTTCCCTCTTTGGAGGGGCCATGTTTTTGTTGTCAATGATAAATGCTAAGTTTGGGTATTCTATTAAATTTCTGTTTTTTTCTCAGCCTGGGAGTGGACATGTGGTTCTTTCACTCTCTGTGCTCATGAAAATGAGATCCAGAATCTCACATTCCTCCTTGAATTCAGAAACCTCGCAGAGTCCTCCGCTCAGGGCATGTGGTGAAGGGAGAAGTGCCAGTGCCGCCCCTGGCTGCTGAAGGACAGTCCTGTGTCCCCCTCACTCAGAGGACAGGATCATTGCAGTGTGGTTCACCTGGTCCTGGAGCAGAAGTGGCCCCTCCGATCTCCCGGGGCTGAGACGTTGGAGGGACTTTCTCTGGCAGAACAACAGCCACAGAAACTGGAGTGTCTTTAAAAGTAGCACTTGCTTCGGGCCAGCCCAGTGGTGCAGCGGTTCAGTTCCCAAGGTCCCCTTTGGCCGCCTGAGGTATGCTGGTACAGATCCCGAGTGCAGACCTAAGCATCCCTTGTCCAGCCACGCTGTGGCAGGTGTCCCGCATATAAAGTAGAGGAAGATGGGCACGGATGTTAGCTCAGGGTCAGTCTTCCTCAGCAAAAATAGGAGGATTGGCTGCAGATGTTAGCTCAGACCTAACCTTCCTCAATAGCCAAAAAGCTGGCCCTGGCCTGTGCCTAGCACAATTCCTGCCCAGGACCGTGGCTGCCTTGCTGCACTTGGAGGACGAGGGAACATTTTCCCAGTTCCTCTTGCCCAAATGAGGAACTTTTTTCTGATTCAGCCCCTGGAATTGCATCCACTGTAAGTGGGGAAAATCCTGTAAAACCTCAAAATGTGCGCGTGGAGAGGGCGAGGCTAGAGGAAGGTCCTGTGCAAATGGACTAAGGGCGGGCAGGACTCTCCCTCTCTGGGCCCTCTAGGGTCTCCCTGTTCACCTTTGACCTGGGCTTGGTCCTCCTGGGATTCGGGTCCTTGACTCTGATTCCCACTTTCTGCTTATTTTTCTCCAAGGGGAAAGATTGGGGAGGCAGCTTTTAGCGCCACAGCTGGGTCTCCCTCCACGAACCTGGTGCTCCCTGTGAACTAGGATTTTCAGCATCCCTGCACTTCCACATGCAATTCTCTCTGAGGGCAGAAATTCCCTAGATGCCCCCAGCCTTTCTGTCAGGTCCATCGTGGCCACTCCTTCCAGGCTGGACCTGATGGATCCCAGGTGAGCTCTGGTTTTCCAGGATAACAGACCATCATCCTGACCAGGAATGACCCCAGAGTGTTCCTTGCTGCCCGGGGTGACCTCTGGGCCTGTGAGGTACTCAGGTCCATGGTCTTGGACAATCACCAGTTTACACACTCTGGTGTAATTTGACTGGCTTTTCCTAAAGTGGTAGCTGGGCCCGAGCCCATGAAGCATGTAGCCCCTGGGGTGACTAGGGTCTTTTCCACAGTCTGGTGCGGTGGTTCTGTCATTGAGGTGTGAACCTTTCCTGTTGGGAAGTTGGAAAGATGAGGACTAAGAAAGGTGTGAGTTGGGGGTCCTGTGGGCAATGCCACCAAACTAACGTTCTGTGGATGTGCATGGACACAGCTTCACCAAGTATAATCCGGAAATGCTCCCCGTGTGGGTGTCCAACAGACACTGGTCTGGCTCAATCGGAGAACCCGCCTGAGAACCAACAGCTACGGGGTGACCACCCGGCATTTCGAGCTTCATCCCCAGGTAACACCATGTAAGCAAGGACCAGATGAATCGCTTGTCACTTCTGAGTTATCCCCTCCTTCCTGATGGCTACAAGTGTCACTCAGACACTCGGCAGGCCGGACTCTGCCAGGAAGGCCGTCTCAGGACAGCCAGAAGCTGAGGATCAATCCTGGTTCCCGGCAGCCCAGGCCCTTGCTGATGCGGCACAGCCACCCAGGAAAGAGACTTGCCAGAGGAAGGTGGGGAAGGCTGTGCTGTCCCTCCAGGGAGAAAGAGTCGTGGCAGGTCCCAGGGCTAGTCCAGGTCCAGGATGAAGGCATGGGTGTCCCACGAGTGTCTCCTCCAGGACTGGGATGCTCCTGAGAGCCGACCCGGCAGGTAGCAACATTCAGTAAGTCATGTGGGTACAGCTGTGGCAGAGGAGGGACAATTTATCCCATCTTTGGGTTTCCAAATTGGAAATTGTTTGCTGAAGTCCATGAGTAAAGCAGTGAGAAAATCTGGATGACAGGTTTATTTTTGAAGGAAAGTATGAGTTACCAAAACTGGCTTCCTAAGAGCTAACTAAAGGGAAGAGAAAATAACAATGTGAATCTCTTGAAATCCCTCAGGTGCATATAGTGTCAGAGAGAAATCATCAGAATATTTGAGGAACTGGAAAGCAGGGTTCTGTTTAAACTGTTGCAGGTGTAAGGTGGGGATGGGTGCTTGCATCTCGTCTTCCAGTGTAAGTGAAAACAAGATCACATTAGGAGTGACCTCAGTCTTTCCAAAGTGGTGTAAGACATGGGATTGTACTCCTCACTCACGTCCCTCAAGAATCTCTTGCCACGTGGTCCATTCATTGATGCATCTTCCATTTACAGGAGCTAACAAAAAATCTGTCCCATTGACAGCCATACCACCCAGCTAAATGCCACCTCACCCCACTCACAGTGTCCCGCAAGCCTCTCTTGGTGATCTGTCTCATCACAGTGAGGGATTCATGCCAGAGTATTCCAGAACCCTGGGAACCATATTCATACCACCTCCAATTGCCAAGACAGGAGGGTCTCTGAATGGGAAACCTGACTCCCAAACACTGCCTTTCCCTTGGCTCGCCTTAGGATTTCTCCTTGAATGACCTGATTGGCCCATTCACCCGACTGCTGCCCCCTCGGTTTTGGTGGCTCTGGAAGAGGTACCAAGATGTACTGGCCTTTCCTTCACCATTGAGGAGACCAATGAGAACCCTTCTTGACTCCTCAACCTGCCCTTAGGTTTTGATGTGTACACTGCCTGTCCCAGTGACCACAAGACCTTGGAGACCACTCTGACTCTCCTTAGGGAATTGAACTCTCTCTAACTACAACCACCAGACTAGAGCAAAACTGGGGCCACTGTTTTAGGAACAACTTCAGCATTTGCAGCTAAGGTTGGAACACTTCTGGAGATCTACCAAAGCCCCTGGGTAAGGGGTCTGGATTCTGGAGAGAGAGATTCCGGTCTTCACCAATCAGTTCTCTCATCCAATCATAGGGAAAGGCAGAAGCTCTACGTATGTCATCCCAAGGACTTCTCAGTTTGTGAGATTATTAACTGGGTTGGGAAGGAATATGATGGTGAAGGAGAAGTGCCATGGAAACATTGAGACTCAGCCCAGGGTCATGCTCAAGGCCAATGCATCCACCGCACTGCTCCTGGGAACATTGGCTGAGGACAGCTCACAGCTCTTTCCCTCACAGGACATGCCCACAGCATAGGGAACCACCTAACCTTAGGACACAGCCCTCTCGAGGGACAGCCAGAGGCCCATGTCTGGCTGATAAGGGAATAAGAAGCCTGGTCTCAATTTGGGACAACACCAAAGGGCTGTCCCAGCTCCAGAGATCCTTGAGAGTTGGCACAGACTCAGTGGCAACTGTCTTGGCCTTCAGCTTCTCCTTCAACTATCTCCGCCTTGCTAACTTCCCATAGGGATATCTCCCCAGAACACTTCCGTAAACCTTCCACATGGAATCCTCCCCCTCACAGTCTCTTTCCAGGGCCCCATCTGTGACAGGCAGCAATCGGGAGACATTAATGCTGAACACAGCAGCATGAGATTCGGCAAATGCTGTTCTGGAAGAATTATCTGTTAGATGATCTGAGAGGGTAGGTCGATGTCATCTCCAGGATAACTTAGGTAATGCTCTGGTAATAAATGCAACAATTGAGAAATTCATGACTAAAGATGCATTTCTCCTCAGATTTACATCATACATTGATAGTTGAGGTGAAGGGACCCCTGCTTCCTAAGTCACGTGGGGCAAGGCTGATGGAGGCCCCACGATCTTGTTGGTACACCATCTGAAACTGATGCCTTCTTCAGTTGCCCCCAAAGGACAGAAAGAGCACCTAGGGTCTTACACCTCCTCTTTTCTTCTCTGGCTTAAAAGTGATGCCATTGGTTGGAAGGTGCCACACATCCTTTCCAAAACCAAGAGGTCTAGGAAACATAGTCTTCTGTGTGCGAGAGTGAAAGCAGAAGTGGATGCTGGCACCACACTCTCTTTCTTTTCACCAAAGGATATGATTGCTTTCCCTCTCACATAGAGAATTCACTCACCCTATTTCCCAAGGAGGACATCTGAAGACCCGGTAGACTCAGAAACCCTAGCTGACCCTTGGGCTAATGGGACAAAGACTTCAGGGACCACACATGACAAAGAATACAGAACTCGCAGGAGTGGATCAGAAAATTCACTAAAGAAATGAACAAGGACTATTGTAATAAGCAGAAACAAGAAATGCTGGGGATGGGGAGAACCTGACATCCTCAATTGTCACATCATCCTATTCCAAATACTCAGTCTCCTGCAAGAAGTTGCAGGGCATACAAAGGGACAAAGAAGGATGGCTCATACAGAGGAAAACTTAATGATTAGAAGGGGCCCTTGAGGAAGCACTGAGGGGTTACTGCAGAAACTTTTGTCTGCTTGTTGCTATTCACATTCCTGTGCTGAGCCTATGTCTTCAGAAGCTTGTCACGGGGATGCTGAACAGCTCTGTTTCAGGGTAAGACAGTCAGAGGTCATGGATACCAGCACCTGATTTGTCTATTCTCTTCTGTCTTTCTCCATGACTATATCTACTGTCTCATCTTGCTTTACAAGCAAAACCTGGAAAACCTACCAAAGCAATTGTTTTTGGGTTTTTCTACCAATAGTACAGAAAATATGGCTGTTACTTTTGGTGCTGAAACTCAATTTTGTGGAGCAAATTTCAACCTGAATTTGAAGTTTGTTTAAAATAGTTAAACATAGAATAACCTGATGACCTGGCACTTCCACTCCTAGATATTTACCCCCTAAAATCGAACACAGGTATACAACCAACAATTTGTCTAGGAATATTCACATCAGCCCTGTGCATAATAGTCCAAGGTGCAAGGTCCATCAACTGATGAAGGGAGAAACAAAAATGGGGACATCCATGCAATGGGATATGAATCAGCCATGGAAAGAAGTGAACTGCTGATGTGTGTATAATCTTTAAAAGCACTATGCTAGTGAAAGAAGGCAGACACAAAAGGAGAAATCTTTATGTTTCTATAGATACGAAAAGTCCAGAAAAGGCAGATCAATAGATAGAATGTCCCTTCCTGGTTGCCAGAGGCTGGGCGTAGGGTGGAATGGGGAGCGACTGCTTAATTTGTATGGGGTTTCCTTTAGGATGATGAAATCTTGTGGTCCAGACAGTAGTGATGATTGCACAGCACTGGGAATGTCCTAAACCCCACTGAATTGTGGGTGATTCACCTTTTCACAGTGAATTTTACGTGACGTGAATTTTACCTGACTTTAAGAAAACAATACAGAGTTCATTAGCTCCCACAACAGTGTCAAGAGCCCCTGTGGCTCAAGGATGAAAGGGCTCGATCAACAACCTCATGACTACTCCAGGAGTGGTAGATTTTCATTTTCTCTCATAGTGAGAGTTTTCTGTCCATTGTCACAAGACTATTTGATTCTTGGCCCCAAATGTCCAAAGACAGTGAGAGAAAATATGCCCTGCCATACCCCTTTTCACTAGACAGGGCTTTCCTTCCAGAAGCCCCAAGGGAACTTTCTGGGTCAGGGTTGCAATCCAGCCCATCACTAAGCTACACTTTGAGCAGTGACAGGATTGCATTCAATTCCTTCCCCACTGTTCTCAGGTGAGAAGAAAAGGTCATGTCACCTGAGTCCATGAGATGGGAAACACCCAAACCAAACTTAGGTTCTAGCAAGGAGACAGCCATCAGTACACAAATAACTCCCTGTTCTAGGATTTAATTTTCTGATTAATAGACTTTACTTTTGAGAATAATTTTAAGTTTACAGAAAAATTCAGCATGGGGCTGGCTCAGTGGCATAGTGGTTAAGTTTGTATGTTCCAGTTTGGTGGCTCGGGTGTCCCAGGGTTGATCCCGGGTGCAGACCTATGTACCACTGATGAAGCCATGCTGTGGTGGTGCCCCACATACAAAATATAGGAAGATTGGCACAGATGTTAGCTCAGCAGCAGTCTTCCTCAAGCAAAAAGAGGAAGATTAGCAATACATGTTAGCCCAGGGCCAATCTTCCCCAGAAAAAAAAAAAAAATATATATATATAATATATATATATATATAATATATATATATATATACAGCAGACAGCACAAGTTCCAATATCCTCCCTCATACCCCAGTTCACACACACTTTCCCTTGTCATCAATATCTTGCATTTGTGAGATACATTGGTTATATTTGATGAGCCAACACTGATACAATATAAAGTAAACAGCTTATGTTAGGGTTCACTCTGTGTGTTTTATCTTTAATGGGCTTTGAAGAATGTATAAGGACATCTATCCACTGTTACAGTATCATACACCATAATTTCTCTGCTCTAAAATTCCTCTGTGCTCCTCCTATTCATTCCTCCCTCCCTCTGCCCAAGTCCCGGTAACTACTGAAGTTTTTACCATCTCCTTGGTTTTGCCTTCTCCAAAATGGCACATAATTGGAATCATACAGTGTGCAGCCTTTTCCAATTGGCTTCTTTTACTAAGAAATGTGCATTTAAGATTCCTCCATGTTTTTTTCTTGGCTTGATAATTCATTTCTTTTCTATTGCTGAATAATATTCCATTGTTTGAATAGATAACAGTTTGTTTATCCATTTACCTCTTGGAGGGCATCTTGTTTATTTGCCATCTTTTCCAATAATGAATAAAGCTGACATAAACATTCAACTGCAGGTTTTGTGTGGATATATGTTTTCAATTCATTCAAGTATATACCAAGGAGTGAAATTGCTGGATCTTAGGGCAAGAATGTCTAGCTTTGTAACACACTTCCAAACTCTCCTCCAAAGTGGCTGCACTGTCTTGCATTCCCAACAGCGATGGATGAAGTTTCCTGTTGCTCCATGTCCGCCTCAGCATTTGCAGTTGTCAGTGTTCTGGGTTTTGGCCGTTCTAATAGGCCTGTACTTGTATCTGATTGTTATTTCTAATTTGCATTTCCCTGATGGCAAGGATGTTGAGGATCTTTCTGTGTGCTCATTTGCCATCTGTGTATGAAAGGGCGGAAACAGAATGAACTGCAGGAACAGAGATGGCTGGGATGACAGGAAGGTGGAGGCAGAGATGATCTTCAGGGCTGACTAGGCACTGACTGTGCCCTCTGTCAGATAAATTGTGGTCTACCTAAAATTGAGTTTTGAGTGAAAACTCCATAGTATCTGGTTGTGCACACATATATCTTATTGAGGCTTCAGTTTTTATATATGCTTTTACTGAAAGATGCCATAAGCCCTATGTATAAATAGGTTGCTGTACAGCAGGTGATGACGGTGTCAGAGATGATGAGAGTCTATCTTGAGTGGATGGTGTCTGCCATGCAAGCGGCATGTGTTGCCTATCACCAGAGGCAGAAACCCAAACACTTCTGCCACTGCGTCTTAGTATTGGAGTCTCCAAGGAAAACACAACGCAGCCAAGCACTGGGTGGAACAATGCTTTACTCACATAGAGGAGACAGAGCAAGATCAGCTTCAGTGGTAGGCAGTGGTCCTCCATGGCCAGCTGGTTCCTCCTGGCAGCTGAGGCAGGGCAGTTGGCCTGCACACACCCCTCTCATGCCATAGAAGAAAGAACCTGACCCTCTCTGCAGGGGACAAGTATAGCAGTGGAGTTGGCCAGCTGCCATGTGACTCCCAAGCTTAAGCAGAACGGAGAACACATTGAGTCTGGAATGGGAAAAGATAGTCCCACAAGAGGTGACAAGTCCAGCACAGGCTGTGCAGACTCCTTACCTCTTGGTGGAGAAGTGTTCCCCGCCCACAACTCCTTCCTAAGTGGCCCAGTGAGGGTCCACAGACCACAGGCGCTGGATTGCCTCTCCCAGCAGTGGCAGTGGCAGCCAATGCCTCTCCCATTATGCATTTTCATTTTGTATTTGCCACCAGAGAGAGCTCTGAGAGGAGCTACATCTCTTTTATCTCTTGGAGGACACTTCATTCCTGAGAAGTTTCCGTATTCTTGGCTACATTGGGTTCATAATCTAATCATTTTTATATTTGTGTATGTAGCATGCGCAGTATCCCCTCTCTAATGTTCAGTTAACTTGCAACACTGGAGGTGCTTACTATTATATTTCTATTTTAGAGCTGAAGATTCTGAGGTCAGAAGAGATTACATAACATCTACGAAGTTATTACGTTTACTAAGTGCTGAAGCCATGTTACCAGGTCAGACAAGCTTCCTTCAGAGCTGACCTTTTTAACCTCTAATGACTTCTTGTAGAAAAGAGAAGAGTGAATGCAGGTTCTTTCTCAAGATCATTGATTGCAGGAGTTCCTTGAAAAGAAAACAAAAAGCAATGCCTTCGTGTTAGGAAAAAACCTTACAGTTCTCCTTTACCCAGTGTCTCATCTTAATTTTCACAAGGAACACCTCACTTCACCAAATCTATGTGGGTTTTCCCCACACCAAGCAATTCCATGGACACCAGCTGGGCGTTCTACAATTTAACGTCATTCTGACACTCTGTAGCTGGAGATAGCATCAGATCCCACTGGTTGAGGGCTCAGTCCCATGACACTGCCCCCCACTTCAGATGCCAATGGCAAGCGGTAGGTCCCCAGGTTACCCACATTTTCTGTCCAATTTAGCTACAAATCAGAGGTTACCACAACTTCCTCCTCAGGTTCGATTAATTTTCTAGAGCAGTTCACAGAACTCAGGGAATCATTTATATATGTTTACCAGTTTATTGAAGGATATGACGAATGATACAGATGAACAGCCTAATGAAGAGACACACAGGGTGAGGTTGGGGAGGGTCCCGAACATGAGAGCATTTGTCCCTGTGGAGTCGGGATGGATCACCCCCACTGTAGACAGATGTGTTCACCAACCTGGAGGCACCCCAAAGCCCATAGTATTGGGATTTCATGGAGGCTCCCTCACATAAGCATGACCGATTATTAACTCCACTTCCAGCCCCTCCTCTCTCTCTAGAGAAGTTGGAGGAGAAAGGGGGGATGGAAATCCCAAGCTTCTAATCACAGCCTGGTCTTTCTGGTGTCCAGCCTGCATCCAAAAGCCACACAGGAGCCCACCCAGAGTCGCCTAGTTAGAACAAAAGAAGCTTCTATTGCTCTTGGCACTTAGGAATTTACCAGTGTTCCAGGAGCACTGTGTCAGGAACTGTGGGCAGAGACCTATCTATATTTCCTATAAGCTCACAACATTTTTTCCATTTCACATTACTGTCTCCAGATACTGACTGTCGATACAGCACGTTTGCACCCTTCTCTGCTGTATTAAGCCTGGGTGGGCTTGACTGCTCCCAGAGGCCGCAGATGGGGAAGCGTCCGTAATCTGTAACGCCTGTTCATGAGTATCTGACTACAAATACTCTGCTCCTCAGGCATATGCAGACATGGATAAGCTGCAGCCAGAGGCTCAAAATCCGGAAAGAAGGGGCTATTAGAAGCTGAATCCCTACATAGGATGGGGGGGAAGAATTTTCCCTCTATTCTTCTAGGTTCTTCTGGCTGTTCTAAGAGTTAAATTGACATAAGACAGAAAAAAGGAGAAAAAGAAAACAAAGTTTAATAACATGTATGCATGGGAGAAACCTAGGAAAACTGAGAAACTCACCAAAACGGCTGAAGCCACCACCTTAATTACAACTCAAGCTGAAGACACAGGGGATGTTGGCGGTGGGGGTTTGGGACTTCCAGGGGCAATTCATGTGGAGATGGGAAAGTAAATGTTTGGTAAATAATTGTTTGCCGTACCTGGCAGAGACTTTGGAGACAGAGAGGACTGTGATCCACCCGGCCTCTCTGGGTTCCTCGCTGTCTGTCACACCTCGTTCATATCACACTGTAGTTTCCATGGTAGGAGCTCCCTTCTGGAACAGGCCTTCCATCTAGAATTCTTTTAGGCAGTTATGGGGAAGGTCAAAGTCTTTTCCTCTTAAAATTGATCAAGCCAAAGAGACACATTTTGGGGTAGCAAATTCTGCTCCCCTACAGTAGTTAGATTCATGAGGAACTGGAGCAAATGGGAAATGTAAAGTTCTCCTCAAAGGAGGCCCACATTTTAGTTATCAGCATTATTACATATTTAAGTATGTAATGCATACATAGCACAACCGTTCAAAAGGTAAAAGGGGTCAGCAAACTTTCCTTCCAAGTGCTCAGACACACAGTAGTTCACTTCAGAGAGAACAGTGCTTTAATTTTGGTGTGTATCCTTGCAGAGAAGTTACTTTCATATACAAATAGGCAGATGCTGAAAATACATACACCTACCTATATGCCTATATAAATATATAGGTCTATACTATGTTAATATGCAATCTCAAATACATATATGCATTTGTAGGTATTTATTTTTTTCTTCACACACATGTGGTTCCAAATCAGTACATTAGACATGTCGTCATTTCCCACAGCTTCAAATTAGGTCACAGTATGTGTGGCTGCACCCTAGGTTAAATAACCCGTCTTCTAGTAACACGCATTAAGGATTTCCCTGTATTCTTACAAGCAGCGCTCCAATTATTAAACCTGCATAAACTACAGTTTTCATCTATGTAGGCTTACATGTAAGCTAAATTTTCAAAAGTGTATTTTCTGGGTGCATTTTCACTTGTGATGAGTTTTCACTTGAGTGTCTTTTCACTTGAAAAATTTCTCATGGTGACTGTACCATTTTACGTTTTCACAGCAATGTGTGAGTGTCTGTTTCCCCAGCCCTCAGTTCCTACTCTGACTCTCCATTCTTCTTGCGCTAATGCTCTACTTTCTCCTCACCTCAAATATCATTCAAAGAGACGTTTTCCCTCTGTGTCAAGGCTCAGCGAGGATTCCACACTTGTCACTTTAGCCACATTTGTACTACAAATAGGAGAACACTGCAATATTATTCCTTTTGTAGGTTCAGCAAAATAAAATCTCATTCACACACATATTTCTAAGATTACTTAGGGTATTTCAATCTCTGACAATGGATAAAAACTAGGCTGAGAACATGATCCAGTACCTCTATAAAGAGTTTAACTGTTTAAAAAAAATGTTATGTTTTGTGGACACTGAAAGCTCATGGAATAGGAGTAAACATGAGTTGGGAACTGTGAAATAATAAGAAATATATATATTGATGTCTTCCCCTGGTTCCTGACACAGAGCTCCTAAAACCCTTGTAAAAACCTAAGTGGTGAGAGCAGTAGGAGCATCTTTTGTCCCAACAGGTGACTCTGGTGGGCCTCCGGATGACTCCAGGATGGGAGCGGGTTACCAGAAAGACCAAGTCTTGACTAGAAGTTTGGAATTTTGAGCCCCATCCTTCATCCTCCAGAGAGGGAGAGGGGCTGGAGACGGAGTTAATAATTGATCACGCCCACGAGAGAAAGCCTCCAGAAAACCCCAACAGTACAGCGTCTGGGGAGCTTCTGGGTGAACACGTGGAGGTGCTGGGAAAGTAGCATGCCTGGAGAGTGCATGGATCTGTGCCGGTTCCCCATGCCTTGCCCTAGGCATCTCTTCCATTTCGTTGCTTCAGAGTTATATTCTTCTATGATAAACTGGTAATCTTAAAAGTAAAACATATCTCTGAGTTCTTTGAGCTGCTGTAGCAAATTAAATTGAACCCAAGGAGGAGGTTGTGGGAACGTGTGATCTATAGCCTGTCGGTCAGAAGTGCAAGTGACAACCGGGGCTTGGGATTGGCATCTGAAGTTGGGGGGGGAACAGTCTGGTAGGACTGAACCCTCAACCTGTGGAATCTGATGCTGTCTCCAGGTAAACAGTGTCAGAATTTGGGTGAATTGAGTTGCATTGTAGGACAGCCAGCTCTTCCAGGGTCCTGGGTCCAGGAACCTCAAAGAGGAACAGAGAAGGAAGTGACATGAAATAGCTGTTCTTTAATAATTCTATTATAAGAATTAATAATATTATCTGAGGAAATGTGGAAATCACACAAGCCAGGGAAGGAGAGACAAATGGCCATAAGATGCTTGTACAATAAAAAGAAATGTCAAAATTTGTTTGTGTGCTATAGAATTTTGCTTGTGTGTGTGCATTTTAAAGTATTATAACTTAATATACAATTATAACCCAGTTTCAGCTATCAGTATCGTAAGAAAATAATTTCCCCATACAAAAAAATAAACACTTAAACATTTTAACGGCTACAAAATTATATTGAGGGTGTTTCGTTACTTACTTAACCATCTCAATCTTTGGGAAATTTAGTTGTTTTCCATAATATGCGATTATAAACGATGCTGGTATTAACATATATTCATACTAAAACATTCTGTATATTTTTTTATTTTCTTACGCTAGGCGTATAAGAGAGCATGAACTGAGAAAAATTTTAATTGCTCCTAATTTATATTTCCACCAGCACTACATAAAGTTTCTTACGTCAACAGAGTTACCATAAGGGATTAGTATTTCTTTAAACAATAATTTTGGAAAGGGAGACATGGAATGCAATCACAAAGGTAACCATTGCAGGACAGGAATTCTGAGTTTCCTTCCTATATAGATTTTAAGAACTCTGCCTAAAGCCAAAGAGAAGCCCGATCTTCTTTTCTTTATTTTTTAATTTTTCCCAAGGATTGGCACCTGGGCTAACAACTGTTGCCAATCTTTTTTTTTCTGCTTTTATCTCCCCAACCCCCCCCCCGTATAGTTGTATATCTTAGTTGCACGTCCTTCTAGTTGTGGGATGTGAGACACCGCCTCAACTTGGCCTGACGAGCAGTGCCATGTCCGCGCCCAGGATCCGAACCCTGGGCCGCCACAGCAGAGTGCACGAACTTAACCATTCGGCCACGGTGCCGGTCCCTGGATCTTCTTTTATTTTATATGAATTTTTTTTTCTTTTTTACCCCTTTTACAAAAGAAAGATCCAACATCAAGTGATGGAGCCATTGGCCTCCCCAAAGATGTTCACAGATCGCTGCATCCTTTGTCTCTCTTTTCTGGGAGGGGTACATGTGATCAGGCTGTGTTAAACAACTTGATCACGAATATCATGTTGAGCTAGCTGATTTAATTACTCCTTCCCTGAGACTTCAGTGCCACAGGGACTGCTGGATTTGGAAAAAATGACCCGAGACCCAAAGGGGATATTGGGTAGGTTCCAGAACTCTTTAAAAATGTCTACTGCAGCGGAATGAATAAGACAACAGAGAGAAACTTTATTAAGCTGGATTTCAGGGTTTCTCAGCCTACGCTTCCACTATAGGGATAAGGTCCCTAGCAGAGAAATTTTTCTGTTAATCCTAGATCACTTAGAAGAACTATTACTTACTTTTGGAGTGCCAGAACTGACATGTTGAACTAGGACATTGGAAGCGGGAAGAGTTAACAGTGGATGTCTGTGGAGTGTGCTGAGGAAAGCTTTGTCTTGCCATGTCTCCTTAATGGACACAAGAAGATTCATACGTATAAGGAAACTCCATTTTCCTGTGAATATGTCCTCGCCTCATTGAAATACAGGAATTTTCTACAATTCAAAGGATGGAATGTATCTTCACGAAAATTCTGAATGAGAATCAAAGCAAACAATGCTTTATTTTGATAAAAAACAACAATAATAACAAAAACACTGAAGCAGTTATGCAGGTGCCATATCCCTCTGGTGTGCTGGGTTCCCTGCCCTGGTCTGAAGAGGAGAGTCCTCGCTACGACCTCACACAGCATTCCCTTCTGTATGTCTATGACATCTTCCATGTGTTTGCTCCTGGAACACAAGGAGAGATCTCCAACTCAGTGACACCACGCCAGTTGATGCATGCGGGCCATCTGGCCACTGAGGGCTCTGACAGTCTTCACTGATGGTCATGACCTCATGATGCATGGCACAGAACAATCTTCTCCACTTTGCCAAGTTTTAATATCCTCCACGATTACAGTGTTTAGACAATGAGTTACATGCTTATACGTTACAGTAGCTGGGAGGGGTTTCCTTCCAACTTCTGGTATTGGAGGAAAAGAAAGGACAACTTTGTGAGTCAGTCAAGCCATAGGAGACACACAAAGGCTGTTCACATTGTAGGAAATAATCAGATCTATTTAAAAAAAAAAATCAGTCTGTTGAGTGTTGAAGTCATTCTCTCCAACGTTTTGTCACTTGCAGAAATTCTTGTATGAATTCATTATAGGAGAAACCGAGTTTCTTCTGACTTTCTTATTATAATTAGAAACAGTGAGATGAAGGTGCTTAATAGGATTACTCCAGGGCAAGAGGGGTCCCTCTCTGAAGGGTCCTGTAGATGTGGATTTCCTACATACAATAAGTAGAATGATGGGATTTCATCTTTAGTTTAAGAAGAGGTCTTTTCATTAAACATTGTTCTTGGAAACAAGAGGGCGAGATGTTCGCAGTAGCAGGGATAATGAAACTATTTTGAAATAAGCAGAACTTCAAACTGAGGAAACCTAGGGGATTTTTCCAGTGGCAATGAGGAAAGCGGGAACTGGAGAGACTATGCCACCAGCTTGGGGTAACAGGAACCTCACAGCTCCAACGGTGATCTGTCAGCATGAAGGAGGGTTAAGTGGTCTAATCATCAGAATATGAAGAAAAGGACAAAAAGAAGACACCACAAGTCAACTCAGACCTAGGAAGAGACCCAGAGGCTTCACTTTGGGATCCTCCACGGTTAATAAACCTGTGTTCTTTCATAATTGTGAAAGGAGGCTCGCCTCCCCCAACAGTCACATTCAATTTCCATTATTAAGTTGACAAAATTAAGAATTTTTTTCTTTCTCCTCCAAAGCATACTGACAAATAAATACTAGATTTGCTGAGGCAGGATTCCTGTTTTGAGATCCACAGAAAAAAGAGCCTGAGTGAATTGTAGCTCTGTGAAAATAATCTTTGAAAATGTCCAGTTAAGCTTATTTTAAGTACTGAGGCAATCAGATCGTAACCTACGGACTCAGAGGTCAGTGTGAGCTGGTCATTGACTTGAAATACATTTACAAAGAACAGTTACGCTTGTCCTGAAAACAGTGTTTGTGCTTTCACTTTTTTAGAATCTGAATTTGGAGAAAAACCTGATTGACCAAAATTATAACTTTAAGAACTTCATGAATAGAGAAATTTCTTTCTTTTCACCTTCCTTTCTTCTATTTCATTTTCATTGTGAAATATACAAACACAAAAATGGATACATATTAGACAAGGAGAACTGATCGGTGGTTGCCAGGGGAAAGGGGGGTAGGGGGAGGGCACAAAGGGTGAAGTGGTGTACCCACAACATGACTAACGATAATGTACAACTGAAATCTCACAAGGTTGTAAACTATCATAATCTTAACAAAAAAAATGGATACATATAGATGGTTATTAAATAAACAACTGTGTGACATCAACCCAGGTCAAGAAATAGAGTACTACTACCACCAGTAGGTCTCCTGCATGCCCCCTACTGTTGCTAGACTCCTCTTGCCCCCAGGGTATCGAATATCCAAATTAGTATAATAACCCTCCCTTGCCTTTCTTTATACTCTTATCATGTCTATTTCTATGCCAAAATCATAGTCTGATTTTTGCCTGTTTTTTTTCCCTTGTGTAATTAGGGTAACATATATATACTGTTGCATCTGATTTCTTTCATTCAATATTAAGTATTTAAGATTCATACTCAGTGTTGCAAGTTAATCCTATTAATACACCATTTTGTTTATTCCTTCGATTGTTGATGGAGGTCTGGATTGTGTTCACTTTTGGCAGTTACAAATGATGCTTCTGAGACGATTCTTCTGTGTGTATATATATATATACACACATATATATATCTGGTTACCATTCGCATGGATTTACTTATGGTATTAAGCAGGGATCATAGGGTAACCATATCTTCAGCTTTACTGGGGATATTGTCATTTTTTTCTTCAAAGTCAACAAACCAATTGATAGTCCCACACTGTAATGCCCATATCTTCACATTCTTGCTGACACTTAATACTGTCCAAATTTTAATTTGAGGCTTCTGGTGGGTGTGTGGTGATGACTGTGGTGTAAATTTACTCAGCCTTTTCTTTTCTGTAATTCTGTCCCTGGTCAAGATTTGTGTGTGGGGGACAGGGTAGGAGGGAACCCGGGATTCCTACATCATCCTACGTGAAAATGTTTGTGGGGCACTGATATCATTTATTTCTTTTACTTTACTTGGTATTTCAAGTGCACTGTCCAGTAGTGTGGCCAGGACACAGAGTCATTTCTCAAGGACCCCACGGAGTCTAAATATTAGACTCTAAATATTAGGTCTTCTTGTTTCCTTTGAAATAGCTTCTTTTGTCCATCTGATCAAACAACCTCGAGTACTCTTTTTAAAAACAATAATTAAGATATAATTGACATATTATATTAGTTTCAGGTGTACAACATAGCGATTCAATATCTGTGTATATTGTGAAATGGTCACCACAATAAGTCTAGTTAACATCCATCACTATGCATAATTACATATTTTTTTCTTCTGATGAGAAATTTTAGGATCTATTCAGCCACTTTCAAATACACAATATAGCGTTAACTATAGTTAATATAAATATAAATAGAGTCAACAAGTGCGTTACATCCCCAAGACATTTATTTATAGCTGGAAGTTTGTTATTCAACCCTCTTCATCCCTTTCACCCCCCATCCCGACCCCCCACCTCAATTACTCTTGAGGGAGCATAAAATCCTCATACTGACTAATCGTGGGTACTTCCAAATTATTTGTCGGCTTCCACCCAGATCTTGCATTGAAAATCTCAAAGAGAGAGTTTAGATTTTCTTTCCTTCTCACTGCCTGACCTGACCGAAATGTCATGCATCGCTACTGGCCTATTGCTACATCCAGGAGAGTCACTTGAGGAATAGACAAAACTGGAGGAAAAAACACATGGATAATTTATCACTACATTGTCATCACAAGCATGGAATTCACCAATGATGCCTAGGAAGAAATTGGGATCATTTATGGAATAGTGTAAAGAGAACGTAGGAGATGTCTCAGCTGAAGAGAAAGAAGCTACAAAAAATAATTATGAAAAAGATGGAGCAATAAAATGCATCAGGAGATTCAGGAGCATAAACAGAGTTAAGGGAATAAAATGACCCATATTTTCTTAGTTACTCATTATGGAGAGCAGGATCAATTCCTAAAAGGTCAAGTAATTCTGATTCTGATGTATTTGATGATAATATTTATTACTAATGGTAATTTGTATTTTCAACTATCATCATGTAATGCTGATAATTTGCATATATAATTTATATTTCTATAGTTATTGCTACTCTCCTCTTAGACTAGTGACCATTATTTTGAGCGACAAAAACACAGTGCCTTGAGATTATCTGTCTGTTCATTACATGTGTTAAGTTATTGAATTTTTGTCTTGCATCAATTTTTATTTCAATAATTCCTTGTCATTTAGATGATTCGGATGTTTACACATAATTATCAAGTCAAATCTCAGTATTTATTTAGCATTTCTCTCTTCAGTTATGGTTGGAAAATCTGTCCCTAACTTAATATTACAAAAACATATGCAGGTGTATCTCCAGATCGCTTTTACATTTAATTATTCATTCCATTTTGACTATTATAGCTTAGCCTAGAGAATTAAGTAAATGTGTATTACTTCACTCCTACACACTGTTTAAACGCAGCTAACAGACACTGAATAAACCAGCCCATCCCCGGCGGGATCAACAGTTGCTTGCCCCACATGCTGTCCCCAGGCTGCAGCCGCCTGAGGGGACTCGCCCGGGGCCCCGCCCTCAGAGCTCACACCCGCCACGCGCTCTCTCCCCAGGGCCGCCCCGCCGACCCTCCCGCGCGGCTCTGCGCGCACAGGCCGGACGCTCGGAGCCGGCGCCGGGCCGCCCTGCTCGGCCTCCTGGGCGCAGCGGCGCCTCTGGACCGAGCACGCGCACCAGCGGCCTCCGCGCAGACTCCGTGCCCGCGCACGCGCCCTCGCGTCGCGCTCCTGGCGGAGAGACCTGCGCTCGGGCCGGGCTCCGGGCGGTTCTCGCGGTGCCGTTCCAACGGGACTTCCGCGCTTCGGCGGCCTTTCGGACGAGCCGCGGCGCCCGGAGATGTTCAGGTTGGAGCGACACTTCCCAGAGGGTAGCGGTCACTCCAGATCTTCGGCTTCCATTCCGTGTTCGCGCGGTTCTCCCTCTTTGCAAGGTGAGTGGAGCTCATTTGTGGATGTGTTAGCACAGGATGCGGGAATCCTGTGAAGCGAGTCAGTTCGAGCCCGACGTGAACCAGAAGGGCTGGCGGCGGAAGCGCTCACAGCGTGGAGGCCCTTAGTAGGGACGCCAGTCCTCGCGGGACTCTCGGGCCTGAAAGGCAGAGGACGGTGTGTCTGTGGGGACAGACGGGCAGCGTGTGGCGGGGTGTGTGTGTGAGAGACGCGAATGAGCGGTGGGATGCGCCTCCGTGCCGTGGGTGTGGCTGCGAGGCTGTGACAGGTGCGTGGCTGTGCTGGGGTGACGGGGATTTGGTTGCATGTCCTTCACCTGTGCGGGTGTGATGGCTGTGGGTCTGCGGCTTCACTGTCTGGTGGCTCTGGGCTCCCTGGCGCTTCTTCCTCTTCTCTCCTCACAGCTGCTTGGCTGCAAGAGGGAAGTAGGACATTGAGCCCTAAAGGAAGATTTCCAGCCAGGGGGCACCGAGGTTAGTTTGGGATAGCCTGGGGAGTTCTCTACTTGGGAGCTCTGAGGGGCAGCTACTGTCTCAGAGCCTGGGGGTTCCCAGAGCTCGGACCCCAGGAACGTGCTGTAAACCTATTCCCGTGGTCCAGGCTCTGTCCTCTTTTCCATCTGTTTATGTGTATGAGCAGGGCGGGTGTGGACCTGGAGAGTGTCGTGTAAGGAAGTCATTCTGTGCCCCAAGAAAAGCCTGGTGCCTCCTGACTTCCTCCTCAGTCCTGCCATCCCCAAAAGAAGAACCATGAAAAGGGAAAATAATTGTTTTACACAAAAAAGTCAACATTGAGGATAGTTTTTTTTTCCATAAAATCATTGATTTTAAATTATTGATATAAGAAAAACTTAACAAAACTTTGCAATAATATCTGATTTTAGTTGTCTTCCCAAAAACATTTCCAAATACTGATTGAAATAGAAGAAACTAAGGAATCATTGTATTTCCCCACGTCTTTCTTTGCTGCTTCAGGGCACTGAGAGTCTTACTGATGTTCTCACTTATGAGATGCTTGATCACATCAGGTTCTTTGGGCAGGTTGTGATTCACAAATGTCTCTTTGATTCTGCTGCATTTCGGTGGGAGGGAAATTTCCTCCTCCTCTTTTCTAGAAACTCTTGATTTATGAATTAAAAATGCATTCTCAAGCAAAAGTCCTGACTTTTTTCCCTTTGTTTTGTGAGCATTATCAGAGCAGGGCTGATAAGCACAATTTTAATCTAAGAATAATTGTTTCTTTTATAATACCCAATTAGAGGGCATGCAATGTTCTTCAGTAAAAATATCTAACTTATTTATATAGGATTACAACATGTTATTAAGTTTTTATGTAGATTATATTTCTCCAAGATATTCATGCTTAGTAAGTGATCTTCACACTCTTAGTTTTACTGATGAACAACCCAAGGCATTAAAATGTCATGAACTCTAAGAGCAGTTACCTTTAGAAAATCTGAGAACAGAACCTATGTCTTAAGTTTCAACTGGATCCCCAGTTATGAGTGCGTATTTTACACTTGGACCAGTATCATCCTGATTAATAATGCTGTACCTGCCATCATATAGCAGAACCAAGTTAATTAACCTGTTCCGTTAGATTTTTGTGTTTCTAGTTTTGGCTGTCATAAACTAAGTATTGAACATACTTGTACGTGCATTTCTTTATCTCAGTATTTTCTTAAGAAATGTCTAGAACTAGAATTTGGAGTAGAATAATCAGATTTTTAGTAAGTGCTTATGATATGCCAGACCATGCCATCTTAGTATTCGGGGTGATAAAAAGACTCAAATGACATAGTTGACACTTTTACGTTCCTTCTGGTAAGTAAAGTAAACCCTGAATAGGAATAGATGCATCGAAGGCCACTAGGGAGATTCAGATAATGTGACTTGGTGTTTTATACGGCAGTGATGTCATTCTGACTGCAGTCACCACTGTCGGGTTGTGATTAAACTCTGATGACCTATGAGAGCACCGTGATGGTAAGGAATTTATGTTGCAAATTTTTACATTACTTTTTAAGTTGAGATAGATTCATGATCATAAAATTCACTGGTTTTTTTTGTTTTTTTGGTGAGGAAGATTGGCCCTGAGCTAACACCTGTTGCCAGTCTTCCTCTTTTTGCTTGAGGAAGAGTGGCCCTGAGCAAACATCTGTGCACATCTTCCTCTATTGTGTATGTGGGGTGCCACCACAGCATGACTTGTTGAGTGGTGTAGGTCCATGCCTGGGATCCAAATGTGTGAACCTGGGCCAACAAAGCAAAGTGTGCTGAACTTGACCACTACGCTACTGGGCCAGCCCCAAAAATCACCTTGTAAAAATGTACTCAAAAGAAAACGTTTTACTATATTCACAAGGTTGTAAAAATCAGTACCACTATCTAATTCCAAAACATTTTATCACCTTAGTAAGAAACCCTGGCCTTGTTAGCTGTCACTTCCTATCCCTCATCCTCCCATACTCTGGAGACCGCTAACACGTCGTCTGTCTCCATGGATTTGCTGAGTCTTGAAATTCAGTCTACATGGAATCATGCAGTATGTGTCCTTTTATGTCTAGCTCCTTTCACCTAGCAAGAGTTTTTCAAAGTTCGTCCATGTGGTAGATAAGCACATTATTCTTTTACTTTACTTTGGAAAGTATACATGGCATTACATTTGCCATTTTAACCACTTTTCAGTGTACAGTTCTGTGACAGTAAGTGCATTCACATTGTTGTGTGACCATCAGCACCGTCCACTTCCAGGAATTTTTCATCTTCGACTGAAACTCTGTCCCATTAAACACTAACTCCCCATTCCCCTCTCCGCCCAGTCCTGGCAGCCACCATTCTCCTTTCTGTCTCTATGAATTTGACTTCTCTAGGACCCTCATAGTAGAGCAATCGTGCAAAATTTATGCTTTCATGACTAGCTCATTTTACTTAGCACAGTGTCCTCAAGGTCATCCACGAGGAGTCGGTATCAAAATAGCCTTCAGTTTTATGTCCGTGTAATATTCCCTTATATCCATAAACGACATTTTCCTCATCCATCTGTTGATGGACATTTGGGTTGCTCCCACTTTTTGGCTGTTAGAAATGTGAACATTTGTGTACCAGTTTTTGTGTGAATGCATATTTCCATTCTCTTGGGTATATAGCTAAGGGCAGAAGTGCTGGGTCACACGGTAACTCCTACATTACATTTTTTATTCTGATGATGGTGGTTGCTGAGTGAGACTGATGGGATAAGATAATTGAGCAGCTTTCTGGAGGACGTGACTCACAGGGTGGGAAAGGGTTCCGTACAGAAAACTTGCAGAAGGATGTAACCCCGAGACCAGCAATAGTACATATTAGCTATACTCAGGGACTTGACCATCTGTCTAGACAGTCATCCAACAATGAGCATGCCTAGAAACCTGAGAGGAGATTGTGTCACTGGTAACTGAAAGAAACAAAAAACATTTAGTAAAAGAACCCAAATTTAGTACATTTCTCCAAGACCTACTAAAATCTGTTTAGAAGAATGAACTTTCCACATTTTAGAAAACAGCTTCCACTTAACACACAACAAATGTTCACATGCATAGATATTTTACGAAATGGCCATTGAATCAGCAAGTTAATACATACTTAAACAAAACCCCCATCAGGAACAAAAGATAAGCACTGTTAATATTTGAATGTACAACTTTCTAGCTTGTTTTCTGTCTATTGAAGTCTGATGATTTTTCAGTCATTTGATATTGAGATACACATATGTTCTTCAAATGGTATCATATTGTACCTAGTTTTATAACCTGATTTTTCTACTGACAGTATTTCTGGAATGTTTTCCATGTTCACGATATTTTTCCTGACTTCACGTTTATTACATGAATATGTCGTAATGTGTTTAATCACAGTCAGTTTTTCTGGAATTGGAATACTGAATACTTCCTGACCAGTTCTATGTCTTTTCTAACCTCTTCAACCTCACGGGACCCCAAGGCCATGAGGTAAGGTGTGGCTGGATGGCGTGGCTCCTTTTCAGTCCTGGAAGGTGTGAATGGAGGGACGAGGACCTGTTCAGGGCAGGGCTGAGCAGCCTAGTCTCAGGTGCAGAGCAGCTTCCCCAAAGTGGAGGACAGGCCAGAAAACTGTCTGCTGAAGTGTTTGGGTTTCCTGGGGATTAGGGGAAGAGTTTGGGGTTATCTACAATCCTTCTAATCTTTTCATATTGTGTTTGTACAGTTAGTGGTATTATGCAAAATGGAATGGAGGAGCCAAATGTTACTTCCTTTCATGGTAACCCTAAATTGTGCTTGCTCTCATGGTCTCTTTTTCCTTTCCCAGCTCTGGATTCTCTTTGTTCTTTCCCAGTAGAGGAATCCCAAGGAGGACTGATCAGTTTTGGTAGGTGCAAAACCATGGTATGTGTAAGTTAGTGTTTCCTTCTCATTGAAATAGTGAGACGTAAACGTTTTCATTAATTGTTCTGAAGCTTCCTACCCAAAAGAACCCCATTTGATTATGTGCTTCCCAGTTCCTCCCATTCCAGTGAACTGAACAATGGTTCCAAATCACCTAGTCCTCCTTATGTGGCCCAGTCTTTTCCAGCCAGTGTTTATGTATTCACTGACAAGATTATTCTCTCCTATGTGCTCAGCTTAGTAATATTAAGAGCTATAGTGGAGGAATGAAGAAATTAAGTCCTGTCAAGAAATTATTTGAGCTTCCCGTGTCAGAACTGTAGCTGGAGGAGAGATGGAGATCCCATTTGGCCAAGCAGGGAAAGACTCTGACATTCTCACAGACCTGAGTTTTCTAGATACATGTGATAAAGACCAGCAATGAACGGTCTCTGGAGGCTGAGATCCGATGCTCTGTGAGGTTTTTGGAATTGAATAGCAATATGATTTAGGACTTGAAATTATATGGATCATGGTCCTTTGTAAGGGATTCCTGAATGATAAGTATGACTATGTTATTGCTAACTAGGATGCAATGAATTTGAATGAATTTGACACAACTCTGGATCATGCTACATTAGTATCCTCTAACTCATGAACCACAGAAGTACTCAGTCAGGGATTGCTAGTGGCCATAAAAGAGAATAAAATCATAAGTCTTAAATTAACAAAGAGCAAGAACTGAAAAGACCTTAGATAAGTTGTCCAACTTAATGTATATCATCGTAATATCTAAACATGATTAATTCTATTATAACCATAAATTAGAGTGCTATGCAGCAATTCAAAATATTTGTCAAAATAACGAAACTACATATGATAGAATTTAACAAAGACTCTGAGTATTTAAGATATTCTTTTGCTTTTTTTTAGTGCTGTTTTTCTATCTGTTATGACAAACTCTAAGTTTCAATTGGAGAATTTTATGCTTTTACATTTAATGTAATTATTGACAGTTAGATTTAGGTCATCCATTTTACTATATGTTTTCTTTTTTTCCATTTGGCTTTTGTTCCCCTTTCTCTTTTTTTCTTCTTTGGGGTTAATAATATTTATTTTAAATTCCATTTTAACTTGCTTTTTCTATGTGTGCCTATTTTTAGTGGTCACTGTCTGTATCTACATATATATATATGTACCTGTATATACAGTTATTTTATTGGGTCCTATTGGCTTTCAACCTTGTATACATTTCAGGTGTCTATCATTAGACTTCAGTTTCTCTTTAGACTGCATTGTGTTCATCACCAATAATTCAGTTTTTATCCGTCACCATACATATGTGGCTTTACCATTTCATCCTCCCTCATCCCTTTTTCCTCTGGAAACCACTAATCTATTCTCATCTATGTGTTTGCTTATATTCCACATAGGAGTGAAATCATACAGTATTTCTTTCTCCGTCTGACTTGTTTTGCTCAAGATCCATCCATCTTGTCTCACATGGGATGAGTTTGTCTGTTTTTATGGGTGAGTACTATTCCATTGTATATATATACAACACTTTCTTATCCATTTGTCCCTTGATGGGCACCTAGGTTGCTTCCACATCTTACCTATTGTGAATAATGCTGTGGTGAGCATACGGGTGCATATATCGTTTTGAATTATTGATTTCTTGTTCTTTTGATGAATACCCAGTAGTGGGATGGCTGGATCATACAGTATTTCTGTTTTTAAGTTTTTGAGAAATTTCCATACTGTTTTCCACAGTGGCTGCACTGGTTTGCATTCCCACCACCAGTTTATGAGCATTCCCTTTACTCCACATCCTCTCCAACATGTGCTATTTTTTGTCTTGGTAATTATAGCCATTTGACTGGTGTGAGGTGATACCTCATTGTCATTTTGATTTGCATTTCCCTGATGATTAGTGATGTCAAACATCTTTTTATGTGCCTGTGGGCCTTCTGGATATATTCTTTGAAAAATGTCTGTTCATATCCTCTGTCCATTTTTTTGATTGGATTATTCTTTTTTTTGTTACTGAGTTGTATGAGTTCTTTATATATTTTGGAAAGTAACGCCTTGTGAGATGTATGATTTGCAAATATTTTCTTCCCATTGGTAGGCTGTCTTTTCATTTTGATGATGGTTTCCTTTGCCTTGCGGAAGCTCTTTAGTCTGATGTAGTCCCATTTCTTTATTTTGTCTTTTGACTCCCTTTCCTGTGGAGACATGGTATTCAGAAAGATACTACTAAGACCTACATCAAATCTGTACTGCCTATATGTTCTTCTAAGAGTTTTATGGTTTCAGGTCTTACATCCAAGTCTTTAATCCATTTAGAGTTAATTTTTGTGTATCATGTGAGACAGTGGTCTACGTTCATTCTTTTGCATGTGGCTCTCCAATTTTCTCAACACTGTTAATTGAAGAGACTGTCCTTTCTTCATTGTGTGTTCTTGGCTTCTTTGTTGAAGATTTGCTGTCCCTTGATGTGTGGTTTTACTTCTAGGCTTTCAATTCTGTTCCAAGGATCTGTATATCTGGGTTTTTTATGCCAGTACCATGCTGTTTTGATTACTACAGCTTTGTACTATATTTTGAGTTCAGGGAGCATGATACATCCAAGTGTATTTTTCCCCCCTCAGGATTGCTTTGGCTATTCAGTCTTATTTGTTTTTCCATATAAATTTTAAGATTCTTTTTTATCTTTTCATGAAGAATATCATTGGTATTCCATTCAGGTTTGCATTAAGTTTGTAGATTGAGCTGTAGATCAATCTGTAGATTGATTTAGGTAATATGGACATTTTAACTGTGTTTATTCTTCCAATACATGAACATGGAAGATCTTTCCATTTCTTTGTCTTCTTTGATTTCTTTCATTAATGTCATAGTTATTGGTGTATATGGCATTCACCTCCTTGGTTAAATTTATTCCAGGTATTTTATTCTTTTTTGTTGCAATTGTAAATAGGATTATAGTCTTGACTTCTCTTTCTGCTGGTCCATTATTAGTGTATAGGAATGCAACTGATTTTGTGTGTGTGAGTAAGACTGGCCTTGAGATAACATCTTTTGCCTATCTTACTCTTTTATTTTCTCCCCAAAGCCCCAGTACATAGTTTATATCCTAGTTGTAAATCATTCTAGTTCTTCTCTTTGGGATGCCACCATGGCATGGCCTGATGAGCGGTGTATAGTTCCAAACTGGCAAACCACAGGCCACTGTAGTGGAGTGAAATGCAAATAATTTTTGAATGTTGATTTTGTACCCTGCAGCTTTACTGTATTCGTTGATTATTTCTAATAGTTTTTTGTTGGATTCTTTACAGTTTTCTGTATATAGAATCATGTCAACCGCAAATAGTGATAGTTTTAATTCTTCCTTTCCTTTTTGGATACCTATTATTTCTTTTTCTTGCCTTACTGCTTTGGCTAAAATTTCCAGTACTATGTTGAAGAAGAGTGGCAAGAGTGGGCACCCTTGTCTTGTTCCTGTTCTCAGAGGAATGGCTTTCACTTTTTGACTATTGCGTATGATGTTGGCGGTGGGTTGGTGATATATGGCCTTTGTAATGGTGAGGTACTTTCCTTCTATACCCATTTTATTGAGAGTTTTTATCAAAAATGGATGTTGGAAATTGTCAGATGTTTTCTCTCCATCTATTGAGATGATCATGTGATTTTCAGTCTTCATTTTGTTAATGTGATACATCACATTGATGGATTTGCTAATGTTGAACCATTTCTGCACCCCTAGAGTAAATCCCACCTGATCGTGGTGTATGATCCTTTTAATGTATTGTTGTATTCAATTTCCTAATATTTTGTTGAGTACTTTTGCGTCTATGTTCATCACTGATATTGGCCTGTAATTTTCCTTTTTTGTGTTGTCCTTGTCTGGTTTTCATATCAGGATAATGTTTGCCTCAGAAAATGAATTCAGAAGTGTCCTGTCCTCCCAATTTTTCAGAATAGTTTGAGAAGCATAGGAATTACATCTTCTTTGAATGTTTGGTAGAATTCACCAGAGAAGCTGTATGGTCCTGGACTTTTTCTTTGGGAGGCTTTTGATAACAGTTTCAATCTCTGCTTGTGATTGGTGTATTCAGATTCTCTATTTCTTCATGATTCAGTTTTGAGGGGTCATATGGTTCTAAGAATTTATCCATTTCTTCTAGGCTATTCAGTTTGTTGACATATAGTGTTTCATAGTATCTTCTGTAATCCAATGTGTTTCTGCAGTGTCCACTGTAGTTACTCCTCTTTAATTTCTGATTGTATTTATTCGAGTCTTCTCTCTTTTTTTCTGAATCTGGCTGAGATATTGTCAATTTTGTTTATCTTCTCAGAGAACCGCTTCTTAGTTTCATTGATCCTTTCTATTGTTTTTCTACTTCCTGTTTCATTTATTTCTGCTCTGATTTCATTATTTCCTTCCTTCTCCTGACGTTGGGCTTTGTTTGTTCTTTTTCTAGGTCTTCCAGGTATAGTGAGGCTGGTCTATCTGAGACCCCTCTGGCTTTCTGTTGGCTCCCATAGGCGTGGGTGCTGCTGCCCCATCATGACCGGTGATGCTTGTCCTGGGTTGTCTGAAGGTGCTGGTTGCACTGCTGCCAGGGGTGCTGGGTTCACAGGTGTCACTTTCCCTGCCAGGGACCTGGAGAACTATATGTATCTCCTGCTGCTGCTGAGCTGGTGTTGGGGGGGGGAGTGCCACCAGTGGGGGCTGGGTCATCAGTTCTGCTGTGTTTCCTGAAGGCTCTGGTCACACGTTCCACCTGCCAGTGTTGGGGCAAAGGGGCTATTTGTTCTGCCCCAACTCCATTTGCTCACAGTTGTGTGGGCCAGGCCACCTCCACTGTGCCAGCAGTCACACAGGCCAGGGTGCCACCATCCATGCTCCACCGGCAGTCATGTGAGCTGGGCTGTCCTCACCACTTGTGCAAGCCACTGTGTGAGGATCCACAACCTGGATTGCTGCTGCTCAGGGAGGGTGGTGGGGGCTTCTCCCCTAGTTCCACTGCTTACTGGGGGTTGAGTCCACCCACCTTCAGATGTATAGATGCATGGATCTCTTAGGCATCCTCTAGTGCTGTATAGGAAATCCTCTCTTGGTCAGTGCATGTCCATTTGGCTGTAACTGAGAGGGGAGAGACAAGGGGGAAAATTCCACCATGATGCTGATGTCACTCATGTTGTCTCACTTTTTTTGAACTTTACAAAAAACCAATTTAAAAAAATTGTGGTCTAAATAGTTTATAATATTGTGAAATTTCAGTTGTACATCAATATTTATCAAACACCATATCAATGTGACACTGCACCCCTTGTACCCACTCTCCTGCCGCCACAGTAACCACTAAATTGTTCTCTTTGTCCATAAGTTTGTTTATATTCTACATATGAGTAAAATCATATGGTCTTTTCTCTCTCTGTGTGGCTTATTTCTCTCAACATGATGCCCTCAAGTTCCATCCATGTGGTTGTGAATGAGACAATTATGTCCTTTTTATGGTGGAGTAGTATTCCATAGTATGTATATACCACGTCATCTTTATACAATCATCAGTCATTGGGCACTGGGGTTGCTTCCACATCTTGGCTATTGTGAATAATGCTGCAGTGAACATAGGGGTGCATACGTCTCTTTGTATTGTTGATTTCAAGATCTTTGGATAAATACCCAGTAGTGGGATAGCTTGGTCATATGGTAATTACATTTTTAATTTTTTGAGAAATCTCCATACTGTTTTCCAAAGTGGCTGCACCAGTTTGCCTTCCAACCTGCGGTAGATGGGGGTTCCCTTTTCTCCACAACCACTCCAACATTTGTTATTTTTTTGTCTTGGTGATTGTAACTGTTCTAACAGGCGTAAGATGATATCTAACTGTAACTTTGATTTGTATCTCCCTGATGATTAGTGATGTTTAGCACCTTGTCATCTGCCTATTGACCATCTGTATATCTTCCTTGGAAAAATGCCTGTTCATATCCTCTGCCCACTTATTGATTGGGTCATTTATTCTTTCATAGTTCAGTTGTGTGAGCTCTTTATATATTATGGAGATTAATCCCTTAACATATATATGATTTGCAAATATTTTCTCTCAGTTCCTGGGTTGTTTTTTCATTTTGATCTTGGTTTCTTTTGCCTTCCAGAAGCTCTTTAGTCTGATGAAGTCGTGGCCACTTGTTTATTGTTTCTTTTGTTTCCCTTGTCTGAGTGGACACTATGTTTGTAAAGATCCTTTTAAGGCTGATGACAAAGAGTGTACTGCCTATATTTTCTTCCAGAAGTTTTATAATTTCTGGTCGTACATTCAAGTCTTAGATCCATTTTGGGTCTATTTTTGTCTATGGAGAATGATAATGGTCTACTTTCATTATTTTAGATGTGGCTCCTTAGTTTTCTCAGCACCACTTATTGAAGAGGCTTTCCTTACTCCATTCTATGTTCTTGGTTCCTTTATTTTTTATTTATTTATTTGTTTTTGAGGAAAATTAGCCCTGAGCTAAATTCTGCTGTCAATTCTCCTCTTTTTGCTGAGGAAGAATGGCCCTGAGCTAACATCTGTGCCTATCCTCCTCTACTTTATATGTGGGATGCCTACCACAGCATGGCATGCCAAGTGGTGCCATGTGCACACCCAGGATCCAAACTGGCCAACCCTGGGCCACCAAAGAGGAATGCGCAAAGTTAACCACGGCGCTAGCAGGCCAGCCCCTCTTGCTTCCTTTATTGAGGATTAGCTGTCCATATATGTGTGGTTTTATTTCAGGGCTTTCAGTTCTGTTCCATTTACCTGTGTGCCTGTTTTTGTACTGGTACCATGCTGTTATGATTACTATAGCTTTGTAATATGTTTTGAAATCAGGGATTGCGATGCCATCAGTTTTCTTCCTGTTTCTCAGGACTGCTTTGGCTATTCTGGGTCTTTTGTTGCCCCATACAATTTTTAAGATTCTTTGTTCTATTTCTGTGAAGATTTTCATTGGGATTTTGATTGGGATTGCATTGAATCTGTGGATTGCTTTAGGTAGTATGGCCATTTTAGCTATGTTTATCCTTCCAATCCAAGTTCATGGAATATGTTTCCATTTCTTTATGTCATCATCAATTTCTTCCAGTAATGTCTTATAGTTTTCATTGTATAGGTCTTTTACCTCCTTGATTAAATTTATTCCTAGATATTTTATTCTTTTTGTTGCAATTGTAAATGGGATTGTATTCTTCAATTCTCTGTTAGTTCATTATTAGAGTATAGAAATGCAACTGATCTTTGTAAGTTTGTATTGTACCCTGCAACTTTGCCGTAATTTTTTATTATTTCTAATAGACTTGCATCTCTTCTCTATTCTTTTTTTTTAATTTTTATTCAGTTAATGATGGGTTACAATCTTGTGAAATTTCAGTTATACATTATCGTTTGTCACTCGTTTTGTAGGTGCACCCCTTGACCATTTGTGCCCAACCCCCCCCCCCCATCTTTCCCCTGGTAGCCACTAATCTGTTCTCTTGTCTACATTTTTAAATTCCTCGTATGGGTGGAGTCATAGAGAGATTGTCCTTCTATAACTGGCTTATTTCACTTAACATAATTCCCTCAAGTTCCATCCATGTTGTTGCAAATGGGACGATTTTGTTCTTTTTTATAGCTGAGTAATATTCCATTGTATATATACACACCACATCTTCTTATCCAATCATCTGTTGATGGGCACTTAGGTTGCTTCCAAGTCTTGGCTATTGTAAATAGGCTGCAATAAACATTGGGGTGCATAGGACTTTTGGAATTACTGACTTCAAGCTCTTTGGGTAGATACCCAGTAGGGATAGCTGGGGGTTATGGTAGTTCTATTTTTAATTTTTTGAGGAATCTCCATACTGTTTTCCATAGTGGCTGCACCAGTTTGCATTCCCACCAGCAGTGTATGAGGGTTCCTTTTTCTCCACAGCCTCTCCAACATTTGTTACTATCAGTTTTAGATATTTTTGTCATTCTAATAGGTGTAAGGTGATATCTCAGTGTAGTTTTGATTTGCATTTCTCTGATGATCAGCGATGATGAACATCTTTCATGTGCCTATTGGCCATCCATATATCTTCTTTGGAGAAATGTCTGTTCATGTCTTCAGCCCATTTTTTGACCAGGTTGTTTGATTTTTTGTTGTTGAGTTGTGTGAGTTCTTTATATATTATGGATATTAAGCCTTTGTCAGATATATGACTTGCAAATATTTTTTCCCAGTTATTGGGTTGTTTTTTTGTTTCAATCCTGTTTTCATTTGCCTTGAAGAAGCTCTTTAGTCTGATGAAGTCCCATTTGTTTAATCTTTCTATTGTTTCCCTTCTCTGAGAAGACATGGTGTCTGAAAAGATCCTTTTAATACTGATATCAAAGAGTGTACTGCCTACGTTTTCTTCTAGAAGTCTTATGGTTTCAGGTCTCACCTTTAGGTCTTTGATCCATTTTGAGTTTATTTTTGTGAATGGTGAGAAAGAATGGTCAATTTTCATTCTTTTACATATGGCTTTCCAGTTTTCCCAGCACCATTTGTTGAAAAGACTTTCCTTTCTCCATTGTATGCTCTCAGCTCCTTTGTCGAAGATTAGCTGCCCATAGATGTGTGGTTTTATTTCTGAGCTTTCAATTCTGCTCCATTGATCTGTGCACCTGGTTTTGTACCAGTACCATGCTGTTTTGATTACTGTAGCTCTGTAGTATGTTTTGAAGTCAGGGATTGTGATGCCTCCCGTTTTCCTCTTTTTTCTCAGGATTGCTTTAGCAATTTGGGGTCTTTTGTTGCCCCATATGAATTTTAGGATTCTTTGTTCTAATTCTGTAAAGAATGTCATTGGGATTCTGATTTGGATATCATTGAATCTATAAATTGCTTTAGGCAGAACAGACATTTTAACTATGTTTATTCTTCCAATCCATGTACATGGAATGTCTTTCCGTCTCCTTATGTCATCATCCAATTCTCTCAGAAAGGCCTTTTAATTTTCATTGTATAGGTCTTTCACTTCCTTAGTTAAATTCACCACGACGTATTGTATTCTTTTTGTAGCGATTGTGAATGGTATTGTGTTCTTGGGTTCTTTTTCCTGTTAGTTTGTTATTAGAATATAGAAATGCTACTGATTTATGCAAATTACTGTTATATGCTGAAACTTTGCTGTAGTTATTGATTACTTCTGAGAGTTTTCCAATGGATTCTTTGGGGTTTTCTATATATAAGATCATGTCATCTGCAACAAGCGAGAGTTTCAATTCTTCCCTCCCTATTTGGATTCCTCTTATTCCTTTTTCTTGCCTGATTGCTCTGGCCAGGACCTCCAGTACTATGTTAAATAAGAGTGGTAATAGAGGGCATCCTTGTCTCGTTCCTGATTTGAGGGGGATGGCACTCAGTTTTTGCCCATTGAGTATGATGTTGGCTATGGGTTTGTCGTATATGGCCTCTATTGTGTTGAGGTCGTTCCCTTCTATGCCCATTTTGTTCAGAGTTTTTATCATGAACGACTGTTGAATCTTGTCAGATGCTTTCTGTGTATCTATTGAGATGATCGTGTGGTGTTTATTCCTCAGTTTGTAGATGTGGTGTATCACGTTGGTTGATTTGTGGATGTTGAACCATCCCTGTGTCCCTGGTATGAATCCCAGTTGATCCTGATGTATGATCCTTTGGATGAACTGCAGAATTCTGGTTGCCAAAGTTTTGTTTAGAATTTTTGCATCGATGTTCATCAGCAATATTGGCCTGTAGTTCTCTTTTTCTGTGGTGTCCTTGTCAGGCTTTGGTATCAGCGTGATGTTGGCCTCGTAGAATGTCTTAGGAAGTGTTCCATCCTCCATAATTTTTTGGAATAGCTTGAAAAGGATAGGTATTAAATCCTCTCTGAAAGTTTGGTCGAATTCCCCAGGAAAGCCATCTGGTCCTGGGGTTTTATTCTTTGGGATATTTTTGATTGCTGTTTCAATCTCTTTCCTTGTGATTGGTCTGTTCAAATTGTCTGCCTCTTCTTGAGTGAGCTTTGGGAGATTGCAGGAGTCCAAGAATTCATCCATTTCCTCTAGGTTATCCATTCTGTTGGCATATACTTTTTCATAGTCGTCTCTTATAATCTGTTGTATTTCTTTGGAGTCTATTGTTATTTCTCCTCTTTAATTTTTGATTTTGTTTATTTGAGCTTTCTCCCTTTTTTCTTTGTAAGTCTGGCTAGGGGTTTGTCAATTTTATTTATCTTCTCAGAGAACCATCTCTTTGTTTCATTGATCCTTTCTACTGCCTTTTTCGTTTCAATAGCATTTGTTTCTGCTCTGATTTTTATTATTTCTCTCCTTCTGCTGACTTTGGGCTGTGTTTGTTCTTCCTCTAATTCGATTAGGTGTAATTTAAAATTGCTTATTTGGGATTTTTCTTGTCTGTTAAGATGTGTCTGTATTGAGATGAATTTTCCTCTTAATACAGCTTTTGCTGTATCCCATATGAGTTGGCATGGTATGTTATCATTTCCATTTGTCTCCAGGTATTTTTTGATTTCTTGTTTAATTTCTTCAATGATCCATTGCTTGTTCAGTAGCATATTGGTTAGTCTCCACATCCTTGTGCCTTTCTCAGGTTTTTTCTTGTAATAAATTTCTAGCCTTATAACATTATGATTGGAGAAGATGCTTGTCATTATTTCAATTTTTTAAAATTTGTAGAGGCTTGCCTTGTTTCCCCACGTATGATATATCCTTGAGAATGTTCCACACGCACTTGAGAAGAATGCGTATTCTGCTGTTTTTGCATGAAGTGTTCTGTATATGTCTATTAAGTCCAATTGTTTTAGTTTTTCATTCAGCTCCACTATTTCCCTGTTGATTTTCTGTCTGGATGATCTGTCCATTGATGTGAGTGGGGTGTTGAGGTCCCCTACTATTATTGTGTTTTTTTTAACATCTTCCTTTAGGTCTGTTAATAGTTGCTTTATGAACTTTGGTGCTCCTGTGTTGGATGGGTAGATATTTATAAGCATTATTTCTTCTTGATGAAGTGTCCCTTTGATCATTATATATTGCCCTTCTGTGTCTCTCTTTACCTGCCTTATTTTGAAATCCGTTTTGTCTGATATAAGTACTGCAACACCTGCTTTCTTTTGCTTGCTATTAGCTTGAAGTATTGTCTTCCATCCCTTCACTCTGAGCTTGTGTTTGTCCTTGGGTCTGAGGTGTGTTTCCTGGAGGCAACAAATTGTTGGATCTTGTTCTTTAATCCACTTTGCCACTCAGTGTCTTTTTATTGGAGAGTTCAATCAGTTTACATTGAGGGTGATTATTGATGCATGTGGACTTAATGCTGTCATATCTGGTTTCCCTGCATTACCTTTGTTTCTGGTCCTGTGTGTTTTAGCCTACCCATTGACTTCTGCAATTTCTTATGCTGGGTTTCTTAGATTTTTCCTTATTTATATTTCGTGGCTCTGTTCTGTTTTTTAGTTTAGTGGCTACCCTCAAATTTGTATTTAGAGTCTCATGTATAATATAGTCTATTCTCTGGTGGTCTCTTACTTACTTGGCCTAGACTGATTTAGTCCCTTTCCTCTTCCCCTCCTATATTATTATTTTCATCTCTTATTCCAACTTGTGTTATGAGTTTGTAGTCAGAGTGATAAGATCGTCTTTACTTTGGTGGTTTCCTTACCTTTATCCTAATGCTATAGTTGAATATTTGCTATCGTATTCTGGTTCTAGCTATCTGTCTCCCTACTCTGTGGCTTGTGACCTCTTTCTCACTTTTTTTTCTTTTTTCAGGTATGAGAGCCTTCTTAAGGATTTTTTGTAGTGGAGGACTTTTGGTTACAAATTCCCTTAACTTTGGTTAGGAAAAGATTTAATTTCTCCCTCACATCTGAAAGATATTTTTGCTGGATAGAGCATTCTTGGCTGAAGATTTTTATCTTTTAAAGTTTTGAATATGTCACTCCATGCTCTCCTACCTTGTAAGGTTTCTGTACAGAAATCCGCTGTAAGTCGGGTAGGAGTTCTTTTGTAGGTTATTTTCTTCCGTCTTGCTGCCCTGAGTATTCTTTCTTTGTCTTTCATTTTTGCCATTTTTATTACTATATGCCTTGCAGTAGGTCTTTCTACATTGACAAATCTAGGAGATCTGAAAACTTCCTCCACACACATTTCTCCCTCAATCCCTAGATTTGGGAAGTTCTCTTCTATAATTTCATTAAGCACACTTTCTGCTCCATTTTCCTTTTCCATGCCCTCAGGAATTCCAATGATTCTTAAATTCATTCTCCTCATTGAATCTGATCTCTCTCTGATATTTTCCTCATTCTTTTTAATCCTTAGTTCTCTTTCTTCCTCTGTCTGGAGCCATTCAGCCTATCTATCTTTGATTATGCTAATTTGCTCCTCTATGGTGTCTACATGGGCATTCAGGGAATCCGTATTCTGTTTTGTCTGATCCATCGTATTTTTCATCTCTAGTATTTCTGATTGATTCTTCTTTATAGTTTCAATCTCTTTTGTGAAGTAACTCCAGAAGTCATTGACTTGTTTCTCTTTCTTTCCCTCTACCTCGTTGAGCTTTTTGATGATAGCTACTCTGAGCTCATTTTCACTTAGTTTACCTATTTCCAAGTCCTCAGGACTTAATTCTGTGTTTTTATTGTTTTCCTTCTGTTCTGGAGCTTTTATAAATTGTTGGATGCTAGAAGAACAGTTTTTGCACATGATGGTAGTATTCGTTTGCAGTTACAGCCTGTCACCACTAGATGGGGGTTGAGAGCCGCACATTCTGAGCTCTCGGCCTTCAGGCAAGATGGCGGCAACCAGTGCAGGTTGGGGAGGAGGGGCCCTTTTTCTCACGCACCGATCTGGATTCTGACCAGCTCTCATTCTCTCGTCTCCCGGTGCCTTGGCTTGATGGGGTCCCCATGCACAGAAGCTTTCCCCTGTCAGTGGGTTTCCACTGTACCAGCGGTGGGAGTCCTGGACGATCCCCGGTTGTGCGGCCCCTTCCCCACTCCTTCCCTCACCCGCAGCAGCGATCCCAGTCTCTAGAGGAGGGAACGAAGTTCTCTCCTACCCCGTTCCAGCTCCTCCAAGGCCGTCTGCATCCTCTCCCTCCTCCGTGGTCTTGTTTCTGTAGTTCTCTGATGGTCTGGCATTAGGATTATTGGCTGAAGTTCAGTTTTTCCAATCCTTTGTTGTAGTTTGGAGTGGAGAGAGTCCCAGGTCAGCTCACCCCACCATTTCGCTCTGCCCCTCTCCCTGTCTTCTCTTTTCTTGATCATTTCCTTCCTTCTGCTTGCTTTTGGTTTTTTTGCTCTTCTTTTATATCTTCTTAAGGTGAACAATTAGGTATTTATTTAAAATGATTTTTTCTAATATAGGTGTTACAGCTATAAATTTTCCTCTGCATCCTCGTTTACTTGTTATCAGTTGTGGGATGTTGTTTTTGTTTCATTCATTCCAATTATTTTTAGTTTCCATCGTGATTTCTTCTTTGACATATGGGCGGTTTAGAAGCAGGTAGTTTAATTTCCAAACTTTGAGATTTTCCCACATTTCTTTCTGTTGATTTTTAATTCAATTATATTGTGATAGGAGAACTTGACATTATTTCGGTTCTTTTAAATATATTGAGTGATTTATAGCCTAGCATATGGTCTGTGCCTCTATTCTATACGTGACACCATTCCAATTGGCAGATAAGATTGTTCATATTCATTTTTTAATCTAGTTTTTCTCTCCATTATTGGGAATACAGTGTGGCAGTTAAAAAATTATTGACTCAGCTATAAGTTCATTCATTCTGGCTGCTCTGTAAATACACTTTTGCTCTTTAATCACACACCCATCCTTGGGTTATTTTGTGGTGGAGTATCTCCTTGGCTCCTGCATCACTCAGAGCTTCTCCAGTGCCTGGTGCCAGCAGCTCACACTAATCAGCAGCTTCCATGTGTGTCTCCCATTGAGCAGTTTTGCAGTTAAGTATCTCTGGTGAGATGTCCCGTGGACAGCTTTACGCAGCACACTAGGGGGTGGGCTTCTTGAAGATCCATTCTCACAGCCTACGTGCACTGTCCTTTCAGTAAGTGAATGCCTTGCCCTCTCCCACAACGTCTGCATCTCATTCCTGTCAAGTGGATCTCCCATGGGCCCTCAATCTCAGCCCTGTTTAGTGTTCCTTATATGTCTAGTCTTATATTCTGTAGCGTTCTGTTTACTTACTTGCTAATCTCTCATTATTCTAATTTGCTTATGTAAGTATTAATTAATAGTCATTTATATTAACAGTTTCCTGTTCAAATTACTGTGAGGTTTCTCTTTCTTCATTGGACCCAGCCTGAGAATGGCATATTAAAGACCCCAGCCATTGTTGACAATTTGTTTATATCTTCTTTAATTCTGTCAGACTTTCTTCATGTATTTTGTTGCTCAGTTGTCAAATATGTTTATGTTTATAATTGTTAAATATTTATGTAAGTTGCCCTTTTCCTCCTTATAAAATATTCCTTTTTGTCTCTAGTGACGTTTTTGACATCAAAGAGTATTTTGCCTGATATTGAGCTAGCCACTTCTGCTATTTTGTTACTATTTGCATGGTGTAATTTACTATGATTTTACTTTGAACCTGTTTGTCTATTTGAATCTAAAGTGTGTCTCTTGTAAACAGCATACAGTATATTGTTGTGTTTTGAGATTGACAATCTTTGTTTTTTTCTCCCCCGAGGACGATTGGCCCTGAGCTAACATCTTTGCCAATCTTCCTCTTTTTGCCTGAGGAAGATTGTTGCTGAGCTAACATCTGTGCCAATCTTGCTCTGCTTTAGTGGGATGCGGCTGCAGTGTGGCCTGATGAGGGCTGATAGGTCCCACCTGAGATCAGAACCTGCAAACCCTGGGTGACGGAAGCAGAGCACATGAACTTAGCCACTGTGCCAAAGAGCTGGCCCCAACCATCTCAGCTTTCAATTGGAGTCCTTCATACATTTCAAATTTAATTCAATTATCGATATTGTTTACTTTATAACTCCCATTTTGCTGTTTCCTATGTTTTATGTGCTTTTGTGCCTTTTTTACTGCTTTTTTTATATTAAATATGTTTTTTCCAGAGGAACATTTTACTGCTTCTCTTAATATCCTGAATTATTTTCTTAGTAGTTATTCAGGGGAAGACAATATACATCTTAACATAATACTCTTAAGATTAATATTAATTAACTTCCAGTAAGGTTTAGAAACTGTTTCAATATAGCTCCATTCCTCCCTGCCTTTGTCCCATTTTCATCTATATATTACATCTTTATATAGGTCCAACAATACAGTTTTATCATTGTTTTGTGCAATCATCTTTACAATCAGTTAAAAGAAAGAGAAAAATGCATTTTCAATGTCATCTGGCCTCCATTGTTTCTGAAGAGAAGTCAGCTTCAGTTGCTTGTGGTTCCCTTGTACATAATGAGTCCTCTTTCTCTTGCTTCTTGCAAGATTTTCTACTTGTCTTTGGCCTTCAGTAGCTTGACTATGATGTGTTAATGTGTGAATTTCCTTTTGTTTATACTGCTTGAAGTTTGTTGACCTTCTTGCATTTCTAGATTGGTTTTTCCTCATTTGGGGAAATGTTGGGCCATTATTTCTTCAAAGAACTTTTCTGCCCTTTTCTCTGCTCTCCTTCAAAGTAACTATTATACTCCTGGAACTTGAGTCATGTGTATTCTTGCTATGCTTGACTGTTTTCCCAGCAGGTTGTGACATTCTGTTAATTTTTATTCCTTTTATCTTTGTTTCTTCAGACTGGAAATCTCCATTAACCTATCAGCAGGGTCACACAATCTTCCTTCTGACGACTCAATTTGCTGTTGAGCTTGTCTTTGGAACTTTTCATTTCAGATATTCAACACTTTATGTCTTGAATTTCTGTTATGTTCTTTTTAAAAAGTAATCTCTCTTTATTGATTCTCTATTTGATGTGCCATTGTAGACATTATTTTCGTTTGTCAAATATGGTTTCATTTAGATCTTTGAATATATTTATAATAGCTCTTTTTAAGTATTTTTTTCCTGAGTCCAATATCTTCACCTCCCCCAGAAACAGTTTCTGTTGACTTTTCCCATGTATGGTTCACACTTTCCCATTTCTTTGCAGGTCTCATTTTTTATTGTTGACAACTGGACATTTTAGATAATATTGCACCAACTCTGGATTTAGATCCCCTACTTCTCCCGGAACTGATATTGTTGCTTTTGTGTACCGACTTGACTAATTCTGTAATCTGTCTCCTTTGCAACATGGAGAGGCTGATGTCTCTGACCAGTTTATTATTTTTTTAATTCTTTTTTTCTCTTCTAAGCCTGGCTTCATAGAGTCACTTCTGGGTCACCATAGCTTAGTGGTCAGCTGATGAATGGCCAGATGTTGCCATTCTACCCCTTGACAATGGATCTGAGTGTTGGTTGGGAAACATATTAAAATTCCCAGCTTTTAGCAGACAAAGAGAAACACCATATGATTTCACTCATAAATGGAAGATAAACTAACAGACAAAGAGAACAATTTGGTGTTACCAGAGGCAAAGGGTGTTGGGGGGAAGGCACAAGGGGTGAAGGGGCACATTAATATAGTGACAGACATATAATATTGTACAACTGACATTTCACAATGATATAAATTATTATGACCTCAAGAAAATAAAAAAAATAAATCCTTGACTTTTTACTTTCTGCAGGGCCTTCTCCTGTCACGTCTTTGCGTACTCAAGACCTCATATTCAGCCAGAGATGAACAGATGGCTAGGGTTCTCACAACTTTATGCATACACCCAACCTTCCAGACCGCCACGAATATGTCAAATCTTATTAAGAGCTTCTCTGGCTTTCTCATTTCCAGAATTGTCTTGATTAACCTCTGGTTAGTCTCATGATACTGCACCCTCAGACTGTCTGTGTTAGCTATCCATCGCCAATTGTTTGCACTGAGGTTCATATTCCTTTTGCACAGCACCTCCAGGCATGGGGTTTTTCCATACTCCATTCTAACTCATGGCAGTCTCCCAGAGCTCAAAGGTGCTGGTTTTCATACCTTGTTCAGCTCTGGTAAAACAAAGCCAGAGGGAGATGGGAGCATCCCTAGGCTAAAACTCTGGACACTCTCATCGTCCCTTCCTGGAGTTCAGTGGTTTTGCTTGAATAAATGCTTCTTGATTCATTTATGTGTTTGCTCAATTTTCATAGTGTGAAAGTAATTGTTTTAATAATTTTATGCAGTTTCATCATTGCTTTTTGGGGAAAATTGCCAAGTTACTCATTACACCATTCTGAGGGTCCCACTCAGTTATCTTTTTACTAATTTAAAAAATAAGAAAAAAATATACTTACACACATTTTTATCATGTTGAGAACATTTTATGAGAGTCCACAATGGGTAAGCTGGGTGTCCAGAAATTCCTCTGCTCAGAGACTCCAGCAAGTCTTCCCAGTGGCTCATCTGAGGGCACAAATGGTTTCACAGACCGGGGCAAAAAATGACACTATTTTAAAACAAAATTTCAGATCAATCCTTGATTTTGATACCTTTTCATTTGAAAACCGAATTTTCTCCCCTTCACAAATTATCACAATGAATAATACCACTTATTAGTCATTCATTTTTTCCCTTAACCTCTTTTTTAATACCTATTGTGATGTAACATGGAAGACATAAAGTTCAAAAGGGGATCCAGTACTCGATTACTGCAATGTGTGAAATGGTTTTAACACATTATACTGTAGTGATTGCGTTTATTGAGAATTATTTTAGTAACTAGATGGGGAAGTAGCCAATGTTCCTTTTGAGAAATATTCTAAAGAAAAACTAATTTGGTTGAAAAAATTCTAAATAAAGAATTTGTAATGTTGATTGTCCATAGGTCTACAATAAAAAATGTGTAATTACTTATGATTTGGTAACAGTCAAGAAAAGTAAAGTTGTTTACATTTGTATTGCCAGAGTTAAATGCAAATAGACAATATTAACTTTGGTTAAAAAAAAAAAAAACTCCTAAAACACAGATAGCAATGCTAAGAACACAAGAAATTAGCAAGTGAAAGGGATTTAAGAAGAACTGAGTTAGAGACTGAATGATGTTCACTCTCAAGAAGTCCACCCATTTTATTGAGCAAAAATGTCCTCGCCCTCTGTAATGGGTTGAATTGTGTCCCCCCCTCCCCCCATAAAGGATATGTTGCTCTCCTAACTCCTAGCTCCTCAGAGTGGGACCTTATTTGGAGATATGGTCTTTGCAGAGGTTCAGTTTAAATGAGGTCACAAGAGTGGGCCCCAATCCAATATGACTGGTGTCCTTATAAGAAGGGGAAATTTGGATGTGTATGCACATAAGGAGAGTGCCAGGTGAAGATGTAGGCAAAGATCAAGGGGGTGTATCTACAAGCCCAGGAACACCAAAGATTGCCAGCAAACCACCAGAAACTAGGAGAAAGACCTGGAACAGGTTCTCACTCACAGCGTCAGAAAGAACCAAATCTACTTAAACCATGATCTTGGACTTCCAGCCTCTAGTGCTGTAAGAGAATAAATCTGTGTTGTTGAAGCCACCCAGTTTGCGGTGCTTTGTTATGGCAGCCTGAACAAGCAAATACACGCTCATTCTCTCACTCATACAGTGGGGGTTAAAAATAAAAAACAACCCCAGCAGAGTAAACAGCAGCAGCAGCAGCCTCCTGAAGGTTTACAGCATAGAGAGACGGTGGAAGAATGAGTGCCTAGGCTCTCTTCAGCTGGAAACAACCCCATTCTTCTTCAGAGAGCTGCTCCTACCACTGATGAAGAGCCACAGCCCTGTGGTTTCAGTAAAAGCTGCCAATCACTTTCCCTCTCATCTCCAGGTGACAGATGATCTGCATCTTGCTTTGCCATCCAATTGGAGCTTGGAAAAGGGATTGAGTTCCTCCCTAGAGGAGACATCAGAGTCTAGAGCTGTTGGCTGCCGTGTCTTCCTTACTGTGAAGGAAGCTGATCTGTCGTGTGAAGGAACAGAGTCAACATACAGAAGGAAGTGGACTTGAGTGGGAGACAAGGAGAGAAGCTGATGGTGTGTGAGAACCTGGTCTCAGCCATCCTCAAAGCTCAGCTGCACACAACCTTTCCAGCTGTGTCCTGTCCTGCTTGTGGTTTGTTCATATGAGCACTTGCATTCCTCTAAGCTAGTTTAGTTGTGTTTCTGTTCTTGCAAGTAAACAACTCCACGTTAATATACCACTGGAAAATTAAGTGGATTTTAGTATTCCTATATGCCAAAAGTGTAGTTTGGGTGTCTCGAGCAGGTGCCTAAATTGATATCACAGATTTAAAAAGGGTTTGAAAACCATATGCCTTATCATCTTAAAGTTGTTCTCAATGCATGTTTTCATTAGATCAAATTATACAGTGTTGGAATTCAGAGTTACTGTTGCATAGGTAGTCAGGTATTAGTAATTCTGATGACATAACTTTATCTCTCTATATAAATTTTTTACAAGTTATTTCTTTAAATCTTGCCCTGTGTCTTTCTAACAAGTCGCACTGACATTGAATCAGAAGGAATATTGAGTTGCAATTTTAAATATCACTCATCTTCATCCAGAGACTCACTGAACTGAGATAGATGGTATCTGGACATTGTAAATTCACCTCTAGACTCTTCCAACAGGGCTGGTTTTTCTGCCACAAGCTTGTACCTCCTCCAATTAAACCTGCTACTGCCAGAACATTAATCTTTTTAAACCTCATTCACTCATCCATGTGTTCATTCATTTGCTCAGTAATTCACATGTCAAGTTTTTATTGTGTGCCTATGTGTGACCATTACTCTGATTGATGTTGGGAATGCTTAGATTCAAGGAATATAGCACCAGCCCTCAGGAGTTTCCAGTCGGGACACAGTTCATGCCAATTCTTCACTTGAAAATGGTCCATACCTCCAATGGCTCATAGGATAGTGTCAAAATGCCTTGGCTGACCAAAGTGTCCCTTAGCTGGAGTTGAAAGTGCATCTAACTCAAAAACTGAGAAGTAAGCTGGTGACCAGGTAGGTAATCTGAAGCATTCAAATAAGTTGCCAAAACTCATGGAGGTATCAGGAACTAGAGCACGAAACTTCATCACAGCCAAATGACGGCTGGGGAAAGTAAGTAGCTGTTAACCCCTCCTGTGCGAATCAGCCCATGCAGCTGAATCCTGGCTTATAATACAGGCTTATAATACAGTCTGGGTTGACTTCAGACAGGAAGCTTGAAAATACAATCATTTGCCACCCTTGGAATGTGAAAAAAAAAAGGCTTAATGACTTATTCTTTGCTTCATTAATTCATTCATAAAATCACCAAATATTATACTCCAGTCATGGTGCTGGGTTCATAGTGTCTAGGACAGTAGTGACCTGGGGAGTATGGAGCTTGCACCATCTCTGGCAAGATGAGTGTTGAACCAACAGCTATAATCATGGTGAAGGATTACAAGAGCTCCTCCCCTCATCTCCCAGTCAAGAAATGGCGGCAACATCTATGCCATTACTCAAATTAAAAATGGAGGCATTGCCCTTGACACCTCTTGTGATCAGTATTAGCTATGTTCCCCAATACCCGGTTTCCCTCCACTGTTTTCCACAGAGAATAACTCTACTTTTCCCTCCCCTTGACCAAATGATCCTTGCCAATGAGCTGTGAGTAGAGGTGACAGGTGTCACCATTGTGTGGAAGCATTTACAAGTCAGTGCATGATTGTCTGTATTCCTTTAATCCTAATTCAGCAAGCAGCCACATTCCAAGTGCAGCATCTCCATCAACCTGGGTCTTTGGGGACAATGTGGAACAAAGTCCCTGCTGAATTGCCATGGACATGGAGCATGGAGGGGGAGTTAATCTAAGTTGTTCTAAGCCATTAAGATTTTGGTGCTGTGTGTCACACAGTATAGCCTGCTCATACTGAAGGATATACTTCTCTATCTCTCAGCATCATGCAATACATCAGCAGTTCCTGTTGACTGATTCAAGATAAGTCCTGGATCTATCCACTTCTCATCATCTCCTTACAGTCATCCCAGCCCAAGCCACAAGCCATCTTTTGCCTGGACTATTGCAATATCCCCTCTTTGGTCTCCTTGTTCCTACTTTTGGCCACTTAAATAGACATTAGAGTGATGCTTTTAAAACTCAACTCAAATCAAATCATGTCAGTCTTCATTCTGATACCCTACAATAGCTTGCTGTTAAACCTAGCAGAAAATGTAAACTGCTGCCATGGGTACAAGACCATACATGGTCTTCCTCCTGCCTGCCTGTCCTACCTCGTCTCCAGTCACATTGCCTTTGTTCATTACACTTCAAAAACGCCAGCCTTCATTTCCTTTCCCAAGGTTCCGTGATGTCCCCTCTGCCCGGAATGTTGTTGCTTTGACCTTCACTCACCTGGCTCCTTTGCTTAAATGTCACCTCTTCAGAGAGATCTTTCCTGACCAGAAAACCAAAGGGGCTTTCTATTGCATGTTATTTACATTTTCCACATAACACTCATCACCATCTGATGTTTCTCTTGCTTACATGTTTGTTTGTGTTCAGTCTATCCCCATGAGAAGGCCAGCTCTTTTAAAGCAGGGGCCTTGCCTTCCTTTTTTTGAATATCTCCCTAGAGCTTAAGGAGGTCTTTAGTCAAAATGTGTGCCCTGCCCCAACGAACAAGGGATCTGTGTGTGAGTGAATGAAGGAGCGTGTGCTAACAACTACAACAGGAGTGCTGGGCACAAAGGAGCTTGCTGCCGGGGAACAATCCACCAGCAGGGACTTGTTGCCAACAGTAACTTCCACACCCATTTTTGTGCAAATCTTTCATCCTGTGCTAGTGAGCTGGTCTATAAAAATTAAAAACACAGCACGTAAGTGAAATCTCTCCTGTCTCTCTTAAGAGAACAAGAGGAAACAAACTCCTAGTGCAGCACTTAGAATATAAAGTGGTGAAGGGTTTTAGGGCACCATAATAGAGTGTTATTCCTTTTGTGAAAATCCCATTCCTGGAGATCTTTAAAAAGAGGATAATATAAAGATGTAGTTTAATTTTTACTCATTTCTGAAACCCCATGGGTATTTCAACAACAACAGCAATGAGGGATGTTGCACAGCGAGTCGCCATAGACATCTCTCTATGATAGTGATCACTTGGAAGCAGTGGAAAGCTCCACACTTAATAACTGTTTCAGTGTTTGCTTTTCTCTTTTATTTGAAGATGTACATAAATAATACTCAACAGAAATAGTGGGCTTAAAAGAGGGACCCGCCTGTCTTTTTGTTGTTGAGGCGTGTTTAGGTTTGTCTTACCTCCTTGGTAAGCATTGGATTATAATCCAGTTGTGGCTGGATGATTGTGCCTTTCCTTTGAACACAGTTTTGCGGCAGGTAAGAATCCTGATGGGTTGAAAACGCAGGCAGTTTTTTGACACTGCAAAATGTCAAACCATAGAGAAAGAAGCTCCTTTTGGCTAATTTAAAATAGTATTTCTCTTATTTTTTCCACTTCATGATCTTCCTTTTTTCTCTGAGACAATACCACTATTATTTCTTCTAATTCTAGTTCTTCTGGTTACAATGTCCCATTAGGTTTGGACTTAAAGGTTGTTCATATGGGGTGAGACATTCAAAAACGAAATGCTCCAGGAAAGATTCTGGTTCTCTTAACCTGACATATTCAGGAAGCCTGGTGAGGTGTTTTATGGGGTATGTGGACACAGTGGGCTATCTGATACAGCACTGAAGCAGTCATAAAATTTGTTTTAACAGACCTTTAAACAAAGCCTGCTCATTCTTAAGTTTATTGAAATTGACCACTTGCTACCTGGACTGAAACCATAGAGGAATTTATTGGTCCCCAAGAGCTTTGGCATTTGAGCGGCAAGCTGGGTAAACTGAGGCCTAGAAAGGATTCAACCCAGGGCAAATGGAAGCGGGAGAATTGGCTCTGGTATATAGGTTTCCAGGACTCAGGTCACAGGCAATTTTCTGGCCCAGGGGTATAGGGTTTTGTTTTGTCTTGTTTTCCTTTTTGGTTTTGTTTTTTAATATCAATTTAAGCCGGAATGGCTGTTGTTTGCTGCTAAGATTTTTGGCAAAATGCCAAATATTTTCTTCACAAAGAATTGGCAAAAGCCAAAAGCCTGCTGATTTTGCTTTGGTGCTGTGTATAATTTTTTTTTCATATATCTTCACAGCTCATCCTGCCTGATCTTTTTTTGTCTTAAACCTTTATGATATATTTATAAAAATCTCATGCTTTTGTATAATTCTAAAAGAATTCCAGAAAGGAGGAAAAGATCCAGGATACTCTGGTAAAATTCAATGGAATTTAAATTCTAGAAAAGGATCTATACTCTGGGCCTCCTCCACCATCCCAGATTCTCAGCGCAGCCCAATGCCTCCCTTCCTCTCCTACTCCAGCCGAGAGGGGTTCTCTGAGTAGTGGATATACTACCTTGAGTCAAAGATCCCCACAATTCCTTAAAATGATCTAAGAATTTCAAATAAACAAACTGAGACATACCACTGGAGAACAGTTAAAAAAAAATAGAACATCCCTTCAGTCAAAATACCCTGCAGCATCTTCACATACAGCTTCATGACACATGACAGATAGAAGATGACATTTCCTATAGCTAGTCAAAAATAAAATCTATGTTGAGTGTGAATTGCCTTTAGAAAAAAAGAAAAGAATATTCCCCCCACCCCCCGCCCCAATAATCCTGAATCTGTAGTAGGGTCTCTCAACCTGGAATCTTGCTCCAAAGTGGTGTTTGGGGGCTGGGAGGGGTGGGAAAGAAATGGTTCATTGTTTGTGGGAACGTTAATAAGGGAGAAAACACACTTGATTCCTACTGTGTGAAACAGCATTTAACACATTATGTCATTTTTTTATACAATAATTCTTTCCGATAGTTTTGGTAGGAAGTGAGATTTCCAGTTTGGATAGGGTTGACGGCAGCAGTGGAGTTCCTTAACTTTTCATTTCTCTTTGGCTTTTGCACTCAACTTTTTGCTTTTCGACTTTGTCTCTTAGCTTCTTCTTGCATCTGTCTCTCTCTCTCTCACACACACACAGACATTCAAAGTAACCTTATTTTTAGTTTTTGTTTGTTTGTTTGTTTTTTTGTAGTGGTTGCCCCAAAAGAAATCCTCTCCACTGGAGCTGGTGCCTGTCACCCCAGCCCATCACTTGCCTGGTAATTAAACTCTGACTGATTTATTGACTGACAGCCAACAAATCCCAACCGAGTTTTTATTATATACATACTTCCTCGGGCTAAATTCACTCAAACAACAACCCAGTCAGAGGCGGAGGCGAGGGGGAGAGGGAGGTCAGGGATGGTGGGGAGAAGGGTGAGCCGAACCATATGAAAGTCTATGCCGAAACCAGCATTCATTGGCAAAAGGAGACATTTTGCGAAAGAAAGAGAGAAAGAAAAAGAAAAACTCAGTGCAACATCTTTTTCAAATCCAGAGTTATGGGGAGAACAGGGGAAAAGCTGGTAAACATCATTACTTTGGCTTTAAGACTCATTTGAACCGCCTCACATACAAAAGCGCTCTGAAGGGGAAAACAAGACATGCTCTCAGCTAACATTACAGTCAAATTCCAATTTTACCTAAGGGAAAGCAGCTTTATTAAAAGTCATGAGTGAAATTGCGTGACAGGTGCCAATATTCTCCACCCTGACAGATGTTTCAGTTTGCAAATGCCATTTACTTGTCAGCAGTCCCTCGATGGAGCTCCTCGCATCACCATTTGTCTCTCTTCTAGCGAGATCACACATGCCCGATGTTTGCCTCCAAGCTGCGCTGCGTGGTTTGATATGTGGAATCCTCACAATGAGACTTATTAAAAGACAGTCCATTATTTTTATTTAGAGCATTTCCAAAACAAGCGGAGCGCGCTCAGAGATAATTTAAAAATCGTGTGGCAGGTCATCTCCAGGCCAGCGTGGCTCCATTTGAAATGCATAAGAAAGTAGCATCGCATCTCGATCCTTCCACACACACACACACATACACACGTACACACTTTCCAGTTCATAACGGGCGTGATTTGAGTGACATTTAACCCTTGACAAATAACCCAGACTGTGCAAAGCACTATTTTGCTATAAACCACAGAGCATTTTGACAGGAAGGATTGACTGATCCTGCTCCCTTTTTTCTCTAAATCTTTCTTCCTTCTCTTCTTTATTTTTTGCTTCTTATTTCTTTGCATCCCTCTTCTATTTTGTTACAGGTGGGCTTTCTCTTTGCAGCAATAGATATAAAATACTCCTGATTGGCTGTATTTATGGGGACTTTTCATCCTCCTGTTAGTTTCGAACACAAAGAAAAACGGCCTCTCTCCACCGTGCCTGGTTTGAACAGCAGGTAAACTGCAGCAGCCTCCTCTCCAGCCTCTGATGGAAAATTATTACAGATGAAATGATTCCGTCATGGAAATGGTAAGAGGAAAGTTTTGGCTTAAAGGATATTTGTGCTGACATGGAGGGGAGGCCGTGACACACAATGGATTCTGCCACCAGGACAGGTGTGACCCAAGCTGGCTTTGCTTTCCAGGCTGGGAAAGGGCAGAAGCTGGGGCAGCCTTTGCAGAGCTGAACAACACTGCCAATAGCAAAGATTAAAATTTACCGGCATGAAATTTGTTCTCAGGTGAACTGCTGGATTTCACGCCTCTTACTGCTTTATCTGGCAGAGTTAGATCCAAGTGAAATCTCAGTGTTGATAGGCATTGATTCTGCAGGCTCATTCCCATGCAGCATGGACACTGGTTAACCTTCTCAGACCAGGAGCAGCATTTGGCAAGTTGCCCCAGCCAGCAGTCTACAGTCTGGAAAGGCAGCCATCCTGGAACAGTGGGATGCGTTTAAGTCAGCTTTGCGGTGTGGCGCACACAAGGCAGGGACCTGGCAGAGCATTTGTGGAAGGGCTTGTACAACCTGCCATGCCCTCCTCCTGGCTCTCTCCAGAGCTATCAGGCTCTTGTTTTTACGGCCACCCTAGTGATCCTCGAAACAGTAAAAGGAAATAAGGAGAAAATCTCATAAAAAATTGCCACCTTACTGTCATAACCTTGAAATGACAGGTGGGCTCCAGAGGAAAGATGGTCTCCTGAGGTCCCCCTGGGTGATGGCAGGTGATGGTGGGTGGACCCCACCACCTTCACACCCTGGAGGCAGGAGATTGATGCAGACACTTGAAGGGGCATCTGAGTATATTCATTTGCATTTAGTATTTATTTTTTGAGAGCCTGCTAGCCTACTAAGGCAGTGTGCTCAGTGCTAGGAACCAAAGACATCAAATAGGTGTTTCTAGCTTTAAAGAGGTCACAGATATTAAATAGATAATAGGATTTCCTACATTGTTTTCCTTAGTAATTATGTGTATTTACATATCCCTTCTGCTGAAACTATTAACTACTCGATATTTATTCTGCTATGGAGTGTTAGTTTTCATCCCTCCTATAGTCATTTTTATCATGTAACCAAGATGAGTATGTTTGTTGCTCTCAGTTTCGCCAATTACAGCATCCTGTCATCTCCTCATTCCTACCTATGTGTTGTGCACATGTGTTGAAAGTCCACAGGAAGTGTGCTCACTAGGAATGGTACCTCTTGTTTTCCCCTGACTTTGGGACATATTCTTTTTACTACCATTTAGTTATTGACTCATCCAAGGAGAACACAAGATGCAGGATTGATTCCCTCCTTCTCATGTAGAAGCTGTCTATGCAAAGCCAGAGGGCACTGGTCTTCCTCGTACTTCCTCCTTTCATAAAGATTGAAATTATTTGGGGGTCATTTTCATTGTTTCACTCACTTATGTGATATTTCCTTCACTCTTTCAACAAATTTTAATTGAACACTTGGGGCTTGGTGATGAACACAGACATTGGCGCTCTCATGGATCTTAAAATCCTAGGCGCTCAGGGCTCTCCTTGCCCTTGACCATGATGAAAAATTTTAAACTGTCCTATTCACCAGATTATTTGGATTTGTATGTCTGTCTATTCTTTGGTATTCCATAGTTTTTAGGAGAGGAGATTCTGTGTTTTATTTTGGTTAAAGAAAAAAGTATTTACTTACATAATTTTTTATGATTATTTTATTTCCTCACTCAGAAGCTTTTGTTGCCTGGCAAATAAATCCAAATTCTTTTCCTTGGCCTTCAAGGTCCTTCCCTAACCTAATTATCTGGACTTTCTCATTTCTTGCCCTTCCTGGCTCGTCCTGTCCCACACTCTCTAGCCACTGAATCTTACAATTTGCTCAACAGAATGTGCATTTCACATCTCTGTATCTCTGTATAAACTCTAGGTTTCCCTGTAATTCATGCAGGTTGATAAAATTGTCTGTCTCTTTCAGGACCAGTCTTTACTGCCTTCTCTGACTCCTCCTCCTCCTCCCTTGTATGTGTCTCTAATACAGCACTTCTAACACTGTAGCAAACATTGTTTTTTATTCATCATGTCCCACACCAGACTGGAAGCTCTCCACAGACAGAATCTGTGTCTTCTTCATTGTCTTTTATCCATAAATGTCTCCTGGAACATCTCAGTGAGCCTACATGAACATTTCCCAAATACACCTAAACCTTACCACATTATTGGCTTTCCAGGCACAATTCCCATAGCTTTGGAATGACCTCTTATGAATCTCTAGCTGCTGGAGGCTTAGCAGTTCTTGAGAAATCATTTTGAGTGGAAAATCCATTCCTGCATGAATTCCTCACATTCCTCTAGTTAGATGTGATCTTTTTCTCCTAAGAACACTCAAGAGCTTTATTTATATATTTACAGGGACATTACCTTCTATTTAGTAATAAAGTTATGTGTGTACATACTTGTTCCCACTGGTAGATTTTAAATATCTGAAAAGGAGGTGGTTACATGCAGCTGATATCTCTCATGGAGCATAGCACAAAAACACAATGACCATCACATGGTGAGGGCACAGTGAGCACTAATAGAAGGGTTAGGGAAGGAATTGGTGTACTATGTGTTCACATACGACTTCAACTTTATCTGTCGAAAGTCAACTTCTAAGATGACACATTATAGCAAGTTGGTCTATGTATTTTTCATTCAAGCTATTCCCCTCCTTCTCTCAAGGAAGAAGAAACCAACTGGTAAGATAAACGTGTGCTGGACTCAACACATCCTTTGAAGAACCTTTCTTGCACTCCCACTTACACTATTTTTTGAACTACTCTCAGGATCCTGATTTCAGTAACATTTGACCACCAAGAACATTAGAGTTATGAAGATGGTAACATATAAAATACAAATTAAAAAGAGAGAGGAAAAGAAAGGGAATGAAAAAGGAAAGAATGGAGTAGCTGGAACAGGTCCACCTAACGTGTCAGGTCCCCGCATGGTCCCAGGGCCTACTGACAGGGGAGCTGTCGAGCAAGGATGTTTATTTAAAATCTTATGGGATGTTTTGACACGTTGGAAGTGTGTAAAGATTTGTGCCTCGTTTGGATCACTCACACCCATGGAACTATTTGTTAGACAGGCACCTGAGACCCTGCTAAACATGGTGACTGAGAAGAGAATGATTAACAACTTTTTTGAGCTTTTTCAGGAAGTAATTTTATTCACATTTCAAGAACCACAGGGTATCCCAGAATCAAAGTTCTCCTTTTCTTGTTTCTATTAGATTTATTCTTTGACTCTATTTTAAGATCTCCTAAAAATACTTTTAACTGCTAAATATGTCTCCTCTCAGGTCACTTACAGAGCCCCCAATGAACTGGAACTGCCCAGCGGTGAAGAGCTTCAGATCTTACTTGTACTTCCATCTCTGACAGAACAGTTTTCCATTTTCTTTTCATTTTTTTTTTTTAACCAAAGAGTTTACAGGAACAAATCCCCCTTATTGTCTTAAAACTAAGAAGCTCAGTGGACTTGTCACAGAAGATGAGGAGCAAAAAGAGGTAATTGGCTAAAATTCTGAAAAGAGGGACAAAAGGAGAATAAAAGAAAACAGGAGAAGTTCCCCTCTGACCAGGAGAGACCTGTGTTCACGAACTGGGCTCCATTATGCACAGCATCTTCTGTCTGCCATATGAATGGAGAATAGAAAGTGTTGGAATAGAGAGAGAGGTGGGGCAGGCCATTAGTGGAGAAAACAGACTAGTGGAAGAGTGATCAGAGCAGAAACTAGATGAATGAACACGTGGTTCGAGGGAAGAAGATTCTGTCCAGCTTCCTCAGGGCACGCCACACCCCTCTCCAGACCAAGCAGTGCCTTTTTGCTGGATTAGGACTGAGAGAGGCTCAATCAAGCAAATGCTGCTCTATCTACACACAGAAATCCCTTCATGATAAATAATCAACCTCAGTTGTTCTTTTATAATGGGTCATTAGTAACTCTAGCAAAAAAGTGTTAAAACACCAGTTCTTGCTGCTGAGTCAAGAAAAGATCCTCAGGTTTACAGAAGGTTCACTATTTGTCACCATGTTGAATCATCCCACCACTTTAGCATGCTTCTTCTTCTTGTTCCTACCCCACACTCAATGAAAAGAATCTTTATTACCCAAAATCCTTATTCCTAAGTATCTGAACCTGTTTGTAGATAATCTATGGCTATTGAGATTGTGGAGTAAACTCAAACAAAAATGTTCCTCTCATTATATTTGCAAACCAAATTGGAAAAAAACCTTATCTATTTCAGTCAAACAATTTATCTTCAAAGCAGACAGTTTAATCCAGTCCCTCTCCCCACAGGCCACAGTCCTGTGGCTATTATCAGTTGTTCCTGCTTTATTTGGAAGACTAGCTACTCCCTTCACATCTAGACCTAGACAGACACACTCACACTCATTATATTTTAGGGTCTAATTCAGGCCATCTGCTCTTTCATAAAAAGTGACAGCTTTTAGATTCCTTTAATGTTTCTACTTATAAAAGATCATAGGTCTGTATAATAATTGGTCTTTTCCTACTAATTGGTGACAACTTGAATCCCCTTTTATCTGAGCATCAAAATGTTTTAAATATTAACTGAGCTTCACAACCTCTCAGTGTGATTTGTGCTGTGTATCTGTGGTAGAGATGGGTCAACTGGTCAACTGAAGCACCACCAACTACGGGGCTTGTGGGGGATCTCAGGGCCCGTCACCGACAGCATCACACACAGGCCACGGGCAGCCCAGACCCAAAGCCATCTGAAAGTGGCCGTCTCTGCACTTTAGAATACTGCTGTATGTAAAACCTGGCTTTTTTCTAAACAATGTGCCTATCCCATTTGATTTTTAAAAGTCAAGTCAGTCAAACAACTCATTTCACATTTCACTGGTGTGATCAGTCAACAGAAAGAAAGGACTCTAATCATGTATGTGCACCAATTACTTCAGCAAAAGCGTGTTTTAAAGGGATTCATACCATGTGCTTGATTTAAATGTTAAAAGACCTAAGCATCGTTTGGGGTAAATTTATCAATACTTTAGCTATGTCTGTGCTTATACGAGTTGATATTTTTGTAATAAAGTGCACCCATTTGTTTACTATAAGAGTTATAATTAATTATGTTAAAATAATTATGTAATAATTATATACTACATATATTAATTAAATAATAAAATCACATAAAATTAAATAATATAATTATGCAAATTATATTTTATAATTTTTATATTTTATTATATAATTATATTAATTTAATTAATTACATGTAATTAATATAACATAATTTATAGGTTATATATTAAAATAAAGTCATTGTTTGTAATAGCAATATTTTTAAAAGTATTAATATTTGTATATTGCTTTCTTGTTTAAAAGCTTGAGTGATACTGATGCAAACCATAGGCCAATTCAGGGAAATCCAGAAAGTGGTATGAGCTGGAATCCACAGGACTCCGGAGGGTTATGTGATGAAAAGTGAGCTTCCTCCATAATCTCACCCCTTCCAGACAATTTCCTCTCCCCACAGAGCTGTGTGAGCCCTAGCTGCCCATGACCAGTCAGAGCCACATCTCCATAAGCAGCAGTGTCAGAAGCTACTGAAAATGGTGCTATGCCAGGACAACATATCCTCTGCCCATCGACTCTCAACTGGCCATGGAATGACCATGGAGAGGGTATGACCTCCTTCGATTGGCCATGGAATGTCCATGGAGAGGGTATGTCCTCCTTCGATTGGTGACGGAATGTCCATGGAGAGGGTATGACCTCCTTTGAAGGCTGAGAAAATCAGGTCTGTGTGCTGGTCCCTTCCATGTAAATGCTGGCCTTAAGGTTGAGTTTTGAATACACATGCTCAAAAGTGAGTGTGTGACCTGAGAATACCCCACAGAGTCATTACCTTACATCAACAGTTCCCAGGAGCTGGTTTGCTTAAGCAAGGCCCCAGGGAAACCGGAGGGAGAGGGGTGGAGGGGATGATGGATTAGGAAAAACAGAGCTTTGTGGCCCTAGCTGCACAAACGGGGCTGAGGTGGAATATCAGAGTCAGATATGGGAAGCCAAGGGGCAGAAAGAAGGCAGGAACTTCAGGGAAAGGGCAGAATAACACTGCTGGTTTTTATTTTTAAGTGCAGGCTTATGTACTCTCTGAATACAGCTCACCACATAGTTGAAAGAATTACAAAAAATGTTTTGGCCACATAAAAAATGTTTTAAAGTATGAAAATGTAAAGCTAAATAATTATCTGATAAAAATACTGGCCAACAAGCCAATCATCTTACTCTGTGAAAGACCCTTTTTGGTCAATGAGAAGTACATGAAGACTCCGATAGGCAAAAGAGTGGAACAGAGAATTCACAGGAAAAGACATTAATTGGTGAATGAGCATATAAAATCGCTCATCTTTACTAGCACCTCAACAATGTGAATTTTTAAAAGTTGCTCTTTTTCTTCTGTTAAATGCCAAAACTATGATAATGCTCACAATACATGTCAAACGTGATGACAGCAATCCATAGGAATGTAAAATGATTCAGAGTCTGGAACACTTGGGTCAAATATGCAACCAGGAATTTACAATGTTCATATGCCTTGAGATTTTCTTTTATTTTTTTGGTCTAATGGTGTCTCTTATCTTTGAGTTAACAATTTTTTAAAGTCACATATGATACATGTGAAAGTTGTTAAGAGAGTAGATCCCAAGAGTTCTCATTACAAGGAAAACACATTTTTTTTCTTTTTCTTTTCTGTATCTACAAGACATGATAGATGTTAACTAAACTTATTGTGGTAATCTTTTCATAGTGTATGTAAGTCAAATCATTGTACTGTGTGCCCTAAACTTATACAGTGCTGTATGTCAATTATATCTCAATAAATCTAAAGAAAAAAAGACATGGCCGGCCCTGTGGCCGAGTGGTTAAGTTCACGCACTCTGCTTCAGCAGCCCAGGGTTTCACCGGTTCGGATCCTGGTTGCGGACATGGCACCGCTCATCAGGCCACGGTGAGGCAGTGTCCCACATGCCACACCTAGAAGGACCTACAACTAAAAATATACAACTATGTACTGGGGGGATTTGGGGGAGAAAAAGCAGAGAAAAAAAGAAGATTGACAACAGTTGTTAGCTCAGATGCCAATCTTTGCAAAAAAAAAAAAAGAAAAGACAAAAAGACAGGCTTTAAGATTTGCAACAACAACTGTCCCCAGTGGTAGCAGCCATTCTGTCTCTTTCTACTTTTCAATGGTATCTACTTTCAACTCTTTTAGCTGTTTATTCTGATATTTACCTCCATATTCCTAAGTAGTATGATGCACTGTGATCTGGTGCATAAATTTTAAATTTTCTTGGCTTTTTATTATGGTAAATGAAGGTATTAACTTTTTAAAACTTTCTCCTCCTCCCTTCATACTTCCAAATATAATTCTATCATAATTTTATGGTTAAATCCATTGTCTGAACGTTCATTATTATGACTATGAAAATATTGTTTACTACCGAGTCTAGTGGGATACTACATTTGCACTTCCTTTCTTCTACAAGTTTTAGTTTTCCCTGGAGTTAATAATTGCTCCTTTTTCTCACTTGCTTAGTTTTTTCATGAGTATCTGGCTCAATATTATCTATACAATTTTCCTCATCAACTATCAGTGTTCTTTTTCCAGAAGACATCCCCGTTGATCTGCCCTTTGACATCCACTGTGAGCCATCCACCCCCACTCCAGGCTTGACTATTTGTTTTCCAGGCTTGCTTGTGCAGCTGTCATCCTAGGACTTGCTTTGTAGTCATTCTATTAATTCCCTTTTTCTTTTAAAGATTTTATTTTTTTTCCTTTTTCTCCCCCAAAGCCCCCTGGTACATAGTTGTATATTTTAGTTGTGGGTTCTTCTAGTTGTGGCATGTGGGACACTGCCTCAGTGTGGTTTGATGAGCAGTGCCATGTCCGCACCCAGGATTCGAACCAACGAAACACTGGGCCACCTGGAGTGGAGCGTGTGAACTTAACCACTCGGCCACTGGGCCAGCCCCTATTAATTCCTTTTCTGTGTTGGTTATCATGCTATTCTCTTTCTTGGTTTATTCCATTGTTTGGGCAGAGCACTGTTTCCATTGCTTCCTGAAAAAGAATACATAGGAAGTAAATTTTATTAGTGTATATGTCTGAAAATGTCTTATCTTATTCTTTCATTTGATGGTAATTTGACTGGGTATAGAAATCCAAGTTGATAAGTCTCATATGCCATCTTGATTCTTACGAGCCATCATTTTACCAGGCTGGTCTGTCTCTCTTTCTCAAAGCATTTAGGAATTTCTTTATCTTTGGTGTTGCAGTCTTATTCCAACATTGTTCTTAGTATTCATGGAACCCTTTCTCTGGATTTTCATGTTCTTCAATGCTGGAATTTTTTAAAAAGTTCCTGTTTGTGAGAAATTAGTCCTTGTGGATTAATTCTGCTCTATTTTTCTTATTATTCCTTATCTCACATTGTCCATACTTGTGTTGACTTCTAGGAAAATATCCTTGATTGATTTCCTAACCTTTCAACTTAATTTTTATTTGAGTTACCGCATTTTTTATTCATAAGAGCTCATGTTCACTACTCTAATTTTAGAGCATGTTGTCTATATTTTCATTGATGCAATATCTCTTCTTTTGTCTATGGCCATTCATTAAATTTTCCTTATAATTTTCTTCTCTCACTGACTGTCTCTATTTCCATTTGGTTCCATTTTGCCTTTTACTTCTTTTGTTGTGTCTTTTGCAGGATAGAGATTTTTAAATGTACAGTTCATTCCTTAACTCAATGAAATATTTCATTAATATTAGTTTAAATAGAACTGAAGTAGAGCAGCACACAGTCCTAGTAGGGTTGTTAACAACATAATTCCTAGAGCAGGTCTGCCTGGTTTCAACTTCCACTTACTAGCCATACAGCCATCAGCAGATTACTTAACTCTCTGTGCCTCTGTTTCCTGGTCTTGTTGTGAAATTGTTTTGAAATTTAAATCATGGATCTGTCTAATGCTTAGAACAATTTCTCACACATGGAAAACACTCATTAAATCTAAGCTATTATTATTACCTAATTAGCTCTTATTTTGGTGTCCAGTTGTGATAACTAATTAAGTGGGACATTGCCAAGCCAAAGAATTTCAAGAGAATGATGACAAAAATCTAGAAACTCTCATATGAAGAATAGATAAGAGAACCATGAATGTTTAGCCTGAATAAGGGAAAATGGATTGATGAGGAAGCATAATAGTAATTTTGTGTGTGTGTGTGTGTGTGTGTGTGAGGAAGATTGGCCCTGAGCTAAAATCTGTTGCCAATCTTTCTCTCTTTGCTTGAGGAAGATTGTCACTGAACTAACATCTGTGCCTATCTTCCTCTATTTTATGTGGGATGCTGCCACAGCATGGCTTGATGAGTGGTGCTAGGTCCATGCCCAGGATCTGGACCTGTATATCCCGGGCTGATGAAGTGGAGCGCACAAATGTAACCATTATGCCGCTGGGCGGGCCCAACATGATAGTAATTTTTGAATAATAAAATATATATTTGCCCCAAGTAACTCTTCTCTTGTCTGGTTGTAAACTTTGATGGTTTTATTAAAATCAAAACAGCTGTCCTAGCCATGGTGGAAGTGAAAAGGGTTGTGTGAAATAATATAATGGGAGAGAAGAATTTAGAAAAGCAAAGAGGTTTTGATAGCCTAAAGTAGGTTGTTGGTCATCACTACACTACATTCCACAAAGAAAAGACATGGCCTGTCCAAGTTTCCAATTGTAGCTGTAATAAATTGACCACACATTTACAGGCTTACACGACACATATTTATTAACTTAAAGTTCTGTGGGTCAGAAGTCTTACTGGGCCAAAATCAAGGTGTTAGTGGGGCTTTGCTCATTTGGAGGCTGCAGGGAAGAATTGTTTTCCTGCCTTTTCCAACTTCTAGAAGCCTCCTGCATTCCTTGGTTTATGACTCCTTTCTCCATCCTCAAAACCAGCAGAGCAGCATCTTCAAATCCCTACCTGTGTCTCACTCTGACCCTCCTGCCTCCTTTCTTATAAAGATCCTTTTGATTACATTAGACTCACCCAGATAATCTGGGATAATCTTTCCATCTCAAGATCCTCAATTTAACCACAGATACAAAGTCGTTTTGCCATGTAAGGTAACATTCACAGACTTCAAGGATTAGGATGTGGACACCCTTGGGGGCCATTATTCTGATTACTATATGGCCCATATCTTGGAATAGAAATCCAGTCAGAGGTGTGCTATAAACAGGAAGAGAGGACTCTCCTCAGCCCAGCAGAGAACCAACATGACTTTGAGAGATTTCTGGGGTGATGTCACAAAGACTGGAGTCCAGTGGCTATTTAAAAGATCAGACCCAGAAGGAATTAAAGAAGAAGAAAGGCAGGAGAGAAGAGAAAGGAGAATGGCATCCTCAGAGAGCAGAATCAGCTTTCCTGGCAAGGCTAATGAATTCATTGCAAATAACTCTAAATGACCCACCCCAAATAGATTCACGGTAAGAGGAAGGATTCCCAGACTTAGCCACAGTGTCCTTCAGGAAAAATGAAGATCACCTCTAAAACGTCAGTTCTGGAGTGCCGAAGGCCTGGAGTAGATTTGGGAGACACATAATTTTAAACATAATTCTTAAAAGTAATAAGCGTATGATTATGGCTACATTTCTCTACAAATCACACTAAAGAAACAAAAAATCTTGCCAACTCCATTTTCAGTGAAACAAGGGGACAAATGCAATGTTTCTGATTTATGTGAAAAGGCTTTCAAAGGCAGCTGAGATTGGGAGGAAGAGGCTAGAGAAGAGAAGAGATGGGTGGAGACAGATCACAGGCCAGGGGAGGCAGATCTCAGGAAATGTCAGCAAAGGAAAATTTCCTGAAGGTGAAGAGCTCACCTCAAAGTTAAAAACATCCCATATGCCATGTTTGTAACAAAGGGTGTCAGACCTGGAGGGAGGCAGAGCCAAGAGCAGATTGGCTGTTGGACTCAGAGAAGCAGAGAAGGTGGGGCTGTGCAAGGAATCACAGAGATGAGCCATGGTGGTAAGAAGGGGTGTAGCTCTGGGGCAACAAAAACAGAGAGAAGCTGTGAGATAGGATATAAATCCAAGATGGGTACCTTGTGGGGAGCCATTCTGGTTCTCCCCCTCTGCTGCTCAGACACGGGCACCTCCTACACATAACTGCCTAAGGAACATCCAGGTTTTTCCATGATGAGTAGTAAAGGTTGAGCTGCCATAGCACTGATAAAAAGCCACTGTAAGAAAAAAGTTGTGGGAAAAGACAGCAAAGCTTAACATTAGATAAATGCTACTAATCAGAAATAAATGTCACTAACTGGGAAATGATTATCTTTCACATAAAATGAAAATTGTGTGAAAATATATTGAAATGTTTTTAAAAACTTAAAACTGTAATTGCCTCCAGAAGACTAGAAAGAAGAAATGGAAGAGCTCTGGGAAGAGATGTTAAACGTTAGTAGAAATGAAAAATGTTAGAAAAATTCATAGAAATGAAGATTTTATATATACATCTATATATCTCTCTCTCTATATGACTCTATCTATCTATCTATCTATCCATATTTCCTCTAGTAGCAATGGGTTCAGTATTCATCACTTCAGTGTTCACAGTGACTTTATAGAACATAACTTTTGTGAATGAGGATGCACTGTATGTGTGTGTATGCACATGTACAGTTATAAGTATATGTATGTATATGTGTCTTTGCCCCTGTTCTCCTTTAAACCACTATCATCAATATGATAGGCTTTGTTTAAGAAGAGGATGTCAGTGGTTCTTTCAGAAGGTTATCAAGGGTATTTTGAGCTGACAGTAGGTCTTCCCCGACTATCATACCTATACACAGTTTGAATTGCGGTTTGTTTGAGGTTAATTTAAATATATTAACCCCAGCCCTCTGTTCAACTACTGCTTGTTTATGAGATTTGTATAAACCCTTGAGAGATTTACTCATTACTTAAGTTAGTCTGCGATATTTTAATTTTACTCATGTTGTGACCTTCATGCCATGCAGATAAGAATTTCCAAGATACTAGTTGTTGAAGCTACAGTGCAGTGAAATCATTGCTCCATAGAAGCAAAGGACAGGTAGATGGCAGATGCAGGAGCAAACACAAGGAGACTTTCTTACAATGGCGGGGAACTTCCACAGAGAACCTGTGCTTTGTGGTTCTCAATACCAATCATTGCCAAAGTGGGTATTTCTTTAGGCAAATAATACTCAAGTTTTCTTTGCAAATGTATCATAAAAGCAGGTATGAAAATGGTCAGACAGCTCATAAGACCTGTTTGCTAGGTAAAATTTCTGGATGTCTCTCCATCCAGCTCTCTGTTGGTTGGACGAATTCCCACCCCATCTTCAGTTTGGTTTGTAACAAAGATGTCCTTTCCTCTTTCTTTCTACCTTCTGCTCCCAGCCCTTATTTTTATCCTTCTTGATGCCTTGTTTGTATTCGTCCATCCATCCATCCATCATTTATTTATTCTGTAAATGTTTAGGGAACTCTAATAGGTGCCAGATACTGTCCTGAGGATACAGTGATGAACAAGATAGAAAATGTTCTACTCGCATGGAGTCTCAATTCTCAAGGCGAAAGACATACAACGATCAAGTAAAGGGATTAAGTAAGTACAAAATATCAGATATAAGGAGGTTTCATACAGAGAATTAAAATTAGCTGATGTGATAGAGGATGACTAGGTAGGTGACATTTCCTTTTATGTTGTATTTTCATTTTCACTTCATTCAAACTACTTTCTAGTTTCCATTTTTATTTCTTCTTTAAGCCATGTGTTATTTAGGAATGTGTTATTCACTTTTCAGGTATTTAAGAACTTTCTAGAACTATTTCTATTACTGATTTCTAATTTAACTCTGGTCAGAAAAGATGCATTGTATGATTTGAATTCTTGTAGATATGGAGATTTACATTATGGTTTTAAGGACCAGAATATGGTCTACCTTGGTAAATATTCTGTGTGCAAATTTAAAGAACACGTGTTCTGTTGTTGTTGGGTGGGATGTTCTATAAATAATAATTTGATCAAATTGATTGACAGTATTGTTCAAGTCTTTTATATCCTTATTGATTTTCAGTCTTCCTGTTCTATCAGTTATTGAGAGAGAGAGATTGAAATCTCTGATTATAATTGTGAATTGTATATTTCTCTTTGTATTTCTACCTGTTTTTGCTTTATATATTTTGAAATTTTGTTATTAGATACATAAATGTTTAGTATGGTTGCTCTCTGGATAAATCGAGTCCTTTATAATTACAAAATGATCTTTATGCTGGGTAATATTCTTTGCTCTGATATCTATCTTTTCTGATAATAAAGCCTCATCATTTTTCTTTTGATTTTTGTTAGCATGGTATAACTTTTTTCCATCTTTTTACTTTTAATCTATTTGTGCCTTTACATCCAAAGTACATTTCCTGTAGGCAGCATATAGTTGGGTCTCATTCTTTTATCGAATCCAACAACCTCTGCTTTTTAAATAGAATATTTACACCATTTACATTTAGTTTTATTATTAAGTCTATATTTATTATTATTGTCTTGCAATGTTTTCTTCAATTTCATCTGTTCTTTGTTTCCTCTTCCCTCTTTTTCTGCCTTCTTTTAAATTGAGCGTATTTAATGATTCCACTTTATCTCCTTCCTTGTCCTTTATTTAGCACAATTTGCCCTCAAGAGATATTCCATTTCATGTATTTTATAGGAAAGAACTTTGCATTACCATTCCCAGCGCTCTTCATTCCTTTGTGTAGATCTATATTTCTATTTAGCATCATTTTCTTTCTGTCTGATATCTTTTTCTTCCTTTCACATTTCTTGTACCATGGATCTCTTTGTGATCATCTACTTCTGGATTCTTTATTGCCAATCTGCTGATCTAGACAGATTTTGCAAGTTTGGAAAAAGTCATACTTTTTTGAAAGTTACTTTCACTGGCTATAGAAATCAGGTTGATAGTTTGGATTTTTCTTGTGTTTTTTGTTTTGTTTTGTTTTGTTTTTTTGCTGAGGAAGATTAGCCCTGAGAAAACATCTGTGACCATCTTCCTCTGTTTTATATGTGGGTAACACCACAGTGTGGCTGATGAGTGGTGTAGGTCTGCGTCTGGGATTCAAACACACAAACCCAGGCCACCAAAGCAGAGTGTGCCGAACTCAACTGCTACACCATGGTGCCATCCCCATTTTCAATATTTTAAGGTGTTGATAGTTTTCATTGTTTTTTCAATACTTTAAGGATGCTACTCCACTGTCTTGACAAGAATTCTGCCATCACTTTATTTTGTTCCTCTGTAACCAACATCTCCTTCCCTTTTAGAGGCTTATAAAATTCTCTCTTTAGAACTGGTTTTGAGTAATTTGATTATGATGCACCATGGTGTAGTTTTCTTCATGTTTCTTGTGCTTGGGATCCTTTGAGCTTCTTACATTTGTGGATTTATAGGTTTATAAAAATCAAATTTGGAAATTTTTCACCCATTAAAGTTGTTCCAAATTTCAAAGTTCAGTTTCATTTTTTAAAACATTCTTTTTTGCCTATGTGTTTTATTTACATAGTTTTTATTCTCCTCTAGTGTATTTTCATCACTGCCATTGTGGTTTTCATCTTTCAAAGTTCTATTTGGATCATTTTTATATCATTGGTGTCTCTAATGTTTTCAAAATAAAGAATAAAGCTATTACAACTGTTTAATATCCTTGTTTGGTAATTCTAACATTTCTGGGTCTAATAGTTCTGGATAAATTTCAGCTTATTGATGTTTTAAAATTCTTGTTATCATTTGTATTTCCCTGCTTCTTCTTTGTATCTCTCTTCATCTTTGATTGGATGCCAGCCAGACATTGAGAATATTACCTTGTTTGTTGTTGTATATCTTTCTATTCCTAAAAATATTTTTGATCTTTATTCTGAGGTACAGTTAAGTTACATGGAAATAGTTTCTTCCTTTCAGTTCTCACTCTTAATATTTGTTAGGTAGTATGAGAACAGTGTCTCACCTAGGGCTAACTAGTCCCAGCTTCTGGGGCAAGACTATTCTAAGAAATCTATCCAATGTCCCATGACTTATGAGACATTCCAGGCTTAGTGGTGGGAAAAGGTACTATACTTGACCCTGTGTGAGTAATGGCACTGTTTCCTCTAATATATGTTTTTAACATATCACATAGTTCAGCCATTTCAAGTGTATAATTCAATGATTTTTAAATTTGCCAAGGTATGAAACCATCACCATAAATCAGTTTTAGAATATTTCCATCATATCAATAAGATTTTTTATGCCCATTTGTTGTTTATTCTCCTTCCCTGCCCTAGGCAACTGCTAACCTATTTTCCCATGGAGAGCTGCTAAGAACGCTCACGTGTAAGTCTTTGTGTAGACGTGCGTTTTCTTGTCTCCTGAGTAGATACCCAAGAGTGGAACTGCTGAGTCACAGTACAAATTTATATTTCACTTTTGAAGAAATTGCAAAATGCTTTTCCAACGTGGCTGCAATTCTCACAAGTAATGTATGAGGGTTCCTGTTTCTCCACATCCTTGCCAATATTTTTTATTGTGTGTCTTTTTTATGATAGCCATTCTAGTCAGTGAGAAATGGTATTGCATTGCACTTTTAATTTGCATTTCCTTAATGCAAAGTCGATCTTGTACTTACTGGCCATTCCTATAGCTTCTTTGATGAAATGTCTGCAGAATTCATTTACTCACTCTTGATTGTTTGTCTTCATATTATCAAGGAATACTTTTGTTTTTGCTTTGTTTTGAATTTTGGATAGTCTGGATACAAGTGTCTTGTCAGATATGTGTTTTGCAAATATTTTCTCCCAGTCTTTTCCTTGTCTTCACTTTTGTAATGGTATCATTTGATGCACAAAAGTTTTGAATTTTTGATGAGATTGAATTTATCTATCCTACTAGTCCTTTTTTTTTTTTTTTTTTTGGTGAGGAAGATTGGCCCTGAGCTAACATCTGTTGCCAATTTTCCTTTATTTTGTATGTGAGATGCTGGCGCAGCATGGCTTGATGAACAGTGTGTAAGTTCATGCATATGATCTGAACCCACGAACCCCAGGCCACCAAAGTAAAGCATGCAAACTTAACCACTACGCCACTTGGCTGGCCTCTCCTCTAATACTCTTGGATGATTCCTCTCTCAGGCTCAGTTAGTTTGTTCACATGCATGTGCTGATCAGTACTTTGATAAATTCTTGAGGGGAACCCTCTGCAGATCTCTCCGGTTCTCTGTGCAGTTCTCTTTTCTGGAACTTTGTTCTGTGAATCTGACTGCCTTATTCTCCCCTGAATTTCTCCTTGTCTCCTCAACTCAGGGTATCTGCCTGGCTCTTCTTGGCTTCCTCCTCTCTGCACCATGGCCTGGAAACTCTCTGGTCAGTAAGTTGAGATTGTTGGAGAATTCAGTTCAATTGTATCCTGTGTCTCAAGAATCTCCATCCTTTGTTGTTGATGTTCAGTTTCTTAGAAATTTCTTTAAAAATATATTTATGTTCCTTTAATGTATTTCTTATTGTTTCAGATAGGAAGATAAATCCAGTTACTGTAACTCTATCTTGGCCAGAAATGAAAGTTGCATAATGGAGACAACATTTAGGCTGAGATCTGAATGACAGAAAGTATAAAGCTGTATGAAGCTAAAATGAAAGCTGACTTCTGAAAGGCAAAAGGAACATCCTAGGTCCAAGAAAGTTGAACCTGCCAGAGGAAAGGCACTTGGTGAGAACAAGTTTGACAAACAGACCAAAAGGCTGGAGTGGTTGAATCTTGGTGTTTGAGGAGAACACAAGGTAGAAGAGGTGAGCAGGGCAAGACCTTGAAGAGGCTGGGAACCCAAGGCAAGGTGATTGGATCTCATTTGAAGTGCGATGGAAGGCCACTGGAGTTCTGCTCCCTATCAAACTTGACCCCTATCTCTGGTCCCACTGGGTTTCAGTCATCTGGGTTTCCTCTTGATCACTTTGACTTGGTGCTCTCCATGATGCCTAGCTCACATCACTCTAACTCTTTATATTGCTCCTATTGCCTTAATAATAAATCTTCTCCATCTTTAAGGCCTTAAAGAACCATAAGAAGGTCAGGGCATAACCAAAATACTTCCTATTCTCACCCTCAACATGTGTGTGTGTGCGTGTGTATGTGCGCATACACACTGTGATGGGGAGAGGGTGGGTTTAGATAGGCAATGGCACATGAGCAAACATAATGGAGGAAATAATTTTCTACACTTCCCTTCTCCAAAGAAGCATTTCCATGGAGGAGAGAAGCATAAAAGGCAGCACACGCCAATGACCCTGACCTGATCTTTTCACATCCTCTTAGGATTTCTTGTAGCTCCACTAGACTAACAGGGACATTTTGAAATTTGGACAAAACTGAAATAATTTACAACCATAGGAATTATTATTGTTGTTATTCTAATGCATTCACTTCATTACCTCTCCTGGGGAGAAAATTGCTAGATGCTTGGTATCTGGAGCAGAAAGGAATTTACCCAGACAAGGTATTTTTTGTGAATTTGTTTTCTTTGGTGTGTGACGACCAGGACTGCTTCTTAATGGTCTCCTGATGTTTGACAAGATCTTCAATTATAATTGTGCCACTGCTGTTTGGAAAATTTTATCCATGTCAATTTTGTTCCTTTAGTTATATTTTGCTAATAAAAATGTCAATACACAAAACACACTTTGTTGTCTTTTTCTTTTCAATCCAAGCTTGCATCTCACCATAGTTTATGACTGTTTCTGCTAAAGATTTGCAACTTGCTGACTATCCCCTCATGTTTAGAAGTCTTGGGATTCAAAGAATATCCAGCAATATGTGTTCTGTTAATTCACAAATTTGGGTTTATTGTAAGTCAAGCAGTGAGGACTTCATATTTTACACACAATGTATTTTAACTGTGTCCAGACGCCCATCAATCTAGACATCGTCATATGCACATATGCGACACAAAGCTTGAAAGTTCTGAAATATAGTCTCCTGTCAGTGGGAGCTGCCTGATAACTACCATCCACTTCTAGACCCATCTCTTACCATTTATTGCACCCACCTTGAATCTTAGCAGGTTGGATATATAACCCACGGAGACATGAGGAGAGATGTGATTTAAAGGGCATGTCTGTCCCCACAAAGCTGCAATATAAACAGTGAGGAGAAAAGAAGAAAGAAAGAAGGAGGGAGGAAGGGAGACAGAAAGATAGGAGGGAGGGAAGAAAGAATGGAAGAGAAGGGAAAGGGGGAACAAGGAGGAAGGGAAAGAAAAAAATAATGATAATGGTGATAAGTCATTTAAACTCTATATGATCTGGTGACTTCAAAGTAGTAAGAGAGAAGCCATAATTCTTTGTTTCTCTAGTCCAAAGAATGCCCTCTTTGGTGCCTGGCGGAAAACAGGCTTCTCTAGATCCAATTTACTTCAGGCTTGTCGCTTTCTATCCTTGAGAATAACTAAGTTTATAACGATCCCCTTGCCTCTTGGGCTTCTTAATCATGATAACTGGTACCATGACCCCTCCCCACTCCTCCCCACCTCCACAGAAGCCCATTTCTTTTGTGTCCCCCAGGAAAGAATAACTTTTAAAAGGCAATCTGTTGTAATCCCGTCAATTTTCCTTTGGTGAACTAAGGCCACAGAGCAGTACATCCTCGGAGGGTCACTCTGACGAATTTACTCCTGTAGAACAAAGATTTCAAGTACGTTTGTAAAGTGGATCACAAAACTCCCAGGTGCTTTTCTTTACATCTGTGTTTGGTAGTCACTGCCAATAATGTGTGCACTGCGTGTGCAATCCTTCAGTTTCCCTTATTTATCTCTTTGAATTTTTTTCTTCACTCATCTGGATTTGAAAAATTGATTAGAGTAACAACCAAAATACCAAAAGGTCAAAATGGTTGACGGGATCCTGGCTGGTTTCACTTATCATTTGATGCTCGCCTATGGTGAGGAGAAGCAGAGCTTTCAGACTATTTGAAAGTTTGCTCAAACGCTCCTAAAGCTAAAAAGAAAAATCTTGCTTTTCATTCTTTAGTGGCAATGTGAACCATACAATCTTACTGTTTATGATATAATTTTGTGATTCTAATGAGTTTAACGTAAAGAGAGACCTCATATTTTAAAGAGGACTTCATATTTTCTTGACTGCTTGACTTACAATAAACCCAAATTTGTGAATTAAGTCTCTCTTTACGTTAAGTAGACTTCTCTTAGTGCCACAAAATGCATGCTTTTGAAGTAAGCCTAATCTTGTAGGTGTCAATTTCATGAAAACAAAGTATCTTAGAGTCTCAGAGCTGGAAGAATCTTAAAACTCTGTCTAGCCTTACCACTCATATTGGCTTCAACATCTCTGGCATCAGGGAACTCGTTACTTCCCCATTCCATCTCTGCACTGCTTTCTCTATTAGAAAGTTGCCCTCACACTGAACTGATATTCACCTTCCCACATTCTCCATATTCTATGCCTGGAATTTAACAATCCCTGTAATTTGGTCCCACAATGGATTCAATACTTGTCTAAACTCACTTTTCTTCCCACCCCTCTGCTCCAGGCAAATTGCTTCCAACCAGGATTCCCCAGATGTGCCACACAATTTCCCATCTCTAATCCCTGCTCCAAGGTCTTTGCTGCCTACAGCTGGCTGGAAAATTGTCCTTCCCAAGATTGGTGAATCCTAATCTTCGAAATCTCTAAGAACGGTATTTTACATGGGGAGAAGGATTTTGCAGACATGACGAAATTAAGGACCTTGAGATGGGAAGATTATCCTGAACTATCTAAGCAGGAAAAATTTAATCACAAGGGTCCTTATAAGAGGGAGACAGGAGAGTCAGAGTCAGAGAAAGGGATGTGACAATCCAAGCAGAGGGAGAAGGAGATGTGAAGACAGAAGCACAGATGAGAGAGAGAGAGAGAGGTTTGAAGATACTGCTCTGTTAGCCCTGAGGAAGGAGGAAGGAGCCACAAGCCCAGGAAAGCAGGCAGCCTCTAGAAGCTGGAAAAGGCAAGGAAATAGGTTCTCCACTAGAACCTCCCAAAGGAACACAGCCCTGCAGACACCTTGATTGTAGAATTTCTGATCTCCAGAATTGGAAGTAATAAATTTGTGGGACTTTTTAAGCCTTTAACTTTATGGTAATTTGTTACAGCAGCCATAGGGGCAGAAACATGCCCAAAACTGTTTCTGCTCTTCGTCCTACCTAATGGGTCCCTCCCAGCCCTCCAGATCCAGTGTTTATTTATGGCTCAGATGTGAAGTGATTGATCTCCTTCTTAGACACATGTGACAATTATTGCCTCGGATCCACTTAGTTAAAACAAAAATGGCACTATATTGGCCACCCTCTTAAATTGTATGTGAACACTTCTGTAATGTACTTGGTTTATTCACCTTTGTCATATTAAATATGGTCTTCACAACCTGATTATAGCCTCTTTGAATACAGAAACGGTGAACTCAAATTTTTCTTGCAGGATCCCCTGGAATCAAATCCAAGACCATAATACGCATGATTCATCAATTTCTCTTCTTTCACCTCAACTCATCCTCTACATGTTGGCCCATGAAGAAGGCATTTTATATGATAGGAATATAAACATTACATCTTTGGCTTTCAGCCCAACGATTTTAGTCAATACACCCCTGATACTTATTTCACTGGCTACAGCCTTCACTTCCTCTCCTTTTATGCACTCCAGCTAATATCGTCATTAGGATCCTGTAAGGTACTACTCTGATCACCAACTCTGTATGCATTTCTTCTTTTCACTATTTCAGCAGCTCTTCCATCAATTAATCCTTCATTTTTCCAAGAAATCCCTTAGCCCTTTCTTTTTGAAAATAAGAATATGTGATATATGGAAGCCCAAAATATCTGACTTCTTTTTTAACTAGACCTGTGTCAAAAAAACTAAAGCACAATCAAATTTTGCAATACCTTAAAACAAGAAGCAAACAAAAGGGCACACTGAACTTCTCCATTTCATTCCCAGCTGGGCACCAGTGGGTATATTAAGGGTTCGCAAAGGCAGTTTTGCTCAGGCAGATGTTGTACAAAGAACTTCCTGGAGACGGGGGATCAGAAAACTAGAACCATGGTTAATTTAGAATAATTCAATTAGGCGGAAGTCACCCTATAAATAAACATATTGAAATGTCCAATGGAGTAGCAGAGTAATGATTAATAGAGTGTTTCCATATCAAAATTAGCCAAGTTTCTAACATCTGCATTATTATAGTATGGGCATGTCCGTGGTTCACAATGTCCTTTTTGCATTACAAACACATATTAAGCATATATGCTATTATGCAAACTTTTATGCATATGCATAATCTCTTTAGTCATATAATTTATTTAGGGGAGACCATAAAAAACTTATGCTCTCCCTATATTCACTGATTTTAAAAATATGTATCCTGGTCTCTACCTTGAACATGTCCATTTACTGGAATATAAATTTTGGTCACTGTTATGGGTTTCACAGGCCCTTGAACCCCAACCTGCCTAGGATCCTCTGGAGACAAAGTATAGTTACACTACCTTCCAAGAGTTTTTTTCCTTTCTTTAATGTAATTCCGTTTCTTTTCTTTTTTAAAGAAACAAATGCGGTTCGTACTTGTGTCTTCGACGAGTCGACGCTGTTATCCCAGAGCAGCCCTGACATCTCTTTTCTCCCTCTTTCCCTGGCCAGCACAATCGTCTCTGACTGCTCGCTGGCCTTTAATACGGACAGTATGTGTTGTGCAGCAGCTTCAAAAGACTTCACAAATGCTGCTTGACGAGAAGTGACAGCCCTGTATATCTCTCACTGGCATTGACAGCTGACAGATGGATACCACTCACACACAGAAAAAAAGCCTGCAGGATGATTCGCCAACATTACTCTCTGTTCATGGGGCCACATTTGTTTGAGTGCTGCTCAGAATAATAAACCCTTGTCGATTCGCCGCAGAGCAGTTCTCTCTCACACAATGCCCTGGGTTTTTTTTTTTTCTCTCTCTAAAACATCAACAAACATACACGCGAAAGCTCTGTTTTGTGAATTGTCTTCTTTCTATTTTTGTTTTGAAAAGGAAAAAAGAAAAAAAAAGAGAAGAGACGAAAAGAGAAAGCAGAAGAGTGTCCAACGTTTGTGCAGACTTTCAGGCCCAGGGAGCGATCCGTGCATAATGGCACAAAACCCCGCCTGGGCTTCGCTCCTTAATAATTTCTTCATCTTGCCAAACTGTTTGTTATTATCCTTCGGATTGTTTTTATTTCTTTTCATAAATCCGTCCATCTTTAACAGCACTCCTGCTTGGTTAGTTGGAAGACAGTAACATAAAACTGGACGGGAGGCATGTTGATACAGAGAGCGGAGGGAGGGTGGAGTGAAGGAGGGAGGAAGAATGATAGACAGAGATGTCAACCCAGAAGGAGAGACGGTGAGGACAGAGGGAGGAGAGAGGAGGCAGCAGAGCTGAGGGGGCTAGAACTACAGTAACGGGGAGAAATCGCTAACCTTTGTTTTTGTAGGTTTGAAGATAATTTTTCCAGATTTTGCCAAGGTTCTTCTATTGCCTTGAAACGCTCAGTTTGTGCACCACAGAGCCTGCACGCGCTGCGGAGCCATTTTCCCCTAGATAAAGCAGTCTCAGCCAAGGCACCCCTTCAGACTGCCAAAACAGAATGGGAATAGAAGGTGCCTTCTCCATGAGGGAAGGACCCGGAAACTGACAGCCCCGAGCTAAGAAAGGGGAGCCGCCCATCCGCACAGCCTCCACGGCAGTTTCCAGTCTACAGACGGCTCTTAGCATGCAGTAAGGGGTAGGGCCGACTTGTATTTGCACTGGTTGGTAAGTTAAATTGGAGCATTTGGGGGCAGACTAGTCATTCCATCCTTCTCCCAATAGCACTGTAAACGCCTGTGACACTTTATCAGGTGACACATCATCACAGGGTGGCCTTCTGACCTGGGTGGGAGCCTCAGTGGTCTCTGTCTGTAGCATATTGTGCCTCTCTTCCTCCAGCTGCTATTTTAGTACTATAATTTTTTGGCCATGTAGAGGTTCTGAGAGGGAGTTAGTAGGAATGCTGAAGTCTTTCTACACTGGTGGATTCGATGGTTTCCACAGAAACCTCAAGGTGGGCTCCCACTGGACATTCCATCTCACCCTGGCACCTGGGGACGTGGCACATGTGTTTGCACAGAGAAGCACTTCCATGCTCTGCTAGACAGCGAGAGAAGACGGCCAGCTCCACAGGCCTGTGGGTCTTCAGCCACTAGTCCACTCCTGAGCTGCTGCCCATGGTGGGGACACTGGATAGAAAGAGGTTACCTGCCAGGTTAGAGGTTTTAAGCAATCCTAATGTGGGAGAAATTCTTCTTCCTTTAATACACCTGGAGTGAAATGTGTTCTCCTGAAATAGTCTCCCCTCTAAACAAGGTGAGGCTCCAGTCTCCCCGAAAGAGTCAGTGTGAACCAGGAGGGAGGCACAAATGGAGGAAAAGCCTATTTGCCAACTGCTGAACTGATGCCTTCTTTCTTTTTCTTTTTCTTTTTTTTTTTGAATGCACCAGCAGAAACTTTTTGGAATTATCTATCAGTGACAAATGGACATCTTTCCATTCTTTTTGTTGTTGTTGTTAAAGGTATGCTTTTTGGTGAGAAAGATTGGTCCTAAGCTAACATCTGCCAAACTTCCTTTTTATTTTTTTCTCCCCAAAGCCCCAGTACATAATTGTATATGCTAGTTGTGAGTCAGTCTAGCTCTTCTATGTGGGATGCTGCCACAGCATGGCTTGAGGAGTCGTGTGTAGGTCTGCACCCAGGATCTGAGCCATTGAACCCCGAGCCACCAAAGCAGAGTGTGCAAACTTAACCACTTAGCCACGGGACCAGCCCCCAAGAATTAACGCCTTCTTGATCTTGGAAAGAAGAAAGCTCATCAGTTGTTGGCAACAGTGAAGGTGGCTAAATTTGCAACATGGATGAATGTACAGTACTTTCAACCTTGATAATCAGTTCAGCATATCCTATTTGTGTCTAACTAAACTACTCTGGAGTAATAAGTCTATGTTTGCTGCCTGTACCCTAGGAATGCCACTCACTTTTCTAAGGCAGGGCTCTGCTGCCATTTTTGCACTATGAGGTCTGGTGTCACAGCACAAACTAAGTTAGAGTTTAAATATCTGTGTCTGTTATCAGCCAAGTGTTCCTCACCACACTGCCTGTCCTTCTCCAGCGGCCTCTTGATTAAGGATCTGTAAATGTTTTATAAAATCTCAGCTAATGAAGTTTTGCATCCCCCACAAGGAAAATAGCATGTATTACTTATGCTGTGTATTTTGATCTTCAAAGCAGCAGACACAATGTTAACTTATTCACATCACCTATTAATTTGTCTCTTGCAACTTCATAAAAAATTCCTGGAATGGAAATTTCCCAAGTGGATCTTGGCGAGAGGAAGTTTCCAGCAGGAGTAAGCATGGAGAAAAACGAAAGAAAGGATCACTTTCACTTTATGCTTTCTTTGCCTTTTAATTAAATAAAAGCAGCAGGGTGTGCAAACTGGATTTTGGCCATATTAATCAACCCAGGAGGAGAATGATGTAAAGTCGCAAAAATCTGAAAATATTAAGGGTATATCATTTAGGAATTATGAATGTTTCTCCTATATATATATATATATAAGACTATAATTCTTTTACATCAATACACTCAATCTGTTCAACACAGTGTATGGTGATCTATCGATGGGGAGTCTAGCTGTAGATCACGGGCAGGGTCTTGGCCTAGTCTTGGCCTGAGCTTGGTCTATCCTGCTGGTGCTTTCCCCTCAGGTGGTATCAATGACTGATCAATTTTCCGTGAGCACGACACAAGCAGAAGAACCAACACTCTAAGCGCCCAGAGTGCAGGTCTCCCAAGCACTCCGGCACCCCTGGCCTGGCATCAGTGCCCGCACATGTCTGTTTCTGAGTCCATTGGCCCTCCAAGGCGGGCACTACTGTTGCCCCAGTTGGCAAATGGAGAAACTGAGACACAGAGAGATGGCTCTTGTCCAGGGTCACACAGCAGGTACTGGAGCTGGTTGTTCCTAAGCAGACCGCTCTTCATCACCATCTCATACCGACTCTGTTCCACAATGGTTTCCAGGCAGAAAAGATTTTTAAACATTATTAATTGCGTCACTTTTAATTTCCTAAGTCCTTCTCCTCCCCCCAATAATTATAAGATTAAATGAAAATCGGCTGAAAATTAGAAGAAAAGATCATCGTGGGAGCCCCAGGGAGATACAGGAAGGCAGGTGGATGGGAGGAGGAAGGGCCAGTGAAGGTCACAGGTGAGGCAGAGAGGCACGAAGGGAATAGGACACCGGTGTTCTCGCCTTGATATGCTGGAGAGAGACCCAGGAAGGAGAAGGTCAGGATGACCCGGGACACGAAGTGTGGGCCCCTCCTCTGGACTCCAGCGAGAGGACAGCTCTGGGAGCTGAACTGCTGGGTCACCTCCTGATGGGAGTCCAACCTCGTCCCCAACACTGGCCTCTTCTTGTCTTCCACATGGCGTCAGCACCCCGGCTCTGCCTGCTCATTAGAACCGCTGGAAGTGTTGAACAGTCTGGTTTAATTGGAATTGATCTTGGGATAAGTGGACGAAAACGTGCTTGACAAAATGCTGCACAACAGAGGAGCTCCCTGTCATCCCGTGGGGCTTCCTCACGAGCGGGAACAGTGCTTCCCACCTGACCCCACCAGGGCTTGGTCCTGGGGGGAGCAGAGGGTCAAGCCATGTGTCCTAACTCCTCCCGGAACATCATCCTTCCTGCCCTTCAAAGCTCAACTGTTCTGTTTTGCAAGCCTGGCCTGCAGCGAAGGGGCTGGGCCCATTCCATGGGGAGCTGGGATAACAAAGCATCCTCTCAAGAGCCCGCTGAACTTCAGAGGAAAATTAATTCCTCTGGGGTCACTTAATTAAACAAATCATTATATGCCTTGCGAGGAGCACCCAGATGCCTTGTCATATTTGAGCACCCAGCTTCTGATGCCTGTGGAGAGCAGAGCTCCGTGTTTGTGAGTGAATGACTGAACGCAGGGAGTGAGGAAGGAGGGACCGGAGTCAGAGCTGCCCACACTCCTCAGACACTTCTCCCCAACTCACCATCGATCCAACAATAGTGGAAGTAAAGATCCATACAATTTTGAACTGGTTACATCGCTCATTTTACAGTTGAGAATAATAAAGGTCAGAGACGAAGAGGTTAGGGATCGGTTAATGTGGGACTTTATCCTAATTTTCATAAATATAAGCACTTCCCTTCTCTCCTTTCCACTGTTCAGAAGCAGTCATGACAGTTTTCCGAGCACCTGTGTTAACTTGTCTCTGAATTAACTTCACTTCTTGTTGCCTCTTCCGGGGAAGGCCTTGCAGTCCATCCACGGTGGACGCAGTGGAACGCTTCCTCCCTCCTCTCCTGGCCCGTGGGCTCCTGTGATCGCAATGGGTACTGACTGAAGCCAGGGTTGGTGTTATCACAGGCCTTGAGATCATGAAACAGATGGGAGTGGGAGCCACCCACTGCCGGGCTCCGGGGAAGCCAGGGAGTGTCATGTTCCTGATCCCAAAGGCTCCTGAATCCAAGGTAATCCTGGGAGAGGACTCTGGGTTTCTTTCTTGCTACCAAAGTTTGAGGCTCTTAATTTTAATTACTTAAGATCAAGGGCACGCTATAATGAGGATACAATGCAGCAATCTATATATAGAAATAGGTATACATAGATTTAGCACTGCTACACTCTACATTTCAAACCCTACCGAATGAGGAATTGTGACACAAAGCTGACGCTTCATTTGGGTAAATTTGCTCTCTATTTGTCATGGGTTCTTAAACACAAAGCAAATTCCAATGAATAAATAAGACTTTGAGGAGGAAAACAGAGCAGAGCTCCTGAGTTCCACTTCCTACCACCATCCTTGTCATGTGTAACTGAGGACAGCACTTTAGGAAAAGCAGGAAACAGCCTCAGACATCTGGCTTGTTTCGAACAATTCGACCATTTCTTCACAGTTTTCCATTGACGGGTTGATGGCAGGAGCATTTCATGAAAAGGATGTCAAGAAATTTTCAGGGGGTAATTCCACGTTTATCGATCCCTTTGAATGAAACATATTATTCATTACAGAACAGAGATAATCTTGTAATTCTTACCTTGCATGTTTGTTGTGAGGATTAAGTGAACTGAAATCAGGTTCTGTGTGTGAAAGTTGTTTGCAAACGGTCAAGCACTATGTAAATGTTACTATATATAACATTCAAATAAATCTTTAAAAAGAATGTTCTTTTAAAGAAAGAAACCAATTCTTTTCTACTAGAACCCTATAGGCCAGAAGACTGTTTGTAGATAATCATGGATTAATTGTAAACATAAAGAAAGAGACTGAAAAAAAAACCTATCAAAGCCATTGCTTCAGGGCAAACTCCAGGGCGATGAAAGCTGAAATGTTTTCTTTTATCAGAGATCCTTTTCTGGCACCTGAAATGATTTCTTTCATGTCTGAAAGTGAAGAATGAAGCAGCATGCTCCCTGGAGATGCGCAATTGTTACCATCCTCTCATAACATATTGGCAGCGATGTGGCATCCGTGTACACCTGTCACTCAAGGGCGCTCCATGCAGATGTGGCAGGCAGGCTCAGGTTCAGCCATGGGGGCCCTCCCTGCCCCCACCCCCACCTGGCGCTGTGCACACGCAGAGAGGCGTTTGGCTGCCCTCCTGCCTGACCTGTGGTGCAGCTATGGAGGCCACATGTGTGTGGGGCCTTGACGTGTCATGGGGCTGCACATCAGAGCTGTGAGCCTGTGTGAGCAGATCTGCAGGGTGACCCAGTGCAGACCTGTGCAGAGACAGGCAAAGCTGTCCCACACGAATTCCTAGGAAAACTTGAGGTCCCATCCCAGGAATTTCCTTCCAGCCAAACTCTACTACATTCTATTAGGTGCAAGATTGAGGGGTAGATTTCTAAATTTGGGGAGCATTTTCCTAGTTTTTTGATTCAGCAGTAGCGATCTCAACACGTGGTGACTTAAAAGTTACCAAAAAGATGAAGAAAAACTGCCAAACCTTCTTATTATTATGAAAAGAAGCCTCATCATGGATGTAAGAGCCTCTAAGAGGGCTTGGAAACATGGTCCTTTTTCTGAATGGACTGGTTCCCACGTGGAGTGGGCAGGTGGGTGCTGCTCTCCAGAAGAAACAGTGCTGTGGGTATGACCCTACTCCACCCCTCAGTGTGTGCCGGGTCCCCAGAGTCTGAGAAGGAAATTGTGCCTCTGTTAGTATTGTTCTCATTAAGATATCCCAAATGCTCCGATTTTCAAGCTTAAAGTCAGTTCACGCAGATACTTCCCATGGGTTTACCCCACCGAATCCTTACCCAACTTCCACTTAAGATGCAGGTTTGAGACCTATTGAAAAGGCCACAATGGCTTCACACTTCTTCTTCCTTTGTTTTCCTCCACCGAGGTCCCAGAGACCTGAGGTTTAGGGTATCTGCTCACCTGGTGACAAAACCCAAAAAGACAGAATCTGAAGGCTTAGATTTACCTTTTGTGACTGAAATTAAGAACTCTATAAACTATCTTCCTGGAGGATTAAATTTAAGTACCCCTCTTTTTTTTTTCCCTGTGGGCCACCTTCAAAACATAAATAAAAGTATAGCCATTCAGAATCCACCAAGAATACTTTTCAGTATACAGTGAATACGATATACAAGATGGTGGGTTGTGTGATTGTGTTTGGAGGGGGGTGTGTGTGAGAGAAACAAGATGGTGGAGGGTGAGAAGGAAGGCAGAAGAGAGAGAAGGAGGGCGGGAAGAAATTCCCGTGTGTCCTGTGATTGGCTCTATCTGGCCCTCTGGTAGTTCCTTATCTCATTTAACCTTCACAACGATTTTGGAAAGTTAAGTGTTAATATCTCTGATTTATAGAAGAGAAAACCAGTCATTTGTCCAAGTCACACAATTAGTAAATAAAAAAATGGGTTATGAAACTAAGTCTTCTAACCCAAACTTGCAATCCATTTTCACTATATCTGATTAATACAGGTCTAGCTTACCAGGGGAAGATTAACCCGGAAAAGCACCAAACCCTTCCTGTTCACTGTTGGTTGTGGCAAGTAATGATAACTAATGAATCCGTTTTCACCATTTTCCTTCCTTCATGTCCGTGCAACATTTCTTTCATGAATCCAGAAGCAGAGGTCCTGTTCTGCACACATGTGACTCACAGAGTAGCAACTCTGGAGTGGGACCATGGATCTCATCACGGTGACTCTTTCAGCCTGGTTAGGTTGGAAAGATTATTAATCTCTCCTCTCTCCCCTCAATCCACTCCTGAAGAAACTGAGGTTTAGAAACCAAAGGATTTGGTCACCTGACCCAGCTGCTAAGGGCAGACCCTGACCCAGACAATGGTGCCTGCCTAGGCTTCCTCCCCTTGCGTCACAACTGGCTATGGGTCTGAGGCTCGTGCCCATGAGAAGGGCAGCATCACCAGATCCAGTCCCCATAGTTTAACTTCACATTTGTTCTTTCTACATGTCGGAGACTCTGTTTTTTCTCTGGTAAAGCCCATAGTGAATATACATTCGAAAGTACTCCAAGCAGATGTGGGCATTCGCCCTGTGATCTAAGGGGTTACTCATACTTTTCCACCCAGCAGATTAAAACAAAAATCTGAGACAAGAGGAGCTGGTGCCCCTGGTGATTCTGTCCAGTTGTCAGACATCACGGTGATTTTCCGCCTTGCATGTTGAAGCCACTGGAGCCTGAGGGCTGGGCTTGCGTGTATAACGATGGAGCTGTGTTTGCAAATGCTGATGTTGAGATCCTTTCAAGGTGCATTTTCAAGCTTTGTTAGGCAAGACCAGAATAGCTTTTAAAAAGTTAAGAGCATTTGTATGTCATAGGTCTAATTTTTCCTGTCTATTAAGGCAGTCTCCTTTTGCGTACTTTACCCAATATTCCATGTATTATGGAGTTTTTCCACTGTGGCTCTTGGTTCACTACGTTTGGAGAAATAATAGGGTTCACCTTGACTGTTTATGCAGTCAGGGATCTTAGTCTTGAACAGTTGTCTAATGTCTGAACACTGTCATTTCACACATTTTTTTTTTATATATTTTTAAGTTGTTTGAGGTGAAAGAGTGCCTCCTATCCTTGTTACTCCATCATAGGGGAGGAAGGGTCTGAAACTATATCTTAACCCATCTCAATCACACTTTTGTAAGAAGTAAATAAAAGAAAGATATTTAGTGGCCTCCATCACAAGGTCACCAAGACCTAGGCCCTGGCTGAGAAATATTTGGTTGATAAGCTAGCTCCTAAAACATTCACTTTTTCTGATTACACTTTGTGTGTGTGTGTCAGGCAAAAACATGAAAACTACAAGAATTATCTAAAATCATCCAGTTATCATAATCATAGGGGAAATATGGTAAGAAATGAGAATATGAGTAAGAGTAAACATAAAAGTGGTAATAACAAAATGTAAGTCAACTTTTTTCCAATTTACTATTTTTAAACAATATTTTTTGTATATTGTTTCTACTAGAATAGAATTAAGACACTTTCAAATATCTGACAAAGATTTATGATTTTAACCATATGCTTTACAGTACTCAATTAATTATGCAAATGATGATTAAATTCGTGGCAGTATTTAATTTGTTAAATCCATAAAATTCTCTTTATTTATATGAGTAAAATGTAGGTATTCAGAATATTCCTATCTGATAGAAAGTTTTATGATGACAGAAAAATTCTTTATCTGTATAGTCCAGTACACATGGCTAGTGAACACTTGGTTATGGCTAGTACCCATGAAGGATTCAATTTTTAATTTTATTTGATTTTAATCAATTAAATTTGAATAGCCACAAGTAGCTAGTGGCTATTGTATCTGACAGTGCAAATCTGGAGAAATGTTGATAGTTTAATGAAATGGCAATTATTTGGCAAATTATAACTTTAGGCATGGTACATTAAACAAATAAAACTATTAGTGGATATTTCTCACCCTGCCTTAAAACCTTCACACATTAAAGAATCTGCACTATTGTTAAGGTTGCTGGTAAGTATCCAAACACGGCTAAGCAGCCACATGGCATTTTATACTCCTGTAGAAGGGCCCTGAGCTCCAGCATAGTATTGGCTAAGAACACATGATACTTGATTTTCAGTGAGGGGCTCATTTAGAGATGCTCCTTTTATGTGCGACCCAGCAGTACTACCAGGATGGGAAGTGCTCAAGGGAATTGGGCTGGGGCTGGTACCCAGGTAATCTGTTGGCTTCAAAGAAAGTAGAAATAGAAACACTAGTCTGTCAGATGAATTTGGGAAAATGCTTAACACCCTAATATTAAAATTGCAAGAAAGGAAATGAAATAAAAAAAACAGAGCCATATGGGTTTGCAATCAAGTTGAATCTAGATTTTTTATTTTTTGGTGAGGAAGATTGGCCTTGAGCTCACATCTGTTGCCAATCTTCCTCTTTCTGCTTGAGGAAGTTTGTCGCTAAGCAAATATCTGTGCCAATCCTCCTCTATTTTGTATGTGGGATGCCCACCACAGCATGTTGTGACGAGCAGTGAATAGGTCCATACCCAGGATCTGAACCTGTGAATTCTGGGCCACAAAAGTGAAGCACGCAAGCTTAACCACCAGGCCTGCCCCTCTAACTTTTAATGAACATGTAATGGCAATAACAACAAATTAAGACTATTAAATTCTTAATTTTGAATATTAATATATGAAATCAGTATTAATATCAATTTTGAATATTTGTACAAAAATTCTGAATAAAATAGTCACAAAAAAACTGAACAGTTCTTCAAGAGAATAATATGCCATGGCCAAGCATGTTATATTCTGCCTCAAGTGTTATATGCAGTTTTATTCATTGTTATATGCGGTTTTATTGCACTGTCCTCCTCAGCTGTCTGGCTATTCGGTGTCTTGTTATTAAGGAATTCTTAATCCCCTAAATATGCCAGCTACCTTGTCACTAACATATATTTAAGAAGACCAAACGCTGCTCTCTACTTTGTGTCCACTTGATGAGTGAAAGCCAAGGGGGAGGGAAGAAGGCCAGGGCAGAGAGCCTCGAGCACCACCACTGTGGATCCCCGTGAGTGACATTGATTCAGGAATTCCTCTACTCCCATTAACTGAGGATCAGCAATTTTTTTCCTAAAGGGCCAGATAATAAATATTTTTGTAGTTACTCAACTCTGCTGTTGTAGCTGGAAAGCAGCCATTGACAATATATAAATGAATGGGTGTGGCGGTATTCCAATCAAATTCTCTTACCCCTTGGTTTAAATTAATAGATAAAAAGAAGCTCTGAGAGATTGCCTTAGTTTGTGTCTGCCAGGTGTACGAATTTTGGAGGGGAAGTGATGGAAGAATGAATTTTTAAAATTTCTTTAAAAAAGGACTAAATGCATAAAGCAAAAATAATGATGATGCATTGTATGATGTACATTATAGGCAGAAGTGAGCTGTATGATAAAAATAATCCAGAGGCTAGGCAGGCAAAAGGTAAATATACTGTTTAACATTCTTACCTTATATGCTAGGTAGTATAACGGTATTTGAGGATGGACTGGGGTAAATACTGGAAACCATAGAATAATCTCAAAAAATAAAATAAAGGGTATATCTGATAAGCCAAAGTGCAAATACAAAAGAAAAAAATTCAATTTAAGACAAGGCAAGAAAGTGGGAAAAGGAAACAAGCAGCAGATAGGCAGACAGGAAAAAAGGCACCAGTGGTACATAGAGAGATAAATACATAGATATGTGGTTACTGGACCAGCATTAGAATGAGCTATGAACTTGACAGCATTGCAGATTCATGGGTTCCACCAAACATACTGGTGATGGGCCCAGAAAAGTATGGTTTAACAAGCTCTCCAGGTGACTCTCATACATGTTAAAGTTTTAGAACTGCTGATATAGATAATTACATCAATTGTAAATTGTCTAATGGTTACATTTAGAGATTGTCAGGCTGGATTTAGGAAAGAAAGGATGATACTACACATTTTAATATATATATATATATATACACACATTTACACAATATATACATTTTAAATGTGTGTGTGTGTGTGTGTGTGTGTGTGTGTGTGTATATATAAGATAAATAGGTCAAAAGTAAAAGGATAGATGAGAGAATATTATGGAAACACTAATCCAAAGAAAGCTGTAGTGGCTGTGATAGTACCAGACAAAGGAGACTTCAGAACAAGGAATATTACCAGGGTCAGAAAGCCATTTCATAATGAAAAAGTATCCAGTTCCTCAAGCCCACATTCACAAGAGTGAATGTACATAATAATACCTTCAAAACATAGGAAACAAACAGAAGTGAAAAGTAATGGGAAAACAATAAAATGGTAAAGATGCTTCAACACCCTTCTCTTAGTAAATAGATAGCAAATCAGTAATAGCAAAGAAGAAAACACTACCAAAAAATAGACTTAATTATCAATTATAGAAAACTCCACCCAACAAAAACAGAATACCTGTTCTTTTAAGTGCATATGGAATAGTCACCAGGTTAGACCATATGTTGGGCAACAAAACTCTAGTCTCATAAATTAAAAATATCCAATCACACAGAGTGTATTCTTAGAGCAAAATGGAATTATTAAAATCAGTAACAGAAATATCTTGGAAATGTTTGGAAATTTGGCTATACATATTTATATAACCCATGAGTCAAAGAAGAAATTTCAAATGGAACTTAAAATATGTTGACCTGAATAATAATAAAGATAGAACATGTCAAAACTTGTGACATTCACCTAAAAAAAGGGTTTAGAGGGAATGGCTAAAATCCAAAAGACTGATAATAAGAAGGATGATAAAGATGTGGAGTCAATGGAAAAGTCATAAATTAATAGTGGGAATATAAAACAGTTTTAAAAATTGGAAAACAGCTTGTCAATTCATCCTAAAGTCAAACATATAACTACCTTACTTCCTAGCAATTTTACACCTAGGTATTTACCTAAGACAAATAAAAATTTAGACCCATTCAGATACTCTCACAGAAATGTTTATAGCAGCTTTATTCATAATAGCCCTGAACTGGAACAACTCAAATGTCTGTTGACAGGAGAAAGGATAAATGAATTATAAGATATCCATATAATGGAATACTACTCCGCTATATATTGGATTGAACTGATACATGAAACAACATGGATGAATCTCAAAGTAATTATGCTGAGTGGAAGAAACAAGACAAAAAAGAAAACATACTGTTTGATTACATTTATATACACTTCTAGAAATTGCAAAATAATTTCTGGTCACAGAAAACAGATCACTGGTTGCCTGGAGGCAGAGGGGGAGGAGGCTGGGAGTTGGGAGGGATTACGAAAGCATTGTGGGCGATGGATTTGTTCATTATCTTGATTGTAGTCATGGTTTCATGGATGTATACACATTTCAAAATTAATCCATTTGTAACTATATGTGGCGATGGATATTTATTAGACATAGTGTGATCAGTTCTCAATATATCCAAATACTGAATTATTATGTTGTACACCTGAAAGTAATATAATGTTATGTCTATTCCATCAAAATTTTTAAAAAATGAATCCAAGTGTATACTTTAAAGATGTACTGCGTACTATATCAATACAGATGTTATTAAAAACATGGTATTATAGTTTTATATAAAGATAGATGTAATATATACGACAGCTGCAATATAGAAGATGGGGCTATAAATTGCAAGGTTCTTACACTTGAAGAGTAAGAGTAGAGTTCAATATTAACTCTAAGTAGATTCTGAATAGTTAAGAATATATATTATAATAGAGACAGTGACCACTAAAAATAATCACAAAGTATAACAAATAAGCAAATTAACATGGAATTTTAAATAAATACTTAATTAACCCAAGAAGACAAAATAGAGAAATATGGGAACAAAGGCCAGATAGAAAAGACAGAAAATAATAAAATGGATGACCTTAATCTAACTGTATCAATAATTACATTAAATGTAAATGGGCTAAACACTCCAAATGAAATAAAGACATTGTCACGAGGGATAGAAAAATAAGAGGGTTTGATAAGCTAAGGGATGTCTTCAATCCTCAAGTTCTTTATGTTAAATCCTATGACACATAGTTTTCTTATTTTAATAAATATTTTGAATGGCTGCATAGCACTCAAACTTACAGTTATAATATATTTGATCATCTCCAGATGACTAGGTTTCTATACACAAGGTTGGACAACATATCTAAGGTCTTTTCTGTTCTTCATCTCTGATAACTTAAACAGCTTATGTTTTTATTCTCTTTTTATGGCCATTAACAATCCCTCACTGGACACTTTTGCGGTTCCTGATTTAGAGAATACTCGATGTATGATGATGCAGAATTATACCAAGGTCATTCAATTTCAGCACATACTAGTCAATAATAAAATATTCATTGTACATATCATTCAGAAATTCCTTACCAAGAACCATGATCCATATATTACAAGCCCCAAATCATATTGCTATTCAATTCTAAAAACCTCACAGAGCATTGGATCCCAGCCTCCCGAGACCATTCTTTGCTGGGCTTTATCACATGTGTCTAGAAAACTCATGTATGTGAGAATGTCAGTCTTTCCCTACTTGGCCAAATGGGATCTCCATCTCTCATGCAACTACAGTCCTGACACGGGAAGCTCAAATCATTTCTTGACAGGACTTAATTTTTTCATTCCTCCATTATAGCTCTTAATATTACTAAGTTGAGCACATAGGAGAGAATAATCTGGTCAGTGAATGCATAAACACTGGCTAGAAGAGCCTGGGCCACATAAGGAGGACTAGGTTATTTGGAACAATTGTTCAGTTCACTGGAATGGAGGAACTTGGAAGCACATAATCAAATGGGGTTCTTTTGGGTAGGACGCTTCAGAACAATTAATGAAAACACTTACGTCTCACTATTTCAATGAGAAGGAAACACTAACTTACACATAACATGGTTTTGCACCTGTGAAAACTGATCAGTCCTCCTTGGGATTCCTCTACTGGGAAAGAACAAAGACAATCCAGAGCTGAGAAAGGAAAAAGAGACCATGAGAACAAGCATAATTAAGGGTTACCATGAAAGGAAGTAACATTTGGCTCCTCCATTCCATTTTGCATAACACCTCTAACTGTACAAACACAACAATATGAAAAGATTAGAAGGATTGTAGATAACCCCAAACTCTTCCCCTAATCCCAAGGAAACCCAAATACTTCAGCAGACAGTTTTCTGGCCTGTCCTCCACTTTGGGGAAGCTGCTCTGCACCTGAGACTAGGCTGCTCAGCCCAGCCCTGAACAGGTCCTCCTGCCTCCATTCGCACCTTCCAGGACTGAAAAGGAGCCACGACATCCAGCCACACCTTACCTCATGGCCTTGGGGTCAGGTGAGGTTGAACAGGTTAGAAAAGACATAGAACTGGTCAGGAAGTATTCAATATTCCAATTCCAGAAAAACTGACTGTGATTAAACACATTATGACATATTCATGCAATAAACGTGAAGTCAGGAAAAATATCGTGAACATGGAAAACATTCTAGAAATACTGTCAGTAGAAAAATCAGGTTATAAAACTATAGGTACAATATGACACCATTTCAAGAACATATGTGTATCTCAATTTCAAATGACTGAAAAATCATCAGACTTCAATAGACAGAAAAAGATCTAGAAAGTTGTCCATTCACATATTGACAGTGCTTATCTTTTGCTCCTGATGGGGGTTTTGTTTGTTTCAGTTTACCTTAATTTGCTGATTCAATGGCCATTTCTTACAATATCTATGCACGTGAACATTTGTTGTGTGTTAAGTGGAAGCTGTTTTCTAAAATATGGAAAGTACATTCTTGTAAACAGAGTTTAGTAGGTCTTGGAGAAATGTACTAAATTTGGGTTGTTTTACTAAATGGTTTTTGTTTCCTTCAGTTACCAGTGACACAATGTCCTCTCAGGTTTCTAGGCATGCTCATTGTTGGATGACTGTCTAGGCAGATGGTGAGGTCCCTGAGTATAGGTAAGATGTATTATTGCTGCTCTCAGGGCTACATCCTTCTGCAAGTTTTCTGTATGGAACCCTTTCCCACCCTGTTAGTCATGTCCTCCAGAAAGCTGCTCAATTATCTTATCCCATCAGTCTCACTCAGCAACGATCATCATCAGAATAAAAAATGTAATGTAGGAGTTACCATGTGACCCAGCACTTCTGCCCTTAGCTATATACCCAAGAGAATGGAAATATGCATTCACAAAAAAAGTAGTACAAAAATGTCCTCATTTGTCACAGCCAAAAAGTGGGAGCAACCCAAATGTCCATCAACAGATGGATGAAGAAAATGCCATTTATGGATATAAGGAATATTACACAGCCAGAAAAATAAGGCTATTTTGACACCAACTGTATGTGGATGACCTTGAAGACACTGTGCTAAGTAAAATGAGCCTGTCATGAAAGTATAAATTTTGCACGATTGCTCTACTATGAGGGTCCTAGAGAAGTCAAATTCATAGAGACAGAAAGGAGAATGGTGGCTGCCAGGGCTGGGAGCAGAGGGGAATGGGGAGTTAGTGTTTAATGGGACAGAGTTTCAGTCGAAGATGAAAAAATCCTGGAAGTGGACGGTGCTGATGGTTGCACAACAATGTGAATGTACTTACTGTCACAGAACTGTACACTGAAAAGTGGTTAAAATGGCAAATGTAATGCCATGTATACTTTCCAAAGTAAAGTAAAAGAATAACGTGCTTATCTACCACATGGACAAACTTTGAAAACCTCATGCTAAGTGAAAGGAGCTAGACATAAAAGGACATATACTGCATGATTCCATGTAGACTGAATTTCAAGAGTCAGCAAATCCATGGAGGCAGAAGACGGGTTAGTGGTCTCCAGAGTATGGGAGGACCAGGGATAGGAAGTGACAGCTAACAAGGCCAGGGTTTCTTACTAAGGTGATAAAATGTTTTGCAATTAGATAGTGGTACTGATTTGTACAACCTTGTGAATATAGTAAAAAGTTTTCTTTTGAGTGCATTTTTACAAGGTGAATTTTGGGGCTGGCTCAGTGGTGTAGTTGTCAAGTTCAGCACACTTTTCTTTGGTGGCCCGGGTTCACACGTTTGGATCCCAGGCATGGACCAACACCACTCATCAAGCCATGCTGTGGTGGCACCCCACATACACAATAGAGGAAGATGGGCACAGATGTTAGCTCGGGGCCAAGCAAAAGAGGAAGACTGGCCACAGGTGTTAGCCCAGGGCCAATCTTCCTCACCAAAAAAAAAGAAAATGGACTTTTATGCTCATGTATATATCTCAACTTAAAAAGTAACATAAAAATTTACAACATAAATTCCTTACCATCTCGGTGCTCTCATAGGTCATCAGAGTTTGATCACAACCTGACAGTGGTGGCTGCAGTCAGAATGTCATCACTGCCTTATCAAACACCAAGTCACATTATCTGAATCTCCCTAGTGACCTTCAATGCATTTATTCCTATTCAGGGTTTACTTTACTTACCAGAAGGAACATAAAAGATCCACTATGTCATCTGAGTCTTTTTATCACCCCAAATACTAAGATGGCATGGTCTGGCATATCATAAGCACTTACTAATAATCTGATTATTTGACCCCAAATTCTAGTTCTAGACATTGCTTAAGAAAATATTGAGATAAACAAATGCATGCACGAGTATGTTCAATATGTAGTTTTTGACAGCCAAAACTAGAAACACAAAAATCTAACAAGGAACAGGTTAATTAATTTGGTTCTGCTATGTGATGGCATGTGCAGCATTATTAATCAGGATGATGCTGGTCCAAGTGTAAAATACACACTCATAACTGGGGAATGGTATCCAGTTGAAACTTAAGACATAGATTCTGTTCTCAGATTTTCTAAATGTAACTGCTCTTAGAGTTCATGACATTTTAGTGTCTTGAGTTTTCATCACTAAAACCAAGAGTATGAAGGTCCCTTACTAAGCATGAATATCTTGGAGAAATATAATCTACATAAAAACTTAACAATATGTTGGAATCCCATATAAATATGTTAGCTATTTTTATTGAAGAACATTGCATGTCCCCTAACTGGGTATTATAAAAGAAACAATTTTGCTTTTTAGAGTAATATTGTGCTTATCAGCCCTGCTCTGATAATGCTCACAGAACAAAGGGGAAAAAAATCAGGACTTTTGCTTGAGAATGCATTTTTAATTCATAAATCAAGAGCTTCTAGAAAAGAAGAGGAGGAAATTTCCCTCGCACCGAAATGCAGCAGAAACAAAGAGACATTTGTGAATCACAACCTGCCCAAAGAAGCTGACATGATCAAGCGTCTCATAAAGTGAAAACATCAGTACAACTCTCAGTGCCCTTAATCAGCAACAAAAGGCATGTGGGTAAATAAAATGATTCCTTATTTTCTTCTGTTTCAATCAGTATTTGGAAATGTTTTTGGGAAGACAACTAAAAATCAGATATTATCGCAAAGTTTTGTTAAATTTTTCTTATATCAATAATTTAAAGTCAATGATTTTATGAAAGAAAATCAACCATCCTCAACGTTGGTTTTTGCAAGTACAACAATTCTTTCCCATCATCAAGGTTCTTCTTTTGGGGATGGCAGGACTGAGGAGGAAGTCACGAGGCACCAGGCTGTTCTTGGGGCACAGAATGACTTCCTTACAGGACACTCTCCAGGTCCACACCCGCCCTGCTCATACACATAAACAGATGGAAAACAGGACAGAGCCTGGACTACAGGAATAGGTTTAAGCACGTTCCTGGGCTCAGAGCTCTGGGAACCCCGAGGCTCTGAGACAGTAGCTGCCCCTCAAAGCTCCCAAGTAGAGAACTTTCCAGGCTTTCCGAAACTAATCTCAGTGCCCCCTTGCTGGAAACCTTTGTTTAGGGCTCAATATCCGACTTCCCTCCTACAGCCAAGTAGCTGTGAGGAGAGAAGAGGAGGAAGCGCCAGGGAACCCAGAGCCACCAGACGGTGACGCCACAGAGACACAGCCATCACACCAGCACAGGTGAAGGACATGCAACCAAATCCCCGTCACCCCAGCACAGCTGTGCACCTGTCACAGCCTGGCAGCCACACCCACGGCAGGGAGGCGTATCCCACCGCTCACTCGCGTCTCTCTCACACACACACCCCGCCACACGCTGCCCGTCTGTCCCCACAGACACACACCGTCCTCTGCTGTTCAGGCCCGAGAGTCCCGTGAGGACTGGAGTCCCTACTATATGCCTCCACTTTGGGCTGCACTTCCGCCGCCACCCCTCCTGGTTCACGTCGGGCTCAGAATTGACTCGCTTCACAGGATTCCCGCTTCCTGTGCTAACACATCCACAAATGAGCTCCACTCACCTTGCAAAGAGGGAGAACCTTGCGAAAACGGAATGAAAGCCAAAGATCTGGAGTGACCGCTTCACTCTGGGAAGTGTCGCTCCAACCTGAACATCTCTGGGCGCGGCGGCTCATCAGAAAGGCCACTGAAGCGCGGAAGTCCCGGTAGAACTGCAGCCGAGAGACCCCCCGGAGCCTGGCCCCGAGCGCAGGTCTCTCCGCGAGGAGCACGACGCGAGGGCGCGTGCGCGGGCACGGAGCCTGCGAGGAGGCCGCTGGTGCGCGTGCTGAAGTCCAGAGGCGCCGCTGCGCCCAGGAGGCCGAGCAGGTTAGCCCGGCGCCGGCGCCGAGCGTCAGGCCTGTGCGCGCAGAGCCGCGCGGGAGGGTCGGCGGGGCGCCCCGGGGCGAGAGCGCACGGCGGGTGTGAGCTCAGAGGGCGTGCCCTGGGTGAGTCCCGTCAGGCGGCTGCAGCCTGGCGACAGCATATGGGGAAAGTAACTCCTGATCCCGCCGGGGATGGGCTGGTTTATTCAGTCTCTGTTAGCTGCGTTTAAGTGGTGTGTAGGAGTGAAGTAACACATGTTTACTTAATTCTCTAGGCTAAGCTGTAATAGTCAAAATGGAATGAATAATTAAATGTAAAAGCGATCTGGAGATACACCTGCATATGTTTTTGTAATATTAAGTTAGGGACAGATTTTCCAACCATAACTGAAGAGAGAAATGCTAAATAAATACTGAGATTTGACTTGATAATTATGTGTAAACATCCGAATCATCTAAATGGCAATCAATTAATGAAATAAAAATTGACGCAAGGCAAAAACTCAATGACTTAACACATATAATGAACAGGCAGATAATCTCAAGGCACTGTGTTTTTGTCGCTCAAAATAATGGTCACTAGTCTAAGAGGAGAGTAGCAATAACTATAGAAATATAAATTATATGTGCAAATTATCAGCATTACATGATGATAATTGAAAATACAAATTATCATTAGTAATAAACATTATCATCAAATACATCAGAATCACAGTTACTTGACCTTGGGGGAATTGATCCTGCTCTCCATAACGAGTAACTGAGAAACTATGGGTCATTTTTTCCCCTTAACTCTATTTATGCTCCTGAATCTCCTGACGCATTTTATTGCTCCATCTTTTTTCATAATTATGTTTTGTAGCTTCTTTCTCTTCAGCTGAGACATCTCCTATATTCTCTTTACGCTATTCCATAAATGATCCCAATTTCTTCCTAGGCATCATTGGTGAATTCCATGCTTTTGATGACAATGTAATGATAAATTATCGATGTCTTTTTTCCTCCAGTTTTCTCTATTCCTCGGGTGACTCTCCTGTATATAGCAATAGGCCAGCAGCTATGCATGACATTTTGGTCAGGTCAAGCAGTGGCAAGGAAAGAAAACCTAAACTCTCTCTTTGAGATTTTCAACGCAAGATCTGGGTGGGAGCCGACAAATAATTTGGAAGGACCCATGATTAGTCAGTGTGAGGATTTTATGCTCCCTCAAGAGTAGTTGAGGTGGGGGGGTGGGGATGGGGGTGAAAGGGGTGAAGAGGGTTGAATAACAAACTTCCAGCTATAAATAAATGTCTTGGGGATGTAATGTACTTGTTGACTATATTTATATTTATATTAACTGCAGTTAATACTATATTGTATATTTGAAAGTGGCTAAGAGAGTAGATCTTAAAATTTCCCATCAGAAGAAAAAAATATGTAATTATGTACAGTGATGGATGTTAACTAGACTTATTGTGGTGACCATTTCACAAAATATACAGATATTGAATCACTATGTTGTACACCTGAAACTAATATGTCAATTATATCTTAATTATTGTTTTTACAAAGAGTACTCAAGGTTGTTTTATCAGATGGACAAAAGAAGCTATTTCAAAGGAAAACAAGAAGACCTAATATGTAGAGTCTAATATTTAGACTGCACGGGGTCCTTGAGAAATGACTCTGTGTCCTGGCCACACTACTGGACAGTGCACTTGAAATACCAAGTAAAGTAAAAGAAATAAATGACATCAGTGCCCCACAAAACTTTTCACGAAGGATGATGTAGGAATCCCGGGCTCCCTCCTACCCTGCCCCCCACACACAAATCTTGACCTGGGACAGAATTACAGAAAAGAAAAGGCTGAGTAAATTTACACCACAATCATCACCACACACCCACCAGAAGCCTCAAATTAAACTTTGGACAGTATTAAGTGTCAGCCAGAATGTGAAGATGTGGGAATTACAGTGTGGGACTATCAATTGGTTTGTTGACTTCGAAGAAAAAAATTGACAATATCCCCAGTAAAGCTGAAGATATGGTTACCCTATGATGCCTGCTTAATACCATAAGTAAATCCATGTGAATCCATATATATATATGTGTGTGTGTGTGTGTATGTGTGTGTGTGTGTGTGTGTGTATATATACGCACACAGAAGAATCGTCTCAGAAGCATCATTTGTAACTGCCAAAAATGAACACAATCCAGACTTCCATCAACAATTGAAGGAATAAACAAAATGGCGTATTAATAGGATTAACTTGCAACACTGAGTATGAATCTTAAATACTTAATATTGAATGAAAGAAATCAGATGCAACAGTATATATATATATATATATATTACCCTAATTACACAAGGGAAAAAAACAGGCAAATATCAGACTATGTTTTTGGCATAGAAATACATATGACAAAAGTATAAAGAAAAGCAAGGGAGGGTTATTATACTAATATGGATATTTGATACCCTGGTGGCAAGAGGAGTCTAGCAACAGTAGGGGGCATGCAGGAGACCTACTGGTGGTAGTAGTACTCTATTTCTTGACCTGGGTTGATGTCACACAGTTGTTTATTTAATAACCATCTATATGTATCGATTTTTGTGTTTGTATATTTCACCATGAAAATTAAATAGAAGAAAGGAAGGTGAAAGGAAAGAAATTTCTCTATTCATCAAGTTCTTAAAGTTATATTTTTGGTCAATCAAGTTCTTCTCAAAATTCAGATTCTAAAAAAGTGAAAGCACAAACACTATTTTCCAGGACAAGTGTAACTGTTCTTTGTAAATGTATTTCAAGTCAATGGCCAGCTCACACTGACCTCTGAGTCCGTAGGTTACAATCTGATTGCCTCAGTACTTAAAATAAGCTTAACTGGACACTTTCAAAGATTATTTTCACAGAGCTGCAATTCACTCAGGCTCTTTTTTCTGTGGGTCTCAAAACAGGAATCCTGCCTCTGCAAATCTAGTATTTATTTGTCATTATGCTTTGGAGGAGAAAGAAGAAACTTCTTAATTTTGTCAATTTAATAATAGAAATTGAGTGACTGTTGGGGGAGGCGAGCCTCCTTTCACAATTGTGAAAGAGCACAGGTTTATTAACCGTGGAAGATCCCAAAGTGAAGCCTCTGGGTCTCTTCCTAGGTCTGAATTGACTTGTGGTGTCTTCTTGTTGCCCTTTCCTTCATATTCTGAGGATTCAGACCACTTAACCCTCCTTCATGCTCACAGATCACCGTTTGGAGCTGTGAGGTTCCTGTTAACCCCAAGCTGGTGTCATAGTCTCTCCAGTTCCCGCTTTCCTCATTGCCACTGGAACAATCCCCTAGGTTTCCTCAGTTTAAAGTTCTGCTTATTTCAAAATAGTTTCATTATCCCAGCTACTGTCAACATCTTGCCCTCTTGTTTCCAAGAACAATGTTTAATGTAAGGACCTCTTCTCAAACTAAAGATGAAATCCCATCATTCTACTTAGTTTATGTAGGAAATCCACATCTACAGGACCTTTTAGAGAGGGATCCCTCTTGCCCTGGAGTACTCTTATTAAGCACTTTCAGCTCACTGATTCTGATTATAATAAGAAAGTCAGAAGAAACCCAGTTTCTCCTGTAATGAATTCATACAAGGATTTCTGCAAGTGAGAAAACATTGGAGAGAATGACTTCAACACTCAACAGACTGATTTTGAAAGAAAGAATAGATCTGATTATTTCCTACAACGTGAACAGCCTTTGTTTGTCTCCTATGGCTTGGCTGACTCCCAAAGTTGTCCTTTCTTTCCCTCCAATACCAGAAGTTGGAAGGAAAACCCTCCCAGCTACTGTAACATATAAGGACGTTACTCATTGTCTAAACACTGTATTCGTGGAGGACATTCAAACTTGGCAAAGTAGAGAAGATTGTTCTGTGCCATGCATTATGAGGTCATGATCATCAATGAAGACTGTCAGAGCCCTCAGTGGCCAAATGGTCCGCGTGGTGTCACTGAGTTGGAGATCTCTCCTTGTGTTCCAGGAGCAAACACATGAAAGATGTCGTAGACATACAGAAGGGAATGCTGTGTGAGGTCGTAGCAAGGGCTCTCCTCTTCAGACCAGGGCAGGGAACCCAGCACACCAGAGCGATATGGCCCCTGCATAACTGCTTCAGTGTTTTTTCTTCTTGTTGTTGTTTTTTTATCAAAATAAAGCATTGTTTGCTTTGATTCTCATTCAGAATTTTCTTGAAGATACATTCCATCCTTTGAATTATAGGAAATTCCTGTATTCCAATGAGGCGAGGACATGTTCACAGGAAAATGGAGCTCCCTTGTACCTATGAGCCTTCTTGTGCCCATCGAGAGGATATGGCAAGACAAGGATTTCCTCAGCACCCTCCACAGAGATCCACTGTTAACTCTTCCCACTCCCAATGTCCGATTTCAGCATGTCAGTTCTGGCACTCCAAAAATAAGTAACAGTTCTTCTAAGTGATCTAGGATCAACAGAAAAATTTTTCTGCTCAGGACATTATCCCTATAGTGGAAGCCTAGGCTGAGAAACCCTGAAATCCATCTTAATAAAGTTTCTGTCTGTTGTCTTATTCATTCCACTGCAGTAGAGATTTTTAAAAAGTTCTGGAACCTACCCAATATGTCCTTTCGGTCTCGGGTCATTTTCTCCAAATGGAGAAATTAAATCAGGGAAGGAGTAATTAAATCAGCTCAACGTGATATTCGTGATCATGTTGTTTAACACAGCCTGATCTTATGCACCCTTCCCAGAAAAGAGAGACAAATGATTCAGCAATCTATGAATATCTTTGGGGAGGCCAATGGCTCCCCAACTTGATGTTGGATCTTTCTTTTGCAAAAGGGGTAAAAAAGAAAAAATAAAATTCATATAAAATAAGAGAAGATCTGGATTCCATTTGCTTTAGGCAGAGTTCTTAAAATCTATATAGGAAGGAAACTCAGACTTCCTGTCCTGCAATGGTTGCCTTTGTGATTGCATTCCAAGTCTCCCTTTCGAAAATTATTGTTTCAAAAAATACTAATCCGTTATGGTAACACTGTTGAGGTAAGAAACATTATGTAGTGGTGGTGGAAATATAAATTAGGAGCAATTAAAATTTTTCTCAGTTCATGCACTCTTATAAGTCTAGCATAAGAAAATAAAAAATATACAGAAGAATTTTGTAGTATGAACATGTGTTAATACCAGCATCGTTTATAATTGCATATTATAGAAAACAACTAAATTTCCCAAAGATTGAGATGGTTAAATAAGTAATGAAACACCCTCAATATAATTTTGTAGCCATTAAAATGTTTGTGTTTATTTTTTTGTATGGGGAAATTATTTTGTTACAATAGTGAATACTGAAACTGGGTTATAATTGTATATTAAGTTATACTTTAAAATGCACACACACACACACAGAATTCTATAACACGCAAACAAATGTTCACATTGCTTTTTATTATACAAGCATCTTATGGCGATTTGTCTCTCCTTTCCTGGTTTGTGTGATTTCCACATTTCCTCAGATAATATTATTAATTTTTATAATAGAATTATTGAAGAACAGGTATTTCATGTCACTTCCCTCTCTGTTCCTTTTTGAGGTTCCTGGAGCCAGGACCCTGGAGCTGCTGGCTGTCCTACAATGCAACTCAATTCAACCAACTTCTGACACTTTTTACCTGGAGACAGCGTCAGGTTCCACAGGCTGAGGGTTCAGTCCTACCAGACTGTTACCCTCTAACTTCAGATGCCAATCCCAAGCCCCGGTTGTCACTTGCACTTCTGACCCACAGGCTATAGATCAGAGGTTCCCACAACCTCCTCCTTGGGTTCACTTTAATTTGCTGCAGCAGCTCAAAGAACTCAGAGAAATGTTTGACTTTTAAGATTACCAGTTTATCATAGAAGAATATAACTCTGAAACAACCAGATGGAAGAGATGCCTAGGGCAAGGTATGGGGAACAGGCACAGAGATCCATGCACTCTCCAGGCATGCTACTCTCCCAGCACCTCCACATGTTCACCCAGAAACTCCCCAAACCCTGTACTGTTGGGGTTTTCTGGAGGCTTACTCTCGTGGGCATGATCAATTATTAATTCCATTTCTAGCCTCTCTCCCCTCTCTCGAGGATGAAGATGGTGCTCAAAATCCCAAACTTCTAATCATGACTTGGTCTTTCTGGTAACCAGCCCCCATCCTGGAGTCATCCAGGGGACCACCAGAGTCACCTGTTGGGACAAAAGATGCTCCTAGTGCTCTCACCACTTAGGCTTTTACCAGGGTTTTAGGAGCTCTGTCTCGGAACCAGGGGCAGACATCAAGATATATATTTCTTATTATTTCACACTTCCAAACTCATGTTTACTCCTATTCTATGAACTTTCAGTGTCCACACAACATAACATTTTTTTTAAAACAATTAAACTCTTTATAGAGGTACTGGATCATGTTCTCAGCCTAGTTTTTATCCATTTTCAGAGACTGAAATACCGTAAGTAATCTTAGAAATATGTGTGTGAATGAGATTTTATTTTGCTGAACCTATAAAAGGAATAATATTGCAGTGGTCTCCTGTTTGTAGTACAGATGTGGCTAAAGTGCCAAGTGTGGAATCCTCGCTGAGCCTTGACACAGAGGGAAAAGATCTCTTTGAATGATTATTTCAGGTGAGAAGAAGGTAGAGCATCAGCACAAGAAGAACGGAGATTCAGAGTAGGAACTGTGGGCTGGGGAAACAGACACTCACACATTGCTGTGAAAACGTAAAATGGTACAGTCACAATGAGAAATTTTTCAAGTGAAAAGACACACAAGTGAAAATTCATCACAAGTGAAAATGCACACAGAAAATACACTTTTGAAAATTTAACTTACATGTAAGCCTACATAGAAGAAAACTGTAGTTTATGCAGGTTTAATAATTGGAGCGTTGCTTGTAAGAATAGAGGAAAATCCTTAATGTGTGTTAGTAGAAGACGGGTTATTTAACCTAGGGTGCAGCCACACATACTGTGACCTAATTTGAAGCTGTGGGAAATGATGACGCATCTAATGTACTGATTTGGAACCACATGTGTGTGAAGAAAAAAATAAATACTTAGAAATGCATATATGTATTTGAGATTGCATATTAACATAGTATATACTTATATATTTATATACATATACAGGTAGGTGTGTGTATTTTCAGCATCTGCCTATTTGTATATGAAAGTAACTTCTCTGCAAGGATACACACCAAAATTAAAGAACTGTTCTCTCTGAAGTGAACTACTGTGTGTCTGAGTACTTGGAAGGAAAGTTTGCTGACCTCTTTTACCTTTTGAACGGTTGTGCTATGTATGCATTACATACTTAAATATGTTATAATGCTGATAACTAAAATGTGGGCCTCCTTTGAGGAGAACTTTACATTTCCCATTTGCTCAAGTTCCTCATGAATTTAACTACTGTAGGGGAGCAGAATTTGCTACCCCAAAATGTGTCTCTTTGGCTTGATCAATTTTAAGAGCAAAAGACTTTGACCTTTCCCATAACTGTCTAAAAGAATTCTAGATGGAAGGCCTGTTCCAGGAGGGAGCTCTCACAATGGAAACTACAGTGTGATATGAACGAGGTGTGACAGACAGCGAGGAACCCAGAGAGGCCCGGTGGATCACAGTCCTCTCTGTCTCCAAAGTCTCTGCCAGATACGGCAAACAATTATTTACCAAACATTTACTTTTCCATCTCCACGTGAATTGCCCCTGGATGTCTCAAACCCCCACCACCAACATCCCCTGTGTCTTCAGCTTGAGTTGGTAATTAAGGTGGTGGCTTCAGCCATTTTGGTGAGTTACTCAGTTTTCCTAGGTTTCTCCCATGCATGCATGTTATTAAACTTTGTTTTCTTTTTCTCCTTTTTTCTGTCTTATGTCAATTTAACTCTTCGAACAGCCAGAAGAACCTAGAAGAATAGAGGGAAAATTCTTTCCCTCTCTATCCTATGTAGGGATTCAACTTCTAATAGCACATTCTTTCCAGATTTTGGAACTCTGGCCGCGGTTTATCCATGCCTGCATATGTCTGAGGAGCATAGTATTTGTAGTCAGATACTCATGAACAGGCGTTACAGATTACAGATGCTTCCCTGTCTGTGGCCTCTGGGAGCGCTCAAGCCCACCCAGGCTTAATACAGTAGAGAAGGGTGCAAACATGTGCTGTATCGACAGTCAGTATCTGGAGACAGTAATGTGAAACGGAAAAAACGTTGTGAGCTATTAGGAAATATAGATAGGTCTCTGGCCACAGTTCCTGACACAGGGCTCCTGGACCACTGGTAAATTCCTAAGTGCCAAGAGCAATAGAAGCTTCTTTTGTTCTAACTAGTCAACTCTGGGTGGGCTCCTGTGTGGCTTTTGGATGCAGGATGGACACCAGAAAGACCAAGCTGTGATTAAAAGCTTGGGATTTCCATGCCCCCTTTCTCCTCCAACTTCTCTAGAGAGAGAGGAGGGGCTGGAAGTGGAGTTAATAATTGGTCATGCCTATGTGAGGGAGCCTCCATGAAATCCCAATACTATGGGGTTTGGGGTGCCTCCAGGTTGGTGAACACATCTGCCTGCAGTGGGAATGATCCATCCCGACTCCACAGGGACAAATTCTCTCATGCTCGGGACCCTCCCCAACCTCACCCTGTGTGTCTCTTCATTAGGCTGTGCATCTGTCTCGTTTATCATATCCTTCAATAAACTGGTAAACATATATAAATGTTTCCCTGAGTTCTGTGAGCTGCTCTAGAAAATTAATCGAACCTGAGGAGGAAGTTGTGGTAACCTCTGATTTGAATCTAAATTGGACAGAAAATGTGGGTAACCTGGGGACCTACTGCTTGCCATTGGCATCTGAAGTAGGGGGCGGTGTCATGGGACTGAGCCCTCAACCAGTGGGATCTGACGCTATCTCCAGCTACAGAGTGTCAGAATTAGGTTAAATTGTAGAACGCCCAGCTGGTGTCCACGGAATGGCTTGGTGTGGGGAAAACCCACATAGATTTGGTGAAGTGAGGTGTTCCGTGTGAAAATTAAGATGAGACACTGGGTAAAGGAGAACTGTGAGCTTTTTTCCTAACACGAAGGCGTTGCTTTTCGTTTTCTTTTCAAAGAACTCCTGCAATCAATGATCTTGAGAAAGCACCTGCATTCACTCTTCTCTTTTCTACAAGAAGTCATTAGAGGTTAAAAAGCTCAGCTCTGAAGGAAGCTTGTCTGACCTGGTAACATGGCTTCAGCACTTAGTAAACGTAATAACTTCGTAGATGTTATGTAATCTCTTCTGTCCTCAGAATCTTCAGCTCTAATATAGAAATATAACAGTAAGCACCTCCAGTGTTGCAAGTGAACTGAACATTAGAGAGGGGATACTGCACATGCTACATACACAAATATAAAAATGATTAGATTATGAACCCAATGTAGCCAAGAATACAGAAACTTCTCAGTAATGCAGTGTCCTCCAAGATATAAAAGAGATGTAGCTCCTCTCAGGGGTCTCTCTGGTGGGAAATGCAAAATGAAAATGCATAATGGGGGAGGCATTGGCTACCAGTGACACTGCTGGGAGAGGCAAGCCAGCGCCTGTGGTCTGTGGACCCCCACTGGGCCACTTAGGAAGGAGTCTTGGGAGGGGAACACTTCCTCACCAAGAGGTAAGGAGTCTGCACAGCCTATGCTGGACTTGTCACCTCTTCTGGGGCTATCTTTTCCCATTCCAGGCTCAATGTTTTCTCCTTCGTTCTGCTTCAGCTTGGGCATCATATGGCAGCTTGCCAACTCCACTGCTATACTTGTCCCCTGCAGAGGCGGGTCAGGCTCTTTCTTCTATGGCACGAGAGAGGTGTGTGCAGGCTAACTGCCCTGCCTCAGCTGCCAGGAAGAACCCTCTTGCCATGGGGGACCAATGCCTACCACTGAAGCTGTTCTTGCTCTGTCTCCTCTGTGTCAGTAAGGCATTGTTCCACCCAGTGCTTGGCTGCGTTGTGTTTTCCTTGGAGACTCCAATACTAAGACGCTGTGGCAGAAGTGTTTGGGTTTCTGCCTCTGGTGATAGGCAACACATGCCGCTTGCATGGCAGACACCATCCACTCAAGATAGACTGTCATCATCTCTGACATAGTCATCACCTGCTGTACAGCAATCTGTTTATACATAGGGCTTATGGCATCTTTCAGTAAAAATATATATAAAAACTCAATCCTCAATAAGATATATGTGTGCACAACCAGATACTATGGAGTTTTCACTCAAAACTCAATGTTAGGTAGACCACAATTTATCTGACAGAGGGCATAGTCAGTGCCTAGTTAGCCCTCAAGATCATCTCTGCCTCCACCTTCCTGTCATCCCAGCCATCTCTTTTCCTGCAGTCCATTCTGTTTCAGCCCTTTCATACACAGATGGCAAATGAGCACACAGAAAATGCTCAACATCCTTGCCATCAGGGAAATGCAAATTAAAAATAACAATCAGATACCAGTACATGCCTATTAAAATGGCCAAATCCCAGAACACTGACAATTGCAAATGCTGAGGAGGACATGGAGCAACAGGAACTTTCATCCATCGCTGTTGGGAATGCAAGACAGTGCAGCCACTTTGGAGAAGAGTTTGGAAGTGTCTCACAAAGCTGGACATTCTTGCCCTAAGATCCAGCAATTTCACTGCTTGGTATATACGTGAATGAATTGAAAACTTATATCCACACAAAACCTACAGACAAATGTTTATATCAGCTTTATTCATTATTGGAAAAGCTGGCAAATAAACAAGATGCCCTTCAAGAAGTAAATGGATAAACAAACCTTTGTCTATGCAAACAATGGAATATTATTCAGCAATAAAAAAGAAGTGAACTATCAAGCCATGAAAAAGAAATGGAGGAATCTTAAATTCATATTTCTTAGCAAAAGAAGTCAATTGGAAAAGGCTGCACTCTGTATGATTCCAATTATGTGCCATTTTGGAAAAGGCAAAACCAAGGAGATGGTAAAAACTTCAATAGTTACCTGGACTTGGGCAGAGGGAGGGAGGAATGAATAGAGCACAGAGGTTTTTTAGAGCAGAGAAATTATGCTGTATGATACTGTAACAGTGGATAGATGTCCCTATACATTCATCAAAGCCCAATAAAGATAAAACACACAGAGTGAACCCTAATATAAGCTGTTTAATTTATAATATTGTATCAATGTTGACTCATCAAATATAACCAATGTATCTCACAAATGCAAGATACGGATAACAAGGGAAAGTGTGTGTGAACTTGGGTATGAGGGGGGATATTGGAACTTGCGCTGTCTGCTGAATTTATATATATATATATATATAATTTTTTTTTTGGTGGGGAAGATTGCCCCTGGGCTAACATGTATTGCTAATCTTCCTCTTTTTGCTTGAGGAAGACTGCTGCTGAGCTAACATCTGTGCCAATCTTCCTATATTTTGTATGTGGGACACCACCACAGCGTGGCTTCATCAGTGGTACATAGGTCTGCACCCGGGATCGAGCCTGGGACACCCGGGCCACCAAAGTGGAACATACGAACTTAACCACTATGCCACTGGGCCAGCCCCATGCTGAATTTTTCTGTAAACTTAAAACTACTCTAAAAAGTACAGTCTATTAATAAGAAAATTAAATCCTAGAACAGGGAGTTATTTGAGTACTGATGGCTTTCTCCTTGCTAGGACCTAAGTTTGGTTTGGGTGTTTCCCATCTCATGGACTCAGGTGCCATGGCCTTTTCCTCTCATCTGAGAACAGCAGGGAAGAAATTGAATGCAATCCTGTCACTGCTCAAAGTGTAGCTTAGTCATGGGCTGGATTGCAACCCTGACCCAGAAAGTTCCCTTGGGGCTTCTGGAAGGAAAGTCCTGTCTAGTGAAAAGGGGTATGACAGGGCATATTTTCTCTCACTGTCTTTGGACATTTGGGGCCAAGAATAGAATAGTCTTGAATAGTCTTGTGACATTGGACAGAACACTCTCACTATGAGAGAAAATGAATATCTACCACTCCTGGAGTAGTCATGAGGTTGTTGATAGAGCCCTTTCATCCTTGAGCCACAGGGGCTCTTGACACTCTGTTGTGGGAGATAATGAACTCTGTATTGTTTTCTGAAATTAAGGTAAAATTCACATCACGTAAAATTCACTGTGAAAAGGTGAATCACCCACAATTCAGTGGGGTTTAGGACATTCCCAGTGCTGTGCAATCATCACTGCTGTCTATACCAGAAGATTTCATCATCCTAAAGGAAACCCTGTACAAATTAAGCAGTCGCTCCCCATTCCACCCTATGCCCAGCCTATGGCAATCAGGAAGGGACATTCTATCTATTGATCTGCCTTTTCTGGACTTTTCGTATCACTAGAAACATAGATATTTCTCCTTTTGTGTCTGCCTTCTTTCACTAGCATAATGTTTTTAAAGATTATACACACATCAGCAGTTCACTTCTTTTCATGGCTGATTCCTATCCCATTGCATGGATGTCCCCATTTTTGTTTCTCCCTTCATCTGTTGATGGACCTTGCACCTTGGACTATTATGCGAACGGCTGATGTGAATATTCCTAGACAAATTGTTGGTTGTGTACCTGTGTTCGATTTTAGGGGATAAATATCTAGGAGTGGAAGTGCCAGGTCATATGGTTATTCTATGTTTAACTATTTTAAACAAACTTCAAATTCAGGTTGAAATTTACTCCACAAAATTGAGTCTCGGCACCAAAAATAGCAGCCATATTTTCTGTACTATTGGTAGAAAAACCCAAAACAATTGCTTTGGTAGGTTTTCCAGGTTTTGCTTGTAAAGCAAGATGAGACAGTAGATATAGTCATGGAGAAAGACAGAAGAAAATAGACAAATCAGTTGCTGGTATCCATGACCTCTGACTCTGTCTTACCCTGAAATAGAGCTGTTCCGCATCCCCGCGACAAGCTTATGAAGACATAGGCTCAGCACAGGAATGTGAATAGCAACCAGCAGGCAAAATTTTCTGCAGTGACCCCTCAGTGCTTCCTCAAGGGCCCCTTCTAATCATGAAGATTTCCACTGTATGAGCCATCCTTCTTTGTTTCTTTGTATGCCCTGCAACTTCTTGCAGAAGACTGAGTATTTGGAATAGGATGATGTGACAATTGTGGATGTCAGCTTCTCCCCATCCCCAGCATTTCTTGTTTCTGCTTATTACAATAGTCCTTGTTAGTTTCTTTAGTGAATTTTCAGATCCTCTCCTGCGAGTTCTGTATTCTTTGTCATGTGTGGCCCCTGAAGTCTTTGTCCCCTTAGCCCAAGGGTCAGCTAGGTTTCTGAGTCTACCGGGTCTTCAGATGTCCTCCTTGGGAAAGAGGGTGTGTGAATTCTCTATGTGAGAGGGAGAGCAATCATATCCTTTGGTGAAAAGAAAGAGAGTGTGGTGCCAGCATCCACTTCTGCTTTCACTCTGGCACACAGAAGACTATGTTTCCTAGACCTTTTGGTTTTGGAAAGGATGTGTGGCACCTTCCGACCAGTGGCATCACTTTTAAGCCAAACAATAAAAGAGGATGTGTAAGACACTAGGTGCTCTTTCTGTCCTTTGGTGGCAACTGAAGAATGCATCAGTCTCAGGTGGTGTACCAACAAGATCGTGGGGCCTCCATCAGCCTTGCCCCACATGACTTAGGAAGCAGGGGTCCCTTCACCTCAACTATCAATGTATGATGTAAATCTGAGGAGAAATACATCTTTAGTAATGAATTTCTCAATTGTTGTGTTTATTACCAGAGCATTACCTAAGTTATCCTGGAGATTACAATGACCTACCCTCTCAGATCGTCTAACAGATAATTCTTCCAGACCAGCATTTGCCAAATCTCATGATGCTGTGTTCAGCATTAATGTCTCCTGATTGCTGCTTGTCGCAGATGGGGCCCTGGAAAGAGACTGTGACGGGGAGGATTCCATGTGTAAGGTTTAGGGAAGGGTTCTGGGGAGATATCCCCATGGAAGTTAGCAAGGCGGGGATAGTTGAAGAAGAAGCTGAAGCACAAGACAGTTGCCACTGAGTCTCTGCCAACCCTCAAGGATCTCTGGAGCTGGCACGGCCCTTTGGTGTTGTCCCAAATTGAGACCAGGCTTCTTATTCCCTTATCGGCCAGACATGGGCCTCTGGCTGTCCCTCGAGAGGGCTGTGTCCTAAGGTTAGGTGGTTCCCTATGCTGTGGGCATGTCCTGTGAGGGAAAGAGCTGTGAGCTGTCCTCAGCCAATGTTCCCAGGAGCAGTGCGGTGGATGCATTGGCCTTGAGCATGACCCTGGGCTGAGTCTCAATGTTTCCCTGGCACTTCTCCTTCACCATCATCTTCCTTCCCAACCCACTTAATAAGCTCACAAACTGAGAAATCCTTGGGATGACATACGTAGAGCTTCTGCCTTTCCCTATGATTGGATGAGAGAACTCACTGGTGAAGACCAGAATCTCTCTCTCCAGAATCCAGACCCCTTACCAAGGGGCTTTGGTAGATCTCCAGAAGTGTTCCAACCTTAGCTGCAAATGCTGAAGTTGTTCCTAAAACAGTGGCCCCAGATTTGCTCTAGTCTGGTGGTTGTAGTTAGAGAGAGTTCAATTCCCTAAGGAGAGTCAGAGTGGTCTCCAAGTTCTTGTGGTCACTGGGACAGGCCGTGTAGACATCAAAACCTAAGGGCATGTTGAGGAGTCAAGAGGGGTTCTCCTTGGTCTCCTCAATGGTGAAGGGAAGACCAGTACATCTTGGTACTTCTTCCAGAGCCACCACAACAGAGGGGGCAGCAGTCGGGTGAATGGTCCAATCATGTCATTCAGGGATAAATCCTAAGGCGAGCCAAGGGAAAGACAGTGTTTGAGAGTCAGTTTTCCCATTCAGAGATCCTCCGGTCTCGGCAATTCGAGGTGGTATGAATATGGTTCCCAGGGCTCTGGAATACTCTGACATGAATCCCTCACTGTGATGAGGCAGATCACCAAGAGAGGCTTTCAGGGCACTGTGAGTGGGGTGAGGTGGCAGTTCGCTGGATGGTATGGCTGTCAATGGGAGAGATTTTTCTTAGCTCCTGTAAATGTAAGATGCATCAATGAATGGACCACGTGGCAAGATATTCTTGAGGGATGTGAGTGAGGAATACAATCCCATGTCATGCACCACTTTGGAAAGACTGAGTTCACTGCTAATGTGATCTTGTTTTCACTTACATTGGAAGGCGAGATGCAAGCACCCATCCCCACCTTACACCTGCCACAGTTTAAACAGAGCCCGGCTTTCCAGTTCCTCAAACATTTTGAGGATTTCTCTCTGACACTATATGCACCTGAGGTATTTTAAGAGATTCACATTATTTTCTCTTCCATTTAGTTAGCTCTAAGGAAGCCAGTTTTGGTAACTCATACTTTGCTTCAAAAATAAACTTGCCATCCAGCTTTTCTAACTGCTTTACTCACGGACTTCAGCAAACAATTTCCAATTTGGAAAGCCAAAGATGGGATAACTTATCCCTCCTCTACCACAGCTGTACCCATGTGACTTACTGAATGTTGCTACCTGCCGGGTCGGCTCTCAGAAGCATCCCAGCCCTGGAGGAGACACTCGTGGGACACCCGTGCCTTCATCCTGGCCCTGGACTAGCCCTGGGACCTGCCACAACTCTTTCTCCCTTGAGGAACAGCACAGCCTTCCCCGCCTTCCTCTGGCAAGTCTCTTTCCTGGGTGGCTGTGCTGCATCAGCCAGGGCCTGGGCTGCCAGAAACCAGGATTTATCCTCAGCTTCTGGTTGTGCTGAGACGGCCTCCCTGGCAGAGTCCAGCCTGTCGAGTGTCTGAGTGACACTTGAAGCCATCAGGAAGGAGGGGATAACTCAGAAGTGACAAGCGACTCATCTGGTCCTTGCTTAGATGGTGTTTCCTGGGGATGAAGCTCAAAAGGCCAGGTGGTCACCCTTTAGCTGTTGGTTATCAGGCGGGTTCTCCGGTTGAGCCAGACCAGTGTCTGTTGGACACACACATGGGGAGCATTTCCGGATTATACTTGGTGAGGCTGTGTCCATGCACATCCACAGAACATTAGTTTGGTGGCATTGCCCGCAGGACCCCCACCTCACACCCTTCTTAGGCCTCATCTTTCCAACTTTCCAACAGGAAAGGTTCACACCTCGATGACAGAACCACCGCACAAGACTGTGGAAAAGACCCCAGTCACCCCAGGGGCTGCGTGCTTCATGGGCTCGGGCCCAGCTACCACTTCGGAAAAGCCAGTCAAATTACACCAGAGTGTGTAAACTGGTGATTGTCCAAGACCATGGACCTGAGAACCACACAGGCCCAGAGGTAACCCTGGGCAGCAAGGAACACTGTGGGGTCATTCCTGGTCAGGATGATGGTCTGTTGTCCTGGAAAACCAGAGCTCACCTGGGATCCATCAGGTCCAGCCTGAAAGGAGTGGCTTTGATGGACCTGACAGAAAGGCTAGGGACATCTAGGGACTTTCTGCCCTAAGAAATAATTGCATGCGGAAGTGCAGGAATGTTGAAAATCCTAGTTCACAGGGAGCACCAGGTTCATGGAGGGAGACCCGGCTGTGGCGCTAAAAGCTGCCTCCCCAATCTTTCCCCTTGGAGAGAAAATAAGCAAGAAATGGGAATCAGAGTCACGGACCCGAATCGCTGGAGGACCAAGCCCAGGTCAAAGGTGGACAGGGAGACCCTAGAGGGGCCCAGAGAGGGAGAGTCCTGCCTGCCCTTAGTCCATTTGCACAGGACCTTCCTCTAGTCTCGCCCTCTCCACGTGCACATTTTGAGGTTTTACAGGATTTTCCCCACTTACAGTGGATGCAATTCCAGGGGATGAATCAGAAAACAAGCTTCTCATTTGGGCAAGAGGAACTGGGAAATTGTTCCCTCGTCCTCGAAGTGCAGAAAGGCAGCCACAGTCCTGGGCAGGAATTGTGCTAGGCACAGGCCAGGGCCAGCTTTTTTCTTGTTGAGGAAGGTTAGGTCTGAGCTAACATCTGCAGCCATTTTTGCTGAGGAAGACTGACCCTGAGCTAACATCAGTGCCCATCTTCCTCTACTTTATATGCAGGACACCTGCCACAGCGTGGCTGGACAAGGGGTGCGTAGGTCCGCGCTCGGGATCTGTACCAGCAAACCTCAGGCCGCCGAAGGGGACCATGGGAACTGAACCTCTGCACCACTGGGCTGGCCCCAAGCAACTGCTACTTTTAAAGACACCCCCGTTTCCGTGGCTGTTGTTCTGCCAGAGAAAGTCCCTCCAACATCTCAGCCCCGGGAGATAGGAGGGGCCAATTCTGCTCCAGGACCAGGTGTACCACACTGCAATGATCCTGTGCTCTGAGTGAGGGGGACACGGGACTGTCCTTCAGCAGCCAGGGACGGCACTGGCACTTCTCCCTTCACCACATACCCTGAGCTGAGGACTCTGCGATGTTTCTGAATTGAAGGAGGAATGTGAGATTCTGGATCTCATTTCCATGAGCACAGAGAGCGAAAGAACCACACGCCCACTCCCAGGCTGAGAAAAAACCAGAAATTTAATAGAATACCCAAACTTAGCATTTATCATTGACAACAAAAACATGGCCCCTCTAAAGAGGGAAAATAGGCACTGGGGAACATGTGTGAGGGAGATGGTGGGATCGTCCACTCCCTTGTGGCCTTCAGGGACCCCCAGGAAATGGATCACAAAGTTTACATTCACATCAGCATCTGAGAGTTGGCCCCGTGCACCTGAGTGTCCCCGCTGTGTCCCTGGTGTAGTTCAGCTGGTCTAAGGAGCGTCATCTGCCACCACTGTTGGGCTCTTTTTTGGGGGCCTAGTGTCTGGATAGAGCGTGGAATTTCCTACAGGGCCTCCCCCAGAATCACAGCATACTCTCCCCCTTCCCTACACCCACTGTACCCTGTGACCCAGCCTCGGTGCTGAATGATCAGCCAATAGCACCCCATGTCCCTGACACAGGGGCTGATATTTAGTGTCACCCACTTCACAGAGGAACAAACCAGTCCCAGAAATGCGAGGGGAATCACCCATGACAGGACTGCTCAGCGGTGGAGCTGGGGCCCCAGCACCACAGCTGTCCGACTCCCCGGGCCCAGACTTGGCCTGAATCTGTACTGAGCCCCTGGATTCAGCCACTGCCAGTCCAGACACTCACTCAGCCCTGGGCTGGAAGATGAGTGGCTCTTCTTGTCTTTGAAGAAGAGTCGAATCTTTCTGGTCCACTGGTATTGTGGCTCCAGCTGACAGGACAGGCAGTAGCTACAGGACAGAGTGGAGTTGTGGGCTCCCAGGAGCCACACCTGAGCTGTGCCTCCCAGAGCCTCCCAGCAGCTGGAGTCCCAGGGCCCTAGGCTTCGCCATGCAGCCAGATCTGAGGCTGACCATGCATCCACGGCCATGGACACTGGAGCTGGTCTGCAGAGAGAGTTTGCCCTGACATCACCCAACTCCTGCCCCGCCTCACCGCGCCTCCTCGCTCAGGGGCTCCATGGCCTGGAACCAGGCCCCAAAGTGCTGATCGGGCCGCACGGTGTACAGATTTGCAGCCTTCTAGACCAGCTTGATGTCCTTGATGAATTTAAATTCCTGGGACAGAGGAAGGACAGGATGGAGACATGGCCTGGGTGGGGGACCCTGCAGGGCTCTTGGAGGGGGTGAGGAGGGGGACAAGGAGCCTCTGTGGGGCCTTTGCCAACTTGGGAACTCTCCTTCCCTACAATTCCAGTCAGGACATGCCTGTTCTCACAGTGGCCAGAAATAAATCCTCTACCAGGAAGGGGTCCTTGATGCCAGCCCTTCCCCACCCGCCAATGCCATAGGATCCCCAGCTCTGTATATAGAACTCTGCAAATAAATGTCAGACCCCAGGGATTGAGCTAGAGGGCTTCTTATGTAAAGGGGGGCTCTCTGATTCCCACACACCCACTCTCACCACAGTGAGGCCGCAGCTCCTTACTTCATTCCGACAGCTGAGCACATTCCCCTGGAAGGCAGACAGCCAAAGTCCATCAGAATCAGCCCCCTTAGGCCAGAACTAGCCCCCACCCTCTTCCAGTGTTGCACTGCTGCCAGTGTGCAGGCCCTTCCAGAAACCGTACTTGGACCTGGGCCAGGCTCTAGGCTCCAGACCTTGGGGCAGAGAAGCTGAGACCTTGTAATCTAACCCTCTCTGATGACACATGGGGAGACTGAGGCCTCAGGCAGGAAGGGACAGCTCAGCTGCTGATGTGCTTCCTGACTTGGAGGGGCCCAACTTCTCTTCCCTCTTGGGCAGGGCCAGAGGGAGAGGCTGAGTCCAGCTCAGACACCACCTCCTGTGGCCACACAGCCAGGCAGCTCTGAGCCTCAGCTGCCCAGGGAGCCTGGATGGTGGCCTAGGCAGAGCCTCCCATCACTGGTTGCTGAGATGGGCCTGATGCCCTGGCTTCCACAGGAGGCTGGGCGGCTCTGCAGAGGACCTTTCCAAGTGTGAGAGCTCAGGGCTCAGGCAGGACTCTCTCCTCCCAAACCCTCAGGAGCCTGGTCCCATGGCCCCACCTCCAGGCTCACTCACCTCCACATAATAATCCATCTCATCATGCAGCAGCTCCAGGTACCTGAAGATCATCTCGAGGGAGGGGATGACACCCACTCCATCAAGGTGGGGATGGTGATGAGTTCCAGCACTCAGGTGCCCCCATGAACCCTCCCCTGAAACACCTTACCCAAGCCACCTGCCCACCCCAGACTCCTACATACAGTAGCCTAGAACCCTCAGGAGCCCCCACCACACACAATTCCCTCCTCCCCTCCCCTCCAGGAACACCAAACTCCCCCAGTCATGTCCCAGGGCTGGCTGAGGGCCAATCCCATGGGGTGTGGCCCCTGCCCCTCCCAACCCCAAAACCATACTGCTCCCAGCCCTTCCAGGCCTCATCCTGCTCACTGCCAATGCAGGCACTTCAGGCTCGGCAGCCACAGCAGATGGACTGGAGAAGGAAGGCCCCTCTCCTGGGGGAGGCATCTAGCTGGGATGGGGAGTGCCCTCTCCTCTGACTCCTGGGCACCTCCCCCACAGGCACCCTCACCTGCTGACGCCACCTCTCCCAGGCTGCATGGCAGGCCCTCTGTGCAGTGGCCAACACGGAGGTCACCTCCTGTCAGTGCCGAGGACAGCGTCAGAGAGGTCCTGCTCCCTTCCACATGTTCCCCAAGGTCCCTGTCCTCAGACCCTGGCCATCTGGCTCCAGTCCTCTGCTGCCTATGCTGTTCCCACCTCCAGTGTGCTCTGATTCTAGACTAGTCCTGGCTCCAGGACTCACTCCTGTGTGACCTTGGGCCTGCCCAGGCCTCCCTGAGCCTCTTTCCTCATCAGGAAAGAGTGGGGAGAACTCTACCTTCCTCCAGCGCTCTCCTGAGGACTCCGTGTCATCTGACTGTCATCACTGCTCTCCCCTCACCTCTCGAGGAGAAGCCAGCACAAATCTCCTCCCATTCCTGTACTCCCTTGGACGGTATCACCCCACCGTGAGGCCTGCACCACGTCATCTAGCTCCATTTCCCAGAGGAGGAGACTGAGGCCCACAGAGGGGCAGAGACTTGATCAAGGACCCACTGAGGAGAGGCCACTCTCCCTCCCAACCAGATCCCTGTCCCTGCTGCCTTCACCCCTCGCCCTGCCCCACCACTGACCATGGTCCCGACCTCTGCACTCCCAGAGTGTGTCCCAACAACAGCCAAACTGAGACATGGAGGGAGAGGGCAGAGGGTGTTGGTGGGGGCCGTGCAGCATCTCCTTCCTGCCCCACCGACAGGGGTCTCTGAACCCCAGGATGGCCTTACCATAGCCTCACTTCCTAGGATGCCCTCAGGATGTTCCCGGCCCCCCCCTCCGCACCCCTCCTCTCAGATCCCCAGCCCCGGGTTACCTTCAGGAACAGTCTCTTGCTCACCTGCTGCTCTCCCATGCACCACTTCTTAAAGGTGTAGGAACTCTCCCTGGGGGAGTGGGGAAAGAAAGAAAGAAAGACTATGGGGTGGTTGAAGGGCAAATCCCGTTTGTTTGAGATCCCAGAAGATCCAAACAGCCTGGGGCCTGGATGAGGGATTTCACTGGGTTGCTCTGAGCCCCGAGGTCCCCATGGGACTGGGGAGGGGCCTCTCCTGTTGTCACCTGGGGCCTCCATTCCCATATCTACCACACAGATCTGTTTTGAACACTCTTGGTTTCAGTTGGATTGAGATTTCTGTTGCTGCAAAGGAAACACTTGAGAATCTCCAACTGGGCTCAAGTCAGGATCTGATATTGAAGGAAATGAATTCCTTGGCAGAACTGCTGGCCTAAGGGCCCTGAGAGACTCAGAGACCCAGGAACCAGATCAGTCTGTATCCCAGGTATTCACTGTCTCCCAGGTGGTCTCAGCTGACTGCGGGTGTCATGGAGACCCAAGGCCGGCTGCCAGGTCCACCTCACCCTCGTGGTGCTTGGATGGAGAGCAGCCTACCCACCTGGAAACTTGTCCCCAGGTCTCTTTGAGATGCTTAATGGCAGGGCTCTGCAGAGCAGAAAGGATCGTGTGGAAGGATGAGAAGTTTCTGAGGAAGGGAAGAGATTGAGCTGTGAGGGGGTGCTGGAGCTCTCCAACTCTGGATTCTGTACCCTCATGGACTTCTCCTGTCCTGGATGAGACAGATGCCCAGGAAACCCAGGGAGGGCACACCTGGGACCCGACGAGAAACACTGCCAGGCACAAGGATTTTTAGCTCAACACAAGGAAGGAGCACAGGAAGGAAGTGAACTTTCCACCACCAGGACCTCAAGTCAAGGTCACTGTGGCCCTGGCAGGAGGGTCTAGCGACAGTGCAGGGACTCAGACCACAGACTTCAATCTCGACAGCTGAGAAACAAGAGGCAATTCCCATGACTCCAGACAGGGCCTCCATGGGCCTCCCATGACTTACCTCGGCCACATGAATCCACATCTCCACCACCCTGGCCCTTTCCTGGGCTGACATGTCCTGGGCCCCGAGGCACGTAGCGATGACACTGTTGGTCAAGGTGTTCGTCTGTGCCACAGTGTCACGGATGGTGGGTGCCAGTTACTCGCAGTCCCTGTTGTCTCGCTGGGACCAAATGGAGCCCAGGCAGTGGGCAGGCACTAATTTCTTGAACAGCTCCTGAGGAAGATTCAGAGTGTTGCCAGCACTGCCTCACCCCAGCTCGGCATCCATGGTCCCCCACAGTCCCAGGCGGGTTGAGGACAGAGCGGGAGCTCAGGAAGCAGAGGATGTGACCTCTGAGGTGTGTGGGACTCCCTGGGTTTTGTCTGTGTCCACTGAAGGTGCCAGCACAAGATGACCCGGGATACAGTGCTGTGCAGAAGGGAGGGCATTTGCTCCCAGCCCCATCTCACTTCCTCCAAGCTCCGGAACACTGCCCTCACCAGCCCACCCCAAGGGACATCTTCCACCCATCCCAGACCCCCTAGGGTCCCAATCCCCAGTCCCATGCACATTCCCCCGAGGCAGGGAGAAGCACCGTCTTTGTGTATTGTTTCCACTGGAGTCAGTACACATCAGGTGCCTGATACATTCTGAGGATTTGAAGGCACCCTAGGCACATGCATGATCGGCCCAAGGACCTGGCAGCACTTCAGTGAGCTCCCTCCCTCACCAAAGGGCCAGAGGCTGCCCAACTTCCCCTCTGTTCCACCTCATTCATCGGCACAGCCACCCCATGCAGCAGGTGCCCTTAGTGTCTGGCTCTGCTGTGCACGTGGGAACAGTGGGTGCTTGGGGTTAAGAAAGTGCCCAAGTCACAGTGTTGGTAACGGGGGAGCAGGAATGTGGACCTAGATCATCAGGTTTTAGATCACGGAATCACAGGTGTGGGGCAGTTCATGGCACTGGAAGGCACGGCCCCCTGCCCTGCAAGCCCCGCTGCTCACTGCCTCCATCCTTGTCAACTGCTCTGCCAGCAGCTGGGGAGGGAAGTCCAAGAGGTTCGGCTTCTCCTCCCTCAGCTGGTTTTCGGTGGTCACAGCACAGGGTCCAGTGGGCTCTTGTTCAGGAGCTGGCACTGGGGCTGAAGTTGCTAGTGGCCCTTCCTCCAGCCCTGTAGGGTCTGATGCAGGGCATGCTGCCTCCAGCTCTGCCACAGGTGGTGGGGCTTGAGCTGGAGCTGGCTCTAGCCCAGGGGCTGCCTCTGGCTCTGGCTCTGGCTCTGGCTCTGGAAGTGACAGGAGCTTTGGAGCTGGCTCTGGAGTAGGATAAGGAGAAAGTGTCACCCACACACCTGAAAGTTCATGTGCCTTTCCAAAGACAGGAAAGACTCCACTGCCTTTAAGGAAATTCCAGCCCATGAAGCCCAGCACAGACAGTCTTCCCACACTGCAGTGCCCTCACCTTTCTGCTCAGGATCAATGGCCTTGAGAGGCTCCAGGTGACCGGGCAGATGGTAGGCTTGGCCCTCCGGGTCTGAGCCACCAAAGCTGATGTGACCAGTGGCCGGCCTCACCATCCAACAGGGAAACTGCAGGGGCTCCCTGAAATCCTGCCCTTGGTCCCGCCAGCTTCCCAGCATCAGATAGATAGCACTGTGGGGAGACAGATGGGCCATAGTGTCCGAGGCCCGACCTTTCCTTAAACACTGCCCTCCCAAGGCACCCTGGTTAGCATCTGGGCTCTTGTGCCAGCCCATTCCCTCTAGAGGACAGCCCAACCCCAGCTCTGATCCATGGCTGGCCGTCCTGGCAGTGGCAGGACTGCTCATCCAGCAGGTTGAACACACAGTCTGTGGGAGTCTCTTGTTCCCACTGACACTCTTCTCCCAAAGGGTCTGGACACAGCCCACCCCACCCAGCCCTCCATGCACGTGGGCAGCTGGACTGAGGACGGAGGCAGAATTTGAGCAGCTTGCTCAGGCACCTCCTGCTCTGGACCTGGTGGTGGTGGTCACAAAGAGTGGATGTGGAGAAAGGGAGTCAGAAGGAGCTGGGAGTCTGGTGGGAATGTGTCTCTAGGGGACAACTCAGCCCAGCCTCCATTCTGGTTCTGAGGGGCCCTGGGACCATCCACAGCTCTCTATGACTCCTGTCCTCCTGGAGTGGAAGCCACCAGAACTCAGCCCTCCCATGGGAATCTAAAGATGAGTGAGATGCAGGGTTCTGCCAGGCCTGCCACAGCCACAGCCTCCGTCCTCTCCCCGTACTCTGTTATCTAGAGACAGGAGGCCCTCCTTCTGGACCCAAAGATCACTCACTTTTTTTTTGGATTACTTGTGAATTGATGTTATCATAGTTTACAAAATTGTGACGTTTCAGCTGTACACTATTATTTGTCAGTCATCTTATAGGTGCACACTTCACCCTTTGTGGCCACCTCACTCCCCCTTTTCCCCGGTAACCAGTAATCTGTTCTCTTTATCCATGTGTTTGTTTATCTTCCACAACTGAGAAGAACCACACAGTTTGTCTTTTTCTCTCTGTCTTATTTTGCTTAACATGATACCCTTAAGGTCCATCCATGTTGTTGTCAATGGGACGATTTTGTCATTTTTTACAGCTGAGTAATATTCCATCAGACCACTCACTTTTTTAGTTGGTCCTGTGGAGAATCATCCCACTCACAAGGGGAGAAGGTGCTTCCAGAACTCCCATAGGGTATGAGGACATCACACGGGATGGATGGTGGACGGGACCTGCTACCAAGGCCAAATATGACTGTCTGACACTCAGACTAGACTTGAAGCCCAGGGAGAGTCTCTCCTTCATTCAGTGAGTTACACTCAGTGTCTCCAGATGTCATGCCAGAGTAGGTGCTTTATATACCTTGTTGATTGAACTCCATCCAGCACCATCCTAGATATATGAGGTGTCCTGGGACCACCCCATTGCTCCAGAGATCCATAAATTGCTACACCAAGGACAAACAGCAAGGCCAGAAGGATGGAATCTCAAACTCCTTGACAGGGTGCTCTGCATGTGCTTTCCCAAACTCAGAAAGGCCACAAGCCAGTGATGGCACAGGAAGACTACTTTTCATGGGACACAGAGAAATAATCACCAACAACAACCCCAGCATGGCCCATATCCCTCTCAGAGTCAGGCAACAGGGAAGCACCTGGATGGCTGATCCCATTCGTCCCTGGGAGAACCCTAGCAAGTTCATCTTCCCCCACCACACTGTCCACAGGAGCCAACTGAAGCTCAGAGTGATGTGGTGACATTCCCAGCTGACAGTGGGCGGAGTCACCACTGTGCTCAGTAGGAGGAGGGCAGTCACTTGGGAAACAGCTGGTCCAGGACCCGGTGGGTTGTGCCGAAGACCAAGTAGTTGCTCGTGGATGTGGTACCACTGCAGGTGACTCTACCTGGGAAGGCTGGTACCGGGGACTCTGACAGGTGCTCCATCCTGCCTGTCTGGAGGGCATGCATCCTGTAGGCCTCGGTTAGACAGAAACTGGACTCACCTTCACGCTAGGTGGGATGAGGAGAGACATAGAGTTAGTGGCACCACCGTGAACCAACAGGAGGCTCGAGGTCTGCAGCTCACCCAGGAACTCCTAGCACCCGCCAGACATGTGCCACAGGAGAGACAGGGGCTCCCACACTCAGCAAGGTTCTTGGCTTTCAAAGTACAATCTGACTTTGGGCGGGCGAAGGATTCAACATTCATCTCCCTCGAGGCCATTTGCTCACTGAGGAACAACTGACCTCCCTCTGTGAAGAGCACCAGCCCAGTGAATCCTCAACAGACACCCACTCTCTAGAGAGGAGAACAGAGGCTTAGGCATGCCAAGTGGCGTCTCAAGGTCCTGTGGGTGAGAACTGAGAACTGAGAAGGACTGAGGGACATTCCTCTAAACTACCTGAGGCTTCATCAGACCCTGACCTGGAGGGAAGTGTTATGTGGCCACCTCATCCCTCCCCAGTCTGGAAGCAGTGCACAGGGCAGTGACACACTCTGAGAATCCCTTTGACTTCAAAAACATGCTGATGGTTATTTCTCTTACATCAAAGGGAATTTGGAGACCCTCTTGATCGAGGTTCCATGTTCCAAAAAAGGCAAAATTCAAAGATACTCAGGGCCTAGTGGGAAGTGACAATGACATCAATGTTTTCTCTAATCTTCCTCAGAAAATGCAGAGTGCCCTCCTACCCTCCTACGCAGCTGGTGTGGAGAAGCGGAAGTCCAGATTCCTTTGGGAATGGGACTGTGGGACACTCAGGTGGGACAGCCCTGTTAGGGTCCCTGTAGAATGGCAGTTTGAGTTTGGATTCTAGGCCGGCCGTGGTCATCTCAGGGTCCTGGGTGGGAAGACCCCTCTGTGTCCACTCTCACCTCAGAGTAGCCCTCGTGATTGATGGTGGCGCGGTGCTGCTGACCCCTGTCTAGACAGATGGAGTACCCAAAGCCATCCTCCAGCTCTTCGAGCACCTCCTGTGTGCAGCTCTGCAAAGACAGTGCCAGAGAACTGTGCCGTGAGGTCTGAGGGGCCTGCCTTGACTTGGCCAGAGGAGGAAACCCCAGCACAGATCAGGTACCAAGCAGCATCTGCATAGACCTCCAGCCAGGGAGGGAATGAGTTCACACCCAGAGGGCTCGGGACTAACCTATGGGTAGAGGAGCTTGGTAACCAGCACTCACTCTCCCATCCTGCTAGCGACCACCTAGGCTGGGAACATGACACACTGCCAGGGTTCTAATGCCAAGCAAACGGCTCCTACCCAGGGTGGGTCCCCGCTCAGCCCCGCCATCCCTCACTCACTCCCCTCCGACACACAAGGACGCTCAAAGTGGTGTGGGGGTGGCATCCAGTTGTGGCCTAACCCGGGTGGCCTGCCCTGTGTTACCTGAGGGCTCCTCCTGACAAATGGCCAGAGGCAGTGCAGGTGAGGGCCAAGCCAGTGGCTATAGTGACTGAAAACGCTGTTTTTCTTGGGTTCCCTGAAGCCAGAGCCTCCACAACTCGGGAGAAAACAGGAGAATATGCTGTCCTCTTGAATGTGTCCATTCAAGTGAGCTCTGTAGGACACTATGTCTAGAATGTGGGCACCTGGAGACCAGTGTGCTAAGTTCTGTTGGGGTCTGTCTCCAAGGAAGTGAGGTCACTTCCTCAGGGTTCCCTTACCTTGGCCCCTTCTTCAATCACACCCACCCAAAACCCCTCTGGGATCTTGGCTACTCACTCTGGTTTCCCATGTCCTCTCCATAACTGCACACCAATACCCATCACAGCGCCCCACTCAGGACCTTGATGGAACCAGGGTTCCAGCTTGAGGACATGCAGCTGAGTTCCAACCTCTTTTTTCCTACAAACTCTGTATCCTGGAAACGCCATTGTGCCTCCCAGGGCCTCCTCAATCACCCAACCCGCACGATGGGGACGATGCCAGAAATATCTCCCTTGTGACATCCTCAGGTGTAGAAGAGACAATAGCAACAACCCCTGTGGTCTGGTTTCCACGTGTTTGATGCACACACTTAGAGATGAAAGAATGATAAGAAGGGGTGGGATGTAGTGTGGAGTACCCCTCAAAACAGGCCTGGTTTCCAGCTCTGTGACCTTGAGAAAGTCACTGCCTCTCTGGGTCTCATTTTCAGGTCTGCACAGAGGGAATGATCGGCCAACAGACAGGCAGGATCTCAGATTTTCAGCCCCTGCTTCAGAGAGACCTTGAGGCAGAAACACGCAGCCGAGCCGTGCCCCCTTCCTGGCACACAGAATTTGTGAGATGTTAAGGATTTGTACTTTTTGGGCGCAAGCTCTTGGGGCAATGTCATCAGAGAGTGATGGCAAAAAGCACAGTCTACCAGTGCCCACCACCTGGCCCTGCCGTGCCCCCATCTGCCCTCCTCTCCCTTCTCAGGCTCCTTCTGGCCACACCACCACCTTTCTGCCCTCCTCTGGTCCCACTCACTTTTTCCTGTGAGTCTCTGCACAAGTGGTACCTTCTCCCTGACACTGAAACTGTTACCAGACACAGGCAGCATGCCTCTCATCTGTCACTCTGCTCACAGCAAATGTCACCTCATTTCCAGATCTGCACCTTTAAGAGGTGGAAATTATGGGAAATTCAGATATTTCTGTTCACTGGCATGAAACCTTGCATGGTCTCCTGTTTGACTTAGAATCAGACCCAACTGCCTTTTGTCGGCCTATGTGGTGGGCAGCCTCCACCACGGCTCCCGGTGCTCACTGTCTTCTGTTGTGTGCATCCTTCTGAAACCACACAGTGGTTAGGAACTGGCTTCTGAACAACAGAATGCAGCCAAGGTGATGGGATGGCACACTACCAAGGGCTAAGAACAAAAAGCCTGGCCCTTCCTTCTTACTCATTTTCTGCAGACCCCCCTCTTTCCCTCCTCATGTTTCCATCTCCCTCTCTCTCTGCATCATATATCTCTGGAACTAGGGGAGCAAGTGTGCATGTTTTCAGTTGCCATATGTAGAGGCTCCATAGGAGAGAACGGAGGGAATGATCGGCCAAGGATGGGCAGGAGAACCTGAGTTTGAATTTGGATTCTGGGCCGGCCCTGGTCATCTCAGGGCTCTGGGTGGGAAGACCCCTTTGTGCCCACTGTCACCTCAGAGCAGCCCTGGTCACTATTGTTGGTGCGGTGGAGCTGCCCCCTGTCCAGGGAGATGGAGTACCCGAAGCCATCTGCCGGCTCTTCAACCGCCTCCTGCATGCATCTCTGCAAAGACAGTGCCCGAGAGCTGGGCCAAGAGGTCTGAGGGGCCTGCCTCAACTTGGCCAGAGGAGGAAACCCCTGCACAGATCATGTACACAGTAGCATCTGCGTAGAGCTCCAGCCAGGGAGGGAATGAGATGACACCTAGAGGGCTCGGGACTAATCTATGGGTAGAGGAGCTTGGTACCCAGCACTCACTCTCCCATCCTGCTAGCGACCACCTAGGCTGGGAACATGACACACTGCCAGGGTTCTAACGCCGAGCAAACGTCTCATGCTCAGGGTTGGTCCCCGCTCAGCCCCGCCATCCCTCATTCCACTCCCCTCCAACACACAAGGAGGCTCAAAGTGGTGTGGGGGTGGCATCCAGTTGTGGCCTAACCTGGTTGGCTTTCCCTGTGTTACCTGAGTGTTCCTCCTGCCAATTGGCCAGAGGCAGTGCAGGTGAGGGCGAAGCCAGTGCCTATAGTGACTGAAAAGGCTCTTTTTCTTGGCTTTCCTGAAGCCAGAGCCTCCACAACTCGGGAGACTACAGGAGAACATCCTCTTCTCTTCAGTGTTGCCACTCACGTGGGCTCGATAGGATGCTACGTCTAGAATGTGGGCTCCTGGAGACCACTGTGCTAAGTTCTGTTGGGGTCTGTCTCCAAGGAAGTGACGTCACTTCCTCAAGGTTCCCTTACCTGGGCCCCTTCCTTCAATCACACCCACCAAAAACCCCTCTGGGATCTTGGCTGCTGACCCTCCTTGCGCATGTCACCTCCAGATCTGTACACAAATAGCCAGCACAGATCCCGACACAGGACCTTGAGATGAAACCAGGGTTCCAGCTTGAGGACATGCAGCTGAGTTCCAACCTCTTTTTCCCTACAAGCTCTGTGTCCTGGAAATGCCATTGTGCCTCCCAGGGCCTCCTCAATCACCCAACCTGCACGAGGGGGACAATGCAGGAAATATCTCCCTTGTGACATCCTCAGGTGTAGAACAGACAATAGCGACAACACCTGTGTTCTGGTTTCCATGTGTCTGATGCACACATTTAGAGATGAAAGAATGATAAGAAGGGGTGGGATGTAGTGTGGAGTACCCCTCAAAACAGGCCTGGTTTCCAGCTCTGTGACCTTGAGAGAGTCACTGCCCCTCTGGGCCTCATTTCCAGGTCTGCACCTTTAAGAGGTGGAAATTAGGGGAAATTCAGATATTTCCTTTCACTGGCATGAACCTTGCACAGTCTCCTGTTTGACTTAGAATCAGACCCAAGTGCCTCGTGTCGGCCTATGTGGTGGGCAGCCTCCACCATGGCTCCCAGTGCTCACTGTCTTCTGTTGTGCACGTCCTTGTGGAACCACACAGTGGTTGGGAACTGGCTTCTGAACAACAGAATGCAGCCAAGGTGGCCAAGGTGATGGGATGGCACACTACCAAGGGCTAAGAACAAAAAGCCTGGCCCTTCCTTCTTACTCATTGTCTTTAGTCCCCTCCCTCTTTCCCTCCTGTTTCCATCTCTCTCTCTCTCTGCATCTTATATCTCTGGAACTGGGGGAGCAAGTGCACATGTGTTCAATTTCTCTATGAAGATGCTCCATAGGAGAGAACGGAGGGAATGATCGGCCAACAGACAGGCGGGAACTCAGACTTTCAGTCCAAACAAACCCTGTCAACATGCATGTGAGTGAACTTGGGAGCAAACCCTCCCGGAATCGAGCCACAATAGAGCCACAGCCCCTGCTTCACAGAGACCTTGAGGCAGAGGCACCCAGCTAAGCTGTGCCCCATTCCTGGCACACACACTTTGTGAGATGTTAAGGATTTGTATTTTCTAGGTGCAATGTCTTAGAGCAGTGTGATCAGAGAGCGACGGGAAAAAGCACAGTCTGCCAGTTCCTGTCTTCTGGCCCTGCCTGTCCCCATCTGCCCTCCTCTCTCTTCTCAGTCTCCTTCCAGCCACACCACCATCTTTCTGACATTGTCTGGTCAGACCCACTTCTTCCTGTGAGTCTCTGCACCAGCGGTGCCTTCTCCCTGACACTCAAACTGTTCCCAGACACAGGCTGGTGTGCCTCTCATCTGGCACTCTGCTCACAGCAAATGTCACCTCTGTGAGGCCTTTCAGAGCCTCCCAGGCACAGGTTCCATTGTCACAGATCTCTCACCTGCAAGGGCATCTCACGATGTCCTCCTTCTTGGTCTCATCTGGATAAAGTGAGTCCATGAAGGAGGGCTTTCTGCTTGGCGAACGCACAAGTAGCTTCTTCCGGTTTCCTCAGGATCATGACTGTCTCTTCTGGGCTAAATGTTTCCCCTCCCAAGTCTATTGTGAAAGGAAACTCTCATTCCCTTGCTTTCAAGGGTCTGGTTTCCCCAAGAACACAAGGAGACTCCCCTCTCCCTGGAATGCAGCACCAGCCCCTACACCCACACCCAGAAAATTAGCACCCAGCTTGAAACACCACCAGATCCTGAAGTCAGTTCCTGCTGAGGCCCCCCATCCATTTTGTAACCCCATGGTAACTCCTGAGCTCACCTTTCCCCTGAGACACAGCTCCCAGCCTGCCCTTGGCTTCTTACAGGAACAGTGGGATTTCCCAGAATCACTCCCAGCCTGGGCAAGAAATGTTTTGAAATGTTCTCTATGTATTTTCCAGGACATGGGATATGGGGAGAAGTCATTTTGGTTGTGTATGTGCAACAGTTTTGATGGGAATAGCATCTTTTTCAGACAGAGATCAAAGAGTGGGCCTACTGGGTGTAACAAGAAAATGGATACGCTGAGCCATCGTCTTCATGCTGTGAAGTCTTAGAGAGCAAAGAACATGGTTAAGAACAGAGAATATGGAGCCAACATCTTATGTTCAAATTCCACCTCAATCACTTCCTAGATATTGGTAGAGGACAAGGTACTTACCTCATTGGTGTCTCAGTTTCTTCATCTGTTGTTGGCAAGAAGGATAAGCGTACCTAATTTGTGAGGATATGGAGAGTGTTAAACGAGTTAATGTTTCAAAACACTTGCAACATCCAGCACATTACATGCCCTGTATGCATACATTATAAATGAGATGTAAAAGTTCTTCTGATGCTATCTGTTTGCTCCAGAGGGGAGACTAGGGGCTGGAAGGATGTATACAGCACTCCCTGAGACAGGACGAATCGAGGAATGAACAACACTGTTAAAGGCATTACCAATGGCAGATCCGCCTCCCTGTGGACATTCCCAATCACAATCACACCCAAGCATCCCTCCTGTGTCCTGCATCGTCTTCTGGGATTCTATCCAGGAACCACGGGGGCTTCTTGAACCCTGGGACCCACACCCACCACAGGTTCTCTTCTCTCTGGCAGCAAACCCCAGGCCTAGTCCTAATGGCTGCAGCCCACAGGCTCTGAACTCAGATCCTTTTCTTCACTTGAGGGAGAAGTGCCATTCCCAGAGCTGGGCACACAGAGTGTCAGCCTTGGAGGAAATGCCTCCCTGGCCAGTGGCAGGTGGAAGAGCGCCGTGACGGAGTAGGATTTGGGGAGAGTCCTCCAGGTGTGGTCAGAAGGGGCCCAGCCAGGGCATTTGTTAGCAAGGTCTGGTTGGTGGACCTTGGTGGCAAAAGAGTGGTGGGGGAAGCATGTTTCAGAGGTCCTGGCATGAGACAATGCACAGGATGGTCATGAAGTCAGAATCAGCCTAATGAGGTCCAACTCAATGCACTGTCATCTGTTCCCTGACTGGCTCACTAATCCAGGAGTGTTTTACAAGAATGATATTCATGTTCTATCATCTTTTCATTGCTTTGTTAGAGCTATTATTCTTTACACAACTTGTATATTTCTACCTAGGAAAGGAAAAGTGAGTTCTGTAACAACCATTCTTGCAAAATTCTCCCCAACATATTGAATCACTAACAGAATCCACCGCTGGGAACCTCACAGAAGATTTTTCCACTTTCTGTAGCCTCTCGTCCCTCGATGTCAGGAAGGACCTTCTCTGGGAGTCATGTCCCATTTTGGAGGAGAAACACACAGATTGGAAACCTATTGTGGCCACATTTGAGGAACACGGAGTGAGAGGAGGGAGAACTCTCTGGCACTTTTTACCTAAAGTTTGTATGTTTTCAAGATCAGAGGCATTGGAGATGATCTGAAGTGTCATGTCATCATCAAAGGTTTGGCAAGTTTGTCTAAACTTCCAACAGACCTGGTCCAGACACCTTGGAAAACCGTCGCATCAGATACTGTCTTCTTCCCTTTTGAGAAATCTTTATTTTTAAGTCACCAAATGATGTGCAGTTCCCCAGGGTTTTGTGCTTTCTTTAGGTGTGTCGCATGAATCCAAGAGTCTATTATCTTGAGTTTTGTGGCAAAAAGCTTGGCTAGCAGTGCCCGATCAAGGAAAATACTATCATCTTGGTTGAGTTTTGTTCGTTTGAAATTTTTGATAAATTGTTCCTTGTTTTCAAGTTGTTAAATTTATGAGAATGGAGCTGTTTATATTATTTTCAATGGCTGAAGAATCTGCAGAGATCTATCCCACTAGTGTGTCTCAGGCCTTTGAGGGTGAAGAGGCTTCCCCAAAGTTTCTTGTGGCCGAACCCTGTTTGCAGTTGGCCCCTAACAACTTGAGTGCATCTGGGATGGGGAGGAGACGGAGACTTCCAAGAACAAGTTGGTTCTTCTTGAAGGAATGCTGAAGATACCAAAAGTATGGTACTTTGACATACAAATTATTTTGAGCCAAAAGCAATTGAGAGCCAGCAGATGCAGGAAAAGCTCTTGATCTCCACCTTGACTGCTTTAAATGCAGGATAGACTTCCTCTTTGGAAAGGAAATTTATGTTTATAAAGGAAATTTCCATTAGTAAAAGCATCTGCACCAGAAAGAGAACAACTCTTAGAGAAATTTTTTTGAGGAAGATTAGCCTTGAGCTAACATTCCCCACCAACTCTCCTCTTTTTGCTTAAAAAGATTGGCCCTGAGCTAACATCCATGCCCATCCTCCTCTACTTTATACATGGGATGCCTGCCACAGCATGGCTTGATAAGTGGTGTGTAGGTCCACACCTGGGATCTGAACTGGTGAACCGCAGGCCACCAAAGCAGAATGTGTGAATTTAACCAGTGTGCCACCAGGCCAGCCCCTAGAGAATTTTTTTTTTTGAGGAATATTAGACCTGAGCTAACTGCTGCCAATCCTCCTCTTTTTGCTGAGGAAGACTGGCCCTGAGCTAGCATCCACACCCATCTTCCTCTGCTTTATGTGTGGGACACCTGCCACAGCATGGCGTGCCAAGTAGTGCCATGTCCACACCCGGGATCAGAACTGGCTAACCCCAGGCCACTGAAGTGGAACATGCGCACTTAACCAGTGAACCACCAGGCCAACCCCTAGAGAATTTTTTTAACTGAGAGATTTATCTGCATAACAAGGTAAGCTTTATTTACTATACATTTTTTCCACTCATCTTCCCATAATTTTTCTTCAGCCACTTCCTGCTGCTCACCTAGATGGCTTCCTGCTTCCAAGCTCCCCCATGTGCACCCAGTGTGGACTGGACTTGCAACTTGCAGTTGGTGTGGAGCTGCCTGCTCAAGGGCTGCAGAGCACCATCCTAACTCTCATCCCCAACATGACCTACCTGGCCAGCAATACTCAGGATCTGCCACCACTGCACAGGATTGGGGCAGCTGCACTGATGGTTCAGATTGTGGGCAGTACCCAGTCCAATTCCCACTCACCTTTGGTGACCACATGCCGTGCTGTTTGCAGATGGTACAGATTTAAAAGAGAAGTCATATCCTGTTGTTAAAGTGGAACTGTTGGACTGACTTGAGGAATTTTTCAACACCTGTAAAACTAAAGAGAAGCTAGGAGAAGTATCAGAAGAGTTCTACAAAAATGAACTACTATTGATTGAAATGTTGAATATTCATGTCCCTGCAGTTGCTAAATTGAGATGTCTTTTAGATAGTTCTCCTAGGGAAGATTTACTAGACATTCTGACATCACTTATCCAAAAAAGCAACAAAAATGCTCCAAATTTTAGATACTGTGACTCTGCAGGAACTGTCCAAGATGATGATACCACTGCTTGTGAAACAAATGCAAGAATTGAAATTGCTTTAAAAAACCAGAAAACTTGGGGCCAGCCTGGTGGCACAGTGGTTAGGTTTGCATGTTCTCCTTCAGTGGCCCGGGGTTCGTCAGTTCAGATCCTGGGTGCAGACCTACGCGCCACTCATCAAGCCATGCTGTGGCAGGAGTCCCACATATAAAGTAGAGGAAGATGGGCATGGATGTTAGCACAGGGCCAGTCTTCCTCAGCAAAAAGAGGAGGATTGGTGGAAGATGTTAACCAGGGCTAATCTTCCTAAAAATAATTATAATAATAATAATAATAAAACAGAAAAAAGAGAAAGATGATAATAAATGCATTATATGAATATGTCTCAATAGGATTTCACACATCCTAGGTACTTTATTTATTTATTTTTTTTTGAGGAAGATTAGTCCTGAGCTAACATCTGCTGCCAATCGTCCTCTTTTTGCTGAGGAAGACTGGCCCTGAGCTAACCATCGTGCCCATCTTCCTCTACTTTATATGTGCGATGCCTACCATCACATGGCTTGCCAAGCGATGCCCGGGATCCGAACCTGCGAACCCTGTGTTGCTGAAGCGGAACGTGCACAATTAACTGCTACACCACCGGGCTGGCCCCCATCCTAGGTACTTTAAAAGAAGAACATGAGGAAGAAGATAATCATGATATTGTCATGCTAGAAAAAAAAGTGAGCATCCAATATGTCAGAAGAAGCCCATTAGGTCTGTGTCAAAAAGAGAAAAAGACTAAAAAAATGCTGCAAGCAATGCCAGAATATGTTCAGATTAGAAATTTTTTAGAATTTATGGTGGAACTTTCTGGGACAAAAGTACAACTGACCATCCAGACATTCAAGAAGCCCAAATTCTTATGGATAATAAGCATTTTGCCTTGAAAAATTGAAGGAAAGAATGTTGGAATATTAGGCTGTCAAACAGCTGAAAACCAATCTGAAGGGCCCATTCTTTGCTTTGCTGACCCTCCTAGAGTTGGCAAAACAATGTGGGAAAATCTGTGGCCAAGACTCTAGATCGAGACTTCCACAAGATTGTATTTGGATGAGAACGTGAATAGTCTGACATTTGAGGGCAGAGGCACACCTATGTTGGCAGTATACCTGGTCATACAATCAATGACTTGAAGACTGTTGAGGTTAACAATCTTGTGTTTCCATTAGATGAGGTTGACAAATTAGAAAAAATTGTGTCCAGGTGATCCTGCAGCAGCTCTGTTTGAGGTATTGTATCATGAACAAAACCATAGCTTCACAAATCATTCTCTAAATGTGGGCTTTAAACTCTCCCAAGTTATTTTAATAACTAACGCCTATACTGCTGCTACTACTCCACCTGTCTTCTTGGACAGAATGAGGACATTCAGGTGCCAGGGTATACACAAGAGAAGATAGATTGCCAGCAAGCACTTGATCCTAAAGCAACTGGAACAGTATGGGCTGAGTCCTCAGCAGATTCAGATCTCTCAGGTTACTCCTCTTCACATCTTCCCCAGGTGTACCAGAGAGGCAGGGGGTCATTCTCTGGATAGATAGTTTGGAGCCATTTGCCCAGCTGTTTCTGTGAAGGTGGGAAAAGAACAATATAAGGAAGTCAAGTTGGACCATTTTGATGTGAATGAGAAAGAAGTTTACAGAGAAAACATCTTAGAAGATGCAAAATCTGAATCTATCAATGACAGCAGTTACTTGACACTACCATCTGAAACGCCAATTTTGATTTATTTCTATGCTCCAAAAGACATCTTTGGGCTCCGGATATATAAAATGGGCATTTGAGTCAACCAGGAATGGCAATAAGTTTGGCTTGGACTCCCTTAGGTGGAGAAATCATATTTGTGGAGGCAAGTTGAATGGATGGCAAAGGTCATTTAACTCTAACTACTCAGCTAGGGGATATCATGAGAAGAGTCTGCCCATCTTGCTATTAGCAAGCTCTCAGCAATGCCAAGAAATACCATCTGACCTGTGCTTCTGGAAGTTTTGATCTTAACAAGACAGACATCCATGTGCACTTTCCAGCTGGAGCTGTCACAAAAGATGGACCCCATGCTGGAGTTATCACAGTGACTTGTGTTGCCTCACCTTTTAGTGGGATGCCTTTACATTCAAATGTAGTCATGACTGGAGAAATTACAGAGGGGTCTTGATCTTCCAGTGAATTAAAGAGAAAGTGCTGGCAGCACACAGAACAGGATAGAAGTGAATCATCATTTCTCAGAGGAATGAAAAAGACCTTGAAGAAATCCCAGGCAATGTATGATAGGATTGAAGATTTGTCACAGCAAACTGCCTGGATGAAGTTCTTAACGCAGCTTTTGATGCTGTCTTTACTGTCAAGACCTACCTGCTCTCTTAAATAGCATTTTGTAGGCCCAAATCTCAACTTTACAGAATTTTCAGTTATGACGTGCCAACAGCACTGACAAAATTGATTTTATTCACAGCAGTAGGGGTGAGTAAACTGTCTCTAATTTGTGAACACAATCACAAGAGCGATTATGAACTTCACTCAAGTGTCGGTTAGTGTTTATTAGAGAAACGCTAATTTAATAAATTGGTAAAAATTGAAAAAAATCTGAATCATCTGGCCACCTTCTTGAGTCTTGTATTTTATGAAATTTGAGCCATAGTTAAATTACTGTGTAATCAATTTATTTTCTTTTGTTAATTTGTCTCACATAAACTTTATCTTCAGAGCAGCCACAGAACCTAAAAACCTAGGAGGTAGTCATTTTGTCCCCTCCAGTGGGCAAAGTCCCTCTTGCTGCTGCCCAGCAGGCTTGGTACCTCCAGGGGAAGGAGGGAAGTCTCATGGGTGACAGGGAAGGAGAATCTTATCTTGGTTTCCTTTGTTAGTGACACTTTCCAAAGACCCCCTTGGGAGTGTTGCTGTGCTAATTTGGAACAGTTCCTAAGACTCATTACATCTGGAGGAGGACAAGCCTACCTGGGCTGAGTTCTGTTGGCAGATCAGGATCTGAAATTACTGAATCTGGGTCTCCTTCTAAAGTTGGGGGGTAAGACACCCTGTCACTGTGTTGTTCCTCCAGTCCTGAAGTCCCAAGTCAGTTTGCCTTCTTCTTACCACCTTTCAGATTTCTCACTAAATTTCTTCTTTTATAGTTGTCCAGGTTTTATGGTTGAGCTTAGCATAGAGGACCATCTTGTCTCTGTGTTTGTTATGCATTTATAGATTATTTTGTACTTTTCTGCATAGAGGTCCAGGTCATTTCTTGGTAATCTTTTTTTGTTTATCTTTCCTTATTTCTATTGTAAATAAGGTTTACTCATCTATTATATGCTGTGGCTACTGTTTGTTGCATGAATACTACTGACTTTTGCACGTTAGTTTGACATCCTGCTACCTCATTGGATGTTTTAGCTGTTGGCCTTAGTTTTAACATTGATTCTCTATGGTTTGCCATGTTTAATATCACATCATTTTTAAAGGGAGCACATATAGGAGAATTCACCAGCCAAGGGGAAGCAGGCCTGTCATAAGGAGTCACATACAGTTCACACCTCCCTCTGTTTCCTTCACTTGTCCTCTGTGGTATTTTCACACCCTTCAAGTGAAGGCTGAGCAGTTGCTGTGTACAATTCATTCTTTCATGGAACAGGGGCACAGTCAATTACTTCTTGAGACGGGGGGGCACGTTTGTATGGAAAAGGGAGAGCCCTCCACTAAGTCCCTGGGGGATGGGAGGGAAGGGGTCTGGCAAGGGGTTGCCCAGAAGATTATGCAGGTGGATATGGTTGCCGACTGAATACTCTGCTTATAGCGAGCTTGAACCAGACTGGAACTGCTGGCTTCCAAAGATCCAAGAACAGGCAAATCCCGCCTCCTATGTATCATCTTTCTCCCCCGCTTGCCATTATGCCTTAGTTGATTTTGTAGCCAGATTATAAGGAAGACTGAGTTGCAGCCTGCAGAATGGACTTTGAAGCAGCGTCTGCTGATTGTTATCATACTGTCTTTGTCATGTGATGTGAGAGAGGCCAGGACAACCAGATGTTAAGCTGCTACGTGAGGTCAGAGAGCCTGTGTGGGGGGTAAGGGTCTGCCTTTTCCACTGTCTCTGTTTGGGTGTGTTTCTGAGACTAGTTTTTAAGTTGATTATGGGAGAGAAGCTTATATAAGATGCTTACCTCCCTGCATTCACCCTCCCCTCAAAACTTGAGGGAATCTGGTTCTTCAGAGAAGCTTTCAGGAAGAGTGAAACAAGACCATAGACAAGATTTGGATTTGGAGCTGTGCTGGAGTATACACTGAATAGTTTTCAGGTTTGTGGTGAGTTCTCCTTCCTTAGCATAGGAAAGAACTTGTCTAGTGTCCTGGCATATTTGGGGCCATTATCACCAGCTTCCCCTGGTGAGCGATCAGAGAGACCTCTCCTTATGACGCAGACATTCCCAGCTCTGAACTGTTTCTACAGTAGGCCCCAAAGCAGCAAATTGTTGACATTGCAGAATTTCTGCATTCCACAGTTTCCTCGTCTGCACCTCTACCTTGTACTGGGGGCTGTGATCTTTTCCAACCTCTCAAAGGATACTTTCCTTGGTGTAAGTCCATTCAGCTGCTATAATAAGATTTAACAGACTGGGTGGCTTAAAAAACAAACATTTATTTCTCACAGTTTCGGGTGCTAAAACTACAAGAGCAAGTCTTGCAGATCTGATGTCTGGTGAGGGTTCATCGATGACCATAGTCTTGTTGTGTCTTCATATGATGGAAGGGGTAAGGGAGCTTCCTGGGCTCTCATTTACAACAACATTAATCCCTTTTAAGAATTGCCTCCTTATGACATAATCATCTACAAAAGTGGCTAGTGTCTCCCCATAGCATTATATTGGCAGCTAGGATGTCAACATATTCATTTGAGGGGATACAGATATTCAGTCCATAGCACTTAGTTCCACAAAAGGGCTCAGATTTGGGCAGAATCTCCACACATGAATGGAGTACATTAGCAGGTATTCACACATGCATGCATGATCTCCCCTCTTTTTGCCACAAAAATAATTTCATCTGTGGCGTTTTCCTTTAATAGTCTTCATTTTATCCCAGGATGGAAGAACTGTCATTCTAAGACTAAAGAAGGAAGTTCCACCCCAGAGTGAACCTCATAAGGCAGTATGCCAGAGTGTGACCAGTGAGAAGAGGGGCATGAATGAGCCCAAACTGCCAAGTTGAATTAAAATCCCTACAGAGAAGACTGGTTCAGAAGTCGGGGCTTAGTAACACAATTGGACTCCATTTCCCATCTCACCCCCTCCCCACCACCATCTCTTTTTCAGGTAATGGTGTCTGTCCCAGGTAGGCCGAGTGATGTTTATGATGGGCTTCATGGTGCTGGCAGAGAGCTGAAGATGAGGAGGTTTTCCCTCAATATTTAAGTGCATATTAACATAATTATTGCAATCAGCAGCAATAACAAATAAGATAACACATTCAAAGTCAAAACACAAAAGACATATCGGAAGAAAATATGGACAACATATGTGATGGGAAAAGGGTTGGTATAAAGAACAAGCCTTTTAAAACTCCAAAAAATTCAATAGGAAAAGATGAACAACTAAATAAATAGGAAAAGAGAAATGGATACCAACATGCAATTCACAGAAGAGGAAGATCAAAATGTTAGCAGACATTTTAAAAGCATGTCAAGCTCTCTAGAGGTCAAGGTGATGCAAATGTGAACAAACAAGGAGGGATTCGAGTATCCCCACACATTACTTTGGCAGCAATTAAAATTCTAACACTGCTGAAATTTGTGTAAATTGGAGAGACCTATTTTGGGGAATAATTTGGCTCAAGACTTGATACCCTGTGTACTAGATTCGACTCTATTTTAATACAAGGAATAGTCCAACACGTGCAATGGAATGTTCCATAAAATTGATAATCACAAACAGAGCAGCATTAATGAACCTAAATGAAGAACACAAACTTGAAGTTGAGTATTAAAATCAAAAGATAAAAGAATATTTTATTGCCATAACATTTATAAGAAATCTCCAAATATGAAACTAAGAAGCATACAGTTTAGTAGGATATCTTGTAATCTGTATTGGTATTTTAGGTGATTATAAGTAAAAAGAACCATACTGGAGGCTAACAATGGGGTTACTTTGGAGTATTATTTTAACTTTGGTTTTATGCTTTTATTCTTTTGGATATATTATCAAAAGTGAAATTGCTGAATTATAACATAGTCCTATTTTAATTTTTTGAGAATCCTCCATACTGTTTTTCACAGTGGCTGTACCAATTTACAATCTCACCAACAGGGCACAGGCATTCCTTTTTCTCCACATCCAGGTCAGTATCTCTTAACTGTTGTCTTTTTGACCTTGGTCATTCTAAAAGGCATGAGATAATATCTCATTGTGATTTTAATTTGCATTTTCCTAATAATAAGTGAGGTTCAGCATATTTTTATGTACATTGGCGTTTCGTATATCGTCTTGGGAGAAGTGTTTATTCAGATCCCTTGCCCACTTTTTAATTCCGTTGTTTTTTGCTATTGAGTTGTACGAGTTTTTATGTTTTGGATATTAACAGTTGTATTATCAGATACATGGTTTGCAAATATTTTTTCCAATTCCAAGTGTTGTCTTTTCACTTGTTTGCTGGTTTCTTTTGTCATTCAAAAGCTTTTCTGTTTGATGTAGTCCCACTTATTTTTTATTTTGTTCCCTGTGCTTTATGCGTCAAAAAAATCCTTATAGAAAAGTTTATTGCAAGATCCATGTCAAGGAGCTTTGTTCCTAAATTTTCTTCTAGGAATTTCATTTTTTCAGGTCCTACATTTAAGTCTAATCCATTTCAAGTTAATTTTTGCAAGTGGTGTAAGATATGAGCTCAGTTCCATTCTTTTAAATGTGAATATGCAATCATCCCAGCACCACTGATTGAAGAGACTGTCTTTTCTCCATGGAGCATTCTTAGCTCCTCTGTCAGATATAAGTTGACCACACAAGCTTGGGTGTATTTCTGGGCTCTCAATGCTCTTCTGTTCATCTGTTTTTATGCCAGTACTATAATATTTTGATGACTATAGCTTTATACTATATCTTGAAATCTGGAACTGAGATTCTTCCAGCTTTGTTCTTCTTTCTCAGAATTTCTTTGGCTATTTGGGGTCTTTGGTCATTCCATATAAACTTTAGGAGTGTTTTTTCTATTTCTGTAAAAATTGCCATTAGAAACTTGATAGTGATTCCACTGAATCTATAGATAACTTTTGATAATATTGACATTTTAACAATATTAATTCTTCCAATTCATGAATACAGTATACCTTTCCACTTGCTTTCCTTGATTTCCTTCATCAATGTTTTGTAGTTTTCAGCAGAGATCTTTCACCTCCTTAGTTAAATTTGTTCTTATTTTATTGTTTTTGATGCTATTGTGAATTGGATCAATGTCTTTATTTACTTTTCAGAAATTTTACTGCTAGTGTAAGAAATGCTACTGATTTTGTATATTAACTATGTATCCTATAACTTTACTCAATTTATTGATTAGATTTAACAGAATTTTGGTTGCATCTTTAAAATATTCTCTATATAAAATCATGTCATCTGCAAGTAGGAACAATTTTATTTCCTTCTTTCCAATTCTGATAATTTTTGTGTCTTTTTCTTGCCTGATTGCTCTAGCCAGGATTTCCAGTACTCTGTTGAATAGGAGTGGTGAGAGTGAGTGCTCTTGTCCTGTTTCTAATCTTACAGAAAAATCTTTCACCCTTTTGCTATTGAGTATGGTGTTAGCTGTGGACTTGTCATATATGGCCTTTAATACGTTGAGATATGTTCCTTCTAGGTTTAAATTGTTGAGTTTTTATTATGAATGGATGCTAAATTTTGTCAAATGCTTTTTCTGTGTCTATTGAGATGATTACATGATTCTTTTCTTTCATTCTATTAATGTGGTGCACCACATTGATTGATTTGCATATATTGAAGCACTCTTGCATCCCAGGGGTAAACCCAACTTTAACATGGTGAATGATGTTTTTAATGTGCTGCTGAATTCAGTTTACTAGTATTTTATTGGTAATTCGTGCATCGATATTCATCAGGGATATTGGTTTGTAGTTTTCTTTTCTAGTAATATCTATTTCTGGTTTTGGTATCAGGTTAATGTTGACCTTGTAAAATGAGTTTGAGAGTGTTTACTTCTCTTCAGTTTTGGGGAAGAATTTGAGAAGGATTTTTTTAAAGTTTGGTACAATTCACCAGTGAAACTATCTGATCCTGGGTTTTTCTTTTCTGAAAGATTTTTGATTACTTGATCAATGTCCTTACTAGTAATTGGTCTATTCAGATTTTTTACTTCTTCCTGATTCGTTCTTGGTAACATGTATGTTTCTAAGAATTATTTTTAATTTCTTCTAGGTTGTTCAGTTTGTTGACATATAGATAATCATAGTAACCTGTTTTGATCCTTTGAATGTCTGTGGTATCAGTTGTAACGTCTTCTCTTTTAATTCTGATTTTAGTTATCTGAGCCTTTTTTTTTCCCTTGGTGAATTTAGGTTAATTCCTTTTTAATTTATAATTTTCGTGATTTAGGTTCTTTCTCTTTTCTCCGTGGTTAATCTAGCTAAGTGTTTGCTTATCTTTTTAAAGAATCAACTCAGTTTGGTTAATCTTTTCTATTGTTTTTCTGTTCTCTTTTATTTATTTCCGCTCTAATCTTTATGATTTTCTTTTTTTCTGCTAACTTTGGGCTCAATTTGTTCTTTTTCTTGTTCCTAAAGACGTAGAATTAGGTCATTTACTTGGGATCTTTCTTGCTTCTTAATGTAGGTGCTCATTGGTTTGAAGTTCCCTCTTAGAACTCTTTTTGCTGCTTCCCACAAATTCTGGTATGTTGTGTTTCCATTTTCATTTGTCTCAAGAATCTTTTTCATTTCCTCTTTGATGTCTTTTTTGATCCATTGGTTCTTCAGGATAATGTTATCTAACTTCCATGTGTTTTTGGATTTTCCAGTTTTCCTCTTGTGTTGATTACTGGTTGTGGTCAGAGAAGATAGTTGGATGATTGCAATCTTCCTAAATTTACTATGACTTATTTTGTGGCCTAACATACGATATGTTGAAAAATATTTCACGTGAGCTTGAGAAAATGTGTATTCTGCTGTTGCTGGACAGAATGTTCATTATATGTTTGTTAGGTCCATTTGATCTATAGTGTTGCTCAAATTTATTCTTTTCTTATTGATTCTGTCTGAATGATCCATTTGTTGTTGAGAATGTGGTATTAGAGTCCCCAATAATTATTGTATTGCCGTTTCTTTCTCTTTTTAGGTCCGTTAGTTTTTGTTTTATATATTTAGCTACTGAGATCTTGGGTGCATAAATTTTTACAATTGTTATATCTTCTTGATGTGTTGATCCCTTTATCATTATATAATAATCTTATCTCTTTTTATCATTTTTAGTTTGAAGTCTATTTTGTCTGTTATAAGTATAGCTACCACTTCTTTTTTTTTGTTTAACTTTTGCTGAAATGTCTTTTCTCATCCCTTCACTCTCAGCCTATGTGTGTCCTTAAAATTATAATGAGTCTTTTGTAGGCAGCATATCACTGGGTCTTGTTTTTATCCATTCACCCATTCTTTATCTTTTGATTGAAGAGTTTAATTTGTTTAAATTTTAGTAATTATATATAGGTAGGACTTACTATTGCTATTTTATTAATGGTTTTCTGGCTGTTTTATATATCCATTGTTCCTTGTTTCTTTTCCTTTTCCTGCTGTCCTTTTTTTGTGTTTTCATGTTTTTGGTAACTGTATGCTTTGACTTTTTATCATGTTCTTTTGAATAATTACTACCAGATTTGTCTTTGTGGATACCATGAGGCTTACATAAAATATCTTAAACTTATAACATCCTATTTTGAACTGTTAACAATTTAACATCAATATATTTCATATACTTTATATTTTGGTTTCTTCTCCTCCTCAAATTATAGATTTTTGCTGCTACAATTGAAATTTTTTTAATTTTGTGTAACTAATGACAGATTATTGAATTTTTGATTATTTTTGCCATGTTGACTTTTTTACCCTGTAAACTAGAGTTGTGAGTTATACACCACTATTACCATATTGCAGATTTAACTATGGCTATACATTTACTATTGCCAGGGAGATTTCTACTACTTTTTTGAGTTTTAATGATTTTTTTTTAGGAAGATTAGCCCTGAGCTAACTACTGCCAATCTTCCTCTTTTTGCTGGCCCTGAGCTAACATCCATGCCCATCTTCCTCTACTTTATATGTGGGATGCCTGCCACAGCACGGCTTGACAAGCAATGTATAGGTCTGCATCTGGGATCTTATCTGGCAAACCCCAAGCTGCTGAAGCAGAACATGTGAACTTAACTGCTGCATCACTGGGCTGGCCCCCAGTAGTTGTATTTTTTATATTTTAAGGAAACATTTTAGTGTTTCCCATAATGGCTGATCAATTACATTGCCAGCAACAGTGTTCAAGCGATCACTTTTCTCTACATCTTCACCAACATGATGTATTTTGACTTTTTGGTAGTAGCTGTCTTAACAGATTTGAGGTGATGTCTAATTGTTGTTTGGATTTTCATTTTCCTTATGATTGGTGAAATTGAGCATCTTTTCATATGTCTGTTGGCCATTTGTGTATCTTCCTTAGAAAAATGTCTATTTATGTCTTTTGACTATTTTTTAATCAGGTTATTTATTTATTTATTTATTTAACTTTTGAGTTGTATGAGCTTCTTATATATTTTGGATAGTAATCTATTATGGTATATATGATTCACAAATATTTTCTCACATTCAATAGATTACCTTTTTATTTGTTGATTGTTTCTTTTGCCATGCAGAAACTTTTCACTTTGATGTAGTTCCATTTGTTTATATTTTTCTGTTTTTGCCTATACTTTTGTGTCAAAACCACAAGGTCATGGACAAGAACAATGTCAAGGAGTTTTTCTCTGTTTTCATCTAAGAGTTGTTAACTTCAAGTCTTACTTTTAAGTCTTTAATCCATTTTGAGTTGATTTTTGTATATGGTATAATATGGAGTCTAATTTCATTCTTTTATATGCAGATATTGTGTTTTCTCAACATCATTTATTGAAGTGACAATCCCTTCCCCACTGTGTATTCTTAGTGCCTGTTTCTTTTTAAAGATTGGCACCTGAGCTAGCATCTGTTGCCAATCTTCTTTTTTTTTCTCCCCAAAGCCCCCCAGTACATAGTTGTATACTCTAGTTGTAGGTCCTCTGGTTGTGCTATGTGGGACGCCACCTCAGCATGGCTTGATGAGTCTTCTTCAGTTTCTTTTATCAATATTTCATAGTTTTCAGTGTACAGATTTTCACCTCATTTGGTAAATTTATTCCTAAATATTTTATTCTTTTTGATGCTATTGTAAATGAGATCTTAATTTCTTTTTCAGGTAGTATATTGTTAGTGTATAGAAATGTAACTTATTATTGCATATTAATTTTATATCCTGCAACCTTATGGAATTCATTTATTGGTTTTAACAGTTTTTTGTGGAGTCTTTAGGGTTTACTATATGTAAGATCATGTCAACTACAAACAGGGAAAATTTTACTTCATCCTTTCTTATTCAGATGCCTTATATTTATTTTTCTTTCCTAATTGGTTTGGCTAGGATTTTAGTACTATGTTAAGTAGAAGTGGCAACAGTGGTGCCCTTGTCTTGTTCTTAATCTCAGAGAGAAAGTGTTCAGCATTTTCTGTTGAGTATTATGTTCGCTGCGGGCTTGTCATGCATAGTCTCTATTATGTTGAATTGCATTCTTTCTATATCTAGTTTGATAAGTCTTTTTTCAGTTTTATTGAGATATAATTAACATACATCACTGTATGAGTTTCAGGTGTACAGCATAAATGTTTGACTCACATATATTGAGAAGTGATTACCACAATAAATTTAGCTAACATTCATTATCTCATACAGATACAATAAAAATAAATGGAAATAAAATAGTATTTTTTTCTTGTAATGATAACTCAGAACTTACTCTCTTAACAACATTCATATATATGATACAGCAGTGGGAAGTATAGTTATCATGTTTGATCCTGAAATTATGTTAAGTGTTTTTCACATACTTTCTCTGTATCTATGGGAATGATTGTATGATTTTTATTCTTCATTTTGTTAATATCACATTTGTTGATTTACACATATAGAAACATCCTTTCATCGCAGGGATATGTCCTACTCGATTATGGTATACGATCCTTTTAATACGCTGTTGAATTCAGTTTGCTAGTTTTTGTTTGAGAATTTTTGCATCTATGTTTATCAGCAATATTAGCCTGTCATTTTCTTTTCTTCTAGTGTCCTAATCTGGCTTGGTATCAGGATAATTCTGGTCTTATAAAATGAATTTGGAAGTGCTCCTTTCTCTTCCATTTTTTGAAACAGTCTGAGAAGGATTGGTATTAATTCCTCTTTAATTCTTTAGTCAGATTCACAAGTGAAGCCATCTGATCCTGGACTTTCATTTGTTGGAGGATTTTTGATTACTAATTCAATCTTCTTCCTTATATTGGTCTGTTTGGCTTTTCTACTTCTTTTTATTTCTATTTTTTTTGTTCAATTCATTTATACTAGACAAAACCAAACAACAATTTAACTATTTCTCCCATCTCCTTCCTCCCACCCCTGGCTGCCACCAGTCTGTTCTCTGTATCCATGAGCTTATATCTATCTATCTATCTATCTATCTATCTATCTATCTATCTATAGTATATAGCATACATATCTAGCATACATATTATATAGTATATACATGGTATATAGTAAATAGTGTATATAAATAGTGTGTGTGTATAGATATATTCCACATATACGAGAGATCCTACAGTATTTGTCTTTCTCTGTCTGACTTACTGTATTTAGCATAATGTTCTCAAGGTCCAACAACATGGTCACAAATGGCAAGATTTCACTCTTTTTTATGGCTGAATAATATTACATTGTATATGTATATATCATTTCTATTTCTTCATGACATTCTTGGTAGATTTTACATTTCTAGAAATTCATCCATTTCTTCCAGATCATCTAAATTGTTAGCATATAGTTGTTCATAATAATATATAACGGTCCTTTTTATTTCTGTGGTATCATTTGTAATGTGTAATCTTTCATTTTTGATTGTATTTTTTGACCGTTCTTTCTTTTTTTCTTGATTTGTCCAGCCAAATTTTCACCAATTTTGTTTACCTTAAAAAAAATTTCTCAGTTTAATTTATCTCTTTTATTGTTTTTAGTCTCAGTTTTATTTATTTCTACTACAAACGTAGGACTTAATTTATTCTTTCACTAGTTCTTTGGAAACTTCAAGGTTAGGTTGTTTGTTTAAGATTTTTTAATGCAGACATTAGCTCCTATAAAATTTCTCTTATTAACTATTTTCATTCCATCTCAAAAGTTTAGTATGTTGAAGTGTAGCTTGAGATTTTTAAATTTTTTATATAAATTTATTATATTAAACAGAGTAATTTCAACTAAAGCTTTCATGGTAATAACCTTATATTAGTCAACTTTCTCTTTCATCAGTCCCCTCTTTTTTAGTGTTAAAAAATATACAAGATGTTTCCATTTCCAACATAAAAACAAAATAAATTTAAAAAGGTCTAAGTTTTTGGAATTGTTACATTCAATGACTTGAATGAAACTCCAGAGAATTATGCTCAGTGAAAAAAGCCAATCTTGAAAAATTATATAGTGTATAAAACTCCTCTCATATAATATTTATGTAATATTCATAAATTCATGTAATTCATGATGGAATTAGAGAGTTGAGAATAAATTAATGATTTCCCAGAATTAGGGGAGGGGGTGTTGGTATGGCAGTAAATGGCAAACTGATGGACTCTCATGGTAATGAACCTGATCTGTATCTTGACCATAGTGATAGACACTCTAACCTACATTCATAATAAACTTGCATAGAACTAAATGCACACAGCTACACACATACTTATGAGACAAGTAAAACTAGGAAAATCTGAGAAATATTGATAAATTTTATCAATGTCACTGTGTTGGTTATAATATTGTACTTTAGTTTTGTAAGATGTTATCCTTTGGGGTAAAAGTTACTTAGTATCTCTCTGCATTATATCTTACAATAGCATATGAATCTCAAATTATCTCCCAAAAGAAAATAGTTTAAATTAAACAACAACAACAAGTATTTATACATACAGCAACATGGGTGAATCTCAAAAACATGTAGAATGACAGAACTCTTACACAAAACTGGATATCATAGAACTCCACTAGTATAAACATCCAGAAAAGAAACTAATCCAAACTGGTAAAAAGTCAGAACAATGCTTAAGCTTCTCAGGTTTGGGGCAAGGATTAACGGGAATGGGCATAGGAGGAAGAAATTTTCTGCAGGATAAATTCAACACACTACGTGGGTGTATGAATTTGCCAGAATTCATTGAGTGGTACACTTAAATTTATGTATCTAACTGTATTTAAGTAAAAATATAGCATATGCAGTTTTACATACCAATTTTTTAATTGAAAAAATAGAAATAAAATTTAAAAATAAGCAAACAACTCTAGCTAGTTAATATTATATATCTATCCTCAGATGTTCAGGGGCTAAAGTGTACCAGTTTCTCAAATTCACTTTGAAACAAATAAAATAAATAAATAAAATGGACTAAATGGAGAAAAGCATTCATAAATATATAGATATGTGATAAAGCAAATAAAACAAACAGTTAAATGAAGATAGAACTATAAGCATTGACTGTATATAAATCTTTCAACTTATTCATTTATAACATAATTTTCATACTACAATGTTGGGAGAAAAACAAAAATATCAAAAAATATATAAAAACAAAGGATGTAAAGATTTTTAATAACTCAACTACACAAATACACAATTTATTAAGTGACTATTGATTACAACCCATAAATAAGTTAAAATAAATTGAATATTTATAAGGAAAAAATAAGAAAGAATTACACATTTAGAAATTTAGAACAAGTCTTCTAAATTGCTATAGGTTTAGGAAGATGTAAAAAGAAATATATCAAGATATATGAAAAAGAAGGAGATACTTCTCAAACTTGTAGGATATGACTGAAGATATATTATAGAAGGGACATAAATTGCTGCCTGGATGTAATATTTAGTCACAGAAATACATTTACAGAAATGTTAGGCAATATATCTGGGGAAATAGATATCTGAGAAAAACAAACTAAAAATAAAGTAAAACAAAAGTCTTGTGCCATATAAAAAATGACTAATTTACCATAAAGTAAAATTTAAAACAAATAGCAAACGGGTTCTAGAAGTTAAGGATGAAGATTTTATAAGAAACACAAAGGAAAAAAAATGTATAAGGAAAACTGGGTGAAAATGCTAGATACAAAAATTAATTGTTAAAGAATATATAACTAAAAAAAGTGTTAATTAACAGAACAGACATAACCAGTTACTGATTATGCTGCTGAACTGTCACATAGTGTAACCCTCTCAGCCAACATCCAGGTAAACAAATTGCTTTAACATAATAAGCATTACCAAAATAAAGTAAATAAGTAAATACACAGGAAGAGATATTTGAAAAAATAATGAAAATTTTTCCATTTGAAGTAAGATTATATTTCCCCCTCAAAATTGATATGCAATGCCAAACATAATATATTAGAAAAAAATCTAAACACGGGCATATTTGTAAAGTTTAAGACCATGAAATGTAAAGAGAAAATTCTAAACTTTCTCAAAAGAATGCCTTACAAAACAAAATAATTATGGTCTCATCTGACTATTCCATGGCAACACTGATTCTATTTTATCCTCATTTTTGCAATAAGGAAACTAAAAGCTTCAGTTATTTTCCCAAAAATACACTAAATGAGAGAGCCTGTCAATGTTGTCGGAATTTATTCCTAAGTAGTTGGATCCCAAGTTTCCTATACTCATCGCCATATAAACTTGTGTGTGCTGCTCTATATACATGACTTTTATTTATCCCTCAACTAGTATCTATCCGGTTGAATGCAAGTACAATATGGCAAGCAATGTCCTCATCACTTTGGATACATCAGTGAAGAACAAAGAGAAAAATGCTTACGGGTGCATTATATTTTAGGTTGAGTGCATGTGTGTGGGGGAAAGGCAGATACTAAACATAAACATAATAAATAGGTAAATTCTATTGTATGCTAGAAGATCATCAGTGCTACAGAGAAAGGAAAAGTGGGACAAAATTGAGGCCAATCAAGAGTGACGGGAGTGATAGTGGGGAGCTCATGCTAGGCCCCACTGAGTAGCTACCTTTGCAGCACAGACTGGAAAGAAATGAGGGAATTTATCCCATAGATTCTTAGAGAAAGCGCAGTCTAGTAAGAGAAACCTCCAAGTGCACCAGCCCTCAGGCATGACTGTGGACAGTGTGTTCTGGAATCACATGGATGCCTGTTTGCTTGGAAGGAAGAGGGGAAGGTGAGAGCAGTGAGAGATGAGGTCAGAGTGTAAGTAGGAACTTCATTGGTAGGGTCCTGGAGGACTTCATGGGGACCATGGCTTTGGCTCCAAGGTTGCTGGGAAGATGTTGCAGGGCTTTGAGCAGGGGAGTGCCATGATCTGACACTCACATAGGACTTGGGCTACTCTGTTGAGGGTAGGTTGCTGAGGGACATGCACAGAAGAAAGGAGATTAGGCAAACATTTCAGAAAATCGAATGAAAGTTATGGGCATCTCAGAGCAGAGTGGTAGCTATGGAGGTGGTGAGAAGTCACCAGATTCTGGGTGTGTTTGGAGGTAGAAGCTACAGAAAACCTGGTGGATGGGACACAGAGTGTGTGCAGGGAGAACCCTCATGGGTGACCTCAAAGATTTGGGCTTGAGGCACTGAAAAAAGTCACTGCCATTCAAAGTACTGAGGAAGGAGGTGCTGGGGAAGTATGGGATGGGGGATCAGGATACAGGTTTGGACTTATGATGTCAGAGATGTTTAAGAGCCATTCAAAGTGAAAGGTCACCTAGACAGGTAGATGAGTGACTGAATCAGCAAGCAAATATATGTGAAATCTTTAGGAACCATCAAAACAAAGGCAAACAACCCCCTAGAAAAAAAGTGTACAAAAGGAATGAACAATAGTGTAACAGAAATTATGGATGACCAATAAACATATCAAATAACAGTGAGTATAATTAATAATTGTGGAAATGAAAATGAAAGCATTAGGTAGTATTCCACACTTGCTATTTTTTGGCAAATACTTCAGTGAGCGAGCAGACCAGGCTTGGACGATGATGTGACGCACAGTGAACACAGATGCATTGGGGGTAGAAGCATAAGTCTGTGCAATCACTGAAAACTAATCATGAATTACCTTATAAATGTTCTGCAATCCATTTATTTTTGTCTTAAGTGTTCACTGTAAAACAATTTCTACTTTCACAAGGAGACTTGTCCAGATACACTCATTGAACTCTTATTTGTAATTGGAGAAAATTAGAAGAAAAAGACCTGAGTAGATTGTTTAAACAATGTAAAACTATACAGAAGCTATCATTTTAAGTGATTTATAAACATCAGCACATCAGTGTATCCCAGGACAAAAGGCAAGAAAAGAAAGGACAAAAGAACACTTTCAGTGTGATTCTTTGAATATAAAGCTCAAAAGAGACACACACATATTTGAAGATACAAACACATATGATGAGGTTATAAAGAAACCAAAGGATTGACCGAAACAAATTTAAAAATGTAGCTCTCTGAGAAATGTAGGAAGAGGCCATCAGGGGTTTGAATGTATTGCTGATGTATATTTCCTATATATGTGATGATCACAGGTTATTACATTCTATTTTAAATGTGTAAATATTAATAAGATGTATTCTCTTGTGTGTACAACATATTTTATAAGAATTAAAATAATTTTAATTTTATAAGTTTTGAAAATCAGCACAAAACCACTAAGGAGACTTCACCTTGTGGTTCTACTACACTATATTAATGAGTACACTATTGTCATCCCATTTTCGATATACTTGCAAACACAGACATGCTTCTGTTAAGCAAATGATCCACTCACTGTGTTCCAGAAATAACCTAAATATGGCAAGCACTCAATAACATTTGCACTAAAGTAGACCAGAAAGTATCAGTTGATTTGAACATTCACAGCAATGGGAAGTCCAATGGCTAACAAATACAGGAGGAGATGATCACTTGAATACCTAATCCATAGACAGCAATAAAATATTACTTTATTCTCACCAGAATGATGATAAACTTAACATCAGGGTTGTGGGATCCAAAACAAGCAAAAAAATGATGGAGGATATATTACTGTAGATGTGACAAAAATTGCATAAATTTGGACCAACTTGTGGAAGAACCTTAAACAATTTCTGCTCCAGACACACACCAAAGACTAATAGTATGCATATCAAATACATGTGTATTTACATGTTAGGAGAAAAGTTTTCTCCAACAGGAAACTCTAGTTAAATACATCTGCAGATCTGAAACAGGTGAAATGTTGCAGAATGGGTGGATCTGAACTACAGGCTCTGTCACTGGGGCAGAGGGAAGCAGCTTCCCAGAGATAAAGATGAACTGGAGCAAGACCCTTTATGTGACATCAGAGGACGTGGTGGGATTTTGCCTTATTCAAAGGGCTAATACATATTAATCAAACTGATATGTGTGGTTAAGCTTTTAATGGGAAGTTTTGAGGTCAGGAATTTGAGGAGAAAGGCTCAGTATTACTGCAAAGGAAATAAGACAAACTGTCTTCTGGCTGTGGACCTGCTGTGTCCACAATATCTGAATGGGGAACAAAAGTCAAGTCATGAATCATGGGAATCAGTTTTGAGTCTGAACCGCAGATGTCTGCTGAGAGGAAGTTATAAGCTGCTAGACAGAAAGGGTAAGCACAGATAGTGGGAGACAGAATATAATGTGTAAATGAGTTTGTCTGTGTATTTGTGTGACACAGAGAGAGAGAGATCCACATACTTAAGCCTAATGTTAAAAAAAAAAATAACCCAAACTACCATAGAAATAGGAACTTGTTACAGGTGGAAATTATATTGCAGATAAGAAAAGTCTTGCAATATACACATGCACACTTGAAATTTAATGAAATAGAAGTATAACTTCTATTTTAAAAGAACAGGAAATTTTGAAACAAACCAGGAAGGATGGAAGGAGAAACATGAATGCAAAATAAACAAAACCAGAATCTTGGAAATGTAAAATATATGCTCTGAAATAACAAATAAAATAAATGGAATGCATTCTAGAATCAACAAATCCCAAGAATAATTTAGTTTACTAGAAGACAATAATGAGATATCTGCCCAGTATGTGACAAAGAAAACAAGGTAAGAAATATATAAAGCTGTTACAATATGGAGAAAATGAAGAGCGCATGCAGGTAAGGGGTAATAAAAATTAGCTATGAATTTTGCAACCTTTAATAAGATAGACAAAGACTAACCGCCATACAGTATGTTAGAAAATTGTATGACTTTCCAAATCATAATTAATTATTTGAAGTATTATTAACATCTGTTATATAATGTTATAATACTGATAATTATGTTATTATCTTAAACATTTATTGGATCCAAATACTTTCTTTCAAATTAGCACAAGGTAAAACGGGGGTGCAGAGATTGTGGGAGGCCTCAAACATGTTTCAATCCAAACGCTGTCTTTAAGTAGCTGGGAAGGTAGAAGCCTACGTAGAAGATGATGAATATAATCTTGCGCTGGTGCATTATCAGAGCAGTAGGAAGGAGAGACAGCTAACGGCACTTTTCTTATCCTAGAAGTTCTCCAAGATAATCAATAATTTTCCTTCCATGAGTGCTGAAATTGAAGTGCTGACTGAAATAAGTCAATTCATCCTATCCTATGATTTTCGTATTTTTTACTGACTTGACTGAATGTTTTACCAAATTGATACCATTTGCTGGGTTTTGTTTTTGAATATTCTAGCCTCCATTCTTCGGCTTTATGAATAAGTGAAATGTGTGTAAACTTTAAACAATCAAATACCTTCTTATGAAGTAAAAGAGTTGAATAATATGTATTTCTACATCCAATAATATACCCAAGTATATTTTTATTTCAGTGATAGTTTTGGCGTAAATGCTGACATGGTCAAAATATTAAAATAAAGCTGTTATGAATCTGGAGTGACGACTTCAAGATCCTAAAATAAGTGGTAATGTCGGAGAAAACAGTGCATCCTTGGAACGATGAAGTTATTCCAACCGCCAATCATCAACCCCTTAGGATAGATTCTCAGGCTAACAGAGTCCTCAAGACCCACACTCAGAACAGGCCAAAAAGGCTGAGAAACTTCAGAATCCCAGTGGGAGAGGCAGTGAAGGCTGCTGGGCTGTTCCAATTTCTGAGGAATTAAGCTTGGGGATTTCTGGGTGTAGGATGCTGTTTGCACTTTAAAATCTCTTAAAATTGCCAACCAGATGGTTTTCAGCTTTATTATGTAGGTTTTTCCCAAGCAGAACAATGATTAAACTAGATACTTCAATGGGCATCACAGTTTCTCATGTATTATAGAACCCTCTGCACTGGCACAAAATTTCTCAAACTTTATGCAAAGTTGTTCAAAGTTTCTCATCTGTGTCCCCCATTAGGCAGAGCAGGCACACATCAGCCCACTGGCTGGACAGTATTTTCTAACTGGACATCTCTCATCGTGGTTGAGGGCTGACTTGATCTCACCCCACAGACCCTCTGTGGGGCAGTGGAGGAGGCGACCTTGGCTGCAAGTCTTCAGCTGCTGCCAACCTTCTTTGGTGACAGCCCAGGTCTGGCTGCCAGTCTCCCACATTTATTAGCTATTTTGTCCCCAACCTAAAGAGAAATAAAATATTTATGTGTAATAAGGAGGCATTTAAAACACAGTTTCAGGCAGCATCATGCCTTTCAGCATCATGACAAAATTCCTATGACAAAGTTATTTCACCTGAACTGTAACATCCAGTTAGAATTAACAAGTGAGTTCAGCAAGGCTGCTGGATAAAATATTAATATACAAAAATCAACTGTATTTTTATACACTGCCAATGCACAATCTAAAAAAGAAATTGAGAAAACAATCCCATTTACAATGGCATCAAAATTACTTTGGAATTAATTTAACAAAAGCAGGGCAAAACTTATACTCTGAAAACCATAAAACATCTTGGAAAGAGATTAAAGAAGACCTAAGTAGATGGAAAGCCATCTCATTATCATGACTCAAAATAGTCAATGCTATTAAAATGACAATATTCCACATATTGATCTACAGATTCTATGCAGTTCTTCTGAAAATCTCATCCAGCTTCTCTGCAGAAATTAACAAGCTGAAGAACTTTAAAACAGAGCACTTAGAACATGATCTTAGGGGCTGACCCCAGGGCCAAGTGGTTAAGTTCACGCCCTCCACTCTGATGGCACAGGGGTTTTGCTGGTTTGGATCCTGGGTGCAGACATGGCACCGCTCATCTGGCCATGCTGAGGCAGTGGCCCATATAGCACAAGCAGAGGCACTCAAAACTAGGATATATAACTATGCACTCATAGGATTTGGGGAGAAGAAGAAGAAGAAAAAAAGAAGATTGGCAACACTTGTTATCTCAGTTGCCAATCTTCAAAAAAAGGATGTAATCTTAAAAAGTAATTATTATATATAATAAATCATAAATTAGCAAGTTTGTGTCTTTTTCCTCCTGCATCCCAACAAAGACAGATAAAGGTGAGTCATTTAGGTGACTTTTTCCTACTCAATTTCTGCCTCTGTACTTTTTGTAATTTACTGTCTTCTTCCAGAAATTCTGAAATGACTCATAGTAATCTAAGTAATCTTATCCAGAATTGGCTCAGATATCAAGTTACTTGCTAATGAATGCACTGATAATATCACTGTAATGATAACATCATTGTAAAGCAAGGATGCATAGTCCTGTTGGGATGGCTGCCAACACTTGCATGGTTCCCATTGGAATAGCTCCCGCATGCACCACATCAAAGAGCACAGCTAGATGCTGTTTACTCACAATATCCAATAATAAATATCTTGAGTATAATCTCTCTAGTTCTTGTTTTGACTGCATAGATAATGATAATAGTACTTTTCTAGGCAATCATCATACAAAAATTATAGCAATGATTAAAATATCATATTCTATTTTCTTAAAGTTGTACCAGTAGATATCTACATTATCCAATCTGCAAACCTTGTCCAAAAGAGTTGAGTTCATTCTATTCATTCAGTATACATTACCAGACAGAAGGACCTTGTTAAGAATTGAGTATGGAAATAGTGTTTTGTCAATTTTTCTTCTGGGTTGACAGAGTTAATAATCCCAAGGCCACTTTCCCAGGCTGTGGTACCCCTTTCACTTAGCTAAATTGGTTTTCAGCAGCTCAGCAGTTTAATTTCCAATCACACTGACTGTTATTGATAGAAAGGTTCCAAGTCAACCACTTTATTTAGATGAAATAGAGTATAGCTGAAGACCTCTCATGATGGTAAGTGTGAAGAAATAGATAATTCACATCTTGTGTTTTAATTATACTGCTCTTCTTTGGTCATTATTTATTTACCAGGCTATTAAATAAACCTAAAAATGGCTGTTGCAGGTATATTATAGCAGAGAAAAAATGAATTCAATATATAAGATTGAAAACAATGAGAGTCTTCATGGAATTTATGGTTATAGGGTGTAAGTAGGTGGTAGAGGAATTCCTGAGAAGGTAATATTGCACAGATTTATATTTAGATTATTTTAGGAAAAGTAAATGAAAAACTATCACCAACTTATTTGGTCTAACCATTGTTGACTCTTAGCTCAGATAATGCCAGAATTTGTGTTTCAGGAAATGAATTTGCAATAACGTGGCATAAAATGCAGTTGGGCAATGCATGTAAAAGCACACCATGGGGCTCACTAATAAAATTCTCAAATTATGACTGAAGCTGAGAGTGAACACTGAGTTAGGGTATCACTATGAGTACTTGCATTGTGGTTCTCAGGGCTGTTGTTAAAATACAGAGAGTTGGGCTACAGACAGAAAAGAGAAATATGAAAATTTAAATTTTAGCTACATAGAAATATTTAATCAAAAAAGGGAATTTCTATTAAAAATAAACAAATATGTTCCAGCTTCATAGGAGGATGTATAAAGATGATGGACAGGGCATAGCGCTGACTCTTACACCACCACCAACAAGAACACCACCACCTGACAACCTGCAAATCCACATGTACTTGAACACACCAGTGAGCTAATGACAGGGCAGCCAACTGACCCCAAATCTGAGAAGAACAGGTGTCTCTGAAAAATGGCATGTGAGCACTAACTTACCTGGGGCAGGTGTTGCCTGACACCAGTGGGAGGAATTGGCCTAATGGTTTTAATGACTTAGGAAGGCTGTGTGTGGGCTGGTGAGAGAGTAGAGAAACCCAGGGCCACAGACACAGGCTATCCACATCCACTGAAAGACTGCACTTCAGGGACCTAAGAGGTGCTCAGGGAGAGACAGACAAGTACTGAGGAGTCCTCTGGGTGCAGGAGAGGCAGCTACTTCAAGGTCTGACAACCCCCCAGGATCCGTCTCCCCTTTTCTGCCAGAATTGAGATTGTGAACTGAGGGAGCCAGAATAAATGCACTGCTACCCCTGGAGCAGTGGAGAAGAGAGGAGATGCTCTCTTCCCCTGGTTAGGGGCAGGAAGACACGCAGGCCCAGCTTGTTAGAAGCCTCTTGCAGCTGACCCCTGGAAGGCCACCTCTGGGATCCAGAGAGAAGGTGATGACTGCCTGAGGCTCGGCTTAGACAGAACTGAAAGACTCCCTGACACGCACACAGCCAAACTAACATGCAGTGGGGTCCAGTCCTGGGAGGGGCTGGGGCGTGCAGAGGGGCTCTCCAAGACACAGTGCAAAGGGAAGACTGAAGCTGAGGATGGAGTAGACATTGAGGAGATCCCTTTGAGAAACCAGCCACACCATGGACACAGATGTCCCTACAGGAAGCCTTGGCAGACTGAGTGTAACCATAGCAGCAATAACATGGAACCCAGCTGGACTCCTGGGGAGACTCACTCAGTGCCACACTGAGAAGTAGGGCAGAAGGAAAGCATGCATTTCCAGGCCTAAACCTATCTACCTCAATTCCTACCACCCTACACAAGATGTCTGGGTTTAACAGAAAGGTATGGAGCATACAAAAAACAAGGAAAACACATTCTTATGAGACAAAACAATCAACAAGCGCAGATTCAGCAAGATTTTTTGTAGAAATTGAGTAGCCGATTTTACTGTTTTCATGGAAATGCAGAGAAAACAGAACTGCCAAAAAAAATTTGAAAAGAACAAATCTGACTCGTGATCTGATTTCCAGATTCACCGTGAAGCTACCTTATGAAGACTGTGGTATTGGAGAAAGGATAGACACATAGATCGATGGAAGAGAACAGAGTTCAGAGATAAGACTGCACAGGTATAGAGCAGGAGGTTCGGCCAGGTTCTAAAGCAATTCAAAGAGGGAGAGAGAGTTTATTCAGCGAGTAGTGTTGAAGCATTTTTGATATGCATGTGTGAAAAATGAACCTCTTCCCATACCTTCTACATTAGACAAAAATGAACTTAAAATAGATTTTAGTCCTAAATGTAAAATCTAAAACTGTAAACTTTCTAGAATAGAAGGCAGCAAACCTTGGTCCTGTGGCCTAGTCTGGCCCCAGCTCATTTTTATATGTCCCAAGAGCTAAGAATGATTGAATATTTTTTAAAGCATTGTAATAAAAAAGACAGAGAGAGATCAACATGCAATGGAGATCGTGTATGGCCTGCAAAGCCAAACATGTTTCCTATCTGGCCCATTTCAGAAAAAGTTTGCCAATCTCCATTGTAGAAGAAAGTCTTTATGACCTTATGGTTGGCAAAAATTCCTTAGATATTACCCCAAAATGTAATTAAAAGATAATCTTAATAGGATAAAAACGAAGCCATACATAGGGATAAAGTATTTTCAAATCATATATCCATAAAAGGAGTTGTATCTAGAATATATAAAGAACTCCCAGAGATACAGGAGGAGGGGAACCCAAATCAGGTGAATACTGGGGGATGTGCTTCGTTGGGGCACCAGGGCACAGAACTTCACACCTGGTCAACACGGTCTATGTGTGAAAAACAGCAGGGGCATCAAGGGCCCAGTGGAGACCTGTGTACTGGCCCTGCATCTGGGCTCAGGGACCACCAGCAGGTGTGCACTGTCCATGTTCCTGAGTCAGGTCATCACAGACTGGGAAACCCAGTCCTTGTCTAACTGGCTGACAGGGATCCACACTGGGACTCCCAGGGGGTAGGCACTGGGAGGGCTTCCTGACTTCCCCAGCGGCAGCCTGGAAAGGCTGGTTGATGCTCCCTGTGGGGTAAATTTTGATGAGCAGGAGGTAGTTGTTAAGTTTCTCCACGTGGAGAGACTCTCCTGCGAGGTGGCTGACCATCAGGTCTGTCTGCAAACACAGAGCAGTCAGCTGCACTCATGACCAACTGGGTTGGTGGATGCAGCTGTCTGTTGTTCTTGCTCTCCATTATCCTATGTCTGATTTCTCCCCATTCCTCCTTCCTGATTCCCTGGTACTGCATCCCCATAAAGTGTGATCACATAAACTTCCCCTAAGTCGTGTTTTCTAGGGAACCCTTACTAATACAGCTTACAAAGATAATCACTTAGATGTTGATGTATGTTTTTATATATTTAAAAAGACAGAACCAACCAAAAATGCTTAAATCTTATGGGTGGGACTGCGACAAAATAGTAGGAAGCTTTTAAGTAGTTAAATGGATCAGAGCCACAGATGAGAGTGTGGGGATAGACCTCCTGTGGATGCCGTGAAGGAGTTGTCCAGGGGAAATTAATGGCAGAGTGATGAAGTTGGAGTCTCAGTGTGGATGTCAAGATCAGTTTTCCTGTAAGAGACGGGAGTACTCTTTGGTCAAACCAGTGACTCTGTAAATATTGACCAAGTTCTCACAGGGTTGGAAAATATATTAGGGAGTGAAGACACACACTGCTACAATGAGTCACTTCCTGTTTTTTGGATATTTCCAAAAAAGAAGAAAAACTAACACAGTCATTGGATACTGTAAACTATAAGGTGAAGAAAGTGTCTTAGAATCCAATGGCCTCTGTAGCCCCTAATTTCTCTCCTTCTTGGGCTGCCTACAAAACAGGACACTGATTCTCACAACCAAGGCAGAAGTAAAGCTGATTCAGGAAATGAGTCTTGAAATAAGAGGCAGGGAAACACAGATGACAATGATACACAGCACAAGAGAGGAGAATGGCCTGAAACTCAATTGAGAAGAAAAAAATAAACGGGGATGGTGAGAGAGAGGCTAGACAGCTGCAAAGCCTGAAATAGGAGCAAACTCCTAACTGTCCAATCAAGGGGCTGAATTCCACAACTGTCCCATAAACGAGGACTCATTGTCCCAGAAGTCCTACTTCTGAATCCTCTATGAATCTCGAGAGTTGAACCTGTATGTCTCCAGGGCCCAGAGGCCGTGGTTCCAGGATGTGGTATTTGTCTGGAGACCAGAGTCACCACCTTCAGATCCTGTTCATTCTCAGGATGGAATGTCTTTGCTATCTTCTTACCATCAGACCCTTGAAAACATGGAAGATACTTAAAGACTCAGCACTATCGTGGAGAAAACTCCACGCAGACTGGGCTTCCTGGGGAGTAATTATGATGAGGGAGTCCAGTTACTTTCCACAGCTATTCTAAACAGGAATTGCCTTGATGAAGAATTCCAGAGTAATTTTATACCATTGTAAAACAGGTGATCAAGATGAGGGAACAGGTCCCAGTGAGCTGGCAGCGATGGGAATGGGGACCTGGGCTTGTTGGGTATCTGTGTGCTTGACTTTCCCAGGGGAGAGCCATCTTGGGTTCATCCTGCTTCCCATCTTCCCATCTTTCCTCCTCCATCCTCTCCAGCCAGCCCATCTCACTGCACAAGAGGCACCCTTGGGACCATCCCATGAATTAGACCCTCCTCTCACTGCAAAGACACTGTCTAGACAAGACCCTTTGACTAAGAAACAGAAACCGAAGACTTTTGCCCTGATGCCAATTTTTTAGATTCTAGTGTCTGGCTTTAGAATAACAAATGTTCTGAGAATAATCTTGCTTCTGACTGATCTCGGGTTCCTGACAGCATCTGGCCTCTGTCCTGCTGCTGCTGTTCAGTGGACATTTAAGAAAGGCATTAACAGCAGCCTGAGAAAACAGATGTCTCACAGTCAGGTCATCTTAGAGTAGTGGTTCTTAACCTGTTGGAGTGAAAGGCTATATAAAAATCAGAATAAAATGGCAATCCTTATTCTATGAAAAAATGAGCCTTGTTCCCAGAGACACTCACAATTTTGCATACAATTTCATAGGTTATTAGACCCTGCCCCATGCTGATCCACCCTTTAGACACAGACTGGGTGGTTTAAATCACAGACATCTGTTGTCTCCAGTCTGGAGGCTGAAATCTGAGATCAAGGCGTAGCCTTCCTCCTGAGGCCTTTCTCCCGGGTCTATAGATGCTGTCTTCTCCCTGTGTCCTCACATGGTCATCCCTCTGTGTCCTGATCTCTTCTTATAAGGACACCAGTCCCATTGGATTATGGTCCACCCTAGTGACCACATTTTCCCTTAATCACCTCTTTAAAGCCTCCAAATACAGTCACCTTCTGAGGTCCTGGGGTCAGGGTTTCAATATAGGAATTTAGGGGGACACAACTCAGCCACAACAGTGTGAAACACTCATGAATCCTATCTTAGCCACTGCCAGACTCACACAGAACCTGTGAAAACGTGCAGAACCTGGACTTTTTTTCTTTCTTGAGGAAGATTCACCCTAAGGCAACATCTGTGCCAGTCTTCCTCTTTTTGTATGTGGGATGCCACCACAGCATGGCTGACGAGCGGTGTAGGTCTGTGCCTGGGATCTGAAACTGTGAACCATGGTCACTGAAGCAGATGGTGCTAAAGTTAACCGCTAGGCCACATGGCCAGCCTCCAGAAGCTGGACTTTCTTTTTTTATTTTTTTTTTTGAGGAAGATTAGCCCTGAGATAACTGCTACCAATATTCCTATTTTTGCTGAGGAAGACTGGCCCTGAGCTAACATCTGTGCCCATCTTCCTCTACTTTATATGTGGGATGCCTACCACAGCATGATGTGCCAAGCAGTGCCATGTCCGCACTTGGGATCCCAACCAGTGAACCCCAGGTTGCCGAAGCAGAACACGTGCACTTAACTGCTGCACCACCGGGCCAGCCTCAGAAGCTGGACTTTTGATCATCACTTTCTCATTTCACCTTGGGGATTGAGGACTGATCCTAGAGGGGCAACATTCTCACTGGGGTCTCTCGGCCACTCTGCGCTCCTCCAGCACGGATCTCTGCCCAGACCTTAGGGACCGTCATGCAGCCGCTAGTATTCCCCATGTGCCACCCAAATTCTGAGCAAGGCCTCAAAGCCCCTCAATACCCTCTCCCAGCTGATCTTTGAAGGCCTCCACCTCAGCCCTCCACTCTCTGAGACACCCACCTCTGTGGCCTCTGTGCTCCTAGCGTCGCTGCCCCTTCCTCAGTTCACCTGTCACCACAGTCTGCTCTGGGAACCCGCCCCCCCCGGAGAGCCCATTTCTTCCCCTCCACCCCCAGCTCCCACAGGTCCCTGTAGATGCTTCCTGGCAGGATCATGTCTTTACCCCCATTGCTTCCCTCTTTCCTTCTTGGAAACATGGGATGAGGCCTTGGACTGGCAGAGTGTTAAACCCTGTTGTGCCTTTCATGCTGTTGTAGTTTAGCAAAGAAAAAAGATGTCACTAGAAGAAAGAATCAATTCATCAGACTCATTCTATTCCCTGGAATCAAGCAAAAGCCTATTCAATCCAAGAATGTTTCTCATTAATAAATGCAAAACTTGCAGAATCCCTTTGTTCTTCCTAATGGACCTTGCTTTTTACGAGCTCTTTCTACATTTCCCAAAGGTAAAGGCAGTGTGTGTGTGGTGGGAGTGCAGGATCCAAAAGAATAAATAAGTATTTTCTGCAAAGAGTGGTGAAAGAGAACACAGCAGGAGGGCTGAGGGCTTGGTTATTGATGCCACAGCTCTGGATTACAAACTTGAATGAAGCCATTGTATTCTGTAGGCAACAAGAAAAAATATACAGGGGGGGGATAGAATCCTCAGATAAGATTCTAGTTGCTGAACCCATCAGTGACATAGAAAGCACTGGCTGTCATGTTAGAATGTGCATTGAGTCTAAGCAGCCCTGAGTCTGTCTCTTCAATCTCCCCCCAAGAAGAGAGCTGGGTGGGCAGGGGCAGCAAGAAGGGAGGGGTGTCGAGAAAGAGGTGGTTGCTGTGTGCCCAGAACAGTTCTGCTGGGGATGGGGGTCAGGTGGCTGCGGGGTACTGTCTACATCCCCTTGACCTTACTGACATTGTCTGGTCCTGCCCAGCACACCGAGGGCCCAGGAGTGTCCTGGAGTAACTGACTCTCCATGCAGCAGAGCAGACACTGGCTGGCAGTGTGGAGGAGGTTCCAGGTCCTGGGAGCTGGACTGCAGTTGGGAATGGCACCTGTGTCACAGCAGGGCTCTGAGATCCCCAGGGTCCCCAACTCCCACATGGGGGTGGGTTAATAGTGCTGCCAGCTTGCCCATGTCTGTGAGCGGGAGACTGGGGCATCGTTGGCAGGTTTCAGCAGATGATGGCAGCCAAGGACACAGGTCTCATCCTGGAAGAGTGGTTGCACACCTGGGTGAGTTCACAGGATGTCTCCACAGGAAACTATGGGAGGAAGGACAGATTGTCCTCTGTGGAAGTTTAGGTCCTGGTGCCTCATTTGTTCCTGTTGGTGGGGAGGCCTCCCTTTAGCCCAGCTCAGGGTCCATTTGCAGCAAAACAAACTGGCGACAGAGTCATGGATTTCCAGTGTCAATGAGGACACAAGCAAGGGGCACACCCTGGGGGTTGTGAGGTGGGCTGGCCACCGTATGGAGGAGGAGGTGGGAGGTGTGGATGGAGGCATCCCACGAGGCCTCAGCAGGAAAGTCCATGGCCAGTCTGGAGATTTCGGCAAAGAGGAGCCTGATGTTCTCTGCACTGTGGAACGGGGATCATCTACGTCCCCAGACTTCCCACCCAGATGGCTGCTGCAAAGATCAGGTGAAACCAAGCCAGATGCTCTGAAGCAGCAGCACCACATCCTATGCTGGAAGTGTCTGACCAGGCAGCTTCTCTCCTCCCTACTCTCTTCCACGAAAGAATAAGGGGAAGAGTTGAATTCAATCTAATTCTTGGAAACTGAGTAAAGAGAGAAACATGTAAGGGAGTATAACCCCAGAGGGTGGTGCTCCAGCCCTGTGGGGATGAGCCACCCCCTTCTGTGTCCCCAGAGCTCCTGACTGCAGAGCCCCAGCCTCCTCAGATGCTGCGAGGACAGACTTGGAACCTAAAATTCACACTCACATGCCCCATCTTCTGCCCACTGAGAGGCACATGGGACTAGTCTGCATGACCAGCAGCATCCATTTCCCTGACCAAGGGCACCTTGCTGTGCTGGCCAGGGGTTCACAACAACCAGCAGCAGGAGCTGGAGGATAAAAGCCAGATTTGTGGTCCCTGTAGAGTGACTGGGACGTATTCACACATCTTTCAGAGGGTTCCTGGGAGTGTCCATCCCTTATCATCCACAGGGTAACTAGTTCACTACCCGTCCCGTATTCCCACATCACTCCTGTCCCAGTGTCACTTCCAACCCTGGCATGTTTCCTGGTGTCACCTCCTGTACCCAAGCCTTGTCTCAGGGCCAGCTTTAGGGAGAAGGCAACAGACAGAAGTCTCCTTTAACCTTTTCTGTTGCCAGTGACACTTTGCTGTGTCCTTGCTGCCATCCGCATAACACATACATTTTGGGGCAGACTTATTCTTAGACTAGGGTTCTAAAAGTCATTTAGGATTCTCTATTATAATTACCTGAAGCCATTCATCCTTCTCTTACATCTGGGCAACTTTTATACCTGAGAAAATGAAATGCACACCTAGCACTATAAAATTTTATTCTATTTTGCCTTTCCTTAAAATTGATGAGTCTTTCACTTCCTCAGTCCCAGACTCAGTATCATGATGATTTACTTAGTTCCCATGTTGGGAGAACAATTTATTAAACTGTGAAAAAATTACTCAGTATTCCAATCACACTGAGTCATCAGATCTGTGTCTTCATTTGTCTAATGCATGTATTTGCTTTTTAACATACTCAGATGTCTAAGGCAGCTACTTTACTTGACGGGGATTGTGGCCTGAGAGGAAGGAAATGAGACATTTGGAAGCATTTGTTTCTAGAAACTCTTCAGACCCTTCCTCACAGTCAAGGAGAGAACCTGGGGCAGGATGTGCTACTGCTCATCTCATAACCTGGGCCTGCCCCACTGAACACAGACCCTGTGGGTCCAGAGCTGTCCACCAGCCTGTTCCTGGATGAAGGACAAGTCTGACCTGTGGCCAGCCCATCCCCAGTGGCAGTGACAATGCAGTAAGGCAGGGTTCCTGTTTAAAAATTTGTCTGGAATCCCAAGACTACAGAGCATGAGGCTGAGCATGGCCCCTTCTCAGTGGGGCCCATGAAGGACTTATCCCATGAGAGACTCATGGTGTGAGACACAAATCCTGATTATCATGAGTTTGCTTCTAGAGCAAACTTAGGGTCTAGTTTTCCAAATTTGCTGAAGAAAACAACTCAAGCTTTTGTTCCGTGTTTTGAAGTGAAGGGTGGTGTGAGACTGGAGGGGAAGGTAAATCATGGGGCACACTATGGCTGCTGAGGGCACGCATTCCACGATTGGACAGAGGGTGTTGGGCAGCCGTGAGTGACCACTTCTGACACTGCCCATGTGACCAGCTGCTTAAACATTTAGGTTGCAGTTTCCATATATATACAATGAAAATATACCTAGATTGGGTTGTGAAAATTAAATATAAAACCTATGTATGTGCCAGGACTCAGTAACTATTCAATGGAGGCTTTCTGTATTTTTACTGAGAAATGATGAATATGGCATGTTTTTAATAAACTTCTTAAATGAAAGATGTTTTTGATTATTCTTTAATGCTGGTTCTTTGTAAGAATTGTCATTTTTCTATTTGAAAAATTTGGATTAAAATAAAAAAATCCTTAAACACGACTTTGTATTTTCCACCCTCAAAAACAACCTATCCTTTTAAGCTCATCAGGCTTATTATGACAAATGGTCTGGAGCTTAATCATGTTTTTATTTTATGTGGCAACTTCAGACTGTGCTTCTGTATGATTACCTGCTCATGTTGGTCACAATAGTTGAGTTTGAACAAGAATCCATTAAAAACATTTTTCTTTCTATTTGCTGTGTATATACTTTCTGATAGCCAAGCTGGTAATGATGAGTTCCAAAACTTGGACAAGCATCTTCACAAAGTGATGTTTAGACCCTGAACTTGCCTTCAGACATCACCTGGATGGGATTCCACCACATGGATGCCCCTGGGCCCACCCTGTCTGCATGGGCTGCCCATCAAGGGGGCACTGATCCAGGAAGCCCTGAGGCCCTAGAACTGGATGAAAATGCACCTTGTTTACAGCGGCCCCCAATTTACCCATGTTTTTCTTATCCTAACATTTCTACCTCTTTTTTCTAATCACAGAACAACCACAATGAAAACATCGTGCAACATATACAGATGTCTTAAGTTACCATTTTTATTTACTGCAGGGCAATGGACATTTCACTTCAAATGTGGGTATGTGTGGGAAGAGGTTTTCTCCAGTGTTAGCTAAGAACAGGTCATTTTGATGAGTCAGTGAAACATTCAAGTCCATGGAAATCTCCTCACTCAGTTGAAAGTGAGGCGTTGTGGGGTGACCAGCATCATTACGTTCCTATTTTCCAGTTGAATTTCCCACAGGATTCCTAAACAAACATGTGCACACTTGCTGTCAGAGGGGAGAGAAGCTGCACAAGTGGAGATTACCTTTCTTTGGGCCATATGCAGTGAGTGTGGAAAGGGGCTTGAAGCAGAGTGTCTTCAAAATAGTCTCCCTTTTGTCTTCATCATTTCCAGAGGACCGAGTTCATGGAGGAGCCATGAGTGTGTAGGGAGGCACATGCCTGTTTCCTGACTCTTGGCCCATTTTCCCTGGGTGTCATCTACTGACCTGCACTGAGGCCTATGTTTGCTCTTGCTCTGAAGACTAGCCAGTGGACGGTCCTCTTGATTGCATCACTGTGCACATGGACCTGATGGAAGCTCAGCAGCAGCAGGTTGGAGTGAAGCTAGTGTCCCCTGGCCTTCTGCCCCTGTCAGCCTTGGCATTGGCATTGTGTCACGCAGTGTTCTGAGAGGGCACAGCTGGAGGAGGGCAATGTCTTGCCCATGAGAGCAGCACCAGGCCATGGTCAAGACTGTCTTCTTCATCTGCCCTTGCTTTGGAGTAGTCATGCTGTTTCAATGGGATGGGCACAGATGAGCCAGTAGATGCCACTCCCCCATCTGCATAAGGCAGAGTCAGGATGGGCCTCCTCCCAGCTTTACAAACCACAACCAGATCTGTGTCTCTACCTCTGCTGTCCCCCAAGAGGAAAGGGGAGCACTGCTGGAAGGAAGAAGCCTCAAGAAGAGAAACAAAAGAGCTGTTAGTCTCCCGCAGTTTTAAATCTGTGTTAGACTAACAGCTTAATGAAGCACAATTTTTCAAAGAGAACTGAAAAATAATCTTAGAAAAAGTATACCTTCCATTAATTTTGCATTTAATTATTATTGTTTTTTAAAATTAGAAACCTAATCTGAGGCATCAGAGGTGAAATTGTATCTCTAGGAAGTTAGAGGCAATGTTAGTAGCTGTGGTCCAGTGTAATTTTAAATTAAATTAAGCATTGGGTTAGTCAAATAAAGAGTGCAGGGTTGATTCTGAGCTGGAGTTGGTGATATTTTGAGAATCGTACTCATTCTGCACTGTGAGGCAAACTGGTTATTATGCTTTAAAACAAATTAGAAAGCTTGTTGATAAGCTGGGGTTTTTTGTACTGCACTAAACAAGCAAACAACAGCAGCCAGACTAGAGTGTGTTAATGGACCATCACCGTCGACACTAAGGCACATGCCTGACTGCAATTTCAAGCGGTTAAGATTCATTAGATATTTTCCTTCTGTAGAAAGTTATGTATGACCAAGAGCCCCACCCTGGTTTCCCATTATGTGAATTTGGAACATTGGTCCCAGGCCTGGTGTGAGTTCTGACCTCTGGGAGAAGGGACACTAGTAAGTGAATCCAACATCATCCTCCATTTATGTTCAGTCACATGTCAATTAGCAACAGGGACACATTCTGAGAAATGCGTCATTAGGTGATTCTGTCATTGTGAGAACATCACACAAACCTAGATGGCGTAGGCTTCTACACACCCAGGCTACATGGTACTATCTATGGAACCACCATTGTATATGCAGTCCGCACGTTTTCTGTGAAGCTGTGTGTGTGGGGAGGGCCCGTGGGTGGGCGCTGCTCTCCTCCCCAGCCTCCCTCCCTCCTGACAAGCCAAGCCTGTCTTTCCGACCTGGTTGCAGCCTGTGTAGGGCTTCCTGCCTCTCAGGCAAGCTTGGGTCTGGCCTTCCCATGGAGCTTCCCTTCCTTCTGTCCTTCTGCCTACAGTCACCAGAAATCAGCTTTTCCTCTGGAGGTGCCCCTAATGTGGTGTGCAGTACCGATTCCGAGGTTGTGGCCAGATCCTGACAGCGAAAGATGTCCCGAGATGCCACAAAAGTGACTGTAGCCAAATACCCCTTTCCCCCTTCTTTGTAAGCTTTCCCTGTGGGGAATATGTGTGCAGGCCACCCCCACCTGAGATCTGTGTATCCCACCCTGGGTCCCAGGTCTACATGAAGAAGCACCCTGAGGAAGCAGTGTGCAAAGGCCCGGGGCTGGGATTGGCATCAGGAGTGTCCTAAGGGAGGCATTCACAAAAGAGCAACCAAGGGGAGGAAGGGCTTAGGGACCAAAAAGCAAGTAGACTGCGTCCTAGGACCAGCTGCAGTGGCAGGGGGGCTAAATCATCTGAGCAAACTCACAGAGGATGGGATGAGAGACAGGATTCCACCCCACAGTGAGGCGTGCATGGGGTTTTCAGATGAGGACTTGATGCTAATTTAAGCTAATTTGACAATTTGTGGCTTTGGGGAATTAGAGTGAATCCCATACCTGGTGATGCCATAAATATCCAGCACTTCAGATGTATGGTGAGATGCACAGGAGTGGAGCAGTGGGAAGAGGGTTAGATTTACCTGGAGGGGAATAAGAATCATGGAGAGCACTTGATTTTTACTGTGCATTTCTGGTGCTCCAATTGGCATTATTCTTACTAAATTTGAGTAGAGAATAATTTATTACTGATATCCAGCTTTTGATTGATTATACAAAGACAAAACAGCAGTGCTGGGTCTGGGACAGAGGAGGAGAGTGGCCTCAACCCTCCACAAGGTGGGGCCTGTGATTTCCACCTTTATGACCCAGCTCCCAGAGCAGCCCCTGCCTAACAGCACCTCAGGACCACCTGCTGAAGGATTAGTAGGGGAAAGATCAGGAAGACCACCAACTGCCCTGGTGGCCTGTGCTCTAGTCTAGGTGAGTCTGTTCCTCCTTTCCTGGATGAATTATAACTATCACGGTTTATAATGAAGCCCAAGTTTGCAGTTGGGTTTTTCAGGAGATGCCAGAGTGGCTATGATGTGATGACCCTGTTTGCAGCCAGAGCCCTCCGTTGGACAGGGTAGCCTGGCTGAGACACCCAAGGCCACCAGAGACACCCGCTGGATGGCACTTTTCTTCCTGAGACGGTCCAGCTGTCCACCCCTCAGGCATCCTTTTTGGACATTCTTGGCATTGCTGGGGCTACATGTGTTTGTAGGTATTAGTAAGTTTTGCTTCAGGTGCCTGAGTCAGTAATAATGAGCAAAATCATATAATATGTCAAATTGCTAGTGGTTTAGTTTGTTTGACTTAAATAGAACCCTTTTTCTTCAAGATTGGAGTACATTTCTTGGATAAATTCTTAGACTCTTACAATCTCCCAAAACTGAATCAAGAAGAAATAGAGAATCTGAATAGCCCAATCACAAGTAAAGAGATTGAAACAGTAATCAAAAACTTCCCCCAAAATATAAGTCCAGGACCAGAGAGCTTCTTGGGAGAATTCTACCAAATATTCAAAGACAATTTATTACCTATTCTTCTCAATCTATTCCAAAAAATTCAGGAAGATGGAAATATTTCTAACACATTCTATGAGGCCAGCACCACCCTGATCCCAAAAACAGACACGGGCAACACAAAGAAGGAAAATTACAGGCCAATATTGCTAATGAACATAGATGCAAAAATCCTCAACAAAATATTAGCAAACCAAATACAGCAATACATTAGAAAGATCATACACCATGATCAAGGGGGATTCATACCAGGAACACAGGGATGGTTCAACATCTGCAAATTAGTCAATGTGATATGCCATATTAACCAAAGGAGGAACAAAAACCACATGATCATCTCCATAGATGCAGAGAAAGCATTTGACACTATCCAACATCCATTCATGATAAAAACGCTCAATAAAATGGGTCTAGGAGGAAAATACCTCAACATAATAAAGGCCATACATGACAAAACTACTGCCAACATCATATTCAATGGGAAAAAACTGAAAGTCATCCCATGGAGAACAGGAACAAGACAGGGTGCCAACTCTCACCACTCTTATTCAACATAGTGCTAGAGGTTTTGGCCAGAGCAATTAGGCAGGAAAAATCGGTGTCATTTCTATACACTAATACTGAACTAACAGAACAAGAACTCAAGAATACAACCCCTTTTACAACTGTAACAAAAATAATAAAATATCTAGGAATAAATTTAACCAAGAAGGTGAAAGATATATTCTATAAGGAAAATCTATATATACAAGGAAAGCTATAAGACATTACTGAAAGAAATCACTAATGACATAAATAAATGGAAAGATATTCCCTGGACATGGATTGGACAAATAAACATGGTTAAAATGGCCATAATACCTAAAGCAATTTAAAGATTCAATGCAATCCCAATCAAAATCCCAATGACATTCTTCACAGAAATATAATGAAGAATCTTAAAATTCATCTGGAGCAAGAAAAGACCCTGAATCGCCAAAGCAATCCTGAGAAACAAGAACGAAGCCAGTGGCATTGCAATCCCTGACTTCAAAACATACTACAAAGCTATAGTAATCAAAACAGCAAGGTGCTGGTACAAGAACAGACACACAGATCAATGGAACTGAATTTAAAGCCCAGAAATACAACCACACATCTATGGACAGCTAATCTTTGACAAAGGAGCCAATAACATACAATGGAGAAAGGAAATCCTCTTCAATAAATGGTACTGGGAAAACTGGACAGCCACACGCAAAAGAATGAAAGTAGATCATTGTCCTTCTCTATACAAAAAAATAGACTCAAAATGGATCAAAGATTTGAAGGTAAGACTGGAAACCATAAAACTTCTGGAAGAAAATATAGGCAGTATACTCTTTGCCATCAGCTTTTAAAAGGATCTTTACAAATGCAATGTCCACTCACACAAGGGAAACAAATGAGAAACTAAATAAGTGGGACTTCATCAGACTATATAGCTTCTGGAAGGAAAATGAAATCAAGATCAAAATGAAAAACAACCCAGCAACTGGAAGAAAATTTTTGCAAATCATGTATCTGATAAGGGGTTAATCTCCATAATATATAAAGAGCTCACACATCCGAACTGGAAAAAATAAACAACCCAACCAAAAAGTGGGCAGAGGATATGAACAGACATTTTTCCAAAGAAGATATACAGATGATCAATTGGTACATGAAAAGAGACTAAACATCTGTAATCATCAGGGAAATGCAAATCAAAACTACACTTAGATATCATCTTATACCCATAGAATGGCTATAAACACCAAGACAAAAAATAACAAATGTTGGAGAGGTTGTAGAGAAAAGGGAACCCTCATGCACTGCTGGTGGGAATTCAAACTGATGCAGCACTTTGCAAAACAGTATGGACATTTCTCAAAAAATTAAAAATAGAAATGCATATGACCCAGCTATCCCACAACTGGGTATTTATCCAAAGAACTTGAAATCAACCATACAAAGAGGCTTATGCACCCCTATGTTCATTGCAGCATTATTTATAATAGCCAAGATGTGGTAGCAACCCAAGTGCCCAAAAACTGAGGATTGGATAAAGATGTGGTATATATATATATATATATATATATATATATATATATATATATATACACAATGCTATACTACTCAGCCATAAAAAGATATAATTGTCCCATTCACAACCACATGGACGAAACTTGAGGGCATTAAGCTAAGCAAAATGAGCCAGACAGAGAAATACAAACACTGTATGACTTCACTCATATGTTAAATATAAACAAATTTATGGACAAAGAGAACAATTTAGTCATTACTGGGGCAAGGAGGGGGAGGGTGAACACAAGGAGTACAGGGGTACATTTATATGCTATTTGACATATATTAAAATGCAACTGAAATTTCACAATGTTATAAACTATTTAGACCACAATAAAAAATTGTAAAAAAAAATTGGAGCACATTTCTGATGAGGGAAACGTACCACCTTAAAATGAGCACGCGCGGTCTGGTTTGTTTGCTTCCCATGGAAAGCATATCTACATGTGGACACATCGTGCCTGACTCAAGTGTTTGCATCCTTGAGGCATCTTCCGGCCTTTCAGAGGGGCTCCTATCAATCTGGAGGGCAGATCCCAGGAGGGCATGGGGAGAGGCTAAGTGGCTCCACATGGAAGCCATACTTGCTGCTCTGTCTCCATCCTGAATGAAGGAGGTAAGTTTAAACTCCTCAGAGTCATTTCCAACTTTCTGCTCAAAAGAGGAAATGTGCAGATGAGCTCAGCTGTGTCCTGGCAGCTGAGGTGCCTGGCACAGGAACAGCTTGGTGGCAGACACCCAGGGCTCACAGTGAGTGGAGAAAAGGGGAAACACAATGGTGTTTGATGTGAAATTCTGTCTGAGATTGCAGTGAATCTGCAGATTTCTTTAGGAAATATGGACATTTTAACTACATTTATTTTTCCAATTCATGAGCATGTAATATGTTTCCATTTTTTTATGGTATCTTAAATTGTCTTATAGTTTTCAGTGTATAGGTCTTTCACCTCCTTGGTTAAATTTATTCCTAGATATTTATTATTTTGTTGCAATTGTAAATAAGATTGTATTCTGGACTTCTCTTTATGCTAGTTTATTATTATTTATAGAAATTCAACTGAATTTGTAAGTTGATTTTGCACTGTGAAACTTTGCTCTAGTTGTTATTTCTAAGTTTTCTAGTGATTCATAGGATTTTCTATATGTAGGATCATGTCATTTATAAACAGTGAGAGTTTCACTTCTTCTTTTCCAATTTGGATACTTTTTATTTCTTTTTCTCACCTGATTACTCTGGCCAAATCCTCCATTAGTATGTTGAACAGGAGTGGCAAGAGTGGGCACCCTTGTCTTCTTCCTGTTCTCAGAGGGATGGCTTTCAGTTTTTCACAATTTAGTATGATGTTGACTCTGGGTTTGTCATATATGGCCTTCATTATGTTGAGATACTTTCCCTCTCTACATATTTTACGCAGTGTTCTCATAAACAGAAGGTGGACCTTTTCAAATGTTTTCCCTGCATTTATTGGGATGATCATGTGATTTATATTCCTTATTTTGTTAATGTGGTGTATCACATTGATTGATTTGCAGATGTTGAACTGTCACTGCATCCCTGGCATGAATCCCACTTGATCATTTTGTATGATCATTTTAGTTTGTTGTATTTGGTTTGCCAATACTTTGTTGAACATTTTTGTGTCTATGTTCATCCATGTTATTGACCTGTAATTTTCCTTCTTTTTGTTGTCCTGGTCGGGTTATGGTATCAGGGCAATGTTGGCCCCATAGAATGAGTTAAGAAGCATTCTTTCTTCTTCAATTTTTTGGAGTAGCTTGAGAAGGATAGGTATTAGATTTTCTTTGAATGTTTGGTAGAATTCTCCAGAGAAGCCATCGGGCCCTGGACTTTTGTTTTCTTGGGAAGATTTTGCTGACTCTTTCAACCTCTATACACATGATTGGTCTATTCAGCTTTTCTATTTCTTCTTGATTTGCTTTTGGGAGGTTGTGTGAGTCTAAAAATTATTCATTTCTTCTAGGTTATCCAATTTGTTGGCATATTGCTTTTCATAATATTCTCTTCTAATTCTTTGTATTTCTGTGGTATCCATTTTAATTTCTCCTCTTTCATTTCTAATTTTATTTATTTGAGCCTTCTCTCTTTTTCTCTTAATGAGTCTGGATAAGGGTTTGCCAATTCTTCTTATGTTCTCAAAGAACCAGGTGTTAGTTTCATTGATCCTTTCTATGTTTGTTTGTTTGGTCTCTCATTTATTTTTGTTCTAATTTTAATCATTTCCCTCTTTTTGCCTACTTTGGGGTTCATTTGTCCTTCTTTTTCGAGTTCTTATAGGTGTAGTTTAAGATTACTTATTTGAGATGTTTCTTGTTTGTTGATGTGGGCCTCTGTTGCTATGCATTTGCCTCTTAGAGCCATTTTATTGTATCCCATAACAGGTAGTATGATGTACTTTCATTTTCATTTCTCTCCAGGTATTTTTTTTTTATTTCTCCTTTGATTTCTTCATTGATCCAATGGTCATTCTGAATTATGATAGAGTCTCCATACTTGTCAGTTTCCCAGCTTTTTTCTTGTAGTTCATTTCTAGTTTCATAGCATTGTCATCAGAAAAGATGCTTGATATGGTTTCAATCTTCTTAAATTTATCGTCTCACCTTGTTTTACAATATAGGGTCTATGTTTAAGAATGTTCCATGTGCACTTGAGAAGAATGTGTATTCTGCCATTTTGGGATGGAATGTTCTATGTATATCTTTTAAGTCCATCTTCTCAAGTGTTTCATTTAAATTCAACATTTCCTTGTTGACCTATCGTCTGGATGATCTACCCTTTGATGTAAGTGGGGTGTTCAGGTCCCCTACTATTACTGAGTTGCTTTTAATTTCTCCATTTAAGTCTCTTAATAGTTTCTTTATATACCTGGTGCTCCTGTGTTAGGTGTATACATATTCATAAGGGTTATTTCCTCTTGGTGGAATTTCCCTTTTATTATTATATAATACCCCTATTTGTCTCTCATTTCTTTTTTTTATCTTGGAGTCCACTTCCTCTGATATAAGTGTGGCTACTTCTGCTTTCTTTTGCTTGCCATTTGCTTGCCACATCATCTGCCATCCCTTCACTCTGAGCCTGTGTCTGTCTTTAGAGCTGAGGAATGTTTCCTGGAGGCAGCATATTGTTGGGTTTTGTTTTTTAATCCATCTAGCTATTCTGTGTCTTTTGATTGGAGAATTCAATCCATTTACCTTTAGAGTGATTATTTATATATGAGGGATTAACACTGCCATTTTATCTCTTGTTTCTCAATTGTTCTCTATTTCACTTGTTTCTCTTCTCCTGTATTTCTGACTGCCATTTCAGTTTGTTGGTTTTCTTCATGGTTTTAGCATTATTTAGGATTTGTGTCTCTACATTGATTTTTTTGTTTAGTGGTTACCATGAGGTGTGTACAGATGATCTCATAGATGAGACAGCCCATTTTTCGTTAGCCTCTTATCTCCATTACTTTAAGCATGTTCCATCCCCTCCTATTCCCCATCTAAGTTATTGTCATAACAAATTATTCTGTTTTGTGTTGTGACTTTGTGATTAAAATGAAGTGTTTATAGTTACTATTGATGCTTTCCTTCTCTTTATCTTTTATGTTATTAAGTGGTTACTAACCTGTTGTGACAGAGAGCTGCAAATTTATCACTTTGTCTATTTATCTCTTTGCTCCAGGCTTTGTAAAGCTTTGCCTTTTGTTTTAGGTATGAAAGCATCCTTGATCATTTCTTGTAATGGAGATCTAGTCACAATGAACTCTCTCAGCTTTTGTATATCTGGGAAAGATTTTATTTTCCAATATATCTGAAGGATAATTTCTCTGGATAGAGTTCTTTCCTGAAAGTTTTTGTCTTCAGTGTTTTGAATCAATCAGCCCATCCTCTCTAAGCCTGTCAGATTTCTGCTGAGGAATTCACTGAAAGCCTGATAGGGATTCGTTTGTAGGTTATTCTCTTCTACCTTGCGGCCCCTAATATCTTTTCTTTGTCATTGACTTTTGCCAGTTTTACTATTATATGCCTTGGAGTCGGTCTTTTCGCATTCATGTAACAAGGAGTTCTACTGACTTCATGTACTTGTAAGTCCAGTCCTTCACCAGGTTTGGAAAGTTCTCAGCAATAATTTTTTTGAACAAGCTTTCTGCTCCTCTTGTCCCTCTCAAATGCCTATAAACCGTGTTTTGCATTTCCTAGTTGTCAGATAATTCTTAAAGAATTTCTTCATTTTTTGTTTTTTAAGATTGGCACCTAGGCTAACAGCTGTTGCTGATCTTCATTTTATTTTGTTTTTTTTAAGGATTGTCACCTGAGCTAACATTGTTACCAATCTTTTTTTTTATCTGCTTTATTTCCCAACCACCCTCCCCCCTCCCCCCCCCCCCCCCCGGTACATAGTTGCACATCTTAGTTGCAGGTCCTTCTAGTTGTGAGATGTGGGACACTGCCTCAATGTGGCCTGACAAGCGGTGCCATGTCTGTGCCCAGGTTCCAAAGCCTGGGCCGCCACAGCAGAGTGTGCAAACTTAACAACTCAGCCACGGAGCAGGTCCGTCTTCATTTTTTTTTCTAGTCTTAGTTCTCTCTTCTCCTCTGCCTGAAGCATTTCTATATTTATGTCCTCTAAATTTCTAATTTTGTCCTCCATAACATCAGCTCTGTTTTCAACATTTCTAGATTTTTTTAGTCTCATTTGTTGTGTTCTTCATTTCCAGGATTTGTTTCATTTTTTTTTTTTTTTTAGAGATTTAATGTCTGTGGTGAAGAATTTCTTTTGCTCATTAATTTTATTCCTGAGTTCATTTAACTGTATTTTTGAGTTTTCTTGTAATTCACTGAGTTTCTCTATGTCAGCTATTTTGAATTGTCTGACATTTAGGTTGTAAGTTACTATGAGTTCAAGCATGATTTCTGGAGACTTGTCATTTTCCTTCTGCTTTGGAGTGTTAATGTAGTTCTCGTTGTGTTTGATGAAGTGCTCCTTTGCTGGTAAACAGTGGCAGTACCAGGCCACAGATTCCACTTGCAATTCTTGGAGGGAAGGTGCCATACTTTCTGAATCCTCCACCTCCACTGGAAGTTGTGCTGACAAGGACCATCTGTGTCTGCCTGGTGGCCACAGGCACCTGGCTGGTCACATACACTGTGCAAGTGCTCTAGTGTGGAAATGCTGCCTTGGCTTGGGACCATCTGAGCTAGTGTGCCAGGTGGTGGTGGGTATTTCTTGCACAAGTGCCCACTGCTCTGAACCTATGGGTGGTTTACCTGAGCTGTTATGCTTGGTGGGGTCACCCACATGGTAGCTGCCTGCATCAGATGGTATGGAGCACCAAACTGTATGTCAGTCCTACAGGCTGAGCAGAACTCTCAAAATGAAAGTGTTCACAAGAATGCCTGCCTGCTCCCCCACCTCTTCCTAAAGTTTTTCACTGGCTGCCACACAAGGTCTCACAGCCTAGGTGACTGCTACTGGGGAAAGGCAGGTGATCTGATCACATTCTTCCACTATTTCTAGGAGATCCAGCAACCCCACCATTAGATGTATGGTTGTGTTAGTTTCTCAGACATCTTATCATGCCCTGTATGGAATGTTTTGTCCAATAAGGAATACCCATTTGAGTTTAAGTTAGGGGGAAGAGACTGAGGGAACAACTCACAATGCCATGATGCTGACGTCACTCTCTCTGTAATTATCGTTTTTACTATCAGTCCATGGAGCATTAACAGTTTTTGTCTGTTTTTAGAAAAAAAATATTATTGAGAAATAGTGTACAAACACTTCATAGATTTTCATGAAAGGAAACCACTACAAGGGGCACATTTCTTGGGGAGTAGACATAAAAGCACATGAAAAGCTAATGCTGTGCTCTTTTACATTGTCTTTCACCCCAAAAATAGCCCTTTTCACAACTTATGGATAGCATAGATTCATTTCATTATTTAATTTCTTTAAATCTTTATATCATGTGCCTGTTTGTATCTAGCTTATTTTTTCTTTTAATGTGTTTTGGGTTTTATTATCCTTTTATTTAAATTTTTTTCTGGGGCAAGGTTTACCTTGAGCTAATATCTGTTGGCAATCTCTCTTTCCTTTTCATTTCCTCCCCAGAGTCCCAGTGTGTAGTTGTGTATCTGTTAGTTGTAAGTTCTTCTATGTGATGCACCACCACAGCATGGCTACTGACAGATGATTGGTGTGGTTTTAGGGAACTGATCCTAGGCCACAGACACAGCACCAAACTTTAAGCACTAAGCCATCAGGGTTGGCTCTATATCTGGATTATTTTCCTTCATATTATATCTGTCAAATTTATTTCAGTCATTTGTGCATATGTAGATCATTAATTCACATTGCTCCCAAATTCTCCATTTGGTAACTATGCTCTATTTACTTACTCATTTTTCTTAAAGAGCATATGTGAATATTGTTACAAATGCTCCTGCTATGAATGTTTTTGTGCATGTCTATTAGACAGTATATTTTTTAAAATTCTGTTGGAAATGGTCTATGAGTGGAAGTTCTAGAGCATTGAACATGCTTATCTTTATCTTTTTTCCATCAGCTTTATTGAGGTACAATTGACAAATAAAAATTGTATATATTTAAGTTATACAAGACGAAGCTTTGATATATGAATGAAGCATTAACTGGTAAACATCAATGACATTCTTTTTTCTTCTTCATATACCCACATCTTGAATATTGAGTGCTTTTCCTAACTTCAGAATATTTGCATCTCAAATCCTGTCTTGGTTACTCTTAGCCTATTGTATTTTGACATAATTATCAGAATTAGATTACAAAGTGGGATTTTGATTGTGATTCCATACAATTTGTATGATAAGGGGCTGGCCCCGTGGCCGAGCGGTTACGTTCGCGCGCTCTGCTGCAGGCGGCCCAGTGTTTCGTTGGTTCGAATCCTGGGCGCGGACATGACACTGCTCATCAAGCCACGCTGGGGCAGCGTCCCACATGCCACAACTAGAAGGACCCACAACAAAGAATATACAACTATGTACTGGGGGGCTTTGGGGAGAAAAAGGAAAAAATAAAATCTTTAAAAAAAAAATTTGTATGATAATTGTGAGAAGAGAAAATCTTTTCAATATTGACTATTTTCCTATTAACAAAACATATCTCACCACATATATGCCAATTTATAAAGGCTACAAACACCTCCATATTCTATTAAATTAGTATAGACATGTTTTTCTTTTATGATCTCATGCATATTTTCAAAAGCCTCTAATTAAAATGATTATTGCCTAAATCTTTCATTTTGGGGTCATAGAATGTGGCTTCTTCTTCAAAGGAAGTAAATGTCATTATTCATTTTAATCGTATTTTATGAATAATTCAACTGAACTGAACACCACAATTTTAAAAAATAGCTCAGGATTTTGTTTGTTTCATACTCTTCTTTCTTCTCTTAGGATAAACCAAATCTCATAGCCCCTTGCTATTCTTGTTTTTGAGGTGTCTTCTGGGGAAGTATGCAGCACACATTCTCACCTCCTTTCACTGTACTCTTGGAGATTATTAGGGTATTTCAGGATGACTTTATTCCATGGGTTTCTGGGGTCATGTTAAAGCTGTGACAAACTCAGTAATTCTCCGACTGAGCACAGAACAATCTTGGCCTATCTACACATGGCTATTGTGTCAGGAAAATGGTGCTATAGGAGGTTCTAGCCTGAATCCTTTCACATAAAAATGGATATAAATAACCATCCATGCATGAATTTACCTTCAGGAGAGCTCTGGATTCCAGATACGAGAACATAGCACTTAAGTGGAGCACAGAAATGGGGAAAGACATTCCAAAGACTGTAGAAAGGACAGTTTCAATTTACTTGAGTCACCCTCCCCATATACAGTGCAGTAGAGAGACATTTCCTTTGCTTAAGGGCTCTCCCAGGGGAAAGGATTCAAGTGAGCATGCAATATCAGTGTGGACCCAGGCTTCAAGCCCACTCACCTTTGAACCCTATGAGGAGGTCCATGTAGGGGCAGGGATCTGCTGTCCTGCCCAAAACCTCTGGCTGGGATGACTGGTGAAAGGCTTTTTCTGTCAAATGCAATCTGTAAATACTGGAGAAATTGAATACTTCTTCAAATATGCAAACAACAATGCAAGGCTACAAAGCTCACAAAAGGTAAGAGAAACTTGACACTACCAAAGGAACAAAACAAAGCAATGGAAATCTAAAATTTGCCTGATAAAGAATTCAGAATATGTAACTTAAAGAACTTAGTGAGCTAATAGAGAACACATATAGACAACTAAACAAAATCAGGAAAACAATATTTAGAAAAAATAAGAAGTTTAACAAAGAGATCAAAACCTTTAAAAAATAAAACAAATACAAAAAACACTAAACGCAAATTCTAGAACTGAAGAATACAATGATTGAACTGAAAAAAAAAAATCAATAAAGAATCTCCACAATAGACTTGATCAAGCAAAATAAAGAATCAGTGAGCTCAGACAGATCATTTAAAATTACTCAGTCATCAGAACAAAAAGAAAATGGAGAGGGCCGGGCCAGTGACAGGGGTAAAATCCATGTGCTATGCCTTGTCAACCCAGGGTTCACTTGTTCATATCCTAGGTATGAACCTACACACCATTCATCAAGCCAGGCTGTGGCAGGCATCCCACATATAAAGTAGAGGAAGATGGGCACACATGTTAGTTCAGGGCCAATCTTCATTAGCAAAAAGAGGAAGATTGATGGTGGATGTTAGCTCAGGGGCTAATCTTCATAAAAAAAGAAAAAGAAAGTAGAATGTAAAAATTGAAAAAAGGCTACAGGACTTAGAGGAATACATAAGCAAACCAATATTTGCATTGTGGGAGTCGAGAAGGGGCAGAGAAATGGGAAGACAGAGAACTGGACCTTATTTCTTTCTTATTTAAAGAAATAATAACAGAAAATGCTCCAAATCTGGGGAGGGAAAAGAACATCCAGATCCATGAAGTCTAAAGGCATCAAAATAGATTGAACATAAAGATGTCTTCAATGAGACATATTAGAATTAAAAATTCAAATGTTTTACACATCTTCAAAAAAATTTAACTAGACCAATATTAACCCTTCCCAAGCAAAAGGTGTAATTACTTCAGTTACTGGAAAGCGTGAGAAATATAAGAACAACTAAGGTATTATCCACAACAAAATTGTGTTGTTAAATATTTTGTAAATATAATTGCAACGAAGTGAGTGATATCATTATTGTCTTTAGTTTATTAAGTGGAAATTGTTTTATACTTTAATGGATTTTTCCAACAGAATGGAAGAAGTTAGAAAATATGTAATAACTAAAATAAATTACAGATAAATCCTATATGTGATGTTTTAAGAATTTCTGCTTATATGTATTTATTTAACCACAATCCATTTAATTTATTATATTTGTAGGCCAATATAATCAAAACTAGAAATAAATTAATATAAGAAGTGTCTGGAAACTGGAAAATAAATTAATATGAGAAGATATCATTACTACACTCTTACTGAACAACATATAAAATATAAGATTCATAAAACTTTAAAGACATTATAATATTGGAGAAATTTGAACAAATATATTTGTTTCCTTCTCCACTGAATTAATCCTTAAGACAACGGTTAAAATATCTAAAGAAAATATCAGAATTCCTCCCCAAACCTTGGCTTATGGCCATCCTGGGCTATTAGTGATTTAACCCACAATGTCCAAGTCTCAGGGGACATTCTCAAGAGAATGCAAAAAAAAGAAAAAGACACTAGATTAATCCTCCAGGTAAAGAAGTCCTAGAATCATCATTGCTAATCCAGTCAGCTAATATAAACCATTACTCTTTCTCTCTTTAGTAGAACCTGTTGTGAAAAACTTGAAGAAAGGTGGAATCTCATGTAGCGCTCGATCTAAGGATACTGCGGAGAACTATGCTTGTCTTCATTTTAGAGGACACTCATCTGGGTATCTGATTCTGATTCTATGAAAGCCATTTTACAATGCTGTGCGTCCTACCTAACTGATGGCAACGTAAAATCATACTTACTGTAGACATGCAGATTGAGGTATGATCAGCCAATTTTTAGAAACTAAGATTAACTTTATGTAGCTAATGCATTCAAAGCCCTCCCAGTAAAATTGACCTAGTAACCTGGTTTACTTCTTTCCTAGCCCTACAGATGAGTAAGGAAGGTCACTTTAGGGAATTTCCAGCATTTTAGGATATTTAAGGAATCTTGAGAAGATAGGGAGTGATCGAAATTTCTGTGAAACTTGGGAGACAGTGTCATAATTTTGAGGCTTTTAAAAGTCTAATTTTTTATAACACTTCCACCAAAGCCAACATAAGGAGACTTCTTAGGTAAGTCCTCACTCTTGGTACATCTATGTAAATGATCACACCTTATTTTGTGATAAATAATGATCTTTCTTCGGGAATAGTTTTGATCAAAAATGAGAAGGATGTACGGTAAAAAAAATCTGTGCTTCAGTGGAAAATCCTGCAGTATCTAGACTGGAGGACACTCCTCTGTTTCCCAACTCCATCACTAGGTAACTGTACAGGCTTAAATGGCTCATTTTGTATTTCTGTGATTCAGTTTTGTTTTTATATTGTAATAATTAGACTATATTTTTTAAAAACTCTATGTTCCATAAATATATAAATCATTAAAATAAGGAGTTTTTTCAGTATTTAATTTTTAACTCTAAATATAAACATAGGAAAAAAGAGATCTTCAATGAAATTGATGCGTATTGACTTCAAGAGATAGTAATATGTAATTCTTTTTGAAATGAGCAGGATTTGGATGGTTTTACTCAACATATAGAATATGTACATCTAAAATCCAGTTACACAGGAGATGTTATGGGTGTTTATTTGCAAGCAAAATCTCCTAGGTACTGACAGTTTTGTATTGGAGCAAGATATGAGCTGGATTTCACTTAGAGGCTTTGAGAGACCATTTCTGTAAGATAATGTGTGTGGTTGAAGTGTGGTCAAGAGAAAATGCAGTGAAGCCAGTGTATATGAGAAAATAGAAGAATATGTTGAAATGGTTAAACTGTAAACACTAAAATAATTATATTTGTGTTTTAAGGACATTTTCACCACCTATATAGATTTTTTAATAACTTTATTTTGTTTGTCACCCTTTTCAGTTTTTTTGTGTTGGTGGATAAAAAGTGACATATCCTTATTTCAGACCCATTGCTACAAAATACTTAATATTTGAGGGATAATATAAGAGACTCATTTAGATAAATAGATAGATCTTAGAATCCAGCTATCCAACTATGTATCTTAAGGTAAAGTCACTTAAAATCTCTGAACCTCAATTTTATTATCTATAAAATGTGGGTAGTGATATCAAGCCCAACAATTAGTGGCCAATATTAAATACAATTTAATCCTAGAACATATCCTGACAAACTACATGTACAGACCTATGGAAATGGTCAATACAGGTATATACAATTATCTTATTTTCCAAGTAGGACATGGTCCAGATTCAAGGCTTGTTTCTTCTGTTCACTATGAAACCATCATCAGAATTTTTCCTGCTAGTTCTTTCCTCCTATGAATAACATCATTAATGTTGAAGTCTAAATTGCAAAGATTTTAGGGAAATTTAAAAAATCAAAAAGATGGAAAATATTTTATGAATGGGCTGGAAATAGGTTATTGTTCTTCTAGTGGATAAAAACAAAATAAAATCACAAAAATAACCTATTTGGAATTACTTTTACCTACAAAAACAAGTCGCCTTCACTTTAGACCTTGAAATATTCAAGGCTGATAGTCAATAGTTGAGATTGTTTTCCCATCATGTACAGAGGTCCTTTGAATGATATCACATGACAGCAAATTAGAACATTACCACAAGAAAAATAAAAAAAAAAATACTCCATTGGCTGTCGTGATACCTGGCATCAAATACAATATCTGAAGTGCCATCCATTATTTATGTTCTTTATGTTCCATGATATATATGTTTTTACCTTTAGAGTGGGATAATACTAATTCCCTCATGGAAACTTTGTCATAAACAGCCCCATGTAAAATACATGTGATAGAAATGATCATAATTTCATTGGTAATTTCAAATACCACATTTTTTACCTATCGATAATTAAGTTACTAATATAAATTATATACTATGGAATCGGTCTAATATGCTATATCATATTGAATCCAAATGACATTTATGAAAAAATTTGCTTTCCTAATTTTTCCTTTACAACATGTCAGAGGCTACACCTTATTCAAAGATGAATTGATCTGCACATGATTTGGACTCCACTATAGGTTTTGTATAATATATTTGAAGTTCCAAATATGGAATATTTTAAGTTATATTTAAATTCTAATTTTTTATTTTAATTGTAGTAAATATAAACCCTATAAAATTTACCATTTTGTCCATTTTCTTTTTTTGCCCCTGAGCTATCATCTGTTGCCAACCTTGTTCTTTTTGCTTGAGGAACATTGTTGCTGAGCTACCATCTGTGCCAATCTTTCTCTATTTTGTATGTAGGATGCTGCCACAGCATTGCTTGATGAACAGTGCATAGGTCCACGCCCAGCATATGAACCTGGGAACCCTGGGCTGCCAAAGCAGAGTGCGCAAACTTAACTGCTATGCCACTAGGCAGGGCCCCCATTTTATCCATTTTTAAGTATATAGTTCAATGAAATAAGATACATTCACATTATTGTCTAACCATTATCATCATAACCCCAGAACATTTTCATTTTAACCAACTGAAACTCTGTATCCACTAACACCCATTCCTTTCAACTCCCAGCTCCTGACAACCACCTCTCCACTTTCATCTTTAGACTACTTTGGGTAACTCAAATATGTGAAATTATGTGTATGGCTTGTCATGACTGTCTTATTTCACTTAACATAATATCTACAAGTTTTATCCACATAGCAGCACGTAGCAAAATTTCCTTCCTTTTTAAGACTAATATTCCATTATATAAATATACACCATATTTTATTTATCCATTAATCTGTTAACGGATACTTGTGTTGTTGCTACCTTTTAGCTATTGTGAATAAAGCTTCTGTGAACATGCATGTACAAATATCTGTTGTAAACTTTGATTTCATTCCTTTTAGACATATACTCAGAAATGTAATTGATGTATCATATGGTGATTTTATGTTTACGTTGTGGGAAACTGTCATAACATTTTCTACAAGGGTTGCACCACTTTGCATTCCCACAAGCATTGCACATGTTAAAAATTTTTCACATCCTCACTAACACTTGTTATGTTCTTTCTTTTTTTTAATAGTAGCTATCCTGATGAATGAGAGGCAGTATCTTATTGTAGTTTTGATTTGAATTTCCCTAATAATTAGTGATGTTGAGCATCTTTTCCTGAGTCTTTTGGCCACTTCTATGCCTTCTTTAGAAAAAGGTTTATCCAATTGCTTTCCTCATTATTAAATTAGATTTTCTGTTGTTGTTGTTGAGTTGTGGGAAGTCTTTATATAATTCCTGTATCAATCCCTTATGTGATTCATATTTTGCTAATATTTTTCGATTCTGTGGGTTGCTGATTTACTCTGTTGATAAAGATTTGCAATTCACAGAATTTCTTTTAATTTTGATGAAATCCAACTTATCTACATTTTTGTTGTTGTACATACATCTGTTGTCATATACAAAAATCACGGCTAAATCCAATGTCATGAAAATTCTCCCCTATGTTTTCTTCTAAAATTTTATAGTTTTAGTTCTCTGTTTAGCTCTTTGATACATTTAAGTTAATTTTTGTGTGTGGTGAAAAGTAATGGTACAATTTCATTATTTGCATGTGGATAACCAGTTTTCTCTGCACCAGTTGTTGAAAAGAAGTTCCCATTGAATGGTTTTGAGACCCTTGTCAAAAATCGTTTGACCACATACGTGAAGGGTTTGTTCTGGTATCTGTATTCTATTTTATTCATTTGTGTCTGTCTTTATGCCAATACTACACTTTACTATTGTGGCTTTGTAGTAAGTCTTGAATCAGAAAATTATTTTATAAGATTGTTTTGGCTATTTGGGGTACTTGAGGTTCTATATGAATTTTAGGATGTATTTGTCTATTTCTGCAAAAAACTCACTGGAATCACGATAGACATTTCATTGAATCGGAAGTTTCCTTATGGTAGTATTGACATCCGAATAACATTAAGTTTTCCAATCCATGAACACAACATGCTTTTCTGTTTATTTGTCTCTTCTTCACTTTCAGCAATGTTTTGTGATTCTCAGTGCACAAGTATGTTGCCTTCCTTCTTGAATTTATTCCTAAGTATTACATTCTTTTCGACGATATTATAAATGCAATTATTTCTTAAATTCTTTTTAGGGTCGCACATTGCTAGTGTACAGAAATACAAATGATTTTGTATCTTGCAACGTTGCTGAATTAGATTGTTAGTTCTAAGAGATTTTTTGTGGACTCTTTAGAATAGAGACCTTCTCCCTCCACCCACTACCACCTCCATTTTGTTTTCCATTTTCCCATCTTTTTAACATCATTACATCGACTTTGTGTGTGGGGCTGTGAAATTGACAACATTGTTCAATTGTCTAGTATATATTACTAAAATACAAAAATATAAATTATTGTAAAACGATGATCTTTTAGTTACTATGTCTATATGTAGGTATTCTCATCATTATTACTATTTTCTCTGTCAAGGCACTTTTAGAATCGTAAATTTATAGGCAATATTTACAATTTTCAGAAAATGTCTTCAAGACATTTAGAATTTTCAAGAATATATTTTTCAATAAAATATTTCTCATTTACTTTTCTGTGTTTTGATCATGCTGTTTGAATATGGTGTATCATATATATCAAATCTGAAAAATGTTTTTTGGTAATAACTCCATTATTATTTTACTATGTGTTTTCTGAGAAAGACAATAAGCATATGTTGGTTTCCTTGTATTAATTCTCTAATTCTCCTACCTTGCAAAATGACAATTTTTTTCTGTTGCTATTGCTGTTACTTTCTTTGCATTCTGATAGATATTTTCACTTTGTCTTTGAAACTTTCACTCAATCTTTTTTATCAGTTTTATATTTTTTAATTTGTAAGAGGCTTTCCTGTTACCTGAAATTATTTTACATGTCTCAGAATATTTATCTTGTGGGATAATATATCATAGTTCTTTGATGATACGATTCCCATTTTTTAAAAGCACATTCTCTTTCTGCATTTTTACAATCACGTGTGACTCACTTTATATTTGTGCAGAGTGTGTGTGAATAAGTATGTGTATGCGTGTGTATGTATGTACATTTGTTCATCTTCTTCTTTCATGTTGGAAACTTCCTTAAAAGTCTGGTAGCATTCAACTCTAGAATAACTTGCAGGACTAGAACTTTACATACTGTGTGGAGCTTGTTCACTTATAATGTCTCTGGAGGAGAATTCCTCCTCCTACCTCAATGAAGGACTCTCAGAGTACCATTTCCTTTTTTCCATTTAAGTGACTGAATGTTTCTCTATCCAAATTCCTTCTTTCAGAGTCTTCAAATACTTCATCTCTCATTGTACCTTTTGCTCACCTGCTGTCTTTTAATTTGTAACATGTCTATTTCTTAATCATCATAATAATTGAGTTTTAAGAGCGAGGGATGATACATATGTGTGCTTAATTTCACATACTTATCTAGGATTGGAAATGATTCTAAATACAAGAAAAATAAAGGGAAGAAATGAATGAGTAAGACAAAGTGTTATAAAGTAATGTATGATATTATATAGATGTTAGAGAAGCAGAGATAGAAAACATGTCATTTGGAAGAGCTTGAGCAAAGTCCTGAAAGCTACACTGAGCATGGTGTAGAGATTTTCAAGCAAAGGGTCTTCTTTAACTTCAGCATTCAGAAATTGAGTGAGGAGGCAGAAGAGAATGACTTTGTGTAAGTGGTACTTAATAATAAGGATTCGTGCAAAATTTAAGAGCAGATGAGCCAAATTATAATATCTAACTTCAAGAAAACGTGATTTGTCATTACTTGGCAAAGTAAATTTAAGAAATAAATATAACTCCTCAACATGAGCTGATAGGCTACTGCAGGTTTAGAGGAAAGTTTTAGGGCTTAAATATGAAAGAAAAATCATCCCTTATGGGTCATAAACATTTATTGATACTAGAACTATACAATGTATACAGTTACATATATTTTCTATGCTTACGTTTTGAATACAACACCTGATTTTGATGATATGTGAGTCTGTGTAGGGTAATAAAACACACTTATCCTAATAAAGTCAAAATTCAAATGTTGTTTTGAAATAATTTTGAAGATTTCTAAGAAAACACTTTGGCCACAAATATTTGCATATTCAAATTTTAATGTCTGGGTTAGAAAATAAGATGTTTTTCTTTCAAATTGATAAGTTCACTTCATTTAAGAGCCATAAAATTTTATGTAATACACAGTCTGACTACAATAATAAGTTAAAAATAGCTTACAGTTTTTTACTTAACTTACTCTCTTGTTTGCCTCTAGGAAAAATAATATCAGCTCCCCTATGGAAAATTATAATCAAACATCCACTGATTTCATCTTATTAGGGTTGTTTCCACCATCAAGAATTGGCCTGTTATTCTTCATTCTCGTTGTTCTCATTTCCCTAATGGCTCTGTTTGGCAACCTGTCCATGATTCTTCTCATCTTCCTGGACACCCAGCTCCACACAAGTAGTTTTACTTAGTTCAGCTCTCCATCATTGACTTGAATTACATCTCCACCATTGTCCCGAAAAAGGTTTCTAATTATCTCTTAGGAAAAAAGTCTATCTCCTTCATTGGATGTGGGGTTCAGAGCTTCCTTTTCTTGACTTTAGCAGTTGCAGAAGCACTGCTCTTGACATCTATGGCCTATGATCATTATGTAGCTATTTGTTTTCCTCTCCACTATCCCATTCATATGAGCAAAAGAGTATGTGTGCTGATGATAATAGGATCTTGGATCGTGGGTTCTATCAACTCTTGTGCCCACAACACATATGCCCTTCAAATCCCGTACTGTCAATCCAGGGCCATCAACCATTTCTTCTGTGACATCCCAGCCATGTTGACTCTGGCCTGCATGGATACCTGGGTTTATAAGTATACAGTGTTTGTGAGCACCACCCTCTTCCTCCTGTTGCCTTTTATTGGTATTGCATGCTCCTATGGCTGGGTTCTCCTTGCTGTCCACCGCATGCACTCACCAGAAGGGAGGAAGAAGGCCAATTCGACCTGCAGCACTCACCTCACTGTGGTGACTTTCTATTATGCTCCATTTGTTTACACTTATCTACGCCCAAGATCCCTCAGATCTCCAACAGAGGACAAGGTTCTGGCTGTCTTCTACACCATCCTGACCCCAATGCTAAACCCCATCATCTACAGCCTGAGAAACAGAGAGGTGATGGAGGCCCTAAGAAGGGTAATTCAGAGAATCTGTGCAGTTAAAACGTAGGCAGAGCTTTTAGCATGTGTAGCCAGGACTTGGATACAACTTCATGCTTCAGTGTACAGTAATTAGAATTATTATTTTATGCCTATAGTGCAAGGACTAAAATTAGAGCAGAAGAAAATCACTCGTGTCTGGACAAAATTATTTTGCAATAAATTAATCATTTCAACCCTTATCCTTTTTTCTTCATGGTGCATTTTCACATTAACTTCAAATTCATTTCCAAATGCATTTATTTTTTGCTGATATGCTGTCAGTGAAAATGGTTCTTGGTCCTGCAAATGAAAATGGAAACTGTCTAACTGAAATTGTCATTCAGCATAGAAGTTTTACCACTTTCAAATAAGTCTAAAACAGAAAAATAAGTGTTTCCTGAATGTCAAGATCTAATTGAAATTCAGAAGACTTATTAGTCTTCTCACAGTAGACCCATAACTTACCAGTTAATCTTTCTTTCAATTTAGAGAGACTTATTACAGGGACTTAGCTGAGACTTCATCAGGGATTCGGACTTCTCTTTCTTGTCTCTTTTAGGGTGATGAATCCTAGGGAAGTGATTTAACATCAGGAGTACATCAGGATCAACAGTGAAAACTTGGAGGTGCTAACAAAAGTCAAGGAAATTGTGAAGTTAATTTTAAGAGGAGTGTTTCAAAGGTTCGGTCAACTAATGGGAATTAGGAATATCAAGGACTTTCCCACAATCGCCCATGACATTCTGCACATACAAAGTTTACATCCTAAGTAATGTTAAAAAAAAAAACAAATTCAATTGGGGGGCCGGCTTGGTGTCTCAGTGGTTAAGTTAGCACATTCTGCTTTGGCGGTCCAGGGTGCACCGGTTTGGGCCCTGGGTATGGACCTACACACTGCTTGTCAAGTTATGCTGTGGCAGGCATCCTACCTATAAAGTAGAGAAATGTGGGAACAGATGTTACCTCAGGTCCAGTCTTCCTTAGCAAAAAGAAGAGGATTGACAGTAGATCTTGGCTCAGGACTAATCTTCCTCAAAAACAAATTCAACTGAGTAAATTTTAAAGATTTTATTGGCTTTCTTCAATGATTCATGAATCTGAAAGCATCCCTTCTAGCATCCCACCTAGATAGGAAGAAGCTCTGAAGACCTGTACAAAAAGACAGACCTTTATAGTCAGAAGGAGGTGGGACAAGGAAGTTATTCTTGAAAAGAGCTGATTGGTTCAGGCAAGGTCAACTTCCCTTGGGGGATGGCGGGGGTCCATTAGGTGGCTTACCTCGCTAGTGCTGACCAGTTAACTCCAGACTGAGTGGTTTGAGAGTCTAGTCCTTGGAGAGGTTGAAACTGTAATTAAGTTAGGTATATGTCTTGGCTTGTTGATGGGAACTTAGCACAAGTGACTCCATTCTGGACCTGTTGTCTCTTTTGTAACAGTAGCCACTGCTACTCTTGTATTAGATAATATCTCAGATGAGATTTTCTTCTTCATTTACTACTTATTATAGGTTTCTCTGAAATAGGTTAAGAAAAGTCAATATCTATGTACAAATTTGAGTCACTGATAATATGGGTCAGTTACTATCCTAAACAAGTCCCACCTTTATAGCCAATAAAAATCCCTCAGCTCATGTAAACTTCCCCCCGGTTGAAGTGCTGGCACTGCTCATCAGTGATAACTGCACAAATGCTCTTTATCATCTCAGGTATGGCAGGGAGGGGAAAGGTCATACTCTCCAGAATTTGAAGGGCACAGCACAAAATGAAAATATGAGGTCTCTTGTTCTAGAAGCAGGAAAAAGTGATTTATTGGTCATAAAATGCAAAGTTTTTTCCTTCAAAATTAATTTATTAGCTATAAATGAAATACAAATTACAAACAATAGTTCTGTATCATGATTTTATATATAATAAATAGTAATACTTTATTATGTAATGCCTGTATTGGTCATAATATTTTTCTGGCTCATTTTTCTCCAAATTTATTTTCATCAAGATTTATACTTTTAAGAATTTCATTTGTTATAAATATAATTGAAAATATTGTCAGTCAATGATGGAAAGTGCTAAGATACAATTAACTTTTGATGATTTTTGATTTTGAGAAGCATCTGCTTAAGTTACTGGAGCTATTATGCATGCTTATACATTGTGAAAATTTGGACTGAATTTCTGATGTTATATCAAAATATAAATTTTACTACATGTGGAGCTGATGATTCTCATGAGAATTTTTTCTAAAAAGATTTCTCTTATGAATCAAATTCAACTTAGCAATCCATATAAATCAATTTCATATAAATCTGAATTTAATTTTAAATATGAATTTAATCAATGGCATTCTAATAATTCCTCTCCAATTTCTGGTAACTTGTGGACTTTGCGTAAAAATTCGAAGTATCTTCGTGTTTCTAATGCCTGTTTATTCCTTTTATCATTGTATATTCAATTACAAGTGAAATGCATGTTATTTTTTGTTGTTGCTAATAACTGGCTTTTGAAACTTCAAGGGAAAGAGTTTTCTTTTCCTTCAACAATCTTTCATATCAAATTTTAAATCCTCAAATTACCTTTAAATTTTGTTTACAATTCTAATCCTGTGGATGTTTCTTTTGCAATGTTGCAGTAGTTTCAAACCATTGATTCTGGACTCTTCAATGAATTCTATGAGTCCCTTGTATGCTTTAGTGCAATGATCATGTGTACACATTTTTTAAAAAATTGCTTTCTCTCCCTAAATCCCACCCAGTATATAGTTGTATATTTTAGTTGTGGGTCCTCATGTGTACACTTTTATTTAAAATAATTTACTGGCGAGTTTGCTTCCTAAGCCACCTAGCATTTCCTGTTCTGGCACCCAGGTGAGATAGTTAATAATTTCTTAGGTGACAGAGGGATGGGCTCTGGGACTGAAGGATAAGTCAGCTCCTGCCCCATCATAGGTCATTGCTGATGCAAGGCAGAGATTCTCCTTTCTAATGGGCAGTGGCCACTTCCATCATTGTTGCTACACCTGCAGCTGCCACTGTCATCATTGCCACCAATTAAGTTCCAGGTCTCAACCCAACTACTCCCTTGGGGTCCTGTGGTGCTTTGAACACAGATGTGTGTGTTCACATGAGGAGGCCAGGCCAATTACTCCTTGTGCATGCTGCCTTAGCCCACATGTGCAGGTGCTGTTGCTGGAGAAAAACTAGCATCCTAATGCTTCCATATAACCTAGCTCAGCTGCTCAGGTGTATACTCCAAGATAAAGTTATTAACAATTTCAAGGTTTTAACAACAATGCATTAAACCAAGAAAGAAACCTTTCTGAGCATGAGACACTATGCAAGCAAACAGGCCACATGCCCAGGAGGGAAGACCTGGGAAGAGTAGAATGAATGAGCAGGAGAGGAATAATATCATGCAAATCAGGAAAATGATGAGAATGTCTGCTGTTTTCGTCGTTTATTATCAGTGGAAATAATCTGATGGAGTGTCATGTTGAGCAGAGATTCCAAATTCAGACTCCTTACCCATTTCAAGTAGTGACTAATGGAGGTAATCAGGAGATATGGATCAATTTTTGGCCCTGGAACACCATGGCTTAGGTGACACCATGCCATATCTCTGGGTGTAGTTTGTTTAAAAGCAAGATGGAATCATTTTGCCCTTTGGTATCAGTGAATGGTGTAGGAGAGGAAAGATAATTTTCCTCTATCTTTCTAGATTCCTGGCTAAAAAATCCCCTGTAATAAAAGAAAGATTAACAGGAAACAAACACAAGTTTCATAACATATACATGCTATATAGATAGGAAATACCCAGGAAAATCAACTCCCTGAAATGGCCAAGTCTTCACCTTAGATATCATCTTTAGCTAAAGACGAAGATGTTGGGGGGAAGGGGAGGAGCAGTTAGGGGAGGTTACCAGGAGCGGCACAGTAAACAAGAGCATGTTCTTTTTGCACATTTCAGTTGCCACTTTACTTCATTGATAAGAGTTTCTGGAGATCTGGTCATCCTCCACTACCTAGTGAAGAGAGGGAGAAACACTTGCAAATGGAAATTTCCCTCATAAATGTAAATATCTCTTGCAAAAGGGTGACTTCTACTCCAGTTTTCACAAGTTGTTCTATGTCTGCTGATTCTTAAAAGTAACCAGCCTATAATGATCTTTATACCAAAGAGGCATATTTGGGGGTGGCAAATTTTGCTTTCCTTTAATGGCATCATTAAAGTCTCTCTTACTAACTTTACTCCAAAAGCAAGGATAATTCAAATTTTCGTGGCAAAAAATCTGGAAATGAGGATTAATAGGTCAAAGCAAATACTGAGCACTCCAGGCTATTAGAAATGACCTTGAAATTCTTTATTCCAGTAGTCCCATGGCTCAGGAAAGCAGTAAACTAATTCCCACAGATATTGTGTCTGCACAAATGAAGAAGGCCATTCTTTCTCCCATAAACTCTTACCATTAGGAAGAGCAATATAGAAAGAAGACAAATTATTCAAATATTCTACAAGTTTCTCCATTGTTTGTGAGACTCTACCCTAGATCATTTTAAAAACTGGACAATAAAGTCTCTCAGGATAGAAAGACCCAAGTTGGCTTCAACTCACAAGGTTCCTGGCTCACTGTTCATTATGTCTCCTTATGGCCATTTTTATTATCATCCAGTTGTTAACCAATAATTATTACCTTGTACTTCTTCTCCTTGTTTTTTGCTGAGGAAGATAGACCCTGAGCTAACATCTGTGCTAATCTTCCTCTATTTTGTATGTGGGTCAGCACCACGGCATGGCCACTGACAAGTGGTGAAGGTCCATGCCTGGGAACTGACCCTGGGCTGCTGAAATAGATCACACTGAATGTAACCAATAAGCAATGAGGCTGGCCCCCTATCTTTCATTTCTTATTCATTCTTAAATTGTTTCATGACAGGAAAATGCAAGTTTTAAAGCACATGGTCTCTATTTGGATGCTTTTATAATGCACGTTGTGTGCATTGAGTTTTCTTATATATTAAGTTATCAAAGTTTGATTTACAGAAAGGGAAATTCTATTTCCCTTCCTATTTTTAGTGATGAGTATCTTTCCCAGACAATGAAGTGTGGGTGAATTGTGTGATAATATGGATTAAAGTAATAATTGCCTTCTTGTAATGTTTAGTTCAACCCAAACTACTCATTTAGTTGCATTCAAAATCTGGAATAAAAAAGACAGTTGTTGTTTGGACCAAATGTCTTATCACTCACTAAATAATTACTGACTAATTGTTACACTTTACGGAACACAAAGATGTATGTTTCATACAAACTAGGGGCCACTTTCACATTTCGGTCTTAACCTCCATCCTTTTGTCTTATTTCCATGAATTCAAACGATCATGAAATCCTCTTCATTTTCTCTCCTAAATATTTTTAAATATATTTTTTCCTCACCTATCACTGTAATCACTGCTCCAAAGTGCACTCCAAACATTAGGAATTATCCTGCTTGTAATGATTATAGTGGTCTCCTTGGTGTTCTGTGTTATCTCAAAGGCTTTAAATGCATATTTGCAGCAGCTAACCTCCAAAGAAATGGCACGCTCCCAAGATCCCATTCCTGTTTTACTCTGTGATTATGTTGATTACCTGCTCTTGGAATTGGAAGGGAGTTTGAGATGGAAGAGTGTAGTGTCTGCCCTTGTGACAGAAATAGCATCTTTAGGTCCTATTTTTCAGGATAATGATTAGGGATGTAAATAATGGTGGTTCCTTGGAGGCACTTATAGTTTAATATTTCTGTAAGAGCAGAATCTAAAATTTAAGAGAGAATAAATGATGTTTTCAGGGGTGCAGAGTACAATTCTCTGGAAGCAGTGGCTGTGATAGCAGTTTCCATTTTCCTGCACTTTCAAATATTTTCCCAGCATCACTACAATTGAATGTCCAAGTGGATTTGGACATTTGTACTTTAGAAGATATTTCTATGAAAAGCTTCAACTATATTTAGAAAAAGTCCATATCCCTTACCTTGACCAGTCTATGAAGCTTCTTTGATCTGAATGTTCTAACTTTCTCCCACTCACAGCTTCCTGCTGCTCTCTTTCCTCAGTCATTTGAGGTCTTTGAGAGTTCTTTCCCTGAGGTTGACATGACCAGTCTCTTCTTCATGTCAGGGTGGCCTCCCTGATGATTCTATGTGATAAATCTCCCTGACTTCATCAATGCCCAGTGTGACTATATAATGTGGGCTTTAGGTGTTTATGGCTCACACTGACATTTGGGCTCCACAAGGTCAGAGGCTGTATCTCCGTGTCCATTGTTTTGCCCACAGTAACAAGAATGATGGGTATCACACAAAAGTGCTCAGTATGTACTGTGAATTAATAAAGAGTACATGGAGATGAACGAATTTCCATAAAATGCTCCCAATTGCATGTGCCTGGTGGGAATCTTTGAGGCTATTTTTTTTCGTTTGTCATTATCTCATCAGTACCTGTTGTTGTTGCTGTTGTATAAAAGTGAGTTGATTGTTTAATGTCTCCACGATATAGGAGGAAATAGTATATTTTTTACTAAATGAGAAATCGTATCATTGGTGACTTTTAGAGGTCAAATCAATGGTAGAAAGACCTAAACACCAAAGCCAAAACCCAAAAACTAATCCCAGAGGTCATATGAAGAGCAGGAAAATGTACATACATAATTTTTTAATCCAAAAAGAAAAACTGGCTCCAGTAAAGTAAATAAATGAATTGTATCATAGACTGAGGAGTCTGACTCACATTTCATTGCTCGTCTGAAAGGTAAAGGGAGACAGAAGGGAATGAATCCCGACATTCATGTAGAGAAATTATCTTGCTAATTTTTTCCTTCAGATATTTCATGCAGCATGTTCACAATTTTCCTTAAATTGCACCACATTTCAATATGCTCAGTTGAGTCCACAAATAACACAATACAGATAAATGTCCCCAACATTTGAATGCCATATCACCCCATTCTTCTCTGGGAGGCACTACATAATGTGTCTTTTTCTACACCATCAAGCAATTAATTCAATTATCTCCAGAAACTGTTTAGGTGTCCTACAAATTTAACTAAATTCTGACACTATTAACCTAGGGATAGCATCAGATTCCACAGGTTTAGGGTTCAGTCCAAAAAGGCTGCCCCCACCTTAGATGCCAATCACAAGTCCAAGTGTCAGTGATTCTGACCTGTGACATATAAAATGGAGGTGGCCATGAGCCCCTCTTCATTTGTGATTAATCTGCTAGAGTAGCTCAAAAACTCAGGAAACTGCTTTACTTACTAGGTTACAGGTTGATTACAAAGAACGTTAAAGGATATGGATGAACAGCCAGGTGAAGAGATGCATAGGGTGAAGCCTTGAAGGGTCCTGAACAGAAGAGCTTGGGGCTCTGCATCTGGAAACATTCTGCTTCATCAGCCTAGAAGATCTCTAACCCCAGTCCTGTTGTGTATAAAAAAGTTTTACTACTGCTATTTTACTGATACATTTAAAGTGACTTCAAACTATGAAGGGGGTTATGTAGGAGTTTTAATGGTTATAGAAAAGAATGAAGGCTTAAAAGTGTCCGTCCTTCAAACTCTCCATTCACTGCCCAAGTTCACACTGACAGTATCTTTCCCTGGCTTGTTTAATACCTTTGAAAGTGTTTTCATGACTAGAGTCTGTTTCAAACTTACATTATATCCTATACATTGTCATCCAAGTTTTTTTTTTCTAAAATATAAATGTGATAGTTTCATTCAACAAACTATAATTTTCTATTGAATGCACAAAACTTTCCAAACTTAATTCATATTCCAGTGCTTCTAAAGGTACATTATGTCTACTTTTACCTGTTTGCTACCCCAAAATGTGTTCCTCTTTGGCTTGAGTATTTTTGAGAATAAAAGACTAAGGAAGAAACTTTGACCTTCCCCCTAACTGCCTGTTCCAAAGAGGAGCGACCAACACAGATAACAATAGTATTATATGAACTAGATGTGGTGGACAGAGAGGAAAGTAACAAGGACCGTTACATCAGTTTTCCCATTTCCCATCGTCTTTGCAAGGTATGCCAAACATTTGTCTACAGAACATTTGCCTTTACATCTCCATGTGAATTGCCTTCCTTATCTTTGAAGTCCCAAACCAATACCAGAAACATCACCTTCTGTCTTTAGCCGAAGATTGTATTTAAGTGGGGGCTTTGGCCATTCTGGTCAGTTACTCAGTTTTCCTGGCTTTCTTCCATGTTTACATGTTATTGAACTTGTTTGACCTTCTCCTGTTAATTTGTCTCATGTCAATTTAATTCTTAGACCAGCCAGAGGAACATAGAAGTGTAGATGAATATTTCTGCCTCCTCTAAGTTCAAATTTCAACTTGTGGAAAGTTGTATTTATATTTTGCATATTATAGCTAAAACATAAGTTTCTCTTATTACTTCATATGTTGCATGCTGTAACTTCCTAGTCATTTGCCTCCATGCATTTAGGTAAATAGTTCCTTTAAATACAAATAACTTCTTTCACATCATTTAAATACATAATTTTCTTAATTTCATTTAGAAAAAATTGTTGATTATTCCCACATGCAGGTCATTTTTCAGGTCATTTAATCTCAATACTTTAATTGAAATAAAAAATACACCAAATTAAATAATCCCATTCAAAATTGGTTTATAAATGTATGCTAGGAGAAGACAGACTCCAGATATCAATTACAGTTAAGATAAACCAAAACAGGTAAGCAAAATTATAAACATCACATTTGAATGCTTCTTTTGTTACTTCATATTCTATTAGCTGTATTTTATATATCACAAATGCATTTTATATACTGCATATATGTAATTTAAAATTATTTTATGTGATGCTTCAAGGCTGTACTGTCCAATGCAGTAGCCATTGGCACCATGTGGCAACTGGGCACTTGAAACATGTATAGTCAAAAGTGCAATGTCCTCTAAATTTAAAATACACACAAGATTATAAAGACTTACATTAAAAACAACATAAAAGGGGCAGGCCCCACGGCTTAGTGGCTAAGTTTGTGCGCTCTGCTTCAGTGGCCCAGGGTTTCGCCGGTTCTGATCCTCACCGTGGACCCAGCACTGCCCATCAGGCCATGGTGAGGTGGTGCCCCACGTAGCAGAACCAGAGGGACCTACAACTAGAATATACAACTATGTACTTTGGGGGCTTTGGAGAAAAGAAGAAGAAGAAAAATATGGAGACAGATGTTAGCTCCAGTGCCAATCTTTAAAAAAGAAAAATAAAAAAACATAAATGATCACATTAATAATTTCATATTGATTACATATATAAATTATATGTAGATAAGAGTATAAATATCACTATATAAATAGTAATATATATACAAACATATGTAATACAATATATTGTAATATGTTATTAATATAAATGTTAATATTAATTTTGATTACAAGGTTTTGCATTAAATCAATAAACTCTTTAAATCAATTTCACTTTTTAAATGTGGCTAGTAAATGTCACTATTTAATTGTGACTCACCTTATATTTCTACTAGACACTGCAGCTCTAGGGTATTCTGGTCAACATGTAAAGGGAAATAAACAAGAGCAAGGGCAGCCACGACTATTCTTTTATAGAAGAGATTACCCCAGACATTCTGTTATGGCCCCAGGACTTCCTCATTTTCAGGCTGCCGATAATGGGATTCAGCATGTGGGTTAAACTGGTGTGGAAGACTCCTAACAGCTTATATTTTTCTGGTGAGCAGAGATTCCTGAGCCAAAGATAGATATAGACAAAAGGTGCACAGTAAAATGTCATTATGGTTAGATGTGTTGCACAGATGTGAACACATGGTGAAGACCGTTTTTCTTCTCTCTTTTGAGTGCATACAGTAAACAGCAAAAGGGACATAGCCATAGAAAGCAGTGATACAAAGGAAAGAAAAAAGGGAAAATGGGCTTGTGCTCACAAAAAACATGTACTCATAGACACAGGTGTCCATACAGGCCAGAGGCAACATAGTTGAGACATTGCAAAATAATTGATTAGTGAAAGTAAGGAATGTGGAGGGTGTAGATTGGGTGTGCCAAAGAGTTTATAAATCCCCAAACCAAGATCTTATGATCATCTTTACATGCATTATTTTACTCATTCATATGGGATAATGGAGGGGTGGCAAATAGCCACATAACAATCATAGACCACGAAGGCCAGTAGTAAGACTTCAGAACGTGCCATGGTCAGGAAGAAGAAGTTTTGCACCCTAAACCCCAGGTAGGACATGCCTCTCTGGCCAGAGAGGAAGTCGAGCACCATGTTGAGGATGGTGGTACAGATGTACATCAGGTCCATGAGGGAGAGCTGGCTGAGGAGAAAGCACATCAGCGTGTGGAACTGGGGATCCAGGCGCATGAGGTGAACCATTGCTGAGTTATCCAACAAGGTTTGAAACACAATGAGGATGATAAAGCACAAGAGAAGCACTCCAGCTTGATTTGGGGGAAATAATCCCAGCAAAATGAAGTGATTTGAAGTTGGATTCCATTTCTACATGAGAACTCACTGCTTTAACTTCCTTGAAAGAAAAAAGAAAAACAAAGCACAGGACATGAAACAAATCAGGAGTGTAAAAAGAACTCTGACTTTACTAATGTTTGTTAGAATGAATTTTTTTCCTTCAATATTGCAGCTGTTCTTCAATCAATTTCAGTATCTGAAATGAATGCTCCCTCTCCAAGTTTCCTAGTAAGAATTTCAGTAAAAGACCTTAAAGTATAAAGTCACGTCATAACCAGCTATAAATATGAAATGTTTTTCACATTATCTCATTTATTACAATTCTTCACCAACCAAAATTCTGTTAACTTCGGTATTAATAACTCTATTTTTCAAATAAGAAAAGTAATATTCATAGATGTGAAGAATAATCTCAAATACAGTTAGCGATGCAATCAGATTTTGAGCCTGTGTGACTGTTTCAAATTTCTAGTTATTTCAACATTCCAAGTTTCCTAATTTTTGGTAAACGCTTTGCTCTGTGTACCACGCCTTATTGAAATCAAGTAGTGTAATTATTAACTTTTGCAAAAGATCAGGCTTAATTCCATATTTCAGAGTAGGTCAAAGCATACTGAAATTAGATGGGATGTGTATCTTTTCTCTGCATTTTAGTTTCTTTGCTGTTAGTAGAAGCAGAATCAAGCAATTGCAAAGTTGTTCCACTAGAAAAGAAGGTATGAGCAGGAGGAGGCTCTTGATTTATACATCACATATCTTTGTACTTACTCTCTTCAGATTTAATTGATTAAACAGAGCCACTATATAGAAGAAAAGAATAAAGAAGAGTTAAAGATGAATAAATTTTCCTTTCTGGAGAACCTTCCTAGCTTTTTATGCCTATACCTTTCCTTTGGGAATTTTTACATGTAACCCAACTTTTTAAAGCCCTTTTCTGTTGATGTTAACTCAATTCTGGCAATTTGTTCTTTCCTTCACTCAGTCTCCCAAACATGCATAAACTGTGATTGTTGCACTTCTTATAATTTCAATATATGTTTGCTGTCTTCCTTCTCTGTGTCTCCATGTGGGATTTCCTGTTTTATGTGTGCTCATCTGTCTCAAGGAGACATTCAATGGCACATTATGTCAAAGATACTGGTTTGCATTACAATCTTGTGTTACTGATATTTCAACTGTAAAGAACAAGTAACGGTATGCTTAAGTTATTCATATTTAATAAGTTAAAATCACTTATACTTTATATAACATTTAAACACAAGTAAAATTATGAAAAAGAAATTTCAATAGAGAAATTGAAACTCACTTTTATAGCTGTTTAGTTGACAAATTCTAACAATGAAAAGTATAAAGTCAGGAACATAAAACATGCACAATTTTGTTAAGCACGGATGCTAGATGGGATTGTAGACAGTCTCTACTTTTTATAACTTTCCATTAAAAAACTGATGATGTAACAGATAAAGACAAAACATACAGTCACCCTCCTTAGAATACAATCATTCCCTCAAATGATATTCACTAAGTTTCTATTTTATGTCAGTGCAGCCAGGTATTGAAATGCTTTAGTGATTAAAACATGCAAGAATCTACAAGTACATAGTTAAAGTGTAACAAGAATAGGCCAGAAAACTCTAACTCCCAATCTGTTGTCATATAGTGATTAGTACTGTAGATAAAAATAGAGTAAAGGGATAGACAGACAGATAAGAGAACTCAAAAAGGCCACTACGTGGAGGCAATATTCAAGCAGATCTGCTCAAAGAACTTTCAACTTGAGGAAACAGCAAGTAAAATTAAAATCTGTTTTCTCAGGACAATAGCTGTGAGGGATTTTGAAGGACAGGGCATTAGGGCATTGGTGTAGGAAATACCAGACCATGATAAGGACTTGGATTTGTTTTGGTTGAGTTGAGAAGCCTGTGAGAGTGCTATGATCTTAGGTATATTTCTAGAACTCACATCACATGTTCTGGGTGAGTAGAGAATTGCAAGGAGGAGTGTCTGTAGGAGTCTAGGCAGGGAGGAATCAAAACAGCCCTGGAAATAAACTATGGAAGATTTTCTAGGTGATAGCACCAGAGTTATTCACTGTGGTAGGGGTAGATTCTGTACTTATTTAATGTTCTTGTTTCTTCCTGAGAATTAAGTTCCATAATAAATGCACATCCCTTAGCATAGACCATGGCTGTGACTGCAAGATGCCTAGTGATCCTCATCCTAACCTATTATGTCCTTACCACAGTGTTGATACAGACCATCATGAAATGGTTGCCTATCTTATCATTTGTATATGTCTGGTTCCCTCACCTGACGTTTGATCTTGTCCCTTTATGATGAGTATTGTTATGATTTTAAAAAGGAAAGTTCTAAGACCTGAGTGAATCAGGATAGTTGGTCACTATTCAGAGCTAGGGTAGCACCTGATGAACCAATCTTTATCTATGGCCTTGCATGGTGACTATTGCATAGTCGTTCTCGGGATTTTATTTGCCTGATGAAATGGACCCAAGTTTTGCATTAGAACTAAATTAATATGATATTTAATACTGATAAAAGATGACTAGTTTAATTTAAAAATCAGTCTTTAGCATGTGTGTCCTGGAAATAGGAGAGAAGTGACACTTTGGGTACTTTCCACATCCCTTTATTTAATCTAGATTTAAATTCAGGGGAGAAAGCTTCCAACCAGTCCTTCCATGAGGTATGTTTCCAATAGCAAGTGCTGAACAAATGTAGCTGGATCTAAGTTTATGTATTCCATGTTTATAAGAGACGCAAATTTGCATTTTGATGCTCGGCTGCACAAATTGGAACAAAGAGTATCATAAAATTCTTTGATGATAGTTACAACTATTTTGTTTCCTGTATTGAAAACTGGCATCTTCTCAGGCAATGGAAACCAATAGTTACTTTCAGATCCTGCAAATCTGGGATTTAAAGCTTCTAGTACATGAAACATAGGAGCTAGATCTCTATTTTTTATTGATCTATTTCATTAATGCTCAATGATTTCTTTTTTGTGTCTGAGACCTTATTTACTGCATTAAAATTGCATGAAGCACCACCCTCTGGTTACTTTATGACTTGGAGAATACTGTTCCTGTGGCTACAAGTTGAGTCTATCTTAATGTCTCCCTTGATCATCTTACGAATCTTATGGCTGACAATTATAGAGTTAAAAGGAAAATTACTACACTTACTGAATCTACTATGTGTAAGTATGCCAATCTCAGGGTCTTAAATTTATTTTGCAAAAGTTACAGTTTAAGTATACTTTTAAAAAGCTTTATAGACAATGAGTGCAAGATCAATAAGCAAGTTGTTTGAGCCTCAGCTAACTCAATCCCAACAACTTTGTAGAACAGCTGTGAAAATGGAATTGAGTTCTGTATGATAAACACACAGTAGGTCCTCAAGAAGTGTCAATATTCTTTGTCTATTCTGTAACTGAACCATTGAGCGGCCACTTGTCCAGAGAAATTCCGTGTCTTAGTTAAAATCACGCATATCACTCCACGGCTGCGCATCACTACATTCTAACACACTCATGTTACCTCTTTTTACATTTTAACTTTACTCTTGGCTTTTCCAATTTGTTATGGAACTGTCTATTCTCTGTGAAACAGAAAATATTTCTCTGAGATAGGAAAACCATATCTCCCAAATATCTCTCTAGGTTAAAGCTAGCTCAAATCAACTTAAGTTAACAATATTACTATCACTCAACTTGTGTGAAGTTCTTCCTAATTTTGTATTGTGCATGAGGAAGTAGATTTTTAATGACATCATTTTCTGCTAACAGTCCCTTGAATTATTTAAAATGTTTAAGCACCAAACTTTGCTGACATAGTCTCTTAGGCTATGCTACAAGATCATGTCACTCATCGATAGGCTCTGCATCAAATCAAAACTCTCTTTCTGACATGAGAACATTTTCTTTACTTGCTAAAATTCACGAAAAGAAAACGCCTGAGGACACTTTGTAATATCCTTTCCTTTCTGCTCCTACTGCTCATCATTCTCTTTAACATAAAACCTATGGCCACATTTAAGGTCCTGTTGTCCAGGACTTCTTGGAATCAGAAAACAACTTCACTCCCTAGTGAAATATTTCTCCATTTGCATGTGTATTGCTTAGTTAAAATATTTCCTTTCCTATAACTTTGTTTCAATAAAAGCCAACTAAGACATTTCATACCTAATTCCCTCAGGTTCTAGTGTTGGAGGACATTAGGATGACTTGCTATATTCCATATGCAGAACATTACATCATCAAGTTTTAGATATTCCTCTTTACCCTTAATTGATCCTCAATGTCTATGGGGATCAAAATCTTGGGCAATTCATTGGAATTTGCTTATTTGCAGATCCACTCAGTTCTGCACTTACATATAGCAAAGCAATCAGTCCAATTAGTACCATTGAATTCTGTTGATCCCGAGAATTAAAACAAAAGGGATGAACTTGATTATTCCAGAATATGATTTTAGAGCTGTAAGAGATGTCAGGTCATCATTACTGGAATTTTTTCAGTTTGAGAACTAATGTTAATCCTCTTTAATAGAGATTAAAGAAGTACTAAATAATAGCAGAACTAGTATCAGGGACAGTTTTCTGCCTATGTCCAGTGCATTTTCAGAGGGAATTAATGGTGACTGTACTAAATTAAATTTTTCACTCTCAAATATTTCCTTCTATTTGTATAGAGGTAGAACAATTGATCCTTGTAAAATTTAATGCAGTCAGCTGTTCTACTGAAGTAAGAGGTTGACTCTTAGTGATAATGCAATAAAATGAGCATTTAGTCTCAGAGAGAAGAGTCTAGCTCCCCACTGATTAAGAAGTCATTTGGGGAAAATTACTTAAGAGTCTAGCTTGTTGACAAGTCTTTGAAGTTGTTCTAAGGGATATTCTAAGAATCAAATGGGATGATATGCGCCAAATGCTTACATAGTGCCTGCCACAGAGGAAGGGATCCATCGATTTTAGCAGCTTTTATCTTCCTATTCAATCTACAGATTTGTAATCCAGATAAATGTACATTTAAAATAAAAATTGAACACTCTTACCTGAGATTGATCATCTCTTTCTGTTTGTGGAAATGGAACTTGCTCATTTTTAAGGTGGAGTGGTGGTAGTATTATGGATAAGGGGTTGCAGAGTTGTGATCAATGAGAGAATCCAGAGTGAGATGAATTACTCTGAGATGATATCTCTATGGAGCCCAGGGATTTAAAATGAGCTGAGAGATTCCTCATAGTTATTTAAGGAATAACCAATTTTTTGTTTGCCTGGAGTGAAGAAGACGTTCTGAGAAGATTTTGTGAGTACAGGGAAACTTAGTAACAACAGAAACTATTTAGGGGAATATAGTGGATGGTTGTGAAAGTCTGGGAGAGCAGGGTAAAGAGACTACATGAACCAGGGTACAGAGTAGTATGAGATCATTATTGTAAATAATTTATGGATGCCTACTCAGGGATTTGGGTAAAAAAAACATTAAAAATGGTGACTGGGATAGGCACAGATGGCGCATATCTCCATGTGCTGTAAGTGCTCCCTCAGGAGAGCATCACTTTATAGAAGGGCCCAATAATGTGGTGGAAATCTTTCCTTTATCCAGGATATGCCAGCCCCTTTCTCCAGCCAACTTGGTGCTTACTTCGTGGGCACCTTTACACAGTGACTATGGTGGTGGCTTGAGTGGAGTCAATACGTGGGCTCAGTGAAATGAACTTGGCCTCACCAAGGCTGATTTGGTTAAGGTCCAATCTCCCAACAAAGTAAGCCAAAGCTAAGCCACTGTTATTGCAACATTCACTGAGGGAGTGAGCCAGCTACCTGGAGTCAAGCTGATTATATTGAACTCTTCCATACTATGAGGGGCAGCAATTTTTCTTCATAATATAGGCACGTATTTTAGACTCTGTATTTTGTAGCCAATGTGTTTGCCTTTCTGGATAATAGATCCCTCCAAGAACCTATACAATTCCATCACTCACGGACATATATAGTACCTTACCCGTGGAGTCTTATAATATATGATTTCTGGCCAGTAGGCAGGTTTTCATAGAAAAGAAAGTTGTCAACTGACTCATTTCCATGGAAGCCACTGGTTTTTATCACATGCACCATGACCTAGAAATATATGTCCTGACACAAGAGTGGAAATGTATGGTGAAAGCTCAGTCATATTTGTATTATACATATGATATATAGAATTGACTAGACTTTTTCTTTTATTTGTTTTTTTTAATTTTTTCCACCTCAGTAGATAGACTTTATTATTAAAGAAACCTCAGAAACTTCAAGTTTTGAATTCCACATTCTGTCACAATTCCATCTTAAAGTAATTGTTAGGACCTGGAACCTACGCCCACATGATCCCAGGCAGGACCCCCTCAGAAATATCCATCTCAAACTGAACATTGGAGAATAATAAACTGTGCAAAAATCACAGAGGGTGGAGTTCAGGTTCACAATGGACAATGGACAGGAAGACCCACAAGAGAAGAGATTCAGGGGATATTTCATGGGCTAAGGAAGAAAGCCAACACACTACCACCAGGGTAAAAATAAAGGTTTAAACTATCCCACTCAGTATGAATTGATAATATGAACAAGTGGCCACTTTCTATCTCTCATTCTACCCACTTCTGAGTGTGAATTTATACTGAAGTTCTCTTGTTATATATGGATTATTTTATATTTGAATATTAGAATTTTAAAACACTTCTTACCTAATTTAGGAATTTTACAACCTAAGGAGCTAAAAGTAGGGCTCTTCAAGAGGACTACACATCATCCAGACATCTAGATATTGAGAAGAATACAATGACTGATTGGACTTGGTGTTTATTGTTATTTTGGCGAGGGGGTAGGTGTTTTCTATGAATGGGAAGAAGGATAGATATAGGTGTTGGACAGGTAAAGGTGAGCTTCATCACAAGAGAGTTTGATCTCACCACTATTTTCAAAGATTCTATTTAAACACTCATTTTATCATGAAAAACTGTTTTGAAGGTTTTCTTGTGTTTATGAAGCAGACTATGACAGAGACCATTAGTTTCCTACCCTGTTTCTGTGCTATCCTTTTGATATTAACAGTAACACTATGCTTTGTGGATGACAATGGAACCAGGAAAATCACTGCTTTCCCAGTCTCCTCAAAAATGTAAGTTCTCATTGAGATGATTTCTCTTTAAAAGGGCCTAATTCTTTTAATACTTACCTTGAGGAAGTGCAGATCTGATGCCCATGGAAGCAGCTTCTTTACCAGGACAATGGAATAAGATCATGAATATTTCATAGACTTGCAACCACACATCCTTAAGCTGCTGGAAAAAGGAGAACTATAGTCTCAGCATTTCTTGCTCCTTAAGTATAACAGATTCTCTAAGTGTTTGAGCCACTGCCTGCATTTTTGTTACGTGCTGCCAAATGCAGTACGTAACAAAAAACCTTTCAATGATTTGAGCTTCCTCAGAAATCTATAACCTACTTCTGGGAAAATTTATCTAAATTATTTGATTGATTCCAGTTTAATTCCTCCATGTAAGCTGTGGCTATCCAATTAACAAAAGAGGACTTAAATAGTCAAAGGAGCTGACACTAAAGAGAATTCAGGAATCCTACAAATGTTTTAAAAGTGAAAATAAAGTCAGGAAAGAAAAGAAAACCTCGATAGCCTTACTGTTGTACAACTTGCTTTTATTCAACAAGTAATATATCACGGTTTTTACATATAAATCACATAAGGTATTCCTAATTTTTAAAAAATTCTACATAGCATTCTATTATATGAATGTAGAGTATACTAATTCATAAATATTATAGCCCAAAACTTACTGGTAAAAACTTGGATTCCTTTTTATTATAAACAATTGTGCAACGGATAATTCTATACATATGGCATTTCCCATAATGCAGGCATGTTTACAGGATAAAATAATATTTATTGTATTTCACTTAGTTTTAAATAGGGGAAAATTAGTTCAAATTTCTAAAAAAGTAGATTAAGAATATAGAATTGAAGTTTCTTGACTTGAGTCTATTAGAATTTTGCCTGACATCAGGGGTGTACCAGGTTGTTTACTACTGCCTATGCCAAAATACCTAGATATATGGCCATTTTAGAGGAAAATATTTACAAACAGTGAACCTATGTCATGCAAAGCAGAGTAGATGTGGTTTGCACTCATGGATGCTTTAAGAATGTAGAGGGAATCATGGCCTGGCAAATGCTTTTTTGTCCTTTAGAATCATATATTTTCATTGCTCTGTTCACAGCTGTCTCCTTAAAAGATTCCAATCTCACTTTTTAAAAGGTTTTCCTGGCTTTACATTGTGTTGTGGCTTGGTTTATTCCATTATGACCTATGAGTCTCATCTCACTTTCTCACACTGACCAGACACTCAGGATTCAGGGATCCAACCTGCATCCTCTTGTCTGGAATGTTCCTTGTCCACATATCCTTATAGTCAGTATTTTTTCCTACTCTGAATTTATACCTAGAGTAGAGACTGGAATGTAGTAGAATCTGAAAAAACACACCACCTGAATGAGTAAATTAATGAATAGATGCACCACTCTGTCCTCATCACCACTGTCTGTTCCTCTCTAAATTCTCTTGCTAGTGTGTGTGTGAGTGTGTGAGTGCAATAGCAGCCCCTTCATAAAAGCAGTAGTTTGAAGACGATCTGTGCTCTACTAAATCAGAAGGAGGCTTATTCAATAGAGGATAGTAATGGGAACACAATTACGTTATATGTCATAAGTTGAGCTGAGTCTTCTATTAGGGACCTTTTCTGGTGACATTGAAAGTGGATTGATAGCCTTAAAGTGCATTGTAAAGACTTGACGCTCTGAGCTAATTCATTTTCTGTTTTTCTTTATTAAAGATTGGCACCACAGATAACAACTGGTGCCAATCTTTATTTTCTCCTGCCTTTTCTCCCCAAATCCTCCCAGTACATAGTTGCATATTTTAGTTGTGCGTCCTTCTAGTTGTGGCATTTGGGATGCCGCCTCAGCATGGCCTGATGAGTGATGCCATGTCTGCCCCCAGGATCTGAACTGGTGAAACCCTGGGCCACCAAAGCAGAATGCCCGAACTTAACCACTCAGCCACGAGTCTGGCCCTGAGCTAATTCTTAATTAAACAAAAATGATTGATTCCTTGATAGACTGTAACAGGTGCTTCTGCATGATTTTTTAAAGCCATATTGTTTCTTAAGCTTTGAATCTCCATTTAGTCATTTTTAATCTAAAATCTTCAATGAACAATAATGAAGAAAACGTTGTGTCAAAGGATAGCTTTCCTTATTTTTAATTAAATGCCTTAATCATGGAATAGATGTCAGAATTCTCCCAAGAGATTACTAAAATCCTAACAGTGAGTCTTATACAAAGGTATAAATCAGATTTGTTCTTGGACCTGTAATGGTTAATGTTATGTGTCAACTTGATTGGGCTGTCCACAAAAATGATAAAAATTCAATCTATAAATCAAAATTGGGGTGAGTTTATTATATGAGCCAATCTGAGGACTGTATAGCCCAAGAGAATGGCATTCACCAAGGAAGGAAGCACTCCGAAGAAGCAAGGCGTACAGCATGGTTATATACCATATTCAAACAAGGAACATAGGACAGGGATATCTCCTTTTACTACAGTTGCAGGATGCTTTACTAGCACAGCAGGTCAGTGGCCACAAGATAAACACAGTAGGTCAGTTTGGCCCTTAGTTTCTAGGAAGAAATGCTTATGTTTAAAGAAATGCTGATATGGGAGAGGGCATACTCCCGTATTTTTAAAGGCATCATTCTTTGCTTTGCAATATTGTAAAAGTTTAAAGTGTATGTACAATGCATGTTTGACAGACCACGTGAGGCCTTTCTGGAAAAACACGGTCAGGTTGACTTAGTTTTAAAGCAAATGGCTTCCTCATATACCTCAATATTAATTTATCTTGTCATTTATTCATCAGGGCCAAGATATTTGGTCAATATTATTCTGAGTGTGTTTCTGAGGGTATTTCTGGAAGAGATTAATACTTCAGTATGTAGTCTGAGTAAAATCTATTGCCTTTCCTAATCTGAGTAAGTCTCATCCAATCAGCTGAGGACCCAAATAAAAACAAAAGGCTGCATAAGAGAGAATTTCTTCTGCCTGACTGCTTTGAAGCTGAGACATCATTTTTTCCTGCCTCCCAGACTCAAACTGAAAAATCAGCTCTGCCTGGGTCTTCCACCTGCCAACTTTCTGACTGGAACCACACCAGCGTCTCTCCTGGGTCTCAGCTTGCTTCCTGCAGATCTCGGGCCTTTTCAGCCTCCATCACTGTGTGAGCCAATTCCTTGAAATAAATAGTAAATCATGCATATGTATATATATACTCTACTAAGTAGATATATGCACGCATATACCCACAGCCTATGGATGGAAACTCTGACACAGGCCGATATGTTTTCTTTTGCTCATTCAGGGACATCTTGTGTCCTTGTATTTTAATGAGTACTGAAATCTTGAATCAAAAATAGTAGTCATATAGTGTTTTATTTCTCTATTTTTGACTCCCGATTTGCATGTATGTACATAAAATTTCAACGTTTGTCTTAATTTATATTAAAATTGTTATATAATTTATAAAATACATATAAATGTTTCACAACTTCAAGTTTGCCATGAGACGTTGGCAATATCACTGAGCTCATTTCTGGGCTTGTAGTAAGAATTACTGTATCTATCATGTTACACAGCCAGGAATCTACTCCTGTTTTATAATTGTTTTTTGTTTTTATTTTTGAACATCATCAAAGAAAGACATCACTGTGTAATTTCTATACCTTGGATAAACACATGCCATGAGGTATCTAATCTAATTTATCTTTATTTTCTATTTCATATAAATCAATTTTTTAACAAATATTTCTGATTAAATTTTAATTTCAATGAAATGCCTAGTAAAATTATAGTCTATTTCCACTTTATCTTTTCCAAATGAATTATTTAAATAGTTTTAAAAAAAGAAGCCATAAAATTTACCATCTTCAATTAGAAGATACAACTTCCAATGCAAAATACAGGCATGCCACCCAAAGATACCAGAAGTGACATTCTCTCAACCATCAATTAGTGGAAATCAGATGAAAATCACTATTTGTGTTCTCATTCCTTAAAAACAATGTTTGGATAGAAACTTCCACGAAATACCTGCGGGACAGTGAGCCCCAGCAGAGCAGACACTTGGCCTCAGACAGCACAGGTGTGAATCTAGGGCCCATCTGTTATCAAGGGGAAGATTTCAGAATAAGTACTTACAAACCTCATTGTGCCTCAGTTCCTACAGCTGCAGAATGAGAATCATACCCATAACAGTTCTTATTCATATGGTTGGTATAATGTTTTAAATGTCTTAAAGCTTCTAAATCCTTAGAAGTTATATAGTAAATGTGAAATGTTAGCATAATTCCAAGGGATCCTCATTATTTGTGGAATTGTACTCAATTACTTGATTTCCCTTTACCTTTGCATAAATTCAACTTGGAGAGGTGCTCAGAGGTGTATTTATTTATTCTTTTCATTTAGTTTTGGAAGCATCTTGTTACATACTAAAGCTTCCTTTCTTAACTACAGTATAATGAGACACTTCAAGAAGACTATACAAATATTCCTATAATAAAGCTTATGATGAAAAGTCTACATAAATCTATAGTACTTATGGACAAAGGTTTGCCATTAGTTATTTTTGTGAGTTTTATGAAGTCATTTAACCTTCAAAATCTCAGTTCAGATTTTCTTATCTTGACGAAGAGCTAATTGTTCACTTCAAATATAAGTATGAATATCCTGGATTGTACATATTCAAATGTTTTGCAGACTAATATTACAGTTTTTTTCTGCAATTTCAATGACAACAAACTGAAACAAACCCACTCTTTACCCAGTTTCACACAGATGCCCACAGAACCACAGCATGACATCAGTATCATTCAAATCAGAATGTACATTTATAGATGGGAAGTGCATAATGCATGTTGACATTGTTGATAATGAAAATAATAAAATAATGGAAACTAGAGCAGTTTAAGTATATATAAAATTGCATACATATGTTCACATATTTCAAAAATGCAAAATAAGTCTGTCGTTTTTTTAACATATAAAAGAAAATGTTCAAAAAGCCAATTGAACGAATAATAAACCAATAATAAACAATATGAGTCCTCACATTCAGAAATTACAATATATTTTACCCCAAGAATGTAAGGTAAAAATAATCGAAGCCAAGGTATATTTGATTGAAGCTGTGCTACATGAGTACAAGGGAACAACCTTCAAATGACCAGAAACTAAAGACAGACATAATTTACATTAAAAAAGAGAATAAACTTCAAAAATTGTAGATAAAATGAGTGATTAAATATTGAAAGTTTCCATAAACTCTCCTTAATAAGAGAAACAAGAAAATAATATCTGGTATCTTCACTTCTATTCACCTTTGCATTTGTTTAAATCTAACCCACAAGCAAAAAGAGGAGAAAAATTGTACAAAGACTAGAAGTCAGTATACATTATTATTGAAGAACATAATAGCATAAATTGAAATCCTAAAGGGAATAAAAATAAATTTATGTAAAATAAGAAAACATAAATCTTTTAGATAAATTTTCAAATTCACTAACTGAACAAAAGTTTCAGAAAATTTACTTGAAAATGATAAAAAATAAGAACAAAGAACTATACTCCAATTAAATTCATAGTAAATTTTAGGAGATATTAGAGGAGAGAATCTCATTGTCACAGAGAAAAGATTGAATTTTTAGAAGCTAGAAGCTCAAACCACAAAAGAAACAATTGAGATGCATTTTTATTAATAATTTTACCTTGTCAAAAAGCATTGCAAAGATTATGACATGAAAGCCGTATTTACATTCCCACAACCAATGCACAAGACTTGGTTCCCTTTCCTCCATGTCTTTGCCAGCATTTGTTGTCTTTTATTTTTTGATGCTAGCCATGATAACCGATGTGAGGTGATATCTCACTGTGATTTGGATTTTTATTTCCCTGATGATTAGTAAATGTTGAACACCTTTTCATATACCCATTGGTCATTTTTATGTCTTCTTTGGAAAATTGTCTATCCAAGTCCTTGATCAATGTTTTAATTGGTTGGTTTATTTTTCTGCCATTGAATTGTCTGAGTTCCTTATATATTTGTATATCAACTCCTATCAGATATATGCAAACATTTTCACCAAACCTATAGGTTGCTTATTCATTTTCTTGATTTCTTACTTTGGTCTGCAGAGATTCTTTAGTTTGATGAAGTCATACTTGTGTATTTTTGCTTTTATAGCCTAAACTTTTGGTGTGATATCCAAAAAGTCAAGCTAAGACCAATATCAAGGAGTCATTCTCCTTATGTTTTCTTCTACAAATTTATAGTTAAGGTCTAATATTTAAGTCTTTACTCCATTTATAGTTGATTTTTTTGTATGGTGTAAGATAAGATTTAAATTTAATTCTTTTGCATTTGCATATCCAGTTTTCCCAACACCATATATTGAGGAAACTGTCCTTTCCCCATTGTGTGTTCTTGGTGCCCTGTGGAAATTTAAGTTGACCATTTACACTTGGGTTTATTCCTGGCATCTCTACTTTGTTTTAATAATCTATGTATCTGTTTTTATTCCAGTATCATCCTGTTTTTATTAATATAACATTGTAATACAGTTTAAATCAGAAAATGTGATGTCTCCAACTCTCTTCTTATTTCTCAAGGTTATTTTAGCTATTCAGGATCTTTTGAGCTTCCATATGAAATTGAGAATTGGTATAGCCACTACAGAAACCGGTATGAAAGCTTCCTCAAAAATTGAAAAATAGGATTACCAGATGGTCCTGCAATCTTTATTTCTGGGTACATAACCAAAGTAAAAAAATCAGCACCTCAAAGAGATATCTGTATTCCCATGTTTATTGCAGCATTATTCCAAATAGCCAAGGTATGGAAGCAAACTAAAGCCTGTTGACAAATGAAGAGATAAAGAAATTTTGAGATATATATATATATTCATCATTTAAATAGAAGGAAATCCTTCCATTTGCAACAACAGGGATAAACTTGGAGGACATTATGCTAAGTGAAATTAACCAGACACAGAAAAACAAAGCTTAAATAATTCATGTAGATGTGGAATTTTAAAATGTTAAATACATAGAATGGTGGTTACTAGTGGTGGGAAGTTGGGGGAAACGGGAAAATGTTGGTCAAAGGGTATAAAACTGCTGTTATGTAGGATGAATAAATCTAGATAGCTAATGCAAGGTATGATGATTATGGTCAATAATACTGTATTCAATACTGGAAACTTGCTAAAAGAGTAGATTTCAGATGCTCTCAGCTCACAAAAGGTGGTAACTATAAAAAAATTTTAACTATGCGAGGAGATGATATCTTAATTAGAAAGAGTATCATAGTCACTTCACTATGTATATGTATATAAAAGCATCATTTACATCTGAAAAGTATATAATTTTTATTTAAAAATTAAAAAACAAACTTAAAACAATAAATAACAATCATAACCTAGGAGAAAATATGTAACATTTGTAATTAATAAATGATCAGCATATAAGGAATACTTACGAATAAATAGTCTCAAATCTCAGAAGAAAAAATGGGTGAATGGCAAGAATAAATAGTTTAAAATAAAACAAAACATGATTTGCAATTGAGTGAATGAAATTATATTTAAACTCATTAGAAATCCAGCAAAGGCAAGTTATATGTAAAATATGATTTCCTCCATGGTCAAGAGATTAGTAAAACTGGAAGTTCGTCAATTTCAAGCTTTGGATAGGATATAAAACAATGCATGATTTCATACACCTCACATAACCTGTTTACTTTTAGATGGATAAATGCTAAAATTAGAGATTCTCAATCCTGCAGATGTATCTGTGAGCACCAGTACTCACAGTGCTTTCTGTTGATAGTTTGGAGCATCTTATATGCGTGTTGTGTTTAGCAGCAAAGACCACTGACCATTAATGTTTCCCTCTCACTGTTATCCATTGACACAGCCAAGTGTCACTCAACCATCTTTGAGCACCCTCAAAGGAGTGTGCTCACACCTAAATGCAAGTTATTTCATGGGTCACTGGTCCCTTAATTACTTAATTTTTTCCCTGTCTGCGTTTTGACATCTGCTTATTCGCTGCTGGGTCCTCTTGTTTTGGACAGCTCATGTAGGTTGCCTACAGTCTGTCAACAGATCTTAGAAGAGTATTTTTCATGTGCCTCATCTTTCCTTTCGTCTCGTTCAGGCCAATTTCAGCTTTTAAGACCAAGTCCTCACCATGCTCTCCCAGTTGGGTTCAGACAATGAACAGGTCAAAATGTCTTCATGTATTGCCCCCTCAGGGATCCGGCAACCTTAACCAGAAAACCACATTCTTTGACATTACTAACTCAATTTCCAGTACTTTTCAGATGGTGGTTGTATTCTCGCAGTGGTATCTCATGTTCCAAATATTTTTTCTGACACCTGAGGTGAAAGAGGGTCAGATGGTACCGGGGTTCCATATGAGGAATATGGGAAAGTGAGTTGTATGCTTACAAGTCCTATATAATAGTTACTTACTCTCTTATCAGATTCACTTTAAATATGATCCAATTTGAGACACAATCAGATGAATCTTGTGCAAAAGTTTGATTTTCACAAAGTCAAATGCATAACGCTCACAAAAATATGAAATAAATGAATGTCTACCCAAAGTTTGTTTAACTTATCCATGAGGGGACAAAGACGGAGTCAGAACTGGTGCAAAGGGCATTTGAGTTTAACAGGGCTTTTTATAGACCTCTGAGAAGGCCACACTGAAATAAAGGCTATTTTTTATTTTTACTTCTGCTTTTTGTTTTATAACATAAAAATAATTGGTCTTTGTCTTAGGTTCCTTGCACAGAACTCCTAAAAACCTCGGAATTTCCAGAGTGCAAGTGGGATAGGGTTGCTTTTGGTTCTGATGAGGAGCCTCTTGGTAGGCCAATAGATAGCTTGAGGATGGGACCTGGTGGCCAGAACAGCAAGTCATGATTGGAAGTTTGGAACCTTTTGTTCCATTCCCCAATCTCTAGGGAAGAGAGAAAGACTGGAAACTTACTTAATTACCAATAGCTATCAGCATGCCTATGTAACTAAACCTCCATAAAACTCCTCAAAGACAGGATTCAGAGAGTTTCTGAGCTCACAAACACATACCAGGAGGACAGTTCAACTCAACTCCACAGGGATAGAAGCTCCTGCTCTCAAGACCCTTCTGAAACTCACCCATGTACCACTTTATTTGACTGTACATTTTTATCCTTTATAATAAGCTGTAATCATTATAATAGCATTGTTCTGCTTTTTGTAAGTCACTCTAGAAAATTATAGAACCCGAGGAAGGGGTCATGGGAACACTTTGTAGCCAAGTTGGACAGAAGGGTGGGTTAGCAGAAAACCTGATACTTATGACTAGCAACTAATGGAGACAGTCTTGGGTGAGTGAGCCCTTAAGTCTGTGGAGTCTGTACAGACTCCAGGTAGTATCAGAATTTACTAAATTGTAGGATATCCAGTTGATGTCAGAATGTTGGAAAAGCGGTATTGGAAAAGGCACCACACATTTGGCATCAGGAGATGAAAATCTTCTCATTGCTTGAGTTTTTGTTTTTACCTAAGTAAAACAGGTTGATTTCTTACTTCATTACTGGACATAAATTATTTGCATCTGTATTGGACACATTACAGATACATTGCATACATTGCATATACATTAATCTGTAACGTCACAGATTCTGGGTGCTGATTATTAGTGAATAGTAAGTCAAACACAGTTGTTTTCACCCCGAGAACTAAATAATCTTTGAGCAGTCCTGTTAAACAATGACTATGTATAACATTGAAAGGGCAGACTGCTCTCTCTTTGCTTATTTTCATTTTTAGATAATATTTCATAACGCTTGGGCCAGAATCAACTTAAGCCCTGATTTCAACATGCATTTTTCCCCATTGGAAACAATCGGTGATGATAACAATGAATATTGATACATGATTTACAAAGGGCCAGATATTCTTCCAAGTAATTTACAAATATTTTATTTAATCTTTCTAATAATCCTACAGACTAAGCAATGTTATTATGCATATTTTACGCAAGAGGAGCATGAAGCTCACTCATCATGCTAATCCAAGATCAGGGAATGCATAAGAAATAGAAAAAGGATTTTAAAAAACACACAAAATTGGAAATCAATGAGTTTAGAGGCTATCAAAGCAATGGAGACCACTTAGGGATAGAGGAGTCAGAATTCAACTTTACATGACTAATTTAAGGGCATAGTTCTCAACGTGTAACTAAGGCTCCCTTTGAGTCATTCAAATGTTCCCTAAAGTTTTAGAACCACAAATATGAGGTGATTTAAACATAAATTCCTTTACTCTGCTACCTCAGGACAGTTAAATATAGGTATGTTGCTTAAAAACGTTAACATTGTCTGCATTCTGGTAAAATGCAGACGTTCATAGATCAAATGGCTGTTTTAAAGATGAAATATATGTAAAATGCTGAGCATATTTGCCAGCATGTAGAAATGTTTAATAAATAAAATCTATTATTATCATCAAACAGAAAAAGGGACAATCTATATTTCAGGCAATTAAGGCACATTTGTTCAGTTCAAGGAGTGAAACCCCTGTTTTTGCCTTTGAAAAGTCCTTGCATTTGCTGTTGTCCTCACAGTTCCACCTCTCTTCACCTTCCCATTCAGGGTTATTTTGCCTTTAGCAAAACCTGGGTGTTTAATTAGTTCATTGCACCACTTACTCTTAAGAAACCGTTAAATCTGTGTTCCCCTGACAAAGGTGACTTGCCTTTGAAGGTGTCATTGCCCCAGGGAAGGTCTTGTGTAGGTGTACGAAACTTTAAGTGGTCACGTAGGACTTCCAAATAAGTATGGCATGAGGCCAGGAGGAGGAAGCGGTACCCTCAACACTGATGCAAGCAAACATTTGTAGTCAACCTATTAAAAAGATCCGCTACCATGTCTATATCTCAGGGATTATGACTGTCTACTATAGAGGTGAGTCTAATTTGAGAATTATTTTTCCATTGTGTTAGGAAGTAATTTCAAATGATTCTTGTTTATTAAGTGTTTGGTATTGTATATCTGAATTTTGAGTTGCAGAGTAACCTTTGTAAAATTTCATCCACAAATGATACAAAATAAAAGTCTCCCTATTGTCCACATTTATTCTGAAGGTGTAAATTGTGGGCTGGTCCACCCAGAACCAGCAGGATAATAAATGTTCTTGAATAAGCACTCAATTCATTCAAGTTACTGAGTTCATATTAGTGGATTTCTTCAATGAACAGTGTGGTTGTTTCAAGAAATTAACCATCTTATATCAATATCTTCTGGACCTAGAGGCACTTTCTTTGTCGCGGGCACAGTGGCAGAAGGAAGAGGAAAGGAGATTGTGGAAGGAAACTCCAACAGTTCATGACAATGATCTCTACTAGATATTATAAGTCAGTGCAAATATGGAGAAGGAGACTAATCTATTTCTCTACTAACTTCAGAAAGGGCGTGATGTGGGGATTAATAGACACACAATTCCTCAGATATTTTCTAAACAAAAGGGCCTAGACTAAATAAGAAAAATTCTGAGGGCAAGATATTTTGTTACTTTAAAGATAATGAAGAAGGGGCTGGCCCAGTGGTGCAGCAGTTAATTTCCCACATCTGCTTCTCGGCGGCCTGTGGTTCACGGGTTTGAATCCCGGGTGTGGACGTGGCACTGCTTGGCAAAAAGCCATGCTGTGGTAGGCGTCCCACATATGAAGTAGAGGAAGATTGGCACGGATGTTAGCTCAAGGCCAGTCTTCCTCAGCAAAAAAAGAGAAGGATGGGCAGTAGTTAGCTCAGGGCTAATCTTCCTCAAAAAAAAAAAAAAAAATGAAGAAAAGTTTCCTTTTCTTTCTCTGAAGGATGCGTACAGGTACACCTGGAAAACTATCCATAACCTATTCTTGGAGTGGGAATAGCTCTCCCACCTCAGGAAAATATATACGTATATTTTAAAAAAAGGTTTCATTCAATTTCAGTCCCCTTATTTAATAGCCTAACATTAATTTGGTCCACAATTGAACTAAAGAAGAAATTCGCATAAGCATCTGTCCATAGTCTCATAATTTGCTGAGTTAATATGGACTTTTAATTAAAAGCTAAATGTTTCACTTAGCAAGTAAATGCATTTATATATATCCATAATGCCAATACATTCTCTATTAAAAATGCTTTGTTTGAGGGGCCGGCCCGGTGGCGCAGCGGTTAAGTTCGCACGTTCCGCTTCTCGGCGGCCTGGGGTTCGCTGGTTCGGATCCCGGGTGCGGACATGGCACTGCTTGGCAGCCATGCTGTGGTAGGCGTCCCACGTATAAACTAGAGGAAGATGGGCACGGATGTTAGCTCAGAGCCAGGCTTCCTCAGCAAAAAGAGGAGGACTGGCAGTAGTTAGCTGAGGCCTAATCTTCATCCAAAAAATAAAAAAATGCTTTGTTTGACATTTACTGAAAAAGAACAAGCTGCGTTAGTTCTATATACACAAAATTAAGTGATACATTTAAATTGATCTTTCTATTAAATTACCTACTATATGTTGAAAAGCCTGATTCACTAAAATATCATACATCACAATTTTTCACAACAGAGGAGCATATTACAGAGCTATTTATTTACTACATTTTCATTTTAAAGAGTCATGGTTCCAAATTCATTGTTATTTATTTAGACACACACACGTGCATGTGTATGTGTGTGAGTGTGCATGTGTGTATAGCTCATCTATTTCACCTTCACATTTCCAGAGCATTCAGTCAAATGATCAAACTGACAGTTTTGGCTATGACTTTCTATCTATTGCTTATGTGGGAAAAAATAGCAACTAATGACATAGACTGACAAATTAAATTGAAATTAACAATTTTGTTTCAATATGCAAAATGAAGGGAAATTATTTCAAAATTCATTCCTGCACAAAATATCCAATTTATCTGTTAAGAAGTTTTGTAATTTGATACATATAAACAAAATAAGGTTAAGTAACTGTCTCCTCATCACATATATAGAAAATAAAATAAATAATTCTTAACCCAGGACTTCTGTATCCCAAGTCCAGAGTTCTTTATCCATGTAACCTAACATCAATAAGACTAGTCTGAGGGCAGGTAAAGCTATAATGGAGGCAAAGACAGCTGCAGGCAAGGAATCTAGGTCTGTGGCAATAAGAGGAGAAAGATATTTTAAGTAGTATATGAAACAAGGGGCTGCATATACTAGATAGACAGTAGCGCAAATCACCAAGGCTCAGCAAGACCTCTGTTAGGTAGACTGCTTATTTGTCTGGTATCAGTGGTTAAACAAGCCATCTCAAAGATGCTGTTGTTGCTGTGTGTTGTTATGTCTATTCAAATGCGAATGCTCCCATGGTGAAGGTAGCAATTTAATGAGCCATTAGCACTAACATTCCACAGGTCCCTTAAAGAGACTGCCTGTGTGTCAGATGGCTGTGCAAGAGGTGGGCTCTGTCTGCCACCTGATTTTTCTAGCATTAGAGTATTCACAAAATAAATAAATAAAGCATCATCACTCTCTCTGTCTCTGCAGTATTCAATTACCAGACAATTCCAGATGACAGGCTCAGAGATTATTATGTCTCTAAAGCATTGGATGAAATAATTTTGGACTGTCCATATCAGAAATAAAGAAGTCTGCAAATCCATCCACAAACAAAAATGGCAAATTTGTGCATTTTTCTGCTAATAAAAGAGGAGAATTGGCTTCTTGGCATGTATGTGCTCTTCTGCTCTTTATGAATTTACAAGTTTTGCTCTTAGTATGGTGTTTAAAAAATGGCAAACACTGAAAAAATCTTACTTATGTTCAGTGTATAACAGCTCTCAACCTAGAAACACTTCCTAATAAAGCCATGCTCATTTCTGTGGGCTCAGTCATTTTGCTTGTGTCTCCTAAGAAAATAGATGTTTTGCTAAATATGAAACAACTATCCTCAGAAGATAGGCCAAATATATAATTTAGGTATTTTTAATTTTTTATCTTTTCAGATATATTTATAATTTACCTGTGACTAATAATTATGTTCCATGGTAATAAGATGGTTTTAAAATTGGTTCCTTTTCTTTTTAATCACCTTACAAATCATCATAACTATTGCAATTCCCTCCAAGCATTTATTGACATCAAAGATCCTCTCATGCTTTCCTTTCATACTCATCTGACCATTGCAAGTCTCCATGGCAGTATATTGTGTGGTGAAATGATATGTACGGCATGGCTCCAAGTACTAGTAAGCTGGGGAAAGAAATCTGCATTTTATTCCACGTGTGGTGGGAATACACCGAAGATTTCAGAAAAGAGAGTAATGAACTAGAATAACTACATTTTAAAAATCAGGTAAATAAAAATAGTTATTTAACGAGAGGAAGTAAGAATATTTTCATCAATTATTGGGGACGTTATTTTCCTTCAGTGGGGAAATTTTGTTTTACTTATACGCATCTGTTCCCTTCTGTGGTCCTTGTAGCCCATAGTGAAACAAGTTTATTTTCTTGTTTATTAAAAAAAGAACTAATTTGAGTGTGTTAAAATTTCCAAAATTTGAAAAAAATTCATGTATGACTCAGACAAATATAAATGACAAACTTTTAAATGGGTGTTTATTTTCTCAACTTGTTAAATTTGGTTTCAGTACACGTAATGAAAGCACAATAATAATTATTAAACAATATAAAATTGGCCAAAGTAACTATTTATAATTTTATAGCCCTTGACAATTTTTTTTTACTTTTGATCCATTTTGATCTATTATCTCAATCAACCTATATGCCATTCTGTGTAATATATAGACTAACCTTATTTAAAATATTAAAATGTTGAGTTAAAGAAAAGTGGGATGGTAGGTCAAGAAGAGCCATATTAACTAGAGGGTAGGGCTTTGAATCAGAACCCTGGATTCCATATCCAGCACATGTCCAGAAGTTATGAAGTCAGACTAAGATTGTTAGATGATGAAAGCCCCTTCCTTCTCTATTTTTCCATTGACAGAATCACACCAGAAGAAATCATGGAGACGAGAAACACAACCTCAGACTTCATTCTTCTAGGACTCTTTAAACACACAGGACCCCACCTCTTTCTCTTCATGGTGGTGCTGACAATGGCCATTGCTTCTTTTATGGGCAATGCCCTCATGCTTCTCCTGATTTACTGGGACCCCCGGCTCCACATACCCATGTACTTCCTACTGAGCCAACTCTCCCTCATGGATGTGATGCTGGTTGCTACCATTCTGCCCAAAATGGCTGCTGACTACTTGACTGGCAAAAAGTCCATCTCCCTTGCTGGCTGTGGGTTGCAGATCTTTGTTTCAATCACACTGGATGGTGGAGAGAGTTTCCTTTTAGCAGCAATGTCTTATGACCGCTATGTGGCTGTTTGCCACCCACTGCAATACCCTGTCCTCATGAGCCAGGAATTATGCCTGAGAATGATTTTGGGGTCTTGGTTCCTGGGGGCAGCTGATGGGCTCATGCAGGCTGCTGCTACCCTGAGTTTCCCATTTTGCAGCACACGTGAGATGGATCATTTCTTCTGTGAGGCCCCCATGCTGGTGCGTTTGGCTTGTGCTGACACATCTGTCTTTGAGTATGTCATGTACATCTGTTGTGTGTTAATGCTCCTGGCCCCGTTATCTCTCATCCTGACCACCTATAGTCTTATCCTCATAGCTGTTCTCCAGATGCGTTCTAGAGAAGCCCGCCAGAAGGCATCTGCCACCTGCTCCTCACATTTGGCTGTGGTGGGACTCTTTTATGGAGCTGCTATTTTTATTTACATGAGACCCAAATCCTACAGGTCAGCTAACCACGATAAGCTTGTGTCAGCATTCTACACTATCTTCACCCCTGTGCTGAACCCCCTCATCTACAGTCTGAGGAACAGTGAGGTCAAGGGAGCCTTGAAAATGTGGCTGGGGAAATGTGTAAATTTAAATTGCCAGCAAACTTAGTCTCACTCTTGAAGACTATACAATGCTAAATGAGTCTAATTTCCTGAAGCCATTGACATTTAAACCTATTGTAATTCTCTCTCCTTTAGTAATGCATGAAGGGAAAGTTAAATTCATTGATCATTATAACAGGAAGTTGTTAAGAATTACCTGAGACTACCATACTGAGAGATACTCTTCTTGAGCAGTTACTATTTGCTATGCTCCACACTAAGCAATTTTTATAGGTTATTTTGTATCCTATTAACAACTGTATGATATAAGTACTTTGACACTCATCTTCTAAATGAGTTAATGGAGGCACAGAATATTAAATAGTGTTCTCAATATCACACAGCAAAAAATGTTAAAATGTGACTCCCAAGCTTCTCTCCTAAGCTGGTATATTTTATTTATGTCCAGTAATTTATTTTAAAAGTTATGTTTTCTATGTCTTTGCTCCATGCGTTTCTAAGCACTAAATACAGGAATTCCACCAAAGAGTAATGAGAACACTATTCTTTAGCTATAATTTAAAATACAGGCCCACAGAAAAGGGAAAAGTCCACAACTTAGATGTTATATTTTCACTATTTTTAAAGTCTTTCACAGTTTGTTTTACTTGGAGTTTGAAGGCAAACCATTTTAATTAATGTAACTTTTCATTTAAGTAATGTATATCTTTCCCCAGGCTCTAGTTGTAATTGCAATGGCCAATCCATTTTAAAGTACACCATGATTAAATTCTTTCTTGGAACTGATTGTGTCCATGATGCTTAAATGTTATGTTGATTTATGATGGACATGGGTTCCATGGATATGAATTCAGATACATAAACATGCTTAGTCTTAATAGAACACATGATGATAACGAGCGAGTGAACCTGATTAAGAGTCAGCTTACATGTTATAAGTTACATGCATCACCTTACATCTGCAAATGTCCAGATAACTGGAAATATTCATCATGCATAATATGGGCACTCATCCAGGGTCGGGGACTTTGACAAGAAAAGAAATAAGACTATTTCTCTATCTGTTAGAGGAAGACACATGCCAGATAAGATACAGACAGATATGGCCATAAGAAGGGGTCATCAAAGCCAAATTATAATCAGAAACTGCATAGCAAGTTGGCTTAGAGTATTTTATGATGGAGGCAAAATTTTCTAGAGTTGAAACATTTTAAGAAATAAAGTTTTAAATATACAAAGAAAAATGAATCCAGAAAGAGCTTCCAGGGACAATAAATCTGCAATATGAGTTTCTGAGAGTTAAAATGGCATTTCAAGTCCACCTCAATTCCAACGTGAAAATTTTAGAGCGACATATGAAATTTCCAGCTTCAAGTAGAGATGTAAGACCAATATCACTTCAATATTTGTGACAGCACCTTAACTAATGTATGTAGATCCTGGGTCCATTTCTAGAGAGATTACTCAGAAAACGCTACACTTCTAGAAGGAATTGATGTCAGAAGAGAGTAGCCATCTGTTCAAGACTAAAGAGTTTGCTTGCCTGTTCATTATTCTCCTCCACCAGTGTTAGGATGAAAAAAAGGAACATAATTGCTAATATTCTGTCAATTATGCATCAATATTTTTTGTTCTCTTGAGGTGAATGAAATTGAGACAAGTAAATACAGTCAGGAAAATTTCGTTATTTGTTCCTGATTCATTCACCATCAGAAAAACAGATCTAAAAATGTATTGATCAGAAAATGGTATAAGTCCACAAAATTTGGTAAGAATAAAATATTTCAACAAGACAACTGATCAGGCTGATCTATAGGAGGAAACTCAAACAAACAAAAGAAACAATAACAGAATGGCAGTATCTCCAAGCAAATGTAAGACATTAACAAAGATTGACCAGATGCCCGTAAAAATAACAATATATTTTAGAGAAATAATAGCGACCAGTTATCTGACCATAATGAAATTAATTATGAAATCAAAATTTAAATAAATTTCAAAATAGTTTAGGAAATTCTGTGTCTGTCTCTTTACTGTTTTGATTGCTTTTCAGTTTTCACTCTTAGTTTTTAAATAAATGTTTCTATAGAAAAATTTCAAAAGGTACTAGTGATGTGTTTTCTATAGTTGTCTAAAAATAAAGAATATCATGTAGAGGCTGTATATACAAAAGCATGAATAGTAAGAAAATTTGAAATGGGGTGTTACCTTGAATATATCATCTTCAAGGCATAATTTACTTACAGCTAATATAGTTTTCATTTAATGCAGTTAATACAAATCTCAAGCATACAGCTTGATGGATTTTATATATATATAGGTGCTTATGTAACTACAACAAAGATCAAGATTTAGAGTATTTCGTATTTCTAGTACTCTTGGAGTCTTCTTTTTGCTTTTTTCCTAATCAAAAACTCCAACAAGCTGTCCATTATTCGAACAAGTCATCAGTAATTATGCTATGCCTCTTTTGGTCAATATTATGTTTTGGAGACTCATCCATATTCCTTTATGAGATTTCACATATAAGTGAAATCATATAGTATACTTTTGCTCTGTTTGAATTTCCATTTAGCATAATACCCACGAGATCAATCAGCGTGTCACAATGCCTGGGTTTCTTTCTTTATATTGGCTTAGTAATATTCCATTGTGTATATATATGTATAGGTATATACATGCAAATATATATATATTTAGAGAGAGAGAGAGAGAGAGAGAAACTTTAGTTGTTTCCTGATGTTTGCTGTTTTGAATTATCCTGAAATGTATGTGCAGATATCTCTTTGAGATTCTGATTTCATTTTATTTGGAAATATACCTCTAAGTTGAGTTCTTGGATCATATGGTAGTTCTATTTTTAATTATTTGAGAAATCTCCATACAGTTTTCCATAGCGGCTGTACCAATCTACATTACCGAGAACAGTGCACAAGGCTCTCTTTTATTCACACCCTCAGCAACTCTTGTTATCTCTGGTCTTTCTGATGATTGTCATTATAACAGACGGCAGGTGGCACAACCATTGTGGTTTTGATATGAATTTTCATGGTGATTAGTAACATTAAACATCTTCTCATGCATTTTTTTGTCATCTGTATGTCTTTCTTGGAAAATGTCTATCCTGGTCCTTGTCCATTTTTTTAATCAGGCTATTTGTATTTTTGCTAAAAATTTTAGGATATTAACCTCTCATCATATATTTGCAAATATTTTTTGGTTTGATGCTATCCTACTTGTTGATTTTTGCTTTTTATGCTTGTGCTTTTTGTGTCATGTCCAAAAATATCAACGTCAAAACCAAGGTCAAGGCCTTCTAAGACTCTGTTTTCTGATGATTTTATGGTTTCAGGTGTTACATTAAAGCCTTTCATCCATTTCCAGCTAATTTTTGTGAGTGGCGTGAGAAAGATGTCAAATTTTATTTAGTTTTGTGTGAATATCCAGTATTTCAAATGTTGTTTATTGAAGAGAAAATCCTTTTCTCATTAGGCATTCTTGGCTCCCTTGTCAAATATTAGTAAACCATATACGCATGGGTCTATATCTGTGCTCTCAACTCTGTTCCTTTGTTGTCTATATTTATTTTTATCTCAGTACCATCTAGTTCTGATTAGCATAAGATTGTAATACAGTTTGAAATCAGAAAGTGATTTCTGATGCTTGCAGTGTTATTTTTTCTCAAGATTGCTTTGAATATTCACCATCTTTTGAGATCCCGTGCAAATTTGGGGATATATTTTCTATTTTTGTGAAAAATGCTACTGGGGTTTTGATAGAGACTGCATTGAATATATAGATGGCTTTGGATAGTATTGATGTTTTAACAGTATTAACTCACTGAACCATGAATATGGGATGTCTTTCCATTTGTTTGTGTCTTCTTTCAAATTTGTTCTTATACTTTATAGTATATAGACTTTCCCCCTCCTTGCTTAAATTTATTCATAAATATATTCTTGATGGTATTATAAATAAGATTGATTTTTTATATCTTTTTCATTTATTTTGGTGTTAGTGTATAGAAATAAAATTGATTTTCTTTTGTTGATTGATTTTGTATCCAATAGCTTTGCTAAATTAATGTATTGCAAGAATTTTTGGTTGAATCTTTAGGATTTTCATACATAAAATTATGTTATCTCCAAACAGAAAAAAATTTACTTTAACTTTATGATTTTGATGTCTTTTTTTTTCTTAATTAATTGATCTCAGTAAGACTTCCAGTACTATGTTGAACTGGAGAGATGAAAATGTGCATCTTTTAGCAGTTCAAGATTTTAGATGAAAAGATCTCAAACTTTCACGATTGGATATGATGTTAATCATGGACATTATATGTATGAACTTTATTATGTTTAGGTGTATTATTTCTTTCCACAATTAGTTGAGAGCTTTTATTATAAAAGATGGTTTATACTTTTCACATAATTTTTCTGTATCTACTGAGAGAATAAAATTTTTACCTTTTGTTTTACAAATGCAATGTATCACATTTATTGATTTGCATATGTTGAAGCATTTGTGTATCCCAGAGACAAGTGCCAATTGACGATAATGTATGATCCTTTAAGTGTGCCACTGAACTCAGCTTGCTGGTATTTTGCTGAGAACTTTTGCATCTATATTTATCAAAGTTATTGGCTTGTATCTTTAAATATTTTCTTGTCTTTATCTCACTGTAGTGTCAGAGTAGTGCTTGCTTAGTAAAGTAAATTTGAAAGTGTTCTCTCCTTGAAATTTTTGGGAAATTTTAAGAAGGAGTGGCGTTAATTCTTCTTTAATTGTTAGGTAGAATTCACCAGTGATAAATCGAATCTTGGCCTTTTCTCTTTTGGGATGTTTGATCACAGCTTCTAGCTCCTTACTCATTATAGGTCTGTTTAGATATATTTCTTTTTTTAATTTTTATTTTTTTGGATGTACATCATATTTCAAATTCTGGATACATTACATCATGTTCACCACCCGAACACTAATTATAGTGCATCCCCTCACATGTGACCCTAATCACCCCTTTTGCCCTCCCCCCTCCCCCCTTCCCCAATGGTAACCACCAGTCCAATCTCCAATGCTATGTGTTTTTTCTTTTTTGGTCATTTTTATCTTTTACTTATGAGTGAGATCATACGGTATTTAACTTTCTCCCTCTGACTTGTTTCACTAAGTATAATACCCTCAAGGTCCATCCATGTTGTCACAAATGGCAGGATTTCGTCATTTCTTATGGCTGAGTGGTAGTCTATCGTGTATAAATACCACATCTTCTTTATCCATTCGTCCCTTGATGGGCACCTAGGTTGCTTCCAAGCCTTGGCTATTGTGTATAATGCCGCAATGAACATAGGGGTGCAAGTATCTTTATGCCTTTGTGTTTTCAAGTTCTTTGGATAAATACCCAGCAGTGGAATAGCTGGATCATATGGTAGATCTATCCTTAATTTTCTGAGGATACTCCAAACTGCTTTCCATGGTGGCTGCACCATTTTGCACTGCCACCCTCAGTGAACAAGATTCTGTCTTGGTAGGTGTCTATTTCTAGGAATTTATCCATTTCTTCTATGTTATCCAATTTGTTGGCATATAATTGTTAATATTAGTTTCTTATGATCTTTCATTTTGTCACTGCTGCTAATCATTTCAAAAAACTCCTACTTATATTCATATTTTCAATTGTTTTCCTATTTTCTATTTCATAAATTTCTGCTCTAGTTTTTGATATTTCCTTCCTTTGGCTAACTTTGGGCTAAGTTTGTTCTTCTTTTTCTAGTTCCCCGAGTTGTAATGTTATGTTGTTTGTTTGATATCTTTTCTTATGTTTGTGTTTATAGTTTTAAACTTGCCTCTTGGTGTTGCTTTTCCTGCAATTCATAAATTTTGTTAAACTGTGTTTGCATTTTTTCCAAGATATATTTTATGATTTTCATTTCTTCTTTGAGTTTTTAGATGTCTAAGAATGTGTTTTTTACTTTCTATACATTCTATGGAAATTGTCAATTTCTTACTTTCCTGTTTTTATTGATTTCTAACTTCATACTATTGTGGTTGGAAAAGATGCTTAATATAATTTCTGTCTTCTTGATTTTGATGAGATATGCTTTTTGGTCTATTTGATTTATTCTGGAGAATGTTCTGAGTGCACTTGTGAAAAAGCGTATATTCTGTTGCAATTGGATGAAATGTTCTGTATAAGTCTTTTAGATCTATTGCCTAAAGTGTTGTTCAAATCTTTTGTTTCCTTATTGATTTTCTATCAGGATGGTCTATTCACTGATGAGAGTGGGATATTAAAATCTTCTAATATTATTATATTGTTGATTATTTCTCCATTTAGTTTTGTTAGTTTTGTTAGTGTATGCTTTGTATATTTATATATTTATATATTTAAATTCTCGTGTTGGAGGAATAAATATTTATAATTGTTTATCTTCTTGATGAATTCACCCCCTTATTGTTGTATAATGACCTTATTTATCTTTTTGGTAATGTTTAGCTTAACATCTAATTGGTCTGATATAAGTATAGCTACACTTGCTCTATTTTGCTTACCATTCACTTGGTATACCTTTTTGCATCCATACCCTTTCAATCTCTGTGCATCCTTAAAGCTAAAGTGTCTCTCATACACAGCATATCATTTAATTTTGTTTTCTTTATACATTCAGGCATTTTGTTTATTTATTTATTTTTGAGGAAGATTAGCCTTGAGCTAACCTCTGTGTCCATCTTCCTCTACTTTATATATGGGACGCCTGCCATAGCATGGTTTGACAAGTGATGCGTAGGTCTGCACCTGGGATCTGAACCAGCAAAGCCCAGGCTGCTGAAGTGGAGTGCGTGAACTTAACATATATGGCACCAAGCTGGCCCTGCATTCTTTGTTTTTTTTTTTAATTGGAGAATTTAATTTATTTATGATTAAAGTAACTATTGATAAGTAAGGACACACTATTGCCATTTTGTTAGTTGTTTTCTGACTATTTTGGACTTCTTTTGTTTCTCTCTTTCTGTCTTCCTTCAAAATTTCGTAAAATTTTATGGTGTAATTCTTTGAGTACTTAACCTTAACCTTTTGTGCTTCTACTAAAGATTTTTGCTTTGTGTTTGCTATAAGCTTACATAATGTATCTAATAACATCCTATTTTAAGCCAATGACTCAACATTGATAGCAGATAGAAACATCATATTTTTTCTTCTCCCTCTTTCAAATTTTAGATTATTAATGTCATAATTATATTTTATATGTGCATTAACTAAGAATTTATTGGAGTTTTAGTTATTTTGAATACATTTGCTTTTTAACTGTTAAATCAGAGTTGAAAAGGATTTATGAACCACCATTACAATATTTCAGAGTCTGAATTTGACTATATAATTAACTTTATTAGTGACTTTTATATATTCATTTGGTTTTCTGTTGTTGATTAGAGGCTTTTAATTTTATTTTGAAGAACTCTCTTGAACACTTCTTGATATCTCATAATCACCCATAGTCTGTAGTTTACACTAGGGCTTCCCTCGTAGTGTTGTACATTCTATGGGTTTGGACAGATGTATAATTGCATATATTTATTACTATAACACCACACAGTATTTTTACTACAACTCAAATACACTGTGTTCTGCCTATTTATTTCCCTCTTCTCTGGCTATCCCTGGCAACCACCCATTTTTTTACTGCCTCTAAAGTCTTGGCTTTTCCAGAATCATACAATATACATTTTAGACCAGCTTCTTTTACTTGGTACTGTACATTTAAGGTTCCTCCATGTCTTTTCATGGCTAGATATCTTATTTCCTTTTATCAGTGTATTCACTGATTCGCTTATCCATTCACCTTCTCAGAGACTATTTTGGACTTCTTTTGTTTCTCTCTTTCTGTCTTCCTTCAAAATTTCATAAAATTTTATGGTGTAATTCTTTGAGTACTTAACCTTAACCTTTTGTGCTTCTACTAAAGAAGGTTCCCTCTAAATCATCAATCAAGAATGAAGCTTCTATAGACATCCTTGTGCAGTTTTATATATGTAAATAAGTCTTAATTTCCTTTGGGTAAATACCTAGGAGCATGATTGCTGGATAATATGGTAAGAGTTTATTCGTATTTATAAGAAACCACCAAATTTTCCTCAAAATGGCTGTACTCTTCTACATTCTCACAAGTAATGTACTAGAGTTTCTGTTGCTTTGTGTTCTGGACTTTGGCCATGCCAACAGGTGTTTTTTTTTTTTTTTTTAATCTCATTGTTTTAATTTGCATTTTCCTGATGACATGATTTATGGAGCATCCCAAATGTTTATTTGATATCTGCGAGAAAGGGCCAGAGACCTATTTGAAGAAAGAATGGCCCAAACTTTCCCATATTTGAGTAAAAACATGGATATATACATCCAAGAAATTCAATGAACTAAGGAAATACAGAGATACATTTAATTGAACATTTGAAAGACAGAGAATCTTGAAAACAGCAAGGGAAAAAAATCTCATTGTGTGAAAGGGAATCTCAAAAAGATTATCGGTAAATTTCTCAGCAGAAATCTTGCAGGCCAAAAGGCAAAGTCATGACATATTTAAAATACTGAAAGAGAACAACTGCCAAGTGAGAATTCTACATATAGTAGAACTGCCTTTCAGAATCATGGAAAAATTAAGACATTGCCAGATAAACAAAACCTGAGGGAGTCCATTTCCACTAGATATGCCCTACAAGATAGGATGCTAGGCAGTATTTCAAAGCCATACGAAAATAAGAAGTTCTCCAATAAAGGGAAATATATGCATAAATATAAAAAAACACTCATTTTCTGATTTTTGCTGATAGTTCCATTTTTCATTCTTCCACAAAATTTAAAAGACAAAAGCATAATTGCAAATCTATGTTAATGGGTACATGATATATAAAGATGCAATTTGTGACATCAATGACACAATGTGAGAGCAGAGCTGTAAATAAGCAGAGCATTTATAGGTGATTAAAATTAAATTGGCGTGTGTTTATAATGTATTGTTAAAATTTAGGAAACATCCTAAATATATATATAAATAAATATAACAATATGTAATATTAATTACAATATAAATATGACAATATGTCATCTCCATGGCCTAATCAAAGCATTTCTCACATCATCCAGAGTAAAAGGCATCTCTCTACCCAGGAATCTGCCATCCCTGCTATGTGTCAGGGTCCAGTGCATCTTCCATCTTTCCTTTATTTAAATTGAATTTTTACTGTAGCGACCTTCCCCAAAGTTGTGTTAGACATTTAACCACACCAGAAATGAGTTTCTACTAATCTCAATTCTCATCAACACTTAGCGTTATCCTTCCTTTGAATTTATCTATTCTGGGGTGTATTTGTATGCAGGTGTAAGTGTGTGCATGTATGCATGCGTGTTAGTGTATGTGTGTAGTGGCAGTGGTGTCATATTGTGGGTTTTGTTTGTACTTCCTGATTTCTAAAGAGATTTAAAACTTTTGCATAGGTTTATTGGCCAGGGTACTGCTCTCTGATTTGAAATGCCTGTTGAAGTTTCTTGCTCATATTCTCTACTGGCTTATTTGAATTTTCTTAATAATTTCTAAAAGTTATTTATTTATTCTTAATATGATCGCTGTGTTAGTAATATTATTTGCAAATATCTTTCTTTACTATGTGACTTGCTATTTCATTTTCTCGTGGTGTCTTTTAATGAAAATGGTTCTTATTTTTTTGTAATCCAATTGATCAATATATTCTTTTTATGGTTAGTACTTTCTGTGTCCTGTTTACAACATTTAGGCCTAAATGTAATCAAGAAATGATTATCCTATGATAGTTTGTGTAAGTTTATTTTAACTTTCACATTAAGTTTTACAATATAGCTGGAATCATGATTTCTTCTGCATAGTGTGAAACAGAGGCAAAATTTGCTTGTTTATAGCATCATGTATTGAACTGGTCTGCAGTATTGTCTTTCAAATAAATGAAGTGTAGATGTATTTCTGGTATCTCTATTCTGTTCTTTTAGTATTTTTTATTATCCTTGCCTAAATACCATGCTGCCTCAATTATGGAAGACCTATAATGTTTTCTTCTTTTTAATAGATGCATTTAGAGGCTATGAAGTTTTCTTTAGTGTGCCTCTATCTGAATCCATCCACATACAACCACCATTAGGTAGATGATACTGGGATACTGACTATCTTTCTATCTATCTGTGTACCTCTCATCTATCTGTCATCTATCTGTCTTTCTCTCTCAACTTGGCTCCAATAATCTCATCACGTTTTAATACATTAAATTTGTACTGTTAGTTCAAAATATATTAAAAGTTCCATTGTCATTTCTTTACTTATACATGAGTTACTTAGAATTCAAATGGTTAATTTCCAAATATATCAGGATTTTCAATTTATTGTTTGTTATTGATTTCTATATTAATTTACTACATTATGTACATAATGGCTTTTGGGAATGTGTTGTGTATTACTTTATGGGCTGACATATGTTCAATGGTAGTAAATGTTTTATGATCACTTGAAAAACTGTATAACACATACATGTAACACCTATGATATATATATAGCATGTATGGGTAACATATGTATCATGAATATATATTTTCCTAAGAACTGAAAAAGACACATAATTTTTACAAAATTTTGACTGTTGACTTTGCCACAGGAAAGCATCAAATACGTCAGATAGTTTGTATCATAAAGACCATACTCTCTGACTACAATAATGTTAAGCTAGAAATTAACTAAAATATAATTAGAAAAATACATATTTGGAAATTAAAATGAAAAATTCTAGGTAAGACATAGGTCAAAGAGTATCTTAGTGGAACTTAGAAAATATAACTAAATTAAAAGAAAAACACTACATTTGAAAATTAGTGAAAAAATTTATGATGGCACACTATGTATCTATTTTTTAAAAAGAGAAAAACAAAAGCAGAATAATTATATAGGAAGTAGAAGGACAGAAATACAAAAAAAGAATGGGAATTTATGAAACGGCAAACATACCTAAGATAGTATACCACATATTTCTTTTTTGAAAAAAACTAATAAAATTGAGGAAATTCTTGCAAATTCTGAAAAAATGAATTGTGTAACTCTAGTGTGTTCTAATTATTTTTGTCTACTTGACTTGTAATTTACAGAGATCATTTCACCGCTTTAATGATGAATTTATCTCTTTGTTCAGTCAGAGTTAGTCAACATTACTATCTTCTGAATATTCTTTATTCTTATGTTAATCACAGGGTTAGTATTGCATATTCGATAAGCAGAGACATTATTAACTAGTTGGAAAAAAAGAGTTGTCAGGTGATAGAACTTACTCCAATCAAGGGTAAAATTTTTTAAAAATGACAGCTGCTACAATACTACAAATCAATATTCAACTCAAGATAAAGTTACGCATCCACACCCTTTGGTTTTCTAAAATCTTAGTACGTATCTAACTATTAATAATAAAACTGTAGTTAAAGTTATTCAACAAATGATTTGTAAGACTTTGCAGACTATTTTAAAATCCTGGTGTGGTATTTAATTTGTTGTGTCTGTCCACAGCTAAATAAATCCTCTCTGGGATCTGTTTAACTTTGGAAATCGTATCAAGTGCTATCAATGCTTTCTCATTAAATTATTATTCATTAGGTGACTTTAGATTAAAAAATTATATAATGTCTCTAAGATCAACAAACTTGTTCATGATGCCAAATTCAATTGCATTTGCTACTGAATTTAGAAACACTACATGCAGCATATTTCTCACCCTTATAATTTTGGTTGAGCACTTTATATTCTTGTTAGCTTTATTATCCGCTTAGTCATAATTGCTTATTTTAATGTCATATTTAATTAAGTGAAGCATAACTTCTCAACCCTGACATCGTGTGGGCTCTGTCACCAGGCTGCTTTTATTTAAAACCTAGCTTTGCACCTGAATTACAAATAACCCATATGTGCTTCCATTTTCTCTTCAACAAATTGAAGATGACGATATAAAATTTAGTACACTAATGAGTTAAATTTAGGTTAACAACGTGTCTGGCACAAATCAAGTGTTACAGTTTTGTTTGTTCTCATTGTTAATTGATGCAATTAATGTTGTTGCCAATGATAATCAGTCCCTGTTGAATTAAATAAACTTCCACCATTAAATATAAGTAAAATCCTACAGAATCAGTGCAAATAAAGATCTGCATCCCCTGTTCCACGTCATGGTTATGGGGCATTTTCATCCAAAAGAGCTTTCCTTCTGTCCATGAGTTACCCTGTGCCAGAAGAGACCACAGAGCCTGGTCAGTGCCTTCCTGGAGCATCCTCATTAACACACGTTTCTTGGCTATAGTTTTCTGACTCTGCGTCTCAGAGCCCAAGTTCCATGAAGGCTACGGTTCCCACAAAGGACGGCATGAGGATTAATGGAGAGGACCATAGGTCAGCCGCTGCATCATTGCCATAGAGCATGAGATATTTGTCAGCTGTTGTGTTGACGCACCTGTGAAATAACCATACACCCACCTTGATTCTAGATCTCAGGACACCTCTGTCCAGGGGACATCCATGGACGGTGCCTAGCACACAGGAGCAGTGGTGGCTGGGCTGATGGCTTGATGGACTGGCACTGCAGTGCTGAAACCTCTTGATGTCTTTGGGAGAGCAGGTGGTACCACGAGGAGACAGGACTTCTGGAGGACTGATTGGCACAGACTCTGAAAATCAGAATGGACGATGGCAGTAGCAGGGAGTAGGGTGGTGGAAATTCCTGTCTATGGTAAGGGAGGTCATGGTCAAGAGTCAAGGATTTTAGGTAGCATTTGAAGGGGTAGCAACTATTTACAATCTAGTATTCTCATTATTCTATAGTTTAACAACTGGGTTATTCACATTAGTACTTAACAGTTGAGTATAAATGCTATCCCCTGTGAATTCCCACTCCTCAAAGCAAGTGAAGTACATAGAAATGAGGGATAAAATTTTACTTTAGAGGTAGAAATTAAAAGTACTGTAGATGAATGCATGGGTGTCATAAAAAGAGGAAAGACCATTGGATATTGTATATCACAGCAGTAGTAACAAATGATTTTATTGATTGGAGGTGAAAATCAGACTGTGAGGAAACCCTGCACAGCAAACACGTCAGCTGAAGGAATGTTATAGAGGAGTTTTGTGTATTTGTATTCTTTTCTGAGACTTATTCCTCTAAGAGATACCTCGTGCAGGTGTCAGTGTAAACCCTCTGCTCCCTAGTGGAAGTGCAGCTCAGGAAGCACGAATCTGAGCTTCCACCACTAGGAATCCCTGTTACCGGTACATTCAAATCCTACATAATAATTGGAATTTAATTTGATTCAAGTCCTTGGATTCCCGCAAAAATCATGCATAATAAATACCAGTGGAAGCACGATAATTTGGGATAAGATTTATTGCTTTATTTAGTACAATAAGAGTTTTAATAATCAAATAAAACTTTAGACTTGAAGATAAGCCTCATGGAAGTGGTCTTGTTGGTCAACTTAGGGGACTCTACAAACTGCGTAACTATTATTGAAGTTTATATGTTTTTGTTTGTTTTTCTTGGAGCTGATAGATGCCTCACATAGAAATGACTTTACTGAGCTACTTTTAGCTGAATATGTTTCCTGAGGCTTGTTTTCCCTGCTGTGGAAATACTGCACTCGTCTGATACAAAGACCTTCTCATCGGATGTGCCTTGTAGTTACTGATAACATCAGTTGTATGAATAACCTGAATTTTTGAACTGGCCTGATGATCACCACACTTCAGTATCCTTGGGCAGTATGTGTCCCAATGGACAGTAACTTGAAACAGGTGAAAGTAGGTTTTTATTTGCTGAATAAATGCAATTGAGTCACTAACAAAAGTTTTCTTCTTAGGCGCCACTTAGGAATCATCCACCTTGGCTGTGTTATTTCAGTCCTGACATCATGTATACAATTTGAGTTCAGAGCATGTATCTCTCACCCCTCACTGGGCATAGTAAAAACACTGCACACTACTCAGATAGAGACTAAAAACACAAAGCGTGATTAATAAAACTTTTTGAAAATTAAGTTTCTGAATAATAATCCTGGAACTCCTTAAGCTCTCAAGCTGACTGATGATCACCTGGAGCTCCTCTTAGAGTTTTTGTCTCCAGAGTATTCCCTCCCAGGTTAACAATGCTGAGTCTGGGGGAGAACACCTGAAAGGCAGACATGTGATACAAGTAGGTATCCTTTGGGAACCTGAGGAGGCCAGAAGTGAATGTAGCTCTGAGACTGAGAAAATCAGAGACCCCAAAGCACCTGCAGGAGAAACATTTCAAGAAAGAAGCAAGGGAGCTGGGAGAAGTCAGACTAGTTGTGAAGTGAGAGATAGAACTTGACCCATCACGTGACCCTGAAGAACTTCTAATACTTGAATTAGATAATTCTATCCATCTGCTATCAGTCCGTGTTTTCAAAGAACATGGTAATGAAACATTGAAAATTTAGCTGGTTAGAAAAATCAATTTGATTGGATAGACTCCCTTTTGAAAAATAGATTATGAATTCCTTCATCATTCTTCCTATGCGTATTCTTTTATGTTTGTTATTAATTGATTTTGAATATTATGCAATGCTTGAAGCAGGAACCTTTATGTGTAATGGCTAAGAACACTGTCTTGAGGATTATTTACTTCCTGTTTCCATTACATCCTACAAGTCTGCAGAGGCTTTTTAAAGGAAACTTTTATTATGCATTTGACTCTGTCAATTAGATACCAGTCAGAATTTTCCATACAATTCTCCACCTATTTACCTAGTTAAAAACCTACAAAATGACAGTAAATCCACCTTATTGTTATTTTTAAGGCTTTTGCATCAAACAAATCTACAGACCTGGCTATACCTTTTTTAATTCAGGAGAAAAAACTAAGTCAAAAATGTAAAGAAAACTAAATTTTATAATACAAAAGCTTATAAGAGAATTAAGAAGCAAAAGAAATAAACAAGAATGCTTTATGAACAAAACAAGAATAGGAGGTAAAACTTAGTGGAGGATTAAAAGTAATTTTCAAAGGTTAAGAAGCCAAAAGAGAAAGTCAGAGAGTTGATTGAAAACCCAAATACATTAAGTGATCCAGGGTTCCCTAGGAAGAGCACATTCAGCCTGTCTAAACATTATTATCTTTTAAGAAGCTTGTGTTCAAGGTGAGAACATCAAGGAAGACTTATGAGCTCAGGGATCCTACTATTTATTTCATCATAGAATTTTTTCTAAAGCTTTGTTCTTTGAGAACTTTCCAGGTATTTGAATTACAACAATCATTCACTCTCAGGAAATACCCTTTATTATGGAAAGCTGAGGAGCTCACAGGCAGTCCTCTCTCAGGGTGACAGGGTAGAACAGTTGAGGGACAGTCCCGGACACACCATTAAAACAGAAGTGAGGAAAGGATACCACCTCTAAGCTCGTGGTCCTGCTTAGAAATCTTAGTGGTGCCCAGCCGCGCTCCAATGTCGGGAGCCAGAAATATCCAGCCTTCCTTATCCACTCATACATTCATCCACTTATCCATTTGTCCATTCATTCATTCATCTGCAGGGCCCACTGACAGACACTGGCCACAGGATGTCGCTGCACCTGGACATGACCGTGACCAAAGGGCACTCCCACTCCCTCAGAGCCTGCTGTACCCATCACTTAGCAACAGCATAGGTCACTGCGGGGCCAGGGGCGAGGTTTGTCTGTGCTTGCACATTGAAGGCCCAGGTTCAACAAAAAAAAGAAACTGTGCTTCTTGATGGCAGAGGGAGAAGAGGACACATGGCTGAGGTGGGAGTAAGTGAGAAGGTCCCACAAAACATCCTCTCCTAAGGTCCCCAAGATCCCACGGCCACCATTTTGCCTGCCACCACCAACACCAATGCAGAGTGGGCTGGACTCGCTGGAGAGAAGTGGACGCACAGGTCACTTCTGTGCTCTGAAATCAGGACCTTGAAGGGTTGGCAATGGTTCAGATGGGGGGTGGTGGGGCAGGATGAAATCCGGTGAGACAGGGTGATGAAGATCTCTGAGTCTCACTCCAAGTGACAGTCGTGGCAATCGTCAATCTGTTGACCCCGAGCCTGATCCCTCCCCTAGATGTGGGCAGAGGAAGTCTATTCACTGGCACCACAAGCCAGGGGCTCCTGCCTCTCTGAGTGCCTTTCGGGAATCTGTTCAATGCCCCCGACTGATGGTGCCTCTCCACCCACCGAAACCAAGACCATAATCCTCTTTCAGATACATGGGTATGGTGAGCAAGGACCTGGATTTGGAATTTGCTACATCCCTGGTCAGGCACACCAGTAGCCCAGCAGTGTCCCCATCTCAGACAGGAGTGGTGACACTTTCCAGAAAAGTGTCAGGACTCCCACCTTTTTCCTCCATACTTGTCCTGTTGACTGAGTCTGGGCACAGGAGGCAGGGGTGACCAAGCTGCTTTGGACAAAGTGGTAAGCCATACAATGCTCCTCTCCCTCTTCCTCCCACCTGTGCACTCAAGGGGGGGGCCAGGTGAGGGCCTTTCTAAGCCCTTCGTCATGGATTTCTCTAAAGATGAGTGCCCTAAGCAACATAAAGTATGGCTTTCCTGATTCCAGAAAAGAGGGTGGGGCCTGCTTATCGTAGAGCTTGTCCAGCAGGTTCCCATTCCCTAGGCCTGCCTAGTGTGGAAACTCCTTTGGCAAGCCTTTCTCAACCTTCTGACTTGAAAAGGGTTTTCCTCTCCCTGGAGTTGAAAGGTTTGAATCATCCTGTGAAGCCATGTTTTATCAAGGACCAAATGAGGCCTGGGTGGAACCAACTGGCAGAGAGATAGCCTTGATATCCTCCTCATAATGGTGTTGGCAAGCAGGGCAACACCCTGATTTCTACAGATGGAAGCAATGACCTGAGCAGAAGGGATTAGAGGAGATGAGGCACAGTTGAAGAAAAAGTGAACCCAGTTCCATACAACACATGCAACTTCAAGTAGGAGGAGAGGATCATAGAAAAGAGTGAGGAACAAACACAACCACAGAGAAGAAAGACATCAAGACAGGCACGTGTGGATTTGGGACCCAGCAAGGAGAGATGGAGAGAGAGCCTGAGTGTTTCTGAGGCAGTATTTGGAGATTTCAAGGCTTAAAAAGACCCCAAGCCATGGTTTGGACCACAAGAAGAGACACCAGAGGGGTCATTATCGAAAACATCATCTCTGGGAAAATTAGGAAATGTACCAATTGCCAATCCAAGGTCTCAGACGCTTGCAGACTGGGTGAAAAGAAGAAAAAAGAGTGAGAGGGTGCATTCTCAGGAGCACCTTTCCACTGGACGACACCACACATATACCACCACCCTGGGGAACTACTTCCCAATCGAAAGAAAGGAAGCCAGAAGATGAAGCACTGGAAGGTGAAAACGGACAGCTAAACAGCAAGTGGATCAGTGATGAATTGGCCATCCAGTCTCAGCTGAGTCCATCCTATCCTCGAAAAGGGATTTCTCTCTTCTTGATAATAGCCCCATGGTGAGGTCAGAGGCTTCAGATCCTGCTTGGTCAGCCTGGCCGTGCATGGCCGTGGTCTATCTTCAGGATCCAAAACCATTCTTTCTTCTCATTGGCACTTTCATCCATGCATCCATTCAGTCATTCATCAGACACAAGCAGCAGAAGTAGAAATGGCAGTGGAGGTGGGGAGGTGGCGGTGGCAGCAGCAGCGACCCAGAGATCTGGGTTCTCAGGGACCTGAGGAGAGGAAGGTAGGTGCGTCCTCCCCACCTCCTGTCACCTCTCCCATGGGTCCTCTTGTCACTCAATCCTGCAAGAGCCCAGCATCCTGAAGTTGAAGCCAGCATACCAACTGCCCATGCCTGGCAATCAGCACCTCTGGCATTACAATGATACCCGTGGTTGCCAAGCGAGGGTCCAGGGGGCTCTCAGTGAGTGGGAGTGCCCTCTGGTGGTAGCCTGGAGTATGTGCAGCTTCATCCTATGCTTTGCTTCTGTCAGTGGGTCCTGCAGACGAACGACTGGATGAATGGATGAATGGAGAAGGAAGGAGGGAGGAAAGGAAGGATGATTCTGACTCTGGAGGGTGGAACGTGGAGGGCAGGGCCAGCTGACTAAGTAGGATCCAGAACCTAGCACTGATATCCCTTCCTCAGGTTGCCTTTGACGGTATGCCTTGGACAGTGGAGGATGGGGTCTGCCCTGAGACCCCGAGATAAGACTGCCTGTGTGCTTTTGGAAAGCTTTGTACCCTCAGGGTCTTCAGCTCCTGGAGTCACAGTCTGAGGTCATGGGGCTGCCCCTGTGAGTAAAGAGATTGGGCTTGCCTGCATGGCTTGGGCCTTCCTGCAGTCCCTATCACTCCAGGTGACCTAGTGGTTGAGCGGCTGTGTTCTGCCTTTTGGCTGAGTGTGATTCCTTTTATCCCCCCTTGTCTTTTCTGGGTATCCTGAAGGTGTATCAGACGTGGCCAAGGCTTCGGACTGGCAGTTGGAAGAAGCCCCTTTCCATCCTGAGAGATAACTTTCCGAACATGAGTATGCGAGAGGGCCTTATCAGTAACACATTTGACACTTGCAGGAAAGTTGCATGAATAGGTCTCAGCAGGTGCTTATGGCACTGTGATCCCCCAGCCCCATTCCCCAGTGGTCAAATCTGACCTCACTGTGGTGCTATGATCAAGGAGGGGAACGTTCACTTAGGGTGACTGGACACACTCAGCTGCATACTGGATGGGAAATTCATTATGGATCCACTTGCAGTTTAGCTCTCTCTTCTGTCCTTCCAAAACTTCATCTCCCTGCTTCCATTCTTTTGACTGAGAAGAAGTTCCCTGGGGGGTGTGGGTGATGGTGGAAGGTCTTCATGTTGAGGAGCATTCCTTCAAAGGAGCACTCTCCCTGCACTTTCTTTCAATTCACCCTCTCCGCACACTTCTCAGACGTTGTGGGTAATGATCAGCACACTTGTTCCGGTCTCAGATCGGATATTCTTGATGGTGCTGCCTGTCGGAGTTCTTCTTCGGGTCCAAAGAATGGCCTTGGGCTGCTGTCGGTCTTGGAAACTCGAAATACTGCCTCAGAAACACTCAGACTCTCTCTCTCCATCTTTCCTTCCTGGATCCCAAATACGCACATACCCATCTTGATGTTTCTGTTCTCTTCCTTGTTTTGGTCCTCGTATTTTTCATGATTCTCTCCTCCTTCTTGAGGGTACACATGTTGCATGTCACTGGGTTCACTTTTTCTTCAGCTGTTTCTCACCTCCTCGTAACCCCTCCTGCTCAGTTCATTGCATCCATTTTTTGCAAGTTGCGGTTGGGCCTTGTTTGTCAACACTGGACTGGGGAGGAGTTCAAGGCTATCCCTCTGACAGCTGGTTCTTCTCAGTTCTCATTTCTTCCTTGAAAAACATGGCCACAAAGCACATCTTGAACTCACTTTTATACTCCAGGTGGAGGAAAGACTTTGTCAAGTCAGCAGGCTGAGAAAGACTTGCCAAAGGAGTTCACCACTCAAGGCAGGCCACCCAGAGAATGGGAAACCCATAAGGCATGCTCTTCCATTGGCCTGTCTCACCCTGTGCTCTAGAGTGAGGAAAACCATGCTTTCCTGCCTCTTAGGGAACTCATCTTTGGAGAAATCCATGACTAAGGACCGAGAAAGGCCCTGCCTTGGTCCTCTCCCTGAGTGCACATATGTGGGGCAGAGGGAAGGAGAACAATAGGAGTGGTCTGCTTTGGCCAAGCTTTGTTCCTTCAGAAGAGGAATGTCAGTGGAATCAGTCACTAACACAGACTGTGTTCAACCTGCTCATTAGCAGTCGTGCCACTGCCCAGGACTGTCACACAGGGTTCCTGTATGGGAAGGGGCAGGACCCCCAACAAGAGTGCCTTGGGAGTGCAGTGTGGAAGGAAAGACCAGGCCTCTGACTCTGTGGCCCAGCTCGAGATGAAGAAATAACAGTAAATCCAGATCCAGCCCTAGAACCTTCCTGCCTCTTTGACCTCCAAGAACCTGCTGAGGGGAGAAGAGGCCTAACCTCTTGGATTTCCCTCACCTGGCAGTGGCAGCACAGTTGACTCTGTTGTATGCAGTAAGCAGTGGGGCTCTGAGGGTGAGTGGAGCCAGCCTTCCACACGCTGTCAGCTACCCCTGACTTGCTGTTCCCTGACCTGGAAACCAACGATTTGTGTCCAAATCCCAGCTTCCCGTCTTACCAACTCTATGACCAAATGCTCACTGTTCACCGTGTCTGTGCAGATGAATGAGGTGGCACAGGGAGGAAACTGGGCAGAGTCTGGCCCTTTGGTGGGGGAGGGGTGCTCACTGAAGTGCTGTCAGGTCCTTGTGTGGATCACCCACTTTCCCAAGAGGGCTCAACAGCCTCAGCACTTGTTAGGCACCTGATTTGTGCCCAGGCACTTGACTACATGGGAGACAAGCAAACAAAGCCTGTGATTGTTGCTGCCCCAGAGAGTGTGCATCTGAATGGGGAGTCAGACTGAGGGTGGTCAGAATGGCTGGAAGATGACCCCTGAGGTGGGCAGGTGAGAGCCACATTCTGGTGGTTGGAGGAAGCCAGCCTGGGCAGCTCTTGAGGAGGGTGGAGAGTATCACCTGACCTGCCACACCCAAGATCAGCATCCACAGTCTCCAACAGTCCCAGGCAGGGTCAGTGGTCAAAGCTGGAGCTCTGGAGGCTGAGGATGTGGCTGAGGCTTGTGGGTATCCCTGGGTTTTGTCTCTGTCCGCTGAGGGCACAGCTGGTAGTGTCACCTATCAAGTCCCAGGTATGCCCTCACTGGGTTCCCTGAGCACCTGTCTCATCCAGGACAGGAGAAGTCCATGAGGGAAAAGAAGCCAAAGGAAGCAGGGTTCAACTCCCCCTTCAGCACACTCTATTCCCTTCCCCAGCAGAACCAAGTCCTCAAGAATCTCTCCTCACTGCACAAGATCCTCTCTTCTGTTTCAGAAGATTCACCATCTCAAGAAGACAGGGAGACAAGTTTCCAGGGGAGTAGGCCACTCTCCATCTGAGCATCACCAGGGTGTTCCAGACAGCCTGCATAGTGTTGGCATTGCCTCCTTGGTCAGCTGGAACCACCTGGGAAACAGTAAACCCCAGTGATAGGGACTGACCTGGTTCAGGTGGGGGCACTCTCTGAGTCTCTGGGACCTTAGGCAAGTGGTTCTGCTTCAGAAATTAGTTTCCTTAAGTGTCAGATCCTGGCTTGAGCCAAATTGGAGATTTTTCAAGTGTTTATTTTGCAGCAACAAAACTCTATCCAACTGAAACCAACACTATTTAAAACAGACCTTCTCAGTACATATGGGAATGGAGACCCCAGTGACAACAGGAGAGCCCCTTCCCCAGTCCATCAGAGAATTCGTGGCTCAGAGGAATCCAGTGAAAACCCTCATCAAGGCCCCAGGCTATTTGAATCTTCTGGGTTCTCAAATAAATGGGATTTGCCTTTAAACCATCCTGCACTCCTTCTTTCTTTCTTTCCCCTCCCTTCAGGAAGAGCTCATGAGAATTTAAGAAGCTGTGCACCAAGGACCAGCAGGTGGCCAGGAAGCTGCACATGGAAATCACCTGGGGCTGGAGATCTGGAAAGAGGGGAGGAAGGGAAGGGAGGGGAACATCCTGAGGGAATCCCAGGAGGTGAGGCCTATGGCAAGGCCATGGGCCCAGCCTGGGTGTCAGAAACTCTGTGTGGGTGGGGCAGGCAGGAACCACTGACCAGGCCCCAGGACACCTTGATGCTCTCCATCCAGGGCTTGCCCCAGCTGGGTGCCTGGACACACCCTGAGAGTCCAGGTAAGAGCCTTGTTCACTGGTGGGGCTGGCGGTGAAGTGAAGGCAGGGGGCACAGGGCCTCTGTCTGGGAGGGGAGCAGTCTCTCCTTGGTGGGTCCCTGAGTAAGTCACTGTCCTTCTGTGGGCCACAGTCTCCTTCTTTCAGAAATTGAGGGAGAAGACGTGTGGTGCAGGTCTCACAGGGTTATGATGAGATTCAAGGGAGGTGAGGAATGTGCAGGGGATGTGTGCAGGCTCCTCCTCAAGAGGTGAGGGGAGAGCAATGATGACAGATGAAATGCAGTCCTCAGGAGACCCTGGGTGTAGGTGGAGTTCTCCTCACACTTTCCAGCTAAGGAAAGAGGCTCAGGGAGGCCCAAGGTCACACAAGACTGAGTGTTTCAGCTGAGACTGGTCTAGATTCAGAGCACTCTGGAGGTGGGAGCAGCATAGGCACCAGGTGACTACAGCCCAATGTCCAGGGTCTGAGTCCAGGGGTCTAGGGGGACGTGTGGAGGGAAGTATGGCCTCATTGACCCTGTGCCCGACCCTGGCAGAAGGTGACCTCCATTTTGGCCACTGCTGAAGATAGACACCCCAGGGGAGGCAGCAGCAGCAGGTGAGGGTGCCTGTGGGGGAGGCTCCCACGTGTCAGAGAAGGAGGTCTCCCCTCCCAGCTGCAGGTGTCCACCAGGAAAGGGAGTCCTTTCTCCTCCAGCCTGCCTCCTGGTGACACAGAGCCTGAAGTGCCTGCATTAGAAGTGACCAGGAGGAGGCCTGGAAGGGCTGGGTGTTGGATGGGTTTGTGGTGGGGAGAGGCAGGGACCTCACCTCCAGGGATTTGCCAAAATCCAGCTCTGGGTGGTGACTGGGGGAGTTTGGTGTTCCTGGAGGGCAGAAGAGGAGGGAATTGGGAGGAGCTGCTAAGGGTACTAGATTGTGCTATGTCAGAGCCTGGAATGGGCAGGAGGCTGGGGTGATACCGAAAGTTCAGTCTCTGAACTCAGTGCCAATCCAAATAATGAGAACAGAGTTTTGGGTGAAAAAGAAAAAAACCCAGTTTTATTATTTTCTTTGCCAGGTGAAGGGAGTACCAGCCTCCTAATGCCTGAGAACTGCTGGCTCCCCTTAAGAAGCAGGTAAAGTGTTTTAAAAGTTGGCAAGGAATGTGGCTACTTGTAGGGAGGGGCCAGCCTGTGGCCTGGCTGGTCAGTGCTTTCCCATTGGCCTGAGTTGGCCTTGTGAGGCTGTTTGCAGGTAGATGGGAGGTGAGAGAAGGGAATCCGCTGGAGGAGTCCTTGGTGGTCTGCCTTCATGGTGGATGGTGGATTCTGCCTCCAGGAAGCCCAGGAGCTGGGGCCTCAGAAGCTGGAGCTTCCTGACATTCTCTGGCCATCAGTTTTCCTGTGATAGACTTCATGGACCCTGGATCAGCTACAACTTTAGTGGGGGCCCAGCAGGAGGCCACCTGGGCTTTAACAAGTTGTAACTTCTATTTGGTAGTGAAGCTCCAGGCCTCAAAGGTTAAAGAAACAGATATTTACATATGAGTGTGAACTAAAGAAGCAGGGGAAGGGGATGAGAGCTTTTGGTTTTAACCCCATGTGTGCTGGGTTCAATGTATGGGAACCCATATCAGGGCAGGTATTAACTAAAAACCTGCCAAAAGGGGTTTCTGGGGAGAGGAACTGAGGGCACCTTAGAGCGGGGGCTCATCACCACCAGTTCCCTGATAGCACAGGGTGTTGTCCCCTTCCTTGGCACATACTTCAGTTCCAGGCAGCTGCTGGAATGCATGATGGAGGATTATCTGGAGATTAGTGAGCCTGGAGGCAGGGTCCTGGGGGCTCAGGCTCCTGAGGTTGGGGAGGAGAGAGTCCTGCCCTGAGACCTGAGCCCTGAACTCTCTGTGTTTCGCAAAGGTCCTCTCCAGAGATCCTCCCAGCTTCCCCTGGGAGCCAGGGCAACAGGCCCAACTTAGTGATGAGTAAACTGAGGATCCAGGTTGTCCACATTCCCTGGGCTGGTAACGCTCAGAGTTGCCTGACTGTGTGGCTGCAGGAGCTTGCTTCTGAGCTGGCCTCAGCCTCTCCCTCCGGCCCTGTCCAGCGGGGATAGAAGTTGGGCCCCTCCAAGTCAGGGAGCACATCAGTGGCTGAGCTGTCCCTTCCTGCCTGAGGCCTCAGTCTCCCCATGTGTCATCAGAGAGGGTAGGCTTACAAGGTTTCTTGCCTCAGTTGCTCTGTGTCCCCTGCTCTGGAGCCAAGAGCCTGACCCAGGTCCAAGTCCTCTCTCTGGAAGGGCCCGCCCACTGGCAGCAATGCAACATTGGAAGAGGTGGGGATGGGGGCTAGTTCTTGCCTAAGGGGGCTGTTTCTGAAGGACTTTGGCTGTCTGCCTTCCAGGGGAATGTGCTCAACTGTCAGAAATGGAATGAGGTAAGCAGCTGCGGCCTCACTGTGGGGGGAGTGGGGTTGTGGAATTCATAGACTCCCTCGGACAAGAACCTCCCTGGCCCCATCCCTTGCATCCTACATTTATTGGGAAAGATAGATACACAGAACTGAGGGTCCCATCACATTGGTTATGGATTATTTTCGTCGACAGTTCTTGGAGTAGTCGGGGCAGGATTTCAGAGAAACCCACCAGAGGGCCCCTGGAATCTACACTGAACCGGCATTCGGTACCAATAAGGGCCCATTGAGCCCCCTGGATCACTGCATTCTTCAGGTGACCTTGGTGAGTTCTCCTGAAACCCGGACCTCCTTAGTTTAAGTTGACGGTCCCAGAGTTTATATGAGCTGGGTAAGGTCTTAAAACTAGAGGTTTTGAGGAGTACTGGTACAGTTCCTAGGTGGAGAAAAACCTAGAGAGAATTCCTAAGCCGCAGGGGCTTAGAGGAGCTTGGAGTGAGCTGGGTTGGTTGTCCTTTTAATTTGGCTTTAAATTGGAAAGAATTGTGTTTATAAGGTCTGAACAACTGCTTGATAGAGAAATGAGAGACTGAACCTGTTCAGCTCAGCTCTGAAGAAAAGGGACACTTGCTCCTCCTGGCATTTAACAAAAGGGGCCCTTAGGTGACTAAGAACGTCAGCGGGAGTGTCAGAGGATCAATCCTCGCGATGTGCAGCGGTCCCATAGGGAACTCCACTCTCATTCATGGTAATTAATTACAGGCTCGTCTGGGGACGTGCACGTAAGGGCTGGTCACCCAGCGCTCCGAGCTCCCACGACAGTATTAGGCGGCCGGAGGAAAAACTGAGGCACGTAAGAAAGTGTTTACGACCTTTCTATAGGGAGTAACACTCACAAGAGGCACACTTCTGACCCACTACATTGTCCTTAGAAGTTGTTCAAACTTTATTAAAAAAAAAAACAAAACACAGACAAGCAAAAAGAAAATGGGAAAACCGTGCTTTTAAAGCCAGCCAGCACCCGGATGGACAACCTCCCAATAGGACTCCAGCTGGTTTCCTGTATGGAAACAATGCTTGCAAGTATCTAACAAAATGGGAAGGACTAACTAAGAATGACTTAAGTGGCCAAAGTGGGGAACGTTCGATATCTCAAAGCTACTGTATTTGCGCACACAAGTAGAAAGAGCAGGCTCTAAAACTAAAGCAAAAGAGTGGGAAGCTTATTATGATTGGCATTTAGAGGCTTCAAAACCTAATAATGATAAAGTGAATGCTTTACAGGAGATTAACCGTAAATTGGCAGAGACTGTATCTGAATTAAAAAAGGATAAGTAGCCAGAAACCGTCCCAGCCCACTTATCACTTCCATCTCCTCTGCAGCTGCCTTTGGAATCTCAGAGCTCATCTCCTTCTTCTTTTCTAAAGAGCTCTATTCTGTTGACTTAAAGTAAGCACTTACAAAAGGTTTTTCTGAATAGAACTAACCCAAATGTCTTCATCTCTCTTAGAGTTACAATGGCCATTTTCACCTCCTTTTGAGCTTTGCAACCGGGAAACAAAGAAATCTTTAAAGAGTCAAAGGCTCCACCCCTGGGAGCCCCAACTTTGAGTTTCCGGGCCTGACCACCCCAGCAACCCTAAGTGGGGTACCCTCTCTTGACAGTTGACTCATTGAGTATTTTGGTCACATACTGAGTCAGTTATAAGGGTAGGAGACCTGTGATTTATTCTGTGAACTGTCCTGCCGGGGTTGTGTGCCCAGCATAGGAAATGTTGTGAGATTCTTATCTTGATAACCCTCTGGAAGAGGCCATCTGCGCGAGGTCTGATCTCTTCTCTTCTTTTCTTTGTCTGTTTTGCTCATCATCTCTTCTGTTGTCACCAAGTCAAGGTTAAGTTCAGGCTGGACCTGACCAGAACCTGGACCTTCTGTAAAATCAAAAACTTGGGTTTCTCTGTGCCTTTGTGATGCAGTTGGACAGGTAGATCAACCTGGAATGTAATTTGAGTTACAACCCAGTTTCTGGGAAATCAAGAGCAACAGTCCTTAGAAAATCCCTGCAAGACTGGAAATACTGCTCTAGAGGCAGTTGAGATTCCACCCAGTTCCTTTATCTCGAAAAGGATTATCATCTCCCCTCTCCAGGAACTACTACCTAGCCCATCACTAATTCCTAAGACTGAAGGACAAAAAAAAAAAGGGAGGAGGGGAAAACAGCTTCCAAATTCTTTTTGGTAACAACCTTGAGTTCTGCTAAGTTAAGTGATAAAAATCTGAGTATCTGGGTAATTTTTGGATTGGATAGAGCAAACTTTGCTAAACATCTAAGTTTATCTGCTTTTGGTTTTTATTGCAGAGATGCTAAAATTCTTTGAGTCTTTTACTGTAAAGTGATGTGTTCCTAGAAATTATGAAGTGTTTAGAATGCTGATAGAAAAGACAATTCATAATTGCTTACCTTTTGTCTGTTAATGGTTAAAAGTTCTAATTAAAGCTATTGGAAATTAATAAGGAAAGCAGCTCTGCATTCAAGGAAAGTTAAAATGTAAGTTTTCAGTAAAGAAGGTATAAAGAATGGAAATATTTTTGTTTGGTTGATTAAGAAAGATAAATTTGTCCTAATGTTCTAGAAGGGAAGAAAGAAAGCATGGGACAAATTCTGAAGGCAAAAAGAGAGTTATAGAAGGTTTGTGAAAGAAATTCTGAAAAGAGTTTTGTACCTGGTCAAGTTGGTTAAGATTGAAATGAATCTAATTAAGTAAATGGGTTTTAATATGAAAAAAAAAGTAAACTGGTACAAAAATTAGAATTTGGCTCTCTCTCTTAAAAGGATAATTTTCTTAAACTCTTAGTCTGCTCTTGATCACGAGATTATAAAAGGTTTTTCCTTCTGAGTAAGTTTACAAAAGATCTATGTTTCATTGTATCTATGTTTATGTTTCCTAGGTGCAAAAGACAGAGGTCTCTCTATTAAGGTTTTTTTTGCTGTTGATACCTAAGCATTGTTTCATAGTGAGCATTGTTTAAATAGGTATTTTAAAAACCTTTTGATATTTTTGACAAGATTTTCTCTCAAAAGAAAAATATTCAAGTCCTAAATAAAGGTTTTCCTTTGACCTGAATGAAGGAAGAGAATTTCTCTGAGTATTTTCAGAAGGCCCCTGAGACTTCACAGAGAAAATTTGCTCTCTCTTCCTATAAGGTGGAAGATTCTAAACTAATTAGGCTTATTGGTCTGTTTAATTACATTGGCAGCATTGTCAGATAAGTGATGATAATCTTAGTTGGTATTATGTGGGTAAATGTTATTGATATAAGTGTTTTGAAAATTATATAACATTCCTGAAATTCTGATCTGTCCTGGTTATCAGTCATAATTCTAATTATTAGTTTAAGGTGTTGTATATCACAGGAATAACAAGTTTCTTTGTCAATTGCCATTTTTAAGTCTTTTGTTGTTTGCAGTCAGTTGTTTTACTCTGATGCTTTTTGCTTTTGCAAATATGTCTCATTTTCAGAGGAATTCATGGAAAGGACTCTGACGCTTACTCTGGAATACAGGTTTCTGATAAACTTTCAGATCATAGAACTGAACTGGGTAAGAAATTACAGAAATCTAATGGAAAAACTGATGACCTCATAAACCTGCTAGTGAAAGATTAAGATCAACAACTGATTATACAGGACTGTCTGAACTGATGAGGATGATTATAATTTTTTTATGACTTCTGTTTGGAGTACTGAGTTTTGATGTGTTGTTTTGTTTTCTCAGATTTAAGAAAATCGTTTTCTCTTTTCTCTTATGCTAACTATGACTTCCAGCAATTTAATGAAATTATACCTTTGTGAGCATAACTGAAACATTTATATTTTTCTCCCTACCTGATCCCTCGAGAATTTGGAAACTCTTTGTGAGTGAGTATGGTTATTTCATGGCAATATAGTTATTTGCGTAAGTTCAATAAGAATCTGTTCTCCTTATAACAGGACATTTGTTATCTTACCAAAGCTTTGAATGGAATGTCATGTTTGAGAGAAACATACAGACTCAGATATGATAATACTGCCTTTGAGGAATAAGGTTGACTTTCTGGGAATAAGCCACTTGGAAATATGGGACTGGTACCTTGCTTTACAGAGAGAGATTCCAACAATCTTTCTGGTAAGTAAGGAAGCTTGCGTATCTGGCAGGTGCAATGAACCTCGAAATATTTTGGGGAATCTCAAGAAAGGAGAGAAATTCACCCAAATCTAAGCTATTGCAGGCAAGGCCTGATGTCACAAATCCTTGGTTTGGCTTTTCTGGCCTCGAGAAGTCTTTAAAGTTCAATCTGAGATTCCTCATAAAAAACTCCAGCAAACGCAGATTTAAGAGCCTATATGATCAATTGCTATTCTTGCTGCACTTATGTAAATAATTGGGCCAAGTTTCTTGAAACTAAACTTATTTTGGCAAACCAATTAGTCTTAACTTGACTATCTTTGGTAAAAATGAAGGTGATTTTAGGGGGGGATCAAAGATGGCACCGTGAGTAGTCCTCTTTGTCTCTCCCCCTTGGAGTCTACAATTATTTGGACACTCATCGCTTAACAAAGGATATCCAGGTAGCATCTCAGGACGTCTAAGAGACCCACGCGACTATACATCGGAAGGTGGATGGACTTCCCTCCGCGAGGATGTGGAGATAGGTGAAAACTCTCCGACCCCGACCGAACAGCCTAGTACCTGCAAGCAGCTTTCTTCCAACGAACGCCCCCAGAAGATCAACACACACCTAGGGCAGGAGCGAGCACACACCAGAGGAGCAACGGTGGAAACAGGTGACCAGAACTCTACCTAAACCCCCCGCAATTACTCCTAAACACAGAGGGAAACTCTAGAGTTACACACCTGAGCACGCGGGAAGAGTCTCGCCCCGCCATTGATGGGGAGATCCCGCCTAGTGTTCATGGCGCTCAGAGGGTCCCAGAGAGAATCACAGAGGGTACGGCGGCCCCCCGGCTGCCACTGCCCGCCCCGTGGGGCTAGGGATTGCCGGAGATCGCAGAGAGGACTGGGGCTGGGAGCGGCAAATATAAGTGATGCTACCCCTGGCCACTGGAAAAGCCCATAACACCATTGCAGACCCCAAGGAGGGAGCACGTCTAGGTGGGCTGCAACAGTAGGCACCAGCAGCCTGAAACCCCCCCGTGAGGGCCCCCACGGCAGAAGAGGAAATCCAAAGGACCACTGTGACTACGAGGAGGGGCCCAGGCCCAGTTAGTAACTGTGGATAGGGTTCGTGGTTAGTGCAGTGTAAACAGCTGCTCCCCCACCACACCAGTAGAAACAAGTGGAAGGAGCAAATAAACTCTATCTCTATGTGGAGGCACAAATCTACAACATCAAGCAATATGAAAAAATACATTAAATCTCCAGAACAGAAGGAAAATAACAAATACACAGAAAACAATCCCAAAGAAAATGAGATATATAACCTAAATGAGGATGACTTCAAAACAGCCATCATTAAAATACTCAATGAGTTAAGAGAGAATTCAGATAGACAACTCAACGAGTTCAGGAGCTATGTCACAAAAGAGTTTGATACGATAAAGAAGAACCAAACAGAAATACTGGAAATGAAGAACACAATAGAGGAGATTAAGAAAAATCTAGAGGCACTGAACAGTAGGGCCGATAATATGGAGGAAAGAATTAGCAATTAGGAAGATGGGAATATAGAAATGCTACAGGCAGAAGAGGAGAGAGAAGTAAGACTAAAAAGAAATGAAGAAACTCTCCGAGAATTATCAGACACAATTAGGAGATGCAATATAAGGATTATAGGTATATCAGAGGGAGAAGAGAAGGAGAAAGGGGCAGAAAGCCTATTCAAAGAAATAATGGCTGAGAACTTCCCAAATCTTATGAGAGAGATGGATCTTCATGTGACAGAAGCCAATAGATCTCCAAACTTTATCAATGCAAGAAGACCAACCCCATGGCATATAGTAGTGAAGCTAGCAAAAGTCAATGACAAGGAGAAAATGCTAAGGACAGCCAGGCAAAAGAAACTAACCTACAAAGGAACCCCCATCAGGCTATCAGCAGATTTCTCAGCAGAAACTTTACAGGCTAGAAGAGAGTGGAATGATATATTCAAAAATCTGAAGGACAAAAACCTACAGCCAAGAATTCTCTACCCAGCGAAAATATCCTTCAAATACGATGGAGAAATAAAAACTTTCCCAGATAAACAAAAATTAAGGGAGTTCATTGCCACAAACCCTCCTCTTCAGGAAATCCTCAGGAAAACCCTCATTCCTGAAAAATCAAAAAAAGAAAGGGGCTACAAAACCAAGAGCAGAGGAGATAAGTAGAAGGACAACAACAGAGAGTAGCAGCACTTCATCAGAACAGATTAAACCATGGGACGAGAAACAAAGGAAATTGAAGAAAACCGGAAAGCAAGACATAAAATGGTAGTGGTAGGCCCCCACATCTCAATAATCACTCTAAATGTAAATGGATTGAAATCCCCAATCAAAAGACACAGAGTGTCAGGATGGATCAAAGAACAAGGCCCAACAATATGCTGCCTCCAGGACCTCCACCTCAGCCCCAAAGACAAACACAGACTCAGAGTGAAGGGATGGAGAACAATACTCCAAGGTAATAATGAACAAAAGAAAGCAGGTGTCGCTATACTAATATCAGACAAGGTAGACTTCAAAGCAAAACAGATAAAGAAAGACAAAGAGGGACAGTATATAATGATAAAAGGGACTCTCCACCAAGAAGACATAACACTTATAAATATATATGCACCCAATACAGGAGCACCAAAATTTATAAAGCAACTCTTAATAGAACTAAAAGAAGACATCAACAACAATAGAATAATAGTAGGGGACGTCAACACACCATTAACACCAATGGACAGAACATCCAGACAGAAAATCAACAAGGAAATAATAGAATTAAATGAAAAATTAGACCAGATGGACTTAATAGATACATATAGAACACTTCATCCAAAAACAGCAGGTTACACATTCTTCTCAAGTGCACATGGAACATTCTCAAGGATTGACCATATTTTGGGAAACAAAGCAAACATCAATAAATACAAGAGAGTTGAAATAATATCAAGCATCTTTTCTGATCATAATGCTATGAAACTAGAAATCAACTACAAGAAAAAAGCAGAGAGAGGTGCAAAAATGTGGAGACTAAACAACACGCTTTTGAACAAACAATGGAACATTGAAGAAATTAAAGAAGAAATCAAATATTATCTGGAGACAAATGAAAATGAGAACACGACATGCTAAATCATCTGGGATGCAGCAAAAGCAGTCCTAGGAGGGAAATTCATTGCAATACAGGCTCACCTCACTAAACAAGAAAAAGCTCACTTAGGCAACCTCAAACGACACCTAACAGAACTAGAAAAAGAAGAACAAACAAAGCCCAGAGTCAGTAGAAGGAGGGAAATAATACAAATAATAGCAGAAATAAATGATATTGAGACAAATAAGACAATAGAAAGGATCAATGAAACAAAGAGTTGGTATTTCGAAAAAATTAACAAAATCGACAAACCTTTAGCCAGACTCACCAAGAAAAGAAGAGAGAAATCGTAAATAAATAAAGTTAGGAATGAGAGAGGAGAAATCACAACAGATACCAATGAAATACAAAGGATCATAAGAGAATACCATAAAAAACTATAGGCCAACAAATTGAACAACCTGGAAGAAATGGGCAACTTCCTAGACTCCGACAACCTCCCCAAACTGAATCAGGAAGAAATGGAGAATCTCAATAGGCCAATCACAAGTAAGGAAATCTAAAGGGTAATCAAAAACCTCCCCAAAAATAAGAGTCCAGGACCAGACGGCTTCTCTGGAGAATTCTACCAAACATTCACAGAAGACTTAATACCTATTCTCCTCAAACTGTTCCAGAAAATTGAGAAAGATGGAGAACTCCCTAACACATTCTATGAAGCCAACATCACTCTGATCCCCAAACCTGACAAGGACAACACAAAGAAGGAGAACTACAGGCCGATATCACTGATGAAAATAGATGCAAAAATCCTCAACATAATTCTGGCAAACCGAATACAGCAATACATCAAAAAGATTAAACACCATGATCAAGTGGGATTTATACCAGGGACACAGGGATGGTTCAACATCCACAAGTCAATCAACGTGATACACTACATCAACAAAATGAAAAAGAAAAACCACATGATCATCTCAATAGATGCAGAGAAAGCATTTGACAAGATCCAACACCCATTTATGATAAAAACCCTCAATAAAATGGGTATAGAAGGAAAGTACCTCAACATAATCAAGGCCATATATGACAGACCCACAGCCAACATCATACTCAATGGACAAAAACTGAAAGCCATCCCTCTGAGGACAGGAACAAGACAAGGGTGTCCACTTTCACCACTCCTGTTCAACATAGTACTGGAGGTGTTGGCCAGAGCAATTTGGCAGGAAAAAGAAATAAAAGGAATCCAAATAGGTAATGAAGAAGTAAAACTCTCGCTGTTTGCAGACGACATGATCTTATATATAGAAAACCCCAAAGAATCCGTAGAAAAACTATTAGAAATAATCAACAACTACAGCAAAGTAGCAGGGTATAAAATCAACATACATAAATCAGTAGCATTTCTATACACTAACAATGAACTAACAGAAAAAGAACTCAAGAACTCAATCCCATTCACAATCGCAACGAAAAGAATAAAATACCTTGGGATAAACTTAACCAAGGAAGTGAAGGATCTATACAATGAAAACTACAAGACTTTCTTGAAAGAAATTGACGACAACATAAAGAGATGGAAAGACATTCCATGCACAAGGATTGGAAGAATAAACATAGTTAAAATGTCCATACTACCTAAAGCAATCTACAGATTCAATGCTATCCCAATCAGAATCCCAAGAACATTCTTCACAGAAATTGAACAAACAATCCTAAAATTCATACGGGGCAGCAAAAGACCGCGGATTGCTAAAGCAATCCTGAGCAAGAAAAACAAAGCCGGCGGAATCACAATCCCCAATTTCAAAACATACTACAAAGCTGCAGTGATCAAAACAGCATGGTACTGGTACAAAAACAGTTCCACAGATCAATGGAACAGAATTGAAAGCCCTGAGATAAAACCACACATCTATGGACAGCTAATCTTTGAGAAAGGAGCAAAGGGCCTACAATGGAGAATAGAAAGTCTCTTCAACAAATGGTGCTGGGAAAACTGGACAGCCACATGCAAAAGATTGAAAATTGATCATTCTTTTTCACCACACACCAAAATAAACTCAAAATGGATCAAAGACCTAAAGATTAGGCCTGAAACAATAAGTCTTCTAGAAGAGAATATAGGCAGTACACTCTTTGACATCAGTTTCAAAAGAATCTTTTCGGACACTATAACTCCTCAGTTGAGGGAAACAATAGAAAGAATAAACAAATGGGACTTCATCAGACTAAAGAGCTTCTTCAAGGCAAGGGAAAACAGGATTGAAACAAAAAACAGCTCACTAATTGGGAAAAAATATTTACAAGCCACTTATCTGACAAAGGGTTAATCTCCATAATATACAAAGAACTCACACGGCTTAACAACAAAAAAAAAACCCGATCAAAAAATGGGCAGAGGACATGAACAGACATTTTTCAAAAGAAGATATAAATATGGCCAATAGACACAGGAAAAGATGTTCATCATCGCTAATCATCAGGGAAATGCAAATCAAAACTACACTAAGATATCACCTTACACCCGTTAGATTGGCAAAAACATCCAAAACCAAGAGTGACAAATGTTGGAGAGGTTGTGGAGAAAAAGGAACCCTCATACACTGCTGGTGGGAATGCAAACTGGTACAGCCACTATGGAAAACAGTATGGAGATTTCTCAAAAAGTTAAAAATAGAAATACCCTATGACCCAGCCATCCCATTACTGGGTATCTATCCTAAGAACCTGAAATCAGAAATCCCAAGAGTCCCTTGCACCCCTATGTTCATCGCAGCATTATTTACAATAGCCAAGACGTGGAACCTACCTACATGCCCAGAAACTGATGATTGGATAAAGAAGATATGGTATATATACACAATGGAATACTACTCAGCCATAAAAAAAGACAAAATTGGCCCATTCGCAGCAACGTGGATGGACCTCGAAGGTATTATGTTAAGCAACATAAGCCAGTCAGAGAAAGACGAACTCTATGTGACTCCACTCATAGGTGGAAGTTAATATATTGACAAGGAGGAGATCTGATCGGTGGTTACCAGGGAAAAGGGGGGGTGGGGTGAGGGCACAAAGGGCGAAGTGGTGTACTCACAACATGACTAACAATAATGTACAACTGAAATCTCACAAGGTTGTAATCTATCATAACATTAATAAAAAAAATGAGGGTGATTTTAGAGAGAAGAATTATGTATCAGTGAAAAAACTATAATGCACATTTGTAGACATTAGATCCTAGTTCTGTTAATTGTCTTTGAGGCTTTTTCTACCTGTGAACTGAACTGCATCCTGAATTCTTCTACTGAAATATCTGGTTACAAACCTCCAAACTAATGTTTTCAATTTTTCCCTCATTTTCATTTGGAATCATTGAGAATTGAACATGCTCTTTTTCCTGAAACCTTGCAAACTGAAACTGAACGACTTAATAGAAACTTAAGAGAGAGTCCTGTCTGTTGCTGTGTAAGCTGTAAGCACTTACAAAGATACCTGAATGCCCAATGACATCATCAGAGACCTTTCAAGCTGCAAAAAGATGCTTTGACTCTGACATCTAGAAGTCTTCTTGACTGCCTGCCCCCTGGACGCAGGAACTAATTTATAATTGCTCCAACCATTAACCTTGTTACCTTGCTTCCAACATCACAAAGGAGAGAAGACCACGACTTCATTCTATTGTTTAATTTGGTCTACAAATAAGTCTTACTTAAATGATAAGTGAGGATGTTACACTGTCTAGCCTCAAGAATGCCTGCTACTTTCTGTTAACTCTGCTAACCCAGTAAAAGATTTCCTTCTACAGGCTCAAGAAATTGCCATGGAACAAGAGAAACAGATATGGCAGTCAAAAGGGGGAATTTTTGACACCCCCTTGCAGATGTGGTTCGGGCCCAATAAGAAACCCACTCCATGGGTCACAAGGCCACTTTCCCCTTCCTAAGGGACCCTTTGAGGTATGGCAATTGGACTTTGTCCAAATGCCACCATCTCAAGGATATAAATACATCTTGGTAATGATTTGCATGCTTTCACATTGGATTGAGGCCTTTCCTTGCAGAAGAGCAATGGCTTTAACAGTAGGTAAATTACTATTAGAGAGAATAATTCCTGTTTGGGGAATTCCTACTGAGTTACACAGTGACTGGGGAACTCAAATTTGTTTGTAATGTTTGGCCAATATTGCAGCATTTCCACTGCGCTTACCATCCTCGATCCTCAGGACTGGTAAAACTAATGGCACAACTAGAACTTAATTGGCAAGATTTCAGAAGCATTTACTCTCACACGGCCAAAAGCTCTTGTGCTAGTGCTCTTTAATCTTAGATCTATACTTTTTGTAAACATCGGCTGTCTCATTTTGAAATAATAATAAAACAGCCTATGCAATTGGATGAAGAAATATATGAACCAGCTTTGCTTAAGGGATGTATTACATTGTTTTCATGGTCTTATTGTGGTGCTTAAAAGAAATGAAAGATTTGTGGCTGATTCTTTCACAGAGAAGTCCCAGAACTTAAGGATCATGGACTGTAACCTGAAGAATTTATTTATTGAAAGAGACATCAAATAAGACTCTTTGTAGCCCTGTTGGAAAGAACAATACCAGGAGGAGAAGAAGACGACATCTGTTATAGACAGAAGTCCCAAGACTCCGGACCAGGCCTGTATTCCAACCTTATATCTCCTCATTTAAACATTTGTTATGCTTAAACTGTATACCTATTTTATAATTTGCTTGAAAAGCTATCATACTTAAAGTGATTAATTCAGAACAGAGTGGTCTTGAAGGCCAGGAATTTATCGAGTGACTCCTAATGGAACTCAATCGTTATGTGGAACAAATCTTTGGCCTTGGCTACTGCCTGGATGGCTAAAACACTGTACCTTGAGTTTCCTTTAAAAGCAGGGAAGGAGTCAGGCTGAGTTAAAACCTGTTGCCAACCTCCCTCTCTTTAAGGCCGGATGGGGTTGTTCAGTGTTCCACTGGTATGGCTATATTTGCAGCTATATTTGCTCCTTCTTTGGAGCTAAAAGATGGCATTATTACATATGGAATCTTTGACTAAATTTACTCAAGATGCCCTTAATGATAGTCAAACAGGAATGGCCTTATTAAATACTGAAATGTCTTTAATGAGAAGGGCTGTCCTTCACAACAGAATGGCTTTAGATATTATTACTGCATCCCAAGGTGGTACATATACAGTCATTCAGACTGGATGCTGTGCTTTTATAAGTGATGTATCTTCCAATGTGTCATCTCTGCTAAAACATGTGAAGAAGCAAGTGGATGCCTTATGCGATCCGACACCCAGTCTTGAGTTGTTTTGTTAGCTCCCTTCTGGTATCAGTTCCCTTTTCTGATCCAGATTGGAATTCTTATTTCCACTACTTCTTGGAATTCTTGTACTAGTCATAATATTCAAAGTAATTGTTGTTTTCTTTACTCAGTGTTGTAAGAGTAGCATACAAACTAGAGTAATGATTGCTCGATGGCTTGAGATGGTTGATCTGTCTTATAACCCTGGACAAATTTCCTTTTCTGATAGGGACTATGACTAAGAATTCATTTCAGACTAATCCTTTCAAAAATGCTGTTATTATCGTTACTGTACTTGTTCTATAATCATATACAATGTAAATGCAAGGTGTCATAGAAAAGCGCATATGCAATGTTTGTGCAACAATCTAAATTAATTATATAACATATGAAATGCTTCCTCTGTTAACAAATATGCTTCCATGCTTGTCCACTATTTCCCCCCAACGTGGACGATTAGGCAAATAAATGAAATAAAAGCCTAGCACCGAGGGACATGATGGATCCAGGGCAGGCAGCAACCACCCTGGCGCCGAGGGACAATATTTTGATCATAAATGCTTTCTATCAAAAGATTAGAGATCAAAAGGGGTAAATGACAAATAAAAATGGCAAGCAATAGGATATATTGGACTATATGAGGAAGCCATTTGGTATAAACCTAATTCTGCCTGACTTTGTTTTTTCCAAAAGGGCTTGACTGTGGCTATTGAGCATGCATTGCATATCTGCTTAGACATTTCCTATGGCCAGAACAAAGGCCCTTGAGATAAAGGTGCAACTCCCCCCCCCCCACATTAGCATTTTTCCTTAGGCTAGGAGCTGATTGCTGCACTCACCTTTGACCACCCAGATCACCTGTGACCACTCAGCTGGAGACAACAGACTGCCACCCTGATGTGTTCACTGAGACAGAAGACCCACCTGCTGTTTCCATCAATCGCTGTGCTGACAGAGCAGTCTCGCGACTATTGTAAAAGGGACATTTCAATCTTATGTGAAACATCCTCTCTGGGGGTATATAACCAGTCTGTGCACCCCACTTCTTTGGTGCCTTTTCTTCCTTTGGGAAGAAAGGCCCCGGGTTATAATCCTCAGATTTAAGCTCAGAATAAACTCACCCAAATTTTCATTTATAGATTGGTTATGGATTATTTTCATCGACAGATACACAGAACTGAGGGTCCCATCACATTGGGATGTGGGGGAAGGGACTGACACCAAGGATGCCTACCTCCCTGGATAAGACGCTATTTCATCCCAACCGTGAGAATAGGCAAGTCCTGGATGGAATTGGAAGGAAGGAGGTCTCCCATGTGAGTAAAGACTCCATACTGGCTCTATGCCCCTTTCCCCACCCTCCACAAGGCCGCTACAGTGTCCCTCACCCAGGCTCAGTCTGCATCCTGTCGTTTCTCTGTCCCAGCAACTAATTAAAGATATCTTGCTGCTCCAAGACGCTTCAAATCAGTGTAGCCTGAGGGAAATTTGTGGCCTGGCTCCAGGCCATAGAGCCCCTAGTGAGGATGAGAGGTGAGGGGAGAGGAGTTGGGTGAGGGCTAAGTGGACTCGCTCTGCTGACCAGCTTCAGAGCCTGTGGCCGTGGCTCCCTGGTCAGCCCCAGACTTTGTTGCATGGTGACCCCTGGGGCACTGGGACTCAGCTGCTGGCAGGGTACAGGAGGGTCACTTGAGGCATGGCTCCTGGTAACTCACAGGTCCACTCTGTCCCATAGATCCAGCCTGTCCTGACACCTCCAGCCCCCATTCCAGTGGACCAGCAAGATTCAAATATTTTTCAAGGCCAAGAAGAACCCATTCTCTTCAAGCTCAGGGCTGTATGAGCAACCGATCTGGCAGTGACTGGGTCCAGGGTCTGAGTAGAGCATTGGGCTAAGTGCTGGCCTGCGGAGTCAGATAGCCAGCACTGGCATCCCAGCTACAGTACTGAGCATTGCTGCAATGGGCAGTTCCCCTCACCTTTCTGAGACTCCACTTCCTCCCCTGGGAAATGGATGGTGCCAAATGACAGCTCCTCGGTCAGGGACAAATGGGGTGCTGCTGACTAAGCACTCAGCATACGGTTTGGAGCATAGAGTGCAGTGAGAGAAGGGAGGTGCACTGCAATACTGGGGAGGCCCCTCGATAATCAGTCTCCTCATTCAGTCACCAGTCCCCCAGCACAGGGCCTGTCCCAGATGCAGGTCATACTCCTGAGGCCAGGTCAGGCGCAGCCTCTTCATGAGCAGTGAGGACACAGCATGAGCTGGGCCAGCTCCTCCAACCCTGATGGGAAGGAGAACATTGTAAGCCTTTCCCTGGGGTCCCTGAAGCCCAGCAGAGAGAGGATGAGCCCAACCCAACTCCCTGACACCTCTACCCCAGCACCTATTTACCTATTTGGGGGGGGGTCAATAGTTATTTATGGTTAATAGTAAGCATTAGATTTCAATGTTATATTAAAATCCTGTTTCTTTTACAGCCTGGCAGTAGTGGTGTGGTCCTTTCCCTTCCTGTGCTATGTAAATGGGAGACAGAATCCCACATTCCTCCTTGAATGAAGGAATCTTGCAGGGTCTCAGCTTATTTTGGTGCAAGAAGAGACAAGGGCCAGCCCCCTCCCTTGGTGCTGAAGGACACCTCCAAACCCCCTTCCTCAGAGGACAGGTTCACTGCAGTGTGGTTCACCTGGGCCAGGAGCACAGATGACCCCTCAGAACTCCCGTGGATTAGAAGTCAGAGGAGCTTTCACAGGCAGAGCAGCAACCACTGAAATGTGGGTATCTTTCAAATAGCCCTAGCCAGGACCACATCCTGCCAAAGGACAGTGGCTGCCTTTCTACAGCTTTGGAGAAGGAAGGAATGCTTTCTACTCCTCTTGTTGAGGGTTCTTTTGACCAAATAGTGGAACTTGTAGTTTTCTAATCCATCTCTGAATTGCAGCAACACTAAGTGGGGAAAAACATATAAAAAAATTACAAAATGCATGTGGAGAAGACAAGGCCAGCGAAAAGTCATTTGCAGGTGGACTGAGGGTGGCAGGGACTGTGAACTAGGATTTCTGGAATCCCTGCACTTCCTTCTACAACTCTTTTTGGGCAGAAATTTCTCTCCCTCAGTCAACTTGTAGGATTTTCTACCTGAGGCCACAGGCACAGCCTGGGAGAATGAAAGCCCAAGTGGAAGTCATGGATGTTTTGGCCATACCCTCAAGTAACTTAATTATGCCTTCAGTGCCTACTCCAGCCTGATCTCGTAGGCACCACTTACTTTTGAGGATGGAGTGCTGCTGTGTGCACCAAATGTTCTGGTCCCCTTACCTACCAAAGGTAAGTAACACCTGTTCAAAATGGACAGCCAAGATCACATGGTCACTTGGTGGCTATAGTTATGCTTGAGTTTTCACTAAGGCCTAGCAGCAAGCAGTGCTGTTTCTCCAAAGCAGGGTGTTATCTGCAGTGGATCTCAGGGATTTGCTCCCAGTCTTAATGGTTTGCGTTGTGATTCCTCCACTGGGGCCTGCTGATGGCACCACACAACATCCGCACATGCAGAACCATTGGGTCTGCTGGATCCTGTGGCCCCAGTGGCAAAGGAGCTTCCGCGGCAGCCTGGACCTGTTGCAGGGCCTTCTCTTGTTCTGGGCCCTACTCAAGACTGGTAGCCTTTCGAGTCCCTCAGTCAATGAGCTTGAGTCATCCACCCTGATAAGGATTCTGTTGCCTCCAAAATGCACAGAGGCCCACTAGGCATTATGCCTCCTTTTTGTTCATAGGAGGGAAGGGGCCAGATTGCACCACTTACCCTTCATCTTAAAAGCAATATCTTAACAAGCCCAACACCACTGGGCTCCTAGAAGTTTCATTGAGGGTGGTGGCCCCTGAACTTTTGTGGGGTTTATTTCCTACCTTCTGACACACAGTGTCTTTCCAATGAGACTAGAATCCCTATGTGGATCCTGTCGCCTGGACGGTGCGATTCCCTACTTCTGTTGAACTACAGTTTCCCAAATAGATCAGGCAGCAGCACCCTCTGTTGCTTTGTACTCACTCTCTGCTCACTTTTCTGTTGTGTCCTTTGCATTTTCTTACTGATTTGAAGAATTTTTTATAGATATTCTATAAAGTAAACCTTTATTGGTTTGTATCTATTGCCTTCTATTCTGGCCCCTGTACATTACTTTCTATTTTTAGATTGCTGACATATGTCAATAAATTAATTCTGGATATCAAGCTTATATCCAGTGACTTTACTAAAATCTACCTGTTTGTTGCAATAATTGTAGATTATGGTGAATTTCCCATTCATGCAATGGTACCATCCGTGTCTACTGGTGGTTTGATTTCTTTCTTGTTCATCCTTATGCCTTATTTCTTTCCACTGGGTTAATGCCCTGGCTCACCTTCCAGCAGCATGTTGAACAAATGAGTAATAGGAGGCTTCTTTGTCTGGTTTTCATCCCAGGGGAAAAAGCTTTCAATTATTGTGTATTAAGTATGATGTTTGCTATAGGTTCATTTTAAAAGAACAATCAGACTTTTTTTTTTTTTTTTGTATGAGAGCTGCCACCACTGCATGGCCACACTTGAGTGGTGTAGATCTGTGCCAGGCAACTGAACCCAGGTCACCGAATGGAACACACCAAACTTAACCACTAGGACACCAGGGCTGGCCCAAGAGGTTTTTTTTTAATGAAAAATATTGAATTTTATTAAATTGTGTTTTACATTGATTCTAAGTGATGATATAATTTTCTCTTTTACTTTTCTGCTAATGGGATGGTTTCTGTGATTTAATTTGGAATGCTAAATCACCCCTGAATTTTTTTAGTGTATCTCACTTAGCACTGGTATATTCTATTTTCATAGGTGGCTGAATTCATAGAATAATATTTTGCCTAGAATATTTGTATCTAAGTTTATGAAAGAGATGATCTAGAATTTTATATTCTCCTAATGATCTGGTCACATTGTGGTATCAATTTAATGCTGGCCTCATAAAATAAATTGAAAAGTATTTTCTCTTTTCCTCCTCTTTGAGAGAGTTTGGAAAATTTAGGTGGTTTTTTTTCTTCACTATGTTTGAAATCTTTTAATAGTCTGGGTCTGGAGTTTTCCTTGGCAATGTTTTCTGGTGTCACTGTTGATTGGTTGTTTGATTTGATTTTTAAATAATCGATCCGCTTTAGTCAAAAGAGAAGTTTTCTCATTTCATGTTTTTCTGTGTGTGTGTCAGCTTTGATAAGTTTTTTCTTTTAACGAATTTATTTTTTTCCTTTTTCTCCCCAAAGACCCCCAGTACATACTTGTATATTCTTCATTGTGCGTCATTCTAGTTGTGGCATGTGGGACGCTGCCTCAGTGTGGTTTGATGAGCAGTGCCATGTCCATGCCCAGGAGTCGAACCAAGGAAACACTGGGCTGCCTGCAGCAGAGTGCACGAACTTAACCACTCGGCCACGGGGCCAGGCCCAGATTAGTTGTTTTTTAAAATGTGGTCAATATTGATCTCTGACGTCAACTTTTTATCCTAAATATTTCTTAAAATCTTGTTAGTATCTTGTTAATGTCTCCAGGTCCTGTAGAGGACGCCTATGCTTTGATTCCTGATATTGGTAATTTGGTTTCTTCTTTTTCTTTTTGTTTTTCCATCTGTTTTGCTAGGGGCTTACTAATTTTATTAATATCAACAAAACACAAATTTTAGCCTTCTTGATTTGCTTCTATTGTATTTTTCTATGTCATTGATTTCTGCTCTTAGATTTATTGTTGTCTTACTCTTATATTCTTCCAGTTTGATAGCTGTGTTTTTAGTGCTGGGGAAGGAAGCTGAGATTGATGCTAATAGTCTTTCCTCTATTTTAATTTACTCATGGAAGGCTAAATTTCCCTCTAAGCACTCATTTATCTGGCATTCCATGTCCACACTGGTGTGTTTCCAAACCCTGTACCTGCTACTTGCTGTGAAAAAAGTGCGTATAGAGTACAATAGGTACACAAAAGAAAGAGGGGTCAAGTTTCGGTATCAAGAAAGACTCCCTCCACGTGTTTGTACAGTGTGTTGTAAATTGAGAAAGTATGTTGTTAAAAATTAAAAGATGATTGGGGCTGACCCCATGGCCGAGTGGTTGAGTTTGTGTGTTCTGCTTTGGTGGCCCAGGGTTTCACTGGTTCGGATCCTGGGGTACGGATACGGCACCATTTGTCAGGCCATGCTGGGGCAGCATCCCACATAGCACAACAAGATGCACTCACAGCTAGAAAATACAACTGCGTACTGGGGGGCTTTGGGGAGAAGAAGAAGAAAAAATGATTGGCCACAAATCTTAGCTCAGGTGGCCAATCTTTAAAAAATAAAATGAAAGGATGATCAAATGCAGTAAGAGACTGAGAATCCTATACACCAGCCAAAAATATTATGGTACCAGGATGTTCAATGTATGAAACAGCAGGGCATCAAGGACCAGTGTACAGCTCTGTCAATATGCATAGGAGCTTAGAGCAGGAGACATGGAGACAGAATGCTTCCTGGAACTGTAGGTTTGCCATTTCCTATGTTAGCAAACTTGGTTAACGTCCTTGTGCCTCCATATCCTTGTTCCTCACATATACAATGTTTTCTGTAGAGATTAAATGATTTTATATGTACATGTTGTCACACAAGACTGATTTGTTAATCAGAGCCTGCTCTTCTCAAAGAGAACAGTCACTCTGGGACACAGAGGAGGAATAGGCCACTATGCACAGATAAGACAGGAGGATTCAGTTCCGTGGGAATAATCAGAAGAGGAACAAAACAAGGATAATGAAAGGAAGCACTAGAGACATTTCCTGTCTCCTTAGGATAGCCCACCTCTTCAGATGGTCTCAGCCAGGCTCCCTGGGTAACCTGCCGACCCCAGACTGTTGAAGTCCTTCACCTTCTCATCAGTTGGTTTCCTCTCTTCCTGTCTTTAAACCTATGCATTGCTTTTCCTTACTAAACTGAGGAGTGAGCACGTGGAAGGACTGCAGCATTTGAGGTGTGGCCTTGATGGCTGCGACAGTCATGTTCCGCAGCCAGCCAGCACTCCATCTGCCAGTCCTACACCTGCACCACCCACTAGGCCTGGCCAGGCACAGCCGCCCTGTGCACTCCATCTGCCAGCCTCTGCTCCATGCAGTGAACTGAGCCTCGTCCTGCCATGGCAGCACAGAACCGAGCGCCTGCGCCTGCGCCAAGGGCCCTGTGCACCATGTGTGGTTCCCCGGAAGGAGGAGGGAGGGGGAGGGCTCTGGGGGTGCTGGGTCGGGCTGAGGAGGCTCCTGTCTGTGTGCAGCTTGCTGAGGATTTGTACCAACAGTGCGTGCTGGATTTTGTCAGCCATTTCTCACTCCTGTGGACATGATCATCTGGTTTTTCTGTTTTATTCTGTGAATATGGTTAATTATGTTGAACAAGCTTGAGGGTTAAACCAACCTTGCATTCTCGTGATAAACCTTATTTAGTTGTGATGTTTATCCTTTTAAAATATTTTTGGATTTGATTTGAGCATGTTTTAAGGATTTCAACATCTAGTTACATGAAGAATAATGTCTGTAGGTTTGTTTCCTTGTGTGTGGTATTGCTATCGAAAACCATAAAATGACACCTCATTTTGTAGAACGGTATTAACTTCTCTCTCAAACGTTTGGCAGAACTGACGAGTGCCACCTTCTGAGCTCAATTTTAAAGTAGGAATTCAATTTCTGTAATAGATGTGGGCCTATGCAGGTTGTCTACCTCTTCTTGAAGGTGCTTTGGGGGTTGACTTTCAAAGAATTTTACCAGTTCTTCCGTTGTTGAATTGGTTGGCTAACGTTGTTGAGACTATTCTCTTATTATCCTTGTGTTGTCTCTAGGACTTGTAGAGATAGTTCCTATTTCGTTCTTAACACTGATGACTTATGCTGTCTTTACTGACATTTTTTTATCTTGATCATTCTGACTATGAGTTTGTTCATATACACATCTTGTTGATCTTTTCAAAGAACTGGCTTTTAGCTTGGTTATTTTTCTCTATGTCTGTTTAAAATTTTGTTGATTTCTGCTCCTTATTTCTTTCCTTCAATGTCTTTTGGGTTTACTTGCTTTTTTTTTAGCTCCTTGAAGTGGAATCACATATCTTACCCATATTTTTTTAAATTTATCCCCTCACATGTTTTATGTTTTTGTGTGCTATGATAAATGGTAGATTTAAAAGATTTCATTTCTAATTGTTAGCTAGTATATAGAAATACAGTTTGGTTTTGCATATTGAATTTATGCCTTCAACTTAGCTAAAGTCAATTAGTAGTTTCAATAACATTTTCCCCCATGAAAATATAGTTTTACTTACTCCTTTCCAAGATGGATGTTTTTAATTTATTTTTCCCACCTATTGTCTAGGATCTTCGGTATGTTGTTGAATAGAAGTGGTGAGAGTGGATCTTCTTGCCTTGTTCTTTATCTTAGGGGGGTAGTGTTCAGTCATATGTCATTAATTATAGTGTTAACTGTAGGTTTTTCATAGACCCCTTTATCAGCTTGAGGAAATGTCCTTCTTTTTCTTGTTTCCTAAATTTTAAATTTATCATGAATGTTTGTTGAATTTGTGAAAGGATTTTCTGCACTTATTGAGATAATCATAGGTTATTTTTCCTTTGTTCTGTTAATATTTTGAATTGCATTTATTGAATTTTGAATGTTAAACCAACCTTGCATTCCTAGGTTTAACCTCACTTAGTCATAATGGATTATATTTTTAAATCTATCTATATCTTCCTGAGTTTGATTTGCTGTTATTTTTTAAAGGACTTTTTCATCTATGATCATGAGGGAAATTGTTCAGTAGTTTTCCTTTCTTGTAGTATCTTTGCTTGGTTTTGTGATGAAATAAAGCTATCAAGCAGTGCTTCTTCCAACATTTTCTGAAAGAGTTTGTGTATTTCTTTTTTTATTAAATTTTTGATAGAATTCATTGAGGCCTCCAGTGTTCTTTGTGAGAAGATTTTTAATTAAGAATTTAAATATTTAAAACTTTTCATATTTTTGTGATGAGTCAATTTTAGTAATTTATATTTTGTAAGATACTGATGTTTTCCTCAGTTATAAAGTTCAGTGATATAAAGTTTCTCTTTATATTGCATCACTATCCTTTTCATTATGATAAGATCCATAATGATGTCTCTCCTTTCACTAATGAGATTTGTAACTTGTCTTTTTCTCTTTTCTTTATCAGCCTAGCTACTGGTTGATCAATTTTATTGACGTTTTTAAGTGTATAGATTTTGCTTTCATTGATTTTTCTCTGTCATTTTGTCTGTTTTTCCTTTTATTGTTTTTTATTGCTAACTTTAGTGTTTTCTTCCTTCTTCTTAATTAGGATATTTTCGCTGTTTTTTTTTTTCTAATTTCTTAAGGTGGAAGCTAAGATAATTGATGCTGGAATTTTTTCCTCCTCTGATATTAGCATTTAGACCTATAGGTTTCCCTCTAAGCCCTGCTTTAGGTGTATCCCACATAGTTTTTAAACTTTTTATTTTAAAATAATTATAGACTCACAGGAAGTTGCAAACATAACATAAAGCATCCTGGGTACTGTCCACCCACTATCCCCCAGGGGCACCATCTTATATAACTGTAGCATCATATCCAATTCAGGGAATCAGCATTGATATGTTGATATTGATATACTGTTAACTAGAACACAGGCAATATTCAGCTTTCATCATACTTTAACTTGCCTATTTCTGTGTGTATGTGTGTGTGTGTGTACAGTTCTAGGCAGTTTTATTCCAGGTATAGACTTGTGTAACCAGAGTGGTCAAGATACAAATTGTTTCATCACCACAAAAGAACTCCATGAGATACCTCTTTGTATCCACACACATCCTCCATCCCATTCGCTGTCCCTGACCCTTGAAAACTGCTAATCTGTTCTCCATCTCTCTAGTTTTCTCATGTTGAGAACATTATATAAGTGGAATCATAGAGTATGCAGCCTTTTGATATTAGCTTTTATTCCCTAAACATAGTGTTCCTGAGGTGCCCCCAGGTTGCTGCGTGCATCAGTAGTCCATTCCTGAGTATTGCTGAGTGGTCTTCCCTTGTATGGCTGAACCAGGATTGGCTCAACCATTCACCCATTGAAGGGCAACTGGACTGTTTCCAGTACTGCTACGAGGAATAAAGCTGCTGTTAGCAATCATGAACAGGGTATTCTGTGAACCTGAAATTTCAGTCCCTAGGACAGATGCCCATGAGTACAACTTCTGGGTCGTGCGGTACTTGTGAATTTAACTAGAAACTGCCAAATGATTTTCTAGATTGGCTGTATTATTTTACATTGCCTCTGGAAATTTATGACCATCCCACATGTTTTGGTATCTTTTGTGCTCATTTTTAGTCAGTTTAAAATATTTTCTAAATTTCCTTATGATATGCTCTTTGCCCCATGAGTCTCTTAAAAATATGGCTTTTTATTTACTAATATTTAGGGTTTTTCTAGGTACCTCTCTGCTGCCAATTTAAAATTTAATTTTTTGTAGTCAGAAAATGTTTTGTATAATTTTAAACCTTTCCATGTTTGCTTGAAATTAGTTTGCATTCTTCAGTTATTTGCTAGATTGTTCTAAAAGTTTCATTTAGGACTAATTGATAGTGTTATTCAAGTTTTCTATTCTCTTACTGATTTCATGTCTACTTGATTTTTCAGTACAGAGAGAGGAGTGTCTTCTTATTTCTACTTTTAATTCAGTCACTTATTGTGTGCACACACATGCAGGATTTGTATGTCTTCTTAATAAATTGACATTTTATCATAAAATGACCTTCCTTATCTCTGGTTAGTGTTTGCATGGTTTATCTTTTTCCGTTCTTTTTCTTTTAAGCTATTTTTGTCTGTATATTTAAAGTGGTTTTATTGTTCACAGTGTATGGTTAGGTCTTCTTTTTACCTTGCCTTGCCTTTTAATTAGAATAGTTTAACTATTTACATTTCCTGTTATTATTGATATTGTTGGGTTTAAATGTACTGTCTTGCTACTTGTTTTACTTATCTCTTCTTTGTTCCTCTTTCTTTCTTATTAGTTCTGTATTTTTCAGCATTCTATTTTATCTCCATCACTGACAACATCACTGTATTGTCCCTATCTATTTTAGTAGGGAGGGGTTTTTTTTGTTAATGTTTTGGTGGTTACTCACCTGGTATTATTTTAATTCCTCCTGAAGAAATTCCTCTAACATCTTTTGTTGCTTCAGTTTGCTGGTGACTAATTATTTCACCTTTTGTTTATCTGGAATAGTCCTTAATTCTCTTTAATTTTAAAGAAAAATTCTTGAAATAAAATTTTAGTTCGACAATTTTTCTTTCAGCACTTAAAACCTTCTGGTCCATTGTGTTTTGGGTGTATAATTTCAGATGAGAAATCTGTGCTCATTCTTCTGTTTCTTTGTCTGTCCTTAAGGTTTTCGTCTCGCTCTCTGGTGCTTCAGTATGGTTTTCTTTGTGTTTACCTTTTTTGTGTTTCATTAAGCTTCTTCACTCTGAAGATGTATTGTTTTTATCACATTTGGAAACTTTTCTGCCAATATTTCTTTAAATATATTTTCCATCACCTTCGTCTCCTCTTATTCTGGATCTTCTGTGCATGTTACAGTACTTGATATTGTCCCACAGGTCACCAAGCCTTGTTATTGCAGTCTTTCATCCCTCTGTGTTTCAATTTAGGTATTCCTATTTTTGTATTGTCCAGTTCCTTTCCTTCTCCACATTTAATCAGCTGTTAATCTCATTTATTGAGTTTTTCATCTCCACCATATATGTTTGTATTTCACCTCTAGAAATTCCATCTGGTCCTTCTTTAAATCTTCTGTTGGTCTCCTACTGTATTCATGCTGTGTTTTAAATAGTTCTAAGTGTTTATCATAGTTGTCTTAAACTCCTTATTTGGGCAGTTCCTCATCTCTGTCTTTTAGGATCTGTTCCTATTGACTACATTTTCCCTGGTTTTGGTCATATTTTCTTGTTTCTTTGTAGGTCCAGTAACTTTTAGTTGGATGGTAGACATTGTGACGATTACAGTAAATGTCTGTTTTTTGTCATTATTTTTAAGAGGGTTCCACTTGTTTTTCCAGGAAGTTAAGTTGCTTGTGGATGAGCTTGGTAATTTTGAAGCTTTTATTTTAAGATTTTTAGGTGAGGTGTAGAGCATCATTACTCTAGAGCTAACTTAGCCTCACTATTTAGGTACAATCTTTTTGCTGTCTCCTATTTCTTGTCTTGGTGGTTCAAATGGGACTCCTCTCTGACCTGGCAAAGCTCTAAATGTCTCCCAACCCTCTGTTAAGCAGTGGAAGTTGTTCAACATATAACTCCCTGGTCAGTTTTTACCTTGCCTCATTGAGTTTCATGTGTTGCTTAGAATTTGGCAACAGATGAAAGGGACCCTCATGCAGATTTTTAGAGCTCTTTGTATGTAGCTCTCTTCTCTTCAGAGCCCTCTCACATATCTCCTCTTCACTGTCTCCAGCTCCTTCAGCCTCCGTGGGCTCTGATAGATTTCACCCACTCAGTAGTCTGGTGTTCTGCCTGGGTTCCCCAACTTCCGATGTCCTCTAGAAAATGCTTTCACTAAGGAAGCGCAATAATAGAGTTTATTCTTAGCACAATCTTATGCAGCCTGTTGTCCAAGTCTGAAATCAGAAAGTGGTTGTTCATATATGTTTTTCTACCAGTTTTCTAGTCCACGGCAAGAGGATATTGTATCCTTGTTATGTCATCATGGACAGAAGCACAAGTCCCTCTCTGTTTTGTTTTTTTTCTCCTTATTATTTTTAAAAAATTGTAGTAAAATTCACATGACATAACATTTATGATCTTAACCGTTTTTTAGTGTATAGTTCTATGATAGCACATTCACATTGTTGTGCAACCATCACCACCATCCATCTGTAAAACTCTTTAAATCTTAAAAAAGTGGAAGTCTGTATCCATTAAAAAATAATTCTCCATTCTCCCCTAACCCCCAATCCCTGGAAACCACTATTCTACTTTCTGGCTGTATGAATTTGCAATGCTCTAAACACCTCACGTCTTTATGGGAGCTGTGTCCCAAAATCTGTGGCCAATTTTTAAAGGCACCGCGAATTAGATACCACAATTCATTTATCCATTCTATTGTAGATGGATATTTGAGTACTTTCTACTTTGGAGGAATGATGGGGAATACTGCTGTAATCATTCTTGCTACTTTCTCTAGGGTCAGGTATGTTTGCATTTGAGTTGAGTGCACATCGAAGAGTAGAATTGCTGGTCATGTTGTATGTATGTCTCCAGCTTTAATAGATCCTGCCAAAAAGCTTTCCCAAGTGGCTGCACGAATTCCTACTCCTACCAGCAATGTGTGAGCCTTCCAGTTGCTCTGCAGCCTCCCCTCCACTTGCTGCTCTCAGCTCAGCATTTCAAAACTGTTTTTAACCATTCTCTGGTTGTATAGAAGATCTCAGTGTGGTTGAATTGTCATTTCCCTTGTCCCTGCTGATTTTAGCACATTTGCATGTCCTTGTTGGCGTTGGGACACTCTGTGTTGTGAAGAGCCTGTTCAAGTCTTTTGCCCAGTTTTAAACAATTGGTTTGTTTGTCTTCTTTCTTCCCCTAATGCTGAAGAGTTTTCGTATTCTGCATATGAATCCTTCATTGGATATTGGAACTGGAATAATCTCTTTGCATCCTGTGACTTGCCACTTCCCTCTTATAGTGTGTCTCATGATGAAGCAAAGTCTAACTTTTAATGAATCCCAGTTTACCAATCTCTTCTTTTATGGAGAGTGTGTGTGTATGTGTGCGTTTATGTGTCTTCTTTAACAAGTTGTTGCTACCCTGTCGTGCTGAAGATGTTTTCTTATGTTGTCTTCTAGAAGCTTTATTATTTTACCTTTCACCTTTAGATCAAAGTGTCCAGAAATTGAGTTTTGTGTGTTGGAGTGTAGGGGGTCAATGTTTCTTTTATATCCATATACTTATCTTTATGAGTAATAACAGGCAGCAGTGGGACATGTGGACACAAGCCTGGGAGTTAGGGGTCCTGTATTCTCAGCCTTAAGCTCCCTTTAAAGCACCCTGTGAACTTGGGCAGGTGATTTTCCCCATTCTCCCTCCTCTCAGGCTCCTTCCTTCCTTCCTTTCTTCCTTCTATCCTTCCTTCCACAATCCTTCCCTCCTTTCCTCCCTCCCTCCATTCATTCCTTCCTTTCTCCATCCTTCCAACTATCTATCCAGCCATCTGTCCAGATATCAATCTGTCCAACTGTCCTTCTGCGTGTTCATCTGATTGTCCTTCTTCTCTCTTCCTTCCTCTTTCCTCCCATCTCTGCAAATTCTCCTCCTTGTCTTTATTCCTCCTGCTTTCCCTTTGACCCTCCATTTGTCCACTCTTCCTCTGTCCATCCAGGTATCCCCTCTGTCTGTGCCTCTGCCTCTCTCTTTCTTCTGTCTCTCTCTTCAACCACACTCACTCTCTTGGGTTCATCTCCTTCACAGGCTAGCTCATTCCTCTACTCACACAATCTCTCCTTCTGTCACTCACCTTTATGGCTCACGTGTGAATGATTGTCCTGGGACTGCCACTACTGGAGTGCAGATGAGACTGTGGAGCTTCACGCACGGAGTGGGGGGCTCTGTCCTTCCCTGACGACAGCCCTTTCCACAGCTCCTGAGCCAGGCAGCAAGTTCCTGCCTACTTCCTCATCACCTGAGCAACCAGAAGCCACCACAGGCCTAGGGGGCCCCTCTTGCTTCCTCAGAGGAGCTCTCCAGCCCCACACCTCCACACCCAATTTTCACTCAGGCGCTGGGAAGCTGAGGTGTGCAATCCTGCTTTTCAGGCAATCATGCTGAGCACAAAGATAATACCAATAATCCAATCTGATGCAGCCCTCAGAGAGCCCCTCGTCTTGTGAAACTCACAGAACATTCTAATACAAGGTGGGATGTTTTGAGCAGAAGTACCTGTCATTCTTTGGGTGGGAAGGGCTTTGTGGAGGAAGTTTTGCCCACCTGGGGTCTTTAAGAAGGAGTAGGTATTATATAGGGAAATAGGGTGTGGAGGTTGGTCCTGGCAGAATAAATTGCATGAGCAACAGCCCCGTAGGCAATAATAACATATTGTATGGGGGAATGGGCAGGAACTTGGTTTGCCTGAAACAGAAAGTTTAACTCAGAGTGAATGGATCAATGAGGCTGAAGAGTCAGCAAGAGCCAGAGGTGGGAGGGCCTTCAGTGCCTGGTCAAGCAGCCTGAACTTAAGCCTGAAGGCCTTCGGGAGCCATGGGTGATACTAGAGCAGGAGTGTTCTAGTGAGATTTTCATTTCAGAAAAATGCTCTAATGTTCAAGGCAGAGAACATCCTTTAGACAAGGCATCCAGTGAGGATGTTAGGGAGTTGGTTCCAGTGATAAAAGATAAGACCTACCTGGGACTCGGCTGAAGAGAAGGAATGTTTTGAGGAGCAATCTGCAAGTGGAATTGGTGTTACTGGCAGGGGAGGAAGGAGGAGCTGAGAGATATGCTGGCTTCAACTTGGATGAGCACAGCCTTGGGTGTTGGTTCCACTGGGAGCAAAGGCAACAGACGATAAGAGTTCAGGACTCTGATCTGGTCTCAGGCCAGCTGTCAGTGATGGCCATCTCTCTCCATCTCTTCTTGCAAGCTATGGGGCACGAGCTGAAGGCCCTCACACTGAACTTCAGCATCTCCAACCTCCAATATTTGACAGACATGATCAAGGGCTAAGCAACATTTAACTCCACTGAGAGAGTCCTGCAGCACCAGATGAGACCCTGGTGCCCATAGCTCCTGGTAGGATGAGTCCCAGCCCGCCGCTCCCCACCTGCTGTCTCTCCTGCTCATCCTCCTCCTGCCTCCTCCCCTGCTTGGATCCTTGCTCAATAAGAGCAGCCTGGGCAGCTTGTCCTTGGGTTTCAGACTGTTCTCCCTCAGGCAAGTCCTTTTTCTGAGCATTTGAGAGTCACAAACACTTTCGGAGACCACCCCATTTTTCACTCTTCCCACGGACTGCCAATTTGCTCCTCCCTCCCTCTGGCCTCCATTATCAGAGGATTCAGGACATCTCACTAGACTCCCCACATTCCTCTCTTCTTGGACCTCTGGAGGTTGGAGCAGCCAACAGCATGGAAGCTGTCTGCACCTACCACACTGACCCCATGGCTCGTGACGGAGAGTGTGACAGAGACCCCAGGTGACAGATAGCAGCATTCCTGGGAGATGAACCAGCTGATCCACCATGTCACCCCGAGGGGCCTCTACTCCCTGGTCAGGGACAGCCTTTTTGTCACTCGTGAGTGTTCATGCTGAGCTGGATTGACAGTGATCCTTACTTATACCTCTTCTATTTTATTTCCTCTCTAACAAGTCAGCCCAGGTTCTGATTTGGGGGACACAGAAACTGCATATGTACAAAATTTCAACTTTCAAATGGAGACGGTGCTGTTAATGGATTTGTAGGTCCCAATCATAAAAAAAAAGAAACTGAACTATCTCGGTAATAATTTTTATGTAGATTGCCTGGACAAATGATAATATCTTGGTTATAATGGGTTTAAATATACTATTAAAATTAGCTTCACTTATTTATTTTTACTTTTTTACATGTGGCCACTAAAAGAAGTTTAAATTCCATGAGATATGGTGTGAAATTCTACTGTTGGACAGCACTGTTCAAGTCATGAAAATAAAGCCCAGAGAAACTGGTTAGGGACAATTTTTCCAAGGTAAGGGGTCCATCCGACCCATGCGGCAAGATGCAGAAAACAGTCTCATCACACACACACACATGCACACACTCACAAAACAAAACCAACATCATCATAGAGTTGCACCACTAATTCTCAAGTGGTAAGAGGTTGCACTCCTACATTGTCCTAAGTGGATGAACCTCAGGAAAGAAGCCAGAAGTCAAAAGAATTTGCCAATGAGAAAGATATGAAACCAGAGAGTAAGGTCAGGATCTTCTGTGAGGTTCCCAGTGGTGGATTCTGTTAGTGATTCAATATGTTGGGGAGAATTTTGCAAGAAGGGTTGTTACAGAACTCACCTTTCCTTTCCTAGGTAGAAATATACAAGTTGTGTAAAGAACAGTAGCTCTAACAAACCAATGAACAGATGATAGAACATGAATATCATTCTTGTAAATCACTCCTGGATTAGTGAGCCAGTCAGGGAACAGATGACATTGGATTAAGTTGGACCTCATTAAGGTGATTCCGACTTCATGACCATCCTATGGATTGTCTCATGCCAGGACCTCTAAAACATGCTGCCCCCACCACTCTTTTGCCACCAAGGTCCACCAACCAGACCAGTCCTTGCTGACAAATGCCCTGGCTGGGCCCCTAATGACAACACCTGGAGGACTCTCCCTAAATCCCTCTCTGTCATGGCACTCTTTTACCTGCCACTGGCCAGGGAAACACTTCCTCCAAGGCTCACACTGTGTGTGCCCAGTTCTGGGGATGGCACTTCTCCCTCAAGGGAAGAAGAGGATCAGAGTCCAGAGCCTGTGGGCTAAAGCCATTAGGACAAGAACTGGGGTTTGCTGCCAGAGAGAAGAGAACCTGTAGTCGATGTGGCTCCCAGGGTTCAAGAAGCCCCCATGATCCCTGGATAGAATCCCAGAAGACCATGCAGGACAGAGGAGGGATGCTTGGGTGTGATTCAGCTTGGGAATGTCCATAAGGAGGCGGATTGCCATTGGTAATGCCTTCAACAGTGTTATTCATTCATCGATTCGTCCTGTCTCAGGGAGTGCTGTCTACATCCATCCAGGTGCTAGTCTCCCCTCTGGAGCAAACAGATAGCATCAGAAGAATGTTCCTATTTCATTTATAATGGATAGGTACAGTGCTTGTAATGTGCTAGGTGTTGCAAGCATTTTTCAAACATTAACTCCTTTAATACTCTCTGTGTCCTTACAAATTAGGTATGGTTATCATTCTTGCCAACACCAGATGAAGAAACTGAGGCAGTGATGAGGTGAATAACTTGCCAACTACCAATATCCAGGAAGTGGTTGAGCTGAAATTTGAACATAACATGTTGGCTCCATATTCTCTGCTCTTAACCATGTTCTTTACTCTTTAATACTTCACACTATGAAGACAATGGCTCAGCATATCCATTTTCTTGTTACACCCAGTAGCCCCACTCTTTGATCTCTGTCTGAAAAAGATGCTATTTGCATCGAAGCTGTTGCACAGACACACCAAACCGACTTCTGCTCATATCCCATGTCCTGGAAAATACATAGAGAACTTTTCAAAACCTTTCTTGCCTAGGCTGGGAGTGCTTCTGGGAAATCCCACTGTTACTCTAAGAAGCCAAGGGCTTGCTGGGAGCTGGGTCTCAGGGGAAACCTGACGTCAGGAGTTACCAGGAAATTATAAAATGGATGGGAGGCCTCAGCAGGAACTGACTTCAGGATCTGGTGGAGTTTGAAGCTGGGTGCTAATTTTCTGGCTGTGGGTGTAGGGGCTGGTGCTGCATTCCAGGGAGAAGGGATGGCTCCCTGTGGTCTTGGGGGAAACCAGAGCCAGGAAAGAGAAGAAATGATGCTTTCCTTTCACAATGGACTTGGGAGGGGAAACATTTAGCCCAGAAGAGACAGTCATGATCCTGAGGTCACCGGAAGAAGCTGCGTCTGCATCCGCCAAGCAGAAATCCCTCCTTCATGGACTCACTTTATCCAAATGACACCAAGAAGGAGGAAACCATGAGATGCCATTCCAGGTGGGAGATCTGTGATGGTGGAAACTGTGCCTGGGAGGCTCTGAAAGGCCTCACGGAGGTGACATTTGCTGTCTGCAGAGTGACAGATGAGAGGGACACCAGCCTGTGTCTGGGAACAGTTTGAGTGTCAGGGCGAAGGCACCGCTGGTGCAGACTCACAGGAAGAAGTGAGTCTGACCAGACAAGGTCAGAAAGGTGGCGGTGAGGCTGGAAGGAGCCTGAGAAGAGAGAGGAGGGCAGATGGGGACAGAGCAGGGCTGCGTGGCAGGACCTGGCAGAGTGTGCTTTTTTCTGTTGCTCTCTGACGACATCGCTCTAAGACATTGCACCTAGAAAGTACAAATCCTTAACATCTCACAAAGTCTGTGTGTCAGGAATGGGGCACGGCTTAGCTGGGTGCCTCTGCCTCAAGGTCTCTGTGAAGCAGGGGCTACAGCTCTATTGTGGCTCAACTGGGGGAGGGTTTGCTCCCAAGTTCACTCACATGCATGTTGACGGGGTTTGTTTGGACTGAAAGTCTGAGTTCCTGCCTGTCTGTTGGCCGATCATTCCCTCTGTTCTCTCCTATGGAGCCTCTTCATAGGGCAACTGAAAACATGCACACCTTCTCCTCCAGTTCAAGAGATGTAAGACGCAAAGAGAGAGAGAGAGAAACAGGAGGAGGGAAAGAGGGAGGGGGATGAAGATTGTGAGTGAAAAAGAAGTGCCAGCCTTTTTGTTATTAACCCCGGGTTCTGTGCCATCCCAACACTTTGGGTACATTCTGCCTAGAGGCCACTTCCTAATGACTGTGCAGTTCCACAAGGATGTGCACAGCAGAAGACAGTGAGCACTGGGAGCCGTGGCAGAGGCTGCCCTCCACATAGGCCGACATGAGACACTTGGGTCTGACTCTAAGTCAAACAGGAGACTGTGGAAGGTTTCATGCCAGGGACTGGCAATATCTGAATTAACTCTAATTTCAACCCCTAAAAGGTGCAGACGTGGAAATGAGGCCCAGAGGGGCAGGGACTTGCTCTAGGTCCAAGAGCTGCGACCCAGGCCTGTTTAGAGGGCTACTGCACATGATATCCCACCCCTTCTTGTCATTCTTTCATCTCTAAGTGTGTGCATCAGACACATGGAAACAAGACCACAGGTGTTGTCACTACTATCTCTTCTATAGCTGAGGACGCCCCGAGGGAGCTATTTCTGGCCTCATCCACATTGTGCAGGTTGAGGGATTGAGGAGGCCCTGGGAGGCACAATGGCGTTTCCAGGACACAGAGCTTCTAGGGAAAAAAAGACCTGAACTCAGCTTCCTCAAGCTGGAAGCCTGGTTCCATCTGAAGGTCCTGTGTGGGGCTCTGTGCTGGCTATTTGTGTACAGTTCTGGAGATGACATGGGCAAGGAGGGTGAGCAGCCAAGATCCCAGAGGGGTTTTGGGTTGGTGTGATTGAAGGAAGAGGCCCGGGTAATGGAAGCTTGAGGAAGTGACCTCACTTCCTTGGTGACAGACCCTAACGGAACTTAGCACACTGGTCTCCAGGCGCCCACATTCTAGACATAGCCTCCTATTGAGCTCACTTGAGTGGAGACACTCAAGAGAGCTGGATGCTCTGCTGTTGTCTCCCGACTTGTCGAGGCTCTGGCTTCAGGAAAGCCAAGAAACAGAGCCTTTTCAGTCGGTACACATATTGGCTTGCCCCTCACCTGCACCACCTCTGGCCATTTGGCAGGAGGAGCCCCCAGGTAACACAGGGCAGGCCAACTACGTTAGGCCACAACGGGATCCCAGTCCCACACACCTCTGAGCCTCCTTGTGTGTCAGGGGGGAGTGGAGTGAGGGCTGGCGAGGCAGAGCAGGGACCCACCCTGGTCAGTAGCCCTTTGCTGGGTGTTGGAAGCCTGGGAGTGCATCATGTTACCAGCCTAGGTGGTGGCTAGCAGGCTGGGAGAGTGGGTGCTGGGGACCAAGCTCCTGTATGCATGTGTCAGTTCTGAGCCCTGTGGGTGTCATCTCATTCCCTCCCTGGCTGGAGGTCTATGCAGATGCTGCTGGGTACCTGATCTGTGCTGGGTTTTCCTCCTGTGGCCAAGCTGAGGCAGGCCCCTCAGACCTCCTGGGCCAGCTCTCGGGCACTGTCTTTGCAGAGCTGCACGCTGCAGGAGGTGGTCGAAGAGCTGGCGGATGGCTTTGGGTACTCCATCTCCCTGGACAGGGGCCAGATGCACCATGCCACCATCAATAACCAGGGCTGCTCTGAGGTGAGAGTGGGCACGGAGGGGTCTTCTCACCCAGGCCCCTGAGATGACCAGGGCCCGCCCAGAATCCAAACTCAAACTGCTTTTCTCCTGGGACCCTCACAGGGCTGTCCCTCGTGAGTGTCTCACAGTCCCATTCCCAAAGGAATCTGGACTTCCGCTCCTCCCCACCAGCTGCATAGGAGGGTAGGAGGGCACTCTTTGCATTTTCCTAGGAAGATTAGAGAAAATGTTGATGTCGTTGTCACTTTCCACTAGGCCCTGAGTATCTTTGAATTTTGCCTTTTTTGGAACATGAAACCTGGGTAACGGGGGTCTCCAAACTCCCTTTAATGTAAGAGAAATAACCATCCGCGTGTTTGGGAAGTCAAAGGGATTCTCAGAACGTGTCACTGCCCTGTACACTGTTTCCAGACTGGGGAGCTGGGGAGGGGTGAGGTGGCCACATAACATTTCCCTCTGGGTCAGGGTCCCAGGAAGCCTCAGGCAGTTAGAGGGGATGTCCTCAGCCCTCACTTGGGCGGTTCTCAGTTCTGATCCACAGGACCTAGAGAAGTGACTTGGCATGCCTAAGCCTCTGTTCTCTCTAGAGAGGGGGTGCCTGTTCAGGATTCACTGGGCTGGTGCTCTTCACAGAGGGAGCTCTGTTGTCCCTCAGCGAGCAAATGGCCTCGAGGGAGCTCAATATAAAATCCTTCGCCCGCCCAAAGTCAGATTGTACTTTGAAAGCCCAGAGCCTTGCTGAGTGTGGGAGCCCCTCTCTCTCCTGTTACATATGTCTGGCAGGGGATAGGAGTTCCTGGGTCAGCTGCAGACCTTGATAATCCTGGCAGTTCTCAGTGGTGGCCCTGACCCTATGTCCCTCCTCGTCCCAGCCAGAGTGAAGATGAGTCCACTCTGTCTGTAACTGAGGCCTGCAGGATGCGTGCCCTCCAGGCAGGCATGATGCAGAGGTTCTCAGAGTCTGTGCTGCCAGCCTTCCCCGGCAGAGTCCTCTGCAGTGTCATCACCTCCCTCTGCAGCTACTCAGGCTCCAGCACATCTCACCAGGTCCTGGACCAGCTGTTTCCCAGGTGACTGCCCGCCTCCTCCTCAGCACAGTGGTGACTCTGCCCACTGCCAGCTGTGTGTCTTGTTTTGGGAATGTCACCACATCTCTCTGAGCCTGAGTTGGCTCCTCTGAAACGTGGGGTGGGAGAGGATGAACTTGCTAGGGTTCTCCCAGGGATGAATGGGATCAGCCATCCAAGTGCTTCCATGGTGCCCGGCTCTGCAGAAAGGGCCGTGGGCCATGCTGTGGTTGCTGGTGGTGGTTATTTCTCTGCCCCCCATGAAAAGTAGTCTTCCTCTCCCTTCACCGGCTTGTGGTTTTTGAGTTTGAAAAAGCACCTGCAGAGCATCCTGTCAAGGAGTTTGAGATGTCATCCAGCTGGTCCTGGTGCTTGTCCTTGATGTAACCATTTACGGATCTCTGGGGCCCCTGAGGCGCCCAAGGCCTACTCAGACACCCGGGGTGGTTCTGGTTGGAGTTCATTCAACAATGTCTATGAAGGACCTACTGTGTGCAGGACATCTGGACACACTAACTATCACTCAATGAATGAAGCAGACAGCCTTCCTGGGCCTCACCTCTAGTCTGAGACTCAGACAGTCACACTTGACATCATTCCTAGGTCCCATCTACCCTACATCTCGGGCGATGCCCTCATCCCCTTTGGGTCACATGGAGTCAGCTTGGCCCATTCTGTGCCGGATGCTGGAGGACAGGACCACCTCCGAAAGGGAGTGGACTTTGGGTCCAGACAGAGGGCATCCTGTCCCTAGCAAACAGGGTGCGGGAAGAGGATGGAGGCTGTGGCTGGGGCAGCCCTGGGAGAACCCTGCATCTCACCCATCTTGTGATTCCCATGGGAGGGCTGAGTTCTGGTGGCTTCCACTCCAGCAGGACTGGACTCAAAGAGAGCTGTGCATGGGTCCCAAGCCCCCTGAGAACCAGAAGGGAGGCAGGGCTGAGTTGTCTCCTAGAGACCCACTCCCAGCAGAGTCCCAGCTCCTTCTGCCTCCCTTTCTCCACACCCACCCCTTGTGAGTGCCACCACCCGGTCCATAGTAGGAGGAGCATCAGTAAGCTGCTCACAAATCTGCAGTCTTCATTCCAGTGGCCCACGTGCATGGAGGGCTGGGGTGGGCTGTGTCCAGAGCCTTGGGGAGGAGAGTGTCGGTGGGAACAAGAGACTCTCACAGACTCTGTGTTCAGCCTGCTGGATGAGCAGGCCTGCCACTGCCAGGACAGCCAGCCAAGGCTCAGGGCTGGGATGGGGCCCTCCTCTGGAGGGGGAGGGGCTGGCACAGGGGCCCAGATGCTAACAAGAGTGCCATGGGAGGGCAGTGTTTAAGGAAAGGCCGGGCCACTGACTCTCTGGCCCATCTGCCTCCCCCAGTGCTATCTATTTGCTGCTGGGAACCTGGCTGTTCCAAGGGCAGGATTGCAGGGAGCCCCTGCAGTTTCCCTGTTGGACCCTGCAGCTGGCCACTGTGCATGTCAGCTTTGGTGGCTCACACGTGGAGGGCCATGCCTACCTTCTGCCAGGCCACCTGGAGCACCTCAATGTCATTGATGCCGAACAGAAAGGTGAGGTGACTGGAGTCTGGGAATACTTTCTGTGTTGAGGTTCATGGGCTAGAGTTCCCTTCAAGTCAGTGGAGTCCTTCCTGTCTTTGGAAAGGCACAGAAACTGTCAGGTGTGTGAGTGAAACTTTCTCTTTATCCTGCTCCAGAGCCAGCTCCAAAGCTCCTGCCACTTCCAGAGCTAAAGCCAGTGCCAGCCCCCGGGCTAGGGCCGGCTTCACCTCCACTCTCACCACCTGTGTTAGAGCTGGAGCCAGCAGCCCCTGAGTTGGCACCACCAAGGCCGGAGCAAGGTCCACCATTAAAGGCAGCCCCAGAGCCAGCTCCTGCACTGGAATCCAATGGACGCTGGGCTCCACTGAGCCTTCTAGTTCCATCTGTACCAGTCACGAGCCCGCAGGATCCAGCCCCAGAGCCCACCTGCCCCTGGGCCGTGACCACCGTGGACCAGCTGTGGGAGGAGAAGCCCAACTTCTGGGACTTCCCTCCCTAGCCGGTGGCAGAGCAGCTGACAATGATGGCTGCGGTGAGCAGAGGAGCTGGCAGGGCAGGTGACTCCTGCCTTCCAGGTGCCATGAGCTGCCCTGCACCTGCCATTCCCTGCTCCAGAATTTGATGATCTGGGTCCACATCCCTGCTCCCTCCCTTACCAACACTGTGACCTGGGCAGTTTTCTTTCCCCCCAAGCCTTCACTGTCCCCTAGCGAACAGGGCACAGTAGAGACTGACACTCAGAGCACCTGCTGCACAGGGTGGCTGTGCAGATGAATGAGGTGGGAGAGAGTGGAAGGTGGGCAGAGTCTGGCCCTTCGATTGGGGATGGGCACTCACTGAAGTGCTGCCACGTCCTTGGGTGGATCCCCCGTCTGCGCAGGTGGCCCAGACAGCCCTCAGCACTTATCAGGCAGTTGATGTGCATTGACTTCAGCGGAGACAGTCAAACAAAGCTGGTGGTTGTCCCTGCCTCTGGAGAATGTGCACGGGAATGGGGAGTGGGACCCAAGAGGGACTGGGATGGGTAGATGATGGCCCTTCTGGTGGGCATGTGTGGGCTGCTTTCTGGAGCTTGGATGAAGTGAGACAGGGCTGGGAGCAAATGTCACCTCACTCCCCCACAGTACTGAGTCCGGGGTCATTCTGGACTGGGTGCATTCAGTGGACACAGCCAAACCCAGGGACTCCCACAAGCCTCGGGCCACATGCTCTGCTTCCTGAGCTCCAGCTCTGATCTCACCCTGCCTGGGCCTATGGAGGACGGTGGACACTGAGCTGGGGAGCATCAGAGCCGGGTGACACTCCGAATCTTCTTCAGGAGCTGTTCAAGACATTGGTGCCTGCCCACTGCCTCGGCTCCATCTGGTCCGAGCACAAGAGGGAACGCAAGTACCTGGCACCCACCGTCCATGACACTGTGACACACGACAATACCGTGGCCAATAGCATCCTTGTAACCTGCCTTGGGGACCGGAGCATGACAGCACAGGGCAGGGCTAGGGTGGTGGAGCTCTGGGTCCGGGTGGCTGAGGTAAGTCGTGGCAGGCCCTGTCTCAAGGAGTGGGCATTGCCTCTTGTTTCTCAGCTCTCAGGATTGAAGTCTGTGGTCTGAGTCCCTGGACTGTCCCTTGATGCTCCTGCCAGGGCCACACTGACCTTGACTTGAGGTCCCAGTAGGGACAAGCTCACTTCCTTCCTTGTGTTGAGCTACAAATCCTTGTGCTTGGCAGTGTTATTCATCGGGTGCCACGTGTCCCCTCCCTGGCTTCCCTGGACATCTGTCTCCTCAGGGACAGAAGTCCGTGAGAGGGCAGAAACCAGAGGGAGCAGAGCTCCAGCTCCCCCTCACGGCTCCATCTCTTCCCTTCCCCAGGAGTGCAGAGGCCTCGGAAACTTCTCTTCCCTCCACACAATCCTTTCTGCCCTGCAGAGCCCTGCCACTACCCATCTCCAAGAGACCTGGGGACAAGTTTCCAGGTGGGTAGGCTGCTCTCCAGCCAAGCACCATCAGAGTGAGGTGGCCCAGGCAGCCGGCTTTGGGCCGGCATGTCCCCCAAAGTCAGCTGAGACCACCTGGGTGACAGTGAATGCCTGGCACAGGGACTGATCTGGGTGCTGGGTATCTGAGTCTCTCGGGGCCCTTAGGCCAACAGTTCTGCCCCAGTGATTCATTTCCTTCCAGACAAGATCCTGCCTTGAGCCCAGGTGGAGATTGTCAAGTGTTTCCTTTGCAGCAACAGAAGTCTCTATGCAGCTGAAATCAGCACTGTTGCAAAGAGATCTGTTTGGGACATATGGGAGTGGAGGCCCCAGGGGACAAGAGGAGAGGCCCCTCACCAGTACCACGGGGACCTTAGAGCTCAGAGCACCCCAGTGAAATCCCTCATCCAGGTCCCAGGCAGTTTGGATCTGCTGGGTTCTCAAACAAAAGTGATTTGTCCTTCCACCACCCCACAGTTTTTATTGTTATTTTTCCTTCTTTCCCCACCCCGCAGGGAGAGTTCTCGAACCTGGAAGAAGTGGTGCAGGAGAAAGCAGCTTGTGAACAGGGAGCTGCTAGTGCAGGTAACCTGGAGGGTGGAGATCTGGAAGGAGTACATAAGAAGAGGGGAGGGGAACATCCTGAGGGGATCCTAGGAGGTGAGGCTATGGCAAGGCTCAGCCCAGGCTGGGGGTCAGAGAGCCCTGTGAGGGTGGGATAGGCCAGAGCCACTCAGCCAGGCCCCCCAAGACACCATGCCCTCTCCCTCCCTGTCTGTTCAGCTGGGGTCTGTACAAGCCCTGGGAGAAGCCAGAGGTCTAGGCCTTGGTAAGATTTGGAGCCGGGGGTAGGGTGAAGGCAGCAGGGACAGGGACTCTGGCTGGGACAGGGAGCAGTCTCTCCCAATGGGTCCTTGAGCCAGTCACTGCCCCTCTGGGGGCCTTGGTCTCCCCCTCTTGGAAGTGGAGGGAAATGATCGGTGGTGCAGGCCTCCCAGCAGGGTGATACTGTCTAAGGGAGGACAGAAATGTGAGGAGATCTGTGCTGGCTCCTCCTCGAGAGGTGAGGGGAGAGCAGTGATGAGAGGCAGATGACCCTGTGTCCTCAGGAGACTCCTGGAAGCAGGTGACATTCTGCTCACACTTTTCAGATGAGGAAAGAGGCTCAGGGAGGCATGGGAAGGCCCAGGGTCACACAGGAGTGAGTCCTGGAGCTAGGGCTGGTCTAGAATCAGAGCACCCTGGAGGTGGGAGCAGCATAGACAGCAGTGGCATGGAGCCAGATGGCCAGAGTCTGAGGTCAGGGGCCTTGGGGGACATGTGGAGGGAGTATGGTCACACTGACCTTGTCCTCATCCCCGACAGGAGGCAACCTCTGTGTTAGGGACTGCAGAGAGGGCCTGCCAGGGAGCCCAGGAGAGGCAGCAGCAGCAGGTGAGGGTGCCTGTGGGGGAGGGGCCCAGGAGTCAGAGTAGAGGGGGCTCCTCCTCCAGCTGGAGACCTCCCTCAGGAGAGGGGACTTCCTCCTCCAGGGCTTCTGCTGTGGCCACCTAGCCTGATGTGGCTGCATTGGCAGTGAGCAGGAGGGGGCCTGGAGGGCTGGCAGCAGGACAGATTTGGGGTGGGGAGGGGCATGGGCCACACCCCCTGTGGTTGGTCAACAGCCAACCCTGGGACGTGACTGGTGGACTTTGGTGCTCCTGGAGGGGAGGGGCGGAGGGAATTGTGGGTGTTGGGGTGTCCCGAGGATCCTAGGCTGCTCTGTGTGGGAGCATGAGGTGGGCAGGAGGCTGGGGTGAGAAGTTTCAGGGGAGAGTTCATGGGGGCACCTGAGAGTGGGAGCTCATCACCATGCCAACCCCAATGATGGCACAGGGTGTCGTCCCCTCCCTGGTGACATTCTTCAGTTCCCTGAAGCTCCTGGACTCTACGATGGAGAATTATGTGGAGGTGAGTGATCCTGGAGGTGGGTCCGGGGGCTCAGGCTCCTGAGGGTGAGGAGGAGAGAGTCCTGCCCTGAGCCCTGAGCTCTCTGAATTTGGCAAAGTTCCTCTCAGAAGGGCCTTCAGCCTTGTGTGGGAGTCGGGGCATCAGGCCCAACTCCCCAATTTAGTGTTGCAGGCTCCGCAGAAACCACCGTCCAGGTTCCCTGGGCTGCTGAGGCTCAGAGTTGCCTGACTGTGTGGCCACGGGAGGTGGTGTCTGAGCTGGACTCAGCCTCTCCCTTTGGCCCTGCCCATGAGGGAAGAGAAGACGGGCACCTCCCAGTCAGGAAGCACATCAGTGGCTGAACTCTCCCTTCCTGCCTGAGGCCTCAGTCTCCCCATGTGTCATCAGAGAGGGTTAGATTACAAGGTCTCTTGCCTCAGTTGCACTGTGCCCCCTGCACTGGAGCCCAGAGCCTGGCCGAGTTCCAGGTCTTGTCTCTGGAAGGGCCTGTGCACTGGCAGCAGTGCAACATTAGAAGAGGTGTACAGGGGGGCTAGTGCTGGCCTAAGGGGGCCGTTTCTGATGGACTGTGGCTGTCTGCCTTCCAGGGTAATGTGCTCAACTGTCGGAAATGGAATGAGGTAAGTGGCTGCAGCCTCACGGTGGGGAGGGTGGGGGTGTGGAAATCAGAGACACCCCCACCCCCCGTGAGCATGACCCCCTCTGGCCCAATCCCAAGAGTCATTTATTTGCACAGTTCGATGTGTAGAGCTGGGGATCCGATGGCATTGATGGGTGGGGGAAGGGCTGGCATCAAAGATGCCTTCCTGGAGGAGGAGCTCTTTCGGGCCAAGTGTGAGAGCAGGAGAGTCCTGACTGGAATCGCAGGCAGGCAGAGTTCCAAGTGGACAAAGGCCCAAGGCTGGCTCGTTGGCCCCTTCCTCACCCCCTCCAAGAGCCTGTAGGATCCCCCACTCAGGTCCTTGGGCATCCTGTGCTTCTCTGTCCTAGCAATTCAAACTGATCGAGGAGATCGAGCTGCTCCAGGAGGCTGCAAATCTGTACACTGTGCAGCCCGATGAGCACTTTGGGGCCTGCTTCCAGGCTGTGAAGCCCCTGAGCGAGGAGGAGAGGTGAGGCGGGTCAGGAGTTGGGTGAGGGCAGGGCAGACTCTCTCTGCTGACCAGCTCCAGAGCCCATGGCCATGGCTCCACGGTCAGCCTCAGATCTGGTTGCATGGCGACCCCTGGGGCCCTTGGAATCCAGCTGCTGGCAGGCTCCAGGACGCACATGTGATGTGTGGCTCCTGAGAGCTCACAGCTCTACTCTGTCCTGTAGCTACAGCCTGTCCTGCCAGCTGGAGCCCCAAAACCACTAGGCCAGAAAGATTCGACTCTTCTTCAAAGACAAGAAGAACTGCCCAGGGCAGAGTGAGTGTCCGGACCGGCAGTGGCTGAATCCATGGGCTCAGGAAACATTCGGGCTGAGCGTGGGCCTGGGCAGGCAGATAGCCGGCAGTGGGTCCCAGCTGCACTGTGGAGCGGTCCTGTCCTGGGCGATTGCACTCACCTTTCTGGGACTGGTTTCCTCCTCTGTGAAATGGGTGATGTTAAATATCAGCCCCTGTGTCAGGGACAGATGGGGTACTGTTGGCTGTCTGAGCACTCAACACAGGGCTGGAGCACAGAGCACAGTGGGGGCAGGGAGAGGTGTGCCCTGTTATTCCAGGGCAGGCCCCTCAGGAAATGCCTCTCTTTCTCCAGGCGCCAGAACCCCAACCAAGCGCACAGTGGTGGTGATCCATGACCCTCCTGAGACCAGCTGAACCACAGCAGGGACACAGTGGTGACACTCAGGGTGCACAGGGCCACGTCCTCTGATTCTGATGAGGAGAACTTTGTGATCCGTTTCCTGGGTTCCCCTGGAGGCCACAATGGAATGCACCAAACCCTCTTCTCCCTCCCCCCTTTTCCCCAGCACCTATTTCCATATTTGGAGGGGCCATGTTTTTGTTGTCAATGGCAAATGGTTCCTTTGAGTAGTATATTAAATTGTTGCTTCTTTCTAATCCTGGGAGTGGAGGTGTGCGTCTTTAGCTCGCCACGCTCATGGAAACCAGATCCAGAAACTCACATTCCTCCTTGAATTTAGAAACCTCGCAGCGTGAGCAGCTTAGTTTATGTGGAGAAGGGAGAAGGGCCAGTCCCCTCCCAGGCTACTGAAGAACATGCCCAAGTCCCCCTCCCTCTGAGGGACAGGATCATTGCAGTGTGGTTCACCCTGTCCAGGAGAAGAGATGGCCCCTCTGACCTCTTGGGACTAAGGGGTTGGAGGCATTTTCTCAGGCAGAGTGACAACCACTGAGCTGGGCGTGTCTTTCACATTAGCATGTGCCTGTCCCTAGCACATGTCCTGCCCAGGACAGTGGCTGCCTTCCTACACTCTGCAGGAAGAGGGAAGATTTTCCCAGTTTCTCTTGCACACAGATTAGGACCTTGTTTTCTGATTCGGTCTCCAGAATGGCTTCAGCACTTAGTGGGGAAAATACTGTCAAAAGATCAATACGTGCATGAGGGGAAGACGAGGCCAGAGGAAGGTCCTGTGCACATGGACCATGGGCAGGCAGGACTCTGCCTTCTCAGGCCCACTGAGGGGCTCCCTGTTCACCCTTGACCTAGACTGGATCCTCCTGGGCTGCTGGTCCCTGACTCCAAATACCATTTCCTGCTTGTTGTCTCTCCAAGGGGAAAGCTGTGGGATGCAGCTTTTAGGTCCTCAGCCAGGTCTCCCTCCATAAACGTAGTGCTCCCTGTAAGCCAGGATTTTCAGCATTTCTGCACTTCTGCATACAATTGTATCTTAGGGTAGAAATTCCCTAGATGCCCCTAGCCTTTCTGGTGATCCTCCTGACCAGGAATGACCCCAGGGTCTCCCTGCTGCCAAGGGTGACTTCTGGGCCTGTGTGCTTCTCAGGCCCGTGATGTCGGACAGTCCCAAATTTACACAATATGTAGTATTTGTAGTGACTTTTCCTAAAGTCGTTGCAGTGCCTGAGCCCAGCAAGTGTGCAGCCCCTGGGCTTGCTGTGTTCTTTTCCACAGTCTTGTGCGGTGGTTCTGTCATGGGGATGTGTGCCTTTCCTGTTGGGAGCTTTGAAAGAGGAGGCTTCAGAAGGGTGTGAGTTGGGAGTCCTGCGGGGAATGGCAGCAACCTGATGATCTGTGGATGTTCATGGACACAGCCTTACCGAGGGAAATGCTGAAATGCTTCCCATCTGGGTGCTAAACAGACACTGCTCTGAGCTCAACCGGAGCACCGGCTCCAGAACCAGGAGCGAAAGCCTGACCACCCAGCCTTTGCCATCTCCTCCCTTGGAAAGAGTCTGAAAGACAAGGGCTGGGTGAAGCCCCTGGCACTTCTGACTTCTCCCCTCCTCCTTGTTGGCTGCAAGCATCACTCAGAGACTTGGCAGGCTGGGCTCTGCCAGGGAGGCCATCTCAGCACAGCCTGGAGCTGAGGATCAATTCTGGTCACCGGCAGCCCAGGGCCTTGCTGGTACGGCACAGCCACCCAGGAAAGAGACTTGCCAGAGGAAGGTGGGGAAGACTGTGCTGTCCCTCTGAGGAGAAATAGTCGTGGCAGGTCCCAGGGCTAGTCCAGAGCCAGGATGAAGGCATGGGTGTCCCAAGAGTGCCTCCTCCAGGACTGGGGAGCTCCTGAGAGCCGATCCGGCAGGTAGCAACTTTTAGTTTGTTGCAGGAGTACAGCTGTGGACACAGGAGGCACCACTTATCCCATCTTTGGGTTTCCAAATTGGAAGTAGATTGTGGAAGTCCACGAGGAAAGGAATTAGAAAATCTGGATGAAATCTTTCTTGTTCAAGGCACACAGAAGTTACCAAAACTGGCTTCCTAAGAGCTGACTTAGGAGAAGAGAATCTAATAGTGTGAGTCCCTTGAAATGCCTCAGGTGAACATGGTGTTGGCAGGAAATCCTCAAAATGTTTGAGGAACTGGTAAGTCAGGTGCCATTTAAACTATTCCAGGTCCAAGGTGGGGACGGATGCTTGCATCTTGGCTTCCAGTGCAAGCGAAAACAAGATCACCGTAGGATTCAACTCAGTCTTTCCAAAGTGGTCGATGAGACGGTGTTTGTACTCCTCACTCACGGACCTCGAGAATATCTTGCGATGTGGTCCATGCACATATGCACATTCCATTTCTGGGAGCTAACAAAAAATCTGTCCAGTTGACAGCCACACCATCCAGCTCAATGCCATCTCCCCCACTCACACTGCCCTGCAAACCTGTCTTGCTGATTTGGACACGATTTGCCTCATCACAATAAGAGAGCCATGCCAGGGTGTTCCAGAGCCCTGGGAACCATGTTCACACCACCGCCATCTGCCAAGACAGGAGCATCTCTGGATGAGTAACCTGAGTCCAGAATCCTGCCTTCCCCTTGGCTTGGCTTAGGTTTTGTCCCTGAATGGCATGACTCGACCATTCTTCCGAATGCTGTCTCTCGGCTTAGGTGTGTCTGGATGAATTACCAGGATGAATTGGCCTTTCTGTCATTGTTGAGGACAGCGACGAGAACACCCCTCAACTTGCCAACCTTCCCCTGGGTTTCGATGTCTACCAGGCCAGTCCTCGTGACCCCAAGACGTTGGAGAGCACCCTGTTCAAGCTCTCTGGAGGGAATCAGATTTCCCCTAACTACAAGCACCCAACAACAGCAAATCCATGGCCACCATTACAGGAACCACTTCAGCACTGTCAGCCAAAGTCGGAAGCCTTCTGGAGCTCTCCAGAAGTCCCCAGGTAAGAGGGTCTGAATCCTGAAGAGAGAGATTCTGCTCTTCCCCAATGCCTTTGTCTCATCCAATCACAGGGAAAGGCAGAGCTCTATGTTAGTCCTCCCAGAGACTTCCTCAGATCAGGGGATTATTAACTGGGTTGGGAAGGAAGACCACGGTGAAGGAGCAGTGCCGTTGAAATATTGAGACTCAGCCCAGAGTCACGCTCAAGGCCAAGGCATCCACCCCACAGCTCCTGGGAATATTGGCTGAGGACAGCTCACAGCGCTTTCCTGCACAGGACATCCCCACAGCATAGGGAACTGCCTAACCCGAGGACACAGCCCTCTCCAGGGACAGCCAGAGGCCAATGTCTGGCATATAAGGGAGTAAGAAGCCTGGTTCCCTTGTCTCAATTTGGGACAACACCAAAGGGCCGTCCTAGTTCTAGAGATCCCTGAGGGTTAGCTGAGACCCAGTGGCAATGGGCTTGTGCTTCAGCTTCTCCTGTGACCATCTCTGCTTTGCTAACTTCCTATAGGGATATCTCTCCAGAACACTTCCATACACTTTCCACATGCAATACTCCCTGTCAGACTCAGAGTCTCTTGGCAGGGCCCCAATCTGTGACAAGCAGCCGTCAGCAGACATGACTTCTGACCATAGCAACATGAGATTCGGCCAATTCTGCTCTGGGAGAATCACCTTTTAGACAATCTGAAAGGGTAGGTCATCGTAATCTTCAGGACAACCTTAGGTAATGCTCTGGTAAGAAATTAAATGCAACGATTAAGAAATCCATGACTAAAGATGCATTTCTCCTCAGATTTACATCAAACATTGGTCACCGGGGTGAAGGGACCCCTGCTTCCCAAGTCTCGTTGGGCAAGTCTGATGGAGACCCCATGACCTTGTTGCTACACCATCTGGAACTCACGCCTTATTCCATTGCCGCTGAAGGACACAAAGAGCACCTGGGGCCTTACACACCCTCCTTTCTCCTTTGGCCAAAAAGTGATGCCCTTCGGCAGAAGTAGCCACACGTCCATAAGAAAAACCAAGAGGGCTAGGACACATGGTCTTCTGTGTGCCAGAATGAAAGCAGAACTGGATGCAGTCCACCACGCTCTTTCTCTACACCAAATCACTCACTCTCCCTGTCACATACAGAGTTCCCTCGCCCTCTTTCCCCAGGAGGACATCCTAAGACCCACTGAACTCAGGATCTCTGGCTGATCCTTAGGCTAACAGATCAAAGTGTTCAGTGGCCACACATGACAAAGAATACAGAACTTTCAGGATTGGATCAGAATATCCCCTAAAGTAACTATCACCATTTATTGCAGCCAGCATCCCCCAGAAATGCCGGGAAGGTGGAGAACCTGATTTCCCTAGTTGTCATGTCATAATGTTCCAAATGGTAAGTTTTCTGCCCAAAGTTCCAGGGCATACAAAGAGACAAAGAAGGATGGCTCCTACCTAGGAAAAATCTAAGAACAGATGGGGCCCCTGAGGAAGCCCTCAGGGGTGAGCACACAAAGCTTTCTCTGATTGTTGCTGTTCCCATTCCTGTGTCGAGCCTCCGTCTTCCTAAGTAGCAATATGCTGAAAACCTCTGTTTCAGGGTCAAGACAGAGTCAGAGGCCATGGATGCCGGAAATGGATTTGTCTCTTTTCTTCAGTCTTTGTCCATGACTATATCTACTGCCTGATCTCAATTTACAGGGAAAACCTGGGAAACCTACCAAAACAAGTCTGTTTTGGTTCCTGTAGGAAGAATACAGAAAATATTGCAGCTGTTTTTGGTGAGGAAACTCAAGTTCGTGGAGCCACTTTCCACCTCAAGATGAATTTTGTGTAGAAAAAAATTAAACATAGAGTTATCAATGACCTAGCACGTTCATTTGGGATTTTCTGGCATCGAGGGCTGTGGCATCTGATCCGAAGGTCCAAGAGTGGACCATATTTCCCAAAGGCAAAGGGGCAGAGACACGCAACATCTAAGTTTCCAATCAAAAGACTCCGTTTCCCAGCAGGCAGCGGACAGGAGGGGTGTGGCTCCAGGCCTTTGTGTGCAGGCAGGTGGCTGGCATTCGCTCCAGCCCCACGGGGGAGGGCATCCTGTTGGCCACGCCTCCTCACTCGCTCCACCCCCCGACCCCGAGCCAATGGGGAGGCCCCAGACATCCAGGTCAGGTGGGCGGTGTCACCGCGGAGCCAGCGAAAGGGGCAGCAGGTTCTGACTGGCATGAGGGGCGTGCTTGAGGCGGAGAACCGGGATGCCGGAGCCTCGAGGGCGTCCAGGACGCCCGGGTTCCCCTCTCCCCAGTGCGCCCGGGGCTGTCCCGGCCAGGCCTCGTCCCTCCTGGGCGGGGCCGGCCGGTCAAACTCATGAAGCCTCTGGCCCTTGGCCGGCGGAGAATGGTCTGTGCCGCCCTGGCCCGCGAGGCCCAGGCGTCCGGCGTTGCTTCTGCAGGGAGCCCGGGCGGGAGCGCTTATGTGGGGCTCCATGGAGACTAGGACGCCCTCGGAGGACAGCGGGCAGGGCCGCTCCGAGGGGAGAAGGGCCCTGAGCCCGGGCACACGTCCCAGACAGCCTTCCGAGCAGCGGCGCGTCCCTGGCCCGCCGTGTCCGCTGAGGCCTGTGGGGCGCTGCTCTTGAGGGCAGGCGCACAGGGCTCGCGGGCTGCACAGGGCTCCTCGGTGCCTCTGTCCCCTCTATACCCGCTCCTCAGCGACGGGGGCAGTCCTGGCGGATGTCTCAGGCTCAGAGAGGCTGCCTGCTGTGCTGCCAGCTCTCAGGGGCTGGAGGGAGGGACAGCTGGCTCAGTCCAGGGTCAGAGGGAGCAAGAGGCCGCCCGCATCTCTACCTGCCTCCTGGCAGCGACTCACCTGGTTGTGTCTCGCCTGGTGTGGACGCCTCCCTTCTCTCCCCAGCTCCCTGTACTGGAACGACCTGGACATCCCACTTTGCTGTGGGAGGGCAGTGGGTTTGGGGGACAGTTGAAGAGCCTCCTGAGTTCTCCTTCTCTTTTTTACTGGGATCGCCTGTCGAGGCTGAAATTTGCAAGCGTTGGAAGAAATGCAGGGCAGCATTTCTTTGTAGGAGTTCAGAGCGATGGCCCCTTACTTTTCATGCCATGCTGAGCAGGATGGTTTGGGGAAGGATTTGGTCTATGATCATAAAGCGGTTTCAGAGGGAAGCAGAGGTGTTTCCTGTCACCATTGGGTCCTGCTCATGTTTATGCTGTTGCAAATGGCATGTCATGATTGGCATTAATTTTCTGGGAAGATAAGGTGATGTTCCTCTGCTCTCTGGAGAAGGGAATGTCTCTTAGGAGGTCGCTTAATGGCTTTCTCTGTGGAAGGGGCCGCAGGTGGTGGTCTCTGCCTCTTGAAGGTGCCCATCAGATTCTGGGTGGGCACAGTGACCAAACTTTTGGACTTAATAACAGGTCACCGTGTGAAGCACTCCTGTCACTTTAGCGCTAGTATCTGTGTGAACGATCTGCATGGATATTTACAGGGTAACGTCTTGCTGTTGCATTCAGTGCTACAGCAGTTGTTAAGCCAATGACATGATGCAGGGACGTGTCAAGCTTAGAACCTGGCAGACAGCAAGTGAGAAAGGGCCCAGGAGGGGCCATCTGCCCTTCGTGGAGACATGGCTTCAAACATGATGACTCGTCCATGGAGGAAAGTGGATCGGTGCTCTCAGGCTGTTCTGTGATGACATCTAGGAGATCACAGCATTTTCACAAGTGCTGAGGGGACATGTGATAGTGTGAGGGAGCCTTTTTATTGGTAGTTTCTTGGGGGGCATCACTAGGGAAAATAAGTTATAGAGAATGTAGTAACACCAACTCCTGCCAATACAGACTGATTCGGGAAGGAAACTCAGAATCGAACATCTTTCTCTGATGTATCTTTTGCAGTGTTTGTGCTTAATCAGGGGACGTTCATTTCTCAATAGTGTTTCCCTGTCTTTCATGGTTTATTCTTTTTCCCCCACTTTGGGAATGTCTGTTTATCCTCATTCAAAAATTTGTTTCTGCAGTCATTAAAAAAATCTTTTTTTCCAGCAATTAATATATGGTAGGCACCAAACTTTATTCTGGATGTTAAGTAATGACTAAGACACTGTTTATTCTCACAAGGCACTCATTGGCTAAACATGATGGGAAATGTAAAGAAACTGTAATATCCTGAGGTGACATTGAACTCTGGTGAAGTTTATCCAAAGAAGTTGACTCTTCAGTGAGAGTTTAGTGAAAGCATCACAGACAAGATTGTGACTGTGCTCAGCCTTGAACAGGTGTTGGAATTCTCCCAGGTGGTCGAGAGGTGGGAGCACTCCAGGATGAGCAGGGAGGGGATGACATTTAGGGCATAATTAGACTGCAAGGTGTGTTTATAAAATGACAATATGACATTGTAATTGTAATGCAGATTATTACTATCTGACCAATACTCAGTAGCAGAGGGTGGGAAATGAAACCACATGAGCCTAGTCTGAGAGAACACAGTCAGATGAAGAAAGAGCCTTATATTTTGGCCACAGGATTGTAGTTTGATTCTGAAATTAGTGGACAGTAAGTGCAGGTTTCATGCAACGGGACAGCTGTGATCAGGTCTGCTCTCTGTAAAAGTCACCCAGGTCAATGTGAGGAACAGAGTGTTGCTGCATTCAAAGTGTGAGAGAGACTGAGGGATGGAAAGAGCAGAGAAACCCTGGGAGTGGAAGGAGAGGAGCGGGTCTCTGAGGGGTGAAAATTAATGTATCCAAAAATTCTGACTACTTTTTCTATTACCTAGTGAGTTTTTGCTAGAAACAATGCCAGAAATGTTATATTCATCATTTAAATCTCCCAGAAACTACGAATTTGGTATCATTATCCTATTTTATGAGGAATGTGACTGACTGTAGTGACAGTGCTTGTGCAGGGCACATAATGGAGTCTGAAGACGTGTTCACAACTCATCGTTTCCAGGTATTTTGCATTTCGCTAGTACTCTAATATTTAATTAACTTTATTCTTTGAACAGTTGTATAGTTACAAAAGGCTTGCTGTGATAGTACAGAGAGTTTCCCTCATCTCCATTCCCAGTTTCTGCTCTTATGAACACATCCTGTCTGTTATCCTACACTACATTTAGTCCTTTCTGCCTAGCCTCCCCTGGCTGTGACAGGTTCTCAGGCTTTCATTGTTTTTGAAGAATTTGGTAGTTTTAGGGAGTAATGGTCAGGTGTTTCATAAAATGTTCTTTAACAGAATTTCTCTGATTTATTTTCATGATTAGATTGGGATTATGGATTTGGGGCAAGAAGATCAGAGGAGTAACTTGCCATTTTCATCTCAGCATTTCAAGGGTCCATGCTCTCCCTGTGACTTCCCCCCATTGATGTTGATGTTGGTCACCTGGCTGAGGCTGCGTTTGTCAGATGTCTCCCCTGTGCAGTTACCCTGTCCCCTCTGTCCACACCATCCCATTTGTAGGGACTTTTGTCTGTGCAGCCCACGCTTAAGGAGCAGAGAGTTAGCCTCAACCTCCTTTAGAGCAGAATGTCTGCGTGAATCATTGGTGTTCTGCACAGGAGATTTGTGTCTTTTCATTTCCTTATTATTCAGTTACTTACATTGGTGCAGTCATTGATATTCGGTACATTCTTTGGGTTATTATCCAACAATTTTATTTATTTTGTTGCTCACATTGTTCCAGCTTTGGCGATGCAGAGCTCCTTCAGTTCGCTGATGTGTCCCTTTGGCGCACTCCCATCATTCTTGGCCTTTTTTGAGTAGCATTTCATTACTTTCTTATGTTGAATGACACTTTAGTCTCATTTTCCTACATTTCCTTGCCAAATCCTAGAATCCGTTATTTCTACAAGGAGCGCTGTTTCCTTTTGTTGGAACGTGGTATTAAAATTAAAATCTGGGTACCAGGTGTGTTTGCTGCTGTCAGGGCATTAGATACTTTCAGCGGGCATAGCAAGGAAATATATCTGTGTGTAGCAGCCTGTGTGTATTCAAACACATATAAATATATCTATACTCAGCCTTCTGTGTCTATGTTCAGCTAAAGTAAGTTCACACTGATGTCTTCAACCCTGTTTCCACGCGGATCATTCTAACCTCTTCTCCTTGCTTATCTGTCAACTCCTACTCAAAATAATAACCTTGTCCCCACTGTTCACTATCCCTTTGCGTATCTGCTCATTTTCAGTGCACATGTACAGAAGTATCAGCGTTGTTAACAGTACCCCCTGGGTCACAACTTTATCAGCTACAATACAGTGCTTCGGCACAGTTTCTTTCATCTTCAGTTTTACAGACTCAACTCACTTCCCAAAGTATAGATTTCTTCACCTTTACACCCACTCCTTTCATTCAGACTGTTTCATACATTTGTAATACAATTAGATGTTTTCATTCACTTCTGGGATTCTCTTGGACACACACCGAATGCAGATTCCTGGAGACATTATAGTCATATACAGCAGAGGTTTACAAATGGCCACATGTTGTTCGTAGGCCATGGAAGCAGGAGCAAGCACTTGGCTGTCACACAGTTAGGAAACAGCCTAAGTGAGCAGTGCACGCATTGAAGGAAATCTCCTTTTGTTTGTACAAGAAATTCTCAAGCATTTTGAGTGTAATAACAGAAATCAATAGACGCTAGCTTGCTAAGAAAGTAGTACATTGGTGTCTTCAGTCTTGCTTCTGCTCTAATGACAAGGATCAAACCCAGCTTGCCTCCTACTGGGAAGAGGCAGATGGATAAGAATACCAGAGGGAGGGGCGTCTTCAACTCCTGATGAGCTGTGAGGCCCACAAGAATAAATGCTGACACCTGGGTGCAATTTAGCTGGGCCATGTGTCTGGATAAAGAATTAAATCCAGCTAATTAAATTTAAGTCTTAATATCCTGAAAGGCAATTTTACTGCTAATATGAGTTTACTAATATTACAATTATTAGCATATTTAGAATCCAAAGATAGAAGGAAGATCACAAGGAGACATTTAGTGGGAAAAACTTACTTCTCTTTCCCAAATTGATTGCATTTTTGAAGTTAAGAGCTGTATGAAAGGATGCAGCCCACACTGGCTGTCTGTTCAAAGCATTATATTATTTAAACTTTAGCATTAATTTTTCAAAACTTCCAAACTATTGCTTCTGTTGAAAAAAATCTTAACAGTCACATAAAGGGAAAGGAATCTTCTGCAGTGATGTCACTCTGACAGACCTGTCACCATGCCTGTGTGACACAAGCTCCATGTTGCTGCAATGCCGACAGATGTCGAATGCTCTCCTTGCTCTATACTCACTGCCAACCACAGAGAGGGCACCATAGGTGGCTGCACAGTGTTAACACACACTGAGAGCGGGGAACTTTATGAAAGGCACAATTACATCCTTCATAGGTGTTTACTCACTTCATATCTTATACGCCCATCTTACAGATGAGGGAGAGAAGTCTGAGATGTTAAGCACCTGAATTAAGCCCAGACAGCTAGTCCAACAGCTGGAACTCCATCTTGGGTTTTTCTGATGCAAGAGCCCACCCACTGTTATGTTCTCACTATGCCCAATTTATTCTGTTGTTGCATGTCTAAATTTCTCCAACTGTTTCTTTATACAGTGTTTCAGAGACATCTTTATATATAAAGCATCATCTTACCTGACTGAATGCAGGGGAATACCTCCAAATTTTAAAAACATTTTACTTAATTAAAATACAAGTGATATCTGATTTCTAATAGATTTATACCAATTTGCATAGCTCCTAGCACTTTACTATTTATTTAAAAACACATAGATTTGGATTACTTTTTTGTTAATTTTTATTTCTCTACTCTATTATTTTAAATGGAATATCTTCATATGTTTTTACCCATCCTTTTGCACTGTTATTCATAATTGGAATATATCAATATAAGGTTTAGTTTAGGACAGGATAGCATATATAGAAATAAAGATTCTTGTTACTAAATCCCATGATGTCATATTTCTCTCTCTTTCCATACAAAAAAAATTCAAAACAATTTCAAAAAACCATAAATTGCTTTGTACACCCCAGAAAGTAGACTTGGTATAAATATTGCACAGAATAAGTAACTCATATTTCCTGTCTTTTCAAGGATTAATGGCACTTATAGACTACACCTCTTGCTCAGGTCATCTCAAAAACTTTTCATATTATTGATTTTTTATTTGCTTTAATTTAAGACGTTTATTGGGAAATAACTGTGGTAAGTTTATTCTAAAAGTTTTATATTCCATCTTGGAACCCTGATACACAGATTTTTAATGTCTAAGTATAGCAATGCTGGCCTGGAGGGAAATACAGACCTGGGAAAACTTCACTCTCCTCTATTCTAATTTACTTATGGAGAAATGAAAGTCCATGATGAGAAAAAATCAACTAAAAAAAGGAAGAGACAATTATGTAGTGGTTTATAGGGCTACTCAGACTAACATCCTTTTCTTGACTAGTGGCTTTAGGACATTTTTGGCCATGATCCACTGCAATAAATATGTGTAATAGACATCATAAACACATACACAAATCTAAAATGATGGTCTCACATCTGGACATGTGAAGGCACAGATTAGGAAGGATTACCAGATTTCACTAAAATTTTCTGTTGACAAAAATACTTTTATTAGAAACTGCAGGCTGTTGTGTAGTAAAGTGTGTTCACCATCTAGCAGTGTTTCCTTAGGGCAGGTATCTCCCTCCCCTCCTCCAACCCAAGGCCACCTCTCACTGCCCCAGCTCAGAAATGCAAATATACTCTGCATACCTGCAACCACTTCCTAACTGCAGTATCTCTTGCTCATCAGACATTTATTTCATTTCTTTTCTGATATAAAGTGTCAAGTCTTTCCTCACACTTTGCACCTGCACCCATTTTTATTCTACATTCCTGTTATGAGGAAATATGTATGTATAAGCATGCATATATACATATGTACAAGTACACACGTACATATGAACATGTGTACCTGTGTGTATGCAAATGTACATATTTGTGTATATACATGTGCATATATATATATACACACAGAGAGATATATGTTTGACTATGAAGTATCAGCTAACATAGAATCAAAACCATAGGGAACTTAACCGTCTTTGGAGAAAGGCATGTCATTTCCTTCCCTCTCACCAGAACTTTCAGCACAGCACTAAGCATTCAGTTTGTTGTTCTTATGTGCCATCAAGTCAGCTCTTACTCCTGGCGACCCTATGAATGAGTGCCATCCACAATGCCTTGTCCTCAACAACCGTACTCAGTTCCTGTAGACTCGTGCATATGGCTTCCTCTATGGAGTCAATCTGTCTTATGTTCGGTCTTCCTCTTTTCCTGCTGCCTTCTACTCTTCCCAGCATTATTGTCTTTTGCAAAGACTCCTGCCTTCTCGGGATGTGCCCAAAGTCAGCAAACCTCAGTTTTATCATTTTCACCTCTAGGGATAGTTGAAGCTTAATTTACTCTAGGACCCACTTGTTCATCTTTCTGGCAGTACAGGTTATCTATAGAGCTGTCCTCCAACACCATATTTCAAATGAATCCATTTTTTCCTGTCTGCCTTCTTCACTGTCCAGCTTTCACACTCGTACATAGCAATTGGGAATACAAGGGTGTGGATAATCTTGGCCTTACTCTCTAAGGACACTTCCCTACATTTGATGTTCTTTCCAAATTCTCTTATTGATGCCCTTCCAAGTCTCAGTCTTCTCTTGATTTCTTGGCTACAGTCTCCATGTAAATTGATGGCTTAACCAAGGTAAACAAAATCTTTAACAATTTCAATGTCTTCATTGTCTCTGTTACAGTTATGTAGTTCTTCTGTAGTCAGGATTCAGTAAGTCCTCAGAAAATACTTGCTGAATTGGACTGAGTTTTCTGTTCTAGTTCTTCACACCAACAAGCTTTCCATCATCAGTTACAGTCTTGCACAATAGTTGGCCCATGCATTCTGATTCTTTTCTCCTAATGCCGCATTAAAACCTTCATTTCATCATAATGATAATGATCGTTATACGAGACTAGAGTTTGATTCATGCCCTTAGTCAAATCATTCAAACTTTCTTAGCTTGTGTGCTAAAATAAAAAACACAGGGAATCTCCTTCTTAAAGGGTAAATGCAAAATTTCTATGTGGATTCCTCATTCTATTTTATCTATGAGGAAGATAATGCATTGGAGTTTGTAGCACAATTCATATTTCTGTAATGAACAGTTGCTTTTCTAATGACAGATAGCTATTAAAAGATGACATTTTGATATTTAAGGCAAAGCAGGATATTGTAGAAAGATATTGTAAGTGTGATCACTTTTAAAATTCACTGGCAGCAGGGAGACAGTGCTTATGGGTCAGGGTAAGATCCTCCAGGACTTGAACAAGGAGGTTACTGAACAAGAAAATCACAGAAAATCCTTAACTATTGGATAAAGAGAGCTGCGGTTAAAGTTTCATGTGCAATTTGTCATTTAAATTAAAGACAGAAGAGTGTCTTAAAATTTTAGTTCTTCAAGTATAGTCTCAGCAAAGAATAAATTAACATAAGAGAAATATGTAGCCTAATTGATATATCAGGAAAGAGATGAGAGAATATATCAGGAGAAAGTAGATGTTCTTCATAAAGCATGGACATGAAAATCAAAAACAATTCTTTGTATGTATGTATGCTTCCACCACATTCTATGGGAAGAGACAACCTCTTTGATGATTTTAAAAGCTTTTAAAAGCCTAGTTAGTGATCCCACAAATAAATTCCACTTTGAAATAATTTCTCAACTAGTTGATTATAAACTCACTAAGACACCAGCTAAGGCTTCACTGCTTAGCAGATACAAGAACTTCAGTGTGCCATTTCATCTTATCCTGAAGGTGGAGTATGCATATATATGCAAACATATTTGAAAGCATATTACATATGGTCTTTTACCTTCAAACCTGTGGTATTTTATATTCAATTCACTCACATCTCATCTTCTGCCATAACTAACACACAGTAATCTAATAATAATTGCATTCATTAGGATAATTGTTTTGTTGTTCTCAATTACAGTATGTCCTTACCGCTTTTCTGATTTCTTATTTGCTTCTCACTATGCTCATCTCTACCAGGTGAATGGTGGAGAGTTGGTGGGAAAACTCCTACTTAGCCCTCAAAACCTATTAGATCCCACGTCTCCCATAAAAACCTCCGTGTTAATGCAGGCCTCAAAAAAATGAGTTTAAATTGTTCACTCCTCTTCAAGTCTTTATAAAAGTTGGGCATTCATTGCTTAAATGTTTAGTAGAATCCACTAGTGAAACCCTCTATTCCTGGGCTTTTCTTTGTTGGGAGGTTTTGTTCCATTTCTGCTGTCATGCTTCCTTGATTTTTCATGTTTCTTTAATATTTGCATTGCTGTCTGCATGTACGAAGACACGGTCCCCTCCTCTAGTGTTTGCTGACTGGCCAGGGAGAGGAATACCTTCCCTCGGGCCTGTTAGTGATCCTAAGGCATTTTCAGAACATATATACATACATATATATATATATATATATATATATATATATATATAGTAAGACCTCCAACTTTGTTCTTTTTCAAAACATTTTTGTCTATTGTAGGTTCTTCGCCTTTCTATCAGAACCTTAGAAGTGGTTGTCAATTTCTACAAAAGCAATTGCAGAGGTTTTGATTTCACAGCATCTATAGATTATTTTAGGGAGAATTGACCTGGTACAATTCTGAATCTTCCAATTCACGAACATGGTGTGATAGGCAGTCTCAGAATGCCCCAAGATTCTTGTTCCTGGTACATGAACCCTGGATACATCTTCTTTTGAGTGTGCATTGAAGGATTTAGCTCTCAAGACTAGGATACAATTTATGAAAAATGAGGATATTTTGCAAATGTAATTAAGTTTAGTTACATTTAGTTTAGAATCTTTGGGTTCAGTCCAGAGAAACTTGGTTCCAAAAGGGATCCCCTCACAGGGATTTTACCCCATGGGGAAAGGAGCAGAGGAAGACCCCAGCAATCCTCATCACTGCCATGGTCATCTGCAGCCTTTGAGATCAAGAACCCCACAGTCTTCACCAACACTGAGCCCAGCTCATAGAGCTGCCCATAGCTTCCAGTGCCGTATCATCTGCCCAGGGCTGAAACTGTCATTTTTGTGAGAACTGTTCCCAAGGCCTGAGTCACTCCTGCACCCACTCTTCCACTCTCCCTGCTGTCTCCCACTCTCCAGCATCAGGAGTCACAGTGCTGTGCCATGTGAAGACCAGAGTTGCTGCTGCACTGCCCTCTGCCCCTCAGCTGAAAGTCAAGGGTTTGATGCACCCATCACTGGCCTGTGCTGCTGCTGCTGTGTGCCCCATACCTGAGTCAGGGAATTGAACAAAGACTTAAAAATTGTAATAAAAAATGAAAAAGAAATTCTGGAGCTAAAGAATACAATGATTGAAATAAAAAGTACCTTCGAGGCCTTCAACAACACACTTGATCGATTAGAAGAAAGAATGTGTGAAGTTGAAGGCAGATCTCTTGAAATCATCCTGTTCGAAGAGGAAAAAAAAAGAGAAAAGAATGAGAAACCGTGAAGAAAGCCAATGAGTTATGTGTTACCATTAAGTGAGAGTTTATTTTTTGCATTATGGAAATCTGAGAAGGAGAAGAGAAAGAGAAATAGGCAGGAAGCTCACTTGAAGGAATGTTAGCTGAAAATTACAAATCTGGGAAGAGATATGGACATTGAAGTACATGAGGCTCCAAAATACCTGAACAGATTCAACCCAATTACAATGTGTGTGTGTGGATATTCCCTACACAGCCAAGCAATTCTCCAACACCAGCTGGGTGTCCTAAAGTTCGGCTCAATGGTGACACTCTCTACCTGGAGACAGCCTTAGACACCACAGGTTAGGAGCTCAGTCCCACAGACTGCTTTCCACTTCAGAGGCCAGTTGCAAGTCAGGTTGTTACCTATGCTTCTGACCAACTGGTTGCCATTCAGAGGTTCCCCTGATCTCTTCCTGGGCTCAAATAATTTGCTAGAGTGGCTCACGGGTGTCAGACAAACATGTTACTTACTAGGTTACCAGTTTACCATAAAAAGAAATAACTCAGGAACAACCAGATGGAAGAGGTGCATAAGGCAAGGGATGAGGAAAGGGCGTGGAGATTCTCTGAGTGAATCACTCTACCAAACCTCTTTGTGTTTACCAATCTGGGAGATCTCTGAACACCATCCCTATGGGTTTTTATACAAGCTTCACTACATAGGTATGAAATCATTGGCCACTGGGGATTGAGTCCAATTTTCAGCCCCTCTCCCATCCCAGGAGGTTACATGTGGGACTTAAATTCCAACCCTCTATCCACATGGCTGGTTCTCCTGGCAACCAGTTCCTATCCTTAGCTGGAATCCAAAATCACCTTTTTAATATAACAAAAGACACTTTATAGCTCTCAACACTTAGGAAATTCCAAGACTTTTAGGAACTCTGTGCCAGAAATGTGATGAAGGCCAAATATATATATTCTTGATTATAAATCACAATATCACTGATATAAACAGAATCTTGATGGAGCCTTGATTGGAGTTGCGTCAGGATGCTTCCAGTTCTCAAACTCTGGCACAGTGGTGCTCAATCAGAGATGATTTTGCCCCTGGGGCTATTTGGCAACGTCTTAAGGGAGACAGCAAACTCATATAATCCACACGACAGTATCCGCTACAAGTATTTATTCAGTTCCCAACGTCAACAATAAGAAGGTGAGGAAACCTTCCCAGACCAGCACTTCTCCAACTTCATGTGCATACAAATGGACAAAGTCTGTAGTTCAAATGCAAATTCATCAGGTCTCCAGTGGGCCCAGGGACTATGCCTTTCTAACAAGCTCTCAGGTGGTGTCGATGCTGCGGGTCCTGGTCTGTGGATCACAGTGTGAGTAGCAAGGCTGTGGACCTGAGTAAGAGGTAGTTTTAGGTCTTCTCCACCCACATCTTCTTTGCATGTAATTTTGAAAGAACAGTTTTTCACTCACTCTACAGGTAGTGATAAATTGTGCTTGACTCTTTTAAATATGAGGGCTCTTCAAGGACATCAAATAATATATATCTGAAATAGACTTTGAAGGCAGAATAAGGGCCTCCAAAATACTGTCCACATCCTAATCCCAAGAACTTTTGAATATGTTGGTTTATATGGCAAAGTGGAATTCAGATAGCAGGTGGAATTAAGTTACTATACATTTACCTTAACATAAGAGGTTGGCCTGAATAATCTGGTCAGACTAATGTAATCATGATCATCCCCTAAATGTAGAGGAAGAGGAAGAATTGGAGTCAGAGAAATATTTGAAGATGTTGTGCAGCTGGCTTTGAAGGTGGACGAATGGCCATGAGCCAAGCAATGCAGGTGGCCGCTAGGAAGTCTAAGAGAAAAGGAAATTTATTCTTTCTTGTAGCTTCCATAAGAAACCCGGGACTGCAGTCATCTTGATTTTAGCCCAATAAGACGCATTTTGGGCTTCCGAACTGTAGAACGTTAAGGTATAAATTTGTTTGTTTTAAGCCACTAGTGTGGTAATTTGATAAGCAGCAATTGTAATCTAAAGCAGACATTCATCTAAAACTGCTTTGCTCAAGGAAACTGATGTTAAGCTTCTCAACTCATTCATTTAGATTTTCTTGGTCAAGGCATTTTTTTGTTGAAATCCCACCTTAAATAAGAAAAGAATATTAAAGTCAATTTGCAGACATGTGGCTCCCTTAGTGCAGAGAATTTCTCATTGTCTAAACATAAATGTGTTTCTAGCTGAGGCCTTTGAGTCTTTAAAAGAGGAAAAGAAATTCATCATTAAAATTAAGGTCACTTGCTCTACTCTAGATCTTTGTGCCAAAATTTTTACATTCTTTCAATTTCATGTTTCTTTAAATGTTTATTATTTTTATCCTGTTCCTCTTTCTCTCAAGTTTCCTTTCAACCAAGAAGATGGGATTATCAATGGGTCTGTTTTTGTGTGTGTGTATGTATACACAAAGACAGTCCTCAACTTACAATGGTTCAACTCCTCATTTTTCAACTTTACGATGGTGAAAAGCAATACATATTCAGTAGAAACTGTACTTTAAGTTTTGAATTTTGATCTTTTTCCCAGAGAAGTGATACATGGTACAATACTCTCCCATGGGGCTGGCTTATGGCAGCAAGCCACAACTCCCACTCAGCCATGCGATGATGAGGGTAAAGAACCCAAACACTTACAACTATTCTGTACCCATACGACCATTCTGTTTTTCACTTTGAGTACAGTGTTCAATCAATTACATAAGATAGTCAACACTTTTTTTTATTGTTGTGATTTGCTGAGTAAGATTTGCCCTGAGCTAACATCCATGCCGATCTTCCTCTATTTTTTAGTATGTGGGTTGCCAGCACAGCATGGCTGCTAACAGAGCAGTGTAGATACACACCTGGGAACCAAATCTGGGCTGCTGAAGCAGAGCACACTGAACTTAACCAGTTCAGTGGGCTGGCCCATCAACACTTTATTTTAAAATAGATCTGTGTTGGATCATTTTGCCTAACTGTAGGCTAATGTAAGTGTTCTGAGCACATTTAAGGTGGTCTAGGCTAAACTATGGTGTTAGGCAGTTTAGATGCATTAGATGTATTTAAATGAATTTTTGAATTATGACATGTTCAACTTATGATAGGTTTATTGAGATGTAACCCCAGTGTAAGTGAGAAAGATTTTTACATATATATATATATAAATACATATTAATATTACTATAAAACTATATAGGATTCTATATAATATAAATATATAATTAATGTTATATAATATATTATAAATAAACATATATAAATTTGCCATTTTTTACATAATTACACTCCAATAAAGTAGAGTTAAAAAATTCTAGGGGTCCATAGCCCAGGGTCAGGTCTTGAGCACAGGTAGCTGAGTTATGAGACCTAGGAGATATATCTTATAACTTGGAAGAAAGAAAAATGTCATATACAGAGATAGGAACTGTGAAATTAAATTAAGGCCATTTTCACTTGATAAACTATTTTTCTCACAAACTCTAAGTTTTAATCTACATATATAAACGGAGTGAACTATCATACATTTCTCGAAGAAGAAAGTGCAAAACAGCTGCACACAACATGATGGATGAGCTTCAGAGACAATGTGAGGAATCATAGCTGAATATAGACTCACGAGGAACACAGCAGAGATCAGAACAACTCTCCTCCACACTATCTCATTCGATAATCAAGGCACTTTACTACCAATTGCTACTACAATGGCTTATTAGGCACCAACAGCTAACCAATACAAAAATAAGAACAAACAGAAGTGAAGGCAATTATAACAATCTGCTTCTTTTCATTCTAGTCATTTGTCCCTGATATTTGAAGATAACATTCATGGTTACTCTGTTACTGAAGATTATTTCAGATAAATGTATTAAAATTTGACTCCACTGTGGTTCCTTTCCAGGTAAGCAGGAGAAGGTGGAAGGACATGCAAGTTTGTTTAAAACCTGTGACTCTGAATCACATGACGGGGCGGGAATTCAAGCTCTCTAGTGAGTCATCCTCTCATCAGGAGGAGATAAATACATACATGTTATTTAATGTGTGATATTGATATTGTTGTTCACTGCCCATTTAGTGGTTATGACAAAGTTTTTACTGCATTTAAAGTCATGGAAAGGGTATGACTTGTGGCAGCACTGGAAGTTTTCAAGATGAAATGAAGATAATTTAATAAAAAATGTGAACACACCAACCAATTCAACCCAATGAAAAACCCACTTACACACAGGCATCAGTCTCTCAGACTTCAATGTGTAGATGTATAGCTAGAAATGGAAATATTTTACTTAGTAATAAAAAGTATCTTACAATTCTACTTCATCACACTTAAGCTCTACTCTGATTCAGAGGCCAAATAAAGTCAACCTATTTATTCAAATTTGTGTTTGTGTAGACTCCACTCGGAGACATGTCTTTAGTAATCATTTTGCTGTCACTATGGATGCACTTTGGACACAGATATGAATAAGGGAACAGGATTCTAACTAGGAGAATAAAACTCAAAGACTACCTATCAAACACTATGTATATAGAAGTCTACGTTTTCTGGGTAAGCAATTGGGGTAGTGATATGCAAAGGAACGATGTACAAAAGTGTGTAAAACAGTGGTCTCATATTTTCCCCTATTATAAAATTATATAAATTGCCTTGGTTGTCAATTGTAGTTTTTTAAAAATATGAGTAACACAACTCATCACTCTTCTATAAGGAAAACAAGAGAAAAATTTTTGGGGGTGGTATATGTCATTAGAGAAGAAATTAATTTTAAGAAATTCATGTTGTCCATGAAAGAAATGGGAATTTTGAAATATTTCAAACACAAAGTTGGCAAAAACTTTGATAAACAGGAAAAAAATAAATATTAGAGAACTGTTTCTATATCAGAGTGAGTGAAAGCTTAACAGAATGAGTTACTTAAATTGTATAAAGATGTTCAAGTCAAAGACATGGACAGATATGGAAAAAAGGGCAGGAACAATTTTTACTTGCATTATACAATTAAAGAAAAGCAATTTCTGGCTCAGAAACTTTTAGCACTGCAATCAAGGATACTTCTTCTGACCCAGGAGAATTATTCCTTTTATAGCTACCATCTCAAAGAATGATTTCAGGGCCTTCTTTATGTCTTTATTCCTCAGACTATAGATGAAGGGGTTCAGCATGGGTGTGACCAAAGTGTACATCACTAAGGCTGTGACACTGGAACGTGAGCTGTGGGTGGCAGCAGAGCTGAGGTACACTCCTAGGCTCGTACAGTAAAATAAGGAGACAACTGAAAGGTGAAATGCACACGTGGAAAATGTTTATACTTTCCCTGAGCTGATGAGATCCCACGTATGGAGAAAACTGTCTTAGAGTAAGAGTAAAGGATACCAACCTGGGGACCACCAGCCAGCAGCACAGCCGCAACACATATCACCATGTTATTGAGAAAGGTGTCAGAACAGGCAAGTTGGACCACCTGATTGAGTTCACAGAGAAATTGGGGGATTTCCACGTCAGTGCAGAAGGACAATCACAACACCATTAAGCTTTGTAACAAGGAATAAAAGGCACTCACGGACCAGGAGACCAGAGCCAATAGTCTACAGAGGTGGGCGTTCCTGATTGCTGAGTAGTGCAGCAGGTGACAGATGGCCACAAACCGGTCATAGACCACTATAGTCAGGAGAAAGTTATCTATCCTTACAAATAATATGTAAAAATACACCGGGAGATGCAGCCTTCATAGGTTATGACTTTGCCCTGCATCTGGATGTTCAGCAGCATCTTTGGGATGGTGGTGGAGGTGAAGCAAATGTCTACAAAGGACAGGTTGGAGAGGAAGAAGTACATGGGCGTGTGGAGGTGGGAGTCAGAGATGGTGGCAAGGACACTGAGCAGGTTTGCAGACACAGTGATCAGGTACATGGAGAGGAAAAGTACAAATAGAAGGGACCACAGTTCTGGTTCCTCTGAAAATCCCAGAAGAAGAAATTTTTAAAAATATGTGTGATTCCCTGGTTCCATGTGTTGAAGGTGACTACTAGGAATTAGAAAAATAAATGACTTACTTTCACACAAGCAAGCATTAGTAACCTAGAATAACTGCGATATCTATATTTAGAGTCAAGAAATTTAATTTCCAAATTTTGTGTATGATCTCGTCCGCATTAAGGCATCTCCACTGCTACTTCTCTTTAGGAATTCCTTTTCCACCATCAATTTGTTCCTGAAACATAATGTCCCTAATGTTTTATTGAGTATCTTTCCTGCATTTGAGTAATATATATTGAATATAAGCCATATTCCAAGCACCATCCAGAAAATAGAACCTAGAAAAACAAAGTCCCTAATCTAATGATAGAGAAAGAATATGACCAAATAAAAATAATGATACAACATATGCAATGGTGACAGACACTGACAAAAAGGTGGCATGTCAAAAGGAGACAGTGGATGGGGGTGTTATATTTTATTGGGAGTTGAGGCAGGAGCTGCAAGTGAGGTGACGTTTTAACAGAAACCTAAAAGAAGAGTGAGTGGAGACACAAGTTTCTCTGAAGAAAGGTATGCCTGGCAGAATTACCAGCCTTGCAAAGACCCTGAGAAAGACGATTGCTTTATAGAATCAAGATACAAAATGTGTCTAGGGGAATGAGCAAGGCATAGAGTGATGAGATGGTGTGAAAAAATGTTGAGGAATGAGGTGGCCTGCCTGCTGCTGCTGTAACCTCAAGAAAAGGGGAGTCCCTTGTCCATATCATGTAAAACTTATACTTTATTAATCTGGTTGCAAAGGCACCCTGTGAATTGCAAAGGCTATCCTCTCAGCACCTTGTCTGGATGAAGTTCTGGACCCTCTATTCTAAGGGTTACCTTGAAATATGTGAGTCCAGGTAGCCCTGTTCTGAGGACTGCTCTCAGTTCACAAGGATCACACGCACACACAACACAGTACACCTAGCCACCCTCCTCTGTGTTCCCTCTCCATCACTGTTTAGGCTGTGAGTGGCCAGAACTCAAGCTATCCTGATCACGATTCTATCCCCCAAAAAATTTAGAAATGGCATCCATGTATTCCTATTGAAACCTCCCATGACAAATAAACTTGGGGCACCATAATGAAGTCTGCATTTTCTGCCCTGTATTTAAAGAAAAATAATCACTTCAATAAACGTAGAGGGAGAGAGAGAAATAAAATGGGAATGAGGAAGAAAAAGATTTAATAAGCTCAGGTGCTTCCTGAGAGACAGTGAGGAAGAAAAGATTTCACTGGTTTCTGGCAGCACTCCAAAGCTGATGACATTCTGTTGATGCCAAGCAAAAATAATAAAGGAGAAAAAATAAATTTGTCCAAAAGACAAAAGTAGTGATAAATTTGTGGTGTGGAACACTTTACAAATTGAACATCCCAAGTGAAAACTGACCAAAGAAACTAAATAATTCACAAAATAAAATATACAAGAAAAGTTGGGTATTTTTCAAATCAAGCCGTAGAAGCATTGTCTTCCCTTTGCCTATTCTGTATACATTTGTCCAGTTGTGTTTTCCATGGTTGGGTAGCAGACAAGGCAAGTGCCTTCTCATTTCTCCTATGTGTGATCTTCTCTTTGTTTGTACATTAGGTTTCATTCTTTTTTTGACAAACCCAATGTGAACACTATAGGCCTGATTATCATCATCAGACGACAAGCAAAGGCCCTCAAGACCGTGCTCTACAAGGTCCTGAACCTGCCACAGCAAGTCCATCCTGGTACCTGATGGGCTCTTTTTCTATGATTGATCCCTGAGCACATGGTGTCACACACACATTTATTTCATTGCACTCTGGCTTCACCACTATAATACAAGATCCAAACAAGTAGGGCTTCACCAGTTTTGTTCACCTTTTCTTTTCACAAATGTATGGTATGTTAATATGTGTACTCTATAGGACCAAACTTAAGTAAAAGTAAAGTCATGAAATAAAAAGAATGGCAAAGAGAATGAAACCAGGTTAAAGACAGTGGCTTCAAAGTAACTGCATTAAAGGAAATTGAGTGGAGCATCAAAAACAAAGCAAGATATAAAATAGCAATAATTTAACAATAACAATATGGCTAATTAATTAAATTGTCAAAAGTATCGACATAAAAGAATATAATGTATAATGTTCCTAGAAATTATGGCAGATAGCAGATGCTTATTTGTTGAATGACTCAGGAACTAGGTGTCAGTATATAAGTAAATTTCCTATATGATACAGTTGTAGTTCAATATATGAGGAAAGATTGGATTGTTGAATAAGTCCTGTAAAATGGATATTGACCTGGAAGAAAAGGAAGTTGTTTCCCACTCAGTCATATCACAAAAATCTCTGAGGAATCAACTACTATGGTAAGAGTAATTGATACTTTTTAGGTAAACCTCTAGAAAACTATATATAAAAATCTATGGAGGGGCCAAATCATCTTAATTAAGACAAGAAACTCAGAAGTAAGAAGATAGACATATTTAACTAAATATAGTGAAAAACATAGTCATGGCCAAAATATCCCCCCAAAGTCAATAGAGACACAATAAGTTTTAAAGATCATTTGAAAAGCTGATTAACTCTAGAATAACATGCTAATAATATATGGGCATATAAAATTAATAGACAAATAAAATGGTGATTAAATATCTAAATCTTTGGTCAAACTCAGCAATAGTTTACAAAACAACAAGAAATTTCTTTCAAACACATTAGCTCAGGAAAACACGTAAAGAACTATCACATTGATTAGGGTGGAAACTTAAACAGGTGGCAAGAGGGTACTCCAATTTTCCTGGCAGAAGTGTGAAAGTGTCATGACTTTGGGGAAATAATCTGAAGACACCTATAATGATTAAAAGTACAGATATTCTTTAACTCAGGTTTCTCAGTCTCAGCACTATTTACATTTTTTGGGCAGATTATTCTCCATGGTGGGGACTGTTCTGTGCGTTGTAGGCTGTTTAAAGTGTCCTTGGCCTCTGTCCACCCTTCCCCAGTGTGACAGCCGGTAATGTCTCCAAGCATCACTCAATTGCCCCTGGAGGACAAAATCGCTCCTGATTGGAACCACAGTTTGAATTTAACAATCCCAAAATATTTGTGTAGCATTGCTGTAATAGTAATGTCAGATAAAGATAATGAAAGACTTCACAAAGTATGAGTAAATATTGCGCAACCACTGAAATAATATATCATCATTTCCCTGGTTCATTGGGAGCAAGTCTGTAAGAAATTATTGAGTAAGAAGAATAATGGCAGATAAGGTTAAAAAAAAGGTTGCTCTAAAATGCAAAGGAAATTTATGTTGTGCTTAGTGTTCTATTCACACATTTGTATAAAAGTATATGAATATGTAGATGTGCATGATACAGAAACAGAAGTTTAAATGAAAGTAAAATCTTAGGGAAAAATATTAGTGAGAATGAAATTAGGTTCACATAGTAGTTTCAAACAACTGTATGTCACAGAATTGGAGGAAAATCTATAACTAATTCATATGAAGACATAAAATAGTAATAGTTTAATAACAGCAACAAGGTCACTAATTCAAGATTAAATTGTCAAAGATTTAGAGATAAAATCATATACCAAGGGCTCTTCACATGTCTGGGGGAAGTAATATCTGTTATAAATTCATCCTATATAAAGATACATGGATTCAAACATTTTGTGGAGATATATGTTATCTTAGACATAGGGTAAAAAAGTCTTCCTAATGATGAATGCCTTCCAAACGCCTAAATAAATGTGAGTTTCAGAAATAGATCTAATCCCAAAATGCCAAAAGGAACAAGAAGGAATAACAGAAATGTGAAAGCAAGTTGGAAATATGTAAAAGAATAATTTATTATCTCTAAGGAGGTAGAAGAACTTTCACGGTCCTTTTCCTTTAAGGCAAAGATTCACAAGTGAAGAATATTGAAATGATAGCTCAAGTATTTCAGTAAGAAAATAAACAAATAATAACAAATGGAACACAAAGAATCTGACTGACAGAATTGACCAAACAAAATTTATGAACTCACATATTCTCCACAAATACACCTACACACACATAGGCTAACTAAATGACACCGCCAGTTGGGGACAAAAACAATTTTTTGTTTGAAAGAATGCAATCAAAATGATGAGTAAAAACACTCTGACCCCACATTAGAAAAGCAAAAAACTCACACAGATAATTTGCAATAGAGAAAGTAACTGGCTAACTAACCCACATTATATATGACCTCACAGGTAATGAAACAATGGTAAAGTAATGCTCATCAGCATACTCCTTTTACCTATTAATTTTTTTATGTGAATACCCAGACTGAGAGAAGATACTGCGAAATGCACGTCTCACTACCACTGCAAGGACATGTCTGCAAGCATTCCATGGTCTGGGTCTTCCTCATCAATTTGGAAACACAGTCAAAGATGCCCCATCTTAAAAATAAAAGATAAGCACTCATTTCACTGTATATCTGCACACAGCTAATACTCTACTTCCCTGCTCCCCTTAATTAAAAAGACCCTTGGACTTATGTTCTACTCTCATTTAAGTGTCAAAAATGACACTTGCTTTGCCAGTTTCAATGTTCACTTCTCTTTTGAGCATCACAAATAAATACCTTAATTTAGTAATCAAGCCAGCAAACACCAAGCAAGCTCTGATTCTCTCTGGCGCTTTCCTGAAATGCATACTGGGCTCTCAGACTCACCGGGAGTCCCTGAGAGGCAGGTCTGTGTGTGGAAGTCTGAATTCCTCCCTGGATGGTTGATGATGGAGACTGAAGCTCTGTCCCCTGACAAGACAGCAGGAAGGAGTCAAGCTTTCTGTGCCCAAGGCAGACCTAGGACTCCAAAAGAAACACTGTCATCCTGTCCAGCCCAAGGTTGCACGCCCTGGGGCACTGCAGCATAGGAGATATTTGTAGCTCCCTATGTCTGTTCATTAGGCACATTTTCCTCCTGTTACTCCCAGCCTCTAAGTACGTGATTTCCCTATGGGACACTGGTCTGGACAGAATGGAAATTTTTCTTGCTGAATCTTTTATCCTAGGAGACTGCGCTACAGGCCAGGTGAATTCAGTTTTTATTACTTATACTCCACAAACTCTGCTGCTCCAGATCTAAACCTCCCAGCACCTCATCACGACTCTGAGTTTTAGTTTTCTCAACAGTATAATACTGAGGAATTTGTCTGCTAGCACTATGGATCTTCAAAGGGTTGACTTCTGATGGGGACACAACCCCTGATATCTATACAAAATTATAATTCTTCTCTTAAGAGGAGCAATGACTTTATTCCTTTAATATAAAAACATAGGCACTAAGCTCTTTCTTTTCATGACAATATTGCCAAAACAATCAGGAACTTCATACTTACGTCACAAATTCACAGATGTCATTAACTCCTCATCATAAAATGCTTATCAATTATAACAGATACATTTAGATTTTATGCACCATAACTTAGCACACTGAAGTGATGACATGACTTGATTTTTATAATAGTTCAGTCTAAGAGGTGGTACTGTTATGACCCCATTCTCCATTATAGAGATGGGGCTCAGAAAGATTTAATGTTCTGCTCAAAGGTATAAACAAAATATGGGGTGGAGTCTTGATGGAAATACTGTCAGGATGCTCCCAGTTCTCAAACTCTGGCGCAGTAGTTCTCAGCCAGAGGTAATTTTGCCCCTGGGGGTATTTGGCATGATCTAAACAGATGCTGCTCATCTCCTGTAACCCACAGGACAGCTCCCGACACAAACAATTATCTAGCCCCAAATATCAACAGTGAGAAGGCTAAATGACATATTTTAGACCAAGATTTCTCCAACTTCATTGTGCCTAACCATGTCTTGTAGTTGAAATGCAAATTCTAATTAATCACGTCCACGGTGGGCCCAGGGACTGTTCCTGTGTTGAGTCATGTGTATGTAGTTTTAGGTCTTATAAATCATCTAAGAATCATCTCTACATATAATTTTGAAAGGAAATTTTTCACTCAGTCTAGAGGCTGTAATAAATTCTGTCTTTGATTCTGTTAAATATAATGGCTCTTGAGTGAATTCAGATAATATATAATTGAGTCACAATATGTAGTAGGCAGAATAAGGGTCTCCAAAAATGTCCACATCCCAACCCAAAGAACTTTGGAAGATGTTAGCTTACAGAGCAACGGATTGATGTACTAGTGGAATAAAGTTACTCTTCACTTACCTTAAGATAAGAAGATTAGTTTGCATTATCAAGGTTGGGCTAATGTAATGACAATGGACCTCTAAATGTGGAAGAGAGAGGATGAAGAATTGAAATCAGTGGGATATTTGAAAATGCACACTGCTGGCTTTGAAGATGGAGGAAGGACCCTGCGCCAGTGATCACAGTTGTCGTCTAGAAACTGAAATAGGAAAAGAAATGCATCCTTCCCTGCAGCTGACAGAAGGAACTCAGCCCTGCATTCATCTTGCTTTTATCCAATAAGATCGTTTCAGGCTTCTGAGTTCCAGAACCTTAAGATACAAAGTTGTTTGTTTTAAGCCACTAGTGTAATTTGTCACAGCAGCAACTGGGATCTAATACAGAAATTTGCCAAATAAAAGTCTGTTCAAGGGAACTGAGTTTAAGCCCCTAACTTCATTCAGTTAGCTTCCCTTAGGTAAAACCATTTTGTGTTGAAATCCCATCTTAAATCCTTAAACAGAAAAAGAAAATTAAAGTCAATTTGGAGATATGGCTCCATCAGCTGGTACAGTGAATTTTCCATTGCCTAAACACAAATATGGTACTGACTTTGAGGCTTTTGGGGCATTAAGATAGAAAAACTAATTCGTTATTAAAATGAGGGTCACCCATTCTACTCTAAATATTTATGTCAAAATTTCTCTTCTTTCAATTTTTCTTAATTCAAATATTCATTCTTTTTCTTTCTATCCTCTCCAGCTTTCAAGTTTCCTTTCAACATGAAACATGAAATTATTAATGAGCCTCTGTTTACATATATGTGTGAATGTGTTTATTTGAAAGAAAATTGTATATGGACACACACACATACATATCCACACACATAGTCCTCAACTGTGAAGGAGTTTTCAAAATCAAGTATTTCCACACATTTCATTTGTTCCTCATAGCATCCATCCGATTCAGGTTTGTTATCCCAGCTTGCCATCAGAAATAAGGAAAATAAGGTTCAAGGAGATTCAGTTTTTTATGATTACATTACAAAGCAATTAAATGTTTATGTACTTTCTTGAATTATATGTAAATGGACCCATGAAGTATTTATACTTAATTTTTGGATGGTTCCTTAAATTCAGCAAATTTTGCATTTTATTTATTTATTTTTTTGGCATTTGTAAAAGTTTAATTGGATAGAAGAAGTCTTATTTAATGTTGATCCTGTAGGTAAAAATTACTTGACTGTATTTATTCCAAATCTATTGTGGGTAAATCATCCCATGTTCCAGGGTCATCCAAGACACTGCTCTACCTTGAGAAGCTGCCAGCTTTTTATTCTTCAATTAATTAATTAGTTATTTTTTGCTGAGGAAGATTCACCCTGAGCTAACATCTGTTGCTGATCTTCCTCTACTTTACATGTGGGTCACCATCACAACATGGTCACTAATGAGAGGTGTAGGTCCATGCCTGGGAGCTGAACCTGGGCCACTGAAGCAGAGTGCACTGAACTTAACCACTAAGCCATGGGGCCAACTTCTAATTTATTTTTTAAAATTTATTTTGCTGAGATCATATTGGCTTATAACATTGTATAAACTTCAGGTATATACAAATTTTACACTTTAATATATGCAGTTTATTGCATGTCATCATACTCCAATAAATTAGTTTGAAAGAAAAAATCTAATGATTCAAGACTCAAGTTAGGATCTAGAGCACAGGGAGCTGAGTCAGTTTAACGGGGGTGGGAGATGCATCTTCTAATTGGACAGAAAGCAACATGTCATATGCGGAATATAAAAACAACAGAGTTAAGGCAGTTCAGATTTGATAAATTCTTTGTTTTGGAAACTATAAGATTAACCTACATAGATAAATAAACTGACATAAATTGGTACAAAACAGAGATGCTGCAGTCTCACAACATCATGGTTGAACTACAGACACACAATGTAGAGACTCACAGCTGATTACAGACTCCTGAGCATCTGAGAAGACCTCAAAATAACTCCCCACCATATTATCCAGTTCAATAATAAAGGCGTTATGCTAATCCACTTGATTTAGGATGGCTAGGCATGCAGCAATAGCTAACTGACACGATAATCAAACAGTAACAAGCGTGATTGTAATAATTTGCTACTTCTGCTTTTCACATATGGTCTGATATTGAAAACTGCATTCATGATTATTCTGGTATTGAAGGCTATTTCAGATAATTGCACTAACAAGTGGCTTTATTGAGGTTGTATTCCACAGAACTTGGAAGAATATGCACATTTGGGCAGAGAAACTGCTGACCCTGAATTGCATCACAGGGCAGGAATTCAAGCTCTCTTGTGAGTCATCCTTTGATCATGATGATTGAAGAGATTCCTGAGCATGAAGGAGATACTAAATGAATGGCCTTGGTGTTGTCCATTCACTGTCCTTTTAGTAGTTATGACTAAATTTAGAAAAGAGGAGATATTTCATAGAGCAATAGGAAGAGGCATATTTGTAGACTGAACTAGAGGTTTTCAGGTAGAAACAGGAAGATATTTAATAACAGAACATGAAATACTCCAACCAGTTCTTCACTTCAGCGAACAACCCCTCGCTGGTGGCCAGCCATCTTCTTACTTCAATGCGTGGATGTAGAGCACACAAAAAAATTAGTGTGGGAATAAAACATGTGGTTTATAATTTTGCTTCCTCATTTTTAATGTCTTTTCTGATACTAAGACCATATTACATCAATCTATGTATGCAAATTTGCCTTTCCATGTAGACTCCACTGGAAGACATACATTGGATAGTCAGTTTTTGCCAGGGACCATCATGGGCATTGTGGACACTGAGCTGAATAAGACAAAAGCCAGGAGGCCAATTATAAAACTGTAGCATGTTAAAGTCTATGTTACCAGTAAGAGCTAAGAAGGGAGTGAAATTCAAAAAAAACATGGACCCAAAGTGAAAACTGCAGTTTCATATTTTGCTGAAATGAATTATATAAATGCCCTTAGCTGTCATGTGTAGTGTTTTTTTTTTTGTATGATTAATACAATTAATGACTATCCATTCAGGAAAACTAAAGAAAAGTTACTTGAGATGATAGGTGACTTGAGAAGAAATTATTATTAAGCAACCCACATTTTCCCAAGAGATAAATGAGAATTTCCAAATATTACTGACCTAAGGTAGGATAGTTTGTGAAAGTAAGAAAATGGTCAAGGGGGAGAACTGCCTATACATCAGAGAGAGCAGAAAGCTTCCAAAAGTGAGTTATACAAATTCTATAAAGGCGGAAACCAAAGAAATGGATATTCCATGAAATAATTAGAATCTGATCAAGGAATAGTAATTTCTGGTTCTGAGGCTTCAAGATCTGCAATCACGGACAATTCTTCATCCCCCAAACAATTTGCTTTTGTATACCTACCATCCGATTGACTCTTTCCAGAGCCCCCGTGTGTCTTTGTTCCTCAGAGTGTAGATGAAGGGGTTCAGCATGGGTGTGACCATCGTGTACATCACCGAGGCTGTTGCACTTGAGTGTGACCTGTGAGCAGAAGCAGAGATAAGGTACACTCCTAGGCTTGAACAATAATATTAGGAGATGATTGAGAGGGGCTAGACAGGTGGAAAATGCTTTATCCTTCCCCTGAGCTGATAAGATTCCACATATGGAAGAAACTATCAGAGTAGCACTAATGGATACCAGTGAAGGGACCACCATCCAGCAGCACTGCTGTAAAATAGAAAATAAAAATGCTTAATTAAGAAAATTGTCAGACCAGGCAAGTCGGGCCACCTGTTTGATTTCCCAAAGATATGGAGGATTTCCACATTGGTGCAGAAGGACAGCCACAAGGCCATTAAGCTTTCTAACAATGAATGCAGGGAACTTATGAACCAGGACACCAGAACCAGCAGCTGAAAGAGCTGGGGGCTCATGATGACCATGAAGTCCAGGTGGTGGCAGATGGGCAAGAAGTGATCACAGGCCATCACCATCACATGAAAATTCTCCAACACTGCAAACAGAATGTAAATATACATCTGGTCGAAGCAGCCTTTATGAGTTACAACTTTGCTCTGTGTCTATATATTCACTAGCCTCTTTGGCATGGGGACGGATGTGAAACAGACGTCTACAAAGGGCACTTTGGAGAGGAAGAAGTACGTGTGTGTGGAGCTGGGAGTCTGAGATGGTGGCCAGGATGATGAGCAGGTTTCCAAACACGGTGATCCAGTATGGAGAGGAAAAGTGAAAATATGAGTGGTACCATTTCTGGTTCTTTTCATAATTCTGAAAGAAAACATTTTGAATTTTGAGTATCATTGCCTGGGACTATGTGATAAAGGTTATGACCAGGAATGAAAAAACAGCATGATTAATTTTCACACAAATGGACATTAGTAATAGTGAAAAATGCTAGTTATATATTACAGTCAAGAAATCAATACATGTTCTTTGTATGGACCTCATACCATTTAAGGGATCTCCCCTGACATGTCTGACTATAAATTCCTGTCCCACTCAGATTTTTCCCCAAGAGGTCAAGTATTACACAATTTTCAGCACGTATTGTTTCATGCCTTGAGGAATACACATTGAGTACTGGCTGTCTTGTAGGCAAAATATAGGATGCTGAGAAACAAAAACCCAAAAACATGATGATTGTGACAGAATATAAGCAAATAAACATCATATGTCATGTCACATGGTTACAGATGCTATGAAGAAAAAACGTAGGTATTAAAAAGAGTCAATTGAGGTGTTTGTTACTGGGAATTTAGGAAAATCTGCATACGAGGAAGACAAATCGGGGAGAAAGTTGTCTGGGGAAGTGTGTGCCCTGCAGCGGATAGAGCCAGAGGAGAGACCCTAAGGAAGATGCTTCTCTCAGATCTTCAAGACTCAGATGAAGCCAGAATGGTGAGGGGAAGGAACAGGAGGATGGGCGATGGGGGATGGTGTCAGAGGATGCTGGGAAATGAGGCAGTCCCCCAGCACAGCTGGAACAGCAAGATGCAAGAAATGACTTATTCACATTGTTCCCTGCACTTCTTAATTTTGTTCCTGAGGAATTCTCTGAGTGGAAATTATCCCCTCATTTTGCTCTGTCAGCTGAGAATCTTGCGTCTGTATTTTCAGGGTCACACTTTGGAATACATGGGCTAGGTGCCACTCCACTGAGAACTGCTCACGCCTCACAAAATATACAGGCATACACACAACAAAAACGCACACAGTGCACTATGACCTCCAGGGGACGTGTTACTACCAGGCTCTTCTCTCTCCAACCACAATAGGTAGGAAATAAATGAAGCAAGGAAGCTGTCAACAGTAGATTATCTTTACCTTAGAGAATGTAAAAATAGTACCCAAATTCCAGTTATAAATCCTCCCATGAACATGTAAGCATGGGGCTCCATAGTCACATGACCATTTTGTTTTCTGTATCTAAGAAAGGATGAAAAGCACTTCACAACCATAGAGAGGAAAGAAATAGACACGATTGGAAAAAGAAGATCTAAAATGCCCAGGTGACCCTGCGAGACTGTGATGTGGAGAAAGCTTCCGTGGTTCTGGCAGCATTCCAGCACACTTATATCCCTTTGTTGGCCAGAACAAACAATACAGCAGAAAAATCAAATAATTCTCAGAAGAAAGGAATGGTGTCTTAAAATGTTAAGACACTTACTGATTGAACATCCCACTCGAAAAAATAGGAAAGGGAGTAAACCCTCCTTTTATAACAAAAAAATACAACATTAAATAGTAGAGGATTTTTTTTCGCAGGATAGATTCATATCCATTGCCAATCTTCCTCATTTATTCTCCACCGCAAAGCCCCAGTGTGTGGTTGTATATCCTATTAGTAAGTCATTCTTGGTCTTCTATGTGGGCTACCACCACAGCATGGCACCGGGCAGATGGGTGGTTCTGCAACCTGGAAGCAAACCCGGGCCGTGGCAGCAGTGAATGCCAAACTTTAACCACTAGGGCATCAGGGCTGGTTCAATAATGGGGAATTTTAAAAGATGAAATGGTAAATGACTTTCTAAATAATATTAAATGCAAAACATTGGAAATGGAAAATGGAGTTCTGAACTTGGATCTACCACATACTAGCTGTTTGTCAAGGAGACCAATCAGACCATTCTGAGTGTTAACGTTCTCACTCTGCTAGTGGGGATGGCAGTGTCCTTTGCCTGGAGATGGTCAGCAGATTTAGTCAATACATGTAACATGCTTGGCATAGTTAACAAATGTTGGTTAGTGAATGATTATCACTGGTGATGAGCTGAAGCCAAATTTTTCCTTTTACCTCTCAGATGTTTCCATTACTCCTCCAGGTGTAGGTAATGAAATACTTTAAAGTAAAGCTCATTAGCATAATTCTTTTTGCATACTAAATATAAATTTTTATGTGAATACCCAACATGCCAGACAATACTGTGAAATGCATGCCAAGACTGCTGTTGCAAAGTAACATCTACCTTCTTGATCTGGGATTCCTAGTAAATACAGAACATGCTCAAATGCATTCCATCTCAAACATTTTTAAAAACTGCAGTCAGTTCACTGCACAGGTCTTAAAACCTAACACTATTTTACAGCTCCTCTTCTGTGTAAAGCTCCTCAGATAGGTTTTAATTTTACTGGAACCACTTTACAGCTCCCATTTCTTTTTCGTTCTCATCCGCCCAGATGTCCTTTCCCATCACTTAATTATAACAATAATCTTTATATTTCTGAGTCCAAAAGACACTTCTCTTTTTATTACACTAAATAAATTAATTGTAAATTAGTCAGTCTACCTAACAAACAAACATGGCAATCTCTCAGTTCTGGGCAAGGCTGCTTTGGCTCTCAGGTAACCTGAGATAAAAGCTCTCCTCTCCCACTGTCTCTGAACCTTTCATGAGGTACCTGCTGAGCTCTCAGAGTCACCTGGATGGAGTCTCGGAGAGGAAGGGGTCCATGTGGAAGTCTGAATTCCTTTCTGGATGGTTGATGATGGAGACTGAAGCTCTGTTCCCAGAGAGGACAGGAGGAAGGAGTGAAACATCAGTTCCCCAGCAAGACTTAGGTCTCCAAAAGCAGCAACCATGTTGTTTCAGCTCAGTGTTGCACATGCTGATGGCCTGCAGCAGAGGAGATGTTTACAGCTCTCTCCGTCTGCTACTAGGCACTGTTTCCAATGTTGCTCCCGTCTCTGAGCACATCATTTTCTGTGGGACACTGATATGGACACAAAGAAAATTATTCCTGCTGACTCTGTGCTCAAGAGACCAGATTAGAAGTCAAGGTATATCTAGTTTTAATTACAACTTCTCCAGGAATTTCCCTGTCTTCTGGAGGTCTAAACCTCCTTGCATCTTATCCCAATCCTGAGTTACTGTTTTTTCCAAATCTGAGATTGATGAATCTGTTTTGACTAGATCCCTTGGGTCTCCAAAGTATTGACTTGTGGCAGGGAACAATTCCCGATATCTCCCAAAAATTTCTCTTCCCCTCTTCAACAAGGGAGGGAGGTGTGTTTTTTTGATATGAAACCATGGGTATTATAACCTTTGGCTTCATGATACTTTTGACAAATCAATCATGAGTTTCATGCCCTTAACACAAATTAAAGCTGTCTTTTAATCCTTTATCTGAAAAAATATTGCTTAATTATAAGATATGTTTAGATCTTTTTATGCACCATGGACAGAGCTTACATTCTGGTGTGAGTTTGCTCATTTAAGTTATACTAATGTCCATTCTCTGTGGTCAGTACAATCATAAATTTGTCTACTTTTGCAGAAACAGAGCTCAGAAGGGTAAAATAATTTTCCCCAAGTTACGACTGAGTAAGGGATGAGATTTCTTGGAATTCCAAATTATTCCCATTCTCATGGTCTAGGTCAGTGGTTCTCTACCAGGGGTGATCATCCCAGCAAGGACACTTGTCATTGTCTGGAGGCATTATTGCTTGCTATAACTGGGGAAGTACTACTGCCACCTAAAGGGTTGAGGCCAGGGATGCTGTTCAACATTCTATAATGCACAGGATATCCCCACCACAAAGAAATTCTCAAGCATAAATGCCAACAGTGAGAAGACTGTGAACACTATTCTAGACAAGAATTTCTCCAACATTAATGGGCATGTGGATCACTTGGGATCTTGTTCAGACGCAGATTTTGATTCAGCATATCTAACGTGAGGCCAGACTTTCTACATTTGTAACTAGTTCCCCATTGATCCTAATACTACACGTTTTGGCCTGTGGTTGACTGTAAGTTTCAATGTTTGGTCCAGTATAGGGTCAGAAGTAGATATTTTGAGGGCTTCTTCACCAAGAAGCCTCCCACACACCTCAGGTCTGACATTGTCTTCAAATGGACTCAATAGTTCAGCTTCTGCATACACACATGTACACACGCCTCTTGATTATTTCCCTCATGGCAGGAAATAAAACTTTAGCCCTCTTTTTTTTTTTTGTCTATAAACTCAGGAAATTCCGTCTACATTATGGAGTGGATGTGAGAAGTAAGCAATGTTTTAGATCTCAGCTAGAAAGATTAAAAATGCAGATATTCTTTAGGTGAGAATTTCTTACTCTCAGTATGATTTGCATCCTGGGACAGATCATCCTCTGTGGTGGGGTCTGTCCTGTGCATTGCAGAGTGTCTAGAACGTCCCTGGCCTCCATCTACACCTCTCCAATGTCACAGCCTAAAATGTCTCTGGACACTGCTCAATGTCCCCTGGGGGACAAAATTGCTCCTGGTTAGAACCACAGTTTAAATTTAACCACTTCAAAATATATTTGCTGATTGGTATAGTATCAATTGTTATAAACAATGTGAAAGACCATCAAAAGTGTAAATAGCACAGCTACATCATGAAATATTATGAGCCCATCAAAGTAATGAATCATCGTTATGGTTGTTGGTTAGAGGAATGTCCATAAGGTAACATTGGGTAAGAAGGAAAGGGAGAGACAAGCTGGAATAAACGATTGTCCTAAGATGTTAAGAGTACTTATCTTCTGCACAGGATCCTATTTATGTATTTAAATTAAAAGTATGTTAATATGTATGGATGTATGTACAGAAAGAAAAGTTCTAAAAGAAAGTAGGAACTTAAGGAAGGAAGAATGACAGTAAGAATGAAATTATGTTAAGTTTAGTGCTTTTAAAACAACTGTAGAAAACAAAATAGATTGAAAATTTCAAACTAATTTTATTTACATATAAACTATTAATACTTGAATGGTGTCAACATAGGTCACTAATTCATGATTAAATTGCAAAAGACTTGGAAATAAAAGAATATAATATAAAGCCTTTTAAAAATGCAGAGAGGAAGCAGTGTCTAAAGTTATAATTTCTTCTTATATAAAGATTAAAATATGCTTATTGAAGATACAGATAATGGTCAAATGGTGAAGAAGAATGCCTCCAGATGGTGGCTAAAGGGGATGCAACTTTGAGGAATAAATCTAATCACAAAACACCAAAGTAAAAAATAAAGACTAATAGAGATGTGAAGCACGTTGCAAATATATATGAAGGGTGATTTATTAGCACAAAGTATGCAGAAGAAACTTCACTTTGGTTTTTGTTTAAAGCAAGGACTTGCATGTGAAGAATATTAAAGTGACAGGTCATTTCTTTCAGTAAAAAGAGTAAAGGAGGAACACAATACGAGCAAGTGATGCATGGGACCACAGACAGTTTTGTTCTTTTTGATGAAATTGTAAATGTGATCTTTTTTTAAAATTTCTCATTCTGAGAGTTTGTTGTTAGTGTGTAGAAACATGATAGATTTTTGTATATTTATTTTTTATCTTGCAACTTTATTGAATTTGTTTTATTAGTTCTAATGGTGGTTTGGTGGAGTCTGTATAGTTTTCTCTATATAAAATCATGCCATCTGCAAATATTGACAATTTTACTTCTTTCTTTCCAATTTGGGTACATTTTATTTCTTCCCATTTTTTTGCCAAAATGCCCTAGCTAGGAATTCCAATAGTGTGTTGAACAAAAGTGACAAGATTGGGCATCCTTGCCTTGTCCCTGATCTTAGCAGAAAAGCTTTAGCCTTTTCACTGTTGAGTAGGATGTTAGCTGTGGGCTTGTCATTTATAGCCTGTCTGTTGAGGTGCATTCCCTCAATACACAGCTTGTTGAGGGTTTTTATTATAAATGGAAGCTGCATTTTGTCAAGTGCCTTTTTTTTTTTTTTTGCATCTATTGGGATGATCATATGATTTTTCTCCTTCATTTAGTTAATATGGTGTATCGTGTTGATCAATTTACAAATGTTAAACCACACTTCCATCCTGGGAACAACTCCTACTTTGATCACAATACATGATCCATTTAATGTATTGTTGAATTTGGTTTGCTAATAGTTCATTGAGGATCTTTGCACCTATGTTCATTATGGATATTGGCCGGTAATTTTCTTTTCTTGTGGTATCCTTGCCTGGTTTTGGTATTGGGGTAATGTTGAAATTGTAAAATGACTTTGGATGTATTCTCTCCTCTTCATGTTCTTGGAAGAGTTTGAGAAGGATTGGTATAATTCTATTTTTAATAAGTGGTCTTTAACATTTTTGTTGGTTTTTGATTACCATATCAATCTTCTTACTAGTAATTGGTTTATTGAGAGTTTCTATTTCTTCATGCTGCAGTCTTGGAATGCTGTATGTTTCTAAGAATTTAACTATTTCTTCTAGGTAGTCCAATTCCTGGTGTATAATCGTTCATGTAGTATCTCACAACACTGCATTTCTGTGGTATCAGTTGTGATGTCTCCTCTTTCATTTCAGACTTCATTCGGCCAAGTCCTGTCTTTGTTTGTTGCTGTGGAGCCTGGCTAAAGGTTTATAAACTGTGCTTGTCTTTTCAAAGACCTACCTTTTAGTTATATTGATCTTTGTTGTCTCTATTTCATTTATTTCCCTCTCAGATCTTTATTTCCTTCCTTCTACTACGTTTGGGCTTCGTTTGTTCTTCTTTTTCCACTTCCCTGAAATGTCAAGTTAGATTGTTTATTTGAGATTTTTCTTCTGTCTCGAGGTATGTCTGTATCACTGTGAACTTCCCTTTTAGAAATGCTTTGCAGACTACCATAAATTTTGGTATGTGATATTTTCATTGCTTTTGGGTGGAATGTTCTATATATATTGATTAAGTGCATATGGCCTAATGTGATATTTAAGGCTGAATTTTCCTTCTTGTCTTGATGATTTATCCATTAATGTAAATGGGGTATTAAAGTCCTCTACAATTATTGTATTGCTGTCAACTTCTGCCTTTAATATTTGCTTTTTATATTTAGGTGCTTTTACGTTGGCTGCATAAGTATTTATAAATGGTAGCTCTTGTTGTTGCATTGACCCCTTTATCATTATGTAATGCCTTCTTTGTATATTACTGCAGTCTTTGTATTAAAACCTATTTTGTATGAAATTAAGCAGACTTCCCTCAGCTTTCCTTTGGTTTTAATTGGACCACAACATCTTTTTTCCATCTTTTAACTTTCAGTTTGTGTATATTCTTACATCTGAATTGAGTCTCTTGTGGGCATCATATAGATGGGTCTTGTTTTTGTATCCATTCAGCCACTGTGTGTTGCTTTACTGGATAATTTTGTACATTTGCATTCAAAGTAATCATTGACAAGTATGTGTTTATTGCTGTTTTTAAAATTATTTTCTGGCTGTTTCAGTAGTTACTCTCTCTTACTTTCTTCTTCTCTTGGTCTCTTCTTTTATGGTTTGATGACTTTCTTCACTGTTATGCTTAGATTCCTTTCCCATTATCTTTGTTTATCTACTATAGGTTTTTGCTTTGTTGTCACCATGAAGCTTACATAAAACAACCTATATTTATAACAGTCTACTTTATATTGATAATAACAAGTTTGAGCACATTATAAAACTGCATTTTTGCTCTCTCCTCGTGTTTCATGTTGTTGATGTCACATTTAACATCATTTTATTACGTGAATCCCTTAACCTATTATTCTAGTTATAGTTATTTTTAACTCCTTTTGTCTTTATCTTCATACCAGCTTTATATGTGATCAATTCACTACTTTTGGTGTATATTTACCTTCACAGTGAGATTTATAATTTCATATGTTTTGTTGTTGCTAATTAGTGCCTTTTTTCAGCTTAAAGGTGTCCCTTTAACATTCCTTGTAAGGCTGGTTTAGTGGTGATGAACACTTTTAGCTTCTGCTTGTCCTGAAAATTATTTATTTCTTGCTCAATTCTAAATGAAAACTTTCCTAGGTAAAGTATTCTTGGTGGAAACAGTTGTTTTTTTTTGTTTTTGTTTTTGTTTTTTTTTTATCAGCACTTTGAATAAATTGTGCCTTTCCTTTCTGGCTGCAAAAGTTTTGCTTAAAAATCTGCTGATAGTCATATGTTGGTTCCCTTGCATGTAACAAGTTGGTTTTGTCATGCTGCTTTTACGATTTTCTCTTTATCTGTAATTTTTGACATTTTAATTATACTGCATCTGAGTGTGGATCTCATTGGGTTCATGTTATTTGGAATTCTCAGAATTTCCTGGATCTGGATGTTTGTTTCCATCCCTGGGTTAGGAAAGTTTTCAGTCATTATTTCTTCAAATATAAATTTTTTGTCCCTTTCTCTCCCTCTTCTCCTTCTGGTACCCCTGTAATGTGGATGTTATTCTGTTTGATGTTGTCTTAAGTTATGGTTACATTTTGTAATATTTTTTTTTTCTTTTTGCTGCTCTGTTTGGGTATGTATCACTGTCCTGTCCTTGTGATCACTGATCCTTTCTTCTGCTTCATCTACTCAGCTGTTGAACTCCTGGAGTGTATTTTTCAGTTCAGTTATTGTATTCTTCAGCGCTGTGTATTCTGTTTGGTACTTTCTTATATTTTATACCTCTTTGTTGAAATTCTCAATGTGTTCATCTTTTCTTCCTGAGTTTGATGAGCACCTTTAGGACCATTATTTTGATATTTTTATCAGGTAAATTACTCATCTCTGTTTTATCAACTTTTTTTCTGAGGTTTTAACTTGTTTTTCTGTTCTTAACATATTCTTTTTTGTCCCCATTTTGCTTGATTATTTGTGTCTTTTCTATGCATTAGGTGAAACAGTTACTTTTCTCCATCTTGAAAGAGTGGCCTCATGTGGAAGATGAAACTTATTCTTCATCCTTGCCATAATTCTTGGTTTTGTCTCAAATCTTTATGATGTCCAATCATCCTGTTTTATTTTTCATAGCTTCCATTTGTTGTGGGTGTGCCAAGAGGTGTCAGTTTTCCAAATGGCAGAATCTCAGTCAGCATCTAATTTCAGGTCAATTGAAATAGGACCTCAGAGAGCAGGTTTTAAAATATGCAAGTGTATAGAGTCCTGTGGGACCACCATCATAAACCTTGCCGGCTTCCAGGCTAGGTGATCTGGAAGTGTCTTTTGTTCAACAGTTGGGGAAACTAGGACTCCAGATGCCACGTGTATAAACTCCTTTCTGGGAGGTACCAGTGAGCTGTGGTAAGACAGAGAGAGTTCAAAGAAGGCTCCTCCAGTGGACACTGTCTGAGAGCCGGTCAACCAAGGAGAGTCCCTTGTTGAGCAGCAACAGAAGCTGAGGTACTAGAGGTACTGGGGCATCAGACACGAGGAAACCCCTCCCAGAAACACTGGTGGACCAGATGCAGTAGAGAGAGTGTTAGATAGGGCCCATCTTCTGAGACCTCTGGGTAGGTTGTGGTGAGCCCTTAGATGTGTGTTAGAGTAGAAGCCTGCCTCTCAGGCAGCAGCTGCAGTGATAAGCTGTAAGCCTCTTTCACAGAGAGACTGAGCTTCTGGGCCTCTTACTCCTTACTGTGCCATGAGGGCAGTTGCTGTTTAATGACACTTTTTCTGTTTTTTATATTCTTGAGGGTCCAGTCTACATAAGCTCTGATGGACTCCAGAGCCAGGTGATATAGAGATGTCCCCTGGCAGCAGCGGCAAAAAAATGGGGCACCAGACAAGGTTATAAACTCCTTTCTGGGAGATAGCAGAAGGCTGGAGCAGTCCAGATGGAGAGCCCAAAGACTGCATCCATGGCCTCTGTTCCCTAGGAACTCCTCCCCTTGCCTTTATGAATATGGCAGAAGAGAATTTGTCAGGCCAAAGCTCCTGGACAAGTAAATAGGGCTCTTTTTCTGGAAAAATAAGTGCTATGTTTCAGTCTGCCATCAGTGAAGTGTCCTGGGGTGGCTGCCAGCCAAGAACTGTCTCTCTGATGGTTACAATCCATGGGACCCAAGAGCTCAAGCCCTCCTGGCCTCATGAGCCAGCTTTGCAATTCATGTCCCTTAGGCTGCTACCATAAAAACTGGGGCTCTGTATGTAAAATATAAAAAGCATGGGCACCAGGTATATGTACAATCTCCCCTCCACAAGACACTGGCACTGTGCAGTGTGGCAGAAGGAGAGCTCATGAACTGCACCTGCAGGCATTAGCTAGGCAGTGGGGGTGGCAGGGATGGCACACAGTGGTTTTAGCAAGGCAGAGGGGGAAGATGAGGGGTGCCTGACACTTTAGCGAGGCAGATGGGAGATCATTGAGGCAATTTAAGCAAAGCAAAGGGAGAGCACAAAAATGGTACCCACCAGTTCCTCTTTCCTCAGAAAGAACCTTGACAGAGCACTCCCCCTCTGGTGGATGCATTAAGGTTGGCAAATTATTCCCCTTCACATATGGTCTGGGCACTTTTCAAACTGCTGCTTCTGCCTTGGACACTGAAGCAAGTGAGTACTTGCACAAACGCCTTAAGAGCAGTTTCTCCATTTCCTATATACATTTGGGCTCGTGGTCATAATCCCCGATTGTTTTCAAAGTCACATGTTTTGGAGCCTTGTCTTGCAAATACAGATCTTCAGAGTTGAGGTGCTTCAATTGGGGTGTGAGTCCCTCATTCCTTGGGGAGAAGCTCCAGGTTTGTGAGGTCCCCCTGTTTGTGGGTTGCTGCCCCAGGGGTGGGGACTTGGGCAAGACTAAGTCTCAGCCAATTTTAACAACTACCTTAAAAGGTCATTAAAGTTTATTGTGAAGTTTCTTAAATTTTACACAAATGGAAATGTAGTGTGTGTACCATAATTTTTGTATGCCTCTTTTAATTCATCAAGTTATACATTTAAAATATGTGCACTTTGTAGTATGTAATTATTCTTCAACAGATTACTTATGAAGAGAAAATTCTAGAGGTGCCGGGATCAGAACAGGATCCGGAGCACAAGCAGCTGCTTCACACTGAGCAGCGGTAGGAGACATCTCTTCTACCTGGGCGGAAAAATAGTGTCATCAATGGATACAGGGACAGTAGAAGTAAATTAAACAATTTACACTTGATCCACTTTTTTTGGGTAAAACTGCTTCAGTGGCCTGGGGTTCACTGATTTGGATCCTGGGTGCAGACATGGCACCACTTGTCAAGCCAGCTGTGGGAGGTGTCCCACATATAAAGTAGAGGAAGATGGGCATGGATGTGAGCTCAGGGCCAGTCTTCCTCACCAAGAGGAGGATTTGTGGGGGATGTTAACTCAGGGCTAATCTTACTCAAAATATATATATAGATATATATAGAAACAGAGTTAACTGATCATATATTGGTTCAAGTGAGAAGAGCAACATGGCCTCACACAATATCATGGATGAGCCTTAGAGACACAATGTGGAGACTCACAGCTTGCAGACCCACGATGAGATCAGCAGAGCTCAGAACAACTCCCCACCATGCAATCCCTTTTGGTAATAAAGGTAATATATTAAATATTTTCTTTCAGGATGGCTTGTTATGAAGCAACAGGTAACTGATTCAATAATCAAATTGAACAGAAGAGAGGACAATTATAATAATCTGCTCCTGATTATTCTTGGCATTTTTTCTTGTCTTTGAATACAAAGCATTTGTAGTTACTCTGTTATTTCATTTTATTTTAGACAACTGTATTTTAAACCTCTCGTAAGGGTTCATTTCCAGGTAACCAGGAAAGACTGAAAGGACATGCATGTTTGTTCAGGAAAACTGGGACCCAGATTCACATGGCTGGACAGGAAGTCAAGCTCTCTTTTGAGTGATCCTTTAATCATAAAAGATAGATATCCTGAGCATAATGGATGATAATGATAATGATCATTCAAACTCCCTTTCATGGTGATGACAATACCTAGAAGGGGGAAAACATTTTTTATTTATAGCAATGAAAGCATTTGTGCTATAAATAACACTGGAAGTTTGCAAGCAGAAACAAAAGGTAATCCAATAAAAAGTAGAAAAACATCAATTAATCCTTCTTCAAAAATATAAAACCATTTAGGTATGGCTACCAATCCTCCATACTCCAATCAGTAGATGTACAGAGTGAAAAATAAATATTCTGCACAGAATACATGGTGTTATTGTAAATTTTGCTTCATAAAATTGAAAGTCCTCTGTGATTCTAAGGTCATATTGAATCACTCTGTTTATTGAAACCTGTCCTTCAATGAAAAGTCCTCTGGGAGAAATGTGCTTGATGGTCATTTTGCCAGTGACTAGGGTGGGCCTTGTGGACACCAGGCTGAAAGAACATAAGATCCTAATGAGAAGAATAAAACCCAGTAACCAATTACACATCACCACAGTGTGTTACACTCTACATTATCTGGAGGAGCAGTTGAGACAGTGACATACAAAGGAATGCCTGGCATAAAGTGAAAATTGTGCGCTGAGACTTCCTCTATTATAAAATTATACAAACTGCCTTGGTCAGCAAGTGTAGTTTTTTTTCCCATACAAGTGATATAATTCATGGCAATTCTTTTAGTAAAACAAAAGAAAAATTATTTGTTATGATATATGCCATTTGAGAAAAATTATTCTAAAAAAAGTTCCATGCTGTTTATTAAGCTAATGGGTATTTACAAATATTATGATCCATGACTGGAATAAATTTTGAAAAGTAAGAAAACAACAAAGGGAAAAAATGTTAGTTATCAAAGGGAGCAGAAGCTTAATAAAGGGAGTTACTTGAATAGAGAAGTTGAGGTGAAAGAAGTAGAAATGCCAGGAAATAAATAGAAAGAACAATATCACTTCAAACGTCTTATCAAATGATCATATCTTCTGTCTCTGAGGTTTTGACCTCTGCAATCATGGGCACTTCTTCAGTGCTGGGACAATTTTGTAGTTTCCTTCACAAAGAATGATTTGAGAGCTTTCTTTATGTCTTTGTTCCTCAGGCTGTAGATGAAGGGGTTCAGCATGGGTGTGACCACAGTGTACATCACTGAGGCTATTGCACTTGAGTGTGAGCTGTGGGTGGCAGCAGAGCTGAGGTACACTCCTAAGACTGTACAATAAAATAAGGAGACAACAGAGAGGTGAGACACACAGGTGGAAAATGCTTTGTACTTCCCCTGAGCTGATGAGATTCCAAGTATGCAGGAAACTATCTTGGAGTAAGAGTAAAGGATACCAGCAAAGGGACCCCCACCCAGCAGGACGGCTGCAAAATACATCACCATGTTGTTAAGAAAGGTGTCAGAACAGGCAAGTTGGACCATCTGATTAAGTTCACAAAAAAAGTGGGGGATTTCCAAGTTGGTACAGAAGGAAAGCCTCAATGCTGTTAAGCTTTGTAATAAGGAATTCAAGATACACATGATCCAGGACCCCAGAATCATCAGTCCACAGAGCCGGTGGTTCATGATGACTGTGTAGTGCAGGGGGTGGCAGATGGCCACAAACCGGTCATAGGCCATCACTGTTAGGAGAAAGATGTCCAACACTGCAAAGAGTATGAAAAAATAAATCTGTGTGATGCAACCCTCATAGGTTATGACTTTGCTTTGTGTCTGGATGTTCCGCAGCATCTTCAGGATGGTGGTGGAGGTGAAACAGATATCTACGAAGGACAGGTTGCAGAGGAAGAAGTACATGGGTGTGTGGAGGAGGGAGTCTGAACTGACAGCCAAGATGATGAGCAGATTTCCACACACAGTAATCAGGTACATCGTGAGGAAAAGCCCAAATATGAGGAGCTGCAATTCTGGTTTCTCTGAAAATCCCAGAAGAAGAAATCCTGAAATTTGTGTATTATTGCCTGGTTCCATGTGGTGGAAGTGACTTCTAGGAAAGAAGGAAATAAAATGACTAATTTTCACACAAGCTCGCATTACTATCATACTTGAAATGCTACAATTTATCATTTGTAGTAAAAAATTAATGTTAATATTATTTCTATGGATATGGCCCCCTTTGGGGATCCCTCATGTTACATCTGATATGGAATTTTTGCCCTAATCAACTTTTTTTCTTAAGGATCATGTATTCTACAGTTTTAATGACAGATTCTTCATGTACTTCGGGAATATAAATTGGGTGTTGACCATGTTTTAGGCACTGTCTTGCCCATGCACATAAGATGCTGAAAACAAAAGTCCCTACAACTCAATGATGGAGATGAAGATGCAGTGTAGGGAAATGATAAAATTACGTAACATTTCAGATGGTGCAGGTGGCTGAGGAAAAGGAAAGCAGGTGTAAAGGAGAGAGCGAAGAGGGTGATCTATTTTTCATGTGTATTTAGTCAAGGCCTGAAAACAAGGCAACACATGAACAGAGACCTCAAGTAGGACAAAGAGGGAGATGCAAGTTTACGTGGGGAAGTATGTGTCTGGCAGAGGGAATGGTCAGTGCAAAGGCCCCATGGAAGGTGCTTCTTTCAAATGCTCAAGTCAAAAAAAGTGAAGTTAATGTTGCAAGGTGCATGAGGCTGAGAAAGTGATGAGAGATCGTCTCAGAAGTGTTATGGAGTGAGGTGGCCTCTCTGCTAGAGCTGAAACCTCATCCACTCTACCTCTTGAACGTTTTTAATCTTCTGAATCGAAACAGATCCCTGTCTTAGTACTTTCTCTGGATTGAATACTGGCCCATCTATTGTAAGAGTCACCTTAGAATATGTGAGTCCTGCTACCCCTGTTCTAAGGACTTTGCACACTCCACAGGTGACACAGACACACGCACCTGTGGCAGACCACGGCCTCCTGGGTTGTGTTTGTTATTCCCATGTCTTTCTCAGGTCCATGCATACTGAAAATACCAGGAATGAACACAACCCAAGTTGGCCAGATCAATGATCTCTTCTTCTGTGTAATATGGACATGGTTCCCAGAAACTTCACTTCTTAAGCCCAAATAAACTTGGGCTCCATATTGGAGTGACAATTTTCTGCCATCCATTAATATAAACATTAAAAAATCTACTCAATAAACAGAGAGAGAGAGAATAAAATGGATGAGGAGGAAAAGAGATCTCATAAGCTCAGGTGTCAGCTGAAATTTCAAGACACAGAGAGCCCCACATTCAAATGCTCTTTATTAATTTTGTTTCCAAGAAATCCTGAGGGTAGAAATGATCCTGTTATTTCCATCTATTAGTTAACATTCTGGCATCTGTATTTTAAGGGTCATGTTTTGGAGTACATGGGCTAGGTACTACTGCCCCGAGAACTGTGTTAGTCCTGCAAAATACACAGGCACACATGCACAACCAGCACACACACACACACACACACACACACACACTGTTCTGTGACTTCCTGGGGCCGTGCTACTACCAGGCACTTCTCACCCCAGCCACAATAATTAGGAAAGAAATGACACAAGGGAAGATGTCAACATCAGATTATCTTTACACTAAAGCACGTAAGTATACCGAAATTCCAGCTTGTAAGCCTCCCATGAACATGTAAACATGGGACTCCATATTCATATAAACATTGGGTCCCATATTTAAGAAAACATAAACAGCACTTCAAATACTGAGAGAAGAAAGATACAGATGAAGCGGAAAAAAAAAAAAAATCAAATAAGCTCAGCTGGTTCCTAGCAATTGTGGTGAAGAGAAAACTTCCTTGGTTCTGGCAGCATTCCAACTCCAGTTCAATCCCTTCATGCTCAGAATAACTAACAAAGCAGCACAAAAACTCACAGTTTATCCTCAAGAGAAGATAACATAATCTCACAATAATGAGACATATTGCCAATCGAACGTCTGATGAGAAAAATGAGCATAGGGAATGCTCATTTTAAATGCTCGATTTATAACAGAAAATACACAACATGCAAGTATTGTGAGGGGTTTTTAAAAATGAAATGGTAAAAGACTTTTTAAATAGTAATAAATGCAAAAGTTCTGCAATCAGGAAACTGAGTTTTGAATCTTGGAACTACCACATATTAACTGTTTATCTATGGAGAGCCAAAGGACCATTCTAAATGTTCATATCCTCACCCAAATAGTCTGTAGGTGGTCGACAGATTTAGTCAGTATGTGAAAAATGCTTAAAATATCTTCTTCCTGTTAGTAAATGAATGACTATCACTGGTTATAAATTGAGACCAATTTTTTTCTGCTACCTCTCGAGTGTTTCCACTGCTTCTCCACTCTAGGGGATGACACAATTGTAAAATAAAACTCTGTAACATACCTTTTTTGCATAATAAATACATTTTTTCATTGACTATCCAACATGGAGACAATACTGTAAAATGTATGTCTCAAGAACTGTTGTTACAAGGTAATACCTACCTCCATGGTCTGGAATTTCTAATAAATACAGAACATGCTCAAATACACCCCTCTTAAATATTTAAAAAATGTCTTTAGTTTACTATAAATACTTCCAAACATAATACTATATTTTACAACTCCTTTGAACTGCAAAACTCAGATATGTTCTAATTTTACTGGAAACACTTTACACCTCCCATTCCTTCTTCATTCTTATCCATCTGGACTTCTTGTCCCATCATTTAATTGTAACAACAACCTTTGTATTTCTGAGTTCAAAAGATGCTTCTCACTTTTAACATATTAAATAAATTAATTATAAATTAGTTAATCTACTCAGCAAAAAAATGGCAATATTTCAGCTTTGGCTAGACTGGTTTGGCTCCCAGGTGACCTCAGGTAAAAGTTCTCTTCTTCCACTCTCTCTGAACCTTTTATGAAGTACCCAGTGAGCTCTCAGACTCACCTGGATGGGGCCTCTGAGACAAAGGTCTTCACATGGAAGTCTGAATTCCTTCCTGGATGATTGTTGTTGGAGATTGAAGCTGTGTTCCCAGACACTACAGCAGGAAGCAGTCAAACATCAGTTCCCAAACCAAACTTAAGATTCCAAGAGCAGTAACCATCCCCTGTCCAGCTCAAAGTTTGTGCATGTGGATAGACTGTCACAGAGGAGATGTTTACAGCTCCCTATGTCTGCTCACTAGGCACTGTTTGCATTGTTACTCCCACCTATGAGCACATCATTTCCCTGTGAGACACTGGTCTGGACACAATGGAAACTATTCCTGTTGATTCTCTTTTCCCAAGAGACCAGATTAGAAGTCAAGTGAATTTATTTTTTATTACTCCTTCTACAGGCACTCATTTGACTTCAAGAAGTCTAACCTCCCTTGCATTTATCTCAATCTTGATTTAGTGTTTTCTCCAAATCTAGATGGGATAATCTGACTTGATTAAGTTACTTGGGCCTCCAAATTATTGACTTGTGGGGGGGAGCAGCTCTTGATAGCTATAGAAAATTGGTATTACTCTCTTCAACAAGGAAGAAAAGTGTGTTCCTTTGATATAAAACCATACTTACTATAACCATTGGCTTCATCACACTTTTGACAACTCTATTAGGAGCCTCATTCTTTTAAGACAAATTAAGAGCTAACATTTAGACCTTCATTTGTAAATGTTAGTTAATTATAACACATATTTAGATGCTTTTATGCACCATAAACCTAGTTTAGGTTCTTATATGGCTTATCTCATTTAAGTTTTTAAAAGTCCATTCTATGTAGTCAGTCCTATTATGAACCTCACCTTACATTTTCAGAAATGGGGCTGAGAAGGGTAAAGTGACTTCTCCAAGTTATGACTGAGTAAGTAATGAGTTCTTGTTGAAACTCCAAGTTGTTTTTGGTTCTCGCGCTCTATGCCAGGAGTCCTCAACCAGGGGTGACTTTGCCTGCAAGGACACTTGGTACTGTCTGCAGATACTTTTGATTCTTACAACTGTGGAAGTACTACTTTCACCTAATGGGTTGAGGCCAGGGGTACTGCTCAGCATCCTACAATGCACAGAATTCCCCCCCAAAAAGAACTGTGCAGCACAAATGTCAACAGTGGGAAGATTGAGAAATACTATTCTAAACCAGAGCGTCTCCACCATCAAATTGCATACAAATCACTTGTGGACCTTGTTCAAATTCAGATTCTGATTCAGCGCAAGTAAGGCTGGTCCAGAGATTCTGCATTTGTGACTGCTCCCAGTTGATGTTGATGCTGCAGGTTTGATTCGTGGACCACTCTGAGTGTCCACACTGTGGTCCAGTGTTACAGACACATGTAGGTATTTTGAGGCCTCCTCCACTAGGAACGCTCTCACACAGCTTAGGCCTGACATTGTCATCAAAAGTTGGCCTCAGTAGTTCAGCTTCTGCATACACAAGTTTACACATCCCTCTCATGTATTTCCCTCATGACAGGAAACTGAACTTTTAGGCCTTGGGTTCTTTGTCTATAATCTCATGATATTCCATCTCTGTTATGCAATGGATGTGAGAAGTAAGCAATATTTTAGAGCTCAGCTCTAAATATTAAAAACAGAGATTTTCTTTAATTCAGAATTTCTCAGTCTCAGCACGATTTGCATTCTGGGGCAGATCATCATCTGAGGTGGGGTCTGTTCTGTGCATTGCAGGCCTCCACCCACCCCTCCCCAATGTCACAGCCCAAAGCATCTCTGGATGCTGCTAATGCCCCTTTGAAACAAAATTGCCCCGGTAAGAGCCACAGTTTTCATTAACCATCTCAAAATGCTTTTGTTGTATAGGTATATCAGCAATTTTGATAAAGAATATAAAAGAAAAACAAAAGTGTAAATGGCACAGCCACATCATGAGAAATTTGGGGACCATCAAAATAATGAATCAGCATTTCGCTGGTTTATTAGAGTGATGTCCATAAGGTACCATTGAGTAAGAAAGAAAGGGAGAGACAAGATGGAATAAAAAATTTTCCTAAAACATGAAGATCACTTCTCATGTGCACAGGAGTCTGCTCATGCATTTGAACTTAAGGTGTGTGAATATGTATGGGTGCATACATAAAAATAAAAGTTTTTTTCTTTAAACTAGCAACTTAGGGAGGGAAGAATCACAGTGAGGATGCTATTGACTGAATGTAGTACTTTCAAAACAACTGTAGGAAACCAAAGAGATTGAAAATCAGAAATCAACTTCATACAAATATAAAATATTAAAATTTAATGACATTCATGAGTGGCTATTCATGATTAAATTGCTGAAGACTTGGAAAAAGGGAATATAACAAAAAGGTTTTTTTGAAATTCAGAGAGGAAGCAGTCTCTAAAGTTATAATTTTATTTCATATGAAGAAATAGGAGTTTAAATATGCTTATTGTAGATACAGATAATCTTTAGTCAAATGTAAAGGAGATTGGCTTCCAGATTATGGGCAAAAATGATACACCTTTTAGAAATAGATGTAATCACAAAACACAAAAAGGGAAAAAACAAGGATTAACAGAGATGTTAAAACAAGTTGGAAAAATGTATAACGAGTGATTTATTAGCACAATATGCAGAAGAACCTTCATTTTGATTTTTGTTTAAAGGAAAGATTCTCAAGTGAAGAATAAAAATGACAGCTCATCTTTCAGTTACAAAAAAACCAAAGGAGGAACACAAGATAAATGACTGATAGAATCGACCACAGAATTTATAAACTCTTACACATTCTCCTCAGTGGATCTATACATGAACCAGTGAACCAAAAGGAAAACAACTAGTTTGTGAAAAAAAATCCCTTTACTTTTTGAAGTAATAAATACAGAAAGAGGAATAGAAACACTGTGACCTCATCATAGAAAAGCTAAGGACTCCCATGGACAATTCACAGCAGAGAACCAAGAGCTACAAACCCAAAAACACAGTCAGGTTCACAGGTAATGAAATAGCTGGAAAGTAAAGCTCATCAGCATACCTCTTTTCACACATAACACAATTTTCTATCATGCGAATACCCAGAGTGAGAAGATAGCATGATAGATATGTCTCATGACCTGCTGATGTAAGATAATATTTTCAAGCATTTCTTAGTCTGGATCTTTCTCATCTTTAGGGAAATAAAGTCAAATATGCTTCACTTCAAAAATAAAGAAAGAAAGGCTGTCACTTCACGGTACTTCCCTTCTCAGTTGATAGGCTATTTTTCTACACTTGTAAAGTGAGAAGATCCCTAGACTTCTGTTCTACTTTTGTTGGGAGAACTTTACACCTCTCATTCCCTTTTCTAACTGAGCATCCATTACTCTAATTTAACTGTCAACACTTGACCCGTGTATTGCTGAATTCAACGTTCACTTTTAGTTTTGACATTACAAATGAATACATTAATTACTTGATAAAGCAAACAAACAAACACAGTGAGCTCTGCAATCTGGGTTAGGCAGTATTGGCTCTCAGGTCACTCAGATAAACCTTGGATTTCCTGCCCTTGAACCTTTCCCATGGTGTCTATAGGGCTCTTGGAATGACCTGGATGTTGTCTCTGAGGGGAGGGTCTCTGAGTAGAAATATGATTTCTGCTTGGATGGTAGAGGAGGGAGACTGAAGGTCTATCACCAGACAAGAGAGCAAGAAGGAGTCAAACCTCAGTTATGAACAAGACTTAGGACTCCAAAAGCAGCAACCATGTCCCACCCAGTCCAAGGTGGCACATGCTGAGGGACTACAGCAGAAGGGACATTTACAGATGCCTATATCTGCTCATTAGGTACATTTCCTCTGGTTATTCCAACCCCTGAGCGCATAATTTCCCTGAGAGACACTGGTCTGTTCAAGAGGGAGATTTTTCTACTGATTCTCTGTTTCTTGGAGATCCAGTTAGAAGTCAGTGGGAGCCAGTTTTGCTTCCTCCTTTTCATTTAACCCTCCTGACTTCCAGAGGTCTAACTTCCCAGTACAATATCACATCCCTGAGTTTAAGTTCTGTCTAATAGGTAAGATGGAGAAACTTGTGGATTAGGCCTCTTGTATCTTCAAAGTATTAATTTTTGATGGGGACACAGGCCCTGACATCTCCAGAAAATTGCTTTTCCATTCTTCAACAAGGGTTGTGAGAGAAGTGTTGCATTCGGGAGTAGCCACCTTTTCATTAAGACAAAAAGGTGAACGTGATTATTTCAAGAGAACAACTGTATTCGTGCAAGACTTTTGTTCTTTTGACGGACTTAAACCAGATTTGGAGACCATTCATTTCCTATCTTTCTGTTTACACGTCCTCTGTGCTCTTCTAGTAATCCTCAATTGCTTTGACTTTTCTGACGGCAACAGTCTGTGTCTGACATTGTCCCAGGATGGCTTTTCCACATTTGAACTTCATCCTGGGCATCCCTTGTCATGAAATCTGCACTGAGTCTCCACTATTTTCATAAATAAGCATCAACTCTGTAGCCAAAATATGTGCATTTCTGTTTTCTGAATGCTGCCTACCTGCCAAGGATCATGGTTCAATTTTCGTCCTTTGCCCCTGACTTTTGGTCAAAATAATAAACTCTTTGAAATATCTTGTGTACACCTTGCAATTCAATTATGACCCACATTTATCCTGTGATCTCTCTTCCTGGAGACATTTTACCCTCATATTCACCTTCAAGGCTCAGTAGTATTATAAACATGGCTGTGTGGCCTTCACTAACCTCCCCTGGAAGAGTTGACTATGTTTGTATCTTCTTCGCCAGATTTCAGTGCCACCTCAGGTTATTGCATTCATTTATTTTATGTCTCTTATCCTGTGAACTCCTTAGGAGAAGGAACAATTTATTACAATTTTCTTCACCCTTGGGACATAGTTTAGTGCCTACCCTATATTAATTGCTGCATAATAATTTGCAAAATGCCCCTAAAAGCAAATGGTTAAGTGACATTAAGCAGATATTGTCTACAATGAAAGAGACAAGAGAAGCAGGGAAAAAGGAGAAATGCTCTTGAGTGGGGGAGGTTCCATGATTGTGAACCATTTGGAGAAGGCAGATATTAAGGTATTCAGAATGTCTCTTACAAATCAGGGATTGGACAATTATTATGAGATATTCTGATATTAACACTGAAAACACCTAAAGAGAGGTGACCTCCTCCTGGGACACAGAAGTTTAATAGAAGAGGCAATCACAGAACACCAAAGCTGTTGCCCAAGATGGAAGTTGGGACAAATTGGCATCCTGTTTTTTGTCTCCTGGCTCCGGAGAACTAAGTCTCCTAAGGGGAAGAGAGACAAAGAATATTTCATTAATGAAATCCATGGGAATTGAGCCCCTAAAGCCATAGAAACCATAAATGCTTCTGCTATACCCACTACAATCTATTCTCCCAATCTCAGGTGATAAGAAAACATCATTGTGTTCTGGAAACTTCATGAGTGGGGCCATCTGCCTTTCAGGTAGGTGTAACTTCCAACATTATTAATCATCCATGGAGGAAAGTGGATCAGTGCTCTCAGGCTGTTCTGTGATGACATCTAGGTGAGCACAGCATTTTCACAAGTTCTCAGGGACTGTGTGATGGTTTGAAGGAGCCTTTTTATTGGTAGTTACTTTGGGGGCATCAGTAGGGAAAGTAAGTTATGCAGAATGTAGTAACAGCAAGTCCTGCCAATACAGACTCTGATTCTGGAAGGAAACTCGGGAATCAAACATCTTTCTCTGATCTATCTTTTCCAGTGTTTGTGCTTAATCATGGGGCCTTCATTCCTCAATAATATTCCCTTGTCTTTCACGGTTTATTCTTTTTCTCCCATTTTGGGAATGTCTGCTTACGCTTCTTCAATAATTTGTTTACCCAGTCATTAAAAAAATCTTTTTTTTCCAGCAGTTAATATACGGTAGGCACTAAATTTTATTCTGGATATTAAGTAATGGTTAAGACACTGTTTATTCTCACAAGGTATTCATTGTCTAAACATGATGAGAGATGTAGAAAAACTATAATATCCTGAGGTGATGTTGAACTCTGGTGAAGTATATCCAAAGTTGACTCTTCAGTGAGAGTCTAGTGAAAGCTTCACAGACAAGCTTGTGACTGTGCTCAACCTTGAACACGGTGTTGGAATTCTTCCAGGTAGTCGAGAGGTGGGAGCACTCCAGGATGAGCCAGGAGAGGAGGACATTTAGGGTGTAATTAGACTGCAAGGTGTGTTTGTAAAATGACAATATTATATTGTAATTGTAATGCAGATTATTACTATCTGACCGATACTCAGTAGCAGAGGGTGGGAAATGAAACCACATGAGCCTGGTCAGAGAGAACACAGTCAGATGAAGAAAGAGCCTTATATTTTGGCCACAGGATTGTAGTTTGATTCTGAAATTAGTGGACAGTAAGTGCAGGTTTCATGCAACGGGACAGCTGTGATCAGGTCTGCTCTCTGTAAAAGTCACCCAGGTCAATGTGAGGAACAGACTGTTGCTGCATTCAAAGTGTGAGAGAGACTGAGGGATGGAAAGAGCACAGAAACCCTGGGAGTGGAAGGAGAGGAGCGGGTCTCTGAGGGGTGAAAATTAATGTATCCAAAAATTCCAACTAATTTTTCCATTAACAAGTGAATTTTTACTAGAAACAATGCCAGAAATGTTATATTTATTATTTAAATCTCCCAGAAACTATGAATTTGGTATCATTATCCTATTTCATTAAGAATGTGACTGACTGTAGTGACAGTGCTTGTGCAGGGCACATAATGGAGTCTGGAGACATATTCATAACTCATCATTTCCAGGTATTTTGCATTTCTCTAGTAGTCTGGTTTTTAATTAACTTTATTTTTTGAACAGCTGTACACTTACAAAAACTCACTGTGATAGTACAGAGAGTTTCCCTCAGATTCATTCCCAGTTTCTGCTCTTATGAACACATCCTGTCTGTTATCCTACACTACATTTAGTCTTTTCTGCCTAGCCTCCCCTGGCTGTGACAGTTTCTTGGCTTTCATTGTTTTTGAAGAACTTGGTAGTTTTAGGGAGTAATGGTCAGGTTTTTCGTAAAGTGTTCTTCCACAGAATTTGTCTGTTTTATTCTCATGATTAGATTGGGATTATGGATTTGGGGCAAGAAGATCAGAGAGGTAAATAGCCATTTTCATCTCATCATTTCAAGGGTCCATGCTCTCCCTGTGACTCCCCCCCATTGATGTTGATGTTGGTCACCTGGCTGAGGCTGCGTTTATCAGATGTCTCCCCTGTGCAGTTACCCTGTCCCCTCTGTCCACACCATCCCCTTTGTAGGGACTTTTGTCTGTGTAGCCCCCAATTAAGGAGTGGAGAGTTAGCCTCGACCTCCTTTAGAGCAGAATGTCTGTGTAAATCATTGGTGTTCTTCTGCACAGAAGATTTGTGTCTTTTCATTTCCTTATTATTCAGTTATTTACATTGGTGCAGTCCTTGATATTCATACATTCTTCGGGTTATAATCCAACAACTTTATTTCATTGCTCACATTGTTCCAGCTTTGGCGATTGAAAGCCCCTTCAGTTCGCTGATGTGTCCCTTTGGCGTACCCCCAGCATTCTTGGCTTTTTTTTTTTGAGTAGCATTTCATTGCTTTCTTATGTTGAATGGCACTTTAGTCTCATTTTCTTACATTTCCTTCCCGGATCCTAGAATCCGTTATTTCTACAAGGAGCACTGTTTCCTTTTGTTGGAACGTGATATTAGAATTAAGATCTGGGTACCAGGTGTGTTTGCTGCTGTCAGGACATTAGATCTTTTCAGTGGACATAGCAAGGAAATATATCTGTGTGTAGTGGCCTGTGTGTATTCAAACACCTATAAATATATCTATACTCAGCCTTCTGTGTCTGTGTTCAGCTAAAGTAAGTTCACACTGATGTCTCCAACTCTGTCTCCACATGGATCATTCTAGACTCTTCCCCTTGCTTATCTGTAAACTCCTACTCCAAATAATAACCTTGTCCCCACTGTTCACTATCCATTTACTTATCTGCTCATTTTCAGTGCACATGTATAGAAGTATCAGCTTTGCTAACAGTACCCCCTGGGTCACAACTTTATCAGCTACAGTACAGTACTTCTTCACAGTTTCTTTCATCTTCAGTTTCACAGACTCAATTCACTTCCCAAATTACATGTTTCTGCACCATTTCACCCACTCCCTTCATTCAGACTGTTTCATACATTTGTAATACAGTTAGATTTTTTCACATTTTTCATTCACTTCTGGGATTTTCTTGGACACCTACATGGCTTTTTGTTTGCACACATTTTTTTCACTCTTTGTGCTGTAAAATTCAAGGTTTTGATAACTATCAAATGTTTTGTCCATATTTACAGTATTATGCAGAATAATTTCACTGCACTAAAAAATCCCTTGTGCTTTATCCATTCGACTCTCCTTCCTCTTCCATGAAGACCATGCTACCACTGACATTTTATTGTCTCTATATATTTGCCATTCCTAGAATGACATAAAATTGGTGTTATACAATAACCTCTTCAGATCGCTTCTTTCACTTAGAAATATGCGTTAAAATTAATTCATGTATTTTTGTCACTTCATGTTTTGTTTCCTTTTATCACTCAATAATAATAATGCATTTTATAGCCGTACCACAGTTCTTTCTCCACTCACCTATTGAAGAACATCTTGCTCATTTCCAGTGCTTAGAAAGTATAAATAAAGCTACTATCTCGATTAGCCCACAGGTATTTTGTAAACCTATTTTCAAATTACTTGGATAAATACCTAAGAATGAAGTTGCTAGATTGTGTGGTAAAACTATGCTCAACTTTGTAAGAAACTGCCAAACTGTCTTCTGATATGGCTGTACCATTTTGCTTTCCAGATCGCAGTCATTGAGAGTTTGTTTTGCCCCACATCCTCACGTGCAGTTGGTATTGTCAGTTTCCTGAATTTATCAGTTCTAACAGGTGTGTAGAAGTGTCTCATTGAGGTTTTATTTGAAATTCCCGAATGACCTATGGCAGTGGTCATCTGTCCTCAGGTTCATTTGCCATCTGTATGTCTTCTTTGGTGAGGGATATATTCAGGTCTTTTGCCCAGTTTTCAATAAGGTTGTTTATTTTTTGTTATGGTTCACTTTTAAGAATTCTTTACATATATCTTGGACATATTTTCTTTATCATATATCTGTTTTGCAAATATTGTCTGCCAGTCTGTAATTTGTCTTTTGACTCATCGATTTTGCCTTCCACAAAGCAGGAGTTTTTAATTTAATAAAGTATAACTTGGGACCAGCCCGCTGACGCAGTGGTGAAGTTCACCCACTCCACTTCGGCAGCCTGGGGTTCACAGGTCTGGATCCTGGGTGTAGACCTACACACAGCTTGTCAAGCCATGCTGTGACAGCATCCCACAGGCCAAATAGAGGAAAATTGGCACAGATGTTAGCTCATGGTCAATCTTCCTTACCAAAATAATAAATAAAGTCTACCATCAGTTTTTCCTTTCATAGAGTATATTTTCAGTTTGTATCTTAATAACATAATTCCAGATTCGAGTCCACTTAGGGTTTGTTGCATAATCTTTTTAGAAGTTTTATTGTGTTGCATTACATTTAGGTCTCTGTTCCATTTTCTAAAAGTTTGTGAAAGTGTAAATTCTGTATCTAAGTTCATTTTTGTAAGAGCTTTAATGAGGTGCAATTGATAGAGAAAGAACCTCACATACCTAATATGTACTATCTAATGACGCCCCCCCCGATACCAATTGACATATTTGTATAAATTTCTCCTTTAACCTGTGACATGGTGGATCACATTGATTGGATTTTGGAATGCTGATGCAACCTTGCATACCTGAAAAAATTTCCTCTTTGTCCTGGTGTATGATTGTTTTACATTGTTGGCTTCAGTTTTCTAATATTTCATAGAAGACAGTAACTGCTCATTTACAAGAATTGTTGTTCTCAAGTTTTCCCTACTTTTAAACTCTAGTTTTGCTTTTAGGGTACTGCTGGCCTCATAAGATGAGTTGGAAAGTGTTGTCTTTGGTTATATTTTCTGGAACATATTGTTCGGAATTAGTATGACTTCTTTCTTAAATGTTTGGAAGAATTCACTAGCAGTTTTTGTTGTAAATGAATAGTTTTTATTATAGCCACATATATGCAACACAAAATTTACCATTTTGACAATTTTAAGTGTAAAACTCACTGGAATAAAGTACATTCACATTTTTGTGAAGCTTTCACCACTGTCGTTCTCCAGAAGTTTTTATTATTTTTTAATTATCCCAAACTCAAACTTTATGCCCTGTAAAGAGTTACTCCTCTTCATCCTCCCTGTACCCCCTGGTAATCTCTGTTCTACTTTCTTTTTCTTTGAATATAACTTTACCAATGTGCCATATGTTTAGAGTCATGCAATATTTGTGTGTGTGTGTGTGAGTGCGCGTGTGTATGGCGTATTTCACTTAGCACAGTGTCTTCAAGGATCATCCATGTGGTGATCTGTATCAGTATTTCATTCATTTTTGTGAGTAATATTTCCCTGCATGCATACATCACATTTTGTTACTCTATTAGTCCACTGGTAGGATTGCGACATTTTGGCTGTTGTGAAGAATGCTCTTATGACTACTGGTGTACAAATATCTGACTGAATCCCTGCTTTCAATCCTTTTGTGGATGTACCTAGGGTTGGAAATGCTGGTCATATGATAAGTCAGTGTATACATTTTCTGGAAGAGCCACACTGATTTTCACAGGGGCTGCACCCTTTTTATTCTCAGCAGCAGTGTGCAGGGGTTCCAGTCTCTCCACATCCTAGCCAACACTTGTTACTTTTTCTTCAATAATATCCATTTCCTTGGTGTTAAGTGGTAGAGCATTATGGTGTTGATTTTCATTTCCCTAATGACTAACTATGTTGAATATCTTTTTCATGTCCTTATTGGCTATTTGTATATCTTCTTTAGAGAAATGTCTATTCAATTCCTTCAGCCATTTATTTATGTATTTATTGCTGAGTAAGATTCACCCTGAGCTAACATCGGTAGCCAATCTTCCTCTTTTTGCTTGAGGAAGAATTACCCTGAGCTAATATCTTCCTCTGTTTTGTACGTAGGTCACCACCACAGCAGGTCTGCACCCAGGAACAGGACCCACGCCACCAAAGCAGAGCACGCCAAACTTAACCATTAACTTTGCTCATATTTTAATCCATTTGTTTGTTTTTGGTTGTTAAGTTGTAAAAGCTTTCTATATATTCTAGATTTTAGTCCCTTATAAGATAGAAGATTTGTAGATGTCCTCCCTTTCTATGGGTTTTCTTTTCATGCTGTTGATTGCATATTTGATGCATAAAAAGTTTGATTTTCTTGGAGTATAGTTTATTGATTTCGTTGTGTTAGCTGTGTTTTTGGTGTCATTGAGAAAGAAACCATTGCTAAATTCAACACCACAAAGATGGCCTCCAATGTTTTCTTCGAAAAGTAATATATTTTTACCTCATATTTAGTTCTGTAATCCATTCTGAGTAATTTCTTTGTATATAGTGTGAAGAAAGAGTCCAAACAACTTGAAAACACAAATTCATAAAGATACATGCACCCCTATGTTCATTGCAGCATTATTCACAATAGCCAAGTTTTGGAATCAACCTAGGTACCCATCCAGGGACGAATGCATAAAGAAGATGTGGTATATATACACAATGGAATACTAATCAGCCATAAGAAATGATGAAATATGGCCATTTGTGACAACATGGCTGGCCCTTGAGGGTATTATGCAAAGTGAAATAAGTCAGAGGGAGAAAGTCAAATACCATATGATCTCCCTCATAAGTGGAAGATAAGAGCAACGACAAACAAACACATAGCAATGGAGATTGGATTGGTGGTTACCATAGGGGAAGGGGGGAGAGGGGCAGACAAAGTGGGTATTAGGCTCACACGTGAGGTGATGGGCTATAATTAGTTTTTGGGTGGCCAACATGATGGAGTCTACATAGAATTCGACATATATTACGATGTACATCTGAAAGCCATATAATGTTATAATCCAATGTTACTGCAATAAAATAAGTTTAAAAAGGGTCCATTTTCTTTCTTTTCCATGTGTATCCAATTTTTCTAGCACCATTTATTGAAGACTGTCATTTCTATAATGAATATTGTTGGCATCCTTGCCAAAAATCACTTTTACATATATACATAAATATATGTTCATTTCTGGGCTCTCTGTTATATTCTACTGGTTTATATTTCCGTCTTTATGACAGTATCAAGCTGTTTTTATTACTGCAATTTTGTAATAAGTTTTGAGATCAGGAATTGTGATTCATCCAACTTTGTTCTTTTTTAACATTGTTTTGGCTATTGGGGTCCACTGCAATTCCATGTGAATTTTTAAATGGGATTTTCTAATTCATTAAAATGGTTGGCATTTTGATAGAAATTGCATTGAATCTATGGATCACTTTGCATAGTATTCTCATCTTAACAATTTACACTTTTCCAGACTGTGAACATGGGATATGGTTCTTCTTATTTACATCTTCTTTGTATTGTGTTGTAGTTTGTATTTGTTTTGTAGTTTCATGTGCACAAATATTTTGTCTCCTGGATATTCTTAACTATTTATTCTCTGTGATGCTATTGTAAATGGAATCATTTTCTTACTTTTCTTTTTGAATTGTTCAGTAATAGCATGTGGAAAAGCAAATGAGTTTTGTGATTGATGTTGTATTGTGCAGCTTTCCTGAATGTATTAGCTTAACAGTTTTTCTTTTTTTGTGAAGATTTATGCTTTTGAAAAAAATAAGATAATGTCCTCTCTGAACAGAAGTCATTTTACTTCTCCCTTTTTAATTTTGTACCTTTATTTCTTTTTCTTGCCTACCTGCTCTGTTTACAACTTGCAATAAAATGTTGAATAGAAGTTGTGAAAGAAGATATGCTTTTCTTGTTTCTGATCTCGGGGCACGTTTTCAGCCTTTCACCATTGAATATGATGTCACTTGTGGGTTTTCATTAGCTTAAGGAAGTTCCTTCCATTTCTAGTTTGTTGAATGTTTTTATTATGAAAATATGCTGAAGTTTCTGATTATTTTTTGGCATCAATTGAGATGATCATGTGCTTTTTTTCCTTTAATCTGTCAATATGATGTATTACAGGAATGATTTTCACAAATTAAACCATCTTTATATCCCAAGAATGAATTCCACTTGGTCACGGTGTAAATTTTATATAGCATGAATAAAAGCCTGCCAAATTCAGTTTACTAGTATTTGGTCAAAGATTTTTGCATCTATATTCCTAAGGAGTGTTGGTCTGTACTTTTCTTTTCTTGCAATGCCTCTATCTGGCTTTGCTGTCAGTGCAATGCTGGCTTTATGAAATTAATTAGAAAGTATTTCCTCCTATTGAATTTTTCGAAGAGTTGGGGAAGGATTGGTGTTAATTCCTCCAACTCCGACAGGTGTTTTTGATCCTTAAGCCATGATGACTCCATTGGAATGCCTGGATTACAAAACTCAACTCTCCTAGGAGAGAGAGCTCTTTGGCTCATCTACTAGCCTCTTCTCTACTGCCTAAATCAGTGATGATTTAGGAGAAGGGTACACGATACTACAATCATGGATCTATCTCTTTCGTCCTCTTTGTGTGTGTGTGTGCATAAGGAGTACAGAAGTTATCAGTGAAGTATGAACAGGTAAAGCAAGTTGAAGATGTGTTATGCAATAAAAAATGCAGAATGTAGACCAACTGGAAACTGAGAGAAAGAGAAAATTATGGAGGGATGACATATCCAATTTGTATACATTACACGAAATGTATTCTGTTCAGATATCACATATAATTATGTACATGTAACCATCACTTGAAATATCATTTACTGATATACTAATATTCTATTGTCAAGTGGAACACACACACATCCTGGAACAAATCTCTTCAAGCTCAAGCTTATGTAAAGTTAATATCACTGCTTTCCCCAAAGTGTTCAGCAATAGTTGGCACAAAAAAATAGGTTACAATATTTGTTAAAATAAACAAAAAAAAGCCTCAGGGAATTTATGTAGGAAAACATTGCCTTGGAAATGTTTCGATTAAGAGCGAGGATGGATAATCAGTTTCATCTGCGTGGAAGGCATGGCACATACGGGATTCCTTGACATTATCAACTACATGTACTAGATCCGTAGATAATGTATAAAAATTAACTAATTAAAGGTGTTTAAAACAGTCATCACAGCATTGCTCTTAATTTTTGATCACTGCTTTTGGCTAAATTTGCAATGCTCTTGTCTCTACTCCAGGCGTTTCATCAGTTACATATAGCAAAGAAATGAAATCCGCATTTCTGACTTTATCCTCCTGGGACTCTCAGAAGAAGCAGAGTTACAGCCACTGCTCTTTTGGCCGTTCCTGTCAATGTGTCTAGTCATGTTCCTTGGGAACTCTGCTGATTTTGGCTACTATCACTGATTCCCTCCCTACCCTTCGATGTATGTCTTTCTCGCCAATGTGCCCTCTGCAGATACCTGCTCCACCTCCACCACCATAACAAATATGTTGCTGAACATCCAAAGTCATAATCTATGAAGGCTGCCTCACCCAGGTGTGTTTTTGCTTCCTTTTTGGAGGATTAGATAACTTCCTCTTTCATTGACAGCCTGTGATCAGTGTGTAGCCGTCTGTCACCCATTGCACAACACGGTCATAATGAATCCCAAGCTGTATGGTATCCTGCTCTGGCATCCTAGTTTTTGAGAGTTCTGCAGTCTTTATTACAGGGCTTAATCATTTTGCGACTTTCTTTTTGTATAGAGTCAGAAATCCCTTATTTTTTCTGTGAACTCAATCAGGTGATCCTCCTTGCCTGTTCTGACACCTCCCTCAATGTGCTAGTGATGAATTTTGTAGTTGGACTTCTGAGTCTTAATTCACTCACTGATCCTCTTTTCCCTTGCTCTAACATTGTAACCTCTTTTGTGAAAATTTCATGAGCTGGGGGCGTGTATAAGGCATTTTCCACTTGCGAGTCTCACGTCTCAGTGGTCTCTTTGTTCTATTGCACAGTCCTTGGAAAGCATCTTCGTTCTGTGCCGTACAAAACTCCAGCACGAGTGCAACAGCCTCAGTGATGTAGACTATGATGACACCCCTGCTAAAACCTTTTATGTACAGTCTGAAACAGGGACATAAAGCAGGCCCTAAAAACCTCTTCAGCTAAGAAATTTTCTCTATACAGGACACTTTGCCTCATGATTGGAGAGTTTGCCTAGAATAACAAGGCTCAAACCATGGAAGACCTAAATCGTGATACTTTTATTAGTTTATTGAAAAGTAATCTACAGTTTACCTTATTTATCTAGTTCAATCTTTTAATTTTTCACATTGTAAATGTCTCTTCTTCGTTAATATCTGTAAATTATTTTTACGTTTCTTATTGTGTTCTTTGGGTTCAGTATAGACAACAGAAGGCATGTATGAATTTTCCGCAGGGAAATCTTTAATCCAGGGAATTGGGTACTTATAAAATTACAGGAAGAACAAGAAGAGTGATGCTGTATTACAGTCCTTGCCAAATGAAAGCAACTGCCTCTTGGCTTATATCCCTGTGGATGAAAATTATTTGTCTTTTCAAAGACTGTCTAACAGGCGCATGAGTTTATGTTAACAATGCCAGAAAAATGTCATGTGTGAAACTGGAGTCACCATATAGTTAAGTTTATAATAGCCTTCTTCTGGTCTCCAATATCTAATTTTCTTCTGCACAGTACAGAAAACTTAAGTGGGGGTGTAATAGAAATTATGATCTCTGATCTTTCAAACATTTATGTTGTCACTAATCTCTCTGATTACCCACAGGTGTGTTACTGATTTTCTTTTAATATTTTGATAGCGCCACTGTCAGGCCAGATTCCTTGGCAGTTCTTACCTTAGTACTCCTCATTCACAGCTCATAGAAGCAATGTACATGTTATGTCAACTGCCAAGTACGTGTCTTTCAGTTGTGCATCCAGATGTTGGGATGTGCTTTAAAATCCTCTGTAATCTTTGTGAGAGAGTAAGGCAAGTGATTCTTTCATTACCTGACCTCGAAGCTACCACTTAGATTTCTAAGCGACGGGTGCATATTGTTGCACTTTGTTGTTTGATTTGTAAGCCACGGGGGCATAAGTGCGTTCTCTCAAAGCCAGTTTCCACTTTTCAAAAAATTGATCTACATTTTACCATCTCACACTTTTAAAATAGATTTTATTGAGGTCATAACAGTTTATAAGATAGTGAAATGTCAGTTGTACATTATTGTGACTCACCATGTACATGTGCCCTTTGACCCTTATGCCTGCCCCACAATCCCCTTTCCCTCTGGTAACCACTAATCTGTTCTCTTTAACCATGTGTTTGTTTATCTTCCACAGATGAGTGGAATCATGCAGTGTTTGTCTTTGTCTGGCTTATTTTCACTTAACATTACACCCTCACGGTCCATCCATTTTGTTTCAAATGCAACAATTTTGTCCTTTTTAATGGCACAGTAATATTCCATTGTATATATACACCACATCTTCTTTATCCAGTCATCAGTTGAAGGACACTTGGGTTGCTTCCACATCTTGGCTATCGTGAATAAGGCTGCAATGAACATATGGGTGCATAATTCTCTTTGAATTGTTGATTTCAAGTTCTTGGGATAACTATCCAGGAGTGGAATAACTGGATCATATGGTATATCTATTTTTAATTTTTTGAGAAATCTCCATAGTTTTCCATAGTGGCTGCACCAGTTTGCATTCCCACCAGCAGTGTATGAGGGTTTCCTTTTTCTCCACAACCTCTCCAACATTTGTTGATTTTTGTCTTGGTAATTATAGCCATTCTGACGGGGTAAGGTGACATCTCATTGTAGTTTTGATTTGCATTTCCCTCATAATTAGTGATGTTGAAAATGTTTTCCATGTGGCTGTTGGCCATCTGTATATATTCTTTGGAAAAAAGTCTGTTCATATCCTCTCAACATTTTTTGATCAGGTTGGCTTTTGTTGTTGTTGAGTTCTATGAGTTGTTTCTACATTTTGGAAATTAACCCTTTGTCAGATATATGATTTGCAAATATTTTCTCCAAGTTGGTGGGTTGTCTTTTTGTTTTGTGCATAGTTTCCTTTGCCTTGCGGAAACATTTTACTTTAATGTAGTCCCATTTGTTTACTTTTTCTTTTGTTTCCCTTGCCTGAATAGACATGATATTCAAAACGATGATGCTGAGACCAATGTCAAAAAGCGTACTGGTTATATTTTCTTCTGGGAGTTTTACAGTTTCAGGTCTTACATTCAGATCTTTAATCTATTTTGAAGTAATTTCTGTGTCTGGTGTTAGAAAATAGGCTACTTCCATTCTTTTGCTTATGGCTGTCCCGTTTCCCATCATTCATTGAAAGAACTTTCCTCTCTCCTTTGTGTGTTCTTGGCTCCATTGTCAAAGATTAGCTATCTGTAGGTGTCTGTTTTATTTTATTTTTTTAAGGATTGTCACCTGGGCTAACAACTGTTGCCAATCGTTTTTTTCTGCTTTATCTCCCCAAACCCCCCCTGTACACAGTTGTATATCTTAGTTGCATATCCTTCTAGTTGTGGGATGTGGGACGCCACCTCAAGGTGGCCTGACGAGCGGTGCCATGTCCGTGCCCAGGATCTGAACCCTGGGCTGCTGCAGCGGAGCACCCGAACTTAACCACTCGGCCACGGAGCTGGCCCCAGGTGTTTGGTTTTATTTCTGAACTTTCAATTCTGTTCCACTGATCTGTGTGTGTGTGTGTTTGTGTGTGTCTGTGTTGTGCCAGCACTATGCTGTCTTGATTCCCATAGCTTTGTAGTATATTTTGAAGTCAGGGATTGTGATATCTCCAGCTGTGTTCTTTTTTTTCAGGATTGTTGTGGCTATTTGGGGTCTTCTGTTGTTCCCTATAAATTTGGGGATTCTTTGTTCTATTTCGGTGAAGAAAGTCACTGGGATTCTGTTTGGGATTGCATTGAATCTGTAGATTCCTTTAGGTAATATGGCCATTTGAACTATCTTTATTCTTCCAATATGTGAGCATGGAATATCTTTCCATTTTTTTTATATCTTCTTCAACTTCTTTCAATACTGTCTTATAGTTTTAAGTGTAAAGGTCTTTCACCTCTTTGGTTAAATTTATTCTTTTACTTTATTCTTTTTGGGGGGTACTAAATGGAATTGTATTCTTGACTTCTCTTTCTACAGGTTCATTGTTAGTGTATAGAAATGTAACTGATATTTGTAAGCTGATTTTTTATCCTGCAACTTTGCTGTAGTTGTTGATTATTTCTTATAGTTTTTGGATGAATTCTTTAGGGTTTTCTATAGATAGAATCATGTCATTGGCAAACAGCGATAGTTTCACTTCTTCCTTTCCAATTTGGATGCCTTTCATTTCATTTTCTTACTGAATTACTCTGGCTAAAATCTCCAGTACTATGTTGAATAGCAGTGGTGAGAGTGGGCACCCTTGTCTAGTTCCTGTATTCAAGGAATGGTTTTCAATTTTTCACCATTAAGTATGATATTGGTTGTGGGTTTGTGGTATATGGCCTTTATTATGTTGAGGTACTTTCCTTCTATACCAATTTTATTCACAGTTTTTTTTTTTTTTTTTTTTTTTGCAGGAAGATTAGCCCTGAGCTAACATCTGCCACTCCTCCTCTTTTTGCTGAGGAAGCCTGGCCCTAAGCTCACATCCATGCCCATATTCCTCTACTTTATAAATGGGATGCCTACCACAGCATGATTTGCCAAGTGCTGCATGACTGCACCCGGGATCCAAACTCGCAAACCCGGGCTGCCAAAGCAGAACGTATGCACTTAACCACTGCACCACTGGGCAGGCCCCAAAAGTTTTTATCATAAATAGATGTGTGGTCTTGTCAAATTCTTTCTCTATTGAGATGCTCATGTGATTTTTCTTCCTCATTTGGTCAATGTCATGTATCACATCGATTGACTTGTGGATGTTGAACCATCCTTTAGTCCCTGGTATAAGTACTACTTGATCACGGTGTATGATCTGTTTAATGTATTGCTGGCTTTGATTTGTGAATATTTTTTGAGGATTTTTGCATTTATGTTCATCAGCAAAATCGGCTTTTAATTTTTCTTCTTTGTGTTGTCCTTGTCTAGTTTTGGTACCAGGGTAATGTTGGCCTTGTAGAGTTAGGTGACCTCAGGGGTTACCGTTGAATTGCAAAATGGATGGGAGGCCTCAGCAGGAACTGACTTCAGGATCTGGTGGAGTTTGAAGATGGGCGCTAATTTTCTGGCTGTGGGTGTAGGGGCTGGTGCCACATTCCAGGGAGAAGGGATGGCTCCCTGTGTTCTTGGGGGAAACCAGACCCAGGAAAGGGAAGAAATGACAGTTTCCTTTCACAATGGACTTGGGAGGGGAAACATTTAGCCCAGAAGAGACAGTCATGTTCCTGAGGTCACTGGAAGAAGCTGCCTCTGCATCCGCCAAGCAGAAATCCCTCCTTCATGGACTCACTTTATCCAAATGATACCAAGAAGGAGGAAACCATGAGATGCCCTTCCAGGTGGGAGATCTGTGACAGTGGAGACTGTGCCTAGGAGGCTCTGAAAGGCCTCACGGAGGTGACATTTGCTGTGTGCAGAGTGACAGATGAGAGGGACGCCTGCCTGTGTCTGGGAACAGTTTGAGTGTCAGGGAGAAGGCACCACTGGTGCAGAGACTCACAGGAAGAAGTGGGTCTGACCAGACAAGGTCAGAGAGGTGGCGGTGTGGCTGCAAGGAGCCTGAGAAGAGAGAGGATGGCAGATGGGGGCACGGCAGGGCCGGGTGGCAGGGACTGGCAGACTGTGCTTTTTTCTGTTGCTCTCTGATGACATCGCTCTAAGACATTGCACCTAGAAAGTACAAATCCTTAAGATCTCACAAAGTCTGTGTGCCGGGAATGGGGCACGGCTTAGCTGGGTGCCTCAAGGTTTCTGTGAAGCAGGGTCTGTGGCTCTATTGCAGCTCGACTCGGGGAGGGTTTGCTCCCAAGTTCACTCACATGCATGTTGACGGGGTTTGTTTGGACTGAAAGTCTGAGTTCCTGCCTGCCTGTTGGCCGATCATTCCTTCCCTTCTCTCCTATGGAGTCTCTTCATAGGGCAACTGAAAACATGTGCACTTACTCCCCCAAGATCCAGAGATATAAGAGGGAGAGAGAGAGAGAGAGATGGAAACAGGAGGAGGGAAAGAGGGAGGGGGCTGAAGCATGTGAGTAAGAAGGAAGGGCCAGGCTTTTTGTTCTTAACCCTGGGTTGTGAGCCATCCCATCACCTTGGCTGCATTCTATTGAGAAGTCACTTCTGAATGACTGTGAGCTTCCACAAGGATGTGCACAGCAGGAGACAGTGAGCACCAGGAGCCCTGGTGGCGGCTGCCCTCCACATAGGCCGACATGAGGCACTTGGTTCTGACTCTAAAGGAAAGAGGAGACCTTGGACGCTTTCATGCCAGCGATTCACAATGTCTGAATTTCCTCTAATTTCAACCCGTTAAAGGTGCAGACATGGAAATGAGGCCCAGAGGGGCAGGGACTTGCTCAAGGTCCAAGAGCTGTGACACAGGCCTGTTTTGAGGGGTACTCCACACCATAGCCCACCACTTCTTGTCATTCTTTCATCTCTAAGTGTGTGCATCAGACACATGTGAAACCACACCCCAGGTGTTGTCACTACTGTCTCTTCTACAGCTGAGGACATCCAGAGGGAGCTATTTCTGGCCTCCTCCCCATCGTGCAGGTTGAGGGATTGAGGAGGCCCTGGGAGGCACAATGGCGTTTCCAGGACACAGAGCTGCTAGGGAAAAAGAGGCCTGAACTCAGCTGAACTCAGCTTCCTCAAGCTGGAAGCCTGGTTCCATCTCAAGGTCCTGTGTGGGGCTCTGTGTTGGCTATTTGTGTGCAGTTCTGGAGATGACATGGGCAAGGAGGGTGAGCAGCCAAGATCCCAGAGGGGTTTTGGGTTGGTGTAATTGAAGGAAGAGGCCCGGGTAATGGAAGCTTGAGGAAGTGACCTCACTTCCTTGGTGACAGATCCTAACAGAACTTAGCACACTGGTCTCCAGGAGCCCACATTCTAGACATAGCCTCCTATTGAGCTCACTTGAGTGGAGACACTCAAGAGAGCAGGATGCTCTGCTGTTGTCTCCCGACTTGTCGAGGCTGTGGCTTCAGGAAAGCCAAGAAACAGAGCCTTTTCAGTCACTACACACATTGGCTTGGCCCTCACCTGCACCACCTCTGGCCATTTGGCAGGAGAAGCCCTCAGGTAACACAGGGGAGGCCAACCTTGTTAGGCCACAATCGGATCCCAGCCCCACACCCCTCTGAGCCTCCTTGTGTGTCGGAGGGGAGTGGCGTGAGGGATGGCGGGGCTGAGCAGGGACCCATCCTGGGCAGGAGCCCTTTGCTCTGTGTTGGAAACCTGGCAGTGCTTCATGTTCCTAGCCTAGGTGTTGGCTAGCAGGATGAGAGTGCCGTGGGCCATGCTGTGGTTGCTGGTGGTGATTATTTCTCTGTCCCCCATGAAAAGTAGTCTTCCTCTCTCTTCACTGGCTTGTGGATTTTTGAGTTTGGAAAAGCACCTGGAGAGCACCCTGTCAAGGAGTTTGAGATGCCATCCGGCTGGTCCTGGTGCTTGTCCTTGGTGTAGCCACTTAGGGATCTCTAGGGCCCCAGAGGGGCCCCAGGCCCACTCAGACACCTGGGGTGGTTCTGGTTGGAGGTCATTCAACAATGTCTGTGAAAGACCTACTCTGAGCAGGACTTCAGGACACACTAAGTGTCACTCAGTGAATGAAGCAGACAGCCTCCCTGGGCCTCCCCTCTAGTCTGAGAGTCAGGCAGTCACACTTGACATCATTCACAGGTGCCATCTACCCTACATCCCAGGTGATGCCCTCATCCCCTTTGGGACACATGGAGGCAGCTTGGCCCATTGCGTGCGGGATGCTGGAGGACAGGACCATCTCCCAAAGTGAGTAGTCTTTGGGTCCAGACAGAGGGCCTCCTGTCTCTAGCAAACTCGATGGGGGGAGAGGATGGAGGCTGTGGCTGGGGCAGCCCTGGGAGAACCCTGCATCTCACCCATCTTGTGATTCCCATGGGAGGGCTGAGTTCTGGTGGCTTCCACTCCAGCAGGACTGGACTCAAAGAGAGCTGTGCATGGGTCCCAAGCCCCTTGAGAATTGGAAGGGAGGCTGGGCTGAGTTGTCCCCTAGAGACCCACTCCCAGCAGAGTCCCGGCTCCTTCCGCCTCCCTTTCTCCACATCCACCCCTTGTGAACACCACCGCCAGGTCCATAGTAGGAGGTGAGTGAGTAAGCTGCTCCCAAATCTGCTGGAGTCTTCATTCCAGTGGCCCACATGCATGGAGGCCTTGGGTGGGCTGTGTCAAGACCCTTGGGGAGGAGAGTGTCAGTGGGAACAAGAGACTCTCACAGACTCTGTGTTCAGCCTGCTGGATGAGCAGGCCTGGCCCTGCCAGCACAGCCAGCTGGGGCTCAGGGCTGGGATTGGGCCCTCCTCTGGAGGGGGAGGGGCTGGCACAGGGGCGCAGATGCTAACAAGAGTGCCTTGGGAGGGCGGTGTTTAAGGAAAGGCCGGGCCACTGACTCTCTGGCCCATCTGCCTCCCCCCAGTGCTATCTATTTCCTGCTGGGAACCTGGCTGGGCCAAGGGCAGGATTGCAGGGAGCCCCTGCGGTTTCCCTGTTGGACCCTGCAGCTGGACACTCTGCATGTCAGCTTTGGTGGTTCACACGTGGAGGGCCATGCCTACCTTCTACCAGGCCACCTGGAGCATCTCAAGGCCATTGAGGCTGAACAGAAACGTGAGGGGACTGGAGTCTGGGAAGACTGTCTGTGTTGAGGCTCATGGGCTAGAGTTCCCTTAAAGGCAGTGGAGTCCTTCCTATCTTTCGAAAGGCATAGAAACTGTCAGGTGTGTGAGTGAAACTTTCTCTTTATCCTGCTCCAGAGCCAGCTCCAAAGCTCCTGCCACTACCAGAGCCAGAGCCAGTGCCAGCACCCGGGCTAGAGCCAGCTGCACCTCCAGTCTCACCCCCTGTGATAGAGCTGAAGCCAGCATCCCCTGCTTAGGCCCCTCCACAGCTGGAGGAAGGGCCACCATTAAAGGCAGCTCCAGAGCCAGCTCCTGAACTGGAGCCCACTTGATGCTGCCCTCTACGGAGCCTTCCAGTTCCATCTGCACCAGTCACGAGCCCGCAGGATCCAGCCCCAGAGCCCACCTGCCCCTGGGCTGTGACCACTGAGGACCAGCTGCAGGAGGAGAAGCCAAACCTCTTGGACTTCCCTCCCCAGCCGGTGGCAGAGCAGCTGACAAGGATGGCTGCAGTGAGTAGTGGGGCTCACAGGGCGGGTGGCCCCTGCCATCCTGGTGCCATGAGCTGCCCCACAGCTGGCATTCCCTGCTCAGGATGCTGATGATCTGTGTCCAAATCCCTGCTCCCTCCCTTACCAACACTGTGACTTGGGCAGCTTTCTTTCCCCCCAAGCCTTTGCTGTGCCCTAGCGAACAGGGGACAGTAGAGATGGACACGCAGAGCACCTGTGCACAGGGTGGCTGTGCCAATGAATGAGGTGGGAGAGAGTGGAAGTTGGGCACAGTCTGGCCCTTTGGTAGGGGATGGGCACTCACTGAAGTGCTGCCAGGTCCTTGGGTGGATCGCCCATCTGCGCAGGTGGCCCGGACAGCCTCAGCACTTATCAGGCAGGTGATGTGTATTGACTCCAGTGGAGACAAACAAAGCTGGTTGTTGTCCCTGCCATGTGGGAATGTGCAAGGGAATGGGGACTGGGATGGGTGGATGATGGCCCTTCTGGTGGGTATGTGTGGGCTGCCTTCTGGAGCTTGGAGGAAGTGAGACAGGGCTGGGAGCAAATGTCCCCTCCCTCCCCCACAGTACTGTGTCCGGGTTCATCCTGGACTGGGTGCATTCAGTGGACACAGCCAAACCCAGGGACTCCCACAAGCCTCAGGCCACATGCTCTGCTTCCTGAGCTCCAGCTCTGATCTCACCCTGCCTGGGCCTATGGAGGACTGTGGACACTGAGCTGGGGTGCAGCAGGGCTGGGTGACACTCCGAATCTTCTTCAGGAGCTGTTCAAGATGTTGGTGCCCGCCCACTGCCTCGGCTCCATCTGGTCCGAGCGCGACAACAGGGAACGCGAGTACCTGCCACCCACCGTCCGTGACACTGTGAGACACGACAACACCGTGGCCAATAGCATCCTCGTCACCTGCCTTGGGGACCGGAGCATGACAGCGCAGGACAGGGCCAGGGTGGTTGAGCAGTGGATCAGGGTGTCTGAGGTAAGCCTTGGCAGGCCCTGTCTGGAGGTGGGGGAATTGCCACTTGTTTCTCAGCTCTCAGGATTGAAGTCTGTGGTCTTAGTCCCTGCACTGTCCCTTGACTCCCATGCCAGGGCCACATTGACCTTGACTTGAGGTCCCATTGGGGACAAGCTCACTTCCTTCCTTGTGTTGAGCTACAAATCCTTGTGCTTGGCAGTGTTACTCACCGGGTGGCAGGTGTCCCCTCCCTGGCTTCCCTGGGCATCTGTCTCCTCCAGGACAGGAGAAGTCCATGAGGGGACAGAAGCCAGAGGCAGAAGAGCTGCAGCTCCCCCTCACAGCGCCATCTCTTCCCTTCCCCAGGAGTACCGAGGCCTCGGAAACTTCTCTTCCCTCCACACAATCCTTTCTGCCCTGCAGAGCCCTGCCATTTCCCATCTCCAAGACACCTGTGGACAAGTTTCCAGGTGGGTAGGCTGCTCTCCAGCCAAGCACCATCAGAGTGAGGTGGCCCAGGCAGCCGGCTTTGGGCCGGCATGTCCCCCAAAGTCAGCTGAGACAACCTGTGAGACAGCGAACGCCGGGCACAGGAACTGACCTGGGTGCTGGGTCTCTGAGTCTCTCAGTGTCCTTCAGCCAGCAGTTCTGCCCCAGGGATTCATTTCCTTCCAGACCAGAGCCTGGCTTGTGTCCAGGTGGACATTGTCAAGTGTTTCCTTTGCAGCAACAGAAGTCTCTATGCAGCTGAAACCAACACTGTTCCAAAGAGATCTGTTTGGGACATCTGGGAATGGAGGCCCAAGGGGACAAGTGGAGAGGCCCCCCCCTCCCCATCCCATGGGGACCTTAGAGCTCAGAGCACCCCAGTGAAATCCCTCATCCAGGCCCCAGGCAGTTTGGATCTGCTGGGTTCTCAAATAAATGGGATATGCCCTTCAAGCATCCCACACATTTTCTTGCTTTTTTTCTTTCCCCACTCCGCAGGGAGAGTTCTCCAACCTGGAAGAACTGGTGCAGGAGAGAAAAACGCATGAGCAGGGAGCTGCTAGTGCAGGTAACCTGGAGGATGGAGATCTAGAAGGAGGCCAGAAGGAGAAGGGAGGGGAACATCCTGAGGGGAGTCTAGGAGGTGAGGCTATGGCAAGGCTCGGCCCAGGCTGGTGGTCAGAGAGCCCTGTGAGGGTGGGGCAGGCCGGTGCCACTCAGCCAGGTCCCCCAAGACACCCTGCCCTCCCCATCCCTGTCTGTTTAGCTGGGGTCTGGACACACCCCAGGAGTCCAGAGGTCAGGGCATTGGTCAGATTTGGAGCCAGGGGTGGGGTGAAGGCAGCGGGGACAGGGCCTGTAGCTGGAAAGGGGAGAAGCCTCTCCCAGTGGGTCCTTGATCCAGTCACTGCCCCTCTGGGGTCCTCCGTCGCCCCCTCTGAGAAGTGGAGGGAAATGATCGGTGGTGCAGGCCTCCCAGCTGGGTGATACCATCCAAGGGAGGACAGGAATGGGAGGAGATTTGTGCTGGCTCCTCCTCGAGAGGTGAGGGGAGAGCAGTGATGACACGCAGATGACCCTGTGTCCTCAGGAGACTCCTGGAAGCAGGTGACGTTTTCCTCACACTTTTCAGATGAGGAAAGAGGGCCAGGGAGGCCTGGGCAGGCCCAAGGTCACACAGGAGTGAGTCCTGGAGCCAGGACTGTTCTAGAATCAGAGCACCCTGGAGGTGGGGGCAGCAGATGCAGCAGGGGATTGGAGCCGATGGCCAGGGTCTGAGATCAGGGGACTTGGGGGACACGTGGAGGGGAGTATGGGCGCCCTGACCATGTCCTCGGCCCCGACAGGAGGCAACCTCCGTGTTAGTGACTGCAGAGAGAGCCCACCAGGGATCCCAGGAGAGGCAGCCACAACAGATGAGGGTGACAGTGGGGAGGGGCCTAGGAGTCAGAGGAGAGCGGGATCACCCTCCCATCTGGAGACCTCCCTCAGGAGAGGGGCCTTCCTCCTTAGGCGCATCTGCTGTGGCTGCCAAGCATGATGTGCCTGCATTGGCAGTGAGCAGGAGGAAGCCTGGAAGGGCTGGCAGAAGGGAAGATTTGGGGTAGGGAAGGGCAGGGGCCACTGCACCTGGGAGGGGCCAACAGCCAGCCTGCGACTTGACTGATGGAGTTTGGTGTTCCTGGAGGGGAGGGGAGGAGGGAATTGTGGGTGTTTGGGTGTCCTGAGGATCCTAGGCTCCTCTGTGTGGGAGCATGGGGTGGGCAGGAGGCTGGGGTGAGGGGTTTCAGGGGAGGGTCCATGGGGGCAACTGAGAGTGGGAGCTCACCACCATGCCCACCCTGATAGCAGCACAGGGTGTCGTCCCCTCGCTGGTGACATTATTCAGTTCCCTGGAGCTGCTGGATGCTATGATAGGATTATGTGGAGGTGAGTGAGCCTGGAGGTGGGTCCGGGGGCTCAGGCTCCTGAGGGTGTGGAGGAGAGAGTCCTGCCCTGAGCCCTGAGCTCTCTGCATTTGGCAAAGTTCCTCTCAGCAGGGCCTGCAGCCTCATGTGGGAGTTGGGGTGTCAGGCCCATCTCCCCAATGATTGATGTAGGCTCTGCATAAGCCAACGTCCTGGTTCCCTGGGCTGCTGAGGCTCAGAGCTGCCTGACTGTGTCGCCACAGGAGGTGGTGTCTGAGCTGGACTCAGCCTCTCCCTCTGGCCCTGCCAATGAGGGAAGAGAAGTCGGGCCCATCCCAGTCAGGAAGCACATCACTGGCTGAGCTGTCCCTTCCTGCCTGAGGCCTCAGTCTCCCCATGCGTCATCAGAGAGGGTTGGGTTACAACGTCTCTTGCTTCAGTTGCTCTGTGGCCCCTGCTCTGGAGCCCAGAGACTGGCCCAGGTGTAAGTCATGTCTCTGGAAGGGCCTGCCCACTGGCAACAGTGCAACATCGGAAGAGGTGTGGACCGGGCTTAGTGCTGGCCCAAGGGGGCTGTTTCTGATGGACTGTGGCTGTCTCCTTTCCAGGGGTATGTGCTGAACTGTCAGAAATGGAATGAGGTAAGCAGCTGCAGCCTCATGGTGAGGAGGGTGGGGGTTTGGAAATCAGAGAGCCCCCCGCCCGTGGGCAGGACCCCATCTGGCCCAATCCCCAGGGTCGGACATTTATTTGCAGAGTTCGATATACAGAGCTGGGGATTCTATGGCATTGGTGGATGGGGGAAGGGCTGCAATCAAAGACACCATCCTGGAGGAGGAGCTATTTCAGGCCAAGTGTGAGAGCAGGCAAGTCCTGACTGGAATTGCAGGGAGGCAGGGCTCCCAAGTGGGCAAAAGCCCCAGACTGGCTCCTTGACCCCTCCTCACCTCCTCCAAGAGCCGTGCAGGGTCCCCCACTCAGGCCCTGGGGGCATCCTGTGCTTGCTCTGTCCTAGCAATTCAAACTGATCGAGGAGATCGAGCTGCTCCAGGAGGCTGCAAATCTGTACACCGTGCAGCCCGATGAGCACTTTGGGGCCTGCTTCCAGGCCGTGGAGCCCCTGAGGGAGGAGGAGAGGTGAGGCGGGTCAGGAGTTGGGCGAAGGCAGGGCAGACTCTCTCTGCTGACCAGCTCCAGAGCCCATGACCATGGCTCCCTGGTCAGCCTCAGATCTGATTGCATGGCGACCCCTGGGGCCCTTGGACTCCAGCTGCTGGCAGTCTACAGGATGCACATGTGATGTGTGGCTCCTGAGAGCTCACAGCTCTACTCTGTCCTGTAGCTACAGCCTGTCCTGCCAGCTGGAGCCCCAAAACCACTGGGCCAGAAAGATTTGACTCTTCTTCAAAGACAAGAAGATCCACCCAGGGCAGAGTGAGTGTCTGCACTGGCAGTGGCTGAATCCACGGGCTCAGGAAACATTCAGGCTGAGCGTGGGCCTGCGGAGGCAGACTGCTGGCCCTGGGTCCTAGCTCCACTGCTGAGCAGTCCTGTCCCGGGTGATTGCACTCACATTTCTGGGACTGGTTTCCTCCTCTGTGAAATGGGTGATGCTAAATATCAGCCCCTGTGTCAGGGACAGATGGGATGTTGTTGTCTGTCAGAGCACTCAGGACATGGCTGGAGCACAGAGCACAGTGGGGGCAGGGAGGGGATGTGCCCTGTGATTCCAGGGCAGGCCCCTCAAGAAATGCCTTGCTTTCTCCAGACACCAGACCCCTAACCAAGGGGCCAGTGGTGGTCGATGACCCTCCTGAGACCAGCTGAGCTACAGCAGGGACACAGCAGGGACACTCAGGGTACACAGGGCCACCTCCTCTGATTCTGAGGAGAACTTTGTGATCTGTTTCCTGGGGTCCCCTGGAGGCCATGACGGAAGGCACCAACCCCTCTTCTCCCACCCCCTTTTCCCCAGCACCTATTTCCATATTTGGAGGGACCATATTTTGTTGTCAATGGTAAATGCTCCGTTTGGGTATTATATTAAATTGTTGCTTCTTTCTAACCCTGGGAGTGGAGGTGTGCATCTTTCACTCACCGTGCTCATAGAAACGGGATCCAGAAACTCACATTCCTCCTCGAATTTAGAAACCTCGCAGCATCATCAGCTCAGTTTATGTAGAGAAGGGAGAAAGGCCAGCCCCCTCCCTGGCTACTGAAGGACATGCCCAAGTCCCCCTCCCTCAGAGGACAGGATCATTGCAGTGTGGTTCACCCTGTCCAGGAGCAGAGATGGCCCCTCCAACCTTGGGACTAAGAGTTTGGAGGCACTTTCTCAGGCAGAGCGACAACCACTGAGCTGGGGGTGTCTTTCAAACTAGCACTTGCCTCTCCCTAGCACATGTCCTACCCAGCAGAGTGGCTGTCTTTCTACACTCTACTGGAAGAGGGAAGATTTTCCCGGTTTCCCTTGCACACAGATTAGGACCTTGTTTTCTGATTTAGTCTCCGGAATGGCTTCTGCTCTAAGTGGGGAATATACTGTCAAAAGCTCAAAACGTGCACGTGGAGAGGACGAGGCCAGAGGAATGTCCTGTGCAGATGGACCATGGGCAGGCATGACTCTGCCTTCTTGTGCCCACTGAGGAGCTCCCTGTTCACGCTTGACCTAGACTTGCTCCTCCTGGTCTTCTACTCCCTTACTCCGGATACCATTTCCTGCTTGTTGTCTCTCCAAGGAGAAAGCTGTGGGATGCAGCTTTGAGGGCCTCAGCCAGGTCTCCCTCCATAAACCTAGTGCTCTCTGTGAGCTAGGATTTTCAGTGTCTCTGCACTTCTGCATACAATTGTATCTTAGGGCAGAAATTCCCTAGATGCCCCCAGCCTTTCTGCCAGGTCCATCGTGGCCACTCCTCCCAGACTGGGCCTGATGGATCCCAGGTGAGCTCTGCTTTCCCAGGAGGATAGATGATCGTCCTGACGAGGAATGACCCCACAGTCTCCCTGTTGCCGAGGGTGACTTCTGGGCCTGTGTGCTTCTCAGGCCCGTGGTGTTGGACAGTCCCAAGTTTACACAATCTGGAGTATTTATAGTGAATTTTCCTAAAGTCGTTGCAGTGCCTGAGCCCGGCAAGTGTGCAGCCCCTCAGCTGGCTGTGTTCTTGTCCACAGTCTTGTGCTGTGTTTCTGTCATGGGGATATGTGCCTTTCCTGTTGGGAGCTTTGAAAGAGGAGACCTAAGAAGGGTGTGAGTGGGGGTCTAGCGGGGAATGCTAGCAACCTGATGATCTGTGGATGTGGGTGGACACAGCCTTACCGAGAGAAATGCTGAAATGCTTCCCATCTGGGTGCTAAACAGACACTGCTCTAAGCTCAACTGGAGCACTGGCTCCAGAGCCAGGAGGGAAAGCCTGACCACCCAGCCTTTGCAATCTCATCCCTTGGAAAGAGCCTGAAAGACAAGGTCCGAGTGAATCGCTTGGCACTTCTGACTCATCCTCTCCTTCCTGGTGGCTACAAGTGTCACTCAGACACAGGGCAGACTGGGCTCTGTCAGGGAGGCCATCTCAGCACAGCTAGAAGCTAAGGATAAACCCTGGTTGCCGGCAGCCCAGGCCCTTGCTGATGTGGCACAGACACCCAGGAAAGAGACTTGCCAGAGGAAGGTGGGGAAGGCTGTGCTGTCCCTCAGAGGAGAAAGATTTGTGGCAGGTCCCAGGGCTAGTCCAGGGCCTGGATGAAGGCATGGGTGTCCCAAGAGAGTCTCCTCCAGGACTGGGGTGCTCTGAGAGCCGAACCGACAGGTAACAACATTAGTAAGTCTTGTAGTTAAGCTGTGGCAGAGGAGGGGCCGTTTAGTGCATGTTTGGGCTTCCACTGGCCAAAAGTGCAGCTAATCACCCAAAAGAGACCCATATTTGCAGCGAGGGTCACATGTCAATCTTTTGATTTTTACACTCTCATCCGCAAAATTGTTTTTTTCTTATGTTTCTATGTTTCCTGTCTTTGAACTTTTCCTTTGTTCTTATCCTTTTTTCCTCATTCCATTGAGTTGTTTAGCTCTCTGTGCTGCTTTCAAATGATTATTTTGATCCTTTCTTCTACAGCACACCAAGGACGTTCCATTTTATCTTGTGGTCTCCACATTTTGCTCCATGTTAGAGCCAGTCAACTGAACAGACTGTTAGAGCTCTTTGTACCCCCTCGAGACACAACGTTGAATAGAGAACCTCTGCTGAGTGGGGCCAAATCAATTCATTCCACCAAATCAAATGCATGTTCTTTCCTCCATTATCCCAACCCCCAGTAGCCCACTTCTTCACAGTTGTCCTAGGTTACCATCTGTGTGTACTAGGAAAAGGATGCAGTAATTTTGGAGTGTAGCACAATTCCTCATGGGTCCCCTTGTGTATCTCATGCTTTGGGACCTGCTAGGAGTCAAGTTCACCTCGACTGAGTCTTGCTCTAGAAGCACCAAGGCTGGTGGGTATAGGTCTTGAGGAGGATCATCAGTGTCTTGCCAGGCAATGACCTCAGGGGATATGATGACAGGATCCTCAGGAGAAGCAGAGTTAACCTTCTCAGACAGGAGGAGGAGGGCTGCTTCCACTGACAAGGCCAACTCTGTGCCATGTGGGAGTTAGTTAAATGTTCCAGCTTAATCAGGAACTGACTTACGTCCTCATTCCAGTTTTCAGGACCCAATTACTACTAAATCTCTGCCATCACTTTCACCACTGTGCAGATGGGGATTCGACCTGAGTTGTAATTCAGCCACTTGCAGGAAGAGACTCCAGGTTAGGTTTTCAGAAATATCAGGTCTGATGCTACAGGAAGTAAGAGTTTGTTTCAGGGAAGGTACAGACACTTCAGGTCAGTTATGGTGGTTGAGATGAGCTGGGAATTTGACACCCTGTGCTCATCATTTTCTTTTCTCATTTAATCAAGTGCAATTAGGAACAGTTAGCTGATTTCATTACATTTGTTAATTTGTCAAGAATGATTAACGTGATGCTGAGTAGGCGGAGCAAAATTGTGGGGTGAGCTGACCCGGGATTCTCTCCCCTCCAAAATACAACAAAAGATTGGATGAACTGAATTTCAGAGAATAAACATAATGCCAGCTCCTTAGAGACCTACAATACCAAGAAGGCGGAGATCATAAAACCTTGCTTTACACCTTCGGAGGTGCTGGAACGGTAGGAGAGAACATCGATCCCTCCCCTAGAGTCTGCGATTGCTGCAGCACAGGTCGGGAGGGAGCGGGGGAGGGGCCGCACGACCGGGGGATCATCCAGGACTCCTGCCACTGATTCAGTGGAGACCCGCTGACGGGGGGAAAGCTTCCGTCCGCAGGGACCCCATAAACCAAGGGCCTTGAGAGACCAGAGAACAGAACTGATCTGAACCCAGACCGGCGAGTGTGAGTAACAGCCCCTACCCCCCCAGCAAAGCCAGTGGGCGCAGCCATCTTGCCCCAAGGCGGAGAGCTAACACGCCGCTCTCGACCCCCATCTAGTGGCGACAGGCTGTAACTGCAACTGAATTCTACCACCATGAGAAAAAACCGCTCCTCTACCATCCAGCAATTTATAAAAGCCCCAGACCAGAAGGAAAACAATAAAAACACAGAATTAAGTCCTGAGGACTTGGAATTAGGGAAACTAAGTGATAATAAATTCAGAGCAGCTATAATCAAAAAACTCAATGAGGTAGAGAGAAAGATAGAGAAACAAGCCGAGTTCTGGAGTTACTTCAGAAAAAGAGATTGAAATCATAAAGAAGAATCAAACAGAATTACTTGAGATGAAAAACACAATGGACCAGATAAAACAGAATACGGATTCCCTGAATGCCCGTGTAGACAACCTAGAGGAGCAAATCAGCATAATCGAGGACAGACAGGCTGAATGGCGCCAGACAGAGGAAGAAAGAGAAGTAAGAATTTTAAAAAATGAGGAAAATCTCTGAGAGATAATGGAGTCAATGAGGAGTAAGAAAATAAGGATTATAGGAATTCCCGAGAATATGGAAAAGGAAAATGGAGCAGGAAGTGTGCTTAACGAAATTAATGAAGAGAACTTCCCAAATCTAGGGATCAATGGAGAAACGTGTGTAGAGGAGGGTTTTAGATCTCCTAGATTTGTCAATGTAAAAAGACCTATGGCAAGGCACATAGTAGTAAAGTTGGCAAATAGGAATGATAAGGAGAGAATACTCAGGGAAGTAAGGAAAAAAAAGAGAATAACCTATAAAGGAGCCCCTATCAGACTGTCAGCAGATTTCTCTACAGAAACCCTACAAGCTTGGAGAGAATGGAGTGATATATTCAAAGCTTTAAAGGATAGAAACCTTCAGCCAAGAATACTCTATCCAGCAAGAATTTCCTTCAGATATGAGGGAGAAATTAAATCTTTTCCAGACAAACAAAAGTTAAGGGAATTTGTAAGTAAAAGCCCTCCATTACAAGAAATCCTCAAGAAGGCTCTCATACTTGAAAAAAGAAAAAAGGGTGAAAGGGGACACAATCCACAGACTAGGGAGACCGATGGATAGAACCAGAACAGGATAGCAAATATTCAATTATAGCATTAGGGTAAAAGTAAGGAAACTACCAAAACAAGGACGATCTTAGCACTCTAACTACAAATTAATAAGACGAGTTGGAATAAAAAATGAAAATAATTATTTAGGAGGGGACGAGCAAAGGGTCTAAATCAGTATTGGTCAAGTAGGTAAGAGACCACCAGAGAATAGACTATATTATACACGAGATTCTAAATACAAACTTCAAGGTAGACACTAAAATAAAGTACAGAACAGAGTCACAAATCATAGATAAGGAAAAATCTAAGAAACCCAGCATAAGAAATTGCAGTATTAAATGGGTAGTCTAAAGCACACAGGAAAAGAAACACAGGAAAACAAGATAATGAGTGAAAGATTGACAGCATTAAGTCCACATGCATCAATAATCACTCTCAACGTGAACGGATTGAACTCTCCAATAAAAAGACACAGAGTGGCAAAATGGATTAAAGAACACGATCCAACAATTTGTTGCCTCCAGGAAACACACCTCAGCCCCAAGGACAAACACAGACTCAGGGTGAAGGGGTGGAGGACAAAAATTCAAGCAAATAGCAAGAAAAAAAGGCAGGTGTTGCAATTCTCATATCAGACCAAGTGGATTTCAAAGTAAGACAGGTAAAGAGAGACACAGAGGGACAAAATATAATGATCAAAGGGACAATTCATCAAGAAGAAATAACGCTTATAAATATCTATGCACCCAACACAGCACCAAGATTCATAAAGCAACTATTAACAGACCTAAAGGAAGATGTTAAAAACAACACAATAAGAGTAGGGGACCTCAACACCCCACTCACATCAATGGACAGATCATCCAGACAGAACATCAACAAGGAAATAGTGGAGCTGAATTAAAAAGTAAAACAATTGGACTTAATAGACATATATAGATCACTCCACCCTGAAAGAGCTGAATACACATTCTTCTCAAGTGCACATGGAACATTCTCTAGGATTGACCATATGTTGGGAAACAAGGCAAGCCTCTACAAATTTAAAAAAATTGAAATAATAACAAGCATCTTCTCAGATCATAGTGCTACAAGGCTAGAAATTAATTACAAGAAAAAAGCTCAGAAAGGCACAAAGATGTGGAGACTAAACAACACACTACTGAACAAGCAATGGATCATTGAAGAAATAAAAAAATACCTGGAAACAAATGAAAATGATAGCATTACATCCCAACTCATATGGGATACAGCAAAAGCTGTATTAAGAGGAAAATTCATCGCAATACAGGCACATCTTAACAAACAAGAAAAATCCCAAATAAGCAACCTTAAAGCACACCTAACTGAACTAGAGAAAAAAGAACAAATGAAGCCCAAAGTCAGCAGAAGGAGAGAAATAATAAAAATCAGAGCAGAAATAAATACTACTGAAACAAAAAAGGCAGTAGAAAGGATCAATGAGACAAAGAGCTGGTTTTTTGAGAAGATAAATAAAATTGACAAACCACTAGCCAGACTTACAAAGAAAAAAAGGGAGAAAGCTCAAATAAACAAAATCAGAAATGAGCGAGGAGAAATAACAACAGACTCTGCAGAAATACAACCAATTATAAGAGAATACTACAAAAAACTATATGCCAACAGAATGGATAACCTAGAGGAAATGGATAAATTCTTGGACTCCTACAATCTCCCAAAGCTCACTCAAGAAGAGGCAGACAATTTGAACAGACCAATCACAAGGAAAGAGATTGAAACAGCAATCAAAAACATCCCAACGAATAAAACCCCAGGACCAGATGGCTTTCCTGGGGAATTCTACCAAACTTTCAGAGGGGATTTAATACCTATCCTTTTCAAGCTATTCCAAAAAATTAGGGAGGATGGAACACTTCCTAACACATTCTATGAGGCCAACATCACGCCGATACCAAAACCTGACAAGCACACCACGAAAAAAGAGAACTACAGGCCAAGATCACTGATCAACATAGATGCAAAAATTCTAAACAAAATTTTGGCAACCAGAATTCAACAATTCATCTTAAGAATCATACATCAGGATCAGGTGTGATTCATACCAGGGACACAGGGATGGTTCAACATCAGCAAATCAATCAACGTGATACACCACATCAACAAACTGAGGAATAAAAACCACATGATCATCACAATAGATGCAGAGAAGGCATTTGACAAGATCCAACAGCCATTTATGATAAAATCTCTGAACAAAATGGGCATAGAAGGAAACTACCTCAACATAATAAAGGCCATATATGACAAACCCATAGCCAACATCATACTCAATGGGCAAAAACTGAATCCCATCCCCCTGAAAACAGGAATGAGACAAGGATGCCCTCTATCACCACTCTTATTTAACACAGTACTGGAGGTCCTGGCCAGAGCAATCAGACAAGAAAAAGGAATAAAAGGAATCCAAATAGGGAGGGAAGAAGTGAAACTCTCGCTGTTTGCAGACGACATGATCTTATATATAGAAAACCCCAATTGGCTAACTACTGCCAATTCTCCTTTTTTTTCTGAGGAAGACTGGCCCTAGGCTAACATCCATGCCCATTTTCCTCTACTTTATATGTGGGACGCCTACAACAGCATGGCGTGGCCAAGCAGTGCCATGTCTGCTCCTAGGATCTGAACAGGTGAACCCTAGGGCACCGAGAAGCAGATTGTGCACACTTAACCGCTGCGCCACTGGGCCAACTCCTAATGCAGGCTTTTAAACTGCAATCTGAGGCATAATTTCTTCTTCACCAGGAAACCTCAATTTTTCCTCTTATGGGTTTTAACTGAGTATCTGAGACGCGCTCACATTTTCAAGGCTAACATTTTCCAAAGTCAGCTGATTTTAGATGTGCTTGATTAAATAACTGCGTACTGTAACCTAGCCAAATTGACACAGAAGACTAAACATCACAAGTTGTAAGAGTTCTTTCCATATTCTGAATATTCCACTCTTAGCAGATATGTGATTTGAAAACATTGTCTCCCTTTCCACGGTGTAGTGGACTCCCTAACATTTCTTTCTTTCTTTCTTCCTTCCTTCCTTCCTTCCTCCCTCCCTCCCTCTCTCTCTCCCTCCCTCTTTCTTTCTTTCTTTCTTTCTTTCTTTTTTAATGCAAGTGCCTGGCTTAAGCTTTGATTGTGGAGGCATCCATTTCAAAGAGGTGTCCACTTCAAAGATGGCCATCCCCAATAAACACAGTGTCAGCACCAGGGCCAGGTAAAGAGCCAGGCCCCTCTGCTCCACTGAGGTTTTTTTGTTTTAGAGAAGCTGGTTGATTTAGATAACTGGCCATTTGGACCACTTGTTTTTTTCTTTCTTTCTTTTTCTCTCGTCTCACACTTTATATTCCCACTCTTATATTTTAAATTTGCCAATAAAGAGTGAGTCCTTGAAGCCCTAGGCTCCCACTCTCTGCCCCAGTAAAAGCAGAACCCCAGGCCAATGCCCTCTTTCTCTCTCTGCCTGCAACCTTGCTGTGTGGCCCAAGGCCTGTGAGTAATATACCTTTATTTTTTCAAGGTTTCCTGAGAGTTATTGCTGAAGGGCATCTTGCAAATAAGAACCCCATGGGCCAGTCCACCCACAACACTGGTGATTGATAGGCTGAGACAGGCACAAAACAGCTAATTGTTAAGTTTTAGGAGCTCTGTACATACTCTAAGTACAAGGTCTTTATCAGAGAGAGGATTTGCAAATCTTTTCCCCAGGTTTTGATGTGTCTTTTCATTGTCTATATAATATCTTTCAAAGAGCAGAAGTTTTTAATATTGATAAATTCTAATTTATTAATTCCTTCTTTTGTGGATCGTGCTTATGGTGTCATATCTAGGACCTAATCCAAAATCATAAGGAATTTCTCCTTTGTTTTCTTGTAGAAGTTTTAGAGTTTAAATCTAGACCTATGGTCCATTTTGAGTTCACTTTGTTATATAGTTCAAGGCATGGATTGAAGTCCATGTTTTTGCACATGGATGTCTAATGGTTCCGGCACCATTTGGTCAAACTGTCTTTTCTCCATTGAATTGCCTTTGCACTGTTTTTGAAAACCGATGTTCTGTATATGTCTGGCCTATTTCTCTCTATATGTGATGTAAATATTGCACTGTCCTGAAAATTGTCTTTATAATAATTTCAAATCTAGCGCTGTTAGTCCTCCAACTTTGTTCTTCTTCAAAGTTGTGATGGCTGTTTTAGATGCTTTGCATTTTAACATAAATTATGAACAGGTTTTTCAGTTTCTATCAGAAAAAGCCTGCCATAATTTTGATTGGGGGTTCCTGGAATCTGTAGATCAATTTGTGGAGAAATGACATGTTAAAAATATTCAGCCTTCCAACCCGTGAGCAAGACTATATATATATATGTATTTATTTATTTAAATTTTGGGTGTAGTGTTTGGCATTTTTCCATATACAAGTTTTTCTTAGAGTCATCCTTAAGCATTTCATACTTTTTGATATATTTTAAAGGATATCTTTATTTCATTTTTTGATTGCTCATTGCTGGTATATAGAAATAGGACATGTTTAGAACCTTCAGATTAAAGGAAAGTCATTTTGGGAGAGAGTATAAAGCATGAACTTGGTGGCAGCTTTCATAAAAATCTATTTTTAGAGTTACATGGAGCTAACAGAGAACAAGTCTGTGTTTGACCCATAAACTGCATTAACAACATTAAAAATCCATGGCTCCATCTTCAAAGTATCAGTGAAAATAATCCATGACCAATCTATTAGTGAAAACTAGAGTGACTTTATTATGAGCTATATCTGAGGACTAGTTTAGCCCAGGGTCTTCTTTCCCCAAAGAAGGAAGGGAACCAAAGAAGTGGGGTGTGCAGAGTGGTTACATACTGTCAAAGAGCATGTATCACATTTGACTGAAATGTCTCTTTTACAATAGTCACGAGATTGCTCTGCCAGCACAGTGATTAATAATGGACAGAGCAGCTAGCAGGTCTGCTGTCTTGGTGGACACAGCAGGTAGCCCATTTGTTGTCTCGAGCTGGGTGGTCACAGGTGGGCGCAGCAATCAGTTCCTAGCCTAGAGAGAGTTGCTAATTCTTAAGGAAATGCCAATATGGGGGAAGTTGCATCTTTATCTTAAGGCCATTTGTTCTTGTCTTTGGGGCATAGCAAATGCTTAAAGCAGATATACAATGCAAGCCACATCAGACCCTTCTGGAAAACAAGGTCAGGCTGAATTAGGGGTACACCAAATGGCTTCCTCACATGCTCCCATATATCCTACTGTTTGCCATTTGTTTATCAGAAGTATTTTTCTAGAGCAAGAAGATTGTGCAAGCAAAAATGGGCAATTTGTCAAAGTGGAGGAAGAGCTCTAGACACAAAATAGGAAGACAATGCATGTACTCGAAGTCAGCTTGCTGCACTCTGCCAACGCCCAGAAACCAGCCCTGCCTGGTGGGTTTGTGCCGCTCCCAATGCACCTTCAGGCCTTGCTGTGCCTTTTTCTTAGTTAAGCAGACACATACACCTACACACATGCATACACAAGTGCACACACACACACACGTACACACACAGAGGGAAAATAATGTTCATGGAGCCGTGCCTGCAGAACTCCCCCAGAGGAGCAAGATCGATGTTTCTTCCCTTTAGTTCTTACTTTTGAGAAGTCAAGACTCCTCTCTTCCAGCAAAAAGATAAAGTGAACCCAAGTGCCTGCCAGTCTCTACTTTCTGTCCTGTTTCTTAGAAAATGACCAAATAAAATGAGGAAATTTGGAAACCACTTTTGTAAATGTATGAGGCACTTTGTCTAGAGTCTGATTTTCTAGTAAACTCTCCCCACTTGTGTAGGTGATGTGGCGGTGTAGCCAGACATCCACTTGCACCACCGACAGACCTCAGTTGATGGAGGGTGTTGAAGCTGGAAGAGACCTAGATAGTCATCTACTCCGGAAGTCAAAAGCCAAATTTGGCTTCAGAGACTTTTTTTTTTTAAATTGTCATAATAGTTTATAACATTCTGAAATTTCAGTTGTACATTATTATTTGTCAGACACCATATAAATGTTCCCCTTCACCGTTTGTGCCCATCCTCCAAACCCCTTCCCCCTGGTAACCACTGAACTGTTCTCTTTGTCTGTGTGTTTGTTTATCTTCCACATATGAGGGAACTCATGCAGTGTTTGTCTTTCTCTGTGCGGCTTATGTCGTTTAACCTAATACTCTCAAGGTCCATCCATGTGGTTACGAATGGGACAATTTTGTTTTTTTTTTAATGGCTGAGAAGTATTCCATTGTATATATATATATGCCATTTCTTCTTTATCTAATCATCAGTCGATGGGCACTTGAGTTGCTTGCACCTCGTCACTATTGTGAATAATGCTGCAATGAACAGAGGGGTGCATAAATCTCTTTGAATGATTGCTCTCAAGTTCTTTGAATAAATACCCAGTAATGGGATAGCTGGGTTATATGGTATTTCTATTTTCAGGGTTTTGAGAAACCTACATACTGTTTTCCATAGTGGCTGCACCAGTTTGTATTCCCACCAGGAGTGTATGAGGGTTCCTTTTTCTCCACATCCTCTCCAACATTTCCTGTTTTTTTGTCTTGGTGATTATAGCCATTCTAATGAGCGTAAGATGATATCTAAGTGTAGTTTCCATTTGCATTCTCTGATGATTAGTGATGTTAAACATCTTTTCATGTGCCTATTGGCCATCTGTATGTCTTCATTGGAAAAACGTCTGTTCATATCTTCTGTCATTTTTTGATTGGGTTTGGGTTTTTTTTTTTTTTTTTCGTAGTTAGGTTGTGTGAGTTCTTTATATATTATGGAGATTAACCTCTTGTCAGATATATGGTTTGCAAATATCTTCTCCCAGTTGGTGGGTTGTTTTTCCATTTTGATCTTGGTTTCCTTTGCCTTCCAGAAGCTGTTTAGTCTGCTGAAGTCCCACTTGTTTATTTTTTCTTTTATTTCCCTTGTCCAAATAGACATGGTATTCAAAAAGATCCTTTTAAGACAGATGTCAAAGAGTGTACTGGCTATAGTTTCTTCCAGAACTTTTATGGTTTCAGGTCTTACCTTCAAGTCTTTGGTCCATTTTGATTCTCTTTTTGTGCATGGGGAAAGATAATGGTCTACTTTCATTCTTTTGCATGTGGGTGTCTAGTTTTCCCAGCACCATTTATTCAAGAGACTTTCCTTTCTCCGTTGGATGTCCTTAGCTCCTTTGTTGAAGATTATCTGGCCTCAGGTGCGTGGTTTTATTTCTGGGCTTTCAATTCTGTTCTATTGATCTGCGTGTCTGTTTTTGTACCAGTACCATGCTGTTTTGATTACCATAACTTTGTAATATATCTTTAAGTCACGGATTGTGATGCTACCAGCTTTGTTCTTGTTTCTCAGTATTTCTCTGGCTATTTGGGGTCTTTTGTTGCCCCATATGAATTTTAAGATTCTTTGTCCCATTTCTATGAAAAATGCCATTGGGCACTGAATCTGTAGCTAGCTTTAGGTAGTATGGACATTGTAACTATGTTTATTTTTCCAATCCATGTGCATGGAATATTTTTCCATTTCTGTATGTCATTATAGATTTATTTCAGTAATGTTTTCTAGTTTTCTTTGTATAGGTCTTTCACCTCCTTGGTTAAATTTATTCCTATTTTATTCTTTTTGTTGTGATTGCAAATGGGATTGTATTCTTAGGTTCTTGTTCTATTCATTATTGGAGTTTAGAAATGCCACTGATTTTTGTAAGGAGATGTTGTACCCTGCAACTTTGCTGTAGTTGTTGATTATTTCTAATAGTTTTCTGGTGGATTCTTTAGGATTTTCTATACATAAAATCATGTCATGTGCAAACAGCAAGAGTTTCACTTCTTCATTCCCTATTTGGATTCCTTTGATTTATTTTTCTTGTCTAATTGCTCTGGCCAAAACCTCCAATACCATGTTGAATAAGAGTGGTGAGAGTGGGGACCCTTGTCTTTTCTTGTTCTCAGAGGGATGGCTTTCAGCTTTTCTCCATTGAGTACGATGTTGGCTGGGTTTGTCATATATGGCCTTTATCATGTTGATGTATTTTCCGTCTATATCCATTTTATTGAATGTTTTTAACATGAATAGATATTGGATCTTGTCAAATGCTTTCTCTTTGTCTATTGAGATTATCATGTGGTTTTTTCCCCTCATTTTGTTAATGTGGTACACATTATTGATCAATAATGTTGATTGATTTGTGGATATTGAGCCATTCCTGTGTCCCTGGTATGCATCCCACTTGATCATAGTGTATGATCTTATTAATGTACTGCCATATTTGGTTTGCCAATATTTTGTTGAAAATTTTTGTATCTATGTTCATCAGAAATATTGGCCTGTGATTTTCCTTCTTTGTGTTGTCCTTGTCTGACTTTGGTATCAGATCGATTTTGGCCTTGTAGAATGTGGTAGGAAGTGTTCTGTCTTCCTCAATTTTTTGGAATAGATTGAAGATAGGTAATAAATTTTCTTTGAATGTTTGGTAGAATTCTCCAGGGGAGCAATCTGGTTCTGGGCTTTTACTTTTTGGGAGGTTTTTGATTACTTTTTCAATCTCTTTATTTGTGATTGGTCTATTCAGATTCTCTCTTTCTTCTTGATTGAGTTTTGGGGGTTGTAAGAGTCTAAGAATTTATCCATTTCTTCTAGATTGTCCAGTTTGCCGGCATACAGTTTTTCATAATATTCTCTTATAATATATTGTATTTCCATGGTATCCATTTTAATTTCTCCTCTTTCATTTCTAATCTTATTTATTTGAGCCTTCTCTCTTTTTTTTCCTAGTGAGTCTGGCTGAGGGTTTTCAATTTTGTTTATGTTCTCAAAGAACCAGCTCCTTGTTTCATTGATCCTTTCTACATTCTTTTTTGGTTCAGTTTCATTGTTTTCTGCTCTAATTTTTATTATTTCCCTCCTTCTGCCGAGTTGGGGCTTTGTTGGTTCTTTTTCTAATTTTGTTGGGTGCAGTTTAAGTTGGCTTATTTGAGCTTTTCTTGTTTGTTAACATGGGCCTGTGTTGCTATAAAATTCTGTCTTAGGACTGATTTTACTGCATCCCATATGAGTTGGTATGCTGTGTTTCTGTTCTCATTTTCTCCAGACGTTTTTTTATTTCTCCTTTTATTTATTTGATATCAACTTGTTATTCAGTAGCATCTTGTTTAGTCTCTGCATTTTTGTTCCTTTCTCAGCTTTTTTCTTGTAGTTGATTTCTAGTTTCATAGCATTACGGTTAGAAAAGATACTAGATATGATTTCTATGTGCTTAAATTTATTGAGGTTTGCCTTTTTGTCTCAATATATGGTCTATCCTTGAGGATGTCCCATGAGCACTTGGGAAGAATATATATTCTGCTGTTTTTTGATGGATTGTTTTGTATATATCTATTAAGTCTATCTGGTCTAGTTTTTCATTGAATTCCACTATTTCCTTGTTGACCTTTTGTCTTTATGATCTATCTATTGATGTAAGTGGATTGTTGAGATCCCCTACTATTACTCTGTTGTCATTAATAGGTCCCCTACTATTACTGTGTTGTCATTAATATCTTCTTTTAGGTTTGTTAATAGTTGCTTTATGTATTTTGGTGCTCCTGTGTTGGGTGCCTATGTGTTTATAAGTGTTATGTCTTCTTGGTGGAGAGTAGCTTTTATTATTATATACTGCCCCTCTTTGTTTCTCTTTACTTGTTTTATCTTGAAGTCTACTTTGTCTGATATAAGTATGGCAACACCCTCTTTCTTTTGTTTTCCATTAGCTTGGAATATCATCTTCCATCCCTTCACTCTAAGCCTGTGTTTGTCTTTGGAGCTGAAATATGTTTCTGTAGACAACATATTGTTGGGTCTTGCTCTTTAACCCATCCTGCCATTCTGTCTTTTGATTGAAGAATTTGATCTTTTACATTTAGAGTGATTATTGACGTATGAGCATTTAATACTGCCATCTTATCACTCGTTTTCCAGTTCGTCTGCATTTCCTTTTGTTTTTCTCTTCCCATGTATTTCACACTACAAATTTGATTAGGTAGTTTTCTAGGCTGGTTTTCTTCATTTTATCTTTCTTTATCATTTATGTCTCTGTTCTAGTTATTTGTTTAGTGGTTACCTTTAGGTTTGTATAAAAAATCTCGTAGATGAGATAGTCTATTTTCTGATAGACTCACTTCCTTAGACTACGGCAATTCCGTCTGTTTCCTCTTCCCCTTCTAAGTTCCTATTCACCTTCTAAGTTATTGTTGTCGTATCTTATTCCATCTTCTGTTGTGAGTTTGTGGTTAAAATGATGAGATTATTTTCATTTTGGTGTTTTCTTTCTTTTTATCTTTAATGTTAAAGTTAAGTGTTTTCTAACTTGATCTGCTAGAGAGCTGCCATTTTCTGATTATTGCCTGTCTATTCACCTCCTTACTTAAGGCTTAGTAGCACTTTCCCTGTTGTTTGTTCAGGTATAAGGGCCTTCTTGAGGGTTTCTGGTAGGGGACTGGGTCTTGTGGTGATGAACTCCCTTTGTTTTTGTTTATCTGGGAAAGTTTTTATTTCTCTATCATATCTGAAGGATATTTTTGCCAGATAGAGTATTCTTGGCTAAAAGGTTTTGTCTTTCAGATTTTGAGTATATCATTCACTCCCTCTTAGCCTTTAAGGTTTCTGTTGAGAAATCTGCTGAAAGCCTGAAATGGGTTCCTTTGTAAGTCATTTTCTTCTGCCTTTCTGCCCTTCATATTTTCTCTTGGTCATTGACTTTTGCCAGCTTTACTACTGTATGCTTTGCAATAGGCATTTTTACATGGAGGTAATTAGGAGATCTATTGACTTTGTTCACTTGTATTTCCAACTCTTTCCTCAAGTTTGGGAAGTTCTCAGGTATTATTTCTTTGAACAAGTTTTCTGTTCCATTCTCTTCCTCCTCTTGAAAACCTTTAATCCTTACATTGCATTTCCTAGTTGAGTCAGATACTTCTCTGAGAACATCTTCATTTCTTTTTAGTCTTAGTTCTCTCTTCTCCTCCATCTGAAGCTTTTCTATGTTACTGTCCTCTAAGTTGCTAATTCAGTCTTTCATAACGTCCACTCTGTTGTTTAGGGACTCCAGATATTTTTGTCTCATCCATTGTGTTTTCCGTCTCCAATAATTCTATTTGGTTCTTCTTTATCGTTTCAGTCTCTTTTGTGAAGAAGCTCCTGAATTCATTAATTTGTATTTCTGTGTTTTCTTGTAACTCATTGAGTTTTCTTTATGATAGCTCTTTTAACTCTTTGTCATTTAGGTTATGAATTTCTGTGTCTTCATGTTGGCTTCTGGGTACTTGTCACTTGCCTTCTGGTTTGGAGATTTAATATACTGTTTCATATTGCTTGATGGTGTGGATTTTTGCCTCCAGATAGTGTTATTATCTGGTCACAGCTTCTGCCTCCCGCCACTGGGTGGGTATCAGGCACTGTGTATTCTGGGCCCAGCATGGTCTGGGGCTCCCCAGCTACAGCCACTGACTCTTTTTCTCTTTGTGCAATGCTCTGACCAATGGCAGATCTGGAGTGCTGGGATGGGGAGGGGTGCTTTCTTTCACCTGTGCTGCATTTCTCTCTGTGTGATGCTCTGGCTATCACAGGAATGGAGGGCCTTCATGCCTCCCCCAGCCACTGCCTCTCTTTCTGCATGGTGCTCAGGGTGATCACAGGGCTGGAGCTCCAGCTGAGGCAATGGGCACCTTCATATACCTGTGCACCTCTCCAAGCCACTGCCTATCTCTCCACATTGTGCTCTTGGTGACCACACAGCTGGAGTGTTCCTTCCACTTCCTCTGGAGGATCCAGTCCCACCACCTTCAGACATATGGCTGCATATGTCTCTCAGATATCTTTTGTGATGTGTGTATGTCCTCTTTTGGTGTATGAATGTCCTTTTGGTTGTACTTTATAGAGGAGAGTTCAAGGGAAGAGCTCACTCTGCCTTGATGCTGACATCACTCCTCTCCAGAGATGACTTGATCAGCCATTGCAATATTGGAAGAAGGAGGAGGAAGAGGAAGATTTCACTGACTTTTGGTGGAGCAAGCATTCTTCATTTTATCACAGACAATATCCCTAATCCTTTACACCAGTTTTCTGCAGATCACATAGTTACCATCTTTCATGATCCTAAAAGCCTTTGAGGTTGTTACACCCCAGCCCTCCTTGGTTTATAAACGAAGTTTTATTTTCAGAGAGGTAAAGTGATTGGGAATGAACTCCTGATAAGTAGGGATTGAATTCAGTGTTCCAGGGGCACTTGCACAGGACCTGGCAGCTCTGATTGTACATTAGAGTCACCTGAAGACTCTTCTAAAAATTCCTGTACCTGACATTTAAAGTCAGCCATTCTGAGTCAATTGATATGGGATGGGGCCTAGGAATTGCTGAGCCACTATGCAACCAGGGTGGAAAACCATTGGCACAGCATAGTACCAGACTGTCCCAGAGGAGATTTCTATTCCAGGATGAAGATCAGGAGAGGGTTGCTTCTCATGAGGAAAGTTAATTCCTTTATGGGAGCACGCATGGTATGTATAAAATTCACCTTTGCAAAACTCATTAAAAGAGCCCATTTTTTACCAAAAAAGGAATTCCTTTTATATATTTTGTACTGAAAAACTAAAAGCAAATGAACATTGAACAACAGGGTGATGGGTTTAAAAAACAAAAAGACATGGAGTCGGGATTTTAAAATAAAGCTTTCTTGCGTATAATCTATGTATAGCAGGAAGGAAAGAGGGCCATGTTCACCAGCTTGAAACTGGGAATGACTGTCCCAGGTTCCTTAATAAATTAAAAATACAAACTTTTGTTTATGCACAAATGCAAAGATGACCTATAAGGATTGCTTTATGGCCTGAAGTGAAGGGAGGGATGTGGCACCTCAGAAAGGAGATGTGATACTAATAAGATTCAACAGGGCAGAGGGGAGTGAACTCTAACATCATAAGTTAACAAACTTCAAGTCCAGTTTTGAAATGAGTCCTGGTAACATAGATTTCATATTATTTATCCAGGAGATAGTTCAGGGTGCATAAGGGGGTCTACTCTTGTGGCAGAATGTATTTTCCAAAGATGGCCATACCAATATATTTATCCCATTCCACATGCACTTCTTACAATTTAATTGACACAACTTCTTCTGATGGTGGTGTGTCTATGTTCCCTCCCCCTTGGAATCTGCCCCATTGAAGAATCTAAATGATGCTAAATGGCTTCTTCTGAGACTAGGTCATAAAGCATGATACAGATTTAGTTGGCCTGCCATAGTGGGATACTGCTCCTGTGCAGAGAAGAAGCCTAGCATCACCCATGAGGAAACAGCATGTGGAAGAGCTGAGAGGAAAGGAAATGAAGCCCACTCCCCAGGCAACTGTCAGAATCAACCTCCAGACATGGGAGTGAACTTAGCCTCACATGGCTCGAACCCACAGCCTTTGAGTCTTCCTGCCAAGGTCCAGAATTTATGGAGCAGAGGCAAGCCATCTGCTCCATGCCCTGTCCACATTCTTGACCCACAGAATCTGTGAACATAAGAAATGTTGTAGTTCTGAGATCCTAAGTTTTAGCGAGGTTGTGATGCAGCCACAGATAATTACTACAACTCTGTTTACCCAAGGCAGTCAAGTATTAAGAAGCCCTTTGTCAGCTTTGGTAGATATGAACATGGTGTAATTATCGATGGGATAACTTCTTCATCAACATTTGCACCCTTGGAATGCACAGCTGATATTACAGTGTAGTATTTGTTGACACAATGACGCACACGTGTGTGCACACACACACACAGTTCTTGCTTTGTAGGATGGTGCAGAACTGTAAAATGATCGTGAAAGCTGAAACTGAAAAAGCAATCTTATTAATCAATGGGAAAAATACAATTGTTCCAGAACATTCAAAGATCTTTGTCAAAACATTAGAAACTCTCTTACTCTCAATTAAAAATGTATAGAGAAATTTAAAGATAACAAAATTAATATTGATTCGATATACTGTAATTAAAAACATTGATAATTAAAGAGTATAGTTTCTTTTTAAAAAATCTTCTGAATATGAGGTTTGTCTTCTTTGTGTTGTATCTTTTCTCCACCTTGCTGATTCTCATATTCCTTCTAGTTTGGATCAGCTTCCAACATCTTATACTTTGCACTTTCAATGTCATCAAAAGTCTCTCAGAGTTCTAAAGGAACTGTTAATTCATTAATTCCTTTAATGCGAAGGCTTTCACAAGCGTCCATCTCCTGGCTCTCTTCAGCTCACCCTCCTTTATGTCAATAAGTTCCCAGCACTCAGTTGCTCTAGTCCCACATCTACAATCTCTCACACATTGGCAGTGTCATCATATCTGTGCTCACCTGTGTTCTAATCACAACCACACAGGCATGTGAGACCTGGATAACAGGCACACACCAAGCACTTACTTGCAGGTTCTGAGAGAAGACTGGTCACTAATCATGACACACGTTTGTCATTTATGTAGTGACTGCAGACCGAACAGCAGCAGTGAACTTGGTCTTTGACACACAGTCGATAAAACTGTGGTACCTGAACCTTGAACCACATTTCTGGGGTGCTGGTGTTATTTAACTAAATGATAGTGACTGAAATTCATGCATACTGGAAACCCACAAAGTGAGGATTCTTTCGCTCTCTCTCTCTCTTTCTATAACAACATCTGGTGGAAGATGTTTTTGAGCTAACATTGTAATGAAGAATTGCTTGCCAAGGCCTCAGATAGAAAAGAAATCCAGAGACTTGCACCTGACATTTTGTAACTTCATCTGCCTGATGTCCACATCCAAATCTAGACGAGGCCAAGGAGAGGCCAACCTCCAATTCCAGGAGAGGGACAAGGCTAAAGTGACAAATGGTTGAGGCCAGAGCCCACTGACACTGGCATTTTGGTAATGCCCTTCACAGTAATTTGGAGTGGGACCCTGAACAGCCACATTTTAGGAATATAGGTGAACCAGAAATAAATAAGCCCTCACAAGGCCTGCAACCCCATTTTGAGCTATCTTGTTGGCCCATAAATGTCTCAGTCCCTAAAATTGGATTAAGGGCATTTCAGATTGAAGGTGTCCCCTCAAGCACTGGAGGAAGATATTTTAGTCCTCAAATTATTTCCACTAATGATTTTGCAAATAAAATATGTAGCTCAAATTCAAAGTTCATTATGCTAATGTGGAGATGTGACAACATAAAGGAGACCAGAAGGAACAACCAGTAATAGATCCAGAGAAGTAGTGGCTCCAGATATGGGAACTACTAGGTATAAACTCAGGAATCCAGCTTCTGCTTGAAAACCTGCGTGCTATGGACTGGATATTTGTGTCCCCCCAAATTCATATGTGGAAGCCACAACCCCTAATGTGATGGTGTTTGGAGGTGGGTCTCTTTAGATGTAATTAGGTTTAGATGAGGTCATGAGGGTAGAACCCCCATAATGGAATTAGTGCCCTTATAAGAAGAGGAAGAGGCTAGAGCCCACTCTCTCTCTGCCACGTGAGGACACAGTGAGAAGACAGCAATCTGTGAAGCAGGAAGCAGGCCCTCACCAGACACTGAATCTTCCAGCACTTTGTTCTCAGACTTCCAGCCTCCAGAACTGTGAGAAATCAATGTGTGTTGTTTCAACCAACCAGTCTATGGTATTTGGCTACAGCAGCCCAAATGGACTAAGACACTGAGTGATGTTTCAGACCTGACCATAGGTAATTACAAAGGCTTTACCTAACTGGCATCATGTGGGAAGCTGCCCTCCCTACTCCAGACTTAGGATAGGACCAATGCACTGTGGTCTCTGAGGCGAGCAGCAGTCAAGGACCAGCCTCTCTGGCCAGGCATGTGCTTCCTGTATTTTCATTCCTGGCACCTCCATTCTTAGGTTTCATTCTCTGAGGCCTCAAATGGAGGTCTTTCACAGGCACCTCTGCCAAGGCTTCTTAATGAGGAGAAGAGGGGGAAAACTTGAAGACACTTGTCCCCACTGTGACTCAGTACCCAGTACTTTTCTACTCCTACCTCATCCCGCTTAAGCCTCTCCCAGACCACAGGGTCCATAAAAACAACAGGGCCTTTTGTTTGTGGCTCCCTGAGCAGTGAGAGGACTACCAGATGTGCATGGATCAGCATGACTCACAACCAGTGCGCCATCTATGAGGGAAAAGAAGTAGGGGAATTGATATTTTCTCCGGTTCTAGTCTCTCGTTTATGCCATCACAATAAGTAATTAAAGGCTTAAGTATTTTATTGTTGGTGGTTATTTTAATTGGCTACTCTGACCCCTGGCAGTTCAGCTTTCTCTCTCTCACTCAATTAATCTCCTGAAATTAACTGTACATAATTATTGTTATAATCATTAGACTCAGAGAGATAAGAAACAAGTTTTAATATTCTGGAGGAGAAGTGGAACATAGGATAAATTACATTTGGAAAAGATCAAAATAAAAATTCTAAAACTGAAAAGTAAATAATATTAAGAACTCAGTGGATGTATTGAAAGTATACATCTTAGGAACAGCTAAGGAACAAAAAATAGTAAACAAGATGAATGCCAGGAAATAAATCCAGAATAAAGCCCCAAAGGCAAAATTTTGAGGAAAAGATAGAAAGAGGCCATGAGCATACAATAAAAACAATTTGGAGATGCATTTAGTTAGAATCACGGAAGTTAGAGTAATGGACAGAAGCAATATAGAATTGAAAATGACTAAGAACTTTAAAATGAATGAATGAATGGCTACTCCATAGAGTCAACAACCTCAGTGGACTGCAAGCATGACAAAAAAGAATTCCATATCTCCATTGATGACAACAAAATCACACACACACAAAAGGAATGAAAAGACAAAGAGAAGACCCAAAAGCAGTCAGGAGGGGTTAAAAGAGGAAAGAGGGAAGGAAGAAGAAGGAAAAGAAGGAAGGGAGGGAAGATGGAAGAAAGGAAAGCCAGCAAGGGAGCATCAAAAAGAAAAAATGAAACTGGTGTCTAATTTCTCAACAACAAAAATGGAAGCTGGGTGACAATGGAAATATAGCTTTAATGTGATGAAAGGACATAAAGAGAAACATAAGAAATGTATACAGAGCAAAAAAACCTTTTGAAAAAAGAGGAAATTAAAACATTTATAGAAAAACAGAAACTGTGATTTCTCATTAACATATCAATCTAAAGAATACAGTGAATAATAATATTTAAGAAGGGGGGAAATCCCAGATAACAGGACGGAGAAGGAACAAATTAAGAAAAAAAATTAATATACATGTGGGTAGAACAAAATAAATAAAGAATGTATAAACAATAATAATATGTTAGGCTTTAAATATATATCTGTATATTATAATATAGTTCTATAGTTATAGTTTTATAGTTATGCTTTAAGTACACAACAATAATAACCTAGAAGTCAGGAGGTGTAAATGTGGTCCTCGACTCTCTGGGAAGAAGGTATAAGTACCACTTAATGTTAGACTTTAATAAAGTAGAATAGCCACTAAACTCAAATAAAAACATTCATAACTCTAAACAAACAGAGGAAAGATTTTGAAAACTTAAAATCAATTGAGGAGGAGGAGAGAAATCAACACATAGAAAAGGCACAGCAAACAAAGATTTAACCTCCAAAAGATCAGTAATTACATCAACTGAAAATGGACTAAATATTTACCTTAAAATCAAAAAAAGACACTTTTTATAATATATCTACATATGAGCAGGACAGAAGGTTAAAGGTAAAAATCAGAGAGGAGACAGAGCATGTCAACTCTCCCCCAATGCACAGATGGAACTGGATGCCTAGTGAAGCAGATGCTGCAGCAAAAACTCTTACTAGAGATAAAAAGAAGACTTAGTAAAGAAGGAATGTTCAATTCAAAAGGAAAACATAACCATTTTAAATTATATTCACCTAATAATGGACAGAATCACAGGAAAAGAGAAAAAGCTATAATAATAGGGGATGTAATAAACAATGGTAAGCACAGAAATGATAAAATATGTTAGTAAGTTTACCCCTCTAACTGAGTCAAAAAAGATCTGATTGAAAGATGACATGCTGAAAGCTTTTCCTCTGCTTTTGGCAATAAGAAAAGTTTGCCCACTCTCACCATTCCTATTCAATAGTAAACTGGAGGTCTTAATTAACATAGAAAAACTTCTATGTCCATATCTGTATCTATATGTAAAGCAAAAATTATAAAGATTTAAAGAAGAGAAATAACACTGCTGTTATTTATGGATGATATGATTATTATCTAGGAAATCAAAAACAATCTGCAGATAAATATTCTGAATTAACAAATTAGTTTATCAAAGTTGCTTGATTAAGTTTGTATATTCAGGATCTCGTCAAGATGGAGGCATAAGCAGACTCTGAACTTATATCCTCCCATGAACAAAACCAGGTTACAATTATTTTGGAAAAATTACCTTGGATAGAAAACTGAAAACTGGATAAAAAGAACCCTCACAACAAGGGACAGTCCTGACTAAGGAAGAATGGGCAGAAATTCCTGCTGGAGAGAAAATGTCACCTTCAGGAGCAGTAGTTTCTCAGCCAGCCAGGAGGGAGCCACCCTAAGTTACACAACCCTTGGGGAGAAGTGAAGTCTGGAGTGGGGGCCAATACTGCTATAAGCATCCTTCAGACTCAGCACAACTAAGACAAGGGTCTTACTATCTGGCTTTGCTGGCTACTAACTGCAGCAGGGAATACCCCTAAAAAAGCTATTGGGCAAAACCAAACATACCTGGGTCTTACAGGGCCTACCCACAAAGTCACCCATCTCAGCAACCAAAAATCACCAGATAGAAGGCTGACAGTCGTTTGGTATAAAGGGACACACCTGGTGGGCTCTGGTGGCATCTTGGTGAGAGGAGGGACCTCTCCAGAGACTGGGACATTGGTGGGAGTCATTGTTCTGAACTGGTCCAGGTGTGCTGACACAGACCCCAACAGGCACCACTGAAGTTCTTATGCTGGCCTGTGAGCCCAGGGGGCTGCCAACTCACAAGAGCACAGATTTCATCCAGTTCTGGCAGGGCAGACAGCCTGTCCTAAGGACCCGCTTCATGCTACAGCAAGCCCTCAGTCTACTTGTCAGCCTGGATTGACTCAGTCCCTTGATCTCCTACAGGCAAGTGAGTGTGTCCAACCCTGTGGGGCAGGGCCTGTGTGAGGACCAGGTGAACTGTGGGGAGCATTGGTGGAGAAGTGAGGGCCTCTGCAGTGGGGCATTTTGTTATGCTAGAGGGGCTTGGGAAGTGTGCATGGACCAGGACTGTGTTGATGTGTTTGTGGTCCAGTGGGGGGTGAGGCTTGTCAGCAGCAGAAGACCTTAACAAATAACCATAAAAAGGATCAGCCCCACCTTCCAAAGCCTGAAACAATTGAGGGTGCCCTGCCTATGGCCAGCCCCACTCAGCTGCACTCCCAAGAGAACTGACAACAGCCTTGTAGGCCTGAGGACTACAGCAACTGTAAGCCCCTGAGCCTAGCAACCAACGACACTGGGTACCTACCCAATTTACAGGTAAACTGAAACATGGGTGTGCTCAGCCAATGGTGCTGAGGCTCCCTGACCTGGATTTACAAACAGCTGGCCAGGGAAGGAAAGACTAGATTCCCTGGGTAGGTGAATTAAGAGCAACTTTGCCGCAGCAGAAGGACACAAGTAGCCCAAAAAGGGGTCACTCCTGGATCTTTTGGACTGATGAAAAGAGGGAAGCACACTTCTGGGCCTCAAAAGGCATCTGTTACATAAGCCCACCTCTCCAAGATCAGGAGACATAGGCAACTCACCTAATACATAGAAATAAGCATGGAGAAAGAGGCATAATAAGGAGACAAACGAATACATTCCAAGAAAGGGAACAGGACAAAACCCCAGAAAAAGGACTAAATGAATCAGAAAAAGTGACCTACTAGACACAGAGTTCAAACAAAATCTCATAGGGATGCTCACAGATATTAGGAGAAGACTGGAAGAACAGAGTGAACACAACAGCAAAGAATTGGAAAATATAAAAAAGAACCAATCAGAAATGAAAAATGCAATACTTGAAATGAAAAATTCACTAGAAGGACTCAATAGCTGAGTAGAGTATGCAGAAGAATGGATCAGCAAGCTAGATGAAAGACTAGAGGAAACCAACAAAGTAGAACAGAAAAAAGAAACAAGAATTAAAATGAGAGCATTCTAAGGGAAATCTGGGACAGTATCAAGCACACTAACATTCGTATTGTAGGTATCCCACAAGGAGAAGAGAGAGACAAAGGGGCAGAAAATTTATTTGAAGAGATAACAGATGAAAATTTTCCTAATCTAAGGAAGGAAACACACATTCAAGTACAGGAAGCACAGAGAGCTCCAAACAAGATAGGCCCAAAGACGCCCACACCAAGACACATTATAATTTAAAGGTCCAAAATTAAATATAAAGAGAGAATCTTCAAAGCAGCAAAGGAAGCCCACAAGTGACATACAAAGGAAACCCCACCAGGCTATCAGTGGACTTTTCAGTCAAAACCCTACAGGCGAGAAGGGAATGGTATGATGTATTTAAAGTGGTAAAAGGAAAAAACCCACAGCCAAGAATACTCTGTCCATCAGGGTTGTCATTCAGAATTGAAGGAGAGATAAAGAGCTTCCCAGATAAGCACAAATTAAAGGAGTTTATCATCAAGAAACCAGTTCTACAAGAAATGCTGAAGGGATTTATATGTGTGAAATCAATGATCACAAGTAGGGATAAGAAATTATCAAGGAAAAACAACCCCCCCAGAAAAACCCAGGCAATAAAGTAACTGGTAAATGTAAAAATATAGTAAAGGTAGCAGATCAACAACCTGTGACGATAAGATGTAGGTTAAAAGAAAAATGTACTAAAATTATCTATTTCAGTGTTAAGAGGATAATAGATAGACATACACAAAAAAGGGATTATATATGATTTGAAAAGCATAAAATGTGGGAGGAAGGGAGTGAATAAGTAGAGCTTTCAGAAAGAGGTCAAGCTAAAGAGTCTATCAACTTGATATAGACTGTTATATACATAGAATATTATATAGGTTCCTCATGGTAATCACAAATCCAAAACCTATAATAAGTAAGCAAATAAGTAAGATTAAAGAAATCAAACATATTATTAAATAGAGCCATCAAACCACAAGGGAAGAGAGCAAGAGAAAAAAAAGAGGAAGAGAAAAGATCTACCAAAACACCCAGGAATAGAAGGTAACAAAATGGCAATAAATACATATTTATCAATAGCTACTTTAAATGTCAATGGACTAAATGCGGCAATCAAAAGGCATACAGTGGCCAATTGGATAAAAAAAAGAGCAAGACCCATGTATATGTTGCATTCAAGAGACACGCTTCAGACCTAAAGACACTCACAAGCTGAAAGTGAAAGGATGGAAAAAGATATTCCATGCAAAAGATAAAAAAAGAAAGGGAGAGTAGCAATACTTATATCAGAGAAAATAGACTTTAAAACAAAAACTGTAACAAGAGACAAAGAAGGGCACTTAATAATGATAAAGGGAACAATACAACAGGAAGATATAACACTTATACATGTCTATGCATCCAACCTAGGAGCACCTAAATACATAAAGCGATTATTAACAGACATACAAGGAGAAATAGATAGTAACATAATAATAGTAGGGGACTTTAACACTCCACTTACACCAATGGATAGATCATCTTAACAGAAGATCAATAAGGAAACACTGGCCTTAAATGAAGCATTAGACCAGATGGACTTAGTGGATATATATAGAACAGTCCATCCAAAAACCACAGAATACACATTCTTTTCAAATTCACAGGGAACATTTACCAAGATTGATCACATATTAAGCCATTAAATAAGTCTAAATAAATTTAAGAATATTGAAATAATACCATACATCTTTTCTGACCACAAAATTATGAAACTAAAAATCAACTACAGGAAGAAAACCAGAAAATCACAAAAAGGTGGAGATTAAACAAACTGCTACTGAACAATGATTGGGTCAATGAAGAGGTAAAAGGAAAAATGAAGAAATTCCTGGAGACAGATGAACGTGAAAATACAACATGACAAACTCTGTGGGATACAGCAAAAGCAGTTCTAAGAGGGAAGCTCATAGCAATTCACACCTACCTCACAAGGAAGAAAAATCCAAAATAAATAATCTAACAGTGCATCTAAGGGTACTGGAAAAAGAAGAACAAACAAATCTCAAAATCAGCAGAAGGAAGGAAATAATAAAAATCCGAGCAGAAATAAATGAAATAAAGACAAAAAATGCAAAAAATTAATGAAATTAAGAGCTCATTCTTTGAATAGATAAACAAAATTGGCAAATCCTTAGCTATACTGACCAAGAAAAAAGAGAGAAGGCTCAAATAAATAAAATGAGAAATGAAAGAGGAGAAATTACAATGGACACCTGAAATACAAAGGATAAGAGAATACTATGAAAAGCTATATGGCAACAAATTGGATAATCTAGAAGAAATGCATAAATTCTTAGAAACATGCAACCTTCCAAAACTGCACCAAGATGGAATAGAGAATTTGAATAAAGCAATCAGCAGTAAGGGGATTGAAACAGCAATCAAAAACCTCCCAAAAATAAAAGTCCAGGATCAGATGGCTTCCCTGGTGAATTCTATCAAAAATTCAAAGAAGACTTAATACCTATCCTTCCAAAACTCTTCCCAAAACTTGCAGAGGAAGGGAGGCTTCCTAACTCATTCTATGAAGCCAACATTATTCTGATACCAAAACTAGACAAGGACAACACAAAAAAAGAAAATTACAGGCGAATATCACTGATGAACATTGATGAAAACATCCTCAACAAAATACTAGCAAATCGAATACAACAATACATTAAAAAGATCATACACCATGATCAAGTGGGTTTCATTCCAGGGATGCAGGGATGGTCCAACATCTGCAAATCCATCAACATGATACACCATATTAACAAAATGAAGAATAAAAATCACATGATCCTCTCAATAGATGCAGAGAAAGCATTTGACAAGATACAGCATCCATTTATGATAAATACTTTAAATAAATTGTGTATAGAAGGAAAATACCTCAACATAATAAAGGCCATATATGACAAACACACAGAAAATATCATTCTCAATGGAGAAAAACTGAAAGCTATCCCTCTAAGACCAGGAACCAGACAAGGATGCCCACTGTCACCACTCTTATTTCACGTAGTATTGGAAGTCCTAGCCAGAGCATTCAGGCAAGAATAATAAATAAAAGTGATCCATATTGGAAAAGAAGAAGTGAAAACGTCACTATTTGCAGACGACATGCTTTTATATATAGGAAACCCTAAAGAATCCAGTAAAAAACTTACTAACAATAAATGAATACAGTCAAGTCGCGGGACATAAATTCAATATACAAAAATCAGTTATGTTTCTATACAATAACAACGAAGTGGCAGAAAGAGAAATTAAGTATACAATCCCATTTACAACTGCAACAAAAAGAATTAAATACCTTGGAATAAACTTAACCAAAGAGATGAAATTTCTGTACACCAAAAACTATAAAACATTACTGAAAGAAATTGAAGAAGACACAAAGAAATGGAAAGATAGCCTCTGCACTTGGATTAGAACAATTAACACAGTTAAAATGTGCATGCTTCCTAAAGCAATCTACACATTCAACACAATCCCTATCAAAGTTCCAACAACATTTTTCACAGAAATATTACAAAGAATCCTAAAATTTAGTTGGAACAGCAAAACACCCTGAATGGCCAAAGGATTCCTGAGAAATAAATACAAAGCTGTGGGTATCACACTGTCTGATTTCAAAATATACTACAAAGCCATAATAACCAAAACAACATGGTACTTGCTCAGAAACAGACACACAGATCAATGGAACAGAATGGAGAGCCCAGAAATAAACCCACACATTTATGGACAGCTAATATCTGGTGAGGGAGCCAAGAGCATACAATGGTGAAAGGAGAGTCTTTTCCATAAATGGTGTTGGGCAAACTGGACAGCCACATGCAAAAGAATGAAAATAGACCATTTCCTTACACCATGCACAAAAATCAACTCAAAATGGATTAAAGACATGAATGTACGACCCGAAATGATGAAACTTGTAGAAGAAAACTTGGTAGTACGCTATTTGACATCAGTCTTAGCAGCATATTTTCAAATACCATGTCTGACTGGGCAAGGGAAACAAAAGAAAAAATGAACAAATGGGACTACATCAAACTAAAAACTTCTGCACAGCAAAGGAAACCATCAACAAAACAAAAACTCAATCTAACAATTGAGAGAAGATATTTGCAAACCATATCTCAGATAAGGGGTTAACATACAAAATATACGAAGAAGTCACACATCTCAAGAACAAAAAATTGACAACCCAATTAAAAAATGGGAAAAAGATCTGAACAGAGATTTCTCCAAAGAAGATATACAGATGGCCAACAGCTATATGAAATGATGTTCAACATCATTAGCTATCAGGGAAATGCAAATAGAACTACAATGAGGTATCACCTCACTCTGGTCAGAAAGGCTGTAATTAATAACACAGGAAACAAGTGTTGGAGAGAACGTGGAGAGAAGGGAACCCTCGTACACTGCTGGTGGGAGTGCAAACTGGTGCAGCCACTATCTAAAGCAGTATGGTGTATCCTCAGAAAATTAAGAATAGATCTACCATATAATCCAGCTACCCCACTGCTGGGTATTTACCCAAAGAACTTGAAAACGCAAATGCATAAAGATACATACACCCCTATGGTCATTGCAGCATTATACACAACAGTCAAGACTTGGAAGCAACCTAGGTGCCCATGAAGGGATGAATGGATAAAGAAGATGTGGCATATGCACACAATGGAATGCTACACAGCCATAAGAAATGATAAAATCTGGCCATTTGTGACAACATGGATGTGCCTTGAGGGTATTATGTGAAGTGAAATAAGTCAGAGGGAGAATGTCAAACACTGTATGATCTCACTCATAAGTAGAAGCTAAATCAACAACAAACAAACACATAGCAATGGAGATTAGATTGGTGGTTACCATAGGGGAAGGGGGGAGGGGAGTGGGCAAAAAGGGTGGTTAGGCTCACATGTGAGGGAATGGACTATATTTAGTCTTTGGGTGGTGAACATGATGTAATCTACACAGAATTCGAAATACATTATGAAGTAGATCTGGAAGCTATATAATGTTATAATCCAATGTTGCTGCAATGAAATAAAATTAAAAAGTTTTAACTGAAATTAAAAGTTAGTATATTCAAATAAATTTAATTTCTGTGAACCAACAAAAAACAGAAAATAATTTTTAAAACTATAATTTCAGGGGCTGGCTCAGTGTCACAGTGGTTAAGTGCACACATTCCACTTCAGTGTCCCAGGGTTTGCTGGTTTGGATCCCTGGTAGGGATAGCACAGCTTGGCAAGCCATGCTGTGGTAGGCGTCCCACATATAGGGTAGAGGAAGATGGGCATGGATGTTATCTCATGGCAAGTCTTCCTCATCAAAAGAGGAGGATTGGCAGCAGTTAGCTCAGGGCTAATCTTCCTCAAAAAAAAAAAAAAAATATATATATAATTTCAAAAGCATCAAAAATACCAAATATAAATAGATAAGACTAACCAATTATGGGACTTTATATAAAAAAGTATGAAATGTGGCTCATAGAAATTAAATAGTCCTTGAAGAAATGGATAAATATATTGTTTACACATTAAAAAATTATATGTTGTAATACCATTTATCCACAAACTGATCTGTAGATTCAGGGAATCGTAAACACAATTCCAATTATTTAATGGAATTTGTCGTGGATTCTTTCGTTGGTATGGGTGTTCAAAGGGTCAAGAATATTCATGACACCTTAGGAAAAAAAACAAGATAGTAGGACTTTAGGTTATGAAGTCTCTTGATAAATGTTCATGATTGGCAGACATGCCAATGGAACAGAACAGAGAATGAAAATCCATCATGCACTTTGAATGCTTTCTCTGTGACAAAGGTGGCATCATGCAGGGATAGGGGAACAGCAGTCTTTTCAATAACTGTGCTGGGACACTTGAGCATGCAGGAAGCTAGGTCCTTGAGAGTTACTGTAAATATTCAATAAGAACATGATTACCCTTCAACCTTGTTCCCAACAGACACAGATGGAAAGAAGTTAGTCTTGTTAATTTGCTGTTTTCTTCTTTAAGCTGAAGGGTGACTCAAGGATCACAAGGACTTATGAGCTTCTTTTGCAGAAGGAAAAAATGTCTTCAAGGAATGAGGATCACCAGATAACCAGCCTCCAACTGCCATTGATGCCCAAAAGTCTGATTGCCTTAGGGCTTGTCTGGAGTCAAATAAACAGGGTTTCCCCTTTGTTTCTTTAAAACTCCTCCTGCCAAGTCCCTTAGCTCTATGAAGACACCCTCCTTTCTTCTAACGTTAAAGTGGATTTGACAGAACCTATCCTCCTGCCTTCTTATTTTGGACAATTTGAATGAATCTTTCTCCATCTCCACACACCAATGAGTCAATGACTATCTTATTGTTACTGGGAACACGAATTTGAGATTAAGAGGTTTGGTATCATGCACACAGGAAAAACAATGGTGTTAATGTCTATCTCATATGGGTCACAAAAGTTCATTCCAGTTGCATCAAGGAACCATAGGTGAAGGGGAAATCAACATTTCTTTAGAAAATAATATCAAAGAATATCCCCATGACTTTAGGGTACAGAAGATTTACTTTAATGGAGATACACAAAGCACTAACCATGAGTAAAGTAAAATTAAGAAATCCCATTTATTATAAAAATAGTAATAGTAAAGAGAAAAGGCAAACCACAGAGAGGGCAAAAATAGTTGCCATACATTTAGCCAACAAAGGATTTAATGTGAAGTAGGGCTCATAAACTGTTTTCTATTAAGGGCCCAACAGGAACTACTTCAGATTCTTCAGGCCGCATGGTTTCAGTCACAACTACTCAGCTCTGCCTTGTATCCTGAAAGCAGCACAAAAGCAGGAAACCCAGAAAGGTTTCCATCAAATGTTGGCACTGTTGATACAAAATAACCAACAGCATTCTATAGATGAGAGAGATCAGGTGAGTTTTACTTGATCCACAGTGAAGATTATAACCTGGGAAGGCCTTTTCCAGAATGGAAGAAAGTGCTCTGGAGAAGCATATTTTTCAGTACAGTGTTATACCTTTTTAGAATAAAGAACATACATTAAAAATGCCCAAGATACATATTCACCAAAGTTTCAAAGAGGTCTTCCGTTGCAAATTAGCAGGTCAACGTGCCCCTGATATCAGGAAAAGGACTAACATGGGCATAATGGTGTTACCACTGGGGCTTATGAGGGGAAATATGAGTTCTTATCTTAAGAGAGTGCATTCTTTACTTTAATGGTTAAAGCAGAGGCACAATGTATATTTGATAGGCCATATGCCAACCTTTTCAGTTCAAAACAAATCAGTTTTGAACCCAAATAGTTACCCCATGTCCCTCAATGTGAGAAAATCTCTTGTCACTCCTCCTTTTGATCAAAATCTTTTGATAGAAAGCATTTATGATCAAGATATTGTCCCTCAGTGCCATGGTAGTTGCTGTATTTCCTGGGTCCATCATGTCCCTCAGTGCTAGGATTTTATTTCATTGACTTGCCCGATTATCCACATTGGGGGTAAATAGATATACTGGACAAGAATAAGGGTATATTTTAACAGGGGTAGCATTTCATAGGTTATGTAATTTATTGATTATTTTTAAATTATTGCACAAACATGGTACATGTGTTTTTACATGACTTCCTAAAATTACATTGTTTATAACAATTATAGAACAGATAATTCAACACTTGAAATGATTAGTTTAAAATGAGTTCTTAAGTGTAATTTTTATCAGAAAAGGAAATTCATCCAAGCTTGTAAGATCAATCAACCATCTTAAGTCACTGAATAATCATCACTCTAGCCTGCATGGCAGTCTTAAAACACTGAGTAAAGAAAACGGTAATTTAGTTTGAATGTTATGACTAATACAAGAATTTAAAGGAGTAATAGAAATAGGGGTTGCAATCTGGATCACTAAACAGAGCCAATACTGGAGGGGAGCCAACTAAACAAATCAAGATTAGGGGTAGAGTCACCTAGGACATTCACATACTTTTTCATGTGCTTTAGGAGAGAGGGCACATTAGAAGATTCATCAGGTATAAAAACACAGATTCAGTCTGAATGATTGTAGACATACCTCCTTGGGATGCATTAAAAATAGATAAGGCCATTCTATTTTGAAGGACAGCCTTTCTCATGAAAGACATCTCAGTATTTAATAAGACTATTCTTGCTTTACTATCCTTAAGGGCTTTGAGTAAATTTAGTCAGGGCCTCTATATGTGATATAACATCTTCTAGTCCCAAAGAAGGAAGAAATATAGTCATTAGGTGCTCATAACAGTGGAACACTGAATGAGCCCATCTGGCCTTAAGGAGGGAAAGATGGCAAAGGTTGTTAATTCAGAGTGAATCCTTCCCTGCATTGAAGGGAAATCCAGGGTGCAGCATCCCACCCATCTGGGCAGTAGTCAAGGCCATAGGTTTGTTCTGTATAACTCTTGAGTTCCATTAGGATCCACTCAATAAATACCTGACCTTCAAGACCAGTCAGTTCCAAACCAATCACTTTCTTTAAGCATGATAGTATTCTGAAAATCTTAAATGAAACAATTATAAGATGAGTATATATGTAAGTATTGTAGGGGTTTAAATGAGGAAATATAAGGTTGGGAATATAAGCCTGGTCCAGAGACTTGGGACAACTGCCTACAACAGATGCTGTCTTCTTCTCATCCTGGTTGGGAGGTGTTTGTGTTGGTCAGTCGAACGCAGGTGTCAGAAACAGGAGTTGAAATCCACTCACACAGTGGAGCCTTTTTAAATGAGAAACGTGAATCCATGAATCTATGCCATTTAATTTTCCAGTGCATGGATTGTGTAAAAGTACCTGTTATAATTCATTCCAACATGACTGCAGAGGGTATTTTACCTGATGCCTCTTCGTGTAAATAAAATCTCCAGGATGTAGTCCATGATCTTTAAGGTCTTCATCTTCCAGCAGTGCTCTGTGAAAGGAATCAGCTACCAATCGTTCACTTCTTTTAAGCACCTCAATGAGACCCTGACAACAAAGTCATATATCTCTCTTAAGCATAGTTGCTTCATTCATTTCCTTCTCTAATTGCATAGGCCATCCTATTATTACCTCAGAAGGAGACAGCTGATGTTTACCAGACAGTGTAGATCCAAGATTGAGAAGTACCAGCAGAAAGGCTTTTGGGTATGAGAGATTAAAAGCTTCTCAAAGCTTTGTCAAGTGAGTTTTGATGATACCTTTAGTTAAAATATTGCATTATTGGCCAAATGTCACAAATAGATTTAATAATTTGTGTGGTGTAATGATTTCACTGGTCACTGAATAACTCAGTAGGAATTCCACAAACAGGAATTATCCTTTCCAGTAATTTATCTACTGCTAGAGCCATCACTCTTCTGCAAGGAAAAGCCTCAACCCAATGTGAGAACACACAGATAATTACTAAGATATTTATAACCTTGAGAGGTGGCATTTAAACTAAGCTCAATTACCCTACCTCAAAGGGTCCCTAAGGAAGGGGAAAGTGACCTTCCAACCCATGAAGTATCTCCTGGGATTATATTTAGGACATATAGTACAATGAGCATATGCTTTATGAGCCACTGTGGGAGAAATTTCCAAAAATATTGTTTTCCCCCAAAAATCATCTTTTCATGTCCCCAATGGGTAACTGATGTATGTGCTGGTCCAGTGACAATTGTGTTCCAATAGGCGGTATGCTTTGTTGTCAGGCCAGAACCACATCTGCACGGTGGTGTCAAAAATTCCCCCTTTTTGTTGCCATATAGCTTTCTTTTCTTCTGTGGTGATTTCTTGAGCCTGTAGAAGGAAATCTTTCACTGGGCTAGCAGGGTTAACAGAGAGTAGTGGACATTCTTGAGGCTGGAGACTACACCCAGCCTGGCAATATCTCTGCTTATCTTTTAAGTAAGGTCCATCTGTAAACCAAATTAGATGATAAAATGAAATCATGGTTATTTTCCTTCTGTGGTGCTGGCAGTAAAGTAGCAGGGTTAAGATAATGAATAGCATTTGCTATGCAATATAGTCCAAGAAGGTTTATCATCGATGTAATTCACAATACTTTCCATTTAATTTACCTTATAACCAAATAAACTTAGTTTAGTGTTTCCCTCTGTATAGGAAGAGAGAACAAATTCTTTGAGAAGTCCCAGGAAACTGTATTTTAAGAGAGAGAAGACCAAATTAAAATTTTGTACCAGCTTATTTTGATATTAAAATTCATTTACCTAATTAAGTTTATTCCAATCTTAGCCAGCTTGACCATGCATAAAACTCTTTTCTAAATGTTCTTTTTTCACAAAACTTCTCTTTCTTTTTATATTCAGACTTTGTCCTATGCTTTCCCTCTTTTTTCTTAACAAAATGCCTTTCCATTTCATATATAAATAAACTCCATATAAATATATAGTTTAGTGAAAGCACATTTCATTTTCCTTGCATATTAAGATATTTCCCTTATTTTAGTAGTTTTATTTACTTATATTAATAAGAATTTTTAACCCTTAGAAATCTTAATCTCTAGTGAAAAATAAGAAGTAAACAATTATGCACTGTCTTTTCCATTAGCATTCTGTGCCTTGGCAGATTTATAAATACTTTACATAATTTCCAGAAACATATGCTACTCCATAGTACAAACTTTCAATAAAACATAAAGCATGTTTACTAATAGATCCAAACATCTTTACTTTCTCTCTAATAAGAAGGTCAAAGTGGTAAACTTAGACTTGTTTAGCAATTAATACTTCTGTATTTTAACTTATTTGAAAATAATCTAGATATTTATTGACTTTTCCATCACATAATTTAACATAGCAAAATTCTAACATTTTAAGATACGAAAGAGATTTTAGAAGCTATTTTAAGTAAACATGCTCTAAAATGTAATTATTACTAAAAAGTTTATCTGTAAACTCTTATCTCATTGACATCTACCTAAATCATTTCCTCCCCAAAATTGTTTAGATTATCCACAAAAACTTCCTGAGACATTAGACAAATCAGCTATCATTCTGCTATTTTTACTAACAAAATTTTTGTTTTTGTAAAGATTGTTGCTGAGCTAACATCTGTTGCCATTTTTTTTCTTCTCCCCAAAGGCCTCCAGTATATAGTTGTATATTCTAGTTGTAGTTCCTTCTAGTTCTGCTACCTGGGACTTCACCTCAGCATGGCTTGACGAGTGGTGCTAGGTCCAGGATCCAAACCAGGGAAATCCTGGGTTGCTGGAGTGGAGTGTGTGAACTTAACCACTGGGTCATGGGACTGGCCCGCATGCTAACAAGTTTTATAGCAGAGATAACATCAACTAATTTGATTAATGACCCATGAGGAATGAAGGTTACATGTCTGCATCATATCCAGTACTGATTACTCTGAAGGCATGCTTATTTCAAACTAAACTTAAGATTTCATTTGCCAAAGACTATTTTTTTATCACATTAACTTCAAAGACATTTGGGTTAGTTTCTATTACATTTATATAAGCACTTACTTTAAGGCAGTTAAATAGAGCTCTTTCAGAAATCACATCCTCTAGAGATAGAAAAATATCACATACACAACATATGTAGACACATATAAACGCACAGACAGAAGCAAGAAAGATTCTATAGCCTCTGTTTTTAAAATTTTCCTTAGGTATTTGGGCAAGGATGCTTTCAGAACAGTCTGCATCTCCAAAACCTTCTTCCCCACCCCTATTTTTTCAGTCTTAGGAATCTGGGATGATCTAGATAATAGCTCCCTGAGAGATCGCAAGTTTTGGAGATAAAGAGGAGAGGTTATTTACTTATCAAAAGACAGACACACCCGTCCATTTGTATTATCCTTAATTTCCTTCTTTAACTCTGGATACTTAGTTTTTTTTTTTTCTAACAAGTATCCTTTTACTGGAGGATTGTCCCTGAGCTAACATGTGTTGTCAATATTCTTCTTTTTTTTCCTCCCCAAACCCCAGCAAGTAGTTGTATATCCAAGCTGTCAGTCATTCTAGTTCTTCTATGTGGGACATCCCACAGCATGGCTTGATAAGCAGTGTGTAGATCCACACCCAGGATCCAAAATGGGGAACACCAGGCTGCTGAAGCAGAGCATGTGAAATTAAGCACTTGTCCACAGGACCAGCCCCTGTATACTTAGTTTTATCTTAATTTAGGGAAGAAAGTCTAAAAAAATTCCTATCTGTCTTTGAATATCAGCTTCCAATTTGGCCAAATTTCTCATCACAAGTTATTAAATCCTCTCAAATACCTTGTCAGGTTTCAGCAGGGACAAACAGCAACTATTCCTCACAGCATTAAACAACTACATTATTTTTTCCATTTTAGCTTCCCACTGACTGTTTAAGGGTAGCAGCTTCCCAAGAAATCTTTCAGAATCTCATTAACCCTGGGAGGGACTCATATTGGGTCCACCTATGAAGGTAGATTACATGAGTGCTTGAAAAGTCATGACTTAAGTGCACTTCTTAAATGATCTTATCTAATTTGAACTTTCCTTCTAATGGCTAATATACAAGCTTTGGAGGCTACAAAGGAACCACAAAGTGGCCACTGAAATTTTAAATTATCCCAGCTTATCTTGCTGTAAAGATCCAATCATTTACAGTTATCTCTGCTTTGTTAGGTTCTTGCAAGTATATTTTCTGCATGTATCATGTGTGAAGCCAGCCAGAGCTCCAGGGGGAGGCTGCCTATTTGGGAGCCTGATTTCCCATTTTTTATTTAGTTTCCTTTTACTATAAAAGGAACAATTTCTAAGGACAGAGTACTTGGTCAGAAGCGTGTTGCTTGTGAGTGTCACTCCCAAGCCAGCGAGAAGGATGTAAAGAGGGTAGAGGAATTCTCTTCCTCCCCTACAGCACCATGGGCAGGGTTGGTGCTTGGGGAGGTTTCAGTCTGGCCTCTCCCTGCATGTCCCCACCAACATAAAGCCTTTCTCCCCCCCTCACCCCCAGAGCCCCCATCTCCTATGTCCCCAATCCTAGTGTCCCTTCCTCATCCACACTCCCAGTAAACCCTCCCACCCCATCCCCATCTCCCCAGAGCCCTTATCTCCCTCACGTTCCCACCACAAGTACCCCCTTCCCCACCCTCAACTCTGGAACACCTGTCTTCCCCACCCACGGCACCCCCTCCCCCACCCCTACCCTCAGAGTCACCCTCTCCATCCTCATTGACTACATTCCCCTGATTATCCCTCCTGCCTTGGAATGAAGGTGTCAAGCACCCAGCAGGGCCAGGTTCTGTGCTTACAGTGGCATGGTGTTGACTTCTCATTTTACAGATTGGGAAATCGAGGCTCCAAGAGTTGATGTAACTTACCCAGGCTTGTGCAGAGAGAGTCTGGACCCTGATGTGACCTCCTGCAGTCCCTCCTTCTGCTGTTTGGCGCCAGAGGCACTTTGGTGTGCCCAGAGCTTGTGGAGGCTGGCCTATCAGAATCTGAGCTCTCTCATTCTTCCCTCCCTCCCTTGGACAGGGGTCTCTGCCTTGAAACTCTCAGCTCAGGCCCTGCTTCTGATGCCCCTGGGGGAGCAGGTTCCTGCAGTCCTTTCCTGGGATTGGACTACTGGGTCTGAGTCGGCTCAGGAACCTGCACTTCCAGGATGTTGGGGTGGTCTCTCAGTGCAGTGTGTGGACACAGAATCTGCACAGAGTTAGCTGTCAGTGCCAGAAAATACTGGCTTTTCAGATAAAGCAGATATTTGTCAGTTTATGAATCTGCCCACTGGATGCCCCTCTGGGTGTGCTTTGAGGCAAATGTCTCAGAACAGACCCCACATGGTCACTAATTGGAAAGATAAGTCACTGGTCTTGGGATAAAGCTGTCCCCCTCTGCAGGTGGTCCTATCCTTCAGATGGGCAGGGACTACCTCCCTTCTGCCCATCCCAGCCCCCTGGAGAGTGCCAGGACTGAAGGCCCTGAGGTTAGACCTCAGACCTCAGACTTGCTGCCTGTGCTGGGCCCTCAGTGACCCTCCTTGTGGATCATTCTGGAGGGCCTGAGACAGAATGTGTGGCGTGGAAGGCACTGGCCTAGTCAGTTGGAGACTAATGCTGGGTTCTAGTCCTATCAGAGATTCACTGTGTGACCTAGGCAAGTGGTTTGCCCACACTGGGCCTCTGTTTCCTTGCCTGTAAAAGGGATACACACTTTCTGTTGCTCAGCGTTGTTCTTTTTTTCCTTAATAACATAACTCAAAGATAATTTCCTATTGGAGCAGAAGAATCCCTATTCTTCCTCATGGTGGCAGAGAAATCTATTTATTTGGCTTATCCTCTCATTTAGGTTGTCTCAGTCTTTTGCTACTACAGACAAGGCTTAAAAAGGTCCCTTTGTCCCTCCAGGAAGGGGAGAGTGCTGCCAGAGTGTGGGTCCCCGGGTAGTGCCCGTCAGGGCCTGGAGAGGCTTGTCTGGGGAGGGGTTGTCCTGGTTGTGTGGGCGACATTTTCCCTGAAGAGGGACAGGCTGGCGGGAGGTGGGAAGGGCCCCCCTGACAATGCAGAGACACCTGAGAGGCTGCAGAGAGCAGCGTCAGACAGGCATGAACCAGACAAGACTGTGGGCTCCTGGAAGAATCTGGAGCCTTTCCTTAAGCATGATGGAGGCCCTGAAAGGAGCTTACGGAACTGGAGTAATCTGCATTTTAGAAGATGGCAGGGCTCTGTGGAGAGTGGTTCGCCTGTTAGTCTCATATCACTCTTCCAACCCCATGCCCTTACTCCCATTTTACAGACAAAATCACTGAGATTTGTTAATCCAGACTCTTTAGCTCCCAATCCTATGAACTTTCTTCTCTTCCTATAGATCTGATCACTTCCCATCAAGTATCTTAATCTTCTAGCTTGTAGGTCACAAAAATATCCAGCTGCAGGCACACCCCAAACACAGCAGAAAATTATTTTCCTGTTTTTCCCTTCTACTTTGCTTAGGAATACATTTGCCCTGTCTGAGTCTATCTGTTTTCTGCCATTCTCTGTGAGCTAATAATCTGTTTTTATTTTGGTTTTTTTTGCTGATCAACACATTAGAGAAGGCAAATCAGTGGGTTAACCAATTGGGCCATGTTTTCGCTGCTCTTGATTCATTTTCTCACTCAACAAACGTTCATTGCACACATGCTGTGTGTCAGGCACTGTGTTAGACCCTGGGCCTCTTCGCCTTAAACTTTCCCTTGAGCTCTGATGTGCAATACAAATAAATGTCACTGCCCTTCAGACTCTTTTCATCACCAGGTTGAGGTGGTGGCATTTGCTGCCAGTCTCCAGCTAAAGCAAAACTCCTCAGGGAAATCTATCTTGAGCACGCTTATTATGGAAAAATGAAATGATCAGTCTGCTGGTTCCCAGAGGGTTCAGGAGGGCAGAGATTGCTGAGCTCTAGAAAAGCTGTTCATGTGAAGCTCCTATCTAGGTGTCAAAGACCAGTCCATGGCACATGGCCGTGAGATCACCACAGCTTCCTCAGTGGATGATGGTTAATCTAGACTGTGACATCTGGTTACTTTTCATCTTCAGCCCGTGTTTGGCCTTGTGAGGCTGAATCTTGATGTCTGGACCTTGACTTCGTGGGAAAGACAGCTCACTCAGATACTAAGGAGGAACAGAAAGACCTGGTTAGTGTTCAACAGCAGTTGATTATGCTGAATACACGCAGCTGTGGTTAACAAAGCTTATCTCAAAGTTTTTGTTCCAGGGAGCATTTTTTAACTTCTTCATTCTCAGTTTCAGTCCTTCATCTTATGTTTAACCAAAGAAACAGCAGCCAAGGGTAATTTTGACTGTACATGATTTATTTATTTATTTATTTATTTATTGAGGAAGATTAGCCCTGAGCTAACTACTGCCAGTCCTCCTCTTTTTGCTGAGGAAGCCTGGCCCTGAGCTAACATCTGTGCCAATCTTCCTCGACTTTATATGTGGGATGCCTACCACAGCAAGGCTTTGCCAAGTGGTGCCATGTCCACACCCGGGATCTGAACTGGGGAAGCCCGGGCTGCCAAGAAGCAGAACATGTGAACTTAACCACTGTGCCACTGGGCCGGCCCCTGACTGTATGTGATTTAATATAAATATTAAGACAAATGTTAAGACAATCTTAAATAACAATAATAAAATGAATAATATTCAGACATAACGCTGCTTAATGCCTGTTTGCCTCATGCACCAGCCTGATGTCTCCATGAGAGTGCCTGCTCCCTGGGAGACTCCAGTGTCCACAGTCACAGTATATGGAGGTCCCGTACCCCTGCCATCACTTTTTCTCTTACTCTTATTTCTCTCAGGTAACTCACATTTACTGGACCCATCTTTTCTAAAGGACAGAGAAAGCCCTACAAGTCTTCTGTCCTAATAGAACCCAAACTCCCCACCTGAAGCTGCACTCAGCCCACACCCAGCTGCACCCATGGACAGATGCTATATGATGCCATACACATTCATGCGGTTTCTCTGGATTTTCTTCTTTAGTGTGTGCTTCTCCAAGAACACAAATCTATTGCTCTTAGATTCCTGTAGAACTAGAAGATGAATTTAGGACTCTGCCCATCCACCCCACCCCCCTCTCCTACAGGCCTGTTTCTTTCAAACAGCTGTGCACTCAGTTGGTCCCTCCTAGCCCCTTAGTCTTCTCAGAAGGGAAAGCGGAATCTGTGCATACGTGAACCTTCTGTCCTTCACCAGCTGAGGCCCCTGGGTTGAGTTGGCCACCTGGGCATCCTCCCAGCATGTGCCATGTGGTAGTTATAACCAGGCGGGAGTTGCTGGGAGGCAGGAGGGGAAACCATACCCTCAAGCCCAGTCATCAACAAATCTTCCCACTGATACATGCCAATTTCCAAACCGCTTCTTTATCCAAAACTGCAGGTCTCAAAAGTCCCTATTCCCCAGCAACATAGATACATTTAATAATATATGCATATATTATTAAATTGTTTTGTATATCTCAACTAAAGCAGTTCTTTTTCTCCTTCCAAACAAGAATCCCATTCTAACTATAATTCTATATCACATCACCAACATAACCCGGGGAATAGTAAACTATAAAAGGTTTTTCTAAATTCTCTCATTTTTTAAGGAGCATACATACCACCTATAATATGTAATCTTTTTTTATGCATTTTGAATTTCACACTGTTTCTACCAATCTTTCTACATATGAGCCTCTTTCAAATTCACTACATGTTATTCCATCATGTTAAGCAGCTATCTTGTTTGAGGGAGCTCTTGAAATGCATCTGTTTACACTAATCTTGTATATAAGCCATTTCTATAATTTCCCCCTACTATAGGATTTAGCCCAAATTCATTAGTGTGACCCACAGCACTCTACAAGACCATGGCCCTGACTGTCTTTCTAACTTCTGCTTTTCCCTTCCTTGTCCACCACACAATTGCTCTCCTTTATTGATCATGGCTGTACTTTTTGTCTTTGTACATTCTGTGTCACTGAAATGCTTTTATGCAGCCTTTCCTTCCTTTATAATGTCGAAGTCTTTCTCATCCTTCTAGTTCAGGCTCAAAAGTTAACATCGTGGTATGATTTTCACCAAATTTGCTCAATCTTCTCTTTAGCTGATCCCCCAAATGGGAAAAAATAATGTTGATGGATTATTTCTCAGTACACTCTGTGCTTCCTTGGATCACTGTTACGTTTTTCGTGCTGTATTCTAATACGTATTTTCACATCTGTCTCCCTTGAGCTGCCTGATGGGCAGGGCCTTTGACAGAGTCACACCTTTAAATCCAGTGTTGTGCACAGAATGGCAACATGGGTTATTGTTTTTAATATTTTCAGTAAATAGTGGAATAATTTGACCAAAATTGTCTAAAAGAAAAGCAGCAACGTAGTAGAATATCATCATCTTCATTAAGCTTGTAATCTAAAAATTGTATTTCTTTAGTGCTTTTTTTATTTGAATACTTTAAATGTATTTCCTAGTTCAAAACACACAAAACCAATAGATCTGATGTTATTATATATGGATCGTTCTCCATTGTGGTTTTTACATTTCTAGCATATAGGGGTGCAGTTTTGATGAAATTTTATTATTGCAATTCATTGATTTCCTTGGGTTTTGTTAATCACATTATTTGTGAAGTTTTTTTTGTTTCTTCCTTTTAAAAACTACACCTCTTATATTTCCTTTGTGCAGATTTTCTCACCTCTATAATGATACCTTTAGTAGAGATGTACTGATATCCCAAGCCCCAAACTGATACAGCTACTTGCAAATTTTTTAACATTTTTAGCTGTTCACTAAATAAATTATTATACAGTAAAAATTTTTATTATGAAAATTTTCAAACATATACAAAATTGCAAGAATTGACATAATCCCTCTATAATAGTTTCCCAGCTTCAACGTGTCCATTCAAGTTCAGACGTGTTTCATCCATACCTCCTGCCCCACCCCTTGAGTCCAGGTTATTTTGAAGTAAATCCCACACTTCACATCATTTCTTTTGTTGCTGCTCTCCAGGAAAAGACCACCAGAAACAAATCTCTAGTCAAAATTGTGTTACTGTTGCTTGTTTCAACAAGGGAGATTGTCAACCATGGAAAACAGAAGTGTCTCAGGGAGAGGTCTTAGGACCAGGCTTGCTACAGGATTTCTACCGGCGTGGTTATTAGGGTAATGTTCAACAACGCATGGTTGCACTCTGGATGGGGATGCTTTCAGACAGTGGCAGCATTTTGTGATTCAGCACCTTAATGGTTCTCATATAGAATGTAGGCAAATTGGAAGAGAGCTGAAGCTTTAATTGGTGAGGAAGCAATGTCCTTCATATTAGCCAGGGGAAAAGGATGTTTGGTGATTTTTTTTAATTTAATTAATTTATGTGTTTCTTTTCAGATTAACATCATAATATATTTCAAATTCTGTGTAGATTACATCATGTTCACCACCCAAAAACTAATTATAGTCCATCCCCTCACATGTGAGCTTAATCACCCCTTTTGCCCTCCCTCCTTCCCCCTTCCCCTATGGTAACCACCAATCCAATCTCCAATGCTATGTGTTTGTTTGTCGTTGTTTTTATCTTCCACTTATGAGTGAGATCATATGGTATTTGACTTTCCCCATATGACTTGTTTCACTCAGCATAATACCCTCAAGGTCAATCCATGTTGTCACAAATGGCTGGATTTCATCATGGTTTAGACAGCATTCTTGATTTTGTCTCTGCTCTGACATGAGTATTGAATGATCCTGTTTTTGTCTTGCTTCATCACCACTGCCAAGTAAAGTTCTCTCATGTTGGTATTTTGTGAACTTATTGATATTCTATAACAGAATTCTACAGCTTAGCTTTTAGTGCCAGACCAGATCCCAGCAGAAAGTGGACAAGAGATGTTTTACCTTCCTCACATCCACAAATATTTCACTTCAAACATATAATTTTGATCACATGAATGAAATGTAAACAGTTAATATTTTACATAGATAGTAAAGATCCATACACCTTGCAGAGCATTTCTTCATTTCTAGGAGTACCAATCTTGGCCATCCTTTAAGTACTGACTTAAGTTTTTCATATTTTCAAAGGTCTTGGAATGCACTCACCCTCACTTAAATACATACAGGTGATCTTTCTTTCCAATGAATTCCCAACATATTTAATTATCAAGAAAAAGTGGGGTAAATTGCAATGGAGTTAAAGAATTATTGGTTAGAATTTTGAGAATCTATCCATATAATTCAAATGAAGAGACATGAACAATCAAGAAATAGTGAGGCACTTAGAATTTAACAACAGTGCAATCTGATCATCATCTGAAGGGCTTGAGGGGCATAGAGAAAATTAGGACCCCAATGAGAGCAGGGCTACAGATGAGAGGCTGCCTGGATGGAGCCAGGTAGAGGGACACATCTACTGCCAGAGACATGACTCCAAAGCAGGGAGAGAGCAGGAGCAGGGACAAAGAAGCCTCCCTCTCCCAGCACCATCTGGTCTCCTGTCACTACTTCCTACCAGCTGCATTCATCTGGCTCTAGCCATCAAGCAAGCCTGGGAGATGCAGTCAGTATGCCCATGCTTGGAACACAACAGGGATGAGAAATGTAAATTAGTGATTATGTCTCTGGAGTCAGTCAAAACACGGCCCCTCCACTTAAGTCAGTGTGTGACCTTGAGCAAGGTGACGATTCTCCCTGTCTTTCAGTTTCCTCCTTTGTAAATAGCAATAATGAAAGTACTCACACCACAAGATTGTTATGAGGGTTAAATGTGCTAATATATAGAATGTTAGGAGTGTGCCTGGCACAATATGAGTGACCCTAAATAAGCATTTGTGGATATTATTGTTATTAAATACTCTGATACTCTTTTATTCACTTGGCTGGAAAGTGAAGGAGGAAATTACATAAGGCTGAGGAGCTTTCCTCTCCCTATCTGTTTAATTGATCATGTTTAGGTGGATGACCTCGAATGTCTAGATTTGGGGTGATGCAAATAAGTAGTTGTAAGACCTTGGGAAATTGAAAGCAAGGGTTAGAACACAATTCTTGCCATCTCATGGTAGGTTGTGTTTGTGTGTGCTCATAACATATTTCTCAGAGTACTAAGTTGGTAAATTGTATATGAGTTTATTTAACAGATATTTATTTAATATGTTTTTTATTTTAAATTCAGGAACTGAGCGAGATAGGCATGGTCTCCATCTCATGGAGCTTACAATCTGTTGGGAGAGATACTTAAAATAGCTATACAAGGGAGCATATGATCATGAACTGTGATAATTCCTCCTAAGTAGAGGTACATAATGATTAGAATATATAGAGGAACCCAACATAGTTCAGCTTGCATTAAAACCTCCCTTAGAAAATGATAGTTTAAATTCTCAAGTAAAGATTGACATAAGGGATGGGAGGTAGGGACATCATTTAAGAAAGAAAGAACAATATACTGAGTTTTGTGGCAGGAGGAAATTTACAAGCAGACTTCACATAAAACTCGTGTGGTTAAAAAAAGTGGATTAGACAGAGAGGGCAAGGCAGGGCTAGAGGAAAACTTGGGTCAGATCATGTAGAATCCTGCTAACTATTGTATGGAATTTGAGAAATAAATTTGAGATTCATTGATAATTGAACTTGTGAGCATAAAAATGTATCTAGAATAGGGTGAGGAACCAAAAATAATAACAGAAAAAAGTAGAGGCTGAAACTGAAATCAGTGAGGCAGGATAAAAAAAAAGAAAATGTGATCCCCAGCAAAATCTCAATGACAGTTTTTTAGACTCCTAAGATCCATATGGAACTAAAAGGACTCTAATGGCAAAAGAAACCCACATGCAGAAGGATAAAATTAAACTCTTATCTGATACTCTATGCAGAAATAACCTCAAAATGAATTTTAGACTTAAATGTAAGACCTGGAACTGTAAAACTCCTAACAGAAAGCACAGGGGAAAATCTTCATGGCAATGGGCTTGGCAATGATTTGTGGATATGATATCAAAAGCACATGCAACAAAATCAAAGTTAGACACATGGGGCTATATCAACCTGAAAAACTTCTACACAGCAAAGAAAATAATAGAGTGAAAGGTAACTAACAGAATGGGAGAAAATATTTGAAACCATATATCTGGCAAGCGGTTAGTTCCAAAACATATAAGGGACTCCCACAACTCAATAGTGAAAATAATAAATAACCCAATTACAAAGCAGGCTAAGGACTTGAATAGACCTTTTTCCAAAGAAGACCACAAATGGCCAACAGATATATGAAAACATGGTCAACATCACTAGTTATCAGGAAAATGCCAATCAAAACCACAATTTTGTTATTACATCACACCACTTAGGATGTCTGTTATTTATACATATTTAAAAAAAGATATATGTTGGCGAGGAGGCAGAGAAATTGGAACACTTGTACATGGTTAGTGGAAATATAAAGTGGGCAGCCACTATGGAAAACAGTATGAAGTTTCCTCAAAAAATTAAAAATAAAGCCACCATATGGTTCAGCAATCCCACTTCTGGGCATCTACCCAAAGTAATGTAAATCAGAGTCTATAAAAGGCATCTGCCCATTGCAGAATTACTCACAGTTGCTAAGAAATGGAAACAATGGAAATGTCCACCAATGGATGAATGGACAAAGAAAATATATATACATACATATATGCATATATACAAATATATATATAAATATATGTACAAAATGTATATGCATACAGTAGAATATCATTCACACTTAAAAAAGAAGGAAATCCTGCCACATGTGACAAAATGGATGAACCTGGAGGACATTATGCTAACTGAAATAAGCCAGTCACAGAAGTACAAATATGGCATGATTCCACTTATATAAGGTATCTAAAACAGTCTAGAGATCTATGGAGAGATATATAGATAGATAAATACAAATAGAGAGCTCTATAGAGATGAAGAATTCTAGAGATCTGCTGTACAACATTTTGTCTGTATTGTGCACTAAAAAATTTGTTAAAAGGTAGATCTCACATTAAGTGTTCTTACTACAATTAAGAAAGAAAAAAATAAAGTGTGGTATCACAAATGACAAGGAGAGACCATGTACAACATTTTCAAATTTCAGAGGACATCCAACTAATACTTGAATAATATTCACTGTACTTATCCATAGTATGATAGTCAGATAAGCTAGAAAGGACTGGCTTCCATCGAGGAGGGAAAAGCTGGATTGGAAAGGATAAAGGTTATGAGATATTGGAAGCAGTAGACAGCTTTTTCAAGAATTTTGGCTACTGCTGTGAGTTGTGTTTTACACACACACTCTTATCTACTCTTTGAAACTTATGAAGAGACTGGATTTCACCACTAATAATGACACATCCCCTTCTTGTGTAGATTCCCCAAGATAGAATCTGAAACTGTGATAGAAGCAGCTCTGTTTTTCAGGTAGGTTTTGGAAGTATATTGATTTTATTTATAGTTCTCATTTATCTAACTTTTTAAGCAAATATCCTTTGAACACATACCATAGAGTTTATCGAGTCCTTTATGTACATTAATTCATTCAATACTCACAAAAACATGAAAGATGTATCATTCTTACTTTATTTTACAACTGAAGAAATTGAAAAGTAAAAAGAATATGCATATAGCTCTCATGAGTAAATGACTCAGAATTTAACTGCTGGTCTTATCCTTTCACGAAACTTGAGTTCTTATGCAAAAGAACCAAGATTTATGGTCTCTTTATGTTGTTTCCAGTAGTCTAGCCTATCTCTGCTCTCATATAAATTGTCTGAATGGTACACTGGTAGTATGCTTTTTTCCGGCATATAATTAAAATAATTTTTTAAAACCTACAATATAATTTGTCCAGCACATCTTACTTTGAGAGAAACAGGGAAGGAAATATTATAACTTTCAGGTATCTCTAGAGGGTCAAGTAAAGATATCTCTAGGGGTCCAAAAGGATCTAGAACCAATAAATTCCCCAAAGAACTTCAGAGTGAGCCAGTGGGAGCCAGGTTTCTTGCTAAGCAGGTGAGCCATGTGGAGGCTGTGCACAGAGTGTGTGGTCAACCCTCCACCCATAAGCAAGCTTCATGTTAGAAACCTGTCTCCTCAGTAAGCTGTGGTATTAAATGGAGTCAGTCTGCTTCTAGTGATAATACTGCTAACATCCTGACGGCATTTCTTACTTTCATACTCTGCTTTTCAGTACTTTCGAAAGGACATCTATTTGTACTTAAAATTCTACTTCATCTGCCTCCAATTCTCTCTCTCTCTCTCACACATATGCACTCCTTAAGTGACCTCATATTGAGTTAACCAGATAATCCCCTAGAATACACACACACACACACACACGATTTGGAATTTTATTTTTGTAACTATAAATTTCTATAGATTCTTTATACCATACTAGTAAAATATTTCTGTTTGGGTTATAATCACAGTTTTGATGAATAAGCATTAAAAATACATTTAACTTTCCTTTGACATTTGTCTTATTATGAGATGAGAGTGTCTCGATGAAAGGAATTATATAAATGTCCAAACTGTTTAGAACACTGAATGTCTTTACATCTTGAAGCAAGGAATCATAAGCTTCCAGATGAGTGAGAAATATTTTCTTTTGTAAAGTGGAAGAATGATGGATTTTGAAAATGGAAGCCAAAAAAAATCAAAAACAAAACAAGAGCATAGGTGCTGTCTCAGGCAAATCATTTTCAGGAAGGAATAGATATGGAAATGGAAGAACTGAACATTAATTTTCTTAAAAGTATTCTTGCGCTCATAATTCTTGGTGAGTCTTTTCATATGAACATGAACAGGCATACTCCAATTTGAATTCCACTGGCATGGTGGAGTCATGTACTCAACTAATGCAGCTGTAGGGTAGGCAAACAAAAATAAAATAGAAATAAATAAGTTTGAAAGTATGGCTGAGCTCTGCTTGCCATTCTAACCATTGAGTTTGTTCTGTAGACTCCTGGTTCTCAAATATGGTGTACATTGGAACCTTCTGGGGAACTTTAAAAATACTGAAGCCTGGGTGCCACCCAGACCTTCTGATTAATCTAGCAGGGGGTGCCTGGGCATTCAGATGTTAAAAACTCCATAGATGATTCCAATGTGCAGTGAAATTTGAGACAAAACTCACATCAGGAAAGATGAAGTGAAACAAGAAACAGCAGTTTCTAAGATTTCTAAGGAAATCTTTGGGTTAAATGTGTCAATGATTTTAAGAATTTTTCTTCAAAACTGACAGAGGTGTGGAAATGACTGAATAAATGGTGATACTGTGGGATGGTGACGCCTCAGAACAGCCTACAGAAACTAATTGGAGCCTATGAAGAAAAATTGCTTTAAAACAATTAGAGGAATTAATAAAATATTCTAGAGGACTATAAGCTAGATGCAAAATCATGAGTGCTGTATTTCATGAGTGCTTTAACAGACTTTCAGAGGTAATTTTGTCTCTATATGACTTTTAAGTTTATTGAATTTTGAAATCCAAACTCCACCTCAACATGCAACTGCATGGTCAACTTTGTTTTCTACCATTAATTTGATGCTTGTATATGAAAACATGCTTTAATTTAATTAAAAAATCAATTGTTTTAGAGACAAGATTTTCAGTACTATATAGAATGTAAGCATTCTGATGAATTTACTTTTAGTTTTTTGTATGCTTGCTTATGTTTCCTCCATATTCTCTGAATTATTTTTCTCATTTCTGTGTTAGTCCAGAGGAGCTCATATTGCTTTACATATTTTGACATCATCAAAATAATAGAAAGTAACATAGGAAGAAGAACCACTAGTGATTACACGTTGATAAACTTTTTTCCCTCGGACCTTCTTCTTGGTACTTAATTTAGTCTGTAAGGAATTAAATTAAGCATAGAATATTGGTATCTTATTATGAAAGTAACCACACAGGTTGAGGACCCTTAGAGACAATTTCTCTGGAAAGTTTCAATTTATAGATGAGAAAAGTGTGTGTGTGTGTGTGTGTGTGTGTGTGTGTGTGTTAAGGTCCTTTTCTTAGGTCCTAAACCTAGGCAGTCATATACAGTCATGCAGTGCATAATGACATTTTGGTCAAGGACAGACTGCATGTACGATGGTGGTCCCATATGATCTGTACCATGTAGCCCAGGGATGCAGAAGTCTATACCATCTAGGTTTGTCAGTTCGTTCTATGATGGTCACACAGTTACAAAGTCACCTAATGCATCTCTAACAAAATATCTTCATTGTTCAGTGACACATGACTGTAATAGCAAATGGGACCCGTGACACTAAAGTGTCAAAGTAAAATATGGTTAGGCTTTACTGAAACAGCTAAGAGTCTGGATTTGTGGGGAGATGGGAGATACTAAGAAACGTTTGAAGTTAAGGTGACTGATAGACAAAGGGATGATAAAGACAGAAGGTCCTCTGCCCCATGTGTGGTGACTTTTCCTTTTACTTTCTTTTCCAGACTGAGGAACATGGAGGATCCATTTTCTGTGCTAGCCTCAGGCTCACATATCCTTCTAATTTTTAAAAAATAAATTTTGATTTGATTTGGCTTTTTGGTGAGGAAGATTAGCCCTGAGCCAACATCTGCTACCAATCTTCTTCTTTTTTTCTCCTGAAAGCCCAAGTAAATAGTTGTAGGTCCTTCTAGTTCTTCTATGTGGGACACCACATCAGCATGGCTTCATGAGTGGTGTTTGGGTCCATTCCCAGAATCTCAACTGGTGAGCCCCAGGTTGGCAAAGTGGAGTGTGAGAACTTAACGACTATGACACCGGGCTAGCCCCTAGTCATTTTTTAAACTTATGATAAATTTAATTTAAATCTAGTTTTGGGGAGACATTTTTATGAATCACTGTTCAGTTTTCTTTTCATCCCACTGTTGTATAACTTGTATAGTTGGATATATAGTCATTAGAAAATTAAGCTGCATTGTTGGACAAAATTGAACTCAAATCTTGTCTTATTCCAGTTATCAGCTACAGATGTGTTAATGAATTATGTAAACTGTTTTGAATTTCTTTATTCTTTAAATATCCATCTCAGTAGAGTGTTATGAAAATTAATGGAGACAGTCCATTTAAAGCATATCACACAGCATGTGACATACGGAAAAACATTCAATAGATGTTGGCTCTAGTTTTACTCTGAAAAGTCTAGAACTATATAAATTCATAATTTATTAGTGTCATTTTTACTAAATGTAATAAAAGTGGCTTCTTTTTCAAGAAAACAGATGCTTTTTTCAACTAATGTTATTGAGATCATGATGGTTTATACCATTGTGTATTTTAGGGTGTACATTATTATTTATCAATTTCTGAATACACTTCATTGTAATCCAATTTTTGTCTAGTAGTCTACTTTTGTTCATCACCATAGATATGTGCCCCTTCATCACTTTAGCCCGACCCCCAACCCCCTTCCCCTCATAACCACTAATATTCTGTCTTTATCAATATATTTATCTTCCACATGTAAGTGAAATCATGCAGTGTTTGTCTTTCTCTGGGTTATTTCACTTAACCATATACTCTCAAGGTCCACTCACGTTGTTGCAAAGGCAATGATTTTGTCTTTATGGCTGAGTAATATTCCGATGTAAGTATGTGTACACACACACACACACACACACATATATATACATATGTATATATACACACACACACACCACATCTTCTTTATCCATTCATCTGTAGAAGGGTACTTGGGTTGCTTCTATATCTTGGTTATTGTGATGCTGCAATGAACATAGGGGTGCATAAATCTCTTTGGATCATTGGTTTCAAGTTCTTTGGATAAATACCCAGTAGTGGGATAGGTGAATCATATGGTATTTCTACTTTTAATTTTTTTGGAAATCCCCACAGTGTTTTCCATAGTGGCTACACCAGCCTGCATTGCCATCAGCAGTCTATGAGGGTTCCCTTTTCTCCACATCCTCTCCAACAATTGTTGTTGTCTTGGTAATTATAGCCATTCTGACTTTTGTAAGGTGCTATCTCAGTATAGTTTTGATTTGCATTGCCCTAATATTTAGTGATATTGAACATCATTTCATGTGTCTGTTGGCTATCTGTACATCTTATTTGGAAAAATGTCTGTACATATCCTCTACTTATTTTTTGATCAGTTTTTTTTTTTTTTTTTGTTATTGTTGAGTTCTATGAGTTGTTTATATATTTTGGAGATCAATCCCTTGTCAGAGAAATGATTTGCAAATATTTTCTCCCAGATGGTGGGTTGTCTTTTCATTTTGTTCATGGTTTCCTTTCCTTTGCAGAAGCTTTTTAGTGTGATCTAATCCCATTTGCTAGCTTTTTCTTTTGTTTCCCTTGCACAAGTAGATATCGTATTTGAAAAGATGTTGATAAGACCAATGTCAAAAAGTGTACTGCCTATATTTTCTTCTAGGAGTTTCACAATTTCAGGTCTTAAATTCAAATCTTTAATCTATTTTGAGTCAATTTTTGTGTACGGTGCAAGATAATGCTTTATTTTCATTCTGTTGCATGTGGCTGTCCAGTTTTCCCAACACCTGTTTGTTGAATAGACTTTCCTTTCCCCAGTGTATGTTCTTGGTTCCTTTGTTGAAGATTAAGTGTCCACAGATGCATGGTTTTATTTCTGGGCTTTCAATTGTTCCACTGATCAGTCTGTCTGTTTTTGTGAGAGTACCATGCTGTTTTGATTACTATAGGTTTGTAGTATATTTTGAAGTCAGGGATTGTGATGCCTCCAGCTTTGTTCTTTGTTCTCAAGATTGCTTTGGCTATTTGGGATCTTCTGTTGTTCCACATAAATTTTATGAATCTTTAATCTTCGTTCTATTTCTGTGGAGAATACCATTCTGTTTTAATTCTGATTGGGATTGCATTGAATCCATAGATTGCTTTAGGTAGTATGAACATTTTAACTATGTTTATTCTTCTGACCCATGAGCATGGAATATCTTTCCATTTCTTTATACCTTCTTCAATTTCTTTGAATAATGTCTTATAGTTTTCAGTGAACAGGACTTTCACTTCTTTGGTTAAGTTTATTCCTAGATATTTTATTCTTTTTGTTGTGATTGTAAATGGAATTGAATTCTTGATTTCTCTTTCTGCTACTTCATTGTTAGTGTATAGAAATGCAACTGGTGTTTTCAAATTGGTTTTATACCTTGAAACTTTGCTGTAGTTGTTGGTTATTTCTAACAGTTTTCTGGTGTATTCTTTAGGGTTTTCTATATATAGAATCACGTCATCTGCAAACAGTGAGAGTTTCACTTCTTCCTTTCCAATATAGATTCTTTTTATTTCTTTTTCTTGTCTAATTGCTCTGGCAAAAAGCTCCAGTACTATGTTGAATACAAGTGGTGAGAGTGGGCACACTTGTCTTGTTCCTGTTCTTAGAGGGTTGGCTTTTACGTATTCACCATTAAGCATGATACTGGCTGTGGGTTTGTCGGATATGGCCTTTATTATGCTGAGATACTTTCTATACCCATTTTATTGAGAATTTTTATCATAAATGGATGTTGGATATACTCAAATGCTTTCTTTGCATTTATTGAGATGATCAAGGGATTCTTATTCCCTATTTTGTTTATGTGGTGTATCAAATTGATTGATTTGCAGATGATGAACCATCCCTGTATGCCTGGAATAAATCTCAGTTTACCGTGGTGTGTGATCCTTTTAAAGTAATCGGTTTGCCAATATTTTTTTGAGGATTTTTGCATCTGTCTTCGTCAACAATATGGGCCTGTAATTTTCCTTCTTTGTGTTGTCCTTGTCTAGTTTAGGTATCAGGGTGATGTTGGCTTCATAAAATGAGTTAGGAAGCATTCCATCTTATTCCATTTTTTGGAATAGTTTGAGAAGGATAGGTATTAAATCCTCTTTGAATGTTTGGTAGAGTTCTCCAGATAAGCCATCTGGTCCTAGTCCTTTGTTTTTTGGGAAGTTTTTGTTTACCGTTTCAAACTCTTATGATTGGTCTATTCAGTTTCTCTATTTCTTCTTGATTCAGTTTTGGGAGTTTGAAAGAGTCTATGAATTTACCCATTTCTTCTAGGTTATGAAATTTGTGGGTACATAGTTTTTCATATTATTCCCTTATAATCTTTTGTATTTCTGAAGCATCTGTTGTAATTTCTCCTCTTTCATTTCTAGTTTTATTTATTTGAAGCTTCTCTCTTTTTTTCTTAGTGAGTCTGGCTAAGGGTTTGTCAATTTTGTTAGTCTTCTCAAAGAACCAGCTCTTGGTTTCATTAATCCTTTCTACTTTTTTTAGTCTCTATTTTATGTCTGCTGTGACTTTTATTATTTCCTCCTTGTGCTGACATTGGGCTTTGTTTATTCTTCTTTTTCTAGTTCTGTTAGGTGCACTTTATGATTACTTATTTGAGATTTTTCTTCCTTGTTGAGGTGGACCTGTATTGCTATGATTTTCCCTCATATGACCACTTTTGCTGCATCCAAAAGAGTTAGTATTGTATTCTCATTTTCATTTGTCTCCAGATATTTTTAATTTCCTCATTGATTTCTTCATTGATCCAATGGTTGTTCTATAGCATGTTGTTTAGTCTCCATATATTTCTGACTTTTCCAGTTTTTTTTCTTGTAGTTGATTTCTAGTTTCATATCACTGGGGTCAGAAAACATGGTTGGGATGATTTCAATCTTCTTAAATTTATTGAGGCTTGTCTTGTTTCCCAACATATGGTGTATCTTTGAGAATTATCCATGTGTACTTGAGAAGAATGTGTATTCTGCTGTGTTTGGATGGAATGCTCTCCATGTATCTTTTAAGTACTTCTGATCAAGAATTTCATTTAAATGTCCTATTTCCTTGTTGACTTTTTGTCTGGATGATCTGTCCATTGATGTAAGTGGTGTTTAGGCCCCCTACTATTATTGTGTTGCTGTTAATTTCTCCGTTTGAGTCTGTTAATAATTGCTTTATGTACTATGGTGCTCTTGTGTTAGGTGAATATATATTATTGTGTTATGTCCTCCCTCTAGTTGGAAAGCCCATTTTATCATTATATACTGCCCTTCTTTTTAACTTGAAGTCCGCATTGTCTGATATAAGTATGACAACACCTGCTTTCTTTTGTTTGCCATTAATTTGGAGTGTCGTCTTCCATCCCTTCACTCTAAGTCTATCTTTGTCTTTAGAGCTGAGATTTCTTTCCTGCAGGTAGCATATTGTTGGATCTTGTTTTTTAATCCATCCAGCTACTTTGTGCCTTTTGATTGGAGAATTAAATCCATTTACATTTAGAGTGATTACTGATATATGAGGCCTTAATATTGTCTTTTTATCTCTTAATTTCTGGTTGTCCTATGTTTCCATTGTTTCTCTTCCTTTGTATTCCTGACTGTCATTTCATTTTGTTTGCTTTATGAGGAAGTTTTCTCACCTTTCTCTTTTTTTGTCAATTGTGACTCTGCTGATTTTCTGTTTAGTGGTTACCATGAGGTTTGCATAAAAGCCCTCATAGATGAAATAGTCCATTTTCTCACAGCCTGTTATCTCCATTAACCTAAAGAGATTCTTTCCTTTTCCTCTCTTCTTCTGAGTTATTGTTGTTAAAAATTATTCTGTTTTTAATGTTGTGAGTTTGTGACTAAGTTGAGGTGTTATCATTACTTTTGTTGCATTATTTCCCTTTATAAGTTGTAATTGAGTATTTGCCTCCTTGTTCTGATAGCTGCAGTTTTCTGATTGTCTGTCTATTTATCTCCTTTCTCAGAGCTTCATAGAATTTTGCCTTTTTGTCTCCATTGTGAAGGCATCTTTGTTATTTCTTGTAGGGGAGGTCTAGTGGCAATGAACTCCCTCAGCTTCTGTTTATCTGAGAAAGCTTTTCTTTCTCCATTGTGTCTGAAGGAAAGTTTCACTGGGTACATTATTCTTAGCTGAAAGTTTGTGTCTTGCTGTATTTTCAATATGTCATTCCATTCTCTCCTAGCCTGTAGGGTTTCTGCCAAGAAATCTGCTGAAAGCCTGATAGGATTTCCATTTTATTTTATTTTCCTCTTCCTTGCTGCTCTTTATACTTTTTCTTTGTCACTGACTTTTGCCATTTTTACTATTATATGCCTTGGAAAAGGTCTGTTAGCATTGGTGTACTTAGGCATTCTATTAGCTTCATTTATCTGTAAATCTGGACCATGCCCATGTTTTGGAAGTTCTCAGCTATTATTTCTTTGAAGAAGCTATCTGCTCCATTCTCCTGCACTTCCCCCTCATGAAGACCTATAATCCTTATGTTGCTTTTCCTAATTGAATCAGATATTTCTTGAAGAATTCCTTCATTTTTTAAAAATCTTAGTTCCGTCACCTCCCCCATCTGTAGAATTTCTATATTCTTATCCTCATAATTATTAATTCTTTCCTCCATAAATCAGCTCTATTTCTTAAGGTTTCTAGATAATCTTTTTTTTAATTAATGTTATGATAGATTACAACCTTGTGAGATTTCAGTTGTACATTTTTGTTAGTCATGTTGTGGGTACACCACTTCCCCTTCTGTGCCCTCCCCCACCCCCCTTTTCCCTGGTAACCACCGATCAGATCTCCTTATCAATATACTAACTTCCACCTATGAGTGGAGTCATATAGAGTTCGTCTTTCTCTGACTGGCTTATTTCGCTTAACATAATACCCTCGAGGTCCATCCACGTTGTTGTGAATGGGCCAATTTTGTCTTTTTTTATGGCTGAGTAGTATTCCATTGTGTATATATACCACATCTTCTTTATCCAATCATCAGTTTCTGGGCATGTAGGCTGGTTCCACGTCTTGGCTATTGTAAATAATGCTGTGATGAACATAGGGGTGCAACGGACTCTTGAGATTTCTGATATCTAGGGATTCTAGGGATTGCTGGAGATCTCGGAGAGGACTGGGGCTGGGGGAAGTTTCAAAGGCCGGCTCTGCGACCCTGAGGGGAAGCGCCGGAGTTCCGCCCGGGCAGCAGACAAAACTTTCTGTCTGCCATTAGCAGAGGCGCCATTCCCAGCATTCACGGCTCCGGGAAGGCCCGGAGAGAATCCCAGAGGGCGGGGCAACCCCTAGCTGCTGTTGCCTGCCCCGTGGGAGTAGGGATTGCTGGAGATCTCGGAGAAGACTGGGGCTGGGGGAAGTTCCATAGGCCCACTCTGCGCCCTGGAGGGGACGTTACAGAATTCTGCCCGGGCAGCAGACAAATCTCTCTGTCTGCCATTAGAGAAGGGACCACGCCCAGCACTCAACTCCGGGAAAGCCCCAGAGAGAATCACAGAGGGCGGGGCTACCCCCAGCTGCCATTGCCCACCCCGTGGGACTAGGGATAGCTGGAGATCTCGGAGAGGACTGGGGCTGGGGGTAGTTCAAGAGACCCAGCTCCGTAGCCTAGGGGGAAACCCTACAGGCTCACAGCAGCCTTAGGGAAAGGCTCTGCACAGCACAAGTAGAAGGCACCCAGCCAGCAGCCACAAGGCTAGAAGAACCCAGGGCAAAAGCAGCATAGCTAGGTGAACTAACCACAGACTGTAGAAGATGCCAATACCTCTCCTGCGACCCATAGAGGACAAGTGAGATTTTGTGGGTGCCGACAGCAACGGAGTGACAAATATAAGTGATCCCACCCCTGGCCGCTGGAAAAGACCATAACACCATTGCAGACCCCAAGGAGGGAGCACATATAGGTGGGCTGCAACAGTAGGCACCAGCAGCCTGAAGCCCCCCTGTGACGGCCCCCACGGCAGAGGAGGGAATCCAAAGGACCACTGTGGCTACGAGGAGGGGCCCAGGCCCAGTTAGCAACTGCGGACAGGGTTCCTGGTTGGTGCAGTATAAACAGCCGCTCCCCCACTGCAGCAGCTGAAACAAGTGAAAGGAGCAACTAAACTCTATCTCCATGCGGAGGCACAAATCAACAACATCAAGCAATATGAAAAAATACATTAAATCTCCAGAACAGAAAGAAAGTAACAAATACACAGAAAACAATCCCAAAGAAAATTAGATATATAACCTAAATGATGATGACTTCAAAACAGCCATCATTAAAATACTCAATGAGTTAAGAGAGAATTCTGACCGAGAACTCAACGAGTTAAGGAGCTATGTCACAAAAGAGTTTGGTACGATAAAGAAGAACCAAACAGAAATATTGGAAATGAAGAACACAATAGAGGAGATTAAGAAAAATCTAGATACTCTGAACAGTAGGGCCGATAATATGGAGGAAAGAATTAGCAATTTGGAAGATGGCAATATAGAATTGCTGCAGGAAGAGGAGGAGAGAGAAGCAAGACTAAAAAGAAATGAAGAAACTCTCCGAGAATTATCAGACACAATTAGGAGATGCAACATAAGGATTATAGGTATACCAGAGGGAGAAGAGAAGGAGAAAGGGGCAGAAAGCCTATTCAAAGAAATAATGGCTGAGAACTTCCCAAATCTGGTGAGAGAGATGGATCTTCAGGTGACAGAAGCCAATAGATCTCCAAACTTTATCAATGCAAGAAGACCAACTCCACGGCATATAGTAGTGAAGCTAGCAAAAGTCAACGACAAGGGGAAAATACTAAGGACAGCCAGGCAAAAGAAACTAACCAACAAAGGAACCCCCATCAGGCTATCAGCAGATTTCTCAGCAGCAACTTTACAGGCTAGAAGAGAATGGAATGATATATTAAAAAATCTGAAGGACAAAAATCTACAGCCGAGAATTCTCTACCCAGTGAAAATATCCTTCAAATACGATGGAGAAATAAAAACTTTCCCAGATAAACACAAATTAAGGGAGTTCATTGCCACAAAACCTCCTCTACAGGAAATCCTCAGGAATACCCTCATTCCTGAAAAATCCAAAAAAGGAAAGGGGCTACAAAACCAAGAGCAGAGGAGATAAGTAGAAGGACAACAACACAGAGTAGCAGCTCTACATCAGAACAGATTAAACCATGGGACGAGAAACTAAGAAAATTGAAGAAAACCGGAAAACAAGACACAAAATGGTAGTGGTAGGCCCCCACATCTCAATAATCACTCTAAATGTAAATGGGTTGAACTCCCCAATCAAAAGACACAGAGTGGCAGGATGTATCAAAGAACAAGATCCGACATTATGCTGCCTCCAGGAAACACACCTCAGCCCCAAAGACAAACACAGACTCAGAGTGAAGGGATGGAGAACAATACTCCAAGCTAATAATGAACAAAAGAAAGCAGGTGTCGCTATACTAATATCAGACAAGGTAGATTTCAAAGCAAAACAGATAAAGAAAGATAAAGAGGGACAGTATATAATGATAAAAGGGACTCTCCAACAAGGAGACATAACACTTATAAATATATACACACCCAACACAGGAGCACCAAAATTTGTAAAGCAACTCTTAATAGAACTAAAAGAAGACATCAACAACAATACGATAATAGTAGGGGACCTCAACACACCATTAACACCAATGGACAGAACATCCAGACAGAAAATCAACAAGGAAATAATAGAATTAAATGAAAAATTAGACCAGATGGACTTAATAGATATATATAGAACACTTCATCCAAAAACAGCAGGTTACACATTCTTCTCAAGTGCACATGGAACATTCTCAAGGATTGACCATATTTTGGGAACCAAAGCAAGCATCAATAAATACAAGAGAGTTGAAATAATATCAAGCATCTTTTCTGATCATAATGCTATTCAACTAGAAATCAACTACAAGAAAAAAGCAGAGAAGGGTGCAAAAATGTGGAGACTAAACAACACGCTTCTCAACAATCAATGGATCATTGAAGAACTTAAAGATGAAATCAAATTTTATCTGGAGACTAATGAAAATGAGAACACGACATACCAAATCATTTGGGATGCAGCAAAAGCAGTCCTAAGAGGAAAATTCATCGCAATACAGGCTCACCTCACTAAACAAGAAAAAGCTCACGTAAGCAACCTCAAACGACACCTAACAGAACTAGAAAAAGAAGAACAAGCAAAGCCCAGAGTCAGTAGAAGGAGGGCAATAAGAAAAATAAGAGCAGAAATAAACGATATTGAAATAAAAAAGACAATAGAAAGGATCAATGAAACAAAGAGTTGGTTCTTAGAAAGAATTAACACAATTGACAAACCCCTAGCCAGACTCACCAAGAAAAGAAGAGAGAAATCGCAAATTAATAAAATTAGGAATGACAGAGGAGAAATCACAACAGATACCAATGAAATACAAGAGATCATAAGAGAATACTATGAAAAACTGTATGCCAACAAATTGAACAACCTGGAAGAAATGGACAAATTCCTAGACTCCTACAATCTCCCCAAACTGAATCAGGAAGAAATGGAGAATCTGAATAGGCCAATCACAAGTAAGGAAATAGAAACGGTAATCAAAAACCTCCCCAAAAATAAGAGTCCAGGACCAGACGGCTTCTCTGGAGAATTCTACCAAACATTCAAAGAAGACTTAATACCTATTCTCCTCAAACTGTTCCAGAAAATTGAGAAAGATGGAGAACTCCCTAACACATTCTATGAAGCCAACATCACTCTGATCCCCAAACCTGACAAAGACAACACAAAGAAGGAGAACTACAGGCCGATATCACTGATGAACATAGATGCAAAAATCCTAAACAGAATTTTGGCAAACCGAATACAGCAATACATCAAAAAGATTATACACCATGATCAAGTGGGATTTATACCAGGGACACAGGGATGGTTCAACATCCGCAAGTCAATCAACGTGATACACTACATCAACAAAATGAAAAAGAAAAAGCACATGATCATCTCAATAGATGCAGAGAAAGCATTCAACAAGATCCAACACCCATTTATGATAAAAACCCTCAGTAAAATGGGTATAGAAGGAAAGTACCTCATGATAATAAAGGCCATATATGATAGACCCACAGCCAACATCATACTCAATGGACAAAAACTGAAAGCCATCCCTCTGAGGACAGGAACAAGACAAGGGTGCCCACTTTCACCACTCCTATTCAACACAGTACTGGAGGTGCTGGCCAGAGCAATTCAGCAGGAAAAAGAAATAAAAGGAATCCAAATAGGTAACGAAGAAGTAAAACTCTCGCTGTTTGCAGACGACATGATCTTATATATAGAAAACCCCAAAGAATCCATAGAAAAACTATTAGAAATAATCAACCACTACAGCAAAGTAGCAGGGTATAAAATTAACGTGCATAAATCAGTAGCATTTCTATACACTAACAATGAACTAACAGAAAAAGGACTCAAGAACTCAATCCCATTCACAATCACAACGAAACGAATAAAATAACTTGGGATAAACTTAACCAAGGAAGTGAAGGATCTATACAATGAAAACTACAAGACTTTCTTGAAAGAAATTGATGATGACATAAAGAGATGGAAAGACATTCCTTGCACATGGATTGGAAGAATAAACATAGTTACAATGTCCATACTACCTAAAGCAATATACAGATTCAATGCTATCCCAATCAGAATCCCAAGAACATTCTTCACAGAAATTGAACAAACCATCCTAAAATTCATATGGGGCAACAAAAGACCGCGAATTGCTAAAGCAATCCTGAGCAAGAAAAACAAAGCTGGAAGAATCACAATACCAGATTTCAAAACATACTACAAAGCTACAGTGATCAAAACAGCATGGTCCTGGTACAAAAACAGGACCACAGATCAATGGAACAGAATTGAAAGCCCAGAGATAAAACCACACATCTATGGACAGCTAATCTTCGACAAAGGAGCAGAGGGCCTACAATGGAGAAAAGAAAGTCTCTTCAACAAATGGTGCTGGGAAAACTGGACAGCCACATGAAAAAGATTGAAAATTGACCATTCTTTTTCACCACACACCAAAATAAACTCAAAATGGATCAAAGACCTAAAGATTAGGCCTGAAACAATAAGTCTTCTGGAAGAGAATATAGGCAGTACACTCTTTGACATCAGTTTCAAAAGAATCTTTTCGGACACTCTAACTCCTCAGTTGAGGGAAACAATAGAAAGAATAAACAAATGGGACTTCATCAGACTAAAGAGCTTCTTCAAGACAAGGGAAAACAGGATTGAAACAAGAAAACAGCCCACTAATTGGGAAAAAATATTTACATGCCACTTATCCGACAAAGGGTTTATCTCCATAATATACAAAGAACTCACACTGATTAGCAACAAAAAAACACACAACCCGATCAAAAAATGGGCAGAGGACATGAACAGACATTTCTCAAAAGAAGATATGAATATGGCCAATAGACACATGAAAAGATGTTCATCATCGCTAATCATCAGGGAAATGCAAATCAAAACTACACTAAGATATCACCTTACACCCGTTAGATTGTCAAAAACATAAAAAACCAAGAGTGACAAATGTTGGAGAGGTTGTGGAGAAAAAGGAACCCTCATACACTGTTGGTGGGAATGCAAACTGGTACAGCCACTATGGAAAACAGTATGGAGATTTCTCAAAAAGTTAAAAATAGAAATACCTTATGACCCAGCCATCCCATTACTGGGTATCTATCCTAAGAACCTGATATCTAGATAATCTTTTATTTGAGTAATTGTGATTTTCATATCCAGAATTTCTGCTTATTTCTTTTTTATAGTTTCAGTCTATTTGGTGCAGAGATTCATTTTATTTCTGAGCTCACTGAATTGTCTTTCCATGCTCTCTTGTAAGTCATTGAGTTTCTTTATAACAGCTATTTTGAATTCTCTGTCATTTAATTTGTAAATTTCTGTGTCTTCAGGATTGGGTTCTGGAGAATTGTCATTTTCCTTTTGGTCTGCATTGTTGCTGAAGTTTTCCATGGCGTTTGATGAACCAATCTTTTGTCAGGACATTTGTGGTAGTGTTAGGTTGCATATTTGACCTGTTACTTCTAGGTGGAAGCAGGAGCAGAATTCTTCCCCAATACTGTCTTCTGGAAGTGGTGGGGGTACAATGGGCACTTGCCCCAGCCTGGGATGCATTCAAAGTCTTGAGTGGATTGTGCCTGGTGGGCTCCCCCTCCCCACTGTGGAAGTAATCATGAGCAGACTAAACGCTGCCATCACCTCTTCCTACAGCCACCATGGTGCATGTCATCATGTTGGGGCACTTTCACCAGACTGGGAAACATTCATGTGTATGCATAGGGCTACCAGGGGAGAGAAGGAAGTGCTCATCATTCTCTGCCACTTCCTGGGGGGTCAGTCTAGCCACCCTCAGATACATAGCTGTGTGTCTCTCAGGCATCCTGTTGTGCTTGTGGGCTTCCTCCACTGGTCAGTGAATGTCCATTTAGTTGTAGTTCAAAAGAGGGAGAGACAAAAGGAATAGCTCACTCTTCCATATTCCTGATATCACCAAAATATGATTATTTTAATAGCAGTAAAAAGAAGATTCAGTTTAAAATATGATCATAGACACACCCACAAATACATTTAAAAGAACTTATTGCTTTATAAATCACGGTAAAATGACTCCTCAGGTTTGAATTTTAAGTTTATTGATTTAAAATGAAAGACATCATGCTGCCAACTGTTTCTAAAAGGCTATTACCCCATTGCCTGAAGCCAAATGAGAGGTATCCTGGATCCAAAAACAATGTTAATAATGAAGTGTAGTAGTCCACATTTCTGAAGTACTTGCCCTATGCTAGGAACAGTGTCTTTGATATTTGTAATGTTATTTAATACTCACAATGAGGCCAAGAGAAAGAAACTATTATTGCCTTTTGCTGATGAGGAAACCAAGAGACAGAAATGTGAAATAATTTACTTATCACAATAGCTACTATGTGGAAAAGCTAAAATTGTTAGCCAAACTGTGTGAATGTACACCCCATGTTCCTAAACACACACTTATGTAGGATAGGCAGTGAGTTATAATGGTGTGAAATGGCTCCAATGAAATAAATACAAGATACCAGATTTTGATTGATTATGTTGATCTATTTCAGTACTACCCAAATCTCTCAGTATGGCTCAGAATTCAGATAAAGCCTCTATTTCCCAATTCTCTGTTTCTTTAATTGTGAAGAAGAAGTTGTGGTCAATCAAGACTCAGATCTCTCTCTCTCCTCTTTTACAATTCAGCAACTCATAGGATGAAACATGTCTTTCATGTGGAAATCACTGAGAATGAAAAAGCTGGGGAGACATATTCTTGAGTGAATATGAGCACTCAAAGTGAGGAATTTGGCTCTGTCGTATACCAGCATTGTGATTCTAGATAAGACACAACTCAAAGTCCCCTGATCTCTCCCTATCCAATAAGTTTTCAGTTATTTCATATCCAAACACAACTTTTCTTTAATTCCTTTCAATGCAATTTTCACTTCTTGGTTTCTCCAACTATAGATCAATGGATTTCACATGGGAATCACTAACACATAAAACACAGAAACACATTTATTTGTGTTCAGACAATGGCTTGAATTGGGCAGTAGGTGCATAAAAATAATTGTTCTTTAAAATATTGTGATGGAGGTAAGGTGAGAAGTATAGTTAGAAAAAGCTTTCTATCTTCCTTCAGCAGAATGGATCCTCAGAATGGCAAACAGAATGAAGAGTTAATAAATTATCACAATCAGTAGAGAGCAAAGTGTATTGAAAACAACAATCATTAGTAACATCTGCTCTTTGATATGAGTGTCAGAACAGGCTAAAGCAATCAAGGGAACATGATCACAGTAGAAGTGGTTGACTACAGGAGCCACAAAAAGACAAGTGGGATGTTGCCATTGTCTGGACAATACCCATAGTGAATCCATAAATTCCTGTGCCAACAATCATTCCATAACAGAATATTCTAGGCACGAGAATGACCTAGAGTAAAGGGTTGCCTATGGCAACATTCTGATCATATGCCATGATTGCAAGCAAACACAGTTCTCAAGCTGCAAACTTGAAGAAGCAGAACACCTGAATGGCACATGGATAAAATTTTATACATTTAACTTCACACAGAAAATGCACCAAGGTTTTTGGGGGGACAGATGAAGTAACAGAAAAATCAACAGAGGCAAGATGGCTCAGAAAAAAATACATGGGTGTGTGAAGCCAAGGACTGATTTGGATTAGCAGAATTGAACCAAGATTATCCATGACACTAGCTAAATAGATCACTAGGAATACACCAGAGAGAAGGCTTGAAGCTCTGCATCATTTGTGAGGCCCAGAGGTATAGACACTGCTGAATAGTTGCCTTGGGCTATGGAACAGATTTCAACGTTTTTTAGATTTTAAGACCCACCAGAGCACACGTTCTGAGTGTTCCTGTCTCCACTGGCAATAATCAAGCAGACATTAGGAGCTGGTTCTGACACAGCATGATTTTATGTTGAACACAAGCAAAGAAGAATCTTCATGTTACTTCTGGTTTCAGAATGAAGTGATTTGTTCTAGGCACAAACTCCAAAGCATGAAACTCTGTGGAGATTTATAAAGATAGAAAAATTATATTTTGTCTAAAATTTTAGCTTATTGAATAATCCATCCCATATCTATTTTTATTAAGAAAAATAAAGATTGAGAGTTATTTGAAAACAGTTAAAAATAATGTTTTAAATTGTTGGAATACTTTAAAAATTATAACAATTCCTTTGAAAATTTTTAATTAACAAGAAACAAAAAATTAAAAAATTGGTTCCAGAAGAAGTAATATGGGGTTATAAACAAAATTTTGAATACTGATGATCTCTATATCAAATATTCAGGATGATTTTTATTCTACTTTTTCCCTTACTTACTTTGATTCCTATTTTTCCTTCTATTGTTTGTATCTTTTGTGAATTAAAGGGAGGAATAAACCCTTAGGAATGTGGATAGTCTTGCTTTTATGGAAATAGGCATAACAGGTTTAAAAATACATTAAGTGATTCAGAAAATACATTTATCATGAACCTTCAAACATCCAAATGCAAAGCAGGAGAAGACAAAAAATTCTAGGATGTGTTTGGAGAAATACAAAGTGGGTTCTGGCTAATTAACTGAGAGTAGCTTTCTTTGATCTTTGAGCAGAAAAGAGATAAATTTGATTTTATATTTTCACAATCCCAGATTTTTATCCCAGATTATCTGTACATCAGCCCTATCAGTTGGTAATATAGCTATCATCTTCACTTTCAGATCTGGAAATTGAGGGTGAGAGTTTAAGCCCTCCTCTTGCTTCACGATTAGGGGTGGTGATGCAGAATAACTCATTAAACGAGCCCTTGATTCTCTAATCTCAGTTCATAGTTTATAGAAATGCTCACCTTTCAGGGATCAAGAACTTTCCCATTCACCAGAGATGAAGGCAGTTTTGCAAAGGCAATCTATGAGTTTGTCCGTAGGAAGTGTATAGAGTGTTGCCTATCTTACACTTTGAGATAAATAAGTCAATTTTAGCTCCTGGTAGTATTAATAGTATTTAGACTGAGGCTTACTCTGCAGAAACTTGTGTGTAATCCCATCATACTGATGACTGTAGGAGGTTATTCTCTTTGCAATATTTTGAAGTGTTCTTTCATTGCCTCAGTAACTTGTGATCTGAAATCAATGCCTCTCTGGGCTCTTATCCTTTCTAGTACTTATATTTCTCTGATGTATTGGATCCTGTGTAGCTCTTCCTCTGATATCACCAAACTCTCCAGTATCTTCAATCATTTTAGTATCCTTTCCTTCAACTGAAACTTGGCTTCTTCTTGAGAAACTACTTCTCTCTAGGTCACGACTCTGAGCTGCTCCATTTGAAACAAGTAAGACTCAGCAATTAGTAGATGCTCCAAATATAACAAATAAACACAAAGTTTATATTACTCCAAACGCTTTTTTGCTACCTCAATTACCTTGATTTTTTCCTACCACATGCTGCCTTTGAGTAATCCACAACATAACCCAAAGGAGTCCAATAGATCTTGAGGCAAACACCGGGAATGCCAACAATGCATAACATTCATTGGTCTCCTTGAAACATTTTTATCATGTTACATCATTTTAAGCAATTGCTGAATACAACAAAGGTAATGACGTCTCACAAGCATGAACAATTAAGTTATGGTTAATCTTTTGGGACCCAATTAGCTTAACAGGCAAGGAGGAATCACTTGAAATTTCAGATCACTCTACTGAAACCAAGTATAATAAAAAATTAATAACTAACAGCAAAGATTGTTTTAAAACATCGGAAAACAACTGAAAAAAATGATTAGCTATTTTTATTTACTTTTTATACTTTAGTATTGATTTTATTAAATTTTTAATTTTAGTAAGTGTTCACAGTATGCATCAGACTTTGCAAAGCTACCAAGTATTGATAAATTGCTCCAAAGATCCAACCCTGTATCTGAAACTCAATAGTCTGTGGAGCTGTAAGCAAATAATAATTAAACTATGAATTTCTTATCAACCTGGAGATACATTTAGTTCAATCTTAGAAAATTCTTTGAGAATGCTGTTCAAAGAGGAACATGATTTAAAATGAACTCCATTTTGTTCCCTGAAGTCTCTTCAAAAACATTTAAAGGCATGCAAATCTCAGAGAAATTAACACTCATTCTCTTCAGACTCCCCAACAAACTCTGTTTATCCCCATTCTACATGCATATATGTATATTGTGAGAAATAGAAAGATATATAGATTTTAAACATCACAAACAATTGCTCATTTAAAAAAGAACAAGTAATTAACTTTTACTGAATGTGGGCATTTTATCCTATGAACAATGTTCTTCTTACTTTTTATAATACCATTCTGACTAACAGAATTAAAACAACTGTAACAAAAAATGTTAAACATAAATTGCACAGAACACTCCATATATTTTTGTAGTTTTATTGGCAACTAACCTGTAACAATTATACTAAGTGTGTGATTTTCCTCAAAGACTTGAAAGAAATTCAGGAAATCTTGAAAGACACCTATCAACATGTAGACAGCTATGCGCCTCCGAGAATATGTGCATCAATTGTTTTAGAAAGCTTTTAAACTTCTTCCTTGTGTCAAAATTGTAAAAGCTGTTTTCAGCATTTCTTCTTGGGGATAACTTAACTTTTAAAAAAAATTTCAATTTATTCTGTCTTCACTATTGTTTCAACTATCTATTGCTATACATAAAAACCCACCCCAAACCTTAGTGGCCTAAAGCAGCAATGAGTTATTAGCTTTCATGCTTCTGTGGGCTAACTAGGCAATCCTCCTCCATGTGGTGGCACCTGGAGCAGTAGGACAGTTGTAGGATCCAAGGCAATCTCAATCACATGACTGACAGCTGATGAGGCTGTCAGCTGGAGTGCTTTCTCTTATCCATGAGCTGTTTCCATGTGTCTAGCCTGGCCTTCCAAAAATGTGGTGGTTAGCTCCCAACATTTAGCATTCCATGGAGAAAAAAAGAGTCTAGCCTTAGAAGTTGTACACATCAATTTTGAACATTCTGTTATATAGCAAGGCGTGGGGCCAGAGTTCATAAGGGAGGTAACTATACAAGTGTGTGGCTATAGACAGAGGGATTCTTTTGGGTTATTTGGTAGTAATCTACCACAACCATGATCTTCCTGAATCTGCCCCAAGATATTTAAATAAAAACAAACAAAAATTCAATGATACATTTAATCATTAGTCAATCTCTGAGAGTATTAAAGCACATGAATTTTGAATGCAGAAGCATTTGTCCCTACAACATACCTTTGCCACATACAAGCTATATGTTCTTGAATGGGTCCCTTATCCTCTTTAAGATTCAGCTATCGATAAAATGGGGATAATGACCACCACACAAGCTTACTATAATTATTTATCTTGAGAATAATATATACGGTAATATGGATCAATAAAGCTTAACTGCTTTATAATAATCATATTTAGTGATATGGACCAACTTGCCACTTTCTTATAAAGAGAACTGTTTTTTAATCTACCAATAATTAATAATATAACCCAAGTTAAAATCTTAGAAAAATTGCATCCCTAATTTGACATCAAATGTTTTACTCTATATGTTAAATAATTTCCTTACCCTTAGTTCCTCTGACAAAAAAAGAGAAAATAAATAAATTATAGCAGACTTCCTCAGGGATACGTGAATCCTTGACTTCCAAAATTTGTCAGTGAACCAGGAAGATATTATGCTAAGTGAAATAAGCCAGACATGGAAAGACAAACACTGCATGATCTCACTTATATGTGGAATCTAAAAAAGTCACTCTCAGCAGCAGAGACTAGAATGGTTGCCAGAGGCTCAACACGGGATGAGAAAATAAGGAAATGTTTGTCAAGGGATGCAAATTTTAGTTATGAAAGATAAATTCTGGAGCTATAATGTACAGTCAACTGTAGTTAACAGTACTGTGTATTATTCATGAAATTTGCTAAAGAGGTATATCTTAAGTGTTTTCGGCAATAAAAGGAAGGAAAGATGGAAGGAAGGAGGAAGGAAAGAAGTAAGCAATCAAGAAAAGAAGTAAAGAATGAAAGAAAGATGGTAACTGTGTGAGGTGATGAATATATTCATTAGCTTGATTGTGGCCATTAATTCACAATGTATACATATATGAAAACATCAAGTCACACACCCTAAATATAAACAGTTTGGGTTTTTTGTCAATTATATGTCAATAAAGATATAATAAATTTTGACCGTGGGAGCTTTAATCATCTGGATATTTCACAAAACATTATGCAAGTGAAGCACAGTGATAGACTCTTGCTAACTCGACTGATGAACTGTGAGTGGCAAGATTCCTTGGTGCCTTAGTACCATGTAGGAGCCAAAAGCTGGGAAGAAAAAACCCACAATGCTTCTGAGTCCAATGGCTCCCTCTGTCCATTTGCTTTAAGTCAAGTGACAAGTGGGACGCTTTGAAAGTGATCCGATGATGCTAGAGATACCTGTATTGGAAAAGAATGATGCGTGAGTCTTTGGAAAGACCAAATCCACATCATTACATTCACCATGGAGCAAAGAAGACCTTCTGATGAAGAAATAAAATAGTTTTCTGTGTTCTACTGCACCCCAGTAGAAACTAAGTGCTGGATGAAAAGACACCAAATGAAAATTCAGCATCAGCCATCTATCATGTGTTGAGTGTTACAGGATCTGCCAACACATCATTTTGAGCTGGCACAATAGCAATACATTGTAAGTGTAAATGATTGATTTACAACCTGGGAGTTGCAATGGCACAAACAAATTATATGAACAAGTGGTTCAGATTTTCATATCACTTATCCCTGCCACACAGAGTCCTTTTCATCAGTCCATGATGTGGTTTCATGGATTAGAGTTTCGAACTGAAGAAGGTCCATTTAAGATTTAGGCCTAGTGCAAAGAAGAGTTACCCCATTATGTAGGACATAGTCAGAAATGGACTTGTGCCACATTAAAGTCCCACTAAGAGGTGACACTGGAGGACAGTGATGAAAGCAAATTGTCCTAGTGCAAATAACATTTGAGCTTCCAATTCCCATGGAGAAAATTAGGCCTGAGGGATATAGTCATGTATCACATAACGATATTTTGGTCAGTGATGGACCACATATATGATGGTGGTCCCAAAACATTAGTACCAAATAGCTTAGGTGTGTAGTAGGTTATAGCATCTATATTTGTGTAAGTACACTCTATGACGTTTACACAATGATGATGCATTTCTCAGAATGAGTCCCCATCATTAAGTGACACATGACTGTACACTGATTCATTCATTCACTATTCACAGTGATAAATCACGCTGGAAATTTGTTTAGGGGACTGGGGTAGCAAGTCTCCAAGGACCGTGGCATTCTGGGGCAGAGGATTTTAGGTGATGTATGAGTGGGCAGAAAACATGCTGATTTAATTAACTACTAAAGGGTAACGGTAGCAGAAAAGATTTGCAACAGTGAGGAGGACTGGAGAACCTATTGGATAGATAGCAGCCACCCTCTCTTCTCTTGCAATCCCAGGGCTCATGCCATGAAACCATGGACAGAGTAGCCACGGTGACAAGAATGAAGCCTATATGTACATGTATCCATTAACATAGGCTCCTTCTACTACTGTCAACATTGAGGGTCCCATCTGTTAGAAGCAGAGACCTATGCCAAGTCCTACATATGGCACCATTTTTTGAAAGACAAGCCAGAAAGACTGTGATAAGCTGATTGTATCAGATCACTTCAATATTGGAGGGAAGCAATTTGACCTTACAGAAATCAATAGGTGGAATAGGCATTTCCCTTCCCAACCTGCACTGTCTGAGGGAATATCACCTTCCTACAGCTTAAAGGATATATTATTTCTTAGATAGTAAACCACACAATATTTCTTAAAAAGAAGAAATACACTTTACAGCAATGCAGGTTTGGCATGACCATGGCATAGAATGAATGATCTTAATGTGTATCTCATCACCAACCATCAGCAGGCTTGATAGGAGATCCAAGTGGAATATTGACAGCTCAGCTATGTCACCAGCTCAGAAAAGGACTTGTTGCACTGGAGCACTATCTACCATGATTCACTGTAGGTCACAAACTACTGGCAGTGTAAGTTATAGGCAACATAGTGTCCCCAAGAGCATGAAATCATGGGTCTGGAAATGAAGAAGTTGTAGTAGGATTGGCTCTTCTCATCATTACACTCTGTGACTCAGTTTCTGAATTTGTGCCTCCCATTCCTACAATATTAGGCTCTTCTGGGTTATAGGTTCAGGGTTCCGGAGGGCAGATATTTCCACAGGGTCTCAATTAGTGTTTTAACAAACTGGAATCTGTGACTACTTAAAGTTAGTGGACCATCAGGCAAGGAAAGCATTAGCGTGCTGGCTAAGGGAAGCAGCTATACTAAACAGAGGAAGTAAGTGGTGCCAATGCACAATGGGGCCAGGAAAACTACGCCTGGAACACAGGAAATCACAGGGCATCTTTATAACTTCCATGCCCAGTGATAATGTCATTGTCAATGGGCAACTGTAAAAACTATAAACTAACAAAGACAGGGCAATTACGTTCTTAGTAACAATGTAGAATAAAGTTTATGTTACTCTACCCGGACATAATCAGCAAAGTTAAGTGCTGGTTGAATGTGAGGGAAATCTAAAAGTGGTAATGGTTGAATCATTGTATTGAAATGTTCAGCCCAGACAATTTGGTGGCTTCTTACAAAACTAAACACACTCTTACCATACAATAAAACTATTGTGCCCCCCTTGTATTTAACCAAGGGAGTTGAAAACTTATGTCCACACAAAAACTTTCACTCGAATGTTTATAACACATTGATTTATAATTGTCCAAACATGGAACCAACCAAGACATCCTTCATTAGGTGAATGGATAAACTGCAGTACAGCCAGACAATGGAATATTATTCACAGCTAAAAAGAAATGAGTTATCATGCCAGAAAAAAGACGCAGAAGAACCTTCAGTGCATATTGCTAAGTGAAAGCAGCCAATCTGAAAGGGCTACATACTATATGATTACAACTCTATGACATTCTGGAAAAGAAAAAAACATGGAAGTAATGAAAAGATCAGTGGCTGCCAGGGGTGGGGGCAGAGATGAATAGACAGAGCAAAGAGGATTTTGAGGGCAGTGAAAATACTCTGTATAATATTACAATGCTAAATATGTCATTACACATTTTTAAAAATCCGTAGAATGTATAACACCAAGAATGAACCCTAAGAAACTATAGACTTTGGGTGATTATGTGTCAATGTAAGCACATTCATGATAACAAACGTACCATTCTGGGGAGTGATGTTGATAATGGGCCAGCCATATGTGTGAGGCAGCAGGAAGGTATGAGAAATCTCTGTACCTCCCTCTCAATTTTGCTGTAAACCTAAAACTGCTGTAAAAATATGTCTTAAAAAAATGTTCAACCATATCAATAGGGACGTTGTCAAGTGAGAGTAAGGTCACTTTTCAGGCATTTTCCAACCAAAACCCTTTAACGGAGCATTTTTTCCCCTCAGTTCAACAATGAAAGAAAATATTACCTGATATTTGCAATACTATTTGTATTGTCTTTCAAGACAGCTTAAAATTCTCAATATCATAGTGAAACAAGAAAAATTTATGATTTTACAGTGCTTTATTCTTCACCTCTATTGTTGAAGCATCTCACATTCAAAGAGAAGGAATGATCTTTATCTCTTTTTTTATAATTCAACTATCAAATAAACATTGAAATTCCTACTCTGTTTAACTCAAAGCATCTTCCAGGAATCCTTTCAAGGGATTTTCAAGGAAATGGAGGTCAGGAAACTGAGCCCCATAGGGCAGAGGGGCTTATGCTTCTGGCTCTGTACCACTGTGCAAGACTTGATGTCCTAACTCCCGCCATGGAACAACTTAGTGCTGCTGGGCGCCCTGGCCTGATGCTCCTCTGAAGAGGTGAGCAGGAGGCAGCGGGGCTGCGAGAGGATGCCAGGTGCCCTGCTGCCGCCCCCCACCGCCCCTGCTGCCCCTGCCGCCCGCAGCCTAGCTCACCGCACCGGCCTGGGTGTCCTTAGCGGGGCCACCAGGTGATGCCTGCTGGGCGCCCAGGAAAGCGTGTCCGCCACACTGAAGGGCAGTGGTGCGCCATGACCCCCTCTCGCCAGGAGCCTTCACACAAATGGACCCAGTCCTGCCTCCCAGTAAGAAGCCAGAAAGCTAGAGAATTAGTGTCTCCAGCATGCTGAGTCAGTGCTACTAAGGCAGAGCTTTCTCCAGGGCACTTCAGAAAAAAAAAAAATGAGCTCAACTTTTCTCTGCCTGACATCAGGTTGGAGGAGCAGGCCATGCAGGATGAAGAGCTGACCCCCGGGCACTGGTTGCAGGAGAGTTGTGGGGGGTGGGTCCTTAGGAGCGTCAGCCCAGCCCAGGACTCCCAGCCCCTTCCAGGACCCCTATCCCCCAAGATCTCTGACATGCCCTACATGTCTGGCAGAACCCCAACTGCAAACCCCCCTGTTCTTTATGGGTCTCAGATTTAAAGCCATCAAAGACTCTCAACCAAGCTCCTGCCAGTAGATATATCTACAAATGGATTTAGGTGAATTGACATCCTGTTGTAGTCACTCCACGTAAATGGATGAACTTCTCTATCTAAATTTGCTTTACAATTCCAGATTGATTATACCTCACACCCAACAAGAGAGGATGAAAAGACTCTTGCTCATGGAATGAGGCTCTCTGGGGAGAGCACTATGAGCTCCCAAGCTGGTCTGAAATGGCTTGAGGGAGCAGCTAATGGTGAAGGGACTTGGGGTTTGTGTTGTGGTGAGTGTGTGGGGCTGGTGTGAGGATTCCTGCCTGCAGGAAAAGGCTTAGTTGTTCCAACTTCCATTTGGCACCAAAGGGTGGAGCAGTGGGTTTCTTATCAATTTCATCAGATTTCGGGTAAAAGGCAGAGGGAAAGCAGGAGAGCTTAAAGGCAGAGAGTAGTCAAACATCAAAATGGAGTCAGACACTTGATTGCACACCTCTTCTCCTCAAAACCTCCCTAAAAACCTCCATCACTCCTGCTCGTAGAACTTTCTTTCTTACTCCTCCTTAACTTCTTCCCACTAGTTTATTATACAGATAATTTTACTATCTCTCACAGAAAGAGAGAACTCTCCCTATTTAGGACAGAAAAGAATATTTTTGCATGTGAAATACAGGATTCTTTACAGATCTCAAAGTGTGATAACCAGATGAGGAGCACTAATAGCATAATAAAGTCTTACACACTAGAAAAGGAGAAAGAAATTTTGCCATTTTCTCAAGCATGTAAATTTGCTTCTTTTATGAGTAGCTAAGAAGACAGATGTTGTAAACTATTATAAATCTCAATTCAAAAAAGAAAGAAATGAGCAAGAAGTAAACACAAAATTAAAATGAATCTTATTGATATTATGCATATTTTTGAATACATCATTAGTAATTTTGAAAGTATACATGGAATGGAAAATTCTCCAGAAAACTTCTACAACATTCATCCAAAGTCACCTAGAAAAGAAAGCCTAAAGAGATCAATTGCCACAGTACAAATAAAGCAAGTTGTCAGAAAAGACAGTGGAAACCAGCATTCTTTAACTCCTAAAGTATGCTTTCTAAATATCAATGTCCACTCTATGGTTACAGGATAGTTGGATTAAAAGACCATTCTGGAAAGGGGCAAGAAAGGTGAGCCTAGGGATGTTATGGTAAAAAGATGTAACATCACCACACTTACAGAGGCGTGACTGTCAAAACTGTACAAACGGCACCATAAAACGATTGTGACAGATACCAACAGTATACTAAAAATCAATGAGTCCACAACGATACAAGAGAAAATAAACGAAAAGATCATTTTCACCATTAAATAAATCCTTAACTGAAGAAGTTCTGGTTCCATCAGCATGGTGTAAACCTCTTAAAGTCCATCTCCCTCTCTGTCTGACTCATATCAACTAAAACTGCTGGACACAAGAAGAAATCAAACATCTCAGGTCAGCAAATAAGAGTAAACAAAAGAGGAGGACTGGGCAGAGAAGCGAAAACCTTAAAATCTGACCTACCCCAGGCTGAGTTTCTCGCTATTTTCTCTATCACTCATAGCCTTGCTGCAAGGGTGGGAACCAGTTATACTGGGGGGAAATGGGCTGCAAAGGCCATGACATATTTCTTGCTACAAGAGTTATGGCAAGGAACACTACCAAAGTGGAAAGCAAAGGAGGAAGCCTAGAGGGGAAATATTCAGAGAAGATTCCCTAATTGGGGGCACAAACCAGTGCAAATCTTAGTCTAAACCTGAATTACACATGCATGAGAAGGACACAAACCAGTGAAGCAAGGCCTCAGCAAACCAAACTGAGAATTAAACCACTGCCCACAAACAGTAGGACAAATGTATAGTCTAAATTGTACTGCATTGATTACTTCCTAAAATAGAAATATCATCACGTAAACATATCTGCATTCTCCAGAGAAATGACGAAAACCCAGAATCAACACAACACAGCACTCACAATATCTACAATTAAATTCAAAATTATTCATCATAAAAAGAACAAAAATATGCTCTCAAGGGAGAAGGCAAACCTCAGATGAAAAAGTGGAGACAACCCAAAAGGTGAAATTATCATGCAAAGACATAAAGCAGCTATTTTAGCTACACTCTAATAGATTTTTAAAAACTCTTAAACCTACACGTTTGAAATTATTGAAAAGATAGGAAATATAACAAGAAAAGGAAACTACATAAAAAGGAAAATAAAAATTGTATAACTAAAAGATATAATTTCTCAAATTGCTGAATGAGCTTATACCATAATGGAAACAATAGAGGGAAGAGTCAGTAAACTTGATAGATGCATATAAATTATTCAAGTTGAAATTCACAGATGATACAGGTTAAAAATTTTTATAACAGAGCTTCAGGGCCCTGTGGTAATATTTCCAAACATGCAATTAGAATCTGAAAAGGAAAAGAGAATGAGACAAAGGCAAAAATATGTCTGATGAAAACAACAAAACATTAAGTGAAGTTATTTAGGCTGATGGAAAATGATATAAAAGAGAGCCCTGAATTTTCAGGAATGAAGGAAAGGTATCATGAAAGAAAAATATCTGGGTAAATATATAAGATCATTTATTCCCTTGTTAAGTTCTTACAGATATGTATGATGCTTGAAAGCAATGCTTATAACACAACCTAGTGGTGTTTTCAATGTATGTAGATGTGATATCCATGAGAATTTTGATGGGAAAGTTATTTATAAAGGGTATTGAAGATGCAAGGTGACTTCATTTTACAGGAAATACTATAATATTAACTATGTAGATTGTGAAAGCTTAGGTATATTAGGTATATATTAGGTATATAAATATGCAAAGAGAAACAGTCAAAATGCCAATAGGTAAATTAAAATGGATAGTACAAAAAAGTTAAATACTCCTGTACAAGACAGGAAATGGGAAACAGAAGAACTAAAAAAAGGGGGGTAGGACATTAGGAAGATGGCAAACTAGGAAGATGCAGGTCCTTTTTTCCCCAAGATACTGAATTAACAGCAATATATGTAACAAAATAACTTTGGAAAACCCAAGAGACTAGGTAAGGAGCTACAACACCCAAGTAAGAACATAACCAAGGGAAGAGACAGGCAAGAAGGGTAAGAGTTGGTCATAGTTTTCTCACCATGGCCCCTAGTGCCCCGCAGTGTGGCAAGGCATGAAGGGTGAGTACCTGCTCCCAATTTCTGGCTCTTTCCTTAGGACAGAAAGAAAAGAGGAACTTTGTCCAGCATTCTGGCTTGTCTTGGTGCTGCCAGACGGACTGGTTTCTGTCTCTCCTGGCTTGTGATGTTAATGGAATGGTGGTATAGTTTGTATATCAAGTTGGAGGCCATTGAGAACAGAGGTAAGCACCACATTGTGTTACAGCAGCAGAGCCCATATAATTCCACCGGCAGTTACCAGGAGAAGCAAAAGATTAAGCGTAGAGGAATACAACAGAAACTGAAAGCTCTTGAGAAGAAATGAAATTAAGACAGTTAAACAGCCATATATACGAGAATAAAAGCACACACACGACCCCAAAAAAGACACATCCCTAGAAAAGGTGTGAATGGTTACAGAGCCCTGGCTGGGCTGATTGGTGAAGCTCTTCCCCTGGACAATGTCAGTCTGTAAAGACTGAGAGAGGTAGCTTGTGTCTCAAAGTTAGTATCTCAACAAAGGATCACAAGGCACACAAAGAAACAGGGAAACATGGCCCAATCAAAGGAGGACAACAAAGCTCTAGAAACTGACTCTAAAAAAGTATAGATCTATGAAATTTCTGAAGAAGAATTTAAAATGACTGTCTTAAAGCTGCTAAGTGAGCTAAAAGAGATCAGAGATAGACAACTAAACGAAATCAGGAAAACAATACATGAGGAAAATGAGAGTATTAACAAAGAGAAATTATAAGAAAGAACCAAACAGAAATTCTGGACCTGAAAAATACAATAACTGAATTGAAACATTCACTAGAGGGATTCAATAGCAGACTTGATCAGGCAGAACAAAGAATCAGCAAACTTGAAGAAAGGTCATTTGAAATATTCGAGTCAGAGGGAAAAAAATAGAACTAAAGATAGAGTGTCTAAGGGACATATGAGAGAACATGAGCTGGACCAATATACACATTATGGGAGTCCAAGAAGAAGAAAGAAAAGAGCAGAGAACTTATTTAAAGAAATAATGGCTGAAAACATCACAAATATGAGGAAAGAAATAGATACACAAATTCAAGAACCTCAACGAACTCTGACTAGGAAAATTCAAGAGTTGTATGTCAAGATACATTATAATAAAACTGTGGAACTCAAAGACAAATAAAGAATCTTGAAAGACGCAAGAGAAAAGCAACTCAATTAATAAAAGTGGGCTACCATACAATTAACAGTGTATTCCTCAGCAGAAACTTGCAGTCCAGAAGGGACTGGGAAGATATATTCAAAGTGCTGAAAAAAAGAAGAAAAAAACAACCAAGAATATTATATCTGGAAAAACTCTCCCTCAAAAATGAAGAAATCAATACCTTCCAAGATCAACAAAAGCTGAAGGAATTCATTCCCACTAGACCTACCCACAGGAAATGCTACGAGGAATCCTTTGAGCTAAAACAAAAGGACATCAGAAAGCCACACAGACCTGTAGAAAAGTATAGTGATCTCCAATAAAGGTAAGTATTTAAATAAATAAAGAATCTTGTGTTACTGTAATTTTAGTGTATAAATCCACTTTAGATCCTTTAGATTCTAAAGGACAAGATCATAAGAAAACAAATATATTTTAATGAGTACACAATATATAAAGATGAAATTTATTACAGCAATAATATAAAGGCTGAGAGCAGAGTTACAAATGAGTAGAGCTTTTTTATGTCATTGAACTTTTTATCAGTGTAAAATAGATGGTAGTAACTTTAAGATTTATAATACAATCACAATGGTAACAACAAAGAAAATATCTATAGAATACTCATAAAAGGAAATGAGAAGGGAAACAGATCATTATAAAAAAATCAAACACAAAAGAAGGTAGTAAGAGAGGAAATAAGGGTCCAAAAAAACACAGGAAGAAAACGGAAAATAAGCAATCAAACAGCAATAATGAACAATTTCCTATCAGTAGTAAATGGATTAAACTCTCCAATCATGAGAGACAGACTGATTGAGTGGATAAAAAAACCCAGAAGCCAATGACTTGCTACTTACAAAAGACTCACTTTCGATCTAAGGATACACACAAGTAAAAGTAAAATGATGGAAATAGATATTCCATGAAAATGGTATCCTAAAGAAATTAGGGGTGACTTAAGTGAAAAACTACCACAAAAGACAAAAATGACATTATATAATGATAAAATGGTCAAATCACCAGGAAGATAAACAAGTTATAAATATTTATGCACCAAACACCTGAGCTCCAAAACATATGAAGTAAACATTGACAGAATTAAAGGGAGAAATAGACAGCAATACAACAATGATAGGAGACTTCAGCACTTTACTTTTAATAATAGATAGAACAACCAGGCAGAAGATCAATAAAGAAGTAGAGGATTTGAACAACATAGACAAATTGGACCTAACAAACATTCAGAGAACGCTCCACCCAGGAAGAGGAGAATACACATTCCTCTCAAGAGCACACAGAACATTCTCCAAGATAGACAACAAAACAAATGTTAACAAATTTTTGAAGACTGAAATAACAGAAATTATCTTTTCTGATCACAAAGGAATGAAATTAGAAATCAGTAGCATGGGGTTGGCCCCGAGGCCGAGTGGTCAAGTTCGCACACTCAGCTTTGGTGGCCCAGGGTTTCACCAGTTTGGATCCTGGGCGTGGACCTATGCACTGCTCATCAAGCCATGCTGAGGTGGTGTCCCATGTAGCAGAATCAGAAGGACCTACAACTAGAATATACAACTATGTACTGGGGGAGCTTTGGGAAGAAGAAGGAGAAAAAAAAGATTGGCAACAGATGTTAGCTCAGGGGCCAGTCTCTGAAAAAAAGAAAAAAAAAATAAGTAGCAAAAGGAAAACTAGAAAATACACAAATAATGTGGATATTAAACAACACATACTTCAATAACCAGTGGGTTAAAGAAGAGATCACAACGGAAACTAGAAAATATTGTAAGACAAATGAAAATGAAAACAGAACATATAGAAACTTATGGCGTGCAGCAAATACAATGAATTCAGTCTTTACCATTGAGTATGATATTAGCTGTGGGCTTTGCATATTTGCCCTTCATTATGTTGAGGTAGTGTCCTTCTATTCATAGTTTCTTGAGTGTTTTTGTCTTGAAAGGGTATTGAATCTTGTCAAATGCTTTTTCTGCATCAATTGAGATGATCATCTGGTTTTACCCTTCATTCTGTTAATGTGATGTGTTACGTTCCTTGATTTTTATATATTGCACCATCCTCACATTCCAGAAATAAATCCCATTTGGTCATGGTTTAGAATCGTTTTCATGTGCTGGTGAATTTGGTTTGCTAGTATTTTGTTGAGAATTTCTGCCTCAATATGCATCAGTAATATTCATCTGCAGTTTTCTCTTCCTGTAGTGTGTTTGACTTTGGTATCAGGGTAATGTTGGCCTCATAGAATAACTTTGGGAATGTCCCTTCCTCTTCAATTTTTTTGGAACAGTTTTTGAGGACTTCCTTAAATATTAATTCTTTAAATATTAGTTAATTCTTTAAATATTTAGTAGAATTCACCAGTGAAGCCATTGGATCCAGGGCTATTTTTTGTTAGGTTTTTGATTACTGACTCAATCTATTTACTAGTATAAGACTGAGTAGATTTTCTATTTCTTCATAATTCAGTATTGACAGGTTGTGTGTTTTCAAGAGTTCACCTAGGTTGCCCCATTTGTTGGCATAAAATTGTTTATAGTCCCTTCTTTCATTTCTGATTTTAGTTATTTGAGTCTTCTCTCTTTTTCTTAGTCAATCTAGGTAAATTTTTCTCACTTTGGTTGATATTTTTGAGAAACAAACTCTTAGTTTCATTGATTTTCTCTATTGCTTTTCTGTTCTCTGTTTTGTTTATCTTTGCTCTACTCGTTATTATTTTATTCTGCTATCTTTGACTTTAGTTCACTCTTCATTTTCTAATGCCTTGAGGTATGAAGTTAGGTTGTTGACTTGAGATCCTTCTTTCTAATGTAGGTGTGTATAGGTGTAAACTTCCCATTTAGCAGCACATTCAATATACTCTATAAGTTTTGGTTTGCAGTAAGTTTTGTAATTGGACAGTGTGAATCCTAATTTATTCTTTTTCAAGATTTTTTGGCTATTCTGGATCCCTTGCATATCTCCATGAGTTTCATGACCAGGATGTCAATTTTTCTAAATCAGCCAATGGGATTTGGGGTAGTATTGCCATCTTAACAATATTCAGTATTCTGACTTTAAGAAAATGCTACAAGGAATGAAACAACAAGATAAATCAAACTTAGATAAAATCAGAAATGAAGTGATAAAGCTCAGGAATACAGTAGACATAAAAGAAAAAAAAATTAGAATATTAACATAGAAATACATCAGAACAACTCAAATAGTTTAATATTATAACAAAATTGTTTTTAATAAAAATTAAGAAATATATGAAAAGTATATGAGAGAAAGCAAATAACTAATAAATCGATATTTATTTTACCTAGACTTCTGTATAATTCTCACAATGAACAAAAAGGTTTAATTTTTGAAAACTAAAGATATAAAAATATAATCAGACCATGGCTACTAAATAATCTTAGAAAACAATTGTAATTCTTCTTAATGAATCACAAGCTCTTACATGATCTGGTCCCTCCTAGCACACTGACCTCATGGATTTTTAGTCACCCCTCAGTAACCCTGCTCTGAGCCACCTGCTGCTCTGGAACACACAATGCTCAGGCTTCCTTCCAGGCCTTTGCACTTGTTTACTTTACTTGGAACACTCTTCCTCATATATGCAAATGACCTGGGCCCTTTACCATCCATGTCTCAGCTCAAATATTCACCTCCTCAGAAAAGGGTTCATACCAGATTGCCTTACCTAGATTTTCCCTGTTCTTGCTTAGTTTCCCTCATACTCTATTTCACTACATGATGTTACATATCTTCTTATCCGTTTACATGTTTATTTATATGTCTTACCTAATATACTACCAACTCCATTTTATTAGCCAGATACAGGAATTAACATATTTTTAAGCAATGAAACTACATATATAAATCTAAGTGTGCAAGAGAATCTGGAAAGTGTTTGAGTTCAAAATACAGATAAAATGGTGCATGAGGAAGAAGAACAGCGCTCATCCCTGAACTGGGACAGAAACATGAGAAGAGTAACAAAGTGAGTGGTTAATGAGGTGAAGATGAAATTCACTGGGTCGCTCATACAGAGTATTTATCTCCTCTCTAGATCACAAGTATTTTCCCCAGTGTGAATGGAGCTTTCCAGCCAACATTTCAAGCATGTCTCCTCCTTAACCACTTGGGCTTTTACCTATCTAAATATATTCCCATAGCTTGACTTGCTCATACTTACTTGTATGCCCTCTTCTTGTTTCTTCCCTCACGACCATGCAGGCCTCTTTCCTTGCTCCAATAATGTGATCACATCCAGCTTAGAATTGAAATGCCCTGCTTACAAAGAAAGAAATGGCATATGATGTAGAACAAAACATTGTTTACTTAAAATAATAATAATAAACTAAAGGTCAAAATGATATTGAATAAGATTTCCAAGAAAAGGGGGTAAGGGAGCTAAAGAACAAGAAATCAGGTAGGGTAAGGATATTTTAAACATATATACTCATACATCCTCTTTCTTGAGAGAATGCATAATACCATGGCTAAAAATAGAGATTCTGGAGCCGTGGTTCAATTCCTGCCTTTGCCACCTTCCAGCAGTGTCTGACCTCGGGAAAGTCACTTAAACCCACTGTGCCTCAGTATTCTCACTTGTAGAACAGGAATAAGAAATCTGTCAGGAGGATTAAACAAGTTGATATAGATATGGAAAGTGCTTCGAGCACTGCCTATTATATACCAAGCATGATGTTAACTATTGACATTACTATTGATATTGTCATTTTATGAAGAGTACACGAGAAGAGATATCTATAGGATGCTCATTTCATTTTAAATGTAATGTTAATAGATTACAACTTTCAACCACAAAACAGAAAAAAATTCTTACAAAATACAATGCATATGCCTCAGTGTTCAATTAATTCCCTTTATCAAATCCACCAGTACGTAAACTGTAGAGGCTCTTTTAGAGCAATTCAGGCCCCTGTGTCAGGCTAGTCTCCCTGCAAGTGTATCAGATATTAAAATGAAATATCTATAAAAATTCTGAGCATAAGTAAATAGGAAACCTGGATCCTCTGACAATGGTTATAATATACGCCAAAGAATTCTCATCTAGACACTATTCACAGAATAAGAGAGGCAACTATGAGTAAGATTGGAGGAGGTATGAGTGTGACTGAAAGACAGGGAGGAGGAAGGTGTTTGACAGAGCAGCCATGTCAAGCATGACAAAGCTCAAACTATTTCTCTGGAAAAAAGGAACAAACAAATTTAACTAGTTTCCTGAAAAGCAGACCTGAAAATCACAGTGGAAAAAATATATATCTTGAAAAGCAGATTTTAAATTATTCTAAGTCATTTGAAGCTGACAAGCATACCCAGTGAGACCAAGTTGCCATAGTTCTCCATCGTCACATCCCGGTACAAGTTCTTCTGAACAGGGTCGAGATATTCCCACTCCAGCATAAAGAGGTCTAGGCCACATCACTGAACATCACAGATCTCTGAAATGGCAAACACACCCATGTGTTACTGGGGAAATTAAAGGAATATTTTGAAGATGGAAGGAGAGGAGATGAGGACTGCATTGCAGGGAGAGAGCAATATAGCACGGATGTAGACTACAAATCTACAGTATGAGAGGGGACTGGAGCAGCACGTATGTTTTTGAAGAAGCCTGCTGGAATAGACAAAATTTCCTGGCACACTCTTAAGTATTTGAACCATTTGAGAATAGATAGAATAATAATGTTTTACTATTAAATTAAATAGTGAATACAAGCATAATGCTTAATTAGGACCTGTCACATAAATTCCCAGCAAACGTGAGTTGCTCAGCAAAATTTTTACTTTTTAGAGAAGAGAAAATTTAATCACATACTTTTGAAATGCAGTAAAAAGTCTGAATGTTAGAAAAAAGGCTCTGTATAATAATAAGAATCTCTCAAGCATTAAATAGTTCATGATGTCAGACCTTACCCTAAGCATTTTTTCTTGTTTTGATAAATCCCTGTACTCTTTGGCACATGACATTATATTTTATGGACACATCAGATTTAAGCATTTATACAGGTAGGATGCACACCATTTGTGAGGTCTTCCACAATTCTGTGTTCACTGACTGCAGGGCTTTTTGTTGTTGCAGTCCACCATCTGTCACTGAGCACGTGGCTTATGCCAAGTGTGGTAAGCAGCTGCTATTTAGGTTACCGAGGGCCACCTCCTGCTATTTATGCCCCCGTGTGCCCATGTGTGTGGGCTGAAAGCAGTGACTTGATTTAATAAACAGAAAATGGCTACAGTGATGAAACGCTACTTCTGATAGTAATTACAAAAGACTATGATTTCCATATTGCTTGTCTTCTTTGGCTGTCTCACTTGCTCTACCCAGAGTAGCCTCTAGCCAACAGGCCATGAGTGACTAAATCCAGTCAAAAAACACGAGCATGCTTGGATGAGAGGCAGCCAACGTTGGCCTTAAGAAGACTGCAGCCCTGACGAACGTCTTGATAGCCTGGTGAGAGGCCCAGAGCAGGAGAGACAAGCTAAGCCATGTCCAGATTTCCAACCCACTGAAACTGTGAGATAAACGTTTACTGCTTTAAGCTACTAAGTGTTGAGTTAATTTTTTAGGCAGGAATAGATAACTCATACATTGAGGTAAAGAATTTTGAGGAAGGATAACGACTTATGTAGATGTCATCCAAATTTAGTATGTCTCATTCAACAATAAACTAGTCTTGATATTTATCTCTCAGACATTTCCTGCCAAGACTCACAACCTCCAAGTTTGCAAATCTCAATCATATGCAGGCATACCTCGCTTTATCGCACTTTGTTTTATTGCGCTTTTCAGATATTGTGGTTTTTACAAGACCTTCCATTGGCAAAAAGACTACATCTCACTGAAGTCTCAGATGATGGTTTGAATGTTTTGGCAATAAAGTGCTTTTTAATTAAGGTGTATACATTGTTTTTTACACAACGCTTTTGCACACTTAATAGACTGTAGAGTAAAGATAAATTTTATATGCACTGGGAAACCAATAAATTTGTGTGACTCCCTTCATTGAAATGTTTGCTTTATTGCAGTGGCCTGGAACTTGAACTTGCAATGTCTCTCAGATATGCCTGTACTAATCCACACAAACCACGAGATCTCACTCTACACTGAGATGTAGGTCTTTAAATACCAAATTTCTATCTTACCGACCTGGAAATCTCAAGTCTGCCGAGAACTTCAGTCTTCTCATGGATGGTTAAACATAACCATTGTCTCTATCTCACGAAACTACAGACCTCACTCAAATAGCATCAATCTTTACTTCAAAGGACCTATCTCCTTCACACTCCATCGTTGCCCTTGACAGAAGAATGAACACTTAAGATATGTTCAATATAGTCTTCATCGGAGTTGCCATGGTTTCTTGCTTCAACAGCACTTGAATGGAACTGGCGCTGGCTCTCCGCCCCCGCAGGCCACCAGAGCCAGCCCTCCTTCACCTCCTCACAGTGGCCTGGGCCCGCCCAAGGCTCCCGCCGCAGCTCCAGCGCCGCCCTGCCGCCGCAGTCCCCTCCTTTCCTCAGCCATCCACTATGATGACTGCGGTCCCCTCGCAGGTCCACCAGAACTAACACCAGGACTCAGAGGCTGCCATGACCCGTCAGCTCAACCTGGAGCTCCACGACTCCTAGTCTACCTGGCCATGTCTTACTATTTTGATCGCGATGATGTGGCTTTGAAGAACTTTGCCAAATATTTTCTTCAACAATCTCATGAGGAGAGGTGACATGCTGAGAAACTGATGAAGCTGCAGAATGAACGAGGTGGCCAATCTGCCTTCAGGATATCAATATACCAGACCAGGATGACTGGGAGAATGGGCTGAAGACAATGGAGTGTGCATTACACTTGGAAAAAAAATGTGAATGAGTCACTATTGGAACTGCACAAACTAGCCACTGAGAAAATGACCCCCACTTGTGTGGCTTCCTTGAGACTCATTACCTGAATGAGCAGGTGAAAGACATCAAAGAATTGGGTGACCATGAACCAATCTGCGCAGGATGGGGGCCCTGGAATCTGGCATGCCAGAGTATCTCTTTGAAAAACACACCCTGGGAGACAGTGATGAGAGCTAAGTCACAGGACAGCTTCCTCCAGCCACCAGGTGACTTACCTGATCCACCGAGGCAGTGCATGCATGTTGGGGTTACCTTTACCTTTTCTATAAGTTGTACCAAAACATCTACTTAAGTTCTTGGATTTGCACCATTCCTTCAAATAAAGTAATTTGGTACCCCACCCCCAAAAAAGATATGTTCAGTAACTTCTCAATAATAACATGAACACTAGTTAGTTTAGAATGGGCTACATAGAGAGGATGCTGGGTAAGTTGGTATCACATTTCACTGGAACAAGAGGTGGGACATAGATTATTTGAGGGCCCTCTCTTGGTAGTAAATTTTAAAAAAACTAATAAAAATACTCACATGACTTAAAAAACAAAACAAAACAAACGTATTTCAAGGAGAGAAACATCAACTCACATGGGCCATGGTTTTAGACCTTCAAGAGTGGATCAGTCTCAGGGTTCCTCTATCAGAAAAGCACAGTTCCAGAAAGCCAAAGCTGGGGAAAGAGCTGGATCTTGAGACCAGTTCTGTTTTAGTGTTCCCAACGGGACTCAAGTTAATAACGTTGTTATGATCTTCCACGCCAGGTTCCAAACTATTTCCCATTTACATGACTTGAGCAGATTAGGATTCTAGATAAATTCATTTTCTCCCTCAAATCCAAGGGGTCTCCGCTGAAAAAAGTCATAGAACAGAGGCATTTCTGCACTGAAGCCAGACCCAGATATGTCAGCAGGAAGTTTTCTGGCCACTGCGTCCTTCTGGTGAGGCAGGTGCAGACCTAAGCATGTCCAGTGCAGTCATGCCCTGAGCAGATCCTCTTCCTACTATTAACACCTTGTAAGACTGAAAAGAGCCCATAGCCTTCTAGCCAGAACCTCTTTTGTGCCTTTGGGGTTGGGTCATGTTGGTGAAGACATTGGAGATGGAAAGTCACTGCTCGGTATTTTGAGTTCAGCAAAGCTTGCTAATTAAATATATGACAAGCCATCATTGTACTACAATACAAACCAGGTATCAAATGTGAAGATGGGAAAAATATTTATGCATATGGGAAATATTCCAGATATGCTATCAATATAATAATTAGAATGAATTATGTATTCTTGAAAAATACATGAATGTATCAATCAACAGAGAGAAAGAGTGGAGGAGAAACAGACCACTGAAATCAGTAGATAAAGAAGTCTGGAAGGTTATGGACCACCTAATAATGCTGCTTTTTATTTTAATCTTGATGTTTCCTTTTAAAGCTTATTTCATAATTATTGTAACAATGACCATAGGTTAACTAGAACTATATCTGTGTGCATTTTTTATTTATTTGTTACATGAAGATGTCTAAAAGGAGGAGAATTCCAGAAAATTCTTTATCTAAATTTAGATTGTCTTACTGAATGGCTTATCATTTGTCCATTTCCTTTGGATCCAATATCTGAACCCTATCCTTTCTTCTCAGGTATGACAGAGTTCTGTCTAGAAAAAATAGGAAGCAGTCTTTGTGTAACCTCTTGTGTGAACTGATGATGATCTCAATACAGCTTTATCCCAGGTCCTCTTGACAGACAGGTTTATTTGGTTTCTAAACCTATCCGCTAAGCCATAAGGTTCCCCAGACGTCTGCTGAATTGTGATACCCTGTTAGTTTCACTTTGCACCTAACAAAATTAGAAGGGAAACTGTAAACATAAAAGTCACAGTAGAAAATCAATTTACTCCATAGATATTCCATACAATCAGTATATTTTGTTCATATCCTGGCTGTTGCTATAGACAGACTTAATTCACAGGTAATTCACCTAAATCTCTCCAGTGGTCTTCATCACACATTGCCTTAGGCTTATTCTCATTCAGATTTTACCTTCATTTTAGATAATAAGCATTGTAAAGGAAGCAATGATGTCTTTTAAGTGATTGTATTACCCCAAATCCTACAATCTCTAGGCCTAGCATATTGTAGGTAGTTCATAAAAGCCTATTTACCACAAAATTTCATTTCAAGGAGTTTTTTAAAGGAAATAACTATGGAAGTACATGTGCACAAGGATGTTCATCAGAGAATATCTGTGGGGCTTTTTGGGTTTTGGGTTTGTTTTTTTGTGGGGAAGATTGGCCCTAGGCTAATACCTGTTGACAATCTTCCTCTTTTTGCTTGAGGAAGATTGTGCTGAGCTAACATCTGTGCTGGTCTTCCTTTCTTCGGTACATAGGATGCTGCCACAGTGTGGCTGATGAGTGGTGTGTAGGTCCATGGCCAGGATCTGAAGCTGCAAACCCTGGGCCTCCGCAGCAGAGTGAGCAAGCGAGTGAACTTAACCACTACACCACTGGGCCAGGCCACAGAGAATAATTTTTGATAACCAAAAATTAAAAACACAACTATTTCACAGCAGGGGACAGCTTAAACACATTATGGTCTGCAATATGGTGACATACTATGGCTTCACTGATTATTAATCCATAGGAAAAGATGGAAAACAATATTAACTCAGTCAAGAAGGCAGGTTTCAAAAGGTATGCATAATCTAACAGGTGAAATCTTGTGAAAGTAAGAACACAGCCACTGTTATGAGATTTTTAGGAATTCAAAATGAGCTTAAAGCTGTGAGAGTTAGTAATATTTCAGCACCTCTTTTTCTGCATCAGCAAACAAAGGATAAGAATATCACCCATTACATAAGTCTGTTTTGAAGACTAAGCGAGATAGTCCATATAAATACAAAAAGATTTATCACAATGGCTAATACATAATTATCTACCATTATTGAAGGTGAAAGTCAGTAGATGCCCCTTAATCCATTATTACACGAGTGAGTGAATTTTGCTCCACCATTTGTCTTATAGAAAATTTGTGCTTCTTGGGTTTTATCTTTAATTTTATAAATTTCAGTTCCTATCTTTGAGAAAATATAATTCTTCTGAATAAAATTATTAGTAAAAAAAGAGAGAAATTATCAGACAGGGAAAGAGAAAATGCCCTTTCCTCAGTCCCCAGCAGGTACAGCGAACAAGAAAAACTCCATCCAGCATCACAAACCTACATATATATAAACAACAGGATGTGATAAAATGCAGAATCTTAACAAACAAGGGAATCTTATTCTCCTGCACAATATGGAGAGTTATATCACATTTTTTATTTGTGAAAATATTATATTATTTATTATTTGTACTTGCAAGACAATTGGAGTAATAAATTAGTGCTATTTTCTCCGAAAGGAACCTTAGATCTCTAAATTATTAATTTTGTAAGGATGTCTCATTTAGCAATTTGCTGCTACGATAATTAAATTTTAAATAAAATTTCTAATATCAAAAAGGTGAAAATAGAATGTTCTTCAAAGAAATTCCTTGCGCATCCTTTTCCCTAAGGCACATATAAGGAAACCCATGATTGGGTTACATCTCCTTTTCCAACTAAGATCAGGACTCTTCATCTCCTTCATTTGACCAGTTATGTTCTATCAAAACAAAATGACACAGAAAAGTTCCCACATAAAACCTAGAAACATATACACCAAGAAATTAAAAGTGATTATTTGTAGGCAGTGGGATTAAAGAGTATTCTTATTTTCTTCTTCAAAAGTTCCTTAGAAAATTAACTTTTTTGCAGTAAGTCTGCATTAATTCCATCATCATAAATGTGACATAAAGATATTTCAAAGTATTAAAAATATGTTAAGTCATCATTATGGCAGAGGCTATATTTTTGTCTTAAAAAAAATCTTTAAGCACTAGGTCTGCGATGAAAAATCAATGTGATTGAAAGAAACACCACTGACCTGTTCTTGAATCTCCTTTAGCTGTCCCACACTGACGTCATCAGACACATGGCACTATAAAGATTCTTCCATTAATAGAAAGGGAAGTGGCCTTTGCAAATTAATGAGACTATGCAGGCAAAATGGGCCGAAAAGTTTTGAGGACATGGAAGGTGTTTAATAAATGTGACTACACATCTTCCATTCCTCTCTGAATAACTAATTAAAATATCATTTGGGATACAATCCTTGCCAGAAGGTTTTACAATATTTTAATTTTTAAAATGAACATGTATAATTTAAAATTTTTTTGAGTATTAGTATCCACAACCATGAAGACGGTTTAAGAGCAGATCCCAGCCATTTTTTCTTATAATGACTAATTCTTATTAACAGACATTTTAATATCTGCATAATATTCTCTCATGGGTATCATGTGCTTTTCTTAGCATTCTTTATCTTTAAGTGATTTTTTTATTTTTGCTTTTTGGTGAGGAAGATTGGTCCTGAGCCAACACCTGTCGCCAATCTTCCTGTCCGTTTTTCCTTCCTCCCCAAAGCCCAAGTACATAGTTGTGTATCCTAGTGTAGGTCCTTCTGGCTTTACTATGTGGGACGCTGCCTCAGCATGGCTGGAGGAGCAGGGCCAGGTTGGTGATCAGGATCCGAACCCCTGAAGCCTGGGCCGTGGAAGCCCAACCCGCAAATCCAGCCACTCAGCTACAGGTTGGCCCCATTCTCATTATCGTGATCACTAACTTTGTGCAAAACCGTAACAAGGTACAGCAATTTTTGATTCCAGATAAAAACTCGGGTCTAAATCTTCTGAATTATGCATGTATCTTTTCATTACTGAAAAATGGAAATTCACAAATATATAGAGCACCTCTACACGATTTCAGGAGGTCATGGCGCCCTTCGCCCTCATGGACACAGACCAAGGCCCCCTTGTTTAAGAACTCCTGTTTCGGACACGACTTCCGGCTCAGTCCCTTAACTTGCAACCACGCATCACAACTAACTGCACATCTTCTTGAGTCTTAACTGCGCAAACCTGAAGGGGACGAGCCAGTGCCCACAATGCTGAGCCACTGTGCTGTCCCACCCCCACGGCTCAGCGGCTGGGGCCTCTTCCCCAGCCAGAAGGAAGGAAGAAGAGCGTGGAGTCCGGATCAGAGCTCCAGACAGCCTCCTGCCCCGGGCGCTCTGGCATGCCTTCCTTCTCAGACACCCCACCGGCCCCAGGAGCCCAGGGAGGGCGGCCTCGGGAAGGGGGCCGGGCTGGGGGCCTCCAGCCTGATGTAGTTCTCAGACACGCGACCAGCCCCGGGAACCACGGGAGGGCGGCCCCAGGAAGGGCGCCGCGCTGGGGGTCTCCAGCCCCATGTCCTGGGAGCCTGTCTCGGGGGCCATCCCCAACCTCAATCGCCATCCCCACAGAAGGGCTGCACTTTCCCGCCAAAACCCTTCCAGGTCCCAGCGGCGGCCCGCGCGCGCGGGCGCGTCCTCTGCAGCAGCTCCCTGCGGCTGGGAGGAGGGCATAGGCAGCCGAGAATGCGCGCCCCGGGGCCCGCCACACGCGCTATGGCGCCGCCGGGACCTCGCCCAAGAGCCTGACGTGACGCCGGCCCCGCTGCACAGCGTGCGCCCCGCGCCCCGGGGGCCAGGCTGCAGGGTCTGCTCCGTGTGGCCCGTGCCCTCGCCGCCCCCGCTGGGGCCGCTCACGCGAGCGCGCAGCGAAGACACGAACACAAGCCAGCGGCTTCTGGGCGTGCACGGGGCGGGCCGCGCAGGCGCAGGTCTCCGCAGAGCTGCCGGCCCCACCAGCAGGGCAAGGGCGCGGGCGTGGGCGCGGCTTTGCGGGCCAAGGGGGCGCGTCTTGGCGGGCGGACCAGGCGCTCAGAGGAGGGACCCGCGGAGCCCTTCAGTCCGAGGCCTCGGGCCTGGGTGGCAGGATGAGGGCTGTGGGACCAGTTATGAGACTCGGTGGCCCACGTGTGCTTGTCTGGGTATGAATTCCTGGACGTGGGATGCCGGGTCTGTTCCGGTGCCTGAAATAATGACAACCTGTTTATTAATATTGGGAGTGAGCACTTTTAATACCGCTGGAAAAGGTCTAACTTGTCCAACAAAGTCCTAAGTAAATGGGCTAACATCATATGCTGGTGAAATTACATTACATTCATGGCATTACAGTCTTCACCTTGGGCACATTAAAGATCGGCTGAATAATTAAGAGTGGCAGGAAATGATCTAAAGAAATTGAGTCTTCCAAACATATCAAAGGGGAGAAATCCAAATATATTACTATATAGAACGAGAAGCTGGATATGATCATTATTCGTGTCTTAATAGTTATTTACAAATATCCAAAATATCTGAATGGTGAAAAGAAATAAAGCAAACCTAGAAACTTAACATATATGAATTTGGGGGAAATATCTGTAACAGACTAAGTGGACAAATACATAGTGATTTAATGTCTTTCACTTAAAAAAATATTGGCCAATACCTGAAGAGGAAAAGGAACAAAGACGACAAATTCTCCATTCACAAATACAAATAGTCAAAAATCATACTGAAGATCACAACCTAGGAAATTCTTGATCCTGTGGGAGAGGAAAATCACTTTTTCTCTATCCTTCTGAGCTCTTGCCTGAGATCCACATAACCAAAGACAAATTAACAAGAGAAAGACAGTTTATTAATGCCTGCAGCAGCACATCACCGAGGAGAAACCCAAAGCAAAAGTAACTCAAAATGGCTGTTTACAAATTCCAGATTATAGAGCATCTGCAAGGAAGAGCAATGCATTTGTAGAAGAATGACAGGGAAAGGACTTCTGGCTCTAAGGTCAGCAACCTGGGAAGGTAACTGTGTGGGAGGAAAGGAATGGAGAAAGGTCCGTTTGCAGATTCCCCTGGTGCCCTCTCTGAGCTGATGAGAGTGGGTCCCCAGTACCCAGTTCCTAGAGGCAGGAAACAGGGAGCTTTTTCTGGATCTGCAGCTTCTCAATTTCCTTCAGCTCCAAATAATTTTTATGTCAAAAAGGCACATTCGGGGGTGATATATTCTGGTTTCCTTCGATCACTTATCTCTCCTGTTAAATCAGCTCTTGCATTTATTGCTCATGAATTTTCTGAGTAATCCAGTCCATCTTCTACTTCCAAAATCTTTTTCAGGAGCCTCTTTCTCCTCAATTGAAACAAGGCTCAACACCTTTGTTTTCTTTATACTGTTCACAGGCTTCCACAGCTGCTTCGTCAGCATCACTAGTCACTTCTGTGCATATCAGGAAAATGCTGTGATACGCCACCTACTGCGGTTTTCCCTGGAACTCTTTCTGGTCCTCAGCAGCTCTTCGCAATTAGGCAATAGACCAGGATGCATTGCTGCCCTCTTCATCAGGTACGGAGGAAAGAGGGAAATAATAATCCAAACTCTGGAATTTCAAAATTGAGGACGAGGTAGAAGCCTACACGTAATTACTCACAGTGAGATTTTCATGCTCCCTCAAGAGCAATTAAGGCTGTCTGACTTTCTGGAAGGAAAATAAGGTCTTGATGGGAAGCCAAGAGGGGACTATCTTAGAGGGTTTCAGACGAGGTGCTTGCCCACACTCTGCTCTGAGTGCCTAAATTCAAGTGATAAAGTTGAGGTTTGTGTATTTAAAACAAGAGGACAGGTTGCTCCAGTTTTATCTTGGAGACATAGGGAGCTGGAAAGTACATTGCTGCAATATTTACAACAAGAAAAAAGCTGGAAAAGTGCAAGTTCACGAGTTTTCCTGAAGCCATCAAAGATCTGAGGTCACAGTGCAAACAACAAACCTGACATCTGGTGAGTGAGACAGGCCCCTTCAGGGAGAAACAAGACCTAAGCATTTGATTCCTGGGACAGATGCCACGGAACACCATATAAGCCAGTACAATGTGGCATCTGGAAATTTTTAATGAACTGCTAAAGCCCAAGTGCGGGCTACTGTGAGAGTGAGAAGCACCAAGGGCAAGGGACATAGGGAGGTTCACACTGTAAGGTGGGCTCTTCCTCCAGGAACCCCACCAACATTCCTTCCCACAGGGAGGATCAGGGAGAGCCTGAGAAAGCTTCCCCCAGGGCGAGAACAGTGGGGGAGAACAGTGGGGGAGAACAGCAGCCACTGCTGAAATCTGCTCAGACTTGCCTCCCCTGTGCTACAAAGGTCCTGATCCACAAGGAGAATCCTGACAACACTGTGGACTAAGGAAGATGGTAGAAACCCATTAAAGGGGATGAATGGAGAAAGAAGGGCCAGCCCCGGTGGCCTAGTGGTTAAGTTCCATGTGCTCTGCTTCAGTGGCCTGGGTTCAGTTCCCGGGTGCAGACCTACACCACTCGTCTGTCAGTGGCCATGCTGTTGCGGCAGCTCACATGCAAAAAAAAAAAAAAACAGAGGAAGATTGGCAACACATATTAGCTCAGGGTGAAACTTACCCAGCACAAAAGAAAAGAAAAACTCTGTACTGTTGGGGCAGTGGGGGAGGGGCAGGCATCTGTGCTAGGTCCCACACTAAATCTAGAAGAGGAGCAGGGACGCTTGAAGGGGCCACACTCCAAATTCTCAGAAACGACAGAGGCCTGAATGCAGTAGGATGACTTATTCAAAGTGCCGTAAGAACAAAACTGTCAGCGGAAAATCTCACATCCACTTAATCTATCTTTAAAAAAGACAGTGAAATAAATTGAAAACCAAAAAATGAGAAAATTTGTCGTTAGCAGTCCTGCCTTACAAGAAATACCAAAGAGAATTTCTCAGGCTGAAAGCAAAGGACTGGAAAGAAAGGATCCTAGACAGTAATTAGAATCTACACAAACAAACAAAGGCTATCAGCAAGGTGTTTGTGTCAACAGAAAAGACAATCTAAATGCACATTTCTTCAACTTTCTTCTCTCAGCTGATTTCCAAAGAAATTAAATAAAACAATACTTGTAAAATCAAATTCTTGGGCCTATAAAATAGAACAATGTGATGTATTAAAGAGTAAGAGTACAGAAGGAGGTTGGTGGGAAGAAAATTGTACTGGAGTAGGGACATGTCACCAGACAGTAACTGAAATCCGCTGGAACAAAGGAAACCAGAAATGGTAAATATGAAGGTTAACATAACAAAGTATAATTGTATATTTGTCTCTTTTCTTTCAGTTTCTTTAAAGACATAAAATAGCATAAAGTAATAATTATAATGATATATAGTTGGGGTTGTTATGTATGTAGAATTTATATGTATAATACTAATAATATGACAAAGGGGAAGCGGGAAAAGAGCTATCTAGGAATAATATTTGTATATAACAAGAAAATTGATTAGCATAAATCTGAAGTTGATTCTAATAAGTTAATATATACCTGGTAAGACCTAGAGAAACCAAGAAAATAACTCCAAACATAGAGAGTAGAAAGAATCATTTAAAATATTGCACTAGAAAACACTCACTTAATGCCAATAAAAAGCAGTGAAGGAGGCATAGAGGTTAAAAAAAGGAATAAGACATATAAAATGGAAAGTGAAAAGGAAAACATAAATCCTAATATATGAATCAATACCATTAACGTTTACCAGATTAAATAGTCCAATGAAAATACACATGTCAGAAAGAATGGAAAACAATATTCAACTATAGTTTGTCTACAAGATACATACAGTAGGTTCCAAATATAAATAAAATGTGGAAAGTTTTAACAAACTGGAAAAAAGCCTAGCGTGCAAACATCAACCACTGGAAAGTTAGAGTGACTACACTAATATCAGACAAAATAGACTTTAAAACAGAAAATGTTACTAGAAATAAAGAGGGATAATTTATAATTATAAAAGTGTTAGTCCATCGACTATATAATAATCATAAATGTATAACTATCTGATAACAGTTTACCAGAACACAGAAAGCAAAAGCTGACAGAAATGGAGGGAGAGTGAGAGAATGCCACAGTAATACTTGGAAACTGCAATACCTCACTTTCAATATGGATGGAACAACTAGGTAGAAAATGAACAAACTGTTGGAAGGATTGAACAACATGATAAATGAACTAGACCTAACAGATATCTGTAGAACCCTCACCCAACGGCAGTAAAATACATGTTCTTTGCAAGTACACAGGGAACGTTTTCCAGGAGCGATCATATGATGAGCCATAAAACAAACCTCAACAAATTTAAAAGACTTGACAACATGAACATATGTTCACCAATCACAATGGAATGAAATTGGAAATCAATACCAGAAAGAAATTTGGGAATCTCACAAGTGTGAAAATGAAACAGCATATTCCTAAAAAATCAAGGTCAAAGAAGAAATTGCAAAGGAAATTAAAAAATACTTTGAGATGAACGAAAGTGAACACACAGTATACCAAAACCTATGAGATGTTGCTAATGCTGTGTTTAGAGGGAAATTAATTTGTAGCCATAAATATATTTTATATCTTTAGAAATCATATCACTTAAAATATTAATTACATTAATTATTGATTAATGCACTAAATTATATTAAATACATGTTATAAATATATTAAATAATAAGAAAGATCATGCTAAGAGCATTCAATGGGGTGAGGGCATTCTTTTTAAGAAATGGTGTTGAGAAAACTAGATATGTGTGGAAAAAGAAGTCGTATCTTTACTTCACAGCATATACAAAAATAATTCAAAATACATCAAATTCCTAGGCATAAGAGCTAAAATTATTAAAATCTTAGAAGAAAACATAAGGGAGAAATTTTCATGACATTGGTTGTGGCAGTGATTTCTCAGGGATGATACCAAAAGCACAGGCAACAAAAGTAATAATAGATAATTTGGACTGCATCATAATTTTCAAACATCTGGCCACCTACAGGATGGAAGAAACTATTTGCAAATCATATATGGGATAAGATAAGAGATTAATATCCAAAAGTGTCAGCAAAGATGTAGATAGACTGGAGTCCTTGTGCACTGTTGGCGGGAATGTAACATGGAACAAGAAGTATGGGGAACAGTATGGCATTTCTTCAAAAAACAAAAAATAGGATTAACTTATGATCCAGCAACTCCACTTCTTGGTATACACACAAGAAAATTGAAAGCAAAGTCTTGAGGAAATATTTGTACATCCGTGTTCAATGCAGCATTATTCACAGCAACCAATAGGTGGACCCAACACATTTTTCCACCAAGGAATAAATGGATAAACAAAATGTGGTATAAACTTATAAAGGAACATTATTCCACCTTAAAAAGGAAGAAATTTCTGACACATGCTACAACATGGATGGACCTTGAGGACACTATGCTAAGTGAAATAAGCCAGTCACATAAAAAAAAAATCCTACATGATTCTATTCATATAAGTTACCAGAGCAGTCAAATTAATAGAGAAGAAAGTGGTTGCCAAGAGATGGGGAACAGAGGGAACAGGGAATTGCTTAATGAGTATAGATTTTCAATATTCAAAAATAAAAAGACTTCTGGAGACTAGCTGCACAAACAATGTGGATGTACTTAGCACTAGTGAACTTTATAAAACTTAAAAATGATTCAGATAGCAAATTTTATGTCCTGTATATTTTTACACAATTTTTTTAAAAAATGTTTTAACAGACCTTAAAAATTCAGAAATGTGCATCTCTCCCATGAGGGTAGGCTAGACAGAGTGACTTACTTCTGAGGAATGGGGTAATGAAGGGGAAAAAAAAAGAAAGATCTCAAATCAATAAAAGAAGAGCAAACTAAAAACAAAACAAGCAGAAGGAGGGAAATACTAAAGACGAAGCCAGAGATTAATTCACTAGAGAATAGAAACTGAATAAAGAAAGTCAAGAAAGCCAAAAGTTGTGTCCTTGAAAACATCAACAAAGTTGACAAACCGGTAGCTAGACTGACCAAGAAAAAAATGGATGAAGATTCAAATTACTGAAATAGGGATCAAAGGAGATGACATTACTACTGACTTTACAGATATAAAAATGATTATAAGGGCATGCTATGAACCATATGTTATACTATGATCTATACTACAAACCACAAGGACACACTATGAACTTTACCATGATTTCGATATCTTAGATGGAAGGATAAAGTTCATAAAGGAACACAAACCATTGAAACTATATCACAAAGAAATAGAAAATTTGGGGACTGGCCCAGTGGCACAGGAGTGAAGTGTGCACGTTCCACTTCGGCAGCCCAGGGTTCACCAGTTTAGATCCCAGGTGTGGACATGGCACCACTTGGCAAGCCATGCTGTAGTAGGCGCCCCACATATAAAGTGGAGGAAGATTGGAATGGATGTTAGCTCAGGGCCAGTCTTCCTCAGCAAAAAGAGAAGGATTGGCAGCAGATGTTAGCGCAAGGCTAATCTTCCTCAAAAAGAAAGAAAGAAAGAAAGAAAGAAAGAAAGAAAATTTGTGTAGCCCTATAACAAGTAAAGACATTGAATAAATGTATTTTTTAAATCCCCACAATGATAAGTTCAACCCAAGTTTGCTTTACAGTGAATTTTACCATGTCCAAAAAATAATTAGAACTAATTTTATAAAGAACTTTCTAAAAAACCAAAAGGAGCAGAAACACTTCCCAAATCATGCTATGGGTCCAGTACTAGAAATAGGAAAAACAGGAAAAAAAATTCAAAGAAAATAAAACATCACACCAATATTTTCCATAAATATAGATGCAAAAATCCTCAAAAAATATGAGCGAATCGTATCTAGCAACATATAAAGAGCATTTTATACCATGACCACGTAGGACTTATCCCAGGAACAGAAGAGTGAGGTTCAACATACAAAAGTCAGTGAGTGAAATATTTTGACTACGTAGAATAAAGGACAATACCACATAGCCATCTCAATATTCTGGAAAAAGTATTTAATAAAATCCAATAATCCTTCATAATAAACACACTCCACCAAGTAGGAATAGCCGAAGACCTCCCTACCTGATAGAATGCATCTAGGGATACCATGGCTAATGTCATATTTATCGTGAGAGACTGAATGCTTTCCCCACAACATCAGGAACAGACAATGCTATTTGCTTTGCCACTTCTATTCAACATTGCATTACAGCTTCTAGCGGGGGCAATTAACCAAGGAAACGAAATAAAGGCATGCATATTTGTAAAGAGGGAGAAAACAATCTTTACTTGCAGATGACTTGACCTTGTATATAGAAATTCCTGAGAGAACCAATAAAAAAACTATTCGAATTATTAAGGTGTTCAACAAGGTTGTCAGCTATAAAATCAATACTCAAAACTTCAATTGTGTTTAGATGCTTTTGCAAAGAACGTTTCAAAAGGGCTTCGACTCATGACCATTCTGATATAGTAACCAATCTGAAGATGAATTGTATATGGATCAGCTACAGTGGTCCCCATTACTGTTCATAAAAGAGGCACTTTTTATTGTATGAGCATAAGTTAAATTAAAAATGAGAAAGTTTGAGAGTTTCTAGAAAGATGGAAAGATGGAGGTGGTAGTGGTAGGTTTTTAATCTCTCTGAACTCCCACGTAAAAACTGCAGAGCAAATAGAAAACAAAATAAAAAGCCCATGGAGATCATTGACAACAAAACTATATGAGAAATTAAAATACCACAAAATGCAAAATACAAATGGAGTAGGGCAAACCAGGAAAAACCTCAACACCTACCCACAGTGTCATTAGCTTCTTTGTGGAAAGCGGGTAGGAGCATAAGGGAGCTGCTAGTGTACCTGAGAACAAGAGAACCACGAAAAAGAGACAACAGGCATACTTGGGAATTTTGGAAAGGATTTTGAGAACACCAGTGGAAATGCGAGGGCTTACACCCAACCTAATACCACGTGAGTACAAGGGATTGGAGAGGTGCAAGGGGTGAAGAGTAAGATCTGAGAGGAACTACAGCAATCTGGGCCACATAAATTCTGAAGAACAACCAGCCAAATTTCCCTTTGTGAATGAAACCCCACACTGAGGAGAAACTTCTGGGAATAGAATCACAACTGAGCAGGGCTTGGGCAATGAAGAAAAAAGGAAGAGAAGAAATAGGATGGGGCTGAAAACAGAGCCGCAAATTCTCAGAGGAGATGCTACTATGCTTGTTAGCAAGTCACTAAAACAGAAGAATTTGTAGCTCTGTGAAGTCGGAAAGAACTCTCCAGAACCACGCTTCCTTCTAATGTTCAGGAAACAAAATTCATATAAAACGAGCAACAGAAAATTTTCAAGATCTAATTCTACAAGAAACTATTTTAAACATGTAGAGAAAAAGAGGTAGAAAAGCAACTCTCCAGACACTAATGGTATGACCATTAAATGAATTAAAATTAAACTGTGCAAACCAAATTCAACAGCACATTAAAAGAAGCATACACCATGTTCAAGAGGTATTTGTGTCAGGGTTGTAAGGATGGTTCAACGTACACAAATCAATCCATGTTATGTGCCACTTTAATAGAATGAAAGAAGAAATCAAATGATCCTTTGAACAGATGCAAAAAGACCACTTGACAAAATACAACATCCTTCCATGTTAAAAATTCTTAACAAATTGGGTATATAAGGAATATACTTCAACACAAGGCCATACATGACAAACTCAGAGCCAACATCAGATGCAACAGTGAAAGGTTGGAAACTTTCCTTCTATGATCAGGAACAAGACATGAGTGCCCACTCTCACCATTCATATTCAAATCGGTGCTGGATGTCCTAGCAAGAGCAACCAGGCAAAAAAAAAAAAGGAAATAGGAGGCATCCCAATTGGAAAGAGAAAATTAAAAATGTCTTTGCAGATTATACGATCTTACCTATAGAAAATCCTAAAGACTCAACCAAAAAGCTGTAAGAAGTAATCGAAGAATTCAATAAAGTTGCAGGATACAAAATCAACACAGAAATCAGTTGTGGTTCTATACCTTAATAACAAAACATCTGAAAAAGAAAAGAAGAAAACAATTCCATTAGAATAGCATCAAAAACAATAAAATATTTATGAATCAATTTCACCAAGGAAGAGGAAGATCTGTATACTGAAAACTATAAGACTTTGATGGAAGAAATTGAAGAAGACACAAACAAATGGAAAGATATCATATGTTCATGGATCATAAGAATTAATGTTGTAAAAATGTCCATGCTATTCAAACGCATCTGGAGATTCAATGCAATACATATCAAAATTCAATTGGCATTTTTCACAGAAATAGAAAAAATAATTCCTAAAATTTGTATGGAGCCACAAAAGACCCTAAATAGCCAAATACATCCTGAGAAAGAAAAAACAAGAGGGAGGCATCAAACTTCATGATTTCAAATTATGCTACAAAGCTATAGTATACGAAACAGTTTGCCATTGGCATAAAAATAGATACATGGACAAATGGAACAGAATCCAGAACACAGAAATAAACCTTGCATATATAGTCAACAGTTATTTGACCAGGAAGTCAAGAATACTCAATGGAAAAAAGATAACCTCTTCAGTAAATGATGTTGGGAAAACTGGATAACCACATGCAGAAAAATGAAATTGGTCCCTATCTTACACCTTTCACAAAAATGATCTCAGAATGGATCAAAGAATTAAACATAAGTACTGAAACAGTAAAATTCCTAGAAGACAACCTAGGGAAAAAGGCCTTTGACATTGGTCTTGGCAATGAATTTTTTTGATATGAAACCAAAAGTGCAAGCAAGAAAAGCAAAAATTAATAAATGTGACTATGTCAAACTAAAAATCTTCCGCACAGCAAAGGAAATGGTTAACAAAATGAAAAGACAACCTATGCACAGGAGAAAATATTTTCAAATCATCTATTGGATAAGGGGTTATTATTCAAAATGTATAAAGAGCACATACAACTCTATAGCAAAAACCAAACAATCCAAATAAAAAATAGGCAAAGGATCTGAATAGACATTTTTCCAAAGAAGACATGCAAATACCACTCAAACATATAGATAAATAGACAAATGGAACACAATAATACGTCCCTAAATAGATCAACACATATAAAGTCCTTGATTATGGTAAAAGAACCGCTGCAGTTCACTGGGGTAACTGTAACCTTGCAAAAGAAATGCTCTTTGGAACAAAAGGATATCTGTATGGGAAAATTTTCCTTGGTGGAAATATGAATGACTATAATGATTAATTTGAAACAAACCTAAATGGGAAAGCTACAACATTAAGTCTTCTACAAGAATAAATATGAAAATATCCCCTGGGGTAGGACAAAGAGAATGAGAAAGCAAAGAGCACAATCCACAAAAGACAATATTGATAATTTGGACTTCCTTAAAATTAAGAACTTTTGTTCTTCAAAGACACTGTCAGGAGAGGGAAAAGCTAGACCACAGACTAGGAAGAGATAATCGTAATACATATATAAGATTGTATGTAAAATATATAAACTATTCCTACTGTATGTCCTGTCTATATCTTACTATTTTGTGTGAAAAAGTGCTAATGTAATGTATAATTTGTTGGGTTAAAAATAAAAGAAAAAAGTATTAAGGAACTACACAATGGCCACAGTTGTCAGGGTGGATTGGAGCTGAAGAATTCTAACAAATGTCAAGTGTGTGGAAAATGGTAGAAATAATTAAAATTCAACTTTATTAACTTAAAATGCTTGGTATATTTCTATGTTAACAGCCTACACAATCAAACAGGAGTGAATATTTTCCAAAGTGACAGAAGAAAAAATGGATTGAGAAAGAATAAGTAAATGTAAAGGAAAACAAGAAACTAGCAGAAAAATAAAGGAAGAACATTAGACAGCTATAACTGATTCATGTTTCTCAATAATCACTGTTAATTTAAATGGATTAAATCTTTTTAAATGTAAAAGGAGGATAAATATGAATTTAAAAATACAAGTGTTTGTGTTTAAAGATGTCACGTCTAAAGCTTGAGGCGAAAGAGGTTTCAACGGAAAAGATGATAAAAATCATACCAGCTAAAGAAAGAGAATCTTAATGTAATTTGGGATCAGACAAGATAGGCATTACTTTGAAATGATGACTGTAGACCTAAAATAATCAGTATATATTGATAAAAAGTTTAATTCACTAGGAAGATGTCACAGTTCTGAAATTGTATGTATCTTACTTTAGATCCCAGTAACACATAATTAAAATGGGCAAATCTATGAGGTTGAATGGAAAGTTTTGACATAAAATGATGTTCTTTAAGGTTCTCCTTCAATTTCCCTCAGTCATTGAGAGTTTAAACCAGCAGAAGTAAATAAAAATAGGGAAAATTCAATGAAATGAAAGCTACAAGTCCAAAATGGATAACATTACTTTTTAAATGTTGAAATGATTTTAGACTTTGCAACATCAGGGTGTCACAAATACTGCAGAGAGTTCAATGAAATAGAATTAAGAGTCTGGAAATAAACCCTCACATTTACAGTGATTGCCAATAATGATGCCAAGACAATTCAATTTGGGAAAAAACTCTTTTCAATAAATAGTGCTGGGACACCTGGATATTCTCATGCAAAAGAATGAAGTTTGATCTCTACCTCACAACACACTAAGATAACCTCTAAGTGGATTAAAGACCTATGTGAAAGGGCTAAAAGCACAAAGCTCTCTGAAGAAAACATAGGCATAAATCATAGTGACCTGGGATTAGGCAATGGTTTCTTAGATGTGATACAGTGAGCACAAACTACTAAACCAAACTAGATAAACTGGTTATCATCAAAGTTTATTCTATTCAAAGGACACCATTCTGAAAGTGAAAAGACAATGAACCGTATAGAAGAAAATGTTTATGAATCATGTATCTGATGAGAAACTTGTATCTAGAACATCTAAAGAACTACTACAATTCTATAAAAATAAGGCAAATAAACCAGCTAAAATATGGGTCAAAGATCTGAATAGACAGCTCTCCAAAGGACATATACAAATGGCCAAGAAGTACATGGAAAGATGCTCAACCTCGTTAGCCATCAGAAAAATGGAAATCAAAACCACAATGAAATACTGCTTCAACATCCCTGGGATGGCTGCAATTTAAGAAGACAGACAATAACAAGTGATATTTATACCAGTTGGAACCCTCATTCACTGCTGGCAGAAATGTAAAAAGACACACCTGCTTGGAAAACAACATGGCAACTCTGTAAATGGCTAAACACCTGGTGAACATGTGACCCAGCAATTTGACTCCTAGGCATATGCCCAACGGAAATGAAACCCGATGTCCCTAGAAAGCTTTGTGCACAAATGTTCATAGCAACATTATTTATAATAGTCCCAAAGTGGAAACAACCCAAATGTTCATCAACTGATGAATGAATATAAAAAAATTTGGTATAGCCATACAATGGAATATCATCTGGCAAGAAAAAGAAATGAAATTCTGATACAAGCTACAACAGAGATAAACCTTGAAAACATTATGCTGTGTGACAGATGTCAGTCACAAAGACCACAAACTATATGATTCCATTGATATGAAGTGTCCAAAACAGGTAAATCTATAGTAATCAAAAATTGATTAGTGGTTGCCTATGGCTGGGGAGGACGCAGGTGATGGCCGACAGGTGTGTGGGCTTTTTGGAGGGAGTATTAAAAAGGTTCTAAGTTTGACGGTGGTGTTGGTTGCACAAATCTGTGAATATACTGAAAGCCATTGAATTCTACACTGGAAATGAGTGAATTAGATGGTATGTGAATTACATTTCAATAAAGATATTAAAGAGTAGCAAAGCTTCTGCATATCTTTCACCCAGCATCCCTAATACATCTTATCTAACATCTTCTGCAATTGCCAAGACTAAGAAATCAACTTAGTGTAAAATAATTAATTAAATCACAGTCTTTATTTGGATTTCAGCAATTTATCCATTAACGTCCTTTTTCACTTCAAGAATTCCAATAGCATCCCACATTACATTTACCCCTCATGCCGTCTCAGGTTTCTCCAATCCGGGACAATTTTTCAGTCTTTCCTTGTTTTCATGATGTTGACACTTTTGAAATACAGTTATTTGTTAGACTCGCTTTCAATCTTTCTAATGTTTTCTTATGATTAGATTGAGATTTTACATTTTTGAGAAGAACCACAAAGGTGATGTGCCTTCGGCGGTGCATCATATCAAGGGATCCGTGAGGTTAATCTCTCTTCTTACTGATGATGTTAACTTGAATCCTGTAGTTAAGTTTTTGTCTGCCTGATTTCTTTGTTGATGTTTTTGTTATATTTGTTTTCCTGTTTTATTTTTCTAATGAGTTCACATTGGTTTATAACGTTATGTAAATTTCAGGTGTGCATCATTATGTTTTGGCTTCTGTATAGACTGCATTGCGTTTGTGTTCACCACCAAAATTCCAGTTTCCATCCATCACAATATATATGTGCCCCTTTACCTCTGCCCCCCCACCCCCTTACCTTCTGGTAACCACCAATCTGTTCTCCGTATCCGTGAGTTTGTTTGTTTATCTTCCACATATGAGTGAAATCATACGGTCTTTGTCTTTCTCTGTCTGACTTATTTATCTTAGTGTAATTCCCTCAAGATACATCCATGTTGTCAAAATGGCACAATTTCATCTTTTTTAATGGCTAAGTATTCCTTTGTGTATATATATTTCATATCTTCTTTACCTTTTCACCCATTGTTGGGCACTTAGGTTGCTTCCGAGTCTTGGCTATGGAAAATAATGCTGCAATGAACATAGGGGTGCATATATCTTTTTGAATTAATGCTTTCATATTCTTGCATAGATATCCAGAAGTGGAATAGCTGGGTCATGTAGTATTTCTACTTTTAAATTTTGAGGAATCTCCATATTGTTTTCCATAGTGGCTGCACAAGTTTGCATTCCCACCAGCAGTATATGAGGGTTCCCTTTACTCCACATCCTCTCCAACAATTGCTATTTCTTATCTTTTTAATAATAGCCATTCCGATGTGTGTGAAGTGATATCTCATTGTAGCTTTTATTTGCATTTCCCTAAGAATTAGTGGTATTGAACATCTTTTCATATGCCCGTTGGACATCTGTACACCTTTTTTGGAAAAATATCTGTTCATATCCTCTGCACACTTTTGATGAGGTTGTTCATTTATTTGTTGTTCAGTTGTATGAGTTGTTTACATATTTTGGATATTAACCCCTTATTGGATATATAATTCGCAAGTATTTTCTCCCAGTTCGTGAGTGTCTTTTCATTTTATTGATGGTTTCCTTAGCTGTGCAGAAGCTTTTTAGTTTGATATAGTCCCATTTGTTTATTTATTCTTTTCTTTCCCTTGCCTGAGGAGACATGGTATTCAAAATGATATAGCTGCGCCTAGCCCAGTGGCACAGTGTTTAAGTTTGGATGCTCTGCTTCAGCAGCCTGGGGTCCACAGGTTCAGATCTCAGTCACGGACCTAGCACCACTCATTAAGCCATGCTGTGGCAGCATCCCACATAAAATAGAGGAAGATTGGAGCAGATGTTAGCTCAGTGATAATCTTCTTCAAGCAAAAAGAAGATTGGCAACACATGTTAGCTCAGAACCAATCTTCCTCACACACACACAAAATAGTTGTCACTAAGACTGATGTCAAAGAGTGTACTGCTTATGTTTTCTTCGAATTGTTTTATGGTTTCAGGTCTGACATTCAAGTCTTTAATTCAGCCTGAGTTAATTTTTGTGTACGGTGTAAGATAGTGGTCTGCTTTCATTCTTTTGTGTGTGGCTGTCCAGTTTTCCCATCACCATTTAGTTGAAGAGACTTTCCTTTCTCCATTACATATTCTTGGCCCCTTTGTTGAAGATTAGCTATCCATAGATGTGTGGTTTTATTTCTAGGTTTTCAACTCTGTTCCATTGATCTGTGTGTCTCTTTTGCTGCTAGTACCAAGCCATTTTGATTACTATAGCTTTGTAGTCTATTTTGAACTCAGGGAGTGTGATACCTCCAACTTTGTTCTTTGTTCTCAGGACCGCTTGGGCTATTCAGAGTTTTTTCTTGTTCCATATAAATCTTAGGGTTCTTTGTTGTTTTTCCATGAAAAATGTCAGTGGGATTCTGATTGGGACTGCATTTAATCTACAGATTTCTGTAGGCAATCCGAACATTATAACTATGTTTATGCTTCCAATCCATGAGCATGGAATATCTTTCCATTTCTTTATGTCTTCCTCAGTTTCTCTCTATAATATCTTACAGTTTTCAGTGTGTAGGTCTTTCACCTCCTTGGTTAAATTTATTCCTAGGTATTTTATTCTTTTTGTGCTGATTTTAAATGGGATTGCATTCTTGATTTCTCCTTTGGCCTTGTTCATTGTTAGTATATATAAATACAAATGATTTTTCTATGTTCATTTTGTATCCTGCAATGTGACTGCATTTGTTGATTATTTCCAATAGTTTTTTGGTGGATTCTTTACGGTTTTCTATTTATAGAATCATATCATCCACAAAAAATGAAAGTTTTACTTCTTCTTTTCCCATTTGGATCCCTTTTATTTCTTTTTCTTGCCTAATCACTCTAGCTAGGATGTCCAGCACTGTGTTGAATAAGAGTGGAGAGAATGGGCATCTTGTCTTGTACCCATTCTTAGAGGAATAGCTTTCGGTTTTTCACCATTGAGTATGATGTCAGTTGTGGGTTTGTCATATATGGCCTTTATCATGTTGAGGTACTTTACTTCTATTCCCATTTTATTGACAATTTTAATCATAAATGGCTGTTGGGTCTTGTCAAATGCTTTCTCTGCATCTATTGAGATGATCATGTGAGTTTTATTCTTCATTTTTCTAATGTGGTGTATCACATTGATTGAGTTTTTGCCAGATTTATTCACCATCAAGTGATTCTCTCTCTCTTTGGAAAAACAGGAAGTGTTTTTGGAATGACAGAAAATTAAGTAAGTACTTTGTGGATGTTAACTTGAGGATGCACAAAACCTTTTGACTTCTTAAATTCTAATTTTAGCATGTATCCATTGTCTGCAGCAATTATTACCATGTGTTTTAATGGTGATTTTTAAATTTCTGTCTTTCCTTCCACATTATGGCATGAGAGGAGGACACAGGCAGCTTTACCAAGAAGGTGCAAGCAGTCATCCAGGAGTATGAGTCTTGGGGAACTAGGTGAGGCCTGGTTGTCAGTGGCTTTGTCCACAGGGAGTGACATTCATAGTGCTAACCTCACCACCAAGTAAGGAAAAAGGAAACAAGCATCCCTTATGTCACAATGGCAGTAAACAAGTAAACAGCAGCAGGGTCCTGAGAAGTCCTCCAGAGCAGACCAATGTCTGCGATCTTACCTTTACTCTACCCATTCCCCAGCCTTCCAGTTCAGAGCCATGACCACTACCTTCCAGCACCTTCTAGGTCAAATGTGCTGAAGCTGGCATGTGCAAAGTGTGCCCCAGGTGGAAGCTCTGTGCTACCCTCTCTATCTTCCAGGGGCTTGGATCTGGCCAAAAGGATGCTAATGTTCTGACCTCCCTATAAAGCCACTTCATCCCTTCCCCTTTACCACTCACGAATGAACTACCCTAGCCCTTCTTGGCATCCCAAGCCAGGAGAAGGAGATGGAAAGGATGCTGGATAATGTTTCCACTTGTGGGCGTTCCTGGGGGGCTGGGGGCCCAGAGCCTCCCCAGAGCTGCTGTGCCCATCACTCCTCCTCAGCCCTGCATTCTCCAACACTGAGAACCTGCACTGTCTCTGTAGGGTGGTGTGGATGGACGAGTCCAGGAGCCCATTTCCTGGGCAAATAGTTCCACAGCACAGTTTAGTCAAAGGGATGGATTCCATTTGTAATGAATATCTCAGATTCTGTGTTTTAAAAAGTGGTCATGTGAAACTCCATCTTTCAGAATACTTTCCATTTTCTTGCTTTTTGTTTCTATTTCTAATCTGGTATTTTCTTCCTGCTCTCTGGGTTTAGCAAAAAATATATATCAAATAATTTGTTGGTAAATCTACTTATCCAAAAATTGATGAACTGAGTAGATTAAATTTGCAGTAAAAAGGTATGAAAGGAGGGGATATACCATAATATATTCATTACCCAGCATCTGGGAACATATGTATCCAAGTTTAGACTGTGCCATTTCATAGCTGTGTCAGACCAATGAGTATTTCATGTTATTTTATACTTAATTTTCTTATTTTTATATATTGAACATGCATTGCCTTTGTAATAGGAAATTCAAAAATGTAAAAAGAAAAAACCCATATATATTGGATGTTTTTATTAATCTAAATTACTTAATATTCATGAATATTTGTGATTTACTAATTAATATCATTCATTATTTTATTTATCAGTACTCAAATAATTCCGTGTTCTAGAATTTAATTTTTTTATTAATAGACTTTACTTTTTAGAATAGTTTTAAGTTTATAGAAAAATTCAGCAGGGGGCTGGCCCGGTGGCATAGTGATTAAGTTCATACATTCCACTTTGGCTGCCCAGGTTTTGCAGGCTCCATCCCAGGTGGAGACCTATGTACCACTGATGAAGCCATGCTGTGGTGGTGTCCCACTTACAAAATATAGGAAGATTGGCACAGATGTTCGCTCAGCAGCAGTATTCCTCAAGCAAAAAGAGGAAGATTAGCAATACTTGTTAGCCCAAGGCCAATCTTCCTCACCAAAAAAAATATATATATATATTCTGCAGACAGCACAAGTTCCAATAGCCCCTTCATACCCCAGTTCACACACACTTTCCCTTGTTATCAATATCTTGCATTTGTGAGATACATTGGTTATATTTGATGAGCCAACATTGACACAATATTATAAAGTAAACAGCTTATATTAGGGTTCATTCTGTGTGTTTTATCTTTAATGGGCTTTGACGAATGTATAAGGACATTTTTTCACTTTTACGGTATCATACAGCATAATTTCTCTGTCATAAAATTCCTCTGTGCTCCTCCTATTCATTCCTCCCTCCCTCTGCCCAAGCCCTGGTAACTACTGAACTTTTTACCATCTCCCTGGTTTTGCCTTTTCCAAAATGGCATATAATTGGAATCATGCAGTATGTAGCCTTTTCCAATTGGCTTCTTTTACTAAGAAATACACATTTAAGATGCCTATGCCTCCACGTTTTTTTCATGACTTGATAGTTCCTGTCTTTTTTATTGCTGAATAATATTCCATTGTTTGAATAGACAAAAGTTTGCTTATCCATCCACATCCTCTTCATTCTCCATATCCTCCTCATCCTCCTCCAATTCTCCTCCTCCACAACCTCCTCCACCAAATCCTCCTCCTCGTCCACATCTTCCTCCTCCTCCACATCCTCTTCGTTCTCCACATCCTTCTCCTCCTCCTCCACATTCTCCCCCTCCACATCCTCCTCCTCCACATCCTCCTCCTCCACATCCTCCTCCTCCACATCTTCCTCATCGTCCTGCACATCCTCCTCCTCCGCATGCACATTCTCCTTCTCCTCCACATCCTCCTCCTCCATATCCTCCTCCTCTTCCACATCATCCTCCTCCTCCACATCCTCCTCCTCTTCCACATCCTCCTCATCCTCCTCCACATCTTCCTCCTCCCCCTCCTCAGTGCCCCTTCAGCTCTGTGCCCCTATTCAGAGCCCAAGCTCATGTCTGTTCCAGGGAACAAGCCTGGGGTGGGTCTGGGGCTAAGGCACCCACTCCTAAGAAATGGGGTAGTGATAATGGGAACCTTCATTATAGAGAAATGGCAGGTGGAGAATCGACCAGGTGTTTTCAGACGCTAGAAATTCTATGTAAGAAAGAGAGAGATTGAGAAAGAGAGCGAGAGAAGAGAAGACAGAACAGGAAAACACCCCTAGATTCTCACCGTTCACTTAGGGCAACTTGCCAGGTCCTGATTCTCGGCCTTATTCCATTTTGCCACTCAGACCGGTCTCTCTTGTTGACAGAAGGTCCATAAGTAGCATTGAGCAATCTTCCTCAAGCAAAAGGAGGTGGATTGGCAACAGAGGTTAGCCCAGGGCCAATCTTCCTCACGCACAAAAAAGGCGGGAGCAGAGGATCTGAAAAGATATCTTTCCAAAGAAGATATACAGATGGCCAACAGGCACAGGAAAAGATGTTCAACATCGCTAATGACTAGGGAAATGGAAATCAAAACTCCAGTGAATTATAACCTCACTCCTATCGGAATGGCTGTAATTAACAAGACAAGAAATAACAAGTGTTGGAGAGGATGTGGAGAGAAGGGAACCCACGTACACTTTTAGCGGGAATGCAAGCCAGTGCAGCCACTATGGAAACAGGATGGAGATTCCTCAAAAAGTGAAAAATAGAACTACCATACGACCCAGCTATCCCAATACTGGGTATTTATCCAAAGAATCCTCATTTCAAAGGCACAGACGCCAACAATAATTTAAAAGGTCAGAGATCTACAAACATGCTGACTTGGCTAAGGGTAAGTATATTATTTTCATTAACAAGAGTGTTAATATTTTAGGGGATGAAAGTAAATACTTAAATGCTTCTGACTTTTACAATTTCAATCTAATACAACTGCATATGGAAAAGGCAGTATTTCTAATAAGATGTTGATTTGTTATAAAGGAACTAACTAATACAAATGACAGTGCTGGAGACACAAGGAGCAGCCTGTGTTATTTAAGTGAGTACAACAGGATAAAACTAGTAATTATTAACTGTGAGATTTTACTTCTCTTAAAGTAAAAACAGCTCTGATTAAAAGAATATTAATGGGGCCTGCCTGGTGGAGCAGCAGTTTAGTTTGCATGCTCTGCTTTGGCGGCCCGGGGTTCACCAGTTTGGGTCCTGGGTGTGCACATGGCACTGCTTGACAGGCCACACTGTGGTAGGCGTCCCACATATAAAGTAGAGGAAGATGGGCACAGATGTTAGCTCAAGGCCAGTCTTCCTCAGCAAAAAGAAGAGGATTGGCAGCAGATGTCAGCTCAGAGCTAATCTTCCTCAAAAAAAAAAAGGAAAATGCAAATCAAAACCAAAATGGGATATCACCCCACATCCCTACACCCATTAGGATGGGTCCCCTCGCTGTCTGCTCATCACTGGTGGTTACTTTCTGCATCTTCACTTCATCACGACAGCTCAGAACAAAGAATTGAGGGTTATCCAGCTGCGACATGGTACTTGGTGGGCACAAACTCAGACTAACTTTTGTATGTCATTTTAGATCAGAAAAGAAGGAGGTCTTTTTGCTGACAGTCTCCTTCAAGCTCGCTCCCTCAGTGCTTGTTTCCCATTTGTGGCTTTGTCACCACTGCCTTCTTTAAATAACCTGCCTCTTTAAATGGCCAGTCCCTCCTTTATCAGCCCACACGCCAGCCACAAAATCCAACAATTTAAACCATTATCAGAGATAGGCAAGTTTGAATAAAGGTTAGCAAAGGTTCCTTAAATGATCCTGTAATAAAAGAGATGCAGTCAATTGTATAACTTTCTAAAAGTCACAAAAGTTAACCAAACAAAAATCCTTTGTCCCAAAGAAGCACTGGTGTTCAGAGACACAAGGTCACAGAATCCCACTGAGGTTTCTACCCAAAAACTCAGTAAACGTGGCCACAGAAGGAAGGACAGACCCTGCAGACCACACGTGGCAATTTCTACACATGCCAGGAATGGAGGTCATTCAGTGGTGCCCTTCAGAAACTTGGGATCAAAGGAGTGAAGACAATGGCCCCTGCATGCATGTGAAATGACTCGGGGACAGTGAGGCCTCTGTGCTGTGGCACACAGCTTGTTACATGTGACGCTGTCCACACATTCAGTGAAACAAAGGACCTTCTCCTCAATTCTTCCAATATGCTCTAAAATAATTTCACTTTTGGAGACCTGCTAGTTATGCATTTGTCATGCATCTGAAATGCACAAAAACCTCCACAAAGTAATTCTGCTGGTTGCATTTCTCTGCTGGATTTGAGACCTTTGTGGCTGGGTGAGGAATCGCCCTGCTGTGGCCTAGGGAGTCGTGTCACATCAATGGGACATATGGAGATGCTTTCCTCCCAGTACTGCTTCCAGTTCCTGCTGCTGCCGCTGAACATCAGGAGGTAGCTGGTCACCAGGTCGGACCTCCCGGACCCACCTTGAGTGGCCACCGTGGTGACCTCCGCCCTCTCTCCAAGGTCAATCTGCAGCCACTTGTTCTTGTCAGACACAAGTGGCGTCCAGCCCCCAGCTCTTGTTGGTGGAGAGGAAACAGGAAGGACACAGGAAGAGGAGGAAATGTTAGAATGTGTCTGGAAGGAGGTGAGACCCAGGCAAGAACGTGTGCATCTCTAAACCTAGAAAAATTGCCCTCGTGATTATATGCATCACATAATGAACGACTGAATGGAATCATCTGTGTGCTGCCAGGTCATGTGACTTCCTCACACTGGAGGTCAGGTGTCCACGGAGGGTCCAAGTGCTCCATGTGATGGATGGACACCCAGTGGAGGCCATATACTCTCAGAACCAGTGTCTTCCTGGCCTTCGTGCCGGGGTGCCCACCATTGAGCCTTAACACTTTACAGGACTCGTCGGGGTACAGCTAGCTTACGGTGGAGCCAAACGTCTAGCTGAGACGCAAGGATCCTAGGACCCAGCCCTGCTGCAAGGAGTTCCCAGACTCTGGACAAAGTAAAATCAGGGCATCTGAAGCAGGATCAGGAGCTCACTCAGGGGTGGTGCTGCTGGTGAGATCCATGGGGGATGGGGGGAGTCGTGACGGCAGAAGGAACCATGCCAAATGCCCTGCAGGGCAGTGAGGGGGGCCTCACGGAGGAAACTGCACCTCAGCATCCTGCACAGAGAACCAATAGATGGCAAACTGACAGAGGGCAAGAGGAGGAACAGCAGCAGGACAGCACAGAGCCCGGTGCTCCCCGTGACCCCAGCCCTGAGCAGAGAACCTGGGGGGACAGAGCGGGATGCTGTGGGGATGACACAGCGGCCAGGGTAGGGGCAGGGAGCTGATCTGTGAAGTGGAGCCCACCTCAGGCCCACACCATTAGGGCCAGAGCCAGACTCTAAGGAGTGGTAAAGCCATGAAAAGGCACAGAGGAAACTTAAACGCACATCACTAAGTGAGAGAAGCCAATCTGAAAAGTTTCCGCGCTGTATGATTCCAACTAAATGACACTCTGGAAAAGAGAAAACCCTAGAGACTGTAAAGATCGGTGTTTGCCAGGGGTGAGGAGGGCAGGATGAATGGGTGGGGCACAGAGGACTGCTGTGTATAATACTGTAATGGTGGACACGTGAGATTATGCATTTGGCAAAATCCATAGAATGTACAACACCAAGAGTGAACCCTAATGTCAACTGTGGACTCCAGTTAATAATAATATATCCTATTGGCTCATCAATTGTAACAGATGAGTCACATTAATGCAAGATGTTAATAATAGGGGAAACTCTGCTTGTGTGTGTATGTGGTGGGGGCATGAGGGGGTATATGAGAACACTCTCTACTGTCTGCTCAATATTACTGCAAACTTAAACTGTTTTAAAAAAAGAGTCTATTAGTTAAAAAAATAATACGTTGCATAGTGACCAGTAAGTCAACATATTATAGGCATTGAGAGCCAGCTGTCTCACGCTTTTTTTTTAATTTTATTGAGTTAACGATAGGTTACAACCTTGTGAAAATTCAGTTGTACATTATTGTTTGTCAGTCGTGTTGCAGGTGCACCCCTTTACCCTTTGTGCCCACCCCCCACCCCACCTTTCCCCTGGTAGCCACTAATCTGTTCTCTTTGTCTACATTTTTAAATTCCTCATATGAGTGGAGTCATACAGAGATTGTCCTTCTCTATCTGGTTTATTTCACTTAACATAATTCTTCAAGGTCCATCCATGTTGGTGCAAATGGGATGATTTTGTTCTTTTTTACGGCTGAGTAGTATTCCATTGTATATATATACACCACAACTTCTTTATCCAATCATCTGTTGATGGTCACTTGGGTTGCTTCCACATCTTGGCTATTGTAAATAATGCTGCAATGAACATTGTGGTGTATGGGAATTTTGGAATTGGTGACTTCAAGCTCTTTGGATAGATACCCAGTAGTGGGACAGCTGGGTCATATGGTAGTTCTATTTTTAATTTTTTGAGGAATCTCTGTACTGTTTTCCATAGTGGCTGCACCAGTTTGCATTCCCACCAACAGTGTATGAGGATACCTTTTTCTCTATAACCTCTCCAACATTTGTTACTATTTGTTTTAGTTATTTTTGTCATTCTAATGGGTGTAAGATGATATCTTAGTGTAGTTTTGATTTGCATTTCCCTGATGATCAACGATGATGAACAGCTTTTCATGCACATATTGGCCATCCATGTATCTTCTTTGGAGAAATGTCTGTTCATGTCTCCTGCCCATATTTTGATCAGGTTGTTTGATTTTTTGTTGTTGAGTTGTGTGAGTTCTCTATATATTATGGATAGTAAGCCTTTGTTGGATGTATGACTTCCAAATATTTTTTGTCTAAAAAGATCCTTTTAATACTGATGTCAAAGAGTGTACTGCCTACATTTTCTTCTAGAAGCCTTATGGTTCATATCTTACCTTTAGTTATTTGATCCGTTTTAAGTTTATTTTGGTGAATGGTGAAAAAGAATAGTCAATTTTCATTCTTTTACATGTGGCTTTCCAGTTTTCCCAGCACTGCTTGTTGAAAAGACTTTCTTTTCTCCATTGTGCGCCCTCAACTCCTTTGTCAAAGATTAGCTGTCCATAGATGTGTGGTTTTACTTCTGGGTTAAGCCACTGAATTTTTAATGGGATCTTCTATGGAGGCAATAAGAAACTTACACACCTTTGTAGGGGAGGAAGACATTTTCTCTAACCACTCTGCGTCCTTCTGGCCAGACAATGAATTAAATTCACACGAGACAGAATAACAGGAGAAAATTAAACAAAGCTTTACAACATGTATACATGGAAGAGACCCAGAAAAACTGAGTAACTCACCAAAATGGCTGAGTAACTCGCCTTAAATTCTGTCCTCAGCTAAAGACAAAGGAGGATGTTGGGGGTGGGGAGAGTCAGTTATGGGAGATTACCAAAAAAGCACAGTAAACAAGAGTAAGGTTATATGCAGATTTAAGTCCTTGCCTTCTGCATTGTTAAGAGTTTCTAGACATAAGGTCATCCCCCCTTCTTCCTGGTTCAGAGAGGGATACAACTTTACAGGTAGAGATTTCATTTACAATGTAAATGTCTCTCAACAAAGCGTAAGTAAATTCTACTTTTCAGAGTTTCTCTCATGTCTGCAGTTTTTAAAAGTAACCAGCCCCAAATAACCCTCATGCCAGAGAGGTATCTTGGGGCGGGGGGCAATTCCACTCCCCCACAGTATATCCAAAGGTGTTTAAATATTTTCATGGTAAAATTACTACAAAATATTTATGTGAGTGCAGGTCACACAATTTCAGCCATGATTCGCTCCATGGCCCCAACGTGCAGGGAGATAAACCAGCTTTGCCGTTCTTGGTGATCAACAGATAGACAATATCTACACAAATTTCAAATGGAAGCATGCTTGTAAATCTGTTTAAATATTTGTTTGGAATTTTATTTTCTGTGCAATAGATAATTCACTTGTAATACTTTGTCAAAAGAAGTGCAGGGATTTTGAAAATCATGAGCCTAACACAATCAATAGGTGGTAGGAAGTTGACTTACCATCTCTTTGGTTAAGTCTTGCAAACCCAGGACTGTGGCTGATGGACAGCTCAGAGGAGCTGCTGGAGGAGGACAGGGCAGGGCAGAAACTAGTGTGTCATCATAGTTATCTGCCGGGGGGAAACACCGAATTCAGGTTAACACACTTGTTATAGCCCTTTGGAAAATCATAACCTGAAACATTGCAAACCCCAGTGTTAACAGAGAAGGTCAGAAGCATTAGAAAACAATAGGATGTCCACTGTGACTTCTCCTGGTGACCCAAATAGCACAACGAGAAAGGAGAGGGAGCACAGTGTCTAAGAAACAGGGGGACAATGGAGAACTGTCATAATTCATAGACAAAGGGAAGTGCAAAACTAATAACACAGTGAAATTATCATAAACAGTAAGATCTAACAGAAAGGCTGGGTATATGATCAATATACCAGTATGAGTCATGTTTCTATATGCCAGAATGACTAAACGTGTAATTAAAAAATAGCCATTTATAATAACAACAAAAATGTAATGTACTTGAGTGTTTCTGAAAAGATATTTAAAGTATACTGGAGAAAATTATAAAACTTTATTTTATGGACATTACGTAAGACTTATGTGAGTGGAGAGATATGCTGTATTCATGAAAAGTGTAATCATCTTTTTGACACATAAAGTTGGCTTGCTACTGGGCCTTAGTAGAGACTGAATGCTTGACCATGGGCCATGCAGCCAGGGCTGCCCATCATGACCCCTATCCTTCAGGAGTGAAAGTTTGGGTCACCCCACCAGGTAAAGACCATGACCAGCTGTGGTACTTACAAGTGTAAAGGAATACAGAATGGGAGGTGGAAGAATCTGGTTATGATGGCAGCTATGACCACGTGACCCCAGTTACAGAAATGAGGACTGTAATCATCATGAGTGTTTCCTCCTTATTTTGTCATGAATGTCTGTCTGTCTGTATGTGTGTACATAGATAGATGGCTATAGATATATAGATGATAGATAGACAGGCAGATAAATTAAGCTAACGTATTTGTTTTCTTCCCTTTCTTATTCCATTATCATCTAATGTAAGATGTGTTAATAACAGTTAATTTTATGTTCTAGCATTTAGGTTATGGGACATCAAAGATAAGCGTGAGTGTCACCCAAGGACTCTGCATCCTTTTGTGGGGAAAATGTTAACACGTTTTTGGTTATACAAAAGACAGTAATATATTAGGTGAAAGCATACCTTTAATACTGTCTTTATTAGGGGATTAAGTATGGCTTAAGGAGATTAAAATGGGTGCCAAGTTGACAAGGGGTGGACCATAATGGTTAGTTTTGTGTGTCACCTTGGCTTGAATATGGTGACAGCTACTCAGTCAAACACTGATCCAGGTGTTGCCATGAAGGTGTTTGCAGATGGGATCAAAGTCAACATCAGCTGACTTGAGGGAAGGGAGATTATGCTGGATAGTCTGGGTGGCTCGGGTCCAATAAGCTCAAAGCCCTTAAGAGCAGCACTGAGTCTTCTCTGAGGGAGAAGGAATGTCACCTGTGCAGAGCGGCTCCAGCCTGCACCCAAAGCTCCAGCCTGCCCTTCCTGGACTTGCCCAGCCAGACCGCATAGTCATGAAAGCTGACTCCTTGGGATAAGTCGACCTGTGGTCACCTTCTACTGATTCTGATTCTCTTGTTGAACCTTGACTGTTACAAAATAGGAGGACTCAGCACTGTGTACGATGCCTCTTCTCCCCATGTTGGCTGTAAATTCAATGACAACAATGTGGATGTCAGGAAGCTCCATGTGGGAAGGGCGATGACGGAGAATTAGGGGGAAGGGATGGGCGAGACCTGGTGCCGGAGTCTTCCAGAGTAATGAGACAAATAGCAGCTTTCAGAAACGTGAAATAAAAGGCAGGCAGGCACTCCTTGCCCCATCACCAAAGTGCACTTTTATTAGGCGTGGGATTGTGAATTATTCTACTTTGTACCTTCTTCAGAGGCCAGCAGAGTCTTAACAGAGGGTATAAACAAACACACTGACAATGTAAAACTGGCACCAGATGAGCCAGGTGTTCACAGTCGTCTCCGTCATGTAGTCTGTCTGCCTGGGCTCATCTTGGGGAAGATGGAAGCTCATAGGCAGAAAATCCTGCGAGTTCCCCTCAAGGGAAAGTGAGACAAGTCAAGTGTCCCTGTGGCTCCTCCTCTCACCCTGCAGCTACTCCTCAGCTGTCATTTGTCAAAGGCGACTACCGCAGGCTGGTTTCCAAACCTATTATATGAAACATGCTTACACAGCGCAGAGCACTCAGAAGTCCTTCAGCTTCAATTCAAAAACAATCATGTTACTTATGAATATGTGCTATCATGTTATTCCGGGAGAATTGTTAAGCCATTTTTCAAATGGACTTAAAAAACCATCCAAAGTTCAAGTTTTTTTTTTTTATTAATGTTGTGATAGATTACAACCTTGTGAGATTTCAGTTGTACATTTTTGTTAGTTATGTTGTGGGTACACCACTTCCCCCTTTGTGCCCTCCCCCCACCTCCCCTTTTCCTTGGTAACCACCGATCAGATCTCCTTATCAATATGCTAACTTCCACCTATGAGTGGAGTCATATAGAGTTCATCTTTCTCTGACTGGCTTATTTCGCTTAACATAATACTCTCAAGGTCCATGCATGTTGCTGTGAATGGGCCAATTTTGTCTTTTTTATGGCTGAGTAGTATTCCATTGTGTATATATACCACATCTTCTTTATCCAATCATCAGTTTCTGGGCATGTAGGTTGGTTCCACATCTTGGCTATTGTAAATAATGCTGCGATGAACATAGGGGTGCAAGGGACTCTTTGGATTTCTGATTTCAGGTTCTTAGGATAGATACCTAGTAATGGGATGGCTGGGTCATAGGGTATTTCTATTTTTAACTTTTTGAGAAATCTCCATACTGTTTTCCATAGTGGCTGTACCAGTTTGCATTCCCACAAACAGTGTATGAGGGTTCCTTTTTCTCCACAACTTCTCCAACATGTGTCGCTCTTGGTTTTGGATGTTTTTGCCAATCTAACGGGTGTAAGGTGATATCTTAGTGTAGTTTTGATTTGCATTTCCCTGATGATTAGCGATGATGAACATCTTTTCATGTGTCTATTGGCCATATTCATATCTTCTTTTGAGAAATGTCTGTTCATCTCCTCTGCCCATTTTTTGATCGGGTTGTTTGTCTTTTTGTTGTTAAGCCGTGTGAGTTCTTTGTATATTGTGGAGATTAACCCTTTGTCAGATAAGTGGCTTGTAAATATTTTTTCCCAATTAGTGGGCTGTTTTTTTGTTTCAATCCTGTTTTCCCTTGCCTTGAAGAAGCTCTTTAGTCTGATGAAGTCCCATTTGTTTATTCTTTCTATTGTTTCACTCAACTGAAGAGTTATAGTGTCTGAAAAGATTCTTTTGAAACTGATGTCAAAGAGTGTACTGCCTATATTCTCTTCCAGAAGACTTATTGTTTCAGGCCTAATCTTTACGTCTTTGATCCATTTTGAGTTTATTTTGGTGTGTGGTGAAAAAGAATGGTCAATTTTCAATCTTTTACATGTGGCTGTCCAGTTTTTCCAGCACCATTTGTTAAAGAGACTTTCTTTTCTCCATTGTAGGCCCTCTGCTCCTTTGTCGAAGATTAGCTGTCCATAGATGTGTGGTTTTATCTCTGGGCTTTCAATTCTGTTCCATTGATCTGTGGTCCTGTTTTTGTACCAGTACCATGCTGTTTTGATCACTGTAGCTTTGTAGTATGTTTTGAAATCGGGGATTGTGATTCTGCCGGCTTTGTTTTTCTTGCTCAGGATTGCTTTAGCAATTCACGGTCTTTTGTTGCCCCATATGAATTTTAGGATTGCTTGTTCAATTTCTGTGAAGAATGTTCTTGGGATTCTGATTGGGATAGCATTGAATCTGTAGATTGCTTTAGGTAGTATGGACATTTTAACTATGTTTATTCTTCCAATCCATGTGCATGGAATGTCTTTCCATCTCTTTATGTCATCGTCAATTTCTTTCAAGAAAGTGTTATAGTTTTCATTGTATAGATCCTTCACTTCCTTGGTTAAGTTTATCCCAAGGTATTTTACTCTTTTTTTGCGATTGTGAATGGGATTGAGTTCTTGAGATCTTTTTCTGTTAGCTCATTGTTAAGTTCAAGTTTTATATACGCATAGCTTAATATGAGAGAAATAAGACATATTGAGATTCCTCTTTAATAGGCGGAAAGAATAAATATTAAAGATAGTATCAAAAATCATTATTTTCATTATGACTGCTATGCAGATAGTCAGATGGAAAATCCTCACAAAAGAACACAGCACGAGGTCTGAGTGAGTGATCTGAAGGAGTAGGTAGGCTGAATTGAAGGTGGACTTCTGGTCTCCAGGCTGGTGGCCAATGCACACGGCAAGGTGTGGACAGTTGCTCAAGTGGAGCAGAGGGTGTGTGGACCAGACGGTGGCTGACAGCATCCTGAGCGCCTGGCTCCAAGACAGAGACCCTCAGCATGGACCTCTCACCCACACAGTAGGCAGCAAAGTTTTGCAACTGCATTATCTAAGTAGAAAAAAATGAGGAGAGCAATTCACAGCCTCAGCTAATCCAGTCATTAGTTGTATTAATAGAGGCCACGGTGGTGGGGCTGCCTCTGTAATCCTTCTGTATCCTTTTCGTTTGAATGCAGACTGTGTCTGTCTCTGCCCTTCTCAATTTTCAACACAGCAGCCATGGCAGCTACATCCTCACAGGGATGCCCCTGCTCTGCTGAACCCATGCAAGGACTGTGTCTGTCCAGGGGAGATCCCCAAGGTGCCTGCACGGCCATTCCCTCTGATGCTATGCTGGCCAGGCCTGGCGGCCCCCACATACACTCCTCCAGGTCCTCACTGGGATTCCATCTGCTCCACCCCACGCGCACCCTGTCTTCATTCCTGCTGGTCTCTCCCCACCCAAGAGTGACAATAAATGCCTGTTATCTAAGACGCTGCACTGGGGCGGGTGGTTACTTAGCATCATTGTGGCAACAGCTGACTAACATGTGTGCAGCCCCCAAGTGCAGGGGTGTTGGTGCCCCTCTGGCATCCTCCACTGGTGGGCGCTGGGAGACCTTCTCCCTGTAGATCGGCAATTCTGAGGGTGGTTCTCCTGGCTTCTCAGCAGGTCCAGGAGGCTGGAACCCAGGGCCAGGAGCTGGGATTTTCTTGAATGCAGCACACCATCTACTGGCCTTCCCTACCTCTGTCTGGCTCTCTTATCACATTTGCTCCCTGGGGTCGCCTCTCTAGAAGGCATCGTCTCAGCCCAGATTCCAGGGTGGAGCACTGAGGGCAGAGCCCCAGGAAGGGACTGTGCAGGTAGGCACCCTGCTCAGGGGCTGACAGGGCCCTGGACCCTAGAAGGTGAGGTGGTGATCCCCCCTTCATAGGTGACATCCCATTTACAGAGAATCTCGGTGGAGGGAGTGGGAGGGGAGCCTGGGTTTCCCGGTGATTTAGACAGCTGGGCAGGTGAGGGGCGGCATGGTGAAAGACTGTGGAAGGCAGCTGCAGAGCCTTGAAGACAGAGCATGGCATCCATGGGGGCCTGCCGTGAAGGCTGAACAGCTGCAGCTGCTCCCCTGGCATGGCCAGCGTGTGGCTGAGCCACGGGGTGGTAGCTGTGGGCCCTCACGGCCCTCCACATCGCGGTCAGTACCCATATGCAGTGAGGGCACCCGGAGCCTGGTCAGGGAGGTTCAGGCAGATGCCCCTGGAGTCCTGGGCTCTCTGAGCTCGAAGGGGCAGTCCCACTCCCTGACAGAGGACAGAGGCCCCTTACCTGGAAGCCAGAGGTCATGCCAGGCCTCCCAGGCCTTGTGTAAGCATCGTCCTCCTCACCTCGGCTGGTCTCCCCCCGCTCTTCTAGAATAATGACCAGGGTCAGATCCCAGCACAATGCCAGACAGAAATCCAGCAAACAGGTTAAACCCAGAGAACACGAACCATCAGGACCCAGGGAAACGGGGCAGGTGGACCCACAAGGACTGGCACAGGGTAGGTGGTGATCAGGGTTGGTGACACGGCTGTGCTGGCCCAGGCTCCCTACTGAGGTCCTGGCCCTCAGAGGGTGGTCTTCAGTGAGCGAGGTGGACGTGCAGCGTGGCTGGTCAGTGTGCAGAGAGGGTCAGCTGTCCTCTGGAGAACAGAGCTGACACCATGGAGCTCAGCCCCTCGAGTCAGCGGAGGCGACTGCAACCCCAGTGGTGGGGACCAGTAGCTCCAGCCACTGAGGCAGGGGCAGCTTCTCCAACTAGCTTGCTGGCCACAGGCAGGACCACAGCCCAGGAGTGGGGAGTCACATCCTGCCACTGGGGAACTCCCTGCCCGTGGCTCCCTGCGGCTGTTTGGGAGATGGTGCTGAGAGGCCGGTGGTCCACATGCCTGTTAGCAGGTATGTGGGATGGAGGCCCAGGGCCTGTGGGGGCCACCACTCAACCCACAGCCCCACACAGCTTCCGCCTCCCCGTCTTTACCTGGTCCCCCTGCCTCTGGGATCACCTTCCAGGAGCTACAGCCTCCCTCAGACTCCACCTCGAAGAGTCGGAGGCAAACACACTTCATTAAACTTATTGCTATGTCACTACCCACACAACACGCATTTCTCTGTAATTCAGCGTGTCTGGTGCCAGGAGTCATCACTGCATCCTCGGTTGTTCCCGGGATGCTGCAGACCCTCCACCGAGCTCTCCCGCAGGGCTGGGATGAGGTCCCAGAATCCTCCCCACAGGCAGCAGATGGCCCCCCCCAACATGACCTGGCTTGGCACAAAACTAGGGAGCCTGAACATGGGGGAAAAGTGCGGAATTAGCACAGAGCATGAGGACAAAGTCACAGACACCTGGGGAAATAACACATCCTCAGAGAGGGCTTAAGGGGTCAGACGATTTGGGCCCTTCAGAAAATGCCTCAAACCAAGTCTCGGGGCAGTGTCCTGCAAATAGCGCTGTCGGCCTCTTTTGGGGTGAAGATGGGGCTGTTCCAGCACCAGGCCCTCACCATGGGTTGTTGTCTGAAGCTGCATCCCGTCTACCCGCAGCTTGGAGGCTAAAACTACACACGCCAATCATCACTGAGTGTCACAGCCGGGCTCCACTGGGGTCATGGTGGCCGGTCTCCGTGGGGCTGTCCCCGGGGTCGGGTGGGCAGCTGCAGCTGGCTCTTCTCACTCTTGCAGGCTTGGCTTGCCTTGTGGCTGGTGGTGGTGGGATGACAGGGGGAGGAAAGATTGACCTATAATTAGGTAACATGAATGATAATAGAGTTCCCTATGGGACAGCTGCACTTCCTGAGGATTGATCCTCTGACACTCCTGCTGAGGCCCTTAGTCACCAAAGGACTCCTTTTGGTAAAGGCCAGGAGGAGCAGGTGTCCCTTTTCTTTGGAGCTGAACACCTTCAGTCTCTCATTTCTCTATCAAGCAGTTTGTTCAGACTTTACAAACACAATTATTTCCAATTTTAAAGCCAAATTAAAAAGGTCAGCCTTCCCCATTCGCTTCAAAGTTCCTCTAGGCTGCTCTGGCCTAGCAAATTCCTCCTAGGTTCCTCTTACCTAGGGTATGTACCAGTACCCCTTAAGACACCTAGTCTTAAGATCTTAACCAGATCATATTAGCTCTTGGACCATCAACATAAAATAAGGAGGTCTGGGTTTCAGGAGAACTCACCAGGGTCACCTGAAGAATGCAATGATCCGGGGAGCTGAATGGGCCCCTATTAGTACCAAATGCTGGTTCAGTGTAGATTTCAGGTGGTCACCGGTGGGTTTCTCTGAAATCCTGCCATGCCTATACCAGAAAATGTCAACAAAAATAATCCATAACCAATCCATAAATGAAGATTTGGGTGACTTCATTCTGAGCTAAAATGTGAGGACCATGGCCCAGGGTCTTTCTTCCCAGAGGAAGGAAGGGCACCAAAGAAGTGGGGTGTACAGAGCTGTTATATACCCCCAAACAGGATGTTTCACATATGATTGAAATGTCCCTTTTACAATGGTCACGAGACTGCTCTGTCAGCACAGCGATTAATGGACACAGCAGGTAGGTCTTCTGTCTCAGTGGACACAGCAGAATGGCAGGTCTGTTGTTTTGAGCCGTGTGGTCACAGGTGAGTTGGGTGGTCAAAGGTGAGCACAACAATCAGCTCCTAGCCTAAGGAAAGACACTTATCCTTAAGGAAATGCCAGTGTTGGGGGAAGTTGCACCTTTATCTTAAGGGCATTTGTTCTTGCCATAGGAAATGTTTAAAGCAGATATACAACTCATGCTTGATGGCCATGTCAGGCCAGGCCCCTTTGGAAAAAGAAAGTCAGGCCGAATTAGGTTTACGCCAAATGGCTTCCTCATATATTCCAATATATCCTATTGCTTGCCATTTCCATTTGTGGCTATTGAGTACTTGAAGGGCGGCATTGTGATTGGTTTTTATGGTTACTGATTTTTAATGTTACTGAGGTACTAGACTGTTAATTTTATTCAATTAGAATTAATTTTAATGTAAAAGGGCATTTGCTGCTCCATATTGGACAACACATCTCTAAGAAGTGACCTGGAGAGAAGTTGCACAAGTAGGGGGACCTACAACCCTCCCCTGGTGCCCAATGAGTGCTCTGTGTCTGTACCCCCTAGAGTAGATGGCATAGTTGGCAATAACAGGAACAGATGATTGAAAGTTATAAATGATTTGATGCTAGCCATTCCACACTTAGGAGTGGTAATCAGAGAAGACATCCTGAAGGAAATTCCATTGTAGGTGAATCCTGGCATATGAATATGAAACACATGGTAAAGGAGAAGGGGAGGAATGTGTTTCTAGACAGGGAAGAAATAATTTGAGAGGGAATTTACAAATTTAAAGAGGTCCCATGGTCTTGCCAACTGATGACCCATGCTCCCCCACGCCATCATAGGAGGGCCTGGTGCAATTTCAGTCCTCTGTGCCCAGAGGTATAAATTTGATTTAATTTGTTACACTCTTGTAATGTGATCATGGCCTTGGATTATGTAGCAAAGTGTCCTAATTTTTCATATATGCAAACTGAGATAGGGTGAAATAGGATGTCTACTTGACTTTAATAGCTCAGTGAAAATATGGGAGAAAGCATGGGTGGCAGGTCTGAATAATTTACACATTGGATGAAATATAGTTTTAATTGGATGAAGTTTACATTGTTAAATCTAGGTCATGGATGTTTCCAAAGTTGTTCTACTTTTCTACCTGTTTGAAAAATTTTATTTAAAAAAGTAAAACACATTCACATGTATTCTCCATTTTATTGACTTCCAGGGTACTTTACCAACAGAAGTGATGCCTTGACTGAGAATTCTAGTAAGTCTCAAGGAAGTCCTATCCCAGGGTGGGGCTTGCTCTTCATATCTTGATGCTGTGCCTCATCAAAGAGCACCTTGCACACAGGGTCTTGGCTGATGATGAAAGCTGGCCAGACCATGCCAAGGACTGCTGAGCACAGTGGGCAACAGCAGGAGCCCTGGGGCAATAGCAGGAGGTGGCTCAGCCCGACATTTGTCTCCCCAGACCTCCCCTCCTGGGCCATCGTCCTCATCTGCTTAGCAGGACTACTGGTGCTCATCACATGCCTGAACTGCTGTCTCCTAGTAAGCAGGGAAGTGTCGCTTGTCTTCTTACTATTGGGTTGTAAGAGCTCTTTGGATATTATAAATATACGTGCTTTGCTAAGGATCTGTTGTGCAGATAGTGTCTCCCATCGGCCAGCTGGTGTTCATAGCTCTTTTAGATCTTGAACCAGTTGTGAAATTGTCATCTGCCCAACTCTGAGTGACTGACTCCCCTGTCCCACATGTTTCCATCAACCCAAAGGATCATGTTCAAAAATAAATAATTCAGAAACATATTAACCCACCACAAATCCCTGATGGCCGGATTTTGCTCAAACACTCAAACAACAGATACTCATTCCTCAAGATCGGAAGTGATGCCACATCACCGTGTTCTCAGCTTAATTTCTCTTCTCCTGTCCTGCCATTCCTGCATTCTGTGGTCTATGATCTCAGTAATTCCCTTGGAGCCATGCAAAATATCTTACTGCTCATCATATCTGTCTAGTAAAATTTCAACCCCAGAAGATCCTGATTGTCTGCCATGCCTTAGCTGCTGCTGATCTTATGATGTTATGACAAAACAGGATTTTTTGGTACCAGTGTAAATGCAAAATCAGCTGCATCAACTGGGAAACATCCCTAATGCCTGGAAATTCTAATTTCTTTTATGTATTGGCATATTTACTCCTTGATTTTCCACAAAGCCTGTTTTCAATGTTCCACACATTTCTTTTTCCTTCATACATATTCAGGGTCCCTTAACTTGCCTGATATTTCACAGAGAAATTGCTCTCTTCTCCTTCCCTTTTGACATGAAGCAGTGAGTAAAGGTCATCTACCTTATGTGTTTCTGTGGTCTCACCTCCAAACACCTCCTCAGAAAACCCCATGCTCCCTCTGCCCTCACAATTCTATGGCTTCTTCCCTTATAAGGCCACATTGACTCCTTTCTTACTAGACCAATAGGGGCTTTTCATCATTCATCTGACATAATCATTCAGTGGGAAACTTTGATAAGCTTGGAGCTCCTTAGATATGTGAATCTTATGTTACAACTGTGAGCATTATAGTATCTCAATACAGATAATGCAGATGAGAAAATATACAACTTACAAATGAAGACTGTGCTCTAAATGGATTTGTAGATCCCAATTAAAAAGAAAAAGAATGTGAACTATTTCATTATTAATTTTTATATAGATTTCATGGACAAATGATAATAGCTTGGTTATAATGGGTTTAAATATACTATTAAAATTAGTTTCACCTGTTTATTTTTACATTTTTAAATGTGGTTACTAAAAAAAATTAAATTCCAGAAGACAGATTGAGAAATTCTACTGTTGCACAGCACTGTTCAAGCCATGAGAATAAAGCCCAGAGAAAGTGGTTAGGGATAATTTTTCCAAGGAAAGGAGTCAATCTGACCCACACAGCAAGATGCAGAAAACAGTCTCATATACACATACACACACAAACACACACACACACATAGAAAACAAGACCAAAATCATCATAGAGTTGCACCACTCTTCTCAAGTGGCAAGAGGTTGCACTCCTACATTGTCCTAAGTGGACGAACCTCAGGAAAGCAGCCAGGAGTCAAGAGAATTTACCAATCAAGAAGATCTAAAACCATAGAGTAAAGGTCAGGATCTTTTGAGAGGTTCCCAGCGGTGGATTCTGTTAGTGATTCAATACATTAGGGAGAACTTTGCAAGAAGCGTTGTTACAGAACTCACCTTTCCTTTCCTATGTAAAAATATACAAGTTGTGTAAAGAATAATAGCTCCTGCCAATCAATGAAAAGATGGTAGAACATGAATATCACTCTTGTAAATCACTCCTGGATTAGTGAGCCAGTCAGGGAACAGATGACAGTGGATTGAGCTGGACCTCATTAGACTGATTCTGACTTGATGACCATCCTATGGATTGTCTTGTGCCAGGACCTCTGAAACATGCTGCCCCAGCCACTCTTTTCCCACCAAGATCCACCAACCAGACCAGTCCTTCTGACAAATACCCTGGCTGGGCCCCTTCTGATCACACCTTGAGGACTCTCCCCAAATCCCACTCCGTCACGGCACTCTTCCACCTGCTACCGGCCAGGGAGACGTTCCCTCCAAGGCTCACACTTTGGGTGCCCAGCTCTGGGGATGGCACTTCTCCCTCAGGTGAAGAAAAGGATCAGAGAGCAGAACCTGTGGGCTTCAGCCATTAACACAAGGCCTGGGGTTTGCTGCCAGAGAGAAGAGAACCTGTAGTGGATGTGGGTCCCAGGGTTCAAGAAGCCCCCGTGATTCCTGGATAGAATCCCAGAAGATGATGCAGGACAGAGGAGGGATGCTTGGGTATGATTGTGCTTGGGAATGTCTGTATGGAGGCGGATGTACCATTGGTAATGCCTTCAACAGTGTTGTTCATTCATCGATCCGTCCTGTCTCAGGGAGTGCTGGCTACATCCATCCAGGCACTAGTGTCCTCTCTGAAGCAAACAGACAGCCTCAGAAGAACATTTGCATTTCATTTATAATGGATAGGTACAGTGCTTGTAATGTGCTGGATGTTGCAAGCGTTTAGAAACATTAACTCCATTAATACTCTCCGTATCCTCACAGATTAGGTATGCTTATCATTCTTGCCAACAACAGATGAAGAAAGTGAGGCACCGATGAGGTGAGTAACTTGCTCTCTACCAATATCTAGGAAGTGATTGAGCTGGAATTTGAACATAAGATGTGGCTCCATATTCTCTGCTTTTAACCATGTTCTTTGCTCTCTAAGACTTCACACCATGAAGACGTTGGCTCAGTGTATCCATTTACTTGTTACACCCAGTAGCCCCACTCTTTGATCTCTGTCTGAAAAAGATGCTATTTGCATCAAAATTGTTGCACATACACAACCAAAATGGCTTCTCCCATATCCCATGTCCAGGAAAATACATAGAGAACATTTCAAAACATTTCTTGCCCAGGCTGGGAGTGCTTCTGGGAAATCCCACTCTTCCTCTGAGAAGCCAAGGGCAGGCTTGGAGCTGGGTCTGAGGGGAAAGGTGAGCTCAGGAGTTCCCATGGGATTACAAAATGGATGGGAGGCCTCAGCAGGAACTGACTTCTGGATCCGGTGGTGTTTCAAGCTGGGTGCTAATTTTCTTGCTTTGGGTTTAGGGGTTGGTGCTGCATTCCAAGGAGAGGAGAGTCTCCCTGTGTTCTTGGGGAAACCAGACCCTTGAAAGTGAGGGAGTGAGGGTTTCCTTTCACAATGGAATTGGGAGGGGAAACATTGAGCCCAGAAGAGACAGTCATGTTCCTGAGGAAACAGGAAGAAGTTGCCTCTGTGTCCGCCAAGCAGAAAGCCCTCCCTCATGGACTCCCTTTATCCATATGAGACCAAGAAGAAGGACATCATGAGATGCCCTTGCAGGTGGGAGATCTGTGAAGGTGGAGATTGTGCCTGGGACGCTCTGGAAGGCTTCACAGAGGTGACATTTACTGTGAGGAGAGTGACAGATGAGAGGCATGCCTGCCTGTGCCTGGGAACAGTTTGAGCGTCAAGGAGAAGGCACCACTGGTGCAGAGACTCACAGGAAGAAGTGAGTGTGGCCAGAGAAGGGTAGAAATGTGGCGGTGTGGTGAGAAGGAGCCTGAGAAGGGAGAGGGCGGATAGGGGCATGGCAGGGTCAGGTGGTGGGAACTGGTAGACTGTGCTTTTTGTCATCAATCTCTGACGACATTGCTCCAAGAGCTTGCACCCAAAAAGTACGAATCCTTAACATCTCACAAATTCTGTGTGCCAGAAATGGGGCATGGCTCGGCTGGGTGCTTCTGCCTCAAGGTCTCTCTGAAGCAGGGGCTGTGACTCTATTGGGGCTCCACTCGGGGAGGGTTTGCTCCCATGTTCACTCACATGCGTGTTGCCGGGTTTTGTTTGGACTGAAAATCTGAGATCCTGCGTGTGTGTTGGCCAATCATTCTCTCTGTTCTCTCCTATGGAACCTCTTCATAGGGCAACTGAAAACATGCGCACTTGCTCCCCCAGTTCTAGAGATGTAAGACGCAGAGAGAGAGAGAGAGAAAGATGGAAACAGGAGGAGGGAAAAAGGGAGGGGGCTGGAGAAAATGAGTAAGAAGGAAGGGCCAGGCTTTTTATTCTTAACCCTGGGTTTCGTGCCATCCCATCACCTTGGCTGCATTCTGTTCAGAAGCCAGTTCGTGACCACTGTGTGGTTCCACAAGGACGCACACAGCAGAAGACAGTGAGCACAGGGAGCCATGGTGGAGGCTGCCCTCCACATAGGCTGACACAAGGGACTTGGGTCTGATTCTAAGTCAAACTGAGACCATGGAAGATTTCATGCCAGTGAATGGAAATATCTGAATTTCCCATAATTTCCACCTCTTAAAGGTGCAGACCTGGAAATGAGGCCCAGAGGGGCAGTGACTTTCTCAAGGTCACAGACCTGGAACCCAAGCCTGTTTTAAGGGGTACTCCACACTACATCCCACCCCTTCTTGTCATTCATTCATCTCTAAATGTGTGCATCAGACACATGGAAACCAGACCACAGGGGTTGCTGCTATTGTCTCTTCTACACCTGAGGACGTCCCGAGGGAGAAATTTCTGGCATCGTCCCCATCATGCAGGTTGGGTGATTGAGGAGGCCCTGGGAGGCACAATGGAGTTTCCAGGACACAGAGCTTGTAGAAAAAAGAGGTCGGAACTCAGCTGCATGTCCTCAAGCTGGAACCCTGGTTCCATCTCAAGGTCCTGTGTGGGGCACTGTGATGGGTATTAGTGTGCAGTTATGGGGAGGACATGGGGAAGGAGTGTGAGCAGCCAAGAACCCAGAGGGGTTTTGGGTGGGTGTGATTGAAGGAAGGGGCCAAGGTAAGGGAACCCTGAGGAAGTGACCTCACTTCCTTGGAGACAGGCCCCAACAGAACTTAGCAAACTGGTCTCCAGGCGACCACATTCTAGACATAGCCTCCTACTGAGCTCACTTGAGTGGAGACACTGAAGAGAAGAGGATGTTCTCCTGTTGTCTCCCGACTTGTCGGGGCTCTGGCTTCAGGAAAGCCAAGAAAAAGAGCCTTTTCAGTGACCATAGACACTGGCTTGGCCCTCACCTGCACTGCCTCTGGCCATTTGTCAGGAGGAGCCCTCAGGTAACACAGGGCAGGCCAAAGAGGTTAGCCCACAACTTGATGTCACCCCCACACCCCTTTGAGCCTCGTTGTGTGTCGGGCGGGGAGTGGAGTGAGGGACATCAGGGCTCAGCAGGGACCCACCCTGGGCAGGAGCCGTTTGCTCAGTGTTGGAAGCCTGGCAGTGTGTCATGTTCCCAGACTGGGTGGTGGCTAGCAGGATGGGAGAGTGGGTGCTGGGGACCAAGCTCCTCTACCCATAAGTTAGTCCCGAGCCATCCGGGTGTCATCTCATTCCCTCCCTGGCTGGAGGTCTATGCAGACGCTGCTGGGTACCTGATCTATGCTGGGGTTTCCTCCTGTGGCCAAGCCAAGGCAGGTCCCTCAGACCTTCTGGCCCAGCTCTCGGGCACTGTCTTTGCAGAGCTACACACAGGACGTGGTCGAAGAGCTGGTGGATGGCTTTGGGTACTCCGTCTCCCTGGACAGGGGGCAGCTGCACTGCGCCACCATCAATAACCAGGGCTGCTCTGAGGTGAGAGTGGACACAGAGGGGTCTTCCCACCCAGGACCCTGGGTTGACCAGGGCAGGCCCAGAATCCAAACTCAAACTGCCGTTCTCCTGGGACCCTAAAAGGGCTGTCCCACCTGAGTGTCCCACAGTCCCATTCCCAAAGGAATCTGGACTTCTGCTCCTCCCCACCAGATGCATAGGAGGGTAGGAGGGCACTCTTTGCATTTTCCGAGGAAGATTAGAGAAAACGTTGATGTCGTTGTCACTTCCCACTAGGCCCTGAGTATCTTTGAATTTTGCCTTTTTTGGAACATGGAACCTCGATCAAGAGGGTCTCCAAACTCCCTTTGATGTAAGAGAAATAACCATCAGCGTGTTTTTGAAGTCAAAGGGATTCTCAGAGCATGTCCCTGCCCTATGCACAGTTTCCAGACCGGGGAGGGGTGAGATGGCCACATAGCATTTCCCTCCAGGTCAGGGTCCAATGAAGCCTGAGGCAGTTTAGAGGGAATGTTCCTCAGCCCTCACTTGGGGCAGTACTCACTTCTGATCCGCAGGACCTAGAGAAGCCATTTGGCATGCCTAAACCTCTATTCTCCTCTCTAGAGAGGGGGTGTCTGTTGAGGATTCACTGGGCTGGTGCTCTTCACAGAGGGAGGTCTGTTCTCCCTCAGCGAGCAAATGGCCTCGAGGGAGGTGAATGTTGAATCCTTCTCCCTCCCAAAGTCAGATTGTACTTTGAAAGTGCAGAACCTTGCCGAGTGTGGGAGCCCCTGTCTCTCCTGTGGCACACGTCTGGGAGGGGCTAGGAGTTCCCGGGTGAGCTGCAGACCTCGAGCCTCCTGTTGGTTCACGGTGGTGCAACTGAGTCTATGTCCCTCCTCATCCCACCCAGCTTGAAGGTGAGTCCAATTTCTGTCTAACCGCGGCCTGCAGGATGCATGCCCTCCAGGCAGGCACGATGGACCACCTGTCAGAGTCCCTGGTACCAGCCTTCCCAGGTAGAGTCATCTGCAGTGATACCACATCCATGAGCCACTACTTGGTCTTCAGCTCATCCCACCGGGTCCTTGACCAGCTGTTTCCCAGGTGACTGCCCATCTCCTCCTCAGCACAGTGGTGACTCTGCCCACTGTCAGCTGAGTGTCTTGGGAATGTCATCACATCACTCTGAGCTTCGGTTGGCTCCTGTGGACAGTGTGGTGGGGGAGGATGAACTTACTAGGGTTCTCCCAGGGATGAATGGGATCAGCCATCCAGGTGCTTCCCTGCCGCCTGACTCTGAGAGGGCTGTGGGCCATGCTGGGGTTGTTGGTGATTATTTCTCTGTATCCCACGAAAAGTAGACTTCCTATACCATCACTGGCTTGTGGCCTTTCTGAGTTTGGAAAAGTACATGCAGAGCACCCTGTCAAGGAGTTTGAGATTCCATCCTGCTGGCCTTGGTGCTTGTCCTTGGTGTAGCCATTACAGATCTCTGGGGGAATGGGGTGTTCCTAGGACAACTCGTATATCTAGGATCGTTCTGGATGGAGTTCATTCAACATGGTATATGAAGCACCTACTCTGGCATGACATCTGGAGACACTGAGTGTAACTCACTGAATGAAGGAGACACCCTCCCTGGGCTTCAAGTCTAGTCTGAGTGTCTGACAGTCACATTTGGCCTTGGTCACAGGTCCTGTCCACCATCCATCCCGTGTGAAGCCCTCATACACTATGGGAGTTCTGGAAGCACCTTCTCCCCTTGTGAGTGGGATGATTCTCCACAGGACCAACTAAAAATGTGAGTGGCCTGATGGAATACTACTCAGCTGTAAAAAAAGACAAAATCGTCCCATTGACAACAACATGGATGGACCTTAAGGGTATTACGTTAAGCAAAGTAAGACAGAGAAAGAAAGACAAACTGTGTGGTTCCTCTCAGTTGTGGAAGATAAACAAACACACGGACAAAAAGAACAGATTAGTGATGACCAGGGGAAAGGGGAAGTGAGGTGGCCACAAAGGGTGAAGTGTGCACCTATAAGATGACTGACAAATAATAGTGTACAGCTGAACCGTCACAATGCTGTAAACTATCATAGCATCAATTCCACAAGTAATCCGAAAAGAAAAAGTGAGTGATCTTTGGGTCCAGAAGGAGGGCCTCCTGTCTCTGGATAACAGAGTAGGGGGAGAGGATGGAGGCTGTGGCTGTGGCAGGCCTGGCGGAACCCTGCATTTCACTCATCTTTAGATTCCTATGGGAGGGCTGAGTTCTGGTGGCTTCCACACCAGTAGGACAGGAGTCATAGAGAGCTGTGGATGGTCCCAGGGACCCTCAGAACGACAATGGAGGATGGACTGGCTTGTCCCCTACAGGCACATTCCTACCAGACTCCCAGCTCCTTCTGGCTCCCTTTCTCCACATCCACACCTTGTGACCACCACCACCAGGTCCAGAGCAGGAGGTGCCTGAGCAAGCGGCTCAAAGTTTCCATCCATCCTCAGTCCAGCTGCCCACGTGCATGGAGGGCTGGGTGGGGTTGGCTGTGTCCAGACCCTTTGGGAGAAGAGTGTCAGTGGGAAAAGGAGACTCCCACAGACTTTGTGTTCAACCTGCCGGATGAGCAGTCCTGCCACTGCTAGGATGGCCAGCCAGGGCTCAGGGCTGGGATTGGGCCCTCATCTGAAGGGGGAGTGTCTGGCACAGGGGTGCAGATGCTAACCAGGGTGCCTTGGGAGGGCAGTGTTTAAGGAAAGGCTGGGCCTCTGACTCTATGGCCCATCTGTCTCCCCACAGTCCTATCTATCTGATGCTGGGAAGCTGGCTGGACCAAGGGCAGGATTTCAGGGAGCCCCTGCAGTTTTCCTGTTGGATGTTGAGTCTGGCCACTGGTCACATCAGCTTTGGTGGCTCCGACTTGGAGGGCCATGCGTACCTTCTGCCGGGCCACATGGAGCCTCTCAAGACCATTGAGCCCGAGCAGAAAGGTGAGGGGACTGCAGTGTGGGAAGACTGTTCTGGGGTTCATGGGCTGGAATTTCCTTAAAGGCAGTGGAGTCTTTCCTGTCTTTGGAAAGGCACAGGAACTGTCAGGTGTGTGGGTGACACTTTCTCCTTATCCTGCTCCAGAGCCAGCTCCAAAGCTCCTGCCACATCCAGAGCCAGAGCCAGAGCCAGAGCCAGAACCAGCCCCTGGGCTAGAGCCAGCTCCAGCTCCAGCCCCACAACCTGTGGCAGAGCTGGAGCCAGTATCAACTGCATCGGACCCTACAGAGCTGGAGGAAGGGCCACCATTAACTGCAGCCCCAGTGCCAGCTCCTGAACTAGAGCCCACTGGACCCTGGGCTGTGACCACCGAAAACCAGCTGAGGGAGGATAAGCCGAACCTCTTGGACTTCCCTCCCAAGCTGGTGGCAGACCAGCTGGCAAGGATGGAGGCAGCGAGCATTGGGTCTTGCAGGGCAGAGGGGTCCTGCCTTCCTGTGCCATTAGCTGCCCCACACCTGCCATTCCCTGATCCAGAATGTGATGATCTGGGTCCATATTCCTGCTCCCCTGTTACCAACACTGTGACTTGGGCACTTTCTAAACCCCAAGCTCTGGCTGTCCCCATGTGCACAGCAGAACCAGACACTAAGGGCACCTGCTGCATGGGATGGCTGTGCCGATGAATGAGGTGGAACAGAGAGGAAGTTGGGCAGCGTCTGGCCCTTTGGTGTGGGAGGGAGCTCACTGAAGTTCTGCCAGGTCCTTGGGTCGATCACGCATGTGCCCAGAGGGCCTTCACATCCTCAGCACGTATCAGGCACATGATGTGTACTGACTCCAGTGGAGACAATCGCACAAAGCCTGCACTTCTCCCTGCCTCAGGGGAATGTGCATGGGAATGGGGAGTGGCACCCGAGTGGGACTGGGATGGGTGGAAGATGGCCCTTGGGGTGGGCCAATGAGGGCTGTGTTCCGGAGCTTGGAGGGAGTGAGACAGGGCTGGGAGCAAATGCCCTTCCTTCTGCACAGCACTGTGTCCTGGGCCATCTTGTGCTGGCACCTTCAGTGCACACAGAGAAAACCCAGGGAGTCCCACACACCTCAGAGATCACATCCTCTGCTTCCTGAGCTCCAGCTCTGTCCTCAACCAGCCTGTGGGGACTGTGGGGGACCGTGGATGCCGAGCTGGGGTGAGGCAGTGCTGGCAACACTCTGAATCTTCCTCAGGAGCTGTTCAAGAAATTAGTGCCTGCTCAGTGCCTGGGCCCCATCTGGTCCCAGCGAGACAACAGGGACCACGAGTACCTGGCACCCACCATCCGTGATACTGTGGCACACATGAACACCTTGGCCAACAGTGCCATCGCTACATGCTTCGGGGCCCCAGGCATGACAGCCCAGGAGAGGGCCAGGGTGGTGGAGCTGTGGATTCAGGTGGCTGAGGTAAGTCATGGAGGCCCTGTCTGGAGTCACAGGAATTGCCTCTTGTTTCTCAGCTCTCGAGATTGAAGTCTGTGGTCTAAGTCCCTGCACTGTCCCTAGACCCTCGTGCCAAGGCCACACTGACCTTGACTTGAGGTCCTGGTAGTGGCAAGCTCACTTCCTTCCTGTGCTCCTTACTTGTGTTCAGCTAAAAATCCTTTTGCCTGGCACTGTTACTTGTCGTGTCCCAGGTGTGCCCTCCCTGGGTTTCCTGGGCATATGTCCCATCCAGGACAGGCGAAGTCCATTAGGGCACAGAATCCAGAGCTGGTGAGCTCCAGCCCCCCCTCATAGCTCAATCTCTTCCCTTCCCCAGGGGTGCCGAGGCCTCAGAAACTTCTCCTCCTTCCACAGGATCCTTTCTGCTCTGCAGAGCCCTGCCATTAAGCATCTCAAAGAGACCTGGGGACAAGTTTCCAGGTGGGTAGGCTGCTCTCCATCCAAGCACCACGAGAGTAAGGTGGACCAGGCAGACGGCATTGGGTCGCCATGGCCCCCACAGTCAGCTGAGACCACCTGGGAAACAGTGAATGCCTGGGACACGGACTGATCCGGTTCCTGGGTCTGAGCCTCTAAGGGCCCTTAGGCCAGCGGTTCTGCCCAGGCATTCATTTCCTTCAATATCAGATCCTGACTTGAGCCCAGTTGGAGATTCTCAAGTGTTTCCTTTGCAGCAACAGAAATCTCCATCCAACTGAAACCAAGAGTGTTCAAAACAGATCTGTGTGGTAGAGATGGGAATGGAGGCCCCAGGTGACAACAGGAGGGGCCGCTCCCCAGTCCCATGGGGACCTCGGGGCTGACAGCAACCCAGTGAAATGCCTTATCCAGGCCCCAGGCTGTTTGGATCTTCTGGGATCTCAAACAAACGGGATTTGCCCTTCAACCATCCCATAGTCTTTCTATCTTTCTTTCCCCACTCCCCCAGGGAGAGTTCCTACACCTTTAAGAAGTGGTGGAGGGGAGAGCAGCACGTGAGCAGGAGACTGTTCCTGAAGGTAACCTGGGGCTGGAGATCTTGGAGGAGGGGTGAGGGAGGTGGCCGGGAACATCCTGAGGGCATCCTAGGAAGTGAAGCTATGGTAAGGCCATCCTGGGGTTCAGAGACCCCTGTCGGGGAGCCAGGATGGAGATGCCACACGGCCACCCCCAACACCCTCTGCCCTCTCCCTCCAAGTCCTAGTTTGACTGTTGTTGGGACACACTCTGGGAGTGCAGAGGTCGGGACCATGATCAGTGGTGGAGCTGGGCGATGGGTGAAGGCAGCAGGGACAGGGAATCTGGCTGGGAGGGAGAGTGGCATCTCCTCAGTGGGTTCTGGAGCAAGTCTCTGCCCCTGTGTGGGCCTCGGTCTCCTCCTCTGGGAAATGGAGGGAGATGACCCGGTGCAGGCCTCAAGGCGGGGTGATACCATCCAAGGGAGGACAGGAATGGGAGGATATATGCGCTGGCCCCTCCTCAAGAGGTGAGGGGAGAGCAGTGATGACAGTCAGATGACGCGGAGTCCTCAGGAGAGCGCTGGACGCAGGTGGAGTTCTCCTCACTCTTTCCTGATGAGGAAAGAGGCTCAGGGAGGCCTGGGCAGGCCCAAGGTCACACAAGAGTGAGTCCTGGAGCTGGGACTCGTCTAGAATCAGAACACCCTGGAGGCTGGAACACCATAGGCAGCAGGGGACTGGAGCCAGATGGCCAGGGTCTGAGGTCAGGGGCCTTGGGGAACATGTGAAGTGGAGCATGGCCTCTCTGACCCTGTCCTCGGCACTGACAGGAGGCAACCTCCGTGTTGGCCAGTGCACAGAGGGCCCACCATTGAGCCTGGGAGAGGCAGCGGCAGCAGGTGAGGGTGCCTGGGGGGGAGGTGTCCAGGAGTCAGAGGAGAGGGGCTCCCCCTCCCAGCTAGAGGCCTCCCTCAAGAGAGGATCCTTCCTCCTCCAGCGCATCTGCTGTGGCCACCGAGCCTGAAGTGCCCGCCTTGGCAGTGAGCAGGAGGAGGCCTGGAAGGGCTGGGAGCAGGATGGTTTTGGGGTGGGGAGGGGCACGGGCCACACCCCCTGGGATTGGCCAACAGCCAGCCCTTGGACGTGACTGGGGGATTTTGTTGTTCCTGGAGAGGAGGGGAGGAGGGAATTGTGTGTGGTGGGGGCTTCTGAGGGTCCTAGGCTACTGTATGTGGGAGCCTGTGGTGTGCAGGGGGCTGGGGTGAAGGATTTCAGGGGAGGGTTCATGGGGGGCACCTGAGTGCTGAAACTCATCACCATTGATGGAGCAGGGTGTCATCCCCTCCCTTGAGATGATATTCAGTTACCTGTAGCTACTGCATGATGAGATGGATTATTATGTGGAGGTGAGTGAATCTGGAGGTGGGCCTTGGGATCAGTCTCCTGAGGTCTTGCTAGGAGAGAGTCCTGCCTGAGCCCTGAGCTCTCACACTTGGAAAGGTCCTCTCTGCAGAGCCTCCCAGACTCCTGTGGAAGCCAGGACATCAGGCCCATCTCAGCAACGAGTGATGGGAGGCTCTGCCTTAGCTGCCATCCAGGCTCCCTGGGTTGCTGAGGCTCAGATCTGCCTGGCTGTGTGGCCACAGGAGGGGGTGTCTGAGCTGGACTCAGCCTCTCCCTCTGGCCCTGCCCATGAGGGAAGAGAATTTGGGCCCCTCCAAGTCAGGAAGCACATCAGTGGCTGAGCTGTCCCTTCCTGCCTGAGGCCTCAGTCTCCCCATGTGTCATTAAAGAGGGTTGGATTACAAGGTCTCAGCTCCTCTGACCCCAGGTCTGGAGCCCAGAGCCTGGCCCAGGTCCAAGTCCGGTCTCTGGAAGGGCCTGCCCACTGGCACCAGTGCAACACTGGAAGAGGTGGGATCAGGGCTAGTTCTGGGCTAAGGGGGCTGTTTCTGATGGACTTTGGTTGTCTGCCTTCCAGGGGAATGTGCTCAGCTGTCGGAATGAGGTAAGGAGCTGACGCCTCACTGTGGTGAGAGTGGGTGTGTGGGAATCAGAGAGCCCCCCTTTCATAAGAAACCCTCTAGCCCAATCCCTGGGTTCGGACATTTATTTGCAGAGTTTGATATACAGAGCTGGGGATCCTATGGCGTTGGTGGGTGGGGGAAGGGCTGGCATCAAGGACCCCTTAGTGGTAGAGGATCTATTTCGGGCCAACTGTGAGAACAGGCACGTCCTGACTGGAATTGCAGGGAAGGAAGGTTCCCAAGTTGGCAAACTCCCCAGACTGGCTCCTTGCTCCCCTCCTCATCCCCGCCAAGAGCCCTTCAGGGTCCCCCACCCAGGCCATGTCTCCATCCTGTCCTTCCTCTGTCCCAGGAATTCAAATTCATCAAGGACATCAAGCTGGTCCAGAAGGCTGCAAATCTGTACACCGTGCAGCCCGACGAGCACTTTGGGGCCTGGTTCCAGGCCATGGAGCCCCTGAGCAAGGAAGCGAGGTGAGGCGGGGCAGGAGTTGGGTGAGGGCAGGGCAGACTGCCTCTGCAGACCAGCTCCAGTGTCCATGGGCGTGGCTCTATGGTCAGTCTCAGATCTGGCTGCATGGGGAGCCCTGGGGCCCTGGGACTCCAGGTGCTGGGAGGCTCTGGGAGGCACAGCTGAGGTGTGGCTCCTGGGAGCCCACAGCTCCACTCTGTCCTGTAGCTACAGCCTGTCCTGTCAGCTGGAGTCCCGATACCAGTGGACCAGAAAAATTCGACTCTTCTTCAAAGACAAGAAGAGCCGTGCATCTTCCTGCCCAGGGCTGAGTGAGTGTCTGGACTGGCAGTGGCTGAATCCAGGGGCTCAGTACAGATTCAGGCCAAGTCTGGGCCAGGGGAGTCGGACAGCTGTGGTGCTGGGGCCCCAGCTCCACTGCTGAGCAGTCCTGTCATGGGCGATTCCCCTCTCATTTCTGGGACTGGTTTGTTCCTCTGTGAAGTGGGTGATACTAAATATCAGCCCCTGTGTCAGGGACAAATGGGGTGCTATTGGCTGACTAAGAACTCATCACTGGGGCTGGAGCACAGGGTACAGTGGGTGCAGGGAGGGGGGAGAGTATGCTGTGATACTGGGGGAGGCCCCCTAGGAAATTCCTCTCTCTATCCAGACACCAGGTCCCCAAAAAAGAGCCCAGCGGTGATGGCAGATAATGCTCCTGAGACCAGCTGAACCACAGAAGGGACACAGCGGGGACACTCAAGTGCACGGGGCCACGTCTCAGATGCTGACATGAATGATAACATTGTGATCCATTCCCTGGGGTCCGCTGAAGGCCACAAGGGAGTGGACGACTCCCCCCACCATCTCCCTCACACATTTTCCCAAGCGCCTGTTTCCCTCTTTGGAGGGGCCATGTTTTTGTTGTCAATGATAAATGCTAAGTTTGGGTATTTTATTAAATTTCTGTTTTGTTCTCAGCCTGGGAGTGGACATGTGGTTCTTTCGCTCTCTGTGCTCATGGAAATGAGATCCAGAATCTCACATTCCTCCTTGAATTCAGAAACCTCGCAGAGTCCTCAGCTCAGGGTATGTGGTGAAGGGAGAAGTGCCAGTGCCATCCCTGGCTGCTGAAGGACAGTCCCGTGTCCCCCTCACTCAGAGCACAGGATCATTGCAGTGTGGTTCACCTGGTCCTGGAACAGAAACGGCCCCTCCGATCTCCCGGGGCTGAGACGTTGGAGGGACTTTCTCTGGCAGAACAACAGCCACGGAAACAGGGATGTCTTTAAAAGTAGCACTTGCTTGGGGCCAGCCCAGTGGTGCAGAGGTTCAGTTCCCATGGTCCCCTTCCGCGGACTGAGGTTCACTGGTACAGATCCCGAGCGCGGACCTATGCACCCCTTGTCCAGCCACGCTATGGCAGGTGTCCTGCATATAAAGTAGAGGAAGATGGGCACGGATGTCATCTTAGGGTCAGTCTTCCTCAGCAAAAATAGGAGGATTGGCTGCAGATGTTAGGTCAGAGCTAACCTTCCTCAACAACAAAAAAGCTGGCCCTGGCCTGTGCCTAGCACAATTCCTGCTCAGGACTGTGGCTGCCTTTCTGCACTTGGAGGACGAGGGATCATTTTCCCAGTTCCTCTTGCCCAAATGAGGAACTTGTTTTTTGATTCAGTCCCTGGAATTGCCTCAACAGTAAGTGGGGAAAATACTGTAAAACTTCAAAATGTGCACGTGGAGAGGGAGAGGCTAGAGGAAGGTCCTGGGCAAATGGACTAAGGGCAGGCAGGACTCTCCCTCTCTGGGCCCCTCTAGGGTCTCCCTGTTCACCTTTGACCTGGGCTTGGTCCTCCTGCGATTCGGGTCAGTGACTCTGATTCCCATTTCCTGCTTATTTTCTCTCCAAGGGGAAAGATTGGGGAGGCAGCTTTTAGAGAGACAGCCGGGTCTCCCTCCACGAACCTGGTGCTCCCTGTGAACTAGGATTTTCAGCATCCCTGCACTTCCCCATGCTATTCTTTCTTAGGGCAGAAATTCCCTAGATGCCCTTAGCCTTTCTGTCAGGTCCATCCTGGCCACTCCTTCCAGGCTTGACCAGATAGATCCCAGGTGAGCTCTGGTTTTCCAGGATAACAGACCATCGTCCTGACCAGGAATGACCCCACAGTGTTCCTTGCTGCCCAGGGTGACCTCTGGGCCTGTGTGGTTCTCAGGTCCATGGTCTTGGACTATCACCAGTTTACACACTCTGGTGTTATTTGACTGTCTTTTCCTAAAGTAGTAGCTGGGCCCGAGCCCATGAAGCATGGAGCCCCTGGGATGACTGGGGTCTTTTCCACAGTCTGGTGCTGTGGTTCTGTCATCGAGGTGTGAACCTTTCCTGTTGGGAAGTTGGAAAGATGAGGCCTAAGAAAGGTGTGAGTTGGGGGTCCTGCGGGCAATGCCACCAAACTAATGTTCTGTGGATGTGCATGGACACAGCGTCACCAAGTATAATCCAGAAATGCTCCCCATGTGGGTGTCCAACAGACACTGGTCTGGCTCAACCGGAGAACCCGCCTGATAATCAACAGCTAAAAGGTGACTACCCGGCCTTTTGAGCCTCATCCCTAGGAAACATCATTTAAGCAAGGACCGGATGAATCGCTTGTCACTTCTGAGTTATCCCCTCCTTCCTGATCACTGCAAGTGTCACTCAGACACTCGGCAGGCTGGACTCTGCCAGCGAGGCCATTTCAGGACAGCCAGAAGCTGAGGATAAATCCTGGTTCCCGACAGCCCAGGCCCTTGCTGATGCAGCACAGCCACCCAGGAAAGAGACTTGTCAGAGGAAGGTGGGGAAGGCTGTGCTGTCCCTCCAGGGAGAAAGAGTCGTGGCAGGTCCCAGGGCTAGTCCAAGGCCAGGATGAAGGCACGGATGTCCCAAGAGTGTCTCCTCCAGGACTGGGATGCTCCTGAGAGCCGGCTCAGCAGGTAGCAACATTCAGTAAGTTACATGGGTACAGCTGTGGCAGAGGAGGGACAATTTATGCCATCTTTGGGTTTCCAAATTGGAAATTGTTTGCTAAAGTCCGTGAGTAAAGCAGATAGAAAATCTGGATGACAGGTTTATTTTTGAAGGAAAGTATGAGTTACCAAAACTGGCTTCCTAAGAGCTAACTGAAGGCAAGAGAAAATAATAATGTGAATCTTGAAATGCCCCATGTGAATATAGTGTCAGAGAGAAATCCTCAAAATGTTTGAGGAACTGGAAAGCCGGGTTCTGTTTAAACTGTTGCAGGTGTAAGGTGGGGATGGGTGCTTCCATCTTGTCTTCCAGTCAAAGTGAAAACAAGATCACATTAGGAGTGAACTCAGTCTTTCCAAAGTGGTGTAAGACATGGGATTGTACTCCTCACTCACATACCTCAAGAATGTCTTGCCACGTGGTCCATTCATTGATGCATCTTCCATTTACAGGAGCTAACAAAAACTCTGTCCCATTGACAGCCATACCATCTAGCTAAATGCCACCTCACCCCACTCACAGTGCCCTGCAAGCCTCTCTTGGTTATATGTCTCATCACAGTGATGGAGTCATGCCAGAGTATTCCAGAGCCCTGGGAACCGTATTCATACCACCTCCAATTGCCAAGACAGGAGGATCTCTGAATGGGAACCCTGACTCTCAAACACTGCCTTTCCCTTGGCTCACCTTAGGATTTGTCCCTGAATGACATGATTGGACCATTCACCGGACTGCTGCCCTCTCGGTTTTGGTGGCTCTGAAAGAAGTACCAAGAGGTACTGGCCTTTCCTTCACCATTGAGGAGACCAATGAGAACCCCTCTTGACTCCCCAACCTGTCCTTAGGTTTTGACGTCTACACTGCCTGTCCCAGTGACCACAAGACCTTGGAGACCACTCTGACTCTCCTTAGGGAATTGAACTCTCTCTAACTACAACCACCAGACTAGAGCAAATCTGTGGCCACTGTTTTAGGAACAAGTCCAGCATTTGCAGCTAAGGTTGGAACACTTCTGGAGATCTACCAAAGCCCCTTGGTAAGGGGTCTGGATTCTGGAAAGAGAGATTCTGGCCTTCACCAATGAGTTCTCTCATCCAATCATACAGAAAGGCAGAAGCTCTACGTATGTCATCCCAAGGACTTCTCAGTGTGTGAGATTATTAAGTGGGTTGCGAAGGAAGATGATGGTGAAGGAGAAGTGCCATGGAAACACTGAGACTCAGCCCAGGGTCATGCTCAAGGCCAATGCATCCACCGCACTGCTCCTGGGAACATTGACTGAGGACAGCTGATAGCTCTTTCCCTCACAGGACATGCCCACAGCATAGGGAACCACCTAAACTTAGGACACAGCCCTCTCAAGGGACAGCCAGAGGCCCATGTCTGGCCAATACGGGAATAAGAAGCCTGCTCTCAATTTGGGACAACACCAAAGGGCAGTCAAAGCTCCAGAGATCCTTGAGGGTTGGCAGAGACTCAGTGGCAACTGTCTTGTGCTTCAGCTTCTCCTTCAACTAGCCCCGCCTTGCTAAATTCCCATAGGGGTATCTCCCCACAACCTTTCCCTATACCTTCCACATGGAATCCTCCCCCTCACAGTCTCTTTCCAGGGCCCCATCTGTGACAAGCAGCAATCAGGAGACAATAATGCTGAACACAGCAGCATGAGATTCGGCAAATGTTATTCTGGAAGAATTATCTGTTAGACAATCTGAGAGTGTAGGTCATTGTAATCTCCAGGATAACTTAGGTAATGCTCTGGTAATAAATGGAACAATTGAGAAATTCATGACTAAAGATGTATTTCTCCTCAGATTTCCATCATACATTGACAGTTGAGGTGAAGGGACCCCTGTTTCCTAAGGCACGTGGGGCAAGGCTGATGGAGGCCCCACGATCTTGTTGGTACACCAACTGAAACTGATGCCTTCTTCAGTTGCCACCAAAGGACAGAAAGAGCACCTAGGGTCTTACACCTCCTCTTTTATTCTTTGGCTTAAAACTGATGCCATTGGTCGGAAGGTGCCACACATCCTTTCCAAAACCAAGAGGTCAAGGAAACATAGTCTTCTGTGTGCCAGAGTGAAAGCAGATGTGGATGCTGGCCACCACACTCTCTTTTCACCAAAGGATATGATTGCTCTCCCTCTCACATAGAGAATTCACTCACCCTCTTTCAAAAGGAGGACATCTGAAGACCCGGTAAACTCAGAAACCCTAACTGACCCTTGGGCTAATGGGACAAAGACTTCAGGGGCTACACGTGACAGAATACAGAACTCGCAGGAGTAGATCCGAAAATTCACTAAAGAAACTAACAAGGACTATTGTAATAAGCAGAAACAAGAAACGCTGGGGATGGGGAGAACCTGACATCCACAATTGGCACATCATCCTATTCCAAATACTCAGTCTTCTGCAAGAAGTTGGAGGGCATACAAAGAGACAAAGAAGGATGGCTCATACAGAGGAAATGTAATGATTAGAAGGGGCCCTTGAGGAAGCACTGAGGCGTTACTGCAGAAAATTTTGTCTGCTTTTTGCTATTCACACTCCTGTTCTGAGGCTATGTCTTCATAAGCTTGTCGCGGGGATGCTGAACAGCTCTGTTTCAGGGTAAGACAGAGTCAGAGGTCATGGATACCAGCAACCGATTTGTCTATTTTCTTCTCTCTCCATAACTATATCTACTGTCTCATCTTGCTTTACAAGCAAAACCTGGAAAACCTACCAAAGCAATTGTTTTGGGGATTTTCTACCAATAGTACAGAAAATATGGCTGTTATTTTTGGTGCTGAAACTCAATTTCGTGGAGTAAATTTCAACCTGAATTTGAAGTTTGTTTAAAATAGTTAAACATAGAATAACCATATGACCTGGCACTTCCACTCCTTGATATTTACGCCCTAAAATATTCCTTCCCCACTGTTCTCAGCTGAGAGGAAAAGGTCATGTCGCCTGAGTCCATCAGATGGGAAACACCCAAACCAAACTTAGCTTCTAGCAAGGAGAAAGCCTGAGAGTGGGAAGTTGGGAAAAGAATGGTGGCTTTGTAAGGAGGCGCCTTCCATTTCTCATTTGAAGGCACTCTCCACTTTTCAATCTTCCCTGTCTGCTAGCTTCACCCAGTCCTGAACAAAACCCAACTTAGAAAAGGTGCTGTGGAGCACACCTTCTTTGATGAAAAAGAAATGCTGTGACGTGATAGGACACGCTGAACACTAAATATTCCTGCTGGTATCGGGCTCCTGGCCAGAATGAGAGACTTTGGGTCCAATAGTCTATGTGACGAAGACTTGGTCATCAGTGAAGAGGTGATAGGATGGCCCGTTGGAAGCAAAGCAGTATGCCATCTTCTCAAGACTAGATTGGTAGATTGTAAAGGTATCAGAGCAGAACCCTCATATGAGACGAAGCGTGCGCTCACTGAACGCTGCAACCAGTTCACCTTTGGAAGGAGATGCCTTAACTTCATCCTGTGTCATGCTGCTCACCTATATTCAGAGCCAATGCCTAGAAAGAGCAGGTTTGTGCATGTTATTCTCTTTATTTGAGTATATGCACCCAGGCAGCGGTTGTGTGAGTGCCATGAATGAAGTGGATGGATATATCGGGCATCCTGAGCCTCCTGTATGCATGATAAGAGAGCTTCTTATGTTTGGATGCACTGCCAAGACAAGTAGATTACGGATGTCTACTCTCTGGGTAGACCCCACTTACATTTTCTCTTGGTTACTTTATTTACATACCATCTGGTTATCAAACTCCATTCTGCTTAGCATCACAAAGCATTGACGACTATTTCCCTTAACTTTCCCATAGTTAAAAACTCCCAGGTCATTTTGTAGTTGATTTATAAAATCATAGTACTTTGTGTCCTTAATATGTTGCTAATTTTCTGACAAAGCAGTGCCATACCTGAATCAGGAGCCCAGGACTGGGTTAATCCAGATCTGCGTTTCATAACATGCTCTCATAGTTTGTGTCTGCCAGGACCACATTGATTTTTTATGGAAGGACCTTTAGTAGTGTGTCTACTTTTCAGCTTCTTAGCTTCTCTTTCCTGGAACCTAGAATCTACTATCCAGCCAGGTAAGAGAGCATATCAAATAGGTTTAGCCACATAATGGCTCAGTATTGTGGCCACATACATATCTGCTTGGAAAGAATTTTTGGATGAAGTGTTTAAATAAGAGAAAACCAATGTATGTTGCCAGTAATATATGCAACAAAAGTGATAAAATAATTTGGTAAAATTGCCTTTGTCTCTGTAAGTAGTTCAGAAGAGAAGAAAGAAAGAGGGAACATAAGCCTGGTAACTCACAATTAGCTGTGTAGATAATATCAAGCCACGTGGACCTTGGGGAGAGTGTAGGGATGTAATAGAAGGTAAAAATATGCTCTCTTCTCAGGGGAGAAATAGAGATAGCCTCTTGGAACCGCTGATAATGTAGAAAATGATGAGCAGTGATACTCTTTTTCTCCTGCCACTCACCTAAATGGGTGTGTCACCAGAACTGCAGTTCAGGATTCAGGAACATTCCACAAGAAGGAAGGCCTCTTTGCTGCTTTCCTTGTGTTTTGGTTTTGAGAGAGACGTTTGCAATCAGGCGGGTATAGATGTTATTAATCATCCTGTGAGAGCTCCACCTTTTCCCTATATAAAGAAGTCTACACAAAAATATTTATAATTAAGTTGTCAAACCTTTAAAACTGAGAGAATTCTGAAAGTAGCAACAGAAAAGTGACTCTACGCATACGAAAAACATCAACACGCCTACAGGTAGGTTTTTCAAAAGAAACTTTGAGATCAGGGATAAATGATATAATCAAAGCTGAAAATATGACTGTCTGAACAGTAATTTTTCCAAAGATATGTAGAGGGTCAACGGACACATGAAAAGATGTTAAACCTCACCAATTATTAGAGAAATGCAAATCAGAACCTCAATAAGATATCTCCTCACACTCACCAGAATGACTATAATTAACAAACAGGAAACAAGTGTTGGAGAGGATGTGGAGAGAAAGGAACCCTCATACACTGCTGATGAGAATGTAAACTTGTGTAGCCATTATGGAAGCAGCATAGAGATTTCTCAAAAAATTAAAAATAGAACTGCCATATGATTCAACGATTCCACTTCTGGGTATTCATCCAAAAAAATGTGAAAACATGAATGTGAAAAGATGTTTGCACTCCTATGTTCATTCTAGTATTATTCACAATAGGTTAGACTTAGAAACAACCTAAGTGCCCATCAATGGATGGATAGATAAAGAAGATGTGGTATATTTATATATATACACCATGGACCACTACTCAGCAATAAGAAAACATAAAATCTTGCCATTTGTGCCAACATGGATGGACCTTGAGATCCATGGATGGACACTCCAGGGGGTCAAGACATTTGCATGGGCCAGGACGGTGTTGACAGTGTGTGTGGACCTATGGGCCATTGGGTTTATCAGTGGCAGAAGACCTGTGCTTTGCAAACAGCCACATAGGTGATCAGGCCCACCTTCCAAAGCCTGAAACAATTGGGTGCGCCTGTGCCTGGGCCCAGCCTCACTCAGCTACAATCCTGAGAGAGCTGACAACAGCCTTGCAGGCCCAAGGCTCACAGCAATGGTAAGCACCTGAACCTAGCAACCAGGTACGCTGGGGGCATACTCACTTAACAGAAAAACTGCAACAGGAATGTGCTATTAGATCTTGTAGCCAACTGTGCTGGGGCTCCCCAAACCCAAGAAACTGACTGAAGGGTCCATATCAGCCACACTCACCTGAGCATTGCAACCAACTGGGCAAGGGAGATAACCCAGATGCCCTGGGAATCTGCAGCAAAAGCAACCCTGCCATAACACAAGGACATACGTAGCCCACATAGGGGAAACCCCTGGAATGTTTGGAACTGGGAATGAGAGGGAAGGACACGGTTGGGCCTCAAAAGGTGTCTCTCACATAAGGCCACTTCTCCAAGATGAGGAGATATAAGTGATCCATCTAATAATAGACATAAGCACAGAGAAAGAGGCAAAATGAGGAAGAAAAGGAATATGTTACAAGCAAGGGAACAGGAGAAATCCCCAGAAAAAGAACTAAATGAAACAGAAATAAACAATGTCCCTGACAAAGACTTCAAACAAAAAGTCCTAAGGATGCTCAATAATCTTGGGAGAAGAATGGATGAAGGCAATGAGATCATCAACAGAAAATTGGAAAATATAAAAAAGAACCAATCCAAAATAACAAATACAATACTGGAAAGGAAAAATTCACTAGAGGAACTCAATAGCAGAAAACATGAATGCCCATAAGTATATATTGTATCGTCTTATATTAACTCTCTAATTCTATCGTTTCTGAATGTCAGACTTTTGTTTGGTTGTGGTTGTTTTCTTTCTGACCAATTCCTCCAATTTATCTTTAAAAGCTTTCATTGAATATATTATATTAATTATTGTATCTTTAATTTTTAGAACTTCTTTATTGTCATCTGACATTTCCTCTTATATTACTCTTGATGTTTGTACTGTGGATTTAACTTCTCATGTTTCTCTGAATGTGAAATTGTTTTGTAGAGATTTCTTGCATTTTTACCAATCATTTTTTAACTCAGTATGTGTGCCTGTGCATCTGTGTGTGTATCTCCTTCTTTCATTTGGAGACTTCCTCAAAAGTCTGATGACCTTTGGTCTTAGAGCAGTATTATAAGACTGAAGACCTAGAGCCCCTTTATGGGCATGGCATGCTGAGCTTGCTCACTGATGATATTGTCTTTGAAAGAGAATTCCCCCACTCATTCCCCCGAAGAAGATTCTCAGGATGCCATCTCCCCTTCTCCACTTAAGTGATTGAATTTTTCTCAGAATTCTTTCTTCCAAAAGGTCCTGAACTCTTTCATCCCTGATTCTCCTCCTTTACTCTCATCCGCACTTTCTTTAAATGATAACATTTACTTTTTTATTACCATGTTAGTCGAGTTTTATGGCAGAGAGGTGATAAATAGATGTGTTTATACTCCCACACTCATTTACAAATGGAAAGAGTTTTAAATACATAAAAACGAAAGGGAAAAAATGAATGAGTAAGAAAAGATTCCATAAAGAAATGTACAATGCTATAAAAGCATTGAGAAGCAGATGGACAGAATGCATCTCTATTGGGAGACCTTGAGCAGAGTCACGGAGGCTACAATGAAACTGGAGGATAGATTCTCAAGAAAAAGGTCTATTTTAACTTGAGCAGTTGGAGGTTGAGTGAAGAGGCAGAAGAAAATTCCTTCGCATGAATAGTGTTTGGCAATAAAGATTCATTGTAGATTTCTGAAAAGAAGAAGAAAATAATGAAATGATATCTAAGCAGCTTGATTTGGCAAACTTCTTGAGGAGAATTCAAAAAATGAGTTTACGTCTGCAACGTGAGCTGATAGGCTGCTGCAGTCTGAGATGTATCAGGACTTCACTACAAAAGAAAAACTCATTGCCTGAGGGTCATAAAAATGTATTCAAATATCGGTCTATATTTTATGCGTTTACATTGAACTTGTTTGCATACACTTAAAGTATAAGGTCTGAAATTAGTAATGCTGGAATTATGTTGGGGAATATATCCATATCCTAATAAATTCATTAAAGGAATACATTTTTTCTTAAAAATTCACAATGTGTATAAAATATTTTGGCCACAGATGTTTGTCTCATCAAGCTTTTATCTGTGAGGCAAAAACTGTAGATTTTTTTTCAAAATAGGTAATTCTGTTCTTCATTTAAGAGCTGCAAGTTTTCATGAATAAGTCACAGTATGACTAAAATTATAAATTAAAAATACTTTATTACTCTATCCTAACAATTTTTTGTCTGTCTTTAGGAAAATATTAATGAAAACCCCATGGAAAATTGTTAATTATTGAGGTTATTCCACCATCAAGAATTGGCCCCTACCTCGTTTTCATTGTTCTCATTTTCATGATGACTGTATTTGGCAATCTGTCCATGATCCTCCTTATCCTCCTGGACACCCATCTCCACACACCCATGTATTTCCTACTTAGCTCTCCTTCATGGACCTGAACTACATCTCCACCGTTGTCCCCAAAATGGCTTCCAATCTTCTTTTTGAAATAAGTGTATTCTTTCATTGAGTATTAAATTCAGAGCTTCTTCTTAACTTTAGCAAGAGGATAAGGCTTACTATTTGCCTCTATGTTCTATGATTGTCATATAGCTGTTTGCTTTCCTCTCCACTATGTTATTCATATGAGCAAGGCAGCTTGTGTGCTGATATTTATAGGATCCTGAATAATTGGCTCTATCAACTCTTGTGCCCACATTGTGTATGCCCTCCATTTCTCTTATGGCTGATGTAGGATCATCAATCATTTCTTCTATGATGTCCCAGCCATTTTGACTATGGCCTACATGGAAACCTGGGTCTATGAGTATATAATGTTTGAGTCCCATCCTCTTCCTTGTGTTGCCTTTTATTTGTACTGTGTGTTCCGATGTCTGGGTTCGCCTGGCTCTCTACCACACATAATTAGCAGAAGGGAGGAGGAAGTCCTATTCAAACTGCAGCACCCACCTCACTGTGATGACTCCCTAATATGTGCCTTTTGCTTACACTTCCTGTGCCTGAAATTCCTCCAGTCTCCTAGAGAGGTCATTAATCTGGCTGTCTTCCACTCCATCCTGATCCCAAGGCTCAACCCCATCATCTACAGCATGAAATACAAAGAGGTGATGGGGGCCCTTAGAAGAATGATTTAGAGAAACCACTCAGTGACAAGGTACACAAACCCTCTATCTTAGTCTCCAAGCCTCTGTTACACATCAATTCAGCTGTGTCCAGTTATGAAGAAAATGATATTCCATGTCTAGAGTGAAGGAACTAAACTTAATCTAGAAGATTAAAAAAACTAAGGTTTCACATGATAATTGTATATTCTAAGGCATAAATTTTGTTTTTCTTTGTAACCCTCTTTTTTCAGCAATATGAAAGGAACGTATTTTCCTGTAACTCATGGGCAAAGAGGCTTAACTACCATTTATAAATGAAAATGGAAAATGCATAGACGTGATGTCATTCAGCATACCGGTTCTACAAATCTTTATCTCTCAAAATTAGTAAATTAAGACCAAAGAACAATAAATGACTTAGGATGTACCTGATCTAATTAGAACCAAGTATTTTACTTATTTGTATAGTAATTTACATTTTTTCACCCTTATTGAATATAATTGACTAATAAAATTATATAGTTTTAAGTTGTGCAGTAGGTTGATTTGATATACATATACATTGTGAAACCATCACCACACTCAAGCTAATTGACATATCCACAACCTTACATAGCTAATTTTTGTTGTTGAGCACAGTTAAAACCTAATTTCTTAGCAAATTTCAGGTATATAATACAGCACAATTAAGTATATTCACCCTATTCTACATTAGAGCTCTAGAACTTTCTTATCCTGTATATCTGCAGCTATATATCCTTTGAATAAAATTTACCAATTTCCCCCATAATCCATCCTCTGGTAAACATTTTACTCTCTGCTTTAAGAGTTTGACTTTCTTATATCCCACATATCAGTGAGAACATGCAGTGTTTTTCTTTCTGTGTCTGGCTTATATCACAGACCATAACATCCTTGATGTTCATCCATATTGTCACAGTGAGCGACAAGGTTTCCTTCTTTTCTAAGGCTGAAAAATATTTCATTGTATATATATTTACCACATTGTCTTCATCCTTTCATCCATCAATAACCACTTAGACTGTTTCCATGTCTTGATTATTATGAATAATGAACAGGGGAATGCAAATACATCTTCAAGACAATGATTTCATTTCCTTTGGATATACGCACAAAAGTGAAATTGCTGGATCATATGGTGGTTCTATTTTTAATTTTTCATGAAACCTCAATACTGATTTTCATAATGACTGCGTCAATTTGCAGTCCATCAACAGTGGGAAAGATTTTAATAGATGATACAATTTTTGACATTTTATATGCATATCAATTAAGCATTTAGAGTTTACCAAAATACAAAATCATTAAAAGCTTGACTTATAGAATAGTAATTGGTTATAACTTCCTTCAAATTTAAATTAAGTGGAGTTTTTTCTTCACAAGTAACAAGATGAAAATGTCATAATAAGGTGAAAAAAGGTCATAATTGCTTGTTGAAAGATTTACTTCATCCAACTTAACTACATGCCTCCAGAATTTGGGAAAAATTGAAAAAAATATTTAAAGGTATACAAAAATATTAAAAAGACAATTGTTGCTTAAGTCCAATGACCAAATACTTATAAAGCACTTCACACATTGTGATTGACATAAAGACATATTTCACACAAAATGATGACCCAATGCCAATTGCAAAGTAATGTAAGCCTTTTGTTCTTTCATTACAATAAACTAGCCATAAAATTTTCTAAATGTTTTCTAATTGAACATTTTTAAGATCTCTCTTCCTCAATTCCTGTAATCACTGTCTTTCTCCAGGTCCTCATTCTCTCTTTACTAGAATATTTCTTAGCAAGATTTTCTAACTGAATTAAAATGGAGTTTGGAATAAAATATTATTAGCTAGGATTCTTAAGTGGAAAAAGAGAAATAAATTCAGTCCAATATACAGTGATAATATAATACTGAAAATGATTGAAAGACTTATAGAATATCCAGAAATAGAGGTGCATCTTATCTGAAGACTACAACCATGAAGAACGTGCAATATCAGCCTGAGAATGATTACTGTGATGATATGTGTGTTGCCCCATCTGGGTGCCATTTATAGCCTCAGAAACATGTGACAGGCTCCTCTAGAAACTTCATGAGTTTATTTCTGTTGCATCCATATTCCCTTAGAGGTTGTGCACTCGCCCTGGTTCTTTGAGTGACCCACTCCCAAATTAAATCCTGCAAATAGAGAATCTAATGCACAGTGTAGACATATGTCTTGGCCATAGCTGTAAGTCAGGCAGGGAAGTAAGCATTTAGGTTCTATCATATATATGAAAATGTTTGTTTTGTAAGACATCTCAAATGAGTTCAGATAAAACATAATGATAAATGATTTTTAGACTTTCTGCTTAACCAGAAGTCCTGTGGCCCTTCATTTAACTATTTACAGGAGCCGTGACAAGTGAGATATGGGGATATGTGAGGAGTTTGTTTTAATTACAAAGTCTCGGGAAATAGATATGAGAGATTGAAAAAATAGAAAGGATTCAGTCTCTACTCCTTGATTAATTGACAGAGACTTCCTATGACTCTATTTGGATAGACACAGAGAATGGAAGCAGAGAAATAGCACCTATCAGGAAGTTTGTGCAACTAATGTGTGAATATTGGTGCCTCTAAAGACTAGTGATCCTACATTTCAGTAGTGAATGTAATATGGTAGCAACAATACAGGAAGGTCTCTTACTTCCCTTGGTGTCTCAAAGGTCCTTCATCTTTCAAATTTTCCAGAATGGTGCCTTCATGGGGAGGATCCCAACAGCCATTCTCATGAACTAAGAGAATCTAGAGATGATTGTGTTATTATGACTGCAGTCTCCTAGCACGTCTGTTTCTCATCTATCTCCCTTTAAATCCTGACTGGCTTGAATTTCTCCTAGAATTTCTTAGCTACAATATATATTGATCATTTTAATTTCCTTAGTATGGTAAGTAATTATCTCCTTTAGCTTGTACATCCCTACATTTGCAGGATCATACAGTGCAATGCCCTACCTAAAACTTTATGTTCTCTTCATGCTAAATTGAATGCAGTTCTCTGAAATCTTTCAAAAAGTAGAATAGTATCAGGTATACAATGGGCTGTATCTTCAATATTATTATTGAATTATCCACTATCCTCACATAAAGTTCTTTGACTGGATAATTCATATTTCTCCTTGATCTCAAGTTTCAGATCAAGAGTCATTTACACAAGGAAGCTGTATTCTCCCTCTCTGCTTGCATAGATCCCAATATTCCTACTAATAAAACATGTTATCACCATATTGTAATCATATTTTCCACTATTATTCCATGGACCATTAGGTGTTTTTTTCCTTCTTTAAAAATATTCTTAAAATATGATTTAAAAACACTTGATAGATTTTCACAATTTGAAACCACTGCAACTTGCATCCTGATTGGTGAGCAGATATGTCCAGAACCTCACAAGCTACCCCTGTGCTCTCTTTCATTGTCTATCACTCAAAAAGTAGTCCATTTTACAACTTCTGATAGCATAGATTAATTTTGTCATTTAAGTGTTTTATTTGTATACCATGTGCCTTTTTCTTTCTGGCTTCTTTTCCTTCACATCATGTCTGTTAAATTCATTCCAGTCATTTGTACATTTGTAGGTCATTAATCCACATTTCTACTAAATACTCCATTTGGTAACTATCCTCTATTTACATATGCAGTTTCATTAACAGACATATGTGAATAATGTAGGATTTAACTATTACAAATGTTGCTGCTATGGATATTTTGTACACGTCTTTTGGAGACATTACTAAAAAATTCTGTTTGAAAAGACTTAGCAGTGGAAGTTCTCAGTTATTGGACATGCTTATGTTCATCTTTTTTTATCAGCTTTATTAAAGTACATTGGAAAATAGAAATTGTATATATTTATGATGTGCAACATGATTTGATATATATGAACCATTAACTGTTAATCATCAATGGCTTGTTTTTTGTTTTCCATGTGCCCAGATCTTGCTTACTGAGTATTTGTTCTACCTCCAAAACATTTACACATCAAAGCATGTCTTGGTTATTCTTAGAGCAATACATTTCCACATATTTACTAGAATTAGTTAATAAAATTTCCACCAAAAATTGGGATTTTGAGTGAGATTGCATACAATCTGGATGATAATTTGTGGAAAGAAAAAATCTTTTTCAAGTTGACTCTTGATTTATTAAAAAAAATCTCACCAGATATATGTCAATTTATAAAGGCTAGAAACACATCCATATTCTATGAAATTAGTATAGAAATGTTTTTTATTTTATGATTTTGTGGATACTTTTAAAAAATTTTATGAATATATTTGTCATTTGAATCTTGCATTTTTCAGAATGGGGCTTCTTTTTCAAAATATGTAAATGTGATTATTCATTTAAGAGCTATGTGACTTTATGACTAATTGAACTGGAATGGACACAGAAAATTAACAAAAAGAGCTCAGGAGTTTATTTAAGTTTCACACTCTTCTTTCTTCTCTTAACATAAACCAGATGCCATGGCCACATACCATGCTTAGTTTGTGGTTTCTCCTTACAAGGTATTCAGCACTGAATCCCCACCTCCTTCCACTCCTTCCACTGCACTCTTGGGGAGTGCATAAGTATTTCAGGATCACTTCATTTCATGGGTTTCCTGGGCCATGTTTGGGCTGTGAGGGACTCACTCAATGATTCTGTGATGGAGCACAGAGCTATCATGACCTGTTCACACATGGTTATTGAGTCAGAAAAATGGTGGAATAGGGGTTTTTAGCCCACACCTCTTCACAGAGACATGGATATTTATAATTATCCATGTATGAACATACCTTCATGAGAGCCTTGAATTCTAGATAAGAGATTATAACACTTAGGTGTAGCACAGAAATGGGAAAAGCCACATTGAAGTGGGTAGAAAAGACAGTTTCATTTATCTGAGTTATCTTCCCCCTATGCAATGCAACAGAGGGTAGAGAGAGATTTTCTTTGCTTTAGAGATCTCCCATGGGGAAAGGAGTGTCAAGTGAGCATCCAATATAACTGTGGATCCAGGCATCAAGTCCACTCACCTATGAACCCTGTGAACAGGCCCATTCAAAGTATCTGCTTACTGGCGTGCCCAAAATCTCTGGCCGGGCTGACTGGTGAAAGGCTTTTTCTATCAAATCCAGTGTATAAACATTTGAAAAGTGAACATTTCTTCAAATATGCAAACACAAATACAAGGTTGCAAAGTTCACAAAGGGTCAGAGAAACCTAACACTACCAAAGGTATGAAATAAAGCACAAGCAGGTGGCCCTAAAAAATGGAGATCTAAAACCCACCTGACATAGAATTCAGAAAATTTACATTAAAGACACTTAGTGGTCTAAAAGAGAACATATATAGATAACTAAACAAAATGAGGAAAACAATATGTGAAGAAAATGAGAAGTTCAACAAAGAGATCAAATTCTAAAAAAATAGAAAAATGTACCAAACAGAAATTCTAGAACTGGAGAACCAATGACTGAGCTGGAAAAAATCAATAAAGAGTCTGAACAGCAGACTTAATCAAGCAAAAGACAGAATCAGTGAGCTCAAAAGTAGATCATTTGAAATTACCCAGTCAGTAGAATAAAAATAAAAAAGAGTGAAAAAAGGCTACAGCACTTCCAGGATTCCATAAGTGCACAAATATATGCATTGTGTGAATCCGAGAAGGGACAGATAAAGAGAAAGGGGCAGAAAGCTTATTTAAAGAAATAATGACAGACAACTTTCCAAATCTGAAGAGGGAAAAGAACATCCAGATCCATGAAGCCCAAAAAACTCAAACTAGAATGAACATACAGAAGTCTTCACTGAGACACATTATACTCAGAACTTCAAGTATTTTAAAAACATTTTTAAGCAATTTTAGCCAGACCAATATTATCCCTTCCCAAGTAAAAGATGTTATTAATTTGGTTACTGGAAACCATGAGAAATATGAAGAACAATTAGGCTATTTTCTGCAATAACATTGTATTGTTAAATATTTTGCAATTATAATTGTACCAAAGTGAGCATTATCATTATTTTCATTATTTAGTTTAAGTGAAAATTATTTATAGTTTAATGGGTTTTTCCAACAGAATGGAAATAATTTGAAAATACGTAATAATGAAAATAAATCAAAGATAACTCCCCTATGTGTGATACAGTCAGAATTTCTGTGTATACATTTTCATTAAAGTAACCACGTTCCATTAATTTTATAAATTTGTAGGCCAATATAATCAAAACTTGGAAATAATATATGCAGATACATAATTACTGTGCACTTACAGAACAACAGTATATGAAATATATGATCCGTAAAACTTTAGAGATGTAATAATATTGGAAGAATATGAACAACTATATTTGTTTCTTTCCCCACTGAATTGACCTTTAACACACCTGTGGAAACATGGAAGGGAATTATTAGAACTTCTTCCCCACACCTGGCTAGTGGCCATCTTGGGCTATTAGTGATTTAACCTACATTTTCTGAGTCTCAGAGAAGATTCCCAAGTGAATAAAAAGAAAAAAATTATGTAAGCATTAGACTAAATCTCCAGGTAAAAAAGGCCTAGAATCATTGTTGCTGCTGAGCTTCGTTGGACATACCTAAAGTTTCAAGTAGAGAGACGAACGTGTATTATGTATGTTTGTTTGGAAAATATTCAAGGAAATTTACAGAATTATGATGACAGTTGGACCACTGCCAGTTAAGCAAGCCAGTGAGTTTGTGAAAGTGTGGAGATAAGGAAAGGTATTAATCTTAATTGTATGTTTATCTTTATTAGCCACTTAAGAACTCTTCAGCAAGTGCTTAAGAAAACTTTATTCAGGATTAAGTACTTCTGTTTACAATAAGCAATGGATACATTCAGACATCTCATTAATCAGGGAACTCCAGAAGAAAATTTCATTTCACTATCGTGGGTTTGAATAAGATACATAAATATTTTATCCTTAAAAATAAGAAATGGATGGACTACTTGAACACTTGTTCATATTTTTTCAGATATGAGTTCTTCATTAAGTGTGATATTAGACAATTCTGAGAACTGATTTGTAAATAATTGGTCATTAAATGATAAAATACAGTAAAATTAATAAAAAAGGCAGATGATGATATTGTCTATGAACTACTGTTCTGGAAATACGGTGAATAAAATGTGGGCCTAGACTCAACTATACCATATTCTGAAATAAAATTGAAAATAATTATGATACTTTATGATAAAATATATAATAAAAGTTTATATGAATTTAACTGATACTTCAAATGTGAGAAGAATTTATTTGGCCATAATTGGCCCAAGATATTTTTAGAAAAAATGGAATTGACAGATAAACAATATTCATTGAATAAGAGAGGATGCATTGTATCCACAGCCTGTGATGTATACTCTGGAAACAGGGAAGACTGAAGCCAAGTAAAAAATGCTTGACAAGAGCATAGCATGAATTACATTCTTCAGATATGTAGGTGTTTCATTCAAGGAAATGATGTGATCACAAAAGCATTGACTTCATTGTTAACCACTTTGGCAGTGTTGGTTACTGTTAGTATTGAAATCATTCAGGTGATCAGTTTAGAAAATGAGTGATGTAATCTATGTAAGAGTTAGTTAAGAAATAAAAAAGCTGACATGCAGTTTGAGGTTGAGCAGTGGCAGCACGTTTTCGATGCTGTTCAGGAGGAGTTGTAGAGTATGAAATCGACAACAGAAAGTGGTTTTGCAGCTGATTCATAAATGCACTTTCTAGATGGGAAGTGAGATGAGCATCCCAGGAAGAGGTAGGGCCTAATCACATTGGAGTGTGCTTTGGATGTGCCCAAGTGAAACTTGAAGAATAAACCTAACACTTAAGGGTCCAAATACTCAATAAGGATTGTAATGCTCACCCTTTCTTACTTCCTGCTGTTTTATTATATTTTTTTCCCATGAAAGAAGAGTGGTTACATGGCACCCATGGTAATCTTAATGTTGCTTCCTACTTGCTCTTTTACTCTACAGGAATCCACTCTTTTTAAATTTTATTTTCTAAATTAATTTTTCTGTTGCTGTGTTGTAGGAGTTATTTACGTATTCCCTGTATCAATCCCTTACCTGATATATATTTTGCAAATATTTTTCCATTCTGTGGGGTGCTGATTTACTCTGCTGATAAAGTTCTTTGAGTCACAGGAGTTTTCAATTTTGATGAAGTCCTGTTTATCTATATTTTTATTCTTGTACATGCTTTGGTGTCATAGTCAATAAAGCACAGCTAAATCCAATATCACACAATGTTTTCTGTATGTTTTCTTCTAAGAGTTTATAGTTTTAGCTCTATTTACCTCTTCCATCCATTAAGTTTTTGCGTATAGTGTAAAGTAATGGTACAATTTCATTATGTGCATCTAGATATTCAGTTTCCGCACCACCATTTGTTGAAAAGACATCCTCATTGAATGGTTTTGAGATCCTTGATAAAAATCATTTGACCATACATGTGAGGGTTTTTTTTTTCCGGTATCTCTATTTTATTGATTTATGCTTGTCTTTGTGTCAATATTACACTACTTTTTTCATAATAGCTTTTTAGTAAGTTTTGAATCAGAAAAAAGGACTTCAATTCTTTTTTTATGATCATTTTGGCTATTCGGAGTACCTTGAGATTTCATATGAATTTTAGCATGTATTTTTCCACTTCTGCAGATAATCTCATTGGGATTATGATAGTCATTTCCTTGAACCTGAAGTTGCTTATGGCAGTATTGGCATCTTAATGATATTATTTTTCCAATCCATGAACACAGGATGCATTTCTATGTATTTGTCTCTTCTTCAATTTCTTTCAGGATATTTTGTGATTTTCAGTGCACACATTTTTTGCTTTCCTGGTTAAGTTTATTTCTAAGTATTTTATTCTTTTTGATGATATTATAAATGTAATTGTTTTCTTATATTCTTCTTAGGATTGTACGTTATTAGTGTATGGAAATACAACTGATTTTGTATCTTGCAACATTGCTCAACTTATTAGTTCTAACAGATTTTTGTCTGTGGACAGTTTAGAATGGAAACCCTCTCACTCAACACACCACAACTTCCACCCTTTTTTCTGTTTCCCATCCTTTGAACATGGTCACATCCTACTTTGAGTCTGTGGGGGCAAGGTTGACAGCATTGTTTCATCGTCCAGTATATATTACTAAAGTAAAAAAACATAAACTATAGTAAAATCTAATGATAATTTCATTACTGTTTATATATATAGTTCTTTTCATTATTGTGACTATTTTCTCTGTCAAGCCATTTTTCAGGTCATAAATTTATCAGAAATATTGACAATTTTCAGAAAGTGTTTTCAAAAAGACATTTAGAATTTTCAAGAAAATATCTTTCAATAAAATATTTCTCATTTACTTTTCTGTGTTCTCTTCACAGATCATATATATCAATTCTGAAAAATGTTTTTTTGATAATATTAACTCCATTATTATTTGTCAATATGCATGTCTAGGAAAAACAACCAGCATACACTGGTTTCCCTACTTTAATTCTCTAATTCTCCTAACTTTTCAAAATGACAATCTTTTTATGTTGCTGTTGCTATTGTTTTATTTTAAATCCAGTAAATTTTTCACTTTGTCTTTGAAACTTTCACTTAATCACTTTATCAATTATTATATTTTTTAATTTGTAAAACCCTTTCTTATTATCTGACACGTTTTAAATAAATCTAATAATATATTGTGGAACAGTAATGTTACATACTTCTTTGAAGATATGAATCCTAATTTTTAAAAATGCATTCTCTTTCTGCATTTTCCCAATGATGTAGAACTCACTTTATATTTGTTTGGGGTGTGTATGAATACGTATGTGTGCGTGTGTATGTATGCACATTTGTGCATCTTCCTCTTTAATGTTGGAAACTTCCTTAAAAGTCTGGGAACATTGGGCTCTAAAATAATATTTCAGACTAAAACATTACATACTGTGTGGAGCTTGTTCACTTACGATGTCTCTGGGGGAGAATTCTCCTCCTATCTCCGTGAAGACTCTCAGGGTGCCATGTCCTTTTTTTCCAATTAAGTAACTGACCATTTCTCTATCCAAAATTCCTTCTTTCAAAGAGTTCTGAACTATTTCATTTCTCATTGTGACTTTTTCTTACCTGCTGTCTTTTAATTTATCACACATCTATTTCTTGATCATCATAATATTTAGGCTTTAAAAGAGATAAATGATAAGCATATATGCTTAAATTCACACACTTATCTAGAAGTGGAGATAATTTTAAATACAAAAAAACAAAATGGAAAAATGAATGAGTAAGAGAAAGTGTCATAAAGCAGTGTATAATGTTATAAATGTGTTAGAGAAGCAGAGAGACAGAAAACATGCTGTTTGGGAAATCTTGAGCAGAGTCATGACCGCTACAATAAGTGTGTGTAGATGGTCAAGTAAAGGGTTTCCTTTAACTGCAGCATTTAGAACCTGAGTGAGGAGGCAGAAGAGGATAACTTTGTGTAAGTGGAACTTGACAATAAGGATTCATGCTATATTTCAGAACAAATGAAACAAATGATAATACCTGACTTCAGGAAAACTTGATTTGACGTTCTTGTGAAAAGAAGATTTAAGAAAGAAAGAAAGCTCCTCAAACATGAGCTGATAGGTTACTGCAATTTTAGAGGTAGGTTTTGGGGCCATATATGAAAGAAAAGTCATCCCTTAAGGGTGATAGACATTTATTGATACTAGAACTCCATGAAATATTGGTTTACATAAATTTTATATGTATGCATTTTGAATACAGCATATATTTTAATGATACCTGAGTTTGTGTAGGGCAGAACAACACATTTATCCTAATTAAGTCAAGACAGAAACCTGGTTTTTAAACTAATTTTAACATTTTCTTACAAAATATTTTGGCCACAAATGTTTGCATATTCACATTTTAATCTCTGGATCAGAAAATGAGGTTTATTTTTCCCAAAATAGATAAGCTCAGTTCTTCATTTAAGAGCTGTAAAATTTTAAATAATACACAGTCCAAAATAATAAGTTAAAAAGATCTTATAGTTTTATACTTAACTCACTCTTGTGTCTGCCTCTAGGAAAAATCATATTAATGCCCTATGGAAAATTATAATCAAACATCAACTGATTTCATTTTATCGGGGTTGTTTCCACCATCAAAAATTGGCCTGCTCTTCTTCATTCTCGTTGTTCTCATTTTCCTAATGGCTCTGTTTGGCAACTTGTCCATAATGCTTCTCATCTTCCTAGACACCCATCTCCACACACCCATGTAGTTTTTACTTAGTCAGCTCTCCATCATTGACTTGAATCACATCTCCACCATTGTCCCCAAAATGGTTTCTAATTTTCTTTTTGGAAGCAAGTCTATCTCCTTTATTGGATATGGGGCTCAGAACTTCTTTTTCTTGACTTTAGGAGGTGCAAAAGCACTGCTCTTGACATCTAGGGCCTATGATCATTATATTGCTGTTTGCTTTCCTCTCCACTATTCCATTCGTATGAGCAAAAGACTGTGTGTGCCGATGATAATAGGATCTTGGATAATGGGCTTTGTAAACTCTTGCGCCCACACCACATACGCCTTCCATATCCCTTACTGTGAATCCAGGGCCATCAACCATTTCTTCTGTGATGTCCCAGCCATGTTGACTCTGGCCTGCATGGATACCTGGGTTTATGAGTACACACTGTTTATGAGCACCATACTCTTCCTCATCTTTCCTTTCATTGGCATTGCATGTTCCTATGGCCGGGTTGTCCTTGCTGTCTACCACATGCACTCAGCAGAAGGGAGGAAGAAGGTCTATTCCACCTGCAGCACCCACCTGACTGTGGTGACTTTCTACAATGTTCCACTCTTTTACACTTATCTACATCCAAGATCCCTCAGATGTCCAACAAAGGACGAGGTTCTGGCTGCCTTCTACACCATCCTGACCCCAATGCTAAACCCCATCATCTACAGCCTGAGAAACAGAGAGGTGATGGGGGCCCTAAGAAGAGTGATTCAGAGACTCTGCACTGAAAAAATGTAGACAAAGCTTTTTGCGTGTGTACCCAGGACTTGGTTATAAGTTCATTCATCCGTGTACAGAATTGAAAATATTATTTTATGCTTAGAGAGCAAGGACTACAATTAATGTAGAGAGGAGGAATATCACTTAGGTCTGGACAAAATTATCTTGTAAATATACAAACATGTGAGTATATATATATATATGTATATAAAATTCTAAGCCTTATCTTTTTTCTTCATGGTGCTTTTTCCCATCAATTTCAAATTAATTTTCAAATTCATGTATTTTTTGCTGATATGATGTCCATGATAATCATTGTCATGTAGAAATTAAAGCAGAAACTAACTGAAGTTGTCATTCAGCATAGCAGTTCTACCATTTTCAAATATATCTAAAACAAAAAAAATTTTCCCCAAATGTCAACATCTAATTAGAATCGATTGAAAGTCAGAAGACTTCTTGTTATTTTCATAGTAAACCTGTAATTTACCTGTGTCAATCTTTCTCTTAATTTAAAGAAACTTATCATTGCAGGTATTTAGCTGAGACTTCAAGACTTCACAGCGGATTTGGAACTCCTTATATCACTCTGAATGGAATATGAGAGGTTTATGTCTCTATTAGGGTGATGAATTCTAAGGAAATGATTTAATTTCAGGTAGACCCCAGGACAACAATAAAAAGTTGGAGGTGCTAACAGGGGTCAAGGAAACTGTGAAGTTAATTATAAGATGAGTGGGTCAAAGGTTTAGTCAAATTAGTGGGAATTAATTAGTCAAAGACATTCCCACACCCATCCCTGGCATTCTACATATACTAAGTTTACTTCCTAAGTAATGTTAAAAAACAAATTCAACTGAGTAAACTTTGAAGGGTACATTGGTTTTATTGAATGCATCAGGCAGCATCTCATCTAACAAATAGAAAAGAGCTCTGAAGAGCTTTACAAGGAGCTCTTGTAAAGAGGTGGAGGTGGGACAAGAAAGTCATTCTTGCAAAGAGCTGATTGTTTCAGGGAAGGTCACCTTCCCTTAGGGGATGGCAGGGGTATGTTAGGTGAGTTATCTCACTGGTGCTGACAGGTAATTCCAGATTGACTGAGACTCCAGCCCTGGGGAAGGTTGAAATCATAATTGAGTTAGGTATTAAGTCTCGGTCTTGTGATTTGGGCTTAGCACAAGGGACTCCATTCTGGATCTGTTGTCTCTTTTTTTTTTTTTTAAAAGATTTTATTTTTTCCTTTTTCTCCCCAAAGCCCCCCGGTACGTAGTTGTATATTCTTTGTTGTGGGTCCTTCTAGTTGTGGCATGTGGGATGCTGCCTCAGCGTGGTTTGATGAGCAGTGTCATGTCCGCGCCCAGGATTCGAACCAACGAAACACTGGGCCGCCTGCAGCGGAGCGCGCGAACTTAACCGCTCGGCCACGGGGCCAGCCCCCTGTTGTCTCTTTTTTAATAGTAGCCACTGCTACTCTTAGCATTAGATAATATCTCTCAGATGAGATTTTATTCTCTGCTACTGCATCTCTTAGTTTTACTGAAACGTGTTGAGAGAAGCTAACATCTAGGGATCAATTTTACTCATTGATATTTTGGCTCAGTCACTATCACAAATAGATGCCACCATTACATCCAATAAAAGTCCATCCACTCAAGGAAACTCCCTGGGTGAAGTGCTGGCACTGCCCATCAGTGATAAGTGTAGAAATGCTCTTTACCCTATCAGGTATGGCAGGGAGGGAAGGGTCATACTCTACAGAATTTGAAGGGCATAGCACAAAATGAAAATATGAGGCCTCGTCCAAAAGCAGGAATGACTACCATTATTGGTGCTAAGTATAAAGTTTTTCCTTCAAAATCAGTTTATTAGCTATAAAATGAAATACAAATTACAAATATTTTTGTATCATAATTTTATATATAATCAATAATACTTTATTATGTAATATCTTTATCGGTTGTAAGATTTTTCTGGCTCACTTTTCTTCGAACTTATTTTCGTCAAAATTTGTACTTTTAGGAACTTCATTTATTATCAATATAATTGAAAATATTGTCATTCACTGGTGGCAAATGCTAACATGCAGTTAAGTTTTGATGATTTTTAATTTTGAGAAGAATCTGCTTAAGTTACTGGAGATATTAAGAGTGCTCGTGGGTTGTGAAAATGTAGACTGAATTTCTGATACCTTATATCAAAATATAAATTATGGTACAGGTAGAACTAATGATTATCAAGGAGAATTTTTTCCTAAAAAAGATTTCTCTATGAATAAATTTCAACCTATCCATATAAATCAATTTCATGTAAATCTGAATTTAATTTTAAATATAATATAAATCTAACAAATGGTATTTTAGTAATTCCTTTCAAATTTCTGGTAACTTATGGACTTTGTATAATAAAGCAAAAGTGGCTTCATTTTTCAAATGCTTATTTATTCATTTTACCATTATACTTTCTATCACAGGTTAAATCGATGCTATTTTTATTCTTTTTGTTAATAATAGATTTCTGAAACTTCATATAAAAAGACTTTTCTATTCCATGAATAATCTTTCATATTAAATTTTAAATCTTCAAATTATCTTTAAATTTTATTTCTATTTCTGATCCTGTGGATATTTGTTTTGCAATCCTGCAGGAGCTTTGAAAACTATGGATTCTGGACTCTGATGATTTCTAATAACTCCCTCACATGCATTAGTGCAAAGATCATGTGTACACTTTCATTTAAAATACTTTACTGACAGAGTTTACTTCCTAAGCTCCCTAGCATTTCCTGTCCTGACACTCAGGTGACATAGTTAATAATTTTTTAGTGGACACAGGGATGGGCTCCGGGACTGAAGGGTAAGTCAGCCCCTGACCCCATCATGGGCCATTGCTGCTGCCAGGCAGAGATTCTTCTCTTTAGTGGGCAGTCGCCACCTCCACCAATGTTGCTGTCATCACTGCCACCCAGCACTTCACCAAGAGAGTTTCCTTGAGCTGATGGATTTTTATTGGATGTAGTGGTGGCATCTATTTGTGATAGTGACTGAGCCATAATATCAACAAGAAAAATTGATCCATAGATATTGGCTTGTCTCAACATATTTCAGTAGAACTAAGAGATGCAGTAGCAGAGAATAAAATCTCATCTGAGAGATATTATCTAATGCTAAGAGTAGCAGTGGCTACTATTAAAAAAGAGACAACAGATCCACAATGGAGTCCTGTGTGCTAAGCCCAAATCACAACCCAGCCACTCCCTCGGGGTCCTGTGGTACTTTGAACAGTTGCCTGTGTGTGCATGGATAGGCCAGGCCAATTGCTCCTTGTTCATGCTGCCTGAGCCCACTTGTGCAACTATTGTTGCTGGACCAAAGCTGCATGCTAACACTGCTGCCCAGCATAGCTGTTCTGCTCACATGTATTCTCAGAGATAAAACTATTAAGAATTGTAAGATTTCAACAACAGAGTATCAAGCAAAGCAAGGGTTCTCTGAGTGTGAGATCCTAGCAAGCACACAAGCCACATGCCCATGAGGCCAGCCCTAAGAAGAGTAGAACGAGTGAGTAGGAAGGGAATGGTGTCATGACAATCAGGAAAATTATGAAAATGTCTGCTGTTTTCATTAGAAATAATCTTAGAGAGTGTGGAATTGAGCAGAGGTACCCATTTCAGACTTCTTACCCATTTCAGGTAGTGAATAATGGAGATAATCAGGAGATCTGTATCTATTTTTGGCCTTGGCTCACCATAGCCTAGGGGAAATAATGCCATATCTTTGGATTTAGTTTGCTGAAAAGCAAGATGGAGGCATTTTACCATATAGTATTAGTAAATAGTGTAGGAGACAAAAAATGATTTGTCCTCTATCCTAGATTTTTGACTAAAGACACCTCCTGTATAATGAAAGACAGATTAACAGTAAAAAAAACAAAGTTTCACAACATGTATACTCCTACCTACATGGGAGAGACCAAGGAAAACCAACTCCCTGAAACAGCCCAAGTCTTCACCTTAAATATCATCGTCATCTAAAGAGAAAAGTGTTGGGGGGAAGGGGAAAACCGTTATTGGAGGTTATCAGGAAAGGCACAGTAAATTAGGACATGGCTGTAATACAGGTTTAAGTTGCTGCCTTCCCCATTGATGAGAGTTTCTAGAGATTTGGTCATTCTCCACTTCCTGGTACAGAGAGGGAGACACCCTTACAAATGAAAATTTCCTTGATAAATACAAATGCCTCTTACACAAGGGTAACTTCTACTCCAGTTTTCAGAACTTGCCCTATGTCTCTTGATTCTTAAAAATAACCAGCATAAAATACTCTTTATGCCAAAGAGGCATATTTTGGTGTGGAAAATTCTGCTCCCCTTTAATGGCATCATTGAAATCCCTTTTAACGAAATTCCTACCAAAGCAAGAATAATTCAAGTTTTCATGCCAACAACTCTGAAAATGGGGAAAAAGAGATCACCAGCAAATACTGAGAACTCCAACTACAAGACATGACATTCTTGAAATCTTTTATTCCAGTAGTCTCATGGCTCAGGAAAGCAGGAAGCTAATTTCTACTGATAGTGTATCTCACCCACAGGCCATTTGTTCTCCAAAAAAGCTTTTAATAACATTAGGAAGAGCAATATAGAAAGAAGACAGACTTTTAAAATATTCTCCAATTTTCTCCATTGTTTATGAGAATCTACTTCAGATAATTTTGAAAATTGGACAATGATGACTATGAGGCTAATATTACCCTAGTTTTCTTCCTCTCAAAGGGTCCCTCCTCCCTTTTCATTGTGTCGCCTTTTAACCATTCTTATTATCATCCAGTTATCAATTAGTAATCATTATCTTGCACTTCTCATTCATTCTTTAATTGTTTCATGGTGTGGGGACTGGCAATGGCCACACCAAGATATGTCTCTTTGGCATGATCATTATTTGGGGCTGGTTACTTTGCAGACAGGAAAGCAACTGAAAAGTAGAGTTTACTTACCCTTTGTCAGGACACATTTACATTGTAAAGGAAATCTCCATCTGTAAAGATGCCTCCTCTCTGTACCAGGAAGAAGAGGAGGTTGACCTTATCTCTAGAAAATCTTAATCAATGCCAAAGGCAAGGACTTAAATCTGCATAATATTCTTATTCCTGTTTCTGGTAGCCTCCTATAACTGACTCCCCCCATCTGCAACATCCTCCCTTGTGTTTAGCTGGATATGATATTTAAGGGGGGGTCTTCAGCCATTATGGTGAGTTGCTCAGCTTGCCTGAGCCTCTCCCAAGTATACATGTTATAAACTTTGTTTAATTTTCTCCTGCTATTCTGTCTTGTGTGAATTTAATTTGTTTTCTGGCCAGAAGAACCCAGAGAGGGTAGTGGAAATGTCTTCTTCCCCTACAATGTCAAGAAGATGAAATTTTTAAAGCACATGGTCTCTATTTGGATGCTTTTATAATGCACACTGTGTTCCTTTAGTGTTTTATTATATAGTAATTTATCAAAGTTTGATTTACAGAAAGGGAAATGAATATTTCTTTTCCCCTTCCTATTTTGACGGATGAGTATCTTTCCTACACAATGGAGTGTAGGCCAATTTGTGTGATAAATTGCACTTATGTTCCATCGTTTTCTATTTAAGTCCAAACTGGCATTTGGAGTCTGATTCTATCAGCTAGGGTTCTAAATTGAAAGCAAAATAAAAAAAAAGTATCCCAACTGAAACAAAAAAGAAATATATTAAAAAAGATTCAGTGGCTTACAAAATCTTCAGAAACATAGAATAGTTAGACTTGGCACATGAATGTCATACACAGCATTCAATAAGTGTCTGAAAATGAATTCTGTGAAGACATTACTAGGACAAAGTATGAATAAAGGGTATTATCTCCCCACTGAGGATTATCAGATTAAGTGACCTTAAATCCATATGCATGGTTTAAAGGAAGCCTTGCAAGGAGACAGGCTTGAGAATTAGGTCCAGGAAAGAACTAGGCACGTGACTGATGCCTCAGAACTGGCCAGAGGGAAATACATTAGAAAAGATGAGAATGTTTTCCATAGTGGCTGCAACAGTTTGCACTCCCTCCAACAGTGTTTGAGAGTTCCCTTCTCTCCACATCCTCTCCAACACTGTTTCCTGTCTTGTTAATTATAGCCATTTGATGGGAATAAGGTAATATCTCATTGAAGTTTTGACTTGCATTTCCCTGATAATTAGTGAGGTTGAACATTTTTCATGAGTGTGCCCATTGGCCACCTATATATTTTCCTTGGAGAAATTTCTGTTCAGATCTTTTGCCCATTTTTTAATTGGGTTGTTAGATTTTTTGGTGATGAGATGTATGAGTTCTTTATCTATTTTGGATGTTAACCCCATATCTGATATATGGTTTGCAAATATCTTCGCCCAGTTGTTAGATTGTCTTTCCATTTTGTTGATGGTTTCCTTTGCTGTGCAGAAGCTTTTTAGTTTCCTGTAGTCCCATTTGTTTATTTTGTCTATTGTTTCCATTGCCTGGCCAGACAAACTTGAAAAGATGCTGCTAAGATCTATGTCAAACAGTGTACTGCCTAAGTTTTTCTTCCAGAAGCTTAATGGTTTCAGATTTACACTCAAGTCTGTAATCCATTTTGAGATGATTTTTGTGCATAGTGTAAGATAGTAGTGTAGTTTCATTCATTTGCATGTAGCTGTCCAGTTTTCCCAACACCATTTATTGAAGAGATTTCCCTTTCTCCATTGTATGTTCTTGGCTCCCATGTCAAAAATTAGCTGTCCATAGATGTGTGGCTTTATTTCTGGGCTCTCGATTCTGTTCCATTGGTGCGTGTGTGTCTGTTTTTGTGTCAGTACCATGCTGTTTTGGTCCCTATGGCTTTGTAGTATATTTTGAAATCAGGGAGTGTGATACCTTCAGCTTTGTTCTTCTTTTCAAAATTTCTTTGGCTATTCAGGGTCTTTTGTTGTTCCATATAAATTTTAGGATTCTTCGTTCTATTTCTGTGAAAAATGATATTGGAACTTTGATATGTAAATGGGATTGTAGTCTTAATTTCTCTTTCTGCTACTTCATTGTTAGTGTACAGAAATGCAACTTATTTTTGTGTGTTGATTTTCAATCCCGTGACATGACTGTATTCATTTATTGTATTTAAAAGTTTTTTAGTGGATTCTTTAGGGTTTTCTATAGATAAAATCATGTCATTTGCAAATAGTGACAGTTTCACCTCTTCCTTTCCAATATGGATCTGTTTTATTTCTTTTTCTTGACTCAGGTTTAGCTATGGCTATGACTTCTAAAACTGTGTTAAATAACAATGGTCAACGTATGGTGATTCCTCAAAAAATTAAAAATAGATCTACCATATGATTCATCTATTCCACTGCTGGGTATTTATCCAAAGAACATGATAACATGAATGCATAAAGATATACACACCCTTATGTACATTGCAGCATTATTCACAATAGCCAAGACTTGGCAGCAACCTAGGTACACATCAAGGGATTAATGGATAAAGAACATGTGGTATTTATACACAGTGGAATACTAATCAGCCATAAGAAATGATGAAATCTGGCCATTTGTGACAACATGGATAGAACTTGATGGCATTGTGCTAAGTGAAATAAGTCAGAGGGAGAAAGTCAAATATTGTATGATCTCATTCATAAGTAGAAGGTAAAAACCATGACAAACAAACACATAGAAACAGAGATTGGATTGGTGGTTACCCGAGGGGAAGGGGGGAGGGAGGAGGGTGAAAGGTGTTTAGACATGTGTATGGTGTTGGATTGTAATTAGTCTTTGGGTGGTGAACATGATGTAATCTACACAGAATTCAAAACTTATAATTATGTACACATGAACTTTGTATAATGTTATAAACCACTGCTACAGCAATAAAAAGTTTTCAAAAATTTTACAAAAAGAAAAGATGAAAACATAATAATCCATAAACCACTATCCAATATGTAAGGCTTGTCATGGTAAAGCTGTGCACTCTTTGAAAAACAGGCAAGAGGAACTGATGAGAGCCAATGAGGTAGAGACCCCAAAGGCCTTTAGATACTTTAGATGTATCATAGATGATAACAGACAAGGAAAGATCTCCCTGAGGGTACAATCAGGGAACATGGGCAATATTGGGCCAAGAAATTTGTCCCAAAGACCAAGATCCAAACCAGAGCAAGAAATAACATCTAAGCCTGAAGGAGAGGACAAGAAATTACTCAGAGATCATGTGCTTTTTTCAGGTGTTGTGGTTTGGTGGAACTTTGTAGTATCTTTATAAGTAGGTAGATGAATATAATTTCCTTGGTAAGAAGAAGTTTTCATACAGATAATTGGTACAAGAATGGTTCAATGTCACACACTGTGGCAACGACCATTTTGATTTACCACCAATTAAGAATCCTATTTATAGAAATGAGAACTGTTATTGAATAAGTTGATTAGTCAGGGAGACCAATTTCAACCCTAACTTCCAGAGTGGACGTGTGAATGCTTCCTTCCCCCATACCAGATTGCCAGGACTCTAGAATAAAATCCAATTCCTTTATTTGGCCCACAAGAGAAAACCTAAGCAATATAGGACTATGTTAAGAAACAAAATTTCACAGAAGTTTTGTCTTTACAAGTAGTGGCTGAGTTTCTTTCAATACACATTATAAATTTCACAATTTTGGGCTATCTGGTGAAGCTAGAAGTGACAACTACAAAGCTGCAATGATATTTCTCTGGTGTTAAAACTTAATTCATGAAAACAGCAAACAAAAATCAGATGTCAAATAGTGATTAAAGAATCTTCATTGAAAGTAAATGAATGCAAAGATGTATAATTTGCAGAAGAAATCATTAAGCTCTAAAGAAGAGGAAGTTCTTACTTTCTCACAGAGAAAACTATTTGATGCTCATTTAAAATGCAAGTAGAAATTTATGCTACTAATTTTTAAGTATTTGGAGTTTATGCTCTGATTAATATCTCATAAGTTTTAAATGGTCTAGCCCTATTTTCCCTGGAACTGATGTCTTTCCAATGCACAGTTTTACAATAAAATAGTTTTTTGAATATACATATATCATGTTATGGCAGAACTGTTTACTTTTATATGTTGCTACTTTACATCTTATCTGCCTCTAATAAATTATTTTATCAAAAATGTCGTTGCATTATATTTTTCCAGGTAGTCTTAGTTGACTGCCCCTGAATTAGTGAGTTTGTGTTACTAGAAAGATTGTTGCATATCTTTTCTTTAATTCCAGAAAATATCACAAGCATAATGGAAAATGGTGATGTAATTCTTTGTTTATAGTAATCTTTGGATACATTTTTCTTTAATTTCTAAATTATTCTTTCATTTTATTTTGTTAACAGTGTTGAAATTGTAATAGAGAAAAAAAGCAGGGTAAATAATTCTGAACTTACAAACATTCGTGTCATACTACTGTAGGGTATTTTGAAAATATACATGTTGGGACCTAACTCCAAGCTTTCTGATTCAGTTTGCTGATGCAAATAATCCATACTCAACCTGTATGTCAAAAATTTGGGTGAGTTTATTATGAGCCAGAGTGAGGATTATAACCCAGGAAGGCCTTAGAATTTGTTCCAGAGAAGCATCAGTTTCAGGACAGTCATATATCTTTTTAGAACAAAGAAGGTACATTAAACACATGCTGGGTACATTTTCAAAGAGGTATTCAGTTGCAAATTAGCTGGTTAACATGACCATGATGTCAGGAAATAGACTAATCTGGGTGTTTCCAATAGGGTGTTACCAATAGGGTGTAGGAAGGGAAGTATGCATTCTTTATCTCACAAAGTGCATTCTTTAATGGATAAGCAGATGTACAATGTGTGTTTGATAGGCTATAAGTCAGGCTTTCTAGTTCAAGCTGAATCAGTTTTGAACTTGAATAGTTGCCCCGTGTACCTCAGCATGTAGAAGTCTCCTGTCATTTTCCCCTTTTGATCAATATTCTTTCAATAGAAAGCATTGCTGAACAAAATATTGTCCCTTGGTGCCAGAGTGCTTGATGCCTGCCATGGATCCATCATGTCTCTTGGTGCTAGACTTTTATTTGACTGATTTGCCCAGTTATCCACAGTGGGGGAAATAGTCAGATATAGTGGACAGGTATAAAGGTGTATATTAACAGGGGAAGTGTTTCATAGGCTATGTAACTTTATTTTTAGATTATTGCACAAACATTACACATGTGTTTTTGAATGACTTTCTATAGTTACATTGTTTATAACAATCGTAGAACAGGTAATCCAATACTTGAAATGATTAGCTTAAACATCAATTCTTAGGCTTAGCCTTAATAAAAGGAGATTTGTTCAGGGTTGTAGGCTTCATCAACCATCTCAAGTTACTGAAAAATCATTACTCTAGCTTGCATGCCAGTCATACAACACTGAGAAAACAGTAATTAGTTTGAATATTATGACTAATACAAGAATTCCAAGGAGTAGTAGAAATAGGAATTGCAATCCAGGTAGCAAATGGAAACCAATACTGGAAGGGAGCCAACCAAACAAATCAAAACAAGGTGTAAGATTGCTTAAGGCATTCACCTGCTTTTTTTTATGTGCTTTAGCAGAGATGACATATTGGAAGATTCCTCAGGTATAAAAACAGCATTTAGTTTGAATGACTTATGTGTACCACCATGGGATGCTGTAAGAATATCTAAAACCATTCTATTTTGAAGGACAAACTTTCTCATTAAAGCCATTTCAGTATCTAATAAGGCTATTCCTGTGTGACTACTGTTAAGGGCTTCTGTATGTGCTATGACGTCCTCTAGCCCCAAAGGAGGAACAACTATAGCTTGCTTCTCAGTGGTCACACCAGTGGAATGCTGAATGAGCCCCTCTGGCCTTAAAGAGAGGGAGATTGACAACAGGTGTTAGCTCAGCATAAATCCTTCCGTGCATCTAAGGGAAACTCAGGGTGCAGTGTTTTAGCCATCCAGGCAGTAGCCCAGGCCAGAGACTTGTTCCATGTAACTATTGAGTTCCATTATAAGCCACCCAGTAAAGACCTGGCCTTCAAGACCAGTGTGTTCCAAATCAGTCTCTTTCTTTAAGTATGATAGTATTTTGAAACTTTAAATAGAACAGTTATAAAGTAGGTATTACAGTTTAAGCATAGGAAAGGTCTAAATGTGGAGACACAAGGTTGGGAATGCAGACCTGGTTTGAGGTATTGGCACAGCTGTCTACAACAGATGCTGTCTTCTTCACATCCCGGCATGGTTCTTTCCAACAGACTGCAAAAAGTCTTTTATTTGATGTCTCCTTTAATAAATAAATTCTCCAGGTTATAGTCCATTATCCTTAAGGTCTTGGAGCTCTGTGGAAAGAATCAGATCATGACTTTCATTTAAGTATCTCAATGGGACTCTGATAACAATGTAACATCTCCCTTAACCAACGTTGGTTCATATATTTCCACATCTAATTGCATAAGACATCCAGTTATTATCTCAAAAGGAGAGAGCCAATGATTACCAAAGGATGTAGATCTAAGATTGAAGAGCTTTTGGACATGAAACACTAAATGCCTCTGAAAGCATTGCCAATTAAGTTTTGATTATGCTGTTAGTCCTTTCCACTAATACTGAGGGTCAGGGATAGTAAGTGCAGTGAAAATGCTGCAGTTTTGGCCAAATGTTACAAATAGACTTAAATATTTGTCTGGTGAAATGAGTTCCGTGGTCAGCATGTAACTCAGTAGGAATTCCTCAAACAAGAAATATCCTTTTCAATAGTAATTTGCCTAAAGCCACCACTCTTCTGAAGGAAAAGCCACAAAACATCATGAGAACATACAGATCATTACAAGACACTTATCCTTGAGATGATAGCATTTGGACAAAGTCCAATTGCCATACTTCAAAGGGTCCCTTAGGAAGGGGAAAGTGGCCTTGTGACTCATGAAATAGTTTCCCTAGATTACATTTTGATGATATAGCACAATGAGTATAGGTTTTATGAGCTGCTGTGGGTGAAAGCTTCCAAAAGTATTGTTTTCTGCCTTTTGTCACCACCTTTACTTGTCTTCTGTGGTGATTTCTTGAGCCTATAGGAGGAAATCTTTTAGAGTGTTAGCAGAGTAAATAGAAAGTAGCAGGCATTCTTGAGGCTAGACAGCAAATCCAGCTTCATAATGTCCTTGATTATAGTTTAAGTAAGAGCTATCTGTAAACCAATTAAATAATGGCATGCAGTTGTGGTTTATTCCCCTTGTGATGTTGCAAGCAAGTTAGCACGGTTAAAATAGTGAATAATCTTTGCCTACCAAGATAACCTAAGAAGGTTTATAATCATTTACATGACAATGCTTCCCATGCAATTTAGCATACCAAACAAGCCTAATTAGTATGACTTCCTTTATAGGAAGAGAGAACAAATTTCTTTGAGAAGTCTCAGGGGCCTCCTGAAAATCCTCAGAGAAATTCTCTTCTTTTTTCTTGGTCAAAAGAAAGCCTTTATTCAGGATTTGAAAATTTTTAGGGAGAAAGAGGAGGAGCTTGTCAAAAATATCAAAAGATTTTAAAACACTTGCTCAAACAAGGTCAAGTGTTTGCTGATCTTGTCACTGTGAAACTGTCAAGGGAAAACAGAGCATATCCCTTTTGAGAGAGAAAGCCAAATTCTAACTATTGTACCAGCTTACTTTTTGTATTAAAACTCATTTACTTAATTGGATTTACTTTAATTTTAGCCAACTTGACTAGGCATAACACTCTCAGACTTTCTCTTTCACAAACATAGAACTTTCTTTTTACATTCAGAATTTGTCCCATGCATTTGTCCATCCCTTCTAGTACTTTATGACAATTTTTTCTTAACCTAACAAACAAAAATACTTCCATTCTTTGTACCTTCTTTACTGAAAACATATTTTACTTTCCTTGTATACAGAGCTGTTTTCCATATTAATTTTTAGTAGCTTTAATTATGTATCTCACTTAGAACTTTTAACCCTTACAGACCTTAATTTCTGAGTAAAAACTACATAAGCAATTGTAAACTTTTTTTTACATTAGCATTTTGGGGCAAATTTAAAAATACACTTTATAATTTCTAGAAACATGTTGCCTTTGTAGTACAATCTTCCAGTAAAATACAAAACATGTTTATTAGTAGACCCAAACACTTTTTAGTTTATCTGTAATAAGAAACCAAAAGAAGACAAACTTGGATACATTTAGCAATAATGTTTCAGTATTTTATATTATTTGAAAATAACCCAGACACTCAAGTTTTTATCATTTAACTTAATTTAGCAAAACTCTAAAGTTTTTTTACCAACAAGAATTTGAGAGCTGTTTTTTCAAGTATTCAGGCCACAAAACATAAATTTTGTACCCATAAATTCTTATCCATGTTTATCTAAATCGTTTGTTTCCAACAATTATGTTCAGATTACCCACAAAAACTTCATGAGACATTAGACAAAATTAGCTGTCTTTTAAAGCTATTATTTTGCTGATGAATTTGTAACAGATAGCAAGAGTTTATTTGACTACTAAAGCCAGGCTGCATGCCTGCATCATATTCAAATACTGACAATTATAAGGACATGCCTATTTCAATCAAACCAACCAACTTAAGCAAGCTTTTGTTTACCAAAGATTAATTTGTCTCAAGTTAACTTGAAAGGCATTGGGTTAATTTCTATTACATTTAGAATTTATGTAAGCACTTGCTTTAAGTCAATTAAACAGAGTCCTTGATTTTGGCCATACCATCCAGAGGTAAAATATCACATGTATATAGCATACATATACACACATACACGGAATCTCCACAGCTATTCTTTTAAAATTACTGCCATGAACCAGGTACACTAATAGAAAGCTCCCTATTCCAAATTTTGCTTTAAGCTGTTTTACTAAAATCTGTGGAGAAGACACTAAAGATGCTAGATTTGGGGCAAGGCAACTCTTATGGTCATTTTTCTGGCCTTTTCCTTTTTTTTAAATTCAGTTTTAGGAATTGGTGATGAGCTAGATAACAGTTCCCAGAGAGGCAAGGCCATAATCCTTTTTAAGATAAAGGAACTGAGTGGAATCTGAACTGCCTCTAGAACTGCTTTTCCAGTCTTACAGGTATTTGTAAGTCGAGGACACCTGTCCAACCCATCACCCTAATTTCTGTTTTTCCCTCTGGGTGCTTAATTTTAACTTAAGGAGGAAGTCCTGAGAAGAAAATTCCTATCACACTCTGAATATCAGCTTCCAGTTTGGCCAAATTTCTGATCTTAATTTGCTTAAATCCTTTTGAAGACCTTGTCAATTTCAGCCAGGACAAACAATAACTACCTGGCAGTATTGAACAGTTCCAGTAATCTTTAGTGTAGCAGTTTCCCAGATAATCTCTCAGGGTCTCATTTACTCATCGATTATGGAGGTGTCTGTAAAGTCATGCCTCAATATACTCCCTTAATTACTATTTATAACAATTTTCTATGAGATTTCTGAACAAAACTTTCAAGATTATTTTGGAATATTGAGGTTTTTGCTTTTTAAGTGAACTTTTAAATAATCGTATCTAATCTGAGTGTTCCTTCTAATGGCCAGTGGAATACCCCTGAGGCTGGCAGCAGTTTGGTAGGACCCATAGCTACGAATGGAGTGCAACCCACATTTCTCTCTGACTATCTCTGACCATAAAATGTGTTGTGACTGCATTTTGTCTGACCATTTTTGCGGACCTCTCACCTGACGTTTATTAAGCCAAGCCCTCAGGACATTAAACGAACTTGGTAAAATATTTTTTTTTGCTGTTCTTTGTAAATATTTATAGCTTCCAGAACCTTTAGCTTTTGAGCAATTGTGCTGGAAGTTGGTGAGCTCAACTCTTTAAAAATTTCTTTGTTACCTGGCTCTTAGAAGGCAGCCCCACTGTGGCCACTGTAATTTCAAATTATCCTGGGTTATCTTGCTAACCATTAACAGCTATCCTTATTTTGTTAAGCACTTGCAAGTCACAGCATGAAGCCAGCCAGAGTTTGGAAGTGAGGCATCCCATTTGGGAACTGGTCATCTTTTAGAAGCTTGCTTTCCAAGTTTTCTTTTGCTATAAAATCTGAACAATTCCTAGGGACAGTACGATGGGTCAGAAATGTCCTACTTGTGAGTGTTACTCCCTAAAGAAAGGTTGTAAACACTCTCTTTCATGCCTTGGTTTCTCCCACTGGCAGCCTAAAACTGCCATGTGGGTTCAGAGCTTGGGTGACCAACCCTCATATAAGCTTCCCTGAATGGGCCTTTAATTAATTAACATGAACAGCAGAATTCCCTATGGGACCACTACACGTTGTGAGGATTTGACCCTTCAACACTCCTGCTAATGTTCTCAGTCACCTGAGAATGTCTTTCAGCCAGGGGGAGCAACATCCCTTTTCTTTGGAGCTGAACACATTCAGTATCTCATTTCTCCATCAAGCAGTTTGTCCAGACTTTATATAAACACAATTATTTACAATTTAAAGTTAAATTAAAAAGATTAGCCTTCCACATTCACTCCAAAGTTCCCTCTAGGCTCCCTTGGCCTAGGAAATTCCTCCCAGGTTTTCTCTTTCCTGGTAATTCCCCCTGGGTTCCTCTTACCTAGGGCATGTACTGGTACCTCCTTAAGACACCAAGTCTTAAGGTTTGAAACTGCTTATATAAACTCTGGAACATTGACTTAAAATGAGGCGGTCCAGGTTTCAGGAGAACTCACCAGGGTCACCTGAAGAATGCAATGATCTGGGGGGCTCAATGGGCTCCTATTTGTACCCAATGCTAGTTCAGTGTAGATTCCAGGTGGGCTCTTGTGGTTTTCTCTGAATTTCTGCTGCAACTATGCCAAGAAGTGTTGACACAAATAATCTATAACCAACTTATAAATCAAAATTGGGGGGAGCTTGTTATGAACCACAGTGAAGATTATAACCCAGGAAGGCCTTAGAAGGCATTCCAGAGAAGCATGGGTTTCGGCACAGTCTTATATCTTTTCATAACAAAGAAGATACATTAAACACACCCAGGATATATTTTCAAAGAGGCATTCAGTTGCAAATTGGCAGGTCAACATGACCATGATGTCAGGAAAGAGACTAATCTGGGCATTAACAATAGGGTGTTGTTACCAATAGGGTGTAGGAGGGGAAGTATGCATTCCTTATCTCAAGAGAGTGTAGTTTTTACTTTAATGGATAAGCAGATGTACAGCATATGTTTGATAGGCAATAAGTCAGTCTTTCTAGTTCAAGTCAAATCAGTTTTGAACTCAAACGGTTACCCCATGTACCTCAATATGTAAAAATCTCTTGTTAAGTTTAATTGGGGTATGTCTTTTCATTATGTTTATGTTTTAATTGATTACTTGAATAGTTATAAATAATATATGAAAATAATATAAGCATTATATTATTAAAATATTTAGAATTTGAACTAATTCTCTCTCTAACTTAAAAAGAAAGTTTTCTTCTACCCTTCTAAGTTCTCAACTGGGAAGCCTGTAACAAAAACTCGTGGCCATGTGGCTGGTGGCTTAGAACCGACCAGGTGCAAATTATAAATACAGTAGAAAGGATGAGGATGTAATAATGAGTAAGCCCCTTAAAGAAAATAACAAGAAAAAATAAACAAAAGTTTATTAACATGTGTACCTCATGTATACATGGGAGATACTCAGGGATAAATTAGTTGTTTTCAGAGGTGACTTGGAATTCCATCTTAAATACCAACATCAACTGAAGAAAGAAAAGAGAAGGGTATAGGGGAGGCAAGATCTAGGAAGATGACCAGGAAAAGTACAGTAAACAAAAGTAAAGTTTGTCGGGAAGATTTCAATCTGTGCTTATCCCACTAAGAGTTTCTCATGATTTGGCCATCTTTCTCATTTTGCTACGTAGGGGGAGACACCTTTACAAATGGAGAGTTCCTTGATAAATATAAATTTCCCTTAAAAAATGGTAAGTTCTCTGTTTACAGAGCTTCTTCTGTACCTTCTCTTTCTCAAAATAATCAGTTACAAGTTATCCTTTGCCAAAGAGGCATGTTTATGGGTTGACACCAAAGGTTAATCTTGACTACTGATTCTGCTGGGTATGCCTTCTTGTTTTTTAGTTTTGTATATTTATGACTCATTTAGGTTTTCATCTTTCATTTTATTGACATAGAATATTTCTGTGTATGACCTTACCACAATGTATTTACCCACTTTGAGTCTATTACATCTAATGCTGCAACGGGGAGTGCAATACTAGTCCACTGGTCCTTTTGTGCAAGAGCTCTGATTAATTTTACACCCAGCGACGGAATTACGGGATTGCAGGACAAGTGTTATTTCACAGTTTTATAGAAAATACCAAACTACTGCCAAAGGTGACCAATATTATGATCTGCATTTATTGTTGTGTGTATTTTACTTTTTAATTGTAGCAATGTTAGTACATGTAGTAGTAGTAGTAAATGATAGTATTCCTTTATATTTCTTTGATTATCATCATGGTATTTAATTTTTCATTTATATTAACATATCACAGTTAATCTATCCGTTCTAATGTTGATGCACAATTGGATTTTTTTCATTTTTGATTATTTTGAATAATGCTTCTATGAACTTTCTTCTACATGCATTTTGGTACACATATTTCAACATTGTTGTTTCTTAAAAACTTGTGAGTAAAATTATAGGTTTCCAGGGCATAAACACATTCAAATTCTGTAAATAGTGAGAGATAGTTTACCAAAATGTTTGAGTCAATTCATATTATTAAAACTAGTGTATTAGACTTCAGCTGTTCCATATATTTGCCAATAGTTCTTGTTAGCAGTCTTTTTCATTTTAGGCATTCTATTAGATTATACCACAGAATTTATTTTGGTCTGAATTTCCATTTCCCTGATTAGTAATTAGTTGATATATATATATATTATATATGTACCATATATATACTAATTATGTATATGTATCAAGTAATTACTATTCTTTGATATTAATTACTATTAGTTGGTATATAGTATTGTATATTAATATTATTTTTATTAAAAAAGAGATGACAGGTCCAAAGTGGAGTCACTTTTCCTAAGCCACACATCAGCAAACCAAGACTAATTGCAGTTTCAGCCTCTCATAGGAATGTAATCTTAAACTAGTCTATCTGGAATCTCCTCGTCAGCAATAGTGAAGTATTCTGCCTCATAAACTTTCATGTCCACTTCTCCCTATAAAAGTCTCACTTTTTGTACTGCTCTTGGAGGTGCTTTCTATTTCCAAATGGGACGTTTCCCAATTCATGAATCATTGAATAGAGACAATTAGATCTTTAAATTTCCTCAGTTGTGTTTTTTAAACAGATTTGGTTGTAGTTGTGGAATCAAAGGACATTTCTGATGCCTTTGGGGACAAGAAGAAGCACAGATATGGTACCCATGAACCCTTTTGAGCTCTCTGTATTTCTCACCATTTCTCAGGGCAGGGAGTAAGTTCCTCTTGGTTCTGAGTTCCACTTTATTTGCATTGAGCTCCCAATCTAATTGGCTTTCCAGTACAGTGCAGGTCAACTCTCATGGAGCCATACCTTTTATTTCAGACCACAAGTTTTATTTGAGTGATGGAAATCTCTAGGCCCTGATTCTGTCCTAAGAGCCACATGGGAACTGTTTTTGGCAATTTTCAGTTACTCATTTATGTGGAGTCCCCAATTTGTAGTCCCCATTTGTTGAAGTCTGCTGGTTCAATTATTTCTCCAGTCCAAGGTTCCCCAGTGGGAATTGTTGGCAGTGTTTACAGGGCCTTCTCTTGGCCAGGACACACTAACCTCTCCTGACTACTGCCAATACATTAAGGCACACATGCTTGTTTGTCTTGTTTTGTGTAGCTAATAGATACTGTTAATGAGAATCTCAGAGACCAAAGAGCTGCAAAAATTAGTGGGCACAGGTTGAGCACTTAAAAGCTGTTAGAACAATCACCACCTAAATATAAGACTCACATGTTGGGATAAGCTAGTCATGGAATGTGTTAGATTGACACTAGGTCACTTGCCAACTTCAAGAAAATTTCCATGCAAAGAGGTACATTGTAAAACACCACACAATCTTCAAACTGGCAGTATTTACCAATTAGGTATTAGTTTGGCTTCAAGATGCCCAAAGCCTTGTTAAAAAAATAAATAATAACAAAAATGGGCTCCTTGATATAGAAGAGGAAGAATTTCAGCAAAAGATCCCCAATATAATTGAGGTGCCCAAAAGTATATGGGCAACTTCTGATATTGACATTGGAAGAGTAAAAAGAACAGAACCTATAAAAACTCAGACATAATTAAACTTCTTCCTAAATTGCCTCAATATCCATTAAAGTAAAGCTCAAGGCCATACAACACCTCACACCCATAGTGGAAGAACTGGTCACCCAGGGGCTAATCGTGCCCTGTACCAGCCCACATAAAATGCAGATCATGCCTGTCAAGACAGCTAATGAGTAAGGATGGTGATTTGTCCAGGATTTGAGAGCTATCAACAAGAAAGTTATTCCCCATTTCCAAGTTATTCCAAAACCAAACACCCTTTTGTCACAAGTTCTATCAGAATTAGGATGGTTGACTGCTGACTCTGTTCAGCCTTTTTCAGCATTCCTATAGACAAGAACAGCCAGTATCTATTTGCCTTTACTGAGAAGAGTCAACAATATACCTGGACAATAATGCGTCAAGGGTTCACTGAATCCTCTTCTTATTTCTCCCAAACACTCCACCAAGATTCAAGCACCCTCCAGTTCCCTGGGAAATTGACCCTTTAAATGTGTAGATGATCTCCTTCTGTGCTTAGTTACCAAAGGGGCATCCACGAAGTATTCCATTTATTTGCTACAACAGTTACTTGAAAAAGGACATAAAGTCTCTAGGGAAAAACTGCAATCATCTATAGACACTATTTATTACCTAAACATAATGTAAGTGCTGACAAACTCCAGCTATCCCCAAAAAGAATTAAGCTAATCCAAGAATTCCCTAAGCCACAAACTAAGGAATAGTTTTGTGGATTCCTAGACCTGGCTGGCTATTTTAGAGTACTGATTTCTAATTTTTCTTGATTGGCTTGTCTACTCTATGAACTTACTAAAATTTTAGTCTTTGAACAATTTCCTTGGAAAGATAAACATAAACAGGCTTTCATAAGACTAAAACAAGTGCGACAAGAACCACTTTGCTTACAGCTACTTAACTATTGAAAACCTTGCAACTTTTACATGAAAGAGAAAACCAAGTCCTGGGAATACTTATGCAAGGACATGCTAATAAACATAGGCCTATCACCTATTGTAGCATACACTTGATTCAATTGTTCATGCCAGTTCCAACTCTGTTAAGGCTGTAGCCTCAGCTGCAAAGCTGGTAGAAGCCTCAGCTGATTTAAACTTAGGGAATGGTATTTATTTACAAACTCCATATACAGCCTAAAGTCTTCTTAATTCTGAATTGACCCAACTTTTCTGTGCAAGCAGGCTAACCCCCTGTGAGATCCTCCTGTTTTCGGCTCCTAATCAATATCTTAAACTTTGAAACACTCTCAACCCTACTACACTACTACCTCCACCTGATGAACGTAACTGCAGGGCAATAACATCCCATTTTGTGAGACTGAGTGCTGATTTACAAAGCACCCCCTTGACTAATTCTGATCTAAATGTGTTTGTTGATGAGTGATAATGTAAAATAACAAAGAGAATTTTCAAGCTGCCTAGGCTGTCACTGCCCTATATAAATTGCTTGAGAGGGGAAATGTCCCACGTGCTAAAATAGCCCAACAAGCAGAGCTCCATGTCCTTACTGGAACATACCAGTTATTTAAAAAGGGACATTGTTAATACTTATACTGAACAGCTGGCATGCTTTCAGGGTCATCCATGATTTAGGGATATTGTGGAAACAAGGAGTTTTTCTCACATCCACCGAGAGCCCAATCAAAAGTGGACAAGTACATTATCTTCTTACTGCTACTCTCTTACTTTCTAAAATTTCTGTCATCAAAATTGAAGCCCAAACTAAAGACTGAATCTGAGTGTCAGGAAAATGCCTTAGTTGACTTTCATGCTAAGGCAGCAGCAACAGGATCTGTAGCACATGTGGATGAATTTCATTCTACTCCTGCAAAAAATGACCCCTTGTTACCAGGCTTTTGCCATCCTTGTGTCCTTGCAATATGGAAACAGTCTGGTCCTGAACCACAGAATCAAGGCATGCAAGCAATAGTTGTAAACTAAAAAAAAAAAACCAGTCAGGGCTATAGGAACCCTAAGATGGCTGTTTTGTTCTTCTGGGCTCACTGGCAAACCCTATTTTTCACTTTTTACATTTCTTCATCAATGATGATTCATTTAAGATCATAAAAATTATGTATAAATACAGATGGGGAGACTTCTATAAAATTGCAAAAGCATTTTACCACAAATGCCTGACCTGCCAGGTCTATAATCCAGGGAAACAATTTTTGTTTTCAAATGCCTCAAATCTTCTCCCTCTGGCCCCTTTGAATGTTTACGGCTGGACTTCATTCAACTGTCACTTAGAATGGGTAATCAATATGTCCTTGTAGTTGTATGCGTGTTTTCTTGATCAGTTTAAGTTTTCCCCTCCTGCAAGGTTGATGCCCTACAATGAAAAAGAAGTTGTTGGATAGCATGTTTCCCATTTGGGGTATACCTTCAACAATCTCCAGTGATTGAGGCACCCTCTTCACTTAACAAATCATACAAGCCTTAACAAAATCCTTGCAAATTTATTGAAATTATCACTGTCTTTATCACCCTCAATCATCAAGTAAGTTCAAGATATCTAATGGGATCCTCAAACTTAAATTCTTTAAACTTTCTGAAACTGCTGGACTCTCTTGGCCTAAGATATTGCCTCTAGTCTTGCTAACTATTTGCAGTACCCCTTTTGGAAAACATAAATGAATTCCACATGAGATAGTCAACAGTAGACCAATGTTTATAGATATACAATTTTGTCTCATGCTAGTATGATCAATTACTGTTGGTCTTTAATGTCTTATGATAAAGAATATCATCAACAAGTTAAAGAAACATTCCTGGGTCCCAATTCAAAGGATCTCATTGGTCACAGGCAGAAGCCTGGTGACTATGTATTCTAGAAAAATCTTCAGAGGAAGACAATTCTCAAAACCTATTGGAAGTGACCTTACCAAATATTCCTGACCACTGACACTGCTGTAAAATTATAAGGCATTGAGTTTGGGTACACATCTCAGAGCTAAAGAAGGATTCGCTTGACATTTTGTCCGGTGCAGACACTAGAGATCTCTGAATCAAATTGATGAGGAAGAAAAATAGCTGACATTAAGGTAGACTGCTTCTGCTCAAGATATCATAGCAAGACTTTATACTTGAATTAAACATGAAACCCTTACTTCTCTTTATTTCCTGTACTCTGGCATTGACCTGAAAGATAACACCATCATCTGCATCTCCTAGGCCATTGCTAAGCGGAGTAAGCTTTCAGACTCCTGGGTTTGTCATCAAAGAATTCAATCTGTCCATGATGCTAGAGACCCTCTGGTCCTCCTTGTGTCCAATTTATCTTCTATTCCCAATGTCACCACAAACTATTATGAACCCCCCTTACCTGTCTCTTATGGAGTTCAACTCATGGTCAGAGCATCCAGTCTTTGTTTTTTACCTTCCTCTGATTATAACTGTACTTCCACAATTAAACACAAATACATATGTAAATCTTTGTATGTTTCCATCCCCACAACCACATGATTATCTATATCAGATCTATTCCAATCATGTAAAGGTCTCACCAGGATCATCCATTTTTACAAGGTAGTTAGAACAACCCTTAATTTCAGGCTGGGAGATGTACTCCCAGAGTTCACTGAATAACTTACCCCCAGCTTGAACAGACAAGTGCAACAATCCCTGAAAATGAATCCATTTACAGTACTATCCTAATGAAAATATTTGTGCCCCAAAAGGATTTATCTCTATCTGTGGTGGCTATTATTCTCCTTGGGCTCATGAAGGCCTAGATGGCTAGTGCATAGCTAGTCAATAACTCCTGGGTTATCTAACTGTATCCATAACTGTTCACAAATGAACTAAGACACCTCATTGGTCAGCTTCCCTGAATTTACATCACTGAGTTAAAAAGGACCTACCAGGAGGCATTCATGATTCAATATTCACTTCCTTTGGCAGGACACTACTTCCTTGGTTAGTAGTTAATGTTGAGAATATGATCAGGAACTTCTTAACTCTTGAAAATATAGCAGAATCTGCTGCTAGGCCAATAGCTGCTCGAAAAATTCCTTAGACTCTTAGGCCAATGTTGTTCCTGACAATAGGACGCCTTTGATTTTCATTTAGCTGAGCAAGCAGGTATCTGTGCTGTGGCAACACCACTTGCTACATGTGGATTAACACTTCTGGAAAAGTTGAATCTCTGTTAAATAAGATCACTGAACAAGCCACTTGGCTCAAAAAGGTAATTCCTTCAACAAGGTGTTTCTTTTACATTTGATTTTGATTGATTTGGGTCATGGAGACCATACCTCCAAAGGGCACTCCAAACGTTGGAAAATATCCTACTTACAATAATTATGGTAGTGTCCCTGACATGTTATGTTCTCTTAAAATCTTCAAATGCATGTTTGCAGTTGCTAAGCACCAAGGAAGTCATCTCCCTAAGACTTTAACATTAGAAAAGGAACAAAGAGAATGACTAAATTTAAAGAGAGTGAACCTGAAGATTTGACCTGTCAATACCATAAGAGATTTAGCAAAAACATTATGACAAGAGAATACCACACAGAGAAGCAGAAAAAACTGTGAGAACTTTGGAATAGTAGCTAGCATTGGTGCCAGTGCCTTAATTTTTTGTTTTAATTGAGCTGGCATTCCTCATAATATTATATGTTTCATCTGTACACTATAATTTGGCTTCTGTATGCACTACAGGGTTCTCACCACCAAAATCTAATTTCCATCCATCACCATATAGTTGACCCCCTTTACCCATGTTGCTCTCCCTTTACCTCCCTTCCCCTCTGGTAACCACCAATCTGATCTTTGCAGTCATGTGCTAGTTTTTGTATTGTTTTGTTTGTTTATTTATTTTACATTCCACAAATGAGTGAAATCTTATGGTTTTTTGTCTTTCTCTGTCTGACATTTCATTTAGCATTGTTGATGCAAAGTAACCAATAACCACTCTACAGATAAGAGAGGTAGGTGAGTTTTACTTGAGTCAAAGAGAGGATTGTAAGCTGGGAAGGCCTTTCCCAGAAAAGAAGAAAGCATTCCGGAGAAGCATTGTTCTCAGTACAGTCTTATGTATTTTCAGAAGAAAGAACATACATTAAACACACCCAGGCTACATGTTCAATCAAAGTTTCAAAGGGATAGTCAGTTGCAAATTAGCAGGTCAACATGACCTTGATGTCTGGAAAATAACTAATACTCGAGTTACCAATGGGGCATCACCAACAGGGCATAGCCTCGGAAGTATGCATTCTTATCTTAAGACAGTGCATTCTTTACTTTAATAGTTAAAGCAGATGTACAATGCATGTTTGATAGGCCACAAGTCAGGTTATTTAGTTCAAGGTGAATCAGTTTTGAACCCAAATAATTACTACGTATACCTCAATATGTGAAAATCTCTTGTCACATATTACCCTCAAGGTGCATCCATGAATGGCAGCATTTCATCTTTTTCATGGCTAAGTGTTATATATACTGTGTGTATACACATGTGTAACATGTCTTCTTTATTCATTCATGCATCCATGGACTCTTAGGTTGTATCTCAGCTTTTGTAAATAAGGCTGCAGTTAATGAAGTGTTACATATATCTTTTCGAATTACTGTTTTTGTATTCTTCGTAAAGATACCCAGAAGTGGGAAAGCTGGATCATATGGTAGTTTTATTGCTATTTTTTAAAATGAATCTCCATACTGTTTTCCATAGTGGCTGCACTGACTTACATTTTGACCAGCAGTGTATGAGGGTTGCCTTTTCTACACATGCTCTCCAACACTTATTTCTTGTCTTTTTGACAACAGCCATTCTAACAGGCATGAGATGACATCTCATTGTGGTTAAATTTGTCTTGTTAAAAATAATTAGTGATGTTGAATATATTTTTATATGCCTATTGGACAGCTGTATATCTTCTTTGGAAAAATGTCTATTTAGATTCTCTGTCCATCTTTTAGTCAGTTTGTTTTTTTGTTGTTGAGTTGTATTTATTTTTTTATTTTGGATATTAACTCCTTATTTGATATAAAATTTGAAATATTTGATTCTATTCAGTAGGTTGTCCTTTCATTTTGTTGAGGGTTTCCTTTGCTGTGCAGAAGCTTTTGAATTTGATGCAGTCCCATTTGTTTTTTTTTTGCTTTTGTTTCCCTTGCCTGTGGAGACATGATATTCCAAAAGGTACTGCTAAAACCAGTGTCAAAGAGCATACTGCCTCTGTTTTATTCTAGGAGTTTTATGATTTCAGGACTCACCTTCAAATCTTTAATGCATTTTCATTTAATTTTTTGTATGCTGTATGATAGTGGCCTAGTGTCATTCTTTTGCATGAGGTTGCCTAGTTTTTCCAACACCATTTATTGAAGAGACTTTCCTTTCTCTATTGTATGCTCTTGCCTCCTTTGGCATAGATTAATTGTCCTTATATGTCTGGGTTTAATTATGGGTTCTCAAATCTGTTCTATTGAACCATTTGTCTGTTTTTCTCCCAATAACCTGCCATTTTGATTGTTAAAGCTTTGTAGTATGCTTTGAAATCAGGGAGTGTTGAGCATAGAATTTCAACCTGTGCAAAGTTTTATTGTTTTACATGTTATAGCTGAAACGGGAAGCTTCTGTTTTTACCTCATAAGTCACATACTGTAGCTACCTAGTCATTTGTCTCCATGCCTTTAGGTAAATTGTTTAATTTCTTTTTTTTTTTTTTTGAGGAAGACTGGCCCTGAGCTAACATCCGTGCCCATCTTCCTCTACTTTATATGTGGGGCACCTACCACAGCATGTCTTTTGCCAAGCAGTGCCACATCCACACCCGGGATCCAAACTGGTGAACCACAGGCCACGGAGAAGCTGAAGGTGCAAATTTAAGCGCTGCACCCCCAGGCCAGCCCTAACTTGTTTCTTTAAATACAAATAAATTCTTTAAGTTCATTTGAATATACAATTTTCTCAATTTAAATGTAGAATAAATTGCCAATTATTCTCACATCATTTGCAGGTCACTTAATCTCAATATTTTTCTTGAAATCAGAAAAACTCTAAATCAAATAAGCCCCCTCAAAATAGTTTTATAAAAGGATGTTAGGATAGGATGGATTCCAGATTCAATTTCAATAAGGATAAAGCAGAATAGGTAAGCAGACTTATAAACATCATGTTTGAATGTTTTGTTTGTTACTTCACATTTCACTGTCTATATTTTATATATCACAAAGATATTTTGCATATAAAATATATACATAATTTCTTTTTAAGACTTTTAATTTTTTTTCCTATTTCTTCCCAAAGCCCCCCGTACATAGTTGTATATTCTTAGTTGTGGGTCCTTCTAGTTGTGGCATGTGGGACGCTGCCTCAGCATGGCCTGATGAGCAGTGCCATGTCTGCACCCGGGATTCAAACCAAGGAAACATTGGGCTGCCTGCAACAGAGCACACGAACTTAACCACTCGACCACGAGGCTGGCCCCTAAAATATATATAATTTTAAAAACACTTTATTGGGGGGCCAGCCTGGTGGCACAGCAGTTAAGTTTGCACATTCTGCTTCAGGGGTCTGTGGTTTGCCAGTTCGGATTCTGGGTGCAGACATGGCACTGCTTGGCAAACCATGCTGTGGTAGGCATCCCACATAGAAAGTAGAGGAAGATGGGCACAGATCTTAGCTCAGGGCCAGTATTCCTCAGCAAAAAGAGGAGGATTGGTGACAGATGTTAGCTCAGGGTTAATCTTCCTCAAAAGAAGAAAACACTTTATTGGATGCTGTAAGGCCATGGTATCCAAGCAGTAGCTATTGGCACCATGTTGCAACCGGGCACTAGAAATGTGTAGTCAAAGTGGCAAGGTGCTCTAATATAAAATACACACAAGATTATGAAGACTTAGATTGAAAACAATGTAAAAGATCACATTAATAATTTTGTGTTGCTTACACATTGAAATGATAATATGTCAATACAAATATAAATAGCATATCACTAATAATATATGCCCAAACATGTATGTAGTATATTTTTCAGTCTGTAGATAATGGGACTGAGCAAGGGGTTGAGGATGGTGTGGAAGGCTGCCAAAATCTCATCTTTTGCTGTCAGTAGAGATTTTGGGCCAAAGATAGGTATAGACAAAAGTTGCATAGTAAAAGATCATTATAGTTAAATATTTTTAACAGGTGGTGAAGACCTTTTTCTTCTGTCTTTTGAACACATATGGTAGACACCAAAAGGGACCTGGCCTTAGAAAGCACACTTAGAAAGTGATGCCAAGAAAAAGAAAGGGAAAAAGAGGCTTGTGCTCACAAAATCCATGTCTACATAGAGCCAGGTGTCCATACATGCCAGAGACAATGGACCTGGGACATCGCAGAAGAGTTGATCAATAGCCATGGACTGTCAGTAAGGAATGTAGAGACTGTATATTGGGTGTGCCAAAGAGTTGATTGACACCAAAATCCGAGATCCTATGATCATCTCTACACTCATTCTTTTACTCATGCAGATAGGATAATGGAGGAGGTGGCAAATGGTCATGTAAAATAGTAGATCGTGAAGGCCAGTAGTAAGGCTTCAGAATATACCATGATCAAGAAGAAGAAACTTTGCACCCCACAACTCAGGCAGGAGATGCCTCTCTGGCCAGAGAGGAAGTTAAATGGCATTTTGGAGATCGTGATGGAGATGTACATCAGGTCCATGAGGGAGAATTGGCTGAGGAGAAAGTACACCTTTGCATGGAGTTGGGGATCCAAGCATATGAGGCAAATCATGGCTGAGGACACAGCAAGGTGAGAAAGAATATGAGGATGATGGCAACAAGTGAAGAAGGTTGGTTATATTTGTGGGAAATAACCCCAGCAAAATGAAATCATTTGAAGGTGGATTCCATTTCTCCAGGAAAACTCAGTGCTTTAACTTCATTGAAAGAAAAATAAAAACAAAAACAAAACACAGAACATGAAATGAAACAAAACAGAAGCATACAAAGGAATTCTGACTTTATTAATGTTTGTTGAGGATGAATTGTTTTTCCTTCGAGGATGAATTGTTTTTCCTTCGCTACTTCAACTTTTGTTCAATTGATTTCAATTTCTGAGTTGAAGCTTCCCTTCCAATTTTGCTGGTAAGCATTTCAGCAAATGATCTTTAAGGATAAAGTCTCATACTATACCGAGCAAAGATAATCAAGATAAATATAGCATTCCTCTTCTCATTACTCCTGGCTAGGTACATGGTTCACAATTTATCAACAAGTCACAGGAATCCCTGTATTCCCTAACATATGTCAATTTAATATGGTATATTGACAGCGGTAACTGGCTTACATGACTCAGAAACATTTTGCATGCTTAAATTCTAAGTCTTTTGTTACCTAGCCCTCTTCCACATCTTTAATTTCTGGTCTTCCTGACCCAGTGCCACTACTCCAGCCAGACAAACCTTAATTCTCTGACTCTTACCTTCTTTATAACTTCTGTGGCTTTCATAAAAATATGCCTATCATCCAAAAATCAGTGTCTTGAATTATAAAGGTATTTATTGCATGCCCTACAAGATCTACCTTAACTATAAAATATTATTTGAATATTTTCTCTTCTATAATGATGTTTCCATTTTCTGAAGCCACACAGAACTCAAAATCAAATGTACATATTTTTATACACAATTTTCTTTTCATTAGGTAAAATAAATATGATACACTTCGCAGATTATATAATATATATTTTTGCATTCCATTTTCCACTGCTTCAAGCAATAACTAGTATGATAATGAAAATATAACAAGCGCATCACAATTGTTGCTACCCTGCATATCTAGTCTCTACCTGTACCTCTAGCTATCTATATATATATCTATATTTATTTATCCCACTTATATATCTTTGAGATGCTATACATTATGTGAAATTTCATTCCCATTGTATCATGTATTATAATTCTCCCCCAACCAAAATTATGTCCATTTATGCATGAATATCTCCATTATTCTAATATGAAAAGTAGAATTCATAGATGGGAAGAATAATCTTCTCAAATACAGTTAGTGATGCAATCAGATTTTGAGCCTGTGTGATTGCTACAAATTTCTAGTTATTTCAATATTGCAATTTCCCTAATTGTTTTGTAAATGCCTTGCTCTGTGTAGCGTGCCTTATTCAAATCAAATAGTGTATCTATTACTCTTTTGCAAAAGATCATGTTTAATTCCACATTTCAGAGTAGGTCAAAGCATACTGAGATTAGAGAGGATGTTTATTTCCTCCCTCTGTAGTTTAATTTTTGTTTTTGTTTTTCCCAGTAGATGGCAGCAGAATCAAGCAGATGCAAATTTGTTCTCGGAAAAGCTGATATGAGCAGGAAGAGGATCTGGATTTGCAGCTGATGTGTCTGTACTTAACTTCTTCAGACTTAATTCATTAAGTAGAGCTGTAAAATTAAAATTGTACACTAAATTTAGATTAAAATATCAAGAAGGGGTAAAAATGAATAAATTTCCCTTTCTGGAGAATTTTTCTAGTTTTTTATGCTTATAGCTTTCCTTCGAAATTTTTATATGTAACAACATTTTTAGCCCTTTTCTCTTTATGTCACCTCAATTCTGGAAATTTTTGCTTCCCTTCACTGTCTCCGCAGCATGAAGAAACTGTGACTGTTGCATTTCATACATTTCTAATAGATGTTTGATTTATTCATTTACCCCATCTCTATGTGGGATTTCCTGCTTTCCATGTGTTTGTCTCTCTAAGGGAAAAACCTGATGTCACATTATATCCAAGATATTGATTTGGGTAATAATTTTAGGTTGCTTCTTTTTCAACAATAAATAACAATTTATAGTTTGTTTCAATTATTCACATTTAATGACTTAAATCAACTGTTATTTCATATAACGTTGGTGGACATAAATAAAATTGCAAAAAAGAATTTGTCATAGAGAAATGGAAATTCATTTTTATAACTATTTAGTTGACAAATGCTAACAACGAACAGTGCATAGTCAGAAGTATAACAGGTGCACAATATCGCTGTACATGAATGCTAGATGGGATTGTAGACAACCTCTTCTTTTTATAGCTTTCTAGAAATGAAAACTAATGACCTAACAGATAGAGATAAATCATACAGTCACCATAATTATAATACAATCATTCTCTCAAATGATATTCACTAAAGTTCTATTGAATGGCAGAGCTTCTAGGTACTGAAATGCTTTGATGATTAAAACACGAGATTCAACAACCATGTAGTTTAGTGAGTGTACAGTCAATAGACCCACAAACTCTAACTTGCAATCTGATGCCGCATACTTATTAGTACATTAAAGAAAGATAAAGTAGACTAAAGGGATAAATACAGATAGACAAGAGCACTCAAAAAGAGCCACTATGTTGAGGCAATATTCAAGCAGGCCTCGTTAAAGAATTTTCAACTCAGAGTGAAAAGAAAGTACACAGTGAAACCTATTTAGTGTCTCAGGACAATAACAATGAGGCCAGGGTTTGTGAGGCACAGGGCATTAGGGCATTTGTGTAAGAAATGCCAGACCATGATAAGAACTTGGATTTAGTTCTGGGTATGAGTGAGTATCAGTGAGAGTACTACTGTTTTAGGTACATTTCTGGAACTCACATGAGATGTTCTGGGTGAGTAGAGAGTTGTCAGGAGGACTGCCTATAGGAGACTAGTTAGGAAGGCATCAAAACAGCCATGGAAAGAGACTACAGCAGTGTTTCTAGGTGGGGCATCAGAGTTATTCATGGTTGGGGGGGCGCAGGGGACTAGACTCTGTGCACATTTAATGTTGATGTTTCTTTTTGTGAGAATTAAGTTCAATAATAAATGCACATCCCTTGGCATAGACCATGGCCGTGAGTGAAGGATGCCTGGCAATCATTATCCTAACCTATTATGACCTTTACCAGGGTGCTGATGTGGGAACATCAGTGAAATGGTTTGCTATCCCATCGTTTGCTCATGTCTGGCTCTCTCACCCAATTTTCGACCTTGTTCCTTTTTGATGGGAATTGTCCTGATTTTAAAACAGAAGGCCCTAAGGGCTAGGCAAATCAGGACAGTTGGGGCCTCATCTAGGGATGGGGTGGTACTTGAGGAACCATTCTTTCTCTGTGGCCTCTTGCAGTGACTATCACAAGGTGGCTCTCAACACTTTATGTGCCTGATAAAATAAACCAAAGTTTTGTCTTAAAATTAAATAAATATGATAGTTCATAATGATAAAATGTAGCCAGTTTAGTTTAAAAATCAGTCTTTAGTATACGTTGTCTTGGAAATATGAGAAAAGAGCCTCTTGGGTAGTTTTCTTCGTTCTTCTGTTTAATCTAGGTTTAAATTCAGGGGAAGAAAGACTCCAACCATTCCTCCGAGGAGGAGTGTTTCCAACGGCAAGTGCTCAACAGACACAGACTGTCTTCCATGTTTAGAGGGGAGAGAAGTTCACCTTTCCCTTTGCTCATCCAGGGACCACTTGTGTCCTGGTATTTTAGTGAGCACTGAAATTTAGAAGAGAAAATAGTGTTCACGTATTATTTTATTTCTCTATTTCTTTGAGTCCAAATTTTCATAAAGGTTCATATAATTTCAGTAGGTTTATCCTAATTTATATAACTAGAGTTATATTAATGTATAAATCAATGAGCAAATTTGAGACATAATTAGATGAATGTTCTGCAAAAGCATAATTTCTCAAAAGTTAAATATGTGACTGTCACATAAATATGGGATGAATGAACATGTATCAAATGTTTATTTAAATCATCCATGAGCAAGCCAACAGGTGTCAGAAATGGTTCAAAAAGCATTTGAGTTGATCGGTACTTTTTATAAACCTCTGAGAAAGACACACTGAAATACGTGCTATTGATTTTTATTTTGACTTTTGCAGTTTGTTGCTTTATGAAAAGTATTTGGGCTGGAGTTGTGCTGTCTTGAGTTGGGTATTTCAATTTTCAAGGTAAGGGAGCCTCTGATAATACCACACCTGGTTAGGTTCTAGTTAATAGTTTGCCCCGAGGGCAAGCTTGTTAAGAAGAACAGAATGCTCTGGTGCGTTTCAAAATTGTTTTATTCCCTGTCCAGCTGGAATACTGAGAAGAAACCACACATTTGGTGTCAGGAGAAAAACAATACTTCTGATTGCTTGGATTTTTGTTTTCAGTTACAGTAAAATTAGTTGATTTCTTGATTCATTACTGGTCACAAATATACGTGTTAACATGCAACTTCACAGATTATGGACCCTGATTACTGGTAAATAGTAAGTCAAACACAGATGCATTCACCTCAAAGCCAAATAACCTTTGAGCGGGCCTGTTAAACAATGCTCCAGTATAACATTGAAAGGAAACAGTGCTCTTCTTTTGCTGTATTTTCTGTTTTAGGTAATTTTTCTTTACACTTAGGCCAGAATCAGCATAGACCCTGAGGTAGACATTTTTTTCTTTCATTAGAAACAATCATGGTGATGATAATGTAGGGGATCAAAATTGGACACCTCAAAATGTGTCTAACTGGCTTAATTTTAAAGCTGAAGACTCTGAAACAATCTTTGACCATTCCCTTAACTGCCTAAAAGATTTTAAATTAGAACTGTCCGCAGGACAAGCCATCACCATAGATAATTCTCGGTATCCATAGACCATGAGGGTCCTTGCTAAACCCATCCTTATCAAAGTTCTATCTACTGAGTGCTTGCTTTTCCATTTCCAAATGAATTGCCTTTCTCCCCTTTGAAGCCCCAAAACACTATCCCCAATCTCTTCCTTTGTCTTTAGCTGAAGATGATATTTAACTTGACAGCTTCAGCCATTCTGCTTGAGTCACTCAGTTTTCCTGGGTTTCTTCCATGCATACATGTTATAAAGCTTTGACTTTCTTCTATTATTCTGTCTCACGTCACTTTAAATCTCAGACCAGCAAGAAGGACCTAGACGGTAGAGGAATTGTCTTCTTCCCCTACAATAACAGTGAGCATTTATACAGCATTTACAATGGGCCAGATACTCTACAAATATTTCACGTAATCCTTCCAGTAATGCTACAAAGTGAATAATGTTATTACTCACATATGATAGAAGAGGAACATGAAGCTTATTTATAATTGTGATACAAGATCACAAAATGGGTGAGGAATACAAACAGGATTAAAATATACACAAACAAAATTGGGAATTCAAGAGTTTATAGGCTATCAAAGCATTGACACCCAGTTCTTGATGCAGTAAAAGTTCACCTTCACATGATTCATTTAAAGAAGTATTTTTCAAAGTGTAATTAGCAAGCCCTTTGGGTGATTCAGAAGTTCCCTAAAGTTTGAGAACCTTAAATCTAAGGTGATTTAGATGTACTTTCTTCCACTGTGCTACCACAGGATAAAAATGTTCCTTTAAAACACTAACATTGTTTGCATTCTTGTAGAACATAAAAATTCATGGATGGGCTGTTTTGAAGATTAAATATAATGCATGTAAGTTTATTTAGAATGGTGGGCATACTTGCTAGCATGTAGAAATTCTTAATAAATAAAATCTATCATTATTTTCATCACACAAAGAAAAAACGATAATCTGTCTATTTCAGGCAATTAAGTCACATTTGTACAGTTCAAAGAGTGGGTTTCCAGATATTACCTCCAATAAGTCTGTGCATTGCTGTTTTCCTTAACAGTGACACATCTCTTCACCTTCCCATTCAGGGTTCTTTTGCTTTTAGCAAAACCTAGGAGGTAAATAAATTAATTGCCCCATTTACTCTTTAAGAAATACTTAAATCTGTGTTCCTTTGCCAAAGGTGATTTGCCATTGAAAGTGTCATTGCGCTGGGAAAGATATTGTGTAGTTGTAGGAAACTTTAACTGGTCATATAGGACTTCTAAATAAAAATGACATGAGGCCAGGAGCAGAAAGAAGTACACTCAACACTGATGTAAGCAAACATTTGTAGTCAAATTGTCAGAAAGTACCATCTACACGCCTCATGGATGAGGACTCTCTACTAAGGAGGTGAGTTTAATTTGTTTCAGAATTATTTTTCATTATGCTAGGAAGTCATTTGAATTGATTTATATTTATCACGTGTTTGGTATTTTACATGTAAATTTTGAGTTTTACAATAACTTTTGTAAAACTGTTTACTCTTCTCCTCACTTACTGTTAGTATAAAAAAAGGAACATAATTGCTAAGATTCTGTCAATTACTCTATCAGAAATGTTTTCTTCTTTTAAAGGGATAAATTGTCACAGGTAAATGCAGTCATAGAGATTTAATTACTCCAAGTCTTCCATATTTTTGTATTTGTTCCTTATACATTCCTATTCTATATTATATTTCATTGTATTGATAGACTGCATGTATTTATTAATTCTGCTTTTGACGAGCATTTGGATTGTTTTCAGTTCGGGTCTACTGTGAATTAAACTGCTGTAAACATTTCCGTAATTGTCATTTAATAGACTGAGCTTATGTTTCTGCTTGGTAAGTAGACCACAGTGGAATTATTGGTTCATAAATTATAAGAATGTTGAGCTGTACTAGATAACACAAAAATTTTTTCCAAGTTTTTTATGCCAACTTATACCCTATTGGCAATTTTCAGTTAGAATTGAGAGTTCCAGTTCTTCAAAACCTTGCAAACACTGGTATTGTTAGTCTTTTTAATTTGAGCCATTGCAATGAGTTTTCCATTGTAGTTTTTTTCTTTTTACTATTTTGTTGAAATCATAATAGTTTATAACATTGTGATATTTCAGTTGTACATTATTATTTGTCTATCACCATATATATGTGCTCCTTTACCCCTTTGTCCAATCAGCAAACACTTTCCCCTCTGGTAACTGCTAATCTGTTCTCTTTGTCCATGTGTTTGATTACCTTCCACATATGAGTGAAGTCATATGGTGTTTGTCTTTATCTGTCTGGATTAATTCACTTAACCCTCAAAGTCCATCCATGTAGTTACAAATGGGATGATTTTGTCTTATTTTTATGGCTGAGTAGTATTCCATTGTATATATATATATACACCATATCTTTTTTATTCATTCATCAGTTGATGGACCCCTGGGTCGCTTCCACATCTTGGCTATTGTGAATAATGCTTCAATGAACATAGAGGTGCATAAGTCTCTTCGGATTGTTGATTTCCAGTTCTTTGGATAAATACCAAGTAGTGGGATAACTGGGTCATAAGGTATTTCAATTTTTAATTTTTTGCAAAATCTCCATACTATTTTCCATAGTGGCTGCACCAGTTTGCATTCCCACCAGCAGTGTATGAAGGTTGCTTTTCTCCATATCCTCTCCAACGTTTGATATTTTTTGTCTTGGTAATTATAGCCATTCTAACAGGCATAAGGTGATATCTCATTGTAGTTTTGATCTGCATTTCTTTAGCAATTAGTGATATTGAACAACTTTCTATGTGGCCTTGCTATCTGTATATTTTCTTTGGAAAAGTGTCTGTTCATATACTCTGCCCATTCTTTTATTGGGTTGTTTGTTTCGTTATTGTTGAGTTGTATGATTTCCTCTTATATTTTAGATACATATATATATAAATTTATACATTATATATATTATATATCATATATATTATATATATATATATATTAACGTCTTGTCAATATGTGATTTGCAAATATCTTCTCCCAGTTGGTGGGTTGTCTTTTTGTTTTGTTTCTGGTTTCTTATGCCTTGCAGAAGTACTTTAGTCTGATGAAGTCCCATTTGTTTATTTTTACTTTTGTTTCCTTGCCTGAGTAGACATGGTATTCAAAAGGATACTTCTAAAACTGATGTCAAAGTTCATACTACCTGTATTTTCTTCTGAGTTTTATAGTTTCACATCTCACTTTCAAGTTTTTAATGCATTTTGAGTTAATTTCTGTGTATGGTGAGAGATAATGTTCTACTTTCATTCCTTTGCATGTGGCTGTCCAGTTTTCCCAACACTATTTATTGAAGAAACTTTCCTTTATCCATTGTATGTTCTTAGCTCCTTTGTCAAACATTAGCTGTCTGTAGATGTGTGGTTTTATTTCTGGCCTTTCAGTTCTGTTGCATTGATCCATGTGTATGCTTTTGCACCAGTACCATGCTGTTTTGATTACTATAGTTTTCTAGTATCCTTTGAAGTCAGAGATTGTGATGCCTTTAGATTTGTTCTTTATTCTCAAGATTGCTTTAGCTATTCAGAGTACTTTGTTGTCCCCTATGAATTTTAGGATTCTTTGTTCTATTTCCATGAAGAATGTCATTGAGACTGTGATGAATCTGTAGATTACTTTAAGCAGTATGGACATTTAAACTTTGTTTATTCTTCCAATCCATGTTTATAGAATATCACTCAATTTCTTTGTGTCACCGTTGACTTTTTAAAATAATGTCTTATAATTTTCATTGCATAGGTATTTCACGTCCTGGGTTACATTTATTCATAGATACTTTAATCTTTTTTGTGATTATAAGTGGGATTGTATTCTTGAGTTCTCTTTCTTTAGATTTGTTAATGAAGTATAGAAACACAATTGATTTTTGTAACTTGATGTTGTACCTTGCAATTTTGCTGTAGTTGTTGATTATTTCTAATATTTTTCAAATGGATTCTTTCAGATTTTCTATACATAAAATCATGTCATCTGCAAGTAGTGAGAATTTCATTTCGTATATGCCACTTGGATGCCATTTACTTCTTTTTCTTGCCTAATTGCTTTGACCAAAACTTCCAGTGTTGTGTTGAATAAAAGTGGTGAGAGTGGACACCCTTGTCTTGTTCTTATTCTCAGATTGATGGCTTTCAGTGTTTCCTCATTGAGTATGATGTTTGTTCCCTTAATAGAGAAACCTCAGTCCTTTTGAACATAGAAAATTATTTTAACAGACATAGATATTCTGTCCTAAAGGTAAACTTACCAAAGTTAAACAAAAACCTTGTATAACCTCTTTATCAGGAGCAGACTAACACTCCGGGAAAATTATCCATTTAAGAGAGAGAGAAAACCAAAATTTTAATTTTTGCATCAGCTTATTTTTGACATTAAAATTCATTTACTTGGGGTCAAGACAACATATGAAGAATTTAAAGAAAATGAGAAAACGCTAAATTCTTTGGTTTGAAAGTACTGGTCTGTGAAAATGTGTCTATGTATGTGGAAGTACGTGTGTGTGTGCATACAGTATGTCCCATAATTATGCCTTTGTGAAGATTTTCTAACTTCACAAATGTAAATGCTACTAATATAAAACAGGCTATTTGGACATTTAATTATATTTTCATTATAATTATTTTAAATAATAGTAAATGGTTAGTTTGAATTTTTGTGTCACTCGTTCTGCGTGAAAATGGCAAAGATTGATGGAAACAATAAAAACTTAAATATTCAAAATTAAATAAGTATCAAATAAAGTTCTACTTCTGGATAGATGAAAGTGGAAAACTGATTATGGGGGACGACCTATTGGCAGATTGTTTAAGTTTACATGCTCCACTTTAGTGGCCAAGGGTTCGCAGGTTCAGATCCCAGGTGTTGACCTAGCACTGCTCATCAAGCCACACTGTGGCAGCATCCTACATAAAATAGAGAAAGATTGGTACAGATATTAGTTCAGTGACAATCTTCCTCAAGGAAAAGGAGGAAGATTGGCAATGGAAGTTAGCACAGGGCCAATATCCCTCAGAAAAAGAAAAGTTATTATGTGGAAAAATGAAGCATAGATTTGCACAACATGGATGAAGCTGAAGGGCATTATTCTCAATGAAATAAACCAGAGGAAGAAAGACAAACACTGCATGATATCACTTATATGTGAAATCTTAAAAAAATAGGTCAAACATATAAACAGAAAGTAGAAAGGTGGTTGCCAGGGGCTGTGGGGTGGGGGGGAAAAGGGAGAAGCAGGTAAAAGGGGACAAACTTTCAACTGTAATGTCCAGAGCTTCTGAGGATCTAACGTCTGACGTGGTGACTAGAGTTGAGAACACTGAAGTGTACAATTGAAATCAGCTAAGAGAGAATCACGTCAACGTTCTCCCACACACAAAGTCAATATGTGAGGTGAAAAAATATTGGAGGTTAGGACAGAGGAGAATCAGGGCATAAATCCCTGGGAACCAGCCCAAATTACCAGGAGAACTTCAGACGTTCAAAGGCCATGACATAGGTGGGTTGAAACCAAGAATCCAGGAGATGCAAGGAACCGAGTGACATCTGGCTTCCAGGTGGAAGGAACAGAAAACTACCCAAGGTCTAGAAGGCCCAGGAGGGTGGAGGGAGGCAGTTGTAGGCCACTTGGTGGGGGAGGGGCTGTGGTCCAATCTGCTTCCCTGCTGTCCCCTCCCTCCCTCAGGAGCCCTTGTGACATGGCCACAGATCCATGATGAGGGCGTGGGGTTCTAATCTCGAAGTCACTTCCAGTGCTCAGTTGCCTGAGAGTAGAACTGTATTTGAGATATGGAAACTCCTATCTCATATCTAAAAAGCGTTGTTCTTACCTGGCTGAGCTCCAGTTCCGCTTCCTGGGGGATTGGGACCATCCTCCACATTCCGTATGGACTGGGGCTCTTCCTCATGTTCCTTCCTTCCCTCCAGAGGAATTTGCCCTTGCAACCACCTTACAAAAGGAGAAAGGTCAGGAAGGTAAGAAATTCTGGACCGAGACCCACCAGAAGATGAGTCTCCCTTCTTGTTTACTGTGATTTCCACTTCTCTGAATCAACTAGAGGGACTCTGGGAATGGGAAAGAATAGAACATCACCCTTCGAGGGACAAGCCAGGCTAGGTGGGCAGGGGTGAGGGTGGGCACAAGGATTTCCATCTGAAGATCTCGAAGCAGGAGTGCCGGTGTGGCAGAGGGCTCCAGGGAAAGTCCCCAGGCCAGTGACCAGTGGCCAAGGGCGTGATGCTGAGTGGGATCTGTGGGAAGACAGGCCCTGAGCACTGGTTCCCCAGCAACCGTCCTGGGTGTCTTGACCAGGCCTTTCCTGTGTCTTGGTTGATCTGAGGGCAGAGCTGAGCCCCTACAGCCTCTGAGCAGGACCTGGAGTGGGGCTGTGGACTCAGAAAGCAAAGTCCTCCATGAGGGAGGTCATAAGATTCTGTACATCTGAGAATGTGCACCTTTCTTGAACAGAGAAACAGTGACAGAAGATCCATGCTGGGTCCCACATGGGGACCTTCTTATGATCCTCAAAGAAGGAAGACAGCAAATATCCATTGGGTGTCCAATTCTCCACTTCAAATGTAAGCAAAAGGGAAGAAACACACCAGAGCCCGAGGAGTTCAGTATAGACAGTCATCTTGCTAATGAACGCTGGGTGTCTACAGTGGGTCCAGAGAGAGGAGAGGGAGCCTTGGGTCTCAGACCCCACAGTTTCTTGTTTTTTCTGTCTTTTCAGCATGAAGTGGAGCTGAGAGCGAGGACCAGCAGGAGCAGGAAGAAAAAGGGAGCTTTGAAAGGTAAGCTTCTGCTGTTCTGCCCTGGTCTCCAGAGCTGGCCTCCGTCTCCTGTCCCTGAGTGCCCAGCTCCATGGGCTGGAGGATGCCAGGGACAGAGCCTGTCCCTCAGAAAACAGAGACCTCAGGGAGGTACCCGGGAAGGAAACGAAAACCCAGATGCTTGCCAGATTCTGTGCTAGAAACCAAGGCACAGGCCAGCAGGCATCTGGAAATGGGTGTTGCCCAGCATGGGCATGTGGGCTGTGGTGGAGGTGGAAGCACTTGGTCAATGACAAATAACCCATCAGCAGCCGTGCCAGCCCCATCAGGGATCCCGTGGCCTTAAACACTAGTGCCTGGGCTCCATAGTCTGACCTCAGTCTCCCCTAAAGGAGCATCGCATGGAGCCTCATCTAAGAGCCCTAGGCCCCCACCTTCAGCGCTGTGACCCAGTCTCCTGATTTCTAGCTTACAGAGCTGGCCAGAAGGACCTCACAGAAGTGCAGGGCCAGATGTCGCTTTCGCAAAGGTAAGAAATCTTGCCCTTCTAGCCTGGACTTCTTCCTCCCAGAGTCTCTGATGTGCCCCAGGGCTGCAGGAAGTTTGGGGCTGAGCTGGGAGGGGAGCGATGGGGACAGGGGTGGCAAAAGGCCTGTGGTGAGGGACAGCAGGAGAATTCGGTGAAGTGAAGGTAGGGCCAGGGAGGGTCATGGGTCTCAAGGGGCCACCCCCACCTGGCCTGCCCTGCTGTCCCAGGGCCCTGGGCTCCTGGCTGCTGCTTGTGCCTCCTGTCTCCCACAGCTCCCTGGGGAGGCTGTCTTCTAAGGGATGCTTCCATCGCTTGTCATCTCTAGACTCCCCTGGGGAGGCCTGCAAGACAGCATCTGCCAGAGTCCGCCCACCATGCTGGAAGCCTGTGGAAGGTGCTTCTCTCACCACGACTCCAGCACTTTTCCTTGTTCCTCTGACCCAGCCCACTCTATCTTTGGCCTCCACTCTGCCAGCAGAACCTCCATCTGACTTGCCCAGAATCCCGCTAGGCCCTGTTGCCATGAGCTCAGCTCCAGTTCACTCCTGTTGGCCATTTCCCAACTCAGGCCTCAGCCACATGAGCTGTCGCATTGCGTTCCTCTCCCGGTGGAACATAATCAAGGTCTTGTTCTTCCCTATGTCATCACACTTCGAGTCCCAGCAAGGGCACCTGTCCTGCCACTGACCAGTGCCCTCATTCTGGGGAGGCCCCACAAATAGGGAGGGAGAGACTGATAACCCCTCAGTTGCCAACCCTGATGTCCAGAAGCTGCTTGAAATAGAAATAATAGAAAGAATACAAACGAAGGTCTGGGAAAAAGAACAAGATGATCCAGGCACTCCTCAGATGCTCGAATCACCCAGTGTCATGTCTGGGCTGAATTTCCACTGGGGCCTACCCCTCCTGTCCTTGGAGCCTGCAGATCTGAAAGCATGTGAGTCTCAGCACTTTGCCCTTCTACGGTCCCCTTTTCACCCCACAGCCACCTGTGATTCTGGGGCCCACTCGAAAGCTGACTTTGCACAACAAAAGCATTAGTTCCCAGCCTGGCCCATCCCCTCCCTGCTCCCTCACCTGCGTGTGAGGAAAATCAGAAGGCCCTGGGAGGGACCCTACCTGGCGATGGCAATGAGCCCTCAGAAGCCTCTCTTTTGGGGCAGGAGGGCCGGCTGCCTTCTCCAAACGTCCCATTTAGCCTCTCAGAGAGAAAAGGGCAGAGTGGGACAGTCGTGGGGGCTGAGCAAGGCCGTCTAGAGCTGAGTTCAGGGTTCCCAGTGGCCAGGAATGAGCCTCGGGAAGAGAGTAGGGGTGGGGCCTCACCAGAGCCCTGCCATGGGGTGGCAACACTGGAGGGGAAATCAGGGACCCAGTCTTGGACCCAGGTCAGGGGAATAGGAGACACCCTCGGGACCAAACCCCTCCAGCCCCGGACTGAAAAGGAAGAGGTTTATCACAACAGAAAAATGGTGAGACGCCTCCTGCCCTGCCTGATGCCCAACAAGGAGGAAGCACCAGAGGAGGCCCTTGCAAAGGGAAGCCCGCGTCAGCCACCACCCAGAGCCAGGCACGGGTCGCACACAGCTCGGCGTCGGATGGCAGGGCTATTCAGGCGCCATCGACAGTGACATCCTTTGGGTCCTGGGAGAAAGCTGAGGCTTGCAGAGAACTTCTGGCCTCCCAGTCAAAGAATCGTAAAAACCATTTCAGTCCTGGGAAGCTGGACATGCCTGTTACCACGACGTTCCCTCCTCCCCAGAGCAGAGAAGAACAATGACAGAGGACAGTTCCCCACCTACCTCCAGGGACCACAACTGTCTGAATACGAGGGAATGGATCAAAACAGGCATGGCAACTGGACCTTGCCATCCAGGCAGCCACGGTTCCCAGCCAAACCCTGCCAGCCTGGGCTGAGGATGACAGCTGCCTCAGCCAATCCACTACCCACCAGGCTGTCTTCAGATATGTGTCTCCTGGGATGAGTAGACTGTGCCTGACATACCTTTCCTCGTAGGAATGCTTATCTCCCCAAACGGGGAAGTGGAGGAACAGAAAACCTGTTTTTTCTCCTTACCCCACCCTCTGTGCTAATGGTGTCTTCCTACCCCAATTTTCCCCAATTACATTTTTTTTCTCCTTAGAGTTGGTGGCTTCTGTCTGTTCCCTGCTAGTGGTAAAAATGGGGTGAGGCTCTGCCCTTCCTAAGTGTCTGCTTTGGCTTCCAGAAGGGACAGGGCCATGGGGGGAGGCTGACTGCATCATGGCTCACCTGCCCTCATCCCGACTCCCTCATTGCACCTGAAGTCCCCATCACGCTGTCCTTACACAAACAAATGGAAGCTTTAGGATATTTCCAGATGAGCAAAACCTCTAAGACCCCAGCCCAGGATGGACCCCGCCTGTCCTCTCCTGTGTTCTCTGGCCCTTGAACTTGTGGAGCTGTAGGGAGGGGGTTTGCATAGGCTCCAGGAAGTGCAGAGATAGGTTCACAGGTCTTAGAGTGGGGAGGGGAGTGTGAGGAAGATCTGGCCCTGAATCCGGAGGGGGAAGAATCTTGCCCCGCACCCTGAGCTCTTGGTGGGAATAGATGACTCTGCCCCAGGAGCTTCTTCTCTCCCTGCTGAAGCTGCCATGGAGATGGGCCTGCGCATCCCTTTCAGCCAAGCGTCACCCTCCCTCTGTCCTTGTCATAGTCTGGAGCAGTAGCGACGAGGATGACTGTGCTCCTGGCTATGAGGGCAGGTGGGTGGGGAGCACGGACGCTGCTGTGGGCCTGTCCCCTCTGCCCAGATGAGTGCAGGGCCCTGCTCTCCTGCACCTGCCTTCTCCTCCTGGGGAACAGAGCTGGGGGTGAGTGTGTGACGTCACCATCTGACGGTGGGACACTGTGCGCCTAGGTTGGGATGTAGGGAAGGAGACAAGATGCCAAGAGAGCATAACCACTTACCTACTGAATGACAGTTTTTGATTTTTATAATTTTACCCCTTATAAATAAAGCTGCCATGAACTTCTTTGTGAAGGTTTTTGTGTGAACGTAAATTATTCTGCACAGTAAATATCAATGGCAATAAGTAACAAACGTTTGAAAATGGGCCTGCCTCCCGGAACTTAGAAATAATGCAACATGCATTAGAGGTTGAAAGATTGAAACACGTCAGAGATAGTAAACCTAACACCATATCTTAGATTGAGCCATCTCCTGAGGAAAATTCCATTATCTAATGCACGACAGGTGTCGAGTACGTGGGAGGGACAGGTGTCACCACATTTAATAAAACACTATCAAAACGTCTTTGTTCAAGAGACCCATGACCTTTAACCTGTCAGAAGCTCTTTACCCTTTGTCTCCAGAGAACATTGATTAGACAGAGATCCACAACTATGGAGCAGGTCCCCTGAATGAACTGGATTTCCACTTGAATTAAGAAGAAACTGATGGTTGCTGTGGACTCAAATTACTTGTGAATGAACAGACAACTTCAGTTTCTCATTTGAATATTAGCACAGAATCACAAGATTAAATGATAACGGAATCCCCTGAATCCGAACAGAGCAAGAAAATGTCAGGGTGTTCCCGGCCTTCCTATCACTTCTCCAGGACCTACCAAAGCAAGGAATATTCAATAGAAGGGAAAAGGTAACCTTTCTGAATCTCATCTTAATATCGGAGCCACAGACGCTTTCTGTGCTTCTGTCTTCTGTTATGAACAGAGAGAGGAATCATCATGTATGTCAGGGAAGTAATCCAATGACCCTAAATGGACGGTCTTTATTTAATACCAGGGGTTCCTCTCTACTATACAAACTGTTCCAGCTGGATTAGATTTTCTGGAAGAGTTTTCTCCTTGATTTACATTTTAATACACATTCATTCCTCATCCTGTCTCTGAGCTGGGAGGCAGGCCAGTTCAGGGAACACGCGTGAGGCCTGAGTCATGTCAGTCCCCGCTCTGGGCAGCTGGCTTTGAGGAGGCCCTGAGTCCAGAACTCTTGTGTGGTAGAGCCTGAATGTGGGACTCTGATCACAGTCATGCCCTAGCCAAGGGTCCCAATTAGGAGGAATGGCTCCCCCTCTGGTCTGCAGATCCCAGGAGGCAGCTGCTGCTTTGGCTGCAGCTTCACCTGTGGGATGAGCCTACCAGAAAGTCACAGAGCAGAGGGCTCCTCTGAGTAGCTACCGCCCACCAGAGTGGTGTTCCTTTCATTTCTGCTTTCCTTAGCGGTAACATGAGGTCCCAGGCTGCATCACAGAGACATTCCAACAGCTGGCCTCCCTGGGAATCGCCAATTTTGGCCCCATTTCCTTACACTCTTCCCTGGAAAATAGTGACTGCTGTAGTCACCCAGAGAGCCTTCAGGGAATCTTTGGCGGGGTGTCTTTAAAAAGAGCCCTAATGTCTTCACAAGAAATGGACATGGAGGTCTAGAACAAGTACCGAACAGGGTTAGGTTTTAAACTTCATGGAAAGTGAGAAAATCAAATTGGGATTGTCAAGAATATGATGCAATGGGAAAATAAGTCATCTAAAATACTGAATTGCATCCACTTTTTCATTGACTAAAGTGATCATTGGATATCTCCCCATCATTCTGTTAATGTGATCCGTTATAATGGTTAATTTTTTTTGAGTATGAAAACAACCTTGCCTTCAGGAACTCAACTCTCTTTAAAGGGTTTTGTGTCCATTTGCATTTCCCCAATAATTTTCATTTCTTTATCTGAAGCACTGGTGAATTTCCCTCATCCTCTTTCATTCTCTCCACCTTGCTGGAGTTTACCACGCGTTCCAATGCAGATATCAGTATTGTCCTTCCTAGCAGAGGAGTCTGGGATCAAAGAAACAGGCAAACTGAGAGACTGAGTTGGAGGACAAGGCATAGCTGTTAACGAGACCAGGAACCTCACGTTTCAGGAAAAGCCACAATCTCCTTCGTGAATGGAGATGCACAACTGGTAAACGAATCGTAAGCAGAATGTAGCACAGAGAAGATGAGAAGATTTGTGATACTAAAGTGAACACATACATTGTGTCCAGATCCAAAGACAACTCGTATCATTTGCAGTTCAGAAATGCGGAAAAGTAGTAGGATATTTCTCCAAAATGGTACTTTATTATGAGGATAAAGGCTCAAAATTTCAGTTTCGTGGACTATTAATAAACACAGGATGATTCTTTTTAATTTTCCCTTATTTCTTTCTTAGTCCTATGTCACTGCACTAGGCATATTTGAGTGCCCAGCATCTACTTAATGGCTTATCAGAAGGCCATCCTTATGATATAAGCACAATCAGGTTAAAATTGTGTTGAGCTCTGTGGGGTCAAGAACACAAGACTGAGAGTCAAGGGACTGTGTGCTAGGCCTACCTCTGCCACAAACTAGACATATGACTTTAGGCAAGTAAGTCACGTGGCTCTGACCCTCCCTAGGCCTTGTGTGGAAGTGGTGTTCCTGGGCCCACAGAATCTCAACATTCCTCCAAGATGCTTGAACCTGTCCAAAATACTTACTGCTCTCCAAAAATCTGCTATCCAGGAGAAAACTCAGACACATCCATAGATGATTGTGCTATCAAGCAAATGCTAAAAGTGGTTTAATAGAAATGGAATGAAGTATGTGGAGATAGGGACTTTGCAAGGTTCTCTGAAATGCTCTTAAAGGAGGCAATTATGGAATTTGACTTTGAATCACTCTTAAGATGTTACAGAACTGTGGGGAAAATGTAGAGTGAAGGAAAACCTTGATCAGAGCAGGAAAGTAGGGTTGAAAGGCTTAGCATCTTCAGAAGCCATGAGTCCACAGACTGTATTGGTGAGGAGTGACCCACTGGGAATGTGCTGGTAAGAATTCCCGGACAGAAAGCAGAGCTACGGGTTGACCCACTGCTCACAGTAATTCCATGTTCAGAGATACCTGTAATGCTCTTTCTTGCATCAGATCCTAGAGATATATAATATTTCTGCCACACATGAAGCATTCAATGGTCTATATTTTAAGTGGAACCATGCCTGACACTTCATAAGTTCTATATAAGTGTTTTTACACCAAAAGTAAATAGAATAACTTCCCAGAAAGCCCACTCCCTTGCTTGATATGCTCTGTGTGTTTCTTAATTTGTCCCAACATCATTTCGTGACAGGAGGCAATAAAGTAGCAGACTGGAATTGCAGTCCCAGCTCCAGAAAAAGGTCTTTGTTGGACTTAAGAAGAAGGAAGTTGTTTTAACTTTTGAGAAAGACATTAAAGATCATTTTGGTGCCTGCTAAGAGAGTTACTCTGTTGCAAATTATTCTGTGATCACACATATTCATAAATCGGGAACATATTTATCAGACTAAGCTAGTAAGAACAACTTATACCTTAATTCTTTTGGTATAAGTAAGATTACTTTATTATCAAGTAAAAGAGTATCTCTCCATAGGTGTGTGTATCTATACTTGTGTAATAACTATAAAATCTGATATCTAAGCACTACCTGTCCAAGTCAGAAAAAATAACATGTTGATCAAAATGTACAATCCCTAAGTGAACCCCCAGTTCTCAGTGAAAAAGGGATGTCCGATGATGTCACCAGGGAATTCCTCTAGGACTCAAAGGGCCCTCTTTTTCCAGGTTCAGGAAAGACTTGAGGCTCCAGTGGCCTGGAGCAGGCAGGAGGGGGAAGGCAAGGCCAACTCCGAGAAAGAGAACACGTGGAGGGCAAACCAGGGAGACCAGAAAGGGCTGCTAAAGACTGGACTCAAACCCGGGCCATGGACCCAGCCCCAACGTCCGCTCTAAAGAGCAGTACAATAGTTCACTTGAGCCATGCCCGGCTTCAGGGTGGGCCACACAGCCGTCTAAACTCTGGAAACTGAAGACTGTCTATGTTAGGCAGAATAAGAAGAAATAGGGTCAAGACAACATAAGAGATGAAAGAAAATGGGAATATGCTTAATTCTCTGGTTTGAAAATACTGAATTGGTCTGTGCAAATGTGTCCATGCCTGTGTATGTGTGGGCATGTGTGTGTGTCTGTGTGTGTGTCCAGCATGTCCCATAAGTCTTGGTGAAGGCTTTCTAACTTCAGAAGTAGAAATGCTACTAACATAAAACATTATTGGGAGGTTTAATTACTTAAATTTTTATTATGCTTATGTTAAATAATAAATGAATAGCTTGAATTTTTGGGTGAGTCGTTCTGAGTGAAGATGGCAAAGGTTGATGGAAATAATAACAACGTTAATATTCAAAAAGAAATAAGTATAAAATAAAGTGGGACTTCCAGATTTCCTAAACTAAAAACTTATGTGGACAAATGGAGTTGAGATTTGCACAACATGGATGAACGTGGAGGGCGTTATGCTCAATGAAACAAGCCGGATAGAGAAAAACAGATACTGCCTGGGGTCACTTACATGTGAACTCTAAAAACAATAAAAGAAAGGTCAATTCACAGAAACAGTGAGTAGAAAAGTGGTGGCCCGTGTTTGTGGAGTGGGAGGAAGAGGGAGATGCAGGTAAAAGGGGACAAACTTTCAGCTCTGAGATCAAGAAGCTCTGAGGATCTCACGTCTGATGTGGTGACTAGAGTCGAGAACACTGAATTGTATAATTGAGATCAGCTAAGAGAGCAGCACTTCAGTGTCCTCACACACACACAAAGTCAATAAGTGAGGTGAAAACAACAATCAGAGTTGAGGACAGAGGAGCATCAGGGTATGAATCCCTGGGAAGCAGATCAAATTCCTGAGAGAACTTCAGACTTTCAAAGGCCATGAGACACCTGGCTTCAAACCAAGAATCCAGGAGACACAAGGAACTGGGTGACATGTGGCTTCCAGGTGGAAGGAACAGAAAATGAGCTAAGGTCTAGAAGGCCCAGGAGGGTGGAGGGAGGCAGTTGTAGGTCAGTTGGTGGCAGAGGGGCTGTGGTCCAATCTGCTTCCCTGCTGTCCCCTGCCCCCCTCAGGAGCCCTTGTGACACAGCCACAGTTCCATGATGAGGGCGTGGGGTTCTAATCTCCAAGTCACTCCCAGTGCTCAGTTGCCTGAGAGTAGAACTGTATTTGAGATATGGAAACTCCTATCTTATATCTAAAAACCATTGTTGCTACCTGGTTGAGCTCCAGTTCCACTTCCTGGGTGATTGGGACCATCCTCCCCATCCTGTGTGGCCTGGTCCTCTTCCTCCGTTCCTTCCCTCCCTCCAGAGGAATTCGTCCTTACAACCACCTTACAAAAGGAGAAAGGTCAGGAAGGTAAGAAATTCTGGACCGAGATCCACCAGAAGATGAGTCTCCCTTCTTTTTTACTATGATTTCCCCTTCTCTTTATCAACCAGAGAGACTCCAGGGATGGGAAAGAATAGAACATCATCCTTCTAGGGAGAAACAGGCTAGGTGGGCAGGGGTGAGGGTGGGCACAAAGATTTCCATCCAAAGATCACAGAGCAGGAGTCCCGGTGTGGCAGAGGGCTCCAGGGAAAGTCCCCAGACCAGTGACCAATGGCCAAGGATGGGATGCTGAGTAGGATTTGTGGGAGGACAGGCCCTGAGCACTGGTTCCACAGCTGCCTTCCTGGGGCAGGTGTCTCAGGCGGGCCTTTCCTGTGTCATGGCTGATCTGAGGGCAGTGCTGAGACCCCAAGAGCCTCTGAGCAGGAGCTGGAGGGGGCTCTGGCCTAAGCAAGCAAAGTCTTCATGAGGAAGCTAATAGGATTCTGTACATCTGAGAATGTGCACCTTTCTTGAGCAAAGAAACAGTGAGAGAAGTTCCATGCTGGTCCCACCTGGGGACCTCCTTATGATCCTCAAAGAAGGAAGACAGCAAATGTTCATTTTGTGTTCAATTATCCACTTCAAAAGTAAGTAAAAGGGAAGAAACACCCCAGAGCCCGAGGAGTTCAGTGTAGAAAGTCATCTTGCTCACAAACGCTGTACGTCTGCAGCTGGTCCAGAGAGAGAAGAGGGAGCCTTGGGTCTCAGCCCCCACAGTTTCTTGTTTTTTCTCTCATTTCAGCGTCAAGTGCAGCCGAGAGGGAGGAGCAGCAGGAACAGCAAGAAAAGGGGAGCTTTGAAAGGTAAGCTTCTGCCATTCAGCCCTGGGCTCCAGAGCTGGCCTCCATCTCCTGTCCCTGAGCGCCCAGCTCCATGGGCTCGAGGATGCCAGGAAACAGAGCCCTCAGGGAGGCTACCAGGAGGGAGATGAAAACCTGAGTACTTGCCAGATTCTGTGCTGGGAACTAAGGCCCAGCCAGCAGGCGTCTGGAAATGGTTGTTGCCCAGCAGGGTCATGTGGGCTGTGGTGGAGCTTGAAGCACTTGGTCAATGACAAACCTCAACCCATGAGCAGCCTTGCCATCCCCATCAGGGATCCCGTGCACTTGGACACTGGTGCCTGGGCTCCAGAGTCTGACCTCAAAACAGTCTCCCCTAAAGACACATTGCACGCAGCCTCCTGTAAGAGCCTTATGCCCCCGCCTTCATCTCTGTGACCCAGTCTCCTAATTTCTAGCTTACAGAGCTGGCCAGAAGGACATGGCAGAAGTGGGGAGTCTGATGTCCCCTTCACAAAGGTAAGGAATCTTGCCCTTCTCTCCTGGGCTTCTTCCTCTCAGAGTCTCTGATGTGTCCCAGGGCTACAGGCAGCTTGGGGCTGAGCTGGGAGGGGCACCATGGGGCAGTGGGTGGCAAGAGGCCTGGGGTGAGGGACGGCAGGAGAATTCGGTGAAATGAAGGTAGGGCCAGGGAGGGCCATGGGTCTCAAGGGGCCACCCCCACGTGGCCTGCACTGCAGTCCCAGGGCCCTCTGCTCATGGCTACAGCTTGTGCAACTTATTTCCTACAGCTCCCCGGGGAGGCTGTCTTGTAAGGGATTCTTCCATTGCTTGTCATCTCAAGACTCCCCTGGGGAGACATGCAAGACAGCGTCTGCAAGAGTCCATCAGCCATGCGGGAAGCCTGTGGAAGGTGCTCCTCTCACCACGAATCCAGCACTTTCCCTGGCTCTTCTGACCCAGCACATTCTACCTTTGACATCCACTCTGCCAGCAGAACTTCCATCTGCCTTGACCAGAACTCCACTAGGCCTTGTTGCCACAAGCTCAGCTCCACCTCACTCCTGTTTCCCATCTACCAACTCAGGCCACGGCCACACGAGCTGTTGCATTGTGTTCTTCAGCAAATCTATGAATTATCCTTTTGTTGGTTTGAGTCAAAGGTGGAGGAAATGTCCTGTAGAAAGTTCCAAGCATGCCAGGTCTTCGTTTTCTTACTGGACATGGGCTAGTTTAGGAGCATCGTGTGGTGGAACATAAAGGGTGGACTTTGAGAACAACTGGGTCTGGGGCTGAACACAAGCTTAGCCATTTGTGAACTGCCTGATCTAAGACATGTTCTTAACCATTCTGAATTTCAGTTTCTCAATCCGGGTAAAGAGAATAATATTTACTGGTAGGAGTTATAGGACTTAGTTTCTTTTCAGGTTCTCTGAAGTACTCTGTAATTTTGGCAAGTCATTCGACCTCCTCAGGCCTACCTATCCTTGAGCGAAAATGAAGGTCTTAGTGGTTCTCCACAGGAATATGATTTTCTCCCACCCAGTGGAATCTGGAAGTGTGTGTGGTGTTCTTTGATTGTCATGAAACTAAGGGAATCAAGCACGTAAAGTGCCCTGTAAGGGGGAGGACAGTCCCATACAACAGAGAATTGCTCCATCAGAAAATCAATGTAGCCCTGGTGTGAAACCCAATTAGATCATCTCTGAAGTCCTTGTCACCTTAATATTTCATCATTTTACTCTATGTCATTGTTTCCTTATAATTATGATGGATGAACTAGATAATTAAATGCTATGAGCCACCCTGCCACACATGAGCATGTTTATCAAAATGAAGGATGGTGGAATAAAGAACTGGCTTTTTTTGGGTTGGAGTAAAAGGCTCAAGGCAAGTCTCAGAGCGTGTGAGACAGAAGCTTCCCTGGAAATAGTTCCTAAATTGCTCACTATGAAAAGTAAAGGAAACCCACATTTCAGGAGCAGAGTTGCAGGTACTCTGACATGGGTTATCCCACTTAATCCACACAGCAATCCTATGTGGTGTGTCCTATTTTCCTCATTTTACAGATGAAATCTACTCATAGCTCCAGGGATTTTTTTTTTTTTCCAATCTGGGTGACTTGAATTTTGTGTGTGTGTGTGTGTGTGTATTTCAAAAGTCATGGAAAAGTACAACATAGAGAATAGATTAAAATGCTACACATTGTCCTGGGTGCCCCCAATCTGCCTTTACATCACATGGCTCAGCACCCCTCACCACCGCATGTGGGTTCTGAACACCTCCACTTGTCAGCATCCAGGCCTAACTGACCTGAGGCGTTGGAGAAAAGAGACCGTCTTTCCTCTGCCTTTGCTAAGACCCACCTCTTATGCTCCCACCTCCTTTCCCGGGACTGACCTCTTTCCAGGATGACTGGTGGTCAGACTGTCCGTTCCTTTTAGGGGAAACTCCAACCTCCACGCCCCAGGAGTGTAGTTTTGTTCTTTAGCCCCAAAAGACGTCAGAACACATTTCTATATCAGCAGGTTTGCCAAGTAGGTTATTCAATCTTTGATAACACCATGAGGGGCCAGCCACAATCCCATCCAGGTCCCCTTGCTCCAAGCAAAGTTCCTTGGCTCTGTCTCTGCTCCAACATAAGGAAAGAGAAGATTGTGGCTTGTGTGTATTCCCAGACTCTTTGGGATCTCTGCTCCTGACCTGGGAGCAAGAATACATATTGTTCCAGTGTTTGGAGCAGTGACATGCAAAAACATCATGGCCCAGATGTGGACCTAGAAAAGCCCCACTGAAGCAAAGATAACGGGTGGTAAGACAGCTCTGCCCACAGTGATGGTCCTTGTGTACATAATTAGACAAATGGTTCAGTTTATACCTCTCCATTCCAGAAGAGGGTCTTCGCTCCACCTTTCTTTACTAAAGCCTGTTGTGACTAGTTCCCCCAGAACAAAGGAACAGCCAACTCAACAAATTAAAACTCAGGAGACTGAAAACAACAAGTTTTTCGAGTTTCTGCTCACCAGGTGTTCAAACTTTGGAGTATAATATCAGTCAAGATCATTTGTTACAATCCCACAAACACACACTGATTGCCTGTTAAGTGCCAGGTACAATGCCAAGTCTTAAAAGACAAAAATAATTATGAAAAAAGGACTCCAGACTCAGGAATAAACATGTATAGAAACTCAGTCACAAGATCCTGATAAACACACTCTAGCAACAAACCTTTACTGCTATACATCTCTTTGTCAAGCCCAAGAGTGTTGATCCCAGTAAACCCAAGTCATCCCTGATAGGCATATTTAGAAAAGGAGGAATGGGGTGGAAGTGGGAGAGTTGAAAATAGAAAATGAAGGTAAATCGTAGAGCATTTCTGCAATGAAGCTCCAGGAAGATAAAGGAAGCTGAGGAAGGCTACTTCCTTAGGATTGTACTCTGGGATCGTACAGAAGCAAGGGACTGAGCCATCCATAAGAGGGCTTGACAGCCAGGGCTGAGCAGAGACACAAGGTGCCCTGGGAAGGCCAACAGTGTAGCACTTCTTCAGATCAATGTTATTTTTAAAAATGGCTCAACATGTATTTAGTGAGGTTAGGGTTAGGGGCTTTTTATTAGTGAAAGTGCATATAATTCCTCCTCCTGCTCCAGCTCCTCCTCCTGCTCTTTCTTCTGCTTTCCTTGTCAAATAATTCAGTCCTAAAGCTATCCGGTGAGGCAGGACAAGGTAGGCTTCCTCACCATTGGGGGGAAGAGCCATAATAGGCCCAAGCAGGGGATCAGAGCTCACAAGGAGAACACAGTGTCACACATGGGGACAGCCCAGTAGGACACATCAGAGCTCTTGCATGAGGCCTCCCACAGGGGAGGCCCCAGGTAGGGCGTTGGAGAAAGGGTGAGAGGATGTCTTTGTGGAAAGGCAGCCTGGCAAGGGCTGTCAGCACTCTGGGACTAAGGAGGGCATCTTGGCAGAGGAAAGGATGGCAGCAGAGATGCTAGATTGGTTACATACAAGAGGGTTGATCAAAAGAGGAAATAAAATAAAGATAATGGAGCCAGGCTTCTCATACAGAAGAGAGGTACACATATGGGAAGGAATGCCTGAACAGTATGGTGATGGATTGGAATTGGAGGTATTGGTGTGAAGTCATGGTTCTCAATAGATATAGGTAGAGAAATATAGACATAAGTGTGTTTGTATACATACATATATCAAGAGGGAGAGAATCCATCCACCAAAAAGGCCTGGGAGCAACAATACACCAGTAGCAATAAGCACACATAGCACCCAGATCTTGACTCTTAAACACCATTCTCCACTCAAAGGAACGAGGGCTCCTTGAGAGGAAATGACTGACTCCACCCTGGGGCAGGGAATGTAAAGATGAGCCTGGACCATGTTATGCCAGAAAGCAACGAGTGCTCACAGAGTGAGGGACATGCCAAAAGGACACAGAAGCCAGCCTGAACGGGGGCCAAAACCAAGGACAATTTATCAAGATAAATTATGGTATTAATCAATTATTATCCAAATGCATGAGTCCATATTCATATTGAGAAAACAATCAATGAATTGTAAGATGAATGAGATACAAGATACACACATAATTTCAGAGTCTCTCCCCACAAAATACTTACTAATTACAAAGGGGAAAAGACAAGTCTCAGAGGTGAAAAAGTTCTCTGTGTTGTACTTGCAATTTTTCTTGTTTCAAAATTATATATGTATTTTAAAACTTCTTGTAGAAATACTAATTCTGATTTAAACAGTCAGTGGTCTGAAAAAATTCAAAAAAACATTTCCAGCTTTTCTTGTATCTCTTTCTTTTTGGAATTTTCTAATCCTGGCCAATTATTGGGAGAGGTATTCAATAATAAAAGAAATCCATCATTTATTCTCTCCACAGGAAGGTCCCTGTGGCAGGCTTCACTCAGTTTCAGAATTCCAGTTGCCTGGGACTGCTGACTTTCAACCTGGATGAGACTGCATGTGGGCATTGAAAAAATATTTGGAAGACAGGCTTGGCACTCAAGTTACTTTATTTCTCCTCAAGGGTGCTCTCTGTGGGCAGAACCAATCTAGCATTGTACTACTGTATTCCTCTGCTGCTTAAGCCCCAGATCCCTCCTTCCACCTTCCCTCCCCAGGCTCTGTTGCGGGCATATCATAATTGGAACTATGGGTGAGCGTGAGAAATGACTCAACAGTCCTGACTCGCAGACCATTTGAATAGACACACAGACTCAGAGGAAGGAAAATGCCTCTTACTGTACACTCTATCTCGGCAAAGCCAAACAAATTTGCATGCATATTATTGCAAGTGCAGAGGAGAGAGACCTGAAAATGTTTCTATCAAACAAGAGGTTGCGCATTTAAATTGTTTGTAGCAGGGGCCAGGCCTGTGGCACAGTGGTTAAGTTTACACGTTCTGCTTCAGTGGCCTGGGGCTCACTGGTTTGGATCCTGGATGTGGACCTACACACTACTTGTCAAGCCATGCTATGGCAGGCTTCCCACATATAAACTAGAGGAAGACTGGTACGGATGCTATCTGAGGCCTAATCTTTCTCAAAATAAACAAATAAATAAATTCTTTGTAGCCTATTCATATTACTATATTAAGATGTGTACAATGCCATGGATAATCCCTCTCAGAGCCGCCATGTATGGCTGGGCAGGTTGTGTCCTGCGCAAGGGCACCTGGCTGATTAAGGCTGTGTCCACCCAGAGAAAGAGCTGTATTTTAAATTTTGCACGGAGGAGCTGTATGGCCCAGCTGCAGCCCTGAACGTATTATCTGTACTGCTCTAACTTAGTGAACAACAAAAAAATTGTATAAGAACCTTGATATGTTCACTTCTGACTCCACTCCCTCAACTCTTTAAAATCTTGTTTTTCACCCAGAAATTCTCCTTCCCTGTAGGGTGTCAGCAACCTCATCCTTGCAATCTTGGAAGACTGGAGAAACACTACAACATGATTCTTGCAGAGTTAAGCCTGTACAGAGAACTAGGTGACTAGAAAAGAACAGGCAAGAAGATTGGCTTAAATTTCTAAATGGCAGTGACTTTAAACTTGTCTGTAACATTTTGCATAAGGCAGAAGTGTAGAACTGGTGAAGGTGGATTCTCTTACCATTATTTGGATAAAGCCATATTCAATATCACCACAGTGAAGAGATAATTCTGTACTCATTATAAAAATTTTACCCAGCTTATGTTTCCATCTAGTTCCACAGAGAAAATGAATATCTGTTGTGTAAGTCCCTGGGAAAAAAAATTCTGGAACAATGACTTTCTCCTGCTAAAGCAAGTTCATGCTGGAGGTGTCATACTACAGAGGTTTTTAGTAAGAATTACTGTTGGTGGAAAATTCCCCTTAGCCCCTTTTCAAGTGGAATTTTGTAAAAAAGAAAACAAGAGACAATATTCTCACTGACAAGCCTGTTCAGAAAGACAAGTAGACAAATTACTAATTTTATAATGATTAGTGAGTTGAAGTATGCATGCCAAATCAATTTTTAAGTCAAGGTACAGTGTTGAAAAAGTGTAAATCGCTCGTTGGCTCACCACGTGGTTTAACTCGATAACGGGACTAGTTCAAATTTCTTTTTAACTTTATATTATTTTTAAAAAGTTGCTTTCTAACAGTAATCCAAATAACTCCATTATGTCTTATGCGGAGATTTTTAATTAATTATCGCTTTATTATTAATATTTCAAAATCATATGAAACAGTATAGAGAATTACATAATAAACACATAATCCCTCTCACTCAGCTATAACAAATATTTCCATTTTGCCATATTCACTTCAGTTTTTTGTTAAAGAAGTGAAATTTACCAATGTGGCCACTGTCTTTTACATGGCCTCATCCAATGCCATTCCCTCGCTCCAACCCAGAAGAAAGCACTATTCTGAAGCTGGAGTCTTTTCATTCCAAGCATGTTTTTATACTTTTACCTGCTATGTACATAAACAACATAATTCTATAACTTGGGATTTTTTTCACTTAACATTATATTTTTAATATTTTTCTATATCGATATACATACTTCTAAGTCATTCATGCTGATTACTGTAGGGTATGTCGAGTTTAGCTACCCATTCTGCTACTGAAGAAAATTTTAGTTTTTTGCAGTTTTTCACCATTACAAACAAGACTGTGATGAATATTCTCATGCATTTTTCCTGGATCACAGGTATGAGAGTTTTTCGAGAGAGATCTATCCATTCTGTTTGCTCTTCTATGAAGCTTGCTTAAGTATGACAGATTTGTATATCTGTAGCTAGCACCAGAGGTTGCTGAGAAATTCTTCTCTTTGTGGAGGAAAATGTAACTGTCGGGAAGGGGTCTCAGGGTGAGCTGGACCTCTACCACATGCACCGGCTGTTATAGAAGCCCGCCTCACTTGGGGGAATGGCACATACCTTCCAGCCCCATCCTCCTCCACAAGGAGAGCTAGTACATTCAGGGCATGCAGCTCTCACCCTGCAGATACCCAGGTGGGTGCTTATAAAATCTGGAACAGACTGATGAGAGCATTGTGGAAAGGATACATGCATATGACAAACAGCCAAAGCTGTTCGGAGGTTTAAAGGTGAACGCGACAGCTGTGGTGCCTTGCTTAGTGGTCCCCTAAAGATTTCCACATCTAATCCTTGAGACCTGTGAATATGTTTCCTCACATGGCAGAAGGGACTTTGCAGTTATGATTAAATTAAGAACCTTGAGAAGAGGTGATTATCCTGGATTATCTGGAAGAGGAATGGGGTCCAATGCAATAACAAGGGTCCTCATAAGAGGGAGGCAGGAGGATCAGAGTTAGAGAGACACCGGAAGATGCTAGGCTGCTGCCTTTGAAGCTGGAGGAAGGGGCCATGAACCAAGGAGTGCAGGCGGCCTCTAGAAGCTGGAAAGGGATCTTCCCCTAGAGCCTCCAGAAGGAACACAGCCTTTCCAACACCCAGGGAGACCCATTTTTGACTTCTGAGCCTCCCAAACTGTGAGATAATAAACTCACGCTGTTTTAAGTCACTGAGTTTGTCATAATTTGTTACAACAAGAGTATGAAATGAACAATGCCAAAGGTGGATGAAGACCCACCTTGTGGATAATCACAAAGTGGAGGCACAGCACTCTTTACAGATCCTGAGAACAAATCTGGCTGACATGAAGCCTGACATGAAGAAGACTGCCATCAGAGCTGAAGCCCTTGGCACCTCAAGGGCTCCCCGGGTTAGCACTATTTGGGATTAGGCAACCCATTCCTGCAAGAAGTCAATGATGACCTTTAGAATTTGTGGGTATAGTTGATTGAAGTAAATCAATGTGCTGTTTGTGTTGACTTTCCCTTCTGGGAATTGGAGGAAATTCCTTCTGGCATCACTTGGCTGCCTAGTCAATCCCTGATTTTAGAATCCAAGACATTGTTCTCTGTCTCCCTGTTCTGTGTCTGAGGACTGCTCCCTGACCTCCATCCAGCTGGGATCCTACACTCCAGCCTGAGTAGGTACGTGCAGACCTCACTTTGGGCTTCACCTCCTCCTGGTTAGACCCCTGTTTGTGTCCTCTCACTTTGATTGGACCTCTGGGCGTTGACCCCTGGCCTGTTCCATCTGAGCATGTGTGTGCTTTATAACAAATCTAGATCTTGCTGCTCCAATTCCCTGGACTTCTGACCTGGTTTTATTTGTCCTCCAGCTTGCCCTGACCTCTGAGACCTACATCTTGACCTGACAATCAAGCCTTTTCTAATTCTGTGACTTTTATACAAAGCACGCTTTCTAGCTAGTTCTTCCACCTGCTTAATTTAGCATCCCCACATTGAAAGGAGGGTCTTTCTTTTCTGCAACCTGAATAGAGGAGAAGCCACCATGAATCAACAACCTGTTCCAGAGCCAAGAACTGTGTTGGCAAGCTCTATACACATATGCCATTCAATCCTAAAAGATCCAAGGGTATATCAGAGCTCAGAATATCAGTGCCCCAGGCATCTACTTCTGGAAAATACACCTTCTTTATTTCAGAGAACTGCTCCCCACCACCCCACTAAGACTATACTGATATGGTGGATGTGGCTAATCATAGTTGTCCACTGTCCCAGCCACAGTAGTGGCAGTGAGCTGAGCTGGTTAGAAAACCCCACCCACCAGCCCACCAAGATTGAGTAGATGACCTCAAGTCAGGGGCTAATCACAGTCCTTCTCCAGCATGGTTTTCATAAAACATTAAGGGGCAGGAGCACTTTCCTGGGAAGCAGGTGAGGGGACAAGCTAAGAGGTGGGAGCCAGGTCTCTACTCTCATGGGAGAGTTGGCTGAAGAGAATGAAATAGACCCAAGGACACAAGAGTCACACAGAGAAAATAAACTTTGACAGCATTTAAGTCCCAGGAGACAGACAGTGCATAGTGGTTTCATGTGTGGACTTGGAATCAGACTGCTTAGCTAACCTTGGGAAACAGCCTCTCTCAACTTGAGTTTCCACTTTTGTAAAAAGAAGATAATAATAGTACTTAACTCATGGGGCTGTTGTAATTGAACAAATTAGTACATGTGAAGCACGTTGAACAATGCCTGGCACATGGTTGTCTCACAATAAATATTAACTATTATAAGCTACTCCAGTTGTCCAGGAGGCTCTCTCCACCCTTGGCCCACCTTTGATTTGGTCACCTGAGCAAATGGTTTCCTCTTTTTGCCTAAGCTAGTGTTCGGTCTCTATGACTTGCAACCTGGAGAGTCCTGAAGAATGTAGTCATTATTTCCCTAAATTCCTGAATTCCATGAGATGCTCCAGGAGTAAAAGTTAACATAAATCATTTTGGGGAACTCTTGGCTATTCATTGTGTTTTAATTTATATATTTCTCCCTTCTTTGATAGTCTCATTATATTTTAATATATTAAAGGCTCTGAGCAACCCTACAATTAAAAAGGCAGCTGAACTTTATTCAACCTAGCACTTCCCAAACTTAGTTAACGTCAGTTCTCTTTTTCTTTTCCTGTGATCTTTCTTTCCTGTTCTACAAAACTAGGGTTCCACAGAACACACTTTGGAGTGATAACATAGACATGAGAAAACTGAAGAATATGCTGAGTAACAAGTTGGATCAAGATCTATTTGAATCTAAGATGTAGGCTCTTTCCACATTCCGTACACATATACACACACACCACACTGGTATAATTAATCTTTTGGATGGTTAGACTTACTGATCTTGAGTTTGCTTTTCAATTTTAAGTGTTACTTTCCCGGAGAACAAAGTTTTAAGTGCTTGTTCTTGCAGATTCATATATACCAGGCAAAATTAAGTAGAATTAAATTATTTTTAAGACAATTTGGAATAAAAAGTATCAGACATGCAATGGCCTCATCTTTGAAAAATTACAAGAAAGATGGCTTTTCTTTTCTGGTTGCCAGAGTCGATTGTGGAAGAAGTTTGGGAGATGTTTTCTTTCTAATTCACACTGTCAGGTGCCTTTGTCTCCATTTTTAGGATGGCCAAATTATTGCACAAGTACTCACATGTCCCCCCCGGGCCAAATTCTAGCTTCTGATTATTCAAAGCTGTGTGTCTTGAACTGTAGGTCTAATCTGGACAATGAATATTATTATTGTTATTATTATTATACATTGATATTAATCGTTGGGCCCTAAGAATTGTCAGAGTGGACTTTTGGACCAAGGAAGAGACCTGGTTCCCTCTGGCAGCCTTACAATCTAAATTAGACTGAGTTGTATAACAGTTTTAGTCATCTGATATGGGACTTGCCAGATTTCATGGCTTCAGGCACACAAAATGCACATCTCTGTTCCAGGGAGGCTAAATATTTTTCCAAATCAGTAGATAAAACAAACTCCATGACCTCAACTTACTTCCTGGTGCCTGGAGTCCTGAGTAGGTGATGAAGAGTGTCTGTCTGCTATCAAGTGACAGGACACATTCAGACTGGCTCCTGTGCTCAGGACCATGTGGTACCTGATCCTGTCTCCATCCTCAGAGCTAAGATTTTGGCCACAACTTGAAGATCTAAGTCCAGAGGTTAGTGGGCCAGGGTTAGATACCATTATATGCCATTTAATCAGCCTTGAAGGGCAAGTGTGGCTTCTTAGAGCATGAGGCAATGTGGTGCAGCTGGAGGCCAGTGAAAGCCAGTGATCACAGACCCCAGGCAAATCACGTCTTGAATGCCATGTCTGAAATGGAGAGGTGGCTACATCTCTGTCTTCAGTAAATACTATGCACATATTTTAGACCTTACAGAGCAAACCAAGTAGGGAGTAAATCCATCAAAGGGAATGTGAAGCTTCTAACCTAAGGGCTTCTTTGGATGGACACCTTAACTAATCGACAGTGACATCTACTGACTGTGTTAGACGCTGCCACCTTACAGATAAAATAAGAATCAGCTAAGCTTTGAAGACTCAAAGGAATGTTAAATGGACGGGGGGGATTTCCCATAGATGGGAGAGGGAGAGATTAATAGCAAAAGGGAGATCACAGAGATTGAAAAGCGTTATTGAGTGTTATGGACAATAAAAATGGATTTCATAATGTCACAAAGTCCTCTGAGTCTCTTCCAGGATAGGTATTCTGAATCTATTGGGTACTGTGTTAGAGCCTTTCTATATTCCTCAGCTCATTACGATGGCATTTACCTTGAGGTCTTCTCTTTCCAGTCAATTCCATTTGCCTTTTAGACTCTTCTGCATTTGCGCTGATGTATGTTCACATGCTTTTATCCCCAGTTTCTCCTGTCCCTGCCGCATCCTCCTGCAAATAAGCCATATTTGATCAAGAAGCCTGGGTTCCTACCTCTTCTTCTTATTGAGTCATCTAAATAGCTTTCCTTCTGACATCTCCTACTGAACCTGGGGAGCCATGCAGCTGCATTCTCCCCTCACATCCTACTTCGTATAGCTGTGAATCAGCCAGCGGCTCAGGTCCTAAAAGACACATAACCCCACTTTGTCCCAAACTGCTCTAAACCTCGCAGCCACCCTTCTCCCCACCCAGGCCACCAAGCTGGCTGTGCTACTGAAGTGGGCTCCTTGAGGAAGCCGTTTACCCCTCGTGGGTGCTGATTGCAAACCCTCAGAAAGCAAGGAAGGCATCACTTTTCCCTTCTCCATCCCTCAAGGACTGCCTGGTGTACTGCTATGCATACAGGTGGCCCTTAATAAATGCTTGCTGTATCAGTGAATGATTGAGAGGCTTGTTTTAATTCAAGGACATCAGGGGATTGAAAAGGTTTTGCTCATGGGTATGGCCATGACCAAATATTCAAAATTGTAATCATGGCAATTAAACATTTTCAAGGGAAAAATTGAATCTGTCTTCCTGGCCTTTTCTATCATTGTCTGTTTTAAAATAAAATCCTTTTGAATATTTTTCTCAACTAAGATCAGAACACCAGTGCTCTAATTTTCTGTAATTTTCTCTTTAAGGAACAGAGGTTAAGTCCTTCAAGGGAATGCTCAAAGAATCCTGTACACTGAGAGTCAGGAGCTGAATGTGGAATTGGCATTATCTCCCATTTCTCACACGGGGGACATGCTCTGAAGAGCGACGGCAGAAGGCTGAGAATTACAGGTTCAACAGATTTAGGGAAACAAATGAAACCTTGGATTTTGCTGCTAAAATTCTCATTTGCTAGACTAAAACATTTTCTATCAACTTTTTATTTGGTAGATAAAATCCACATATGAAAAACAGTACTTTTTAAATGTCGTCTTAAAGATTAGATGCTCATAGGTGTGAATAGAGGTTTCAGTCCTTTCATTGTTGCTGTGCAACTATGGGGAAGCCTAGAGGGATTTCAGGATGGGTTTTCATTTTATCTGAGGTTGGTTAGTAACTGTGAAAAAGTAACTCTCCAAGAAAGATTTGCTATAATTACGTGGTCTGAACCCTTTTTACATCTTTAGTGGGGGCACTGGATGTTTGTCATTTGGAAGGAAGGATGACGCAAGAATGAACAGAGGGAATAAAGAAGAGATCATCTAGGACCCAGAGAGAAAGATGACGTGTAAGCAATTTATCCCACAAAGGGTGCTTAGCACATGTTGGTGCTTAATCTGGAGCACTTGGAAGATAAAGATGACTTACCCATGGATACAAACGGGTGACAACTGCCAGCAAACGGCCATCCTATTACAAAATGTTGAGGGGCATTCCTTTGGTTATCATGTTGGGGTTCTGCCTCCATTAATTCCTCTACAGATTGATGGTCACTGCTCGGGTAACCAACTAGGGGGAAAATGGGAAATAGGAATTCTCTCTTGGGATAGAGCTTGGAAGGTTTAGGCATCTTTAATACCCCAGGAACTAGGGAGCAAGATAGCTCCTCCAGTGGATCACAAATGAGGAATATTTAGCCAAAGGATCATTGTGCTTCCTATTGCAGTCAGTACTTCTCAGCCTTTTGCCACTTCCTAGCTCTTAGAAAAGCTTCTCTTAGATGACGTAACCTTGGCTTGGCTGTGCTATAGGGCAGGTGTGGAAGAGTCATGCTTCCTATTTAGGCCAGTTTTGTTAAAAAGAAAGTGCTGCTCCCCACTCCCAAGCCTATCCCACCAAGGATGGAGGTGATGGCAGGAATACATAGGAGGGATCTCCCACAGGACACTAGAACATGGGGGACAGACAATAAGACTGTAGGATCCAGCTGCTTCTCCTCACCAGGAAATTCTCTTTCTAGGGTTAACCTGGAAGGATATAACTATTGTTTTTTGACAAATTTGGGGGTAGGGGACAATTACCCACAGGCTCTACTATTTCCTTGATGAAATTATCTGATATGTAAAATAGAAGAAGTTGTTATGGACTGAACTGTGTCCCCCACCGAATTCATAACTCGAAGCCCTAACCACCAGTGTGACTGTATTTGGAGACAGAACCTTTACATAGGTGATTTAAGTTAAATGAGGTTATAAGGATGGGGCCCTAATCTTATAGGGCTGGTGTCCTTATAAGAAGAAGAAGAGACACCAAAGATCTCTCTCTCCTTCAGCACACAGGGAAGAGGCCATCTGAGGACACAACCAGAAGGAGGCCCTCTACAAGCCAGGAAGAGAGCCCTCGCCAGAAATCAACCTGATGGCACCTTGATCTTTGACTTCCAGCCTCCAGAACTCTGAGAAAATAAATTTCTGTTGTTTGAACCACCTGGTCTGTGGTATTTCATTATGGCATCCCAAGCAGAGTAATACAGAAAGTCAGGCCCCTAGATCCTGGAAAAGTCTGGCTCTTTGCTGAGGTGCTTGTTAAAATTTAACGTATTCATGAGCTAATGCAAGTTCTCCAAAGGCTGACCACCTTGGGGAAAGACACATCTCATGAAACTCGCTGATGGTTTGAACAAAATGCAGTATATGCTTCAAGGCTCCAAGGGGAAAGGCACTCCGTGATCGAAAGAGGATAGCATCTATGTGGTTCAACAACATTTCCTTTCCAGAAAACATCCGCATTCTGAGATAATTTAATTCTTGTATCTGTAAACACCTTGGAGGTATTTTACTGTACTACTCAGTAAGCTATGTATTCCTGTTTTCATCCTGTAGTGACTTTCAAATGCTTAGCATGTTGTCTAGAACACACTAGGCCCTTGGATATTATTTGTCAACTTCAATTGAACTTCAGAAGAAAATACCAATGAATGCATTTCTGAATTTCACTCCTCCTGAGAGGAAGAATGAGGGTGTTGAATTTAGCCCTATTTCCCAACCCGAGGGCACTTAAGAGAGGGTATGCAATAGTCAGTCAATAAATGTTGGCTTACACGGTGAAATTTAATAAAACAAACACCCAGCCATTTGAAATATTTTCTGAAAACTGCCAATTCTATTTTCATTTGGATGAAATTTGCTCATTTGCCTCAGTTTGATTCAGGTTTCTCAATCTGTTTTTTTTTTTTTTTTTTGCAACATTCTTGGCATCGTGTCAGAAAAATATTATAAAACAGCAGTCTTGAGACAATCAGCAGAACATCTGAGTCATAACTAAGACATAACCCAGGAATTTGAAATGCAAATAAGCTATTTTTTCTTGAAGTATCTGAACCAAAAATACACAGTAAATACAATCTAGTAATACAGATGGTTAAAGAGACTTGAACTTTAAGATATAGCAATTTTTTTTTGCAGTATTGAATTAGTAAAACAGGTATTTCTAAATGATGTTCTTTACTTTTGATAATTTGAAAGCTGTCTCTAATCCTTATAAGTCAGAACAATGGATTGACTTGGATATACAATAACTTTCATCACAGAACAGCTGAATGACTATTCATTAAGATAATTGATGTCTCTATAAACTGAAGTATTTTCCCCTCATCCATTCCTGTTGTTGAAATATTTGTATTGTTGAGATGTCTTCCCATGCTATGATTTTGGAGTTGTACAATGAAGACTTGGGGGTCAACTAATAACTGTCTGCACTGGGGCATGGAAACACCGTTCCTCTCCCTTGCCTGTGGATGAAATGCTGACACGTAACATTTAGGATCATTGGGGAAAATCATTCTATTAGGGCTCTTTCACATCTGGAGGCCAATCCCTACCATCGTTCTCTATCAGCCTGTGCACATATTGGGAACTTCTCTGACTTTTGACCCTTAAAAAAAAGCATCTTGGTTTTTGGGTTTTTTCTTTTACTCCTGCCACAATCTCCTTTATTTAGTCTGCCCATTTCTGGAAGCTCATGCCCAAAGTCTGGCCACCTACAGCCGACATTCCTACAAGCTCCTCTCTCCAGAAAGAAGCTGTTTCAGGTGCAATACATTGGTTCATCTGCAGGATTTGAAATTTCACGGTTTGTGGACTACATCAAGGCTCCAATGTGGTTAGATTGTTGTGGGGTTTTTTGGTTTTTGTTGGTTTTTTTCCTTTATATTGTTGTTTTTAAAAGTCCATTATCAATGCAACAAAAAAATAATAAAGATCTGATACCTGTGGGCTTGCATTTCCAAATGGCAGCAACTGGCTAAATCTGAGTAACAGCTACTCTTTGGTCAAAGATAGACTCTCCAGTGTGACCCCGTCCCCACCATTCCCTTAGCACATCTTTATCTGTCTGGCTCCTAAAGGTCTTTGAGTCTATGACCTCTTATCTGCCTCAAGATGTTGATTATTGGATCAAACTAGCACAGTAATGTTCGTCCTACATTCACAAGGGTGTAATCTAAACCTGTGCTGTCCAAAATAGTAGCCACTTGCCACAGGTAGCTACTTGAGCACTTGAAATGTGGCTAAGGTGACCACAAAACAGATTTTTTTGTTGATATTTACTTAATTTTTAGTAATTGTTTAAAATTAAACCATAAATTTCTATTGGCCGGTGGTGGTCTAGACCAAGAGAAGTTATAGGATTGAAAGATTTTCTTGCCCACATGCAAATGTTTGTCTGTTATTTTCCTTGCATCAGAACAGGCATCCTCATTTTAGGTGCTCTTTCATGAACATCTCTTTACCACAAGTATGTCATGTCTTCTGAACAGAGACATTGATTAAGCCCAAGGACACAAAGTCCCCAAGCTCTGTCCTCTCTGTCCTACTTCCAAGGAGCAGTATGCAGAAAATCACTAGGATGCCATTTACATGCTGAAATTTAAGAGAAGACAAAAGTGACCAACCTTCAGAGCCTTCCTTTACTGCTTGCCACCTTGCCTTCCAATCGCTTAGACTTTGGAGGACATCTGTCAGAAAACCTAGAGGGTAACTGGGGACATAATACACTGGCCCTCTCTCACTTGCTGAGCTAAGCTATGCTAATATGTATGTTATAGACCAGCTTATAATACAAGAAAAACCCTTGAGAGAAAGGGAAAAAAGACATTTCTATGCTGTGGGAGTGGGTTGATCCTGGGGCTTTTCCTAAGAGAGTCCAGGGCCTAATTAGACACCAGTGGAAGGCAGAGACCCTCAAGGAGCAATAGCAGTAGATAGACAACCCCCAAGGAATAGAAGGGTGCTTAGAGAGGAGAATAGATCAAAGGAAGAATTGCTTTTCCATCACACACTCCACATGGACAGGCTGCTTTGGTTTCCTAGAGCTTGGCAGTGCTTGTGCTTCTATAAAAGCACTTGGAACAGAAGCTCTTTCTCTACAGCACCCTTCTGCTCCTAAAATATGACCTAAACCTCTCCTATGGAATCCTTCTGGATGGTTATAAAACAAATTCCAAACAACAAGGACTGGAAGGACAAGCTCATGAACACTGGTGCATATGGGGATACAGCTCGTTACACCACATAATGGACTAGTTTGATTAGCTACTTGTCTTACTGTATTGTCCTTAGCTCCCAAACAGAAAAAAAAGCAAGAATAATCCCTTATACAGAGTTTATTATACATGCTCACATATGATAAAGCATTCATTTCACTTCAGCAATACTATTACTAATATCATCCCCTTTCCACAGATGAGAAATTGAGGCTCTGAGAAGTTAGGCAACTTGATAAAGGCCCCACTGCTGTTACAGTGCAAAATTGGGGTTCTGTGTCTGATGTACATAAACAAGCCAATTAATTGTGGCATCGGCCTTTGGGGGAGAAGTCAACTTTTATTCTGCAAGATCAATCTGCAGGGAGACAGGGGGCATGTGCCCTCAGATCTGCCTGCCCAACTGAGGATTTGGGGCAAAATTTAAGAGGTTAGGGAAAACAGGCTGGCATGCAGAAATGCTGGTGGGATAGGCTTTGATTGGTAGGCTTCAAACATTTATGGTAAGGTTCTAAACATTTATGACAGGTTGGGGGAGGAACTTTAACATTGGATCTTCCTGAATGAGGGACCCCTAATTTCTGATAAGAGTCTAACATTCAAGTTCTGATCATGTTTGCATCCCAGGGTTCCATGGGGAGGAAGATCTTTAGTTCTGTGTCATTTCAGGTCAGGATTTCTTCTTTCATGGGTGCTCTGGCTACATGACTTTGCAGTTTTTCTGAAAGACAATTCTTACTAACTTTCTGGATAAGAGATGGGGTCACTTGAACTGATCCTGGAGGCCTGTGGTTTACAAATCCCCCCTTTTTGTTCTTCATTCCTCAATCTTGAAGGACATAGGGAGATGACTGCTCCATCTTCTTCCTACTGATAAAGGGTGTAGGTTGATCCATCTCAATAATCCACTCTCTTAGTAAGATGGTGATGCAGGTGGCTTTTATTTTGTTGTACTTTCCTTCTATACCCATTTTATTGAGAGTTTTTTCATAAAATGTTGAATCTTGTCAATTTTTTTCTCTGCATCTATTGAAATGATCATGTAGTTTTTATTCCTCATTTTGTTAATGTGGTGTATTACATTGATGATTTTGCAGATGTTGAGCCAGCCCAGCATCCCTGCTATAAATCCCTCTTGATCATGTTCTATGATCCTTTTAATGTAGTACTGTATTTGCTTTGCCAATACTATGTTGAGGATTTATGCATCTATATTCATCAGCTATATTGGCCTGTAATTTTCTTTCTTTGTTTTGTCCTTCTCTGGCTTTGGGATCAGGGCAATATTGGCCTCATAAAATGTGTTAGGAAGTGTTCCATCCTCAATTTTTTGTAATACTTTGAGAAGGATAGGCAATAAATCTTCTTTGAATGGTCAAATTCTCCAGAGAAGCCATCTGGTCTTTGACTTTTATTTTTTGGAAAGCTTTTGATTACTATTCGAATATATTTACTTATGATTTGTCTATTCAGATTCTCTATTTCTTCTTTATTCAGTTTTGGGAGGTTCTATGAATCTAGGAATTTATCCATTTCTTCTACATTGTCCAATTTATAGGCATGTAGTTTTCCAGAGTATTCTCTTATGAGCCCTTGTATTTCTGTGGTATCTGTTGTAATTCCTCCTCTTTCATTTCTAATATTATTTATTTGAGACTTCCCTCTTTTTTCTTGGTGAGTCTGGATAAGGGTTTGTAAATTCTGTTTATCCTCTCAAAGAGCCACCTCTTAGTTTCACTGATCCTTTCTACAGTTTTTTTAGTTTGTTTCTATTTCATTTATTTCTGCTCTAATTTTTATTTCCCTCCTTCTGCTGACTTTTGACTTTAATATTTTTTCTAGTTCTTTTAGGTGTAGGGTAGAATTTATTTTTTCAGATTTTTCTTCTTTGTTAAGTTTAGCCTGTATTGCTATGAATTTCCCTCTTAGGACCATTTTTGCTACATCCCATATGAGTTGGTATGGTGTGTTTTCATTTTCATTTATCCCCGGGTATCTTTTGATTTCTCCTTTAATTTATTCATTGCTCCATTGGTTGTTCAGTAGAGTGCTCTGTAGTCTCCACATATTTGTCGCTTTCTCAGCTTTTTTCTTGCTGTTTATTCCTAGTTTCATAGCATTATAATCAGAAGAGATGCTTCATGTGATTTCAATCTTCTTAAATTTGTCAAGTCCTGCGTTGTCTCCCAACATATCATCTATCTGCTTTTGGTGTCATATCCAAAAAATTATTGCCAAGAACAATGTCAAAGTTAATTTTCCCTATATTGTCATCTAGGACTTTCATGGTTTCAGGTGTTACATTGAAGTCTTTAATCAATTCCAGTTAATTTTTGAGTGGTGTAAGATAGGGGTTCAATTTTATTCAATTGTGTGTGAATAGCCGGTACTCCAAACACCATTTATTGAAAAGACTATCTTTTCCTCATTAGGCATTCTTGGCTCCCTTGTAAAATATTGGTTTACCGTATATGCATGGATTTATTTCTGGGCTTTCAATTCTGTTTCATTAATATCTGCACTTATTTTTTTTGTCAGAAACATCCTGTTTTGATTACTGCATGTTTGTATTATAGTTTTAAATCAGGGAGTGTAACACTTCCAGCTATGTTATTTCTCAAGATTGCTTTGGATATTCATGGCCTTTTGTGATTCTTATAAATTTTAGAATGTTTCTTCTATTTCTATGAATAATAACATTTGAATTTTGATAGCATTGAATATATAGATGACTTTGGATAGTATTGACATTTTAGCAATATTAACTCTTCTGATCCATAAATATAGAACATCTTTCCACTTTTTTTGTCCTCTTCAATTTCTTTCATCAATGTTTTATAGTTTTCAGTGTATATACCTTTCCTCTCCTTGGTTAAATTTATTCCTAAATATTTTACTGTTATTAATGGCATTGTAAGTGTGTTATTTTCTTTTTTTACATTTTTCAAATAATTTGGGGTTAGTGCATAGAAATAAAACTGATTTTTTATATGTCAATTGATTTTGTATCCTGAAATTTTACCAAATTTATTTATTAATTCTAAGAGTTTTTTGGTTGGGTCTTTAGGATTTTTATATATAATATGTCATCTGTAAACACAAAATTTTACTTTTCATTTCTGAGTTAGATGACTTTTTTCTTTTTCTTACCTAATTTTCCTGCCTAGGACTTCCAGTACTATGTTGAATAGGAGAGATGAAAGTGGACATCCTTTAATTGTTACTAATTCTAGAGAAAAAGCTCTCAAATTTTCACTACTGAGTATAATAGCTGTGGGCTTGACAAACAAGGCCTCTATTATACTCAGGTATATTATATCTTTGCCCATTTTGTTGAGTTTTTATCATGAAAGAATTCTATTTTTAAAAATATTTTTTCTCTATCTATTGAGAAGAGCATACTATTTTTATCCTATGATTCTTCAGTAGCATGTTGCTTAGTCCCCAGATATTTGTGACTTTCTCAACTTTTTTCTTGTACTTGTTTCTAGTTTCATAGCATTATTTCCAGAAAAGGTGCTTTATATGATTTCAATCTTCTTCAATTTATTGATGCTTGCTTTGTTTCCCAACACGTGGTCATCTTTGAGAATATATCATATGCACGTGAGAAGAATGTGTATTTTGGTGTTTTGGGATGGAATGGTCTATATATATCTATTAAGTCCATCTACTCTAGTGTTCCATTTAAGGCCACTGTTCCCTTGTTGACTTTCTGTCTAGATGACGTATCCATTGATATAAGAGGGATGTTAAGGTCCCCTACTATTATTTCATTGCTGTTAGTTTCTCCATTTAGGTCTGTTAGTATTTGCTTTATATACTTTGTTGCTCCTGTGTTTGGTGCATATGTATTAATAAGTATTATGTCTTCTTGAAGAATGTAACTTTTATCATTACATAATGACCAACTTTATCTCTCATTATCTTTTTATCTCGAAGTCCACATTGTCTGATATAAGTATGCCTATACCCACTTTCTTTTTCTTGCCGTTTGCCTGAGGTATCATGTTCTATCCCTTCACTCTGAGCCAATAGTATACTTGTCAAACTGTCTTTCAGAGATGAAGGAGACATAAAGTCATTCCCAAATGCACTAAAGCTAAGGGAATTCATTAGTAGTAGACCTGCCTTACAAAAAATGCTAAAGAAAGTTCTCCAAAGTAAAATGAAAAGACCCTAATTAACAATATAAAGTCATATGAATGTGTCAAACTCACTGGTAAAAGTAAGTATATAGTCAAAGTCAGATTCGTGAATATATTATTCTTCATTGACCTTTCTTTTTTCTTTCAACATTTTGAATATATCATCATACTCTTTCCTGACCTGTAGAATTTCTCCTGAGAAACTGCTGATAGGTTTATTGACAATCCATTGAATATGACAAGTTGCTTTTCTGTTGTTGCTTTCAAAATACTCTCCTTGTCTTTGACTATTGATAATTTAACTATAATGTATGTCTGTATAGCCTTTTTTGGGTTCAACATATTTAGGAACTTTTGGTCCTCACGAATCTGAATGTCCCTTTCTCTCTCTTCTCTTTCTGGGTTTCCCATAATGTGAATGTTGCTTTGCTTGAAAGGGTCATATAAGTCCTGTAGGCATTCTTCACTTTGTTTTATTCTATTTTTTCTTGTTGCCACTCTGATTATATAATTTTAAATGCTTTTTTTCCAAGTTCACTGATTTCTTCTTCTGCTTGTTGAAGAATGTTATTTGAAGCTCTATATTGAACTTGTCAGCTCAGTTGTATTATTTAGCTCTAGAATTGTTTTTTTTTTGATGGTTTATAATTCTTTGTTGAAGTTCTCATTTTGTTCATGCATTTCTTTCCTAATTTTGTTTAGTTGTTTATCAATTCATTCTTGTATTTCACTGAGCTTCTTTAAGAGGATTATGCTGATTCTTTACCAGACAATTCATAGGTCTATATTTCTTTAGGGTCAGTTATTGGAGCTCATTATTTTCCTTTGTCAGTATCACGTTTACCTGAATCTTTCTCATACTTGTATTATTGCATTGGTATCAGCACATTTGAATAAGTTGTCTTATTTTGCGTACCTTACCGATGTGCTTCAGCAGAAAAAGACCTTCACTGTTTGGGTAAATTTGGTCTTCTAAAAAGTTCTTCTGGTGACATCCACAGGAATGTAGGGTGTACTGCTGGAGTCTTTAGTTGAATAAGTTCTCTGCCTCTTCTCTGAGGTCAGAGGAAGGACTGTTGACTGGGCTCTATGTTCAAGCAGGACTTGAGTGGATGGCTGTGCTCTATGTTGAGTTGGGCCTGCTGGCTGTGCTTCAAGGTCAAATGGGGCCACAAGGTATGCTCTCAATCACCTCTAGTCAGACAGAGTAGCACACTGTGTTCCATGGCAAAGTAGTGCTCTGGTTGGACTACATGATTGATCATGACTACAAGCAAGGGTCCCAAAAGAGACAATGCTGCTGAGTGAACATCCTGGTCAGAGGGACAACAAGCTTGGCTCTGTAAATGAGCAGACCTGCTGGTTAAGATTTCTGCTCCAGCACCACCCTTGCAGGTATTCGGCCTGCCAATATCTGTATGTCTGTTGCTGTAAGCCCCCTACTCTCTCTCTTTATCTGACAGCTTGTGGTCCAGCCCTGCTGATACTCCAGCAATATTCATGAGGTAAGATCCAAGTAGGCTTTCTGATAAGTGTTTCACAACTCTTGGGAAGCTGGATGTTCATTTTTAGCTCTCTTTTTCTCAGTAGAGAAACTGTAATGAACCCTTACATGATAGGCTCTGTTGGGCTGGGGAAGGCACAAAATAGCCAAACTGAAAGTGTTTTTCTTACCTTTTCAAAGTGGTAATTCTCTGTTTCTGTGGTCTAAGGTGTTTCTTGAGCCTCACCCCAGGTTATGGGATTTTCACAAAGTTTTTTGTTTTTTTATGGATAGTTGCTAGTTTTTTGTGATGGGGAATGAAGTCAGGAGCCACTTATTCTACAATCTTGATGATAAAAATTTTAGAATCTGCTTGTAACTTCACTCACAAAATTGTTCTGAGATTATTTTATTGATATTTCAGTAGATTTTTACATCAGTTTAGGGAGGAATGACACTTTATTCGCAATATTTTTTTAAAATTTTCTTACTACAAATTTATATTGATGTATTTTTGTGTTTGAATCACATGCAGTTGCAAAAATAGTACAAAGTGTTCCTATGTGCCCTTCACTCAGCTTCTCCAAATGATTATATGTTACGTAACCGCAGTGCATTATCAAAACCAGTAAAGAGACTTTGGGAAAGTACTATTGACTTAGGTACAGACGTCATTTGGAAATCACCAGTTTTTACATAAATTTATGTGTGTGTTTGAGTATAGAGTTCTGTGAATTTTTACCGCATGTCTAAATTTATGTAAACATCACTACAATTATAATACTGACTTTCATCACCATGAAGAAACTCCTTTGTGTTATTTCTTAGTAGTCGCACCCTCTCCCCAATGCTAAACCTTAGAGACTTCTGATCTATTCTCCATCGATACAATATCATCAATTTGAATATATATATATAGTGTATAGTTTTCTGATTGGCTTTTTTAACTCAGCAAAATTTTCTTGAGGTCTATCCAGTTGTTGTAAATAGCAAAAATGTGTTCCTTTTTATTGGTGAGTAGTGTTATGTTTTATGGATGTGTCAAAGTTTTTTTATATATGAACATTCTGTCATTGTTGAATATCCTGCTAATAATCATTGTCATCATCATCATCACTATAACATATATCATTTTTGATGTATGGTTAGCTTAGCTTTTAATGTCTATAAAGCAGTTTGGTATTTTGTTACTTTAATAATCTCATTTTATCTTATGCTTAAACTTTTTATCCCCTCTATCCATTTCTCCCTCCTCCCATCCCCCACCTCTGGAAACCACCAATTTGTTCTCTGTATCTATAAACTTTATTTATTTATTTTTGGATTTCACAAATAGAGATCATACAGTATTTGTCTTTTTGTGACTGACATATTTCACTTAGCATAATGCCCTTGATGTCCATCCACGTTGTCATAAAAGGCAAGACTTTCATTGTATGGCAGTGATAGCCATTCTATATGGTGTATACTGAAATGATTGAAAAGACTTATGGGAAGATTATCCTAAACAGATTCTTGCAATGTGTCTTCTGTAGATTGTTTTTCATTTCCATGAAAGTGATAGTTATTCTGTACTACACACAGTGAAATGTTTGAAAAGGTATATGAAAATATTCCTAAAGAGCTACTTGCAAACTGTATTCAGCACAGTGCTCTTTCATTATACAACAGTGATAGCCACACTGTATGGCTTATACAAAATATCTGAAATGACGTATATGAAGATTTTCCTAAGTGGCTATTTCCGTGCTGAGTTCAGCACAGTCTTATTTCATTGCATGAATGTGTTAGCTATTCTTTATGGCATATAGTCAAATGTTTGAAAAGACTTGCCCTGAAGATGTTCCTAAACAGCATCTTGCAAACCGGATTCAGCATGGTGATCTTTCACTGTATGAAAGTGATAACCATTCTCAATGGCATGTACTAAAATGTTTGAAAAGGCTCATAGGAAGGTGTTCCTAAACACCTATAGGCAATGCTGTGTTCAATAGTGTGTTTTTAAATTCTGTGAATGTGACAGCCATTCTGTACAGCTTATGCTGAAATGTTTTTAAAGAACTACATGCAACTGTTTCTAAATAACCACTTGCAAGCTGTTTCAGCACACTTTTATTCTATTATGAAAATGATATCCATTCTTTATAGGATTTAGGAAAAATTGAGAAATGACATACAATGAAGATGTTCCTAAACAGCATCTGCAAACTGTGTTGAGCAAAGTGATCTCCATTGTATGAATGTGCCAGTTCTTACGTATGGCTTATAGTGAAATATTTGAAATGACTTACATGAAGTTGTCCCTAAACAACTATTTGCAAGCTGAGTTCAGCACAGAGCTCTGTCATTTAATGAAAGTGATAACCATTCTGTACAGCATATACTATAATCTCTGTAAGGACTTATATGAAGATGTTTCTAAACAGCTGCATGCAAGCTGGGTTCAGTAGATTTGTGTTTAATTGAATGAAAGTAATAGCCATTCTTTATGACATAGTTAAACATGTGAAAAGACTTATATGAAGATGTTCGTAACAGCTGCATGCAAGCTGAGTTCAGTAGAGTATTTTTTACATTGGGTGAAAGTGACGACCATTCCAAATCACGTATAGTGAAACGTTTTGAAAGCCTGTATTAAATTTTCCTAAACAGCTAATTTCAAACTGGATTCCAGCACAGTGTTCTATAACTGAATGAAAATGATAGACATTCTTTCATGATCATAGTGAAATGTTTGAATAGCTTTGTTGAAGCTGTTGCCAAAACTGCTTGCAAGCTGTGTTCAGAACAGTGTTCTTTCATTATAAGAAAGTGATAGGCATTCCATACGTTGTATATTGAAATGATTGATAAGAATTATATGGAGATATTCCTAAACAGATACTTGCAAGTTGGGCTCAGCACAGTGTCTTTACAGTGAAATGTTTGAAAAAGCATATGAAGGTGTTCCTAAGCGGGTATTATAAAGTTGGGTTCAGCACAGTTTTCTTTCATTGTATAAAAGTGACAGCTATTCTGTGTGGCCTATATTGAACTTTTGAAAAGACTTAGGAACTACGTGCAAGCTGTGTAAGCAAAGTGTTTTTTCATTGTGTGAAAGTGATAGCCATTCTCAGTGGTGCATAGTGAAGAGTTTGAAAGGACTTTTATGAAGATGTTCCTAAACATCTGCCTGCAAGCTGAGTACAGCACAGTGTTCTATCATTGTATGAACGTGATAGACATGTTGTATAGCATATACTAGCATGTTTGAAAAGACACAAATGTAGATCTTACTAAACAGCTACTTGCAAGCTAAGTTTAGCATGTGTTCCTTCATTGTATGATAGTGATAGGAATTCTCTACAGCATATAGCAAAATGTTTGAAAAGACATATGGAGATCTTTCTAAACAGCTACTGCAAGATGGGTTCAGCATAGTGTTCTGTAAGTGAATGAACGTGATAGATATTCTGTGATGCCAGCACTGAAATATTTCAAAACACTTTTATGAAGATGTTCCTAAACAGCTACTTTTACTCTAAACAGGTTCAGCACAGTGTTATTTCACTTTATGAAAGTAATAACCATTCTGTGCAGCTTCCACTGAAATGTTTGAAAAGACATATATGAAGATGTTCCTAAACATCTACTTGCCAGCTGGGTTCAGTAGAGTGTTCTTTCATCCTATGAAATGACAGACAAAGACATAAAGAAGGCTCAGAAAACATTCTTTGGGATAACAGTTATATGAGGACCAATTGTCTTAGCCTGTGATTGCCAGGTTCAAAGCTCAGAGCCAGAAACTGTGATTCCTAGCTCACTGTGGAAGTAGAACATACCACTTTCATTTTTTCCTGGAATTTTTATTTCTTTGACTTCAACATCTCTGTTCAATTTATTTAACTATATTATCAAGATTTGTGATCTCCCTGATATCCAAGAGTTTTTCCTTTTGTCGTTTTCCTACTCTTCCAGTGTTATTCCTAACATTGAGTGTGAAATATTTGGAAATTTCCATTTATGTCAAGGGACTACATGAATCTCTTAAAAGCAGTTTCTTCTGAAATAAAATATATCATACTGAGTATTGTTTCTTTTGTTTAACTAAGATGGGTTTTGCTATTCCTATGGAGAAAACTACTCTTGGCAACCACAGGTATTTATATAAGTTTAAAAAGAGGAAAATCTGTGACGACTGTTTTTCACTTTTGTGAACATCATTCCTTCGCATGTCACTACATTAACTCATCTTCCTCATAGTGCAGACTTAACATCCTGCTTATTAAACTGACCGTGCATTTTTAATACTCATTAGGATCCTGTTTTTGTTATTCACATCACTGTCTATCATGCCTACCGTAGTCACTAGCAAAACTTGACAATGAAATACAGGTCTCCAATTGCAAGCTACTTGGATAGACAAACATGAATAGCAATAAGTAGATTTACACAATATAGCTTTAGAGTCAGAGTTAATCTTAAGTATGATGAGGCAAAATATTAAATCCTATGTTACCAGACAAAAAATGGGTGTGTATATGTGTGTATTTGTATACAATTTTGTTTCAAAGAACCACATTATTTCACATATATGTACATGCATATATAATCATTCATAACCCCATCTATTACATTGAAAGAACCTATAGAGAAAGTTGGAAGATAAAGAAATGAAAAGAATGAACATTAGAATTCACATTAAATTCAAGGAATGTAGAAATTTGGACCAAAAGTCTTAATGTAGAATGGGTGACATAAATTTTAATGATGTTGTTTTTCCTATATTAATGCTTCAAATTCAGAACCATATTTACACTTATGAAATGGGAAATTCACTGTATTAGCTGATGGAACCAAAAATCTCCAAATTGACACTAAATTTCTTCTTCTAATGACAAATAGAAATGGCAAGCAATAGAAGTATATGAGGAAGCCATTTGGTGAAAACCTAATTCAGCCTGACTTTGTTTTTCCAAAAGGGCCTGACATGGCCATTGAGCATGCATTGTATATCTGCTTTAAACATTTCCTATGGCAAGAACAAATGCCTTTAAGATAAAGGTGCAATGTCCCCCTCACATTGGCATTTCCTTAAGGGTAAGCATCTTTACTTAGGCCAGGAACTGATTGCTCTGCTCACCTGTGACCACCCAGCTCGAGAGAACAGACCTGCCACCATGCTGTGTCGACTGAGACAACAGAGCTACCTGCTGTGTTCACCAATCTCTGTTTTGACAGAGCAGTCTCATGACTATTGTAAAAGGGACATTTCAATCCTATGTGAAGCATCCTCTTTGAGGGTATATAACCACTCTGTACACTTCGCTTCTTTGGTGTCATTTTTTCCTTCTGGAAGAAAGCCCCTGGGCTATGGTCATCATGTTTTGGCTCAGAATAAACCCACCCAAATTTTCATTTATAGATTGGTTATGGATTATTTTCATTGACACTATTAAGGTGGTATTTCAACACAAAATGTTTTTAGCCAAGGGAAACCAGAAGAATTTATTGAGAGTTTTAAACTCACTTTTCACAAACAAAATGTTGTTGGGTAAATGTCTGAAATGGATTCCTATTATTGCTGTAACAAGTTACCATTTTAGGCTTAAGAAATGATCAATTTTATCTTAAATTTCTGGAGATATGAAGTCAAAATGGGTCTCATTAAGAGAAAATCAAGATATCTGGAGGGCTGCATTCCGTCTTGACTTTCCAGGGGAGAATGCATTTCATTCTTAAATCACTTTCAAGAGGCCACCTGCATCCTTTGTTTTATTCCCTCCTTCTCTCTTCAAGGTAAGCAGCATAGCATTTTCAATGGTCTCTCTGACTCCAATTTACTTCCTGTCTTTCCATATTTAAAGGAGCATTGTCATTGTCATTATATTACAACAACCTGGATAATCCAGGCTAAGCTTAAGATCAGTGATTAGCAATCTCATGTCATCTGTAGCTCAATGCCTCTTTCCTCTGTAAACTGCCATATTCAAGTTTTCTTGGTATTAGGATGTGGACTTTTTTTGAAGGCTCTTATTCTGCCTACTACAGTCTTTTTCAGATGTGTACTAGTTGACGTCACTTAAGTGCGCTTAAATGAAAGAATCAAACACAAAAGTTATCACAGTCTCTGCAATGAGTGGAACACTTTTCTTTTAAATTTATATGCAAAACCAATTTCTAGCAGACAAGACCTAAAACTATCTATACATGTCTCTAACACAGGACCATACCTTGCTATTCAAGGTGTGATCCACAGACCAGAATCTGCAGCATGAATACCACCTGGGAGCTTTTTATAAATGCAGAGTCCTTGGGGCCACTTGCTGACTCAGGATTTACATTTCAACTAAAATCCTTAAGGATTTGTATGCATAATGAGGTTGGAAAATTCTGATGTAGAATAAGTTTTCTCACTTCCTTACTCTTAACATTTGGGGCTAGATAAATCTTTCTGCTGGGTTTGCACCTGTGCATTGTAGCTATTTGGCAGGATCCCTTTAGTCTTTATCAAATATCCCCATGGGCAAAATCATCTCTGTCTCAGAGTTTGCAAATGTGAAGCAGAATTCCCACCAAGGCTCCATCCTGTACTCAGTTTATAACTTTGAGCAGAACATTAAATCCCTCTGAGTCTTATTCCTGAGAATGGAGTACATAATAGTACTACAGCCTAGAACAAATATTTCTGAAAATTAAATCAGACAAGCTCTAAAATGTTCTAAGTGAAACTGGGAAACAGCCATTGATGATTAAGTATCTAGGTACTAAAGTTTTCTCCTTTTTGCAAATACTGATTATAGCTTTTAGCTGTTTAACTCACCCATTGTTAACTGTGCTGCTTAGGTAATAAGCTGTCTGACTCCCTCTGGGCTCCTATAGATAACATCTCCCTGGAGTCTGGGTCACCATGGTAATGGGGGTGTGAGCAGTTTTTCAAGAATTAGGACTCTGTCCACTTCAGGCCAGTTGAGACCACCAACTCATCAACCAGGCCCTCACAGATGTCTGATAGGTGACCGTTTGATGTCAAGAGGCTAAAAACTCCACCCTCATATCATGCTAATGCTGCCATTTTGTGAACATGGGTCCTGGGAAGAGGCATGGAGCCTGACTATGCTTGCACAGATCATCAATTAACTCACCTCCAACCACCTCTTTCCACATTTCAGACTACCTTGCCCCCTTCCCATAAATATCTCTGAGTCTCTATTTTTAGGGAGGTAAATTTGAGGCTCATGCTCTTGTTTCCTTACGTGCCTGCCTTGTGAGCAAATCCTCTCTTTCCTGAAATCTCATCGTCTCAGTGATTGAGTTTCTGGGCAGCGGGCAAAAATGAACCTGGTTCAGTAACATAAGCTACATTATGGTGCATAAAAAGATCTAAATATATATTTTATTCTTAACAAATATTTTATAATGAGGCTTTTAACCTGAGATATAACAGTGAAATTTCTGATAGTTTTTGAAAAAGGGTCAGGAAGTCAAGGAGAATAGTGCCTAAAGTTTATATTAAAGGAAAATTTGACCCTTTTATAAGAGAGGAATGTTAATTTTCTAAGGATATCATGGGTTGTGTTCCCATCACCAGTAAATGCATTGATGATCCAAGGGCCTCATCAAGACAGATTCCTCACTCTTAGACTTTGGAGAAAACTTTACTTCAGGGTTGGGAAAGTGTGCTAAGAGGTTTAAATTGTTGGAAGGATAGTGAGTTAATAGGGAAGGTGCAATAAATACTGAGTTCACCTGGCTTATAGCCTCCTCTCCTAGTTACAGAGAATCAGTAGGAAAAATTTACTTTCTGTCCAAACCACTGTCATGCAGGAAAATTATGTACTTAGAAGTGGTAGTAACAAGATTAAATGTGTCTAATGAGCAGATATAGGAAGCTGTAAATATTTCCTCTGCCACAGCCTTCAGTGTGTGCGACCTTAGGCTAGAAGGGATATAATTGTTTCTTTTGAGCTCAGTCTGGCTCAGGGACTGGTGCTTCACTCTTTCCTGCTGTCTTGTCTGGGATCAGAGCTTCAGTCTCCATTATCAACAATCCAGGAAGGAATTTTGACTTCCACATGGAGACCTCCCACTCAGAGTTCCCATCCAGGTGAGTCTGAGAAACTAACAGACACTGAATGAGGGGATCAAGAAAATGAGAGCAAAAACTTTTACCTGAAGTCAACTGAGAGAAAACCCAGGTTAGTCCAGATATCAGAGGCCTCCACAGATGTTTGCTGGCTAATCAATCAACTCGAGTATTTATCAAAGTTGTTAACACAAAAGTGAACATATCACTGTGCAATGGAAGTGCCCATGTTGACAATTAGGTGATATTAATGAAGACCCAACTTGAAGAGAAAATAGGAAGTGTAAAGTGCTTCCAGGTGTCACTGCAAATGATCCATAACCAATATATAAATCAAAATTGGGGTGTGTTTATTATGAGCTAGGTCTGAGGACTATAACCAGGTGCCTTCCCTCCCCAGGGAAGGAAAGGCACAAAAGAAGTGGGGTGTACAGGGTGGTTATAGGCCATCTTGGAGCAAAGAGCCTTCATCACATAAGACAGGAATATCTCTTTTACTACTTTCATGAGATGCTTAAATCAATGATGATTTTCCCCTTGAGATACTTGACAATATCTTAATGAGTGCTGCTAATCACCTAAAATGCACAAGACAACACACAACTCAAATACTTATCCAGTCCCAAATGCCAATGGTGGAGGTGAGAAAATCTATTCAAGACCAGCACTTCTCTAACTTCACATGAGTCACCAGGGATTCTAGTTCAAATGCAGATTCTGATTCAACAGGTCTCCTGTGGTCCCAGAGACTCTGAATTTCTAACAAGCATCTAGGTGACGTTGATGCTGCAGATCCTAATCTGTGCACCAGTATTTGAGTACAATTGCCATGGTCTTGTATGAGAGTAAGGTGTAAGTAGTTTTAGGACTTTCCCATGAAAAAGTATTTCTGCAAGTAATTTTTAAAGAAAGATGTATTCATGCACTCCTCAGTGTGTGATAAAATCTCTATTTGTTTCTTTATACAAGAAAATTTGAGTTACACCAATTCTGAAAATTACTTTGCAGGAGGAAGTGTAAGGGTCTCCAAAAGATGCCAACATTCAAATCTCAAGAACCTCTGAGGTCATACATCACAGTTAAGTGAGATTTATTCTAGGAATGCAGTGACATTTATACATCTGCGAATCAATCAATGTGATACACCACATTAGCAAAATAGAGAAAACAATTGCATGATCATCTCAATAGATGCAGAGAATATATTTGATAAGATTAAATATCCATTTATGCTAAAAATTATTTTGAAAATAGCTATAGAAGGAGAGTACTTCAACATAATACAGGTCATATATGACAAATCCACAGCTAACATTGTAATTAAAAATAAAAAAAATCGAAAGCTATCCCTCTAAGAACAGGAATAAGACAAGGATGCCAACTCTTGCCATCCTTACTCCACATAGTATTTGAAGTTCCAGACAGAGCAATTAAGCAAGAAAAAAATACAAAGGATCCAAATTGGAGAAGAAGTAGATGTATCACTATTTGCAGATGACATGATTATATATCTATAAAACCCTAAAGAATCCACAAAAAACTGTTAGAAATAATTAATGAATAAAGTTTCAGGGTACAAAATCAACATATAAAAGTCAGTTGTGTTTCTGCACACTAATAAAAACTAGCAGGAAGACAAATCAAGAATATAATCCTATTACATAGGAAATAGAGCAGTCGATCAGTTCATGTAAGTGTACGTTCACCCATGTGGTCAGTGATCTCAGGGTCAAGGAGAGAGGCTAAGGGTGACTCCCAGGTGTTGAATTTGGAGAGCACTGGGTGGACTTGACATCATATAACTGGAACAGAAGCTGAAGAGCAGAGTCAGGAAAATTTGGCGATCTGCTTTCTGTACACTGCAAGGCACCATGGCAACTGCACCCCCTACCTGGGCAAAAGCTGTTTCACTGCCAGAATGTGTGTGTCCAGGGAAAGTGTATCTATTACTCAAGTTCCCAAGAGGAGGGGCTTGCCAGGCCTCTCAGGGCTGCACAGAGAAATGCCAATGTCACAAAGGAGAGGGGGTGATGAGGAAATGGGAAGACAATGCCATTTACAGTTACAATTAAAAAATAAAATATCTGGGAATAAATTTAATCAATGATGTGAAGCCCAAACACTAAAAACTATAAGGCAGTGTTGAATGAAATTGAAGAAGACATAAAGAAATGGAAATATATTCTAAGGTCATGGTTTGGAAGAACTAACATAGTTAAAATGTCCATATTGCATAAAGCAATCTTCAGGTTCAATGAAACCCCAAGAAGAATCCCAACAACATTTTTCATGGAAATAAAACAAAGAATCTTAAAATTTATATGGAACAAGAAAAGACCCTGAAAGCCCAAAGCAATCTTAAGAAAAAAGAACAAAGCTGGAGGTATCATACTCCCTGATTTCAAAACATACTACAAAGCTATAGTTATCAAAACAGCATGGAACTGGCACAAAAACAGACACAGATTGATGGAACAAAATTGAGAGCCCAGAAATTAACCCACACACCTGTGGACAGCTAATTTTCAACAAAGGAGCCAAGAATATGCAATGGAGAAAGGAAAGTCTTTCCAAGAACTTTTGATCTTTGAATACGTTATTTTATAGCAAAGAGAGTTTAAGGTAGCAAGTGGGATAATGTTGCTAATAAACTGACCTTAAAATTATTAGCATTGCTTTGCAGATGGAACTAATTTAGTCACACGGTTCTTTAAATACAGAAGAGAGAGACAGAAGAATTAAAGTGAGAGAGAGACTTGAAATTGTTAAGCTGGTGGTTTTAACGTTAAGGGAAGAGCCATGAGCCAAGGCATGCAGGTGGCCGCTAGACCTGGAAGAGAAGAGCAGTCTGATTCTCACCTGGAGCCTCTAGAAGGAACCAGGATGTGCAGACCTCGTTGTTTTACCCCAGTGAGACTCCTTTCAGGCTTCTGACATCCAGGATTGTAAGACGAAATTTTGTTGTTGTTAAATTGACTAGTATGGTAATTTTTTATAGCAGCAAAATAAATCTAATACGTTCATTTATCTGATGAAATTTTGTTTAAGGAAACTGAATTTAAGCCTCTCAATTTATTTGGCCTCCTTCGGGTAAATCATTTGGTGTTGGTTTTCCTCCTCAAGTAGAAGTAGAAATCTAAAGTCAATTTGGAGATATTGATCCTCATGATCTGATTCAGAGAATTTCATATTTTAGAATGAAAACGTTGTTCTGACTTTGAGATGTGTGAGACACTAAGATAGAAAAAGTAATTCATTTTTAAATTTGGGGTCACCTAGTCTACCTTAAATCCTGGATCTAAATTTCTACATATCTTTAATGTCATGTTAATTTAAATGTTCATACTTTCATTCCTATACCCTCCAATTTTCTTTCAAGTTGCCTGTAAACATTAAAGAAGGGATAATAAATGCACTTGGATATGTACATACGTGTGCATGTGGTTATTTGAAAGACAATATGTACAAGCACACCCCTACTTGAAGACACATCTTCCTCTTGAACATTTTCTTGGGACTCAACAAAGTATTTCCACACATTTCGTTTATTTCTGTAAACATTTACCTAAAGTTATATTTATTATCTCATATTACATTGAGAAAAGAGGAAATTGAAGCTAGGGATTTTAAAATTTTAGGAATTACATAACAACATTGAAAGCTTACTGTGCATGCTCTTGAATATATGCGAAAAGAGTCAGGCACTTTGTGCTCTCCTCTTTTGTATGGCTCCTTCAAATCTGCAAATTACACATTTTATTTAATTTTATCTTTTTCCAGCTCTATTGAGATATAATTGACATATAACATTGAGTAGGGGTACAACATTATGATTTGATATAGACGCATTATGCAAAACGACTGCCACAATAAGGCGAGCTAACACCTCCGTCACCTCAGGGACTCAGTCTTTTCTCTATGGGTTAGAACATTTAGGATATATTCTCTTCACAACTTTTAGGTGTGTAATACACCTTGGCTCACTATAGCCTCGATGCTGTAAATTAGATCCTTAAAATGTATTCATCTTATAACTGGAAGTTTGTGCATGAGTATTCTGTTTATTTGCATTTGTTTAAATTTTTAGATTCCACATATATGTGATATCATACAGTATTTTGTTTTGCTGTCTGACATTTCACATAGCATAATATCCTCAGTGTGCCTCCATGTTGTTGCAAATGGCAGTATTGTCTTCTTGTGGCTGAATAATTTTCCATTATATATATTTATACACAAACACACACATATAAATGTATATGTATATATATATATATCACATATATCACGTTTTCCTTATTCATTCATCCAATGATGGGCACTTAGGTATTTTCTGTGTTGTAGACATTGTGAATAATGCTGCAATAAACATGGGGGAGCAGACATCTCTTTGGGATTGCAATTTAGTTTCCTTTGGATATGTACCCAGAAGTGGAATTGCAGCATCACACGGTAGTTCTATTTTTATTTTTTTATTTTTTTGAGAAATCTCATACTGTTTCACATAGTGGCTGTATCAATTTACCTTCTAACAAACAGTGCACTAAAAGTTTGCTTTTCTCCACATCCTCACCAACAGTGTTTATCTCCAGGATTTTGGATAATAGACATTCTAAGATGTGTGAAGTAATAGCTCATTGTGGTTTTGATTTGCATTTCCATGATGATTACTGACGTTGAGCATCTTTTCACGCAACTTCTGCATTTATATGTCTTATTGGAAAAATGTCTATTCAGTTCATCTGTGCTTTTTCTAATTGGATTATTTGTGTTTTGCTATTAATTTGTATGTTTCTTATATGTTTTGGTTATTAACCCCTTGTCAGATCCAAAGTTTGAAAATATTTTTCCCCAGTCCATATGCTACCTTTTCATTTTGTTGATTGTTACTTTTGCTGTGAGAAAGATTTTTAGTTTGATGTTGTTCCATTTGTATATATTAACTTCTGATGCTTGTGTTTTTGGTGTCATATCCAAAAAACTATGGCTCGAACCAATGTCAAGGAGACTTTTTCCCTATATTTTGGTCTAAAAGTTTTATGGTTTCAGATCTTATGTTAGAGTTTTAAATCTATTTGGAGCTGGTATTTGTGAGAGGTGTCATATAGGAGTCCAATTTTATTCTTTTGCATGTGACTATCCAGTTTTCCCAGCACCACTTATTGAAGAGACAATCCTTTTCTCATTGATTATTCTGGCTCTCTTATAAATGTAGTGGACAATATACACATGGGTTTATTTCTGGGCTCACAATTCGGTTCTATTTGCCTATGTGGCTCTTTTTATGTCAGTACAATACTGTTTTTCTTTTTACTAATAATTTTTATTGAGTTTATGACAGTTTACAATCTTGTAAAATTTTAGTTGTACATTATTGTTTGTCAGTCATGTTGTAGATGCACCCCTTCACCCTTTGTGCCCACCCCTCCTTTCCTCTGGTAGCCACTAATCTGTTCTCTTTGTCTAAATGTTTAAATTCCTCATATGAGTGGAGTCATACAGAGATTGTCCTTCTCTATCTGGCTTATGTCACTTAACATAATTCACTCAAGGTCCATCCTTGTTGTTATGAATGGGTCAATTTTATTCTTTTTTATGGCTGAGTAGTATTCCATTGTATATTTATACCATATCTTCTTTATCCAATCATCAGTTGATGGGATCTTAGGTTGCTTCCATGTCTTAGCTATTGTAAATAATACTGCAATGAACATTGGTGTGCATGGGACTTTTGGAATTGCTGACTTCAAGTTCTTTGGATAGATATCCAGTAGTGGGATGGTTGGGTCATATGGTATTTCTATTTTTAATTTTTTGGGAAATCTCCATACTGTTTTCCATAGTGGCTGAACCAGTTTGCATTCCCACAAGCAGTGTATGCGGGATCATTTTTCTAATGGGTGTAAGGTGATATCTTAGTGTAGTTTTGATTTGCATTTCCCTGATGATCAGTGATGGTGAACATCTTTTCATGTGGCTATTGGCCATCCATGTATCCTCTTTGGAGAAATGTCTGTTCATGTCTCCTGCCCAATTTTTGATCAGGTTGTTTGATTTTTTGTTGTTGAGTTGTGTAAGTTCATTCTATATAATGGAGATTAACGCTTTGATGGATATATGACATGCAAATATTTTTCCCAATTATTGGGTTGTTTTTTGTTTCAATCCTGTTTTCCCTTGCCTTGAAGAAGCTCTTTAGTTTGATGAGGTCCCATTTGTTTATTCTTTCTATTGTTTCCCTTGTTTTAGAAGACATGGTGTCCGAAAATATCCTTTTAATACTGATGTCAAACAGTGTACTGCCTAAATTTTCCTCTAGAAGCCTTATGGTTTAAGGTCTTACCTTTAGGTCTTTGATCCATTTAGAGTTTATTTTTGTGAATGGTGAAAAAGAATGGTCAATTTTCATTCTTTTACATGTGGCTTTCCAGTTTTCCCAGCACCATTTGTTGAAAAGACTTTCTTTTCTCCATTGTAGGCCCTCAGCTCCTCTATCAAAGATTAGCTTTCCATAGATGTGTGGTTTTATTTCTGGGCTTTCAATTCTGTTCCATTGATCTGTGCACCTAATTTTGTAGCAGTACCATGCTGTTTTGATTACTGTAGCTTTGTAGCATGTTTTGAAGTCAGGGATTGTGATGCCTCCAGCTTTGTTCCTTTTTCTCAGGATTGCTTTAGTAATTCTGGGTCTTTTGTTGCCTCATATGAATTTTAGGATTCTTTGTTCTATTTCTGTAAAAAATGTCATTGGGATTCTGATTTGGATTGCATTGAATCTATAGATTGCTTTAGGTAGTATGGACATTTTATTCTTCCAACGCTGGTACATGGAATGTCTTTCCATCTCTTTATGTCGTCCTCCATTTCTGTCAGGAAAGCCTGGTAGTTTTTGTTGTATGGGTCCTTCATTTCCTTAGTTAAATTCACCCTGAGGTATTTTATTCTTTTTGTTGCAATTGTGAATGTTATTGTGTTCTGGAGTTCTTTTTCTGTTAGTCCATTATTAGAGTATAGAAATGCTACTGATTTATGTAAGTTGATTTTATATCCTGCAACTTTCCTGTAGTTGTTGATTATTTCTAAAAGTTTTCTAATGGATTCTTTGGGGTTCTCTGTATGTAATATCATGTCATCTGCAAACAGTGAGAGTTTCACTTCTTCTCTCCCTATTTGGATTCCTTTTATTCCTTTCTCTTGCCTAATTGTTCCGGCCAAAACATCCAGTACTATCTTGAATAAGAGTGGGAATAGAGGGCATCCTTGTCTTATTCCTGTTTCCAGGGGGATGGTGCTCTGTTTTTTCCCATTGAGTATGATGTTGGCTGTGGCTTTGTCATATATGACCATTATTATGTGGAGGTAATTTCCTTCTATCCCCATTTTGTTCACAATTTTTATCATAATTTGCTGTTGTATTTTGTCAAGTGCTTTCTCTGCATCTATTGAGATGATCATGTGGTTTTTATTTCTGAATTTGTTGATGTGGTGTACCATGTTGAATGATTTGCGGATGTTGAACCATCCCTGAGTGCCTAATATGAATCCCACTTGATCATGATGTATCATCCTTTTGATGTATTGCTGAATTCAAGTTGCCAAAATTTTGTTGAGAATTTTTGCATCTATGTTCATCAGCGATATTGGCCTGTAATTCTCCTTTTTCGTGCTGTCCTTATCAGGCTTTGGTATCAACGTGATGTTGGCCTCGTAGAATGTGTTAGGGTGTGTTCCATCCTCCCTAATTTTTTGGGATAATTTGAAAACAATAGATATTAAATACTCTTTGAAAGTTTGGTAGAATTCAGCAGGAAAGCCGTCTGGACCTAGGGTTTTATTCTTTGGGATGCTTTTGATTTCTGTTTCAATCTCCTTCTTTGTGATTGGTCTGTTCAGACTGTCTACTACTTAGTGACTTAGCTTTGGGAGATTGTAAAAGTCTAAGAATTTATCCATTTCCTCTAGGTTATCCATTTTGTTGGCGTATAGTTTTTCATAGTATTCTCTTAAAATCCGTTGTATTTCTGTGGAATCTGTTGTTATTTTTCCTCTTTCATTTCTTATTTTGTTTACTTGAGCTTTCTCTCTTTTTTTCTTTTTGAGTCTGGCTAGGGGCTTGTCAATTTTATTTATCTTCTGAAAGAACCAGCTCTTTGTTTCATTGATCCTTTCTACTGCCTTTTTTGTTTCAATAGCATTTATTTCTTCTCTGACGTTTATTATTTCTCTCCTGCTGACTTTGCGCTTTGTTTGTTCTTTCTCTAATTCAGTTAGGTATAAGTTGAGGCTACTTATTTGGGATTTTTCTTGTTTGTTAACGTGTGCTGTATTGTGTTGAATTTCTCTCTTAATACAGTTTTTGCTGTATCCCATACAAGTTGGTATGGCATTTTATCATTTTCATTTGTCTCCAGATTTTTTTTGATTTCTTCTTTAATTTCTTCATTGATCCATTGCTTGTTCAATAGCATATTGTTTGGTGTCCACATCTTTGTCCCTTTCTCAGCTTTTTTCTTATAATTAATTTCTAGCTTCATAGCATTATGATCAGAGAAGATGCTTGTTATTATTTCAATTTTTTAAAAATTTATAGAGCCTTTCCTTGTTTCCCAACATATGGTCTATCATTGAGAATGTTCCATGTGCACTTGAGAGGAATGTGTATTCTGCTATTTTTGGATGGAGTGTTCTATATATGTCTATTAATTCCAGCTGTTTTAGCTTTTCATTTGATTCTGTTTCCTTGTTGATTTTTTGTCTGGATGATCTGTCCAGTGATGTGAGGTCCCCTACTATTATTGTGTTATTTTTAATATCTTCTTTTAGGTTTGTTAATAATTGCTTTATGAACTTTGGTGCTCCTGTGTTGGGTGCATAGATATTTATAAACATTATTTCTACTTGATGTAGTGTCCCTTTGATCATTATATACTGACCTGCTATGTCTCTCTTTACCTGTCTTATCTTGAAATCTACTTGTCTGATGGAAGTATTGCAACACCTGCTTTCTATTTTTTGCCATTAGTTTGGATTATCATTCCACCCCTTCACACTGAGTCTGTATTTGTCATTTGAGCTGAAGTGTGAATCCTGGAGGCCACAAATTGTTGGATCTTGTTCTTTAATCCATCTTCCCACTCTGTGTCTTTTTATTGGAGAGTTCAATCCACTTACATTGAGGGTGATTATTGATGCATGAGGGCTTAATGCTGTCGTTCTGTCACTTGTTTTCCGGTTTTCCTGCATTACCTTTGTTTCTTGTCCTGTGTGTTTTGGACTACCCATTGACATCTGGAGTTTCTTATTTCCTTACTTATTTTTTGTGTCTCTGTTCTGTTTTTAAGTTTAGTGGCTATGCAGAAGTTTATATTCAGAATCTCGTGCATAACATAGTCCATTTTCTGGTGGCCTCTTATTTCCTTAGCCTAAACTGATTCAGCCCCTTTCCTCCTTCCCTCTTAAGTTATTATTGTCATCTCTTATTCCAACTTGTGCTGTGTTTGTGGTTAAAGTGATGATTGTGTTTGTTTTTGCTGTTTCCCTTCCCTTTATGCAATTGCTATAGTTGTATATTTGCTATCCTATTTTGATGCTGTCTATTTGTCTCCTTACTTGGTAATTTGTGACCCCTTTCTCCCGTTTTGTCTTTTTTCAGGTATGAGGGCCTTCTTGAGGATTTCTTGTAAGGGCATCTTGTGGCTACGAAGTCCCTTAGCTTTTGTTTGTCTGGGAAAGATTTAATTTCTCCCTCATATCTGAAGGATATTTTTGCTGGCTAGAGTATTCTTGACTGAAGATTGTTATCTTTTAAGGTTTAGAATATGTCATTCCAATCTCTCCTAGCTTGTAAGGTTTCTGTGGAGAAATCTCCTGAAAGTATGATAGGGGTTCCTTTTTAGGTTATTTTCTGCTGCCTTGCTGTCCTGAGTATTCTTTCTTTGTCATTCACTTTTGCCAGTTTTACTACTATATGCCTTGCAGTAGATCTTTTCACATTGACATATCTAGGAGACCTGAAAGCTTCCTCCACAAATATTTCTCTCTCATTCTCTAGATTTTGGATGTTCTCTGCTATTATTCCTTTGAGCACACTTTCTGCTCCATTCTCCTTTTTGTAGCCCTCGGGGATTCCAATTATTCTTATATTGCATTTCCTAATTGAGTTGGCTCTTCCTCTGAGATAGTCTTCATACTTTTTTATGCTTAAGTCTCTCTTTTATTCTGTCTGGAGCCATTCAACCTGTCTATCTTTGATTATGCGTATTTGCTCCTCTATGGCAACCACACAGAGATTCAGGGTTTCCGTATTCTGTTTTATTTCTTCCATTGTATTTTTCATCTCTAGTAGTTCTGATTGATTCTTCTCTATAGTTTCAATCTCTTTTGTGAAGTAACTCCAGAACTCGTTGATTTGTTTCTCATTGTTTTCCTTTACCTCATTGAGATTTTTGATGATAGCTACTCTGAATTCATTGTCATTTAGTTTACCTATTTCTGAGTCCTCAGGGCATAATTCTGGATGCTTATTTTCCCTGTGGTCTGGAGAATTGATGAATTGATGGATGCTGGAAGAAGCATGGGTCTTCCCCCTGGTGATATCATTTGGTTGCCGTTATAGCCTGTCACAATTAGATGCGGGTCAAGAGCTGTGTATTGTGAGCCCTCTGCCTTCAGCTGAGATGGTGGTGCACAGAGCAGGTTGGACAAGGAGAGGCACTTTTTCTTGCACACAGACCAGGTTTCCTGATCAGTTCTCGCTATTTGGTCTCCTGGGGTTTTGGCTTGATGAGGTCACTCCATGCAAAAGCTTTCACCCCATTAGAGGGCTTCCCTCTATGCTGCATGGTGTGGGACTCCTGAGTGATCCTGTGGACTTGCAGCCCCTCTCCTGCTCCTTCCATCATGGAGCCTCCAGCGGCAGTGATCCCAGTCTTTAATGGACGTAGCGAATTTCTCTCTTACCCCATTCCATCTCCTCTGAGGTGGGCTCCAGCCTCTCTGCCCTCTGTCGTTTGGCTTCTCTGGGTCTCTGAGGATTCCAGTGCTATTAAAACTTTTTTGTTGGAATATGATTACTCCTTTTTGTTGTATGTTGGAGGGGAGAGAGTCCTGGGTGAGCTTACTGTGCCATGATGCTGATGTCAGTCAGTACTGTACTGTTATAATTAGCTTGATAAGAAAATTCAAAATTGAGAAAGGTGATGCCTACAGCTTTGTTCTTTCTCAGGATTATCTAGGGTATTCAGGATCTTTTGTGATTCCATACAAATTTTAGAATCATTTTGTATGTTTCTGTGAAAAATGGCTTTGGAATTTTGATATGGATTGCATCCAATCTATAGATGACTTTCAGTATTCAGGCATTTTAATATTAAATCTTCTAATCCATGAACATGTGACAATTTTAATTTCTTTCCATCACTTGTGTATGCTTCAATGCCTTTCATCAATGTCTTATAGTTTTATGTGTGTAGATCTTTCACTTCCTTGGTTATATTAATGTTTAAGTATTTTATTGCTTTTGATACTACTGTAAATGGATTTTTCATTATCTTTTTCAGAAATATTGTTCATTGTTGGCTATAGAAATTCAACTGATTTTTGGACTTAGACTTTTTATCCTGAAACTTAAGTGAATTTATTTATTATTTCTAGAGGTTTTTTGTGTAGACTTTAGGCATCTATACACAGGATGCTATCATCTTCAAACAGAGACAACTTTACTTCTTCATTTCCATTTTGCACCCCTGTCTTTCTTTTTTTTTTTTCAATCTAACTTGTCTAACTAGGACTTCTAATATTATGTTGAATAGGAGAGGCAGGACTGGCATACTTGTCTTGTTCCTAATCTTAGAAGCTTTAAACCTTTCACTGCTAAGTTAGATGTGACTTGTCATATATGTTCTTCGTTATTTTGAGTTATCATCCTTCTATACCAAATTTGTTGAGAGTTTCTATCATGTAGGGATATTGAGTTCCCCAAAAGCATTTTCTGCATCTATTGAGATTATCATATATATATGATAATTTTTTTAATCATTTTAAATAAATGATATTTACCTTTAATTCTATCAATGTGATGTATCACATTTATCTGTTTGCTTACAAGGAAAAACTTTGCTTTCTATAAATAAATTCCTCTGATCATAATGTATGATCCTTTCATTGTGTTGTTCACGTCAGTTTGTGAGTATTTTCTTGCTAATTTTTGCATGCATATTAATCCGGGCTATTGACATGTAGTTAGTTTTCCCTTCTTGTAATTTCCTTGTCTGGGTTTGGAATCAGGGTAATGCTGGCTTCATAAAATAAATTTTGGAATGATCCCTTCTGTTAAATTATCTGGCAGAGTTTGAGAGGATTTGTGTTAATTCTTTTTAAAAGTTTTGGTAAGCTTCACCAGTGAAATCATCTGGTCTTTAGGTTTTCTTTGTTTGAAAGTTGTGGGTTACTCATCCAACCTCTTTACTCTTCATTTGTTTGTTGAGTTTTTTAAAAATAATATTTCTTTTATGATTCAATCTTAGTAAGTTGCATTTCTTCTCATGAATTTTATCCGTTTATCTAGGTTATCCAATTTATTTTGTATAATTGTAGTAGTTTCCTTGATTCTTTGCTTTTCTATTGTATCCATTGTAATGTCTTTTCTTTCATTTCCAATTTTGTGTATTTGAGTTATCTCTTTTTTTTCTTGGTTAGTCTAGCTAAAGCTTTGTCAACTTTATCTTTTCAAAAATCCAGCTCTTTTTTTTGTTGATTTTCTATTCTTTTTCTATTTTATTTATTTCTGCTCTGATATTTATCTCCTTCTTTCTGCAAAATTTGGACTTTGCTATTTTTTTTAATTCTTTGAAGAGCAATGTTAGCTTGTTTATAGATCTCTATGTCTCTTGGGTCTGTCATTAGAACTTTTTTATTTTGGAGGGTGGTTTCATATTCCTTGAATATTCATGATGCCTGTCTCCTTGATCTTCTGTCTGCACATTTGAGGAAAAAGACATCTCCAGTTTTGGCAGATTAGCTTTGGCAGGTAAAGCCCTTCAACAGTCAGCCTGTCAAAGATTCTGCTTGGGCTCTCTGGTGCTGTGTGCACCAGAAGGGTGCTTCTGGAGAGCTTTAGTAGGCGGGCTTGGTGCCTTAGTCAGGAAGTGACAGGCCTGGTGCTTGGATTCCTGGGGTCCAGATTAGCACCTGATATCACTAGGGGTGGAGTCTGGAGCCTGGAGTCACTGGGACATTTCTTGCTCTTGAATCTGAAATGAAGGGCATGGGACCTTGGTCTGTGTGGTCAGGCCTGGATTCTGAGTCCAAAGTAGCCAACCAAGTGCCAGGGAACCTTGGAATGGACTTGACAATCCAGTCCGTGGGGATGGCCTGGATGTGGGGTCAGAATCTTTAGTTCATGGGAGCTGGCTAGAGGCTGGAGACACATATGTCAGCCTGGTGCCAGGTGGAGCCAGAAAGTTGAGCACCAGAGTCCAGCCTGGTGTTTGAGTGGGCTAGGAGCCTGGATTGGTGGAGCCGGCCTAGGGTCTGAGATCATGAGTCCTGGCTTGGTGCTGTAGCAGACCAGCACTTGGTCTGGAGTCTAGACTCAGTGGGGTTAGCCTGGCACTGGGGTTGGTCTGGCACTGGGGTCTGAGGTGAAGTCAGGTGCTCACTTCATGGTACTGTCCTCACTTAAAGAGTGTCTCTCTCCACAACAGGCCACACAGGCTTGGGGTAGGCATGACAGGGATAATATAAAAATGTCATTTTCACTCTCTTAAATGTGTCTTTTTTATTAATTTGATCCACCAAGGTGCTTTAGTCACTCATCTGGAATCCTTGACTCCTGCGAAGGTATTTTGGTGGATGGATAGTTGTTTAATTTGATGTTTCTGGGAGCAGACATGTACTAGAAAATGTTATACTGCCATCTTGTTGGTGTCACCTTGGAAAGTCTCTCTACTCCCTCTATTGTCTGAACTTTTTAAATATGTGCAGTTTATTTTAAGTCATTATACTCTCATAAATTAGTTAAAAGGAAAATTTCTCCTGACATGTGACTCAGGGTAGGATCTCGGGCATAGGTATCTGAGTCACTCTGAAGAAGCATGTTTGATTCATCAAAGTGGGAAGAAAGAAAAGTGTTACATATGGCTATAGTGCAGGGCAATTAATTTGATAATTTTTTTTTCTGTAAACTAGATTAACATAGATATAAGAATGAATGAAATAACCTTAACTTGGTTTAAAAAGAACACTACAGCAATGCAGAGATTCATGGATGAGCCTTAGAAAGACAGCATAGAGAATCACAGCTAGTTACAGATTTATGAGGCACCACAGAGCTCAGAACAACTCCCCACCATACCATTCAATGTGATAATATATACATAATATTAAACCATTTTATTTTGTGTTGAGTAGTTATGCAGCAGCAACTAACACATACAATAATCAAGTTATTCCATGAAATAAATGGAAATTTCCAATTGTTTTCATATCAAAGGTTGGGAATAATTTAGGAAAATAGGAAAAAAAGGAGGAAAAAATCCTGTTAGATATCAGAGAGAGAGAAAAGCATAATAAAGTATCTAAATTGTACAAAGAAGTTGAAAAAATGATAATTCCAGGAAATAAATAAAAAGGGCAGGTTCTACTTCTGCAATGTGATTAAAGAAGCACAATTCTGACTCTGAGGCTTTGAGTCCTGCAATCCTGGGCATTTCTTCTGCCCAAGTATAACTGACCCTTTTTTACTTGCCATCCTGAAGAATCTTTTCAGAGCCCCTTTTATTTCTTTATTCCTCAGACTGTAGATGAAGGGATTCAGCATGGGTGTGACAATGGTGTACATCACTGAGGCTATTGCACTTGAGAGTGAACTCTGCCTAGTAGCAGAGCTGAAGTACACTCCTAGGCTTGTACAAAAAAATAAGGAGACAACTGAGAGGTGAGATGCACAGGTGGAAAATGCTTGACACTTCCCTTGAGCTGATGAGATTCCACATATACAGCAAACTATCTTAAAGTAAGAATAAATTATACCAACAAGCGGACCACCACACAGCAGCATAGCTGTAAAATACATAACCATATCATTAAGAAAGATATCAGAACATGCAAGTTGGATCATCTGATTGAGTTCACAGAAAAAGTGGGGGATTTCCACGTGTGTACAGAATGAGAGCTGCAACACCATTGAGGTTTGTAAGAAAGAATGAAAGACACTTGTGATCCAAGACACTAGAAGCAAGATTCCACAGAGCTGATTGTTCATGCTGACCATGTAGTACAGGGAGTGACAGATGGTCACAAATCAATCATAGGCCATCACGGCCAGGAGATAGATGTCCAGCCCCAAGAAGATTACAAAAAAGTACAGCTGGGTGATGCAACCTGCATAGGTTATGACTTTGCTCTGCATCTGGATGTTCACCAACATCTTTGGGATGGTGGTGGAGGTGAAACAGATGTCTACAAATGTCAGGTTGGAAAGAAAGAAGTACATGGGTGTGTGGAGGTGGGAGTCAGAGCTGACAACCCAGGTGATGAGCAGGTTTCCAAGCACAGTGATCAGATACATGGAGAGAAAAAGCCCAAATCTGAAGGACTGCAATTCTGATTCCTCTGAAAATCCCAGAAGAAGAAATATTGGAATCGCTGTTTCATTGCCTGGTTCCATGTGGCTGGACTGACTACCAGGAAAGAGGAAAATGACGTTACTAATTTCACACAAATGGCATTACTCCCATAGTTGGAATGCTACTATTTCTATATTTTGCATTCAAAAAATCAATGTCAGTATTTTATGCATGGATTTGTTCTCTTTAAGTGATTCCCTGTTAATCTCTGATTAGGCAATTTTGACCCATTCTTAGTATTTTCCCCAAGAGCTCATGCATTATACTGTTTTACTGAGTATACCTTTCATGCATTTGAGAAATATCTATTAAGTTTTGAATATGTTTCAAGCACTTTACAGGCAATGAGTATAGAGTGCTGAAAGACAGAAGCCACCACAATCTAATGATGGTGAAAGAATAAAAACAAATAAAAATAGTATATAATACACCAGATGATGACAAGTACTATGAAGAAAAGAAAAGCCAGTATAAAGTAGAGAATAGGTAGGAGTTTTATTTTTTAATTGGTGTTCAGTAAACATCAGTAAACAAGGTGACTTTTCAACAGAGGACTCAAGGAAGAGAAGGCAGGAGCCAAGAGCATACCTGGGGAAGTGTGTGCCTGGCAGAGGGAACAACTACTGCAAAGGCCCTGAGGGTTATACCACTTCATTTATTCATCCAAAAAAGGAAGCAATTGTGAGAAGGGGAATAATAAAGACAATGTGATAGAGGTGGTTTCATACAGTTTTGAAGAGACAAGTGGCCTCTTTGATGGTTAAACTTCAAGACAAAAGGAATCACTCATCCACACTGTATATCCTCATGTGCTTTATAAATCTGGTTGCAAAGTCATCCTGTAAATTGAAATAGATCCCCTCCTTAACACTATCTGTTGAGTTCTGGCCTCTGCATTGTAAGTGTCACCTTGGAATATGTGAGACTGTACCCCTGTTCTGATGATGGCTCACATTCCACGAGGCACACACACATGTCAGATCATTGTTTCCTGGGCTGTGTTCTTACCATGACTTTTTCACCTGCAGCCCCAATAATATGCTGGAAGTACATAGAACTTAAGCTGTCCACATCAATTACTATTACCACAAATAATGTAGAAACAGTATTTGAAATTCCAATTAGTGAGCACCCTATGGAGAAATAAAACTGAGAATCCAGGTTGGATAAGCTCATTTTCTGCCCTGTAGTTAAAGAAACATAAATAACCTATTCAATAAACAGAGGGAGCATATGTGAGAGAGGGAGAGAGACAGTGAGAGAGAGAGAGAGAGAGAGAGAGAGAAATGGGCATGAGTGGTAAAAAAGATCTAATAGTTCAGATGGTACCTGAGAATTTACAAAGAAGAAAAATTATCCTTGATTCTGGCAACAATCCAACACTCATTAGATCGCCTTGATGCCCAGAAAAATAATAAAGGAGTAAAAATATTTTTGGGCAGAACACAAAAGTACTGATATCTGTATGGTGTCAATCACCTTACAGATTAAATACTCCAAAGAAAAGAAGTATGATAGGGAATAAATCACACTTCACAAATGAAAATATGCAAAGAACAACAAAAGTTCGACATTTTATATATGAAGCAGTAGAAGACTTGTTTCTATACTTATTTGATGAATTAGACTTTATATGATCTCTTGAGAGATGAGGCAAGTCACTTGCACTTTTCTTTTCTTTGCTTTTCTTTTTAAAGATTGGCACCTGAGCTAACAACTGCTGCCAATCTTCTTGTTTTTTTTCTGCTTTATCTTCCCAAAACCCCCTGTACATAGTTGTATATCTTAGTTGCAGGTCCTTCTAGTTGTGGGATGCGGGATGCCACCTCAACGTAGCCTGATGAGCGGTGCCATGTCCGCGCCCAGGATCTGAACCCTGGGCCGCCACAGTGGAGCACGCAAACTTAACCACTCGGCCACAGAGCCGGCCCCGCACTTTTCTTATGTGTATCTTTTCTTTGTTTTTCTTGAACTTTAGGTTTTAATCTCTTTTTTGACAAATGTAACGGGCATACTCCAGTCCTGATTCTGGCCTTTGTACAACATGCTAAGTCTTCTTGAGACTATACTCTACGAAATTCTGTACATGTCATGCCAATCCATCCTCTGACTTTGAATAACTGTCTTCATAAGATTTATGGCTCAGGACCCTATGTCATACACACATTTATGTCATTGTACTGTGACTTCACCTTTCTAATGTAAGTTCCAAATGAGCAAGGCCTCCGCTTGAATTTTCTATTGTAGTTTGTCAAAATGGTATATGAATATATGTGCACTTATATAGAAACAAATTCATGAAAATGAAGAGCTATGAAATAAAGGGATTTGTAGAGATAATGAAGCCAGTTAAATAGAGTTGTTTCATACAACTCTATTACACAACATAGAATGGGACATCAAAAACAAATTGAAATGGGACATAAAATAATGGTAATTGAACAATATCAACATGGATCAATAATTCATTTAGCAAAGCCCTTGACATAAGAGACTATAACATAAAATGTACTTAGAACTCTCTGGCATGTAGCAGATGCTCTGTTATTATTCATTGAATGAATCAGAAATTATTTCTTAGTACATATGGACATTTAATATATGACAAGTTGTACTTCAATTTAGATAGTGAAGGTGTATTGTTTCATAAAAGCTGGCATAAATGGCTGTCCATCTAGAAGAAAATGAAGTGACTGTCTATCTCACACATCTTAAAATATCAGAGAGATTAAAGACCTCAATAAAAAGGGAAATAGTACATTTCAGGGGAACATGTAGATAAAAAACAGGTGAACATGTAAAATAAACTACAAATAAAAGCTACAAGTAGGCAAACTCATAATGAACGCAAGAAAATCTGAAGTAAGAAGATAGACATTTCTAACTACATAAAATTTAAAACTTTTTATAGACAGTAAATCCAACCAAAAACAATAATCTTTAAAAAAAACAATCAATAAGCAACAATCTGTCAAAAATATTTGAAATGCTGCTAACTGTTGAATAAAAGAAACATAATTCATGGGCATATAATAATAATAATAGGTATATAATAATGACCATGGGAATCAAGTATATGAATATTTGCTTAAATTGAATAATAGCCTCAAAAAAACAAGAAATCTCACTCACATTCCTCTACCTGTGAGATATTCAAATTTTAAAGATCTTTCACATTGATTGGAGTTGGAATTTCTAAACAGGTAGCAAAATAGGATTCTCTAATTTTGCTGGCAAAAGTGTGCAGTGTTACATGTTGGGAAAACAACCTGAAGGTTGCTATAAGTATCAAAATATAGATTCTTTTAACTCATGATTTCTCACTCTTGGTACTATTTACATTCTGGGCTAGGTCATTCTTTGTTGTGGGGTCTGTCCCATACATTGTATGATGCTGAGGATGCGTCCTCAGCCTCTACTGACAGCCCCTTATGTGACGCCAAATATGTCTTTGCCTGTTCCTCAGTGTCCTTGGATGTTCTTTTCTTTGGGGGAACAATATTGCCTTTGGTGGAGAAGTAGAGTTTTAATATAACAATCTCAAAATACTTTTGTATAATTGTTATAATAGTAATGTATTGAGAGAGAATACGTAAGTGTGAATAGCACAGCTATAACATTTTGCAGACATTTAAATAATTAATTGGCTTTGCACTAATTATTGGATATAGGCCCATGAGCTATTACTGAGTAAGAAGGAAGAGTGGACACAGAGAACAAAATTTCACTAAGACATAAAGAGGATTTATTATGGGCACAAGACGCTACTCTTGATTTTGTTAAAAGAGTATGAATACGTATGTGTGCATAGCATAGAAAGATAATTTTAAAAGAAACTAAGAACTTATGGAATAAATATTTTCAAGAGGAATAAAATTAAGTATAGTGGTTTAAAAACAGCTGTATGAGGCAAAATTGAATAAGAATCTAAAACTAACATATATAGACATAAAATAATAATAGTTTTCTAATATCAACATGGGTTAGTAATTCCAGATTAAATTTCCAAAGACTTGGAAATAAAAGAATAAAATAGAATGGCTTTTAAACTTTGCAAAGAACAGTGTCTAAGTTATAATTTCTTCTTATATAAAGATATGTAGATTCAAATATAGTTATGGAAGTTGAAGTTAACCTTTAATCAAGTGTAAAAATGAATGTCTTCCAGTTGATGGTCAAAGATAATGTGACTCTTAGAAAGAGGACTAACCGAAAAAGGGCCAAAGGGAACAAGAGGGAATGAAAAGGATGTAAAAACTAGTTGGTAATATGTATAAAGGGTGATATTAGCATTAAGTGTACAGAAGAAAATTTAAATTGACTTTTGTTTATAGCAAATATTAACAAGTGAAGAATATAAAAGTGAGAGCTAAATACTTTCAGTAAGAAAAATAACATCTAAAAAATCAATAGAAAGAATGCAATATGACTGAGTGATAAATTTGACCCCACGTTACTAATAAACATGATTCCCCACATATTCAACTATACATAAAATAATTCAATGACAAAGAACAAAATTAGTGAAAAAAACTCTAATTCCTTGTTTAGAAGAATGCAATCAAAAAAAAGAATAAAATCACTCTGACCTCATTTCACAAATGTGTAAAGTACTTGTACAATTTACAATAGAGAAAACAGTTGAATAACTAACCCACAAGTATATTCAGCTCACGCATATGAAATAATTGCAGGGTAAAGTTATTTAGCATGCCCCTTTTCATTTATCAAGTCAAATTATATAAGAAGAAATTGTTGTTGTTGTTTTTTAATGTGATTACCCAGAGGGAAAGAAGATACTATGAAATGAATGTCTCATGAACTGTTGTTGCAAGGAAATATTTGCAAGTAACGCATTTGTCTGGGTCTCTCATCAATATGAAGACACAGTTGAATATGCCCCATTAAAAAAAAAAAGGAGATGCTCTCACTTCACTGGACATCCTTCCTCGCATGATGCCATATTTTCCTACTCCCTTTGACTGCAAAACCTCTTGGATATGTTCTATTCTACTGGAGGCACATTATGCCTTTCCTTCCCTTCTCTAATTGTGGTGTATCACTTAATTGTGAACAATCACCCATGCATTGCTGAGTTCAATACTCATTTCTATTTTTAGCGTGATAAATAAATTGATTAATTCATTAATCAGGTGAGCAAACAACTGTAGCAGTGTCTTAGCTCTGGCCTAGGCTGGTGGCTCTCAACTGACCTCAGGTGTGTGTGCTTGCTTTGATTCTCTCTTGCCTTTTCCAACAGTACCCACTGGGCTCTCAGACTTGCCTGGTTAGGAACTCAGAGGAGAAGCTTGCTGAGTGGAAGTCCAAATTTGTCGTGGATGTTTGATGATGGAGATTGAAGCTCTGTCTCAACACAAGGCAGCAGGAAGGAGTCAAGCATTAGTCTCCCAGCCAAACTTAAGATTCCAGAAACAACAACCATGTCTCATCCAGCCCAAGATTGCATAAGGGATGAGCAGAGGAGGTATTTACAACTCCCTGTGTCTGCTCATTAGGCACATTTCCCTCTTGTTCCTCAAAGCTCAAAGCACTGATTTCCCTGTGGGACATTGGTCTGGACAGAAAGAAATGTTTTCCTGCAGATTCCATGCTCCTAATAGATCAGGTTAGAATCAAGTGAATGCAGTTTTTCTTAGTCCCCCCTCATGATCTCTGCTAGATTTCAGAGGAATAACTTCCAGGCACCTTATCCCAACACTGATTTAAAATTTTCTACAAATTTGGGAGTGATGATTCTGTCTAGATTAGATGCCTTAAATCTTCAACATATTGACTTGTGGTGGAAAAGCAGCCTTTGATATCTGTGGAAAATAGCTATTCTCTTCATAAAGAGAGAGAACTTTAGTTTCCCTGACATAAGCCTTGGGCACTACACACTTATGTTTCAACACACTTGCCAAAAACAATTAGGAATTTCATACTTTTATCACAAGTTAAGAGCTGCCACATAGTCCATTATTATGAAATATTTGTTAGTTACAAGACATATAATTGTACATTTTGCACTATAATCTCAGGTAGAATAGGAAAGTAAACATATTTTTCCTTGAAGCCTCCAGAAGGAATCTACTCTGACAAAGATCTTGATTTTAGCCCAGTGAGACCTATTTCAGACTTTTGACCTTCAGAATTGTAAGAGGATAAATGTGTTTGTTTTAAGTCACTAGTGTGGTAATTTTGTATTAACATTAGGAATTAAATACAAACATTTACCAAATAAAATTTTTTTCAGGAAACTGAGATTAAGCTTCTTGATGTATTCATTTAGTTTCCCCTGTGCAAAGGTGTTTTGCATAATCTCACTTAAAGTAGAAGAAGAAATTTAAAATCTATTTGGATATGTTCAGCCTCTTTAGCTAGTGCAGATTTTCCCTTTGCTTAAAAGAAAGTGTAATTCAGTCTTTGATGACTTTGAGACATTAAGATATGAAAAGCAATTCATCATTTAAATTTACGTATAGCATTTTCGTTAAATCTTTGCATCTAAATTTCTACATCCTTTTAATTTCGTGTTAATTCAAACATTCATTCTTTTCATTTATATCTTCTCCAACTTTCTCTCATTTACTTTCAACATAAAATATGACTAGAAATGAACCTGCATTTGTGTGCATATATTCTTTTGAGATATAAATGTGTACAAATGTATACACTTGTGTACACACACACAACTTTATCTTTGAACATATTTTCAGACTCAACAAAATATGTACATATATTTCATTTACATCTTGCAACATACATCTAAAGTTATGTTTACTGTCCCAGATTTTCTTCAGAAACAAGGAAGGTGAGGCTCAGAGACATTAAATTTTTAACAATTGCATAAAATACCGTTAAAGCATATTGTGTACTTCTATGAATGATACACAAATGGAAACATACAGCATCTATTGTAATTTTTGTATGGCTTCTTTAATCAATGTGTGCTTTTTTAAATATATGCAGGATATAGTATGTGATTATCTTCAATAAATTAGTTATAAGTAAACAATCTAGGGTGCATGGATCAAAGAGGAATCTAGAGCACTGGTAGCTGATTCACAGTGAGCAGTGGTAGGAGATATGTCCTCTGCCTTGGAAAAAGAAGAGTGTCCTAGATGAATATAGACATAATAATAGTAAATTAAAGCAATTCACACTTGACGCTTTTTTTTTTGGTAAAACAGAAGATAAAAACTGATAGAGAAATAGAGCAAACTGATCATATATTGGTTCAGGTGAGAAGAGCACCATGGCCACACATCAAGGAAGAGCCTTAGAAACATACTGGAGAGACTCACAGTTGACTATAGACTCATGTGGGGACCAGCAGAGCTCAGAGGCCTACTTTGTAATGCCTTCATTTGCTTTTAAGATGGCATTTCATGCAACAATGGCTAGCTGATGCAATAATCAAAGCTAACAGAATTGAGGACAATTATAATAATAATCAGCTGCTGCTTATCTTTGGCATTTATTCTTATATTTGAAGACAGCATTCATGATCTGTTATTTCAGACAATTATTTTAAAAAGTGTTTCATTGGGGTTCTCTCTAGGTAACTAGGAGAGGTTGAAACTACTTGCATAGTTGCATTTCTAGCAAGCTCCTGGGTGATGTTGATGCTGCATGTCCCAGTCTGTGGACCAGTATTTGAGCAGCAATGCTGTGGTCTTGTGTTACAGTCAGGTGTAGATAGTTTTAAATCTTCTGAATGAAATATTGTATCCATATGTAACTTTGAAAGTATATTGTATTCGATAATTCCAGAGGCTGTGATAAAGACTGTGTTTGATTCTTTTATATAAGGATCCTTGAGTTATGCCAAATAACATATTTTTAAAAAATATATACTTCAGGTAGAATAACAGCCTCCTAAGTATGTCCGCATCTTAATCCCCAGAATCTTTGAATAGGATGGTTAATGTAACAGATAGATTTAAGATTGCTAATCAGATGACCTTAAGATAAGAACATTGATCATGGGGTTCATGTCAAGATGGTGGTGTAGGCAGACTCTGAACTCATCTCCATCCATGAACACAACCAAGTTACAACTGTTCTTGGAACAATTACCCCTGAGAGAGAACTGAAAACTGGATAAAAATTACCCCTGCAACAAGAGACAGTCCAGACTAAGGTGGAAGACGCCTTCACAAGCCACCATATTTCACAGCTGGCCAGGAGCAACCCTAAGGTACACAGCTTTCCCTGGAGGAGTGGGGCACCTGAGGGGGGAAGGTTGCCACTATAAGCATCCTTTGGACACAGCACAACTGAGACAGGTCTCATAATAACTGGCTTGTCTGGTTATTAACTACAATGAGGGAATCCCTCTAGAAAACCTGTTGGACATAAGTGGAAAAAAATCCAGCTCTTAAAGGGCCCATGCAAACATTTACTCATTTCAGAAAGCAACCTAGAGTCACCAGAAAGAATGGTGCACAGTCCTTTGGCAAAAAGAGATTCACATGATAGGCTTTGGTTGCATCACAGTGAGAGGCGAGATCTCTCCAGGGACTGAGAAATTGGTGGTAACCATTGTTGTGACCTAATACAGGTGTGCTGACACAGATGATAACAGAAGCCATTGGAGTAAGAACTCCAGTCAGCCCAGGGTCTGCCCCACCTATTATAACACCAATTTAATCTATCTCAGCCAGGACAAGCAGCCCACCCTAAAGAGCAACCCCACCCAACAGCAAGCCCTTGGGCAACTTGTCAGCCTGCATATGCTGGGTGCCTGGATCCTCTGCAGGCAGGAGAGTGGGTCTTCTTCTGTGTGGCAGGGCATGTGACAGGAGTGGGCAGAGTGTATGGGGCACTGGAGGAGTGTGTGGAGCCTCTGCAGTGGTGTTAATGGGTCTGCTTCAGGGGGTCAGGACATACACACAGGGCAGGACTGTGTTGATGGTGTGTATGGCCCTGTGGACCTTATCAGCTGCAGATGACTTGTGCTTCTTAAACAGCTACATAGGGAATTGGCTCCACTTTCCAAAGCCTGAAACAATCAGGTGCTGCCATCCCGGGCCAGCCCCACTAAGCTGCAATCCTGAGAGAGCTGATGACAGACTTTCAGGACAGAGGCCTACAGTAATTGAAAGCCCCTGAGCCTATCAACTAGCCACACTGGGGGTCTACTCACTTAACAGAAAAAGTACAAAAGGAATGTGTCTTTGGACCTTGCATCCAACTGTGCTGGGGCTCTCCATGCCTTATAAACTGACTGGAGGGTCCATAGTAGCCACATGCAGCTGAGCATTACAACCAACCCGCCAAGGGGACAGCCTGGCCTCCCTGAAGCAAAAGAAAACACGCCAAAATAGAAGGAAGCATGTAGCCAATGGAGGTCACCACTGGAACATTTGGAGCTGGTGACAAGAGAAGCACACTGTTGGGCCTCATAAGGCATCACTTATGTAAGGCTACCTTTCCAAGATCAGGAGATGTAGCTGACCTACCTAATACACAGATATAAGCACAAAGAAAGAGGTAAAATGAGGAGACAAGGGAATATGTTCCACGAAAGAGAACAGAACAAAATCCCAGAAAAAGAACTAAATGAAACAGAAATAAGCAACCACCTGACAAAGAGTTCAAACAAAAGTCATATGGATGCTTACTGGTCTTCAGGGAAGAATGGATTAATTCAGTGAGAACTTCAACAAAGAATTGGAAAATATGAAAAAGAACCAAGCAGGAATGAAGAATACAATAACAGAAATGAAAAATTGCCTAGAGGGAAACGTAGTAGAGTAGATGATACAGAAGAATGGATTGGCGAGCTGGATGAAAGACTAGAGGAAATCACCCAAGCTGAACAGATAAAAGAAAAAAGAACTAAAATGAACAAAAACAGTCTAAGAGACCTCTGGGACAAAAATCAAGCACACTAACATTGTATTATAGGGGTCCCAGAAGGAGAAGAGAGAGAGAAAGGAGTAGAGAATATATTTGAAGAAATAACAGTTGAAAACTTTGCTAACCTAAGGAAGGAAATAGACATCCAAGTAGAGGAAGCACTGAGAGCATCAAACAAGATGGATCCAAAGAGACCCACACCAAAACACATTATAATTAAAATGTCCAAAATTAAAGATAAAGAGAGAATCCTAAAAGCTGCAAGAGAAATGCAACCAGTGATATGTAAAGGAAAGTCCATAAAGCTGTCAACTGACTTAGCCAAAACTCTACAGACTAGAAGGTAGTGGCATGATATATTTAAAGTGGTGAAAGGAAAAAAACCTACAGCCAATAATACTCTATGCACCAAGGTTATCATTCAGAATGTAAGGAGAGAAAAGTAGTTTCTAAGTCAAGCAAAAATTAAGGAGTTTTTCACCAAGAAACCAGTCTTACATGAAATGTTAAAGGAACATATTAAGTAGGAAAGAGAAAACCACAAATAGGAATAAGAAAATTATCAAAAATAAAAAGGCAATAAAATCACTGGTCAAGGCAACGATACAGTAAAAGTAGCAGATCAACCAGCTATTGAAGATCTGAAGTTAAAAGTCAAAACTACTAAAATGACCTATTTCCATGATAAGAATGTAATGGATACACATACAAAAAGAGGTTACACATGATATAAAAAAACATAAAATCTGGGAGGATTGTCTAATAGAGTAGAGATTTTAGCAAATGCTCAAACTAAACAGACCATCAAATTAATATAGATTGCTATATACTTAGATTAGCATATATGAGTCTCATTGCAATCACAAACCAGAAACCTATAATAAATACAGAAAAAATTAAGAGAAAGGGACCCAAACATAACACTAAATAAAGGCATCAAACCACAAAGAAAGAGAACAAGTGAAGAAGAAAGGAACAGAGAAGAACTACTAAAACACCCAGAAAAAAGGTAACAAAATTGTAATAAATACATAATTATCAATAGCAACTTTAAATGTCAATGGACTAAATGCTCCTTCAAAAGACATAGCATGGCCGATTGGATAAAAATTTAGACCCACGTAAATTCTGCATATAAGAGACACATTTCAGACCTAAAGACATCCAAAAAATGAAAGTGAAGTTATGGAAAAAGATACTCGATGCAAATGACAAAGAAAAGAAAATTAGGGTAGCAATATTTAAAGCAGACAAAATAGACTTAAAAACTTTAATAAGAGACAAAGAAGGGCACTATATAATAAAAGAAACAATACAGGAGGAAATAACACTTGTACATAAGTGTGCAGCCAACATAGCAGCAATTAAATATATAAAACAATTATTAACAGAAATAAAAGGAGAAACAGACAGTAACACAAGAATAGTAGGAGACTTTAACACTCCAATTTCACCAATGGATAGATAATCCAAACAGAAGATCGATAAGGAAACATTGGCCTTAAATGACACATTAGATAAGATGGGCTTAGTAGATGTATATTGAACATTCTATCCCAAAACTGAAGAATTTGAGTTGGCCTGGTGGCGCCGTGGTTAAGTTCACATATTCTGCTTCAGCGGCACAGGATTTGCCGGTTTGGATCCCAGATGCAGACCTATGCACTGCTGGTCAAGCTGTACTGTAGCAGGCATCAGAAATATAAAGTAGAGGAAGATGGGCACGGATGGTAGCTCAGGGCCAGTGTTCATCAGCAAAAAAGAGGAAGATTGGTGGCAGATGTTAGTTCAGGGTTATTGTTCCTAAAAAAATAAGTGAAGAATACACATTCTTTTCAAATGCTCATGGGAAATTCTCCAGGGTCTATCACATATTCAGCCACTAAACATGTCTATACAAATTTAAGATTGAAATAATAGCAAACATCTTTTCTGACCACAGCGGTGTGAAACTAGAAGTCAACTACAGGAAGACACTTGGAAAAGCCACAAATATGTAGAGATTAAACAAAATGATAGTGAACAACGATTGGGTACATGAAGAAATCAAAGGTGAAATCAAAAAATACTTGGAGACAAATGAAAATGTAAATACAACATGCTAAAATCTATGAGATACAGGAAACGTGGTTCTAACAGGGAAGTTTAGAGCAATACAGGCTTACTTCAACAAACAAGAAAAATCTCAAATAAACCATCTAACAGTGCACCTAAAGGAACTGGAAAAAGAAGAACAAACAAAGACCCAAATCAGTAGAAGGAAGGATATAATAAAAATCAGAGCAGAAATAAATAGAGATAAAAAATAGGAAAAATCAATGAAACCAAGAACTAGTTCTTTGAAAAGATAAAGAAAATTGATGAACCTTTAGATAGACTAACCAAGAAAAAAAGAGAGGTTAAATAAATAAAATCAGAAATGAAAGAGGAGACGATACAATGGACACCTCAGAAATACAAAAGATCATAAGAGAATAATATGAAAAGCTCTACACCAACAAATTGGATAATTGTGAACAAATTGGTAAATTCTTAGAATCATACAGCCTTTCATTACTGAATCAAGAAGAAATAGAGAATTTGAACAGACCAGTCACTCGTAAGGAGATCAAAACAATAATCAAAAAGTTCCACAAAAATAAAAGTGCAGGAACAGATGGCTTCCCTGGTGAATTCTACCAAACATTCAAAGAAGACACAATACCTACCCTTCTCAAACTTTCAAAAAATTGAAGAGGAGAGGAAGCTTCTTAACTCCTTCTATGAAGCCAAAATTACCCTGATATCAAAACCAGAAAAGGACAACACAAGAAAAGAAAATTGCAGGCCAATATCAGTGATGGACATCAATGCAAAAATTCTCAACAAAATGCTGGCAAATCTAATACAACAATACATTAAAAACATCATACACCATGATCAAGTGGGATTTATCCCAGGGTTACAGGGATGGTTCAACATCTGCAAATCTATCAACGTGATACAGCACATTAACAAAATGAAGAAAACAAGTCACTTGACCATCTCAATGGATGCATAGAAAACATTTGACAAGACATAGCATCCATTTATGATAAAATCTCTGAATAAAATGAATATAGAAGGAAAGTGCCTCCATATAATAAAGCCCGTATATTACAAACCAATAGCTAATATCATTCTCAATAGAGAAAAACTGAAAGACATCCCTCTAAGAACAGGAACCAGAGAAGGATGCCTACTTTCACCATTCTTATTTAACATAGTTTTGGAAATCTTAACCAAACCAATCAGGTAAGAAAAAGAAATAAAACAGAACCTAATTGTAAAGGAAGAGGTGAAACAGTCACTATTTGTAGATGACATGATTTTATGTATAGAAAACCCTAAAGAATCCACCAGAAAAATTTTTAGAAATAATGAATATGGTCAAGTTGCAGGATACAAAATCAACATAAAAAAATCATTTGTATTTCTATACACTAACAATGAAGTAGCGGAAAGAGAAACTAAGAATACTATGCCATTTACAATTGCAACAAAAAGAGTAAAATACCTACGAATAAATTTAACCAAAGAGGTGAAAGATCTGTACTGTGAAAACTATGAAACGTTGTTGAGAGAAATTGAGGAAGACAAAAAGAAGTGCAAAGATATTCCATGCTCTTAGATTAGAAGAATTAACATAATTAAAATGTCCTTACATCCTAAAGCAATCTACAGATTCAATGCAATCCCTATCAAAGTTCCAACAACATTTTTCATAGAAATAGAATAAAGAATCCTAAAATTTGTATGGAACACCAAAAGACCCCAATTAGCCAACGGAATCCTGAGGAAAAAGAACAAAGCTGGAGGTAGCACACTCCCTAATTGTAAAATATGTTACAGAGCCATAGTAAACAAAACAGCGGTACTGTCACAAAAACACACATACTTCCATAAATGGAACAGAATTGAGATCCTGGATATAAGCCCACACATCCATGGACAGATAATTTTCAACAAGGGATCCAATAACATACAATGGACAAAGGAAAGTCTCTTCAGTAAATGGTGTTGGGAAAACTGGACAGCCACATGCAAAAGAATGAAAGTAGACCATTATCTTACACCATACACAAAAATCAACTTAAAATGGATTAAAGAATTGACTGTAAGACCTGAAACCATGAAGTTTCTTGAAGAAAACACAGGAAGTACACTCTTAGACATTGGTTTTAGCAGTTATTTTCAAGTACCATGTCTGACCAGGCAAGGGAAACGATAGAAAAAAGAAACAAATAGGCTACATTAAACTAAAATCTTCTGTACAGCAAAGGACATTATCAACAAAATGAAAAGACAATCTAACAATTGGGAGAAGATATTGGAAAACCGTATATCTGATTAGGGGTTAATATCCAAAATATACAAAGATCTCATACATCTCAGCAGCTCAAAAACTCACAACCTAGTTAAAAAATGGGCAGAGGATCTCAGCAGACATTTCTCCAAAGAAAATATACAAATGGTTAACAGGCATATCAAAAGAGGTTCAACATCATTAACTATCATAGAAATGCAAATTAAAAGTATGATGAGATACCACCTCACTGCCATCAGAATGGCTGTAATGAACAAGATGGGAAACAACAAGTGTTGACGAGGATGTGGAGAGCAGGCAACCCTCATGCAATGCTGGTGCGAGTACAAACTGGTGCAGCAACAATGGAAAACAGTGTGGTGATCCCTCAAAAAATTAAGAATAGAACCACCATACGATCCAGCTATTCCAATGCTGAGTGTTTATCCAACGAACATGATAACATGAAGGCGTAAAGATACAGGCACCTTTATGTTCGTTTCAGCATTATTCACAATAGCCAAGGATCAGAAGCAGCCAAAGCACCCATCAATGGACAAATGGATAAAGAAGGTATGATATATATACACAATGGAATACTACTCAGCCATAAGAAATGATGAAATCCAGCCACTTGTGACCATATGGATGAACAATGAAGGTATTCTGCTAAGTGAAATAAGTCAGAGGGAGAAAGTCAAATACCATATGATCTCACTGATAAGTATAAGTTAAAAACAACAGCAAACAATCACATAGAGACAGAGATTGGATTGGTGGTTACCAGAGGGGAAGAGAGGAGGCAGGCGGGTGAAAGGGGCGATCAGGCAGGTGTGTGTGCTGATGGATTGTAATTAGTCTTTGGGTGGTCAACGTGATATAAACTACAAAGAAATTCAAGTATCATGATGTACACCCTAAATTTATATAATGTTATAAGTCAACGTTACTGCACTAAGAAAATAAAATAATATTTTGAAAATAAAGTATTGAAATTCTGTCAGGATACTTGCAGTTCTCAAATATTGGACAACAGTTCTCAACAAGAGGTAATTTTGCCCCTGGGGATATTTGGCAATGTCTGAACAAATCCATGTCTTGTAATCCACAGGACAGCACCCTGCACAAATACTTAGCCAGCCCCAAAGGTGAACAGTGAGAAGGTGAGAAAGCCTTCTCTATCCAGCAGTTCTCTCATGTCATTGTGCGTATGGATCACTAAGGTTTGTACTTCAAATGTAATTTCTGACTCATCAGCTCTCCATGGGGCTCAAGGACTGAATTTTCTAGCAAGCTTCCAGGTGTTCTTGATGCTGCAGGTCCTGGTCTGTGGACTCCACTTTAAGTAGCAAGACCGCGGTTCTGTGTTAGAGTCAGGTGTAGGTAGATTTAGGTTTTATCCATCAAGAATCTCTTTTGCATGAAATTTTGAAAGTTAATTTCTCACTCACTCTAGAGGGTTTTAGAAATTCTATATTCATTTTTTAAAATATAAGGTCTCTTGAATGACATAGAATAAGATGCCCTTGGAAAAAACTTGTAGTATGTGGGATTAAGACCTCCAAAGGATGTCCACATCCTAATCTGAAGAGTTTGGGATATCAATACTTTTCTCTAGAATTCTGTCAGGAAAAATAATAAATAATTGAATTCATATTGCATCACAGATTGTCAATTTAATTTTAATAGCAAATCAGGCTTTCCAAACCATGACTATTTGATCCTTGCATCAAAGGCTGAAGGTCAGTATAGTATAGAAGAAGGATCAGAAGACTCGATGATAAAATTGAGATCCAAGCTTGGTAGCTGCAATAAATACCTGGACTTGAACAGTGAGTACATTCTCACTTGTGATGTGAAGAGCATCAGACTTACTACAAATATTTCAGATGAAGAAAATAAAGCTAAGGGTTCTGCTTCAATAAGACCTATATGTGTATACATCTATTGGGTAGACATAGAAATATGTGAGGAGGATACACAAGTGAAAGAGAGGTTGTGCATGATATCCAGGAACCCACACTCTAGCTGTAGAGAAAGCCATGTAAATATATAAACTGATAATTACATCACACTGTGACCCAAGCAATAACTAAACAAAGGATGATTCACAGAAATTGTGACTTTCAAAGAATAATAACTTTTGTCTGGAAGAGTTAGAAAGGTTTCATGGAAGTGTTCATAACTTAGCAGTGCTTTGTGGATGAATGAGATACACGGTAAGTTAAGGGTATCCAGATTGATGAGACATTGCATAAATGTGCAGATATATAAAACAGAATAAATATAGATGGATAGATATATAGATGATAGATATAAATAAATATAGATGCAGACACTTATAGAGCCTGAAATTTGTACTGAAAGTGTGAGACGGATAAGTGTAGCAGAGAAAACCTCGGAGGAAATTTTAGGAACTTGGATATGTACCTATAAGTGACTGTGAATCACTCATATTTACAATCCTATAACTGACTTGCTCATTACAGTTTCATTTATTTATTTTAATTTAGTTTATTCTTAATGTATTTTTTTGGAATAGTTGATGTATTCCAATGGTTCACTTCTTTTCCCTCAGCCAGTGAAAAATACCTAATATACACTTCCACAGATATTTTATGCATATTCAACCAAATGTCTAAATATTAGTTAAGTTCATTTGAAAACAGTTATTTTAGTGGCAGTGTGGCAGACAGATATAAGATGGTGACTCTATAAGTGTAAAGACCAATTTGGAGGCAATTGAACAGTAAGTGCGAAATAATAAAAATGTAACCTAAAGAAACGTCAATGATGATAGATGTTACCAAGCAAGGGCTTGCCCCTGATGCACACAGAATCTGAAACTGTGGTATTTCAGTCTTTGAATGAAGAAAAGCTTTATTGTGCAATTAATTGGTAAGAAGACAAGAGGCCAGGCTCTCAAATCTGTCTCACCTGTCCAAGGTATGGAGTAAGGTTTAAGGGATCAGGGAGGACTGGCTGGTATGCAGAAATGCTGGCAGGATAAGTTTCCACTGGAAGATCAAAATTTCCTCTTCTGTGCCTGATCCTGGCTGGCTCCCTGCCTTGCCCCTGAAAAATAGCTTTACCACCCTGTTGTGGAGATAGGGTCAGTTACAGGAGGTTACCAGGAAAAGAACAGTAATCAAGGGTAAAGTTGTTATGCAGATAAAGCTATCTCCACTAGTAAGAGTTTCTAGAGATTTAGTCATCCTTCTCTTCTTGGCACAGAGAGGGAGGCACCCTTACAAGTGGCGATTTCTCGTATAAATTTCCCTTACAAAAGGGTAACTTCTACTTGGTTTTGAGAGCTTTCACTGCACCTGCTATTTTTTATTAACCATCAGCTCAAAATAGCCCTTATGTCAAAGAGGCATATTTTGGGGTGGCAAATTCTTTTCCTGGTCCTGTCATTGTATAGAAAGGAGAGAATCAAAAATTTTGTGGAAATGTGGTATTTTAATTGAAAGCAAATATGTTATCATACTATGAATACACTATATTTTTTATCACGTATCCAGGATGTTTGCAATGACTTTAGAAACGCTAATATACTGGTTCTAGCCAGACATAGCTTCCTTTTGAGACAACAAGAAACCCAATTCTTGCCTGTAGTCCTATGATTGGTATACATGAGTAGATGCCCTGTCCCTAATACCCTTAGAAGGAACATAATAAAGTAGCTGAGGTTTATGAGCAGGATCTCTCCGCTCCCTCAGTGTGGTTAGGTAAGCAGGAGCAGTAATGATTTACAGAGCCCAGGGACATGGTAGATATGTAAGAAATATTTTTGAAAGACAAATACTGCATGATTCACTTATTTGTGGAATCTAAAACAGTCAAATTCACAGAAGGAGAAAGTAGAATGGTGGTTGCCAGGGACTGAGGAGGGGGAAATGGAGAGATGTTGGTCAAGGGGTACAAAGTTTCAGTTATACAGCTGACTGTATTCTGAAGATCTAATATACAGAAATGTGACTATATTAATAACACTGTGTCACATACTTGAAATTTGCTAACAGGTTAGAAGTTGTGTTCTCACCAGAAAAAAAAGAAAGGTAATTTGCAGTGATGATATGTTAATTAGCTTGACTGTGGGGATTGTTTCACAAGGCATATGCACATCGGAACACCAGGTGGTACTCCTTAAATATATTTATCTGTCAATTATACCTCAATAAAGCTAAAAAAATCTTAAAAAGAATAAAACAATGTACTAAAAAGAGAGCAATATTTGTTGAGCAAATAAAAAAGATAACTTCTGCTATGACTTTTTATTATACAGAAGTTTGAATTTGAGGAGACTATGAGAATGATCATGGTGCATGACGAGAAGACATTTAAACTTTGTTAACTTTTATATAAAATGTTTCTAAAGCTGCTGTTGTTTTTATTCAGATTTTCAAGAAGCCAGAATTACATCAGAAAACAATAATTTTAATTGCTTGATTTAAGTCCTCTGGAAAATAAGGCAAGCAACTATCTCTAGGGTCTAGGGGTACAAGGAGTGGAAGTAGATATGAATCTTAGCATCTCCCCCAGACTAGCTCTCCAGAGGCAAGACAGGGGCTGCCTTTTCCACTAGCAGGTTTGTTTGTAGCTCTGAGAAATATGGATATTCTTTTTTCATGTAAGGTATATAGAAGATGCCTTAGGTTCAGTCAGTTCTTCATGGGAAAAATCATTAGGGGAAAATTTTGAGCCACTGTAAACATTAAGTGTCTGGAATAGGAAGGGCCCTCTTGCTACAGAGCTTTGTTCAGACGGTCTGGCTTCGCTGAGCTCCCACACAGCAGTGTCTGTACAACTTTTTCCAGGGAGTGGGAGAATGGAAGGACCTTGAGAGCTTTCAAGTGTATGTCTGTGATCTTCTGTGACATTTTGGAAGAGTTGTACAAGGGAGAATAGGCAAATGTTAAATACAATTGAATTGAAAGATATAAATTGAAGCTTCTGGGAAATGTAATAAACTCTAAATAAGATTGTAAAGTGTGGTAAAAAAATATATTGGCTCACAAGAGAAAAAAGAAAAAAAAAGGAAAAAATAATTAGAAAGAAGATTTTAAATATAATACTTCCCAGATTTAAAGATACAATTATACAATAATATAAATTGTATACAAAGATTCAATAATACAAATTGTTTAATCCATATAATAACATCATTTGGGAGATCAGAAACAATCATATTTAATTTGCAAATTAGTTCTCAGTTGAATTCAGACAGAAGAAAGGTGAAAATTTACCTGCTAAGGCAATAGTTCTTAACTACAGATGATCATATATCCCTCTCCTCTCCCAAAGGGACGTTTGACAATGTCTGGAGACATTTTTGATTGTCACAATGGAGGGAACAGGGGTTTGGGTGATATTGTCATCGAGTTAGAGACCAGAGATGCTGCTACACATGGTGTAATGCACAGGGTAGGCAGTACAATAGACATTCTTTATTAAAAAAACATAAATCATTATTTACTTTGATATCTGAAGTAGTTAGTCACAAAGAGGAATGATGATTAAAGTGCTAAACTGTTATTTCAAATACAGATATAATCAAGTAAACAGACTATTTCTTCATATCACAATATATGCACATATTTTTATAGAAATTAGTTCCAATTATAGAAGTTATTTCAAGTGCTTTGCTTTTCATTAGTAACTGTAGGAATGAAAAAACATTTTTTCATTTTGCTAGACCTTTCCTTGCAGAATTCATGAATTCAATAAGATCAGAATGCCTCACGTGAGGATTTGATTACATGTTACCATTTTAATTTATTTTTTATTTTTTAAAGATTGGCACCTGAGCTAACTTCTGTTGCCAATCTTCTTTTTTTAAATTCTTCTTCTTCTCCCAAAGGCCCCCCAGTACATAGTTGTATACTCTAGTTCTATGTCCTTCTGGTTGTGCTACGTGGGACGCCACCTCAGCATGCCCTGATGAGCAGTGCTAGGTCTGCACCCAGGATCTGAATTGGTGAAACTCTGGGCCACCAAAGTGGAGAGCACGAACTTAAACACTCAGGCACAGGGCGGCCCCACTATTTAAATTCTTGAGTTCATAATTACATTCTTAAGTCTTAGAGTTATATTTCGGAACATGAATAGAGTTGTTTTATAATTTTTGAAAAAGTAAAATTAACTAGGAATTCTTTTCTGAATCATTAGGTATTCCTATCTTGGATAGTTAACACCTATCAGAATTATAACACATCTATTGAGTCTCACCTTATATTCTACACAGAGGAAAGTTAAGCATGCTTCATGTGCCAATTGTTCTCCATAATGTATTATTTCTAAGACTGATTTTCAGATCCTACCATCAGGAAAAATATTTGCAACAGAGAAATATAACTGCTGGGGCCATATTCTCCCTCTTGGGCTTCTCGTATTTCCCAGAACTGCTAACCCCGCTCTTTGTGATGTTTCTGGTCATTTACAGCCTCAGTGTGGTAAGAAATCTTCAAATGATTGTGATTATCAAAACTAACCCCAAACTACACATATCCAAGTACTTTTTTCTAAGCTATTTCTCACTTGTGGATTTCTGCTACTCCTCCATCATTACAGCCAAGATGCTGGTGAACCTGCTTGCAGCAGACAGAACCATTTTGTTTTCAGGATATATGAGGCAATTCTTTTTCTTTTGCACATTTGTGATGACTGAATTAATTACATTTGCTGTAATGGCCTATGACCATTTTGTGGCCATTTGCAACCCTCTGTGCTACACAGTTGCCATGTCACAGAAACTCTGTGCTGTGCTAGTACTTGTAGCATATGCATGGGGAGTAGCATGTTCTTCGCTACTCACATGTTCTGCTAAGTTATCTTTTCAAGGTGTCAATATAATCAATCACTTCTGTGAGCTGTCCTCCTTGATTTCCTTTTCTTGCTCTGATTCTTAGACAATTATTTCTTTATTGTTGCCACCTTTAATGAGGTGAGTATATTGCTCATCATTCTCATGTCTTATGTGTTCACTGTCATGACCCTGAAGATGCATTCAGTTGGTAGATGCTGCAAAGTCTTTTCCACCTGTGCTTCACACCTGACCACCATCACCATCTTCCATGCTGCCATTCTCTTCCTCCGTTGTGTACGCAACTCCAATAACTACAGGTACACAGTCAAAATGGCCTCTGTGTTTTACACAAAGTAGTTATCCTCATGTTGAATCCTCTGATTTAGAGTCTGAGAAATAAAGAAGTCAAGGAGATCATCACCAAAATAATGAAAACATTTTTTTCATATCAAAGGCATATGCTGGTAAATATTTACTTCAGTTTTTGCAGAACATCTTTCTTATTTTGTAATGAACTTTGTATCAAGAGTTGACTTTCAAAAATCACTTTAGATTTTCAAAAAGAAAGGACATTTACAATTAAAAGACAATGAATTTTAGGTTAAAGAGACCAAATCTGATGGTATAAACCAGAGGAGATCAATTGTCCTGACACCATCTTTAGGTTAAAAAAATGATGTAATATGACTTAGCTCATAAAGTGGTATGTGGAACAAAATAAATCATAGACAACGTATCTGGTATATAGTATATGTCCAATAAATGCTAGTTCTGTTATTTCTCCCTTGATAATTGAAAAGTTATAGGTGCTAAATGGGAAAAGAATTTTGGGTTTTAAATTTAGTGATATAGATAACAGGAAAAGATGTAGTCTCACTTTCAAGAACCTCACAATGCAGAGTTGTTGGTAAATATAATAAAAGTGTTGGTGGGAAGAGAGAGTGTAAAATCATTTGTGGCTGTGAGAGGGATTCTTTCATAATTGCTTGCCTCCTTTACCTGACTCTGAAGGATAAGCAAGTTATTGAGAAACAAAAGAGAAAGATACTAGTTTAATCAGGAGTAAAGAGAGTGAACTATGTTCAAGAGCTAAGTACATATAACAATCTCAATTACTACACAAATATTTTGAGCTACTATTGTATGCTCTATGCATACAGGGTATATTGTTAGGTGCTTAAAGGAATGAAAATTTGCATAACTTTTAGCTACTCTTCTAAATGATCTCTAAAAGACTTCTAGTGTATAAGATGAAAAGATTTATAAGAGATTTAGGCATATTAGCTTGCTTCTTGAAATAGAACAAAAAAAGAAAATATATTCATGTTCCATATTATATGCTTCCTTTATATCACCTACCAATCAGTGTAAATATATTATTATTATTATTGGTATTATTATTATTATTATGGCAGCTTGACCATGAGTATATCTTAGTTTGCTCCATCAGGATTCTCTAGGCAGTCTTCATAAAATAATTCAACGGATTTGTTGTAAGTTTTCAGAGCTGTTTGCTTTCCTGGAATGTGAATGTTGCTTTAAATTAAATCTAATTTTTAATTATAATCTAAACAAAGAAAAAATCAAATCCAGATTATTGTGTATATGAGGGAGGATTAATTTTCCCAGTAACAGTGTAATATTTATTATAAGATGCCATCATAGACACAGGTATCTAACGTGGACACTTTATTACATCACTTTGATCGTTTCTTTTATCTCTTCTATCATCAGTTTTGCTTGAAATTTTTTTTAAAGATTTTATTTTTTCCTTTTTCTGCCCAAAGCCCCCCGGTACATAGTTGTATATTCTTGTTGTGGGTCCTTCTAGTTGTGGCATGTGGGATGCTGCCTCAGCATGGTTCAATGAGCAGTGCCATGTCCACGCCCAGGATTCGAACCAACAAAACACTGGGCCACCTGCAGCGGAGCGCGCGAACTTAACCACTTGGCCACGGGGCCAACCCCTTGCTTGAAATTTTTATACAGCAGTTTTCCCTTTTATACTTTTTGTGTCTGAATAAAATTCCAAATTTAGTCAGTAATATATTGAGAGAAGAAATTCTAGCAGTTTTTATAAGGGTAAAATAAAAACTAGGCAACAATTTTATGTTGGTTCAATGAAATACTTTGATATGATTGTATGATTTTAAACTTAAAATGGTAAATTGATATCACCTTTTTATTGTTAACATTTAGAGAAGAAATAACCAAGATTGTTTTCTGTATTCACAAATAAACTTTCTTCTACTCATTGTCATTTATTTGATATTTAAATAAACTAGAACAATAATGGCTACATAGCAGAAAAGTTGTACAAATGCTGTTGGGAATCAATGATACACAATCCATTTTCAGAGACTAAATCTTTTCTATGTTGGCAAAGGATGACTAAATTTTTGTGAAGTCAGAGACACAATCCCCTGACATTTATTCTGAGGAAACAGAGATATATATTGTTTAAGTGCTCTGACAACTGTTTTAAAATTAATAGGTGACACAATCAAGACAATAATTTGAGACTTCAAACCTACAGGCTTTAATACATTTCACTAAATACTGATATAAAATTTCATATGCTTTCATTTTCTAACTTTAATTTCAAATTATCTTTGGTAACTTCTACAGCTGCTATAGAGCTAGATTTTTATTAGTTTTATTCAACCATTTTTAACTCATGTGTTTCTTAAATAAATTAATTTTTAAAATTTATAAATCTGTTAAAATTTTCAAATGACTTCAAAAATAACTTACAATAAGTTTAAGTGAAAAAGAAAAATCTATTGTCCAATGCATACTGTGGTTATGTTATGTTCATAATAATTAATCTGAAATATACAGGTCATCAGATTTCCCATCATGTCTTTTGTCCCAGGAATCATGTTTAAATCCACCTACTCTTCAGAATTGTATCCTTTAATAATCACACTAGCATATTACTTTGCACCCAAAATATATGTATATTGACCATTTATTTCCTTTGTTAATAAAGTTATAAGTGATTTTTGTCTACATAGACCTATCATTATAATGATCATTATATTGGTGCTATTCAATAATTTAACTGTATCACAAATTTTTGTAAACTTTTCAAAAGTAAACTATAAAATGTCCCTGGAAATGCCTCTCTTAATGGTATTGATTGAGATGAATTTTATTTTTTTATTTCAATTTAAAACTATCCATGGACGAGTATTTTTACTACTAAAATAATACAGATTTCAGTATACTTAAATTTGATCATCTTACAAAAAGAAGGATGGGAACACAACTGTGGTTTTTTTAGTAATGGGGCTGTCACTCCATATTTTTTAACATCATAAACATATTAAGTCAAAAGACGTCTAAACACTTATCATTAATGATTATTTTAACAATTTACTAAACATAATTATATCCATTTCATTTGTCATTTAAGGTGCATCTGTTAATATTCTAGTTTTGAAATGGAATTGTGCAATCATTAGAGAAAGTCACTCATTGATTTTCTTAGAAATTTATGAAAAATGCTTTAGTATGATTTATTAAATAGCAATTTTAAAAAAACATGTTACTGTTTCACTTAGTTGAATTTTTCTTAACTCAATATTATTAGGCTTTTAGCTTAAGTGTAGGAGGTAGCAAGCTGGAAAGAGAATTGCTCTCAATATTACAGTACAAAAAGCTAGATATTCTGGAAATTGAAAATATTTTTGAAACCCATTGGATAGCTTGGGTCACTGTGCAACTAACCAACACAACCGTAGAGTTACCAGTAACAGCATTCCATTGCTATGGGAGCGCGAAATATCAGGAATGAGAGCCTCTCTGGGGTATATGTGCAAAGAGAAGGCTTACAGCTTAAAGTTAATTAGATATTAAACATATCTTGTAGGTCAACCCCCATCTTAAGTATAAGGTGACACTAGAGGAATTTAGATATTTTGGTACATTGAGGTAGCCATTGTATCAACAACTCTGAAGCCCAGGTCAGCTCCCACATTTAATATTATGCAAAAAGTGAGTTAATTTCCATGCACAAATATCGTTACTTCAGTATGTATTGTTCTAAAAACCATATCCATTCTTAAGCAAAAATTATATGGCACACAAATAAGTGGAAGAAAATAACTCACTAAAAAAAGACAAATATATTAACAGAATTAGATTCAGCTATGACCTAGACATTAGAAATAACAGACAGGCAATCTAAAATAAATATGACTCCTATGGGCTCTAGTGGAAAGGTAGACAACACGAATGGATAGACAGGGATTTCAGCAACGTCATGGAACTATGAAACTGAATCAAATAAAAGTGCTAGAAAAAAATAAAAAATAACACAGATAAAGAATATTTCTTAAACTTTTTATTGAGATTATGATAGTGTACAACCTTGTGAAATTTCAGTTGTACATTATTGTTTGTCAGTCGTGTTTTAGGTGCACCACTTCACCCTTTGTGCCCATCCTGCTCCCCTCTTTCCCCTGGTAACCACTTATCTGTTCTCTTTGTCTACATGTTTAACTTCACTTATGAGTGGAGTCATACAGAGATTGTCTTTCTCTGGCCTATTTCACTTAACATAAGACCCTTAAGGTCCATCCATGTTGTTGCAAATGTGACAATTTTACCCTTTTTCATGGCTGAGTATTATTCCATTGTGTACATATACCATATCTTCTTTATCAAATCATCACTTTATGGGCATTTAGGTTGCTTCCATGTCTAGGCTATTGTAAATAACACTGCAATGAACATAGGGGTGCATGACGCTTTTGGCATTGCTAATTTCAAGTTCTTTGGATAGATAACCAGTAGTGGGATGGCTGGGTCATATGGTATTTCTATTTTTAATTTTCTCAGAAATCTTAATAATGTTTTCCATCGTGGCTTCACCAGTTTGCATTCCCATCAGCAGTGTAGGAAAGTTCAATAAAGGGTAGTTTTAAGGGGCACAAAAACAGCTTCAACCTAGATGAGGAAAGAACTAGTGAAATTAAAGATAGAACAATAGAAAACACACAAATTTACATGCAAAGAATAAAAAGAATCAAAGAAAACATCAAAGAGTTGGGTAACAATATCAAATAGTGAAAAATACTATAATTTGAAACTCAGAAGCAAAAGAGAAGGAGGTTAGGGCAGAGGGAATATGTGTAGAGAAAATGGCTAAGAACATTCTGAAATTAAAAAAGATACCCAAAATAAATCAAGAAAGCTCAGAAAATACAAAGCAGAAAGAAAACACACACACAATAAAACACAAAAGAACAAAAGTAAAAGAAAAAATGTTGAATACAAGAAGCATTATATATTGAACAGGGCTTTTCAACCTCAGAAATATTGGCATTTTGCACTGGGTGATTTTTGTTGTGAGGCACATTCCTGTGCATTGTAGCTGCTTAGCAGTGTCTGTGCCCTCTTCACCATAGACGCCAGCAGTACTCCCTTGCAGTTGGGAAAATTAAAGACATTCCATGTGTTGTCAAATGTCCTCTTTGTGCTTGTTGGGATGGGGAGGATGCAATTGGGTATAAAACTAATTCTACTTTAGAACAGCTGATCTAAAGGAAAAAGTTAAGCATTATAGCACATTTCATTGCCAAAAATGTGAAATTCAGAATAAATGGACAGGAAATTGAAAATGTTAAAGGGGAAACAACAAAAAAATCAGTCACTCCAGAGTGGTATACACGTGAAAATATCTTTCACAAATGGAAGACAAAACAACATTTTTTGAGACTAACAGAAACTGACAGAATTTATTACCTGTAGGCATGCATTACTAGAAATATTAAAATAACTTATTCAGGGAGAAGGAAAATACTACCAGACAGACAATTCAAGCTATACAAGGAAATGAACACTGGTAATTGCACAATGAATAAGTGTATTTTTTTCATATTTTTATTGTTCTAAAAGACATCTGATTGTCTGAAGGGAAAAAGTAGCATAAAATGACATTTACAGAGTCTGTACAAGTAAAATATATAATAGTAGCATGATAAGAGAACTTGGAAGTTTACTTTTTTTTAAGTCCATAGAAGACCTATAATTTACTTTAAAAAGGTCTTTGTAAACTCTTAGAAAACCATTTTGATTTTAAAGAAATAAAAATATGAAGTCAATAGAGGAGGGAAAATAAGGGGAATCATAGAAAAATTCTTTCCAAAGAAGACAAAAATGAAAGACACAGGATAGATTAAACAAATAGAGATAAAGTATAAAGATGGTAGATTTAATTCAGCCATATAAGTAATTATATTAACCATAATAGACTAGACACCCAATTTAAAGATGGAGGTTGTCATACTGGACACATAACAAAAAACTCCGGACTATCTAAATAAATCTTCTTAAATGTAAAGACATATTGTTTTAAATATAAAAAGATATAAAATATCTAATTCATGAATATATTAATATAAAACAAAGTACACTTTAGAACAAGAAATATTACTAAGGATAAGGAGGCCATAAAATAAGGAAGAAGTCAATTCACCATTATTCATAGCAATCTTAAATGTATTGATGGAAAGAGTAGATATTGTTTAGATAGTAAGACTCCCTAAATTGATTAATAGATTCAATGAAATCACAGCCAAGATCTCAATAAGACTTTTTTTGTTAATTGACCAGCTGATTCTAATTTATATACAGTCAAAACTAGAAAAAACAAACAGTGAAATTCACAAAATCATTGAAAGAATCTCACTACCTGATTTCTTCATTTTTTCTAAGATTTTTTTATTTTATTTTTTCTCCCCAAAGCCCCGTGGTACATAGTCATATATCTTAGTTGCAGGTCCTTCTAGTTGTGGCATGTGGTACGCCACCTCAATGTGGCCTGTGGTACGCCACCTCAATGTGGCCTGACGAGCAGTGCCATGTCTGTGACCAGAATCCGAACTGGCGACACCCTGGGCTGCCGAAGTGGAGCACACGAACTTAACTACTCGGCCACGGGGTCGGCCCCTCACTACCTGATTTCTAAACTTACTATAAAACAAAGTAACTAAGGTAATGTGGTATTCAAAGTATAAACATATAGACCAATGGAACAGAGCAGCGGATCCAAATACAGGCAAACATCTAAATGATCAGATCATTTTCCACAGATACAAAGTGTGTACAATGGAGAAAAGACAGTCTTTTAACAAAAGATGCTAGATCCCTTAAATACCCATGTGCAAAAGATGGGCTTCAGTTGGTAAATCATACCACATAAAATAATTAACTCAAAGGGTCATAAAGCTTCCAGAAGAAAACATGAGAAAAATTCCTTGTAATTTTACATTAGACAAACATTTCTTAGATATATATCCCATATCATAAAAGAAAATGGTAAGTGAGATGACATCAAAATTAAAAACTTTGCTCCTCAGAAGCCACTGTTGAAAGAATGGAAAAGTTACACATACAATAAGAACTTCTTTCCAAGCACACATCTGATAAAGTATTTGTATGCAGAATATACACAAAGCTCTCAAAATTAAACAACGCACTTCTGAATAAGCCAAAGGTCAAACAAGAGAAATTGTTGAAAATTTTGAATTGAATGAAAATAAAAACACAATCTATAAAATGTTAAAAGATATTTCTAAGGTACTCAGATGGAAATCTAAGGCTTAAATACCTATATTAGAAAAGAAGAAATATCTCAAAACTAGAACGTTAGCTTCCACATTTAGAAGCTAGAAAAAGTAATGATGAACTAAAAACAAACAAAAAGGAAAAGGAAGCATATTATAAAGACTGGCACGTTCAACAATAATAGAAAGATGAAAAACAATGGAGAAAATTACAGAGTTCGAACTTGAAAAGATCAATAAAATTTATAAAATTTTATCTAGAATTTAAGAAAAAGCAGATAAGATAGAAATTAATATAATCAGGAGGCAGATTGACCTTGTAGAAATTAAAACGACTATAGCAAATTTTATAAACAACATATGCAAACACATTAGTCAACTTAGATTATAAGGACAAATTCCTAAAAAGGAAAAATTACCAAAATGGACAAAAGAAGAAATGAAAATCTGAATAGACATATAAAAATAAATGCATTGAATTTGTAATTAAAACATTCTTCCATCCTACCAATATCTACACACTGATGGCTTCACTACCTAATTTTACTAAACATCTATATAAAAAATAATAGCAACTGTTGATTAACTCATGTTGAAAATAGACTAAGAGATCTTATTTTCAATTTATTTATTAAGCCAGTATTACCCTGATAACAAAGTCAAGAAAGAAACATGAGGAAAGGAAACACAATATGATGTCTCTCAAAGTTGTAGATACAAATGTTCTCAGCAAAAATAACAGCAAAATAAATCCAATAATGCTCTTAAAGAGTAATAAATCTCAACCAAGTAAGATCTATCCCAGGAATGCAAGGTGGGTTTAACAAATGAAAAGCAATTACTGTAACACATCAATTCTGTAAAAGAAACACAAAAAAACATATAGCCACCTCAATAATTGCAGAAAAAGTGTTTGAGACAATCCAACACTGATTTAAGATAAAAAATTCTGAGCAAAGTAGAAATAAAGAAAGTTACTTCAACCTACCAAACATTCTTCTTGCAGCACACTTAATGTTTAAGGAGTGAGTGATTTCCCCCTAAAGTAAAAAAATAATGCTGGATGTCCACTCTCAGTACTGATGATAGATAGACAGATATTTAGAAAGGTAGATAGATACATAAATGACATATAGATAGATGGATAGATAGAGGATAGATTAATAAATCAGTCAGTCATCTGAATTTGAAGTAAAACTGATTTTACTCACAGACTTCATGACCTTATAAGTAGAAAATCGTAAGCATTCCACATGCACACACAAAAACCACTAGGATAACTGAGTTCATCACAGTCACAAGATACATAATCATATGCAAAAAACAATTTTATTTCTAAATAGTAGCAAATTAATATCTGAATGTGAAATTAAGAAAACAATGTGATTCATGATAATATAAAAATACTTAGAATTGAATTCAATGAAAGAACAGTATTTAATCCTGAAAATTACAAAACAACTTAATTGGTACTGGTATAACGTAGACAAATATATCAATGTAATAGAATCAATGATCCAATAATAAACACATAACAGCTGATTGCTTTTTGTCAAAGCTACCAAGGCTATTTATTGGGGAAGGATACTCTTTGCAATAAATGGGAAAAAGTAATTGACTACTCACATGCAAAAAAGATGAACTAAAACCTATACTTCACACCAAACACAACATTAACTCAAAATGGATCATAGACCTAAATTTACAAACAAAAAGTACAAATTATATATCTGATGATAGTTTTACATCAATAATATATAAAGAATATTTACAACTAAGGTACAGTCATGCACTGCATAATGATGTTTCATTCAATGATGGACCCCATATTCATTAGACAGTGGTCCCATAAGATTAGCACCATGTAGCCTAGGTATGTAGCAGGCTGGACCATCTAGGTTTGTTTAAGTACACTCTATGATGTTTGCACAATGACCAATTGCCTAGTGATGCATTTCTCAGAATTTATCCCCTTCATTAAGTGTTGCATGACTGTATAGAAAAGCAAATACAATCATTAAAATAGACAAAATACTTGAATACATATTTTAACAGAGAAGATATAATCTAAAAGGAATATTATGAGTTGGAAAGAGGCAGAATGATGTGCTATGAGTTTGAGGTTCCTAGTTTAAGTCATAAAAAATCAAAGCCTTAAGAACAAAAATATTCTAAGTTAAACCTTTTCATGATATTGATAGGTTTCTAATCCTAATGTCTAAGTCCTGTCTAATTGTCACCCTAATGCTGAGAGTTGAATCAATATACCTGTGAGCTGATCCTGGGGAATCAAGACAGTGAACTATGTCTGCTCAGTATATAAGGTGATACTTTTGGATTTGTTTTGGGTTTACCATAAATTAGCTGTTATTATCAGCCTAGAACATTAGGAAGAGAATTTTCTTGTTTTAACCCTGAAGTAGGTAAATAACTCAGTTTATTTTGTTCTGGTAAGGTAATACAAAAACACTAAGTTCAGGAAAGTGATATTTTGACTTAAAAATTAGTTCAAGAAATGGAGAAAACATCGGATCATGTTTCCAGTCTAGAATCTCTTCACTCAGCGTCATTGTATGTGAGTATGTGAAGGTGTGTCTATATTCCTCCTGATGTCCTGGAAGGAGGGTAGAGAATAAAATTCCTCAACTTCCATCTTCCTTTTCTTTAGGGACAGACCTGAAAGGAAGATCCCACTTAGATGGAATACACAGCATAACCACTTTCTCCAACCAACAACTTGAGTTAACTTGGGAAAAGTTTTCACTTACCTCCTTTTTATCCTGCTTTCATTCTGGCTTACCCCTCCAGTTTGAAAATCTGTGTTGCTGTCTCTCCAGGGTTTTAAACCACTCTGTCCTTGGATCTGTATTGTGAAAACAGAGTTTTCTGGTATAGCTCTGGGAACTCTTCTTTCAAAATACTACCTTCATGGACAACACACTGATTTAGATCTAACTCTTCATTTTTCTTTGTCACACTACTCTAGGCCTTGGGGAGCTAGACTAGACAGATGTATGGTTCTAAAGCAATGTTTCTACCACCGCTGTAGCTGTACTATTTTCATAATTATCATCTTAATCTAATTCCAGAATTGGCAAAAGAAACAACTACTCTGAAAAAGTACTGTAAACTTTATGTGCTGCATAGTACCCATAGGTTTCACAACATTCACTTAATGTACATCTGAAAACAGTATTTAAAAATTATGATTGGGGCTGGCCCCATAGCCAAGTGGTTAAGTTTTTGCACTCTGCATTGGCAACCCAGGGTTTTGCTGGTTCGGATACTGGGCACAGACATGGCACCACTCATCAAGGCATCCTGAGGTGGTGTGTCACATAGCACAACCAGAGGCACTCACAACTAGAATATACAACTATGTACTGGGGGGACTGGGGAGAAGAAGAAGGAAAAAATGAGAGGAAGATTGGGAACAGATGATAGTGCAGGTGCCAGTCTTTAAAAAAATTAAGATCGCTATGAATGGTAGATTGATTTAAAAATATTACAATGAAAAATGTAAGAGTCAGATAATTACCCACCTAAATGTTTAATTTATACATCTAAATATCCAGACTACATATTAAGTTTGTTATCAAAGATACAAATTCATAAGTGGTTGGCTCTTGTTTTTCTCTTGTCATGGTGTTTTGTGTTCATGTAGACTTAAGGAAGGAGTTAAAAAATTAAAGATGAGTGCTATAAGTTAACTGATGTTTGGTTAAGTGATGTGAAATAATTGGGTTGTTGGCAAGATCTGCTAATGGAGGTGAAATACCCTGAGGTCTAATTAGCCATAGCTAAGAAACTTCACAGAATTTACCTACTAATAGGATATATGTTAGCACTTGTAAGGCTGAAGAGAAGGGCCTTATTCAGAGGTGCTATTTATAAATCAACAAAGACGCTTATTTTAGCTCAGCTAGTTGGCATTTTATTTATTTATTTATTTTTAAAGATTGGTACCTGCACTAACATTTGTTGCCAATCTTTTTTTTTTTTTTCATTCTCCCCAAACCCCCCAGTACATATTTGTATATTCTAGTTGTGAGTGCCTCTGGTTTTGCTATGTGTAACGTGGCCTCAGCATGGCCTGATGAATGGTGCCATGTCCACGCCCAGGATCCAAACCAGCGACAAAACACTTGGCTGCTAAAGTGGCGTGTCCGAACTTAACCAATTAGCCACGGGGCCGGCCCCGGATTGGCATTTTAATCTTACAACTTTAATTTGTTCTTGGTGAAGTAACAGCTCCCTGGGGCCCTGGCCATGAAGCTACATTAGAGAAGTTCATAGTGAGGTTATTTTTTCCAGGTAGTCATTTAATTATAGAATCTGAGATTTCAATGGATCTTACAAGTCATATAATTACCCCTCACCCCCACCAATCTGAGGTTTAAATCTCTTCTTCAGCATGTCAGGTATCAAGAAAGATAGAATAAATGACAGTACTACCAACTTAGGAGTGAAAATATTTTGAGGTCTTTTGTGCTTATTGATATATATTTAAAGTAGTTAGAATCATATTACCTATTCAAATTTGCATCCAAGTTTTCCCCCACTTAATATTACAATATAAAAATTTTGCTGTGATATATCATAATTTTTAAAAAAATATCTATTGAAACCTACAGCTTATTCAAATATATTCACTGTATTTTACTTATCCATTTCTCTAATGTTGGAATTTCCATGTAGTTTCTCATTTTCCACAGCTTTTAATCATTGTATTTACAATATTTATACATAATTTTTTCTCCTTTAAAAATATTTTCCTTTAAGCTTTATTCCTAGAAAGGTTATTGTGGAGTCAACGAAAAAGGAGAAAGTAATTTGTATTTCTTCGTAATTATTTCTAAATCACTTTTATTAATTATATCTTATTTTTAATTTATGTCCCTATAATCTTTTCTGATCTGTTGGAGAGTTCACCTCAGAATAAGACAATGCAGCAGAGCTACACACTTTGTTCTCACATATGTATAAGATCTCTATTTTGGATAATTAAATAGTAATGTTCTTTTCCACTATCTTTGAAAGGAAAAGAAACATTTTTGCAGAGTACAATTTCTTATATTTATGTTTCCTCTTTTCTTTCCTTTGGGAAATTTATGTCCCCAAATCTACTCATTCTATTAGTAAAGTAATTTCCTATAACCAGGAATGATGGATGATGGATGTTATGGAGGATGGGAGAAGATGATGTGAGAATGCATATGGCAGACACACAAAGGAGTGAGAGGATCTCATGGATGGACGACCTGCTGCCATTTGTAATAAGATGTTGGGGGAGGGATTTCCAAAGGCACTTAACAGGAACACTTTTTAAGACTTTGTGTGGACAAATATACGTTAATATACATAGCAAGTGTCCAATAAATTGACAGAGTGCACGTGTAATAGGTACTTATAGTAAGTAGCAGATTTTAAATGTTTGTGTCTGTGTGTATATATGTAGAGAACTTTATTTAGCAGACTCTTTCTTTCTGTTCTCCACACTAAGTTTCTATTTTTACAGGTCTAAAAATAAGGGTTTCCTTTGCTTGACAGATGCTTATGTATTGAACACCTATCCAAGAATTTTTTTTATCCCTGTCTAGTGAAGCTGGAAATTTCATGAATGTGAATATGTTAAATTGTATTTGGAACAGAACTTTGAACAATAAAAACTATTAATTAACAAACATGATAGTTATCTTAAAAGTAAAATGACCCAATAATATACTCTTTCCTTAAGGCAATTAATATTTTCCTACTTACCCTATAAAGTGTGTCAGAAACTATTAAACTGGAAGGCAGCTTCCTTTCAAAAGTTTGTTTCTCATAAAGTAGAGAGTAGTGATAAATAGAGTGGGAGGATGAGAAGGCTGGAATTCCTAGGTTTATAGCTGGGGAAGCGTGCATATTTTTACAAATGAAGATGTAGGAAGTGTGATAATTCGCCCAGCATTTATTCATCACCCAATAGGTGCCAGGCATTGCAGATGTTATGCCAGGCACTGTGGTAAGCACAGCAAGAAAACACACGTGAATAGCATAGTGTTTTGGTAGGTACCAGGGAGTGTGTGTCACCCATGACTTATTTGTTTCCCTGATCTGTCTACTTATGACAAATAGCTATTGACCATTTCTTTCTTTCCACAGTGAGAGCCATGGGTTCAAATGTAAATTCTCCTGGAAGAGGGAATGACTTTTACCTTGCAAAATATATCTGAGAGTTGCAATTTGTAAGCTCACAGACACAGAGGAGGGTTTGGAAGCACAGGACATCGAAATAACTAAGTAAAGACACAAAGTTGGAGGGGGCCAGCCCCATGACCAAGTGGTTAAAATTCCACTCATTGTACTTTGGAGGCCTGGGTTCTCGGGTTGAGATCCCAAGTGTGGAGGTATTCCATTCATTGGCCATGCTCTGGAGGCACCCCGCACACATAATAGAGGAAGATCAGCACAGATGTTAGCTCAGGGCTAATCCTCCTCAAGGGAAAAAAAAAATAGAGGAGAATTCACAATGGACGTTAGCTCAGGGCAAAACTTCCTCACACAAAAAAAGTCATAGAGTTGGAACCAGGAGAATCTAGATGTCAGACATATAGTATTTTCTCAGTAAACTACACATCAAATGTTGCCCTATAGAGGTTTTATAGGTGACAGGTACTAGGTGTCTGAAGAGATTTAAAGCGTCATGGAGGTAATGAGGAAGAATTGAAACAATTATTGGGGCAAAGAGTGCCAAGGACATGCTCCATGTTTACAGTGACTACTCTATTTTTGTACTATGAAATACAGACTATGACCCCTTCATGATTACTAGGTATCTTCTTTTTTATCCCTTTGTAGGTAATGGAGGCCCCAGGGAGGTGTTACTTCCTGAATGGATCACCTCACACCTCCCAATAATGGGACTGAATTTATTCTCTTGGGACTCACACAGAATCCATACTTGCAGAAAATACTCTTCATTGTCTTTTTGTTCATTTTTCTATTTACCGTGCTGGCCCATTTGCTCATTGTCATCACCATCTCCCTCAGCGTCAGACTTTCAGCTCCCATGTACTTCTATCTTACTTGTCCTTTATAGACACCTCCTATCCCTCTGTCACCATTCCCAAGATGAACATCCACCGGCTGTGCCAGAGAATAACCATTTTCTTCAGGGGCTACCTGATTCAGCTCTTTTAGAGCACTTTCTCGGAGGATCAGAGATCATCCTCCTCATTGTTGTGGTCTATGATAGCTATGTGGCCATCTGCAGGCCTCTATACCACACGGCCTCGTGCAACAGGGGCTCTGCCACCTTCTGGTGGTAGTGGCCTAGATCAGGGGCATCCTGCACCCCACTGTGCAGATTCTTTTCATGCTCGACTTCCCCTTCTGTGCTCCCAATGTCATTGACCACTTCATGTGCAATCTCTTCCCACTGCTGAAACTTGCCTGCAGGGACTCCTACAGGCTCAGAATAGTGGTGTCAGCCAACTGTGGGGCCGTGGGCTTGCTTATTTTTTGCTGCTCATCTCCTTTATAGTCATCCTAACCTCCCTCAGGTCCTATGGCTCCAAAGGAAGGCCCCAATGCCTCCCAACTTGTGGCTCCCACTTTACTGTAGCTGTACTCTTTTTCTGCCTTGGATATTCACCTGCATGTGTCCTGTGGCCACCTACCCTGTGGTCAAGTTAGTGACTGTATTCTTTGCAATTCTCATTCCCATATTAAATCCTATCATTTACAGAATGAGAAACACGGAGGTAAAACATGACATAAGGGGAGACAAGTACCATATGATTACACTCATTTGTGGAAGGTAATCAAACACATACATAAAAAGAACAGACTAGTGATTACTAGAGGAGTGGGGAATGAGGGAGGGTGAAAGGGGTAAAGGGGCACACATGTATGGTGATGTATAAAAACTAGACTATTGGTGGTGAATATGATACAGCCAATAAAGTAAATGAGATATAATAATGTACACCTGTAACTTACATAATGTTATAAGCCAATATATCCCCAACAAAATAAATTAAAAAAAACAGAGAAGGCAAAGGGAGAATTGATGATAGAAAGAAAAAGCAATGTCACAACAGCAGCAGAAAGAGAACATGTGATGTGATGCTGGGCTATGAGCCAAGAATGCAGGTGGCCTTTAAAGGGTGGAAAAGGTAAGGAAAGGAATTCTTTCCCCGAGGCTTCAGAATAATCAGCTCTGTCAATGTCTTGATTTTAGCACCATAAGACTCATTTCTGATTTCTGAAGAGAACTATAAGAGAATAAATTTGTATTGTTTTAAGGCAAAAAAAAAATGCCCCAAGGATTTTGTTGAAAATGAGACTAACTTAGGCTGTTCACCCCAAGAAGGTGATGATGTATATAAATAGGGAGGATTACATCTGTCATGAACTGTGCAAGAACATCAACAAATTTTAAAGATCACTGACAGAAAAAGAAGTCCCAGATACTAATGTTCATTGAGTAATTAATAGTGGCCAAGCCCTCTGACAGGTGCTTTAATGTACGTTACCATGGCACCAATGCTCATGTGCATAGGTTCAGGCGATGTAACAGAAGAATAACCATAAACACATAGTGTGATGATCCTAGAGGATGCTTCCTCCAGGCTCGCTGCTCCTTTACTGAATGTTCATATGTATGTGACTGGGATGGAGTTGGCTTTTCCATAGAATCTTGATCTCAGAACTTCTTTTCTTTTGGCTTAGCCTTTGGTAAAGCAAAAAAGAGGATAGATATTCTTTGATAGATGTACGGGGCAGGGAGTGCTGGGGAGTGAAAGAATCACTGAGGATTTTTTTGACACTATGAATTTATCAAAAGCAAAATGAGGGCCACACAAAAGGAGGAAGGATAATTTATAATGGATCTCTAATATTTTTCCTTGGCACAAAAATTAAGCCAGTAATTTTGAAATTACTCTTAATTTGGTCTTATTTTCTTAAATATCCTTATGGCTCACAGTTTTTCTTGAATATAAAAGAAGTTTTTTTTTTCCCCTTACCAAGGCTTGAGAAGCCATTTGAAGCAACAAAGGTAAACATTCTTTTACTTAATCTGAGCAAAAAGGCATATGGCCAGGATCCAAAGCTATTGCTTTGTAGATGTGATACATATATTTACATTAAATGAGCACTTTATTATCTATCAGGAATATTCACTTCATTTAGGTGACTTATCCATGTAGTAAATTGGTAGTCCCATTATTACAATCCCCATTTTACAGAGTAGCAAATTGAAGTCGCGAGAGATTTACTAATTTACTTGCCTCAAGTCACACATCCAAGAATTTCAACTACAAAATTTGAATCCAAGTCTTCTAAATCTCAGTCCCACTTTCTTTCACATAAAGCACAGCTGTCTGTGGTATGTTGTTGTCTATAGAAAGGAACTTTTCTGCAGTCTTAATGATTCACTTTATCCTTCAAGAAAGATGGTGTTGAGTTTGTTGTAGCCTTATGTCAAATGTAGCAATATATTTAAGTGGTAATGCTGCTCCATGCATGTGGGACATATCAGGTCATTTTACATGACTATATAATATTTTATAAATCAAAGCTTCTATAACTATAACACTCCAACTTGTGTTACTTCTCACAAATGTCCCTTTTTCAAATTCACTAGTCATATGTAGCTATGTAATTTGACTATACAGTGATGCCAGCGCATGGTATACCTGTTCTTTGGGGTGATTGTGTGTTCTAACTTATACCTGGCTGTCTAAAGTTCATAAGATATAGAACATTTTCTCACGAAGTCTAAGCCTGGAAGATAATATAAACAGCAGTTAATCTATTAAAAATGATCAAGTTTGCAATCGCTGATGAAAATTAAACATTTCAACAGAACCTAGATTAAATGACGTGGTTCATTTTGACTGTCAGATGAATACAAGCCAGGTGTAAGGATAGGAAAAAGTGTCATTTCTACTCTAAGACAAAAGAGATGACTTGAAGAGGAAAACTAAGGCCGATGATTTGTCTTAGGGGTGACCGTGAGTGCTCAGTGGAGGCGTGACAAGATTAACAAGACACTGACTATAAATTGTCAAGCCAAACCCAGAAGGTGTAAGAACTGAATGAGGAAATGTGAGGCAGTTATATATTCTCAGTAGGTCGAATCTTGCTGGTTTGTGAACAATTTTAAGGAATGTTAAGAAGTTTCTTTGCACTCATCATCAGGACTCTCTCATGAAAGCCAACGGCTATCTGATATTTTTCTGATACTTAAAACAACATATGAGGAAATGAGAATATTTAATCCAAAAATAATAAGATAAATAATATTTAGATCTATTGTATAAGGATACTTTGGTTTTTATGACATTTTCATTCAATGAAAATAGGCATTAAGGGAGGGCAGTGAGCTAATGCTTGTTGAAGGCAAACTATGAGGTACACATTTTGATAGATTCTCTACATGCTTTAACACTCTTAGTGTAGCAACAAGTTTTATTAGAAAGTAAAAGTCTTTACTTTCTTTATTAGAAAGGACTTTACTCCATTTTATACAAGAAGAAAATGAGACTTAATGAGGTTAAGCAACAATATCAAATCTTTTAGACTCTGCCTTCCCTACTCTTCTCACTTCGCAATACTCCTTGTGAGTATGATGTGAAAATATCAAAACACAGAACCGATCCTTGGCCACATTGTACAGACTGCCCTTGAGGCATTCTTCCCTCATTTTGGGGGACCACTTTCTTCCCTTCATCTGTCCCTTGACTTCTGTTTCCTAGGTTACTTGCACTCTCTTGATTCTGCTTATGCCAGAGAAAAGCCATCTGATGATCTCATTTTCACAGATGTATTCCCTTTTATGTGTATCATGAAAAGTGTGATGCAATGAGCTAAAGAAATGAAATTCAAATGGGTGAATTTCAAAGAAAGCGACACATGAGTGAGAGAGACGTTTGGGGAAAGAATAAACATCTCAGTCACTCAGGATAGTGATACTCTGTTTTGGGAGGAGGGTAGCATCCTAAAGAGCTAAATGTTGTTTCTATAGGGCTTTTCCCATTGTTTTCCCATAGTGTTGATATTTATTACCAGAAAACTGGCTCCGCGGTCATTTAAGTTTGGGAAATTTTCACTGATTTCATTTATCAAAAAACTATTGTTCAATTCCTACAATGTACTAGAGAGTTCTGGGGCCTGGGAATACAATGTTGAATACCACAGACTAGGGTTGCATTTTTATGAAACTTAAATTCCAGTGGGGAATATGTGGATAATAAACAAGGTGACAAATGAAAAATGTAATTGTGTTACTAATAAGGATGATAAACACGTTTTTTCAAGGGGGTGTTGCAGAAGAGAAGAATTGTGTAGTTGTTTGAAGTACAGCTAGACTTTTAGTTAGGCCCAAGTTTATATAACTTCATTGTTTACCCTCCTTTCTTTTTATATGTAAATTACTCTAACACATGCATTTGCAATGGGGTTGCTATCTTTCCTTGGTAGGTAAAAACAGTTTCTTGAGAGATGAAAATATCACACTTTTTAATATATAAATCACAGATATACAAGTACATAAATAATATATATATATGATGTTAAAAATTTAGGGTGGGTGATTACAGGAACGAAATGTCTAAAAAAGAGGCTTAAGGGGGCAATAATGACAAGAAAAAGATTGAGGAGCACTGCCTAGCCCATGGTTAGATAAGAACATGGAGTGATGTCCACACGTTGGTAAAGACAATCCAAGCAAAGCTGTTGGACCATCACCTGTGAGGATCATATCTGGGAATATTGAGAGGCTTTTTTCTTCTCAGGAGACTTCCCAGGTATATGGTCAAATACATTAATGAACCAGTTATAATCTCCAAAATACACTGCATATGTAGGATATTGATTATTTTTACTATTAAAGGTGGAAAAAGAAATGAAGACTATAACCCCAAATGTTTCTGAATTGAAAACTTGTCATCTGAGAAAACTAATTGTTGAGGAATGAGAAAAAATTTTGTCCGTATTTTTTTCTGGCTGAAGTACATTTTTTAATACTTAGTAACAGCAACTGTCCTTCAGTTAGATGTGACACAATTTTAATAATAGTCTCAAAAGATGAAAGAGCTTGAGGCCAGCACTGTGGCCGAGTGGTTAAGTTTGCGCACTCCACTTCTGTGGCCCATGGTTTCACTGGTTCGGATCCTGGTCGCGGACATGGCACTGCTCATCAGGCTGTGTGGTGGTAGTGTCCCACATGCCACAGCTAGAAGGACCCACAACTAAAAGTGTACAACTATGTACTGGGGGGCCTTGGGGAGACAAAAGAAAGAAAAAAAAAGAACTTTGGCAACAGTTGTTAGCTCAGGTGCCAATCTTTAGAAAACAAAAAAAGATGAAAGAGTCTCCGATTAGTTGATAGAAAAATTTGGACCTGGTACTTGCTAGGTCGCCAAGAATAAATCCTATTAACTTTTCTTCAATTATATTATCAGGGCAGTTGGATCATTGTGTGGCCATTATGTTACTGAAGGAGAGAGTTTAGCTGTGAAGCAAATAATTGAATGGTGAATACCATGATCTGGTTTTGTGTTTGTGGTGCATCAACTTGTCCAAGCTCCAGTGATGTTCTGTGCCTGGGAAAAGTGGATCATTGCAGGGGTAGATAGGAATTCACTGGTATGGTGACTAGCTCCTCAGTCAGTAGAGACACAGCCTCAAAAAGATGCAGTTGGAATGATGCAAGTGATCAAAATGATGCGCACTTTGAAATTCTGTGTCATTTGAAAATGGCACTCTCTCCTCTTTTGGCTCAGGTCTATTACCCAAAGGGGAATGCCTTATTTTTCTTCTAAAATGTGGATTGGAAAATGTTTACAAATTAAGCTCCAAGTGCAGCCAAATGGCAGAAACAGTTCTGTGAATGATTTTTTAAACAGCTTAGTGGCTGTCTTTTTTAGCAACCTTTCTTATTTTGAGAACATTTAAATTCCTTTGTCAACCACAAGTGTTGTTTTCTATTTAAGTCCTTGAATACTTAGAGCATGTGTTTTAAATCTTTCTTTAAAATCAATAGAAACTCTAGTCCTATTAAAATTACTTCCCAGTGACTGGTTGGATGATTTGTTTCCAGTGCAGTTCTTCTTGCCTCCACACTTGGATTTGCTATGTTGAAACTCTAATGTGTCATGATTTCCTGCTCTTTTGAAGATAAAAGTCCGTGTGAGTACATCTTGGATGGGGCCAGAGGTTTTGGTGACCCTGCTGATCCCAGAAACTTTACTTACACAATATCCACTTTCTACTTCCTGGGACCATCAGGTAACCGGCTTTTGGAGGTCACGGAGAAGTCATCAGACTAAATTTTGCAGGTGACTTTAAAAACTTGAGTATTAAACATGTTCTTTTAATTCAAACTACTATTTTGAAATCATTGAAATAACTGAATCACCTACATGTGCATAATTATATTATACATAAAATGCGTCAGTAGTTCACCTATTTTATCTATATACACAAATTGTGCTCTCAGAATGGAGAGCTTTGAACTAACAACAATTTTAAGCTTCTTTTTCTTTAATTTCTTTTGACGAATTATCAAAATGTAGGTGTCTATCTTTTGGCCTCTCTCCAGATCATGAGATTTCAAATAAAGCAATGTGTTTATGTTTCAGAGATGTTCCCTTAGGATGGGGAGGAATGGGACTCGCTGGCATGTCTAGGACGGTTTCAGAGAGATTTCTATTTCCTTTTTTTCATGCAACATTTTTGTGTGTGTGTGTATTATACATATGCATTGCATCTATATGTTTCTGCTTTCCTCTTGTACTAGTTTCCTTTAACCTTTATTTTTCTACTAATCACTTTTGAGAAAAATAAGGTATGTAGTATTTTCTCTCTGTTTTGAGTAGTTAATGATACTTCATGTTTCCCCAGACAAAAGCACAAACATTATTGATGCGTGGCTCTGCCCACAATGATGGTTTTGGTGCTGGCGCTGAGGGTGATGCTGATGATTTGCTCAGGGAAGGGGAGGTGAAATTAAGAAAGTTTGCTCAGGGATTAAGCCCCCTCTCTCCAGAAGCATTCCAAGAAAACAATGATTTTTTTTATCTACAATGATATAGCAATTTTGACCCTATAAAAGTGCTACTACAGATAATTCCATATCCACTTATCTCTCAAGGAATGAATTACTGTAGTCAACTGCCTTCAGTAAAACCCTGGCATTGATTTGACAGAACATGGAGTCCAGTTAGGTAATCCAGTCATTCAGTCTACAGTGAATTTCAATGAGCACTCAGGGTCAGTTCACTTCAGAGCTGGAAGGAACTTCAAGAGATCATTGACTCAGCTTCTTGCCTTTGGCCAGTTTAATGGTCTCCTTTGAAACTAGGTTCTGCAAAGTGTTTTCACCAGAACTGGGAAGCCTAATTTTTCCCTCCAACATAGGGAGTTAATTTAGGGCTTTTTGACTGGGAAGTATAATGCATGGACTCATTCATTGGCTGTTCTTGTTTTCCAGGCCAAGAAATCTTATGGCATTACTGTATATCTTATTAAAATAAAAAGTGATTTGGACTTGTACTTAAGAGATTTGGATTCTAGGCTCAGTTCTGTTACTAATTAGCAGCATGACCTTAGGTGAGTTATTTCATTTCTTTAGTCTTCAGCTTCTTGTGTCTAAGGAAGGTTAACAAAAGCATAAATATTTCCTCTGCACATTCTCTGAGCCAGGGATTCTTTCCTTTCATGTGTTATATATTTTAGTATTTATAGTCTTTTTTTAAAGTAGGTTTTCAGGGTCAGCTCCAATGACCTAGTGCTTCAGTTCAGTGCACTCCACTTCAGTGGCCGAGGTTCAGTTCTGAGGTGTAGACCTACACCATTCATCTATCAGTGGCCATGCTGCAATGGTGCCTCACCTATAAAATAGAGGAAGACTGCAACGCATGTTAGCTCAGGGCAAATCTTCCTCAGCAAAATATATATATATATATATAAATAAACAAATAAAAGTAGGTTTTCATATTCTCATTCAATTGGTGGAGAATCTGAGGCTCAAAGACTTTAAGCAACATCCTAAAAACCTTCTTCAGGATTCTTCTAGTCCATTTGTAACTAAAAAGGCCAGATGTTGGGATATGATTTTCTCTGAGACACATGGGCTTGTTGGTTGCCACTAGACACTTCAGCAAAGTGCAGAGCAAGGTATCATCTATTCATGGCCTTCTTCCACCTCAATTTCTATCGCCCATCTTTCTCCTTCCATGCCTACGCTGCACCTCTCACTTCATCCTCATTTAAGGCACCTAGCTTGTAATGTCATATCTTGCAGGTAATTCTTACACCAGAGGTCTGGGTAGTAACGTGGTTTTCCAGGTAACAAAGTAATTTTGTAATGTAATCTATCCAATCTTTAATAGGTTGCAACTATTTAAAAGCAAACACCTGTCTTCTCTGTAAGTGGAAGTGCATACATCTTTAAAAAGAAAAAGAAAAAACGTAAGAGAAGTATTCAAGGATTATTTTCCCTTTTCCTTCTTTCCTGTCTTTATACACTGATTCATAAGCATAGATAGGATTAGAAATGGGAAAACATAACACTAAAAATGTTAAAATAAATAAACAGAGATTATTACTTGTAGCCTACAAGTCTTCACATAGCAGATAAGTAGTGAGTCCCAGACTCATGTCTACCTTACATATTTCATTTATCTAGCCGTTCCTGACCTCAGGGACTTCCATGCCTCTAGAAGAGATGGGCTGAGCAAATCACATGGAGAAGGGAACAGAGGTTCCTCACCTGCAAGTCATAGTGAGTTGAAGTTTAACTAATTTTTCCCAAAGTCTACTTTTGCCCTTGGACTGTCTGAGCTAAGTATCTCATTGGACATCCTTTGGGACAAAGTTGGGAGTAATGGTTTCCTTGGAGCTCCTGAGGCTAAAAGCCTGCCTTAGGCATTTGCAAACTTTGGTGGGAATTACTATAAATATCCAGTGCAGTATAAAGAAAACACTTAACTCATGTTTTTCCAAAAGAGAAACTGTGGGAAGCTAGCTCTTCAGAGGCATTTCTCTCTCAAAGCGCAGGGACAGTTTTCTCCAAAACTTTCCAAGAACCAAATTAAGCAACTTCCCCTGTTTTTCACGATGCTCTCCCCTGCTCCAGTAGAAGTGTGGTTTTGTCTAACCTAGTGCATCTGCTCAGGAACCATGTGAAGCACAGCCACGTGCAGCAGCCCCTTTCTCCATAAACTCCCTACACCCCATAACCTCTAGGATAGAAAGCATTGTACATCTCAATAAAGTATAGATTGCATGTTTTATTCAGTCTTCATATGATTCACCGTCTAAGTAAATTAAAGTGGGAGATACGAAAAATATACTTTATTGCAAGTCATCTATTTGCTTATAAGAAAAGAGGTAAGTTTTTCATCCATCTGAAATATTTTCTTTATGTGTTTCCTTTAGGCTAACATGATGGAATCTATTCTCAGTGTGTCTTCCAACAAATGGTGGGGGTACTGGAGAGTATTTCCCCTAGTGAAGTGTTATCGTGGTCCAGGGCTCCTAATGCTTCCCTGGCCTCAGCACAAAGCTACGCTACCTCTCAAAAGCATCTTTTATCACAAAGGTTGCACCAAACAGCACCATGGCCCTGAGGACCGAGTGGCAGAAGTTTCTTTCTTGGGGGTCCACTCATTTGAAGAGTTTTAGGTCAGTGCTGATATTTGTGGGACAGAGGATAACATAGGGCTACACTTTATACACACCTGGGCTTTCAAGATCCTTGTCAAGGCTTTCTCATGACCCACAACTGTACCCCCTCTCTGGTTTGGGGGCAAGTGATAGTGCAGTGTTAAGGGAGAAAGAAGCTGAATTCTGGGATGAAAGCTTGGGTCAAACTAACTTTTCTAATATTTTTATTAAAAATAATAACTCCAATTCTCTCTGCTCTATATGGCTCTCTATCTATTTACCTGATGCTTTCTGCCTGCTGTCTGCTCTCTGTGTCTGCTCACTGTGACTCTCCTCTCTCCTACTCTGACTTCATTTAGTCTCTGCTCTTTCCTCCTCTTCACTATTATTCACTTAAGTTTCTAGTTTTGTGCTTTGATGTTTGTCTCATCATGAAGTTCACAGAACTTGATTTGGAGTCAGAACAGGGTATTAAGGTGTCATTTGGCATCTTTGTCTGATGGCTCAGAATTTGTCTTTTCTGGGATGCAATCTACACGATGACTGGGATTTGATGTTTTATATGACATAGAAGGTGAATGCTAGAGAGAGATGCTATCCAGTAGCATCTCACTCTAGTTGTAGCCTAACTGTACCAGGTAAAACTTTCCATATCAGAGCTCAAACTCTGTACACAGAAAAACACAAGGCAAATGGCCACACTTATTTTGTGAGAAAATGCACAGATCAAATGAAATTTAAAAAATGAAAATCGGTTTAAAAGATTAGATTATAGAACAAGAATAATATATAATCTAGGGTTTTCTTTTTTAATTAAATGTATATGTTTAATAAAGCATGTAGCAGTATAGGAGCATAGGAGATAGAACCAGACATGTATTTATGAGAAAAGAAATAGAAGAACTGTAGTACAAAATATAAGTGCACTGGTTAACATTTCAGAAGGTAAAAGAAAAAATTAAGGAATAAAGCAGGGAAAACAGCATGCTTCACTACTGTGATGACCCCAAAATCAGAGAGGTAGACTTCTCCAGGAGTGTTAGGAAATAATAACTGAATTGAATGATCGGACTCTGAGGTGGGGTTGATCTGACTTAATGCATACACTTTGTTAAGTGCTGCTTCTCTGTACTCACGTCCCCAAATGCTTTCTCTTTACTTATTTAAAATAAAACAAAATAGAATTATGTGACCTCACTTTCATGTTTGTCCATTATCTTCCCACAAATATACTTCCTACAACTTTAATTTAACGAGAGTGTAGTTTTACAGAGATCATCTTTATGTTTACCTGAAGCAATGACTGCTTCTACCTTTCTCATGATTTTTTTTTTACTTACTCTTCTCACCCACTTTCTCCTCTCTTAAGAACAAAAACCTCCCTCTCTTTTGTCTTTACCCCCCTGTATGAACCTAATATATTGAAACTAAGTAATCATTAATTTGTTTTCCCTTTCGTAGTTGTAAGAGATGATTGGAACTGCCCATCAGAGCTTGTAGTTTTATAATATCTCTAGTTTATCACGCCAAAGTAATATTATTTTTGCTGAACTGTGAAGAAACTTAGTTTTATTTAGATGTTTGTGTTTATTAGAAGTAAATGGACAAGTTGAATTTCTAGTATTGAAAATCTAATATTGAAAAATACTATTGAAATTCTACATAAAGAAACCGAGTTGAAGTTTATTGAATACTTGAGTTTCAGAGAAACTCATTGAAAACTACAGTTTAACACATTTGAAGCCATAACTTCACTTCTTTCTCATTTTTGAGTCTTCAATGACCAATCAGGTTATTCTCTAGGGATCTTTCTACCTTTGGAATCAAAACTGACTTGGTATTATCACATACAGTTGTGTGTAATTCTTATGTAAGTAATTATCTTATCTAGAGGCATGTTACTCTTCCAACTTGAATGTAAAGAGGTTGAGGACATCTTTCCATGACACACTACAGTGACTGCAGATGTGAGTAGGTTCTCAGTACATATATGATGACTTGATGGTGTTACTAATTCATTGATGGGTTGGTGATTAATGAGAAGGAGGAAGAGTTTCTCAAAATGCATGCTAAAATAAATTCCAGATCATTTGTCATTAATATTTTTAAAAAATCATAGAAATATTATGAGACAGATTAAAGATGATAACTCCCCAAGTGAAGTAATAGACTAAACTGGAAAGGAGAGAAAACTTGATAGATTGACTATATAAAAATGAAACAAAAACTAAAGAGCTCAAAATGTAAAGAAATCAAAAACTTAACTACAGGGGCTTGCCCCATGCCATAGCAGTTGGGTTCAGAGCACTCCACTTTGTCAGCCTAGGTTCGTGGTTTCAGATCCCTGGTGCAGACCTATGCCAGTCATCAGGCATGCTGTGGCAGCAACCTGCATGCAAAAAATAGAAGGTTGGCGCAGATGTTAGCCCAAGGACAATCTTCCTCAAGCAAAAAGAGGAAGATTGGCAACAGATGTTAGCTCAGGGTGACTCTTCCTTGGCAAAAAAAGAAGAAAAAAATAACTACAAAAGATATATATAATTCAGAAAAGATGAAATACAAGAAATAAAAATATATAAAGTGTTATACCATATCGCTAATCAAAGAAACATATAGCATAATTTTAATGCTATTAACCAAGTAAATAAGATAATGCCCTAAGTCAAATTTTCATTAGGAATCTGTTCCATATTTCTATAATCTTAGAAACAATGGAAAATGATCCAGTCTTTACATAAGAGGGGATATATAACCAGGCAAGTATAACACTGAGAAACCTGGAAGAATGATTAAGAAAGTAAGCTAATTGTTAAGTGTGGAATAGGTTAATTATACATTTTTCAAGGTTACTTTTTTAACCCTGTAATCTACTGTTAACTTTGGATATTTTATTATGAAAATATTTTTGTTTTATAATTAAAATTTCTCTAATAAATATTGAAACAATCAAAAAGGCCATTAATAATTATGACAATTTTCATATTTCATGTCAGTAACCTCCTGGAAATTTATTCTGAAAAAAATATTAAAAATAAGCAAAGGCTAAAAGTGAGAAGAGGCTTATTCAAAAGCCTTTTATTAGAGTGAACATTTGAAAACAAATAAAAATAAATTATAAAATTTATATTATGAAATGTTGATATGTTAACTTACAGTTGCTAAAATGGACAATTGTGTTGCAGATACTCTTTAACTGCATGCAGAAAGACTTTTAACAATCAAACCTGAAAATAAAAAGTATAATATTACAGCACAATTGAACTTCTATAGATGTGTATGTATATAAACAAAGAATACAGTAGAATAATGGGAAATATCTGTGTGTTAAAATTTTGAAACACTTTTTGAATTATGTTTTCAGAGAGATAAAAATTGGAAGAATATAAATCTCTGTAATATACTGGTAGGAGAATCATATATGAGTAAAGACGTTCAATTTATAGAAATATAACAAGTGGCACATCACCTTGGATCCATGGGATGTGGAACTTGATATCATGCATCCTATATGAGTAATATATTATGTTAAATATATAGTAATTTTCCTCAATAATGCCAACCTCAGTGATTTATTCAAATATCTTACGTGCCATGACTGACACTGAAGGTAAAATTATGGCCACTAAAAGCCTAAAATTGGAGGAGTAATTTCCTCTTAAAGAATAATCCACACAAGATATTTAAGAGTCAGGAATAGTGGATGCAAACTGGTGTCCAAATCAAGAAATGTGTTTTCTCAAGGGGGATTTTCTAAATGAATTATTTTAAAAATATATAGGGATGTTATTTTTCAGTAATTGAGATGTGTATATATATATATTATATGCACATATATATATACTTAATAAAATGTCTATTAGAATTTCTAATTTTCATATGAAGCAAAAGTTTTAAGACATTAAAGTGATTTGATCAAGATCATGCAGCACAGTGATTAGTCCTCAGACCTTGGCAGAGGGCACAATCACTTGTAGGCTTATTATCTTCCCTCCAAAATCATGATCCACATAGGAAGACCTTCAATCAATACCGATGGTTAAAGCATGGACATCAGCATTAAAAATAAAAGTTTCCCAAGCAATTATAATGCATGAAAAACTTTGAGTACCACTGAGTTATATGTGTTAACGGAATCAGAACTGTAAAGTTGGAATTCAGAGTCCAAGTCCATTGCTATTGCCAAGTCACCATTTTTCTCATGTTCTTTGCAGATGAACAATTTCTCATCTGTGTCCTTTCTATGTTCACTATAACCATGGAGCTGAAATAGTCTGAATGAGTTCATTCTGCTTGGGTTAACACAGGGGGTTCTAAAGGAGAAAATAATGTTTGTGGTCTTCTTGTTTCTCTACCTCACAATTCTGTCAGTCAATTTAGTTATTGTGATGAGCAAGACACTGCCAGATGCTTGGAAGCCCCATGTACTTCTTCCTCTTCTACTTATCCTTTGCTGATATGTGTTTCCTACCAACTGCTGCTCCTAGGCTGCTTATAGATTCTGTGTCTGAGAAGGAAGTCATCTCCTACAATGAGTGCATGAGCCAGATCTTTGCAGTTCACTTCTTTGGGTGCATGGAGATCTTGGTGCTCAACTTCATGTCCTTTGATTACTATGTGGCCATTTCTAAGCCCTGCGATACACAACTATCATGAGCCAGCGTGTCTGTGGTGCATTGGTGAACCTGGCATGGCTGGGGTCTTGTATCCATGCCTCAGCACAGAGTCTCTTGGCTTGGAAATTACCCTTCTGTGGCCCCAATGTTACGATCAGTATTTCCGTGATATGCAATGTTCGTTGAAAGTTGTATGTCATCAATCAACATAGTGTTTAATTGTGTTGCTATGTGCATGGTGACTTTTGTGATCCTGCTTATCTCCTATATTTATATATTATATTCTCTGAGTAACCACAGTGCATACGGAAGAAGGAAAGCCCTCTCCACTTGCACCTACCACATTATTGTTGTCATCTTGTTCTCCACTCCATGTATATTCACATACTCTCACCCTCTAACCACATTTCCAGTAGAAAAAGTGGTGGCTGTGCTTTACACTATTGGGACATCTTTGCTGAAGCCCCTCATTTACATTCTGAGGAATGAAGAAGTTAAAAATGCCGAGAGAAAGTTATGGTGCAAAAACTGACTCGAGGTGGCAAAAACAGAAGACTCCAATTGCCCATTATGTAAAAGTTTAAATAAAATTGGATTAATAGAAAAGAGAAAATGTTGTCATTCCAACGTGGGCAATCTAATCCTCTTCCAGGGCGATGTTTGGAGAAGTAGGAAAAACAATCACAGAGCACAGACACATTTCATTTTGAGTCAATATCACAAAGAGTGTCAGCATATTGAGAACAGCAGTATTTGTGGGAGGATCAGCCAACTCCTCACTTCTGCTCTCTGCATTGCAGCTTATGAGCCAGATCCTGCTGTATCTATGGCTTTATCTCCCTCTGTACATTATTCTGGTTTGTGTTTCTTTTCTCCGTGTTTCTGATCTAAGTTGAAAAATTGGTCCCAATTTTGACTCATTCATTTTGTCGGAGAATCAGTTCCGCATTCTACTAACTCTTGATCTTATCTTTTTCCAGCTCAATGGTGAATCGCCCAGAAACTTCTGATCCCAAGGGAGCATATATATCAGCTAATTAAGTCCCTATTTGATGCTTGTCTTCCCTCTGTAACAGCCGTAAAAACTGGCCTTTCCTTTGCCTGTTGAACACGTACGAGGAGATAATTCATGGTCTTCTATTCAAATAAGGACAATTCTAGTTATAACAAATATATGCATTGTATTTATTCATAATTTTTCTTCATGTACCATAACAAATTTGCCGTTTATCATGTTAATTATTTTTGTGCATGCTATTTAGTTTTATATACATACCTATTTTTGTAATTTAAGTCTGTGGAAACTTCCTTAATCTTTGATTGATGGATTGGTGACAATTTGAGAGTTATCTATCCAACACCTCATGGATGAGATCATGTATACAAAAAAGGCAACAACTGACATAAAAAATAGAGCTAATGTCATAATAATCCATCCAAAAGGAGAAGATGTCCACAGAAGTGAGTTTTCCAGCTTGGAAATACAGAGAACAATATATTAAGGAAGCAAAATCCCTCGTTATGTATCAGGTATAGTCCTAGTGCAGAGAAGCGTTTCACTGACTTGTGTGTAAGATTGGTCAGTTGCCCGGCAGGTACACTTCTTGGTTAGAAGAAATGTCTCAGGCTACGGCCACTTGACTTCTAGCTTTATCAAGCAAACTTTCTATGTCAACTGGGCTTCCTATGGAGATTTTCCTTCCTGGAGAGAAAGATATTGACCAGTGACTGGGATAAGCACTTTGGTGATTTCATTTCTACTTTTTAATGTATCTCATTAAATTTACATTCCTGTTCAGGTTGTGTTAACCAATGAGTATGGAGCAGAGGAGCCTGAGGGAGTGACTAATGGATCTATCACTGAGAATAAATATAATCAAGACTATTTTTCTACAGCTCTGAAGACTGGACCCTAAATTGTGGCAAATGAACTCATATAATGTCTCTTTGAGAAATTTTGTATGAGCACCTCTCCTGGGGATAATGACATTGATGGACCTTCACACTCTGATAATAAAAATTTGGAAGATTTATTTATATCTCTTACTCTTTACTGGAGACTCTCTCAAGTACAAGTCCTGTAAATGATTGGGCAGGATTTTCCTGAATTGTAACATAAGGCATTGATAAGCTACTTGCCTTGCCAGTTTTGCCACAAATTTAGCATTGCTATTAATTGATATTGTTTAACATTATATAAACAGAAAAGAAGAAAAGAGAAAAGGAGAAAGGGGAAGTAGTAATGGAGATGAGGTTATGGAGCTTTTCATCTTGAGTTTTGCCCAAATACTCTCAGTAAAAGTGTTTGTGGAAGGTCATTGGTTATGAGGAAGCTTTTTTCTTTTTCCATTAATTGTGATTCGCTGAGATTTCTCTGAAGATGCATGTGTTTAGGACACCAAAGCTCAGAGAAGTTTCATTAAAATATTATATTAAAACTCTAAAATAAAATCAAGGGTTGTTGTGACTTTAAATATCATCTTTATGCTGATGACTTTCACATTTATATCTCCATCTCACACTTCTCACTTGAATGCCAGACTTGTATACTCAACTACTTGCTCGACATCTTTCTTTATATATCTAATAGATATTTTCACATTTTATGACTGTTTTCACCCTAAATATACTCTACCTGTAGACTTCCTGAGGAAATTCCATCTTTCCAGTTTCCCAGGGCAAAAACATGGAGTCACAAAAGTTGATATCAGAGCTCACACCTAACCTATTAGAAAAAAAAAGTTTGCCTTTAAACTATTTACAGTATATGATATATTTTCCAATTAATTCTCCTGTCATCCTGGCCTGAGCTGCTACTCTCTCTCACTGAGACCACAAGCATAAACTCTAAGAATGCTGACTACTTCTACTCTTGTTCTGCTGAGTCCACTTCCAGCACAGCAGACTGATGCTCCTTTTGAAACTAGCGGCAAATCAGGACTTCTCTGCTTAACACTCTGCAATGGTCCCATTTCACTCACAGAAAAGGGAAAAATCCTCACAATGATTTAGCCTTCTGTCACCTCCTTGGCCTCTTATGGTACTTCCACAGTTGCTCCCTTGGTTCCAGCCACACTGGCTTCCTTGCAACCTTGACCACAGCAGGCAGGCTTCACTTTTGGGCATTGGCCTCAGCTGTTTTCGTTCTTTAGAATTCTTTTCCAGTAAGGTGCTTGGTGAACAGCTTCACTTGCATATGGCATTATTCTAGTCTCTCCTCAATAAGTCACCCCTTATGCCATATTAAATACAGCACTCCCATCAGTGCTCCTGATCTCTTATCTTACTCTATTTTTTTCCTTCTTAATAGCATTTACCATCTAACATACTACTTAACTCACTTATTGTATTTATTGTCTTTTGTCTGTCTCCACTAGAATGTAAGCTCCAAGAAGGCATGGATTTCTATCCATTTGGTCAGGATTATATACCAAGCCAGTTGTAGAGCGCTTTCATCATAGCAGAAATTCATTAAGTATTTGTGGTAGTTGTTGTAATTGAGTGCTTAGAACTTGATGAGTTTAAACCAGAGACCCTAATACTAAGACCTGCTGGTTTCTATAGGAATGCTTCACTTCCTTTTTTCACTTAAATGATAATTTTGAAACTCATATGAGTGTACTCTGGGTCATCTTATGACCAACTTATATACTGTTGTAACCACACAATTTCCATGCCAGAGTGTGATTACTGTTGTGGTGGCCCCAAATACTGCTACATTGTGACTGAAGCCTAAGAAGTGAGCAGAGGTGAGCTTGAGGAAATTCTTAACTCACATTCTGCTTTGCATCACAAGCGCTTTTGTGTTTGGTCAAAATGAGCCAGTCCACAAGAGCCTGCCCATCTCTGGGTATTAACAGAGTTCAGCGTTGCCTGTAAGTCTAAAAGTCAGACCCTGACTAATAGCTGCTCCAGAGTAGGGTGACAGATATTTTAACTGACGTTGTGGTATATATTTCATAATATATACATGGATCCAATCATCACATAGTACACTTTAAACTTACTCAATGTTATATGTCAAGTATATATCTCAATAAGGCTGGAACAACAACAAGAAAAGGAAATGCAACCCCAGCAGGTAATCTTTGAGATTTTCTTCCTATATATTGAATAAGGATAGATTTCTATAAAGGAGAGACCCAGTGCTTTAAAATATAGGAAGTTTATTCTACTTGATATAACAATTGCAGGTAGATGGTCCAGGTTGGCAGGGGGGTGCATGTCCTCCATTTTATTCAGGAAGTCAGGTTCCTCCCAAACAGCTGATTGGTCATCTCCTAAGGTCTTCATGTTCAAAATATGATGCAGATATTAGTATCACTGGCATCACTGGGAGCTTGTTAGAAATGCAGCATCCTAAAGTTCATCCTACGCCTGAAGAATCGTGATGTGACTTTAACTCTAGGAGTTTCATATGCAGATTATAGTTTGAGAAGCATTGCCATAGAGCACTGTTACCTACAGTTGTGACACCACCAGCTTAGTTTCACATGTCAAAAAGGGGAAATCTACTTGAGGAGTACAGTCCAATATTTAGATTTCTGCCTAGAAATTAACATATCCGTTCTTCTCGCATCCAATTGACAAAAATGTAGTCACAGAGCTGCACCTAGATGCAAAGGGGCTGGAGAATGTTAGCTGTGCTCAGGTCACCACGAACACAGGTGCTCTCTGTTACTGCAGAAGAAGGGAGAATGGGTTTTGGTGGACAACTAGCAGCCTTTACCACGGGCACTTGGCACCTGGTGCATCCACAGAAACATTTTTTACTGAAAATTTAATTTGATGTGACAAATATCTTTTGACTTCCTATTACTGCCCAGTACTATTCTACGTAGCAGTGAAAAAAAGAAAATCCCTGTCTTCACAGCTCATGTTCTTGTGGATTATGCTATTTCAAAAAGCCCAATAGCAAGTCCAGGAGTCTTGACTTCACAGGATTTGAAGAGATTGCATGAATGCTTCTTAAACTAAAGACTGGTGATTTTTTAATGATAATGTTTCAAATTTACAGTTTAAATCTCCTATAGCACTATAAACTCCCTTTTTACATCGAAACTCACATAACACTGAATCCCCTTTCATTAAATCTTCTGTATGTTAGGTAAACAACAAACAGAATCTCCTACACGTTCAATCTCTTATGTGAATATTTTCTTGCTTTCCTAGTTCTTCTCTCTATATGCATTTCCACTTAAGTAAAGATTGTTTCTTTTCCCACATCTCTCGTGTCAAAGCCCTCGAGATGAGATTTTGATATGATTGCCTCTCATTGCTACTTCTAGTTTCTACTCCCTCTTTACTCCATGATTATTCTTAGCTTTCAATCTCCATCAGATGATGATACAATCGACTTTTTTTTTTTTTATAAAAGTCATCTACTGCTTCTAGGCTCTTTGCACCATCACCCACAAAGATGATCCTTCCAATATGCTGGCTTCTAAATCTACCAATTTGACCATTTTTTCCCCAGGAATCTTGTCCTTTAATGTATCTCAGTTGCTCATGCCCATAGTCATACCTTAGACTCTGTAATTACCAATAATTCAAAACCTTCTAAAATCTCAATTTTGAATCACAAATTTTCAAATCATCTTATTATTATTCCCAGCTTCTATTTCTTGCTCTTTCTTTCTTTCTTTCTTTCTTTCTTTTGTTTTTTTCTGAAAAAGATTCACCTTGGACTAACATCTGTGCCAATCTCGCTCTATTTTTTATGTGGGTCAGTAACATAGCATGGCTGCTGACGAATGGTGTAGGAACTGAGCCTGCGCCACCAAAGTGGAGCATCCCAAACTTAAACACTAGGCCGTGGGGCCAGGCCTTCCAGCTTATTTCTAATTGCAAATTTTAACAATCCCTTGACCCCACTGTAACACATATACCTTTGTTCCTGCCAACTTTGTGCATGACATCAGGCATACTCCTGCCTAAGGACCTTCACACAGATTGTTTTCTGTGTCTTCATTATTCTTCATTCAGATATATGCATGGCTTACCCCCTCACTTCCTTTGGTTTGCTATTAAAATGTGTCTTCTCAATAATGACTTTTATGACTACTTCATAGAAATGCAACTCCCACCAACATTCTGTATCTCCTATTCTTACATCTCTGCTTAATTTTGCTCCTTAGCACTTACCATTCTCTGACATGTCATACAGTTTAGTTACCTATTTACTTTTGTATATATACTAGAATACAATTTCTATAAGCGTAGGGATTTGTGCCTTTTTAAAGATATTTTATGTTAAATCCCCAGTGCCTAGAATAGCACCTGGTACATAGTAAGTGGTATCGAAATCAGAAATAGCAAATTGAAAACTATCAAATCAATAAATAGTAATAGTAAGAGTTTATTGTGCATATAAGACAGTTCACAAACTGGGCAATTCCAAATTCAGCATGATATGAAGCTCAGGAGCATGAAGTTATAGGATGGTTTATAAAGTGAAAATTGGGAAGTTGTTAACCTTTACAATGATTGGTTATTACAATGGATGTTTCCAGATGACAGGAGATAGGTAAAAAGTGATTATTTTGTATCATTGTTAGGAAGATGACTTAAGTTTCTTCTATGATTTTCAGAAGCACTGACAAGAAATAACCTAAGTTAAGCTTCTCTTATATTCATGAAACAAGCTAGACTTAGTCTTACTTATGTGGCTTAAAAAGTACTGTCTGCTCAGGGAATTCTCAATTGCTGTATCCATTTTGCACTTATTGTTAACAATTTCCTTCTTTTGGCTATTGTCTCAGCAAGCTGAGAGTGTGACCAAATAGTATACTGTTAGGCTGGGTTACCACTGTTGATGAAGCCAGGATGAAGAATCACATCCTTGTTGATTCTGCTAGTTGAGTAGTCAGGAGGGATGGTCACGTGGTGACTGTCATCAACAGTTGCATCGTCATCATGGACATGGGTGGTCAGAGCATTGACTTCTTTAAGTTGGCTAATTCTGATGGACATCATTTGATGTGTGAGTGGCTGCAAAGGGCATTTAAAACCCTTGAGAGGATACAATGCACTAGAGAGATTAATATGATGATTATAAGGAGAAAAATAGTCAAGGACTGAAAAATTTACCAGGGCAGAGACTCCTGCAAGCCAGGATTTAACCAAATAAATAACTTAATTGGGTTATAATCAAATTCCGGTTTCAGCTTTCATATAATAACAGTCTTTTATTAAGAACAGACAAATAATCTAAGAAATTTTCTGGTTTTAACAGAAAATTAAACTCTAATCTTCTATCAGTATATTATTGAGCTCATTTAAAAACCCTCCTAAAAAAATCTATTCAATTTTAGCCAGTGTTGACTTCATAACACAGAATTTCTTTTCCTCAAACCTCCTCTACTTTCTGTATCTATTTAGGTTTTCTCTTATTCTTTTTCCTTTCTTATTCTGGAACAACTGGTCATTTTATTTTAGACAATGTTACTCTCTTTTCTTAAAAAAATCACATCCTATGTTCCTTGTATACTCTTCATATAAAAATACATACCATTTTCTTCCCATACTTTTTATATGAAGTTGTTCCCTTTCCTTATTATTTCCAGTAGTTCTATTTTTACATATTGCTTATAAATTTTAACTATTACTAATCTTTACTTTCCAGTGAAAACTAGGAAGCAGGCACTTGTGAACTGTCTATCACATATTAGCATTCTGTAGTACAAAGGTAAATTTATAAGTATATAATTATAAAACATTATTTTTAGAGACAAGTTTTTCATAGTACAATACTTTAATGTGGTGAAATACATATTTATTAATAGACCCAAATATCTTTTGTCACTCTATAAAAAATTAAGAAGCCAAAAGTAGATAAATTTAAACCTATGGTTAGCAATCAATATGTCAGTATATTATTTTATTTGCAAATTATCTAGATATTCAGTGAGTATCCTTTATTTAGTTTAACTTGATATAAACTTGTAACTTATTTATGTTTACTTAAATTGTTTATTTTTATTGACTATGCTTAGATTAAGCATCAAATAACTAACCATCACCTTAAGATATTTTTCTTGGTGACACATTTTGTAACATAGAGATAGCATGAGCTTATTTGTCTAGTAAACCCAGGTAGGTAAAGTAATATGTTTGCATCACATCTAATATTAACAATTCTGAAGATATGCTTGCTTTTATTAAACTAACAATCTTAAACTAGCTTTTTTTGTTTGTTTGTTTAAGGGTGTATGCTTTTTATTCGTTTGTTTGGATTTATTTTAAATTCTTTTATTGTGGAATATAGCATACATATAGGAGTATGTAGACCATAAGTATATTTTCAATAATAATAATAAGAGCAACAATAATAATAATAATGTGAATACCATGTAGCCATCATGCAAAGTAAGAAATTGAACATTGCCAATGTCTTAGAAGCGCTCTATATGTCTGTTCCTCTGATCACACTCCTTTCCTTCCTCTTAATCATTATTTTCCCATGATTTTTAAAAATAGTGAACTATCTATATATGTATCATGAAAAATATTTTAAACCAGATTTTATTTATCAAAGATTATCCTGATCATATGAACTTGAGAAACATTGGGTTTGATTATAAATTCCTGAGAGTTTTAGGAATACTTAATTTATATAAGTACTTATTTTTCTTTAACCTAATTAAGTAGAACTATTTTAAAATATCACATATGCATAAATACATAGATATACACAAACATATAGATAGACACAAATAGTGATCTTATAGCTTTTATTTTAGAATTTTAGCCATGTCTATGTTATAATAATGTGAAACTCAAAAGAATAGCTGCGTCCAAATTTTGTTTCTGGCAGGTAGACTAATTAAGGTCACTACCTCATATGGCCCAAGTTTTTAAGATTTTTTATTTGTGCTCCATAGGATTCTTTTAAAGAAGCTATTTTTGGATTCATTCAGTCTTTTAGAAACTTCTACATACTCATCAAAGAATGCATTCTGTTGTCTCCAAGAAGTTTGAGATCCTCTTTTCAGGGATGCCCTTTAAGTTAGACTACCTTATCTAAATGAAAGGTTCCCTAAGTGGCTGCTACAATTCCAAATTATCCAAAAGTTCACTCATTTATTTAGAGAGGCAAATGATCTTGGTCCACAGTGGGTATACATATAGGAGGCACGGGTCATTAAGGGAGGAGGAAAAAGAGATTTTGACTAGGTGGAACACATATCAGCCTTTAGATTCCCTGAAAATAATCTATGGAGAGCCCAGTAATTTTACTCCTTCCTAACACCCGGGGAATCATGAGTTTCTCCCCTTACAGATAGAAAGGTGACCTAACAAGACACTTTAGCAAACAAAATACAGGGATGCACAAAAAAGTCAGGGAGTTCAAAATGCAAGGATAACAGACCTTGGATCCAAGAGAGACTCAAACTCTGAAGTCACTGAGAAAGCAGTGAGCTCACAGGGCTCCGAGGGCCCCAGGGCCTGGTTCCTCACTGGCCTCAGAGACCTTGAGGTTCTTCTTCAGATTCCACTTCTGATGCCGTGAACTCTCAAAAATTCAGAAAGAGCAAAATTAACACCATCAAATCAATAGGTAATATTTAGTAAGAATTGACTGTGCATATAAGACAGTTTGCAAACTGGGAGCTTCATATCAATCTTTGAAAGGAGAATGGATCTGTTTGAAGTACAATTTACATGTTGCAAACACACTGCACCTGATTCATCTTCAAAGTAAATCAGAATTGAAAGAGCAAAAACCGTGAGCTCTATTTTGGATATCTTCTCTTTTGTACACAAAAAAAGGTAAGTTTTCAAGCCCCATTGTTCTCTTTTTCTTGCCTCTCTCTTGGGACTGGATCTTAGGGCAGTTGCTCTCATCCAGTCTGTCTCCTAAGCAACCTTAAATTCCAGCAACATACTTCCCACAGTGATGAAAAGATTCTGAGGTTTCAGAGTTCACAGGTTTTCCTGACATCTGCTTGACACAGCCCCTTTTCAGGAACAATTCTTATCAAAAACGGGGGTGCGTTGAAGGGAGCAAGGATATAGGATCCTATACCTGCAGATTTCTCATTAGCAAAGCTTAAGGGCAGGAGAAGGATATGGATGCATACTGATGATACAATGCTTCTATGATACTGATGGTCCTGAAGTTAACAATGCTAATGTTGGCTGTCCAGGACCTACTATCACCCATGCTAACAACAAACATTAAATTCTCTTTCTGGGGTTGGAGTAAGGGATAATATGAGGAGCAGAGGAGAGAGGAGCAAAACTCCCTTGTGAAATCCTCAGACAAACTACTCTTTATCCCTTACATGGCCCTTTGCTCACCCTTACACTGTGGGTTTTTCCCTCTCTCATCCCTTGATTCTTCTTCCTATCTGGCTTTTCCTCAAAATCAAATTTTTCCCTTTGGCTGTGAAACCTGCCATGATTCCATAACTTCTCTATCTTCTCCTCCTCATTATTATTTTTCAAAAATATATGTAAAATCCTGATTTCTTCATTTGACCCATCCTGAAGTTTGTATCCATCTGATAGTCAGGACATATACTGAACATGTCAGTGTCTCCTATTTTCTCTATTTATGGTTTCTTGGCATTATACTGGCTCTGCCCAGATGGTTGGAGACTGATGCTTTGCATGACACTGTCAGCTCGAGCATTAGAGAGAGATCACCATGGAGATGAAGGCTTGGGTTCTGCTTCTGGTTCCTCTATGACTACTTTCTGTTAAACTTTGCCTCCCAGCTTCGACTGAAGTGCACAAAATAGAACAACAAGAACTTGCCTTATGAGATATCAAATGACCAAAATCAAATGAACAAAAGCTAGTAAAGCAAAATGAGAGAAGTCTATAATTAGGGATTGTGTGATTCAGTATACACACATGTGTGTGCACACATACGTACCCTTTAACTGTGGAAGGCCATTAGCAAGAAAGTTATTTTGCTGGGAAAACATGAAAAGCTTTGCTGAGGAGACAGCATTTGAACTGGATACTCTATACACAGGTAGAAATGCATACCAGAGGAAGGTCATTTAGCCACTAAAAAATATGGGAAATTCAGAGAATGAGATGGTCTGGGTGCATTTATGAGGGACAATAGTGTAAGGCTTGGTTGGACCAAGCGTAAGCAGAAGCACTGGGAAGAAAACGTGAAAAACACAATGATGACACAGAATTAGAAGACTTTGGAAGCCAATGTGAGTATTTCAGAAGTTGCATTTCAAAACCGTCATAAGCATTTTATTATATTTATGATTCATAATGTCTTTTAAATGGCTGCTTTTCCTTTTCAAGTGCTAGCAAGGAGGTAAAAAGAGAGAGAGAACACAGAAAGAGTGAGGAGAAGAGGGAATATCTGAAATTTTGTCTTTTCTTTCTCTTTAGAAACATAGAATAGGCCTGTGGGAATCCACATTTAAGAATTCTAGGATTGAGCATTTGTAATACTGATGTTTACATAATATCAGCCTGATGTTGTGGTATGTATGAAATAATAATTCTTACAATGAAAACTCACATAAGTATCACATTCAAAGTGTTAGTATTAATTTGAAAATTACTTTATTGAGGACATATTGGCTTAAAATATTGTGTAAATTTCAGGTGCATATTATTACTTATCAGTTTCTGTTCAGTTTGCTTTGTTTTCACACCAATAGTCTAGTTTTTATCTGTCACCATAGGTATGTGTCCCTTTACCCCTTATACCCACTTCTCAATCCTCTTTGCCCCTGGTAACCACTAATTTGTTCTCCTTATCCATGTGTTTATCTTCCACATATGAGTGAAATCATACGGGATTTGTCTTTTTCTGTCTGGCTTATTTTACTTAGCATAATAACCTCAAGTTCCATCCATGTTGTTGCAAACAACACAATTTTTTTCTTTTTCATGGGTGAGTAGTATTTCATGGCATAGATATACAATGTCTTCTTTATCCATTCATGATTTGGTGGACATTTGCTTTGCTTCCACATCTTGGCTATTGTGAATAATGCTGCAATGAACAAAGGGGTGCATAACATCTTTGAATTGTTCATTTCATGTTCTTTGGACAAATATCCAGCAGGGATATAGCTACATCATATGATATTTCTAATTTTTTGAGGAATCTCCAAATTGTTTTCCACAGTGGCTGTACCAGTTTGCATTCCCACCAGCAGTGTATGAGGGTTCCCTTTTATCTAATCCTCTCCAACATTTGTTATTTTTGTCTTGTTAATTATAGCCATTTTGATGGGTGTAAGGTGATATCTCATTGCAGTTTTGATTTGCATTTCCCTAGTAATTAATGAGGTTGAACATCTCATGTGCCTGTTGGCCATCTGTATATCTATATGTCTAAATATCTGGAAAAGTGTCTATTGATCTCCTTTGCCCAGGTTTTAATTGGATTGTCTGTTTTTCTGCTGTTGAGTTGTATGAATTATTTATACTTGTCGGATATATGATTTGCAAATATTTTCTCCCATTTGGTGGGTTCTCTTTTTGTTTTCTTCATGGTTTCATTTGCCTTGCAGAAGCTTTTTAGTGTGATGTAGCCCCTTTTGTCTGCTTTTGTTTCCCTTGCCTGAGTAGGCATGGTATTTGAAAAGATGCTGCTAAGATCAACGTCAAAGAGCATACTGCCTATATTTTATTCTAGCAATTTTATGGTTTCAGGTCTTACATTAAAGTCTTTAATCAATTTTAGTTAATTTTTGTGTATGGTGTAAGATAATGGTCTATTTTCATTCTTTTGTATGTGGCTGTCCTATTGTGCAGTTACCTGCCCACTGACGTGTGGTTTTACTTCTGGGCTTTCAATTCTATTCATTTGACCTGCATGTCTGTTTTTCTGTGAGTACCATGCTGTTTGGATTACTATAGCTTTCAGGTATATTTTGAAGTCAAGGATTGTATAACTCCAGTATTGTTCTTTTTTCTCAGGGTATCTTTTTTTATTCAGGGTCTTTTGTCATTCCATACAGATTTTAGGATTCTTTGCTGTATGTCCATAAAGAATGTCATTGTAAATCTGATTGGGATTGCATTGAATCTGTAGATTGTTTTAGTTATAAGAGTATTTTAACTATGCTTATTCTTCTAATCTGTGAGTGTAGAATATCATTCCATTTCTTTACATCTTCTTTGATTTTTTTCATAATGTCTTATACTTTTCAGTGTGTAGGTATTTCACCTCCTTAGTTAAATTTATTCCTAGGTATTCTATTTTTGTGTGTGTTTGATTACCAATGGCATTGTATTCTTGACGTCTCTTCCTGCTACTTCATTATTTGTGTATAGAAATACAACTGATTTTTGTATGTTGATTTTGTCCCCTGCAACTTTGCTGTACTTGTTGATGATTTCTCATAGTTTTCTGGTGGCTGTAACAGAATTTTCTATGTATAGAATCACGTCGCCTGCAACAGTGGTAATTTTATTTCTTCCTTTCCAGTTTGGATCCCTTTTATTTCATTTCTTGCCTAAGAGCTCTGGCCAAACTTCCAGTGCTGTTTTGAATAAGAGTGGCAAGAGAGGACACCCTTGTCTCTTTCCTGTGCTCAGAGGAATGGCTTTCAGTTTTTCACAGTTAACTATGATGTTGGCTGTGGGTTTGTCATATATGGACCTTATTATGTGGAGATAATTTCCTTCTATACCCATTTTGTTTAGAGTTTTGTCAAAAATTCACGTTGGATCTTGTCAAATGCTTTCTCTGCATCTATTAAGATAGTCATCTGATTTTTGTTACACATTTTGTTAATGTGGTCCAACACATTGATTGGTTTGTGAATGTAGACCCTCCTTGATCATGGTGTATGATCCTGTTAATGTATTGTTGTATTCAGTTTGCTAGTATTTTGTTGAGAATTTTGGAATCTATGTTCAACAGTGATATTGTCCTGCAATTTTTTCTTTTTTCTGTTGTCCTTGTCTGGTTTTGTTATCAGGATAATGTTGGCTTCGTGGTATGAGTTACAAAGCAGCTAGTCTTCTTCAACATTTCAGAATACTCCAAGAAGGATAGGTATTAAATCTTCTTTGAATCTTTGGTAGAATCCACCAGAAAAGCCATCTGGTCCTGGACTTCTGTTTTTTGGGAGGTTTTTTTTTTTTAATTACTGTTTCAATTTCTTGTGATTCATTTATTCAGATTCTCTACTTTTTGTTTCTTAAGTTTTGGGAGGTTGTATGATTCTAAGAATTTATCCATTTCTTCTAGGTTATCTAATGTGTTGGCATATAGTTTCTCATAGTATTCTCCTATAATCCTATGTATTTCTATGGTATTCAGTGTAATTTCTCCTCTTTCATTTCTAATTTTATTTGAGTCTTCTCTCTTTTTTTCTTAGTGAGTCTGGCTAACAGTTGTTCAATTTGTTTATCTTCTCTAAGAACAAGCTCTTACTTTCATTAATCATTCTTGCTGTTTTTTCAGACTTTATTTCTTTTATATCTGCTCTGATTTTTACTATTTTCCTCTTTCTACTGACTTTGGGCTTTGTCCTTTTCATAGTTATCTTACTTGTAGTTTAAGATTGCTTATTTGGGATTTTTCTTTTTTGTTGAAGTAGGTCTTTATTGCTATACATTTCCCTCTTAGTACTACTTTTGCTGCATCCCATAAGACTTGGTATGTTTCCAGGTAGTTTTTCATTTCCCATTTGATTTCTTCATTGATCCAATTGTTGTTCTTTAGCATGTCGTTTTATCTCCATATGTTTGTGAATTTCTTAGTTTTTTTCTTGTAGTTGATTTCCAGTTTCAAAGCATGTGGTCAGTTCGAAAACATGCTTGAAATGATTACAGTCATCTTAAATTTACTGGAGCTTGCCTTGTTTCCAAACATATGATCTATCTTTGAGAATGTTCTATGTGCACTTGAGAAGAATGTTTGTTCTGCTGTTCTGAGATAGAATATTGAGTATATATCTATTAAGTCCATCTGATCCACTGTTTCACTTAAGGTCACTGTTTCCTTGTTGATATTCTGTCTCAGTGATTTATCCATTGATGTAAGTGAGATGTTGAAGTCCGCTACTATTATTGTATTGCTGCCAATTTCTCCCTTTATTTCTTTACTAGTTAATAGTTGCTTTATATAATTTTGTGCTCCTGTGTTAGGTGCACATATATTCGTAAGCATTATGTCATTTTAGGTGAATGTCCCTTTTATCATTATATAATGCCCATTCTTATCTCTCATTAACTTTTTTATCTCAAAGACTACTCTGATATAAGTATGGCTACATCTGCATTTTTGCTTGCCTATTTCTTGGAGTATTGTCTTTCATCCCTTCACTCTGAGCCTATGTTTGTCTTTAGAACAGAGATATGTTTGCTGGAGGCAGCATATTGTTGAATCTTATTTCTAAGCCATCCAGCCATTCATGTATTTCGATTGGTGAATTCGGTTCATTTATATTTACATTGATTATTGATATATGAAGGCTTATAGTGCCATTTTTCTGTTTTCTGTTTCTTCTATAATTACATTCTATCTTTTCCCTTGTATTTCTGACTGTCATTTCAGTTTAGTGGTTTCTGTGATGGTTTTCTCAATGTTCTCTTTATTTATGATTTGTGACTCTGCTCTGATATTTTGTTTTATGGTTACCATGAAGTAACCACAGGAGATAATTTGTATAAATCATCTCATAGATGAGATAGTACTTTTTACTGATAGCCGCTTACCTCCTTTAGCCTAAGTGAGTTACATCCCTCTCCTCTTCCCTTTCTGTGATTTTGTTGTCACAAGTTATTCTTTGTTGTGTTGGGAGTTTGTAACTAAATTAAAGCATCTGTAGTTATTTTTGGTGTTTTCATTACCTTTATCATTTTTGCTATACTTCAATGTTCACTAGCCTATTCTGATAGAGAGCTTCCATTTTCTGATTTTGTCTATTTATCTCCTTGCTCAAAGTTTTGTAAACCTTTGCCTTTTTGTTTCAGGTAGAAGGACTTTCTTCATCATTTCTTATAAGAACAGTCTAGGGGTGATGAACTCCCTGAGCTTTTGTTTATCTAGTAAAGCTTTTATTTCTTGATCATATCGGAAGGATGATTTCACTGGATAGAGTATTCTTGTCTGATAGGTTTTATCTTTCAGTATTTCGAATATTTCATTCCATTATTTGCTAGGTTGTAATGTTGTTGTTGAGAAAGTCTGAAAGTCTGATGGTGATTCCTTTGTAGATTATCTTCTTTTCTCTTTCTGCCTTTAATGTTTTTATTTGTCATTGACTTCTGATGGTTTTAATATTATATGGCTTGGAGATCTTTTTGCATTCAGGTAAATTGGAGTTTTATTACCTTTATGCTGTTGTACGTCCAGTTGTTTCCCTAGGTTTGGGAACTTCTCAGCTATTATTTCTTTGAACAAGCTCTCTGCGCCTCTCCCCCCCTCTTCTCACTCTGGGATACCTATAATCCTTATATTGCTTTTCCTAATAGAGTTGGATATTTCTCAAAGAATTTCTTCATTTTTTAAAAATCTTAGCTCTCCCTGGGGCTGGCCCCATGACCGAATGGTTAAGTTCGTGTGCTCCACTGCAGGCAGCCCAGTGTTTCGTTGCTTCGAATCCTGGGTGCAGACATGACACTGCTCATCAAACCAGACTGAGGCAGTGTCCCCCATGCCACAACTAGAAGGACCCACAACGAAGAATATGCAACTATGTACGAGGGGGCTTTGGGGAAAAAAAGGAAAAAAATAAAATCTTAAAAAAAAAATCTTAGCTCTCTCTCCTCCTCCACCTGAAGCATTTCTAGGTTTCTCTCTTTGGGACCACTAATTCTCTGCTCCGTACAATCTACTATATGTTTTATTCCTTTTACATTACTTTTTATCTCATTAATTGTATTCTTCATATCCAGAATTTCTGTTTAGATTGTTTTATGGAGCTTCAATCTCTGGTGAAATATTCCTTCTTGTCAATTAATTTTATTCTTGAGCTCATTGAACTGTCTTTCTATGTTTTTTTATAGCTCATTGAGTTTCTTTATGACAGCTATTTTGAATTCTCTCTCAGTTAGATTGTAGTCCTCTGTGACATCAGGTTTGGTTTATGGAGAGTTATCGTTTTCCTTCTGTTCCACATTGTTACTGTAATTCTTCATGGTGTTTGATGAATTGATCCTCTGCTGGTGCATTTTGGTAGTAATTACATTTTCTTACTTGGGTACAGCTTTTGTTACTTTGGTTCTGGTCACCTGGGTCTCATGTTACTCCACTGGCTCTCCATGGGCTCAGATGCTGCTGTAACGTGTACCACCTGCACTACTGTTCTTGGGTTGTCTTGGGGCGCTGGTTGCACTGATACCAGTAATGTCAGCTTCATGGGTGTCACTGTCACTAGTGGTGGGTTTGGAGCCTGGGGACTTGTATACAGTCCTGCTGCTGGTGGATCTGGTATCAGAGGTGCCACTACTGTGTGCTGGGTCACTGGTTCTTCTGTGGTTCCTGTTGCTTTTGGTCACAAATTCCTCCTGCCACTCTTGGGAGGGGCAGGAGTTGTTTTTAGCTCTTCCCACGCAACTGCTCATAGTTTTGCTGGTTATCACTCTGTGTTCATGTGGGCTGGGCCACCATGCTCAGCAAGTGAGCTGTAGTTGCATGAGCAGGGCTTCCGCCCCGGCAGGGCACCTTCATGTGAGCTGAGCTGCCACCACTTGATGTGGAGCTTTGCACAGATGGGGCCACTGATGCATGATGGGTGCTCCTGCAGGCCTAGCCACCTTCACTCTTCAAGCATTCATATGGGCCAGGCTGTCTCTGTGTCCACTCATAGTCATGCTGGCCACACTGTGAGGATCCATGGCCTGGACTGCTGCCAATGGAGAGAGGGAGAATGCCACTCCCTTAGTTCCACAGCTTGCCCAGAGTCCAGTCCATCCCTTCAGATGTATAGATTCATAGATCTCTCAGGTGTCCTGTTGTGCTGTGTAGGGAATCCTCTGATGGTTAATGGATGTCCATTTAGCTGTAACTTAGACCACAGAGACAAAGGAAATAACTTACTCTGCCTTTATGCCGATGTCACTCCAAAGTCTTACTTTTCTTCCACTAAATTGTGTGAGACATTCTATTTACAATTTAATGAGCATTAAATACTGTGGAAAAGAAATTATTACATTGTATATTTTGGTTATATAAAAATGATCCCGTTCTTAGGACAGTGAAAATACTCTGTGTGATATTATAATGATAGATATATGCCATTACACATTTATCCAAACCAAAGGAATCTGCATCACCAAGAGTGAACCCTCAGGCAAACTGAGGACTTTGGGTGATTCTGATGTGTCAATATAGGTTCATCAATTATAACAAATGCAGCACTTTGTGGGGGTAATGTTGATAATGGGAGTGGTTATCCATGTGTAAGTGTAGGAATATATGGGAAATCTCTGTGCCTGTCTCTTAATTTTGCTACAAATCTAAAACTTCCCTAAAAAAAAGCTTTAAAAACAACCACAATAACAAATGATCCTGTTAAAGCTGAGGAGAGTTACTTAATTTTGCTATATTTCACAGAGTTTAATTTAGAGTGAACACTTATAATCTTCTCTAATAAAGGAAATAGCAAGTCTGAAGTCATCAATGAGTCATATTTTGGATGCCTGCAAGCCCAGTCTTCATTTGATTGGGGCCACAGTGAATCCACTTGTATGCTTTCCACTGTGTTTCTAAGTGTAGAGAATAGAAAGACAGGTGTCTTTACTGGAATTCTGACACTTTGAAGGTGGTAGGTAGGCTCTTCATTACAGACATCCTCAAAGTTCAATTAAAATAAATTTAGTAAAAATAAAAAGACTACATTTTGTTAAACTCCTTTGGGTGATTTTTGTTCTAAGATACTGAAGAAATATTAATAAAAGTTATTCTCATGGTTTTTATGCCTCCAAATTTTATATTTCAGCAGTAACATTATATTAAAACTTCATAACCTAGCTATCATGGTTCTCAGCCAGGAGGACAACATACTTTTACAAGCTTTTCTATTGTGACTTTTTAGTCTGTCTAAACTAGAAGTTTCATATTGATCTTCTCTTTATTAGCCTGATAAAGCATTTGCCCCATCTTCACCATTAAATCTTTGATTTTATTTCTCTCAGCCAACGTGTCCTCACTCCTCTGATTTTAATATATCTGGGTACCACACTTTTCCACAGCCATGGACCTATTTTATTTCTACTTTCCTCTAGTCATGAGCTCCATATTTTGAAGCTGTTATACACTTTTTATTTACTTTTAAATATTATTAAAGATATTTGGAACTGTCATTCCTAGCTTCTGATCACCATCAGAAAACTAATATGATCCACAGTGCTGGTAAAATTTCAGCCACTCAGCAAAGGAACCTAAGGTGTTAAAAGAGCCGTGCCACCTTATTACAGATAAATGAACAATTTAAATTAATAGTTTTCAAAAATAAAATGTACTTCTTGAAAAGCCAATGCTAATAACCATAATGAAAGTAACACTTCAAGTGCAGGTGCTGCACATCTGCATCTTCTAGATGCTTTGTATGTAATGAATTCCATAACATTCAAAGCAACTCTAAAAGGTACATTCTTTTATTATTTATGTTTACAAGTGAAGAAAATGACGCACAAAGATGTCAAAGGACTTGTTGACTATCACACCCTGATGGGCAGTTGGGTGTGTGTGAATCTAGTCAGTGTGGCTTCCAATTTTATGCACTAGTCTCTGTGCCAACCCACCTCTCAGCTCTGCTTGTGAATATTTGCATCTCAAAGAACCTGGTTTAAAACCTGCCTCTTCAGTTACCTTTATATTTCATCTGTTAATATAATTCTGAATTTTTCACCACTACCTATCTTTTAGGAATTTTTATTCCTCTCTGCAGACAGTTTCTACTCTTCTACTACCAATCACATGGTGACATATAATTAATGATCTTATCTGCATTCATCTAAAAACTCATATTAAATTGTTAAGAAGAGGAAGTGTTTTCCTCATTCCTCACAATAACTCCAGATAACTTTGACTCAATATTTAAAATGAAAGATAATTATGGAATTATGGAGGAGAGATAAATAAATACCATGACTTTAAAATATTTTTGGACTAAATTAAAATGGGAAAATTCATAACTTGGAATATATAAAATTGAAAAAAGTTTGTGGAAATAACAAAGGCTGAAGCTTGTATAGTTCTTAATTATTATGAGCAAAATCTTTTCTAATTTTATCTGAGCAGTAACCGTGATTATGTCTAAAGTGATTTTCCCAAGACGTTGTAGCCAGTAACTGCTGGAACTGGGATTTGAACTCAGGCCATCTGACTCCCACAACTGTATTCTTTTTTTTGTGAGAAAGATTGGCCCTGAGCTAACATCTGTGCCAATCTATTTTGCATATGGGATGCCACCACAGCATGGTTTAATGAGCAAGTTGTAGGCCCAGGCCTCTGAAGCAGAGCACACAAATTTAACCACTATGAAACCAGGCTGGCCCCGAAAAATTTGTTCTTAGCCAAGAGATGTAATTATCTTGCTAGATTAAAATCCATCTTGGATAAAATACCAACATTCCAAAATATGAGCTGATAAAAGGTAAAAGATTCTCAGAAGGAAAATAATTTAAATAAAAATGTAGTAAAAATGTGAAACTTCTTCGGTAATAAAAACTTATATGCATATAATAAAAATGCATTTTTTCCTATTAACTAAATGAGATAATAAGATAATGTCTTAAGATAATCTTTGTTTGTTTGAATGTTCATCAGGCTTTTCTACAAAATCTTCAACCTTGATATACTGGCCAAAAAATACATATAGAGATACACACATATGCAAACATATTTATAGAACATTTCTGGAAGGACATACAAGAAGCTAAAAGTAGGGGGCCAGCCCCATGACCAAGTGGTTATGTTCATGCGCTCCGCTTCTGCAGCCCAAGCTTTCACCAGTTCAGTGGTTCGGATCCTGGGCGCAGACATGGCACCACTCATCAAGGCACACTGAGGTGATGCCCCACATACCACAACTAGAACGACCCACAAGTAAAAATATACAACTATATACTGGGGAGCTTTGGGAGCAAAAGGAAAAACAAAATCTTTAAAAAAGAAACAAAAAGTTATTTCTAGAGAGTAGAAGTATAGATTCAAAGAATTGGGCCAGACATTTTAATTTTACTTGTCACAACCTTCTGTTTACTTTGAATGTTGTATGATGATCATGATGCATTCTATAATAAAAATATAGTTAATAAAAGGGTACAAATATTGAAAAACCTTTTAATACCTATCACTTACAATGGTAATCTCTGGCATTTGGTGCGGCAATATTGCACTTTAGAAATTATTCCAAAGTTATATGTAGAATTATTACTTATGAGAATGAAAATTGGAAGAGTATATCTCAATGGTCAAATGGCTAATTAAATACTTTTTATAAAAATGTATACATTATTAGACCATTAAATTGATAATTAAACTATTGAAAGTATAACAGGAGAACTATTACAAGAATTCTAAGTCAAAATCAGAACACACAATGATATCACATGATGATTTCAGTCACATAAACTATATGTGCTATGAACAAGGATTTGAAATAGAAAATTGATAAAAGTATACATTGGAATTATGGGATGTTTTAGAAGAAGTATCTTGGAGAATTTAGGGTAAAGAAGGATATATATGAGAAAAGACACTACTTACATTATAGACATGGAAATTTTATACCAGGTCCAATTCATAGGTGAGAGGCTCAATCTTCTAATGGGATAAGCTCAAGAGTACAGTAAAGACATAAAAAGTAGTTTCTTAAATTATGACAAACTCCAAATATTATCCAGATATTTGTTATATCATGACCATCAGTGAAGCTGGAATCTTAAACACAAGAGGCATAGGTAAATCACTGTCAAATCAAAGCATATTTCATCCAAAGGATAATGGACACAAAAATAAATCAACTGAACTGAGAATATTTTCTTCAGGTGAGATTCTCCAACAATATTAGTGTTTAATTATATTGCAATAGTGTTGTTCAGATTTCAAAGCACAGAGATAAGATGCATAATATATGAAATGTATGTGTGTTTGTGTGTGTGACTCTGTTGGGGAATTTTCTCGTTGTAGTGACTATGAGAACAAGCAGGGCCCTTGGGAGTCTCATGTACTTCTGCCTATCTCTCTATGCTTTGGTGACGCCTCCTTCTCTACATCCACAGCTCCCAGATTGATTGTGGATGCCCTTTCTCAGAAGACCATTTCCTACAAGGAGTGCATGACTCAGTTCTTTGGAGTCCATTTCTTTGGTTACATGGGAATCTTTGTGTGCAGCCTCATGGCCTTAGATCTCATGGCAATTTGTAAGCCCTTGTCAGATGCAACCATCACAAGCTGGCGAGTCTATGGTGTGTTGGTGATCTGGCCTGGGCAGGATCTTGTATCCACTGTTCAGCACAGATTTTACTGGCTTTGAGATTGCCCTTCTGTGACCCTAAGGTGATGGACCACTATTTCTGTGGCTTGCAGCCCTTTTTGAAACTTTCCTGCATGGACACTTATGTGATAAGTTTACTAGTTTCTAGTAGCGGGGCCATATGCATGACAAGTTTCACAATTCTGCTTATCTCTTATGTTGTCATCTTATACTTTCTGAGAAATCATAGTGCAGAGGGAAAGTGAAAGTCCTTTCCACATGCACCTCCCATTTTGTTGTTGTTGTTCTCATATTTTTGGTCCATGTATGTTCAGATACATATGACCACCAACGACATTTCCAATGGACAAAATGGTGGCTGTGTTTTATACAATAGGGGCACCCTTGCTCAACCCTCGGATCCATTCACTGAGGACTGCAGAAGTGAAAAATGACATGAAAAAGTTATGACGTAACACTGTACGACTTCAATTGATAAATAGGGATTCTAATGTACACCTTCTTAACACCTTAATTTTGTTTCATGGGCAGAAAAGATAAAATATTCTTGTTGGGAGTCAAATAATTAATAAATCTGGGTGTATATAAATATATATTATAAATATACATGTATAATATATAATATATATTATCCTTATTCTGAGGTGATTGCATTAGAATATATGATTACTGAAAGTCCATAATCATTTTGAACAAACTATGATGATCCTTACTTGAATTCTATCAACATTTGGCCATATTCACATGGTAATATATCTTGCTGTACATATTTTTCTTCAGAAAGAAATGCAATAACAAATGACAGAATGTGAGTGTGTGTGCACCCACACCAATTCTTTTCTTAGATTTTATTCTAGTCCTTATGAATGTGGTCATAATAGCTAGCCCATATGGCTCTGGACACTTACAGAATCAATGTTGCTGTCTTCACAACCTAAGCATGAGAGAAGGTGCTCTGAGAAAATGCTGCTCTGTAAATGTGTGCCCGAGCCTGCCTCACTGGGGGGATCTAGATTGATGGACACAAACTTCAATAAAAGCTGGAAATATTAGTGAAAACCCAGACTTTCACTGGAAAACCTGTCCAAAATTCTCTGAATAGTGAGGGAGGAAAGAGTCTCATGTTTGGTTGTGATCGGCAATATCACCACACAATTGGGATCTTTCACAGTGCTCTTAACAAAGGAGAGGGAAGAGGCTGTAAGAGATTTTGGCAGCAGATGTACACAGCAGAGGGGATAAAGGGAAGAAAGGAGAATAGATAACAATGCATGATGAAGAGAGGGAAAAGATGGAAGAAAAGTGGTAATTTTACTCAGTTGGGATGGAAGGAGCTTTATCTTCGTTATATTTTGAGATTCACTTTTGGGTATATGAACATTTGCAGAAAAAGGTGAAGTTTCAATGATATTCCTATATCATTGAAATAGTCTGGCTTATCTTCCTTGCTTGTTATGTTTATTTGGGTATTAGGAAAGAAGCATATATATTTTTTGTTGTTCCTAATAGTATCTCCAAGCTCAAAATTCAGTTATCTTGGGAGAAAAATCAGCTCTAGTGTTTCTCAAGTTTGGTCTTTAGTTTTATATGGTAATATTTTAAAATGTAGATTTCCATTTTGAAGATAATTTAATCTATATGTGTAATGCACACACACTGCTACCACCACCACTTCAAAATATCACAATCAAGTACTGCAATGCTGTTTCAGTATATAAGCTTATAATTAAGTCTTGTAGGCTACTGAGAAAAGACCACAACAAATTTCATAAATATGTGAAGCATTTCCATTAACTGAAGACAAAATGTTATTATGTCACATCTAAGATTCCCAATAGTTCCAATATAATCAAGTGGTGGCAGAATAAATGTTTAAATCCCAAAGAAGACATTTTCCAGAGCTCTCAGTACCCTATTCACAACTGGTAGTTTTGTTTCACACTCCGTCCAAATAAACACTCCTAATTTTATACCTTACAGTTCTATTTTTAAAGCATTTGAATCTAGTCCCATGAAGATTATAAAATGAAGTATAATTGGCCCTTAATTTTCCGAAACATAATCAAAATAAAACTTTAATTCTTATCTCTTGTTGCTCCTTCAAATTTAATACATTGGGAGAAAAATCTATTTTGTACTGAATGAAAACTCAGAAAGTTTCATGAATTTTCTTTTCATTTTTAGATAGTACAGAGCCCACATTCCCTTAGATTTTAGATAAGAGCTCAATTAGAGAAGATCAGAGAAGCTGTCAGGGAACAGAAAGGTCTTAGTTGACCTGACGTCTTAACAAGCTGGCTTACTGTCTCTCAGCTTGGCAGGGTTTTTATTTTGCTTCCTTTAGAGGGTCTTTGTAGGCCCTCTAATTCTAGCATCTTTGATGTAGGAGGAAATGTCTATGCCTTGTGCTCAGTGGTAACTGCTTACTTAGACCTCAGAAAGCCAGGGGTTACCTTAAAAATTGTGTACCCTTCCAACTGACCTTATTGGAATGGCCCCTAGAAAATCTTCTTATGGCTCCTCTGTGGCTGTCCATGGAGAAACATCTATGAATCTCTGTCCCTCAGAAATGTTATTAATGTAGAAACACTGTTAATGTGGGCTGATCTTGACCAGGCACCCTCGCCTGACTCCACCAGTAAGTCAGCTAGTCTCTCTTCTTGCCTGGACCTTCTGATCTCAGTCCCTTGAGACCACCAATATAGATGGTCTCATTCAAAGTTCTCAGAATAATGCTCTGAAGTCCCCCTTCATTATGGACACACACACGTGCACACACACACACATTAAGTTTGGGATGAGAGACAGGCATATCTATACAGTAATTTCCACAAAACTGTTCTCACAAAAGACTCTCCCATTTTATACTCTGACCAGGTTTATATCCTTTATCTAGTTGTGGGAGACTTACCTTTATCATTTCCTTTGGTTTAGAGTTAGGCATAGGTGACTCGGACACACTTTGTCATCTCACATATATTGTGCCTGGTCAAAATTTCAGTTTTAACAACTTATTACATAAGAAATGTTAATTCATAAATAATTTGTATTAACACTGGACTTCAACAGAATCTGTTTTCATTTAGAAAGGGATGGTACATTATTCCAATTTGAGAAACATTTTCCTGCACTCATATAAGAGAGAAATTTTATGGAGAAAAGTTTGTACCATTAAACTCAATCTGTAAGCAGAGAAAATTTCAAAGAGAATTGGGCAGAGACTGACTTTAGGAAGGAGTGGTGACAAAAAGGGAAAGGAAGAGGAAGGAAAGGAAGTGTGAAAATTAATCTTTGGTTCAGGAAATAAAAATTACAAAGTAACTTCATAAAACATCTAAGAAAGCCTTCTAAAATGATTTTGTGATTTCTGCAGTGAAGGGAGCCATTTTCAGTTCTTCTATCTTTTATTGAGGTGTGAGGCTTCTTATACAGAAGAACCTCTAGGATCCTAAAGAAAATCATCACTAGGGTGTCAACAGACAATGGGGTTAGTGTTGAAGTAATTTTGGCACCAGTCACTTCAAATAGCTGGCTGACTAAGAGGCTGTGTAGGACCCTAGCAGATGAAGCCAACAATAGATTCTGTGGGATAATGCAGATATCTCTCTCCCTCCTCCTTTCTGCATCCCTCCCCAATAGCAGAAACTAGAATGATGGTGTTCATATAAGTACAGCCTAGCTAAGGAATAATACTAGTGCCTTGTGTCCTAAGTGTACCCTGGCCCTCTAGCCTGACATGCAATATTAAAACGGCATTTCCTTGTCTTAATTTGCATTCTTTAATTATTATTGAGGTTGATTTTTAAATGTTTAAAAATTATTTTTAAAATGTTCATTGACGATTTATATATGTCTCACTTGACTTTGTGTCTTTGCCCATTTTTCTATTGGAGTGTTCTTTTTATTGATTTGTAAAAACTCTTTATATATTATCACTGTCACATTATAAATAACTCTTTAATTCTTTAAAAAGATAAAAAAAAATAAAAACGCCTATGTAATAACTCCCTCAGGAAAGAAAGGACGTTTTACCCAGTAATTCCAACAAAAGTACATACTGAGATTGCATTCTATTTGGATAAAGTTCCCTTCCCTGAAACCATTGCTCTTGTCAAAAAACCAATTCTTTGATTTCCGTGCTCTTTCTTGTGGAGTTGCACTCCCCCCACCACGTCTTAGTATTCTTAGTATTGAGCTACTGGCTAAGATTGCACAGGGCTCTTTGAAGACTGCTGGATTTTGTTTCTCTGCATAGCTCCTTCTGCTCCAGTGCTCTCCTTCACAGATAACAGCCTTTTAAGTCTTCCTGAAGTCTGATCTTCATCTTCTTCTCAGTGAGAACTGTGGGTGCCTTGCTGGGAGTCTCCTTTCCTGCTCCTTGGTCCAGAATGATATCTAGCAGAAGCCTGTGTTTACCCCAGAGCCCAGTGGATTTGTTTCCATTCCCTAAGGGATCCCAGTACTATATTGCCTGTTGACCAATAGTGAAAGCATTGTTTCACATATTTTGTCAAGATTTTAGTTACTTACAGCAATAGGAAAATTCAGTTACTCCATTATGTCCAGAAATGTTAAGCACTATGTTTTCTTCAAATACATATATATCGTCTATTTTATATTATTTAGAAATGTTAATTAATTACAGAAATGAAAATTAATGCACTTTCCTTACTTAAAAAGTGAAAACATGACAAGTGAGTACATAATCAACTTTAAACGTCACTTCTACTTGCATCACCATCTCCTCTGTCCCTATTCTCATTTTAATTGGATTTTAGAGATAGTTTTAGCTTATTCTGCATCCTTTCTCTCTTTGTTTTTCATGTATCCCATATGCAAAAATTCTGTCGCAAAATGTTTTTCTATCAACTTTGTGAGATAGGTTCCAAGATTTGTTTTCAAATTGATAGTCATTTATCGTAATAAATTTTATTTGCATATCGATAAAACTTCCAGCTTCGTCATATATTAAATTGCCAAATAGACGTGGCTGAATTTTTAGGCTCAATATTCTGTTGTATTAACATATTTGCCTATTCTGTGGGTATATCCTGTTTTAAAATTACTATGGCTTTATGATGTATTTGTTCTTGCGTCTTCTTCCTCCTCCTCCACAAATGAAAAAAGAGGCTTTGATTATTCACATATACATATTCAACTATGTGGAGTTTAGAATCATTTTCTCAGTTTCCATGAAAAAAAATCTTGCTGAAATTTTTATTGTGATTTCACTAAATTTGTTTATTAATTAGGAAAGTTAACGACTTTAAAATATGGTATCTTTCCATGATGAATTCTATAAGTTTTTATTAAGTTGTGTGTCTTTTGAGAAGATGCTTAGTATACCTCATAAAGACTGTACACATTTTTCTTATGTTCTTTATAGCAATATTTTTACTATGGAGCAGATATTTTATTTCATAATTATTTATTGTAATTATATTTGAAAGTGTTATTATGCCAATTTTTGACTAAATGTTTTAAATAAACATTGAAATTCATCAATTGATTGTCTTGGTTTTTCTAAGTATATGAACATGTCAGCCAATACTGCATTGTTATTTCATTTTCAGTTTTGATTATTATTTCTTTTTACCATTATTTCATTGGTTGACGAAGAATTTCCAAAGAGACAACACTTGGTCCAAACTGAGATGGAAACTTCTAAGTTTGTTTAATCCAAAACTTGTACTTAACATAGTGTTTTAAAAATATAATTAGATATCAACATATTAAAATCATTAAATTTTATATAAAATGTGGATGCTGATTTCTCTTGAAATCTGAGTTAAATTTGGACACACTCCCAACAAGGCAAGAAGAGACTAGAGCTATGTCATGGCACAGTCTTTTGGGGGCAGGGTTTGCTTCTTTTCCAGAGGTTGAAAATCTCTTAAATGTTTTGCACAATTTGGCTTTTATCATTTGTTTTGTCTTTCTTGCCACAGCAGTTACATGTGATTGAGAACTCTGCATTAAGACCATCAGTCAAATATACAATAATAGCAGTGTAAAAAGTGGCCTTGTCTTATTGCTGAATTTAATGGAAATTAATCCAGAAATTTCCAAGTCAGTTAATTTAATTCAGTTAATTTACAAGTAGGTTTCTGAACGTATCCTTTGATCAAGTTAAAAAATTAAATAATTTCATTTTACTTTTAGTTTGCTGCATTTTAATCATAGTTAAAACTAAATTTTATCAAATCCCATTTTAGTGTCTTAAGAAATATCCTTTTTTAAAAACAATATAATTTTGTTAACAGAAAGTCCTGGTAACATAAATCAGTGAACCAAAGTTTGTCTCAAAAAACAGTATATAAAAAATTGCCAGGCCTTTCTTGACAAAATTCATTTAATGAGAAATAAAGGCACCCTATTTTATGAGAACTAATTTTACTCATCTATAAAAAAAAGATGCAAAGAAACTGACAAGTGACCCTAAATTACAGGATGATATACTCACAAAGTAATCTCATCAATATGATACAAAACATAAAACTAAAGCTAGAATTATGCTCTTTCTTTGATTGACATTCATCAAATTATTAAACCTCATATATCACACAAATACAAAATAAAGAACCTCACTTCAAGGTCCTTCCCAGTATTTGCTCCACATGATATAAAGATCATCCGGGGCCGGGTCCATGTCTGAGTGGTTCATTTTGGGTCCTCCACTTATGTGGCCCAGGATTTTGTGAGTTCAGATCCTTGGCACAGACCTGGCACTGCAAGCCATGCTGAAGCAGCTCCCCACATAGCAGGACCAGAAGTACCTACAACTACAATATACATGGCTATTTACAGGGGGACTTTGGGGAGAAGAAGGAAAAAAGAAAAGATTGGTAACAGATGTTAGCTCAGGGCAATACTTTAAATAAAAATTTTTAAAAATCATCCAAAAGTTTTGCCAAAGACACGAGTAATCACAGTATTATGGATTTTTTCTTATATGTTGATATGTGCAAAAAATAAAGAAATATAGAGTTAAAAGGAGTATTTTACTGTAGAATATTTAAAAAGGGTATTGTGAAGTTTCTTCTACAATTTAAAATTAAAGGACTAATAGAAGCTAGTTAGAAAAGCATTCCACACCATGTTGCCCAAATCCTCTATAGCACAGAAGTTAGAGTCCATCTGTATTCTGAAAGAATTGTGACTTTGGCTCATTTTTAAGAGATAAAAACATTCTTCGTTCTCTTTGGGGATTTAGGAGCACTAGCTACATCAGCACTATGGGATCTAACTACTGTGTACATTTCTGAATCTGCTTCTTACCACTCTCTACCTGGACCACTATGTTCCGTTCACTCTGATCTTTTACAGTTCCTTAAAAATACCATGGTACTTCCTGCATTCGTTTTCTTTCTCTAGAATCTTCATCCCTCTAATCCTCATATGGCTTTTTCCTTCTGATCATTCTTGTCAATAATTGGTGCTTATCATTATTAAACATATTGATTAACATATTTCATCACTTTTCCTAAGAACATCACAACAGAATTCAAAATCAGCTGAAATTTTACCTGCTAATAGAATCCTTCTCTGACCACCCAATATGATCAAACCTCCATGAAATAATCAGAGTCTTCTCTTTCCATTAACTCTGTTATAATGATCACTCTCTGACTTTTGTTTTGTTTAATTTTAGTTAGTATTTATGGTCTCTTTTTCTTCCCTAACCATCTGAATTTGGGTATTTGGAAAACAAGACTCTTAAGTTCTATAGTCACTCAACAAATACTTTTTGAAAACTTAATAGGTGCCAAGCATAAACACAACAAAAATCCTTCCCACACAAATGTAAAGTCTAGAGAGAGATGAAAAGTAACAAGAATCATATGATAATTATACAAAATAATTATAGTTTTTATCATTGTTCCTAATAAAATTAATACACTGACATGGAAAATAATGGCAGGAGTGGAAGAATCATTGAATAGGGTCATGATGGTAACTCTCTGAGGAAATGACAATCTCCCAATATAAGGCCAGAAGTTAGAGAGAAACAGCTACCTGAACAGGATAAGGCCTTGTTTTCAGAGAGAGACATGCCAAAGCACTGAGGTGAGAAAAGTCTTGCATAGCTATAAGGGCAAGTGAAAAAGCCCAGCATGGCTAATGCATAGTGAGGGAAGAGGTAAGACCCTCAAGATGTGGTTGGAGAGTTAGAGGTGTTAGAAAGATCAATTAGGGAATTTTAGGGCTAGACAATGAGTTTGTAAAGTCAATGGGAAGCCAAGGAAAGATATAAAGCCTTAGAGTATCACAATCTCTAAATTTTAAATACCCTAAATCATAGATCAGATTTATAATTTTAAGAGGTGCCTCTGGCGACTAGTGAAGAATGGACAGTTTTATTTCTCATATATTTCTTTTTTAATTTTTAAAAAATTTTATTTATTTTATGTTAGTTTTAAATTGAGGTATTTTTAAAATTATTTTTTATAACTATATATGGTGACGGATGTTATCCAGATTATTGTGGTGATCATTTCACAATATATACAAATATCAAATCATTATGTTTTAAACCTGAAACTAATACAATTTTATATGATGATTATATCTCACACATTTACGAAAGAATGACTTCTCCTTATGGAAAACATGATATTCTCAGCATAACAGTTACTTGCCAACCAAAGTCCCTCGTTTCACCCACAATTTCCTCATGGCATTTTTTACCTCTGCCTTCCTCAGGCTGTAGATCATGTATTTAACATAGGCTTGATGATGGAATCAGACACAGTCATTGCCTTTTCTATGAGGTAAGTGGCCACAGGCCTCATGTACAAGAAAATGTGTGGCACAAAGAACAGGATGACCACCGTGCAGTGGGAGCCACAGGTGGAGATAGCTTTATGCTACCCTTTTGAGCCACAAGACTTCAGCGAGCAGGGGATGATCACATAGGAGGTGATGAGGGCATGGAAGATGGTCACACATATCACCCTACTGTTGAGGGTGACTAAGAGACCCAGGAAGTCAGTGTCCATGCAGGCCAGTTTCATCAGTGGAAACAAATCACATTTAAAGTGATCAGTGACATTGGGGCCACAGAAAGTTGTTTGATTTATGAACAGAAGCTATATTACTGCATAGATAAATCCTCCAAGCCAGGACACTCACCAGTAGCAGGCAGCACAACTGAGGGGTAATGATGGTCAAGTAGTGCAGGGGCCTACCGATGGCTACATAGTGGCCACAGGCCATCACAATAAGTAAAATGAGCCCCACACCACCAAAGCAATGATCCTTGAGGGAGATGTGGTAGTGCTCTCAGAGAAGGAATCCACAATAATCTTGGGAGTAATCACAGAAGATAGGTGGCATCCAAAATTGACAAAGAAATAAGGAAAAAAATACATAGGTGATCTCAAACTCTGACTTGTGATCATAGCGATCATAACGAGTAGGTTTCTGAAAACTGTGGACACATATATATTAGAACACACCAGAGAGTATTTTATGCAGCTCTGGATTCTCTGAAAGACACAAAAGAATGAATTTTATCATGTTGTTTTGATTTCCCATTTAACAGATGCTGACATCAGCTCCAGCTGAAAGTTGGAAAATCTAAAAAAAGCAACATAAGATTTATACTTACTGATTATTTGGCTTCATGTAGTTCCTGGAGTTCAGGAAGATTATTGTTTGTTTTTATTCATTTATTCACCATTCAAAAATTTGGCTTTTAAGAACATGCTAAAGAGGTTAAGTGGTGTCAAGATGGCAGTATAAGAGACTCTGCACTCACCTCCTTCCACAGACACAACCAATCTACAACTACTTTTGGAACAGCTACCCTTGAGGAAGAGCTGAAAATTAGATACAAAGAACCCCTGCAACAAGGGGCAGTTCTCACTTGCCCTTAAGGGAAGTGATGGAAGAGCATGAAATTCCTTTCTGGAGGGAAAAAAGCCACTTCACAAGCTTCAGAGCTTCACAGCCAGCCAGGAGAAATTCTAAGTTATGCAGCCTTCTCTGCAGGGTTTGGGATCTGAGCAGGTGGGTGTTACCACTATAAGTCTCCTTTGGACTCAGCACAACTGAGAAGAATCTCATAATATCTGACTTTTATGGCTACTAACAACAATGTGGAATACCATCAGAAAAGCTATCAGACATAGTGGAGAAAAGTTGGCTCTTAAAAGGCCCATGCACAAATTCACACGTTTCAGAAAGCAATTTAAAATCACCCGAAATAAAGGTGCACAGTCCTTTGGTGAAAAGAAACTCCTGTGATAGGTTCTGGGTGCATTTCGGTGAGAGATGCGAGCTCTCCAGGGACTGAGATATTGGCAGCACCCATTATTATGAGCTAATACATGTGTGTGGACACAGACACTGGCAGAAACCATTGGAGTTCTTTCCCTTGCCTGTTAGCCCGGGGTCTGGCCACCCACTACAGTGACAATTTAAACAGCTCAGAGCCAGGAGCCTCCCTAATGACTGGTCCCAACCAGCAGCAAGCCCTCAGGCAACTTGTATGACTGCATAGATGGGGTGCCTGCATCTTCTTCAGTCAGACAATTGGACCCATCTCTGTGGGACAAGGCATGTGAAAAGGAGCAAGTGGAGAATATGGGGCATTGAATGAGTGTGTGAGGACTCCACTGTGGGGTGACTGGGACTGTTTCAGGGTGTCAGGGTTTGTGCATGGACCAGGACTGTGTTGAGAGTGTGTGGCACTGTGGGCAGTGGGGCTTGTCATCTGCAGCAGACTTATGTTTCTCAAACAGCCACATAGGCAATTGGCCCTAAATTCCAAAGCTGGAAAATATTGGATGCTCCCATGCCTGGGTCCAGCCCTACTCAACTGCAATCCTGGGAGAGCTAACAACAGCCTTACAGGCTGGAGGCCTCCAGCAATTGGAGGCCCCTGACCTAGCAAGCAGCCACACTGTGGGCCTACTCAACAGAAAAACTGTGACAGGACTGTGCTATTATACTTTACAGCCAAATGTGCTGGGGCTCCCCATCCCTATTAAAGTGACTGAAGTGTCCATAGCATCCCGATGCAGATGAGCATTTCAAGTAGCAGGCCAGGGGGACAGCCTAGCCTCCTTGGGCAACTACAGGAAGAGGAACTCTGTCACAACATAAGGACACACATAAACACAGAGGTCACTCCTGGAACATTTGGAACTGGTGATGATAGGGAAGCACATTGCTGGGTCTCATAAGGCATTGCTTATATAAGGCTACCTCTCCATGATCAGGAGACATGCCTGAACTACGTAATACATAGATATAAGCAAAAAGAAGCACACAAAACGAGGAGGGAAAGGAATACATTCTGAGTAAGGGAACAGGACAAAACTCCAGATAAAAACCTAAAGGAAACAGAAATAAACAAACTACCTGACAAAGAGTTCAAACAAAAAGTCATAAGGATGCTCACTGATGTTGGGAGAAGAATGCATGACCTTAGTTAGAACTTCAACAAAGAATTGGAAAATGTAAAAAAGAAGCAATTAGAAATGAGGAATACAATATTGGAAGTGAAAAGTTCACTAGAGGGACTCAATAGTAGAGTAAATGATACAGAAGAACAGATCAGCGAGCTGGATGAAAGACTAAAGGAAATCACCCAAGCTGAACAGACAATAGAAAAAAGATTTAAAAAGAATTAGCCTAGTCTAAGGGAACTCTGGGACAATATCAAGCACACTAACATTTGTATTGTAGGTGTCTCAGAAGGAGAAAAGAGAGACAAATGGGCAGAGAATCTATTTGAAGAAATAATACCTGGAAATTTTCCTAACCCAAGGAAGGAAACAGGCATCCAAGTACAGGAAGTACAGAGAGCACCAAACAAGATAAACACAAAGATGCTCACACCAAGACAAGTTATAATTAAAATGCCAAGAAGTAAAGAGAGACAGAATCCTAAAAGTGGCAAGAAAAAGGCAACAATTTACATACAAAGGAAATCCCATAAGGCTATCAGATGACTTCTCATCAGAAACCTTACAGGTTAGAAGGGAGTGGGACAAGATATTTAAAGCGATAAAAGGAAAAGAGCCTACAGAAATGAATATACCTAGCAATGTTGTCATTCAGAATGGAAGGAGAGATAAAGAGTTTCTCAGACAAACAAAAATTAAAGAAGTTTTTCTCCAAGAAACTAGTCTTACAAAAAATGGTAAAGGGACTTCCTTAAGTGGGAAGGAGAAGATCACAAATAGGAATAAGAAAATTATCCAAAAAACGCAATAAGATCATGGTAAAGGCAAAAAATACAGTAAAGGTAGCAGATATAGCACCTATGAATATATATAAAGGTCAAAAGACAAAAATACTAAAATTACCTATTTCCATGATAAGAGGGGCGTGGATACACAAAAGAGGTTAGATATGATAACAAAAACATAAAATGTGGGAGGAGAGGAGCAAAAGAATACAGCTTTCAGGAAGAGGTCAAACTAAAGAAACCATCAACTTAATATAGAATACTACATAGGGAGGTAGTTATATATGAACCACATGGTAATCACAAACCAGAAACCTAAAATTAATACACAAAAATTAAGAGAAGGAATGCAAACATAATGGCAAATGTAGCCATCAAACCACAAGTGAAGAGAGCAAGAGAAGGAGAAAGGAACAGAAAGGAACTACTTAAACATAGAGAAAAAAGTAACAAAATAGCAATATGTACATTTATGAATAGCTACTTTAAATGTCAATGGGCTAAATGCTTCAATTAAAAGGCATAGAGTGGCCCGTTGGATAAAAGAACAAGACCCGTGTATATGCTGCATACAAGAGACACACTTCATACCTAAAGACACTCATAAAACGAAAGTGAAGCAATGGGAAAAGATGCTCCATGCAAATGGTGATGAAAAGAAAGCTGGCGTAACAATAGTTATATCAGACAAAATAGACTTTAAAACAAAAACTCTAACAAGAGACAAAGAAGGGCACTACATAATAATAAACAGAGCAACCCAACAAGAAGATATAATACTTGTAAACATCTATGCACTCAACATAGAAGCACCTAAATATGTAAAGAAATTAGTAACATATATAAAAGGATAAATATTAACACAATAAGATTAGGGGACCTTAACACTCCACTTACACCAATGGATAAATCATCCAAACAGAGGATCAATAAGGTAGCATTGGCCTTAACTAATACATTAGATCAAATGTACTTAGTGGATATATACAGAACATTCCAACCAAATCCACAGAATATACATCCCTTTCAATCTCCAGGACTGATCACACATTAGACCACAAAACAAGTCTCAATAAATTTGAGAAGACTGAAATAATACCAGCCATCTTTTCTGACAACAAACTCACAAAACTAGAAATCCACAGGAAGAAAATAGGAAAAACCACAAAGATGTTGAGATGAAACAAAATGCTGCTCAACAATGACTGGGTCAATGAAGAAATTAAAGGGGAAATCAAAAAATACCTGGAGACAAATGAAAATGATAATAAAACATGCCAAAATTTTGGGGATACAGTAACAGCAGTTCTAAGGGGGGAGTTTATAGCAAAACAGTCCTACTCCAACAAATAAGATAAATCTCACATAAACAATCTAACAGTGCACCTAAAACAAGTGCAAAATGAAGAACAATGGAAGCTCAAAATTAGTAGAAGGAAGGAAATAATAAACATCCGAGCAGAAATAAATGAAATAGAGACTAAAATAGAAACAATAGGAAAAATCAATGACACCAAGAGCAGGTTCTTTGAAATGATAAAAAAAAAAAATGACAAAGCTTTAGCTAGCATCATCAAGAAAAAAAGAGAGAAGTCGCAAATAAATAAAATCAGAAATGAAATAGGAGAAATTACAATGGACGCCTCAGAAATACAAAAGATTATAAGAGAATAATATGAAAAAGTATATGTCAACAATTTGGATAATTTAGAAAGACTGGAAAAATTATTACAATCATATAACCTTCCAAAAACTGACTCAAGAAGAAATAGAGAATTTGAATAGACCAATCACCAGTAAGAAAATCCAATAGTAATCAACTCCAAAAATATAAAAATCCAGGTCCAGATGGCTTCCCTGATGAATTCTACCAAAGATTCAAAGAAAACTTAATACCTTTTTTCCCAAGCTCTTCCAAAAAATTGAAGAAGAGGGAAAGCTTCCTGAGTCATTCTACAAAGCTAACATTATCCTGATACCAAAACCAGACAAGGAAGGCACAAACCAAGAAAATTACCAGCCAAAATCATTGATCAACATTGATGCAAAAATCTTCAAGAAAATACTAGCAAATCTAATGCAACAATACATTAAAAAGATCATACACACATATCAAGTGAGATTTATTCCAGGGATGCAGGGATGCTTCAACATCCGCAAATCAAACGATGTGATAAACCACACCAACCAAATGAAGAATGAAAATCATGTGATCACATCAACAGTTGCAGAGAAAGCATTTGACAAGAAACAGCATCTATTTATGATGAAAACTCTGAATGAAATGGGTATAGAAGTAAAGAATCTCAACATAATAAAGGCCATATATGACAAATCCAAGGTAGTATCATCCTCAATGGAGGAAAACTTAAAGCTATCCCTCTAAGAACAGGAACCACACAAGGATGCCAACTTTCACCATTTAACATAGTATTGGAAGTCTTAGCCAGAGCAGTCAGGCAAGAAAAAGAAGTAACAGGGGTCCAAATTGGAAAGGACGAAATGACACTGTCACTATTTGCAGATAATATTTTACGTCTAGTAACCCCTAAAGAATCCACTAAAAAACTTTTAGAAATAATAAATGAATATGATCAACTTGCAGGATAAAAGTCAACATAGAAAAATCAGTTGCATTTCATTTCTATACACGTACAACAAAGTAGTAGAAAGAGAATTTAAGAATATAATCCTATTTACAATTGCAACAGAAAGGATAAAATACCTAGGAATAAACTGAACCAAAAAGGTGAAAGATGTGTACACTAAAAACTACAAAACATTCTTGAAAGAAATTAATAAGACACAAAGAAATTGAAAGATACTCTGTTCTCTTGGATTGGAAGAAGTACCATAGTTAAAATGTCCATACTTCCTAAAGCAATCTATAAATTCAGTGCAATCCCTCTCAAAACACCAAATATATTTTTCACAGAAATAGAACGAAGAATCCTAAAACTTATATGGAACAACAAAAGACCCAAAATGACCAAAGGAATCCTGATGAAGAAGAACAAACCTGTAGGTATCACTCTCCCTGACTTCTAAATATGTTCCAAACCTATTGTAACCAAAACAGCATGGTACTGGCATAAAAACAGACACAGATCAATGGAACATATTTGAAAGCCCAAACATAAACCTACACATCTATGGACAACTAGTTTTTGAGAAGAGGGCCAAGTGCATACAATGGAGACAGGAGAGTCTCTTAAATAAATGAGGTTGTGAAAACTGGACAGCTGCATTCAAAAGAACAAAAGTAGAACATTGTCTTACATCATACACAAAGATTAACTCAAAATGGATTAAAGACTTGAATGTAAGACCTCAAACTGTTATCACCCACAAATACAGGTTCTTTTTGCACCACTCAAGAGTGACGAAATATAAACTGGAATGCTGGGCTTATGGAAAGGAAAGGGGTTTTATTTCAGAGGACATCAGCTGGGAGATGAGAGTAATGGCTCAAATTTGTGTCATCTCCCCAAATGATGGAAGGCAACAGATTTTAAATGTTTTGAGGAATGTGGCTGCTTTTAGGTAGGTGGAGCCTGTGGCCTTGCTAGTTGGCATTTTCCCACCAGCCTGCATTTGGCCTTATGAGGCTGCCTGCAGGGAGGAGGATGGTGACACAAGGGAATCTACAGCTGGATGCTCTTGGTTTTCTGCCCTTGTGGTTTATGGTAGATTCTGGTGCCAGGAAGCCAAGGAGTAAGCAGGAAAAGGCAATGAATGCTTTTGCTTTTAACTCCATAAATGCTGGGCTTAATGTAGGAGAACTGATATCGAGGCTGGTATCAACTCTCCCCTATTTTATGTTCATTCCTCAATCTTGAGTGATTTGGGGCAATGACTGATCTATATCTACTTCCTGCTGAATCAGGGCATAGATCTGGGTTAGAGGACTGAAACTGTTTAACACTCATTTGGAAATTTTTTGTTGTTGTTCCCAGGTTCAGGTTGACATTTGGTATTATTAAATTTTTGTACCTTGTTCAACAGTTTGGAAAAACATCTAAAGGTACATAAATATCCAATAGAAGGATAAGAAGTATAGATAGCTCAAATTTTAACAGTCCCTGAAATATAAACCTAATCCCTTTGGGAATCCAAAAAAATAGTCCTGAAAATTAGTCTGGACCTGGTATCTCTGGGGATGTCTGCTCCTAAGGGACATAGATTGTTCCGTCTCATTGATGGATTTAGTGGACTCCCAATGTTAGGCCTATATCATTTAAGTAAGTAACCAGGTAGTTAATAAGAAGAATTTTTAGAGAGAGAAAAAGAAAAAACAAGGTTAATGGTTGGAGCAAATTATAAACCGATTCCTGAGCCCAGGGAACAGGTAATCATGAAGCTTTCTGGAATTCAGGTTCAAAACATCTTTTGCAGTTTGAAATGTCTCTGATGGTGTCCTTGGGCGCTAAAGTATCTTTATGAGAGGGTTATACAGTAGCAGACATAAACCTTTCTTAATTCTATATCAAGATGTCTAGCTTCAGTTTGCAAGGGTTCAGGAAAAACGCAGTTTCAGTTCTCAATAATTCCATATGAAAATGATAGAAAATATTACTTTGGAAATTTGTGATTTCAGATATTTGAGGATACTGGAACAATTCAAGATTTAGTTAAGTTTAGTTTCAGGAAAAACCCTCAAAGACAATTCAAAGAACCAAAATCCAACATCCACAAATCTATATTATAGTTTTTATTGAAACATAATTTTTCTCTCTAGAATCACCCCCATTTTTACCACAGATAGCCAAATTAAGATCGACTTATTTACAAAGTAAGTCAAGTTTCAATAAACGTGGCCCATTTACTTACATAAGTACAGCAAGACAGCTATCTATCATATAAGCTCTTTTAAATCTGCATTGCTAGAACTTTTATAAGAAATCTCACATTGACCTTTAAAAGCCTCTTAAGGCCAGGAAAGCCAGACCAAGGACTTGTCATCAGACTCCGCCTGCAATACCAACAGATATGGGGGAATTCCTCTTTTCTGAGGTCCCCAAAATATTGAAGTTCTTTGCACCTGCCCGATAAGTGACCTTCTTTATTTGTCCAATATGTGTGCTTGGAACCCTGTAAGCAAGGTACCAGGCCAATATTTCCAAATGTCTTTATTTTATAAATTCAATCGTCATTCCTCAAAAGGTATCTGGCCATGTCTGAATCTGTACATTTTTCTCAAATATGACATTCCAGTCAAAGCCTTGGTACTGTAACCAATGTTTACAATTATGTCCTGTTATAAGGAGAACAGATTCTTATTGATCTTATGCATACAACTATATTGTCATGAAAACAATACTCATTAAAAGTTTCCCAATTCTGGAGGGATAAAGTAAGGAGGAAAATAAAGGTTTCAATTGTGTTTACAAATTGCCATCAGTCATAGTTCCTTAAGAGAAAAAGGTTGTTTTTAATCTGGAAAAAAAAGCCAAATCAGCAATATTTTAAACAAAGTCATAAAAATGATAATCATCCCTATCAGTTCATTTAGTTTTATGTAAGCAACTCTTGATCTTCTATCAGAAGTTTCATGAGGCTGTCAGTTTTTCAGTTACAGTTCTGTAATTTCCTACCAAGCTCAGTTACACAATCTGAAAATTTATCAGAAACCTGTATTCTAAAGCAGTGTCAGAGTCCTTTCCATGAATCTCTCTAGAGATGAAAGATATTTGCAAAAAATTCTGAGTTAAACAACTGTCTATAAACAACAAAACAGCTAAAAGTGGCAACTGAGAAAGAAACTTGGCTATTTCTGTGACACACAAGAGTTTGAGATAACAACCAGAATTAGAGCAGACAATCAGGACAGATTAGATTTTTAGGAATGTTATACAATTTTTAAAACATTTATATTAATAACATTTACCCATATAATATCATAGGTTCCTATGAAATAATCTTCACTTATACATCCAATCAAAGTAGCAATAGGAACAGTCAAAGGCAGAGCAAAAACAGCAAAAAACCCTTTCACAGCCTTTTTATCTAGCGCAGACAAAAAGTTAAAAAAATTCTTTTAAAACAGAGAAGACTAAATTTTAATTTTGTACCTATTTGCTCTTGACATTTAAATAATTTACTTAAATAGATTTACTTTAATTTTAGCCAACTTGACCATGTATAAAACTCTTTTCTCAGGGTTTAACTTACATAAAACTTTTGTCACTTACTTTTTTCATTCAGAATTTGTCCCATGTCTTATTCTTATTTTTCCTATTACTTTAGGATAAATTTATGTTTTTGAACAAAGCAAACAAAAATATGTCTACTTTTTATACCTTCTTTACTGAAAACATACTTTTCACTTTCCTTGCATACAGGTTATCTAGAAATATGTGCTTTCTCATAGAAGATTTCTCAGCATGTGCAAGACACATTTATCAATAAACTTAAGCAACATTTGGTTTCTCTGAGATAAGAAAACAAAGGCAGACAAATCCACGTTTAGTAATTAATACTTAATATTTTATCTTGGTTGGAAAATACCAAGATACTCAACAAATTTCATCATTTTAACTTAATTTAGCAAAACTCTAAAGTTTTAAGTTGCCAAAAATATTTTGGAAGATATTTTTTCAAGAAAATGTTCCATAAAGCATAATTATTGTACCCATAATCTCTTACACTTGTTTCTTTATCTAAATTATTTGCTTCCAGCAATTATGTTTAGATTTCTCTCAGAAAACATGTGTGACATTAGAGCACCTAGCCATCATCTTATTTTGTTTTAAGTACATACATCATAATGTTTTAAGTACATCCATACATAATTACTGTTGAAAAATTTCTCCAAAAACTTTAAAAAAACTATTTAGTTGGGGCTGGCCCCATGGCAGAGTGGTTAAGTCTGTGTGCTCCGCTGCAGGCGGCCCAGTGTTTTGTTGGTTCGAATCCTGGGCACGGACATGGCACTGCTCATCAAACCACTCTGAGGCAGCGTCCCACATGCTAAAACTAGAAGGACCCAAACCGAAGAATATACTACTATGTACTGGGGGGCTTTGCGGAGAAAAAGGAAAAAATAAAATCTTTAAAAAAGAATCTATTTAGTTTACCTGTCTTTAATAATTATCTTTAGATTGTCTGCAAATACCTCATGAAACATCAAGCAAAATCAGCTCTTATTCTAAGTTATTACTTTTGATGACAAATTTTGTAACAGAGATAACATGTCTGCATGACATCCAATGTTGATAACTCTGAAAACATATTTATTTTAATCAAACAAGAAAACTTAAACAGCCTTCTTTTTACCAAAGATCCTTTTATGTTGTGTTAAATAGCTTTGTCTTTTAGATGTTGTTGCATATTAATCAAAGACTGAATTCCATAGGAGAGGTTTTGAATCTTCTTTTTTAAGGTTGACCCTTAAAGTGGACTCATCTAAAGCAGATATTACTGAGAATGGCCATTACAATTCCAAATTATCTCAAAAATTTACTTATTTTCACTTGCTTAATTTTACATCAAAAATTTCAGGGGAGTGAAAGTGGGGAAGCTAAGCAAGAGAGAAGAGAGGAGCAGCAGATTTGGCTTTGGCTGCTGGCATGTTTAATTCTTTAATTATTTTTTTAAAGAGGCACTAGAGTATTCCTGATTTTATTTAGAAGCCTCAAAAGACTAAAATAGACTTCCTGTTGGTTATTTAACTTTGTAGCTAACTTTTTCCAATTGCATATGTAATTACACCAGTTTGAGTAAACTGAAATTGCCCCATTTTGATCATTTTAAAGTGATATCTCCTTTAACATGTTTAATTAGCATTGCTAGAAGGGTGGACTTATATGATCTTACTATGTCAAGCATGGGAAATGTTCTCCATTCAGAAAATGGACAGACACAGAGATGCAGATACAGAAATACCAGACACCAATGAACCAGTTCCCAGACATAGGGTAGAAAATCTTACAACTGTTCCAACTCAATATGCTCACCCAGAAGGTCCCTCTGTGCACAAAGTATCCCAGATGGAGGGGAAAGGAGTTCAAGCTCATGCCTAAGGTGACTTACCCTATTGCAGATTGACTCCATCAAATGACCATAAGTAAAAACAAATAAACAAATCTAGAACCTGTTTCCCTGCCATAAGAAAGTGTACCTAGGGCCAATGTTGCCAGGTCAGACAGAACATATTGGGGACAGCCCCTAAGGCATATGACCTAGGCAGCTGCTGGACTGCTTCCCAGGAAATCCCAGTCATCCTGGGGCCACAGAGCCATGGGCAAGAGCCTCCTGGCTGGCTCACCATATTGTTACTGGCCACAAACATTGATTTTTACCTGCCACACAAGAGGGGACAAATAAAAACTGAAACACCAGGCTTATGGAAAGGAAAGGGTGGGTATTTTGAGTGACATCAGCCAAGAGATGAGAGGGAGCCCTCAAAATCATCTCATCTCCCTGCAAGGTGGGAGGCAGGGAGTTTTATAGGTTACAAAGAATGCAGCTGCTTGCAGGGAGATGGAGCCTGCGGTCTTACTGGTCAGAGCTTTCTTACCAGCCTGCATTTAGCCTTGTGAGGCTGCTTACAGGAAGGAGGTTAGTGAAATAAGGGAATCCACAGATGGATGTCCTTGGTTGTCTGCCTCTGTTGCATATGGTGGATTCTGGTGCCAGGAAGCTGAGGAGTATGCAGGGAAAGGGGATTTTGCTTTTAACCTCATATGTGCTGGGTTTATTGTAGGGGAACTGATATCAGGGCCAGTATTAAAACCATTAAAGTCCTAGTAGAAAATATAGGCAGAATGCTCTTCAAAATAAGTCTTAACAGAATGTTTTCAAGGACCATGTCTGACCAGGTGGTAGAGACAATAGAAAAAATAAACAAATGGGATTACATCAAACTAAAAATCTTCTGCACTGCAAAGTAAACCATCAAGAAAATGAAATGAAAACCTAACTATTGGGATAATATATTTGCAAACCATATATCTGATAAGGGGTTAATATCCAAAATATACAACCAACTCATACATCTCAACAAGAAAAAAAACTAACAACCCAACTAAAAATGGGAAAAGATCTCAATAGACAGTTCTCCAAAGAAGATATACAGATGACCAATAGGCTCATGAATAGATCTTCAACAGCATTAAATATCAGGGAAATGCAAATCAAAATTACGATGAGATATCACCTCAGGCCTGTCAGAATGGCTATAATTATCAAGACAGGAAACATGTGTTGGAGAGGATGTGGAGAGAAGGGAACTCTCTTATACTACTGGTCACAGTGCAAACTGGTGCAGCACCTATGGAAAACAATATGGAGAATCCTCAAAAAATTAAGAATAGAACTACCATATGATCCAGGTATTCTACTACTGAGTATTTATCCAAAGAACATGAAAACATGAAGGTATAAAGATGCATGCACCCCTATGTTCATTGCAGCATTATTAACAATAACCAAGACTTGGAAGCAACCTAGATGCCCAAAAAGGGATGAATGGATAAAGAAGATGTGGTATATATACATAATGGAATACTACTCAGCCATAAGAAATGGTGAAACCTGATCTTTTGTGAGAACATGGATGGACCGTGAGGATACTATGCTAAGTGAACTTAGTAAAAGGGGGAATGTCAAATACCATATCATCTCATTCATAAGTAGAAGATAAAAACAATGACAAACAAACACATAGAAACAGAGATTGGATTGTTTACTGGAGGGGAATGGAGAAGGAGGAGGCCAAAATTGGTGATTGTGCACATGTGTGTGGTGATGGATTATAATTAGTCTTTGGGTGGTGAACATCATGCAATCTATACAGAAACCAAAATATATAACCATGTACACCTGAAATTTGTATAATGTTAAAAACCAATGTTGCCACAATAAAAATAAATAGATCATAAAAAATAATGTTAGGAAATAAATACTCCATTAATGCAAGGTTTCCTCCAAGCCTTTTTTCCTGCCTTTTCAATGGCTCTTCTGTATGAAATGTTTTTCCTCCTCCTCCCTTTATAAGTGTTATTATTAATAGCTAACTTTTTTGAGCACCTTCCTTACTCCAAGCACAGAATAGCGCATGATTCACTCTGTTTTACAGATGAAGGAACTGGATCTCAGAGTTTAGAAAACTTAACCAAAGCTGCACAGCCAGTGAGTGGTGAAGACAGAATGTGGACCATATTTTCTGACTCCAGTCGGTGCCCTCAAGCATCAACATTGCTTCTCAGGTAATTACGATGTGAGTTTGTCACTCACCAATCACTGAGCTAAGTCACATTACAATCATTATCCTGTTGCATACACCAAACATTCTGAAGTGGGTTTTTCCTCCTATACTCTTTTTCAAACAATATGGCAATTCTTTTGTAATTTTATGCTTTGCTTCTAAATATTAAATGATCAAAATGCATCTAAAAGTATTAATTCTATAGTCCCTGACTAATACATTGTTCAATGATGAAGATTAAAAACTGTGATGCTCTGGCAAAGACACAGATCCTCAATACAACAAACTCAAATCTGAATCAGCCCAAGTCATTTCTTTGTTTCCTCTGTTTCTCAAATGAAGCAAAGGATCTCAGAACACAATAATAATCCTTAAAAAATTAGAATTTAGATTCACTGTGTTGCTGGGCACTGTGCCAAGTATGATGGCATTTAAAACTCATGATACTGCATGAAGTCATTATCATTACTGCTCCCATTGTAAAGAAGATAAACTGAGGTCTTGAGGAGTTAAATCTCTTGTATAAGATTACATAACTAGTGTGCTGTGGAGCTGGCATTTTGATCATACACTACATTCCACTACTGCAGAAGAGAAGAACGGATTATGTGGTATTTCAGGAGAGTTACTATTTCAATCTAGAAGAAAAGCTACAATGTGGTATTTCAGGAAAGTTACTACTTCAACCTAGAAGAAAAGCTACAATGAAAACCTAACTTATATTACTGGGGATTTTTAAGCAGAGGTTGGCTGTCACATCTTAGAAATCTTGCAAGTAGCATAGTATCTAATTGATATTTGGACTATTAAACTCTGTGGATGCTGAGAGGTCACTCTTGCTTTTCAACAACCCACCTCCACCCTTACTCCCTACACACACGCAGAACATCCCCTGGAGACTATGGAAGTGCTGTTGTATTCACATTAGTGAACCTCATCCTCTTCCTCCTAGCCCCAGAACTGAGGTCTTTCTTGCAAGACCTCTTGTGGATTATCAGGAGCACTGGCTCAGGAGTCAGGAAATGAGAAGTGGATTTTATTCTAGGTTGTGTCACTAACTTAGACTGTTATTTGGATATATTGCTGGCATCTCTGAGCCTCAGTTTCCTCATTTGCTGCATAAAGATGGCTCACTAGATGAGTACAACAGAAAGAACTCTGTTCTATTCACACACATTCAGCTCTTAATTGAATTAATTGTATATGCATCTGGATAAGATTTCTTTAAATAGATGATTCGTTTCATGTTAAAAAAGAATTGAAAGCCATGGCTCTAATGCCCCATCTGTCTGTATGGCTTGGAACTTAGATTGATTCCCTATTGATATGGTACAGAATTGAATTTTCCTAACATGTAACTCCTGTCACAGAACATCCTTACATATTCAAATTCATTTGTCTGTTCTCCTCACTTTAGTTACTCCACTGTGATCCTACCCACTGCTGCCAGACTCACACCATTTCTTTCCACATCTGCCTTTCTGTTTGCAGGGAATGTAACTGGATTCAGACACAGCAAACCTACCTCTAAGTCACAGCCAGGACACTTTCTGGATTTGTAATCTCAGCCTCCTGAAGCATCAATTTCTGCAGCAGCACAATTAGTAAAAGAGAAACCACAGATAGCATGTAGATATTGCTGACTGTCTGAGTGGAATGTGCAGAGGGCTTTTTCCTCATTTAATCATGTTGAACAGTCATACGATGTAAGTAGTGTGATTGTGTGGATTTTCTGAAGCAGCAACTAACACTTAGAGAAGTTGTGTTACTTCCTCACAGTTCCTTGGCAGGTCCATGGCTAACTCCAAAGTTCAGGCTATTAACTACTGTGCTTTACAGCCACACTGTTTTTACCTCCTGCCTCACAGACCTGCTGTGATGGCCAAAGGAGGTAATGCACATGAGAAAGCTGTGAAAGTAACATACACACTTCTTTTTTATTGATCATCTCATGATTTCTATACATTCTAGGTTTGCCTACTGCCTTTGCCCACCTCCTCTATCAGTGATTCCACTGCCAGCCTCCTTCATGGTGTCCTTCATCCTACACCCAATGCTCACCTCCACTTTCACCAGGCTGAATATTCACTCTACTTAACCATAAAACACTTTTTCTGTATATCATTATTTCATGGTTCTCCTGTTTCCATAGGGAAATGCTCAAGGATTGCTCCTTCTTTCACATTTCTCAAAGTTCCAAACAAATTAGTCAGGACACACTGGGCATCAATACATTCCAAGACATTTCATCAACTGGAAGGAAACTGTAATGTGTTGTAGGGCACGGGAAATGCTGGTGCCAACTCATCCTCCAAGGTTGAGAGCAGATCCATTATCAGAGTCTAGTTGCTATTTCTCTGTCAACCAGACACAATGATGCCATTTACTAGCTGTAGTCTTCAGCTAAGGAGATCTATCTTAGTTCAATTTTCTGATATTTCAGCAATACTGCAGTGAAAATCTTTGTGTCTGTGTGTATAAATATGCATATATATTTCTGTACAAAATTTTTACAAAAGAATCGTGTAATCAAAGATATGAGCATTTTAAATTGGAATAGGTATTGGTAAATTCTTTCAAGATGCTTATTAATCTGTGAGTATTCAACTAGACAACTCGATTTATCACTGAAGCACTTCAGAAGAACACCTTCATACAAATATGTTCCAAGTTCCTTTCTCTTTTCATAAAACTAAGGACTAGTTAGTGGGAGTGCTACAAAATCCAGTGGAATTTTGCAGGAAGTGACAATAATGTAGCAATTTAAAAAATTAAGTTCTACAATAACTTATTTGTGTTTTCTCACGATGTTCCCACACTTATTTTATAGTCAACATACTAAACCACTGCCACTGTCACCATCATTTTCACTGTTAGTATGGTTTCCTATGGCTAGATCTACTTGCAAGTATATTTAATACTTATGTTTTGACATATATAAAAATTCAACTCATTGTTAAACTAAACCATCAATCTAAATTATTATTGACTATGAAAATTTTAACAAAAATAATACTTCAGGTTCTTTTTTTTCCTTAAGCAGAGATCAGATGCCACTAATAGGAAAGGAAAGAGAGAAAGAACTTTGGAGTCTAGGAAAGAGGAGAGAGAAAGAGAGGAATGAAATGGAAATAAAGTGGGGTAACAGAAACATACTCACAGCCAGAGAGAGGGAGAGAGAGAAATGAAATTGGGAAAAAAAGTATCAGAGAATCTCCTAGTAACTAATTCCATATACATTATCCATTCTCTTCTTGCTGGCTATGAGCACATTTTGGAAACCTATGCATTTTATTTTATTTACCAATTTTCTAAAATAGAGATTCATTCATTTAATTTTAAATATTTCTCAAAAGGGCACACAAATAGATAAAGCAAAATAACTTGTCCTAACTCAGGTTAAAACTCAACTATAACCTCAAATTCATAACTCAAGTTTCCTTATCCAGAGAATATATATTACTCACAGATAAAGAAAATAAGTATGGAGTATGAATTATTGACATTTTTAAGAGCAATAGATGTCTATGCACTTATTCAATATAATTAATTAAATTAATAATTGTCATATTTTAGAAAGAATTTATATGCTGTAATTCTATGCAATAACTAAAATTTACATATCAAGTATTTAACCAAACAATAAAGATAGTTCTTAGAGCTTAACTTTTACAATTGGTCAAAAATTGAATATTGTATAGGTAACATTTCTAAGATCATCTCAAGACAAACTTAAGATCTTATCAAACTCAAGAATCATTCACACAAAGTAACTTAAGAGAGTCCAAGAACCAGGTGGAATTATTCCAGCTTGTTTTTTCTAACTGTGCAGGCAAGACACCTGGAATACAAATGAGAGAAAAGTCATCAGCTATTATGTCTTGTTCAAATTTGTAGACCTAGGACTTTTATTGCTTTCAAAGAGAGATTTAAAAGAGATGGCTTAAGTATTGAAGATGATCCTAGTGAAGAAATAACCTCTCCAGTTTACAAAGTGATTTATATTCTCTCCCGTTAAGGATGATTGTTAAAAGGTGTCCAAGTAGAGTGTTTACCAAATCCCTTATGTCCCTTTTTGAATCCAAGTTGACTATATTCTTGGGTGAAAGTAGAAAAAAATTTTGTTCAGCTTCATAGAACATACATTATGAATATAATGCTCTCCTTTGTGTTCTGGACCTATAAGATAGACCTTAAGAAGTCAGAGTGTCTGTTTAAGCAATTGTGATGGCACAGACTCGCACCATTCTAGTTGCATTCCCTGAGGCTCAATCTCCACTGATGCAGGTATTAATCCCTAATGCAGTGAATTTCCCCACACACTTGCCTGAATAATAAGTTTTTTCCATTGGCAAGAACATCATCAAGCCAAACAAACAAGCAGCCATACAAGCAGAAATCTAGATCACAGTATTAGCCATTTAGTCATTTGTTCCTGCACTGATCTGTAACTCCCTTACAGAATGGCCACTCCTGTTATCATTCAGCAGAGCCATATGCTTCTTGACATGCACTAATTTGCTTTTTCTTCCTTTGGAATAAATTTGTTTTAAAGATCAAGAACTTATTTCATGACAATTGGTATGCTCGAGCAGTTCTGCAATATTGTGGAAACAAGACTTGTTTCCTCGAAGAATTCCTAACCTATCCAGATTCTCTACCCTGAGACAGTCAAGCTGACTATACTAGCTGCTGGAGTCCTGTTATTTCCTGTTGTCAATTTTTAACTTTTGTGTCTTATAAATAATAATTGTAGCACCTCCCCCAATGAGGTCCTTGTGTCTTTCTATCAGATTCTCATTCACAATCTTTATATTATTTAAATACTTGCTTGTGCCCTGGACTAAACGGCAGCTTTTCAATACTTCTCCAGTACTGACCCTTGACTTGTCCTTCGTTGTAGTCCAGCCTCCCACTCAGGACATGACTATCAGATGGTGAAGAAAGCAGCCACGAATGGTTTATTCTTATTCTAATTTCTGCTACTTGAAATTTTCAGCAATGATTGCAACTTTTCCCACTTTTAATAGTTGAAGTAGTACTTGAAATATTCTTCACGAATTAGAACTTCTTGAAGAAAGTGTAATTGCTAGTGCTGCAGTCACCCAGCAGTGGGAATGTCACGCTCCAGCATTAAGACCTTCAACAGACTCAAGGGTAGTTGAGAGACACACAGAGATTTTGGGAAAAGGAAGGTATTGTCAGAACTTGACATAAAATATCACATTCATAGACCCGTGTTTCTCTGTCAACTATATCATTTTGCATTTTCATGGCGGAACTTTATTGCTAAAGGTTACAGTTGATGAAATGTCATTTTCCAACTTGTTAGTCAAATTGTTTTTAAATGACAAAGTGTAATTGAAGTCAGATTAACAAAAATTATCTACAGGAACTTACACACCAAATAAAGCCATATTCTAGTACACAGAACACTGAATTGGAGTTTAGAGATGCAAATTGGAATACTCTATCTGCTACTTACAGCTGTGGAACTCTTGAGTATAAGGAAATTACTAATCTTCTCTTAGTCTTATTTGCTCATCTGTTGCCAAGAGCTGGAAGAAGATTGCCTCTGCAGTATCACCTTCCAAGTACCTCAGAAATGCAAATAATGGAGGATCCTAATGTACATCCAAAGTGCAAGATGTAGAGAGTGTGGGAAACATGGCTTTTAGCATTCCAGCACCTTCCAAAGTGAAGGTAGGTGGAATAGAGGTCAAAGGAGCCAACTTGTATTAAGTTTAAAATATGATATATAGCTGTACACAAGAAAGAATCAAATATTTCATAGAAGGAGATGTTCAAAGGCTTTATTACGGTGGTAAAGGTAAAAAAGGAACAGAATATAAATTCCTTGGAAACTGGAATAGTTTCTCTCCTTAGTTCTTAGCAGTGAATTATAAGCCATTTTGCTAAAGATGTGGTAATAAAGTGAGCATTTTACCTAATGGTCAATTTTCCGAATATGCTAAGAAACCAATATTTAAAAATACATAAAATATTCATATGGTTTATTGTAATTTATACACAATATGGTATTTGGAAAAAATTTCAAAAATTTCTGCAAGTGCTTTGGTGACTCAAAGTCTAGTCCAGATTGTTTAATTTTAGTTTAATTTATTTTCACAATATATTAACAAAAATCTGGGTCTACCAAGCTTTTTCATACTTTCGTTCTACACATTTTATAAGTTTATTTATTCTTTCCACAAATAATTATTGAATAACTATTATATGCAAGGCATATTTTAGGTGTTTGAGATAAGTCAGTGAACAGAATAAAGAAAGATTCTTGACCTCCTGAGCTTAGATTCTAGTGAGGGAGAGAGAAAATAATAAACTAACACAGAGTAGATTGCATATTTCATTAGAAGTTTACATGTACTGTGGAAAAATAAAACACAGAGGACAGTAATAAGGATCATCAGGGCCAGGGGCAGTCTGTACTTTTAAATAGATGGTCAGGGTAGTCTTCATGAAGGGCATACATTTGCATAAATATTTGAAGAAGGTGAGGGAGTCAGCCATGTGAATATCTGCTCGAACAAGTGTGTCTGGTGGGTTTGAGGAACAGTAAGCTGGCCAGTGAATTGGAAACTTAGAGAGTAGGAAGAGATGAGGTCAGAGACAGGGTGGTGGGTCAAGATGACATACAGCTTTATAGATTACGTTAATATTCATTTTTATGATAGTGAAATTCTTTTCTTATTGTTTCAAGATTTTTCTGTAAAGTCATTGTGAAGACTGAGGAAAGAGACGAAGGTATGGGGATTTTAAAGAGAGAGAGCAGAAGAGATAGCACTTTAGTCTGTACACTCCTTTATCATTAAAATCCTAATAGCCCTTTAGTCACTTTAGGATGGTTAGACAATACATGGACTGTGCACAACAAGAGTGCTGGTCTAGCAGCACCAAGGGCTCACTTGAGATCCAGGTCGTGAATTTAACATGAAACCAGCTAGTGTGGTCGCAAAATACAATGCAGAGGATGAGGTACAACCTAGTTAAAAATTCACACAATCCATTGGCATTTTCTGAAGACATGAGAATCTACAAAATCCTCTAGTACCAGATTAAATTAAAGGGGCGACCAGGTGAGTGCCACCTCGGAAGATCGCATAAGGGCCAAATTAATCAAAGTGTTGTAGAGCTACAGAAATGACCGTTAAGCAGGCTGCCTAATCTGAGTAAAGATCAGGTTGTTTGGCTTGTTCCTCTACCTTCTTAGGAAATCACCCTAGGGATTTGTCTTCATCTGAGCATTTATCATAGCATTGGCTTAGCTTATTTGTCCACAGGCATGACAAATTTTCCACTTTTAAAAACACGCATTATTAGCTCTCTTCAGTAATAAGCTTTTCCTTTTCCCTCCAGATTGAGTCTTTTTACTTTTAGTTCTCTCTGAAAGGTCTGAACAGTGTCGTGCTTCAGCTAAAAGTTCTGTAAAATGTGTATTTGGCACCTTCTGCAAACAAATCTCAAAACATCTTAAATCTGGCAACCAGCCAGCCAGCTGTGAAAGCTGCTAATGGTGCCTCAGGAGCCATCCCCAGAGTACCATTTATTCCTGATTTAATCCCAAAGATTTGCTGCCAACATTTCCTATAATTAGCAGGATTCTTCCACTTTATTGTGCCTATAATTGTAAATGTGGCTCAAATCAGTTTTCATGAGATGGATTATGAAAGTCACTTTCTTACAGAGTTTCATTTTCTGCGTAGAGCATGTTACAATCCTAGGACCGCAGGGCTGGCTCACTTTGCCTCTGCTCTTTGGATGACCATTTCCAGTCTTAGAGGGCAGGACGGTTAACTAAGTTGACAGACATCTGACAAAGCAGAATTATTACATTATAGATCTAGTCCTTAAAATCTACTGGGTCTTTCCCTAAGAGGAGGACATGTTTTGATACATCTTGGTATTTCTTATACTCCACAAGGTTTTAAAAATTACAATACACTCAGCTATTAGCCTGGTTCTGGCTGTTTTATAGAGTCAGCATGCACAACTTTCAGGGGATTTAAGAGGGAGGTTGTAGCTATATCAACTGGATATTTAAATTTGGGTTTTCACTATTTGGTACACAGAAGAGAAAGCATTAAGATGGGAATTCTCTTGTGACAATACTCTCATTTTACAATGAGCAAAAATGAGCTAATGTTGATTTTTGCTGACATAAAAGTCATATTATTTGTACTTGCAAATACATTTACCACTCCTGATGGCCTTCCTTCCTTTCAGTGGATCCAAACTTCCATTTGGCATTCTTTGTTTCTCACTGATGAGCTTCCTTAAGCTTCGTTATTGTGAAGTGTAGTGTTGATGAAATCCTTGAGTTTGTATATCTGAAAGTCTTTACTTCATCTTTGTTCTTGAAAGATGTTTTTGATGCATTGAATTCTAGATGGGGAATCTTTGTCTGAGTACTTTAAAGATGTTGCTCCAGTGTCTTCTGGTTTACATTGTTTCTGGTGAGAATTTTTATCATTATTTCTCTGTACATAAAGTGTTTTTTCTCGTTGGCTGCTTTTAAAGTTTTCTCTTTGTCACTGCTTTTGACCAATTTATTATGACGTATTTTTAGTGTATTTTTCTCCACTGATTTTTTGTGCTTGTGGTTTGTTGGATTATTGGATCCATGGATTTATAGTTTTCATTGAATTTGGAAAAAATTTGGCCATTAATTTTTTCAATATTTTTTCCCGTGTCTTCTGTTTATCTATTCTTCCAGGATTCCAGTTACTCATGTTAGGCTGTCTAAAGTTTTCCCATAGCCCACTGGTACTCTTTGTATTTGTTTTTCAGTCCCTTTGTTATTTGTTTTTCATTTTAGATAGTTTCTATTGCTGTTTCTTAGAGTGACTAACCTTTTCTGCTGCAGTGTCCAATCTTCTGCAGTGTCCAATTTTCTGTTAATCTGCCATCAATTTTCTGTTAATCTTCCATAACAGAAACCTTTTGCATTTGTTATTGTATTTTCATCACTAGAATTTCAACTGAATCTTCTTTATATTTCCCATGATTCTACTTACCAATCTTGTCTCCACTTTCTTGAAAATACTTAATATAGTTATAGTAATTGTTTTCATATACCAACTTACTAATTTTATAGTCACTGTAATTTTTTGGTTTGTTTACATTGGTTGTTTTTTCCCCCATATTGTAGATTATGTATCTCTATATCTTTGCATACTTGTTAATTTCTTTTTATTAAGATTATGATAGTTAACAATCTTGTGAAATTACAGTTGTACATTATTGTTAGTCATGTTGTAGGTACACCACTTCACCCTTTCTGCCCTCCCCCCAATCCCCCTTTCCCCTGGTAACCAGCGATCAGTTCTCTTTGTCTATATGTTAACTTCCACCTATGAGTGGATTCATACAGGGATTGTCTTTCTCTGTCTGGTTTACTTCACTCAACATAATACCCTCAAGTTCCATCCATGTTGTTGTGAATGGGAAGACTTTGTCCTTTTATGGCTGAATAGTATTCCATTGTATATATATACACCATGTCTTCTTTATCCAATCCTCAGTTGCTGGGCACTTAGGTTGGTTCCAAGTCTTGGCTATTGTGAATAATGCTGCAATGAACACAGGGGTGCATGGGACTTTTGGAATTGCTGATTTCATGTTCTTAGGATACCCAGTAGTGGGATGGCTGGGTCAAAAGGTATTTCTATTTTTAACTTTTTGAGAAATCTCCATACTGTTTTCCATAGTGGCTGCACCAGTTTGCATTTCCACCAACAGTGTATAGGGTACCTTTTTCTCCACAGCCTCTCCAACATTTGTCACTCTTGGTGTTGGATATTTTTGCCTTTCTAACAGGTTTAAGGTGATATCTTAGTCTAGTTTTGATTTGCATTTCGCTGGTGATTAGTGATGATGAGCAACTTTTCATGTGTCTATTGGCCATCCCTATTTCTTCTTTGGAGAAATGACTGTTCATGTCTCTTGCCCATTTTTAGATCGGGTTTGTTGATTTTTTGTTGTTGAGTTGTGTGAGTTCTTTATATATTATGGAGATTAACCCTTTGTTGGATAAACAACTTGTAAATATTTTTTCCCAATTAGTGGGCTGTTTTTTTGTTTCAAACCTGTTTTCCTTGCCTTGAAGAAGCTCTTTAGTCTGATGAAGTCCAATTTATTTTTTCTTTCTATTGTTTCCCTCGTCTGAGGGGTTATGGTGTCCAAAAAGATTCTTTTGAAACTGATCTCAAAGAGTGTACTTCGTATATTATCTCCTAGAAGACTTATTGTTTCAGGCCTAATCTTTAGGTCTTTGATCCATTTTGAGTTTATTTTTGTGAATGGTAAAAAAGAATGGTCAATTTTCATTCTTTTACACGTGGCTGTCCAGTTTTCCCAGCACCGTTAAGGAGACTTTCTTTTCTCCATTTTAGGCCCTAAGCTCCTTTGTTGAAGATTACTTTTCCATAGATGTGTGGTTTTATTTCTGGGCTTTCAATTCTGTTCCATTGATCTGTGCATCTGTTTTTGTACCAGTACCATGCTGTTTTGATGACTATGCTTTGTAGTATGCTTTCAAGTCAGGGATTGTGATGCCTCCAGCTTTGTTCTTCTTTCTCAGGATTGCTTTAGCAATTTGGGATCTTTTGTTGCCCCATATGAATTTTAGGATTCTTCCTTCAATTTCTGTAAAGAATGTCATTGGGATTCTGATTTGGATAGTGATGAATATGGAGATTGCTTTAGGTAGTATGGACATTTTAACTATGTTTATTCTTCCAGTCCATGTGCATGGAATGTCTTCCCATCTCTTCATGTCATCATCGATTTCTCTTAAGAAAGTCTTGTAGTTTTCATTGCATAGATCTTTCACTTCCTTGGTTAAATTTATCCTAAGGTATTTTATTCTTCTTGTTGTGATTGTGAATGGGATTGCGTTCTTGAGTTCTTTTTCTGTTACTTCATTGCTAGCATATAGAAATGCTACTGATTTATGTATGTTGATTTTATACCCTGCAACTTTGCTGTAGTTGTTGATTGTTTCTAACAGTTTTCCTATGGATTCTTTGGTGTTTTCTATATATAAGATCACGCCTTCTGCAAAGAATGAGTATTTTCGTTCTTCCTTGCCTATTTGCATTCCTTACATTCATTTTTCCTGCCTAATTGCTCTGGCCAACACCTCCAGTACTATGTTGAATATGGGTGGTGAAAGTGGGCAGCCTTGTCTTGTTCCTGTTCTCAGAGGGATGTGTTTCAGTCTTTTCCGTTGAGTATGATGTTGGCTGTGGATTTGTCATATACGGCCTTTATTATGTTGAGGTACTTTCCTTCTATACCTATTTTATTGAGGTTTATTATCATAAATGGGTGTCGGATCTTGTCGAATGCTTTCTCTGCATCTATTAAGGTGATCATATGTTTTTTGTTTCTCATTTTGTTAATGTAGTGAATCATGTTGATTGACTTGCGGATGTTGAACCATACCTGTGTCCCTGGTATAAATCCCACTTGATCATGGTGTATAATCTTTTTGATGTATTGCTGTATTCGGTTTGCCAAAATTTTGTTGAGGATTTTTGCATCTATGTTCACCAGTGATATTGGCCTGTAGTTTTCCTTCTTTGTGTTGTCCTTGTCAGGTTTGGGGATCAGGGTGATGTGGGCTTCATAGAATGTGTTAGGGAGTACTCCATCTTTCTCAATTTTCTGGAACAGTTTGAGAAGAATAGTTATTAAGTCTTCTTTGAATGTTTGGTAGAATTCTCCAGAGAAGCCGTCTCTCCTGGACTCTTACTTTTGGGGAGGTTTTTGATTACTGTTTCTATTTCTTCACTTGTGATTGGTCTATTCAGATTCTCTATTTCTTCCTGATTAAGTTTGGGGAGGTTTCAAGAGCCTAGGAATTTATCCATTTCTTCTAGGTTCTCCAATTTGTTGGCATATACTTTTTCATGGTATTCTCTTATGATCCTTTGTATTTCACTGGTATCTGTTGTGATTTCTACTCTCTCATTTCTAATTTTATTGATTTGAGACTTCCCTCTTTTTTTCTAAATGAGTCTGGCTAAGGGTTTATCGATTTTGTTAAATTTTTAGAAAAACAAACTGTTTGTTTCATTGATCCTTTCTACTGTCGTTTATGTTTCAATATCGTTTAATTCTGCTCTAATTTTTATTATTTCCCTCCTTCTACTGAGCTTGGGCTTTGTTCTTCTTTTTCTAATTCTGTTAGTTATCGTTTGAGGTTTCTTATGTAAGATTTTTCTTGCTTATTGAGGTGAACCTGTATTGCAATGAGGACTGCTTTTGCTGTGTCCCAAATAAGTTGGTATGGCATGTGTTCATTTTCATTTGTCTCCAGATAATATTTGATTTCTTCTTTAATTTCTTCAATAATCCATTCTTTGTTCAGCAGCATGTTGTTTAGTCTCTACATTTTTGCCCCTTTCCCAGTTTTCTTCTTGTAGTTGATTTCTAGTTTCATAGCCTTATGATCCAAAAAGATGCTCGATATTATTTCAACCCTCTTGAATTTATTGATGCTTGCTTTGTTTCCCAAGATATGGTCTATCCTTGAGAATCTTCCATGTGCACTTGAGAAGAATGTGTAACTTGCTGTTTTTGGATGAAGTGTTCTATATATATCTATTAAGTCCATCTGGTCTAATTTTAAATTTAATTCTACAATTTCCTTGTTGATTTTCTGTCTGGATGATCTATCCTTTGATGTTAATGGGGTGTCGAGGTCCCCTACTATTATTGTATTCTTTTTGTTGTGTCCTTTTAGTTTTGTTAATAGTTGCTTTACAAATTTTGGTGCTCCTGTGTTGGGTGCGTATATATTTATGTGTTATGTCATCTTGGTGGAGTGTCCCTTTCATCATTATATGCTCCCCCTCTTTGTCTTTCTTTATATGTTTTGCTTTGAAGTCTACTTTGTCTGATATAAGTACGGCAGCACCTGCTTTATTTTCTTCCTCATTAGCTTAGAGTATTGTCTTGCATTCCTTCACTCTGAGTCTGTGTTTGTCTTTGGGGCTGAGGTGTGGTTCCTGGAGGCAGCATATTGTTGGACATTATTCTTTGATCCATCCTGCCACTCTGTGTCTTTTGATTGGAGAGTTCAATACATTTATATTTAGAGTCATTATTGAAACGTGGGGGCCTACCACTGGCAATTTATCTCTTGTTTTCCGGTTCTTTTGCATTTCTTTTGTTTCTCGTCACATGATTTTTGGATCTCTAATTCAGGTAGGGAAATTTCTGTATTGGCTTTCTTCTTATTTGTAATTTGTGTCTTTATTCTTGTTATTCATTTAGTGGTTACCAGGTGGTTTATATAACATGTCTCATAGACGAGATAGTCCTTTTTCTGATAGCCTCTTATTTGCTTAAATTAAACACATTTCATCACTTCTTTCTTCCCCTTCCAAGCTTTTATTGTCAGATGTTTTTTTCCTCTTCCTTCCTGCGTTGTGAGCTTGTGGTTAAAATGACAAGGTTATATTTTTTCTTGGTGTTGCCCTTCCTTTTATCTTTAATGTTTTATTTAACTTTTGCTAGCCTGTTCTGATGGAGAGCTGCTACGTTCTGTTATTGTCCTTCTACTTATCTCCTTTGTTCTGGATTTTGTAACCCCTTTCCATTTTTTGTTTTTTCAGGTATGAGGGTCTTCCTGAGCATTTCTTGAAGAGGAGGTCTTGTGGCAATAACTCCCTTAACTTTTGTTTATCTTGGAAAGTTTTTATTTCTCCATCATATTTGAAGGATATTTTCATTGGGTAGAGTATTATTGGCTGCAGGTTTTTGTCCTTCAGAGTTTGGAATATTTCATTCCATTCTCTTCTAGCCTGTAAGGTATCTGCTGAGAAATCTGCTGATGGCCTTATGGGTGTTCCTTTGTAGGTTATTTTCTTCTGCCTGGTTGCCCTTAGTATTTTCTCTTTCTCGTTGACTTTTGCTAGCTTCACTACTATATGCCTCGAGGTTGGTCTTCTTACATTGATAAATTTTGGAGACCTATTGGCTTCTGTCACATGAAGTTCCATATCTCTCCCCACGTTTGGAAATTTCTCAGCCATTATTCATTTTATCAGGTCTTCTGCCCCCTTCTCCTTCTCTTCTACCTCTGGTATACCTATAATCCATATGTTGCATCTCCTAATTGAGGTGGATAATTCTCAGAGAGTTTCTTCATTTGTTTTTAGTCTTAATTCTCTCTCCTCCTCTGTCTGCAGCATTTCTATATTCCTATCCTCCAAATTGCTAATTCGGTCCTATATATTATTGACCCTACTGTTCAGAGAGTCCAGATTTTTTTTAATCTCCTCCATTGTGTTCTTCATCTCCAGTATTTCTAATAGCTTCTTCTTTATAGTATCAAGCTCTTTTGTGACATAGCTCCTGAACTCATTGAGTTGTCTATCTGAATTCTCTTTTAACTCATTGAGTTTTTAAATAATGGCTGTTTTGAATTCATCATCATTTAGGTTATAGATTTCATTGTCTTTCAAGTTGTTTTCTGGGTACTTGTCATGTTCCTTCTCTTCTGGAGATTTAACATATTTTTTCATACTGCTTGATGGCATGGATTTGTGCCTCCACATAGAGATAGAGTTTAGTTACTGTTTCCACTTGTTTCAACTGGTGTGGGTGGGGAGCATCTGTTTAGACTGCACTGACTAGGAACCCTGTCAGCTGTTACTGACTGGACCTGGGCCCCTCCTCGTAGTCACAGTGGTCCTGTGGGGTCCCTCCTCAGTTGTGGGGGCAATCACAAGGGGGCCTCATTCTGCTGGTGCCTACTGTTGCAAACCACCTAGACACACTCCCTCCTTGGGGTCTGCAGCAGTGTTATGGGCTTTCCCAGCAGCTGTGAGCAAGGTCACCTATAATCACAGCTCTGTCAATGTCAGAGCCAACAAGATTTCACCTGTCCAATATGTGTCACAGCAGAGCTATAGGTATCTTCTGCAGTCTGTGGTTAGCTCACCTAGCTGTGCTACTTTTGCCCCAGGGCCTTGCAGTCTTGTGATTACCAGTCGGGGCCTCCCCACTACTGTTGTGCAGAGGCTTTTGCTGAGGCTGCTGTGGGAACCTGGAGTTCCCCCCTGGGCCATGGAGCCTAGCCACTGGAGCTCCAACTAGCCCCAGACCACTCCCATGGAATCTCTGGGAGCCCCTTGCCCCATCTGGGACACAGCCAGAGTCCGTGGGTCTGATGGCGGCTGGCAGGCTGCTGCCCTGCCCAGGATCCTGCTCTTCAGGAGCTGCCCGGGGCTCTAATGATGGGTGGGGCCTCTCCAGTAATGGCAAGTAGAGGCTTTCCCTGCTGCCAGTGCAGGACCCTGGAGTTTCTCCCTGGGCTGTGGAGCTGGGCCATTGGAGCCCCACCCAGCCCCTGACTATGCCCATGGCATCTCTGGGTGCCTCTTGCACCATCTGAGGCACAGCTGGAGTCCGTGGGCCTGGCAGCAGCTGGTGGGCTGCTACCTTGTTGGGAATTCTGCTCTTTGGGAGCTTCCCAGTGCTCTGAATTCTGGGTGGACCCTCTGCTAATGGTGAGCAAATGCTTTCCTTGCTGGTGGTGCAGGACCCTGGAGTTTCCCCCTTGCCTTAGGTGTAATTGTGGGGGGCTTAGGTAGTGCTGTAGTCACCTGTTTCCACCATTGCTCCACCAGTGCATGCATACCCCTGCCCTTGGTGTGTGATGATGCTATGAGGGAGTACACGGAAGAGAGCCTCTTGTAGGTACTAGGCTGTCTGGGGGTTGGGGGTCAGAGAGTTTTCACCTATCTCCACCTCCTCCCAGGAGGAAGTCTGTCTGCCTTCCAATGTATAGCAGCATGGGTCTCTCAGGCATCTTGAGATGCTATTTGGATATCCTTTTTTAACCAATTAATGTCCAATTACTTGTAGATTTGAAGGGGGAGAGACAAAGAAGACTGCTCACTCTGCCATCTTGGTCCTGCCCTCCATACTTGGTAATTTTTGATTGGATGATAAATATTATGAATTTTACCTTTGTTCCTGGCTATTTTGCATTCATATAATTATTCTTGAACTTTGTTAAGTGATACTAGAGCAATATTTAGTTTATGGTAAGTTTATGGTTAACTTTTCTTCACTACTGAGGTAATGCATTTCTGAATAATCTAGTTGGTGTCCTGTGAATTGTGAAATTTTTTATTCCAATGTTTGAGAGACCCAAACTATTCCAGGTCCTATGTGAGTCACAGCCTTGCTTCCTCTAATATCACTAATCTACTTGATATATTAAAGATGCTCAACATTTTAAAAATCTCAACTCTCCACAAGTTGAGCTATACATTAAAGAATTCCCAAGTAAAATTACTAATAATACACTTTTTAATTAGAAAAATATTTTCACATTGAAAAATAAATATACAAAACATGGGAAGGCAAATTTGAACCAAAAAATGGGAGAAAAGTGTTCCCAGATAATAACACTCAGGTACAATACTTACAAAATTGTGGTATTAGCCATAGAATAGACATATCAGTGAAACTGAACACAAACCTCGAAGTAGAACATAATGTGTATGACATTTTGGAATAAAGTTAAGGTGGTGTCTCAAGTTACTGGAAAAAAAATCATTCAAAAAGTTGGTGGGGATCTGTACAGCTATCTGGAAAAATATTCATTATATTGTGGTAAATATATATAGACAAAAATTGAAATTGAAACTATCTGTCAATGTAGTTCAGGAAGCTATGGAAAAATTGTTTCACATCTTTGTCTTTTCTAATAATGATGAAAGCACAGTTTGAATTGAGAGTGGGTTTTATAACAAAATTCAGCAGATGGAAAAATTAAGGACTGAGGATAAATGAGAGGGAAAAAAGAAAGTAAAAGTGGTGATTTTCTTGAAATTATAGCAAGGAGGAGGACCTGTGCTTTAAAATTTGGAGCTCTCTTCTGGTCATGTGAGTATTTGAGGAAAGACATGAATGATTGAGAAAGTCCAGCATGATGTTCTCAGAAGATCTCAAGTTCCTATGATCCAATATGTTTATGTTTGAAAATTTAACTGTTCACTGATTCCTTTTATGTCCAAGGGTTATCAAAACCCTAGGACTTTTGCCCCATCTAGGATGGTTCAGGGTTGTGATTGGGGAAGCAGGCCTGTGTGGCAGCTGCTGCTCTGCGATGGGGCTCCAATAAGCTTATTGGGTTCAGGAGGCAGAGAAAGATTTCAGTTGGGAAGTTCTGAGAATCTGAGCCTCTATGTATGTTTTACATGTTGGCATTCTATAATCAAGTAGAGGTATATATATATTTATTTTTGCAAGAGTACAATGCTCCAATATTAGCAATGGTCATAAGAGCTGTAGTATTAAATAGCTCAAAGACAATTAAGAGATTTCAAATAATTAAATAGGAAAATAGATTGACAGTTAACGTAAACATTAAGAGAATATGTTGGCTACATACAATTTTGGGAAGAATTCTATAGCCTGTTCTAGCTAAGAAATATTTCCAAATATTTAAAAACAATTAAATCAAGGAGATTAATAATAGCTAGACTATCTCAAAATTCTAATCTTCATATAAAAGTTTGATTTTTAGCATATATAACACTAGCAAAAATTACTTTTAAGAACTTTATTTTATTCTAAAATATTTAATTCATTTAGGTCAGGGATCTTTCAAGAAAAAGCACTCTTTGGAAATTCTTCACACTAGATAATGATAAGTTAAAAAAAAAGAAATAGAGTGTCCACTGTGACATCTCAAAATGTCAGCAAAAGGAAAATTCCCAAAATGTACAACATATTTACAAAAAAAAAAAAAAATCAGACATAATAAATAATACAAAGAGTAAAAATAAAAAGATGTTAGAAAAAATATTAGCTCAGGTCATTGGCCAAGCTTACACCCAGGTAGCTGGTTGCTTTCAACAACTTGGATGGGAGCAGAAATGGCCATTCGAGGCTTGAATATAATTTTTTTTCCATTCCAAGAACCTATGTGCCCTGAGGTTAGAATTTGTTAACACCAATACCAAAGATGACCAAAAGCAAACACATGATGAATATAAATTCCACCAAAGTGCACTCCAATCTGAGAGCACATTTCATTATGGATTCTTAGGACTAATGTGGGGAGTTCTGATGCAATGTTCTCACCGGCTTAGGTCCCCACGTGATGTGCCCCACAGAGATGATACCAGATATCACCATGATGAGTTAATTTTACTAAAGACCACTGATATCACAGAGACCTCACTACATACTCAGGTGTGCTAGCATCCTTCTCTGATGCCACACAGCAAGGAAAGAAATCTTGGCAATTGATAGTTCTCAGTCTTATCCCAGTAGCTGGGAGCCATAGGTTAATTTCTATTGTAGTATGCCCTTCTGAGGTTCAAACTCATGAGATCATTTTGGAAATATTTGTGGGTACCAGAAGTGGTACCTACAGCATGCATCATCCCCATGGATTTCAAGAAGAGTTTATTTTCCTTCCCTCCAAAGACTGTGCATTTTTAACTTGACTCAGTGTCCTGTTGCTTAACTTTTGTTTCTCCTCTTCCTCTTTTTTCTGCCCTATCCTGGAAAATTTCTTCAACATATCAACGGAGGAATTTCCAAGACCCTTTCCAATAGTCAAAGTAAAAATATTTTCAAAGGATAAATTTTATATATTTATCAACTTAAATACTGCAGAATAAAATATCACAATTTAAATATTTCAGAACTGTTCGAGCCTTATCAGATAATTTTATTAATTTGAAGCAAGAAGAAAAAAATAGGATTCCATTCTTTATCAGCATGATGTTAGATTAAGAATAATAAAGGAAGAAAAAATTTGTGCAATTTTATTTTTCTTTGTGATCCTGTTTGCTTGTTGCTGAAGTGATTTACTGTCAGTTGCAGCTGTGGTTATCATGTCCATGTTCACATTTTGGAAAAGTGTTTAATATTATAATTATTAATATTGTAAGAATGTCACTCTGCTTAATGTTTCATATCCAAAGGAAAATCAAAATGAAAAATAAAACAAATAAGGAGATATTGTGTCCAAGCCATATATAGAATGTTCACCAATATTTGAAAGTAAATATTCACATATTGAAAATGAATCTGCATATCATGACTAGTTTGTACTAGTACCATCCTGCAGGTTGGACATGGTGGTAACCCATCAGTCATATCTCTAAAGGGCAGAGATGTCAGAAGTGACACTTATGTAGGCAGTTACCTATCAGTCTTTCAAATTCTGAAGTCTAAGCTGATGAATGATTTGGGCTGAATACCAAGGCTGAAGCTGAACGTCAGAGCATCCTTATTTACAAGTATTCTGCAAGATACTCAAATCTGAGGAACAGTCTACACAGTAAAAATGGTACACTTAGGTACCATGTATATAAACAATGGAAATTTAGTTCTAAGAGACACACAAGTCTTGAATGTGAAAGTGGTGCTGTGCCCATGTTCTGAATGATGAGAAGAGGGAGAAGAATGATCTCAGGAAGAGGTTCTGTGTAAAGACAGAGAGTTGTCATGAACTTGTGGATTGGAGATAAAGGAAAGAGGCCTGTCACAGTTCTTGGCTGGGCAGGACACTAGAGACAGAGACACCTTTCAAGGTGGCTGTTGTAATATCTTCAGAGGATCTTTTATTATGTTGGGGACATTGGGACCTGCTAGTAAGAGCCATTTTCAGTAGCTCAGTAGTAGGATTCAGCACTGAAGCCTCTTGAAAAGAAGCTGTTGCTAGAAGAAGTTATCACTGGGGAGTTGAGAAACGACAGTGCCTATTAGTGTGGAAGTGATTTTGGCACCAAGCACTCTGAGTAATTAAAGCATTGCATCTGCCTTGGAGACCAAGAATCCATGGTGGCAGGAGATATTAACCACAATTGGCATGTACCTCAAGGAATACACTTTGTCTTTCCCTCCATGAGCCAAAGGCAAGTACTGTGATTCAAAGGAATCTCTATAAGTAAGGCTAATCTGAAGACTACTTCATTGTCATTGCCTCAATATAGCTTATGACGTCCAAAAATTACACTTTGGAGAAACACTTGGCATATGTCTATAAAAGTCTATACATTAGCTAATAAATCATATTGGATTTTTATATTAATCACTTTTTATTTTTCAGAGCAGTTTTAGGTTCACAGCAAAATTGAGAGGAAGATACAGAGATTTCCTACATACCCCCTGCCCCAATACTTGCACAACCTCCCCCATTATCAACATCCCCCACCAGTGTGATACATTTGTTACAACTGATGAACTTACGTTGACACACCATAAGCACCCAAACTCCCTAGTTTACTTTAGAGTTCTCTCTTGGTGTATGTTCTATGTTTTTGGGCAAATGTATAATGTCAGGTATCCATCCTTATAGCATCATGCAGAGTTTCACTGCCCTAAAAATCTTCTGTGCTTCACGCATTCATATTCCCCCCACCTCTTCATATTGGGTTTTTAAATTATGAAATAAGATGAAGATAAATCTATCTTTAATTAGGCCATCTTCTTAAATTCTTTGCTTTTAAGAGATTTCTTATAGGCTAAATTATCTGCAGACAGAATCTGCCATTAGAAGGAACTGGGTCCACTTGGAACACAAGGTTCTGAAAGTTCATCTATTTTTGGAGCTCTTTAACAAATCAATAAGAGAACAAACATGATACATGTCATTATCATTTTCCAAACAGAACATCTTATTCTACTTGGCTAGATTTTTGAGTCCAGGCTATATTCTAGGGAACAAAGAAATTTATAATGTCATGCAATACTCTTAACTCCTTCATTGCCATGCCACTCTTGACCCCTACAACTTATCTTTAATTAATGTAGGTATGTAGGAGTAGATGGGAATCTTTTTATAAATATGCTTCTCATTAATATAAGCATAATCATAAACCTCATATATAACTTTCCAGATCACATATCTTAATGATAATTGATAAGCAAAGGTACGTCTTCCTGCCTCAAAGAAACTCTCTTCCTTTCACAGGACGTGAGTCTATTTTAGTGTACAAAATTATTATTCCTAGTGTGACACAGGTAAAGAGGCTGAGAATTGACATTTTTAAATTTATGTTAAAAAATATAAACCCAGATTGTTTTGTGTATTGCAAATTTATTCATGTTCTTAATTAAAACAGTAACAACAGTACAGAACATTCATCTACTTAATCCTTCACTCATCATGTATAGTTTTTTGATCTGTTTGTAAATATTCCAGTCCTCTCCTTTTTTGGTTTAGACTACAATTCCTGGACTCCTTGTGGAAATATATTACATTATCTTGTAAAGTTGAATATAGCCACATCCTGCAACATATCAATTACATTTCTAGAGGACATGTTTAAAATGTTCGTAATTACTATTCATAGTAATGAAATACTAATTGAGAGGATAATGGATGAAAAAATTTTGAAATTATCACGCAATAGAGTATGTATAGAAGTGGAAATGAATCTACAACTATATTCAACAACTAATATAAAAGTTAGTAGCCTTAATGTGGATGAAAAAATAAAAATAATTCATAGAAGTCTGCAGATAGTATGCTAAGTTCAGAACCAGGAAAAAACTAAAAAAATACGTGTATGATAAAGATATTCTGTTTTTAGGAAGCAAGATAATTGCACAATTAAAAAATCGGATATTGGCTATCTTTAGGGTGAGGCAGGGGGCAGGATATGGAAAAGGTTAAAAATTGATTTAATTATTGGTAATGGTAGGTAGATACCATCTTGGGATAGTAGTAATCTTACAAATATTCATTATATTATTTAAATAAATGTAAAAGGCAATAATATAAAATGATTCAAATAAAAGACAGTAAAAAAGTTTGGAAATGGCTGAATTCTACAGTTGGAATTCTATTATAAGAATTGCTTTCTTCTGCTTGTCTGTTGCTTCTGCTTCGTTTTGTGTTGGTTCCACTTTCAATCAGGCTTTCTCCACTCATGACAAGATTATGAGGAGTTCCACATCTGTACTCTCAGAAACTCTATTAGAAAAAAAAAAAGACTTTTCTCAATACTTCAAGAAAAGTACTGAGATTGCATCCTATTTGCTAATATATACATGACCCAGTCATTACAACCTGGGGAAATGCTTTCTGATTGACCACACAGGAACGATACCCATCTTTGGTAGATAGCACTGCTCATACCTTATGTAATGAAAAGGCAGAAATTGTGGTTTCTCAGAAGAAAATCAAGTTTCAGTTACTCCAAGAAGGAAAATGGACTTGTGTCCAGCAAAAACAATCAATTCAGGGCCTATAAGATAGTTTGCTATAACTCATCTTTAGCATCCTTATGAGGAAGGCAGGATAAATCTACAGAAGTATTTAGATACTTTTATAGCAAAGCAAATATACACCAAAGGTTGAATACATCCTTCTTTGGGGGTTATATTCCACACCACAGCATGAGAAATATCATGCTCTATTATAAGAACAACCTCACATTTTCAGTGTCCCAGATGATGTCTCCCAGGGCTGTTGATTCTAAATGCTGTTGAGGCACACAAATGAAAGGGATTCCTAAAGGAGTATTTGTTGTGTCCCAAGACCTGACCTCACATCTACCTCTGTCCTAAATTAGTGGTTTTAGTGTACCTCAGAGAGAGTCTCTATGCATTTCTTTAACCATTACATGGGTAATTTTCCAGAAAAGGTAATTACAAATTGTTACTCAAATTATTTTCAATTAGGCTTGAATTGTTTTAATCATTCATTCACCTACTAAACAATTGATAATTTGAAGCACAATGTGAACTGTTGTTTATAAATATGTACTATTGTAGATATGCTGGAGAACAAGATTGTCACGAACCCTACCCTCGATGGCTATCTACAATTTCCAAAACTCAATAAGAGTTTGAAGAATAAAATAGGATTTTTTCCTGGTTTTTGTTCTTTATGCAACATTTTCCTATTTTTAATTTCTCAATGATTGATCATTTCAATCAGGACGTTCATGTATCTGAGTTTTAGACACTAGTACTCATGTGGCCTTCTTATGCAGAAGATTCACTCACTTCTTCCTGACAGTGTAATCCTTTGGATTTCAAATCACTGTGCTTTCATGATTTACTCATGATCCTTTAAGCATGCTTCTTAAGAGTTTTCAAAAATTCTTTTAAATGTTCATGAAACTCTACATTTTGTCGTTTGCTCACTTCTCCAAACTACCTGTTTTCTTCAGGTGATCTCACCCAATCTCATGATTTAAACTATCATTTACCAGTAATGATTTCCCAATCTAGTTCTACAGCCCTAACTTGTGATTCACAATTTAAAAAAAGCCAACTGTCTACTGAACATTTTCCCTTGTATATCCTATGACTACCTGACCCTGTCATCATTGTCCTATTATTCTAAACTCCCCAACCTGAGATACCACTGCTAGCCATTAGAAATTTTTTCCATCATCATCACCATCTAGTACTACCTGGTTTTCAATTTGGGCTAGTGTCACGAAAATGTATGGAAAGAAGACAAACCATGGAAAAAGAGAGTGATTAGATCTCCATATTGAACTTATTAAATATGCAATTGGGCAATCTGCTTAACTTCTGTGAGTTTTAATTTTCTTTTATATCAAATGTCATTGTTAACACCTACCTCATTGAATAGTTATGTAAATGAAATGATATAATTTATGTAGGGTGGTAATTAGAGTCTAATATACATAATGTATTCAATAAATATTTGGTGAAGTAACATTGTTTCAATAAAGTGTATTCCAAAATAAGAGTCTGTTTACTAACATTAATTAGCAAAATAAATAGAAATGAATTCAAAAAATATGAGATATCTATTCAATGCTCAGTATGCATGTTAATTCTCAGTATAAATCTGTGGTTCCTTCATGAAGGATGGCTACAGCACACAGAATAGAACTTCTCATTGTGGGACACCATACTGCCTTCCCTGGATTGTACTTGCAAATAAATTACGAGAGCTAGGAAAGTGTCTCTCCTAATGCACAGAGGGGTAATTTAGGGAACTAGGTGGGAGCAGAGTAGTTTCTTGCTGATCTACTTCCTCTTCCACCAAATACACTGTTTTTTCTTCTTCCTCTTCTCTATCACCCTCTCTGCCATCCATTTATGTTTTCCTCTTCTTCCCCTGATACCTTTGCTCAGCCTAACACACATAATACCTCTAAACCCTTGTTTGTATTTGGATACCGAGTATGAGTCACTTTCTCTTTTGTGGGCTAAATAGACAAATCAAAGTTAAATTTATTACAGCATTTGGGATGCTTCTGATTAGCAAAGAAAAGGAAACGTTAGGGCATACTACCCTCTAGGATGCTTATATTTTACATCATCATGTCAAAATATTCCCTCAGGAATTAAGACGTGGAATTTTTCTCCCAGTATTCTGTGGGATGGCTGCTTTCAAAAACGGATGGAAAGACTTGACACTACTATAGAGTGTTCTAACAGGTAAGTGACAGGTTATTTACATCTTTGTACCCAGAAACGCACCATTACAGAATAATGAAAATTAGTTTTTAAATATATTTTATGTGTGTCTATATTGCTCCTACTTCCTCTGATAAAGGAACAGATAAAAGAATAATGTTTTGAAAAATTTTACTCTTAATATAGTAAATAAATAGAATCAAATATAAGCTTTAGAATAAAAAGGTCTTTTGAACTCAACAAATATGTTATGAGCACAAAGTATGTGAAAAGCCATCATTGTTGTGTGTGGATACAAGGAGGAATTCCATGCCCTAAGGTTTACCACAGATTCTTGAGATGGCAGAGTAAAACAGCTCACAAAAGCTTTTAATGTAAGGTAGCTGAGCAAGATAAGTCCTCACTAGGGGCATTAAAAGTTAGAAAAGATTACGCCTGATTAGAGCTTAGAGAAAAGGTTAATAGAGGTAGTGACCTTCACATAGCTTCTGCAGAATGTCATCTCCAAGTGATAGCTTTAAATATAATGCTGTTTGTTACAGTATAGAATTACTAATCTCTGCATGTTTCTAAAATGACATCATAAGAATAGAATTTGCAGTTTACATGCATCTCAGATTTAGTTTGAAAAACTGAATAACCACTACTCATGGAAAATTCAGAAATGACAATGTGCAGGCTAAAAACTATGTAATGAATAAGAAAGGTAATGTCCCATATGTGTGGGAGGGGAGCTTTTTATCATTCTTTAATTTGGGCTTTTGAGGGATAAAGAATCTTGGGTCAAACTGTTAACCTTCCTGCAGAAAATGGTAAATTTTGTGTATACATAAAATGAGATTCTCCCAAAGATAGAATTCTAATGTAACCAAATGAGGGAGGGTTGAGTAGTTTAAGAGAGAGTTGTTAAGGAGAGTAAAGATTCTTACCGTGGCTGCTGCAATAAAACAGATAGGATAAGTTAGAAAGATCCACCTAACACTCTCATCTATTTTCCACCTTTATCTCTCTGCTTTTCTTTCAGCTCTTTTCTGTTACCTCCCCATCCAACACATTGTGTATTTACTATTGTTTTGACAAATTTAGCCATTCTAAGGTTGGCTAAACTTGTTTCAGGTAAGTACAATAGTTATTAAGTTGTGCTATTTTATTAGTGTTGTCTTCAGATCATTGTTACTCATTTTTTGTGTCAGATTCCTTTGAGAACCTGATGCAAGTTGTTAACACACCACTGGAAAAAATCTACATATGATCATCCACAAAGACATGACCAAAAACATAACCAATATTAGGAGGATATGAAAAATGTCAAGGCTCTCCTCGTATTCTTTAAGGGTCAAGGATTCATGATAAAAAATAGTTAAATGCTAAGATGATCATTTTTATGGGTGTCAGGGTCTCAAATCTTGCATGGCCATGTGGTGCTGTTCAGACTACACCATCTTCCACTCCAGATTGTGGAGATGATTTATTAAGTTATTTAAAATTCATCGCAGTTTGTGTTTCTGAATTTATAAATTGTGAGTATGTTTGTCTGTCTACCATGCATAATAGATAGAAGGCCACAGAAGATTAATGATGTGAATACATTTTGTAATAAGAATAGCACTAAACCAATCAGATAAATATATTAAGAAGTAACAGAGAAGGTTCAATTTAAAAACATTTACTCAGCACCTACATTGTACAAGGCATTGAGTTTTGAACTGTGGAGAATAAAATCTGAGAATACGTAATTTTCAAAGATTTTTATTCCAAAAAGGAAGCTAAAGAGAGAGCACATATAAGTGAATTTAACTAATATTATGTAATATTATAAGAAAAGCTATCAAAGAAGCCCTTAGGGAACAGGAGAGAGAATTTCTTTCATCATAAAGCAGTCACTGAAGGTCACCAGAGAAGGTTTTTTAGCAGTTGGGTCCTGGAGTTTTGGGACAGTTGAAGTAGTTAGAAATGAAGTGACATTCTAAGAAGGAAGGAGACTGTTGATTGAACTCCTGACTAAATATTTATGAGAACTCATAATTATTAATAAGTTAATGAAATATATATATTTATAATTCTTAAGTTATCTTAAACAATATGTGTCCAGATGTATAAATAAACTTGTTCCTACGGCCAGCCCCATGACCAAGTGGTTAAAGTTCCATGTACTCCACTTCAGTGGCCCAGGTTTGTGGGTTTGGATCCTGGATGTGGACCTATTCTACTCATCAGCCATGCTGTGGAAGCATTGCACATACAAAAATAGAGGAACACTGGCACACATGTTAGCTCAAGGTCAATCTTCCTCAAACAAAAAAGATATCTCTACCATTGGCAACAGATGTTAGCTCAGGACAAATATTACTTAGCAAAACAATACAATAAAATAAACTTGTTCTAGAAATGAACATTCTAATGGGGTTGATAGCACAAATCAAAAGTCATACACTCAAAGGAGTGGCCACAATTATGGGACTTAATTTCAAGTACAAATATTTCATGATGGATCACTCTTTCAAATTAAGAAGGAAAGAATGAGCTTATTGTTTTGATTAAGATACTCAGGATCAGTTTCCTCATAGTTGAAGATGTTTGTCAAAAGTTTCATAGTGCAAAGAGAGTTTTTTAAAAATCTGGTATCCTAATATAAATTACTTCATCAGACACTTTCCTGAGAGTAGTTTTTGATTTGGAGGAACATAAGGTATATTTCAAGTGGGCTCAGGAGAAGAAAGCTTACCAAGTGAGAGGAAAAGATGTACAAGGGAAATAAAAACTTTCCCAGATAAACAAAAATTAAGGGAGTTCATTGCCACAAAACCTCCTCTTCAGGAAATCCTCAGGAAAACCCTCATTCCTGAAAAATCCAAAAAAGGAAAGGGACTACAAAACCAAGAGCAGAGGAGATAAGTAGAAGGACAACAACAGAGAGTAGCAGCTCTACATCAGAACAGATTAAACCATGGGACGAGAAACAAAGGAAACTGAAGAAAACCGGAAAACAAGACACAAAATGGTAGTGGTAGGCCACCACGTCTCAATAATCACTCTAAATGTAAACGGATTGAACTCCCCAATCAAAAGACACAGAGTGGCAGGATGGATCAAAGAACAAGATCCAACAATATGCTGCCTCCAGGAAACACACCTCAGCCCCAAAGACAAACACAGACTCAGAGTGAAGGGATGGAGAACAATACTCCAAGCTAATAATGAACAAAAGAAAGCAGGTGTCGCTATACTAATATCAGACAAGGTAGATTTCAAAGCAAAACAGATAAAGAAAGACAAAGAGGGACAGTATATAATGATAAAAGGGACTCTCCACCAAGAAGACATAACACTTATAAATATATACGCACCCAACACAGGAGCACCAAAATTTGTAAAGCAACTCTTAATAGAACTAAAAGAAGACATCAACAACAATACAATAATAGTAGGGGACCTCAACACACCATTAACACCAATGGACAGAACATCCAGACAGAAAATCAACAAGGAAATAATAGAATTAAATGAAAAATTAGACCAGATGGACTTAATAGATATATATAGAACACTTCATCCAAAAACAGCAGGTTACACATTCTTCTCAAGTGCACATGGAACATTCTCAAGGATTGACCATATTTTGGGAACCAAAGCAAACATCAATAAATACAAGAGAGTTGAAATAATATCAAGCATCTTTTCTGATCATAACGCTATTAAACTAGAAATCAACTACAAGAAAAAAGCAGAGAAAGGTGCAAAAATGTGGAGACTAAACAACACGCTTCTCAACAAACAATGGATCATTGAAGAAATTAAAGAAGAAATCAAATATTATCTGGAGACAAATGAAAATGAGAACACGACATACCAAATCATTTGGGATGCAGCAAAAGCAGTCCTAAGAGGGAAATTCATCGCAATACAGGCTCACCTCACTAAACAAGAAAAAGCTCACGTAAGCAACCTCAAACGACACCTAACAGAACTAGAAAAAGAAGAACAAACAAGGCCCAGAGTCAGTAGAAGGAGGGAAATAATAAAAATAAGAGCAGAAATAAACGATATTGAAACAAAAAAGACAATAGAAAGGATCAATGAAACAAAGAGTTGGTTCTTCGAAAGAATTAACAAAATTGACAAACCCCTAGCCAGACTCACCAAGAAAAGAAGAGAGAAATCGCAAATTAATAAAATCAGGAATGACAGAGGAGAAATCACAACAGATACCAATGAAATACAAGAGATCATAAGAGAATACTATGAAAAACTATATGCCAACAAATTGAACAACCTGGAAGAAATGGACAAATTCCTAGACTCCTACAATCTCCCCAAACTGAATCAGGAAGAAATGGAGAATCTGAATAGACCAATCACAAGTAAGGAAATAGAAACGGTAATCAAAAACCTCCCCAAAAACAAGAGTCCAGGACCAGACGGCTTCTCTGGAGAATTCTACCAAACATTCAAAGAAGACTTAATACCTATTCTCCTCAAACTGTTCCAGAAAATTGAGAAAGATGGAGAACTCCCTAACACATTCTATGAAGCCAACATCACTCTGATCCCCAAACCTGACAAGGACAACACAAAGAAGGAGAACTACAGGCCGATATCACTGATGAACATAGATGCAAAAATCCTCAACAAAATTTTGGCAAACCGATTACAGCAATACATCAAAAAGATTATACACCATGATCAAGTGGGCTTTATACCAGGGACACAGGGATGGTTCAACATCCGCAAGTCAATCAACGTGATACACTACATTAACAAAATGAAAACCAAAAACCACATGATCATCTCAATAGATGCAGAGAAAGCATTCGACAAGATCCAACACCCATTTATGATAAAAACCCTCAGTAAAATGGGTATAGAAGGAAAGTACCTCAACATAATAAAGGCCATATATGATAGACCCACAGCCAACATCATACTCAATGGACAAAAGCTGAAAGCCATCCCTCTGAGGACAGGAACAAGACAAGGGTGCCCACTTTCACCACTCCTATTCAACATAGTTCTGGAGGTGCTGGCCAGAGCAATTCGGCAGGAAAAAGAAATAAAAGGAATCCAAATAGGTAACGAAGAAGTAAAACTCTCGTTGTTTGCAGACGACATGATCTTATACATAGAAAACCCCAAAGAATCCACAGAAAAACTATTAGAAATAATCAACAACTACAGCAAAGTAGCAGGGTATAAAATTAACGTGCATAAATCAGTAGCATTTCTATACACTAACAATAAACTAACAGAAAAAGAACTCAAGAACTCTATCCCATTCACAATAGCAACGAAAAGAATAAAATACCTTGGGATAAACTTAACCAAGGAAGTGAAGGATCTATACAATGAAAACTACAAGACTCTCTTGAAAGAAATAGGCGATGACATAAAGAGATGGAAAGACATCCCTTGCACATGGATCGGAAGAATAAACATAGTTAAAATGTCCATACTACCTAAAGCAATATACAGATTCAATGCTATCCCAATCAGAATCCCAAGAACATTCTTCACAGAAATTGAACAAACAATCCTAAAATTCATATGGGGCAACAAAAGACCGCGAATTGCTAAAGCAATCCTGAGCAAGAAAAACAAAGCCGGCGGAATCACAATCCCCGATTTCAAAACATACTACAAAGCTACAGTGATCAAAACAGCATGGTACTGGTACAAAAACAGGTCCACAGATCAATGGAACAGAATTGAAAGCCCAGAGATAAAACCACACATCTATGGACAGCTAATCTTCGACAAAGGAGCAGAGGGCCTACAATGGAGAAAAGAAAGTCTCTTCAACAAATGGTGCTGGGAAAACTGGACAGCCACATGCAAAAGATTGAAAATTGACCATTCTTTTTCTCCACACACCAAAATAAACTCAAAATGGATCAAAGACCTAAAGATTAGGCCTGAGACAATAAGTCTTTTGGAAGAGAATATAGGCAGTACACTCTTTGACATCAGTTTCAAAAGAATCTTTTCGGACACTGTAACTCCTCAGTTGAGGGAAACAATAGAAAGAATAAACAAATGGGACTTCATCAGACTAAAGAGCTTCTTCAAGGCAAGGGAAAACAGGATTGAAACAAAAAAACAGCTCACTAATTGGGAAAAAATATTTACAAGCCACTTATCCGACAAAGGGTTAATCTCCATAATATACAAAGAACTCACACTGCTTAACAACAAAAAAACAAACAACCCGATCAAAAAATGGGCAGAGGACATGAACAGACATTTCTCAAAAGAAGATATGAATATGGCCAATAGACACATGAAAAGATGTTCATCATCGCTAATCATCAGGGAAATGCAAATCAAAACTACACTAAGATATCACCTTACCCCCGTTAGATTGGCAAAAACATCCAAAACCAAGAACGACAAATGTTGGAGGGGTTGTGGAGAAAGAGGAACCCTCATACACTGTTGGTGGGAATGCAAACTGGTACAGCCACTATGGAAAACAGTATGGAGATTTCTCAAAAAGTTAAAAATAGAAATACCCTATGACCCAGCCATCCCATTACTGGGTATCTATCCTAAGAACCTGATATCAGATATCTCAAGAGTCCGTTGCACCCCTATGTTCATTGCAGCATTATTTACAATAGCCAAGACGTGGAACCAGCCTACATGCCCAGAAACTAATGATTGGATAAAGAAGATGTGGTATATATACACAATGGAATACTACTCAGCCATAAAAAAAGACGAAATTGGCCCATTCACAACAATGTGGATGGACCTCGAGGGTATTATGTTAAGCGAAATAAGTCAGTCAGAGAAAGACGAACTCTATATGACTCCACTCATAGGTGGAAATTAGTATATTGAGAAGGAGATCTGATTGGTGGTTACAAGGGAAAAGGGGGGGTGGGGGGAGGGTACGGAGGGGGAAGTGGTGTACCCACAACATGACTAACAAAAATGTACAACTGAAATCTCACAAGGTTGTAATCTATCATAACATTAATAAAAAAAAAATAAAAAAAAAAAAAAAAAAAAAAAAAATCTGGTATCCTAATATAAATTACTTCATCAGACACTTTCCTGAGAGTAGTTTTTGATTTGGAGGAACATAAGGTATATTTCAAGTGGGCTCAGGAGAAGAAAGCTTACCAAGTGAGAGGAAAAGATGTACAAGGGAAATTTTTATCTGTTTACTCTATCATAGTCTGTGCTTTGGCCACTTACAACTTTCAAGACAGTGTATTGAAGGATTGAAGAGGAACACAATGAGATACGTAAGCCTTCCAATTTTTTTACTTGCATATAGTCCCTTTCAAAATTATCTTGAAAAGAAAGATGTAGATAAAAAGTTTTCTTCTTAGAAGTGAAGGCAGTGATAGTATTCCTTTCTAAGTTTGAGAAAAGAGAAATATTCATTGAAATAAATTAAATTTAAAAGTTAAATCATCATTGACTTAGCCAGGACAGAAATAAATTGAATGAAGTCAGTTACTGACTGTCCACTACTCTTTATATATATTCATTAATGGTATTTATATAGCATAGAAGAGTAAACTAAAAAACTTGGGGATATAAATATGTGGCTTAATGATATATACTTCTATTACATAAGAAATTAGTATAAATAATTCAAATAAAATATTTTAAATCATGGTTATATGTCAAATTTTCCCTTGTGAATGTAACGTTTTAAAATAGACTTTATATTTTAGTGCGGTTTTAGGCTTACAGAAAAGTTTCACAAAAAGTACAGAGAGTTCCCACATATCTTCTCTGTCCCCCTCAGTTTCCCCATTTATTGACATACTGCATCAGTTTGGTATATTTGTTACAGTGGTAAACCAATATTGTTACACTTGTACTAAAGTTCATAGTTTACATTAGGGCTTACACTTAGTATTGTACAGTTTTATGGGGTTTGGCTTATGCAATATGTCATGTTTCCATCATTTCAGTATCATAAATACTTGTTCTCCTTCACTAAAAATGACTTGTGCTCCATGTATTCATCTCCTCTCCTCTCTCATTGAATCCCTAGCAATGACTGGTTTTTACAGTTTCCACAGTTTTGCCTTTTTCAGAAAGGAAATTTATAACTCATAACAGTCATGTAAATATTGCCATTTTGAAACATAAATATCCTTCTTAAGGTTATCTCATTCATTGTTTTTTTCTATTAATATTTTTAAATTCAGTAACATCAATTGATTACTCTCTCTACTTGTAGACCACATTAATATATCACCCTTGATTTGGGCCAGCTATGCTACAATTAATTTGCATGATTCAAAAGAAAACTTAATACCACCCCCTGCCCGAAGAAAGAATCAAGTTGGGAGTATAAATTAGATTTTACCAAGAGAATGCTATTCTGAGTACAAAACCAACAGTCACAGCCTTCCTAAGATCCAAGACCTACCTCAGGACGGTGCATATTCTCACAGTTCGAGAAAGGTCTAAGTAAACACAAGCTTAGAATTTGCAGTAAATCCTCAAGAATTGGAAAGATAATTGCTAGATTTTATCTTGTTCCTTGCTACATGGACTTTTTACAGTTATTTGAATCTGATACTTTCTGCTGAATTAGGAAGAAAAATTAAGTTGAAAGTTGATGATCAAATGCGTCGAGACAGAAGTGTCTAATAAATGAAACCCGTTGGAACAGGCAAAAGTAGCTAGGCTGTAGAGAGAATCATGGGGAGGAGGTTAATCTAGAAGCAGAAAGCATCAGTACTGACGATTATGAAGAACAGCTAAAGCACTAGATAAAAACCATAGGTGACACTAGGAAGGCAAAAGTCAGAGAAACAGCAGTGAACCACAGTGGCAATGGGCCTTCCGTACCAGACTATACCTGGTGCTGTCACTTCCCCTTCATAAATTTGGCTCGATACTAACCAGCTTATGGGTTCACATTCTTTATTTTCCTGAAGTAAGTAGCTCTCATGCCTCAAGTTCCGATTGTAAAACTCCACAATAAGGATATCATATTCTCTATGAACTTTTAGGTCAATCCAAACTATTAAGAAAAATTTAAAACTCCCATTCTTCTTTTGGCATCTGAGACGAACTTTTTGTTCCACAACTTTCTCATTGCATTTCTTACTTCTCCATTTCTCAGTGTAGAAATCAGAAGGTGGAACAAAGGTTTTCCAATTGACAGGTGTCATCATGTCCATGCGGAAGGTGGTTGCAGGCTATGTTTATATAAATATATAAGGACCAAAGTACACAATGACCACTATGATGTGGGAGATACAGTTGGAGAAGGCTTTTCTTATTCCTTCAGCACTGTGGTTTCTCAGAGAATGCAAGATGATAACATAGGAGAACATCACCATGACAAAACTCACTATACAGATGGCCTCCCTATTGGACACTAAGAATAGATTGACCACGTAGGTGTCTGTACAGGTAAGTTTCAACAAAGGCTGCAGGTCACAGAAATAGTGATCAGTCACATTGGGGCCACAAAAAGGTAAACTCAAGGTCATAAAAATCTGAGCTGAAGCATGTACACAGGACCCCACCCAGGCCACAGCCACTAGTGAACCACAGACTTGATAACTCATCTTAGTTGTGTAGCACAGGGACTTACAGGTGGCTACAGAGTGGTAAAAAGACATGAGAATTAGGATAAATATCTCTAGGCTACCAAAGTAATGCATTAAAAAGACGGATCATGCACTCACTGAAAGAGATAGTGGTCTTCTTCAAAAGGTCAGCCACAATCATTCTAGAGGATATGGATGTAGAGAAGCAGGTGCCAGATAAGGATAAGTGGAAAAGGAAGAAGTGCATTGGACTTCCATGTGCCTAGCTGGTCTAATAATCAGCAAGTTATCTAACAATGTACCCAAATAGAAAATCAAGAAAGTGACAAACTGTTTTCTTCCTTACAGGATCCTTAGTTTACCCAAGCAGAATGAACTCAATCACATTATTGTTCAGCTGAATGATTTCATGTATGAGAGGAAAGGATGAATGAGAACTAAATTGTGTGAAAAAAATAAAGGAATTAATGTAAGTTGTGCCATGAGATGTTATGGGATAGTTAAAGCAAGTTAATTCTTGGTACTATGGGAAATCATGGAATATTTTAAGCAAAATTAAATACTCTTCATGAAGTACATTGTGACAGATTTCTCAACGTCACTTCCATACTTTGTTCCTAAATTTTTAATGACCAGTTCAGTGGGCACATTGAATCTCAAATAAACTTGTGGATGTGATACTTTTCCTACAGTACTCTTCAAATACAACCCTTTTTTAGCTTTGACGTTATGTTGACTAATTTTGCCAATTTAATATATACAAAATTAAGAGCTAACCCTCATTTTATTATTTTCTTCAGTTTTCTCTCTCTTTTTTTTTAACTTCTGCCAATCCTCCTCTTTTTGCTGAGGAAGACTGGCCTTGAGCTAACATTTGTGCCCATATTCCTCTACTTAACATGTGGAATACCTACCACAGCATGGCTTTCCAAGTGGTGCCATGTCTGCACCCAGGATCCAAACCGGCAAATGCCAGGCCGCCAAAGCAGAACGTGTGCACTTAACCGCTGTGCCACTGGGCCGGACCCTTCAGTTTTCTATTTTAGTCAGTCTTGGAGCCCATGTTTTGCATGGTGCATCACTTGGCATTTAGGATATACATGACTGCCCTTGTAGGTTCAAGAATAATAATAAACAATGCACATACCACTCCCAACAAGATAAAGAATGTGTTCTTCATATAGTCCTTTATACAACATTGTTACAAACATTTATACAAATAATATATTTTCTAGAAATACATAATTTTCTCCACTTCTCTACACATTATATCCCAGATATTCCACTTGAAAGGAGAAACAGGAAACACTTATAGTCTTTGAATAATCTACTGCAAACTTTAAGCACTATTATGATATTAGTTCTTGGCAAAGACTAATAGAAATGAACGCTCTAATTGCTAATATATCAAATATCCCCATTTTTATCTGTCTTTCATCAGTTTCTGAAAAGCGCCCCTTAGAGCTCCTGAAGTGACACTCCTAAATTAAAGAAGAGATATTACATAATAGTTTGTTTTCACAATTCAAGTTTTTAGCTTAAGCATCATCGACCTAGAATGGTTGTGTGTTTGGGTGTAACCAAGTAAATGGTTTAGGACCAAATCTTGACTGTAACCACCCAAACCCCACCTTCATGAAACAATGAAACGGAGTAGAGAAGAAGAAAGGGCAGAGAGATGTGGCTTTAGAAAGAGGGATATTATATCGTCAGTTAGTGATTTATTTATTTTTTTATTTCTGTCTTAGCAAAGTCAACGGTTATTAAATGTTGAAGTGTCACTTCTTTCAATGAAGATTTCTTTTTTTTTCAAATTTGAAAACAAATATTATCATCGCCCTTATTTCCAAGACCAAAGTCTTTCTCCAGATATTTCCTGTCAAGTTGATATTGGACGAGACACTGTATGAAAGTAAAAATATAAACTGAAATAAATTATATTTAAATATAATCTGGAATACTTACTTATCCTGTTGTCTCTCCCCCCAATCTCACCCAAAATTTCAATATATGGCCTTGTAAGTTGTGAGTTGACCAATGCTCAGCCTGTGATAGACTAACACAATCATAGTTATATATGTTTTCCCTCTTTTAGTACATTTTCTTCTCAATAGACCTGAAATTTCTCTCATCTTCCTCAAAATCAAAAACAACTCTTGGGAAAAAGCCTGATGAGGTTATTCACTTTGGAGTGTCAATGATAAAAAAAAAGAAAAGTCTTTTTGGACTTTGTGATCCAGGACAAACATCTGAAACTATAAGAGAAATGCGTCTTGGCATCATAACCATTACAATGAGTTTATCGTTTCCTTTGTTCACTTGAGTGAGTGATGTGTCCTATAATATTAGCATTTGAAACTGTAGTAGGCATTGGAAGCAAGATGATGTGAAATTCTCTCATGCTGTATTCAGTCAGTGATTTTGGCCACACACTAGAGAGTGTAGTCTTTGGTATGGATATTATCAATTCTATTAACCTGTCTGTTTCCAGGATAAATTTAATTCTTTCTTACATTTGGACATATATACTTAAAATGAATTATATAATATTTTATTCATTTATAATTTATATTTATATATAATTATATTTATTATATATAATAATATATACAATAATTATAAATTACTTTATAATATAGTTATAAATAATAAGTATATTTAATTTGTTTAACAATAATCGTGGATCATTATCAAATATTTAATCAATAGCTTCATGATGACATTAAAAGTCTAGACCCAAATCTGCATCCACAGATTTTATCCTTTCATGTTCCAAACAATTTAGACTACTTTAGTCATATATTTATTAATTTCTCTGAGAAATATTCTCTGTGGCCTCAAGCATACTTCAGGGAATCTCCTCCTGTGTTAAACAAAGGAATTTTAATCTATTTTGTAATATATAATACCCTCTGATCTAGAAAAGGGACAATATAGTCCTCAAATCAACAAATATTTATTGAATTATGTGTATAAACAGGGTATGTTCACCATGTAAGGGGCTATACTGAGATTAGTAAGTATAACAGGTGTGATCTCTGTAATAAAAGTAATGTACTAGCCAAGGATTTAAAATAACTAGTTGTAGCAGCAACTCGCATATAAGATAGAGGAAAATTGGCAAAGATGTTAGCTCAGGGCAAATCTTCCTCAGGAAAAAACATAAATAAAAATAAAAAATAAATAGTTGTACAGTATGCAAACTCCTCTTGCCCTCTCCTTTCTCGCTGCAATATCTTTCTATTTCTAGCTGCTTCAACCTTCTGTAAACTTTAGGATCAAAATGCTGAGAAACATCCTTTAAATGGCTTTCAGTAATTGCCTGTGAGAAGGAAAATTCATTTTCCTGTTCTCTAAACGCTTGCTTTATAGCTTTTCTTACAATAGCAGATACTATTGCCTTAATGCAAAAAAATGAATGTGCTTATTTTAGCTTCCTTCCTGGAGTTAGAATATTGAAAACTATGTGTTCTCAGGATTTTATTCTGCATTGTTCCAACTCAATGCCTTGTACTTTTGGGTACTCAGTAAGAGTTTTTAAATTGAATATTTATAAAGCCAGGAAAAGAAAAAAAACCGTGAGATCAATTTTAAATAACTTTTGAATAATTGTACAACTGGAGTAGAGGATGCCATACTCTGAACATTACCACATGGCATGTAAAACATTGAAACACTGATACCCATAAAATGATCATCTGAAAGGGTTTTTTTAATGAATCCTAAGTCCTTAGGGGTGCAAGAAGATCCATTTTTCATATATTCCTAATATTTATTCTTGTTTTTTTGTGTGATACATGTATAATCACGTCTAATTTTTTCAAAGGTGTATTAACACCTTTCCTCAGGTTCTCAATGGAATCTAACACAACAGGTTACAACGATCCAAAGACAAAATGCCATCAATAACCTAGCATATCTTCCAGTAACTACTGTAGTCACCTCAACTCTTCAAACAAGATAAGGCAACTTTGAAGTGGCTAAATTTGCCAAAAAAAGGATAAGAGAATGTGTTGGTTTAGGAATGAGTGCATGACAAAGAAGTATTAAAAAAAAAAGCAGGTGGGAAGACGTGGAGAATTGATCATGGTGAAATACAAGTTGTTAGGTGGCTCCTTCTGTGTGTCTGTTTTACTGCAGATGTTACAGTGGGAAGCACTTAGGCACTGTCTCTTCAACCATCCACGCCTCCCTAGTTGAACTACACTAGCTTCCTATCTTTGGGAGAATCCCTATACTTACTTTATTTCTACACAGAATTTACCATATTCTGTGAGAATGTTAGCAAGTTGCCCTGAGATTCTTTACCCCTTAAATGCCCAAAGAAAAGAGCACTGTAATTTATTCTTCTGAGCTCTTCACTCTGGGTACTGACTCACATAATTTCTGCTTATCTGTTCAGGAGATGGCCTGGAAACAACTTAAACTGAGAACCAAAATGTCATCGTGAATATCAATACCCACTGCCTATGTTTTCTATATCTGTTTGCCCCAAATTACATGAAATTAATATTTATTTGTTCCTCTTTTGAAATCTTCTAAAGAGAGCAGGAGTCTTGTGGAGAGGGAAGTAGATAATATCACATGTGGCAGAACATTGGACAGGGACAAATGTTGATGAAAATGGAAGATTTTTACCCAAAATATCTTCAGCAACTCCCCTCTCACATATTGGCAAGTTATCTTTAAGTTTTTAGCCTCCTCATTGTCATAATTTATGAGCTTTCTCTGAGAAGTAGTCAGCTTTTAAATTAAATCTCAGATATGTGTAAATTGCAAATTATATTCTTATGGTATCATATGGATACAGGGAGTAATAATCTTATATCCTGATACAACTATCAAAAGTTGCCTTTGGAGTTGGAAAAGTCAGCATTCTCCAGAAGTTACATGTAGGTCACTACCTCCATTAACCTTTCCTAGAATTTCTAACCAGGCACGTCATTTCTAACTTTCTAGAATCCAAAGCTCTTAGTGAGGATTCATCTTGTCACACTACCTTACATCAAAATCACGTGTTAAATTTTCTGCATTCTGCCATCTCTAGAAACTGTAATAAACCTTAACTCAGGAAATACATTCCTCTATCCCTATACTGCTTTTCACATGATACCTTTTCACAGACGTGGTGCTCATACAAGATTTATTGAGTTCAAATGATCAGTTTTCCTCAACAACTAGATTTATTCTATTTATTTCTTATATTAGCAGCAAATCACAAAAAACCCAAGTTCTTTTTTTCTGTTCCTTTCTCACTGTATGTGGAAACAGTATAGTCAAAATAAATATAAAAACATATTAGAAAATTATTTTAGATTATTTTATAATGATGCATCTGTGTGTAAAAAGATGGAAATATCTGTAAATTATCTGTTAGAAGACTCTCTGAATTAGTGTCAAGTCTGACCATTCTTTTTTGATGGTGGCAGTCTCATAGAACACTGAAAAAATGTTGCCTGCATTCCAGGGGGAATATTTAAAACAATAATGATGTAAGTTGTTAGCCTCCTGGAAAGTATTATTCTCTAAAGTTTCCCTTACTTTCTTAGTCATAAACATCCCACATGAAATAAACTTAACTTTTGATTGGTCTGTTCAGCCTACAAGAATAGCAAATTAATCTGCCTCATGCTTGTTAACCACATACAAAGATTAAGAATTGTTAGACTCTTCAAACTGACCAAAACTACCAGGGAAAAAGAAGAATAGAACAAATAAATTGTGCAGAGGATGACAAAGAACAGAAAGAAGAAAAATAGTGTCACTTACAAAAAAGGAAGTAGGTCACCCAGAAACAAATCTGCTCCAAACCAGATCCCTAAATTACCCCTCCTTGCATTTCTCAGTGGAAACTTTGCAGAACAGAAGGGTGTGAGATGATATATTCAAAATGCTGAATGAAAAAAATCACAAATGAAGAATTAAATACCCATAAAAAGTATCTTTTTAAAACAAAGATGATATAAACACATTTCTACACAAAGAAAACCTCAGAGAGATTGTCATCACCTTACCTGACTTACAACAAATGCTAAAGGGGCTTCACATTTAAAGGAAAAGACAATAAACAACAACATGAACACATATGAAATTATAAAACATTTTATGTAGTTACATATGAATACAAATGCAGAATACTTTACTAAAGTAGTAAATCACAATGCATAAATTAATGTAATCACAGTATATAATTTCTCTTAATTTTAGTGTAAACATTAAAAGACAAAAATTTTAAGAATAACTATAACTATGAAAGTTGCTTAATAGAGATAGCATAACTACATGTGAATTGTGACGTCAATAACATAAAATTATTATAAAATGTGAGGGGTGAAGTAAAAATGTAAACGTGGTTGATGTTAAGATGTCATCACTAAAATATACTATTCTATTATTAAGATACTTTATGTAAGTCTCACAGTAATCACACATAAGAACACCTATAGATGATACAAAAGAGAAAAATGGAAAGGAATCAAAGAATATGAGTACAAAAATTAACAAAATGGAAAAGAAAACAGCAAGAGAGGAATAGAGTAACAATTGCAAGACACTTTCACAATAACTAACAAAATGGCAATAAGTCATTGCCTATCAATGATTTCTTTGTGTATTTGGATTAAAATCTCCAATCCAAAGATATAAAGCAGCTGAATGGACTTTTTAAAACAGTAAGACTCTACTATATGCTTTCTATAAGAAAACCAACTTCAGATTTAAGGAAGTGAAAAGTCTGAAAATGAAGGCACAAAAAAAATACCCAATGCTAATAATAAATAAGAGGGAAGAGCTGTGGCTATACTTTATATTTGACAAAAGAGTCTTTATGTCAGAAATGGTCAAAGGAGACAAAGAAGAACATGATATAATGATGAAAGGATCAATTCATCAAGTAAACATAACAATTATAAATAAATATGCACCCAACAGCAAAGTTCATAAATAAATAAAAAAATAATACAACTGAGGGAAAAAGAGAGCAAAATATAGTAATATTAGGATACTTCAATACTGGATAGAACATCCAGGCAGAAAAACAATAAAGAAACAGCTGAATTAGACAACCCAAAAGATGAAATTGAACTAACAGACATATGCAGAACTTTTCACTCAACAGTAGTGGAATACACGTTAACTAAATAAACCCAAAAAATAGCAGAATAAAGGAAATAGTACAGACTAGAGAAGAAATAATTAAAATAGAGAAAAGAAAAACAATAGAAGAATCAATGAAAATAAGATTATTTTAAAGTTAAACAAAATCAATAAAGCCTTAGCTAGAGTAAGAATAAAAGAAGTCTCAAATAAATGAAAGCAGAAATGAAGAAGGAGAAATTTCATGGGGTGACAGAAATATAAAGAATCAGTAGAGACTATTATAAACAATTATGCACCAGCAAACTGGATAACCTAGAAGAAATAGATAAATTCCTAGAAGCATATAACCTACCATGATTAAATCAATAAGAAATAGAAACCCTGAACAGACCAATAATCAACAAATGATTGAATCAAAAATTTTCTTACAAATAGGAGATTGTTGGAAAAATAGTGGCATAGGAGGCCTCTTAATTCACCTCATCCTGGGGATATAAAAAATCTACAACTACCAATGGAACAATTACCTTTCAGAGAGAACTGGAAACTGGATAAAATGAATCTTCACAACAAGGAGCAATACTGACAGACGTGCAAGAGACAGAAATAGCCTTCTACTGAGGAATAAACCACATTCTAGCCACAGTACTCATGGCCAGGAGCAAACCTAAGATAGAAAGCCTTTCCTGAAGGAGTGGTGGAACTGAGCAGGAGCACTCTGCCACAATAAGCAGCCTTTGATTAAGCACAACTGAGATGAATGCCACAATACATGGCTTCGCTGGCTATTAAAACCAATCAGGATACAACCAGAAAAGCTATTGAACATAAGAGAAAGAAAAGTCTGCTCTTAGAGGGGCTATGCACAGGTTGATCCATTCCTGAAACCAACACAAATCACCAGAAAGAAAGGTGCATAGTCTTTTGGTAAAAGAGACTTGATAAACTGTGAGCACATCTCCAAGAGGCAGGCTACAGCTGGGCACACTTACACAGGGACTGAGACATCGGCAGCAGCTATTATTGTGATGTAATACAAGTGTGCTGACACAGACACTGGCAAATGCCATTGGATTTCTTCCTCTCCTGTGTGTGCAGGGATTTGCTGCAGCCATTAGAGCTCCGATTTAATCCAGCTCTGCCAGGGCAGGCAGACCACCTGAAGGACTGGTCCTGCTCACCTGCAGGGAACTTATGGGCCCATGTAGGTGGGGCGTACGGGACTTCTGCAGTGAGTTGAGTGAGTCAGTATTGGCATGGCAGGAAATGCACGTAAGACAGGACTGCATTGGTTGGATGTGTGGACCCATAGGTGGTGGGGATTGTCAGTGACAGCAGACTTGTGCCATTGGCCATCTCAAACAGCCACACAGGGTATCTGCCCCACACTCCAACACCTGAAATGATTTTGTGATGCCATGCCTAGGAACAGCTCCACCCAGCTGCACACCTGACAAACCTGACAACAGCCTCTGAGACCAAAGGCCTACAGCAATTGTGAGCCCCTGTGTCTAGCAACCAACCATGCTGAGTGTCTGACTCACTTACCAGCAAAACAGCAGCAGTTATGTGCTATTAGACCTTGAAGGCAGCTGTGCTGGGTCTTTCCCCACCCAATGATGTGAATAAAGTGACCATAGGAGCTGCACACAGCTTACAATTACAACCAGCCAGCCTGGGGGACAGAATCCACAGCAAGAGTAACCCTGGCACAACAGAAGGACATGTGTAGCCTTTACAGGGGAAACTCCTGCAACGTTAGGAACTGGTGACAAGATGGAATCAAATTACTGGGCTCCATAATGTATCTCTTATATAAGGACACATTGGGAGCTGATCCATGTAATACTTAGATATAAGCACAGAGAAGTAGGAAAAGTGAGAATACAAAGGAATATATTCCAAAACAGAAACAGGAAAATCCTCAGAAAAAGAAATAAATGAAACAGAGATAAACAATCTACCTGATAAAGAGTACAAACTAATAATCATAAGGATGCTAAATGATCTTGGGAGAAGAATGGGTGAAAACAGTGAGAACTTCAACAAAGAATTGGAAAATATAAAAACAATGAATCAGAACTCAAGAATACCATAATTGAAAAAATTCATTAGAAGAAGTCAATAACAGAGTAGATGACACAAAAGAATAGATCAGTGAGCTTATTAAAGAGTGGAGTAAATCACCCAAGCTGAAAAGAAAAAGTAAAAAAAGAATTAAAAAGAATGAAAAATAGTCTAAGGGACCTCTGGGACAGCATCAAGCACACTAACATCTGTATGATAGGTGTCCCGGAAAGATAGTAGAGAGACAAAGGGGCAGAGAATCTACATGAAGAAATAATAGCTGAAAAATTCCATAACCTAAGGAAGGAAACAGATATCCAGGAATAGGAAGTGCAGAGAACATCAAAAAAAGATGAATCCAGAAAGGTCCACATCAAGACAAATTATAATTAAAATGTCCAGAATTAAAGACAGAGAATCCTAAAAGCTGCAAGGGAAAGTAGAAAAGATACATACAAAGGAAACCCCATAAGTCTATAATCTGACTTCTCAGTAGTAAACTTAGAGGCTAGAAGGGAGCAGCACAGTATATTGAAAGTGCTGAAAGGAGGAAACCTACAAGCAAGAACACTATACCCAATAAATTTATCTTTCAAAACTGAAGGAGACATAAAGAGTTTTCCAGAGAAGCAAAACCTACAGGAGTTTCTCACCACTAAGCCAGCCTTACACGAAGTGCTAAAGGAATTTATTCAAGTGAAAAACAAAAGATGACAAATAGGAATAAGAAAATTATCAAAGGAAAAAAATCACTAGTAAAGGCAAATGAACACTAAAGGTAGTAGTTAAACCACCTATAAAGCTAATATGAAGATCAAAAGACAAAAAGTAGTAAAATTATCTATTTCCATGATAAGAGATTAAGGGATAAATACACAAAAAAGAGAGGTTAAATATGATGTAAAAAACATAAAATCGTGGGGGAGGGGAGTAGGAATGTAGAGTTTTTTATAATAGGCCTATTTTAAGAGACCATCCATATAGATTGCTATTTTCATAGGTTATTATTCATGAAGCACATCGTAATCACAAACAGAAACCTATAATAAATACTAAAAAAATTGAGAAAGAACGCAAATGTAATACGAAAGACATCCATCAAATCACAAGGGAAGAGAGCAAGAGGAGAAGAAAGGAACAGATAACTACTACAACACTCAGAAAAATATGTAATAAAATGGTAAGAAGTATACACTTACCAATAACTATTTTAAAAGTAAATGGGATAAATACTCCAAAAAAGACATAACGTGACTTAATGGATAAAAAATCAAGACCCATGTATATGCTGCATATAAAAGACATACTTCAAGCCTGAAAACACTCTCAAACTGAAACTGAAGAGATGGAAAATGAAACACCATGAAAATGCTAATGAAAAGAACACTGAGGTGGCAATAATTATAGCAGACTAAAGAGACTTTAAAACAAAAAATATAAGAACAGACAATGAAGGGCAGTACATAATGATAAAGGAAAAAATCCAACAAGAAGATATAACACTTATAAACATATATGCACCCAACATAACAGTACCTAAATATATAAAGCAATTATTAACAGACATAAAAGGAGAAATAGTAACAATAATAGTGAGGGACTTTAACATTCCACTTAAATCAATGGATAGATCATCTGAACAGAAGATCTATAAGGAAACATTGGGCTTAAACAACACATTAGATAGATGGACTTAGTAGATATATACAGAACATTCCATCCAAAAACCACAGAGTGCACATTCTTTTCAAATGCAAAGGGAACATTCTCCAGGATGGATCACATATTAACATGAAAGCAGCGTCAATAAGTTTAATATTTTAATAATACTAAGCATCTTTTAAAATTAATTAATTTTCAGATGTACATCATAATATATTTCAAATTCTGTGTAGATTACAACATGATCACCACCCAAAAACTAATTATAGTTCATCCCTTCACATGTGAGCCTAATCACCCCTTTTGCCCTCCTCTCCCACTCCCTATGGTAACCACCAATCCAATCTCCAATGCTATGTGTTTGTTTTTAGTTGTTTTTATCTTCTACTTATGAGTGAGATCATACGGTATTTGACTTTCTCCTTCTGACTTATTTCACTCCGCATAATACCCTCAAGGGCCATCCATGTTGTCACAAATGGCTGGATTTCATCATTTCTTATGGGTGAGTAGTTATTCCATCGTGTATAAATACCACATCTTCTTTATACATTCGACCATTAATGGGCACCTAGGTTGCTTTTATGTCTAGGCTATTGTGTATAATGCTGCAATGAACATAGGGGTGCAAGTATCTTTATGCCTTTGCATTTTCAAGTTCTCTGGATAAATACCCAGCAGTGGAGTAGTGGGATCACATGGTAGATCTATTCTTAATTTTATGAGGATACTCCATACTGCTTCCCATAGTGGCTGCACCAGTTATTGTATTCAAAAGGACTCTGCTGAGACCAATGGCAGGGGCCAGTCCTGTGGTGTAGTGGCTAACTTCACACACTCCACTTCAGCAGCCTGGGGGTTCACAGGTTGAGATCCTGGGCGTGGACCTAGCACCAGTCATCAAGCCATGCTCTGGGGGCATCCCATATAAAGTAAAGGAAGACTGGCAACAGACGTTAGCTCAGGGCCACTATTCCGCGCACACACACACAAAAAGGCCAATGTCAAACAGCATATGGCCTATGTTTTCTTCTAGGGGTTTTATGGTTTCAGGTTTTACGTTAAAGGCTTTAATCCATTTTGAGATAATTTTCATGTATATTCTAGGATAATAGTGTACATTCGTTCTTTTTCACGTGGCTGTCCAACTTTCCTAACACCATTTATTGAAGAGACTGTCTGTTATCCATTGTATGTTCTTGGCTCCTTTGTCAAAGATTAGCTGTTCATAGTTGTGTGGTTTTATTTCTGAGCTTTGAATTCCGTTCCATTGATCTATGTGCTTGTTTTCCCCCAGAAATTTTGCTGTCTTGATTACTACAGCTTGGAAGCATATTTTGAATTCAGGGAGTGTGCTACCTCAAGCTTTGTTCTTTACCCTCAGGATTGTTTCGGCTATTCAAGATTTTTTGCTGTTTCATATGAATTTTAGGATTCTTTGTTCTACTGTGAAAAATGTCATTGGGTTCTGATTGGGATTGCACACAATATGTAGATTGCTTTAAGTAATATGGGCATTTTAACCTTGTTAATTCTTCCAATCCAAGAGCAGGGAATATCTTTCCATTTCTTCATATCTTCTTTGATTTCTTTCCATAATGTCTTATGTTTTTCAGTGCACAGGTCTTTCAGCTCCTTGGGTAAATTTATTCTATTTTATTCATTTTGTTATGAATGTAAATGAGATTGTATTCTTGATCTCACTTCCTGCTAGTTTCTTATCAGTGTATAGAAACATGACTGATTTTTACATGTTGATTTTGTACCTAGCAACTTCACTTTATTTGTTTATTATTTCTAATCTTCTTTTGTATATTCTTCAGGATTTTCTATATACAATAATGTTATCTTCAATAGTGACTGTTTTCTTTCTTTCTTTCCAACTTGGATCCATTTTATTTCCTTTTCTTGCTTAATTGCTATGGCTAGGACTTCAAATTCTATAATGACTAAGATTGACAAGGAAGGGCATCCTTGACTTTTTACTGTTATTAAAGGGATAGCTTTCATTTTTTTCACCATTGAGTATGTGGGCTGTGGGTTTGTCATATATGGCCTTTATTATGTTAAGTTACTTTCCTTGTATAGCCATGTCATTCAGAGTTTTTATCCTAAGTGAATGTTGAACTTTGTCAAATGTTTTCTTTCTGTCTATTGAGATGATCATGTGATTTTTATTCTCATTTTATTAACGTGATGTATCACATCGATTAACTTGTAGATATTGAACTATCCCTGTGTCCCTGGAATAAATCCTACTTGATCATGGTGTAAGATCCTTTTAATGTATGGTGGTATTAGATTTGCTAATATTTTGTTTAGGATTTTTTCGCCTATGTCCATCAGTGATATTGGCCTGTAATTTTCCTCTTTTGTATTATCCTTGTCTGGTTTTGGTATCAGGGTAATGGTCTCATAAAATGAGTTTGAAAGTGTTCTATCCTCTTCAATTTTTGCAATATTTTGAGAGGATGACTATTAAATCTTCTTTGAATATATGGTAGAATTCACCTCATCCTGGGGTTTCGTACTTTGGGAGGTTTTTGATTATAGTTTCAATATGTTCACTTGTGATTGGTCTATTCATATTCTCTATTTCTTCCTGATTCAGTTTTGGGACTTTGTATGATTCTAAGAATTTACCTACTTCTTACAGGTTATTCACTTTGCTGGTGGATAGCTTTTCATAGTATTCTCTTATATTCCTTTGCATTTCTGTGGTATTTATGGTAATTTCTTCTCTTTTATTTCTCCTTGTATTTCAGCCTTCTTTCTCTTTTACTTTGTGAGTGCAGATAAAGGTTTGTCAGTTTTGTTTCCCTTTTCAAAGAATGAGCTTTTAGTTTGATTAATCACTTCTATTGTCTTTTTAGTGTCTATTTCTATAATTTCTTATCTGCTTTTTATTATTTTCTTCCTTCTACTGACTTTGGGCTTGGTTTCTTCTTCTTTTCTAGTTCTTTTAGGTAATTAGTAATGTTAGATGGTTTATTGGAGATTTTTCTTGTTTCTTCAGGTAGTCCTGCATTTCTATGTGCTTCCCTTTTAGTACTGCTTTTACTGCATCCCATAAGGCTTGACATGCTATATTTTAATTTTGTTTGCCTCCAAGTATTTTGTAACTTCTCCTGTGATTTCTTCATTCATCCAATGGTTGTTCAGTATTGTATTTTTAATCTCCACATATTTGTGACTTTTCCAGCTTTCTTCTTGTAGTTGATTTCTAGTTTCATATCATTGTGATCAGTAAACAATCTTAGGATTTCAATCTTCTTGAAGTTATTGAGACTTGCTTTTTTCCCCAACATACAGTGTATCTTTGAGAATGTTCCATGTGTGCTTGAGAAGAATATGTATCTGCTGCTTTTGGATGGAATATTCCATAGGTATAGGTATTTATTAAGTCCATCTGGTCTAGTGTTTCATTTAAGGCCAGTGTATTCTCATTGACTTTCTATCTAGACAATCTATTCATTGATGTAACTGGGATGCTAATATCCCCTACTATTATAGTGTTGCTGTGAATTTCTCCCTTTAGTTCTGTTTAGTTGCTTTATATATTTTGCTGCTTCTATGTTAGGTGCATATATATTAATAAATGTTATGTCATTTTTGTGGAATGTCTTTTTTTATCATTGTTTAATGCCTATTTTTGTTTCTTTCTATCTTTTGTCTTGAAGTCTATTTTGTCTGATACAAGTATGGCTACACCTGCTTTCTTTTGTTTGCCATTTCCTGGGGTATCATCATTTATCCCTTCAATCTGAGCTTATGTTTGCCTGTATAGCTGAGATTCATTTCCCAGAGGTGGCATATTGTTGGCTCTCATATTTTAGTCCACCCAACTCTCTCTGTCTTTTGATTGGTAAATTCAATCCATTTACATTTAGAGTGATTGTGGATATATGTGGGCTTCATACTGTCTTTTATTTTTTGTTTTCTGGCTTTTATATATTTCTATTCATTCATTTTCCTTGCATTTCTGTCTGCCACTTCACTTTGGTGGTTTTCTGTGACATGTTTCTCAGGTTCCTCTTTTTTATGTTTTGTGACTCTGCTCTAATTTTTTATTTTATAGCTACCATAAGCTTTGCATAAGAGATGTTATAAATGAGATAGTTTTTTCATGTTTATAGCATTATTTCTCCATTGACCTTTGTATGTTCTGTCCTTTTCTCCTTCTGTTTTTCTTGTCACAAGTTATCTCTTGTGTATTGTAGGTTTCTTACCAAGTTAAGATGGTTACAGTTATATTTGAGGCTTTCTTTCTCTCCAGACTTGATGTTATAATTAAGTGTTTAATAATCTCTTCTGATATAGAGTATAATTTTGATGAAGTCAAATTAATGCTTATTTTATTGTTACACATGTTTTTGTGTCATATCTAGTCAAGCATAACTAAACCCAATGTCATGAAATGTTTCCCCTAGGTTTTCTTTTAAAATTTTATAGATTTTAACTCTACATTTTGCTCTTAGAACCATTTAAGTGAATTTATGTGTATGGTGTCAAGTAATGGTACAATTTCATTATTTGTATGTAGATATTCAGTTTTATCACCAATGTTTGTTCAAAAGACACCCCCATTGGATGGTTTTCAGACCCTTGTTAAAAGTTATTTGACCACATATGTGAAGGTGTTTCTTCTGGTATCTCTATTTTATTGGTTTATTTGTCTCTATGCCAATACTACATTCTTTTTACAAACGTAGTTTTGTAGTAAGTTTTGAATCAGAAAGAGTGAATTTTCCAATTCTTCTATAAGATTGTTTTGGCTATTTGGGTACCTTGAGCTTCCATATGTATTTTAGGATGTAGTTGTCTATTTCTGCCAAAAAACCTGATTGAGATTATAATAGGCATTTCATTGAATCGGAAGTTTGTTTATGGTAGTATTGTCATCTTAATAATATTAAGTTTTCTGATCCATTAACAGAAGATGTTTTTCTATTTATTTATCTCCTCTTCAATTTCTTTCAGCAAAGTTTTGTGACTTTCAGTGCACACATTATTTTGCCTTCCTTGTTAAGTTTATTCCTAAGTACTTTGCTCTTTTTGATGACATGGTAAATGTAATTGTTTTCTTAAATTCTTCTTAAGATCTTACATTATTAGTGTGTAGAAACACAACTGATTTCATACCTTGCAACTTTGCGGAATTTATTATTTCAACAGACTTTTTTTATGGACTTTTTAGAATTTTCTCCTATAATATTCTGTTGTTTTTGAACCAACATAATTTTACTTCTTCCTACCAATTTGTATGTCTTTCTCTTTATTTTTCTTTCCTAATTGTTCTATTTAATCCATCAGCACTATGTTGATTAGAAGTGACAAGAGAGGGCATCCTTACTTCTTCTTGATCTTCTAGGAAAATCTTTCAGTACTTCACAATTGAGTCTAATGTTAGTTGTGAGGTAAATTTGTAACTGTAACATCAATTTTACATCACTTTAGTATTTTTTCAAGTAATGCATGAACATGATTTCAGCAGCCACAGAGTAAAATTATGGTCCCATAACCCACTCCTCCAGATCCCCAAGGCAAATAATTTATATTGCTTTACCACTTTTACCCTCAATTTCCATGTATTTTCTGCCAATATGCTTAACTTCTAATAATTAATACACATCATATACCTTTTTTGACTCATCACCTCAACCACAGTGGATGGAGACTTTCCTTCTCCACATACCAGCACCTCTAGTACTTTTTTCCCTTTTCTCATCCTTTCAACATAGTTACATCTCACTTTGTATCTGGTGTGGCAAACTTGAGAGCATTGCACCATCTTCTAGTATATATTCCTAAAATATAAAAGTATAAATTATTTTAAAACCTTATAATATTTTGTTTACTATTCCATATATAGTTTGTTTCGTTATTATTGCTATTTTCTCTCTCAAGTTGCTTTTAGGGCCCTAAATGTATTGGCAATATTGACAATTTTCAGAAAATGTTCCCACAAGGATATTTATAATTTTCAAGAAAACATCCTTCAATAAAATATTTCTTATTTGCTTTTCTATATTCTGTTCATGCTGTTGGAATATGATGAATCATATATAACATCAATTCCAAAAAATGTTATCCTTTGATAATATTAACCCATTATTATTTTGTTACATGCATTTCTAGGAATGACAATAAGCATAAATTTGTTTCCCTATATTAATTCTCTAATTCTCTTAAACTTTCAAAATGGCAAAATGGCAATCTTTTTATGCTGCTGTTATTGTTTTCTTGTAGTTCTGGTAGATTTCTTTTCCCTTTGCCTTTGAAAGTTTCACTTAATTTTTAAAATAAATTATTATATTTTTTAATTAGCAAAAGACTTTCTTGTTCCATGGCACTCCTTTTTGTATATCTAATAATATTTATATTGTGGATTAATGATGTCTCATACTTCTTTGAAGATAGCAATCTTATTTCCTAAAAATGCACTCTCTTTCTGCATCTTCTCAACCACATATAACTCACTTTATATTTGTGCAGATTGCGTGTGAATAGGTATGTGGGTTTGTGTGTGTATGTATGCACATTTGTGCATCTTCCTCTTTCATGTTGGGAACTTCCTTAAAAGTCTTGTAACATTGGGCTTTAAAATAATATTTAAGACTGAAACATCACATATCGTGTGGATCTTTTTCACTTATAATGTCTTTTGAGGAGAATTCCTCCTCCTACTTCCATGAACAAGACTCTCAAGGCACCATTTCTTGATTTCCATTTAAGTAACTGACAATTTCTCTATCCAAATTCCTTATTTCAAACGTCCTGAACTATTTCATCTATCACTGTGTCTTTTGCTCACTTACTGTCTTTTAATTTATAACATATCTATTTCTTTATTATCAAAGAATTGAGTTTTAAGAGGGAGAGATGACAAATATATGAACTTAAATTCACACACTTATCTAGGCTTGGAAATAATATTAAATACAAGTAAACAAAAGGGAAAAATGAATGAGTTAGACAAAGTTTCATAAAGCAATGTATAATGTTATATACATGTTAGAGAAGCAGAGAGACAGAGAACATGCTATTTGGAAGAGCTTGAGCAGAGTCGTGAGAGCTACAGTGAGTGTATGTATAGATGTTCCAGTAAAGGGTCTTCTTTAACTGCAGCATTCAGAACCTAAGTGAGGAGGCAGAAGAGTATGACTTTGTGTAAGTGGAACTGGACAATAAGGATTCATGCTATATTTCAGAACAGATGAATCAAATGATAATACCTGACTTCAGGAAAATTTGATTTGTCTTTACTTTGCCAAGTAGACTTAAAAAAAGAATTATAACTCCTCAACATGAGCTGATAGGCTACTGTAGTTTTAGAGGTAAGTTTTAGGGCTTAAATATGATAGAAAAATCATCCCTTACGAGTCATAAAAATTTATTGATGCTAGAACTCTACAATGTATACATTTACATAGATTTTCTATGCTTACGTTTTGAATACATCTGATTTTGCTGAAATGTGAGTCTGTGTAGGGCAGTAAAACATACTTATCCTAATAAAGTCATAATTGAAATGTTTTTGAAATAATTTTAAAGGTTTCTTGGAAAACTCTTTGGCAACAAATGTTTGCAAATTCCAATTTTAATCTCTGGGTTAGAAAACAAGTTTTCTTTCTTCCAAAATAGATAAGTTCTGTTCTTCATTTAAGAGATGTAAAATTTTAAATAATACACAGTCTGACTACAATAATAATTTAAAAATTATAGTTTTCTAAGCTTATAAAGTTAATAGCTTATAGTTTTATATTTAACATACTCTTGTGTTTCCCTCTAGGAAAAAACATATCAATGCCCCATGGAAAACTATAATCAAACATCGACTGATTTCATCTAAGTGGGGTTGTTTCCACCATCAATAATTGGCCTGGTCCTCTTCATCCTCATTGTTCTCATTTTCCTAATGTCTCTGTTTGGCACCTTGTCTGTGATCCTTCTCATCCTCCTGGGCACTCATCTCCACATTCCTATGTATTTCCTAATTAATCAGCTCTCCCACATGGACCTGACTACATCTCCAGCATTGTCCCCAAAATGGCTTCCAATTTTCAGTTTGGAAACAAATCTATCTTCTTCATTGGATGTGGAGCTCATAGCTTCCCCTTCTTGACTTTAGCAATTTCAGAAGCACTGCTCTTGATATCTATGGCCTATAATCGTTATGTGGCTATTTGCTTTCCTCTCCACTGTTCAATTCATATAAGCCAAAGAGTGTGTGTAATGATGATAATAGGATCTTGGATAATGAGCTCTATCAACTCCTGTGCCTACACTGCATATGCCCTGCAAATCCCCTAACGTCAATCCAGGACCATCAACCATTTCTTCTGTGATTTCCTGGCCATGTTGACTCTAGCCTGCATGGATACCTGGGTTTATGAGTACACAGTGTTTGTCAGCACCACCCTCTCTCTTGCATTTCCCTTTATTGGCGTTGCGTGTTCCTATGGCCACACTCTCCTTACTGTCCACCACATGCACTCAGCAGAAGGGAGGAAGGAGATCTATTCCACCTGAAACACCCTCCTGACTATGGTAACTTTCTATTATGCTCCCTTTGTTTACAATTATCTATGCCCAAGGTCCCTCCAATCTCCAATGGAGGAAAAGATTCTGGTTGTCTTCTACACTATCCTGACCCCAATGCTCAACCCCATCATCTACAGCCTGAGAAACAAATAGGTGATAGGGGCCCTAAGAAGAGTGATTCAAAGAATATGCACAGTGAAAATGTAGACAGAGCTTTTTGCTTATGTATCCAGGACTTGCTTATAAGTTCACTAATCATATATAGTAAGTAAAAATATTTTATGCATAGGGTTCAACTAGTAAAATTAATCTGGTGCAGAAGAAAATCACTCATATCTGGAGACAACCATCTTGTGAATATATGTAAAGCTGATAATTAAAGGAGAATCTTTTTCTAGAAAGATTTCCCTTATGAGTAGATTTCAACCTATCAATTTCAATATAAATCAATTTCTAGTAAATCTGAGTTTAATTCTAAACGTAAATTTAATCTATGACATTTTAATGATTCCTCTCACATTTTTGGTAATTTGTGGACTTTGTATAAGAAACCAGAAATGGCTTCCTATTTCAAATGCCTCTTTATTCATTTTATCATTGTATTTTCAATTGCATGTTAAAATAACATTATTTTTCTCTTTTGTTAATAATTGATATTTGAAGCTTCATATGAAAAGTGTTCTTTTCCGTTGGTTATTTTTCATATTAGTTTTTAAATTATCTGTACATCTTATTTATATTTTTAAGCCTGTGGACATTTTCTTTGCAACGTTGATGAATTCCAATGACTTCCAATGCTGTATTGCAATGACTATGTGTGCACTTTTATTTAAAAGAATTTAGGACAAAGTTTACATCCTAATTTCCTTAGCATTCCCTGTCCTGGCACTCTGGTGATATAGTGAACAATTTTGCTGATGACACAGGGATGGTCTCTGGGATGGATGGATAAGTCAGACCCTGCTCCCATCATGGGTAATTGCTCTTGGCAGGCAGAGATCCTCCTCTCTTCTGGGCAGTGGCCTCTTCTACCATTGTTACTCCATCTGCAGCTGCTGTTGTCATCACTATCACCCATTTAGTTCTGGGTCCCAATGCAGCCAGTCCCTTGGGATCCTGTCATGCTTTGAACACAGATGTGTGTGTGCACATGGGGAGGCCAGGCCAAGCGCTCCATGTACATGCTTCCTGAGCCCCCATGGGCAGGTGCTATTGCTGGACCAAAACTGCACTCTAATACTGCCATCTAGCCTAGCTCTCTTGCTCACATGCATACTCAGAGATAAAATTATTGAGAATTTTAAGATTTCAACAACAGAGTACTCAAACAAGCAAAGAGTCTTTCTGAGTGTGAGACCCCATGCAAGCACACAGGCCACATGCCCATGAGGTCAGCCCTGAGAAGAGTAAAATAAATGAGTAGGAAGGGAATAGTGTCATGCAAACCAGGAAAATGATGACAATATCTGCTATTTGTGTCAGTTGTTGTCAATATACATATTCTGAGGGAGTGTGGAATTGAGCAGAGATGCCCATTTCAGACTCCTTATCCATTTCAGGTAGTGGATAATGGAGGCAGTCAGGAGATCTGTCTATTTTTGCCCTCACTCACCATGACCTAGGCAAAACCATGGCGTATCTCTGGATCTAGTTTGTTGAAAATCAAAATGGAGGCATTTTACGTTATACTGTCAGTAAAAGGTGTAAGAAATTAAAAATAATTTTTCCTTTACACTTCTAGGTTCTTGGCTAGACACATCCCCTGGAATAAATGATAAATTAGTAGAAAAAAGTGAAAGTTTCATAACATGTATACCTCTTGTATTCATGGAAAAGACCCAGGAAAACTAACTCCCTGAAATGGCCCAAGTCTTCCCCTTTAAAATTGTCTTCAGCTAAAGATAAAAGATGTTGGGGGGGCGGCCGGGTGGCATAATGGTTAAGTTCTCACGTTCTGCTTCTCAGGGGCCCGGGGTCTGCAGGTTCAGATCCCAGGTGCGAATATGGCACTGCTTGGCAAAGCCACGCTATGGTAGGCATCCCACATAGAAAGTAGAGAAAGATGGGCATGGATCTTAGCTCTGGGCAAGGTTTCCTCAGCAAAAAAGAGGAGCACTGGCAGTAGTTAGCTCAGGGTTAATCCTCCTGAAGAAAAAAAAAAAGATGTTGGGGGAGGGAGAAGATCACTTATGGGAGGTTTCCAGGAAAAGTAGAGTAAAAAGGCATATTTCTTTTTGCATATTTGAGTTGCTGTCTTCTCCATTGATAAGAGTTTCTAGATATTTGGTCATCCTCCACTTCCTGGTACAGAGAGGGAGATACATTTACAAATAAAGATTTCCCTTATAAATGTAAATGTCTCTTACAAAATAGTAATTTCTACTCCAGTTTTCAGAGCTTTTCCTGTGTCTGCTGATTATTAAAAATAACCAGCATAAAATAGTCTTTTCGCCAAAGAGGCATATTTTGGCTTGGCAAATTTTGCTCTCCCTCACTAGCACCACTGAAGTCCCTCTTACTGACATTTCTACAAAGGCAAGGATAATTCATTTTTTTTTAATGCACATAACTCTGGAAATGGAGATAAAGAAATCATCAGCAAATATTGAGCACTCCGGCCTATAAGAAATCACTTTCTTGAAATCCTTACTCCAATAGTCTCATGGCTCAGGAAATCAGTAAGCTAATTGCCACCAATATTGTGTCTGCACCCACAGGCCATTCTTTCTCCCGTAAGCTCTTGACATTAGGAAGAGAAATACAAAAAGAAGACAAAGTATTCAAATGTTCTACCATTTTCTCCATTATTTATGAGAATTTACTCCAGATAATTTTGGAAGTTGAGCAATGATGCTTTTCAGGGGTAGAATTACCCAAGATGTCTTGCCCTCACAAGATTCCTGGCTCTCTGTTTACTGTATCTCTCAATAGGCATTTTTATTTTCTTCCAGTTGTTAACCAGCAATTATTATGTAGTGCTTCTCATTCATTCTTTGTTTCATGTCAGAAAGATGCAAATTTTAAAGCACATATCTTATTGGATGCTTTTATAATGCACACTATGTGCATTTAGAATTTTCTTATATATTAAATTTTCAAAGTTTGATTTACAGAAAGAGAAATGAATATTTCTTTTGACAAGAAATTTTCACATATTGAGGTATATGGGGTAATTATTGTCAATGTAAAATAGCCATTCTTTAATAAAAGAAACAAAATGAGTTTTACTTGAGTCAAACTGAAGATTATAACCCAAGAAGGCAGTTTCCACAAAGGAAGGAAGTGTTCCAGAGAAGCATAGTTTTCAATACAGTCTTATACATTTTAAGAGCAAATAGCATACATTAAACATACCCAAGATACATATTCATCAAAGTTTCAAAGAGATTTTACGTTGCAAATTAGCAGGTCAACATGACTCTGATATCCCCAAAAGGGAACTTATCTCCAGGAGTCCTAATGCCACTATTACCAACAGGGCATTAGGGATACTGGCTTTGTAGTAGTGCAAATACATGTTCTTAGCTTAAGAGAACATCTTCTTTTAATTTGAGATAACGTTTAACACATTCTTTACTTTAATGATTAAAGCAGATGTACAATGCATGTTTGATAGGCCATAAGTCAGGGTTTTTTAGTTCAAGCCAAATCTGTTTTTAATCAGAATAGCTACCTCATATACCCCAATATATGAAAATCTCTTGTCACTGTTCTGGTTTAAAACTTATTTGGCTTAGACTAAACACAGTGGCTGCACCAATTTACATTTTGACCAACAGTGTACAAGAGTTCTTTTTTCTACACCTCCTCTCCAACAGTTGTTATTTCTTGTCTTTTTGATAATAGCCATTCTAACAGGCATGAAATGATATCTCATTGTATTTTTTATTTGCCTTCCCTTAACAATTAGTGATGTGTATATTTTTATGTGCCTGTTCTATATGTGTGTCTTCTTTGGTAAAATGTCTATTAAGATTCCTTCCCATTTTTTAATCACGTCGTTTGTTTTTTGTTGTTGAGTTTTATGAGTTCTTTACATATTTTGGATATTAATTCCTTATTGGATGTTATCTTTCCATTTTGTTGATGATTTTATTTGCTGTGCATGTTTTTAGTTTGATACAGAGAACAGATTAGTGGTTACCAAAGACAGGGTATAGGGGATAGGGTTAGGGTGAAATGGATAAAGGTGACCAAAAGACAAAGTAAGCCAGTCATGAGGATGTAATGTAAAACATGATTCTATGGTTAATATTGCAATGTTGCATATTTGAAAGTTTCTAAGAGAGTAGGTCTTATAAGTTCTCATCATAAGAAAATATTTGCAGATCATATATGAAGTAAAGTGTTAATATCCAAAATAAATAAGGAACTCATACAACTCAATAGCCAAAAAGCAAATAACCCAATAAAATATGGGCTAAGGAACTGAATAGATGCTTATCCAACCAAGACCTACAAACGGCCAACTTGTATATTAAAAGCCGCATAACACTACTAATTATCAGGAAAATGAAAATCAGAACATCCATAAGATATCTACTCCTTCCTTTTAGGATGACTATTACAAAAACATAAAAATAAAAAGAGAGTAAGTGTTGTTGAAGATGTGGAGAAAAGAAAAGCATTGTACACTTTTGGTTGAAATGTAAACTGGTGCATCTGCTTTGGAAAAAATATGTAGGTTCCCCAAAAATCAGCAATCCTACTTTTGCATGTATATCCAAATGAATTAAAATATAGGTCTTGAGAAAATAGCTGCACTCCATGTTCTTTGCAGCATTGTTGACAATAGCCAAGATATGGAAACAAAATAAATGTCCATCAACCAACAAGTGAATTAAAAAATGTGATAAAATGTAGAATGTTGTATACAATAGAATGTTATTCAGCTTTAAAAAAGAAGGAAATCTTTTCATTTGTGACTATATGGATGGGTTTTCAGGACATCATCCTAGGTGAAATTGGCCAGATACAGAAGGGCAAATACTGCCTGATCTTAGTTACATGTGGAATCTAAGATAGTCAAACACATATGATCAGAGTAGAATGGTAGTTGCCAGGGGCTGGCAGAGGGTGAAATTGGGAGATATTCTTTGAAGGGTATAAAGTTTTGATTATACAAGTTGAGTAAGTCCTAGAGATCCAGTGTATAGTGTACTGCCTATAATTGACAACATACTTCAAAGCTTGCTAATAGTGTAGATCTTATGTTAAGAGCTCTTACCACAAAAGGAAGAACAAAACAAAACAAAACATTGGGGTGAAAGGAAACTTTTTGAGGTGATAGATAAGTTTACGGTATTGATTGTGATGATGGTCTCAAGAGTATATAGTTATATCCTAACACATCAAATTGTATACATTAAATATCTATAGCTTTTTTATGTCACAAAAATAATTTTATTAAGACATACCTTCCCTCAGGAAAGTCCCCAGATCACAAAGCAAACTAGGCATTATGTAAGCAGCACCAGATCAGGAAACCTAGAATTACTCGAACCCCTGACGCCTTCCTTCAAGTGCTTCTCCTATTCACTACCTCTCCAAGAGAAGCCACTCACTCAAAACATTGAATCTATAAATGCAATATAAACTGTTTGAAGTGCATGTAATTAATTACATTTAAAAACAGAACAAAATATCAAATATCTCTTAACAGTGGTTGCTAAAATCTCCCCAATCTAAACAGAGAAAGAAGTGTAAGCAGAATTAAAAGCTTAAAAGAGAACTAGGGGTGCAAATTTGTTGATTTAATATATTGAATTCTACTTATTTAAAACCAAAAAATAAAAATAAAATCTGCTGACTGTAAATAAAGCAGAGTATCCTCCTTAATGTGAGTGGGTGTGATGTCAGGTAAATCACTTAAGAGCAAAACTGAGGATTCCTGGAGAAGAAGGAATTGTGCATCAAAACTGTAGCATAGAAATACTGACTAGTTTCCACCCTGCTGGTCGTCCCACAGAATTCACACTCAAGAATGCATCAGTTAGTACCTGAATTTCCATCCTGCCTCCCTGCCCTACAAACATCAGACTTTCTAGCCTCCCTGTTTGTGTAAACCAGTTCTTTCCCACCCACCAATCCCTCTCTCTGTCTCTCTTTCCTTATTTCTCTGTGGAATTTGATATTAGTGTTTATTGAGCAATATTACGAATATACTAAAAGCCACTTAATTGTACACTTTAAAAGGGTTCAAATGGTGATTTTTATGTGAATTTTATCTCAATAATAAATAAAATTTCATGTGCATCTCACAGTATACTAAGAATATATTAATGCAGATTAATGAGCTATGCAAAAATATATAAGAAATCACTAGAAAACAGCATAGAAGGCAATTTCAGTTACTGGGACCAGGAAAGCCTTTCTAAACAAGGTGTGGAATTCCAAAAGAGAATGACTGACATATTAGATCATATTAAAAATATCTGGGGGCCAGCCCAGTGGCATAGGGGTTAAGTTTGTGTGCTCCACGTTGGCTGCCCAGGGTTTACAGTTTCGGATCCTGGGCACTGACCTACACAGCTCATCCATCCGTGCTATCGCAGCATCCCACATACAAAATAGAGGAAGACTGGCACAGATGTTATCTCAGAGACAATCATCCTCAAGCAAAAAGAAGAAGACTGGCAACAGATATTAGTTCAACAACAATCTTTCTCACCAAAAAAAAAAAAAAAAAATCTGTATAACAAGCAAACATTAAACATAAGTTGAGGTCTCACCTGTAGAAAAGCAGAACATAAAAAAACAATTAATATTAGTAATATATGAGTCAAACAAGTTAGAAAGCAAACTATCCAGTCAGAAAAATAAAGCTGTTGAAGACTCATTCAGAGCTTAAGAAATGTACAGGACAATGCATTTATGAAAAGATGCCAAGTCAAAATTAGAGAAATGCAAACCACATATATAACCTAGATGAAATTACAACAATATAGGAAAAAATCTGCAGAGTATAGCCAATATTGATCTTATCAGAATCAAAGTAGAAAAGAGGTGAGTAGGGGTAAGGATTTTTATCAGGGAATGGAGAATAACCCAAGGTTATCATTATGGCAAAGTTCTCTTCAACCTTGATCCTGAGGGGCAGTGGGAGGAGCAGCAGTTCCCAGGAATCACAGCAGCTGAGGCTGCAGGGAGCACAACCAGTAGTGAGAACTGGGCCCCAGGTTTTGGAACTTGGCCATTGCCAGTCTCAACCTGGCAGAGACGGTGCTAAGGAATTAAATACCCAGACCTCAGTGACTTCCTTCCAGTCAGCTGCTGGGATCTTTCAGTGACCAAACCATCCAAGAGGCAGAGGGACAAGCAGCCCCCTCTGCTCACAGAGCTGATGGGGAGGATAGAGCACGATTGGAATGTGAGAAACTGGTCCTCTTTCTTCATGGACGATGGGAGGTAAATTAGTCTAGAATTTTATCCTATACAAACTAGCAGTTTATGTCAAATTCATTGATCATTTGAACCATAATCTCCTACTGGGAATCTGTCCTACAAAAATAATCGTATGTTTGAGGAAAAAGATATGTACAAGACACTCATTTTTAATGGTGAAAAGATTGTATGTTTGTTAATGACTATTATTGTTAATTTATTATTATTATTGTTATTAATAGGCAACTTCCTTTGAAATTGATGACCTATCTCTCCTATATTGAAATATAACCCAATCTTTATGCACTGGACTGGTTAAATACTGAAGATAGATTGCTGAGTTAAAAAAAGAATATTGAAGATAAAAAATTAATTTTCTCATGAAAAAAGAAGTCTGAATTACACAAATCCAGGGTTCCAAGCCACAACACTAGAGATTTACATTTTATGAACACAGTGTAAAACAGATAGCCACTTGATTATAAAATAATAAACTAAGAAGGGAAACAGACAATCAAAATTATATTAAATGTGAATTTATATGCCTCTTATTTTATGAAGCCTCATTTCCTCAGTCATCCATAGAAAAATTAATTTGAGCCTCCTATTTTTTCAAAATTTTGAAACAAATTTTAAAAAGCAGAATCTTTGTGAAAAACAGTGCAAGCTTCTCTACCTAATCTTTGCTGCTTTACTTCTAAAATTGGGAAGAAGTCCAATCACAGTTCTTAATGTCCTTTAGAGAATGTAAAAACCCTGAGAGCCTCTTTTTATGAGGTCTAAGTGATGTCTGGCCAAATACTGGTGGCATTATGAGCACAAACATGAATACATTCTGAAATGTGAAAACTGTAAACTACTTCAGTGCACAGCTCCTTGTTTGGCACTGTCAGCAAGTACACTTGAGTGCCAGAAACACTTCCTCTTATTCTTTTCATTCTGGAACTGGGAAATTGTTCTCCCATGTCTAGGAATTCTGAGTATTATATACTATATATAATTTCAATAAGAATTTCCAAGCTGCACATTTTTCTAAATCCTTATTAGTAGACGCTATGGAAAATTGTATTTTGAACACTTTATTTAAAAAATCATCATCCTTCTGAAAACATTTTTATCTTTTTTTTGTTTTTGCTTGAGAGAGCAAAAATGTCATCTTTGTAAGAATATGGTTCCACATCACGTTTTGTTGTTTTGTTACCCGTGTCTAGGGTGTTGTAAGTGGAATCATCAAATGTGTGTCTCATTATCGTTCAGAAAATTGAGGGGTACTTTTCATTTATTTTAAACTTTAGAGAGTGCAAATTTTGTTCATTCTGACTGCAACAAAATTAATCTAAACTGGTTTTCCAAAATTGTTTCCCCAGATACTGCAAAATCCTTATTTTACAGTCATGAAGTAATTGAGTATGTCAACAGGTAAAGGGAATATATACTGTTGAAACCACCTGATAATTCATAAGTTGACATAGCCAATTGGAAATTTTTAGACGTCCAACAGTTTGTCGTTTTATGTAACAGGTTCAACAAGGCACTGCTGACCCAAAATACTGCCTCCCTGTCCCTCCTGGCGTTAAGCCTGGTCCTTTCCACTTAGATCAACACCTTTAAGTTTATTGTCCTCACTCACCTGGTCTGCTTATCTCCAGTATTGCAAGTTTTAAATTGATTACCACAATTTAACATTTCTCAAATGCAAGTCTGAATATTTTACTACTGTTTGTAAAACCATGGGTCACAAAAGGACAGGAAATTAGGCTATAAGTTGAAGCAGGAAAGAAGTGCTATTGGAACACTTACATCTCTTGCTCGTCAAACATCTCACCTTTGCTCATACCCTACCTTTTCCATGGCATCATTTCCCTGAGCACAACGCCCCTGCCCAGCTTAGTGTACTCATCTGATGGCAAAGTCTAGTTGCCATTCCACACTCATCTCCAGGGTCTTCTCTCAGCCCCCTTGGTTGGCTGAATTTGCATGTCAAAGGTAGAGCCAATGCGTCCTAATGAGCTGTGCCCTTTCCACATGAGCATCAAAACAATTTATGTATTTGATACACCAATTTGCACAAACTATGCCTACAGTTCAAGTTCCTTGGGGACAGTAGCCATATTTTATTATGAGTTTAAACTCATTTAGCTAGGAGCTATTATTTTTATTAAAACATAGCATAAGTAATGTTGGCTGAATAAAGAATTGAATGTTTGATGTTCTTCCTCTGCTTATTTGTTTAATAAGTTACATATTTGAAATATCATCTCAGATACCACCTCATGAAGGGAAATTTCCCTAAATCCAGCTTACACATGGGGTTAATATTTTTCCTACAGTACCTCATATGACCTTGGATACTCAGTCTACCACAAGTTACTAACAATCTCGGAGAGGTAAAACACTCTCTAGATGCCTTCAAGATTGGACCATGAAGAACAACACAGCCCTCAGTCAATGTGGGCAGATGACAGGATTGTCACAGTAATGATCCACCACATTAAAATGATCATGATTTCTATGATACGTCACTTAAATTGCCACCAAGCAGAAAGTAAGAACCCAAAGAAACTGAGAAAGTCTGATACTTTACTCTTTATTTTTCAGTAATTTCAAATTTACAGAAGAGTAGCATGAATAAAAATGGTGCAATTAACACTCATATACCCTTTATCTATATTCGCCTATTAACATTATAACACTTTGACTTCATCACTTTTTCTCTCTTTAATTCATCAGTTGCACACCTTATGATTTTTTTCTAAATATTTTCATTATATATTTCCTAAGAATATGAATATTCCCCCACAGAGTCGCAGTGCAGAAAACGTAACATTGATGTGATTGTATAAATATTTTCAATGCAGAAGGAGTATAAAAATGAAGAGCTTTCCAGTACAAGAAGAAAATACCTTCAAAAGGGACGAATACAGGACCACATATCATGGTACGAGAATCTGAGGAACAACATTGGCATGAGGTCTTAAACTTACGATGTGTAGAGAGAAGAAAAATAAACCATTAGTACCAAAATTTCCTACTTGATAGTTTCTTGAAAGACAGATCCCACACTCAACATTTTCTTTAGAGCTCCTGTGACATCCTTATTCCTAATACTATAGATTAAAGGGTTTAGAACGGGAGTGATTATGGTGTAAAATACAGATACAACAATATCCTTCTCAGGTGTGTGGTAGGAGCTGGGGAACATGTAGGTGTAGATGGAAGCCCCATAAAAGAGGGTGATCACCATCATATGGGAAGAACAAGTGTTTAAGGCCTTCTTCCACCCCTCTGCTGAGTTCATCCTGTGGATGGTGAGGAGGATAAAAGTGTATGAGCTTGAAATGACTATCACAGGGATGAGGAGCATGAGTACACAGCACAGGTACATGAGCATCTCATAGAGAGAGGTGTCTGAGCAGGAGAGCTTCATTAAAGCCGGGACCTCACAGAAGAAATGATTGATCTCCCGGGATCTGCAGAAGGGAAAGGTCATGGTGACAGATGTGAGCATGAAGCCATCCACTGATCCTAGGAACCAGCAGCCAGACACCAAGAGGAGACACACCTTGTGGTTCATGAGAATAGGGTAATGCAGTGGATGGCAGATGGCCACATAACGGTCATAGGCCATGGCAGCTAGAAGGAAAAATTCTGAACCTACTAGAGACAGATAGAGAAACATTTGCATCCCACATTCAGGGGCTGAGATCTTATTCACACCCATGACCTGGTCCATCAGCATCTTGGGCACAGTGACAGAAATGTGCATCATGTCCATGAGAGACAGCTGACTGATGAAAAAGTACATGGGGGTGTGCAGGTGGGCTTGAGAGTATACCAGCAGGATCAGGATGGTGTTTCCAAACAAGGTCATCAGGAAAACCACAAAAATGACCACACAAAGCAGAACTGGGTGCTTGGATTGGCTGAATAATCCCACCAGAATGAAATCCGACCATTTAGTGTTGTTGGTCACCCACGTGGTGTTGTCCATGAGATTTCACCTAGATCACCAAGGAGAGCAGTGGCATTAATAGATTATTCATGGGATATGATCAACAGAAATTAATGATTTGTAAGCTTGTGTTTCTGTGTCTGTGTGTGTGGGTGAGTGTACATGCAAACCCAATTGTGCTAACAGGAGGTGGTTCCAGGGTTCTGTAGATTTGTCAATTGTAAGTTACCTGAAACTCAACAGTATTACCAGAAAATTAAGAATTTGCAGCTGTACATGAAAAGAATCCTTAACTCACAGCAAGATTGCCGTAGTTCAAGGTCATGAGATTTTCTGATGATAGATAATGTTGTTTATTATCAATGCGGAAATTTGCAAAATCACTTCCCTATGCAAAAACAAAAAGTAAATCATTGAAAAAAAGGATAAATCACACCTCTTATTTCTAGAATTTTTTTTTTTACAGAAGTCAGAGTAGAATCACCCTCTCTGGTTTAAGGATCCAACTGGGATCCTAAAAACTCAGGAAGGTGTATTTCATATAAGAAAGATTTAGAAAGTAACTGAAACATAATTTGGGGAAATACCATTCTGAAAGTTTGAACACCCTTTGCCTGTAGGATCAAGCTATGCTGTGAGGGTCTGTGGTTGCATGAAATCACAGAAACAAGTCTGGCTTCTCACCAATGACCAACATCTTAGATATTCTAGGGATACCAAGTAAGGAGCCAAAACTCTGAGGCTGGACTGTGGCTGTGGGTCCACTTTATCCTCTACCAACCATCTCTCTGTCTACTCAATGAAAAAAGAAGATAATAATGTTTGACCTCAGATAGGGTGAATGTTAAATGAGGTAAAACAATGAAAGTGCTAGGAACATTACTAGTCACAGATGAATAAGTGCATGTAACGTTAGTTTAAAGAGTTAATATCTACAGTACTTACTGTGCAGAGTCTATGTAAGAGATGGCTGTTACTATTATTGACTTATGAGATGTGTTACTCTGGTTCACCAATCTTAGTATCTATTTATACATATAAGAATTTGGAAAATGAAACAGCAATCAACTTAATGTGGGAAAATATCTGCACATCATATATCTGATAAGGCATTAATAGTCAAAATATATAAAGAAGTCATACAACTCAATATCAAAATAGTAACTAATCTGATTAGAAGATGTGCAAATGATATGAATAGATATTTTTCCAAAGAGGACATACAGATGGCCAACAGGTAGGTGAAAAGATGCTCAACATCACTAATCATCAAGGAAATGCAAATAAAACCCACAATGAGATATCACTTCACACCTGTTAGAATGGCCATCACCAAAAAGACAAGAGATAACAAATGCTGGTGAGGATGTGGAGAAAGAGAACCCCTGTGCACTATTGGTGATGATGTAAATTGGTGCAGCCATTATTGAAAAGAGTAAGGAGGTTTCTCAAAAAAATTCAAAATAGAATTACCGCAGATTCCAGCAATTCTACTTTTAGGTAATTTATCTGAAGAAAACAGAAACACTAACTTGAAAAGATACATATGCACCCCCTTGTTCATTGAAGCATTATTTGCAATAGTCAAGATATGAAAACAACCTAAATGTCCACGGATGGATGGATGGATAAAGAAAATGTGGTATATATATATATATATATATGTGTGTGTGTGTGTGTGTGTGTGTGTGTGTGTCTATATGCATATAAAATATATATATACAATAAAATATTATTCAACAATAAAAAATAATGAAATATTTCTATCTGTGACAACATGGATGGAACCTAAGGACATTATGTAAGTGAAATAAGTCAGATAGAAAAAGACAAATAGCACATGATCTCATTTACATGTGGAATCTTAAAAAAGAAAAACAAGCTCATAGATACAAAGAATAGATTGGTGGTTACTAGAGGCAAAGGATGGGGGTGGGAAAAATGGGTGAAGGGAGTCAAAAAAGTACAAACTTACAGTTACAAAATAAATAAGTCACGAGGATGTAATATACAGCATGGCCACTATTGTTAATAATAGTCAATAATACTATATTGTATATTTTGAAATTGTGAATTAGACTTGAAATTTCCTCATTTTAAGGCTAGTTGTTTCAGTTACACTAAGAAAAATATATATGTTAATTTTTAAAACTTCTTTGTTAATCATATTTGCAGTCCCAATACTATCACTGAGCTTGAATGTGTTGAGTGTTAAACAAGTTTTTAGAATAAAGCATGAAAAAAGAAAACCTAACTCAAAAAAAAGAATTTAATTTGAATAATTTCTGTGTTCCCATATATGGATGCATAGAAGACTTTATATAAATACCTATAAATCCTACATAAATATGTATATCTGTATAAATATATATAAATATGAAACATAAATAAATATGTAATACATATTTCTTATTTTCACCCCGATTAAGGAGTGCTTTATGAAGAATCTCATCTCAGTTCTGTCTAGCACATGCTTCTCCAACTTCATCTCCTTAAAGTTCATACCATTTGTTCTAAATTTCAGGGAGAAGGACTAGCATTTAGAAGGCCATTGCCACTTACAGAACGAGGCTTCAGTTGTCTTTGCAAATATAATCTGTTATATTGTCTATAGCAATCAACTTTTAATGGAAAATGAGGTGCAGAAAGGAAAATTGAACAAGATTGAGATGTCTCTGACTCCAGTTCACTGTTTCCTCTTCTATCTGGCTGCTCACAGCCTATGTATGTGTTAGATGCTGGAGATGAATGAAAGAAAAGAATTATACCTAGTTACAGATAAGGAGGTCACATCAGTCTTTTCAGGGAGAAATATTATATAAATATGATTTAAAGTCTTAAACGAGCTACAAAAATAAATAAGAAAGAACAATAGAAGCAAAATACGTTTGGCCTTTCTGAAGAAAATCAGTAATAGCTTTTTCTAACTTTTCTCTTATGGAGATTAAACCTGTGCAATTTTTCAATTTCTGACATGTTAAATGCTAAATTGTGAAAGTCCTTACTAACAAGAATGATATTTGACACTTATTTCTGAGAAAAGTTTAGAAGTGGTTACGATACAGGCATATTTCAATTTCTGAGTTTCAAATACATCTAGTACTCATGAAATAATTCCAAAGACCAATTACAGTGTTCAGCTTAATAACAGTCTCATGCTCTGGGGTGCTGAAGCATTAGACAGCACTAAAAATGAATTTGATATCAATATAAATATCCAACAAATCTGGGACACATAACATTAAAAAAATATGAGCTTGTCAAATTCCACCCCCACTGGCAGATGAAAGCTGAGCCCTGTGCAAATTTTAAAAACAGTACAAAAAACACAAAACACATTTGCTGACTGGGTCTATGTTTGTTGTCATAGTGAAGCAAGGGCCAGCACAGTGACTGGCACATGCGTAGACCTCAAAGCTGTTTTGTGAATGAATGGAGGGGGAGCGGGAGGGCCAATGGGGGTTCTGGGCAAATCTTTGTTGCGTTTTGGTAAATGGCGGTGACTGTGATCAAGCCACATCAAACAGCCCACCTAGGACACAAGACAGACAAAGGAATACTGTCTACAAGGCAACTGGTCTCCCTGCTCACTCTTAGTCCCCTCTATCCAATTCCTTGAGTTTAACATAAACAGCTTAGTGCATACTTAAGTTGAGGAATTATTAATAGTGATGGTAGAAGAATATTGAATCTTTATTTGAAGCTGATAGCATCTCAGCAATTGTCCTATTGCTTTAGCACATTTTATCTTCCCCAAGAGCCTATGAGGTACGTACTCATCTTATTATGTGCCTTTGCAGATAAAAACAAAAATGGGTTTCCAGGGCATCTGCCTACTATCACACAACTAGGCTGATGGAGAACCCATGTCTCAACTCAAGTGTGGGTCCCAGAGCATGGAATGCTGCCTTAGCTCTCCAGGAACACAGTCCTCCCTGCACAGGCTACACTGTGGGTATTAGACACTAAATCTCTGTTTCATCTGGAAAACACAAATATGATTGAGACATTTATTTCGGTGCTCTGACTACTAGAAATAATCCCCATTCAAAATAAAATAAGACCATCTTTTCCTGTAATATTTCAGTCTCAATAAAACAAAGTTATTTTCCAATAATATAAGAGGAATGTATATTCTTTTGCTCATAGATAATTGGAAATCAAGAACTGATTTATGAATAAGTTGCAGAAAATAAGTGATATATAAAAGATTAAAAAAATACAAATTTTTTTCCTCCAGAAAAATAGGTGATAGGGAAAAGATCAGGGAAATATGGTCAAGAATTAATAGAATGCGTCAGAAGCAGAACAGGAAAAAACAGTCATTACCCTTTTGCTCCTGTGGTTCTGTCGTCCTACCTGATTGAACCCAGGATCAGGTGATGCCACAATCCTCAACTAGATGAGCTGTTGGAGTGCGGCTGTTGTTAACTCTATAAAGAGAGAGAGTAGAGTGACATCATCTCTGGCTTTATTATGCCCATTAAAGGAGTCGGAGAAAGTTTTCTGTTGATAAATCCCATATGGGACTTTAAAAAAGAGTGCTATTAAGACAGCTGAAAAAGCTAGTAATCATGTCTGTTCCACTTTTGTGGTTTTCTTCTCATGTCTTTTTTTTCTTTCTCCTTTTATTGTACACTAGAAATCTTAATCAATATTAACAATAATCTCAAATCTCACCTCACCAATAAAATCTTATCTATGAAATGTACCTTATTTTATAGATAGCCTTAGCCTTTTTCACTTTACAACACAGTTTTCTTGTATGCATGTATATGTCCTCATTTAATCTTCAAAATTATTCTGCGAAGTATTGACATTGCTCTTCTCATCTTTCACAGATACAGACTCTAAAACTCTTAGTCTAAGTGGTGTATCAAAGACAGCACCTCTAATCAGTACTGTGGCTGAGACTAAAATTCAGGTGGTCTCCTTTACACCTTTGTCTGGATCACTCTTCATTAGGTTACTTATAGTCCTCTTTCTTCTGTCACTCAGTTGCAATCAATGTTGTCCTAACATTGCATTGCATTTTAGGGCACTTGTTTTTAATTTAAATGTTGAATGCTAATTACAGAAAAATATAAAAGCACAAAAGATTACTCCCCCAAAATTAAATCAAACATAATGCAATCACCCAGACAAAAATCATGCCTTAAATGTTATATCTTGCCTTCAAACTACAAATATTTATGGAGTGTATACCATGCACCAGGCAGTTGAGATAAACCAGGTAACAAGATAGAAGCAAACCCACCCTCATGGAACTTGCGGTCAAATTTCAGAGCCTTTTTTGTATATGTGTTGTGCAACTATGTTGATCATTTTCCCATGCCATCCTTTGTTCATGACATCCTTTGTTCATGACATCCTTTGTCTAGGTTGTGACTTCTGTTTGTAAGGTCCACACTTGCGGTCTGGAGCCTCCTGTGTCCTACCGGGTTTCAGCTGCAGATGGTTCATCCAGACCCCTTCATCACTTGGTTTCCCATAAATTTCTGAAAGTGCAGTCCTTTGGGAGAACTGAAGAGCGGGAGCAAGAAAGAAATTGCATCTTTTTTCCTGCTTCTGGTGATGGTCTCTGGCTGCTGCAACAGCTGTAGGCAGCCGAGGACTGTGCAGCAGCTGTGGGATCCAGCACCCCAAAGGCAGCTTCAGTGGCATTGGTGGGATACAGGCATCTGTCTTGCAGCAGGAGAGGGTCCCAGGAAGAGAGTCTCATCAGCTCAGCAGTGAGGGTGATGTGAGGATCCAAGGTTGGCGAGGACTCCTGGTCCTTGGGTGACAACACTCCCCTTCCTCCTTCCCCAGCCTTCTCTCCAGCCTTTTGCCACCTCTGTAACCAAACTCCTTCATTAAACCTCTTCAGTTTGAAATGTGTAAAGTGTTTGCATATGATTGGACACTAAATAATGATGCTAATATTCTATCAAATTGATTATACCTCAGTTACAATCCTCCCTAATATTGAATAATGACATTTCATTCAGATTTTGAAATTATAAGTTTTTCTAAAATAAAAGTGCTTATAAAGAAAGCATTCTCTGAATGTAAGTTTTCCTAAGACAATTCACCGGAGGGTATATAAAGTTTCAAGTTTTTTCATACACAAACCTGAATTGCTTTCCCAAAAGCTTCTTCAAATTATGCTTTGACTTCAAAATTCACCTGCACTAGCATTAAATTGTATGTGCCTTTTTTTCTGAGTTAATATGATAAGAAAACCCTTGTTTAATCTGCCTTTCTTGATTATTAATGTTTATATGATGTTCATATGTTTACCCTTGTACCTACATATATGAAATATCCGTTTATAGCTTTTGTACATTTTTCCTATTGAAAGCTTTTCTTTATAAATATAAAAGTGTTTACATATTAATAATCGTAACTCTGTGTGAGTGGTATGGACTATAATATTTTAATTTCAGTTTTAATTTTGAGATTTTGTTCCATAAGAATTTTAAAATATATTTAGTCTAATACATTCACTTTAATGATTTCTTTCAGCACCTTTGTGTTTAGAGAGTCCTCACACATTTTTGGATCGTTAAAATTTTCATCGTTACATATTTTTAAGAATGAGATTGAGCATATTTTTGTAAATTTAACTTCTAATGCAGCAATAACTTATTGGGGGTGTGATATGAAATAGGTTTCTAACATGATTGTTTGCAATTAGAGACTAACTTAAAGTGCTAAATGATCCTTTTTTCATTCATTCATTCCAAAAATATTTATTAGTACCAGTTATGTTCCAACCACTCTTCTAGGTTCATGATGGTGAAAACAATGATTCTGCCCTCATACAGCTCATATTCTAGTGATAAACGAAGACAATCAACTACTGAATACACAATATTACGTCAGGTATTAATAACTACAATGAATAAAATTAAAAGCAGGGTGAGAATCATGAGGGAATCTATTTTATACAGAATGTGAAATTTCATCAGACTCATCAATGAAACAACAGAGTCAACCATTAAACTTCTGGGCAGGGATGTTTAAGCAGAGGGAACAGGAAGGGTAAAGACCCTGAGACAGAATCTCACTTACCATGTGTGATGAGCAACAAGAAGATCCGTTCCCACAGGTTATGGTGAGAAAGTTAAAGAAACATAGAAAATCAGGTTACACATAGAGCCAAGAGGCAGGTCCTCCAGGATTGTGAGGGAGCTCAGAAGGAACAGAGATGATCAAGATGTGTTTAGGGAAATGGTTAACAAAAGACATGTATAAAACTTAAAAGAGTGTACATTTAGAAAAGGAAAGAAAATCACAACCAATCAATGGTCTCTTTCTTCTGTTATCTCTGAGGACAGTTTACTAGACGTGCTCACACTGTCTTATGCCCCGACTGCAGCCTGGTTTGCCCTCCCCACCACAACATTCTACAACTCCCAGCAACTGCCAGCACTCACAGAGCCTCACAGAGTGCAGGGCCTCAGAGCTGTGACTCTCCTGCCTCTTGGTAAATCCCACTCTGAGATGTGACTGGAGGATTGAGAGAGAGGAAGGACATGATAGGACTTAGGTGCACAAGCGTCACTGGAGGCTTGATGGAGAAAAAAGTCCAGGGAGCAAGAATGCAGAGAGTGGTTTGAGTGAGTCCTGTTGAGAGACGTGGTGGCTGAGTGAGGGGGTGGTGATGTTAGGTTGAAGTGCTATCGATGCACTAAGGACACTGGGGCTGGGCAAGTTGGAGAGGAAACTTAGAACTGAGTTTGAGACTCAAATTTCCCAATAGACATGTGCATGGAGATGAGGCAAGGCCACTGGGTGCCTGAGTCAGGAGTTCAAAGGGGAGGACACACCTGAAGTCATGGTTTAGGGGATGAGCAATGTGTAGAAGAAGGAATGGGATTGCATGATGAGGGAGAGAGGGTGTCTTACACCGGAAACCAGTGTAGATGAGGTTAAATTTCCATCTCACCTCTTGTTTTCCAATCACCTAATGCCAAATGCCTTTAAAATATCTTGTTTTATTGATGTTGTTCATGAGAATTTTTAACATCTAGTGGGACAATTTGCCTTGTTATCCCTATATTCACATTCAAACATGGCAATTTCTTGCCTGTTTGTTTTTTCTTTAAGTTGATCTTTTAAATCTCTCGGTCAAGTTCAGAAGATCTAATAAAATATATTTTTTCTTTTTTTTGAGGAAGATTAGTCCTGAGCTAACTTCTGCCACCTATCCTCCTCTTTTCTACTGAGGAAGGTTCGCCCTGAGCTAACTTCTGTGGACATCTGCCTTCATCTTATATGTGGGCTGCCTGCCACAGAATGGTCTGATAAGCAGTGCAGAGGTCTACACCTGGGATCTGAACAGGCAAACCCCAGGCCACCAAAGAGGAATGTGCAAACTTAACCACTGCACCACTGGGCTGGCCCCAAAGATCTAATAGAATTTTTATTAGAATGTAATTAAAAGAAATACTTAAGAAGGATTAATATTGTTAAACTGTTGAGGATTTTCATCTAGAAATATGGTTGTCTTCACAGGTTATTAAAATGGTTAGAAGCTAAACCTGACTTGTTAAAATTTTTTTCCTAAAGTTCTTCCATAGTAATTGTTGAAATTATTCCAGATTATTTCAAGATGTTTGTTTTATTAGCAGTTTGAAAAGAATATTTTCACATTTGTAAATACTTAATAAGCATTAATAGTGACAGAATAGCTATTGATCTTTATGTAACTGCATGGCTCTGCATTTTTAAAATCTGCTACTGATTCCAATATTTCATTTGAATATTTTCATTAGATATTTTAGTTCAGTCTCATGTATAATTTAATATACTATACTGTAAAATCTGTATTTAACTTTGGCAATAAAAAACAACCCTCTGTTCCAATTTTTAATGTTTTTCATCATTTTATGTTTCACTTTCTAGAAAGATACAGGGTATTGATTCACCATGTTTTGTCTTTAAAAATGTATAACAACAAAAAATATAGTAAGGTAACAGGATATAAAATAAAGATACTAAACTCACTATCTTCACATACACAAGAAATAATGCAGTAGAACATACAATGGAGAGAAAATCTCATTTACAAAAGGAACAAAAATGATAAAACATTTAGGAACTAAACTCAGTAAGAAATGTGTAAGACTTATACGAGGGAAATTTGAAAGTACTCCTGAAAGATACAAGCACAGATATGAAGAAATGGAGAGTTACCTGCTCAGGGCTCAGGAGTGGAGCCATCATCTCTGTGGACAAAAAATTGAATCAAAGAGGATTATTCTTGTCTGAAAACCTAATGGAATTTACATGGCGAGGTTTCTGACTAACTTCAGTCTCATGACTCCTATTTTATTTCTGATTTCTCACTTTTAGAATGGGACTGTCTATCCTACATCTGTCTCATTATTACGTTTTGGAAGTAAATAATGTGTTATCTGGTTTCAGAGGTTCATAGAGAGAGAGGAATTTTTCCCCAGGATGAATTATACCTGGAAGCTCTCTCAGACCTGGATACTTGGATGAGACTTTGAACTTAGAGTTGATCCTAGAATGGATTAAGATTTTCAGGGGTATTGAGAAGAGATTAACATATTTTGCTTATTAGAAGGGCATGAATTTGGGGGGATCAGAGAGAAAATTTTATGGGCCAAACTACATCACCCCAAAATTCCTGCGTTAAAATCCTATCCCTCAGTGCCTCGGAAGTGATCTTATTTGGAAATAGGTTTGCTGCAGATGCAATTAGGTAAGATGAAGTCACACTGGAGTAGGCTGGGCTTCTAATCCAATATGGCTATTTTCCCTACAAAGAGGGGAAATTTGGGCACAGACACACACAGAGAGAACACCATGTGAAGGTTGGAGTGTTGCTCCATAAGCCAAGGAACTACCACAAGTAGGAGAGAGGCCTGGGATGGAACTTTGTCTTGCTCCTTCACAGGGAGCATGGTCCTATTGACACCTTGATCTCTGACTTGCAGCTTCCAGAATTGTGAGACAGGAAATTTATGTTGTTCTAAGTTACCCAGTTGGTGGTACTTGGTTATGGAATCCATAGCAAGTTAATATAATTTATTTTATTCTCAGGAAGGATAATTCAACATCAGGAAGATGTCAGTTCTCCATAAGTTAATATTAACTTGACGTTATTAAGTGACTCCACAGCCAAATCTATTTTAGCTCAGCAATGGTCACTTAACTCACTGGAAAAGGTAGCTTTAGATAATCATATATCCCTTGATTATCTACTTGCTGAGCAAAGAGGCATCCATGTGCTAGCAAACACCTCCTGTTGCACATGGGTAAATGCCTTCAGGGAAGTAGAAACACAATTACATAATATTAGAGAGCAAGAACCTTTGCTACAACAAATTTCACCACATAACCCATTGTCTTTTGATTTATTCAGCTGGTTACACTTAAGTCTGAGCCCTGGTTTACAGCCATCTTGTAAATTGGGTTTAGAGTATTGCTCTTAATTTTACTATGTATACTTATTGTAAAGTTCTTTACTTATTGCCTGTTGAACCTCTGTAAAAATGACATGTCCAATAAGATGATGCTGGCTCAGCACTTTGAGATGATGTCCAAAGACTACCACCTTGGAGAAATGTAGACTTTAGATGGGAAATGCCAGAGAGTTCTCCCTCTCCCTTGTTACTCAGACATAAACTAAATGTTTTCTGAATACTATGCACTTTCCCCCCAGTGTTGGACCTGACAACCAGGAAAGGTCCTCCTTGGCACTGAGGGACAAGATCACTACCTGCAGAGAACCTGACTATCAATCAGCAATGCTTTTGGAGAAAGATTTTGATCAAAAGAGGAAAATGTGCCAATTAATAAAAGAAACCTTAAAGAAATTAGAGTTGGGAAGGCCTGCAGGGTGAGCTCTCATGCCCTATCATGCATTGTCAATTAAACTAAACAGGAAGAGATATTACCTGCATCTTTGACAGGAAATAAAACTACATTATTCTTGAAGGAAGATTTCTCTCCCCATCAGGCAACAGCCCAGCCAATGAGAAATGCTGGGGCTCAGTCAATGAGAAGCCATTGCTGCCCTGAACTGTGACTTTCCTCCAATGGACTTTTGTTTAGAACAGCCCTCCCTGATCCCCATTTTTCTCTTTAAAAGTAAGTGCCTCTCCTTTGTTTTCCGGATTTGTCTGTGGCTAGCCATAGCATGTGCATTCTGAATTTCAATTCTTTTAGCTGTTCCTAAATAAACTCATTTTGAGGGTAAAATAATAAGTGAATTTGCTTTTTAAGTTGATATTCCTTGCCTCCACGTCCATGGAAAAATGGGAACCCAAATCCACCAGTCTTTCTCAAACTCTGAGTTCGAAAATTCTACCAGGCCACTTCTCATCTGAGTGGCCTCTTATTTCTGCATGCTGTTAAAATGCACCCAATCTGTTCAGAGCGGAGATCACTCAGGACATTGCATTCTCCATCTTCACTGTCCTATACGGGAAGGCAGAAGCCAGATCAGGCACTATGGCCCCATCATTGATGATTTGATTTATTGCGTCACTCAAGGAGAAAGTGGAAATGCAGGGGCAGCAGTTTAGGTTGGACTTGAGAAGTATCATGTCTTCCTGGCCCAAAAGGATCAACTGCAGCTGAGGTGGCTGGAGGAGGGCGAGTGAGCCACTGGGCAGATCCTGCTGGAGATGAGGGTATTCCAGCAGAGCAGGGCCCTAAAGGAGCTGGCCTAGGGACAGAAGGGGAGGTGCCAATGCCTAGCCCTGGGTCTTCTGGAGGCAAGGCTGGGTGCCTGGTGGGGAAGGGAGTGGTGAATATGCGACCAAGGGGACAGACAGTGGGTTTTGGAGAAAAACCACTTTGGTATTTATGCTCTTTAGGAAAAAGAGTGGCCTAGAACTTACATGGGAAGCCTCTTAATTTTAAATCCTAGCATTAGAATCAGAAGGGACACCAGAGAATCATAAAAAATAGGTCACATTAAGGACAAAAAACAAATATTTATTTAAAAAATTAAAGTTAATTTGATGGCTTACATAAGTTTAAACAGAAAAAGAACAACCTATTCTATGCTGACTCCAAAACACTTAAAACCTCACAGTCAATCTTTAAATGACTACATTGGTGTGTTCAGTGACAGCCAATCAAAAGCTTCAGTAGTAACTCATTTGACTCAGTAACCAAGCATATAAATAATGCTTACAATTGTTCAGCTTAGAATTTTCATGTTAAATTTTAAGGCAAATGCTAATTTCCTTCCCCATGTCACTTGCCTATTCCAGACACAGGGGGAAGGAATTACAAGGGCTCCATGCAGCATGCTCACAATCCACTTGAGACTACAGAGCAAACAAATAACAGGGAAAAGGAAACATTTGTTTTAATCCTCCAAGAATATACTAAATCTCAATTGAATTGGGAAAGTCATTATCGATGGGCTTATGTTGTCACAATAGAACGCATTGCAATAGAAATTTTCTGGGCACACTTTAATCTATCTCATTCCTAATGAATTATTCTGGGATTTCTGAACTAAATAATTCACAGCCTCATACAAGTACAGTGACTAAACAGTCCTGGACACATAGTGGGGGTCACTAAGTGAAGGAATTTACAAAGTATTTGTGTTTCATTTGTCCCGTTTTGTCCTTATTATATCTATTTCAAAATTAACTATTTATTATTATTATTATTATTGCTATGCTTATTTCCTTGTGAACAAACTAAGGGTCAGAAAGAAAATAATTTTCTAAATTTCACACAGTAAATACACAAAACCTTTGCACTTTCAATAATAAGTGTGATAATCTTATCTTACCATAACTCAAAGTACATGTAAATTGGTCATTTAGGGGCTGGCTCAGTGGCATGGTGGTTAAGTACGTGCACCCCACTTCAGTAGCCTGGGATTGACCAGTTTGAATTGCCAGTGTGGACCTACAACCACTTATCAAGCCATGCTGTGGTGGTGACCCACATAGAAAAAATAGAGGAAGATTGGCACAGATGTTAGCTCAGAGTCAATCTTCCTCACCAAAAGCAATAATAATAATAATAATGAGCATTTCTTAGCACAAAAGCAATTTTAAAATGAGTTATAATACAAATACTTTGGAGAATATACTGTCAAATAATTTATTTTAATTTTTATACCCACTTTGTTCTTTTTTCCCCAGTACCAATAAGATACATTTTACCCACAATGGCCAAGACTAAGGCCTGCCATTTCTATAAAAAATGAAACTAATCATTTACCTACTTTTTAAAAAATAATTTGACAGGTGGCTATTTTTAGAGCGATAGGGGAAATACAATACAGATGATTGATTTAATAATCTACTCTGAGATAAAATATTGCCAGATATTAATGCCTTTCATTTTTATCCACTTAGGTAACCTACTCATATATGTGTCCAGAGCTATGGCCTGTTGGCTCAAAGAATGAAGAATTTGGAGTTTTCTTAGGGACATTTAGAGTAATATTTTATGTCTGTACGTTCCACTGTTTTTCAAATAAATTTAGCAGATTATTTTTATTTTCGTTTTTTAAAAATTATTTTATTGAAGTCATGTTGGCTTATAACATTGTGTAAATTTCAGGTGTACATTATCATATTTCAGTTTCTGTATTGATTACATCATGTTCATCACCGATAGTCTAGTTTTGATACGTCACCATACAGATGTGCCCCCTTACCACTTTTGCCCTCCCCCCCACCTTCTCCTCTGATAAGCACTAATCTCTTCTCCTTATCTGTGTGCTTGTTTATCTTCCACGGGAGTGAAATCATATAGTATTTGACTTTCTCTGACATTTCACTTAGCGTAAGACTCTCAAGGTTCATCCATGTTGTTGCAAATGGCACAATTATATCATTTTTATGGCTGACTAATATTCTATTGTATATATATACTGCATCTCCTTTATTCATTCATCTTTTCTGGGCATTTAGGTCATTTCCATAGCTTGGCTATTGTAAATAATGCTGCAATAAACATAGTGCTGCATGTCTTTTTGAATTATTGACTTTATGTTCTTTGGATAAATAACCAGTAGTGGAATAGCTGGATCATACAGAATTTATGTTTTTAATGTTTGAGAAATCTCCATACTGTTTACCATAGTGGTCTCTCCATTTTGTACTGTCATCAACAGTATATGATGGTTTACTTTTCTCCACATACTCTCCAACATTTATGTCTTTTCATTAATTATAGCCATTATGACGGATATGAGGTGATATCTCATGGCAGTTTTGATTTGCATTTCCCTAATAATTAGGAATGTTAAACATCTTTTCATATACCTGTTGTCTATGTGTATATATTCTTTGGAAAAATGTCTGTTTATATCCTCTGCCCATTATTGATTGAGTTGTTCATTTTTTTGTTATTGAGTTGTATGAGTTATTTATATATTTTGGAAATTAACCTCTTCTTGGGTATATGATTTGCAAACATTTTCTCTCAGTTAGTGGGTTGTCTTTTCTTTGTTTTAGTTTAATTTTTATTGAGTTAATGATAGGTGACAATCTTGTGAAATTTCAGTTGTACATCATCGTTTGTCAGTCGTGTTGTAGGTGCACCCGTTAACTCTTTGTGCCCAGCCCTCACCCCACCTTTCCCCTGGTAGCTACTAATCTGTTCTCTTAGTCTGCATTTTTAAATTCCTCATATGAGTGGAGTCATACAGAGATTCTCCTTCTCTAGCTGGTTTATTACACTTAACATAATTCCCTCTAGGTCCATCCATGTTGTTTCAAATGGGACAATTTTGTTCTTTTTTATGGCTGAATAGTATTCCATTGTGTATATATACACTGCATGTTTACCCAATTACCAGTTGATGGGCATTAGGTTGCTTCCACATCTTGGCTATTGTAAATAATGCTGCAATGAACATTGCAGTGCATGGGACTTTTGGAATTGCTGATTTTAAGTTCTTTGGATAGATACCCAGTAGTGGGATAGCTGGATCATATGGTAGTTCTAGTTTTAATTTTTGGAGGAATTTCCATATTGTTTTCTATAGTGGCTGCACCTGTTTGCATTCCCACCAACAGTGTATGAGGGTTACTTTTTATCAATAACCTTTCTAACATTTGCTACTATTTGTTTTGCTTATTTTTGTCATTCTAATGGGTGTAAGGAGATATCTTAGTGTGGTTTTGATTTGCATTTCCCTGATGATCAGTGATGATGAACATCTTTTCATATGCCTATTGGCCATCCATATATCCTCTTTGGAGAAATGCCTGTTCATGTCTCCTACCCATTTTTTTATCAGGTTGTTTGATTTTTTGTTGTTGAGTAGTGAGGGTTCTTTATATATTATGGATATTAACTCTTTGTTGGATGTATGACTTGCAAATATGTTTTCCCAGTTAGTGGGTTGTTTTTTTTGTTTCAATCTTGTTTTCCTTTGCCTTGAAGAAGCTCTTTAGTCTGAGGAAGTCCCATTTGTTTATTCTTTCTATTGGTTCCCTTGTCTGAGAAGACATGGTTTCCAAAAAGATCCTTTTAATACTGATGTCAAAGAGTGTACTGCCTACATTTTCTTTTAGAAGCTTTGTGTTTTCAGGTCTTACCTTTAGGTCTTTGATCCATTTAGAGTTTATTTTTGTGAATGGTGAAAAAGAATGGTCAATTTTAATTCTTTTACATGTGGCTTTCCAGTATTCCAAGCACCATTTGTTGAAAAGACTTTCTTTTCTCCATTGTATGTCCTCAGCTCCTTTGTCGAAGTTTAGCTGTCTGCAGATGTGTGGTTTTATTTCTTGGCTTTCAATTGTGTTCCATTGATCTGTGCACCTGTTTTTGTACCAGTACCATGCTGTGTTGATTATGGTAGCTTTGTAGTATGTTTTGAAGTCAGGGATTGTAATGCATCCAGCTTTGTTCTTTTTTCTTAGGATTGCTTTAGCAATTCGGGGTCTTTTGTTACCCCATACGAATTTTAGGATTCTTTGTTCAATTTCTGTAAAGAATGTCGTTGGGATTCTGATTGGGATTGTCTTGAATCTGTAGATTGCTTTAGGTAAGATGGACATTTTAATTATGTTTATGCTTCCAATCCATGTACATGGAATGTCTTTCCATCTCTTTATGTTGTCATCACTTTGTTTCAGAAAAGCCTTATAGTTTTTGTTGTATAGGTCTTTAATTTCCTTAGTTAAATTTGCCCCATGTTATTTTATTCCCTTTCTTGCGATTGTGAATGGGATTGTGTACTTGAGTTCTTTTTCTGTTAGCTCGTTATTAGAGTATAGAAATGCTACTGGTTTATGTAAATTGATCCTATACCCTGCAACTTTGCTGTAGTTGTTGATTATTTTTAAAAGTTTTCCAATTGATTCTTTGGGGCTTTCTATATATAAGATCATGTCATATGCAAACAGTGAGAGGTTCACTTCTTCCCTCCCTTTTGGATTCCTTTTATTCCTTTTTCTTGCCTGATTACTCTGGCCAGGACATACAGTACTATGTTAAATAAGAGTGGTGATAGAGGGCGTCCTTGTCTCATTCCTGTTTTCAGTGGGATGGTACTCAGTTTTTGCCCTTTGAATATGATGTTGGCTCTGAGTTTGTCATATATGGCCTTTATTGTGTTTAGGTAGTTCCCTTCTATGCCCATTTTGCTTAGAGTTTTTATCATAAATTGCTGTTGGATCTTGTCAAATGCTTTCTCTGCATATATTGAGATGATCATGTGGGTTTTATTCCTCAATTTTTTGATGTGGTATATCACGTTGATTGATTTGTGGATGTTGAACCATCCCTGTGTCCCTGGTATGACTCCCACTTGATCATGAGGTATGATCCTTTTGATGAATTGCTGAATTCGGGTTGCCAAAATTTTGTTGAGAATTTTTGCATCTACATTCATCAGCAATATTGGCCTGTAGTTCTCTTTTTTCGTGGTATCCTTGTCAGGCTTTGGTATCAGAGTGATCTTGGCCTCATAGAATGTGTTAGGAAGTGTTCCATCCTCCCTAAATTTTTGAAATATCTTCAAAAGGATAGGTATTAAATCCTCTCTGGAAGTTTGGTAGAATTCCCCAGGAAAGCCATCTGGTCCTCTGGTTTTATTCTTTGGGATGCTTTTGATTGTTGTTTCAATCACTTTCCTTGTGATTGGTCTGTTCAGATTGTCTGCTTCTTGACTAAGCTTTGGGAGATTGTAGGAGTCCAAGAATTTATCCATATCCTCTAGGTTATCCGTTTTGTTGGCATGTAGTTTTTCATAGTATTCTCTTATAATCCGCTGTGTTTCTGTGCAGTGTGTTCTTATTTCTCCTCTTTCATTTCTGATTTCGTTTATTTGAGCTTACTCTCTTTTTTCTTCGTAATTCTGGCTAGAGGTTTGTCAATTTTATTTATCTTCTCAAAGAACTGGCTGTTTGTTTCATTGATCCTTTCTACTGCCTTTTTGTTTCAATAGCATTTATCTCTGCTCTGATTTTTATTATTTCTCTCCTTCTGTTCACTTTTGTCTTTGTTTGTTCTTCTTTCTCTCATATAGTTAGGTGTGGTTTAAGATTGTTTATTTGGGATTTTTCTTTTTTGTTAAGATGTGCCTGTATTGCAATGAATTTCCCTCTTAATTTAGCTTTTGCTGTATCACATATGAGCTGGTATGGCATGTAGTCATTTTCACTTGTCTCCAGATATTTTTTGATGTCTTATTTAATTTCTTCAATGAGCCATTGTTTGTGCAATAGCATATTGTTTAGTTTCCACATCTTTATGCCTTCCTAAGCTTTTTTCTTGTGCTTAATTTCTAGCTTTGTAGCATTATGATCAGAGGAGATGCTTGTTATTATTTCAATATTTTTAAATTTGTAGAGGGTTGCCTTGTTTCTCAACATATGATCTATCCATGAGAATGTTCCATGTGCACTTGAGAAGAATGTGTATTCTGCTGTTTTGTGATGAAGTGTTCTATATATGTCTATTAAATCCAACTGTTTTAGGTTTTTGTCTAGCTGCACTCTTTCCTTGTTGATTTTCTGTCCGGTTGGTCTGTCCATTGATGTAAGTGGGATGTTGAGGTCCCCTATTATTATTGTGTTATGTTTAATATCTTCTTTTAGGTTTGTTAATTGTTGCTTTATGAACTTTGGTGCTCCTGTGTTGAGTGCATAGATATTTATAAGCGTTATTTCTACTTGATGAAGTGTCCCTTTGATCATTAGGCATTGGCCCTCTATGTCTCTCTTTACCTGCCTTTTATTGAAATCTGTTTTGTGTGATATAAGCATTGTGACACCTGCTTTCATTTGTATGCTATAGGCTTGGAGTATTGTCTTTCACCCCTTCACTCTGAGCCTGTGTTTGTCCTTGGAGCTGAGGTGTGTTTCCTGGAGGCAACAAATTATTGGATCTTGTTCTTTAATCCATCATGCACTCTGTGCCTTTTCATTGCAAAGTTCAATCTGTTTACATTGAGGGTGATTATTGATGCATGAGGGCTTAATGCTGTCATTTTGTCACTCATTTTCTGGTTTTCTTGTGGTTCCTTTTTTCCTCTTCCTTTGTGTTTTAGCCTACCCAGTGACCTCTGCAATTTCATATGCTGGGTTTTTATCTTTTTCCTTATTTATGTTTTGTGTCTCTGTTCTTTCTTTTAGTTTTGTGCTACCCTGCAGTTTGTATTCAGAATCTCATGCATAACATAGTGCATTTTCTGGTGGCCTGTTACTTTCTTAGCCTAAACTGACTCAGTCCCTTTCCTCCTCCCCTCCTAAATTATTACTTTCATCTCTTATTCCAACTTGTGTTGTGAAGTTGTGGTTAGAGTGATAAGATTGTCTTTGCTTTGGTGATTTCCTTCCCTTTATCCTAATGCTGTAGTTGAATATTTGCTATCCTATTCTGGTTCTATCTACTTGTCTCCCTAGTCTGTATTTTGTGACCCCTTTCTCCCTTTTTTTCTTTTTTCAGGTATGAGGGCCTTCTTGAGGATTTCTTCTATGGGTGGTCTTGTGGCTATCAAGTCCCTAGGCTTTTGTTGTCTGGAAAAGATTTCATTTCTCCCTTATATCTGTAGGATATTTTTGCTGAATAGAGTATTCTTGGCTGAAGATTTTTATCCTTTAAAGTTTTGATTATGTCATTCATATCTCTCCTAGCTTGTAAGGTTTCTGTAGAGGAATCTGCTGAAAATCTGATAGAGCTTCCTTTGTAGGTTATTTTCTTCTGCCTTGCTGCCCTGAGTATTCATTCTTTGTCATTCATTTTTGCTATTTTACTACTATATGCCTTGGAGTAGGTCTTTTTACATTGACAAATGTAGGAGATCTGAAATCTTCCTCCACACACGTTTCTCCCTCGATCTCCAGATTTGGGAAGTTCTCTGCTATTATGTCATTGAGCACACTTTCTGCTCCATTTTCCTTTTCCATGCCCTCAGGAATTCTGATGATTCTTAAGTTGCATTTTCTCATGGAGTCAGGTATTTCTTTGAGATTTTATTCAGTTTTTTAAATTCTTAGTTCTCTTTCTTCTTCTGTCTGGAGCCATTCAACCTGTCTAGCTTTGATTATGCTAATTTGCTCCTCTATGTCTTGTACACAGACATTCAGGGAGTCCATATTCTGTTTTATCGGATCCATTGTATTTTTCATCTCTAGTATTTCTGATTGATTGTTCTTTATGGTTTTGATCACTTTTGTGAAGTAACTCCAGAACTCGTTGATTTGTTTCTCTATATTTCCCTTTACCTCATTGAGCTTTTTGATGATAGCTATTCTGAATAGATTTTCACTTAGTTTACCTATTTCCAAGTCCTCAGGACATACTTCTGTATTTTTATTGTTTTCCTTTTGGTCTGGAGCTTTTATAAATTGCTGGATCGTAGAGGAGCAGTTTTTGTTCATGACTCTATTATTGGGTTGCAGTTACAGCCTGTCGCCACTATAATGGCATTGAGAGCAGTGCGTTCTGACCCCTCTGCCTTCAGCTGCCATGGTGGCACACAGCACGGGTTGGGGGAGGAAGGGCACCTTCTCCCATGTGCAGACCTGGACTCTGATCAACTTTCACTCTCTGGTTTCTTGGGACCTTGGCTTGATGGGGTCCCCCCACGTGAAAGCTTTTCCCCATTAGAGGGTTTCTGCTGCATGGGTCTGTGGGAGTCCTGGACGATCCTCTGGGTGCATGGACCCTCCCCCACTCCTTCCCTCATGGAGCCTCCTGCAGCAGTGATCCCACGCTCTAGGGAAGGGAGAAAAGTTCTCTCTAACCCTGTTCCAGCTATTCCAAGGGCAGCTCCAGCCTCTCTACCCTCCATCGTTTGGCTGCTGTGGGTCTCTGACGATTTTTGTGTTATTGGGATTTCTTTGGTTGGAATGTAGTTGCTCCTCTTAGTTGTAATTTGGAGGGTAGAGAGTCCTGGGCAAGCTTACTCTGCCATGTATCTGACGTCACTCTGGGTTGTCTTTACTTTTTATTCATGGTTTCCCTAGAGATACAGCAGCATTTTATTGTGATACAGTCCCATTAATTTATTTTTTCTTTTATTTCCTTTCTTGAGTAGACACAGTCTTCAAAAAGATAGTCCTAAGATTGATGTCAAAGACTCTATTGCCTATATTCTCTTCTAGAAGTTTTATGGTTTTAGGTCTCAGTAGATGCAGAGAAAACATTTGACAAGAAACAACATAAATTTATGATTAAATTTCTCACTAAAATGAGTATAGAAGAAAAGTACTTCAACATAATAAAGACAATATTTGAGAAACCCACAGCCGATAACATACTCAATGGTGAAAAATTGATAGTTATTGCTCTGAGAACAGGAACAACACAAGGATGCCCCTCTCAGCACTCTTATTCTACCTAGTACTGGAAGTTTTAGCCAGAGAAATTAGGCAAGAAAAATAAATAAAAGGGATCCAATTTGGAAAGGAAGAAGTAAAACTGCTATTATTTGCTGATGATATGATTCTATATATGGAAAATCATAAAGAATCTATCAAAAAACTATTAGAAATAATCAATATGGTATATTTTCAGCATACAAAATCAACATACAAATGTCGGTTTTATTTCTATATACTAATAACAAACTAGAAGGGAGAGAAATAAAGAATACACTCCCCCCATAAAGTATAAAACACCTTCAAATAAATTTAACCAAGGAGGTGACAGACTTATACTCTGAAAACTATAAGGTATAAGACATAAGAGGTCAATTTTTTTAAAGATTGACACCTAAGCTAACATCTCTTGCCAATCTTTTTTTTCCTTCTTCCTTTCCCCAAAACCTCCCAGTACATAGTTGTATATTCTAGCTGTGAGTGCCTAGGGTTGTGCTATGTGTAACACTGCCTCAGCATGGCTTGATAACTGGTACCATATCCATGCCCAGGATCCCAACTGGCGAAAACCTGGGCCCCAGAGGGGGACACATGAACTTAACCACTCAGCCTTGGGGATGGCATCTATAAGACATTATTGAAAGAAACCAAAGAAGAGATAAATAAATGAAAAGATACTCCATGCTCATGAATTGGAAGAGTAAACATAGTTAAAATGTGCCTATTACCTAAAGCAATCTACAGTTTCAATGCAATCCCAGTCAGAATCCCATGAATATTCTTCATGGAAATAAACAAAAATGTCCTAAAATTTATATGGTATGACAAAAGACCCTGAATAGACAAAGCAATCCTGAGAAAAAAAAAGAAAGGTGGCGGCATCACATTTGCTGAATTCAAAATATACTGCAAAGCTATAGATATCAAAACAGCATGGTACTGGCAGAACAACAGACACAGAGATATATGGAACAGAATTCATAGTCCAGAAGAAGACACACAGACACATGTTTGGACAGCTCATCTTTGACTAAAGAGCCAAGAGTATGCAATGGAGAAAGGAAAATCTATTCAATAGATAGTCTTGGTGAAAATGGACAGGTGCATACCAAAGAATGAAAGTAGACCATTATCTTACATCATACACAAAAATGAACACTAAATGGATTAAAGGATTGAATGTTAGACCTGAAACCATAAAACTCCTGGAATAAAACTTAACAGATATTTAGGATTGTGATATTTGTTGAAGGTCTTATAGAATAACAGAGTCACTGACACCCACATAAGCTACATTTGGCTAGAACATAGGGCTTGAAAGTGCAATTCATCTCGTCTTAGATGTGATACAAATAACACTATTTTCATTAAATCTCCATGTCCTTTTTTATAAAATGCTTAAAAACATATTGTTTGGAGGACTAAATGAACCATTTTTGAAAACAGAAAACAATCATCGATATCAAGGAATTATAGAGTATCAAATTATAATGGGTTTTGTTTACTTTATCATACATTAATTTGATGAATTTCTTAAATTAGAGAATCAATAAATCCAAAAATACTGAATCAATTACTTCTATGTAGGAATTAATGTAGTGTCATAAGTTACTTTCTTTGGTCTGATTTTATTGTTAAGACAGCATATTCTCAATATTTTAAAATTTCTTTAATCTAATTTATACCAGAAACTGAAAACAGAATGTGGCTGAATAATGGTTTCACTACTTACACGGAAATAGCTTTGTCGCATAATGAGAAAACCCATATTAGCTGTCCTTTTCAATGATTTAATCCATGTTCTGAAGGGCAGATGAAAGTATACCAGCTGTGTGAATTATTGCAAGTAATTCACTCTCAGAATCACTGTCCTCATAGTTCCATTTCATTTCACTAATTAAATAATTAATTAATCAATTCAACAAATATTTTCTATTTTATGCAAGTCACTTTTCTAAGTGTTGGAATATATCACTGAGCAACAAGAACAAATTCCTACAAATCTATAGCTTTATTTTGCAAATATTTACTTAAATTATGCAAAACGTGCAGAATATTAGATGATACAGAACATTGAAAAAAGAAGAAAGTTAAGCATGACTAGAAATTTCAAGGGTAGGGCACCTAATTTTTAATTGATGATCAAGAGAGACCTCACACAGTAGAGGATGAGACAGGAAATATCTGATCTGGATTAGCGCATTCTAGGCAACAGAAATGATGAGTTCCAAGGCCTGAGATGGAAGGATGGAAGATGTGTTCTAGGAGCTATGAGAAGGACTGTGCAGCTGCAGCAGAGTGAGTGAGAAGAGAATCAATAGTGCAGGAGCCTACAGGCATTCCACTATGAGCGTGATTATTCTAAGTGAAATGGGAAAACAAAAAAGTTGTAAATGAAGGAATAAGATTGGATTAAGGTTTTGTGGTGATCACTTTGTATGTTTTATTGAGAACAAGCTAGAGATGGCCGAGCCTCGAGGTAGGGAGTAGATAAGAGACTTTCCAATAATTCAATCAGAGATGGTTGTGATAGTACTAAACGTGCTGAGAAATGGACAGACTCTTAGTATGTTTTGAAAGTTGTCCTGGCAAGATTTCCTTTTGGATTAGATATCCAGTGTCAGAGAAAGAGAAAAGTCATGAATGATTCCAAGGTGTACATCTCCAGAATTGGCATAATGAAATTGCCATTTATATTCAGGGGCAAAGCTGCAGGTGGCGCAGAATGTAAGGAGTTGGGTTTTGGGCAAATCAATGTTGTGATGAATGTTAAATATCTGAATGTTGATATTTGATAGATTAATTTACAAACAGGGAGCTTCAGTAGAAAAGTGTAGGCTAGAGATATGCATTTGGAATCAAAGCAAATGAATGTAATTTAATTACAGTAATGAGCCAGCCAGCCCAAGAACACTTTGGGAGTGAGCTGAGGAAGAGGGAATAGTTCCAGGTCCTGGGACGATTGATTTCTCCAATGGGAGTGGTGGAGGAGAAGAGGAGAAAACAGCAAAAGAGTCCAAACAGGGTGGCAAGTAGAGAGGGAGGGAAAACATGTTGACTGGTTTCTTCAGGAAAGAGAAAGGAGGTTCTCAGTGACATCAAATGTTAGAGAAAAACCTTTTCATGTGAACTCTAATGACTGTCCATTCTTCAGTGTGGAGGTCACTGGGAATATAGGTATGAGCAGTTCGGTTAAGGTATTGTTCTATTTTGGTGAGCAATTGAGTTTAAGAGAGAAGGTATAAGGAGAGGAACAAGAGATAGATCTTATTAAAAGCCACTTCACAGATTTCTTATAAATGAAATAAAGAAGTGTGCTGGAGCAAGAATGGTGTTTAAAGACATAACATATATTAAATATCCATGACAATTCCTTGGATACCCACCTTTCAATCCCTGTTATTTAAAATTTCTAGAGTTTTGTGAAATCACATAAACTCCTTGACCCAGAATATACTCATCCAGAATGTGGCAATGATAATGACTATCTTGACTGTGGCTACACAGGTTAGCATAGATGATGTACTACTTATGTGATTCATCCAGGTTTGAATATCAATAAAACATCACTAGAAGTGCTTTAAAGACAAATAATAACAATTGTAGTAGTAGTATTTGTTATTATAATATTAAAAATAAAACTATGTAAATGAAATTTACTACTTTTAAACATTTATGAAGAGAATACACAATATTTTACATCCTCCCTTCTTTACTAGGGAGATTTATACATCTATTAATTATGTCTACAAGTAAAATTTCACATCAATCTCCCTAGGAGGGAGATTGTATCAGTATCAGTATTAGATTTCTATTGCAGTGTAATAAGTTACCCCAGATTTAGCTACTTAAAACCACATCTATTTATTAAATCATAATTCTGCTGATCATATGTCTAGGTGGGATCAGCTGGTTTCTCTGATTAGGGATTCACAAGATAAAAATCAAGATGTTGGCCAGGCTGGGCTCCTCTTAGCGTTCTGGGGAGGAATCCAATTCCGAACTTATTCAGTTTCTTGGAATAATGCACTTCCTTGTGCTTGTAGGATTGAAATTCCCATTTCCTTCCTGGCTATCTATTAGAGGTCATTTGTCTTTCTCCTCATGTGACCCACTTCACCATCAAAGCCAGCAACGACACATCAGATCTGAATCTCTCTGACTTTCCCTTCTGCCACCAGCCCAATAGCCATAAAATCTTTTCTGATTCTAAAGGACCCATGTGATTATGTTAGAAGCACCCAATCTCCCTCTTGTCATAAAGTATAACACAGTCATGAGAATAACTCAAGTCTGAAGGTCATGGGGTCCATCTTAGAATTCTGTCTACCACAGTACTCCACTTTTGAAAGTGGTAAATTTCATATTAAAGAAATTTTCCTGTAGAATTTAAGAAGAAAAATTACATCCTGAGGGAGTTGTAAAGTTTATTTTAACTGCAGATCTTCCTAAGAGCACCCAAGTGCTCTGAATGTAGATGAAAGGAAGCTAAATGGTTATGCACTCAGTTTGTAATACCATCAATGGTCACGTTTTTATTGGAAATGGTGTGAGTACATGGTCCTTTCCTGCCCATCAGGAGCTCTCCTCCACCTTGGATGGCCTTGCTGTATTGGGATTTTCTTGGACTATGAAGCAGATGAAATATTTTATAACATCAAAAATGAATCTATACATCCAACCAACTGTTCTCTGGTCTCCTCCGACCTTATTTCTTTATCTGTGACATGATTCTTTTCATCTTGCCAGCTATGACAGAAGTGGATCAAGAAACTCGACATCCATGGGTCATCTTGACACTGATTATAATGTTAAGAATTGTCATTCCTAATATTCTCTTCCTAACAATTTGAAGTCTAGTAAAGGTTCCTGGAGTGGAGTAGAGGATAGAAATACTCTAAGCCTCAAAAAATCAGAACTTTAATCTTTCTTGCTGTGGAAACTTTCCCATAGGGAAAAAAGAGAAAATGTGAAATATTCACATTTGGTGGAAGATAGTGGAGCATATTAATTTTAGAAATTGAGTAATCTCATCACTCTTCTTCCAGGTGTCTCCACCCAATTTCTTAATGAGTCTGTCAGCAAATGAATGGGCCTTGTATTAGATAAAGATTTTTACACATTTATAATTATTTCTTTTAATATATTTTCATTCCAAGCTTTCATATGTTAAGAATTTGAAATGGCAATTCTTAAATTGGCTCAGAATTGTCCAATATTGTTGCAGCATCAGATCCATAATTGTGTTTCTCTTCCTTCTTATTTTCCTTGTCTTGTCTTGTTTCTGTCTGTCTCTGCTTCTGAGTCTTTCCCTTTTTTGGTCTTCCTCTTTCTCTCTTTTTTGATCCATCCTATCTATTTTGATTTACACTACTTATTGTTTAACCTTCCATTTCCTTCTAAATTAATATATTCAGAACCATTCCTTTATGTATTCATGATTCCAAAAGACCATACTCAACTATTTCTTAAATTCTCTTTATTCTTGGACTGAATTTGTTGGATTATGAAATTCATTCCTCCGAATCTAATATCACTGATTCCCATACAATACCCCTCTGGAGTTGTAACACTTTCCTTCTCTTTTGGATACATTTTTTTTTAGAGTAGAAGTTTCTCAGAATTCTGATTCAACTAATTCTTTAACCTAGCCATTTACTTGTAAAACTTTAAACAAATAACCTCTCTCTCTGTCAGTATCAGCTACTTAATATGTTTCCTATCTATGGAATAATGATATTCATCTACAATGTTATGGTAAATATTTAAGGTCATGATTGGTATTATTGGTTTAAATTCAACTTTACTACTGAAATACAACGTAAAGATGTAGATGATGTTGACAAAATAGTAATGATATTTGCCTTATTTTTAAAGTATATTCTGTGCTTTCCCAATAAAATTCTTGTCATTCAAGGCTAACCTTTCTGCCAGCTTAATATTTATCTGTATCTAATAAGTAGTAACAAAATGCTAAAATGCTTAAATGCTAAACAATTATTAATTAATCGCAAATTTAGTTAATATTATCCTGATAATAAACTGGCAAATCTTTAATCTTCTTCTTTATCTCTACCTTGAATTTTGAGGTGTTTCAATCTTCTAGGGAGATTTCTTTGGCTGAAATCTTTTGCTCACTTTCCAATAATATTTTTGATGTCTCTTTCTTTCTAGATTTTTAAACATTTTTCCTTCTAGACTTTTTGCATTAGAAGGAACGTTATGGAATATCACAATTTTAGAAATGTTACAATTTCGAACTCTATTTCCAGATGTGTCTACATATCTTATTGATAAGTCCATATATTAAAGAAAGATTTCTATATATTCATGTTTGATACATTTATCCTTGATCATAAGCAAAGAATTTTCCTTCCATCTCTCATTTACAAGCAAAAGTAATCGTAAAATATCCCCCATCCCTCTTTTTGATATCTTATGGAACCTTCAGGCCCTAGACCTCTTCCATGTATGATCTCAGTAGTGAAGATGTTAATGCTGTGGATCTCAGCTCATGATTCCCCATCATCAGAAGCTAAGTGGGGGCTGGAAACTCAGTGTAACACCTAAGTGTTTGTGTCACTGCAAGGCCAGCAGTCTGTGACAGAAGTCATGACAGAGGACATACACTCAGAGCAGCAGAGCCCCTTCCCCATGGGGATCAGGAGGGACAGAGTCACTGGTACTAGATCATGCATCCCCAGGGGGATCAACTCTTTTACCAGGGCTAGGAAGACCAGTGGGTGAAAGGAGACCAACAAACAGGCTCAGACCTTCGACCCTCCTCAAGAGGTGAACAAAGAGTCCCAGAAACGCTTCCTCCCTACTTAGAAAGGTAACATCCTGGTCTCCTCTGTCTCCTTTGGATTCAGTCATCTCACTGTGCATTTTATCATGATTTAAATCAGTCATTAAACCAACTTGAGTATTCCTTCATCCTTTGCATTCCAAGAATCACAAAACTTTGTGCACCTCTTAGTATGATCTGTTTTTTTTCCCTTCCCAATTCTTAAAAAGTGTCCGCTATTCTTTCTGGAATTTTGGTTCTCTGACAGTAAAATCCTCCAAATCCACACTTATTCTGACTTCCCCTTTACTTTCTTCTTTATCTTTTCTCTTGAATGCTAGACTTGTATATTCAACTGTCCACTTGACATCGAAATACACATTTTAAACTCAACATACCTAAACTTAGTGCTAACTTTCCACTAATCAACACACACACACACAGACATGAGCACATGCACACACAGACTTCTCCATCTCTATGTATAGTAACTCTATTTATTCAGTTACTCAGGTTAAAAATCTGGTTGATTCTTCTCTTTCTTTTTTTGAGGAAGATTAGCCCTGAGCTAACATCTGCCAATCCTCCTCTTTTTTCTCAGGAAGACTGGCCCTGAGTTAACAGCCATGCCCATCTTCTTCTACTTTATATGTGGGACGCCTACCACAGCATGACTTGCCAATTGGTGACATGGCTTGCCAAGTAGTGCCATGTCTGCATCTGGGATCTGATTGGTGAACCCCGGGCAGCCAAAGCAGAACATGAGCACTTAACTGCCATGCCACTGGGCAGGGCCCTGGTTCCTCTCTTGATTTCACTACCCCACATCTAGTCCATTAACACACCTTATTGGCTCTACCTTCAGAATACATCTAGAGTTCAGTCAGCCCTAACCACTCCACTTGTATAACCCCAGGGAGAGCTTCCATACTCTCCCTTTGGATTTCTACGTTGATTTCTTAACAGTTATCACGGTTGTACTCTGGTATCTCCCATATGCATTCTCAATATGGCAGCTGAACTGATCCTTCTGGCATCCAAGACAGTAACACCACTGCAACGACCCATCATTCAACCTAAATTTAAAGACAAATACTTTACAATGAACCCTCAGACCCTAAGGATGTAGACAACAGTTCCTTCTCTGATTCTGACTTCTTCTCCTTACTTCTATTTTGATCCTGCTCCCTCTATCATGGCTTCCTGGCTGGGTAATTTCCATCATGGGGTCCGTATCAAAGATGTGCCCTCTACATACAATTCCCCTTCCCCAGGTGTCTCCTCTGCTCATTCCCTTTCCTCCTTTAAGCCTGCTCAAATCCAGCTTCTCAATGAGGACTATACAGCACTGCATACCTCAGATTCTACTCAGAATACCTTCTCCCAGTCCTTTTCTCCAAGGGCAACAAAGGGTGTTTTTTCTGATATAGTATTTATCAGTTTCTAATGTGTTATATTGCCATCTTATTTATTAAATTTATTCCATTTCTTTGCTTTTACCTTTTCTTGTTAGAAATCAAGCACTATGTGGGGAGGGATATTTTCCTATTGATAACAGTTTGTTCAACATATCTCAAGAATCTCAGACCTTTGTAGTTGGTTATCACTGAGTGCATATTTGTTGAATGAATGCGTCATTGACTTTCTAGGGAGCAGAATTAAAAGATGGATTTGAAAGTGTTTTGTGGAATGTGATATATTCTAGTGGCAATATTATTATTATTATTTATAGTTAGATAATCACTGACCAATGAAGTCCAATGTCAAGTGCTAAATGAGTAACATCAACTTTTATGTATACAGAAAATTTGAATAGAGGGATAATTTTGTAATGGTGATAGATTCCAGTGACACAATGACTTACCATGCCCAGGAGTAGTCTCATTGAGCCTCTTGTAGCTTTGATTCCCTATGACAACACAATGACACCTTTGAATCATGATTTGCCTCATACGCACTCTATACATCACCTCTCAAAATGTCATAGTCACCAGGAATGTGGGGGATGGTCTATAAAATTATGTGGACTAAAACCTTTTTTAAAAAATTGACTGTTTTGTGCTTTGTGTACTCCTCTTCATCTGCTGCACAGGAGAGCCACTTTCTCTACCTGTGAGATATCCTGGGTCTGCTCTCCTCCCCATCACTTCCCTACCACTGTACATCCCTCTGTTATTATACATCGGATTTTTTTCTAGCCCAAAACATTATAGTAGCTATAATCATAAATAATGATTAAAAAGTCAGCCCCCTACATTAGATTCTAGTTTTTCTGAAGCTGTAACTCTCTAGAGCTACATCTACAGTTCAGCTGAATACTGGATGATTTATTCAAATAATAACTAATTAGGTCATTTCCCACACCCCCCCAGTCAGGTGACTGGTTTGTCAAGTAAATTCATAAGTAAATAAGCTAATTATTGTAGCATGTTGGGAAGTCCATGAATGAAGGGAACCAAAAGGAGGGTGGTGTTTGGAGCTGGTAGAGAGCAGGAAGTAAAATAGCTTCATTAGCAGGAAGAAAGTGCTACTAAAATTCAAAGTGGCAATTTCAACTGTTACTCTCCCAAAGGGCAGTGAAATTTGGAACACTGGGATTTATTAAATCCATCTGCTCTCCAAACACCATTCACATTTTTGTGTCCTCCTGGGGCCCTCTGAGGCTCTGCTCTCTCATTATGTGGGGAAGAAGGAAGCATGGCTGTGGTCTGCATATGAATAGAACATATATTCTACAAATGTACAAGTTCTACACATTCACCTATATGGAATATTCTCTTTACTCTCTGATTCTCTGACCATATCTACTCAAATGTATGCAAATAATAATTTTGACTAATTCCTTAGTAAATTGACTTAAAATAGTCTTATTTTTCTCTGATATTGCCTGACTGATTCTAGGGACTCTATTTCTATTAATTTATTTACTTATTATTTTTAAAAGTTTATGTTCTGTGGTATCATTTTTGCTTCTACAAAAGCATTAAAATGTGATGGTCATATACACAATCTAATAAATCGGGGTTGCATGATGCTTGCTCAATTTCCCTCTTAACTAGAGGGAAAAACCAACTGTTTTTGAAACTAAAATATAAACCCAGGTCTGCTGACATCTTCTTTGAAAATCCAAAAACAAAAGAAATAAAAATAAATAAGTAGTTCACAATTTTAGCTCTTTTAACTTTCTATTAAATGATGTACCTGTGAATTTCTTCTACTATATAGGATAGTGGGTTTGTTTTTCAGTCATAAAATTCTTAGTTTAAAAATGTCAAATTACTTTTGCCTTATTTTCAGTAGATTTAAAAAAAAAAAAAGCATGATCCTGTTCCAGGTGGGATGGGACTGATTATGCCTCAATTCTTTCTTAGACACATGAAAATTCTTGGAAATGGGGAAAGAGCACATTTCCATCAGTATTTATGTTTTTAGAAAAACAATAGATTGAGTCCCCTATTTTATGTAACATGATGTAATAAATTATTTCCATAGCAAGGGACAAGTTCTCATGGTCCTCATTTTCTGTGTTGACCCTATGGGAGATTGGAGAGTTTGATGCATGCCTACAGCACACTTCCATGTATGTATTAATAGCGCCATGGATTCAGAAGATTCCCCAGAACTTGGAGCTGTTGATGAACCCAGACCACGATCAGCATCCCTCTCTAGTCTTTCCTTCAGAGAGTTGCATCATGTTGTCATTGCCATAAGAACTGCTGCCCAAATATCATGGTCCATTACGTTTATAGAAGAATGGGCCAAGCCCAGGAGTGGCACTTTCATTTCCTCCCACATCTAGAATTGTACCCAGCTGGAGCATCTGTGTGCCCTCAGGAGGAGAGAAGACATTGCCCATTCCAGCCAAGGTCCTTCAACTAAATTTGCACCTTCCCGTTTTTGAACTTCAATGGTTTCTTGTAGCTTACAAATAAAAATGGTGAATAGATTTATAGATTTAGAAGCTCAACGCAGAAGTCTGTACTTTTCTGTTGGCTTGTTAAATATAAAAAGCCATATGGAGTTCCTCAAAGGGAAATAAAAAAAAGAAAATGAGGAAATTTCTCCTTGATCTTGGAAAGTTTATGGATGATGACAGAAATGCCAAGACAGAAATCTACACACAAGCACATACATCATGACTCACGCTGTTTACTTTTAACACAGCAATAAATTTATCAATGCGAAATGATGTTTAAAAGATGAAATATAGGGGCTAGCCCCATGGCCAGGTGGTTAAGTTCGCGCATTCTGCTGCAGGCGGCCGAGTGTTTCGTTGGTTCGAATCCTGGGCACCGACATGACATTGCTCATCAAACCACGCTGAGGCAGCATCCCACATGCCACAACTAGAAGGATCTACAACGAAGAATATACAACTATGTACCTTTGGGCTTTGGGGAGAAAAAGGAAAAAAGTAAAATCTTAAAAAAAAAGATGAAATATAAAAGTACTGAGTAAACAAAACATGAAGAAACACAAAATAGAAAGTTTTTTTTTTTAATGTTGACACTGGTGTTTGTTAAGAGTGACTGAGATTTGTCAGGCAGACGTAAGAAAATGCAATCAGCCATGTGAGTTTCATTTTGAAAAAAATAGCATTGAAAAGGGTATTATCGATCTCATGGAGGGAGATGGGAAAACGTTAGCTCATGACTGAGGTGATCTAGGCCTGCTCCCTGGTCTGAAAACATTGATTCCATTTCATATCATCTGTAATTGCTGACACACTTTTTGTGAGTTTAAAACTCTTTAATCTTCAAGAATAAAAATGTTTTGGGGGTAAACTAAAATCTTTAACCATATGACCACTCACCCTCTAGGAACTGAAAAAAGGACATTTTGTGGACTTGTGGTTTCAGTGCGGGCATGTCTGAGGCGGCAGGTGAATTTGGGGGCAATAGTGTTCACATTCTTTGACCAGTACCTACAGGGAAACATATATTTTACCCTGCTGCACACTGGTAGCACACTCACTCCCAAATACACACATTGAACAAATGTTTTACAAAGCAATACTCCCCTTAATACAGGTGAGATACTCTGCCATCTCCATCTTTTCCAGACAAAATCATGCCTGAAAAACCATGAGTTGTCAATCATTGGTTTCATTCCCTGAACTTTCCATGTGTCACCACACACTTGTGTGTGAGGAGAGCTCAGGTCTCTTCAGTTTAGTACTTGAGAACATTTTTCAGTTTTTCTAGATTCGAGCAATGACAAGTAAATCCTTCCCTAAGGTAGGAAAGACTTGAACTGCCACATTAGCAATTAAGTTTTCATTCTTTGAGATGCTACACTGAGTCCATGTATAAAAGATAAAAGGATGCCTATTGCCTATCTCTCCTCTCACCAGGAGAGTGGTGATTATTTCACATGACATACTAGAAAATTTGCTGTGTGCAAGAACAAGTGAAAATTAGGTTAAATATGAAGATATTTGCAATGGCTGTGGAAGGTGCTTATAAAGAATAAATTGCAAGTGGAAAGCTGGGGAGAGTTGGAGGCTGTTAATACTGGACCAGTATGCTCAGAAGGACATCTAAACAGAGAAAAGCAAACATTATATTCCTGCTACAGTTTAAATTTAAAGGGAGAAAATATTTGTACCTTCTTAGAACCATTCAGAAAGTGAAGGCCCTCTGTTTTCCACATGAGAGTTCTGTTTCTTCCATGGAAAGAGGTGTGTGTTAGCAGCAGGGCTTGTTGCAAGACAAGTGCTCCTGTCTTGTTCCAAGAGGAGGAAAGGGCAGCATCCTGTTTAAGAGCTGGAAAGATATGAGGTATTAACAAGAACATGCTCTTTCGATTATTGCTAATTTGCCTATAAAGAAGCCTTTTTTCCCTCTACATCAAAATTGAGAAAACCCATTCAGAAGCAGGTTGGAGCTCAAGTTATCATGAAAACCAAACTCTTGCCCTTTCACTGAGTTTGGCTTATTCTCAGATTCTCATTTCCACTTTTCTCTTAATTCAAAGGGTTCTCAATTTTAGGACCATGAAATGGTGCAGAAGTTTGTTGTGAAACACTGGCTTTATTATGGTGATTGAAAATTTGTTTCAGTCTGTTTTCCTTCCTAACTTCCTGTACTCCTTTCTGCTTTCATTCCTTGTCTAGCTTATTAATTAAAAAACATATATTTTTAAGAGGAATGGGACAATATCTCTGTAAAAGAGTCACAACAAAGTTGAAAGGATAGATTAACAGATTAAAAGCATTATTCATAAGGAAATTTTCTAAATAATATATTATACTATATACATGCATAAGCATTTTTAAAATTTCATAATAATTCAATTATTAATTATTTAATAAATAAAGGATCATGTAAAAATGAAAATCTCATTAAACCCCTTCTCAATCTCTAGAAGTGAGTCTTTTTTAACAATTCAATGTATGCTTCCAGATATTGTTTCAATTTTAATAGAAATATACATATCTAGAGAGAGTTTTTGACCGAAAAAAGGAGGTCACACTTCATATAATCTCACTAAACATTATATTTTGCCCTCCACTTGTTTGAAATTAATGGGACTTTTGGAAAAAATATCAGGGAAGCCGCATACATATACTTATTTCAATTTAGTAGTGGTTTTGTTCTAGTTCTTAAAGTTGTTATTTATTAAATCATTTCAGTAACTTTAAACATATACATTGTTTCTGAGTATTATCCATTTCAATGAACGCTATAGTGGAGATTCTTGAGGAGGTGTAATTACATGTTTCAGATTAATAAATGAAGGACAAATTCCTAGATGCAGACTTAGTGGGTCATAAAAAAAACATGTAATTCTAAATTTTATGGAATACAAATGTTTCTCTTGTTAAAATAACATGTACAATGTCAAAATATATGTGCATTTTAATTAATGATGTTTTTTAACATCCCTCGAAAGATACTAGGCCAATTTAAATTCCTATCAAGAGTCAATAGGCTCATTTCCCTACACTTTTCCTAGCTCTGTATATACGACATTTTTAAGTACTTAGCTGTCTAGAAAGAAAATATTTTTATATTTATATTCTAAATTTATACCCTTAATCATCACTGGGAATAATTTAATGCTTTTAAGTCATGTTTTAGTAAATCTTATGTCTGTGAACTGCTTCTTCAAATCATTGCCTATTTCTTGTTACATGTTCTCTTGCCAATTTCTTGAAATAATTATTAAACATGATAGCTTTTCAATTGTTATGTTGAATTTCTCTAGGATAATAATTATTCTTTACATTTTGTTGTATTTCTTACAGTATAGACTTTTTTAAAACTATGGAAATTTATCTATATGTTGCTTCAGAGCTTTAGAGATTTGCAAGTTGTCTAGCGAGATCTACCTAAATCCAAGATAACCAGGAAAAACAAATAAATAGAACAACTATTACGCTTTCTTATAGTAGTTGTATTTTTTCAATGTTTACATTTTTGAATTGTTGCTAGTTTGAGTGAATCGAGTTAATGAAGGATTAACATTCCCCACACCCAAAATGCCTAGTCAATGATTATGTTTCAATGATGATATGTTCAAAGTATCTTTGGATATATATTAAGGATAGTTTCTCCTCATTATAATTGCTCTTTTTTTTCAGAGTTTCCCTGACTACTCTCATGAGCTTATTTTCCCATTCCCTGTTTGTATGATACATAGGCTTGATGTAACATACATATAGACTTTCATATTTACCAACTGTCTTTCATATTAAAAAAAATCTCAAAACACATCTGTAAAACAAACAAGGTAGTTTGATTAATACCATTTTAGTTGAGAAAACTATGAAAAGGTAAATGAGTGTTCCAAGATCTCATAATGGTATCTGTTGGCTAAGGGATTATAACAGGGGAGATTGGGGTTGTAGTCCAAACGTTCTAAATCCATTCCTCTAGATCAGTCTGTAAGACTTGTGGTTTATGTTCTCAGACATGCTTTGCTTTGAATATCATACATTCTTCTAATTGCAATTTGAAAGAAGTTTCTGCACATATATGTGAATTGTGGCATTAAAGTTTTACTATCTGTTGCAAATATTTGTGATTGTTTTCTCCTCAAGTGGTATATAGTACTTGGAAAGAGAAAAAAAAAAAAAACTCTATTTCTTCAATACCTGACCCAAGAGAGAAAGAAAGCGAGATTATTTTTGTGTGTATGTTGCTTTAATAATATTCTACTGCCTCACACGTTATTTATTTACTTAGGTAGTTTACCTCAAGAATAATGATCAAACAAGTGAGGTGTGTCTTTTGGATAAGGAGTAAATGAAGCATTCTCCATATAATGAATATTTCCTAAATACCATTAATTGATGATGCAGGGACTCTCTTTTGGGCTTTGAGGTTTTAGCAGGAGCTTAGGAAGTTGTGTCTTGAGAAGAATCAGTGGTTGAGTCATGGCAGGATTTGTCCTTCTTGTCATTGGAATTTGAGGCAGTACCAGCAGTGAAGGGTGAAGACTCTAACCCTCATTTCCTGGGTTCATAATCAGTTCTGCCCCTTTCTATAACATAATTTGCTTAACACGCATCTGCCTCAGTTTCCTTTTCTGTAAGCCAGGGGTAATAAGAGTGCCAACTTCTTATCACTGTAGTTGGCGTTAAATGAATAAATAAATGTAAACAGCATAGAACACCTAGCTCATAGTAAGTGCTCCCTTATACATACTGTCACCATTATTAGTATCCATATTTCTCTTCAGTTGCAGTAGAGGTAATGGAACCAATGACAGCACCCAGGGAAATTTCATCCTTTTGTGGTATTCTGATAGTCCCCATCTGGAGAGAATCCACTTTGTGGTCATCTTGATTGCATATCTCCTGACACTTGTGAGCAATACTACCATAATCCTGGTGTTCCAGCTGGACTTCCACCTCCACACTCCCATGTACTTCTTTCTCACGCATCTCTACTTCCTGGACCTCAGTTTTACCACCAGCTCCATCCCCCAGCTCCTCTGTAACCTGAGTAGAGGTGACAAGACCATCAGCTACACTGGCTGTGCTATCCAGCTCTTCCTATTCCTGGGTCTGGGTGGTGTGGAGTGTCTGCTCCTGGCCGTCATGGCATATGACTGCTTTGTTGCAGTCTGCAAGACCCTTCATGCCATGGTGATCCTGAATCCATGCCTCTGCATGGCCTTGGTGTTGGTGGCTTGGGGCTGTGGGATGGCCAACTCCTTGGCCATGTCCCCAGTTACCCTGCTCTTACCACATTGTGGGAACCACCATGTGGACCACTTCCTGTGTGAGACACCTGCCCTGATCAGGATGGCCTGTGTCAATACAGCTGCCATTGAGGGCACTGCCTTTGTCCTGGCAGTGGGCATTGTGCTGTCACCTCTGGTACTTATCCTGGTCTCCTATGACTACATCATGAGGGCAGTGTTACAAATTCAGTCAGTGTCAGGGAGGCAAAAGGCCTTCAACACCTGTGGCTCCCATCTCACGGTCGTCTCACTTTTCTATGGAAACATCATGTATATGTGCACGCAACCTGGGAACAGCTCTTCCCAAGACCAGGGCAAGTTCCTCACCCTCTTCTACAACATCATCACCCCTCTCCTGATCTCCCTGATCTACACCCTCAGAAACAAAGGCGAATGGGGCACTGAGGAGGCTGATGCTGGGTTACAGAAAGGTAGGAAAGAAGTAAGGGAAAAGGGGAAAGACAGGCCTTACGAATCTGCTTGTCATTTCAGTCAGGGACCAGTGATGGAATCTGGAACTGTTGGGCCAGATCTGGGTCTGACCTGGGCTTCCAAACTTATGTCTTTATCTACACTACCATATGACGGTTTCAGTTACAACATTAAATGTTCTGAGGAGTGAGCTGCACAACACACATCATCCAAAAACTCCTTTATATGATCTGTAAATCATACCCAAAGGACAAAGCAGGATAAGTGTGTGATTATAAAGATAAGTTCCCATAACGTGTACCAGAGTGCCAAGGAGGAAACTACTTTTCTCCAACAGACTTTGTTTCTGTACTTGTTTGTTTTCAATTTGTTAACAACTTTCTTAGGATTTTAGACAGAATGATCACAATCAACCACTTCTCTTGGCTGACAGCCATCAAACAGGGGAGGTCACCATGGCTGGCTGTTTTATATTTCCTAAATTCCCAACCAAAGGCTTTAATCAAATTATGTTGTTTTTCTGCCTTTTTCCCAACATTTGGCATTTTCCATAAAGTCTGGTGAAGATTCTGATAAACCAGAAAGTTAAACTATAACAATGATGCATGTGCACTTTAAACTTTAAAGCATCACTATTTCTCAGATATGTTTTTATTAACGAGAAGGACCTAGTGTTTATTAAGTTCCTGCTCTGAGTCAGGTGCTCATAATTCATCTATTCCTCTCTGCATTTGTGTGAGTTCAGCATGATGCTCTCTGTCCCTGTTTTACCCATGTGGTACTTGAGGGTTGGAGATTAAATCATTTGCTCAAATAGAACTGAACCAGAGATTTACTCCAAGTTCTGTGACTGCCAATTCCTGCTGTTTCTATTGCTTTATGAATTTTTTTTAATTTTCATTTTTTCAGATGAACATCATATTTCGAATTCTGTATACATTATATTATGTTCACCACCTGAACTCTAATTATAGTGAATCCCCTCACATGTGACCCTAATCACCCCTTTTGCCCTCCCCCCTGCCCCCTTCCCCAATGGTAACCACCAGTCCAGTCTCCAATGCTATGTGGGTTTTTTTTCTGTCGTTTTTATCTTCCACTTATGAGCGAGATCATATGGTATTTGACTTTCTCCCTCTGACTTATTTCACTCAGCATAATACCCTCAAGGTCCATCCATGTTGTCACAAATGGCCACATTTCATCATTTCTTATGGCTGAGTAGTAGTCCATCGTGTATAAATACCACATCTTCTTTATCCATTCATCCCTTGATGGGCACCCAGGTTGCTTCCAAGTCTTGGCTATTGTGTATAATGCCACAATGAACATAGGGGTGCAAGTATCTTTACGCCTTTGTGTTTTCAAGTTCTTTGGATAAATACCCAGCAGTGGAATAGCTGGATCATATGGTAGATCTGTCCCTAATTTTATGAGGATACTCCAAACTGCTTTCCATAGTGGCCGCACCAGTTTGCACTGCCACCAGCAGTGAACAAGCTTTCCATTCTCTCCACACCCTCTCCAACATTTGATGTTTCCTGTCTTGTTAATTATAACCATTCTGACCAGAATGAGGTGATACCTCATTGCAGTTTTGATTTGCATTTCCCTGATAGCTAATGATGTTGAGCATCTTTTCATATGCCTGTTGGCCATCTGTATATCTTCTTTGGAGAAATCTTTGTTCAGATCTTTTGCTCATTTTCTAATTGGATTGTTGGTTTTTTTGTTGTTGAGCTGTAGGAGTTCTTTGTATATTTTGGATATTAACCCCTTATCTGATATGTGGTTCTTTGTATATTTTGGATATTAGCCCCTTATCTGATATGTGGTTTGCAAATATCTTCTCCCAATTGTTAGGTTGTCTTTTCGTTTTGTTGATGGTTTCCTTTGCTGTGCAGAAACTTTTTAGTTTGATGTAGTGCCATTTGTTCATTTTTTCTTTTGTTTCCCTTGCCCAGTCAGACATGGAACTTGAAAATATGCTGCTCAGACCAATGTCATAGAGTGTACTGCCTACGTTTTCATCTAGAAGTCTCATGGTTTTGGTCTTACATTCAAGTATTTAATCCATTTTGAGTTGATTTTTGTGCATGGTGTAAGGGAATGGTCTACTTTCATTCTTTTGCATGTGGCTGTCCAGTTTTCCCAACACCATTTACTGAAGAGACGCTCCTTTCTCCATCATATGCTCTTGGCTCCCTTGTCGAATATTAGCTGTCCATAAACGTGTGGGTTTACTTCTGGGCTCTCAATTTTGTTCTATTGATCTGTGTGTCTGTTTTTGTGCCAGTACCATGCTATTTTGGTTACTATGGCTTTGTAGTATAATTTGAAATCGGGGAGTGTGATACCTCCAGCTTTGTTTCTTTTTCTCAGGAATCCTTTGGCTATTCGGGGTCTTTGGTTGTTCCATATAAATTTTAGGATTCTTTGTTCTATTTCTGTAAAAAATGTTGTTGGAACTTTGATAGGGATTGCGTTGAATCTATAGCTTGCTTTTGGAAGTATGGACAATTTACCAATGTTAATTCTTCCAATCCAAGAGCATGGAATGTCTTTCCATTTCTTTGTGTCTTCTTCGATTTCTTTCAACAACGTTTTACAGTTTTCGGTGTACAGATCTTTCACCTCTTTCGTTATGTTTATTCCTAGGTATTTTATTGTTTTTGTTGCAATTGTAAATGGGATTGTATTCTTAATTTCTCTATCTGCTACTTCATTGTTAGTGTCTAGAAACACAACCGATTTTTGTACCCTAAAGAGTCCACTAAAAATCTTTTAGAAATAATAAGGGAATACAGTCAAGTTGTGGGATACAAAATCAATGTGCTACAGGAATTTTTAAAGAGCAAAAATCCAAAGGTGTTTAACAAGTAGTGTCAAAGACTCTTTACTGCTAAAGAACACGACTGGCTTCTGTCCCTTACATACTACAGTCCAGGGTGTATGGGGGGAAATTATTTCCTTGGAACCTCTTAGCTTTCCTGTATGGATTTAAAATTTTAGCGGACAAAGATAGCTTAACAGAGAAAAGCATTCAATTTTATTTTATATAAATTTTACGTGACACAAGAGCCTTAAATTAAAGATCCAAAGAAATGATTTTTATTATGGATTTGATGAAGAGTTGACAGAGGTGGGGAAATATGATAGGAAAAAGGAGGTAGGAGCTAAATGTAATAAAGTAGAGAATCATAGCAGGTCCTGTTTGCTCAGATTTCTCTCCACGTCCCTCCATCTTGAAAATGATAGTCCTTTCCTCTAGGTATGGCTGGCGCCTTTCACATGAAGGTCATAAGACCTGGTGTAAGGGAAGATCAGAAAGTCCTTCTTGCACCGGCTGTTTTACAAATTTCTTTAGCTCAAAATATTCAATATGCCAAAGTGCCACATTTTGACATAGCTCATCATGAACACTGTGAAGTGCTCCTCTCGCTTAATGTAAAAGTGAATTACCTGGGATAATTAATTGAGGATTCTTATTCAGTAGGTCTTGGGAGAGGCCAGAGACTCTGCATTTCTGCACACTTCCCAGGTGAGACCCTCACTCACTCACTACTGTCCTTCAGACCCTACTTTAAGGATGTTGGAGATAGATTACCCACGACTTTCATTGCAGACATGCAGAGGTCAGACACATTCTGGAATATGCTGAGTTTGGATTCATAGACTAAATGAAATGGGGAGGGAATAATGAGAAAAGCCAGGTTGGGGGGTCCTCATTCCTCTGCCATTACTTCAATTCTCTGTCCCCTCAGCTTCAGAGCCTCTTTTCCAAGGTGGACTGTATTCTCACCCTTTCCTTTCTAACCTCCTCATTCCTTCACCTCACCTCACCTCTCCTTCCAGGGCACCATCCCCAGTGGGGTCATTTAAGCATAAGCAAAACCAGGTCTACTAGAAGGGTACTTCCTGTGCTTCCAGGACACCCTGCTCTGAATACTCAAAACTGCTGTTGTTAAGAAACTGTGATGCAGATGGTCTGTTACTGCATGACAGAATGAGAGTTGTTGGCATGGAAGTCAGGGTTTACTTCCACGATTTATAAAACTCCACAATACCACCTTGGTACTGAGCCAACTAAGAGGGAGATATAATAAAGAATTAGGGTGGTGTTCCCAGGACTTCTCCAAACTTATCTTATTGGAAAGCACTTGCTGGCCATCCTGTGTGAATCAGCAGAGCAGCCCTGTGGGCTCTGAGGTCACCAGTTTGCCAGCATTTCTGCCTCTGGAAGAATGTGCTGGAGAGAACAAAGAAGGTTTCCATAACTCTAGTGAATACAAGTAGTTAGTTTGCACAGTGGTGAGTGATTTTTATTGTGTTTAGTCTGCTAAAGAATAAAATTCAAGAGAATAAACTTTAACAACCTTATTGGCTTTATTCATTAATTCATGAATCATGCAACATACAATCTAGCAGATTGAAGCTCTTGGGAGATGTACGAAATGAAACAGTTTTATAGACAGAAGGAAAAGGAACAAGGAAGTCATGCTAAGAAAAGGCAGATTGGTTGTTGCAAGGTTGATGTCCTTACAAGAGTTGGCAGGGGTTTCTCAGGCAGATTACCTAACTGGTGCTGATCAGGTGATTCGTGATTGGTGTAAGGCTTCATTTCTGGGAAAGCTGAAACTGTGACTAAGTTATCTCATTTTGCTGACATGGGACTTAGCAGAAGTGACTCCATTGAGGACCTATTATTTTGTGTTAAATACCTCTGATCATCTTATGATCTGGGGTCACCAATAAAGATAGCTGCCGTGGAATTGTGTAAGAGACTTAACTCAATGGGTCTAAGTCAGAGAAAAGTTGATTTTACCTGAGCCCTGGGCTCCCAGAAAACAGCAACAGGTGAGAAATCTCCACCACACTTTTGTGTGCTGGGCAAGAGCTAACTTTGAAGAGTAGCTTTTCCCCACATGGCTCAGAAGTGTCCCCTCTCTCCTGTTCCTCAGATTCATAACTCTCTTGTTTAGCAGCTCTGTAAATCCCCAGGCTCATTCCTTTTCCAGAAGATATTCCTCTTGTTGAGATAAACTTATATACCCAAGATGGAGCCTCTCCTACCCAGGGTGCCACATCAGAAAACCGAACTTTTCTGTTCCTGTAAATGCTCTGCTCGACCAGAAACAGAGTACATCTAGTCTGTCAACCCCCAAATGCCAAGCCAACTCTGGCCTGCATACTGATTTTATTGTTCCTTGATCTTTCTAAATAAGGTCAAGTATGCAACCTCAGCCAAGCATGCCCTGATTCTGCAGTGCTGCTTCTAATGCTTTATGAAATTTGCTGTTGCCTACACAACCCTAGGAAGAACACTTCACTGCTTGTGAGGCACTGGACTCCCCTAACCTATGGATTGCTTTCCCTTTAAAAAAGGGCATCAAACTCATTACTAAGCCATTTTATTTTTGTCATTTGACACTGGCTAAGGAATGCTCTGTCTATTGAAATAGGCTGGATAAGGTCATCTCATTAATTTCCAGTGCATTTGGTTTCACAGTAATTTTTCATACACAACGTTAAAACATTAAGATTAAAATTGTGTCAAACTGTGAGGTAGAACAGAATAGAATAGAATTGTCCTCTCCATTAGGTGAATGACTTTCTGTGCCAATTATTGGTTGATACCTACTGCATTTTCTTCCTCTTCTAATCCTCTGTGCTCCTCTTCCTTGAATAGCCACTATATTTTATTTGTCTTATCTTTCCTTTCTCTTCTTCTTGTTAATCACTCTTTATACAGCTGTAGTCAAGTCTTCTCTTTTTTCATTTTTACTATAGCCGTGGGCTTCTCTTCTACAAATGCCACTTCTATAATGCATATTATTAACAGAAAATTTTCATAAAAAGGTAAAATTATGACTCACACAATATCAAAGCAGACTCATGTTCAAGGATTTGTTTTACCCATAGAACCTGAGGCAATTAGGTAGATGCTATAGCCAGTTTAATGGAAAAGTCAAACCAGCATAAATTTACTGAGTAGAGGGATATTTAGATGAATTGCAAATGAAGCAAAACTGGTTTTCCCGTGGGAGGAGGGATGTCAATTAACTGTCTATTAAACATGGCATGACTTCCATATCTATCAGTAACTTACAACTTACAACAAGTGCAAAATTGCTCAAATCCAAGGAGAGGGGACTAGAATCTAATAGCCAGAAGGTGTGCTATAGATAATGCATAGCTTTCTATTGAAACAATTTTTTTCTACGTTATTAATAATAGGATGTTTGGGGTACTTGGTATGTGGCTGCCACTCTTAGGGTTTTATCTGTGTTTACTCACTGAATTCTCATGAAGGATATTGTAGTGTGAAATTTAACATACATTTTACATGTGAGAAAGGTATGTCTCAGAGATTTTAATATTCAGTTCCTGAGAGTGGGAATGCAATAGTATAGTCACTTGGCTATAGTACTTATATGAAGCCCTGAGAAGGCTGATGGGATTCAGGAAATGCTACCAAAATATGTCATTGGCATATCAAATAATTTAAACTTCAGGAGTTTGAAAGAACAGCAGGAAGGTCATTCTGACTTTCTACCCACCATCTCCCCCAAAACAGATCACAAAGCCCTCATGTGAGAGGTGCTCCCCCATACATGGAGGAAAGGAGCATCCTTATATCCAAAGACAAAGGGACCCCGAGGAGAATCCTAACAAACAGGAATTGCTAGGTTTTCCCCAGTTTACTACAGTTAATTCACACTCTTTAAACTGTCATATTCCTCTGTGACTGCCCACTCATCATGGAGCCTAGCATAACAACACACAGGTCTGTTTCTCTAGGTCTTCATTTCCTTATGAAGGGTTCTATATCATGTAAAACTTATATTAAATAATTTCATATGCTTTTTCTCCTGCTAACCTGTCTTTGTCAGTTTAATTATTAAACACAGCAAGGGATCCTAAAAGGGTTGAGGAAAACTTTGCCCTCCCATACAAGGCCAAGTCTTAGCAAATCCTACAGGATCCAGAATGTAAAAGAATTGTAGTATTTTTCCACCTAGGAAAGTGGTAGTTTTGTTTTAACCAGTATAATATTTCCTCCTCCCACAATCAATACCCTCTACTGAATCATCTAAATATTTCTCAATATGTGTAAACTTGTGTAGGGGAGGAAAAAGTTCTTCTCAACCCTCTGTAGGTTCCCTGGCTGTGTCTGAAAATTAAACTAACAAAGATAGATTAACAGGAGAAAAGCATGTAAATTTAGTTGAATGTACATTGGAGCCTTCACAAGAGAATGAAAACCCAAAGAAGTGACCAGAGTAGGAAATTTTATATATTTTAGAAAAAGAAACATTATTTGTGAAGAATTGACAACAGAAAGGAATTTAGGCTAGGGATTATAAAATGATGAAGAAGTAACAAAGTTTGTTTGTGCAGCCTTCTCAACCTAAATTCCCTGTCTCTGATATGTTAAAAGATAAGCTAAGGCATATTTTTCAAGAGTTTATTTGAACAAAAACCAAGTTGAGTTGGGCAGTATACAATGTAGTGGATAAAAGGAGCTCAGAGGAGCTGCATAAAATGAAAAACTTTTATGGGCAAAAGGGAGAATGGAAAAGGTAGTTACACTGGCAAAAAAAGTGAGTTGGTTGTCGCAAAACTACTTTCCTTTAGGGGATGGCAGGGGTCTTCCAGGTGGACTATCTAACTGGAGCTGATCTGGTGGTACTTCCTGATTGAGTGGTTTAAGATTCCATTTGGGAGAGCTGAAACTAGTTAAGTAAGATCTAGGTTTAGTGACTTGGGGCTTAGCATAAGGGACACCATTTGGGGCCTGTTGTCTTGTTTTTAAAATGTAATAAGACTGTCTCCCTTCTTCCTAGTACAAGGAGGGTAACATTATGTGGGAGATTTATCTCCTACTTTCAGAGAAAAGAGGTGAGGGACGGGAGGTCACAGTGACCTTGCTTTTGCTATTTTCTCAAACTCTTTCAGTTTAAGATATTCAATATACCAAAGTACAGTATTTTGGGGAAGCAAGTCCTAAATCCCATCAGTGGAAATAAACAAAACCTTGTCATATACAACATTTTACACTTTCCTCTGTTTCTAAATTGTCTAACTCTGTTTCTGAATCTATTTTTAATCATCACTGCCCTTAAAGAGCTTTTAATTATTTTTCTCTGATCACTCCATCCACCAAAAACTTTAATACCAGAGATAGAATATATTATCTATGTACTATAGCATTTTTAGAGTCAAAAACCATTGCAATACCTGAGATATTTTTAAACTCCAAGAAGCAATGTTTGCCCCCTTGGGGGTGATATCACCAACTATATCATAAAATTTATCAGAAAATATGTCTGTTAAGATGAATAAAGGTCCCATAGTCTTTATAGAAAATTTAGAGCTTGAACCTTTTAAGTTTCCTGAGAGGCCAAATGTCTCTGTTGCAGAAGATTTCCAAAAGGAAAAAGAATGAAGCAGGACTTAACTCCTGGTTGTCTAAATAGTTACAGATTCAGATCTGGAGATAGAAATTCCTGTCACCTCTGATCTTTGTCTCACTTTCTTCCTTGTGAGTGAGTGTGGGACTCATTCCCACTGAACGTTTTCATTGACTTTACCCCTATCCAAGCCATGGGAAAGCCTCTCCAATGTTACACAAATGCGAATTGATCTCATATGGAATATTTTAAATATTCTCTATCTAAACATTTTGTACATTCTTGCATATCTATTTGATCTGTGACTCCACCTACATACTCCACACACAGGTAAAATATATACACATAATATATGTACACACGTGTGTATATATCTGTGTTTACATATGTATCTCATTCATTTCTGTGTGAGTGTATTTTAGATAGAGAAGTTACTAAGGAAAGTTGTTAAAAACAATAATGTGTATATATATATATATATATATATATATATATATATAGTAATTCCTGGGTAACAGTAATGGAGTAAAACAAGTCATTTGTATTGTTTCACATAATTATTATGTTGGGGGTTTTAGTGGTCCAAAGAACAAGGAATATGCCATATTCTTTCAGTTATTTGTCCATATTTTGTACTGACTACTGTAAAACTCATGGATCAACTGACTTAGTATATGCTGGCCTCAAATTCTCCACAGTACTTGGGCTCATTTAAATCTTACTTTTGTCACAGCTTTCTTTCCATTTTGAAAACCTGAACTGCTTTTTGATCTTTTCTTCCAAATGTTTGATGATTCTAAGCCCTTCCTTTTCTACTCTACCCATCCTCCCTGTTTGTTTACTCCAAACACTGAGGAAAATAGCAAGTCTACCCTGATCTACCACAAGTTTATCATAACTATAGTTTTCTCTTTTGCACCAATGTTTATAGCTTTGAACTCTGTCATGAAGAGTATCAAAGATCTCATACCGTAGAAGACATAGACAGTTGCAGAAGAAAAATGAGGCATGAGCAAAGAAGTTGCATTAAGTTGTGTTTTGTTCTGTAACATTCTGCCAAGAGAAGTTTCATACTCATGTGATTGATTCTCACCTATCAGAGCAATCAGCCATCTTCATTTTCATGGTAGGTGTTGCCAAGGGGAACCATGAGTGCATAGTTCATCTACTGATATAATCATCAGTTTAACAAATACGGCAAGCAGCTACTACGTGTCAGCTACTATTTCAGAGACTAGAGTTACAACAGCAAATATGACTGCTAAGCTCCTTGGAACTGCAAAAATTTGTAGCACACAAGCATAGACATAAAATATAAATAAGCAAGATAATTGCAGGTGTGAAAACTGCTGGATGAATGAAGCACAGGTAACATATTTGGGGTGAGGTGTCCATGTGAAGGTTAGAAACATTGAGTTTTCAGTTGAACATATCATGTTAAATTCCCTTTGGAGACTCTTTTTCCTATAAAACAGCCTGAAATTCTACATAAAGCCTCTGTCAGATATTTATTTGAGTTACTTTATAAATTATGGTAAAAACCATTAGGAAAGCAGTATTATTCCAGGGAATGAAGCCAAGGAAGAAAGGATAGTAATGGTAAATACTGATGTGGTCAGCTGAAGCAAAAGACTTCATGAGAAATAAAAAAGAAGGAAAATAAAGAGAGTGAGTGAGAAGTTGGTACAGAGCCAGCCAATGTGATTGAGGAAAATTTCCAAAGGAAGGAACATCCATGGCAGAATCAGTAAAGAAAGTTACAAAATGCCCAAGGAATTAGAGGTGACAAACCCATGGACATTGAAAACATCTGTCAAAGATGTTTTAGGAAAGTGTTAGAAGAAGAAGCCAGATGTCTATGTTCTGGAGAGTTATAGGAGGCAACCTGAGGCTACTCTTCCTTTTTAAGGTGCTTGTATGAGAAGAGAAGGTAGCTATAAAGCCTTCCAGTGTCACAGATTGGGAGGAGGTGAGCCTTTTCCCAGTAGAGCGTTTTTCTTGAAAAACTGTCAGTAGACGAGGTTAAGATTGAATTCCTCTGATTATTATAATAATAATTATGATTATATTTTAAAGAGGAGAGATAATGGGATCAATATCACATGGGGAATAAAAGAAAAGTATTGATGGACATGATCTAATTCACATTTTAAGACATACGATATAAAAGAAATACATTTAAAAGGTTAAATCACAGCAAGAGGGAAACTGCTAGAGGTTATTATCCCTAACAGAAGCAAAGGTTTTGACAATCAGAAAGGAAATTAGACCCCATTAAAGTAAGAATTTCATAAAGGTAAACTCTCATTTACCCCATCTCCAGGGGCTGGTGGGCATTAAGTTCTCCTGAAATAGTTTTGAATGAAGTAGTAAAGGAATAAGTGAATGCCTGAGTAACTGACACTAGGGTATCTTTAATTGCTGATGCAAAGGATGTAGGAGACAGAGAAAGACTGTGGTTATGCCCAGTAAGTTTTGAAAACTAGCATTCTGGGTCATGTGTCATTAAGTCTATACATAGTTTGTTAAATCAAGTGCCATTAACTGATCAAAAGTGTCTAAGTCCAGTGAGAATGGCTTACTAGTTTACTGGAAGCTTATTCTACTTTATCTATTTGATTTACTTATAACCAGTTTGGTAATACATGTCATTCAGAGATAATATCTCCTAGACAACTACTATTATAATTAGAAAATTTTTTATTTACAAGACAGACCTAAACAATTATATATGTATAATTCAAAGTCAACTGAAAAGTAGAATTATATTTGAATTAGATAAACTTTAAATACACTTGCCAAATCCCTTCAGTTTTGACATAACCTAATCATGACATGATAACCAGCCATAATCAAACTAAAAGAAGGAGATTATACTAGGACATGGATCATTATGGGCTATCTTTGAATTCTGATAACTACATTGAACCAGAAATTCTGTAACATACAGCATTCTTCTCTTTTCTTTATTATTAGTGACCTTCAGTCCCACTGTGTCCCAAAAAGTGACTTTTGTTCATTTACAATGTTTACGTATATGTTGACATAAAATTTGGGTGGTTTAATTTTCATTATTTAATTTTTGTGAATGCTTGAAGAGTTTCAGATTTAGATGTCAGCTAGTATATTATGGAAACCCAAAGCTTCTCTTTAGAGGCTTTGAACCAGAGTGGGTACCAGTGACAGATGCTGACAGATGACCAATTTGACAACAGAAGTGTGTGTAATCATCCACATCTTGAACTGGAGGCCCAATTCATTCCCATTTGCTTGGTAATACTGGCAGCCATGCTAATAACCTTTAGAGGAGACGTTGAAATTTTCTCTTTCTAGAAGCTGGTCAGCTCAAGAGAAGAGAGCCACAGGCCCTAATATTTTAAATTTCTCACAATTAAATAGTGTCCCCACTTGAAACATATACGGCTATATTTTAAAAAATCTTCCCTCTCCTCAGAACTTCCATTGAGTGGCTAACGCATATATATGAACAGAGAAGAATCATCAGATATATGAGAAAATCACCTTTCATGAAATACAGCCCAAAAGAAATAAAACAATGAAACTTGAAAAGAAAATCCAGAGAGTAGGAAGAAGAATTAACCTTAGAGAAATTGCTTTTTAAGAATATAAAGGAAGATATACACTGAAACTAAAATGCGACATAAAGAAATATTCATCCTAAAACCAAAATATATTTTTGCTAGTTAGTTTGGGGCTAGCTCAGGTGGCCTAGTAGTTAACTTTGGTGTGCACCACTTTGGGGGCCCATGTTTGATTCCCAAGTGCAGACCTACAGCACTCATCTGTCTGTGGCCATACTGTGGTGAAAGTTCACATAAAAAAGAGGAAGATTGACAACAGATATTAGTTCAGGGTGAATCTTCCTCAGGCAAAATATATATTTTATATATGAGCAATTTCTATAAAAAGTAAATAGAAAGGGTACAGAAAGGATCAAGACAGTGGAGGAGGAAAATTCTTAGCTCACGTCCTCCTACAGACACATCAAAACTACAACTACATAAAGAACAACTGTTGCTGAGAATGACTTTAAGAGTAGCAGGACAAATTTTTCACAACTAAGGATATATTAAACAAAATACATTAAGATGGGTAGGAGGGGTGAATATGTGGTCTATTCAGGACCAACACCCCTGGTATGGCAACACACAGTAGGAGGGACATCACAACGCACAACCATGGAGATCCTCTCTGATGTGTGAGGGGCCTGAGACACATATTGGGCTTCCCAGACTATGGGACCTGCATCAGGAAGACAATGCCCCTAAAAATCTGGCTTTGAAAACCAATAGGCCTTATGTCTGGGAGAAACAGAAACCTATAAGAAATCAAGTCTTCACTCTCAAAAAGCACATACACAAGCTCACTGTCTCTGAGGTTATTGTCTGCCAGTGCAGAGGTGGCAGTTTGAAAAGACCTGGATTACATGTGAAGGAGATCCATTGACTAATTCTAAGGCATGTGCCTGAGGAGCATAAATGTGTTGAAACTTTATACAGAAATAAAAGTGCTGGTGCATGCCATTTTTTTACCCTCCTTCTTACTAGGTTACCTATCCCTGCTGGGCACCATATGTAACAGTCTCTATTTAACTTGCTCGCACCACTCACCCTGCCCTGGCATTTGCCTATAGACTTGCCCCAGTCAATGTTCCTCCAAAATAACTCCTTCCCTGCCCCCCCCAGCAGGTGGCTCTGGCTGGCACTGAAACCCCTCCAAAGCATCTCCCACCCACAGGGAGCCAGTCTCACATGCTAGCATCTCCACAGCAACTGTAGCCCAGGCACAACAGGAGTGCACATGCAGCCTACAGAAGAGATATACCTCGAGCATCTGGCTCTGGTGACCAGTGGGATGTGAGGTCCTGGGCTCCCCAGGACTCCTTCTACATAAGGCCACTTCTTCAGGACTGGGAGAAATAGCTGACATACTTAATATATAGAAACAAACACAGACAGACAAAATGAGGTGACAAAGAGTATGTCCCAAATAAAATAACAAGACGGAACCTCAAAATGAAATAACAGAAACAAATAAAACAGAAATAAATAATTTACTGATGAAGAGTTCAAAGTAGTGGTCATAAAGATGTTCATCAAACTCATAAGAAGAATTGATGAACACAGTGAGAACTTCAAAAAAGAGATAGAAAGTACAAAAACATAACCCATCATGGCTAAAGAATAAAATGACTGAAGTGAAAAATATATTTGAGGATATCAATGGCAGATTAGATTATGCAGAAGAATGACTCAGTGATATAGAAGACAGGGTAGTGGAAATCATCCAATTGGAACAGAAGAAAAATAAAAATATGAAGATATCTTAGGGACACCTGGGACAACAAGTGGATTAGTATTTGCATTATAGCAGCCCCAGAAGACTAAGGGTGAGAGAGGGATAGAAAATGTTTTTGAAGAAATAAAGGCTGAAAACTTCCCCAACCTGAAAAAGAAATAGACATCCAAGTCCACTAAACACAGAGAGTCTCAACTAAGACGATCCTAAGGAGACCTATACCAAAACATATTGAAATTAAACTGTCTAAAGTTAAAGATAAAGAGAGAAACTTAAAAGTGAGAGGAAAACAGTTAGTTACATACAATGGAACCCAGATAATACTTTCATGTGATTTTTCAGCAGAAACTTTGCAGGCCATTGAGGACTGATATAATATATTCAAACTGCTGAAGGAAAAAAGTTACAAACGCAAATGCTCTACCCACCAAGGTTAGCTTTCAGAATTGAAGGAGAGAGTGTTTCCCAGACAAGCAAAAGCTAAAGGGGTTCATCACAACAAAACTAGCCTTACAAGAAATGTTAGTGACTTCTTTAAATCAAAAAGAAAAGGTTATAATTGTAAACAAAAAGTTATAAAAGAAAAAAATTACTGATAATGACAAACATATAGTATCAAATACCTATAAAGCTAATTTGTAGGTTAAAAGACAAAAGTAGTAAAATCGTGTATGTCTACAATAACTAGTCTAGGAATACACAGAACAACAAGATGTCAAACATGACATTAGAAACACAAAATGGTGGGGAGTCAAAAGGTAGTTCTTTTAGAATGTGCTTGAACTTAAGTGATCATCAACTTAAAACAGACTGGCATATACATGGATTGGTATATTTAAACCACATGATAGCCAGAAATCAAAAACCTAAAATAAATACACAGAAAATAAGGAGAAGGGAATACAAGCACAACACCAAAGAAAAAAAACAAAAGGGAAGTGGTCAAGAGAAAAATGAAGGCATCACGGATAATTACGAAAACAATAAAATGACAATAAGCGCATATCCATCAATAATTATTTTAATGTAAATGGATTAAATGCTCAAATCAAAAGACATACAGTGGCTGAATGGATTAAATACAAGACACATATAACTACTTACAAGAGACTCACTTCAGGTATAAAGATACACACAGGATGAAAGTGAAGGAATGGAAAAACATGTTTCATGCAAATGGAAACAAAAAGAAAGCTGGGGTAGCAATTGCTGATGTTAAGGAATAGACAGTCAGCTCATTCCTCAGCAAAATGTGTTTATTTGCCTCAAGGTCTATAACTATATTGAGCAATGTGGAACTTCCAAGCAGCAAAAGTGAGGAGAAATTCTTTTATAGAGGGGAAGGAGAATTTGGCAGGACTTTTGTAAACAAAGTTTGTATTGGAAGAATTGAGAGGGTGATATATAATGGCTTTTCATTGGCTGACTTGTCACAGTGTCTCTTTGGCTGAGCTTCTTGCCAGTCAAGAAGACGAAGTCCTGTTGGGCTCCACTATCGATGTAGGATGTGACAGTTCCCCCTTTGGCCTCCTGACTCCACTTTACTGAGGATTCTGTTTATTAATTTTCATATTTTCCCTTTTTGATCACGATCTTTCTTTGAAAGCATCACTGATCAAGAGTCAGAGTTTTCTGGTTTCATCAAGCATTTGTCCCCTGATGTCAGGAAGGAGTTTTCTGGGTGTCATGTCCCCCATTGGAGGGAAAGTGCACTGATTGGACACCTATTGTAGCCACATTTGAGAAACAAATATGGGATAGGAAGGAGAACCTTCAGGCCCTTTTTTCTAAAATACATCTGTCAAGATCATAGGCATTGGAGATCATCTGAAGTGCTATATTGTCATCAAAGCCTTAGCAGACAAACTTCCAAAGGCTTGGTATGGATGTCTTGGGAAAGTTGTCTCATCAGATGTCATCTGCTTCAATTCCAGAAATCTTTACTTTCAGGTCACCAGATGATGTGCAGTTCCAGTTAGCATTTGGTGTTTCTGCAGGTGTGTCACAATCCAAGAGTCTATTCCCTGGAGTTTGCTGGCACAAGGGTCAGCTAACAGTACCTTTTCAATGAGAGGCCTTTCCAGTGAGGTTGAAGAGAATCCTTCTGGAGGTGTCTTTTCCAATAGATGAAATCTCCTGTTTACATGGCAAAATGAATAAAGACTTTGTCTTCCTGAAGCATACTGTCAAAAGATTGCTCTACCAAAACATGGTTATTTTTAATAGGAGCAATTAGGCCTTTGCAATATTGGAGTATATCTCCTTTTATCAATTGTGGGTCTAGAGAGGAAGGAGACAAGTTCATTGGGCATCCAGTGATTATCTCTAAGGGTGAGGGTTTATGAGTTCCAAAGGGGTGGATCTTAGATTTTGAAGGATCAAAGGCAATGCTTTTGGTGAAGGCATTTGGTGAATCTCTAGAAATTTTGTCAATTGAGTCTTCATAATACATTCAATTAGACCAGGAGATTGAGGGTGTTGAGAACAGTGAGAGTATTCTAAAACTGGCCAAACAATGAAGATTTTTTTGAAGTACATGACCAGTAAAATGGATTCCTTGATCACCATAAGGTTCGAGAGGTCTTCCCCAGGTAGGGATAACCCTTTCCAAAAGGACCTATGCCACAGAAGATGCAGTAGCATGTCTGCAAGGAAAGGTTTCTGTCCAGTGAGAAAACATACAAATGATGACTGAGAGATATTTATATCAATAATATGGGAATAGCTGTGTGAAATCCTATTGGCAAAACTTGAATGAGTGTTTACACAGTTTAAAAAGTCCAGGAGCCATACAAACAGTCTTCCCTATTGTATTTTGGACTAGTGGGACAAGTGAGGTAGGCATTTTCGGCAGTTTTGTTAATAATTTCCCACCAATTTTGATTAATGAATGCTATCGCTTTGTCAGTAGACCAATGGTCAAATGCATGTATAGTGGTTAGGACTAGGAATTTTAGAGTCACTGGTAGGACTGGGTTGTTATTTGGTCTGATCCAGGACTTTCTCTTTTCATTAAACCAACAATTGTTGAACTTCTACTTTCCTTTTTTCCTTTCAGAGACCAATAGTTAGGCTTACCTAGATAGTTTTTCTAAGTTTTCATTTGGAGAAATATCACTTTAGACCACGATAGATATTTGGGTGTTGTTTGCTCCTTTAAGGGCTGCATTTCTTGCAGAGATATCAGCAAGGTAGTTTCCTTTGGTTTTCAGAGAGTCAAGTTTAGAATTCCTGATCTTCATAAAAGCTAAAGCAGCAGGTAAGGGTATAGGATATGTTAAATCCTGAACATACGCACCATTTAAATTTTTATTTTCACTGGAAATAAGGAAACTATGTTGCTTCCACAACATTCCAAAATCACGAGCTACTCCAAAATCATGTCTACTCTCAATATAAATATTGGCAGTTTGCTTTTGGTTAAAGTGCAAGCTTGTGTAACTGTGTATAACTCAGCTTGTTGTGTCAAAGTAGCCATAAGTAAAGGTTCCACCTCTACAATATCAAAAAGAGTTTCAATAGCTTACTCAGAACAATATTTGCCATTGTCACCTTTTAAATAAGAACTATCACTGAACCATGAGAAGTCGGCATTACCCAAAGTAGTTTCCCGCAGATCATCATGAGGAGTTTTGGAGGCGATCAATCAGCAGTAGGTATTCTTCAGGGACTTTTTCAGTACTGGTGTGGAGAAGAATAGAAGGGTTACGGCTATTACAACATGAAAAATTATGTGAGGATCAGTTAATAAAAGGGATTTATAGAAGGTGTGGCAGCTGATTGAAATATGTGGAGTCTGATGAGCATTTATGAGGGATTTTACTCCATGGCATAAAAAAGTAGTTAAAGGGAGCCCACAATAATTTTCTCAGTGGCCTTGATCAAAAAGGCAGAGGCAGTAAGGCTATAAAACAAGAGGGGTATCCCCATGCCACAGGGTCCAATTGCTAGCTATAATTTCCTATGAGTAAATGTTGGTCTCCTGTTCCTGAGGGCATTCTCTTCCTTTCTATACACAAAAATGCAAAAGGGAATCTGATAATTGGGATGTACAAGAGCAAGTGGGTTTATCAAGCTATACTTTAAATCCTTAAAGGTCATGTTGTCCAATATTCCCATAAAATTGGGTAGAGGTTGTTGTACATCAGTAAACCAGACAGTTGGGAATTATAGAAAAAAATTTGGAATACAATTTTGGCAATAACTAAGTAGCCCAGGATAATCTTGCCATTGGCACTTACTTTTGGGTTTGGGGCAACTTTAAACACCATGAAACCTATGTGAATCCAAGTTTAGCCCTTGTTCTGATATCAGATGGCCTAAATATCAAACCTTGGTTTGGGCAAACTGCAATTCTCCTTGTTAACCATACATCCCTTTAAATCTGAAATCGTCAGCAAATGGATTATGTCTTCTTCTGAGGAAACTTGGGAAACAGAGAAAATAAGTGAACCATCCACATATTGCAACAAAGTACAACTCCTATATCTTCCAAATCAGGCCTCAGGACTCTCACTACAACCCTGAAGCATTACTGTCTAGGTGAACTGTCTGTCCTCTCGAGTGAAGGCAAAAAGATACTGATTACCTTCATCTACTAGAATGGTAAAGAATGCACTACATAAAATAACTATAAAGAATTTGTTTCAGCTGGGAATGGATATAAGTGTATGAGTGTTAGGAACAATAGGATGTTAAGTGATCACAATTTTGTTTACTGCTTAGAAGTCCCGGACAGGCCTCTGCACTTGGCTCTTGTGTTTGCTCACAGGTATAATGGAAGTATTACAGGGACTACTATAAGGGATAATGAAGCCTTGAGACTTGTAATTCTCTTTTATGGGCTTTATAACTTGAGGTCTTCTTTACCTATAGGATATTGACTAAGTCTGGGGAGATAATTGAGGGATCTATTTGAATCCTGATGTGGCACACTCTGAATTTTATCAATATCAGTTGAAGACTTTGCCCATAGGAAGGTGGTTGCTGATTCAATAGGAATAAATAATCAATGTTTGCAGAATCAGCCTTAGCACAATCAGAGACAGAGATAATGAATGATATCAAAGTGTCATTTAGTTCACTTGGCTGGCCATTTTGATGACCACTGTCAAATTCTAGAATTATTTCCTCCTTTTGGGAGAAAGAAATTTTAGTATGATTTTCCAAGAAGTATCAGCTTATAAATGCTTAGAGGCAGAGGGATCAAAGAGAAAAATGTGTATGTCTCTTAAAAGGCCTAAACAAATGGAATAGGTTTATAGACAGGAACATTTTGAGATTTATTGGTCACCCACTATTTGAACTGTTTTAGTACCTCAAGGCAGTGACTGCTTTATAGACATGAGGTTGAGCACCAGGAGTGTGGCTTCAGTATCAATTAGGAGAGAAAAAGTCTCCTCTCCAATCTGGAGAAATGCTTCCGTAAGCTGATTAAGAAGCAGGGTTGGGAGGAGCCCCTGCAGTTCCTCAGAGCCAAATCATTGAGAATTTTGGGGACACTGGAGAGGCAGGTGAGAGGGCTGAAGGCAATTGAAGCACTTAAATTTTCACAAATTTATTTCCCAATGTTCTGGCTGTTTGCAACAATAGCAGGAACTAGGAGGTTGTTTTATTTCATTCAGATGACTTCATCTGCTAAAGTTGAGAATTAAGAATTTAAACGATTTGTCTTTTTGGTGATTCATTTAGGGGGCAAGAGAATTTTATCAGATTAACAAAATCTAGAGTGGAAATAGCTTCTCTTCTATTCTGGTTCTTGCAGTAGAAAAGAAAATTCCCAGTCCAGCCCGTTAAACATAGAGGTAAAAGCTACCTGGGTGGAACCAACATCTGAAGGAAAAACAAATTTTCTTTAAAACAATCTGAAGTCAATTGTAATAGCCATGAACAGGTTCATCCGGCTTTTGTACACGAGGGTGATTTTTTCCCCAATCAGTAGACTTTGGGCATGACCCAGGAATTGCCCAATGAAGATTCCAGTGATTGCATGAGCTTTATCATACCACAGGTCAGCAGGTTGTTCTCCTGGTTGTAATTCTAGAGACCTTTCAGGACTTTCCCAATGTAATTGTTCTTCTCCAATGCTGGGTCTATCTTTCATTGACAAGCATACGAACTGGCTGATTTAAATTAAAGAAATCACGGCCAGCCCAGTAGCAGAGTGGGTAAGTGCACATGTTCTGCTTCAGCAGCCTGGGGTTCACCAGTTCAGATCCTGGTTGTGGAAATAACACTGCTTGGAAGTCCATGCTATGGCAGGTGTCCCACATATAAAAAGTAGGGGAAGATGGGCAAGGATGTTAGCTCAGGACCAGGCTGCCTCAGCAAAACAGGAGGACTGTCAGCAGTTAGCTCTTGGCTAATCTTCCTCAAAAAATAAAATAAATTAAATTAGAGAAATCAGTTTGATAAGTTTTAAAGACTATATTAATTTCCTCAGCAAATTCGTAAGGATTTTGGGGGTACTTAAGGAGTATTTCTGACAAGGACTTAAAGTTCAGATTCAGTCCAGGGAGTATAATAAATTAAGAGTTTAGCCTTTGGATCTTCATAAGGCTTAATTTTAAAGAGATAAACACTTCTAGGTTCAGAGGAAGAGGTGGGGGAAGGTTCAGGGAAAAGTAAGAGTAGAAAACTTCAACACCCTACTAATGTCAATTAATAGATTATCCACACAGAAAATCAATAAAAGAGATGTTGTCAAGATGGCAGCATAGGCAGACTCAGAACTCACCTCCTCCTACAAACACAACCAGGTTATAACTATTCTTGGAAAAATTACCCTGGAGAAAAAAGTGAAAACTGGATAAAAATAACCCACATGACAAGGGACAGTCCTAACTGAGGCAGAAATTCCTTCTGGAGATGAAAAAAGCCACCTTCATGAGGAATGGAGCTTCACAGCTGACCAAGTGGGAGCCATCCTAAGGAATGCAGTCCTCCCTGGAGAAGTGGGAACCTTAGTGAAGGCACATTACCACTATAAGCATCCTTCAGCCTCAGCACAACTGAGACAAGTGTCCTACTATCTGGCTTCTCTGGCTATTAACTCCAACAGGGTATACCCCTAGAAAAGCTATCAGAGGAAAGATGAAAAAATCTGGTTCTTAAAGGGTCCATGTATAAATTCGCCCATCTCAGAGAAAAACTTAAAACCACCAGAAAGATAACTGCACAGTCCTTTGGTGAAAAGAGCCTCACTGGGTAGGCTCTGGGTGCATCTTGGTGAGAGGTGAGACCTCTCCAGAGACTGAGACGTTGGTGGTGGTCTCTTTGTAGCTACAAACAAGATTGGCTCCACCTTCCAAAACCTGAAATAATTGGGTGCTCCTGTGCCTAAGTCCAGCCCCACTCAGCTGGAACCCTAAGAGAGCTGACAACAGCCTTGCAGGCCTGAGGCCTATAGCAACTGTAAGCAGCTGAGTCTAGCAATCAGCTACACTGGATACATACTCAATTAACAGGAAAACAGCAACAGGAGTGTGCTATTAGACCTTGAAGCCAAAGGTGATGGAGTTCCCCAGCCCCAATGTACAAACAGCCATCTGTGGAGCAAAAGACTAGACTTCCAAGGTACCTGCAGTAAGAGCAACCCTGCCATAACAGGAGGACACAAGTAGCCCAAACAAGGGTTGCTTCTGGATAATTTGCACTGGTGAAAAGTGGGAAGAACACTGCTGGTCCTCAAAAGGCATTGCATACATAAAGCAACTTCTCCAAGCTCAGGAGACATAGTTGACTCACCTAATACATAGATATAAGCACAGAGAAAGAGATATAATTAGGAGACAAAGGAATACATTCCAAGCTAAGCCACAGGACAAAACATCAGAAAAGGAACTAAATGAAACAGAAATAAGCAATTAATCTGACAAAGAGTTCAAACAAAAATTCATAAGGATGCTCACAGATATTGGGGGAAGACTGGATGAACACAGTAAGAACATCAAAAAAGAATTGGAAAATATAAAAAAAGAACAAATCAGAAATGAAGAATACAATGCTGGAAATGAAAATTCACTAGAGGGATGAAATAGCAGAGTAGATGATTCAGAAGAATGGATCAGTGAGCTGGAAGAAAGACTAGAAGAAATCATTCAAGTGAACAGATAAAAGAAAAAAGAATTAGACAGAATGAGAACAGTCTAAGGGAAATCTGGGACAATATCAAGTGCACTAGCATTTGTATTGTAGGTGTTCCAGAAGAAAAAGAGGAAGACAAAAGGGTGGAAAATCTATTTGAAGAAATTATAGCTGAAAACTTGCCTAACCTAAGGAAGGAAACAGACATCCAAGTACAGGAAGCACAGAGAGCAACAAATCAGAATAACACCAAGAGGCCCACACCAAGACACATTATAATTAAAATTTCCAAAATTAAAGATAAAGAGAGAATCCCAAAAGCAGCAAGTGAAAGGCAACAATTGACATATAAAGGAAAGATCATTAGGCTACCAGCAGATTTCTCAGCTGAAACCCTACAGGCTAGAAGAGAGTGGCAAGACATATTTACAGTGCTGAAAGAAAAAACCTACAGCCAAGAATACTCTATCCACCAAGATTAGAATTTGGAACGAGAGGAGAGACAAACAGCTTCCTAGACAAGAAAAAATTAGAGGGGTTTATCACCAACAAACCAGGTCTACAAGAAATGCTGAAGAGACTTATTTAAGTGGGAAAGAGAAGACCACAAATAGGGATAAGAAAATTACCAAAAAAAAAAAAAAATCAGGCAATAAAATCACTGGTAAAGGCAAAAATACAATAAAGGTAGCAGATCAACCACCTATGAAGATGATGTATAGGTTAAAAGACAGAAGTACTAAACTGACCTATTACAATGATAAGAGGGTAATGGATAAACACACAAAAAACAACAGATTAGATATGTTTTCAAAAACATAAAATCTTGGAGGAGGGGAGTAAAAAATTAGAGCTTTTACAAAGAAGTCAAGCTAAAAAGATTATCAACTCAATATAGATTGCTATATACATAGAACATTACATAGAAGCCTCATGGCAATCACAAACCAGAAACCTATAATATGTAAACAAATTAGTAAGTAGAAAGAAATCAAGAATATTAAAAAGTCATCAAAACACAAAGGAAAAGAGCAAGAGAAGAAGAAAGGAACAGAGAACTACTAAAACAACCAGAAAAACAGTAACAAATGGCAATAAATATATTTTTATCAATAGCTAGTTAAATGTCAATGGACTAAATGCTCCAATCAAAAGACATATGGTGGCCAATTGGATAAAAAAAGGACCCATATATACGCTGCATACAAGAGACACGTTTCAGAATTAAAGACACGCACAGACTGAAAGTGAAAGTATGGAAAAAGATGCTTCATGCAAATGGCAAACAAAAGAAAATGAGGGTAGCAATACTTATATCAGACAAAGTAGACTTGAAAACAAAAACTGTAGCAAGAGACAAAGATGGGCACTACATAATGATGAAGGGAACAACCCAACAAATGGATATAACACTTGTAAATATCTATGCCCTCCACATAGGAGAACCTAAATAAATAAAGTAACTATTAAAAGACAGAAAATGAGAAACATATAGTAACAAGTAAGAATAGATCTAACATATGATCCAGCTATTCCACTGTTGGGAAAGAACTTGACAACACAAATGCATAAAGATACATTAACCACTGTGTCCCTCGCAGTATTATTCACAATAGCCAAGGTTTGGAAGAAACCTGTGTGCTCATTAAGGGACAAATGGATAAAGAAGATGTGGTATATATACACAATAGACTAGTACTCAGCCATAAGAAATGATGAAATCCGGACATTTGTGACAACACGGAGGGACCATGAGGGTATTATGCTAAGTGAAATAAATCAGAAAGAGAAAGTCAAATACGATATGATCTCACTCATAAGTAGAAGATAAAAACAATGACAAACAAACACATAGCAACATACACTGGATTGGTGGTTACCAGAGGGAAATGGAAGAGGGAGGAGGGTGAAAGAGGTGATTAGGCACATGTGTGTGGTGATGGATTATAATTAGTCTTTGGGTGGTGAACATGATGTAACATAGACAGAATTAGAAATGCATTATGATGTACATCTGAAAGTTATATAATGTTATAATGCTATGTTACTGCTAGAAAAATAAAAATAAAAATTAGAAACAAGAATCAAGTACAAATAAAAAAAGGAAAATCAATAAGAAAATATTGGTTTTAAGTGACACATTAGACTAGATGGAATTAACAAATACATGCAGAACATTTCACCCAAGAGAGAAGAATTTAATTCTTTTCAAGTGGACATGGAAGATTCTCCAGGATAGATCACATATTAGGCCACACAAAAGTCTCAATAAATTTAAGAATATTGACATTATATCAAGTATCTTTTCTGACCACGATGGTATGAAACTATAAATTGATTACAAGAAGAAAATTGGAAAAACCACAAAGAGATGGGGGATAAATAACATGTTAGTAATCAACTAATATATCAAAAAAGGAAATCAAACAGGAAATAAAGAAAACCTTGAAACAAATAAAAGTGGAAACAGAAATTTCCAAAATCTGTGAGACATAGCAAAAGCAGTGCTAAGAGGAAAGTTTATAGTGATAGATACCTCCCTCAGGAAACAAGAAAGGTCTGAACTAAATGATCTAATCTTTCATCTAAAGGGACTAGAAAAGGAGAACAAAGCCCAAAGTCAGTAGAAGAAAGGAAATAATAAAGATCAGAGTGGAAATAAATGGAAGAGACCTAAAAAAATAGAAAAGACCAATGAAACTAAGAGCTGGTTATTCAAAAAGATTTCAAAAAAATAAATGCTTAACTAGACTCATAAAAAAGAGAGGGCACCCAAATAAATAATATCAGAAGTAAAAGAGAAGATGTTACATTCAACACTGTAGAAATAAAAACGATCATGAGATTACTATAAACAATTATGTGTAATGGATTGAATAACCTTAAAAATGAATAAATTCCTAGAAACATACCATCTTCCAAGACTGAATCAGGAAGAAATAGAAAATTTGAACAGACCAATTACTACTAATAAAATTGAATGAATAATCAAAAAACTCCCAACAAACAAAAGTCCAGAGACATAAATCTTCACAGGCGAATTCCCCCAAATACTTAAAGAAGATTTAACATCTATCATTATAAAAGCATTTTAAAAAGTTGAAGAAAAAGAAAAACACTTCCAGATTCATTCTATGAAGCCAGCATTATCCTAATACTGAAACCAAAAAGTTACTACAAAAAAAGAAAATTGCATGCCAATATCTCTGTTTGAAGATTAATGTAAAACTCTTCAATCAAATATTAGGACACACGATTAAACAATACATTAAAAGGATAACACACTGTGAGCAAGTGGGATTTATCCCTGGAAAACAAAAATGGTTTACCATTGTCAAGTCAATCAATGTGATACACCACATTAACAAAATGAAAGATAAAAATCATATAGTCATCTCGATAGAGGTAGTAAAAGCACTTGACAAGATTCAACATCCAATTATGATTAAAAAACTCTCAATAAAGTGGATATAGAGGGAACATATCTCAGCATAATAAGGCCGTGTATGAGAAGCTCACAGGTAGTATCATGCTCAATGATGAAAAGCTGAAAGCATTTTCTCTAAGCTCAGGAACAGGAAAAAAATGAGCACGGTTACAACTTTCATTCCATATAGTATTTGAATTCCTAGCCATATCAATAAGACAAATAAAAATTATTAAAATTAGAAAGAAAGAAACAAAATGGACATTTTTTGCATATGACATGACACTACATACAGAAAATACTAAAGAGTCCACCAAAAAATCTTAGAACTACTTAATTAATTCAGTAATTCAGTAAAGTGGGATACAAAATCTAAACACAATAATCTCATGTGTTTCTAAACACTACTAACAAACAATCAGAAAGATAAATTAAGAGAACAACCTCATTTACAACTTCATCAAAAAGAATACAATACTTAGAAATTAATTTAACCATGGAGGTGGAAGATCTGTATTCTGAAAACTACAAGACAATGATGAAAGAAATTGAAGATGACATAAATAAATGGAAAGATATACCATAGTCATAGATTAAAAGAATTAATATTGCTAAAGTGTCCATACTACCCAAAACAATCTACAGAATCAATGCAATGTCTATCAAAACACCAATGACATCTTCACAAAACTAGAATAAATAATTCTAAAATTTGTGTGGAACCACAAAATGTCTCGAATAGATAAAGCAATATTGATAAAGAAGAACAAAGCTGGAGGTATCACACTCTTTGCTTTCAAACCGTACTATAAAGCTATAGTAATCAAGACTATGGTAGTGACACAAAACCAGACACATAAATCAAGGGAACAGAATAGAAAGCCAAGAAACAAGTCAATGTTTATATGGTCAAATAATCTTTGACAAAAGAGGGAATAACATATACTAATGAAGAGACAGTCTCTTCAATAAATAGTGTTGGGAAAAATGCACAGCTATATGCAAAAGAATAAAACTGGGCACTTTCATTTTCTTACACTGTATACAAAATTAAACTCCAAATGGGTTATAGATTTAAATGTAAGACCTGAAATCAAAAAAATCGTAAAAGCAAACTTGGCAGTAAGCTCTTTGACATCAGTCTTAGAGGCTTAGAAGTATTTTTTTTTGTTTAGACCTGTTACATCAGGCAAAGGCAACAAAAGTGAAAAATAAACAAATGGGATGACATCAGAGTAAAAACATTTTGCACAGCAAAATAAACCAACAACAACAAAAAAGGCACCATGCTGAATGGCAGAATATATTTACAAATGATATAACTGATAAGGTGCTAATATCCAATATAGAAAGAACTCATACAACTCAGCATCGAAAATCAAACAATAGGATTAAATAAAGGGAAGAGGACCTGAATACACATTTTTCCAAAGAAGATACACAGATGGCCAAGAGACACATGGAAAAATGCTCAATATCACCAATCATCAGGAGAATGCAAATTCAAACAATGAGATATAACTTTAAATGTGTGAGAGAGTTATAAAAAAACAACAAATAAATGTTGGCAAGAATGTGGAGAAAAGGGCAGTCTTTTATGCTGTTGATTGGAGCGTAAATTGGTGCAGCCACTAAGGAAAACAGTATGGAGGTCCTTCAAAAAATTAAAAATAGATCTACCATACAACCCAGCAACTCCACTTTTGGACATTTATCCAAAGCAAACAAAAACACTAATTCAAAAAGGTATATGTACCCCTATAACCACTACAACATTATTTACGATGGCCAAGATATGGAATCAAAATGTCCATCAACAGATGAATAGGTAAAGATGTGAGATATATCTTTATATAAAATCAAATATTACTTAGCCATAACAAATGAAATCATCATTTGCAACAATATGAATGGAATTAGAGGGTATTATCCTAAATGAAATGTCAGAAAAAGAAAGACAAATGCCATACGGTTTCAGTTATATGTGGAATCCAGAAAAGAAAACAAAACACATGAAACAAAACCATAGATAAAAGGATATATGTGTGTTCAGTAGAAGGGAGGGGGCTGGGGAAATGATGAAGTAGGTGAAGGGGATTAAAAGGTACAAAGTTCCAGTTATAAAATAAATCACAGGGATATAATGTACAGCATAGAGAATATAGTCTGTAATATTGTAATAACTTTTTATGATGAAAATGGCTACTGTACTTGTCATGGCGAGCATTTTGTAAGTTATTATAAATGTTGAATCCTTATGCTGTACACCGAAAATAATATTTATGTCAACAGTACTTCAATCAAAGTAAGCAATCAAAATAATTAATCATTGATCAATAATCAAGTGTTAGATGATCACAATGGGGAAATATTCAAAAAGATAATATAAAAAAACAGAAGAATGAAAATAAGAGATACAAACAATAGAAAATTAGTGCAGGAGTTCCAATAATGAGTAATAGCAGTTCGACAACTGGAGAACAGAAAAAATGTAGCAAATACACTATTAACTGAATAAAATAAATACATTTCCCTAAGCTGAAAATCATGTGCGGTTATATTAAAGGGCTTCCTGAGACCTCTTAGCTCAGTGAATGAAATATTGTACTATTCAGTATGCCTAAGATAAATAATAGATTCACAATCTTCTTGAGAGGGGAAAAAATGTCAGGAAGCAAAATGGCTTTCAACTTTTCAATAACAGACTGAAAGACAAATGAGAAATTTTCATAGTAGAATATTATACCTAGCCAAAATATCATTCATGTAGAAGGCTAATGGAAAGATATCTTGCATTTCAAAAATTTGACTCCAGCACACTATTGAAAGAAAAATATGCTCCTCTAGAAATAAAACGTAAACAATGTAGAATGTGTGGTTCACAGAAAACGGATATCTAACATGACAGGGAAAGATGGAGGTTGAAGATCACAGATCTTAGCTTTGCATCAAACGTAGAGGACAACCAGGTCAGATTGAAGGAGATCAGCCATCCCTAACAGGACACCTATCCAGTTCTTATACAAGATGTCTGCTGCCTCATGTCGTCTGTCTTTAGGCATATAAGAAATTTGCAATATGTACTTTCTAGATTTCCTACACTCAAGTCACGAGTTTAAGAATAAAAACTAAGTCTGTGATCAACTAATACAAGAACCTCATATCTCTGTGTTCAAAAATAACTAAGTAACATGTTCCCATCTAAACGGCATAGATTTGTTTTTCTTTCTGTTATTTTACATGTTTGAATCTTCTCTTATGGAACATCCAAATCTCTATTTTTTATGTTCTGCTGATTTTGTATCCATCCTAATATTTATTTTTATTAAGACTTTTTTTTCTTTCCAAAGCTCCCTGGTACATAGTTGTATATTCTTAGTTGTGGGTCCTTCTAGTTGTGGCATGTGGGACGGTGCCTTAGCATGGTTTGATGAGTGCTGCCATGTCCATGCCCAGGATTCGAACTAATGAAACACTGGGCCACCTGCAGCAGAGCACACAAACTTAACCACTTGGCCACAGGGCCAGGCCCCCCATCCTAGTATTTATTTCCTCTCTGAGATAATATCTACTATTGTTATCACTACCATTCTTCTATATTTTAATATCAGTGGGAATGTTGATGGCCTTTAGCTTTTCCTAAGTTATACTGTAGTTCACTGCTGTGAAGTCTGCCAGGGAAAAGAAAATAGAATGACCTTGTTCAGATAAAAAACGTAGAAGGGTTTTTAGTATTTATTTGAATTAAATTAACTAAATCCACTAATTAATTTTTATTCTAAGAAGTCTACTCCACAGATCTATGGACAGAATGCTATATGTGAGCTTGTGTGGGAGACTGAATGAAAGTTCCACTTCACGGAGAGAATATCCTGAGCAAGTTTAGGATTGTGAATGTGCAGAGTCTCCTGGGGACCTACCAGCACTGGAGCTCATGAAAATGTCTGCTCCTACTTCCTTCTGTCTCTTTCAGGCAATTAGCATATTTCTTTTTAACTTTTTTAATTATTATTTTTGAAAATTTCTTTCTTCAAGAGTCTTGTACTTGTTAACTCCCACCACTTCCCCTCTGCTACCTCGTATGGCTCCTCTTTCTCATCCTCTTCTCTCCCTTCCTCCACAAAGCCATCAATGCTAGTATATTTCTTGCATGCTCCATCTCTCCTAGTGAAGTCTGTCTTTTGTACCATGAGGAGAAAAAAAGGCATAGTTGTCTTTTATTTTCTTGAAAGCATAGGACTAACAAATTGAAGATTTTTAATTATTTTTCTGGTTTGTTCTATTTAATAAATTATATTTTTGAGGATTTTGTGTTTTCAAATTGCTAGGTTGATTGATACACCAAGTTATTCAACTACTTTATCTCTTTTGTTTCAACAAACTCTATAAGATAATTAGGAATATGCTTTCCTATCAAATGTTGTTACATAACAGAATAGATTGGCAGGTGTATACAAAGCCATACAAAATACAATGGGTAAAGTGTATCCATATCAGTGACCCATAGACAAGAAGATTTTGAGTTGTAGTCAGTTAATTACGGAAAGTGTCCTGTAAAAAGTAAGTTTGAACTAAAGTTGAAATAATCTGATAGGCAGAGATATGAAGAGAAGCTCAAAAGCATTCTGTATGAGAGGAAATGTGAAAAAAGAGAAACATACAGGGAGATAAAAAGCATTTTATCCTCCAACTTAAGCCTAAAACATCATGGTTTAATTGGTGGTTATAAAAGATCTGGATGTGTGAAAGATAAAAATTGAGGTGGCAAAGACCAAAATTTGAAGTAACATGAATGTGAAACCAAAATATTTTATTTGATATGATGGATCCCATCATATCAACAGGTACCAGAACCCACTTCTATCACTTCCACCCAGCTAATTGTGTTCTGAGAACAGCAGTGGAATACAGCATGTTTTATATGATATGCATAAAAATATCTGTGCAACTCACAATTTAGTTCAAAGAATTAGGTAAACAGTGTTTCCTGGCACAAAGTATCTTTGCTCCAAATGAAATTTGACACTATTTATTGTACAATTTTTATGTGAGTGTTCAGTAGCCTTTCAGGAGAGATAACAATAGGTTCATCCTATTTTTTTTCTCCACCTCTACTGGATAAAACCACAATAAAAATGTAGAGATGATGTTGGGGCTGGCCTTCTACCACAGTAGTTAAGCACACATGTTCTGCTTCAGCAGTGCAGGGTTCAGCAGTTCAGATCCCAGGTGTGCACCTAGGCACAAAATGTCAAGCCATGATATGGCAGGTGTACCACATAACATAGAGGAAGATGGGCACAGATGTTAGGTTGGGGCAAATCTCCTCAGCAAAAAGAGGAGGATTGACAGAAGATGTTAGCTCAGGGCTAATCTTTCAGAAAAAAAAAAAGTAGAGATAAGGCAAGGTACGGTGAGATAAATGTCTAGATATAGAGATAGAGGGTATGATAGGAAGAAGATGGATAAATATATAAGTATGAATGTATAGAGGGTACAATAAAAGAGAGATAATTGAAACCAATTGAGTAATCACAGGAGTTTCACAGAAGAAGACTGAATCTTGAAAAAGATGTGATAAATTTGGCCCAGTAGTTATGGACTAGATAAGGGAATTGTAAGTGGATACAGCAGTGTACATTCCACAGGTTTAGAAAATGCTTAGATCCAGAGAGTAGTAATTAGAGACACAGGAGATATCCACTATATTAGTGAGGAATTAAGTTTAAAAGCAAGCTAGTGTAAATTGTAAGGCTCTTGAAAACCAAGTTAATATGTTTGAGGATTATTCAGTAGCTAAGTAAAGAAAACAATTTCAACATCTTGGTAAGAGTGATAATTCAGAAAAGGAACTGAAGAACATTAACAAAATGAAGGAAAGTTTAAGAGAGGAAGAGTTGAAGGAGGAATGATAGGAGGAAGAGGACACCAAACATAAGAACAAGGCCAGGATCTAACACATGGGCAGACAGTCAGCAATTATACACATTGTAATTAGAGAATTGGTCAAGATTCCTCAATACAAATTATTAGCCCTACTCTCTGTCCTTCCTCTACTATTTTTTTATTTTTTTAAAACTAAAAAAGTTTACATCCTTAGGGTTGTTTTAATGTTTATTAATATGGAGTCGAACTAAAATCCTATTTTATATAAAACTGTGGTACATATAATTTTTTTAAAAATGGCAATTCAGAAAAAAATCACTTCAACATGTATCAGATTTAAAGGTAGTGTTTTACTAGTCTGGAATCTGATCCACTACTACCTTGACCTTAGGAAAGTGTAGTCTTAGGAAAAAGTCATAGGAAAAAGTGATTTGTATCCAAATGATGCCAAAACAAATGGGAAACCAGAAAAAACAAAGATCGTTCCAGTGTAAACAAAAATGAGAGTGATAAGAAAGAAAAGAGGCACAAAAGAGCAATTTCCCCACTTTTCTCAAGCACTGAAACTTTCATTTCACTAGGATATAAAATAACCCAAAAAGAGTCCATTTGAATGATTATTTCAATTAAAATCTGTCATAAATTTATAAGTAACATTTTATACAACCTTTCTCAAGTTTTAAAAAGCTACTAACAAATTCTTCCCTCTAGGTCCATGAGGAAGCCAGAAATTACTTCAATAATTAAATAAAATGAGAATAACTGTGGTTTTCCTATAAAATGCAGGGAAAATACTAGGTATTGGAATTTTAAGATGAAGCTAAGAATAATCTACATCTTCAAAAATTGGATCTGGAATGGAGACTGGTAGTAATTTAAGAGAGTTAGATTCACAAGGCACTGTAGTACTATACAAAAAGTTTGGTATATGGGTATGACTGCTTTAGACATTAAGTTCCTAAAACATTGATCATAGATGACAACTGAAACTATCATCTGTGGTGGTGTCTACCAGGTGGATGAACTCACATCTGGTCCTGACAGCTGAAGATCATAGAGACCCAGAAATCCCAATAAGTGTTCTCTCAAGTCTGATATTTTGTGTACAATTTTGTAAGTAGTCGACATCTCCCAGAAGTTAATGACTACCAATAGTTATCAACCACTTCTGACCACCTTCTAGAACATTCAGAAAATTTATTTACAGAAAAGGAGAGAAAGTGAATCTAATCTTAGGATGATATCCCAACTTTCTACCTAGAGTAATGTATAGTATAAATAAGTTTTTCATTTTCCAAGTAGACTGGTTCAGAGTATTCAGGGGCTAGAGGAGGAATACACAAATTCTCTATTTTTAAAAATTATTTCCTTAAAATTTTGTAAGATATACACATAATCTAAAAATATGGTCCACTTTTAGGAAAATATCCTCAGCATATTGTTTTTGAGTTTACTCAAAGTGTTCTTTTTTTCTCATCAAAAATGTTTTCATTTTCAATTTTCACTAAAATTTTTATTTTTTAAATGGCATTCAAGATTTGTGTTTTGTTTTGAGCATATTTCTTATGCCCAAAATATATTTTTTAATCCAATTATGTCTATTTTTAAGATACTATGCTATGAAAACACATGCACACACATTTTCATTGGAAATTTCAAGTACTTTTAGTATAATAGACACGGATAGTCGTTAGTGGTTGTAGATTACTTTTTTCCCCAATTTTCTATTCTCCTGAGGTGCCGTAGAGATGGATGGAACCCATGACAGCACCCAGGGAAATTTCATCCTTTTTGGATTTTCTGACCACCCCAATTTAGAAAGGATCCTCTTTGTGGTCATCTTGATTGCATATCTCCTAACCCTTGTGGCAATGCCACCATCATTCTGGTGTCCATGCTGGACTTTTAGCTCCACAGCCCCCTGTAATTGTTTCTCACACACCTCTCCTTCCTAGATCTCAGTCTCACCACAAGATCCTTCCCCAGTCGCTCTATAACATGCGTGGATTTGACAAGGCCATAAGATACATAGGTTGTGCCATACAACACTTCCTATCCATGGCCCTGGATGGCATAGAGTGCCTGCCCCTGGCTTTCATGGTGTGTGCTCATTTTGCTACAGTCTGCAAGCTACTACACTACATGGTGATCATGAATCCACAGATCTCCCTGGATTTAGTATCCCTTTCTTGTGGCTCTGGGGTGGCCAACTATTTGTTTATGTCTCCAATGACCCTGTGGTTATCCTGCTTTGGGTACCACAAGTTTGCCTACTTCCTGTTCAACATGTCCACCCTAATCTGGATAGCCTGTGCCAACATAGCTACCCTCAAAAGCATTGATTTTATTCTGGCATTAGGCATTGTGCTGTCATCCCTGGTGATTGTCCTGATCTCCTATGACTATATTGTGAGATTTATATTAAATATTCAGTCATCCTCAAAGAGGCACAAAGGTTTTAATACTTGTGGCTCACATTTCACTTTTTGGTCTCACTTTTTTATGGAAACTTCGTATATATGTGAATGCAACCTGGAAACAGCTCTTCCCAGGGCCAGGAAAAGATCATCACCCTGATCCACAGCAACATCGTGCTATTCCTAAATCCCCGGAGCTACACTTTCAGAAACAAACAGAGGAAAGCATTGAGAAGATTGATTTTTGAAAATCTAGATTTAAGGAAGATATTATCTGACAATGAAAGAAACTCATTATGTTAAAATATTACAAAATGTGGAATATTTAATCATTTTCTTACATGAGCACCATCTGTCAGAGTTTGCACAGACTTTATTTTCTTTTATTATTATTTTATTTATTTGTTCTTAAATTTATTTTCTTAATTTTCTTTTGTGAGAATTATGCAAGAGTACATCAATTGTGATATTCAAAGCTAGTATAAAGGTCAAAATAAATAAAATACTGAAAAATATCTATATCTACCATAAGAGGTTAAATGATACACAAAATTGTAAGAGGTAAAAAACAAAACATGGGAGGTAGTAAAAACATAGGGCTGTTAGTATGAGATCAAGCTTAAAAGACAGTCACCTAAATACAGATAGCTATATACATAAGTTGTTATATGTGAACCTCACGGTAGCCAAAAATTAAAAACTTATAATAAATGCATTAAAAATAAAAATAAATGAAACAAAATATAACACTAAAGGAAGTCATCAAATCACAAAAGAAGAGATCAAGAGAAGAAAGGAATAAGGAAGAAGTACAAAAACATGAGAGAAAAAGTAACAAAATGGCAATAAGCACATACCTATCAACAACTAGTTTAAATATAAATAGATTAATGTTACAATTAAAAGACATACTGTGGTCAAATGAATAAAAAATAAGACATATATATGTGCTGCATACAAGAGACACACTTCAGGTCTAAAGACACAAACTGAATGTAAAAGAATAGGAAAAGATATTTCATGCAAATGGAAATGAAAAGAAACCTGGGTTAGGAATACATATAACAGACAAAATAGACTATGAAACAAAAACTGTAACAAGAGACAAAGAAGAACATTATTTAATGATGAAGTTAGTTCCTTCATCAGCAAGCAAAAGTATATAACACTTGTAAATATCTTTGTGCCCAAAATATAAACACCTAACTACATAAAGCAAATTTTAAGAGAGAAAAAAGAAGACACTGCTAGTAACACAATAATAATAGGAGACTTTAACACCCCTCTTATGTCAGTGGATATATCATCCAGATAGAAGATCAATAAGGAAACATTGGCCTTAAATGACTTATTAAACCAGATGGACTTAATAGATATATATATAAAACATTTCATCAAAAAACAGCAGAATACACATTCTTTTTAAATGCACATGGTAGATTCTTCAAGATAGATCATGTTAGGCTACAAAACAAGTCTGAATAAATTAAAAAAGATAGAAATAATATCAATCATCTTTTCCAACAACAGTAGTATAAAATTAGAAATCATCAAGAAGAAAATTAGAAAATTCAAAAATATGTGAGGAGTAAATGAAATACTACTGAACAGCTATTTGGTAAATGAAGAAATCAAAGGAGAAATAAAAAAAAAATACCTAGAGAGAAATGAAAATACATCATACCAAAATCTATTGGATGCAGTGATAGTGGTACTACAAGGAATGTTTATAGCAATGCAGGTCCATCTCAAGAAACAAGAAAAGTCTCAAATAAAAAGCCTAACAGGACACACAAAGGAACTAGAAAAAGAAGAACAAATGGAGCCCAAACTAGATGGAAGAAAATAATGAAAACCAGAGTGGAAGTACAATGAAATAGAGACTGAAAACACAATAGAAAGGATCTATGAAAATAAGAAAAAATTCTTTGAAAAGAAACAAAATTGACAAATCATTAGCTAGATTCATTAAGAAAAAAGACAGCTCAAATAAAATAAGTAATACAACCAGAAACAAAAGAGCAGAAATTACAACAGTTACCACAGAAGTACAAAGGATTATAAAAGAATACTATGAAAACATGTATACCAAAAAATTGGATAATCTAGAAAAAAATGGATAAATTCTTAGAATAATACAATGTCCCAAAACTAAATAAAGAAGAAATAGAGAATCTGAATAGTCCAATCATTAATAAAAAGATTTAAAGAGCAGTCTCAAACCTCCCTAAAAATAAAAATCCAGGACAAGATGACTTCCCTAGTGAATTCTATAAAATATTCAAAGATGATTTGACACCTATTTTCTCAAATTCTTCAAAGTATGGAAGAGAAAGAGATACTTCCTAACTCATTTTATAAGGCCAACATCATACTTATACAAAAACCAGGCAGGACACCACAGTAAAAGAAAATTATAGGCCAATATCATTGATAAACATAAATACAAATATCCTCAACCAAATAGCAAACTGACTGCAACAACACAATAAAAGGATCATACACCGTGATCAATATGTGAGATTTATTACAGGAAGGCACAAATGGTTCAACATACGCAAAGCAATCAATGTGATACACAACAGTAACAAAATAAAGGAAAAAACTCACATGGTCACCTCAATAGATGAAGAAAAAGCATTTGGCAAGATTCAACACCCATTTCTGATTAAAAAATATGAATAAAATGAGTATAGAAAAAAGTATCTCAACATAATAAAGGCCATATATGTCAAACCCACAGCTAAAATCGTATTCAATGTTGAAAGACTGAAAGCTACTCTCTAAGAACAGAAACAATACAAGGATGCCCACTCTCACTACTCTTATTCAGCATAGTATTGGAAGATCTACTCAGAGTAATTAGGCAAGAAAAGGAAACAACAAAGATCCAAATTGGAAAAAAAGAAGTAAAACTATCACTATTTGCAGATGACACGATTTTATGCAGAGAAAACCCTAAAGAATCCATGAAAAACTATTAGAAATATTTCTTAAATTTATTATTTTTTATTAGAAACATTTTAATATTTTGTATATTATTTATTATTAGAAATAATAACTGAATAAATTTACAGTGCATAAAAATAAATGTACAAATATTGGTTTTATTTCCAAACACCAACAAAATTAAAAGAGAAATCAAAAGTAAAACCCCATTTACCAACTTAACAGAGAATAAAATACATAAGAATAAACTTAACCAAGTTGTTAAGACCTGTACACTGAAATTATATGACACTGTTGAAAAAAATCAAAGACAAAAAGAAATGGAAAAATTTTCTGCATATTCTGCAGATGTACAGATTCAGCAATCTATAGATTCAGCAAAATCCCTTCTAAATCCCAATGACATTTTTCAGAGAAATAAAATATAGAAAAATTTATATGGAACAACAAATAACCCCCAATAAGCAAAGCAATCATGAGACAAAAGAAGAAACCTGGAGGAATCACACTTCTTGGTTTCAAAGAATACAACCAAGCTATAGTAATCAAAACAACATGGTACTAGGACAAAAACATACATACAAATCAATGGAACATATTTGACAGGACAGAAATAAACCTACACACTTATGGACCGTTATTTTTTAACAAAAAAGCCAACAACATACAATGGAGAAAAGAATATCCTTTCAATAAATGATGGAAAAACTGGACAGCCACATGCAAAAGAATGAAAGTAAAACACTAGCTTATATCAAACACAAAAATTTACTCAAGATGGATTAAAAACTTTGACGTAAGACATGAAACCATAAAATTCTTAGAAGAGGACATAAGCAATACACTCTTTGGCATTGATCTTAGTAATATCTTTTTGGAAATATCTCCTCAGGCAAAAGAATCAAATAACAAAAAATAACAATTAGGACTACATCAAATGAAAAAGCTTCTGCACAGCAACGGAAACCATCAACAAAATGAAAAGGCAAGCTACAGATTGGGAGAAAATATTTACAAATCACATTTCTGATAAAAGATTAATATTCAAAATATATAAAGAACTCATATAACAACAAAAACTAAACAATCCAATTAAAAAAGGGACAGAGGATCTGAACAGACACTTTTACAAAGAAAATATACCAATGACCAACAGGCGTATGAAAAGAGGTTCAACATCAGTAATTATTAGAAAAATGCAAATCAAATGCACAATGAGATATCACCTCATGTCCATCAGAATGGCTAATAACAAAAAGATGAAAGATAAGTGTTGGAGAGGATGTAGAGAAAAGGAAACACTTGTACACTGCTGATGGGAATATAACATGGTGCAGCCACTATGGAAAACAGTATAGATATTCCTCAAAAAATTAAAAATAGAGCTGTGATATGGTCCAGCTATTCTACTGCTGGGTATTTATCCAAAAACTTGAAAACACTAATTCAAAATGATACATACAGCCCTATGTTCATTGCAGTAATATTTACAATAGCCTAGACTTGGAAATAACATAGGTGCCCATGAATGAATAAAGAAGATGTGATATATGCACACAAACAATGGAATACTACTCAACCATGAAAAAAGATGGAGTATTGCCATTGCCATTAAGTGAAATAAATCAGATGGAGAAAGCCAGATACTATATCTTTCACTCATATGTGAAAGATAAAGAAACAATAAGGACAAAAGATAGAGATATAAAGAAGAGATTGGTGGTTACCAGAGGGCAAAAGGGTAGGGGAAAGGCAAAAGGGGTGAAGCAGCACATTTGTTGGTGATAGACGGCAACTAGACTTTTGATGGTGAAAACGATGTGGTCTCTACAGAAGTCAAAATATAATGATGTACACCTCAAATTAAAAAGAAATGTTTCCAAGATAGTTTATTGATCATCACTGATGCACGTGTCTAGATGGTTCTCATACTGTTCTAAAAAGCTTGGGACAGTGAGCAATGCCATGCTTTCTAGTCAGGCAGGAGAGAAAAGGGAGGATGTAGAGATGGAATTTCTCTCACTGAGAGTTTCTTAAATGTTTACCCATTACTTGGATGACAATGATTATTTCACTTTTATTATTCACTTTTACAAAACTTTATAAGGTACTATTAACATAAACAAAAACGTTATATGCCACTTTCACCATCCTACAACAAAACCAAAAGAAACAAGAAACATTCTCTTAGCAAAATGTGGCCACTATTTCTTCTTATCTATTTGTTCACTTAATTATTGAGTGGCTTTTCTGTTCCTGATATGTTTTAGGTTCTGGGATTAAACTTCTGATCAAAATTGACAAGGTCCCTAAAGTTGTGAAGTTTACTTGCTAATGTGTGTGCTGTTGACAATGAATAACAAAGAATAAGGCTATCATTTAGTGACAAATGAGGCAAATAAAATAAAATATAGTAATATGATGGAAAGTAACCATGGAGTTGGGAAAGCACAAGATAGGATGATCTGGAAAGGCCTCTGATAAAATAACATTTCACTTGTACCTTAATGATTTAAAGAAAAACCTGCACAAATCACTCCAGGAAAAGGGATGACAAGTTCAAAGTTCCTGAAATGACAATGAGCTTGGCATGCTAAGAGATCATAACTACACCAGCCATTGTTACTAAAGTGAAGTTCTAGGGTAGAAAGAATTGGAGCTGCCATCAGAGAGGGAAAAAAGTCCAGAGTAGAGGCAGTATTGTAAAGCCATGTTAAAGAGTAGAAACTTGAAGTGCAAGCAGAACAAAAGTTTATTAGATAATCTGATTTACAGTCTTTTTTTTTTTTTGAGGAAGATTAGCCCTTACCTAATATCTGCTGCCAATCCTCCTCTTTTTGCCAAGGAAGACTGGCCCTGAGCTAACATCCGTGCCCATCTTCCTCTACTTTATATGTAGGCTGCCTGCCACAGCATGGAGTGCTAAGTGGTGCCATGTCCGCACCCGGGATCCAAACGGTGAACCCTGGGCCACCCAAACAGAACATGCAAATTTAACTGCTGTGTCACTGGGCCAGCCCCTGAATTACAGTTTTACATGTCCACTTCAACTGCTGTTCAGAGAATGGATATTATGGGACAAATGTGGAAGGAAAAGAGGCTACTGTAGTAAACCAAGCTACATATTGTGATGGTTTGCACTAAAGAATTATCAGTGAGAGAGAACATTTGTAAGTCAGGGGTATATTTTAGAGATCAAGCCAAGAGTATTTTCTAATGGAACTTGTGAGATGAGGACATATTAAAATTAAGAATAATTCCTAGTTTTGTAATTTGAGCAATTAGGTAGTTACTCAAAGTGGGCTTAAACCTAGCACCATTCATCAAGCTGTCCTGCGGCGGCATCCCATATAAAGTGGAGGAAGATTGGCACAGATCAGCTCAGGGCCAATCTTCCTCAATAAAAAAAAAAACACTGACTAATATTTAGGAATCAGTCAGAGGAAAAGAGACCAGCAAAACATTTTAGAATGGGCAGCGTGTAAATTGTTTTCAAAGATGACTGTTAACAGTTTCTCCCATTCTATGTATATATACTGCTCCTTCCATCCAGAAACAAGCCTTTCAATATGGTTTGGCCACGTGACTTGCTTTGGCCAACTGAGTGCGGCAGTTGTCATACTGTACCAATTCTGGGCCCAGGTCATTGCAGGCCTTGAAGCTACTATTTTTCTTCTATTGGGCTCTAGGCTTCAGGTAAAGAAACTCAGACCACACTGTCGAATGATGACAGATGACATGGAGAGAGATAGGTCTCACCAAGACCCAGTCATTCCAGCCTGCACTGTGAATGAGGTCATCCAGCCACAGCCAAACAACCAGCAAATGCAGCCTTTCACATGGCACTTACAGCCAGAACATGGAGCAGAGATGAGTCCTTCTGGCAAAGCCCTGTCAAAATTTCAGACTCATCAATTGCAACAGCAATATTGTAGTTATTCTATACCACTGGGTTTTGGGGTGGTTTGATGTGCAGTAATAAATAACAACAAGCAAGTGAAATAAATGGAAAATCAAGACTTTTTTGTTTTTTTCAAACCAAGCTCTAGATGGAGTCATCAACTACTTGGAATGCTGCTAAGAAACATACAGGAGGGTGAACTCAGCAACATGACAGAGTCAGCTGTTCCCTTCAGCATTCCCCCTTTTGAACTACAACTAAATAGACATTCACTGACCAATGGAGAAAGCACACAAAACACAACAGGATGCCTGAGAGACACACGCAGTTGTACATCTGAAGTTGGATGGACTGGCACCCAAGGAAGTGGCAGAGATAGGTGAGCACTGCCTGTTGTCCCTTGGTAGCCCTGCACATGCACACAAACACTTTCCAACCTGGAGCAAGCACCTGACAGTGGGAACACACACCAGGGTGACCATAGGAGGAGCTGGTGGTAACCCTTAGCCTGTGCTTGTGTTCACTCTCCTGGTGGGGAGGGGGAACCCACCATGCCCCTGCGCCACCAAGGAGCAGCCATTGCTCAGGCCCCACAGAGGAAGCCCCTCCCACCAAGCACAACAGTCTGATGTACTGTAAACAGAGACAGCAGGAGACCTATGCGCTGGGGCAAATGCTTCCCAGCCATGCACATGAGGGCTCACAGTGCTGCTGAGCCCCCAAATAGAGACCATATCCTGGGCATCTGTGTGGAGAGGCAGTGGCAGATTTGAGCCCACTGGTGATCACTTTCCAGTGGGGAAGGGAGCTCAAAGTGCCCCTGAAACACCAAAGAGTGGCCCTAGCCCCGGGAGGAAGCCCCACCTCCCAAGGACAGTCCATACAAGTGTCTGAATTCACCTCAGGCTGGAGAAAGTGCCTATAATAGGTCCACAGCTTCCAGCAGATGGAGTGGGACCAGAAACACTGCTCCTGCTTCCCCCTAGCTGTAACAGGGGGAATCTGTGTCCTAAGAATATCACAAATGACCCAACAAAAGATTAGTTTATAAAACACCATGAGAAATGGCTGCAAAAATTAAGACCAGAAGGAAAATGACAATTCTCCAGAAACCAACACTGAAGACACAGAAATATGCAACCTAAATGACAGAGAATTCAAAATAGCAGTAAGAAGAAACTCAGTGACTGACAAGAAAACAGGGAAAGGCAATTCAAGGAGCTCAGCAATAAAATGAATCTCTTCACCAAAGAGATTGAAACTTTAAAAACAAATCAAGCATAATTTCTGGATATGAAAAACAATTAATGAAATAAAAAATAATCTAGAATCATTAAGAAACAGAACTGATCTTATGCAGTATATAGTCTTCTAGAGAAGAAAAATGTAGACATTCTAAATGTGGAGGAGGAGACAGAATTAAGACTTGTAAATATCAAGGGATTCTTCAAGAAATATATGACTCAATTAGTAAAAGCAACATATGAATTATAGGTATTCAAGAGGGAGAAGAGAGAGAGAAAGGAGCAGAGAACTTGTCCAAAGAAATAACTGCTGAGAACTTCCTAAAGCTGGAGATGATTTCAGATTTAGAGATAAATGAAGCTAATTGAATACTTAACTTCATCAGTGCTAAAAGACCTTCTCCAAGGCATATAATAGTAAAAATAGCAAAAGTTAATGATAAAGAAAAAAATATTAGGAGCAGTGAAGCAGAAGAAAATAACCTGCCAATGAAACCCTATCAGGCTGTCAGCAGATTTCTCAGGACAAACCGTACAGGCTAAAAGAGAATGGAATGATATATTCAAAATAATGAAAGTCAAAAACTTTCAGCCAAGAATATTCTATCCAGTGAACTTTCCTTCAGATGCAATGGAGAAATGAAAGCTTTCCCAGATAATCAAAAGCTGAGGGAGTTCATCACCACTAGATGTACTTGACAAGAAATAATTAAAGATTCTGTCACACCAGAAAGAAAAATGCAAGGGTTTACAAACCTCTGAGCAAGAGATAAATAGACAGACATGATCAGAAACCTGTAGCTCTCTATCAGGTAGGGTAGGGAAAGATTCAATTGCAACTTAAAAGAGAATATCTTTCATACAATCCTCACAATAATCACTAAACAAAAAATCAGAGCAGAGCCACAATTCACAAAAAGATAGAAAACTGAGAAATCCACCTCAGCAAACCAGCAAAATGAAGTGGCAGTCAGCAATACAAAGGAAGAGAAACAATGGAAACAGAGAACAGCCAGAAAACAAGAAATAAAACAGCAGCATTGAGTCTCCATATACCAATCATCACTTTAAAAGTAAATGGATTAAATTCTCCAATCAAAACACACAGAGTAGCTGGATGGATTGAAAAACAAGAGCCAACAATATGCTGCTTCCAGGAAATGCACCTTACCTCCAAGGATAAACATAAACGTAGAGTGAAGGGATGGAAGACAATACTCCAAGCTAATGGCCAGCAAAAGAAAGGTGTTGCCATACTTTTATCACACAAAGCACATTTCAAGTTAAAAAAGACAGTGAGAAACAAAGAGGGGCAGTATATAATGATAAAGGGACCTTCCAGCTAGAGGGCATAGCACTTATTAATATACATGACCTAAGCCAGGGGCACCAATGTACATAAAGCAATTACAAGACCTAAAGGGAGAAATTAACAGCAACACAACAATAGTAGGGTACTTCACCACCCCACTTACTTCAATGATAGATCATCCAGACAAAAAGTCAACAGGGAAATAGTAGAATTAAATGAAACACTTGACAAGATGGACTTAATAGACATAAAGAGAGCATTCCATCTAAAAACAGCAGAATATACATTCTTCTCAAGTGCCCATGGAACATTCTCCAAGATAGACCATGTGTTGGGTAACAAGGCAAGCCTCAATAAATTTAAGAAGATTGAAATCATCCCGAACATCTTTTGTCACCACAATGCTATGAAGCTAGAAATCAACAAGAATAAAACTGAGAAAGTTAGAAATACGTGGAGACTACACAACACGTTATTAAAGAGCCATTGGATCATTGAAGAAATCAAAGGGGAATTAAAAAAATACCTGGAGACAAATGAAAATGAGAATACAACATGCTGACTCTTATGAGATGCAGCAAAAGTGGTCCTTAGTGGGAAATTCATAGCAATACAAACCTGAACAAACCAGAAAAATCTCAAATAAATAATCTTAAAATGCACCTAACAGACCATGAAAAAGAACAGACAAAGCCCAAAGTCAGCAGAAGGAGGGAAATAATAAAAATCAGAGCAGAAAAACACTGAAATAGAGACTTAGAAAAACGGTAGAAAGGATAAGTGAAACTAAGAGCTGGTTCTTTGAGAAGATAAACAAAATGGACAAACAGTCAGGCATACCAAGCAAAAAAGAGAGAAGGCTCTAATAAATACAATTAGAAATGAAAGAGGAGAAATTACAATAGCTACTGCAGAAGTAAAAAAAAGGATTATAAGAGAATACTATGAAAAACTACATGCCCACAAATTCAATAACCTAAAAGAAATGGATGAATTCCTAGACTCATACAATATCCCAAAACTGAATCAAGAAGAAATAGAGGATTTGAATAGACCAATCACAAGCACAGAGATTGAAACAGTCATCAAAATCCTCCCCCAAAACAAAAGCACAGGACCAGATGGCTTCTCTGGAAAATTCTACCAAACATTAAAAGAAGGTTTTGTACCTATCCTTCTCAAAAAATTCTGAAAAATTGAAGATGATAGAAAACTTCTAAACACATTCTATGAGGCCAAAATTACCTGGATACCAAACCTAGACAAGGAAAACATGAAGAAGGAAGACTACAGGCCAATATCACTTATGAACTTAGATGCAAAAATCCTCAACAAAATATTGGCAAAATGAATACAGCAATACATTCAAAGAATCATACACCATGATCAAGTGTGATTCATTCCAGGGACTCAGGGATCATTCCACATCCACAAATCAATGTGATGCACCACCTTAACAAAATGAGGAATAAGAATCACATGATCATCTCGATAGATGGAGAGAAAGCATCTGACAAGATCCAACATCCATTTATGACAAAAACTCTCAATAAAATGAGTAGTGAAGGAAAGTACCTCAATAAAATAAAGGTCATATACAACAAACCCACAGCCAATCTCATAATTAATAGTGAAAAACTGGAAGTCATCCCTTTGAGAACAGGAACAAGACAAGGGTGCTGAATCCCACCACTCCTATTCAGCATAGTACTGGAGGTATTGACCAGAGCAATTAGGCAAGAAAAAGAAATAAAAGGAGTCCAAGTTGGAAAGGAAGAAGTGAAACTTTCATTATTTTCAGATGATATGATTCTATACATAGAAAACCCTAAAGAATCCACCAGGAAACTATTAGAAATAATCAACAACTGCAGCAAAGTTGCAGGGTACAAAATCAATTTTAAAAAATCACTTGCATTCCTATACACTAACGGAAGTAGCAGAAAGAGAAATCAAGGATACAATCCAGTTTATAATTGCAATGGAAAGAATAAAATATCCAGGAATAAACTTAACCAAAGAGGTGAAAGACCTGTACACTGAAATCTATTGGACGCTATTGAAGGAAACTGAAGAAGACATAAAGAAATGGAAAGATATTTCATGTTCATGGTTCGGAAGAATAAACATAGTTAAAGTGTCCATATTACCTAAAGCAATCTACAGATTTAATGCAATCTCAATCAAAATCTTAATGGCATTCTTCACAGAAATAAAACAAAGAAACCAAAAATTTATATGGAACAGCAGAAAACCCTGAACAGCACAAGCAATACTGAGAAGAAAGAACAAAGCTGGAAGCATCACAATCCCTGACTTCAAAACATACCACAAACATAGAGTAATCAAAGCAGCCTGGTACTGGCACAAAAACAAGCAGATAAAATGATCATAATTGAAAGCCCAGACATAAAACCACGAATCTATGGACAGCTAATTTCCAACAAAGAGCCAAGAACATAAAATGGAGAAAATAAATTCTCTTCAATAAATGTTGCTGGGAAAATCAGACAGCTACATGCAGAAGAATGAGAGTAGACCATTACCTTGCACCATACTCAAAAATTAACTTTAAATGGATTAAATATTTGAGTGTAAGACCTGAAACCATAAAAATCCTAGAAGAAAATATAGGCAGTGCACTCTGTGACATTGGTCTTAGCCACATCTTTTCGAATACCCTACTCGGGTAAGGGAAACAAAAGAGAAAGCTAACAAACGGGAATACATCAGACTAAAAAGCTTTTGCACAGCAAAGGAAACCATGAACAAAATGGAAAGAGAACCCACCAACTGGGATAAAATATTTGCAAATTATTTATCCGACAAAGGTTTGATCTCCAAGGTATATAAAGAACTCATACAATTTAACACAAAAATCCCCAAACAACCCAATGAACAAATGGGCAGAGAATATGCACAGACATTTTTCCAAGGAAGATATACATATGCCCAACAGATACAGTATAAGTTGCTCAATGTCACTAATTATTAGGAAAATACAAATCAAAACTACAATGAGATATCCCCTTACACTCAGAATGACTATAATTACCAAGACAAAAAACAACAAATGTTGGAGAGGATGTGGAGAAAAGGAAACCTTCATACACTGCTGGTGGGAATGCAAACTGGTGCAGCCACTGTGGAAAACAGTATGGAGATTCCTCAAAAAACTAAAAATAGAACTAGCATATGACCCAGCTATCCCACTACTGGGTATGTACCCAAACAGATCGAAATCAACAATCCAAAGTAACATATGTACCCCTATGTTCATTGCTGCACTATTCACAACAGCCAAGACTTGGAAACAATGCAAGTGCCCATTGACTGGTGATTGGATAAAGAGCATGTGGTGTATATATATACAATGGCATACTACTCAGACATTTGCAACAAAATGCATGGAACTGAAGGGTATTATCCTAAGTGAAATAAGCCAGACTAAGAAAGACGAACACCATATGATTTCACTCACATGTGGAATATAAACAAACACATGGACAAAGAAAACAGTTCAGTGGTTACTAGGGGAAGGGGGTGGGAGGTGGGCACAGGAGGTGAAGGGGAGCAATTATGTGGTGACAGACAAGAAATAATGCACAACTGAAATTTCACAATAATGTAAACTATCATGAACTCAATAAAAAAAGAAAATGAAATATGGATTACAGCATTTCTACTTGATTGAGTAAAAGTCTAGAAAATGGGCGATACCACATTCAGGGAAGCTATATTTCAACATCTTAATTGCTGGTACATCTGTATTTGCCCAGGGGCAGAGAACTGGAATTCCAACTAGGGGAACTAAATTTGCTGGGCTCACAACTGAGACCATCACTTTTGTTCCTAGTGGACTAAGGGGATCCACACGATCCAAAATCCCATGAGTTTCCTCAAATTGGTTGGGGGAAACTTAGCTGATCTTTACTTAGGATAGGTCAGACCAGATCGCAAATTCTGTGCACTTTGAGAAGACAAAGGCAGAAACTGGCATCCCTAAATGAATCGACTATCACCTACACATTTCATAGCTATTTCATTATGTAACCCTGAAGATAATGAAATCCTGAAATCCTCTCCATGGCTGCACCTATGTCTTCAGCCCCATTTCACACCTCATTGCCCCTTTCTCTTCAACCACACTGTCCTATTTTCAATCAATCCCTCTTATTTGTTATGGACTTGTGCATATATTATTTATCCTACCTTAAATACTCCTCTGTACCTGGTAGATGTCTTCTCAACTTTTAAACCTGAGCTCAAACATTTCCCCAAAACTTTCTACATAAATCTTCATATTTCTCTTAGCAATATATACCTCCCTTTTATTGCAAACTTTGTGTTAATTTTCCTGATAACTTGATTAGCATCTGCCCCACACTAGAATATTATTTACAAGGGGGTAGGTGCTGTTCACCAATGAAAACATGTCTACCACAGTGACTAATGCACACAATAAATGTCAGTTGAACAAACATGGGCATGCTTACCATGGTCCTATGAGGTAAATGTGATCTGAGTTTTGAGATGAAGAACTGAGGTTCACAGTGTGGAGTTAATTTTCTAAGTTGCAGAGCTGGGACTCATCACCTGCAGAAACTGTGGAAGTATATAATTCAGAAGAGAAAGGGGAATTGAATTATTCCATGTAAGTGAATGGATATGAACAATGGCATTCATTATCAGCTTCTTTGTGGAAAAATGCACAGATTGGTGTCTTTGAATGTGATTTTCAGAATCATCATAGTGAGATCTACACTATTCAACTAACAAAATTAAATGATCTGTGGGAAGGTGTTCGATAGACAATAGAACCTTTTCCACTTTCTAGTAGTCCTCTCCACTCTCCAACTTCTGTCAACACGCTCCCTCTCATGACATATTCTGAAAGTATAAATAATTCTACACAGGAAATGCAGACATTTGGATGTCAATTTAGAAGTTAGAAAGAATGATGATAGAAGTACGTCAGCAGAGAAGACTGCTTCATAGAAATGAGGATTCCGCACACAATGAGGTTAATGAATTTGGCTAAGGCCATATAGACAAAAGATGGCCAAACCAGGAGCAGAAACCTTTGTCTTGTGGCTTCCAAGTTTCTGCTATTAAGAACATTACTATACCACATCTCTCTGTCTCTCCACATCAAAGACCCTTCTCTTAAAACAGTTTTACATTTTCAGGTGTTTATTTTGCCTAGTTTGAAAACTAAAATAAATAGATAAGCTATCAATTGTCTAAAGGTGTCTGTTTTAAATTTATTTGGTTAATAAATCAGTTCCTAGATTCCAACATTCTGTGTCAAATATGATTTATGGAATGCATGTGCCTTTATTGAATTCTTGCCTCTTTTTCCTTAGTTTACTGTTTGTTTTTGCATGTTTTTATCTGCTGCATGATTTATCACATAATTCTGCTGTGATTTTCCCTCTTGGTGAGTTATTGCCCTTTTAACAGTCAGAGGAAAAGATGTGATTCTTCCAGCTGAATGCATTTCCAAACCAAACAAATGTGTTTTATTTTATGATATTTAATTGAAAATAATACAGAGTACTCAGTGCTAATCCATGCAAGCGTCATAAGTGCCCAATATAAGTAGACAAAAAACTATAATGAAGGTGAAAGCGTGGCAGATAGACTGCAAAAATTAGTGATGAGTTCACAAGTACAACAATAAAAAGACACACACACAGACAAAAACTGGCTTTAAAGGAATGGCATTCCTCCTATCACATATGTAATGCTCTAAAGGTTAAATTTACTCATTATTTTAAATGAGAAATTTAAAGCAAAAGTGTACTGTGTTATCTAATTATAAATTTCATTAAAAGTAAAAAAGGAAACTTACAGGAGACGGCATGTAAATGACCATGAGATTTGCGAGTGAAAAGGCATTGATGGGGCCAGCCTGGTGGTGTAGTGGTTAAGTTTGCATGCTCTGCTTTAGCCTCAGGTTTGCACGTTTAGATCCTGGGCAAAGAACTGCACACCTTTCATCAAGACATGCTCTGGGGACATCCCACATGCAAAATAAAGAAGATTGGCACAAATGTTAGCTCAGCGACAATCTTCCTCACCAAAAAGAAAAAGAACAAAGAAAGGAAAATGTGTTAGTGACTTTGATGATAATTTCAGAGGAGCAGTTAAGAATAAAATCCTAGCTTGAGTGTGGTGAAGAAAGAAGGAAGATGAGAAAGCAGTATTCTATTGCTTATAGAATACTCTGTGGTATAAAAAGAAATGGATAACTGAGGCAATGTCTTATTAAGGGATGTGTTGATTCATGTTTAAAGATGGGACACATGAATGTGTTTGTAAATTGAAGTAAATATTTCAATGGAGAGGGCGGATCTACTGATGCCAGAGGAAGGGTCTGGTATAAGGATTAAAGTCTTTCAATGGCAAACCTTGCTGTTGGGATGTGCCATACAAGATTTCAGTTTATCTGTGATGCTAGAGACCCTCTGGTCCTCCTTTCACCAATTTATCTTCTATTCCCAATGTCATTAAAAACTACAATCAACCCCCCTTAAACGTCACTTAGCAAGTTCAATTCTTGTGGCCAGGACATCTGGTGCCTTGTTTTTTACCTGTCTTTGATGATAGCTGAAATTTACCAATTAGATACAAATATCTATGCAAATCTTAGTACATTTGCACCCTCACATTCTCATGATTATCTAAATCAGGTCTATCTCCAATTGTGAAGAGATCTCAGCAGCAGCATCTATCTTTGTAAGACATTTAGAAAAACTGTTTATTTCAAGCTGGGAGACTTGCTTTCCCAAAGCACTGAAAAACTGAACTTCCTGGTTTGAACAGACAAATGTAACAATCCCTGAAAGTGAATCCATTAATAGTCCCACTTTAATGAAAATATTTTGTGTCCCACAACGAGTTATCTCTGTCTGTGGTGGTTATTATTCTCCTTGGGCCTGTGAATGCCTAGATGGCTGGTGCATAAGTGGATAATGCCACCTCAGTTATCTAGCTGTGCCCCTAACTGATCATAAATTAGACACCTCATTGGTTGTTTCCCATGAATTTACATCACAGAGTTAAAAAGGCCCTACCAGGAGGCATTCATGCTTCAGGATTTGCTTCCTTTGGCAGAGCCCTACTTCCCTGGTTTGGAGTAAATGTCAATGAGAATATGATCAGGAACCTCTTCTTAACTCTTGAAAATATTGGAGATGGCTGTGCTGTGGCCAACACTACCTGCAGCATCTCGGTTAATACTTCTAGGGAAGTTGAAACTCAGTTAGATAATATCACTGAACAGACTGCTTGGCTCAAAAAATTGACTTCTTCAACAGGGTCTTTCTTTGACTTGTTTGATTTGGATTGGTTTGGGCCCTGGGAACCATGGCTGCAAAGTGCATTCAAAACATTGGTAATTCTCCTATTTATAGTGATCGTGGTATTCTCCCTGTTGTTCTGTGTTGTCTCAAAGGCTTTAAATGCATATTTGATGATGCTAATCACCAAAGAAATGACATACCCCCAAGACTCCATTCCTGTTTCACTCTGTGATTAGGTTGATGACTTGTTCTTGGAATTGGAAGGGACTTTGAGATGGAAAAGTGTATTGTCTATCCTCATGACAGAAATAGCCTTTTTAGATAATATTTTTCAGGAGAATGATTAGAGATGTAAGTCATTTGGCTCCTTGGTGGCTCTTATAGTGTAATATTTCTTTAAGAGCAAAATCTAAAATTAAAAAAGAAATAAATGATGTTTTCAGGGTGAAGAATGCAATTCTTTAGAAGCAGTGGCTGTGATAGAGGTTTCCATTTTCCTGCACTTTCAAATATTTCCCCAGCACTCACTCCAATTGAATGTCCAAGTGGATTTGGACATTTTTACTCTAGAAGATATTTCCATGCAAAGCTTCCACTATATTTACAAAAGTTCATATCCCTCACCATGACCTGGCTGTGAGGCTGCTCTGATCTACTTGTTGTACCCCTCTCCCACTCACAGCTTCCTGCTGCTCTCGTTCCTCTGTCATTTGAGGTCTTCGAGAGTTCTTTCCTTGAGGCTGACATGGCCAGTCTCTTCATCATGTCAGGGTGGCCTCCCTGATGATTCTATGTGATAAATCTCCCTGACTTCATCAACACCCAATATTGACTATAAAACATGTACTTTAGGTGTTTACGGCTCACACCAACATTTGGTCTCCTCAAGGTCAGAGGCTGTATCTCTTTTCCACTGCTTTATGCACAGTAACAAGAACAATGAGTATCACACAAAAAATGCTCAATGCATACCTTGAATTAATAAAGTGTAGATGAAGGTGAATGAATTTCCATAACATCCTCCCAAGTGCATGTGCCTGGTGGGGATCTTGAAGACTATTTTTTTTTAGTTTGGCATTGTCTCATCAGCATCTGTTGTTGCTATTGCATAAAAGTGAGTTGATTGTTTAATTTTTCCAGGATATAGCAAGAAGTATTATACGTTTTGCTAAGTGAAGAATCATATTATTGGTGACTTTTAGAGACCAAATCAAAGGTAGAAAAACAAAACACTAAATCCAAAACCCAAAAACTAATCCCAGAGGTCATATTCAGAGCAGGAAAATGCATATTTTTAAATTTTAATTAAAGAAGAAAATCTGGCTCCAGTAAAACAAATAAATGAACTGTATCATAGACTGAGGAATCTTGCTCAAAGTTCATTTCTCATTTGAAGGTAAAGGGGGACCCAAGGCTATGTACCTTGACCTTTGTGTAGAGAAATTATCTGGTTACTTTTTCCTTCAGATGTGTCATGCAGCATGTTCACAATTTTTCTTAAATGGTCTTCAGTTTAGTCCACAAATAACACAATACAAATAAATGTCTCTAGTATTTGCATGCCATAGCATCCCATTCTTCTGTGGGAGGTGCTACAATATGTTTTCTTTTTTCTACACCAGTAAGCAATTAACTCAGTTCTCCCTAGACACTGACTAGGTGTCCCACAAATTTAAGTAAATTCTGACACTATCAACCTGGGGATGGCATCAGAATTCATAGGTTAAGGACTCAGTCCAAAAAGACTGCCCCCACTTTAGATGCCAAAAATAAGTCCAAGCACTAGTCCTTCTGATCTGTGGGCTGTAAAATGGAGGTTCCCATGAGCCCCTCCTAACTTGTGATTAATTTGCTAAAGTAACTAAAAAAACTCAGGAAACTTATTTACTTACTAGATTACAGGTTTATTAAAAAGAACATTAAAGGATATGGATGAACAGCCAGATGAAGAGATACAAAGGGTCAAGTCATGAAAGGCCCTAAACAGACGAGCTTGGGGCTCTGCATCTGGAAACAGTCTGTTTCATCAACCTAGAAGACCTCTGAACCCTGGCCTTTGGATTTTTATAGGGGTTTCATTGCATAGGCATGATTGATTAAATCACTGGTCATTGGTGATTGAACTCAATCTTGGGCCCCTCTCCTTATCCTGGAGGTCAGGGAGATGAGACTGAAAGTTCTCACCCTCTGATTACATGATTGGATTCCCTGACAACCATCCCCATACTTAGGTTACCTGGGTTCTTTCTAAAAGTCTCTTCATTTACGTAACAAAAGACATCTTATAGCTCCAATCACTTGGGAAATGCCAAGAGTTTTAGAAGACTGCCAGAAATGGGACATGATGAAGAACAAATACGTATTTCTTATTATAAATCACAAAACCACAGAAACACAGATCAAAAAGTAATATTCTTATTCACACAGAACCAGGATAATGTGGAGACTAATTGCCTCAGCTCTGATAAAAAAAATTATCTCCCAAACAGAGACCTTCTCTTCCAGTTCTCTGACCAAAGGCAGAACTGTTCATCTACCAAAACTTCAAAGAGCTGACTCAAAGTGGAGCAAATATTAAAACGATAGTATTGTAGTAAAGACTGAGTTAAAAGGTAGGTGAACCTTTACACTTGCTAAATGCTAGCTAGCATTACCATCCTAATTATTACTATATTCCATGACTTTCAATTTAAAAGTAGACTCAGAAATAGACATGAAAATGTGTCACTAAAATATGTCATCTTAAGCACTGTAGGAGTGGAGGTGTGGGGGAGGGCAATATTGGTTATAGACATGAAAAGATGGGAGGTGAATTGTAAGTTATGTGGTAATAAAATGGCATGACTCAGATTGGCCATTGATGAAATGTGAAGCACAACTTTCCAAAACTGGGAAATGGCCTGAGCTAAGTTTCAGATGTCCAGGGGATTTGAGGGCTGCAGGGACAGGCTAGAGATCTAAGGGAACCATGACATTGCTTCTGGATTGGGTGGTAGAAACAGGTAAAGGTAGACATAATGTACATTTTAGAAGCACTTTAATATGATTTTAAGTTTGGAAAGTTTTGTGAATTCAATAGGAAATTATGGCTTGTGGAAAGAAAATATCATATTTATATTTTAGAAAAAAAACTTGGATGGGAATATATAAGAAATAATGTTTTGAAACAGACTCTAGACACCAAAGCACTTAAAAAGGTATTAAAGATGCCAGGGACAGATACAAAGAATGTGAACTTGGGTAATAAATGGACAGTTGGGGGGATGGACTCTTTTAAGAGTCCATTCTTTTCTGTAATCATTAAAACTCCTACATAACCTCCTTCATAGTCTGAAGTAACTTTAAGTGTATTAGTAAAATAGCAGTAATAAAACTTTTGTTATACACTTCATTATGAAATATTAATGTAGGGGAGCAGAATTTGCTACCTCACAATGTGTCTCTTCAGTTTGAGTATTTGTAACAATAAAAGACTGAGGAAGAAACTTTGACCTTCTGCCTAACTGCCTAAAAGAATTTAAGGTAGAAGGTCTGTTCCAAGGCGGAGCTATCAACATAGATAACTATAGCATTATATGAACTAGATGTGGTGGACAGGGAGGAAACTAACAAGGTCCATTTCATCAAAGACCTCTCCATTTCCCATTGTCTCTACAAGGTGTCCAAACATTTGTCGACCAAACATCTGCTTTTCCATCTCCATGTAAATTTCCTTCCTCCCTTCGAAGTCCTAAACCATTACCACAAACACCATCTTTTGTCTTTAGCTGAAGATGGTAATTAAGTGGGCGCTTTGGCCATTATGGTGAGTTACTCAGCTTTCCTGGTTTTCTTCCATGTTTACATGTTATTAAACTTGTTTTACTTTCTCCTCTTATTTTATCTCATGTCAATTTAATTCTTAGACCAGGCATAAGGACCTAGAAAGGTAGAGAAATCTTTCTTCCTCCTCTAACTTAGCATAGAATTTCAACCTGTGAAAAGTTGTATTTATATTTTACATGTTGTAGCTAAAACCTAAAGTTTCTCTTTTTACTTCATATGCCACATGCTATAGCTAACTAGTTATTTGTCTCCATGTCTTTAAGTAAATAGTTTCTTTAAATAGAAATAACTTCTTTCACCTTGTTTAAATATATATTTCTTAATTTAATTTAGAATAAGTTATTGATTATTCCCATATCCTTATGGAGGTCACTTAATCTCAATACTTTAACTGAAATCAGAAATACACTAAATTAAATAATCCCCCTCAAAACTGTTTCATAAAAGGTTGTCAGGAGAAGTTGGACATCAGATATCAATTATGTTAAAGATAAAGCAAAACAGGCAAGCAAACTTATAAACATCAGATTTGCATGCTTGTTTTCTTACTTCATATTCCAGTATCTATATTTTATACATCACAAATACATTTTATATACTGCATATATATTATAGTCAACAGTTTAATGTTCTCTAAATTTAAAATACACACAAGATTATGAAGACTGACATTAAAAACAACATAAAATGGGCCAGACCCATGGCTGTGTGGTTAAGTTCTTGTGCTCTGCTTTGCCAGCCCAGGATTTTGCCAGTTTGGATCCTGGGCATGGACCTAGCATTGCTCCTCAGGCCATGCTGAGGTGGTGCCCTACATAGCACAACTAGAAGGACCTCCAACTAGAATATACAGCTATGTACTGGGAGGGCTTTGGAGAGAAGAAATAAGAAAGAAGAAGAAGGAGAAGAAGAAAAAGGCTGGCAGCCGATGTTAGCTCAGGTGCCAATCTTTATAAAAGAAAACAAAAGATGGCATTAATAATTTTATGTTGATTACATATGGAAATGATAATGTCAATATGGGTTTAAATATCACTATACAAATAGTAATATATATATACAGCATATATATAACAATATATTGTAATAATCTCATTAATATCAATGTTGTTAATATCAATTTTGATTATAATGTTTTGCATTGATCAATAAATTCTTTAAATCGATTTTAAATCATGAAATTTTAAATTACGTGTCTCTCACCTTGTATGTCTATTAGACAGTGCTGCTCTAGGGTGTTCTGATCAACATGTAAAGGGAAATAAAGGAGAGTGAGGTCAGCAATGATTATTCTTTTATACAAAAGACTATCCCAAGCATGCTTGTTATGGCCCCAAATGAGGACTTTCTCATTTTCAGGATTCAGATAATGGGATCCAGCGTGGGGGTGAGGATGGTGTGGGAGACTGCCAAAAGCTTATATTTTGCTGGTAAGCAGACATTCCTGGGCCAAAGACAGGTATAGACAAAAGTTGTGTAGTAAAATGCCATTATAGTCAGATGTGTTGAACAGATGATGAAGATCATTTTTCTTCTTTCTTATGAGTGCATATGGTAAACGGCCACAGAAAGCAGTGAGACAAAGAAAAGGAAAAAGGAAATAGAGGATAGCGTTCACAAAAAACATGTACACATAGACACATGTGTCCATCCAAGCCAGAGGCAACATAGCTGAGACATCACAGAAGAATTGATCAGTGACCCTGAATTGGCAGTAAGGAATATGGAGGGTGTAGATTGGGTGTGCTAAAGAGTTGATAAATATCCAAACCAAGATCCTATAATCATCTTTACACACATTCTTTTATTCATTCATATGGGATAATAGAGGGGTTCCAAATAACCACATAACAGTTGTAGGTCATAAAGGCCAGTAGTAAGCCTTCAGAACATGCCATGGTCAGGAAGAAGAAGTTTTGCACCCCAAAACCCAGGTAGGGTGTGCCTCTCTGGCCAGAGAGATAGTTGAACACCATCTTGAGGATGGTGGTATAGATGTACATCAATCTATAGATTGATAGAGAGATAGGGAGAGCTGGCTGAGGAGAAAGTACATCAGTGTGCAGAACTCAGGATCCAACCATATGAGATGAATCATTGCTGATTTACCCATCAAGGTGGGAAAGAAGATGAGGATGAGAAAGAACAAGAGAAGCACTCCAGTTTGATTTGAGGGAAATAACCCCAGTTAAATGAAGTGATTTGAAGTTGGATTCCATTTCCACATGAGAACTCACTACTTTAACTTCCTTGAAAGAAAAAACAAAAATAAAGCACAGAACATGAAACAAAAGAAGAGAATAAAAAGTAACTCTGATTTTGCTAACATTTGTTTAAAATAAATTGTTTTTCCTTCAATATGGCAGCTTTTGTTCAATCAACTTCAGTATCTGAAATGAATGCTCCCTTTCCAATTTTCCTAGTAAGCATTTCAGCAAATGATCTTCAACTATAAAGTCTAGTGTCATAACCAGCAAAGTTAAACAAGATAACTAAAGCATTCCTCTCTAGATAACTCCTGGCCAAGCACATGGCTCACAATTTATCAACAAATCACAGAAATCCCTGCATTCCTGAACATCTGTCAATTTAGCACATCATATTGATAACAGTAACTGACAACAGCAACTAGCATAAGTGACTCAGAAACATTTCGCATGATTAAATTCTAAGTCCTTTATTACCTAGCCTTCTTCTACATCTTTAATTTCTGGTCTTTCCTCCCCATTGCCACTTCTCCAGACACATAAACTATGATTTTTTACCTCTTATGTACTTTATAAATTCTGGACCTTTCCTAAAAATGTGCCCATCACCAAAAATCAAAGTATTTGAACTATACAAGTATATATTGCATGCCCTACAAGATCGAATTTAATTATAAAATGTTATTTGAATATTCTCTCTCCTATAATGATGTTTCCATTTTCTGAAATCCTACAGAATTCAAAATCAAATGCACAGATTTTTATACGAAATTTTCTTTTCTTCATTAGGTATATTACACATGACAAAAATCACAGATTACATGATATACATTTTTGCATTCCATTTTCCACTGCTTCAAGCAATAAGTAGCGTGATAATGAAAATGTACAAGAGTATGGCAATTGTTCTCAATCTCCATATATACTCTCTATCTCTATTGATATCTTTACATCTATATTTATCTTTCTCTCATATACTTTTGAGATGACATAAATTACATGAGATTTTACTCACATTACATAATTTATTATAATTCTTCCCAAACCAAAATTCTGTTAATTTAGGTATTAATATCTCCATTTTTCCAAGAAGAAAAGTAGTATACATAGATGTGCTGAATAATATTCTCAAATACAGTTAGTGATGCAATCAGATTTTGAGCCTGTGTGATCGCTTCAAATTTCTAGTTATTTCAATATTCAACTTTCCTAATTGTTTGGTAAACGCTTTGCTCTGTGTAGCATGCCTTATTCAAACCAAGTAGTATAATTGTTATTCTTTTGCAAAAGATCAGGCTTAATTCCTTATTTCAGAGTAGGTCAAAGTATATTGAGATTGTATGTTTATTTTTTCTCTCTGCATTTTGGTTTATTTACTGTCAGTGGAAGCAGAATCAAGCAATTGCAAAGTTATTCCACTAGAAAAGCAGGTATGAGCAGGAAAAGGCTCTTGATTTATACTTCATGTATGTAGTACTCACCTCTTCAGATTTAAGTGATTAAGTAGAGCTGCAAAATTAAAATCATATGTTAATTATTTAGAGAAAAGAATCAAAAAGTTTAAAGGTGAATAAATTTTTCTTTCTGGAAAATTTTTCTAGCTTTTTATGCCTATACCTTTCCTTTGGGATTTTTTATGTGTAACTGAACTTTTTATAGCCCTTTCTCTTTATGTTACCTCAATTTTGGCAATTTGTTCTTTCCTTCAATCAGTCTCCCAAACATGCCTAAAAAGTGATTGTTGCACGTCTTATAATTCCAGTATATGTTTGATTTCTTCCTTTACTGTGTCTCCATGTGGGATTTCCTGTTTTATGTGTGCTCATCTGTCTGAAGGAGACATCTCATGGCACATCATGTCCAAGACATTGATTTGGGTTACATACTTGTGTTACTGATTTTTCAACTGTAAGGAACAACAATTAATGGTTTGCTGAAATTATTCATATTTAGAAGTTAAAATCATTTATTGCTTCATACAATATTTAAGCATGAATGAAATTATGAAAAATAAATTTCCATAGAGAAAATGAAACTCACTTTTATAGCTGTTTAGTTGACACATGCTAACAATGAAAAGTGCAAAGTCAAGGACATAACAGGTGCATAATTTGGTTCAACATGGATGACAGATGGGATTGTAGACAGTTTCTACTTTTTATAACTTTTCAGAAATAAAGCTGATGACCTAAACAGGTAAAGATAAAACATACATTCACCATCATTATAATTCCATCATTCTCTCAAATGATATTCACTTAGTTTCTACTGTATGTCAGTGAAGCTAGGTACTGAAATGCTTTGGTGATTAAAACACAAAAGAATCTATAATTACATAGCTAAAGTTTAATGAGTGTACAAAGAATAGGCAAGCAAACTCTAACTTCCAATCTGACGTCATAAATATGATTAGTCCCATAAATAAAAATAAAGTGGGGAAAGGGAGAGACAGATAAGAGAACTCAGAAAACGCCATTATGTGGAGGCAATATTCAAGTAGGTCTCGTTAAAGAATTTTCAATCTTGAGTAAACAGCAAGTAAAAAGTAAAATCTGCTTTCTCAAGACAATAGCCATGAGGCCACGAGACCAGGGATTTTGAAGGACAGGGCATTAGGACATTTGCGTAGGAAATACCAGATCATAATAAGGACTTGGATTTATTTTGGGTGAGATGGGAAGCCAGTTAAAGAGGTATAATTTTAGGTATATTTCTAGAACTCACAGGAGATGATCTGGGTGAGCAGAAAGTTGCAAGGAGGAGTGCCTGTGGGAGACTAGTTAGGAAAGAATCAAGACAGCCCTGGAAAAGAGAATACAGCAATGTTTCTTGCTGGGGGCATCAGAGTTATTCATGGAGGTGTAAACTCTGTACACATTTAGTGTTGTTGTTTCTTCTGGAGAATTAAGTTCAACAATAAATGCACATCCCTGGGCATAGAAAATTAAGTTCAATAATAAATGCACATCCCTTGGCATAGACCATGGCTGTGAGTGAAGGATGCCCAGCAATCATTATGCTAAACTATTTTGACCTTTACCAGGGTGCTCATACAGGAGCAGCATGAAATGGTTGCCTGTCCCATCATCTGTTCATGTCCGGCTCTCTCATCTGAATTTTGAACTTGTCCCTTTATGATGAGGATTGTTCTGATTTTAAAACAGAAATTTATAGTGCCTGAATGAATCAAGAGGGTTGGTCACCATTTGGGGCTAAGGTAGCACCTGATGAACCATTCCTTATCTGTGGCCTTGCACGGTGACTATTGCATGGTGGTTCTCAGCATTTTATCTGGCTCATGCAATGGACCAAAGTTTTGCCTTAGAACTAAATTCATATGACAGTTCATACTGATAAAAGGTGGCCAGTTTGGTGGCCAGTTTAGTTTAAAAATCAGTCTTTAGTATATGTGGCCCAGAAATAGGAGAGAAGTGACTCTTGGGGTAGTTTTCTCACCCTTTGTTTAACCTAGGTTTAAGTTCAGGGAAGAAAGGTGCCAGCTAGTCCTCCCAGGAGTCATGTTTCCAATAGCAAATGCTGAACAGACATAGCTGGATCAAGCCTATGTATTCCATGTTTAGAATAGAGAGAAGTTTCATTTTGATGCTCTGCTGCATAAATTACACCAAAGAGTATCACAAAATTCTTTGATGATAGTTATAACTATTTTCTTTCCTAAACTGAAAACCGGCATCTTGTCAGGCAATGCAAACCAATAGTTACTTTCAGGGCCCTGTAAATCTGGAATTTAAAGCTTTTATTACATGAAACAAAGGGGCTAGATCTCAGGATCTATTTTCATTGATGCCCAACAGATTTCTTTTTTTGTGTATGGGACCTTATTTAATGCAGAAAAATTGCACGAAGCTCAACCATCTGGTTACTTTACGATTTGGAAAATATTGTTCCTGCAGCTACAAGTTGAGTTTATGATTAAGGTCTGCCTTGATTATCTTAAGAAGCTTATTGCTGATATTTATAGAGTTAAAAGGAAAATTGCTAGACTTACAGGATCTACCACATGTAAATATGCCAATCTCAGGGTCTCAAATTTATTTTTCAAGAGTTACACATTAAGTATACTTTTAAGAAGTCTTATAGACAATAAGCCCAAGATCAACCATCAAATTGTTTGTCTGAGCCTTGGCTAACTCATTCCCAACAACTTTGAAGAACAGCTGCGAAGATGGAATTAAGTGAGCTCTATATGTTCAGCACACAGTAGGTCCCCAAGAAGTGTCAATATTCATTGTACATTCCATAACTGAACCATTGAGAGTACTCATGTGCGGAGAAATTTTCTCTTAATTAAAATCACACGTATCATTCCATGGCTGCATATCACTAAATTCTAACTCACTCATGTTACCTCTTTTTACATTTTAAGTTCACTATTGGCATTTCCAGTTTGTTATGAAACTGTCTATTCTCTGTGCAACATAAAATGTTTCTCTAAGATAGGAAAACTGTATCTCCAAAACATCTTTCTAGGTTAAAGCTAGCTCAAATCAACTTAATTTAATAATATTACTATGACTCAACTTGTCTCAAGTTCTTCCTAAGTTTGTATTTTGGGTGAGGAAGAAAATTTTTAATGACATCATTTTCTGCTAACAGTCCATTGAATCATATAAAATGTTTAAGTACCAAACTTTGCTGACATAGTCTCTTATGCTATGCTACAAGATCATGTCACTCATCGATAGGCTCTGCATCAAAGCAAAACTCTCTTTCTGACATGAGAACATTTTCTTTATTTGCTAAAATTCATGAAGAGAAAATTCCTGAGGATACTGTAATATCCATTCCTCACTCTTCCTACTGCTCATCATTCTCTTTAACATAAAACCTAAGGCCACATTTATGGTCCTGTTGTTCAGGACTTGTTGGATTTAGAAACCAACTTCACTCCCTAGTGAAATATTTCTCCATTTGCATGTATATTTCTTAGTTAAAACATTTCCTTTCCTATTACTTTGATCCAGGATAAGCAAACTGAGACATTTTATACCAAATTCCCTCAAGTTTTACTGTTGGAAGACAAACGGATGACTTGCTGTATTCCATACACAGAACATTACATCATCAAGTCTTAGATATTGCTCTTTACCCTTAATCCATCCTCAATGTCCTTGAGGCTCAAAATCTTGGGCAATTCACTCAATTTTGCTTATTTGCATATCCACTCAGTTCTGCACTTAAATATAGCAAAGCAATCAACCCAATTAATACTGTTGCCTTCTGTTGATGCTGACAATTAAATCAAAAGAGGATTCACTTGATTATTCCAGAATATGATTTTAGTGCTATAAGAGATGTCAGATCATGGTTATTGAAATTTTGTCAGTTAGAGAACTAATGTTAACCCTCTTTAATAGAGATGCAGAAAGTACTAAGTAATAGCAGAACTAGTATCAGGGAGTTTCCTGCCTACTGTCTAGTGTTTTTTCAGAGAGAATTATTGGTGACTATGACTAAATTAAATCTTACTCTACCAAAACATTTCCTTCTGTTTGTAGAGGGGTAAAACAATTGATCCATAAAAAATGTAATGCAGTCAGCTGTTCTACTGAAGTAGCACGTTGACTCTTAATGCAATAAAATTTGCATTTAGACTCAGAGAGAAGAGTCTAGCCCCTCAGTGATTAAGAAGTCAACTGGGGAAAATTACTTAGGAGTATAGCTTGTTGACAAGTCTTTGAATTCGTTCTAAGGGATATTCAAAGAATCAAATGGAATGAGATGTGCCAAATGTTTAAGTAGTGCCTGCCACAGAGGAAGGGCTCCATAGATTTTGGGATGTCTTATTATCCCATTCAATCCACAGATTAGTAATCCATATAAATGTACATTAAAATAATTTTGAACTCTTGCATTTGTTAAACATGGGGCCACTTATCACAGTAAAATATTAAAAAATATTATTTAACAAATGTTTCATATATATGTGTATATATATATATATATCCGTGCTTCATATATCATATATGTAATGCAAATATAATCAAATACAAAAGTAGACAAATTGATACCACTGCTTCACATTTGAGGAGGGGCTTAGTTATAAACACCTGCAAGTATTTTTATTGTTGTTATTAGTTTCTAATCCACAACGTCTATATCTCCGGCTCTGGCAGGGTGGCACCCTTCTGCATTTACCTGGGAAAACTCCAACCGGCTTAAACCTCACACTCAGCCTACTATCAAGCCTGCAAGATCCACTCAGGGCAATGAAACATGGCTGAGGAAAGCCAGGACCATGCTGACAGATGTCACTCCAAATTTACCAACACAGATATCAAGTTGGTCCCTCTGCAATGTCACAATATCTCCCTAATCTCTGTGGACTTTCTGCAAACCAGTAATCTATACCTCCTTCTCTCTGCCAAACTCCAACAGACCTGTAAAGTTCTTGGTCTCATCTAGGAAAAATAAGCAAATATCTTAAGAAATCATGATCAATCAGAACTCAAATTATCCCACCACAAGTGTATTAGTTTCCTGCACCATGGACCCTTGTACACAGTCGTGTTTTCTGTGATGATGCATGATGACCCTACTCTTGCACAAGTCCACCTCTCTATTTATGCCTGAGGCTCATCCTCTCTCACCATCTCTGCTTTCCACTTTCCTCTCTGCTGGATTATCTTCATCAGCATGTAAATATACATTCTTTAGAGAAAAAAAAATGTGGCTGCAATGGATTTGATCTTGCTCTTCAAACAAGTATAAAAACTGGATGCTCTGACCTGAGATTGGGCATCTCTTTCTGTTTGTAGAAATGGAATTTGCTCATTTTTAAGGTGGAGTGGTGGTAGTATTACAGATAAGGGTTAGCAGAGCTGTGATCAATGAGAGAATTCAGAGAGACATTAATTACTCTGTGATGGTATCTCTATGAAGCCAAGGGGTTTAGAAGGAGTTGAGCGATTCTTCATAATTCTTTAAGGAAAAACCAGTTTTTGGTTTGCCTGGGGTGAAGAAGTCTTTCTGAGAAGATTTTTTGAGTACAGGGAATCTTGGTGACAACAGATGTTATTTAAGGGAGTACAGCGGATGGTTGTAGGTCTAGGAGGGCAGGGTGAATAAACTAAATGAAGCAGGGTACAGATTAGTATGAGATCATTATTGTAAATAATGGATAGATGGCTACTCTGGGATTTGGGAAACACAAAACTAAAAATGGTGACTGCTTGGGATAGGCACAGATGGTGCATATATTCATGTGCTCTAAGTGCTCCACTCAGGAGAGCGTCACTTCATAGAAGGCCCCAACAAAGTGGAGGAAATATTTCCTTCACCCAGGATATGCCAGCCCCTTTCTCCAGTCAACTTGGTGCTTACTTCAGGGGCAGCTTTACACAGTGACTGTGGTGGCTTGAGTGGAGACAATACATGGGCTCAGTGAAATGAATTTGGCCTCACCAAAGCTGATTTGGTTAATGTCCAATCTCCCAACAAAGTAAGCCAAAGATAAGCCACTGTTATGGCAACATTCACTGAGGGAATGAGCCAGCCACCTGGGGTCAAGCTGATTATATTGAACTCTCCCATCCTATGAGGGGCAGCAATTTTTTCTTCATCATATAGGCACATGTTTTAGCTACTATATTTGGTAGCCAATATATTTGCCTTTCTGGATAATAGCTCCCTCCAAGAACCTATACAATTCCATCACTCACGGACAGCACCTTACCCATGGAATCTTATAGTATATGATTTCTGCCCAGTAGGCAAGTTTCTGTGGGAAATAAAGTGATCAATTCACTCATTCCCATAGAAGCTACTGATTTTTGTCACCATCACCCAGAAATATCTGTCCTGAAATAAGAATGAAAATTTATGGTGAAAGCTCAGTCATATTTGTTTTATGTATATCATATATGGAATTGCCTAGAGTTTTTCCTTATTTGTTTTTTAATTTTTTTTTCACTTCAGAAGATAGAATTTAGTAATAATATTTCTGAGGTTTCTCAGAAACTCTAAGTTTTGTAGTCAACATTCTGTTATAATTCCATCTTAAAGCAATTGTGAGGACCTTGAACCTACACCCACATGATCCCAGGGAGGACCCCCTCAGAAATATCCGTCTCAAACAAAGCATTGGAGAATAAGAAACTGGGAAAAAATCACAGAGGATGGAGTTCAGGTCCACAATGGACAATGGACAGGAAGACCCACAAGAGCAGAGATTCAGGGGATATTTCACGGGCTAAGGAAGAAAGCCAACACACTACCACCAGGGTAAAAATAAAGGTTTAAACTATCCCACCCAGTATGAATTGATAATATGAAGAAGTGGCTACTTTGTATTTCTCATTCTACCCATTTCTTAGTGTGAATTTAGACTGAAGTTCTCTTGTTATATCTTTTTATATTTGAATTTATATTATATTTATATCATTTTATATTTGAATGTTGGAAGATTAAATCTTTTCTATTTTAATTTAGGAATTTTCCAACCTCAGGAGCTAAAAGTGTTGAAGAGGACTGCACATCATCCAGGCATCTGGATATTGAGATGAAGATAGTAACTGGATTGGACTTGGTGTTTATTGTTATTGTGGGGAGAGGGTAGGTGTTTTCTATGAATGGGAACAAGGGTAGATAGAGGTGTTAGGCAAAGCTGTGCTTCATCCCAAAAGAGTTTGATCTCACCACTTTTTTCAAAGATTCTATTTAAACATTCATTTTGCCATGAAAAACTCTTTTAAAGCTTTTCTTGTGTTTATGGAGCAGAGTATGTCAGAGACCCTTAGTTTCCTACAGTTTCTGTGCTATTTTTTGATGCTAACAGTAACTCTAGACTTTGTGGATGTCAATGTAACCAGGAAAAAACACGACTTTCCCAGTCCCCTCAAAAATGTACGTTCTCAGTGAGAAGATTTCTCTTTAAACAGGCCTAATTCTTTTATACTTACCTTGAGGAAATGCAGATCTGATTCCCATGGAAGAAGCTTCTTTTTCAAGACAATGCAAAAAAACATCATGAATATTTCAGAAACTTGCAACCACACATCCTTAAGCTGCTGGAAGAAAGAAGCAAGTATATTCTCAGGATTTCTAGCTAGATACGGATCACAGATTCTCTAAGTGTTTGAGCCACTGCTTGCATTTCTGTTACTTGCTGCCAAATGCAGTACCTAGCAAAAAAACATTTCAATGACTTGAGCTTCCTTAGAAATTTATAACTTAATTCTGGGAAAATTTATGTAAATTCTTTGATTCATTCCAGTTTAATTCCTCCATGTAAGCTGTGGCTATGCAATTAACAAAGGACTTAAATAGTCAAAGGAGTTGATGCCAAAGAGAATTCAGGAATCCTACAAACCTTCAAAAGTGAAAAGAAAGTAAGGAAAAGGAAAAGAAAACCTCAATAGCATCACTGTTTCGCAATTTTCTTTTATTCAACAAGTAATATATCAAGATTTTTACTTATCATTACATAAAATATTTCTAATTTTTAAAAAATTCTCCAGAGCATTCTATTGCTTGAATGTGGAATATACCAATTCATGAATATACTAGTCAGCACCTTATTGATGAAAACTTGGATTGCTTTTTATTATAAACAATTGTGCAATGGATAATTCTATACATATGACGTTTTCATATTGCAGGCATGTTTACAAGATAACCTAATTATACAATTAGGCTATTTGTATATGTATATATGTATAGTTATTACAATATATGTATATGTATATACAATGTATCTACATATATGTATATGTATATATATAGTTATTACAATAATTATACAATTATTTATTGTATTTCACTTAGTTTTAAATAGGGAAATTTAGTTCAAATTTCTGAAAAAAAAAGATTATCAATATAGAATTGAAGTTTCTTGACTTGATTCTATTAGAATTTTGTCTGACATCAGGGTTGTACTAGGTTGCTTACTACTGCTTATGCCCAAGTACCTAGATATATTGACATTTTGGGAAAAAATCTTTACAAACAGCAAACTCATGGCATGCAGAGCAGAGAAGGTATGGTTTTCACTGATGGATGCATTTAAGAAGAATGGAGAGGGAATCATGGACTGGCAAATGCTTTTTTCTCCATGAGAATCATATATTTTCATTGTTCTGCTCACACTCTCTCCTTAAAGGGTTCCAATCTCACTTTTTAAAAGGTTTGCCTGTCTTGGGGCCGGCTCCATGGCTGAGTGTTTAAGTTTGCGTGCTCCGCTGCTGCGGCCCAGGGTTCGGATCCTGGGCGTGGACATGGCACCACTCGTCGGGCCACATTGAGGTGGCGTCCCGCATCCCACAACTAGAAGGATCTGCAACTAAGATATACAACTGTGTACAGGGGTGGTTTTGGGAGATAAATTAGAAAAAAATAAATAAATAAAAAAATAAAAGATTTGCCTGTCTTTAAATTGTGTTGCGGCTTGGTTTATTTCACTATAATGTATGAGTCTCATCTCACTTTCTCACACTGACCCGACCCTAAGAATTCAGGGATCCTACCTGTATCCTCTTGTCTGGAATGTTCCTTTCTAACACATCCTTATAGTCAGCATTTTTTCCTACTCTGAATTTATACCTTGAGTAGAGACTGAAAAAAGGCACCACCTGAATGACCAAATGAATGAATGGATGCACCACTTTGTCCTCATCACCACTGTCTGTTCCTCTCTAAATTCTCTTGCTAGTGTATGTGACTTTATGCAATAGCAGCACCCTTCATAAAAGCAGTAGTTTGAAGATGATCTCTGGTCTACTAAATCATCACGAGGCTTTTTCAATCAGAGGATAGTAATGGGAGCACATTTAAGTTATATGCCATAAGTTGAGCTGAGTCTCCTATTAGGGACCGTTTGTGGCCACATTGAAAGTCGACTGATATATTTAAAGTACCTTATAAAGACTTGATGCTCTAAGCCAATTCTTAATTAAACAAAAATGAGTGATTCCTTAATAGACGTAAACAGGTGCTTCTGCAGTATTTTTTAAAGCTATATAGTTTCTTAAGCTTTGGATCTCAATTTAGTCAGTTTTAATCTAAAAACTTCAATGACCAATAATACAAAATCCTTATGCCAAAGACTATCTTTCTTTGCTTTTAATTAAATGCTTTAATCATGGAATAGATGTCAGAATTCTCCCAAGAGATTACTAAAATCCTAACGGTGAGTCTTGTACAAAGGTGTAAATCAGATTTGGACCGGTAATGGTTAACTTTATGTGTCAACTTGATAGAGTTGCCCACACAAATGATCAATAATCAATCTATAAATCAAAATTTGGGTGACTTTATTATATGAGTCAAACTGAGGACTATATAACCCAGGAGAATGACATTAACTAACGAAGGAAGCACTCTGAAGAAGGGAGGTACAGCATGGTTATAATGCCATCTTGGAACAAGGAACACAAGACAGGAGTATCTTCTGTTACTACAGTTACAAGATGTTTTGATAGCACAGCTCATTAGTGACCCCAAGATAAGCATAGTATATCAGTTTGACCATTAGTTTCTGGGGAGAAATGCTTTCCTTCAAAGAAATGTTGATATGGGAGGGGGCATAAACCTGTATTTTAAAGGCATCATTCCTTACTTTGAGATATTGTAAATGTTTAAAGAAGATAGACAATGCATGCATGACAGACCACGTCAGGCCTTTCTGGAAAAACACGGTCAGGCTGACTTAGTTTTAAACCAAATGACTTCCTCCTATACCTCGATATTAATTTCTCTTTTCATTTATTCATCAGGACCCAGATATTCCGTCAACATTATTCTGGGTGTGTTTCTGAGAGTATATCTGGGTGAGATTAATATTTCAACCTGCAGTCTGAGTAAAATGTATTGCCTTTCCTAATATAAGTCTCATCCAATCAGCTGAAGGCTTGAATGAAACAAGAAGGCTAAGAGAGAATTTCTTCCGCCTGACTGCTTTCAAGTTGGGACATCATTTTCTTCTGTCTCCCAGACTCAAACTGAAAAATAAGCTCTACCTGGGTCTTGAGCCTGCCAACTTTGTGACTAGAACCACACCAGTGTCTCTCCTGGGTCTCAGCTTGCCACCCTCAGATTTTGGGTCTTTTTGGCCTCTATTACTGTGTGAGCCAATTCCTTGAAATAAATAATGAATCATATATATATATACATATATATATACATATATATACATATATATATACTGTACTAAGTACATGTATGCACACATATACCCACGTACTATGGATGGAAACTCTGACTAACACAAGCCCATGTTTTCCTTGGCTCATACAGAGACATCTTGTGTCCTTGTATTTTAATGAGTACTGAAATCATGAAGCAAAAATAGTATTCATATAATATTTTATTTCTCTATTTTTTGAGACTGAATTTTCATGCAAGTTCATAAAATTTCAATGTTTGTCTTAATTTATATTAAAATGGTTATATTAACTTATAAAATACATATAAATGTTTCACAACTTCAAGCTTGCCATAAGATGGTGACAATATCATCATGCTCATTTCTGGGCTTGTAGTGAGATTTATTGTAGCTCTCATGTTAGACAGCCAGTAATCTACTCCTGTTTTGTAATGGTTATTTTTTATTTTTGAGCAACATCAAAAGAAGCTGACATCACTGTGCAATTTCTGTACTTGAGATAAACACATCACATGAGGTATCTAATGTAATTTATTTTTATTTCAGACAAACCAATCTTTTAGCAAATATTTCTGATTAAATTTTCATGTCCAATGAAATGTCTACCAAAGCTATAGTCTATTTCCATTTTGTCTTTTCCAAATTAATCATTTAAACAGTTTTAAAAGAAGAGGCCATAAAATTTACCATCTTTAATTAGAAGATACAACTTCCAAAGCAAAATATAGACATAACACCAAAGATGCTGGAAGTGACATTCTCTCAACTATCAGTTAGCAGAAACCTGTTGAAAATCATTATTTGTGTTCTTACTCCTTAAAAACAGTGTTTGGGTAGAAACTTCCACTAAATGCCAGCGGGCCAGTGAGCCCCAGCGGAGCTGAGACTTGGCCTCAGACAGCACAGGTGTGAATCTAGGGCCCACCTGTTAGCAAGGGGAAGACTTCAGAATAAGTACTTACAAATCTCATTGTACCTCAGTTCCTATAGCTGCAGAAGGAGAATCATAACTATAACAGTACTTATTCATATGGTTGGTATAATGTTTTAAATGTCTTAAAGCTTCTAAAGCCCTTAGAAGTTATATAGTAAATGTGAAATGTTAGCACAATTCCAAGGGATCCTCATTATTTGTAGAATTTCACTGAGTTACTTGATTTCCCTTTAGCTCTGTGTAAATTCAACTTGGAGAGATGCTCAGAGGTGTATTTATTTATTCTTTTCATTTAGTTTTGGAAGCAACTTGTTACACACTAAAGCTTCCATTTTTACTACATTACAAAAGAACACTTCAGGAAAGCTAGACAAATAATACTCCTGGAATAAAAATTATAACCAAAATTCTACATAAATCTATAGCATTTGAAGACAATGTTTTGTGATTATTTATTGATGTTTTATTTAGTCATTTATTATTAAAAATCTCAGTTAAGATTTTCTTATCTTGATGAAAACCTCAGTGTTTCCTTAAAATATAAGTATGAATATCCTGGATTCTATATAACCAAGTGTTTTTCAGGCTAATATTAGAGTTTTTTACTGTAATTTCAATGACAGCATACTGAAACAATCCCCACTCTTTACCCGGTTTCACACAGATGCCCACAGAACCACAGCATGATATCAGTATCATTCAAATCATAATGTACATTTATAGACAGGACATGCATAGTGGATGTTGACATTGTTGACAATGAAAATAAAATAATCGAAACCAGAATGATTTAAAAAATATTAATATATCATACATATATTCACATATTTGAAAAGTGCAAAAGAATTCTGTCCTTTCTTTAAAATACAAGAGAAAATATTCAAAAAACCAATGACTAAAAATAATAAATGATATGACTCCTCAGATTCAGAAATTCAATATGTCTTATCCCAACAAGGTAAAGTAAAAATAAATGAGACCAAGATACATTTAATCGAAGCTGTTATACATGAATGCTAAGGGAAAACTCTTCAAGCAACCATAGACTAAAGACAAACATAATCTATATTAAAGAAGAGAGAATAAACTTCAAAAGTTTTTAGATAAAATGAGTCATTAACTATTGAAAGGCTCAATAAACTCTCCTTAATAAGAGAAACAAGAAAAAACATCTGCTATCCTCACTTGTATTCACATTTGCGTTTCAGTTTTAACCTAAACCAAAAGCAAAAGAAAGGAGAAAAAATGTGCAAAGATAACAAGTCAAAATATATTATCATGGAAGAACACAAATAGTATAAATAGGAAACATAAAGGAAATGAAAATAAATTTATGATAAATAAAATCAGTAACTGAAGTTTCAAAAAATTTATTTGTAAATGATAAAAGTTAAATAAGAACAAAGGCCTATACTCAAATCTGAACTCAGAAAGATTAACGTTTTCAATAGAAAGGCAAACCATAACAACCTTTAGGAGAAATTAGGGAAGAAAATCTCATAGTCACAGAGAAAAGATTGAATTTTTAGAACAAAGGAGCTCAACCCACAAAAGAAACAATTTAGAAATGCAAATGTATTTTTATTAATAATTTTACCTTTTCAAAAAGCATTGCAAATCCTGTGAAATGAAAGCTATATTTACGTTAGCACCAACAGTGTACAAAACTTGGTTCCCTTTTCTCCACATCTTTGCCAGCACTTGTTATCTTTCATTTTTCAAGGCTAGCCATTCTAACAGATGTGAAGCGATACCTCATTGTGGTTTTGATTTTTATTTCCCTGATGATTTGTGAATGTTGAGCACCTTTTAATATACCCAGTGACCATTTTTGTGTCTTCTTTGGAAAACTGTCTATCTGGATCCTTTAACAATGTTTTAATTGGTTTAATAGTTTTTCTGCTACTTAATTGACTGATTCCTTTATATATTTTGTATATTAACTCCTTCTCAGATATATGGTTGCAAACATTTTCACTCAACCCAAAGGTCCCTTATACATTTTATTGATTTCTTACTTTGCTCTGCAGAAATATTCTAGTTGGATGAAGTCATACTTGTCTACTTTTGCTGTTGTTGCCTAAACTTCTGGTGTCATATCCAAAAAATAATTGTCAAGGCCAATATCAAGAAGTTTATTTCCTTATGTTTTCTTCTGGGAATTTATAGTTCAGGTCTTATATTTCAGTCTTTACTCCATTTTAATTGATTTTTGCATTGGTGTAAGATAATGGTTCAATTTCATTCTTTGGCATTTGGATATCCAGTTTTACCAACACCATATATTGAAGAAACTATCCTTTCTCCATTGTGTGTTCTCGGTGTCCTGTGGAAATTTATTCGACCATTTATGCTCGGGTTTATTGCCTGGATCTCTACTTTGTTTTAATAGTCTATGTATTTGTTTTCATTCCAGTACCATCCTGTTTTGATTACTAGAACTTGATATACAATTTAAATTAGAGAATGTGATGCCTCCACTTCTGTTCTTATTTCTCAACATTATTTTGGCTATTTGAGATCTTTTGGGCTTCCATATGTAGTTTAGAATTGCTATAGCCATCATGGAAAACAGTATGAATCTTCCTCAAAAAATGAAAAATAGGATTACTGGATAGTTCTACAGTCTTCTTTTCTGGGTATATAACCAAAGGAAAAAAATCAGCAACTCAAAGAGATATCTGCATTCCTATGTTTATTGCAGCATTATTCCCAGTAGCCAAGATATGGAAACAAACTAAATTCTGCTTACAGATAAAGAGATAAAGAAATTTATATATATGTATATCACTTAAGTAGAAGGAGATCCTTCCATTTTCAAGAACATAGATAAACTTGGAGGACATTATGCCAAGTGAAATTAACCAAACACAGAAAAACAAAACCTAAATAATTCATGTAGATGTGGAACTTTAAAAATTTAAATATGTAGAACCATAGTTACCAGTGTTGGGGAGTCGAGGGAAATGGGGGAATGTTGGTCAAAATGCATAAAGTTGCTGTTATGTAGGATAAATAAATCTCGATATTTAATTCAGAGTATTATGATTATAGTTAATACTGTATCGAATACCAGAAATTTGCTAAAAGAGTAGATTTCAGGTGCTCTCAGCTCACAAAATAATAGCAACTATGTGAGGAGAAGATATGTTAATTAGCTTGATTATCATACTCATTTCACTATATATATGTATACATATATCAAAACATCATTTACGTTTTTAAAATATACAATTTTTATTAAAAATAAAAAAATTAACTTAAAACAATAACAGTCATAACAGAAGAAAAAATGCAACATTTATAATTAATAAATGATCAATCATATAAAGAATACTTACAAATAAATAGTCTTAAATGTCAGAAGAAAAAATGGATAAATGGCAAGAATAAATAGTTTCACAGGAAAGACAACATGAATTGCAATTGAGTTAATGAAATGATATTTAACCTCATTAGAAATCCAGCAAATACAAGTTATATATAAAACATGATTTTCTCCACGGTCAAGAGATTGGTAAAACTGAAAGTTTGTCAATTTCAAGATTTGGTTAGGACGGACAATAATACATGATTTCATACACCTCACATTACTTGTTTATTTGTAATGGATAAATGCTAAAATTAGAGATTCTCAATCCTGCAGGTATAGCTGTGAGCAGCAACTCACATTGCTTTCTGTTGACATTTTGAGCAGGTTGGAGTGTCTACATTTGTTGCGTGTTTAGCAGCAAAGACCATTGGCCATTAAAGTTTCCCTCCCACTTTTATTCATTGAAATAGCCAAGTATTCCTCTTCCATTTTTGAGGACCCTCAAAGGAGTATACTCACACCTAACTACAAATTATTTCATGGGTCAGTGGTCCCTTAATTACTTAATTTTTTCCCTGTCTGTGTTTTGACATCTGCTTATTGGGTCCTAGGTCATCTTGGTTTGGAGAGCTCATGTAGGTTGCCTACAGTCTGTCAACAGATCTTAGAAGAGTATTCTTCATGTGCCTCATCTATCCTTTCCTTCCTTTCAGACTGATTTTGGTCTTGTGAGACCAAGTCCTCATTATGCTCTTCCAGTTGGGTTCAGACAATGAGCAGGTTAAAACGTCTTCATGTGTTGCCGCCTCCAGAGTTTGGCAACCTTAACCATGAAACCACATTCTTTGACCCTGCTAACCCAAATCCCAGTGCTTCTCAGAGGTTGCTTGTGTTCTATGTAGTGGGATCTCATGTTCCAAAGATTCCTTCTGATACCTGAGCTCGAAGCTCAGATGGCTCCAGGGTTCTGCATGAGAAATATGGGAAAGTGGGTTGTATGCTTTTAAGGCCTATGCAGTAGTTACTTACTCTCTTACCAGATTCACTTTAAATCTGATTCAATTTGAGACATAATCAGATGAATCTTCTGCAAAAATTAAATTTTCCCAAAGTTAAAAACATAATGCTCACAAAAATATGACATAAATGAATGTCTATTCACAGTTTGTTTAACTTATTCAAGAGGGGACAAAGAGGGGGTTAGAGCTGGTTCAAAGAGCATTTGAGTTGAACAGGGCTTTTTATAGACCTCTGAGAAGGCTACACTGAAATAAATGCTATTTTTTATTTTCACTTTTTCTTTTAGTTTTATAACATAAAATAGTTGGTCTTTTTCCTAGATTCCTGGCACAGAACTCCTAAAAGCTTTGGAATTTCCAGAGTGGAAGTGGGATAAGGCTGCTTTTGGTTCTGATGAGGAAACTCTTGGTGGGCCCCTAGATAGCTTGAGGTTGGGACCTGGTTGCCAGAATACCAAGCCATGATTGGAAGTTTGGACTTTTGGTTCCATTCCCCAACCTCCAGGGAAGAGACAAAGACTGGAAATTTAGTTAATCATCAACAGCTAAAATCATGCGTATGTAACTAAACCTCCATAAAACTCCTATAAGACAGGGTTCAAAGACAATGTTCAGAGACAGAAGAGGGTTCAGAATTCACAAACACAGACCAGGAGGATGGTGCAACCCAACTCCATGGGGATAGAATCTTCTGCACTCAAGACTCTTCTGAAGCTCATCCATGAACCTGGTTATCCCTTTTTATCCTTTCTAATAAGCTGTAATCATTATAAGAGCATTGTTCTGACTTTTGTGAGCCATTCTAGAAAATTACAGAAACTGAGGAGGGGGTCATGGGAACTCTTTGTGGCCAAGTTGGACAGAAGTGTGGGTTACCTCAAACCCTGATACTTGTGACGAGCATCTGAAGGAGGCAGTCTTGTGTCACTGAGCCCTCAAGCCTGTGGAGTCTGCACTGACTCCAGGTAGTGTCAGATTTGATTAAATCGTAGGATATCCAGTTGTTGTCAGAATGTTGGAAAAGACAACATGCATTTGGTGTCAGGAGGAAAACAACTTCTCATTGTTTGAGTTTTTCTTTTTAGCTAAGTAAAACTGGTTGATTTCTTACTTTATTACTATACATAAATCATTTGCATCTGTACTCGACAAAAATATACATAGTAATATGCACCTTCACAGATTCTGGGCTCTGAGTATCAGTAAATGGTAAGTCACACGCAGGTGCATTCACCCAGAGAACTAAATATTCTTTGAGCAGTCCTGTTAATAATGACCAAGTATAACATTAAACAGGCAGACTGTTCTCCTTCTGCTTATTTTCTTTTCTAGATAATGTTTCATAACTCTTGGGCCAGAATCAACAAAAGCCCTGCTTTCAAGGTACATTTTTTTCACATTGGAAAAAATCATGATGAGATAATAATGAATATTGATACATGATTTACAAAGGGTCAGATACTCTTCCAAGTAACTTACTAATATTTTGTTTAATCCTTCTCATAATCCTACAGACTAAGCAATGTTATTATGCATATTTTACAGAAGAGGAACATGAAGCTCACTTGTAATGCTAATCCAAGACCATGAAATGCATAAGGAATAGAAAAAGGATTTAAAAAAACACACAAAATTGGAAATCAATGAGTTTAGAGGCTATCAAAGCACAGAAGACTAAGGATAGAGTCAAAATTCAACTTTAAGTGGCTTATTTAAGGGCATAGTTCTCAACGTGTAACCAACCCTCCCTTTGAGTGATTCAAATGTTCGCTAAAGTTTTAAAACCATAAATTTGAGCTGATTTAAACATAAATTCTTGTAATCTGCTACCTCAGGAAAGTTAAATATAGGTATGTTGCCTAAAAATGTTAACATTGTCTGCATTCTGTTAGAATGCAGATGTTCATAGATCAAATGGCTGTTTTAAACATGAAATATATGTAAAATGCTGAGCATATTTGCTAGCATGTAGAAATGCTTAATAAATAAAATCTAGAATTATTATCATCAAACAGAAAAAGAAACAATCTATATTTCAGGCAATTAAGTCATGTTTCTTCAGGTTAAAGAATGGAATTCCTGTTTTGCCTTTGAAAAGTCCTTGCATTCGGTGTTATCCTTATAGTTCCACATCTCTTCACCTTCCCATTCAGGGTTATTTTGCCTTTAGCAAAACCTGGGTGTTAAATTAGTTCATTGCATCATTTACTCTTAAGAAACCCTTAAATCTGTGTTCCCTTGCCAAAGGTGACTTGCCTATGAAGGTCTCATTGCCCCAGGGAAGGTCTTGTGTAGGTGTAGGAAATTTTAGTTGGTCATGTAGGACTTCCAAATAAGTATGGCATGAGGCCAAGAAGAGAAAGCAGTACCCGCAACACTGATCTAAGCAAACATTTGTAGTCAACCTATTAAAAAGATCCACTACCATGTGTACGTCTCATGGATTATGACTGTCTACTATAGAGGTGAGTCTAATTTGAGAGTTACTTTTCCATTATGTTAGGAAGTAATTTCAAATGATTCTTATTTATTAAGTGTTTGGTATTCTCCAACTGAATTTTGAGTTGCAGAGTAACCTTTGTAAAATTTCATCCAAAAGTGATAGAAAATAAAAGTCTCCCTATTGTCCACTTTTATACTGAAGATGTAAATTGTGGGCTGGTCCACCCAGAAACAGTAGGCTAATAGATTTTCTTGAATAGGCAATCAATCCATTCAAATTACTGAGTTCATATTAGTGGATTTTTTCAATGAACAGTGTTGCTGTTTCAAGAAAATAACCTTGTTATATCAACACCTTGTGGACACAGAGGCACTTTCTTTGTTGAGGGAAGAATGGCAGAAGGAAGAGAAAAGGAGATCTTGGAAGGAAACTCCAACAGTTCATGACAATGATCTCTACTAGATCTTATAACTCAGTGCAAATATGGAGAAGGAGACTGTAATCAATTGCTCTACCAGCTTCAGAAAGGGCGTAATTTGGGGATTAATATACAGAATTTCTTAGATATTTTCTAAATAAAGCACATAGATAAAAAAGAATAGATAAGAAAAATTCTGGGTGCAAGATATTTTGTTACGTTAAAAATAATGAAGAAAAGTTTCTTTTTCTTTCTCTGAAGGATGTGTGCATGAACACCTGGAAAACTATTCATAACCTATTCCTAGAGGAGAAATATTTCTCTCACTTCATGAAAATATCTATCTATCTTTAAAAAAATGTTTCACTCAGTTTCAGTCATCTTATTTAATAGCCTAACATTAATTTGGTCCAGCTAAAGAACCTATACTTATAAGCGTCTGTCCTCATTCTCATAATTTGCTGAGTTACTAGGTACATTAAATTAAAGGCTAAATGTTTCACTTAGCAAGTATAATCATTTATATATGCATAATGCCAATAAATTCTTTATTAAAAATGCTTTGTATGATATTTATTGAAAAAGATCAAGTTGCATTAGTTATGTACGTGAAATTAAGTAACACATTTAAAGTGACCTTTCTGTTAAACTGTCTTTTACAGTATGTTGAAAAGCCTAATTTACCAAAATATCATACATCAAAATTTTTCACAACAGAGGAGGATATTATGAAGGTATTTATTTACTACACTTTCATTTTAAAAAGTCATGGTTCCAAATTTATTGTTATTTATTTAGACACATGAGATTGTGTGTGTGTGAATGTGTGTGTATCTGGACAAATAGAAATGGAAGCAATAGGATATTGGAGTATATGAGGAAGCCGTTTGGTATAAGCCTAATTGGGCCTGACTTTGTTTTTCCTAAAAGGGCCTGACATGGCCATCGAGCATACATTGTGTATCTGCTTTAAACATTTCCTATGACAAGAACAAATGGCCTTAAGATAAAGGTGCAACCTCCCCCTACATTGGCATTTCCTTAAGGATAGGAATCATTCCTTAGGCTAGGAACTGATTGCTGTGCTCAGCTGTGACCACCCAGCTTGAGACAATAGACCTGTCACCCTGCAGTGTTCACCTAGACGGCAGAGCTACCTGCTGTTTCCATCAATTGCTGCTCAACAGAGCAGTCTCGCAACTATTGTAAAAGGGACATTTCAATCATGTGAAACATCCTGTTTGGGGGTATATAACCACTCTGTACACCCCAGTTCTTCGATGCCCTTTCTTTAAAGGCCCTGGGCCATGGTCCTCACATTTTGGCTCAGAATAAACTCACCCAAACTTTCACTTATAGATTGGTTATGGATTATATTTGTCGACAATCTCATCTATCTATTTTGCCTTCACATTTCCAGAGCATTCAGTCAAATATTGAAACTGATATTTTGTCCTATGGCTTTCTGGCTATTGTTTATGTGGGAAAAAATAGCAACTAATGACATAGACTGAAAAATTATATTGAAATTAATATTTTTTTGCAATGTGCAAAATGACTTGGGAAATTATTTCAGAATTAATTCATGCAAATTAATTATTTGAGTAATCTGTTAAGAAGCTTTGTAATTTAAAACATATAAACATAACAAAACAAGGTTAAGTAACTGACTCCTCATCACATATACAGAAAATAAAAGATATGATTCTTAAACCAGGACTTCTGTATCTTGAGCCCAGCGTTCTTTATCCATACATCCCCACATCAATAAGATTAGTCTGAGGGCAGTTTAAAGTTATAATAGAGGTAGAGGGAGCCTGCAGGCAAGGAATTAGGGTCTGTGGCAATAAGAGGAGAAATATCCTAAATAGTTTGTAAAACAAGGAGGTGCATATGCTAGATAAGAGGTAGTGCAAATCCCCAAGGCTTGGCAAAGCCTTGATTAGGTAGACTGCTTATGTGTCTGGTATCAGTGGTTAAACATGCCATCTCTAAGGTGCTGCTGTTACTGTGTGCTGTTGTGTCCAATCAAATGTGAATGCTCACATGGTGAAGGTAGTGATTTAATGAGCCATTAGCACTGACTTTACACAGGTCATTTAAAGAGACTGCCTGTGTGTGAGATGGTTTGCAAGAGATGGGCTGTGTCTGCCACCTGATTTTTATAGCATTATAGTATTCACAAAATGAAACACTTCTTGTTACAAAGCATCATCGCTATCTCTATGTCTGCAGTAATCAATTACCAGACAATTCCAGACAACAGGCTCAGAGATTATTATGTCCCTAAAGCTTTGGATGAAATATGTTCAGACTGTCCATAACAGAAATAAAGCGGTCTGCAAATACATCCATAAATGAAAATTGCAAATTTGTGCATTTTTCTGCTAATAAAAGAGAATAATTGGCTCCATGCACCTATGTGCTCTTTGGCTCTTTATGAATTTACAAGTTTTGTTCTTAGTATGGTGTTTAAAAAATGTCAAACACTAAAATATCTTACTTACATTCAGTGTATAACATCTCTCAACCTGCAAACCCTTCCTAATAAAGCCATGTTCATTTCTGTGGGCTCAGTCATCTCCTAAGGAAATGGATGTATTTTGTTAAATATTAAGCAAGTATCCTCAGAAGATAGGCCAAATATATAATTTAAGCATTTGTAAAATATTTTTTTCTTCTCAGATATATTTATACTTTACCTGTGACAAATAATTATGCTCCATGGTAATAATACTGTTATAAAATTGCTTCCTTTTCTTTTTAATCACCTTACCCATCACTATAGTTATTGTCATTCTCCCCAAGCATTTACTGACATCAAATATCATCTCATGCTTGGCTTTCATATTTCCCTGTTCATTGCAAGTCTCCATGGCAGTACACTGTGTGGTGAAACAATGTCTAGGGCATGGCTCCAAGCCCTAGTAAGCTGGGGAAAGAAATGTGCATTTTATTACAAGTATTATGGAAATAGACTGAAGGCTTCAGAGCAGGGAGTGATGAACTTGGCATTTTAAAAATCAGGTAAGTAAAAATAGTTATTTAATGAGAGGAAGTAAGAAAATTTTCATCAATTTTTGGGGATATTATGTTCCTTCAGTGGAGAAATTTTGTTTTACTTATACTCATCTGTGCCCTTGTTTGGTCCTTGTAACCCACAGTGAAACAATTGGAATTTTTGGTTTATTAAAAAAAGAACTAATTTGAGCATGTTAAAATTTCCAAAACTTGAAAAGATTCATCCATGACTCAAACAAATATAAATGACAAACATTTAAATGAGTGTTTATTTCCTCAACTGATTAATTTTGGCTTCAGTACACATACTTAAACAGCAATAATAATGATTATTAAATAATGTAAAAATAGCCAAAGTAATTATTCATAATTTAATGGTTATTAACAGTTTTTTCTACATTTGATTCATTTTGATTATATCAACCAACGAATATATCATTGTGTGAATTATATTGACTAACCTTATTTAAAACATTAAAAGTTTGAGTTATAGAGAAGTGGAATGATAGGTCAAGAACCACCTTAACTGGCATGTAGGGCTTTGAATCAGGGCCTTGGATTCCATATTCAGCACATGCCCAGAAGTTATGAAGTCAAACTAAGATTGTTAGATGATGAAAGTCCCTTCCTTCTCTATTTTTCCATTGACAGAATCACACCAGAAGAAATCATGGAGAAGAGAAACACAACCTCAAACTTCATTCTTCTAGGACTCTTTGAACATACAAGACCCCACCTCTTTCTTTTTATGGTGGTGCTGACAATGGCCATTGCTTCTTTTATGGGCAATGCCCTCATGCTTCTCCTGATTTACTGGGACCACCGGCTCCACACACCCATGTACTTCCTTCTGAGCCAACTTTCCCTCATGGATGTGATGCTGGTTGCTACCATTGTGCCTAAAATGGCTGTTGACTACTTGACTGGAAAGAAGTCCATCTCCCCTGCTGGCTGTGGGTTGCAGATTTTCTTCTTTCTTACTGTGGGAGGGGGTGAGTGCTTCCTCTTAGCAGCCATGTCCTGTGACCGCTATGTGGCTGTTTGTTATCCACTGAGATATCCTGTCCTCATGAGCCAAAAATTGTGCCTGAAAATGACCTTGGGGTCTTGGTTCTTGGGGTCGGCTGATGGGCTCATGCAGGCTGCTGCTACCCTGAGCTTCCAATTTTGCAGTGCACCTGAGATCGATCATTTCTTCTGTGAGGCCCCCATGCTGGTGCGTTTGGCTTGTGATGACACATCTGTCTTCGAAAATGTAATGTATATCTGCTGTGTGTTAATGCTTCTGGTCCCATTTTCCCTCATCCTCACCTCCTACAGTTTTATCCTCCTTGCTGTTCTCCAGATGCGTTCTAGAGAAGCCCGCAAGAAGGCTTTTGCCACCTGCTCCTCACATTTGGCTGTGGTGGGAATCTTCTATGGAGCTGCCATTTTCACCTACATGAGACCCAAATCTTACAGGTCAGCTAACCCTGATAAGGTTGTGTCAGCATTCTACACTATCTTCACCCCTGTGCTGAACCCCCTCATCTATAGTCTGCGGAACAGTGAAGTCAAGGGAGCCTTGAAAAGGTGGCTGGGGAAATGTACAAATTTAAAATGCCAACAAACTTAGTGTCACTCTTTTTTTTTGCGTGAGAATATTTTTTTTAAGATTTCATTTTTCTGCCCGAAGCCCCCCAGTACATAGCTGTGTATTTTTAGTTGTGGGTCCTTCTAGTTGTGGCATGTGGGATACCTCCTCAGCATGGCCTCATGAGTGGTGCCATGTTCACGCCCAGGATTCAAACTGGTGAAACCCTGGGCTGCCGAAGCAGAGCATGTGAACTTAACCACTCGGCCATGGGGCCAGCTGCTTAGTGTCACTCTTGAAGATTATACAATGCTAAATGAGTCTAATTTCCTGAAGTCATTAACATTTAAACATATTGTAATTCTCTCTCCTTTAGTAAGGCATGAAGGGAATGTTAAATTCATTGATCAGTATAATAGGAAGTTGTTAAGAATTATATGAGACTACAATACTAAGAGATACTATTTCTCGGTTACTTACTATTTGCTATCGTTCACAGTAAGCAATTTTTATATGTTATTTTGCATCCTGTTAACAAATGTATGATTTAAGTACTTTGACATCCATCTTCTAAATGAGAAAATGAAGGCATGGAAAATTAAATATTGTTCTCAGTATCACACAGCAAATAGACGTGAAAAAGTGACTCCCAAGATTATCATTTAAGCTGGTATATTTATTTCTGTCCAGTAATTTATTTTTATTTTCTAAGTGTTTTATGGTCTCAGGTCTTACACTCAACTCTTTATTCCATTTTGAGTTACTTTTTGTGTATGGTGTGAGATAATTGTATATTTTCACTCTTTTGCATATGCCTGTCCAGTTTTCCTAACTTCATTTATTAAAGAGATTTTCCTTTCTCCATTGTATATGTTTGGATCCATTGTCCAAAATTAGTTGTCCACAGATACGTGGTTTTGTTTTTGTGCTCTCAATTCTGTTCCCCTGATCAGTGTGTCTGTTTTTCTGCCAGTATCATGCTATTTTGATGACTATAGCATTGTAGAATATTTTGAATTCATGGAGTGTGAGACCTCCAACATTGTTTTTATAAGAAATTTTGAGAGGAGCCCTACTATCTGAAACAAAAAGTCAAAGGGTTACAAAAATTTTGAACAAGGAGATAAACAGAATCAGAAAATCACAGCTCTATATCAGAATATGTTAGTAAACATTTATAACATAAATGGACTGAAGCCATCAAACATAACTATAACCACTTCAATTTGATCACAAACTCACAAAACAGAAAAGAATAACTTGTGACAACAAAACCATAGAAGTGGAAGAGAAAAGGATGGAACCTTCATAGGCTAATGGAGACAAGAGGCAATCACAAAAAGGACTATCTCATCTATGAAATCTTTTATACAAACCTCATGGTAATCAAAAGAAATAGGAGCTGAGTCACAAATTATAAATAAAGAGAAAACTGAGAAAAGCATTACAGAAGATCACCAAATTGAAATGGCAGACAAAAATACCAAGGAAAAGAAACAATGGAAATATAGAATAACCAAAAATAAAAGGATAAAATGGTAGATTAATTCCTCATATATCAATAACCTGTCTAAATGTAAATAGACTGAATTCACCAATCAAAAGACACAAAGTGGTTATATGGATTAAACAACAAGGCCCAACAATATGCTGCCTCCGTGAAGTACATCGCAGCTCTAGAGACAAACACAGGCTTAGAGTGAAGGGATGGAAGATGATACTGTAAGCACATGCCAAAAAAAAGAAACCAGGGTCTGCCATACTTCTATTACACAAAGCAGACATCAAGATGAAAAAAGAAAAGGAGAGACAAAGCATGGCAGGACAGAAGGATAAAAGGGATTTTCCATCAAGGCGACATAACACTAAGGCATATATATGCATCTAATGCAGGAGCACCAATATATATAAAGTGACTCTTAACAGACCTTAATGGAGAAAGTAACAGCAACACAATCATAGTAGGAGAACTTAAAACCCCACTTATGTCAATGGAAAGATCATCCAGACAGAAAGTCAACAAGGAGACAGTAACCTTAAATAAAACACTAGATCAGATGGACTTAATAGATATAGAGAGAACATTCCATCCCAAAACAGCAGAATACACATTCTTCCGAAGTGCACATGAAAGATTCTCAAAGATGACCATTTGTTGGGAAACAAAATAGGAATCAATAAGTTAAAGAAGATTGAAACCATATCAAGTATCTTTTCTGACCATAAGGGTATGAAACTTGAAATCAACTACAAGAAAAAAGCTGGAAAATCACAAATAGGTGAAGACTAAAAACATACTATTGAACAACTATTAGGTAAATGAAGAAATCAAAGGAGAGAGAAAAAAATACCTGGAGACAAATGAAAATGAAAACATAAAATACCAAAATTTATAGGATGCAACAAAAGAGGTAGTAAAAGGGAAGTTAGTAGCAATAGACGCCTACCTTAAGAAATAAGCAAAATCTCATGTAAACAGTCTCAAACTATCTAAAAGAACTATGAAAAGAACAAAGCCCAAAGAGAGTAAAGGAAAGAAATAATTAAAGAAATCAGAGAAGAAATAAACAAAATAGAGACTAAAAAATACAATAGAAAGGATCAATGAATCCCAGAGCTAGTTTTCTGAAAGGATAGTAAAATTTGACAAACCCTTCCCCAGACTCACTAAGAAAAAATAAAGAATAGTCACATAAATAAAATCAGAAGTGAAAGAGGAAAAATTACAACAGACAGCAAAGAAATACATAGGAGTATAAGAGAATACTAGAAAAAGCTATATGACAAAACTCCAAAAGAACTGGATAAATTCTTAAAATCATACAACCTTTCAGAACTGAATCAAGGAGAAATGGAGAATCTGAATAGACCAATTACAAATAAAGAGTTTGAAATAGTAATAAAAAACCTCCCCGAAATAAAAGTCCAGGACCAGTTGGCTTCTCTGGTGAATTCTACCAGACATTAAAAGAAGATTTAATCATTACCCTTCTCAAATTCTTATGAAAAATTGAAGAAGACAAGATGCTTCGTAACTAATTTTCTAAATGTTTTATAGTTTTATGTTTTGCATTTAGAAGTATGACACATTTTGAGTTAATTTTTGTGAAAGGTTTAAAGTCTGTGTTTATATTCTATATTTTTGGATAAATATCTAGTAGTGGAATAGCAGGATCATATAGTAGTTTTATTCTTAAGTTTTGGGGGATTCTTCATACTGTTTTCCATAATGGCAGGTTTCCATAATGGTGAATTTGCATTTCCACCAGCAGCGTATGAGGGTTCCTCTTCTCCACATCCTCACCAACACTTATTTTTTCTTGTCTTGTTAATTATAGCCATTCTTATGGGCATGAGATGATATCTCATAGTTTTCATTTGCATTTCCCTGGTAATTAGTGATGTTGCACATCTTTTCATGTTCCTGTTGGCCACCTGTAAATCTTCTTTGTCCAAAGAACATGAAAACATGAATGCATAATGATGTATGCACCCCTATGTTCATTACAGCGTTATTCACAAAGTGAAGTCTTGGAAACCACCTAACGGCCCAACAAAGGATGAGTGGATAAGGAAGATGTGGTATATATAGAATGTAATACTACTCAGCTATAAAAAAGATGTAATCTTGCCATTTGTGACAATATGAATGGACCTTGAAGGTATTACACTAAGTGAAATGTCAGAGAAAGTCAAATACTGTATGATCTCACTCATAAATAGAAGACAAAAGCAGCAACATACAAACACATAGAGAGAGAGATTGAATTGGTGGTTACTGGAGGGGAAGGGAGAAGGGAGCAGGGGGAAAATGGTGACTAAGCACATGTGTCTGGTGATTGATGGTAATTAATCTTTGGGTAGTGAACATGATGCAGTCTACACAGAAATCAAAATATAATGATGTACACCTGAAATTTATATAATATTATAAACCAATGTTACCTCAATAAAAAAATAATTGTATTTTTTTGTTTTATTAGTAGCAGCATTATCAGTGTTTTCATCTTTTAGGGAACGTACAAACTATATAAAACTGTATATAAACTAATAAACTATATGAGTCTTAAAATATAAAACTATGGAGACAAAAATGATCAGTGGTTTGTTAAGGAGCTATGCAAATGGATAGAGGGATGAAAAGGTTAAACACAGGGGATTCGTGGGTTATCAAACTATGAGAGTATTAGATGAGATTTTTTAATCAAGCTTTTAGCTCATTGCATGGCACTTAATGTATATGAAGATTTAAGGTATATGGTGAGAGTCGTGATGATGAATATGATAATGATGATGAGGAGGAAAAAATGGATATCCCTAAACGGATGTTATGTGTCAACTTACAAAGAATTTCCTCAAACTCAGAAGAATAAATAAATATTTCCCTTAGGACTGCAGACTCAGGACAACCATGTAGAAACTTTCCAAAGAATGATGTCATTTGAGCCAGTGTTTGAAGGAAAATTAAACCTGACTAGACAGAGCAGAAGATGAAAAGTTTTCTTAGAGAAGAAATGGTATTGGTACAGCAATGGATATATTGTGTAAAACTGGCAAATTTGGGAAGCTGACTAATAAACACATCTATAGCACTGGATACATGGCAAATAAAACAGAGGAATCCACAAGCCAGCAGTCCTTTCAATATCATCTATGAAATTATTGCTTAATTTAGATCCTAAAAGCTTAAAGAAGGACTATTGTATTTGCTTTACATATGCATATTGATAAGTCATTGGAAAGATTTCTAGATTGTATATTCAGTATGCTGTGAGTTCGAGAAAATGTACGATTTAAGATGTGATTTTGTATTAAGAAATTTAGGACTAATAGTGGTTGAAGATAAATTATTCTAGAACTATTTAGCTATTTGAGTACTTCAGGAAATTTGTATTGCTTATTTGAACACAGAAAAATATAGAAAAAATGTATTTTGACTGCCTTCTTTTCAAAAAATTTAGAATGAGAATGAATAAGCTAAAGTTTTATGTTACTACTGTTGCTATTAATATTAACTTTTAATATAATCACTGGAGATATATGAATGGGCATCTTTTATGATTAAATATAAAGCAATTTGCCAGAGAAATAACTTTCAAGGTTTATATGACAAAAGCACTTTCCAGTTACACAGGGATATTCAGAAACATTGAATGCAATTTTTGCAGTACCTTGAATATTTTATGTTTCCTAGATCAATAATTAATAAAAACATTTTTAGTTGCACTTTTATAGAGAGTGCAGTATACAATCTCCTGATTACTAAAAATAAAATTAATATAAGAAATCTCTTTATAAATATGAAATCTGTTATAATTTTTACTATGCTGTTTAAAATATATTTACTGCACCTTATGCTTTGTTATTAAAATGTATTTGTTTTTTGCTTATTTATTTTTGTTGTTTCTTCATTGTGATATCTTTCTCAAAATAAAATCCAATCTGCCTCTAAGAAAGAAAATAAATATTTCCTTGTTTGAAAAATATCATGTATCAAAAAATACAGGTATTATACAGAACGAATTAGTTGATTGTATTTTAAAATTAGAACACATGAATGATGTTCATTATTTCCATCATCTAACATACGGGATATATTGTTCAATGCTTTCACTAACATAATTGAAATAATTTTAAGGATAAGAAGAATAGAGAATAAAATGTCTACTTAATTTTGATTGCCATAATTACATACTTATAAAAAAATAACTGAAACCATGGAAAAATCTTCAAGTTAAGAATGGAGTTCAGGAAGGTTATTGGATCCATTTGTTTACATCAACAAATAACCAAAACAAAAATTCTCAAAATGAAATGATCTCAAGATTAAAAACAGCAAGATGAAAAGTCTATGTTAAACTAAACATTTTTAAATAAAATGAGACATCAATAAAATTATAAAATATGAATATACTGCTTACTCCTGGTATAGATATCAATTCTTACTCAAAATTAGTGCACAAAATTAATGGAAAATATTAAAATCTATGTTCAGAATATTTGATGATTTTTAAATTTAGTGTAAATTTATGTAAACAATGAAGAATAGCTAATTAATGAAGAGTACAGAGTAAATTCCATTTATTAAGATTTCTAAAATATACTAGTAAACAAAAAAGGAAGGTGTTTATAGGTGAGATAAGTCAAATTGAGTAATGGAACACAGTAGAGTATTTAGAGAATGATTAATGTATATAGACATCTAAAATGTAATATGTCAGCCAGAAAATTAATGGTTAAGACTGGATTGTTAGTACTTGATGTAAATATAAGGGGTAGCATGAGGGAGATATTCATGATGATGCAATAGTTCAATATTTTGATTGAAGTGGTGATTATAGATACCCACAAGCGTGATAAAATGATATAGAGCCATAGAACCTACGTAGTCACCATGTTAATTTCCCTGTTTTTATATTGTCCTATATTTACATAAGATGAAAGAAGTTTCCACTTCTGCCATGACAGTGTGAGGAACTCTACAGACCTGTTCCTCATTGAACATAAACTTGAAATAATAGCAATAAGTGAAAAGCAATAAAATAGAAAATTAAAAGACTAATAGAGAAATTAACAAAATCAAAGCTGTGTGTTTGAAAAGATCAACAAAATTTACTAACTTTTCACTAGATTGATCAAAAAATAGAAGTGAGAGAGAAGAGTCTAAGACTCATATTGGTAGAGTCATACATGAACACCAGAACATTACTACTCACCTTACAGACATAAAAATTATTACACTTGGGGCTGGCCCCATGGCGGCATGGTTACGTTTCCGCACTCTGCTTCAGCAGCCCAAGGTTTCACAAGTTGGGATCCTGGGTGTAAACATGGTAATGCTCATTGGGCTATGTTGGCATGGCATCCAACATCCAACAACTAGGAGGACTCATAACTAAAAAAATTTTATACAACTATATACTGAGGGGATTTGGGGAGAAAAAGTACAAAAGAAGATTGGCAACAGTTCTTAGCTTAGGTGCCCATCTATAAAAAAACCTTATTGCACAAGAAGACTTTAAAAAAGTAAATACCAATGAACTATATCAGTTTGAATAAATAAACTCCTAGAAAGACACAAACTGTCACAACAGACTTATGAAAATATACACAATCTAAGTAGACAAATAAAAATTAAAGTGATTGAATTAGTAACCAAAATCTATCCCCAAAGAAATGTCCAGACTCATGTGGCTTCAATAGAGAATTCAATGAACTGTATAAAGAAGAAATGAAACAAAATTTTCACTAAATCTTCCACAACTGGATGAAGAGTGAATTCTTTTCTCATTCTATGACATCAAAATTTTAGTGATATCAAAAATCATACATGGGGGCCTGCCCCTTGGATGAGTGGTTAATTTCTGTGTTCTGCTTCAGTACTCAGGGTTTTGCCAGTTTGGATCCTGGGTGTGGACATGGTACTGCTCACAATAAAAGTGGAGATCAATAGCTCTTATGAGTGCTTACACATAAGATTTTTAACAAAATGCAAAAAAATCCAAATCGCCAACTCCAAAAAGGATTCTAAACCATGACCAAGTGAAATTTACCCCAGAAATAGAAAGTTGGTATAATATCTTAAAATCAACTTATGTTATATTAATAGAACAAAAATACCAAATGATAGTCTCAATATATGCAGAAAAAGCATTTGACAAAATCCAACACCCTTCTATAATAAAATATACTCAACAAATTCAGAAGAGAAAAGAACTTTCTCAACCTGGTAAAAGGCATCTATGAAAAATCCAAAGTTAACTTTAAATGTAATGTCGAAATGGTGCAAATTAAAATAATGAATTAGACAAAGATGTATATTCTTGCTACTTATATTCAACATTGTACTAAAAATTTTAGTCAGGACAACTAGTCAACATAAAGAACTAAAAGACACCAAAAGTGAAAAGGAAGAATTAAAACTGTATTTATTAATAGAGGATATGATTTTGTATATAGGAAAATAAAAGATGTACACTATTGGAACTAATATGCAAGATCGTCAATGTTCCAAGATACATGATCAATACATAAAAAACAATTGTACCTGTATTCATTTGCAACAAAAAAATAAAAAATAAAATTAAGATAATTTCATTTATGATTGAGTTAAAAATATTTAGGAATAAATGTAATTAAAGAAGGGGAAAAATTATATTCTGCAAAATAAAAAACATTTTTGAAAGAAATTAATCATCAAAACACCTAGGATATATCCCATGTTTATGTTTCAGAGACAAATATTGTTTTATGTATGGTGTAAGATAATGGTCTACTTTCATTTTTTTTGCATGTGGCTATCCAGTTTTCCCAACACCAGTTATTGAAGAGAATTTCCTTTTTCTATTGTATTCCCTTGGCTCCTATGTCAAAAATTACTTGTCCGTAGATGCCAGCAAGATTTTGAAAAGGAGATCCCCTGATTTCATCCTCCCCAGCAATAACGATTTGGCAGCCATCTGCAGACAAATATTCCCCTGTAGGAGCTTTGGGATCCAGGTAGGAACTTGCAAAACACCAGTGGAAACCATGTGCAAATTGTGTCATTTTGAGAAGACAGTGCTGTGCCCAGGTGACAGGCTCACTGACTGTGATCCGGACTACAGACCCAGAAACTGCCAATCCCTTTCTGGACTCAGTTACAGCCCTCTTTGGCCACAGGCCTGCCACCAGCATCATCCACCAAGGGACCTAAGAAGAGTCATGCCTGCCTGTGCCTTGGGTAAAAAGCCCATTGACTCAGTCCTTTATGTGAACAGCTCAAAACCCAATTCTAATCCCTCTTAGCCATGATCTCAGAACTCTTATTCCTTCCCAGGGATTCACTTGGAGACACAACTGTCCATGCACCTGGAAATAGGCCCACTGATCTCCATCAAACTATAAATGCTGAAACAATCCTGTAACTCAGCCTCAACCTCTCTCAACCATGATCCAAGGGCAGTCCTGCATGCCCAGAATTCTGACAAGAGGCATGTCTACATATGACCCTGGAGGCATGGAGGCATGCCTGCAGATATTGGTCCTGGCTTTTGACCCTGAATCAGCCTTTTGAGACAGTCCAATCCCCGCTCAGCTTTGATATGGGGCCAGTCCCACTTGCCTAGGGAATTGCCCAATGGTCCAGTGGAAGTCCTCCTAAGAATATGACTAAACACATCTGCATACCAGTAAAAGGCTTGTTTCCCTTGCCTTAGTAGACAGGGAATTCAGAAAGATACTCCTAAAGCTGATGTCAAAATGTGTACTGCCTATGTTTTCTTCCAGAAATTTTATGGAGTCAAGTCTTTAATCCAATTTGAGTTAATTTTTGTGTGTGCTGTTAGACGATGGTCTATTTTCCCTCTTTTGCATGTGGCTGTCCAGTTTTCCAAATGTCGCTTATTGAAGAGGATGACCTTTCTCCAGTGTATGTTTTTGGATGCTTTGTTGAAGATTAGCTGTCTATAGATACATGGTTGTATTTCTGGGCTGTCAATTCTATTCCATTGATCTGTGTGTCTGTTTTTCTGCCAGTACGATGCTGTTTTGATTACTATAGCTTTGTAATATGTTTTAAGTACTGGGAGTGTGATATTTACAACTTTGTGCTTTTTTTTTTAGGATTGTTTTGACAACTTGGGGGTTTATTTTTTTCCATATAGATTTTAGAATGCCTTTTTCTACTTTCATGAAGATATCATGGGGATCCCTATTGAGATTATACTGAATTTGTAGATTGCTTTAAGTTATATGGATATTTGAAAAGTTTATTCTTCCAATCCATGAGCATGGAATATCTTTCCATTTCTTTATCTTTTATTCAATTTCTTTCAATAATATCTTATCATTTTCAGTGTATAAGTCTTTAAATGCTTGTTTAAATGCACCTCTAGATATTTCGTTCCTTTTGTTAAAATTGTAATGGGATTATATACCTGATTTCTCTTTTAGCTACTTCCTTATTAGTGTATAGAAATACGACTGATTTTTGTCTTGATTTTGTATACTGCAAATTTATTCTATTATTTTTCTATTATTCTATTTATTCTTTAATTATTCTAACAGTCTTTTGGTGGTTTCTTGATAGTATTCTATATATGGAATCATGTCATGTGCAAATAGTGACAGTTTTACTTCTTCCTTTCTTACTTGGATCCATGTTATTTATTTTTCTTGCCTAACTGCTCTGGATAAAATTTCCAGTTCTATCTTGAATAATAGTGGTGAGTGTTCTTGTCTTGTTCTTGTTCTCAGAGGAATGGCTTTCAGTTTTTCACCATTGAGCATGATGTTAGCTGTGGGTTTGTCACACATGGCCTTTATTGTGTTTAGGTACTTTCCTTCTATGCACATTTTATTGTGTTTTTATCATAAGTGTACTGTGAATCCTGTGAAATAATTTCTTTGTGCTTATTGAGATAATTATATGATTTTTATTCTTTATTTTATTACTGTGGTGTATCACATTGATTTGCAGATGCCAAATCATCTGTGCATCACTGGAATAAATCCAACTTGATGATGGTGTATGATCCTTTCAGTGTATTGTGGTATTTAATTTGCTATTTGTTAAGGATTTTTGAATCTGTGTTCATCAGTGATGTTGGCCTGTAATTTACTTTTTTGTGTATTGTCCTTGTCTGGTTTTGGTATCAGTGTAATTTTGGCCTAATGTAATACGTTAGGAAGCATCCCATTCTCCTAAAATTTTAGGAATAGTTTGAGAAGGATAAGTATTGTCATCTTTGAGTATTTGGTATAATTCACCAGAGAAAACATCTAGTCCAGGACTTTTGTTTTTTGAAAACTTTCAACAAATATTTCAATGTCTTTGACTGTGATTGGTCTATTCAGATTCTCTATTTCTTCTTGATTCAGTTTTGCAAGATTGTTTGATTCTAAGAATTTACCTAGGGGCTGACCTGGTGGCACAGTGTTTAAGTTCACACATTCTGCTTTGGCAGCCTGGGTTTCACCAGTTCAGATACTGGGGGTGGACCTTGTCAAGCCATGCTGTGGTAGGCGTTCCACATATAAAGTAGAGGAAGATGAGGATGGCTGTTAGCTCAGGGTCAGTCGTCCTCAGCAAAAAAAGAGGAGGATTGGCAACAGATGTTAGCTCAGGGCTAATCTTTCACAACAAGAACAACAAAAAGAATTTATCCATTTCTTCAAGGTTATCCAATTAGTTGATGTATACCTTTTTGTAGTATTCTCTGATAACCCTTTGCATTTCTATGGTGTCTGCTGTAATTTCTTCTCTTTCATTTCTGATTTTGATTTCTCTTGGCTTTCTGAGACTAGGTAAAGATTTGTCAATTTTATTTATCTTCTTAAAGAACTGGTTTTTAGTTTTATTGATCCTTTTCATTGCTTTTTTAGTCTCATTTTTTCTCCTCTGATTTTTATTATTTCCTTCCTTCTACCAACTTTGAGCTTTGTTTGTTCTTTTTTCTAGTTCTGTTGGGTATAATTTAAGATCACTTATTTGAGATTTTGCTTGTTTGTTGAGGTAGCTCTATATTGCTACAAATTTCCATCTTAGTATCACTTTTGCTGCATCCCATAAAGGTTGGTATATTCTGTTTCCATTTTCATTTGTCTCCAGGTATTTTGTGATTTTTCCTTTGATTTCTTCATTTATCCAATAGTTGTTCAATGGCATGTTGTTTAATCTCCATATATTTGTGCCTTTCCCAGGTTTTTTTCTTGTAGTTGATTTCCAGTTTCATAGTGTTGTGGTAAAAAAAAAAAGATGCTTGATATAACTTCTATCTTCTTACATTTATTCAGTCTTGTTTTGTTTCCCAAAACATGGTCCATCATTGAGAATGTTCCATATGCACTTGAGAAGAATTTGTATTCTGCCATTTTTGGATGGAATGTTCTATGTATGCCTACTACATCCATCAGGTCTAGTGTTGCATTGAAGGTTTCTGTTTTCTTGCTGATTTTCTGTCTGGATGATTGATCTACTGTTGTAAGTGTGGTGTTGAGGTTCCCTACTATTATTGTATTGCTGCCAATTTATCCCTTTAGGTTTGTTAATAATTGCTCTATATACTTTGCTGCTCCTGTGTTACATGCATATATATTCAAAAGTGTTTTTCCCTCCTGGTTGAATGTCCCTTTTATCATTAGATACTGTCTCTCATTGTCTTTTTTATCTTGAAGTCTGCTTGTTTGATATAAGTATGGCAACACTTGCTTTCTTTTGTTTGCCATTTGCTTGGAGTATCATCTTCCATGCCTTCACTCTGAGCCTATATTTATCTTTAGATCTGAGGGGAGTTTCCTGGAGGCTGCATATTGTTGGCTCTTCTTTTTTAATCCATCCACTCACTGTGTGTCTTTTGACTAGAAAATTGAATCCATTTACATTTTAAGTGATTATAGGTATATGAGGGCTTAATACTGACATATTGTCTCTTTTTTCCTGGTTGTTCTGTATTTCCATTGTTTCCTTTCCCTTATCTTTCTACCATTTTACTTTTATTGTTTTCTGTGATGATTTTCTCGTGGTTTATGATTTGTGTCTCTACTCTGATTCTTTGTTTAGTCCTTTCCATGAGGTTTGTATAGAAATTGTCATGTGAGATAGTCCATTTTCTGATAGCCTCTATCTCCATTAGCCTAAGCATGTTCTAGTCCGTTCTTTTTCCTCTTCTAAGTTATTGTTGTCACAAGTTATTCTTTTGTGTGTTGTGAGTTTGTGACTAAATTGAAGTGTTTATAGTTATGTTGATGCTTTCCTTCTCTGTATCTCTTATGTTCTAATTAAGTGTTTGATAACCTGCTCTGATAGAGAGCTGAAATTTTCAGATTTTTTCTATTTATCTCCTTGCTCAAACCTTTGTAAAGCTTTACTTTTTTATTTCAGATATGAAGGTTTACATCCTCATTTCTTGTAAGCCAGGTCTAATGGCAATGGAATCCCTCAGCTTTTGTTTACCTGAAGGAAGTTTTGCTGGATAGATTATTCTTGGCTGAAAGTTTTTGCTTTTCAGTATTTTGAATATACCATTCCATTCTCTCCTAGCCTGTAAAGTTTCTGATGAGAAATCCACAGAAAGCCTGATAGGGATTCTTTGTTTATTTTCATCTTTCTTGTTCCCCTTCAATTTTTTCTTTGCTATTAAATTTTGCTAGTTTTAACATTATATGCCTTAGAGATGGTCTTTGTGCATTGATGTAGTTAGGACTTCTATTAGCTTCAGCTACTTGTCAGAACAGTTTCTTCCCCAGGTTTGGGAAGTTCTCAGCTATTATTTTATTATTTCTTTGAACAAGCTCTCTGCTTCTTTCTACATCCCTTCTTCCTCTGGAATACTTGTAATACTTATATTGCATTTTCTGACTGAATTAGATATTTCTCAAAGAATTTATTCATATTTTTAAAATCTTAGTTCTCTCTCCTTCTCCACCTGAAGAATTTCTATATTTCTGTCCTCTTATCCACTAATTCTGTCCTCTAGAAATTTATATCTATTTTTTATGATTTATAGATTAGTTTTTATCTCATTAATTGTGTTTTTCATATCCATAATTTCTGTTTACTGTTTTTAGAGCTTCAATCTCTTTGGTGAATTATTCCCTCTGCTCATTACTTTTATTCCTGAGCCCATTGAAACGTCTTTCTGAGTTTTCTTTTAACTAGTGTTTCTCTTTGACAACTACTTTGAGTTCTCTGTCATGTAGATTGTAAAGTACTATGACTTCAAGATAGGTTTCTGGAGACCTGGCATTTTCATTTTTCTCTAATGTGTTACTGTATTTCTTCATGGTGATTGATGAATTGATACTTTGCTGGTGCATTTGTCATAGTATTGGGTATCAGGCCACAGATTCTACCTGCCACCACTGGGGGTGGGCAGGAGCTGTGTTTTCTTATCCTGCCCCATCTGCTGATAGTTGTGTTTGTAGGGCCACACTGTATTTGCATGGGCTGGCTGCAGCCACTCAGCTGCTTGCAGTCATGTCGCTGGGGCCTCTGTATTTGTCAAGTAGGCTTCTGCCCTGTGGGTGGGGCCATTTCACATCCAGGCTGTTCAGCTGAGCTGCTGCAATATGTATGTGGGATGGGTGCCTATGTGGGGCTGAGCCTTGCCACTCAGCAGAGTGTTGTCATGCTCAGGACAGCTGTCAAAAGGTTGGCACTACTGCAGGTTGAGCTACCACTCTGAAAACATTTGCATGTGAGACAATCAGCCCCCACCTCCCCTCACAGTTGTTCTGGCCTCTGTCTGAGGACTTGTGACCTAGATTGCTCCCACTGGGGAGAAGAAGACGTCTGCTCACTAGTTGTACTGCATCTTGGGGATCCAGTCCACAGAACCTGAGGTGTTTGGCTGCATGGATCTCTCAGGCATCTCTGTAAGGTATCTTCTGTTGGCTAATGAATGTCTGCTTAATTGTAACTGAGAGTGGAGAGACAAGGGAAGAACTCACTCCACCAATGATGCCAATGTCACTCCAAATCTTTGAAGTTTCAGTGGCTTAAACTAACAGAAGGAAAATTCATTGAATAGATATCCTCTAAATAAAATATTAGACATTAATGAATGAATATACCTTTATCTACTCTTGGCTTATTACACAGAATATAAAAGACGTTTGGATATATTGGTAATCATGTCTTATATTTTATTAAAATATTGTACTAGAAAGTCGCATATTTCTAGAAATTATAAAGGTATTTATAAATATGACAAGCCATAGAATGCTAATGTAAAATACAGTTTATAATTGTTTACTTCTTAGTTTTCACTAAAAATCAAGGTCTATAATGGTCAAGAATTTGAATTATTATATGTGATTAAAGCTACTAAAATTAATAAGGAATATATCTTTGCATTCAAGGAAAGTGAGAAGTACTTTTTCAGTAAAGAAGATATAAAGAATGAATATATTCTTGTTTGTGTTAAGAAAGATAAGTTTTTTCCTAAAAAAGGAAAGAAGACATGGGACAACTTCTGCATGTAAAGAGAAGGTTACAGAAGCTATGGCGGAAAAAAACCTTCTGAGAAAGGTTTGGTAAAATTAGCTAAGACTAAAATGAATTTAGTTAAGTAAATGGTAAAAGTAGGGTGGTGCAAAATTAGATTTTGTTTTTCTCTCTCATAAAAGGATAATTTTCTTAATCTTTTAGCCTTCTCTTGATAAAAAGATTATTTTTTTCCTTCGAGTAGAGATTTTATGTTTTGTCCATGTAAATTTCCTGTACTGCTTTTGTGAAGACTTTAAGGACAGCTTCTAAGATTTTTCTTAGAGTGATTTAATTTTATGCATTCACCTGAAAATATTTCATTGTAACTTAGATTAAATGGATAAGTAAACATTGTTTCATGGGGGCCTATGATATTGTGTGGATAAATGTTATTAATATAAGTGTTTTAAAAATTATGTAGCATTCCTAAAAGTATGAACTATTCTGGTTATCACTGATAAATCTCATTGCTATCTGGTAATACTATGTCACAAAATAACCAAATTTCTTTGGCAATTGCTATTTTGAACTTTTTTGTCATTTACACACAGTTTTGCTTTACTCTGGTAGTTTTCCAAATATGCTTCATTTTCAGAGACAATGATAGAAAGGACTTCAACACTTCAACTAGAATACATGTCTCTGTCAAACTATTAGGTCAGGAAACTGAATTGTGTAAGAAATTACAGAACTGTAATATAAAAACTGATGCCTTCATGAAACTGCTAGCAGAAGATCAAGATCAAGATTTCATATATTTGGCTAAATGAACTGTTGAGATTGACTATAATTTTTATGACTTTTCACTTGAAATATTGCTGATTTTTGTTTTATTTTTTCAGGTTTTAGGAAATTTCTTTTTGTCTTTTAAACTATGACATAACAATTTGGCAAATTTTACCTTTGTAAGCAGAATTAAAACATTTATCTTTTTTACCCTCCCTGATCTCTACAAAATTTGGAAGCTCTTAATGTGTGATTATTCTTATTTTAATGGAAATATAGTGATTTGTACAAGTTCAATAAGAATCTCTTCTTATAACAAAACATGATGGGAAACATCGGTTATATTATCAAAGCTTTGACTAGAATGTTATACGTGAGAGAAACATGCATAGAATCAGAGACTACTGAACAATGATTGGCTCAACGAAGAAATCAAAGAAGAAATAAAACAGTAGCTGGAGACAACTGTTAATGAAAACTGAACATGCCAAAATTTATATAATACAGCAAAAGTGGTTCGAAGAGGGAATTTTATAGCAATAGAGGCCTACCTAAACAACAACAAAAAATCTCAAATAACCATTTAACAGTGCACCTAAGGAACTGGAAAATAAGAAAAACAAAGACAAAAATTATAAGAAGGAAGGACATAATAAAAATCAGAGCAAAATTAAATGAAGTAGAGGCTAAAAAGTAAAAGAAAAAATCAATGACACTAAGAGGTACTTCTTAGAAAAGATAAGTAAAATTGATGAACCTTTAGCTAGATTTACCAGAAAAAAGAGAGAAGACTCAAATAAATAAAATCAGAAATTAAAGCAGAGAAAATACAACAGACACCTCAGAAATATAAAAGAAGAGACTCCCATGAAAAGCTATGTGTCAACACATTGGATAATCTAGAAGAAATGGAGAAATGCTTAGAATCATGCAACTTCTGAAATCTGAATCAAGAAGAAATAGAGAACTTGAATAGACCAATAAACAGTAAGATCAAAACAGCAATCAAAAACCTCTCAAAAAATAAAAGACCAGGACCAGAAGCCTTCCCTGGTGAACTCTACCAAACATTGAAAGAAGACTTAATACCTATCCTGCTCAAACTCTTCCAAAAAATTGAAGAGGGGAGAAAGATGCTTAACTCATTCTATAAGGCCAAGATTACCTTGACACTAAAACCAGACAAGTACAACACACAAAAACAAAACTACAGGCCAATATCACTGATGAGCATTGATGCAAAAATCCTCAACAAAATATTAGCAAATCAAATACAACACTAACTTAAAAAATCTTACACCATGATCAAGTGGGATTTATTCCAGGGATGCAGAGATGCTTCAATACCTGCAAATCAATCAGTGTGATATGCCACATTAACAAGATGAAGAATAAAAATCACATGATCATCTCAAGAGATACTCTAGAGAAAGCATTTGAAAAGATACAGCTTATATTAATGATAAAAACTCTGAATAAACTGGGTATAGCAGGAAAGTATCGTAACATAATGAAGGCCATATATAAAAAGCCCACAGTTAATATCATTGTCCATGGAGAAAAACTGACAGCTATCCCTCTGAGAACATTAACCAGACATGGATGCCCAATTTTACTACTCTTATTTAACATAGTATTGGAAGTTCTAGCTAAAGAAATCAGGAAAGAAAAATAAATAAAAATGATGCAAATTGGAAAGGAAGAAGTGAAACTGCCACTATTTGCAGATGCCATGATTGTATATATAACAAAAACCCTAAAAAATCTACCAAAAACATTTTAGAAATAATATATGAAGACAGTAAAGTTTCAGGATACAAAATCTACATACAAAAGTCACTTCTGTTTCTGTACACTAACCACAAAGTAGCCAAAAGAGAAATTAAGAATACAATCTCATTTATAATTGCAAAAAAAAGAATAAATTACTAGGGATAAATGTAACCAAAGAGATAGGTGCATTGAGAAGTATAAAACGCTGTTGAAAGAAATTGAAGAAGGCATAAAAAAATAGAAAGATATCCCACACTCTTGAATTGGAAGAATGAGCATAGTTAAAATGTCCATACTTCCTAAAGCAATCTACAGATTCAATGCAATCCCTATCAATGATATTTTTCACAGAAATAGAACGAAGAATCCAGAAATTTATATGGAGCAACAAATGATCTTGGAGAGCCAAAGGAATCCTGAGAAAAAAGAGCAAAGCTGGAGGTATCATACTCTCTGATTTCAAAATATACTACATAGCTATAGTAACCAAAACAACATGGTACTAGCGAAAAACAGACACAAAGATCAATGGAACAGAATTGAGAGCCCAGAAATAAACCCACACATATATGGAGAGCTGATTTTCAACAAGGGAGCCAAGAACATACAATTGACAAAGGAAAGTCTCTTCAATAAATTATGTTGGGAGAACTGGACAGCCACATGCAAAAGAATGGAACTAGACCACTATCTTACACCATACACGAAAATTAACTCAAAATGGATTGAAGACTTGAATGTAAGACTTGAAACCATGAAACTTCCAGAAGAAACATAGGCAGTACACTCTTCAACATTCCTCTTAGCAGCATATTTTCAAGTACCATGTCTGACTGTGCAAGGGAAACAACAATAAGCAAATGGGATTACATCAACCTAAAAAGCTTCTGCATAGTAAAGGAAACCATCACAAAAATGAAAAGACAACTTAACAATTGGGAGAAGATATTTTCAAACCATATATGTGACAAGGAGTTAATATGAAAAATACATAAGGAACTCATACATCTCAAGAAAAAAGTCTAACAACTAAATTAAAAAATGGGCAAAATATCTGAAAAAACATTTCTCCAAAGAAGATACACAGATGACCAACAGGCACATGAAAAAATGCTCAACATCACTAATTATCAGGGAAATGCAAATCAAAACTACAATGAGATACCGCTTCATACCGGGCAGAATGGTTATAACTAACAAGACAAGAAAGAATAAGTGTTGGAGAGGATGCGCAGAAAAGGGAACCCTCATACACTGCTGGTAGAAGTGCAAACCAGTGCAGCCACTATGGAAAACTGTATGCAGATTCATTAAAAAACTAAGAATGGGACTACCACGTGATCTAGCAGTTTTGTTACTGAATATTTATCCAAAGAACATGAAAACACAAATGTGTAAAGATACATGCACCCCTATGTTCATTGCAGCATTATTCACAATAGCCAAGACTTGGAAGCAGCCTAGGTCCCCGTCAAGGGATGAATGGATAATGACGATGTGGAACATATACACAATGGAATACTACTGAGCCATAAAAAGGAAGAAACCTGGCCATTTGTGACAATCTGGATGGACCTTGAGAGTACTATTTTAAGTGAAATACATCAGAGGGAGAAAGTGTAAAGCCATATGATCTCACTCATATATAGATTGTAAGAAAACAGGAAATAAATACATAGAGACAGAAATTGGATGGGTTGTTACCAGAAGGGAAAGCTGGAAGGATGAGGGTGAAAGAGGTGACTGGGAATATGTGAATGGTGGTGGATTGTAATTAGTTTTTGGGTGGTGAACATGATGTAATCTACAAGAGAAAAATCTAAATATAATGATGTACACCTGAAATTTGTATGATGCTACAAACCAATGGTTTTGCAATTAAAAAAAGATAAATAAATAAACATAACTGAGTGGCCTCAATCGTAAATGGTCCACATTGTTTGACAGACCTGATTTCATATTTTTGATATTTATTTAATTCTTGATGTTACACTTTAGAAAACATCCAATGAACAATGTATAAAGTCATCCAAAATGTTAACAACCAGTGAGAAATCATTTTTTGGAGGCAAATTTCCTCCATTAAAACCTAAAAAGTTTACCCATTTTACCTCATGGCCTTAAAGAGAATTAGAATCAACCAACAGAACAGCATACTAATATATTTAGTATATATTTACAGAATAAATGCACATAATTATAGTTAAATAACTGTTCATATATCATTATGATGATTTACTTACAGATACGTAACAACTTTCATTTCCTTTGCTTTTCCAAAAAGACTTTCAGGAAAGACATTCAACTTTGTGGATAAACTCATGAAATATTTTAATTGTTAACATATAATTTCTACAGAAAACTGGTTGCTGTGCTCAACCCTTGAGTGGGACACTGCACCTGTTTGAAAGTAAATGAAACCAGGTGATCAACGTAGGCATAGGAAAAGACCTTGTTACAAAAAATTAGATTCCTGTCAGTGTTGCAATCCAATGTACACATCAGGATAGATGCGGAGAGGGCTGATGGCCACTCTGAGTTTATTGTAACCAGCGTTTCAATATATGCATAGCTTACAACTGTTAGACATACACAGGTGTTCTGGATGAAATAATTAGCGAATGCCAAGAATTCTTAGTGATTTCTCAAGGAGCCCTCCCTCGGCGTCTGTTTTGATATTATCATGTTATTGCTGTGCTCGTATATTTTTTTGTTGGAGCAGGCAAGGTCTCTTAGGCAATGGTCCCTCCTGCTCCCAATATCGATATCGTTTCTCCGTCTGTGCCCCCGGGCGGCCGCTGCCTGTCTTAGGTTGCCCCCACCCCCCGCCGGGGGTCTTACGCATCATTGGCTAACCGGCCTTCTCACTTCCGGGTGAAAGTTTGTTGCCAAGCTTTTTCCAGTAATTATTAACCCTTCCTGTGTCAGGGGCGGCTACAATTTCAGCTCCCATTGGACTAACCTGCTTATTCTGACTCAAAAGATCATAATAATATCAATAGTTATATGAATGGCTATAAGTTGATGGTTTCTTTCAGGTTTTTCATTGTATGTACAAGGTTAGAGACTCATATATTAAGCATCTCAAAAAATCATAGATTTCCAGAGAAAAATACTCTTTTAACTCATATGAACAAAATTGATGCTGCATGTAAAGTGTGCAGATTCAATTCTTCTTTGTTCCAATAACAGAACAAGTTGTCCTGAACAACGAAGATTAAATACCTTGAAATTAATACTTTAATAGTCCAAGGCCAATTTCCTGTCCCACATGCAGTTCTCAAAGAGAATGGCTGTCTGCAGCTTGGGTCCCCTAGGTAAACAGGGCACCGATTACCTCACTAACCCTCATAACCCTGAAGAAACTGCTACAAATATGTCACATGTATGTGCAATATCCACTACAGGGAATACTGCATGTCAAGTGGCCTGTGATCAAAAATTTAAGTGAATTTTAACTTAAAAACACTGATAATATTATTAGCTAGCTGTTTAGAAAGAAACTATTTGAAAATAGCATTAAAAATTGAAAAGAACTTCTCATATTAGCTCCCACATGGAAAGAGCTTGGAAGTGATCATGCTTGTGCTTACTAGAGCAACAATGTGGAACACAATAAACATTGACTTTACTTTCAACCATCACAGGATTGAGGTCTCAGGTGAAACTCAAACCCTGTATCTGAAGTGAAAGTCAAACCTAGAACATCAGATCTGAGACCTGTTCACCTGCAGCAGAAATTCCCTGAGCCATAAATTGGGAGGAACACAAAAAATATTTTTGGTGAATTGGTGAGAATGAGGTTTTACCAGCTTTAAAGTGGAAAACTTCTGGAGACCGCAGTCTTCTCATGGCAGGAGTGTGGGTGGTGGGGCAGCCACACTTCACAGGGACAAGGGACCGGGATTCACACAAGGTTTGCATGATAAAGAGATGAATGTTCCCTTCTGGCTGTGCAGGGGAAGGATGACCACTGAGGACAAACTCAGAGCCTTCTCCACAACAAGGCCACTGCTGCGGAGGACAGCACTTACCGGAGCTTCAACTGAGCTGAGGGAAGGGCATTCTCCACAACAAGGCCACTGTTCTGGAGGACAGCTCTTACTGGAGCTTTAACCAAGCTAAGTGAAGGGCGTTCCCAGCTCCCACTACCCTGGTCTTCCTCTCTCACCTGAGGAAGAGGAGAGCCATGAAACTTCTGTGAAGGCCACAGGCCCTGTAAAAGACTAAAATGTAATTATAAGATTGTAGGAGGCAATTCCACATACATGCTTTACCACAGCATCAATAGGGCTTTAGTATAAAACAGTGGATTATAGCTGAAACACTTACACAATGTGGACTATATCTATGGAGAGTTCTTAGAGAATCCCAAAGACATGGGAAGACAATAACCTGGGTGCTAGGGCAATGTGAAATGCTTGGCAATGTAAGCTACAGGAACCTTTAGACAGAGTTCAAATCCTAAATGGATTATTATAAAAGCTCCCAATGAAGCCCTTTAAACTCATGTCCTACTATCCAATATATCATGTCTGCCTTTCACAAAAAGTTATAAAGCATGCCAAAAGGAAAGAAAATGCACAGTCTGAAGTGAAAAAGCAAGCATAAGAAGTAGACTCAGATATGGTACAGATTTTGTAATTATCACATAAAGAATGTAAAACTATGATTAACATGTTAATGTCTCCAATAGAGAAACTATATGAAATGCAAGAACATATCATTAATGTAAGCAAAGGGATAGATATTGTAAGACAGAATCAACATGAAATACAAAATCTGAAAATGTTTCAAATTAAAAATATTGTAATAGAGGGGCCGGCCCTGTGGCCAAGTAGTTAAGTTCTCATGTCTTGCTTTGGTGGCCCAGGGTTTCACCAGTTTGGATTCTGGATGCGGACCTAGCACTACTCATGAAGCTATGCTGAGGTGGTGTCCCAAATAGTTCAACTAGAAGCACCTACAACTAGAATATACAACTATCTACTAGGGGGGCTTTAGGGAGAAAGGAAAAAAAAAGAAGATTGGCAACAGATGTTAGCTCACATGCCAATCTTTAAAAAAAAAACAAACCCAAAATAATGTAATAGAAATAAAGAAGGCCTTCGAGGGGCACATCAGTAGACACAAAATGGTTGATTAAAAAAAAATGAGTTGGAAAATATGTCAATTTTTTTTCCAAAAATACAAAGCAAAAAAGAACAAAGTTAAAATAATACAAGAAAACTACAAGAACTGTGGGATGATGACAAAAGATACAGCATACACATAATTGTAATACCAGGAGAAAAATGAGAGAATAGAGCAGAATAAATCTGAAAAAGGTGGCCCAAATCTTTCAAAATTAATGGCAAACTCTATATCACAGACCCAGAAAGCTCAGAAAGCAGAAAGGAGTAGAAATAACCAAAAAGAGTCATCTATGTATAACATACCAAAATAATACAGAACCAAATACAAAGAAAAATTTTTGAAAGAGGTCAGATGAAAACATAACATTGTTAGAACAGGGATCAAATTATAGCAGACCTATTTGTCAGAAACCACGCAGATAAGAAAAAAGGGAAGTGAAATATTTAAAGGGGCGAAATTTTTAGAAAATCTAGATTCCTACATCTAGTGCATTATTTATCAAAACTAAGGAAAAAATTAAAACTTTCTTAGACAAACAGAAAGGGTGGGAAGGAGGAATTGGGAATAATGTGTTATAAGTAATCAGTATTACAAATGAAATGATATACTGTTATTTGAAGTTTTATTTATATAGTTGTGAACTATGTAGTTGGCTATAAATGAACTTAGATTATTTAAAAATCTAAGAAAACACTATTAAAATTTTTAAAAGTATGATTCATTTCTTGAGATAGGAGGTAAAAAGTGGCCTCCTACACCCAACATTAGGGCACCTAGATATATATATAAAGCAGATGTTAACAGATCTTAAGAAATACACACACGGTGATGTAATAATTGTAGTGGACTTCAAATTCCACTTTCAATAACAGAGAGATCATCCAGAAAATAATCAGTGAAATAAACATTGGACTTAAACTACTCATTTCACAAGATGGACCTAACAGATATGTACAGATCATTCCACCAAAAATCAGCAGAATACACATTCTTCTCAAGTGCCCATATGACATTCTTCAGAGTAAATAATATATTAGGCCACAAAAGAACTTTCGACATACTAAAAAAAGATTGAAATCAGATCAAGAATCTTTTTCTACCAAAACATTTTAACATTAGAAATGAATTACCAAAAGACACCTTGAAAGTCACAAATATGTGGAAAAGAAACACCACATTCCTGAACAACAAATGAGTCAAGGAGGAAATCAACAGAGGAATTTAAAAAATCTTGGTACAAATAAAAATGGATACAACAATTTATGAGATGTAGCCTAAAGTACGAAGAGGGAATTTTACAGCAATAAATACCTATATTAAGAAAAAAGAAAGATTTCAAAAGACAATCTAAATTTAAACCTCAAAGAACTTGGGAAAAAAAAAAGAAATAACAAGCCCAAAGTTAAGAGAAGAATGAAAAACACAAAGATTGGGAGGAAATAAATGAATAAGAAACAAGACAGACAATGGAGAAGATCGATGAAACTATTAAGTGTTTTTTGAAAAGATAAACTAAATTGACAAACCTTTAGCTAGACAAAATCAGAGAGTGAGAGAAGACTCAAATAAAATCAGAAAAAAAGACCAGACATCAGAACTGATACAACAGAGAAGTACAAAGAATCATAAAAGAGTACTATGACATTCATATGCCACAAAAATGGATAATCTAGAAGAGATAGATAAATTCCTATAAATACACAATCTACAAAAACTGACTCATCAAAAAATAGATAATCTGAGCAAATCATAATGAGTAAGGAGATTTAATCAGGAATCAAAGACCTCCCAACACAGAAAACCCCAGGACCAGATGGTTTCACTGGTGAATTCTACCAAACATTTAAAGAAATAATAACAGAAATGCTGCTCAAACACTTTCAAAATTGTGAAGAGGAGGGAACACTCCTAAAGGCATCTTACCAGGCCAGCATCAGCCTGACACTAAATTCAGATAAGGACAGTACAGGAAAAGAACACCACAGACCACTATCCCTGATGAATAATATCGCAATAAAACCTGGGAAAAAACCAAGGTTATATTTGAATAAACAATAACTAGGTACTATAGTTGAGGTATAAAATTAACGATCACAAAGATCTCCAATAGGTAAGATGACAATGCCTGGCTGGCCATGTCTGATTGCTGAATAAGAGATCAAAAAGCAAAGAGCAGAGGATACATTGGCATCACTGTGTTATGGATGACCAGGTAACTATAACCCACAGGGAAGCCCAGAGTGTTATGTAATGCACTCTGGAAAAGACTAAAAGTATCATTGTCAAGTTCATAGGTAGCTGTCCATTTTGGCCAAGATCAATGGAGAGATACTGCTGTGGAAACAGAGCTACGTATGTGAGTGAGAATGAAAGGATCCAGGAATAACATGGACCATGTGGTGCCACAGACACTTCAGAGGCAAGGTGATCATAATTTACAAGATGGAGGTGGACCTTGGTAATCTTAAGGTAAGATATATGAGCAACCACCGGGGGTATTGCTTAATTTTTAGAACTGACAAAGACAAAAACTTGGGGAAGGAAAAACTGATGCCAGACAACATCAGGAAAAAATGACAATCCATCACCTTGTTTCCTACTTTGAGTCAATTTCAATTCCCGGATTTCATCCAGTGAAAAAGAGACCAGATCACCTGGAAGAAATGTTCTACAGTGCCACAATAATTATGCATGCTGACTGTATACCAATCCTTCTCCACAAAGCTTGAGCCATATACCAGAATGGATTTGTAAGCTCCGGCTTCTATAACTGAATACCATAGACAGAGTGGATTAAAAAATGGACATTTATTTTTCTCACAGTTCTGGAGGCTGGGGAGTCTAAGATCAAGGTTCTGGCCAATTTAGTTCCCATGAGGCCTCTCTTTCTACTTGCAGAAGGTTGCCTTCTCTGTGTCCTCACACGGTCGTTCCTCAGTGCCTATGAAAAGCTAGAGAGTGAGCTCTGTCCTCTCTTGTAAGCTCATTCACCCTACAGATCAAGGCCCTACCGGTATGACATAATTTAGCCTTAATGAGTTCTGTAAAGGCTCTATCTCCAAAGTCCTTCACAGTTTGGATTAGGGTGCCCATCATAGGAATTTGGGGGTGGGGCACACTTTAGACCACAGCACAGAGCAAGAATACATTAGGGAAAGTGAAATCTTTAGACCTTTTGAGAGCTATTGGATACAAAGCTTGAGCTAACACTGGGGGGCGCGCTTTTATAATGGAGTTCCCCTCTCCTCACTACTCCCATTGACCCATGTGGGAATTTTGTGCTTCCCATCACATCTGTCTTTAAAGTTCTTTTGGACAGAGTGCCAGATTCCCAGTTCAGGACTGATGCCTTTATCAGAGACACATTAACAGTTCCTCTAAACCAAAAGCTATACCTGCCAACAGATGTTCTGAGCATCTCATGCCATTATGGTTCTTGTGGGCAAATTCCAAACTACCTTATAACTTGATACTAAAAGGAAACCATATTTTTATTGGACTGCTCATTCTTGCTAGATGTATTCTGTGTGCCCCATCATATGATCGACTGCTCTGTGCTCCAGGAAGCCAACCTGTGTGAATGGTATCCAAGAACCCCCTTCACTTTGACTTCTGATTGAGTGTAGCTCATGGAGTGTATCGTACATGGTTCTGTGCCCACATATTCCCCTTTCCTTTCATGATTGAGGTACTTGTTCCCCCAGCTGCTAGGAATGTTTGTATCAGACACTCACAGCAAAGTCCCTCTCAATGGATTGTTCTTGCTTGAGGATAACTGCCTAACCCAAGGTCATGCTCCCTTCCTGGGGGCAGGCCGCATCCAATCAATACTCCTGTGAGGGAACAAATGGGGGCCACTTGCTCTGCTGAAGGACAATTTGGGAGAGACATTTCAGAACTCCTCCTGGGTTAGCTGAATACTTTGTTGTGACTGCATCATAGTTCAACATCTCCCTGTGCCCAATTGTGCTTCCTTCACTCTATGGGTGTTCTTCCTAAGAACACTCCACAATGAAATTCCTGCATGCTTATCTCTGCCTCAGAGTCTATGTCCCAAGAATCACCAAGTGTGCTCTCCAGGGATGGCTAGGGTGACAGCAGCATGGCATTTATTTCCCTTTCTTCCTGCCTGCTGGTCTGTGGCTTCTTGGCTCTGTACTCTGGCCAAGTCTGAGCATCTGTTTGACAGCCTTTTGCACACAGTCCATCTTTGTGAACTCTGAAAAGTACAACATCCCCAAGTGTCTTCAAGAAGAGGGATGGGAAATCCCTTTTCTTGTTAAAATGGGCATCTGATACAATCTCTTGTTGATTCCCTAAACTATGACCACATATTCATAAATAGTCCTAAATTAATTTCAATTTTGACACCCAGGATCACTGTAATTACCTGTTGGAGTTCTTAGTGGTATGACATCCTGTGACCCAGGCACAGCAGTATTTAGAATTGGGAAGATGGAAATTTACTGAAAATTATTTTTACACTCTTGCTGAAGGCCTTATTGAAACCTAGTATACTACCTGTTCATGATGTACTAATTATGCTCAGCTAGGAGTATTGCATTTTACATATGAAATAGTATAACTTGACTTTAAATGTAGATTTCACTAGGGTGGTCAATTATGTTCTAAAAGAGAGTAAGATTTGTCACTTTGGTAAGTTTCAATATCCAAAGGCAGAAGTGTAACTAAAATCTATGTCACTCTCCTCTTCTAAACAAACAAAATCACAGTCATTACAGCTCAGCTCTCCTGGATTAAGCAATTACAATAACTCCTATTTTTACAGAGGCAGCTTCTCCAGTTAGCTATCCCCTGAGATCTATATATCTATATATATAATGTATATATACATTTTCCTTTTGTAGTTGTGGAAAATGAGGCTTATATTTACTCTTAGACAAGCCAAGGTCACAAGAATGCTAAAAATGGAGCCCAAAACCAAGGTTGCATGGAAATTGAAAATATAAAGTAGAAGCAATAATAAAATCATGAAAACCAGCCCAGATAAAATCTAACTGCAAAGTGCTTGGCTCAGGAATGCAATCTTCTCTAACCATCATTGTCAGACACAACGTAAGTGGACAGGAGGAAATTATGCACATAATATGTCATTTATATTTGCGCTTTCCTTGCATCATGCATAGCCAAATTTTCTTAGAAGCTGAATTAAATCAATGTGTTTAACTATATAAAAGCTGTGTCCTTGATATCGAGAGTTACACATATGCAACATATTAAAATTTATTGAAACTACCAAAATTGTATACATTTTTTGGCATTACTTAGTCAGGAGAGAAATTTTTCCTTTCCAAACAAGACGACTTATATTCTCAGGTCTAGGAAATGGAAGAATTAGTCTGCAAATGGAAGCATAACTTAATTTGGAATTTTTAGGGAATTTAGTTTAATTTTACCAAGTTATACACTAAAAATAATAATGACCTTCTTAAAATATTCCCCCAATTAACACTATAACAGTAAATGCAAACTTTCACTAACTGTGGAAAAGGCACTTTGTGTAATGAGACTGTTTCCCCTCAAAGACACAAGTACACAACCATTCCTTGGTAAAGAAGAGAAAATAAAACTTTGGTTCCTCCCCAAACCACAGAGATAAGATAATTTCTTTTTAAGTTCCAAGAGAATCTAAATCTTTAAAGTAATTTTCATCTCTAATCTGCAGGAGCTTAAACTGTTCTAGCGTGTTGAATAAATAAAACCACAGTTGCAAAGATAGGGATGTTAATTTATTCTCAAGGATGTGATGTAATTCAATGAAATTACATAGCAGAAGGACTCTATGTCTTCCATAGTCATTCTCTTTGCCCCCATTTTCATATCCATCTCATACTTTAATGCCAGTCGATGAAGAAAATCAGTGCACAAGGCTCACTCAATCCTAACTCCATTGCATGAGCATCAACGTTGTACTGACAGAATTTTCAGAGTATTAAAATTTTCTTTTCTTACACTAGTGAGTATTGAGTTTTCATCGATTTAGGCTTGGGCAACTGTACATGATGGTACCATTCACTATTTCTGGGACCTTACTTGATTAGTCCAGTGTTGGGAATGATGAATTTGACGTCACTTTGAGGCAGAAATTTCAGGATTCTCTTTAATTGAAGTGGTAGCAACAAAGGCTAGACGTAAGACAACCCTGCAATAATTTTTTGGATATGATGCAGTTCCCCGAAAACATGGTTAATAAAAAGATCAAAAGGCTAGCATAAAATGGAATTGTGCACAGCTCAGCCAATTGCTTTCAGAAAAAAAGAGCATTGCTTTGCTCTCTCACACACATTTGTGTCTATATATTCATAATTAGCCCAATCTCATATTCTTATTCAACATGGTGTGTTGCTTACTCCCTCAAAGAGCCTTATGGACCCATTTTATTTTACCAAAAAGTGAGTACAATTATATTTCTGGTTCACCACATTAAATGCACTTTATTCAGTTACATTCTGTCGTAACCTGGACCTTTTTTGAGCTCTTTCTCTCTCTCTTTCTGTCTCCCATTATCTCTATTTCTCTCTGTCTCTCTAATATAGAATAGTTTAAATGCATATTTAAAACATGAGGAAGCAATGATAATAATAGTACAGTAATAATAGATATAGTAATAGAATAAAAATAGAAACAATAATAATAATCATTGTTTCTGAGTACTTACTACGTGTCAGGCTCTGTTGTGTTTGTGTGTGTGTGTGTACATGTGTATGTATGCATGTAGGTTTATGTGTATGTGTGTTTGATGAGTCTTATTTAATATTCAAAAAGTCTCTGTGAAGCAGGTCCTGTTATCATTCTGACTTTATAGAAATTTACCTCAGATGTAGTTTCAAGTCTAAGTGTTTTGTATACAGATAGGATGAAAAATGAAATATATTCAGGATACTGTATGTGCATTAAATTTTCTTGCTTATGTCTTTTCAAATCATTAGGAAAGTTTTAATGTACATTGCCACTTTCTTAATATAATTGAGTTAATAACAGACTAATTTCTAAGCTAGTTATTATCTATCATGCATCAATTATACCCGTATTCCATATCAACTCCTTTAAATAAGTAATGATATTATTTCCTTTATATTTAGGGTAATTCAGTTAACCTTTGCCTCTCCCATGAAATTCCACTGCATTTGAGTCAATTATCAATAAAAACAATTATTTTGAATTAATTGTTATCCTACCCAGCAATTCTGATATTTAAAATTGTTATGACAAAACATAATTATTATATCAAGTGGGAAACTTATTTCAGGTATTTTATAAAATTTTGAAAGATAAAAATGGTGTCATTTATGTAAAATATAGGTATACAAATCAGACTTACTCTCTGGGATTTACATACAAATGCTTTTCAAAGTAAATACTTTGCAGGAAGAATTGATTTGATGATTTTTCTCTTTTTTTGTTTTCCAGTAAAACCTTAATATAAAGACATAACACAGGAGCATATCAGTAATTGTTTAATCTATTAATGTGTAGTCTTACCAATATTAATAAACATCTCACCTTTAATTAAACCTGAAATAAAAAAATATGCATTCTTTATTTGTGTAATGAGTGATATAGAACAGATGTGAAATAATATATTTCAGTCTAGTTAAGTCAAAATTAATGGATACTATTATATTTTGAAAGTTTTGATAAATACAAAATGATAAAATGTGATTGAGTGATGTGCAACCAATGAGTAAAGGATACATTACGACTATTATCTTTTTTTAGCTAAGAAAAGATTGGGATATGACTGTAGCAAGAAAACAATTTCAAGAAGGGGTGAAATCAATGGACCATTTGAATAATAATCAGCTAAAAAGAGTTTGATTGAATAATTGTAATAAACCTATTGAGTCCTGAGTAGTTTCATAAACAAAACTAAACAGTTGGGCCCCATGTACAAACTAGTTGGATTCCTGGTGAAATCAATTTAGGGTCTCACATGGCTTATTCATGAATGAAATCTTTTTTGATATGCGTGTACATCTCAGCACACACATTTTAATCAGAAGTGGTTATTGCTTGAATGGGGGGTATGCCTAGAAATCATAATGATGGACTGTATTTTTATTTACATTTAATTTTATTAATATGAAATGGCCTACATGATTTATTACAATGTTTCTCTGTTTCATTCTCATAACAACTGTCTAAGTTGCCTTAAAATAAACTGGCTATTTTAGCTTAAAAAAAGGTTATGTATAAAATAATTCATGAACAAAGGTTAATTATTGCATTGAAGTGGCTGAACTCATTCATTTCTTCTTTCAAGTGGTAAACACTTCGCATATATATAAAGGCAAAAAAATCTTAAATTACACAGTAAAACTTTCTTTGAAAAAAAATCTCAGATCCAAAACCTCTTGGTTTTTATTCATATTGAGGGGTAGATCATACATATCAGATTTGCAGAAATAATTATACAGTGAAGAGTTAAGTAACTATTATCTATGTAAAAATGATATTAGCACCTATGATTCCCCAGAAAAGAATTAATAAAATATAATTCAATTTCCATAAGTTAATAAAACTGACAGACATATTCTCATAATGACTATTGATTTTGACTGAAATAAATATTTATTCTATTAGATTTAAAATATAACTGATGTTTCAAGTTACCGCAATAGATTGTTAGTTTTACTTTCAGTATTTCATTATTATTATTTTTGGATAGACTTGGATACCATGCATTGCATTTTCTTTAAGTTTTATCTAAATAAAAATTGCATGAGCAAATTGAGTTCATGGCCCATTTATTTATTCATGTATTTCACAAATATCATTGCCAGCCACTGTTCCAGGCATTTGGCTTATTCCAGCAAACAAAAAAAAAAAAAGATCTACCATGATCAAGATTAAATTCTGGTGGGTGAGTTGAGAATAAAGGAAAAAATATAGTTCATAAATTGATTATCAAATATGCTGAAAGTGAAAAGTGTTTTGCAAAAGGCAAAATGAGCACAGTAAGGAGGGCCAGGAAAGTGGTGTTATTAGTGGGAGCATCATGATTATAAACAGTGTATTTAGGGGTAGAGCTCTTGGAGAAGGTGACAGTTGGGAAAAGACTAGGCTCAAGTAAAGAATATGGACTTAAGAGTTTGTCACTTTACATATAGCTGGTGCCCACTCAATATTATGAATATTGTCAACTGATTCAAACAATTAAATGCCATCTTGTAAAATATGCCCACTTCAAAAGCTGGTTGAGAGTCCTTAGACTTTCATGGCAAATTATGCATCACAACCTCTCTTTTATTATGCAGATATATGGAAATGAGTTTGAGGCTTACAGTACTTTTTCTTCCTTTGCTATTTGGCTCATTTATATTTATATTTTTTAGGTAACATAGGAAAATTCATGATGGGACTTGAGAATCACACTTACAGCAGCGACTTCATTTTGTTGGGACTGTTCTCCTCTTCCCAAACAAGCCTGCTTTTCTTTTCCTTTATATTAATTATTTTCATTATGACTGTAGCAGAAAATACAGCCATGATTCTCCTTATCCACAAGGACCCACGGCTTCACACTCCAATGTATTTCCTTCCCAGCCATCTCTCTTTCATGGATATCTTGCATATTTCCAATATTATTCCCAAAATGGTCACTAACTTTCTATTAGGCAGCAGAACTATTTCTTTTGCTGGTTGTGGCTTCCAGATATTTCTATCCATCACTCTCTTGGGTGGTGAGTGTCTTCTCCTGGCAGAAATGTCCTATGATCACTTTGTAGCCATCTGTCATCCACAGCACTATCCCATTCTTATGAATGACTATGTCAGCACTCTCATGCCTACAGGTTCCTGGCTTGTTGGGACTCTCAACTCCATAGTTCACACAGCTTACACACTCCATCTTCCTTTCTGTGGCTCAAGAGCTATTGATCACTTTTTCTGTGAAGTCCCTGCAACGTTGAAATTGTCCTGTGGGGACACAACACTCTATGAACAAGGAGCTTATATAAGTGGCATCATTTTTCTGTTCATCCCTTTCTCCCTAATCTTTGCTTCCTACGTCCAAGTTCTTCTTACTGTCCTCCAAATGAAATCATCTAATGCACAGAAAAAGTTTTTTCCACCTGTTTTTTCCACATGTTGTGGTCATAATGTACTATGGGCCATTTATTTTCACATATATGAGACCTAAGTCATACCACACGCCAGGCCAGGATAAGTCCCTGGCCATATTCTATACCATCCTCACTCCCACACTCAACCCAATTATCTAAAGCTTTAGGAATAAAGATGTTTTGGTGGCAATGAAAAATATGCTTAAAATAATTTTATGCATAAAAATAGAAAAAAATGCTTGATCTGTGCGTTTTATATATTTCTATATTCAATACCTAGAAGAAATCCATCATTAGTTTCTCCTGAGAAGAAAATTAAAGTCTCCATCTCTCTAAGTATGGAAAGAAGTGGATATTTCCAAACTTTTGATAAAGTTTTCACATGTGATTATTTGCAAAAACATACCTCATATAATGTGCAGCTCCCCCTGAAATCCTAATTATAATCTCCCAAGGTGCTTATAAAAGGTAAATGATGACCACATCTTCCAGCATCTTCCCACCAAAATTTTAAGAATTTGTAAGAATTGTTTTTTTAGATACAGTTGGACACATTACATAACAAATGTATTTCCATAAAATCATCTATATTTTTATGAAATGTAGTAAAATTATACTTAAGAATTCCAAAGAGCTGATCAGGTATCTAGGATGTCAGTGTAACTGTCTATAATAATAGGATTATAATTATTTTATAATGGAGGGAACACCGTATTCATCAGGATGTCTACCATGAAGACTATTGAATGTAGAAAAAAGTCACTTGCTGAGCTGTGTAGATAAGCAGTTGCGTAACGTCAGAGACGAGGTCATCCATGGGGGTCAACGTAAGAAAGATGATTTTCAAGAAACATGGTTCTAATTAACTTTTGACTTTGTTGCATTCTTGTTTGTATCGTTTCATTTTTTATTTTAGTGAAATGGAAATATGAGATCAGAGTTAAATTCTTCTTTAATAAAATGATTGTTGTATCTTAGTAATCTTCTTTCTCTGTATTTAGCCCACTGGAGTTGCTCATTTGCTCTTTTAATAGATATTTGCTATTTACATTGTTGGGTTGAGGGTTGCTATCATTTTAACTTGTCTGGGATATTCTCACTTATTCACATAACTGTAAAATTGAGTCATCTCCAAGGTCTCCATTTAGTTTTCACATATTCCATAGTGTTGATTCATTATATCTGCTTACTCCATCTCCTTTGCCTCCTTTCTCTAGCCAGCCACAGCAAGATTACATGCCCTTCCCCTTGAACACAATGTACCCATGGGTATCTCTGTAACTATATCATAATGATCTCCTTGTCTACCTTTCTCATGGTGAACTTCTTGAGAAAGAGACTTCATACACATCTTTGTATTTCACATCTTATAAGATTTCCATCAGCCATTAACTCTAAGGCCAGTGTGAACCATCAATATGATTTAATTTTCAATTTAAAACTCAATATTTGGATTCCAAAAAGAGTACCACATCCAAAACTGACATTCCCTTATTTTATCAATGCTGAAGTTGTCCTTTTAAGGAAGTGGTTATAAGGTGGGTTACAGGAAACTTAGAGAGAATATTCCAAACGAATAAAGAGCACACGTTATCATTTCAGAAAATGAAAATAAAACATATTTACTCATTTGATAGGAACTTACTGATATATTTTATATCCTAGTAAGTACAAGGTAGAATAAGCACTTTTATCTTCTACCTGAACTCAAACTTATATCACTATCAGTCCCATTTTTTAAGGACTCTATTCAGGGGGGACATGACTTCATAAAAATTGTGGCATAGATTATTCTTCACTTTTTGACACTTCACAAGGCCAACTAGCAACTATCCACAGGCAAGACAATATCGTGAGGATTCCAGAACATGAGGGTAGAGGGGAAGCACCACCCTGAACCACAGAGACTGAAAAAGACCATGTTAGAAAGGTAACAGGAAAGTCTACACTCCAACCACTTTGCCTGCCCCCCAGGCTGGTACAGCACCACACCAAGAGGACCATTCTGGGCATGTGGTTTCCTTAGTGGGAAAAAGAAAGCCCAAAGTAGGCAAGTATCTCCCCCAGTATTGTGAGTCTCTTATCATCAGGTACACTCAACACTATGTCATAAAGATCATGGAGGCAATCTGCAGGGCTTGACCACTGGAGATCAGTTTGTGATGGGGAAGAAAAGTGATACAGCAATTAGTACTTGGATCTTGGCAAAATTGGTTCCTACTCACACTGATGTGTAAGTATAAATCCTAACCAGTGGTTTTGCACTTTTACAGAGAAATATGGTGGCTTTGTCTGATCAAGCAACTAGATGGGCATTTCTTCTTGATTTGGGTCCCCATAGGTGAGCTTTGTGGGCCTTGAAGCCTGTACTTCCACTTTGTAGTTTCAGGGAAACTATTCACAGCCCCACTTACTGTGGAGTATATCTCTCTGGCCCTACATGACAAAGAAGCCTGGCTGTAGCTCCTGGAAAGCTAAGTAGCCCAGTAGCACTCAAGCTGAGAGCCCAGCCTATGGCACTGCCTGAATAAGAGCCAGAATTGTGGCCCTGTCTATCCAGGGAATTTGGTGTGCAGTTCCGCCTGATTTCAGACCACAAATAAGTCTTTCTTGCTTTGGAGCCTGTTCTGCCACTAAGTCCAGGATCAGAAGTTAATTTATAACCTTGTTTTATGTAGTGTACAGCCCTCAGTCCCCCTACAACCAAAAAACCTGGCAGAGTACCCAGGAAGCTGCATGGCCCAGTAGCTCTTGAGCAGAGAGCCTGGCTATTGGCCAGGCTCATCTGCAGAGCCAATCTGGGGATCCTGTCTGGCCAGGGTGCTTAATGCACAGTTCTGCCTGATTGGAAACCTCAAACAATGAGCTTTGCTTGCCTTGGAGCCTGTTTAGTACCCCTCACCCAAGCATGGAGCTAATTTAGAATCTTTCTTACTGTCAAATGTATACCCAGTCCAACCCAACAAGGAAGCCTGACCAGAGAATCCAGGAAACTATGGTGCTCTTCTTACAGCCACCTTCAGAAAAGGGAACCAAGCCAGTGGTCTTATCAATTTGCTCCCAGCCAGCAGCATCTTCTGAACTCAAATCTTAGGCAGTAACCTCACCTCAAAATAGACCCTGATTGCAACCTCCACTGGAAGAAAGAGGCTAACAGATGACCCATCCAGCACTTTAAAGTGAGCTGACCTGTGAAAGACTATCTCTTCCAAAACAGACCTTTAAAATATAGAAGAGAAGATGGCTACTCAAATGCACAGATCCCCATTGTAAGGAATAAAAGATCACAAAATAACAGTAAACATGACACCACAAAAGGAAACTAATAAAGCTCAAATAACTGGCCCCAGAAATATAGATATGTGGGGGCTGCCCCATGGCCCAGTGGTTAAGTTAGCACACTCCACTGCAGGTGGCCCAGTGTTTCATTGGTTCAAATCCTGGGTGTGGACATGGCACTGCTCATCAAACCATGCTGAGGCAGCATCCCACATGCCACAACTAGAGGGAGCCACAATGAAGAATATGCAACGATGTACCAGGGGGCTTTGAGGAGAAAAAGGAAAAAAACAAAATATTAAAAAAAATATAGATATGTATAAACTGTTTGACAAAGAATTCAGAATAATGCTCCTACAGAAGTTTATTGAACTACAAGGACACACAGACAACTAAACAATATTAAGAAAACAATACCATGAACAAATGAGAAGTTCAACAAAGGAATAGAAATCCTAAAATAATTGTAGAAGTGAAGAATACAATGACTGAACTGAAGAATTCAATAGAGAGCTTCAATATCAGACTCAATCATGCAGGAGAAAAAATCAATGACCCAGAAGACAGGGCTTTTACAATTTTCCAGCCAGAAGAGACAAAAGAAAAAGAATGAAATGCAGTGTAAAAAGCCTACTGGATGCATGGGATACCACAGAGAGAAGCAATATCCACATCATGGGAAACCCAGAAGGAGAAGAGAAAGTGAAAGGGATAGAAAGTATGTTTAAAGCAACCAGGGCTAACAACTTCCAAAACCTGGGGAGTGCAATGTACATCCAGATTCATAAGGCCCAATGGACCCAAATAAGTTGAACCCAAAAAGGGCTACACCTAGACCCATTATATGTAAATTGTCAAATTCAAATACAAAGAGGATATTTTGAAAGTGTCCTGTCTTATATAATGGAAGCCCCATAAGACAACTGGTGGATTTCTCAACAGAAACTTTTCGGGCAGGGAGAGAATGGGATGATATATTCAAATTGTTGAAATAAAAAACTCAATCAAGAATACTATACTCTGCATAACTATCCTGCAGAAATGAAGATGAGAAGATTATTTTCCTCACAAACAATACCTAAGGAAATTTATTATCACTAGGGTTGCCAAGGAAGAAATTGTATAGGGAGTTCTTCTATCAGAAAGAAAATTATTCCAATTAATGTTGCAAAAGCATATCAAAGTAGGTTTTAAACTCCCTATTAAGGATAAATATATGGGTGCTGGCCCATGGCTGAGTGGTTAAGTTTGCGCGCTCAGCTGCAGGCAGCCCAGTGGTCCGTCGGTTCGAATCCTGGGCACAGACATAGCACTGCTCATCAAACCACACTGAGGCAGCGTCCCACATGCTACAACTAGAAGGACCCACAACGAAGAATATACAACTATGTACTGGGGAGCTTTGGGGAGAAAAAGGAAAAAAATAAAATCTTAAAAATAAAGGATAAATATATGGTTGAAGTCAGATTTTCTATATTTAAATGGTGGCACATTATACATAAATGACTATTTCAAAGTTAGAAAACAAGTCTATTTCAAAGTTAAAACATAACAATGACTACAATAATTTGTTATTGGATACACAACATAAACATATATTTAAATTTTAATATCAACAATCTAAAATGTGAGGAGGGAAATTAAAGCGAAAAGTTTTTGAATATTATGAAAGTTTAGTTATCAGCTTAAAATAGTGTTATAAGTATATTTTATGTAAGCCTCACAGTAATAACAAAGGAAAATAATTGTAGTAATTACACTAAAGATTCTGATGAAGAGTGAAAGCATACTACCAGAAAAAGTTATCAAATCACAAAAAAGACAGTAAGATAAGAAGCAAGAAACAACAGATCTAAGAAGAGCCAAACAAGATGGAAATATGCCCTGACCTATTAATAATTCCAGTAAATATAAATGGATTAAATTCTTCAGTTAAAAGACATTAATTGGTTGAACAACAAAAAAACCAGATCCATTGAGTGATGCCTTCAAGAGACGCACTTTAGCGTTAAAGATGCATGTGGACTGAGAGTGAAGGAAAATAAAATAGATATGTCATGCACCTGACATCCAAAAAAATGAGTAGCACTGCTTATATCAGACAAAATAAGACTTTAAGCTAAAAATGGTTAAAAAAAAAATCCAGACAAAGAAAGTTATTATATAATGAGAAAGATATCAATCCTTCAAGAAAATATAACAATCACAAATATTTATGCACCCAACATTGGAGCAGCTAAATATATAAAGCAAATACTAAAAAAAAAAAAAAAAGAAAAAAAGAAAAAGGCAAAATAATCAGCAATACAATTATAGTTGGGGACTTTTAAATTCTACTCTCAACAATAGCTATATTATCCAGACACGGAATCATAAGGAAACAGCAGATGTGAACAACACTATAGACCAAATAGACCTAACAGTCAGATACGGAACATCCATCCAACAGAAACAGAAAACAAGTTCTTCTGAAGTACACATGGAACATTTTGTAGGATAAGTCATATATTATGCCCCAAAACAAGTTTAAACAAATTAAAGAATATAAAGTTTATTTCAAGTAACTTTTGAGACCACTATGGTATGAAACTAGAAATCAATGTGAGAGGAAAGCTGTAACGTCCACAAAAGACATGGAAATTAAACAACACAGTGGAGAGCAACCAATGAATCCTTTTGTTCATTTGTTAGCTTCAATTTTTAATTTCCATCTATTTATTTTTAATTTTGGCATGATGATTCCACATATTCTTTCTTTTTTTTTGAAATAGCTTAGCCCTGAGCTAACTTCTACTGCCAATACTCCTCTTTTTGCTGAGGAATACTGGCCCCGAGCTAACACCCATGCCAACTTTACTCTACTTTATATGTGGGACACCTGCCACAGTATGTCTTGACAAGTAGTGCATAGGTCCGTGCCCAGGATCCAAATCAGTGAACCCCAGGTTACCGAAGTGGAGTGAGCAAACTTTACTGCTGCACCTGGGCTGGCTCTGATAACATATATTTTTGATCTCTTGTTAAAATAATTTAAAATTTTATAATGTTCTCTAGTATTTTACCTGTTTTAATCTGCATTTGTAACAGAATTTTTAATACACATTCAATAAATACAATGTCTACACTTAAATAGTCAACATAGTTTTTAGGGAATCAGTTATTTGAAAAATATACAGTTTTGGAGAAAAGGAAGATGTATGTACAACAATTTTGCAAATTGTAAGATAAATGTCACAAATTGAACATGCGTATTAATGTAATATCATATTACTAGCACTTAAGAATGCATCTTAGAAGTCTCCCATTCTCGGCCTATTCCTCCTCCACATAGGAACCACTATTCTTAGTTTAAACAAGATGATTATATGTGCATTTTTAAAAATTGATTACATGGAATCACATTGCATGTACTTCTTTGTGTGTTTTCACTTGGTGTTAATGTTTGCAACACTTTCTGTGGAGATATTTGTAGCCAAAATTAATTCATTTTAGTTGCGATATGGTATTCTTTATAAAAACATGTAATTTATTTAAGCATACTAATGGCAATGGTTACTTATTAGTATTAATTTTGGGTTAGTATGATGATAGTGTGAACATTCTAGTATTTTCCTTCAGTGCACATATGGATGCATTTCTAATTAGTATGTATCTGAGTGGAGTTACAAGTATATTGTTTGTAGTGTAAAAGAAGGTAATCCAAGACTATAAAAGACATGGAGATTTAAAAAGTTACAATAAAATAAAAATATTAAGAATTATATAAATTAATATGAAATTTAAAACAAATAACGATATCAAAGTGATCAGGTTCATAACTAAAAGCCAGAACCTGTCAGAAAAATTATAAGCCATTGATAAGAAATGAATTGTCATAACTAATGGAGGAGTATACTTTGTCCATCAATTATACCAAAATAAGGAAACAACGTAAATTCTCCTTAAATTATAACATAAATTTAATATTGTTTGCCAATATAGTTTCATCACTTTCTGCTTCCTAGTGTGTGTGTGTGTGTGTGTGTGTGTGTGTGTGTATGGATGTACAAATTGATGTTTACTATAGAATATATGACGTAATGCAAAAACCAATAAAAGAATAATGAAATAATGAAATTTTTAATGAAATAAAAATACTCTATTGATTATCAAAATATTAAAAAGCTACAATAGTTAATGGATTTTAAAATTAGTGTTAGGATAGAGCAAAGGAAGAGAATAGGAAATCCAAAAATAGACCCACATATATATTGATAATTTATGGAAAAGTTGCTCCTGTAAGGCAGTGAGGAAGTGTTACTCTTTTTAATGAAAACTACAGGAATAAATATACATAAATACATAAAAAGAGAGACTTCTCTTTCACACCATATCCAAATTTAAAAAAGAAACTAGAGGGTCATAGATCTAAATTTTTTGGGTAAAACAATAAAGCATTGTTAAGATAATTTAGGCAAACTTCTTCATGATCTTAGAGTAGGGAATGTATTTATATGACAAACCAAACTAAATACAAAGAATATTGATAAATTGGATTATAGTAAAATAAATGGCCTGTGTTGATTAATGATTTGTTTAAAATATGCAAAACAATCAAAATGTAAAAAGCCACAACTAAACTGAAAAGAAGGCTCATATCTAGAATATGAGAAGACTCCTATTTATCAACAGAAAATGTCTAAAAACTCAACAAAAAATGAACAATAACCTTGACAACACCTTTACAATACAACCAACAGTCACAAAAAAACACAATATTGTTCACACCCTGGACCACAGTGGCCTGAGCACATGAGCCACCATGCCCCTCAGAACAGGTGCTAACTCATGCTCATGCACTTGGCAACGTTAACTTTTCAAGTTGGGGTCACAGCATGCTTCAGCATGACCTTACCTAAACCAAGATCACTCTACAAAGCCTGGAAAGGTGAAAGCTTCCTCAAATCCATGGACACCTGTGCAAGCATGCATAGATCAGGATGAACCAGGGAAATAAGACAACACCAACAGATTGCAACAAACCTCCAGTAACAGGACCAAAATAAATGGAAATCAGGAAAATGACAAAAAAATAATTAAAAATAATTGTTTAGCATTCAGTAGTTTCATACAAATTTTAGGATTATTTTTTCTACTGTGAAAAATATTATTGGAATTTTGACAGGCATTGCACTGAATCTTTACATTGCTTTGGGTAATATGGACATTTTTACAATATTAATTTCTGCAATTCATGAGCATGAGATATCTTTCCATTTCTGTCTTCTTCAATTTCTTCTATGTTGGTATTATCATTTTCAATGTACAGAACTTTCACTGTATTGGTTAAATATATTCATAAGTTGTTATTTTTTATTTTACTTTTTAACTTTTTATTGAGATTATGATAGTTTACAGCCTTGTGAAATATCATTTGTAGATTATGGTTTGTCAGTCATGTTGTAGGTTCACCACTTCGCCCTTTGTGCCCACCCGTCATGCCCCTTTCCCCTGGTAACCACTAACCTGTCCTCCTTGTCTACATGTTTAACCTCCACATGAGTGGAGTCATACAGAGATTTTGTTTCTCTATCTGGCTTATTTCACTTCACATAATTCCCTCAAGGTCCAACCATGTTGTTGTGAATGGGATGATTTTATCCTTTCCTATGGCTGAGTAGTATTCCATTGTATATATATACCATGTCTTCTTTATCCAGTCATTAGGTTGCTTCCAAGTCTTGGCTATTGTAAATAATGCCACAGTGAACACAGGGGTGCATGGGACTTTTTGAATTACTGATTTCATGTTTTTTGGATAGCAACACAGTAGTGGGATGGCTGGGTCATATGGTATTTCTATTTTTAATTTTTTGAGAAATCTCGATAATGTTTTCCATTGTGGCTGCACCAGTTTGCATTCCCACTAGCAGAGTATGAGGATTCCTTTGCCTCCACAACTTCTCCAACATTTGTCAGTTTTTATTTTGGATATTTTTGGCATTCTAACAGGTGTAAGGTGGTATCTTAGTGTAGTTTTGATTTGCATTTCCCTGAGGATTAGTGATCATGAGCATCTTTTCATGTGCCTATTGGCCATCTGTATATCTTCTTTGGAGAAAAGTCTGTTCATGCATCTTGCCCTTTTTTTGATCGGATTGTTTGATTTTTCTGTTGGTGAGCTGTGTGAGTTATTTACATATTATGGAGATTAACCCTTTGACGCATATATGAATTGCAAATATTTTTTCCACATGGTGGGTTTTTTTTTCAATCCTATTTTCCCTTGCCTTGAAGATGCTCTTTAGTCTGATGAAGTCTCATTTATTTATTCTTTCTATTGGTTCCCTTGTCTGAGAAGACATGGTGTCTGAACAGATCCTTTTAATACTGATGTCAAAGAGTGTACTGCCTATATTTTCCTCTGGAAGCCTTATGGTTTCAGGTCTTACCTTTAGGTCTTTGATACATTTTGAGTTTATTTTTGTGAATGGGAAAAAGAATAGTCAATTTTCATTCTTTTACATGTGGCTGTCCAGTTTTCCTAGCAGCATTTGTGGAAGACACTTTCTTTTTTCCAGTTCCTTTGTCGAAGATTAGCTGTCCATAGATGTGTGCTTTTATTTCTGGACTTCCAATTCTGTTCCATTGATCTGAACACCTGTTTTTGTACCAGTACCGTGCTGTTTTGATTACTGTAGCTTTGTAGTATGCTTTGAAGTCAGGGATTGTGATGCCTCCAGCTTTGCTCTTTTTTCTCAGGATTGCTTTAGCAATTTGGGGTCTTTTGTTGCCCCATACGAATTTTAGGATCCTTTGTTCTATTTCTGTAAAGAATGTCATTGGGATTTTGATTGGAATAGCATTGAATCTGTAGATTGCTTTAGGTATTATGGACATTTTAACTATGTTTATTCTTCCAATCCATGTGCATGGAATATCTTTCCATCTCTTTACGTCGTCATCAGTTTCTTTCAGGAAAGTCTTGTAGTTTTCGCTGTATAGGTCTTTCACTTCCTTGGTTAAATTTACCCCAAGATATTTTATGTTTTTTGTTGCGATTGTGAATGGGACTGTGTTCTTGAGTTCTTTTTCTTTTAGTTTGTTGTTAGGGTATAGAAATGCTACTGATTTATGTATGTTGATTTCATACCCTGCAACATTGCTTTAGCTGTTGATTATTTCTAATAGTTTTCCAATGGATTCTTTGGGGTTTTCTATATATCAGATCATGTCGTCTGCAAACAGTGAGAGTTTCACTTCATTACCTATTTGGGTTTCTTTTATTTCCTTTTCCTGCGTAACTCATCTGGCCAAAGCCTCCAGTGCTATGTTGAATAAGAGTTGTAAGAGTGGACACCCTTGTCTTGTCTCTCTCCTCAGAGGGATCGCTTTCACCTTTTGCCCGCTGAGTATGATGTTGGCTATGGGTTTGTCATATATGGAGTTTATTATGTTGAGGGACTTTCCTTCTATACCCATTTTATTGAGAGTTTTTATCATAAATGGATATTGGATCTTGTCGAATGCTTTCTCTGCATCTATTGAGGTGGTCGTGTGGTTTTTGTTTCTCCATTTGTTAATGTGGAGTATCACATTGATTGACTTGCTGATGTTGAACTATCTCTATGTCCCTGGTACAAATCCTACTTGATCATGGTGAAGGATTTTTTTTTAATGTATTGCTGTATTCAGTTTGCCGGAATTTTGTTGAGGATTTATGCATCTATGTTCATCATTGATATTGGCCTGTAGTTTTCCTTCTATGTGTTGTCCTCATCTGGTTTGGGGATCAGGGTGATGTTGGCTTCAAAGAATGTGCTAGGAAGTGCTCCACCTTCCTCAATTGTCTGGGATAGTTTGAGAAGGATAGGTATTAAATCTTCTTTGAATGTTTGGTAGAATTCTCCAGAGAAGCCATCTGGTCCTGTATTTTTATTTTTGGGAAGGCTTTTGATTACTGTTTCAATTTCTTTACATGTGATTGGTTTATTCAGATTCTCTATTTCTTCCAGCTTCAGTTTTGGGGGTTTTAGAGTCTAAGAATTTATCCATTTCTTCTAGGTTGTCCAATTTGTTGACATATAGTTTTTCATGGTATTCTCTTATAATATTTTGTATTTCTGTGGTATCCATTGTGATGTTTCCTCTTTCATTTCTAATTTTATTTATTTGAGTTTTCTCTCTTTTTTGCTTACCTTAGTGAGCCTGGCTAAGGATTTGTCAATTTTGTTTATTTTCTAAAAGAGCCAACTTTTTGTTCCGTTGATACTTTCTACTGTCTTTTTTGTTTCAATTTGTTCATTTCTGCTCTAATTTTTATTATTTTCCTCCTTCTACTGACTTTGGACTTTGTTCTTCTTTTTCTAATTCTGTTCATTGTAGCTTGAGATAGCTTATTCGAGATTTTTCTTGTTTAGTGAGTTGTGCCTCTATTGCAATGAATGTCTCTCTTAGGAGTGCTTTTCCTGCATCCCAAATGAATTGGTATGGTGCGTTTTCATTTTCATTTGTCTCCAGATAATATTTAATTTCTCCTTTAATTTCTTCAATGATCCATTTGTTGTTCAGTAGTGTGTTTAGGCTCCACATTTTTGCCACTTTACCAGCTTTATGCTTGTAGTTAATTTCTAGTTTTATAGCATTATGGTCAGAAAACATACTCGATATTATTTCAATCCTCTTGAATTTATTGAGTCTTGCTTTGTTTCCTAACATATGGTGTATTCTTGAGAATATTCCATGTGCACTTGAGAAGAATGTGTAACCTGCTGTTTTTGAATGGAGTGTTCTATATATATCTATTAAGTCCATCTTGTCTAGTTTTTCATTTAATTCTACAATTTTCTTGTTGTGTTTCTGTCTGGATGATCTATCCATTGGTGTTAATGGGGTGTTGAGGTCCCCTACTATTCTTGTATAGTTGATATCTCCTTTTAGTTTTGCTAATAGTTCCTTTACATATTTTGGTAGTCCTGTGTTGGTTGCATATATATTTATAAGTGTTATGTCTTCTTGGTGGAGTTTCCCTTTTATCATTTTAAACTGCGCCTATTTGTCTCTCTTTACCAGTTTTATTTTGAAGTCTACTTTGTCTGATATAAGTATGGCGATACCTGCTTTCTTATCTTCATTATTAGTTTGGAATATTGTCTTCCATCCCTTCATTCTGAGTTTGTGTCTGTCTTTGGGGCTGAGGTTTGTTTCCTGGAGGGAGCATATTGTTGGGTGTTGTTCTTTAATCCATCCTGCCACTCTGTGTCTTTTGATTGGAGAGTTCAATCCATTTACATTTAGAGTGATTATTGAAATGTGGGGGCCTACCACTGTCATTTTATTTCTTATCCTCCACTTCTCCTGCATTTCCTTTTTCCTTGTCCCGTGATTTTTAGACTACCAATTCAGGTAGGTTGTTTTCTATATTGGCTTTCTTCCTATTTGTAATTTGTCTCTATTCTTGTTATTTAGTGGTTACCATGTAGTTTGTATAAAACATCTCATAGATGAGATAGTCTATTTTCTGATAGACTCTTATTTCCTTAGATTAGGTAGCTCTTTCCTTTTCCTCTTCCTCTTCTGGGTTGTTATTGTCAGATCTTTTTTTAATTTCTTCTTGCATTGTGAGGTTGTGGTTAAAATGACAAGATTGTATGTATTCTTGGTGTTTTCCTTCCTTTTATCATTAATGTTATACTTAGGATTTGCTAACCTGTTCTGATGGAGAGTTGCAATTTTCTGATTTTGTCTTTCTACTTATATCCTTTGCTCTCGGTTTTGTAACCCCTTTCCTTTTTTTATTTTCAGATATGAGGGTCTTCCTGAGCATTTCTTGTAGGAGGGGGTCTTGTGTTGATGAACTCCCTTATTTTGTTTACCTGGGAAAGTTTTTATTTCTCCACCATATTTGAAGGATATGTTCGCTGGATAGAATATTCTTGGCTGCAAGTTTTTGTCCTTCAGAGTTTTGAATATTTCATTCCATCCTCTCCTAACCTGTAAGGTTTCTGCAGATAAATTTATCTTTTTCATTTGATGAATATGAAATCCTTTTAGGATGAAATAATATTAAACATGCTCTGATTTCAAATTTGAATTTTTGCATATAAATTATCTCACTTTTTATTTAAATTTGGATTTTAATTATAGATTAATATATTCATCACTCTATGTCTGTTACAGTCTATAGCAGTTATGTTGCTACTCCAATGCCAGAGTGTGAGGGTACACCTAACTCCGGCAAAGGAATACATCAGAACTTATAAGTCTCTGCTTATTATGTGGAGAAGGAATAGGGAAGTAGCAGAAATATATTAGATTGGTATGTCCACAATACTTTTTCAGAATGGTAGGAAATTACTTCAGCTACTGAAATTCCACCATAAAATTTTTTATAAGAAGACATTTTTTCAAAGACCGTTACTAATAATGACCTTGGAATTTTGATATAACTAAGTCAGATTGTACTACTTTTCACTAATTGAAAACACATTTAAAATATCCTAAATAGATATGTGATGAGATCACTCCAAAGTACATGCTTAGATGAACATGAAGTATGATCTATCATTGTTCCTAAGAAATACATATTTTATAGAGATCAAAGTGTCTCTCATAATAAACAAGTACTTTCAAAATTATAATGTTGTCATAAAAAGGTTACTTAAATATACAAATGATAAATATACTCTTCTCATGTACATCATTTTCTGACCATTATATACTCTGTAAATATTCCAGTTATGCCTTTAGCCTGTGTTTACAGAAACCAGAGATAAAGAGCTATAAAGATCTGCATTTAATTTGTCAATCATTTCCATTTTTTTCCAAGCTATATTTTCTGATTCCTAGCTATTAACTTATAACCTCCACCTCTCTGACTTTAAAATCTTGACCCTTCCCCTTTTAGTAAAAAATAATGGTTAATAATTGTGCTTATTCCATTTCATTAGCATGGCCTCATTCTATCAAAGCTTCTAGGTCATGACTGGAGCCCATCTACAGGATTCAAATCACTATTGGCAAGGAGAAGGAAAGTTAGAATTTCTATCCATAAAATCTATTGAAGCTATTATTATTTTACTTTACTGTACTGTCATCAGTAAAAACTGAAAATATAATTAGTGATTGCATGGAAGTGAGTATAAAAGCTCTGACGAAAAACTCTATAGCAGTGGGCCTGCTTGCTGATCAGAAGGGGTGACCAGGTAAGAGAGGTTCCCAGCAACAGATCCCACCTTTTTCATTATCAGCCTCAGATAAGGTAGACCTTTCTTCATGTTCCCTGGATAGTGCCACTGCTTGAAACTCTCACATTAAATATATTCTCTGATTTTCAACATGTGCCACCCTCCCTGTTGCAATTGGTTAGTGAGTTTTATTTCCTAGAATACAGAGTTTTCAAAAGAGGACATTAATAGTGACTATTTTAATCATTTGTGTATTTCCATTGCTGGCTAAGTATCTTCCAGTTTGTTCAGGGTGATATATCTCTGTCTATCTCTATTTGTATATGTACATATATAAGGAAGAATTAAATAAAATTTAAAATATCATTCCTGCTTAGTAAATGCAACTAAAACACAATGCTTTTAAAATTGGTTGTATTCATTTTAATTTTTAAAATATTTTTTGTAAATATACATTTTTGCATCACTCACAGTTATATTTAACAGCAACCTTAGGAGAAATGTGAAAAATGAATTAAAATGTTTAGACATTTCAATTTATGTATGTTTCTATTTCCCTAAAACACTAATAAAACTAAAATAAATCACCCCAAGGTCAACTCATCACATAACTACTTCAAGTTTTAAGGTGAGTTCACCTAACAGAATTTTTTGTGTCTGAAAGAGATATTAGCAATATTTTATTTAAACTCTCTGTATAAATATGATGGACATGAAACAAAGAATTTATGTGTGATACTAAAGATCACAAAAGAAGTAAAAGTAGGAGTTTGAATTCACAGATTTAGTCATAGTTTCATCAGTTTAATATTTAGTTTTAGTCCTGTTATGTGCAAGGATGATTCATAGATGCTAATGAGGTACAGTAAAGAATGAATCTAGGCCAATGTTTAAAGGACATTGGGGTTAGTGATGAATAAAAAATCAATGATAATAGAGTTTCATAAATGATCTTTCATCCTTTATTGTTTTGGCCAATAATTCCACCACACATTGTTTGTATTATATATATAAATATATATACTCATTTAGAGTTATTCCTATGAATATTCACACATATTTTAATGCAAATATGGATTCATACATGCTATTTTATTATATTAAAATATACATAACTTAAAATTTATAACTTTTTTACTTTTTGAGTATGCAATTCATTGTCACATTCACATTGCCTTGAAACCATCATGAGAGCTTATTCATCATCCTAAACAGAAACTCTATGCCTATGAAAACAATGACCCAGAGCTCACTCTTGCTTCTCATCTCCTCGTATAGTGGCTACATGCCATGTGATCAACACTTTTGAATATTGAAAAAAATGCCATAATTGATATAACTCATAGGAAATTTGAGAAAGTTTCTAGAGATAGAAATATTTCTAGAGAAATGCTACAAGCTTATCTTCTTCTACCTACATTATTTGCCATTCATCCCAGTGAAATTATTAGTAATGTTCACACCTCAGAATGTCAGAAGTTGCCACTGCCCTAATTTCCTTCAGCAATGGGATCTTGGTTGCCACTTGGTAAGAAATCCAATTTCAAATACTATTTTGAGAAAATGACTCCAAAGAACACTTTAGGAAATTGAGCTGTATCCAACAGAGAACTCTTGGAACCACTAGAAAATACATAGCCCAGGGTTATCCCATTAGTGAGGCAAGGTACTTGGTACCCCAACTCCTGTCTGTCACTGGTGAAAGTTGGGCACAGACTATATTAGATTTTAGTACATCTAGTCTGCTGCACAGCTGGGTTCTTGAGGTCAGTAACATCACTCTGGCAATAAATACAGGGATTTGAGTGAAAGTGAGCTTGTAAACACATAGTGCTAAGAACTAATGTATATGAGTGAAATGATATCTGCTATTTCTTATTGCCATGACATATGTGGAAAAAGTAGTTTACAAATTTCCAAAAGGGAAACCATTCATTTCCTATTTGCATTCTTACAATCATCCAAATAAACAATATTTATCATTTAGAATTAATTTTTCAGAGACTAAGAAAAGACAAAATGCTTCTTTATATCACTATATTAGGCAAATACACTCTTGTTATTAAAAACAAATAAGGATAGTTCAGCAAGAGAATGTTAGATTATACTTACACTCATCAACATGGAGACAAACATTATAATGAAAATTTTCAAAATTAAAAGTTGAAGCATGTAGGGGGCTGGCCCCATGGCCAAGTGGTTAAGTTCACCTGCTCTGCTGCAGTGGTCCAGGGTTTTGCTGGTTCCGATCCTGGGTGTGGACATGGCATCACTCATCAGGCCACAATGAGGTGGCATCCCACATGCCACAACTAGAAGGACCTGCAACTAGAATATGCAAATATGTACCGAGGGGGATTTTGGGAGATAGAGAAGAAAAAAAAAAAAGATTGGCGACAGCTGTTAACTCAGGTGCCAATCTTTAAAAAAAAAAAGAAGTTGAAGTATGTAAAAAGAACATGCATATAATCTAGATGACTGTCTAGAAGAAATGTAATTTGGTTTAATTAATATAGGATGTAATTCACCACTTTAACATGAAAGGAGAAAATAAAACATATTTCAAAAGAGGAAAATGCAATTAGTATATTTTAATCAACATTTGCTACAAAATATTTTAAAAATAATGAAAACGGACATATCGTAGGTTGTCGCATCTGATGATTAAACGCAGAACACAAATATGAACCCACTACAGCCATTCATATCTCCCATTTTCTCCCCGGGTCCAGCAGGCTTGGTTGGAGTTACATAAAATACAAAAGCAAGCAAGCTCACTTGCACAAGTGTTTTTCAGCACTCTGCATGATGTCCACTAACTTCCAGTTTGCCAGGCAAGTCATATGGTTTAGACCAGGGAAGGCAATTCTGTCCCACCAACATAGAGAGGGTGCTATCACAATATAAGAAAAAAGACAGACAGGATGAACAAAAATGCAGCATACCACTTGTGGGTAAATCAATATTTACCCAGTGTGAGCTGGAAGGAGTTGCTTTCCTGAGCATAGGGAAGATGACAAATGAAAAAGATGATTATGGAGACAGCAGAACTGTAGGGAGACAAGACGGATGGCAACCAAGATTGCTTGTTACAATTCTTATTTACATTTTCTGCATTCAGATACTCAGCACTAATCTTTGTTTCAGAGTGTCTCATACAATAATGGTAATTTTTGGATTAAAGTCATTCAGTGATCTTCAAGTACTTTGTTTTTCACAAAAAAAGATAACTTCTCTTCACTGTTAGGCCATTATGTTTTAGCCATTCAACAACTTTGGCAATTGGCTTATTCTCCTTTTATCTCAAATTCCATGCTCTTAATTATGCTAGTTATGACATATGGTGTATATTTCCCTTTTTGAAAAGCAGTGAATGTTAAAAGAAAAGAGTAAAACACAAGTTGCTAAAATCAGGCTTTTAAAAAATGTGATATTACTAAAGATCCTCCAGTTACTGGAAAATATAATGTGGAACATCATGAAGATATTTATGTCAATAAAACTTACAAATTAGATGAAATGAATAATTATTTTTGCAAAATGTATTAATAACAACTGGTTCAATAAAAATGCCTTAAGTTGTCTTATACATTTACAAAAATTTTCAAGAGGAAAATTCACATCTTTGTGGCTCTCCCCATAAACACTTATGAATATTTGAGAAGAAGTAATATTACACAAACTATTTTCATAAAATAGAATAAGAAGAAACCTCTTCCAACTCATTTTATGATACCAAAAATCTACATTCAAGTAATAATAATAGATGACAAGGACATTGCAGAGAAAAACAAAGACAAATATTCTTCATGAATGTAGAAAAATAAGTCTGTAAAATAGTAGCAAATGTTGTAACCTCTATATATAAAGAATGATATGTCATATATTACTGTGTTTATTACAAATAAACAATGTTGATTATATCTTCATAAATCAACTAATTAATCTACATATAGTCATTAAATAGATGCAGAAAAATTTTGAAAATGGTAAACACCTATTCATAATAAAATTATAATAAGGAAGGAATAGAAATAAATTTCCTCGACCTTGTGAACATTTTAGAAAGCAAACTAATTTTATTTGTTAGCAGGAGATTCCTTATCTATGGAGAACTTTGGCAAAATATATCTGGTTGTCTATGATTGTGTACAGCATCTGGCTCTGTAATCTATGTATTTAAGGGATATGGCTTCCTACCAAATGTCATGCAATGTTACCAGCATAAGACTATAAAATATTTATATTTCTTAGCCTAAACATTGCAATCTCAGAAAGTGTTTCAATTGCACATATCATCCAAATATTTATTTATTAATTATCTTAAAGCATGTCCTAATGTGGCATAAGATGATCTGTGAAGCATCTTTGGAGATCTTGAAACAGCATATAAAACACTGACTAGTTTTAACTAGTTTTGCTTCCTCAAAATTGATTTTTGTTTAATAGAACCTTAACTGGTAATACAGACAGCACTGAACCTATCCCAGGCAGCAATCCATAGTCCCAGGGTGACCCTAGAACAAGAATCTTCTGAAATGTTGCCACCAGAGCCCTTTAAGATTAAGATGTCCTTCAATAAGAAAAATCAGGCTTTGGCAGCCCAACTAGCTTGATCACCATAAATGGACTGATTCGAGACTAGCCAATCAGCTTCCGCCAAGTTTGAAGTTCCACTACCTGCTTAAATTTTGGCCTAAACCCTGGATCAGAGAGACAGATTTGGAAGCCTTGACTCTTGTCTCCTTCCGAGTTGACCCCACAATAAATGCTTTTTACTTTCTCAAAACCTGGTGCCATAGTATCGTCTTTTATGAATATCAGGCAGCAAGCCATTGCTTGCTAACAGTCTCAGATAACTCTCTACTTCACCAATTATTTTCAATAGGATTTATGCTTGAAATTATACACAAACTTTATTCTTAATTAGATCTCTGCTTTTTCTGAGTACAAATTGATAATTTAATACTTTCTCATGTCAGATGAAAGGTAAAATAATACAATTGAAATTAAAGAAGGGGTACATCTGGAACTAAAAAAGGAAAAATATTAAGCTTGCTTTATATCTTAATATATTAGTTAAATGGAAAATTTACAATTATAAAATGCTGCAGATATAACTCAGTATCAGAAAAAGTAATACAATATAATGTGATTAAAAATAAGCAAAAGAAACATTGAGGCAAAAAGCATGAAAGAAGGGTTTATAAAGTATGTATAATCAATTATAAATCCAAAAATGAAGTGGAAATACCAATATCACACAAGTAGGATAACTCTATAATATAAAATACAGTCAAGAAAAGATACCAATGGAAGTAATGGAGAAGTGTGCCTCTAATGTTATTTCAATTGAATGAGAATGTAGCAATTTCTGAAGTATATGCAGCCTACAACATGACTTTATATAATGCATGATAACATAATAATTTTATTTTCACAATCAAAATCTGGACAAAATGAACAAAAATTAAAAATAAGATAGTAATAATTTTTATGATGGAAAAATGAATTAAGCAGCTAAATGGAAACATTGTAAAGAAAAATTCAAGCTAAAATGATTTCATTAACAAATTTTATGAAAAAATTAAATGTTTAAATCTCCCATAATATTTCTTGTTGAATGAAATGTAAAGCATACACTCTATCTAATTGAATGAAAATGGCATTCACTTGATGAAAAGAATCAGATATGGAGAGTAATAACAAAATTAAAATAGATAGAAATTAAAAAACATTTTAATAAACATATCTAGCAAGGTGTAAAATGGGTAATGTGAAATGATGAACTCTTGCTTTCAATTCAGGAATACAATTCATCACTGGATTTACCTTACAATTTAGTAAATTAAATTTGTAACATTAACAGAACAAATGAAAGCCATCTGGATAATCTCAAAAAATAAATAAAAATATTTTATAAAACAACATTCTTCATGATGATATATACTCTTAAAAAGTAGGAACAGAGGGAAATTTTGAATTTGATAAAATGAAAATGATAATAAAAGAATCATAGCCTTTATAGAACTCCACATTTTCTTGCAAAACTTTGAAAGTGTTTCTGTGATTAGGAAAAATATAAGCATTACCATCACTCCTACTCAACATTAAAGTGGTAAATACAGCCAGTGCAGAAGGCAGGATATGAAAAAGGAAAATGAATTAAAAATAGCAAAGGAATTCCAAATTCTATGATTAAATTGTTATAATAAATTGGTGCTCATGCCAATAACAGAAAGCCACGGAGATTCTTATTCTATGATGTTACAGCCTCTGATTCTTTACTTAGTGTATTTGACTATTTATTTTACATTTGACAATTAATCAAGGAGACAGATAAATAATTATAATGTGTTTCATGGAAAGCTTTATTTTATCTGAATATCATAAAAAGTAAATTTACTGAAAATACAAAAAAATTACATTCACATCAAATAGTGTACCAGAGTTCCTTTTCGTCTTCATCCTCACCAATTATATTTTCTTTTTGATGATAACCATCCTATTATATAGTCACTCCTAGTTAAATAATATCTCACTGTGGCTGTGATTTGCATTTTCCTAATGATTAGTGATGTTGGGCACCTTTTCAGATACCTGATGGTTGTTTGCATATATTCTTTGAGAAGTGTCTCTTTAGGTCATTTGTCCATTTTTAAATCACGTTGTTTCTTTGCTATTGAAATGTAAGTGTACCATGTATATGTGTATATTACACTATCATATTATAATATAATATATATTCAACATTATATTATGTATATTCAATATATATTATATATATACTTTATATTATATAGTGTATATTTTTAAATAATATTCAGCGTATAATTATATTAATGTAATTTCACTTGTCTATTTTTGCTTTTGTTGTCTGTGCTTTTGGTGTCATATCCAAAAGATCATTGCCCACACCAAAGTCAGCAATCTTATGGGAATCAGTTTGGATAGTCCTAGAAAATTAAAAATATAACTTCCTCATGATCCAGTAATCTTACTTTTAGCTATATATTAAAAGGAAATGAAATCACTATCTCAAAGAGATATCTGCATTTTCATGTTTATTGCAGCATTATTCACAATAAGCAAAATATGTAAATGCCCTAAATTTCCATCAACATGTAAATAAATTAAAGAAATTGTGAGACAAATAGATGCATATTTATATGTGTGTGTGTGTATATATGTATAGATATAATTCAGCCTTTAAAAAGAAGAAAATATTGACATCTATGACAACATGGGTGAACGTGGCAGACATTATTCTAAGTTAAATAAGCCATAGACAGAAAGACAAATACTGTATGATTTCATTTATATGTGGGAATATAAAAGAGTCAAATTCTCAGAAACAGAGACTAGAATCTTGGTATCTTTGGTCAGGGGGAAGGGGATATAGGAAGATATGGGTTAAGAAGTACAAATTTTCTATTATGCAAGATGAATAATTTCTGGACATCTAAAATACAGCATGATAATTATAATTAATAATAATGTTTTATATACTTGAAATTTGCTAAAAGTGCAGATCTAAAGTGTTCTCACCAGAAAAAAACAAAAGAAAAAAGTAGTAACTATGTGAGGTGATGGATAGATTACTTTGCTTGATTTTTGTGATTATTTTACTCTGTATATAAAAACATCAAGTTATACACGTTAAATATATATAATTTTATTGTCAATTATACCTCAATACAGCTAGGGGGAAAACCTCACAGTGTAAGGATAGGAAAGGAGGAATCAAATTGCTATTCACATATAATATGCATGTAGATACAGACAATTCAAACTAATTCACATATAAATGATTGGAATTAAAAAGAATTTATGGGGAGTGATATCAGCATCATGGCAGGGTCAGTCATAGAAAAAATTAATGAAACGAAGAGCTGATTCTTTGAGGGAATAAACAAAATTGACAAACCCTTAGCTAGCCTCACCAAGAAAAAAAGAGAGAAGGTATAATAAATGAAATCAGAAATGAAACAGGAGAGATTACAATGGACACCTCAGAAATACAAAAGCTAATAAGAGAATACTATGAAAAGCTATATTCCACCAAATTGGGTAACCTAGAAGAAATGGATAAATTCTTAAAAACACACAACCTTCCAAAACTGGACCAGGAAGAAGTAGAGAATTTGAGTAGACCAATCACCAGTAAGGAGATTGCAACAGCAATCAAAAACCTCTGAAAACATAAAAGTACAGGACCAGATGGCTTCCCTGGTGAATTCTATCAAAGATTCAAAGAAGACTTAATATCTATCCTTATCAAATGCTTCCAAAAATTTGAAGAGGAGAGGAGGCTTCCTAACTGATTCTACAAAGCCAACATTATCCTGATACCAAAAGCAGACAAGGACAACACATAAAAAGAAAATTACAGGCCAATATCACTAATGAACATTGATGCAAAAATCATCAACAAAATACTAGCAAATCAAATATAACAATACATTAAAACAATGATACATCATGATCAAGTGGGTTTCATTCCAGGGATGCAGGGATGGTTCAACATCTGCAAGCCTATCAATAGGATACATCACCTTAACAAAATGAAGAAGAAAAATCACATGATCATCTCAATAGATGCAGAGAAAGCACTTGACAAGATACAGCATCCATTTATGATAAAAACTCTAAATAAAATGGGTATTGAAGGAAAATACCTCAACATAATAAAGGTTATATATGACCAACCCACAGCAAATATCATTCTCAACAGGGAAAAACTGAAAGCTATCCCTCTAAGAACAGCAATGAGACAAGGATGCCCACTGTCACCACACTTCTTTCACATAGTATTGGAAGTCATAGCCAGAGCAATCAGGTGAGAAAAAGACATAAAAGGGATCCACATTTGAAAAAGAGAAGTGAAACTGTCACTCTTTGCAGACAACGTGATTTTATAGCTAGAATACCCTAAAGAATCCACTAAAAAATTTTTAGAAATAAATGAATACAGTCAAGACAAAGTATATAAAATCAACATCCAAAAATTCGTTGTGTTTCTATACGTTAACAACGAAGTAGCAGAAAGAGAAATTAAGAATACAATCCCATTTACAATTGCAACAAAAAACATAAAATACCTAGGACTAAAATTAACCAAAGAGATGAAAGATCCGTACACCAAAAACTATAAAACATTGTTGAAAGAAATTGAGGAAGACACAAAGAAATGGAAAGATATTCCATGCTCTTGGATTGGAAGATTTAACATCTTTAAAATGTCCATACTTCCTAAAGCAATCTACAGATTCAAAGCAATCTCTATCAAAGTCCCTACAACATTTTTCAGAGAAAAAGAACAAAGAATCCTAAAATTTATATGGGACAACATAAGACCCCAAATAGCCAAAGGATTCGTGAGAAAAAAGAACAAAGATGGAGATATCACAGTCTCTCATTTCAAAATATACTACAAAGCCATGGTAAACAAAAAGGCATGGTACTGGAACAAAAACAGAAACACAGATCAATGGAGCAGTGTCGAGAGCCCAGAAATAAACCCACACATATATGGAGAGCTAATATTCGACAAGGGAGCCAAGAGCATACGATGGAGAAAGGAGAGTCTCTTCAATAAATGGTGTTGGGAAAACTGAACAGCTCCTTGCTAAATAATGAAAATAGACCATTACCTTATACGATGCACAAAAATCAACTCAAAATGGACTAAAGACTTGAATGTAAGACCCAAAACTATCAAACTTCTAGAAGAAAACAAAGGCAGTACGTTCATTTACATCAGTCTCAGCGGCATATTTTAAAGTACCACGTCTGACCAGGTAATGGAAACATAAGAAAAAATGAACAAATGGGACTACATCAAACTAAAATGCTTTGCACAGCAAAGAAAACCTTCAACAAATGAAAAGACAACCTAACAATTGAGACAAGATATTTGCAAACCATATATCAGATAAGGGGTTAATATCCCACACATACAAAAAACTCATACATCTCAACAATAAAAAAAACCGACAACCCAATTAAAAAATAGGCAAAAGAACAGAACAGAGGTTTCTCCAAAGAAGATATAAAGATGGCCAAAAATCATATGAAAAGATGTTCAACATCATTAGTTATCAGGGAAATGCAAATCAAAACTACAATGATGTATCCCCTTACTCCAATCAGAATGGCTATAATTAACAAGACAGGAAACAACAAATGTTGGAGAGGATGTTGAGAGAAGGGAACCCTCATACACTGCTGGTGGGAGTGAAAACTGGTGCAGCCACTATGGAAAGCAGTATGGAGTATCCTCAGAAAATTAAGAATAGATCTACCATTTTATCCAGCTATCCCACTGCTCGGTATTTATCCAAAGAACTTGAAAACGCAGAGGCATAAAGATACATGCACCCCTATGTTCATTGCACCTTTATTCACAATAAGCAAGACTTGGAAGCAACCTAAGTGCCCATCAAGGGACAAATGGATAAATAAGATGTGCTATATGCACACAATGGAATACTACTCAGCCAAAAGAAATGATGAAATTTGGCTATTAGTGACAACACGGATGGACCTTAAGATTATTATGCTAAGCGAAATAAGTCGGAGGGACGGTGAATGTAATTAGCCCAGGACAGGATCAGAGAGAAAGGAGAAAATAAACAAAGACTGACAATAAGTTTCAAACACTTTGAAAAATTGAGATAATGAAAATGTAACGTCAACCTGCAAAAACAGAAACTAGTTTAAGAGGCAAAGGTGTTTACTTGGAATCAAACAGTTACAATTTTGGAACCAAAGATTCAGGTAGAAACCCAAATAATATCCCAAATGAAAGATGATGTGAGTGGAACCACATTAAAATAGATCCAGAACAGCCATTTTAAAGTAATTGCTGTGCATGTCTTGTTTTATCTTCCAAACTAAACAAAACTGCAACATTCCAAGAAGGCAGTAAGGAGAAGAAGATTCTGTTTGTAACGACTGACAAAATTAGACTTTCCTGATGACCGGTCAATGATGTTCCAATCTAACCCTTTGCCTGATGATCAAATCTCCAAGCAATGTATAAAGAACATTGTTAGCCTTACCTCATCTAGCACAGATAAACTCTTCTTTGATACAAATCACCTCATCTTCCTGCCTTTTTCCCATAAAAACCCTGAGCCCTTCTGCTGTAATCAGAACATTGTGTGGGTTTCTCACTGAATCAATGCTACCCAAATTGCAATTCTCTGATCCCAAATAAACACTTTGCCTTGTAAACCAGTCTGTTTTTGTTGACTGACACCCACTAGGTGGTAAAAGTCTGGAGCTTTTAACGGTGAACAAGGGAGGTTGTATTACAAAGAATTTTAATTGGAATTGGAGGCAGAGGGCTTGTCTGGGCTTAACATTGATTAACTATTAATTCTATCTTCCAAGAGTACACAATTCTCAGTTTTTAAAAAATTTATTTTTAATTGAGTTCATAATACTTTACATCATTGTGAAATTTCAGTTGTACATTGTTTCTTGTCTGTCACCAGATAAGTGATCCCCTTAGCCCCCTGTACCCACAACCTACCCCCTTACCCCTGGTAACCACTGAACTGTTTTCTTTGTCTATGTGTTTGTTATATTCCACATGAGTGAAATCATATGGTGCTCGCCTTTCTCAGTCTGGTTTATTTGGTTTAGCATAATTCCCTCCAGGTCCCTCCATGTTGTTGCAAATGGGATGACTTTGTCTTTTTTATGGCTGAATAGTATTCCATTGTGTGATCCCAATCAGAATCCCAAGAACATTCTTCACAGAAATTGAACAAACAATCCTAAAATTCATATGGGGCAACAAAAGACCGTGAATTGCTAAAGCAATCCTGAGCAAGAAAAACAAAGCCGGCGGAATCACAATCCCCAATTTCAAAACATACTACAAAGCTACAGTGATCAAAACAGCATGGTACTGGTACAAAAACAGGTCCACAGATCAATGGAACAGAATTGAAAGCCCAGAGATAAAACCACACATCTATGGACAGCTAATCTTCGACAAAGGGGCAGAGGGCCTACAATGGAGAAAAGAAAGTCTCTTCAACAAATGGTGCTGGGAAAACTGGACAGCCACATGCAAAAGATTGAAAATTGACCATTCTTTTTCACCACACACCAAAATAAACTCAAAATGGATCAAAGACGTAAGGATTAGGCCTGAGACAATAAGTCTTTTGGAAGAGAATATAGGCAGTACACTCTTTGACATCAGTTTCAAAAGAATCTTTTCGGACACTATAACTCCTCAGTTGAGGGAAACAACAGAAAAAATAAACAAATGGGACTTCATCAGACTAAAGAGCTTCTTCAAGGCAAGGGAAAATGGGATTGAAACAAAAAAACAGCTCACTAATTGGGAAAAAACATTTACAAGCCACTTATCCGACAAAGGGTTAATCTCTATAATATACAAAGAACTCACACTGCTTAACAACAAAAAAACAAACAACCCGATCATAAAATGGGCAGAGGACATGAACAGACATTTCTCAAAAGAAGATATGAATATGGCCAATAGACACATGAAAAGATGCTCATCATCGCTAATCATCAGGGAAATGCAAATCAAAACTACACTAAGATGTCACCTTACACCGGTTAGATTGGCAAAAACATCCAAAACCAAGAGCAACAAATGTTGGAGAGGTTGTGGAGAAAAAGGAACCCTCATACACTGTTGGTGGGAATGCAAACTAGTGCAGCCACTATGGAAAACAGTATGGAGATTTCTCAAAAAGTTAAAAATAGAAATGCCTTATGACCCAGCCATCCCACTACTGGGTATCCATCCTAAGAACCTGAAATCAGAAATCCAAAGAGTCCATTGCACCCCTATGTTCATCGCAGCATTATTTACAATAGCCAAGACGTGGAACCAACCTACATGCCCAGAAACTGATGATTGGATAAAGAAGATGTGGTATATATACACAATGGAATACTACTCAGCCATAAAAAAAGACAAAATTGGCCCATTCGCAGCAACGTGGATGGACCTCGAGGGTATTATGTTAAGTGAAATAAGCCAGTCAGAGAAAGACGAACTCTATATGACTCCACTCATAGTTGGAAGATAACATATAGACAAGGAGAACTGATCCGTGGTTACCAGGGAAAAGGGGGAGGATGGGGGAGGGCACAAAGGGGGAAGTGGTGTACCCACAACTTGACTAACAAAAATGTACAACTGAAATCTCACAAGGTTGTAATCTATCATAACATTAATAAAAAAATTTAAAAAAAGTGGGACCTGAAGCAGTCTCACCTTCCTGGACCAGGATCTCCTGGAGATGGATTGTGAACCAACAAAAGCCTCCTCGTATAGTTAGACACTTCCATGAACAGCTTACTGTCTGATTGTGGGACCTCTCAGGCTCATACCTTCCTCCCTTGGCTGACGTCAGTGACTTTCCTTGGGATTGGTGAAGTGGTTTTCATCATTGCAGAAAAATTTCTCTCAGGTAAGCAAGGAATTCTCTAGTTATGATGTTGATGAAGCTCTTGCTATGGGAGTGGATTCCCTAAGATGAGTAGTCTGAATTTGAAGGGGATTCCTTGATCTCTGAATTTGGAGGCATTCCATCAGAGGAAATTTCTGCTTAGATAATCTTTGCTGTGGTTTAATATGCACATAAAATAAAAGCTTTTGCTAAGAGACATCTTGGAAGCCAAAGTTGAAAAATTGGTGGGCACATGTGAGCATTTAAGAGCTATTAGGGTTCTCACCACCTTGAGAAAACTCCTGTCCTGTGTGACTTCCTGCAGAGCAGTGGTGATGGTGGCTTGGCCCATGCAACTGCCCTCAGAGAGGTGGCAGTAGCAGCCTGTTCTGTGTAACTTCTGGTGGAATGGTGGCAGTGCCAGTGGTCCAGCCCATGAGACTGCAAGCAGACAAGCTGGGAGCTGAAGAAACAACTACTGTCCCCTCAGGGGTGGTAGGTGGAACTTGTGACTGGAGTCATCAGGAACCACTGTAGAATCAGTCTTGCAGCCTCCAGTGGTGGCAACTCTGACACCAATTCCACCACCAGTTGGGGCTGAATACTATTCTTTGGAACCCTGGGCCCCTGGCAGTGACAGCAACACCAATGAACACAGCACCCCTGGCAGGGGTGCACCAAAATCCACCTGACAACTCAGAGACTGCAGTTCAGGTGGTGCACAGGATGGCAGCTCCTGTGCCTGCAGAGAGCCAATGGAAGAACATGAGATCCAGGAGACTCCAGAAGCAGCAAAAGTACTCACAGCCTGGAGATCCTGATGGCACAGGATCTCTTATAGTCACATCTAAGCAGCAAGTCACCAGCAACCCCAGAGGTTCAAGCATTACGAGGAGGGCACTAAAAGTGCTTCTGGCAGAGGCAGTGGAGGATGTAAAGAGTAGGCCCTCAAATACAATCAGAAGCAACTCAGAACCAAAGCTGTACCCGAATAAGGAAAGGTGATTACTACCGCAAATGCACCTGCAGAGGATCAGTTCAACAAACACCATGAAGAACTACAGTAACACAGTAGAACAGAAGGAAAATGACAGCTCTCCAGAAAACAAACCTGAAATCACAGAAGATTATAATCTAACTGACAGAAAATTCAAGCCAATTACCATAAAGAAACTCGTTGTTACAAGAAAACTCAGATAGAAAATTAAATGAGCTCATGAACAAAATTAATGAACAGAAAGAGTATTTCACCAAAAAGACTGAAGCTCTAAATAAAACCTAAACAGAAATTCAGGATAGGAGGTAAACCATTAATGAGTTAAAAAAAGCAATTTAGAAAGCATTAAAAATAGAGCAGACACTATGGAGGAGAGAATTAATGAGTTCAAAGATGGAAACCTGGAAATGATTCAGGTGAAGGAGAAGGCAGAACTAAGAGTTTAAAAAAATGAAGAAATTCTTTGAGAAATAGATATCTAAGGAAAAGTAACATAGGGACGGTAGGTATCCCAGAAGGAGACAGGAGGGAGAAAGAGTAGAGTTTTTTCAAAGAAATAATAGCTGATAATTTCACATGTAAGTACATGAAAACAACAGGACTCCCAATCACATCAATACAATAAGACCTTCTCTAAGGCATATAATATTAAAATTGTGAAAAGTCAGGGACAAAGAAAAAATATTAAGGCAGCAAGAGAGAAGAAAATAACCTAGAAGGGAAGCCCTGTCAGGTTTTCAGTGAATTTCTCAGCAGAAACCTTACAGGCTAGGAGAGAGTGGAATTATGTATTCAAAAATACCGAAAAACAAAAACTATTAGGCAAGAATACTCTATCCAGCAAAATTAACCTTCAGATGTGATGGATAAATTAAACCTTTCCCATACAAACAAAGGCTGAGGGAGTTCATTGCCACTAGACCTGCCTTAAAGAAAAGTTGAAGGGAGTACTCCGACCTGAAACAAAAGGTGAAAGTTTACAAAACTTTGACTAAGGAGATAAATAGAAAAAAACAAAAAATTGCAACAATTTTTAGAATATGCTAGCAAACAATTATAACATGAAAGATAAAGAGGAAGAAAGCATCAAACATACTTATAAACACTTCAATTTGGTCACAAATTCAGAACACAAAAAAGAGTAATTTGTGACAACAAAAACATGGAAAGAGAAGAGGAAAGAGACGGAACCTGCTTAGGCTAATGGAGATAAGAGCTATCAGAAAGAGGACGATCTCATCTATGAGATCTTTGTATAAAACTACTGGTAACCACAGAATAAAAAATCAGAGCAGAGTCACAAATCATAAAGAAAAAACTATCGCAGAAAATCTCCAACTTGAAGTGGCAGGCAGAAATACAAAGGAGATGGGGACTGGTGGAAATATTGAAAAAACAGAGAAAAGATAAAATGACAATATTAAGGAATCATATATCAATAATCACTCTAACTGTAAATGGATTGAATTCCAATTCAAATGACACAGAGTAACTGGATGAATGAGAAAACAGGATTCAGAAATATGCTGCCCCAAGGAAACCTATCTCAGAACTAAAGACAAACATAGGCTCAGAGTGAAGGGAGAGAAGATGGCACTCCAAAAAATGACAAGCAAAGGAAAGCGGATGTAGCCATACTTATATCAGACAAAGCAGACTTCCACATAAAGAAGACATTGAGATAAAGATAGGCATTGTATAATGATGAAAGGGGAATTCTACCAAGAAAACATAACACTTATGAATATATAGGTACCTAATGCAGGAGAACCAGAGTATATAAAGCAACTGTAACAGACCTAAAGGGAGAAATTGACAGCAACACAAAAGTAGGGGATCTTAACACTCCACTTACTTCAAAAGATAGATCACCCAGATAGAAAGTCAACAAGGAAACAGTGGCCTTAAAGGAAACACCAGAAAAGATGAACTGAATCGGTATAGATAGAACATTTCTATCCAAAACCATAAGAATATGCATTATTCTCAAATGCACGTGGAACATCCTCAAAAATAGACCATATGTAAGAAAACAAAACAAGTAGCCATAAATTTAGGAAGATTAAAATTATGTCAAGCATCTTTTCTGACCACGGTGGGATGAAACTAGAAATCAACTGCAAAAAAATGTTGGAGTAGTCACAAATACGTAGAGACTAAACATCATGGTACTGCATAACTATTGGATCAATGAAGGAATCACAGGAGAAATGGAACCATATCTGGAGACCAATGAAAATGAAAACACGACATACCAAAACTGATGAGATGCAGCAAATGTGGTACAAAGAGGGAAATATATAGCAATACAGGCCTACCTCCAATAACAAGAAAAATCTCAAATAAATAAGCTTACAATATACCTAAAAGAACTAGAAAAAGAAATATACAAACAACTCTCAGAGTCAATAGAAGGAAATAAATAATAAAAATTATAACAAAAATAAACAAAACAGAGACTAAAAAATAATACAGAAAACTAATGAAACTAAGAGCTAGTTCTTTTAGAAGATAAACAAAATTGGCAATTCTTTAGCCAGACTCATCAAGAAAAAAAGAGAGAAGGTTCAAATAAATGAAGTCAGAGATGAAAGAGGAGAAATTATAACAAACATCACAGAAATAAAAGGTTTCTAAGAGAATACTATGAAAAACTCTACACCAACAAACTGGATAAGCAAAAGGAAATGGACAAATTCTTAGAATCATATAACCTCCCAAAAGTGAATTAAAAACAAGTAGAGAATCTGAATAGGCACATCAGAAGAAAAAGCGATTTAAACAGTAATTAAAACCTCAAAAAACACAAATTTCAAGGAACAGAAGACTTCTACAGTGAATTTTATCAAACATTCAATTTTTTTTAGGAAGATTAGCCCTGAGCTAACATCTGCCACAAGTCTTCCTCTTTTTTCTGAGGAAGAGCGGCCCTGAGCTAACATCCATGACCATCTCCCTCTACTTTATATGTAGGACTCCTGCCACAGCATGGCTTGCCAAGCAGTGTGTCGGTCCCCACCTGGGATCCAAACTGGCAAGCCTTGGCCCACCAAAGCAGAATGTGAAAACTTAACTTCTGCACCACTGGACTGGCCTCAAGCATTCAAAATTTTAAGTCCTATCTTTCTCAAATTTTTCCAAAATATTGAAGAAGATGGAATACTTTCTAATACATTTTATGAGGCAATTATTCTGATACCAAAATGAGATGCACACAACACAATGAAGGAAAATTACAGACCAATATTGCTGATGAACATGGATGCAAAAATCCTGAACAAAATATTGGCAAATTGAATGCAGAAATATATTTAAGTTATCATAGGCCACAGTCAAGTGGGATTTATTCCAGGGATGCAGAGATGGCTCTACATCTGCAAATCATCAATGAGATACACCACATTAACAAGCTGAAGAATAAAATTCACATGATCACAATAGATGCAGAGAAAGCATTTGACAAGATCAAACAGACATTTATGGTAGAAAAAAAAACTCTCAATAAAGTGAGTATAGAAGGAAAATTCATGAGCATAGTAAAGGCCATATATGAGAAACCCAGAGTCATTCTCACACTTAATAGGTAAAAATTGAAAGATATCCCTCTTAGAACAGGTACAAGACAAGGATGCCTACTCTCTCCAGTTTTATTCAACAATGGGCTGGAAGTTTTAGCCAGAACAATGAGGTAAAAAAAAAGAAATAAGAGGAATCCAAATAGGCAATGAAGAAGTGAAATTATTACTCTTTGCAGGTGACATGATTCTATATATGGAAAACCCTAAACAGTCCACCAAACAATCATTAGAAATAATCAACAATTCCGTAAAATTGCAAGGTACAAAATCAACACACAAAAATCAATTGCATTGCTATACACTAATAACAAACTAGCAGAAAGAGGAGTCAAGAATACAATCTCACTTACAATCTCAAGAAAAAGAATACAATACCTAGAAATTCATTTAATCAAGAAGACGAAAGATCTATACACTGAAAACTCTAAGACATTATTGAAAGAAATTGGAGGGGCCATCCTGGTCGTGCAGTGGTTAAGTTAACCCACTCTGATTCAGCAGCCCAGGACTCACTGGTTCAGATCCTGGGCACGGACCTACACACTGCTTATCAAGTCATGCAGTGGCAAGCATCCTACATATAAAATAGAGGAAGATGGGCTCAGATGCTAGGTCATGGCCAATATTCCTCAGCAAGAAGAGGAAAATTGGTGGCAGATGTTATCTCAGGGCTAATCTTCCTCAAAAGAAAAGAGGTGAAGAAGAAATCAAAGAAGAAATAAAAGATAAAAAAATGGAAAGATATTCCATGCTCATGGATTAGAAGAAGAAACATATTCTGAAAGTCTATATTACCTAGGGGAATATATGAATTTAATGCAATCCCAATCAGAATCCCAATGACATTCTTCACTGAAATAGAATCAAGAATCCTAACATTTATGTGGAACAATAAAAGACCCCAGAGAGTCAAAGCAATCGTGAGAAAAAAGGACAAAGTTGAAGTTACCGCACTCCCTGAGTTCAAATTATACTGCAAGGCCATAGTAGTCAAAATAGCACGGTACTGGAGGAAAAAAAGATTCACCATTTAATGGAACATAATTGAAAACCCAGAAATAAAACCACACATCTATGGAGAGCTAATCTTTGACAAAGGAGTGAAGAGCATACAGTGGAGAAAGGAAAGTCTCTTCAATAAATTATCTTGGGAAAACTGGACAGCCACATGAAAAGAATGAAAGTAAACCATTATGTTACACCATACACAAAATTAACTCTAAATGGATTAAAGATCTGATGTAAGACCTGAAAAAATAAAACTCCTAGAAAAAAATATAGACAGTACACTCTTTGGCATTAGTCCTAGCAGTATGCTTGAATAACTTGTCTACTCAGGCAAGGGAAACAAATGAAAAAAATAAGCAAACTGGACTACAGCAGACTATAAATCTTCTGCACAGCAAGGGGAACAATCAACACAATGAAAAGGCAACCCACCAACTCGGAGAACATATTTGCAAATCATATATCTGACAAGGAGTTAATGTACAAAATACATAAAGAACTCATAAAACGCAACAACAAAAAATGAACAACCTGGTTAAAACTTGGGCAGAGGATATGAACAGACATCTTTTCAGGCACATGAAAAGATGTTCAGCATGACTCATTATTATGGAAATGCAATTTAAAACTACAATGAGATATCAACTTGCATCTGTCAGAATAGCTATCATTAACAAGACAAGAAATAACAAGTGTTGGAGAGGTTGTGGAGTAAAGGGAACCCTCATACACTGCTGTTGGGAATGCAAGTTGATGCAGCCACTACAGGAAAAAGTATGAAGCTTTCTCAAATACTGAAAATAGAAATACCATATGATCCAGCTATTCCACTTCTGGGTATTTGTGAAAGAACATGAAAGAAACATTTCAAAGAGATAGATGTAACCCTATGTTCATTGCATCATTATTCACGATAGCTAAGATGTGGAAGTAACCCAAGTGCCTGACAATGGTAGAATGGATAAAGAAGAAGTGGTATATATGTACAATGGAGTGCTATTCATCCATAAAAAGAGACAAAGTTGTGCCAATTGTGACAACATGGATGAACTTCAAGGGTATTATGCTAAACAAAATAAGTCAGACATGGAAAGACAAATACTATATGATTTCATGCCTATGTGGAAGATAAAAAAAAATCTATAGATATGGTTAACAGACTAGGGGTTACCAGAAAAGAAGGGTGTGGGGGGAGGGCAAAAGGGATAAAGGGCACATATGTGCTAGGCTATTGGTGGTTAACAAGATGCAGTCTATAAAGAAACTGAAATATAATCATGTACACCTGAGTTTACGCAATGTTATAAGTCAATATGACCTCGATAAAATCATTTTAAAAAAACCCAAATCTCCTATGATAGGCTGTTGGTCATGGCATGGGTTGTACTGATACTAGGTCACAGACTAACCTCAAGCCAACTTTCATGAGACCAGCCCCAGTGGTCTAGTGCTTAAATTTGGCACATTCAGCTTCAGTGGCCTGGGTTCAGTTCCCAGGCAGGGACCTAGACCACTTGTCAGTGGCCATGCTGTGGTAGGGGCCCACACACAAAATAGAGACAGATTTGCAACAGATGTTAGCTCAGGGTGAATATTCCTCAACAAAAGAAGAAAAAAGAGATCTTTTATGAAGTGAGATACACTGAGAAAACATCACACAACCCCCACACACCCCCCCCCCCCCCCATAGCACATTTCTCTTTGGTATTAGTTTGGCTCCAAGAGACCAAAAGCTTAGGTAATTCTGTTAACATGCATATAAAAAGTCAAACTGTCATTCTAAATTGAGTTCTTGTCTTTAACATGAGGCTTTGCTTTCTAAAAATTCCGGAGAATTAACTGTCTCTCTCATGAACTCTAGCTGGTTTTATGCTTAAAAATTATGGTCTGTCTTCTTTTAAATTTCTATCTCAATTCATCAAAATTACTAAAGATGACTTAAAATTATAGTGGCCACTTTAGGTCTCTTTTGAGCTTCCAAAACTTCTATTTTTATGTAACCAACTTGAAAGCTATGAATATAAAATCAGGTCAGCCTAATGGAATGCTTTTTCTTTTTTTTTTTTTGGCGGGGAAAGATTCACCCTGAGCTAACATCTAGTGCCAATCTCCCCTTTTTTTTCCTTCCCAAATCCCCAATGTGTGGTTGTATATCCTAGTTGTAGGTCCTTCTAGTTCTATGTGAGCCACCACCACAACATGGCAGCTGACAGATGCTCATCTGGCTCTGTGACAGGAAGCAAACCCAAGGCCACCAAAGCAGTGACAGCACCAAATTTTACCAACTAGGCCATCAGGGCTGGATCTGGAATGCATTTTTTTTTAATTAAGGTTATGATAGATTACAGCCTTGTGAGATTTCAGTTGTACATTATTGTTAGTCTTGTTGTAGGTACACCACTTCCCCCTTTGTGCCCTCCCCCATCCTCCTCCTTTTCCCTGGTAACCACGGATCAGTTCTCCTTGTCTATATGTTATCTTCCAACTATGAGTGGAGTCATATAGAGTTTGTCTTTCTCTGTCTGGCTTATTTCGCTTAACATAATACCCTCGAGGTCCATCCACGTTGCTGCGAATGGGCCAATTTTGTCTTTTTTTATGGCTGAGTAGTATTCCATTGTGTATATATACCACATCTTCTTTATCCAATCATCAGTTTCTGGGCATGTAGGTTGGTTCCACGTCTTGGCTATTGTAAATAATGCTGCGATGAACATAGGGGTGCAATGGACTCTTTGGATTTCTGATTTCAGGTTCTTAGGATGGATACCCAGTAGTGGGATGGCTGGGTCATAAGGCATTTCTATTTTTAACTTTTTGAGAAATCTCCATACTGTTTTCCATAGTGGCTGCACTAGTTTGCATTCCCACCAACAGTGTATGAGGGTTCCTTTTTCTCCACAACCTCTCCAACATTTGTTGCTCTTGGTTTTGGATGTTTTTGCCAATCTAACCGGTGTAAGGTGACATCTTAGTGTAGTTTTGATTTGCATTTCCCTGATGATTAGCGATGATGAGCATCTTTTCATGTGTCTATTGGCCATATTCATATCTTCTTTTGAGAAATGTCTGTTCATGTCCTCTGCCCATTTTATGATCGGGTTGTTTGTTTTTTTGTTGTTAAGCAGTGTGAGTTCTTTGTATATTATAGAGATTAACCCTTTGTCGGATAAGTGGCTTGTAAATGTTTTTTCCCAATTAGTGAGCTGTTTTTTTTGTTTCAATCCCATTTTCCCTTGCCTTGAAGAAGCTCTTTAGTCTGATGAAGTCCCATTTGTTTATTTTTTCTGTTGTTTCCCTCAACTGAGGAGTTATAGTGTCCGAAAAGATTCTTTTGAAACTGATGTCAAAGAGTGTGCTGCCTATATTCTCTTCCAAAAGACTTATTGTCTCAGGCCTAATCCTTACGTCTTTGATCCATTTTGAGTTTATTTTGGTGTGTGGTGAAAAAGAATGGTCAATTTTCAATCTTTTGCATGTGGCTGTCCAGTTTTCCCAGCACCATTTGTTGAAGAGACTTTCTTTTCTCCATTGTAGGCCCTCTGCCCCTTTGTCGAAGATTAGCTGTCCATAGATGTGTGGTTTTATCTCTGGGCTTTCAATTCTGTTCCATTGATCTGTGGACCTGTTTTTGTACCAGTACCATGCTGTTTTGATCACTGTAGCTTTGTAGTATGTTTTGAAATTGGGGATTGTGATTCCGCCGGCTTTGTTTTTCTTGCTCAGGATTGCTTTAGCAATTCACGGTCTTTTGTTGCCCCATATGAATTTTAGGATTGTTTGTTCAATTTCTGTGAAGAATGTTCTTGGGATTCTGATTGGGATAGCATTGAATCTGTAGATTGCTGTAGGTAGTATGGACATTTTAACTATGTTTATTCTTCCAATCCATGTGCATGGAATGTCTTTCCATCTCTTTATGTCGTTGTCAATTTCTTTCAAGAAAGTCTTGTAGTTTTCATTGTATAGATCCTTCACTTCCTTGGTTAAGTTTATCCCAAGGTATTTTATTCTTTTCGTTGCGATTGTGAATGGGATTGAGTTCTTGAGTTCTTTTTCTGTTAGTTCATTGTTAATGTATAGAAATGCTACTGATTTATGCACGTTGATTTTATACCCTGCTACTTTGCTGTAGTTGTTGATTATTTCTAATAGTGTTTCTATGGATTCTTTGGGGTTTTCTATATATAAGATCATGTCATCTGCAAACAGCGAGAGTTTTACTTCTTCGTTACCTATTTGGATTCCTTTTATTTCTTTTTCCTGCCGAATTGCTCTGGCCAGCACCTCCAGTACTATGTTGAATAGGAGTGGTGAAAGTGGGCACACTTGTCTTGTTCCTGTCCTCAGAGGGATGGCTTTCAGTTTTTGTCCATTGAGTATGATGTTGCCGGTGGGTTTCTCATATATGGCCTTTATTATGCTGAGGTACTTTCCTTCTATACCCATTTTATTGAGGGTTTTTATCATAAATGGGTTTTGGATCTTGTCAAATGCTTTCTCTGCATCTATTGAGATGATCATGTGGTTTTTGTTTTTCATTTTGTTGATGTAGTGTATCACGTTGATTGACTTGTGGATGTTGAACCATCCCTGCGTCCCTGGTATAAATCCCACTTGATCATGGTGTATAATCTTTTTGATGTATTGCTGTATTCGGTTTGCCAAAATTTTGTTGAGGATTTTTGCATCTATGTTCATCAGTGATATCGGCCTGTAGTTCTCCTTCTTTGTGTTGTCCTTGTCAGGTTTGGGGATCAGAGTGATGTTGGCTTCATAGAATGCGTTAGGGAGTACTCCATCTTTCTCAATTTTTGGAACAGGTTGAGAAGAATAGGTATTAAGTCTTCCTTGAATGTTTGGTAGAATTCTCCAGAGAAGCCGTCTGGTCCTGGACTCTTATTTTTGGGGAAATTTTTTATTACCGTTTGTATTTCCTTACTTGTGATTGGCCTATTCAGATTCTCCATTTCTTCCTGATTCAGTTTGTGGAGATTGTAGGAGTCTAGGAATTTGTCCATTTCTTCCAGGTTGTTCAATTTGTTGGCATATAATTTTTCATAGTATTCTCTTATGATCCCTTGTATTTCATTGGTATCTGTTGTGATTTCTCCTCTCTGATTCCTAATTTTATTTATTTGCGATGTCTCTCTTCTTTTCTTGGTGAGTCTGGCTAAAGGTTTGTCAATTTTGTTAATTCTTTCGAAGAACCAAGTCTTTGTTTCATTGATCCTTTCTATTGCCTTTTTTGTTTCAATATCGTTTATTTCTGCTCTTATTTTTATTATTTCCCTCCTTCTACTGACTCTGGGTTTTGTTTGTTCTTCTTTTTCTAGTTCTGTTAGGTGTCGTTTGAGGTTGCTCATGTGAGCTTTTTCTTGTTTAGTGAGGTGAGCCTGTATTGTGATGAATTTCCCTCTTAGGACTGCTTTTGCTGCATCCCAAATTATTTGGTATGTCGTGTTCTCATTTTCATTTGTCTCCAGATAATATTTGATTTCTTCTTTAATTTCTTCAATGATCCATCATTTGTTCAGAAGCGTGTTGTTTAGTCTCCACATTTTTGCACCTTTCTCTGCTTGTTTCTTGTAGTTGATTTCTAGTTTCATAGCATTATTATCAGAAAAGGTGCTTGATATTATTTCAACTCTCTTGTATTTATTGATGCTTGCTTTGTTTCCCAAAATATGGTCAATCCTTGAGAATGTTCCATGTGCACTTGAGAAGAATGTGTAACCTGCTGTTTTTGGATGAAGTGTTCTATATATATCTATTAAGTCCCTCTGGTCTAATTTTTCATTTAATTCTATTATTTCCTTGTTGATTTTCTGTCTGGATGTTCTGTCCATTGGTGTTAATGGTGCGTTGAGGTCCCCTACTATTATTGTATTGTTGTTGATGTCTTCTTTTAGTTCTATTAAGAGTTGCTTTACATATTTTGGTGCTCCTGTGTTGGGTGCGTATATATTTATAAGTGTTATGTCTTCTTGGTGGAGTTTCCCTTTTATCATTATATACTGTCCCTCTTTGTCTTTCTTTATCTGTTTTGCTTTGAAATCTACCTTGTCTGATATTAGTAAAGCGACACCTGCTTTCTTTTGTCCATTATTAGCTTGGAGTATTGTTCTCCATCCCTTCATTCTGAGTCTGTGTTTGTCTTTGGGGCTGAGGTGTGTTTCCTGGAGGCAGCATATTGTTGGGTCTTGTTCTTTGATCCATCCTGCCACTCTGTGTCTTTTGATTGGGGAGTTCAATCCAGTTACATTTAGAGTGATTATTGAGATGTGGGGGCCTACCACTACCATTTTGTGTCTTGTTTTCCGGTTTTCTTCACTATCCTTTGTTTCTCGTCCCATGGTTTAATCTGTTCTGATGAAGAGCTGCTATTCTCTGTTGTTGTCCCTCTACTTATCTCCTCTGCTCTTGGTTTTGTAGCCCCTTTCCTTTTTTGGATTTTTCAGGAATGAGTGTTTTCCTGAGGATTACCTGAAGAGGAGGTTTTGTGGCAATGAACTCCCTTAATTTTTGTTTATCTGGGAAAGTTTTTATTTCTCCATTGTATTTGAAGGATATTTTCGCTGGGTAGAGAATTCTCAGCTGTAGATTTTTGTCCTTCAGATTTTTGAATATATCATTCCACTCTCTTCTAGCCTGTAAAGTTTCTGCTGAGAAATCTGCTGATAGCCTGATGGGGGTTCTTTTGTAGGTTAGTTTCTTTTGCCTGGCTGTCCTTAGTATTTTCTCCTTGTTGTTGACTTTTGCTAGCTTCACTACTATATGCCGTGGGGTTGGTCTTCTTGCATTGATAAAGTTTGGAGATCTATTGGCTACTGTCACCTGAAGATCCATCTCCCTCACCAGATTTGGGTATTTCTCAGCCATTATTTTTTTGAATAGGCTTTCTGCCCCTTTCGCCTTCTCTTCTCCCTCTGGTATACCTATAATCCTTACGTTGCATCTCCTAATTGTGTCTGATAATTCTTGGAGAGTTTCTTCATTTCTTTTTAGTCTTACTTCTCTCTCCTCCTCTGCCTGCAGCATTTCTATATTCCTATCTTCCAAATTGCTAATTCTTTCCTCCATATTATCGGCCCTACTGTTCGGTGCATCTAGATTTTTCTTAATCTCTTCTATTGTGTTCTTCATTTCCAGTATTTCTGTTTGGTTCTTCTTTATCGTATCAAACTGTTTTGTGACATAGCTCCTGAACTCGTTGAATTCTCAGTCAGAATTCTCTCTTAACTCATTGAGTACTTTAATGATGGCTGTTTTGAAGTCATCATTATTTAGGTTATACATCTCATTTTCTTTGGGATTGTTTTCTGTGTATTTGTTATTTTCCCTCTGTTCTGGAGATTTAATGTATTTTTTCATATTGCTTGATGTTGTTGATTTTTGCCTCCGCATAGAGATAGAGTTTAGTTGCTCCTTTCACTTGTTTCTGCTGCTGTGGTGGGCGAGCAGCTGTTTATACTGCACCAACCAGGAACCCTGTCCGCAGTTGCTAACTGGGCCTGGGCCCCTCCTCGTAGTCACAGTGGTTCTTTGGATTCCCTCCTCTGCTGTGGGGGCCGTCACAGGGGGGCTTCAGGCTGCTGGTGCCTACTGTTGCAGCCCACCTAGACGTGCTCCCTCCTTGGTGTCTGCAATGGTGTTATGGGCTTTTCCAGAGGCCAGGTGTGGGATCACTTATATTTGTCGCTCCATCACTGTCGGCACCCACAAAATCTCACTTGTCCACTATGGGTCACAGGAGAGCTAGTGGCATCTTCTACAGTCTGTGGTTAGTTCACCTAGCTATGCTACTTTTGTCCCGGGGTCTTCCAGTCTTGTGGCTGCCGGATGGGTGCTTTCTACTAGTGCTGTGCAGAGGCTTTCCCTGAGGCTGCTGTGAGCCTGTAGAGTTTCCCCCTAGGCTACGGAGCTGGGTCACTGGAACTCCACCCAGCCCCATTCCTGTTCCCCAGGAACTTGGCGAGCCCTTTGCCCTGTCTTGGGGGATAGCCAGAGATCCTGATTTCAGTGGTAGCTGGTCAGCTGCTGCCCTGCCTGATATTCTCCTCTCCGGGACCCTCCCAGTATTGTGGATGCTGGGCGTGGCCCCTCCGCTAATAGCAGACAGAGAGTTTTGTCTGCTGCCAGGGCAGAACTCTGGAGCTTCCCCTCGAGGCTGCGGAGCCGGCCTCTGGAGCTTCACCCAGCCCCAGTCCTCTCCGAGATCTCCAGCAATCCCTAGCCCCATGGGGCGGGCAATGGCAGCTTGGGGTCACCTCGCCCTCTGGGATTCTCTCCGGGACTTTCCTGGAGTTGTGAATGCTGGGCGTGGCCACTCCACTAATGGCAGACAGAGAGTTTTGTCTGCTGCCTGGGCAGAACTCTGGAGCTTCCCCTCCGGGGCACGGAGCGGGCCTCTGGAGCTTCACCCAGCCCCCCCCCAAGATCTTCAGCAATCCCTAGCCCCATGGGGCGGGCAACGGCAGCTGGGGTTCACCCCGCTGTCTGGGGTTCTCTCCAGGACTTTCCCGGAGTTGTGACTGCTAGGCGTGGCCCCTCCGCTAATGGCAGACACAGAGTTTTGTCTGCTGCCCGGCAGAACTCTGGAGCTTCCCCTCCAGGGCACAGAGCTGGCCTCTGGAGCTTCACCCAGCCCCAGTCCGCTCCGAGATCTCCAGCAATCCTTAGTCCCACGGGGCAGGCAACAGCAGCTGGAGGTCACCTCGCCCTCTGGGATTCTCTCCAGGACTTTCCCGGAATTGTGGATGCTGGGCGTGGCCCCTCTGATAATGGCAGGCAGAGAGTTTTGTCTGCAGCCCAGGCAGAACTCTGGAGCTTCACCCAGCCCCAGTCCGCTCCGAGATCTCCGGCAATCCCTAGCCCCACCGTGCAGGCAGTGGCATCCGGGGGACCTCCATACCCTCAGCAATTCTCTCTGGGACCCTCCGGACGCCGTGAACACTAGGCGGGATCTCCCCGCCAATGGCGGGGAAAGACTCTCCCCACGGGCTCAGGTGTGTAACTCTAGAGTTTCCCTCTGCATTTAGGAGTAATTGCGGAGGGTTTAGGTAGGGTTCTGTTCACCTGTTTCCACCATTGCTCCTTTGTTGTGTGCTCACTCCTGCCCTAGATGTGTGTTGATCTTCTGGGGGTGTCCGTTGGAAGAAAGCCGCTTGCGGGTACTAGGCTGTTCGGTCGGGGTCAGAGAGTTTTCACCTATTTCCACATCCTCCCAGAGGAAAGTCCGTCCGCCTTCCGATGTATAGTCACGTGGGTCTCTCAGACGTCCTGAGATGCTGTCTGGTTATCCTTTGTTAAGCAATAGGTGTCCAAATAATTGTAGACTCGAAGGGGGAGAGACAAAGAGGACTACTCACGGCGCCATCTTGGATCCTCCTCCTTCAGTTCCCACTTTTTGACAGCTTGTGTCAATTGAAAAAATGGGAACTAGTTTAAGAAGGAATAAATTTGTTTATTATCATGGAATTGCAATTCAGAAAGCACAGATTTAGGTAGAAACCCAAATAGTGCCCCAATAGGAAGTAAAAGTCAGTGGCTATTAAAGGCAAAGAAGGGAGGTTTGGTTCATACAAAGAATTTTAATTGCAGTAGGAAGCTGAGAGCTTGTCTTGGCTAAACATTGATTGACTATTGATTCTATCTTCAGAAAGTCCATAATCCTCACTCTTTTTGATCAGGACGTCTATTTTCCTGCTTATTACCCAAATAATTGCTTATAAAAGAATTGCTGTCTTGATTCAGTTCCAGGTTTAAGATGGCAAGGCAGTTTCTCTGGAAAAGTACCTCTGACTCCACTTTAAACTTGTTCCATTACAGTCAATTTTGAGAGCAAGGAACAGTACAAGAAGACATATACCATAAAATAATAAGATACATAAAAAAGAAGCAAGGGAGTTAAATAGAATAATTGCAATCAAAATATTTTTAAATGTATAAAATTATGGAATACACATACTGATGAAGGGGACATCAAAAGACAGAGTTTACGGAGTTTATATTTATGGCACAAAGAATTGCAACTGCATAAGTGGACAGAGTTACTCTGTACTCACTATGTTCTATCTAATGCTTGATGAATGAATGAGTATGTTTATCACAATTTTGTGCTACGAGGTAGACCCATCATAGCATTCAATCAATACCTCAAATCTCCTATGATTAAGAAACAATATAAATGTAGTAATGTTTGCTAAAATATTGCATTTTTGTAGGAAAAAATTGTTTTTGTGTATTAAAAATAAATTTCCAAATGTAAAAAATTAAAATTCTTATTAAATTCCGTCACTAAATTTTTGAAAACAATATTTTTCTTATAATCCAGTAAAATTTTTAATCTGAAAAATCAAAATTAAAATGAGTAAATCAAATTATTTCTCTTATTGTTAAATTCTTGTTAATTCATAAGTGTAAAGTCACAGATAAGCCATCTTAGAATTAATAATAAAAATAATCAAATATGAAGAAATATATACAGATTTTAAAATGTGGGGCATAGTCATGTCATACTTCTAGCAAATATTATTAGTTTATGATATTTGATGAATTCTGCAATATAATTGAAAGTAAAATATGAAAGTACTATTTCAAATATATGATAATGGATATTCTATTTTTTTCTAATTTTCAGTCATCGCACACTGATCTTAAAATTTTGAAAATGAAAAAAATATAAAAATAATTATTCACCTTAATTATACAATTTAAGATAGAATTATTTCACATTAACATATTTTAGAAATAGCTTTTACCAGTGATTTCTATTTAAATAAAATTACAACATCATTTCTTTGAACCTGACCATCAGATATCAGACCTATAATGTCTCTGAAGGCATCAGGTCTAATGTTCTATGGCTCTGGGCCTGGACCTCTAGAATTGCTGGTCATTGCTCTACTTTGGACAACTTCTGTGGCTTCTTTGTGTTTATTTTCTCATTTGTAAAACTAATAGGATGACAATAAAATCAAAGTAATAATATTTGCGAAGATCTTGTAGATAGTAGACTAACGACTGCCAAGTAGGCATTCACTATATGTTGGCTACTTTTAGCCATTGTTATGAGTTTATATTTACATGGTATCTTCTTGACTATCTTTCTAAAGAAAAAAATTGGAAAATACTAAAGACATTAACTATGGCCATAAGTAATTTGGACTAGAAATCATATGTTAAATAAATTGGTTGGCCATGAGTGATGCAGATTTTGGAACATATTAGCATTAAGAAATTTATGAAAACCATTATTTAGCATTTACCTCTAATTAGCATATTTTCTTTGTAGTCTCTATTCTTCTGTCTCATGCTTCAATGTCTAAATTGAGATAAGTTTTTCTTTATTAGGATAAGTACTTAATATTCTAGATGCTTTATTACTCAATCAAGCAAAACTTAGGAAAGTAATTAACATTCTTTGCGCATGTGTGTGTGTGAGAAAGATTGGCCCTGAGCTGACATCTTTTACTCATCTTCCTCTTCTTTCTTGAGGAAGATTATTGCTGAGCTAACATCTGTGCCAATCGTCCCCTATTTTATGTCGGATGCCACCACAGGCATGGCTTGATGAGCTTTGCCAGATCTACGCCTGGGATCTGAACCTGCAAACCCGGGACCAGTGAAGTGGAGGACATGAACTTAACCACTACATGATCAGGCCAGCATCTTTAGCTTCTTTATTTACAAAATTAGAAGGATGCTAGATTCTTGCTCCTTAGAGTAGGATCCGCAGACAGTGATGCCTTCTGAAAGTTTGTGTGAAATGCACACCCACAGGCCCCACTCCAGATCACTAATTTGAAAGCTATATTTTGCCATCACCCTCAAGTGGTTCAAGTGCCCATTAGAACTTGGGATCATTGCTCTAGTTGACCCTGAAGACCCATTCTGCTATACATGAGGTACCATCATACCCTGGGGATATTGGGAGCTTGGTTCCAGACCACTGCAATAAAGCAAATATTGCAATAAAACAAGTCACACAAATTTTTTGGCTTCCAAGTACATATGAAAGTTATGTTTACACTATGCTGTAGTTCATTAAGTGTGCAATAGCATTATTTCTAAAAAAAAATGGTACATACCTTAATTAAAAAATACCTTATTGCTAAAATATGCGAAGCATCACCTGAGCCTTCAGCAAGTCATAACTTTTTTGCTGATGAAGGGCCATATAAAAATATGATATCTGCAAAGTACAATAAAGTGAAGCACAATAGGGACAATTATTCCTACATATCCACCATTTCTACCCACTGACTTTGTAGACTCATTTGTAGGAAAGATACACTTGTTGACACTGGATACGTGTAAAAAATTTTCTGTGATTTATGCAAGAGATGAAATGTAGTGTTAGAGAGTATAACAGTCTTATACATGAGGATGGAGAGAGGAACATTCCTTCAGAAGGGAACGTGGAGCCAGCCTGGTGGCTCGTCAGTTAAGTTGGCATGTTATGCTTCGGCAGTCTTGGGTTCACTGGTTTGGATCCTGGGCACGGACCAACCTATCACTTAGCAGGCCATGCTGTGGCAGGCATTCCACTCCACATATAAAATAGAGGAAAATGGCCACAGATGTTATCTCAGGGCCAATCTTCTTAAAAAAAATAAAAGAAAGAAGGGAATGTGGAAAGCGAAGGTTCCAAAGTTCACTTCGTCTTTTTTTCCAAAACCTGCCTTTCAAATGTGAGTTCTGGTCACCTGAATGTTTGACAGTAATAGCTTCCCAATTGATCTTCTAATTTATAGGCGCTGTCCTCAAAATAATGATTCAGAAATAAACTACAATCTTTTTTAAAACTAGTTTCAAAATTATTTTCTGCTTTTAGCCTCTTCTTAGTATGTCTACTTCCAAATGAGCATCAGGATGTCTTAGACATGGGAATCAGTTGCCTTAAGTGCATTGTTCAATAAGAGGCATTCTTTTGTTTGTGTGAAGAACGTGTCACATTAAGTTTAAGTGTGTAAGGATCAAGATCAGAGAAGAAAAATGATTTCACAGCTATTTGTTTTTTAAATTATTATAGTTAACTTGTGAACATTATTTTCGAGGTCAGATCTTATAAATAAGATCAATTCAGAAGCTATAACTGTTAAGCTTAGCTACCTAGAATACACATTTGGGAAGCCTTTTTCTTAAAGACAAAAATACATGTTTTCATTTTAGGGCCATGCAGAAAGTGTCATTTTACAAAGTAGTGAATTGAGTCAATATAAAATGGTTTGCCCTTTGTGTATTTAGATGTAATCTGTGGCTGAGCTGGGGCATGCTACTGCAGGATGATGGAGGTAGAAAGACTGCATTTTACATTTGGATCTGAAGTGCAACTATAGGTGCAATCTTTGTAAAACTGTTAATTGTTTTTGCATGTACACCTCGTGAACTATCAAATTAGTTATAATAATACATGTCTCTCCATTTCATTAAATTAACTGATATTAACCATGCACAGCTCCAGGCACAAAGCAGGCCTTCAACAAATGTTATGCTGTCAGTCTGTATTCGGTTATTTAGTTGAATCACTATTATGAATATATTTTGTTTTATTTTTCCAGGACTGTGCAATTCAGTCAAGGGCCTCAGTGTAGGGCCTCTGGTTTCTTACTTATCTCCTCCTTCAATGGGTACAGACATTAAAACTCTCCTCCAAGACTCTCTGTTGCTGAATTTTCCTGGGTCCCAGGCCCTTCAGCCCTTTCTCTTTGTGCTTTTCCTGGTTATGTATGTACTCACAGGTCAAGGTAATATGACTATCTTGATACTGTGAGTACTTGCCATCAGTTACACACCCCCATGGAGTTCTTTCAGAGAAAACTCTCTTTCCTGGGAGTTTGGTATACCACAGCTACAGTTACTAGAGCCCCGGCCATCCTCCTGGAGGGAAGCCAAACCATAGCAGTTACCAGCTGCCTTTTGCACATATATTTTGCTTTCTCATTGAGCTGCACAGAGTACTTCCTCCTGGCAGCTGTGATTTACAACCACTATCTAGCCGTCTCCTCACCTCTACACTGTGGGACGATCATGAGCAGCCTTCTTTCAGCACACTGGCTCTGGGCTCCTGGTTCTGCACTTTCCTGGTCATTGCAGTGCCCACAGCCCTCATCAGAATCCTGTCCTTCTGTGGCTCATGCAGTATCAGCCACTTCTTCTGTGACTTGTTTCTCCAGGTTACCCCAGCCTGCACCAGCACAGAAGCAGTGGAACTCACAACATTTGTGATGGCTTTGGTGGTGATTCTGAGATTGTGCCTCATCACCCTGGTATACATCATCAGCACCATCCTCAGCATCCCCTTGGCCAGCAGAGGAGCAAAGCGTTGGATCTGAATAAAGCTGTGCATGTCCTGAATACTGTGATGACTCCAGATCTAAACCCCTTTATCTACACTCTGCATAACAAAATAGTAAGGGAAACTGCTGAAGAAATGGAAGGGAAATAAGCCACCTGCAAAAAAAGGGATCTCTGTAAATCATCTCCATAGTTGTGCAGAGGTCCCACGTATAAATATGGAGGAAAAAGACAAATGTTTCTTGACAGAGGGAAAGACAAAAGTGAAAACATTGAACAAAAGAAGTGAAAAAACTGTATACATTTGCTTTACTTTCTCATACATGGTGGGAATGGGAGTTCTCGATATAAGCAAAACCAGACTCTTTTTACTTGAAAAGACTTTGCACACAATTAAATTTGTTCTAGACTTTCACTTATAAAGTTAGGTGCATATAAACAGTAAGAATAGTGTTTTACTAAAGAAACTCTAAATCCCTGTACCCTTTAAAGATTGTTTTGATTACATAAGTGAAAACTCTTGGGAACTATATTTGTGAAATATGGAGTATTAGAAACTCAAAAAGGCTAAATGGATAAAAGTATAACTAATGTCAGAGCCTGCAATAATTACAGCACACTATTTCTTGATGAAATACATTACAATAGATACATATAAAAACTGATAATTTTAATGTGCCACATTTGTTTAGCAAGGACTGTGAACAAAGAAATCTAAAAAGCAGTGGATGGAGATTTCTCAAAAAATTAAAAATAGAAATACCTTATGACCCAGCCATCCCACTATTGGGTATCTATTCAATGAACTTGAAATAAGCAATTCCAAAAGTCCCTTGCACCCCTATGTTCATTGCAGCATTATACACAATAGCCGAGATGTGGAAGCAACCCAAGTGCCCATCAACTGATGATTGGATATAGAAGATATGGTGTATATATATACAATGGAATGCTATTCAGACATAAAAAATATAAAATTGTCCCATTCCCAGCAACATGGATGGACCTTGAAGGTATTATGTTAAGTGAAATAAGCCAGATAGAGAAAGATGAACTCTGTATGTCTCTACTAATAGGTGGAAGTTAAACATAGAGACAAAGATAACTGATTGGTGGTTACCAGGGGAAAGGGGGGGTGGGCACCAAGGTTGAAGCGGTGCACCTACAACATGACTAACAATAATGTACAACTGAAATTTCACAAGGTTGTAAACTATCATAATCTTAATAAAAAGTTAAAAAAAAAGCAAGCGGGGGATGAAAAGTGAAAAGTAGATAAACAGGATCCCATGAGAGTTTGGATAAGGCAATAGAAGTCCCTTACAGAACAATGTGTTGACCTTAGAAAAGGAAAATACTACTGGATTCTGACTGCCAGCAAGTCAACAAGGTTAGGATCTCCAGTGGCTCCAGGGTGAAAATAGCTATGGAAAAAAATAACTATGGTAGTGATTTGATCTTCCTCCAAATGACTTTATCCCTTAGAGAGCAAAAATATGCTCTTTCTCATCATTGGCACATGAAAGTTAATTTCCCTCCATTTATCCCTGTTTTGGGCCATAGGTTAGAAGTAGCAAAAGGGCTCAGCAGGCTGAACCAGTCTGCAGACATACTCTGTCCTGTTCCACACTGGCTCACACAGGTGCAGAGTGGGCTGCTTCTCACAGGGCAAAAGCCTGCAGGGCTGAGGGGCAGCCACTCCTTGGACCCTGTTTGTTTGTACTATTGAAAATTCCTCCTGGGTCCCTACTCAAAAAGGAAGTGGGGGAAGATAGAATAAAAAGCCTATATATTTGAAGGAACTGGGAGAAAATATTTCATTGTGAGAGTAATAAATATGGATTTTCAGAAGTCATGTGTGTGTTGAAAGCCTACCTCTTAAGGTAGCATAATGAAATGATGCACACCTCATCTGTTCCCTCTTTTATCTCAGCATAAGGTTAAAATCCATGAAATTCCTGAGATTAAAAAAACACACAAAAATCACAAGGAAATTTTTGGAAGTGATGGATGTGTTTAGCACTTGGTTGGGGTGATGATATGACGGATGTATGCATATGTCCAAACTAATCAATATGTGTGTAGTAAAGTTGAGCATTCTTTTGTCTATCAAATGTAACTTAATAGAGCTAAAAAATAAAATAAGTTTTTAAGGTTACTTGGAGATTTCTAAGAATCAAAATTTCTAATAAAAGTCAAATTCTTATTTTCTGAGGACAAATGGCATCCCTGCTTTGATGGATGAGCCCCAAATTCTGAAAAATACAAAAGCTGTTGCTACTGTCAATCTCAGTGAAAGTTATGTTCAACATCTCACCCCCTCTGCACACCTCATTATATCAAAACCAAGGAAATAGTCTTCATCATTTAAAGTGAACGACTAAATGCATCAGTTTGACATGATATTGTATCCAAGATTTAACGTTAAGTGAAAAAAATAACTGAGAATGATCTGAATACCTTTATTAACTCGGGTCTTTCTTCCTGTGCTGTTTAAAAAATGACATACTTTGATCATAATTTACCTGATATATTGTCAAGAAAATATCGTTAGCTGCTGGACTTAGATTTTGTTTTCTTTCTTGTTTTAATCAATAATTTATTTAAAAATTAATTTGGGAGAAACTAGAATTATCAGAATTATTCTCTGGAGGTAAATTCCTGGAAGTGGAAATGTAAAGTCCCTGCTAAAGACTTTTTAAGTCATTTAATCCATTTTGCCAAACTTCTTTTTAAGAAAATGGTGTTTGGGCCAGCCCCTTGGCACAGTGGTTAAAGTTCTATGTACTCTGCTTCAGCAGCCCAGGGTTCAAGTGTTCAGATCCTGGGTGCAGATGTACTCCACTCATCAGCCATGCTGTGAAGGCATCCCACATACAAAGTAGAGGAAGACTTGTACAGATGTTAGCTCAGGGCCTCAGGGCTAGTCTTCCTCCAAAAAAAAAAAAAAGAAAAATGTGCAGGATTGGCAACAGATGTTAGCTCAGGGTGAATCTTCCTCACAAAAAAAAAGAAAGAAAATTGTATTAATGTACAGACCTTCAAGTTTGACAAGCCTGTTTCACAAAATTCTGTTCTATTGAAAGATAATTTTGTGTTTTTTTCAAATTTTTTAATATTCATCTATGTAAATTATTTGGCAACATTTATTTTTTAACATTTTTATCTTTTTAACTTTTGAAGCTTTATCTTTTCAAGACAGTTATTTTAGTGAAGAGCAAATTGAATAATATGCATTTGTACAGAAACTCTTATTTTTGAGACTGAATATACAAATGGACAAGGGCCAGATCTTATGTGATAATAGAACTCCGCCCCACAACTTGGAAAGCAATCACCCTAGGAAACCAAATCACAACCCGTGCAACAGTCAGCACAAAACAGTCTGCACCTGATCAATACCTGCCAGCTTCCAAAATTTTACTTCTGCTTTCAACACAGGACCAACCAGAGAAAGCCAAATACACTCCCTAAACCATCACATAGGATGCTCTCCTTCTACCTAGTGGCCTCCAGCTTCCCCATGTCAGCAACTTTCCATCAGGGCACACCTTGACCCTCCCCTCCCTTCTCCTCTTCCCTTCCCTCTTCCTGCCTCTCCCTTGTCTCCTCTCTTCTCTTCTTATTCATCTAGTAACACTTCCTTGTTGTATTACAGACTTTGCAATATTTTTAATGTATGATAGAGCAAGTCTTTCTTCATAACTAGTCTGGATCAGTGTTGTCTTAGCTAGTCTTATGTGTATATTTTTCCATGAGAAATGTAGGATCATTTATCTAACTCAATAAAAGAGCTCATGGAAATTTTTATTGGGGTTATATTAAATTAATAAAATAACAGAATTGACTACCTAATGAGACTTCATAACTTAGAACACAAACTGATTTTCCATTTGTTCAAATTACTTTTTAATTGAAACTTATCCTGGGCTCATTGTATATTTACACATAGTTGTAAGAAATAACACTAAGAGGTCCAGTGTACTCAGATTTTCAAAATAATAACATTCTGCAAAACTATTGGCAGAAAATATGATATTCTGGAAAAGGCAAAAAATATATATGGCAGCATATTATATCACAACCAGCTTATTGGCATTGATACAACCCACAATCTTATTCAGATTTCTACATTTTTACTTGTTCTAATTTCTGCGTGTGTATTTAGTACTATTCAATTTTATCACATGTGCAAGTTTTTGTGTCCACTGCAGCTACAATAATGAACAGTTTTATCACCCCAGAATTTCTTGTATTACCTACTTGAAAATATAGATTTGATTTTTTATAACAGTTTTAAGTTTCACGCAAAATTTAATGGAAAATACAGAGTGTCCCAATATACTTTCTGCCACACACATGCATAACATTTCCCACCATTAATATCCCCCGTTAGAATAGCATATGTTTTGCAATTGATGAACCTATATTGGCACATCACTAACACCCAAAGTCCATAGTTTACATTGTTTCACTTTTAGTGTTGCACATTGTATGGATTTGAAAAATATATAATGACATACATATCATTATACTATCATACAGAGTATTTTCACTGCCCCAAAGTGCTCTGTGCTCTGCCTGTTCATCAATTCTTCCCTTCTATACCCTGGCACCTACTATCTTTTATTGACTCCATGGTTTTGCCTTCTCCAGAATATCATATAGTTGAAATTTTAAAGTATGTAGCCTTTTCTGATTGGTTTCTTTCACTTAGAAATATGGGTTTAAGTTTTTTCCATGGCTTTATAGCTTTTCTTTTTAATACTGAACAATATTCCATTTTCTGAATGTGTCACATACAGTTATCTATTCAACTGCTGAAGGACATTTTGGTTGCTTCTAAGTTTTGGCAATTATGAATAAAACTACCATAAACATACATATGCAGGTTGTGTGTAGACATAGATTTTTAATTCATTTGGGTAAATACCAAGGAACATGGTTGCTGGATCATATGGTAGGAGTATGTTTAAATTTGTAAGAAACCAACAAACTGTCTTCTAAAGTGCCTATGTCATTCTTCATTTCCAGCACCAATGCATGAGAGTTCCTGTTCTCCATATCCTTGCCTGCACTGGTGTGGTCAGTGTGCTGGATTTCAGCCTTTCTAGCTGGTGTGCAGTGATATCTCATTGTTGTTTCAATTTAGCTTGTCTTTGCAAATTCTTCACAGTGATTTCTGCAAAGTGAAATATTTTAGTTGTGATGAGATCCAATTTAACTTTTTTCATTTTATGTAATGTGCTATTGCTATCCCATCCAAGAACTTTCTGACTATCCTTAAATTCTGAAGATTCTTATATATTTACTAAAACAAAATTATAATTTTGTGTTTTACATATAAATCCATGATCCATTTTGAATTATTTTTTATATTGGAATGATTTTTAGCAGTGCTTCTTTTTTTGCCTACCGATGTTCAATTTCTCCAGTACCAATTGTAAACGGGTCCTCTTTCTTTCACTGTATTACTTTTATCTCTTTGTCAAAAATTACTAGGGTATAACTGTATGGCATATTTTTGGATTCTCTATTCATGTTCATTAATTTGCTTGCCTGTCCTACAGTGAAAATTACAATGCCATGATTATAATAGCTGCAGAGTAATACTAAATATTGTTAAATGGTTTACTGCTACATTATTCTTCAATATCAAAATTGTTTTAGCTACTGTCAGCTATGTGCTTTTCCATATAAAGATTTGAAGAAGTTTGTCTATGTCTACAAATAATTTGGTGGAATTTTGGTTAGAATTTTAGACCTATGCATCAATTTGGGGATAATTGATGTCTGTACTCATTATTCTACCCATGAACATGGTGATAACTGCAGAATCCTCTGCACATAACAACTCCTTCCAAACTCCTGCATTAGGAGAAGACTTGATCAAACTCTAGCATGGCTTCTAGCAGCATAAGTCTGTGTAGCTAGACCATCCAGGCCCAACTTTAAAAGACCTGCCTGAGAAAGCTCAAGCTTCCAGAAAACTTACTATTTGTTCTAGCCAACACCGTCTTATAGGCCCCTGCCCTCCATTTTCTATTGTATTTACTATAAAAGTCTTACAGTTTTGAATACACATCTCACAATTCTCCCAAGGACCTGACAGCCACTACTTTGATATGCAATTATTAAGAATAGGGTCTCTTTCTCTCAACCTCTGAGTGAAGATAAAATCCTAACTTTGATAACCACCAAAAGCAAACACAGCTGGCCTAATCACAGTTACACTGACCAACCTTTATACATTTTCACTTCTATGACTCTAGCCCCCACACTTCCCACTCCCCTATACTTCCTTTAAAATTCCAAAATGACCTATGCACAAGTTAGAATGGAGCTCAGATCTTTCCCCTGCTGTCAGTAGTTATGAAATAAAATCTGTTTTCACCACTTTAGCTGATGTGGGTTGTATTTGTATTTGATAACTGTATTTCTAGATTTACTTACATCTTCTTTAATTACCTTAATCAGTATTTTGTAATTTTAAGCATATGGATTTTGTACATATTTTATTGAGCATTTACCTGAGCATTTCATGTTCTTTGGAGTGATGCTAATTGATACAGTGTTTTTAATTTCAGCATCTGCAGGATCCTCGTTAATAAATAGAAATAAGATTGTCTTTGTGAGTCATTTTTGTTTTTGGTGATCTTTTTGTGCCTATGTAAGTCCAAAATTGTTTTTTTCAATTGTGAGTTGACTTTCTATTTGGTGATCTTTTTGTACTGTATATTGCCTTGAATATTTATTTCAATAGATTCCTAGATTCAATACATTCTTTTTCAATAGATCGCTAGTTGAATAATTCACCTAAGAACTGTTTTATTTCTTCTTTTCCAAACTCTATGGCTTTTATTTCTCTTACTCCTATTACTGCTAGAACATTTTGCATTTTGGTTCAATAAAAATGATGAAAGTGGTTCAACAAGAAGGATGGAAGTGGCCATTCTTGCCTTGTTCTCCATTATGAGGAAATGCACTTAATCTTTCACTCTTAAGTATGATGTCAGCTGTACATTTTTTATAGATAATCTTTAACAAGTGAAAGTAATTTTTCTCTATCTTGAACTTCCTGGAGTAGGGCTTTATCTATTTATTTATTATCTATCATAAATAGTTATTGGATTTTATCAAGTGCTTTTTCTACATTCTTTTATTTTTAAACAAATATTGATATTAAACCAATAGATGGTCAGTTATTTCTCCAGCAAAAATGGGTTTAATTGGGAGATCAAAGAATAGCAATTTGGAGTCTGGACCCAGGGCAAAAGACATGCAAATCCACAGCAATAAATGGAGGAGAAACACTTTTATAGAGGAGAAGTGGAAGTCAGGAGGCCTGTTGTAAACAAAGAGTCCAAGCTGTGGATTTGCCTTGTGTGAGTAGTGATAGTCTCTCATTGGCTGAGCTTTTTGCTCGTCAAGAAGTGGAAGTCTTTCTTCTTCCTGTTGGGCTTTGCTATCAACATAGGGCATGAGGTATCCTCCCGTGGCCTCTTGATTCTATATTAATAAGTTTTCTGTTTATTAATATCTAAACAAAATTGATATTCTTGATTTATTTTTAAATATTGAATCAACCTTACATACCTGTAAGAAATCCCCTTGGTCATGGTGTAAAATACTTTATATACATTGTTTAATTTGGTTTGTTAATATTTTTTAACATTCTCACATATAAGTTTATAAGAGTTATTTGTAATAGGAAATATTGTAGTTTTATTTTATTGTACTGTCTGTCTTTTTTATACTTTATTAACTTGGAATCAGGTTATTAGAAATCTCATATGTTTTATTTTCTGAAAAATATTGATATCAAACCTGAAGTAAGTTCACTCACCCATTGCACAATAAACCAATTTCTGACACCTGGTGAAGTAGAAGACCGTAGGAATTTTATTTATGCACAGTGCTGAGCAAGGAGAGAGGGCAGCTAATGCTGAAATCCCAAACTCCCTGAAAAGCTGAAAGGAAGGGTTTTTATTTGGGGTTTTATGTAGGGGAGGAGGAGCATATGGCCTTGCTGGTCAGCAGCTTTCCCACCAGCCGGTATCTGTTTGCAGGGAGGTGATAATTAATGCAGGTGATTGTCCTTGGCTGTGTCTGTCTCCATGGAGGATAGTTGATTCTGGAGCCAGGAAGCCAGGGAGTAAGCAGGGAATGAGTGTTTTGGTTTTAACCCCATATATGCTGGGTTTAATGTAGGGAAACTGATATCAGGGTTGGTATCAATATTGTTTAAAATCTTTGTTAATTTGCATTTAGAACTTAGAATTTTTCAGTGGGCCCAGTCATTTTGTTTCCAGGTCTTTTAATTATCAATTACATATCTTTAATGTTTATGTGACTATTCATATTACCTACTTCATCTTGGTTGAGTATTTTAGTTTAAAATGTTTTCTAAATTGTTTCCTTTTTCCAATTTGTCAAATTTATGAGCATATAACTGCATTTTTCTCGATGGCTGGAGAATCTGTAGTAATATACCCCACTGGTATGCCCCATACCTTTGGGGATGAAGAGGCTGCATTGAAGCATGTTGTGTCAGAATCCCACTTACTGGTGGCCCCTGGCAACTTGGGTATCTCTGGGTTGGAGAATCGAAAAAGACTTCCCACAATAGGCCCCTTCCTTTCAGAGTTCAGAACATGCACTCCCAAATAAGCCACTTTGGTGTATAAATTATTTTGAACAGAAAGCAATTGGGAGCTAGCAGATGAAGAAAAGCTCTTGACCTCTTTTTTAACGGGCTAAAATAAAGTATAAATTTTCCTTTTGTTGAGGAAATTTATATTGACAAAGGGCATTTCTATTAGTAAAGCATCTGTACCAGGAAGAGAGCTACTCCCAGAGACATTCTTTTCACCTGACTTATCTACACAGTAAGATAAACTTTATTTACTATACATTTTCTTCACTCATCTTCCAATAATTTTCCTCCAGCCACCACCTGCTTCTGTTCACCCTGGGGGCTTTCTGCTTCCCAGATTCCCCATGTGCACCAAGTGTGGACTGAGCCCACAATCCACAGTTGATGTGGAGCTACCTGATAAAAGGTTGCAGGGCACCATCCTGAACCTCATGTCTAACATGACCCACGTTGCCAGCAATGCTTAGGACCTGCCACCTCTGCACACGATTGGGACAGGTGCACTGACAGTACAGGTTGTGGGTAATAACTGGCCCAAACTCCAATCTATTTTGCTGGCTTCATGCCTGTTCTGTTTTCCAATTGTACAGGTCCTAAATGAGAAGCCATATCCTGTTGTTTAAGCGGAACTATTGGACCAACTTGAGAAGTTTCTTAACATCTGTAATACTAGAGAGGGGCCAGGAGAAGTATCAGAGCAATTTTAGAAACCTGCAGTAAAATTAGTTGAAATGTCAGATATGTGTGTTCCTGCAGTTGTTAAATTGAGTTGTTTTTTTTTAAGATAGTTCTTCAAGGGAAGATTTACTACACATTTGGACACCTAAAAGTCAATCAAAACAAGCTCCAGATTTTACATACTGTGAGTATAGAGGAACCATTTAAGAGGATGATACCACTCCTTATCAAGGAAATGGAAGGACGAAAATTGCTTTAAAAAAACAGAAAACACAAACCAGAGGATAATAAGTATTTTATAGTAATATGCCATAATAGGAGAATTATACACATCCCAGGAACTTTAGAAGATGAAGAGGAGGATGTAGATAATGATGAAAATCTCATGCTAGAAAAAAAAATATATAAGCATCTCGTATGTCAGAACAGGCCCATAAATTCTGTGTCAAAGAAACAAAAAGCCTAAAAAAAATTCTCTAGTCCATGTAAAAATAGCCTCTGATTATAAATTATTTAAAACTTATGGTGGAACTTCCTTGGAACAGAAGTGCAACTAATCATCTGGATATTTGAGTAACCCAGATTTTTCTGGAAAATGACGATTACGTCACAGAAAAACTGACGAAAAGAGTGCTTAAATATTTGGGTATCATGCTTCTAAAAAAGCAAGCTGAAGTACCCCTTCCTTGTGTTGCAGGCCCTCTTGGAGTAGGTAAAACAAATTTGGGAAGATTAGTGGCCAAGACTCTAGATCAAGAGTTCAAAGTGTTTGCACTTGGAGGATATGTGTTCAGTCTGACATATAAGGACACAGGCACAGCTATGTTGGCAGTATCCCTGGTTATGTAATCAATGACTTGAAGTCTGTTGACATTAATAATCTAGTGTTCCTATTAGAGGAGGTTGACCAACAAGAAAAATGTCTACAAGATAATCCTATAACTTCAAAGAAAATTATCTAAATGTGGTCTTTGACTTTTTCCAAGTTCTCTTCATAACTACTGCCAATATCCGTTGTTGAAAAGAATGGAGATTATTTAGGTGCCAGTGTATACACAAGAGGAGAAGACAAATTGCTGACAGATACTTGATCCCAAAGCAAGTGGAGCAGCATGGGCTGACTCCAAAGCAGATTCAAGTCCCTCAGGTTACTCCTCTTCACATCTTCACCAGGTATACCAGAGAGGCATGGGTTTATTCTCTGGACAGAGAGTTTGGGGCCATTTGCCCAGCTATTGCCATGAAGGTTGCAGAAGGACAATATAAGGAAGCCAAATTGGACCATTCTGATGTGACTGAGGGAGAAGTTTATAGAGAACACGTCTTCAAAGATTCAAAACCTGAATCTATGAATCACAGTGCTGACTTGACCCTACCACCTGCAGTATCAATTTTGATTAATTTCCATGCTCTGAAACATATGCTTGGGTTTCAGATGTATGAAATAGGCATTTGAGTCAACCAGGAGTGGATATAGGTTTTGTTTGGACTACCTTAGGTAAGGAAAACATATTTGTGGAGGCAAGTTGAATGGATGGCAAAGGTCATTTAACTCTAACTGGTCAGAAAGGGGAGTCATGAAGGAGTCTACTCATCTTGCTATTACCTGACTTTGCAACAATAAAAAAAAACTAACTAATGCTGTTGAAAGTTTTGATCTTTGTAACAACACAGACATCCATCTGCACTTTCCAGCTGGAGCTGTCACAAAATATGGACCACATGTTGGAGTTATCAGAGTAACTTTTCTTGTCTCACTTTTTAATGCGTGACGGGTATGTCTAAATGTAGTCATAACTGGAGAAATTGCACTGAGAGGTTTTGTTCTTCCATTGGGCAGAATTAAAGAAATGTGCTGGCAGCACACAGAGCAGGCTTGAAGCAAATCATTATTTCTCAGAAGAATGCCAGAATTTACTGACAAGGTTGATTTTATTCACATCAGTAGAAGTAAGGAAAATGCCCTTAATTTGTGGACATAATCACAGCAGTAATAAACCTTGCTCAAGTGGTAATGATGTTTATTACAAAGACATGTTAATTTAACAGATTGGTAAAAATTGAAACAAACTCTTAATAATCTGGCCACCTCCTTGAGTCTTGTAATTTTAAAACTCCATGCATATTTATATTATTATGCAATTATATTTTTTCTTTTGTTAATATGTCTTATGTCAGTTTAACTCTTTGTCCAGCACAGAACCTAGAAGCTTAGAAGAAAGCCTTATTTTATTCCTCTCCTACAGTGACAAGGTCATTCTTGCTGCTGCTGCCCAGCAGGCTCTACCTGGGGGAATGGGTCTCATTTCTGACAGGGAAGGATAATCTTATTTTGCTTTCTGTTGTCAGTGACATTTCCCAAAGACCCCCTCTTGTTAGTGCTATTTGGAATGGTTCCTAAGACTCTCATTACATCTGGAAGAGGACAAGCCTACCTTGGCTGTGTTCTGTTCATCAACTGAGGAGCTGAAAATACTGGATCTGGATCTCCTTCTTGAGTTGGACCGGGGCTAAGAGGCCCTATTGTTATGTTGTTCAAATCCTAGAGTCTCAAGGCAGTTCATCTTCTTCTAACCACCTTTCAGAGTTCTCATTCAGCTTCTTCTTTCATGTCGTACATATCTTATATTCGTACTTAGCAAAGAGGAACAGGGAGAAATTGCTGTATGACATCTTGTCTGTATTTATGTCCATTATTCATTTTGTATGATATTTTGTAGTTTTCTTCATGCAGTTTCAGATCATTTCTTGGTAAGTTTATCTATTATTGTTGTTATTGTAAATAAGCTTGCTGTTTATCATATGAATGCTACTGAGTTTTGCATGTTAATTTGACATTCTGCTACCTTGTTGGATTCTTTAATGGTTTGGATTAGTTTGATCGTTGATTTTACATGGTTTTCCATCTTTAATACCATTTAATTTTTAATTGGGGTGAATATAAGGGGCTTCACCTGCCAAGGAGAAGTATGCATGTTATAAGGAGTTACATACTTTTAATATCTCCGTCTGCATTTTCTCCACGTTTCCTTCATGGTGTTTTCACACCATTCAAGTAGAGGCTGAGCAGTTGCTATATACAATTGTGTCATTTCCTGGATGAGCGAAACAAACAATTACTTCATGATTCTTGGGGACACATTTGTATGCAAAAGGGATGTCCCTCCAGCAGAATGATTTGGAACTGGATGAAAGGGGGCTGGCCAGAGGTGGCCCAGATGATTAACTGTGCAAGTGGGTCTAGATGCAGACTGAAAACTCTCCTCATAGTGAGCTTGAACTAAGCTGGAATAGATGTCTGCCAAAGATCAAGAAGAGGTAAGCCCCTCTTCTTATGCATCATTCTTTCCCCCTACATTCCATCACGCTTTAGTTGATTTGATATCTATGTTATTAGGGAAATGGAATTGCAGTCTGCAAAATGGACTTTGAAGCAGCATCTCCTGCTTATTATCATACCATCTCTGTCTTGGAGTGTGAGAGAAGCCAGGGGTGACCTGATGTTAAGCCACTGCAGGGAGACAGAGTGTCTGTGTGTGGGCTAGGGTCTGCCTTCTCCACTGAGTCTGTTTGCAGTTCTTCTGAGATTCTTTTTTAAGTTGATTATGGGAGAAACGCTTGTATGAGATACTTCCCTCCTCTCCCTAAATCTACCCTTCCCCCTAAAATGTGGGGAAATCTTTGGTTCTCCAGAGAAGATTTGAGGAAGGATGAGGCCGTACTGCAGAAAAAGCCCTTGGATTTGAAGCTGTGCTGGAGTGTAAACTGAGTAGTCTCTTTCTAGGGTCATGGTCAGTGCTCCTTCCCCAGCATAGGAAAGAAGAAACCTAGTGCCATGGCAAAGATGGGACCCTTGTCACCAACTTCCCCTCCTGAGCACTCAGAGATACTTTCTCCTTGTAATGCAATCATTCCCAGCTCTAACCCAGCTCTTCAGTAGGCATCAAAGCAACAAATCTTTGACATTGTGGAATTGCTGCATTCCCAAGTTTCCTTGCTTACATGTTTACCTTGTACTGGGGGCTGTTTATTTTTGCAACTTTTCAAAGGGAACTTTCCTGGGTGGAAGTAATTTGGGCTGCTATAACAAAAAATTTCATAGACTACTGGGTGGCTTAAACAACAGAAATTTATTTCTTGCAGTTCTGGAGGCTTAAAGTACAAGATCAAGACTCCAGCAGATTTGGTGTCTAGTGAGGGCATGGTTCACGGATGACCATCATCTTACTGTGTCTCCTTACATGGGTGGAAGGGAGGAGGGAACTTTTTGGGGTCTGTTCTATAAGGGTAGTATTTCCATTCATAAGAGTTCTACATTCATGACCACATCATTTACAAAAGTCCATAATATCTCATACTACTATCACATTGGCAGTTTGAATTCAGTATATTGTCTTGGGGAACACAGACATTCAGTCTATAGCACCTGGCTCAACCAAAAGGCTCATGTTCTGGTAGAGCCTCCATGTGTGAATGGAATACATGCGCAGGTATTCACACATGTGTATGCATTCACTCTCCCCTTTTTGCCAAGGATAACTGAATTCGTGGAATTTTCTTACAATAGTATTTCTTTTCCTTCTCGGGCTTAAAGGAAGAGATGCCATACTAAGCCTGAAGAAGGAACATCCAGCCTGTAATGAATCTCATAAAACAGCATGGTCAGAGGTTGACCAGGAAGAGAACATGTAGGGCCTGGGCCTTGCTCATTCAGCAGAAACCCCCAGGCCCATTGCAACCATGTGTACTTATGGCTCTCTTCTGGGCAGGCAGCCAAGCTCCCAAGATTTTTAAGCACCTGGGCCTGGCCAACGTGGATCCTCCCTTATCCCACGTAAAGAACATAGCATCTTACAGGGACACAAAGCCCTTCTATGCGAGTTACTGTTCCTGGAAATGCTGTTCATACCAAGGACAGCCCTTTGGCAAGCATGCAGACTTTGTTCTTCTGCCTACTTAAGCAAGCTTCACTTAGGGGGCAGTAGCAGGTGCACACTTCCTTCTAGCCAGCCACCACTGGACACTCTCCCTTCAAGTAAGTCCCAGTAAACCTATATGTCCCGTTCACAGTCTCTGGGTCATTTCTTTGGTCTCTAGGCATGATAATCCACTGTCCTAGCTCAGCTGGGCTTTTGGCAGAACAGAAGTGGTACATGAATTAATCCAAATTGACAAATTGAATTAAAACTGTTACAGAGGACACTGGTTTAGAAGTCAAGTCTTAGTAACACAAATGGATTCCAACTCCCATCTCATCCCAAGATGTCTTCCTCAGGTGATGGTGCGTGTCTCAAATAGGCTGAGTGATGTGTATGGTGGGGCTTCCTGGTGCTGGGAAAAACTGAAGATGAGGAGGATTTTCCTCAGTATTTAAGTGGATATTAACACAATTATTGCAATCAGCAGCAAAAACAGTGAGTAAAAAAGTACAGTCAAACTGAAAACTCAAAAGCTATATTAGGAGAAAGTGTGGACAACACATGTGATGGACAAAGGGTTGCTCTGAACAAGCATTTTAAATGTCCAAAAAATTCACTAAGAAAAGGTGAATAACTGAATGAATGAGAAAAGTTACACTGGATATTGATGTGCAACTGACAGAAGAGAAATATCAAAATGTCAATAAAAATTTTAAAAGCATATCAAACTGGCTGGAGGTCAAGGTGATACAGATGGGAAAAAACTAAGGAGGCCGTCGAGTATTCCCACACATTCAATTGGCAGCAAATAAAAATCTAACACTACAAGAATTAGTGTAAAGTGGAGAGAACTATTTTGATAAATAATTTGACTCATTTGATACCCTATGTGCTAAATTCCACTTTTTAACACAGAGAAGTTTCAAGCATCTAGTATCAGATGTTCTATACAATTGAATGCTAACAAACAGTGTAGCCTTACTGTACCTAAATGAAATGGATAGGCATGAAGTTTAGTATTACAATCAAGATATAAAAACATATCTTATTGTCATATCATTTATAAGAAACTCAAAATATGAAAATTAAGCAGTATGCTGTTTTGATAAGTTACCTTGTACTCTATTAAAATTCTAGGTACTGATAAATAAAAAGAATCATCTTGGAGGTTAGCAATGGGGTTAGTTGGAGTATTATTGTAACTTTGGTTATGTGCTTTTCGCTTTTTCAGAGTTTTTGCCTGATTAGCTTTTCTGCCAGTTTGTCCATTTTAGTTTCTATTGGTTTTAGCTTCCATCTTGTTTCAGCAATTTTGCCCTGACATATTCTAGCACATTTTTAAGACTATTAGTTGAATATAAATTTTGTACTTGATTCATACTTTAAGACACTGAAGACTTTTCAAAATAATTTTTAATTAGAAAATATTTTTGTTTCAATTAACCCATTGTCTATAATGAACACAGAAATCAATGGACTTTTTTGAAATTTGTTTAGACAACTGAAACTTGCCTCATCAATGAGAAAAATCTCATGTGTTTGAGATACACAACTTTGTGATAAAATAATCAGCTCTCAAAGATGTCTACCTTCCAATCCCTGCAACCTGTGAATATGCTGCACAACATGGAAAAAGGAGATGATGGTCCCAGATAGAATTAATGCTGCCTGTGGGATGACCTAAAGATAGGGAGACTATCCTTCATGATCCAGGGTGACCCAATGAAAGCACAGAGCTCCTGAAAAGTGGAAGATGACAGGGTGAGAAGAGTAAAGCAAGTTCCTGGCTTTGACAGGGAGGAAAGTGACCATTTCCAAGTAAAACAGATGTCCTCTGAAAGCTGGAAAAGGCAAGAAAACCGACTGTATCCCAGAGCCCACAGAAATGAACACAGCTGTGCTGCCATCATGAATTTAGCCTAATGAGACCCCATCTTGGACTTTAAAGTCTATGTTAAGATAATAAATGTGTTTTATCTTAAGCTGTTAAATTCATGGTTATTTATTACAGCGGCAATAGAAAGCTAATAAAACACTGTTAAGTTTTTCTGGATTTTTTCCCAGTTTTATTGAGAAATAATTGACACTCATCATTGTCCAAATTTAAGGCTTGCAGTATAAAGGCTTACTTTTCATATATTGTGAAATGACTATCACAATAGGTTTGGCTAACATCCATTTTCTTATGTGGATGCAATACAACAACAGAAAAAAAGAAAGAATTTCCTTGTAATGAGAAATCTTAGGATTTACTCTCTTAAGTTTTCTAGATAACATACAGCAGTGTTAGGCATAGTCATCATTTTGTATGTTACTTCCCAGTACTTATTTACTTTGTAACGGGAGGTTTGTACCTTTTGATCATCTTCCTCCCCTTCCCCCTCTCCATCCCCCACCTCTGATAACTACAAATATGATCTATTTTTCTAGGAGTCTTTTTTTATAATTCACATATAAGTGAGATCATACAGTATTTGTCTCTGGCTTGCTGGCATATTTCACTTAGCACAATGCCTTCAAGGTCCAACCATGTTGTCACATATAGTAGGATTTTTTATGACTGAATAATATTTCATTATATATATATATATATATATATATATATATATATATACACACACACACACACACACCAAAACTTATTTATCCATTGATGAAAAGTTAGTTTGTTTCCATGCCCCAGCTATTTTAATAATGCTGCTCTAAACATGAGTGTGCAGATATCTTTTTGAGTTGGTGTTTTCATTTTCCTTGTATACTATCAGAAGGGAATTGCTGGATTATATGGTAACTCTTCTTTTAACCTTTGGAGATTCTCCATACTGTTTTCCATAATACTTGTGCCAATTCACAGTCTAACTAATAGTGCACAGGGGTTCCTTCTTCTCCATATCCATGACAGCAATTGCAAGTTTTTGTCTTTTTGATCATGGCCATTTTAACAGACATGAGGTGATATTTCACTGTGGTTTTAATTTGCATTTCCCTAGTACCTAGTGATGTTGAGCAGCTTTCCATGTAACTGTTGGCATTTTGTATATCTTTGGAGAAAGATCTATCAAGATCCTTTGCCCATTTTTTAATTGGGTTATTTGTTTTTTTCTGTTGTGTTGTATGAGATTTTATATATTTTGAATATTAATCCCTTATCAGATATATGATGTGGAAAGATTTTTTTTACCATTCTGCAGGTTGCCTGTTCACTTTGTTGATGGTTTCTTTTTCTCGGCAAAGCTTTTTAGTTATATGTTGTTTCATTTGTTTATTTTTGATTTTATTGCTTGTGCTTTAGGGGTCACATACAAAAAAGTCATTACCAAGAACCATGTCAAGAGGCTTTATTCCTTTGTTTTCTTCTAGGTGTTTCATGGTTTCAGGTCTTATATTTAAGTGTTTAATTCATTTTGAGTTAATTTCTGTGAGTGGTCTAAGACATGGGTCCAAATTCATTATTTTACATGTGAATATACAGTTATCCCAGCACCACTTATTGAAGAGTCTGTCTTTTCTCTATTGAGTATTCTTAGCTCCCTTGTCAAACATCGGTTGACCATATGTGCTTGGGTTTATTTCTGGGCTCTCAATTCTCTTCCATGATCTATTTGTTTTTCTGCCAGTATCATACTGTTTTGATGACTAAAGCTTTATACTATAGATTGAAATAGGAACTGTGATACTTCCTGCTTTATTTTTTTCTGAGGACTTCTTTGGCTGTTCAGGATCTTTTTTAGTTCCATATAAATTTTACAAGTAATTTTTCTACTTCTGTAAAAACTTCCATTGGAATCTTGATAAAGATTACATTTAATCTATAGGTGGCTTTTGGTAGTATTGACATTTTAGTAATATTAATTTTTACTACACATGAACAAGAGATACATTTTCATTTATGTATGACTTTTATTTCTTTGGTCAGTGTCTTGTGTTTTTCAGCATAGGGATCTTTCAACTCCTTAGTTAAATTTATTCCTAAGTATTTTATTTTTTGTAATGCTGTCATAAATTGGATCAAATTTTGGTTCTTTTTCAGAAATGTTATTGTTAGTTTATAGAAATGCTAACTATTTTTGTGTCTTAATTTTGTATCTTGCAAATTTACTGAATTTATTCATTAGATCCAACAGTTTTTTGTTTGAGTCTTTAGAATATTCTCTATAAAATATGTCATTGCCAATAAAGACAATATTTCTTCTTCTTTTCCAACTTTAATATATTTTATTTTCCTTTCGTGTGTGATTTCTCTATCTATGACATCCAGTAGTATGTTGAATAAGAGTAGTGAGGATGGGCGCCTTTGTCTTGTTCCTAATTTTAGACAAAAAGCTTTTATCCTCTCACTACTGAGTATGATGCCAGCTGTGGGGTTGTTATACATGGTCTTCATTAAGTTGAGGTATGTTCCTCCTATGTATAGTTTTTTAAGAGTTTTTATCATGAATGAATGTGGAATTTTGTTGCATATTTTCTCTGTCTATTGAGATGGTCATATGATTCTTTTCTTTCATTCTATTGATGTGATATATCACATTATTTGATTAGTTTATATTGAAACATTCTTCACCCTGGGGATAAATCCCACGTTATCATAGTGAATGATCCTTTAACGTGTTCCTGAATTTGGTTAGCTAGTATTTGATTGTGAATTTTTGCATCTACATTCTTTAGGGATAAGGATTTGTAGTTTTCTTTTCTAACTGTGTCTTTTCCTGTTTTAGTATCTAGAAAATGTTGGTCTCATGAAATAAGCTCAGGGCTGATCTCTCCTCTTAACTCTTGGGAAGAATTTTGGAAGGAACAATGTTAATTCTTTTTTAAATGTTTGTTAAAATTCACCAATGAAGCCATCTGGTCCTGGGATTTTCTTTGTTGGGAGATTTTTGGTTAGTGGTTCAATCTCTTACCAGTGATTGGTCTATTCCAATTTTCTACTTCTTTTTTATTCAATATTAGTAAGTTGTATGTTTTTAAGAAGTTTTCTGTTTCAGCTAGCTCGTCCAGTTTGGTTGCTCATAGTAGCCTCTTACGATCCTTTTATGCTCTGTGATAACAATTATAATGTCTCATTTTTCATTTATACTTTTGCTGGTTTTGGTCCTTTTTCTTTTTGCCTTGGTTAATCTAGATAAAATTTGCCAATTTTGTTTATCTTTATAAAGAACCAAATCTTAGTTTGGTTAATCTTCTCCTGTGTTTTGCTCTCCTCCATTTTATTTATTTCTACTCTTATCTGTATTATTTCCATTCTTCTGCTAACTTTGGACTCAGTTTGCTCTTCTTTTTCTAGTTTCTTAAGGTATAGTGTTAAGTTGTTTTGGGGGGATCTTTATTGCTTCTTAGTGTAGGTGTTTATTGCTATAAATTTCCCAGTTGGAACTGCTTTTGCTGAATCCCATAAGTTCTGGTATGTTGTGTTTCCAATTTTGTCTCAAAAACCTGTTAATTTCCCTTTTAATTTCTTCTTAGATTCATTTATTGTTCAGGAGAGTGTTGTTTAATTTCCATGTGTTTGTGAATTTTCCAGTTTCCATGTTATTGATTTCTAATTTCATGCCATTTTGTCAGAGAAGATACCTGGGCATGGCTTCAATCTCTTGAATTTGCTGAGATTTGTTTCGTGGCCTAAGTTATGCTCTATGCTACAAAAATATCCCATGTGCACTTAAGAGGAATGAATATTCTGCTGTTGTTGAATAAAATGTCCTGTATAAGTCTGTTTGATCCATTTGGTCTGTAGTGTTGTTCAAATCCAGTTTCCTTATAAAGTCTCTGTCTGGATGATGCAACCACTATTGAGAGTGGGGTATTATAGTCCCAACTATTAGTGTACTACTCTTCAATTCTCCTTTTAGCTCTGTGGGCCTTTGCTTTATATATTTAGATTCTCCAATGTTTGCTGCATAAATACTTACAGTTGTTGTATCATGTTGATGTGGCAACACCTTTATCATTATATAATTACCTTCTTTGCCTTGTTTTCCAGTTTTAGTTTAAAGTCTTTTATTTGATATAAGCATAGCTAACCTCTGCTTCTTTTCTGTTAAGCCTAGCTTGAAGTGCCTTTTTACATCTTTTCACTTTCAGTCTACATATGTCTTTAAACCTTAAGTGAGTCTCTCATAGGCAACATATTGTACTTTTTGTTTTATTATTATTCAGCCATTCTTTGTCTTCTGATCAGAGAATTTAATCCATTTAAATTTTAAACAATTATTGATAGGTAAAGACTTACTATTGCTATTTTGTTAATTACTTTCTGGTCGATTTGTGGATTCTTTGTTTCTTATTTCTTGTCTTAATATATTCTCTTTGTGTATTGATGTCTTTTGGTATCAGTATGCTTTTCCTTCTTTACTGTGTTCTTTTGTGTAACTAATACAAAGACAAAACAGGGAAATTCTGATAAATTGTTACAGCCAAGAGAAGCATAAGGTGACAAAATAAATAAATGTAATGTGGTCTTCTGGAAAGACAAAGGACAATAGGTAAAAACTAAAGAAATATGAATAAAGTGTAGACTCTAAGAATTCCATATATAAATAGCAGTTTTTTAATTTAAACAAACGTAACATATTAATATAGAATATTATTAATAGCAAAAGCTTAGCACGGTTTATTTGTAAATTCTTTATTCTCCCTTGTCAATTTTTCTGTAAACTGAAAATATTTCTAATCCTTTTTCCTTCCTGCTGCTGAAAACACAAGGGAATTTTTCTCTTAAATGTATCATGAGGATCGAGTTGAAATCCTGTAGGTAAAAAATCACAGAAGTGTAGAACCCCCCCATGACTACAACTTATTGGAGTTTTTAACTGTCAGAGTTGACCACCTTGAACCTCTAGCAACTTGTTGGTTACAATTCAGGTTTTCCAACTCCAGCACTCTTGGAAGTTTCTGCTCACGAATGTCTGCTTAGGAGAGTCTGGAAGATGACAGCATAGGATAATCCTGAACTCATCTCCCTCCACAGACACAACAAACCTACGACTACCTGGGGAACGTGTTCCCCTGGGAGAGATCTGGAAACTAAATAAAAATAACCTCCACATCAATGGACAACACAGAGAGGGGTGGAAGAAGGAGAAATAGAGCCCTTTGAGGACTTCACGGTCAGGAACAGTCTCAAAGGTTCAGAGATTTTCCTATATGAACAGGGATTTAGAGCCCTGCATTAGGCACCCCATCCCTTAGATCCACCACAAGAGAAACAAGATCCCAAATTCCTGGCTTTAAAAACTAGTGAGGAATATGCTCAGCAAAATTATAGAACTTCAGGGAAAGGAAAAGCTGCTCTTGAAGGGCCCATACACAAATTCACTCAACTCAGAAACCAGCACAAAAACGTGTGAGAGAAAAGTTCATAGTCCAGTGGTAAAAGAGATTCACTTACTAAGTTCACAGCATAGCCAAGAGAGGCAAAAGTGGCTGGGTTCACTATCCAGGGACTGAGGAACTGGCTACAGTTCCTATTGTGACCTAGATCAGCCATGGTCACACAGATGCTGACAGGCATTGGAATCCTTCCTCTAGCCTATTAATACAGGGTTCTGCCCCACCCACTAGAGCAACTAAGGCAACTGAACATAGCCAGGCTGGGCAGTAGCCTGTCCCTGTGGCTGGCCCCATCTACCAGTGAGCCCAAAGCAGACTTGTACCACTGGTCCTCACAAACAGCCACACAGAAGATCTGTCCCACCTGCAATGCCTGAACCAATTGCACACTGCCATGCCTGGGGCCTGCCTTGCCCATCAGCACACCCGAGGTTGCTGTACACTGCAGGGCAGTGTAGCTAGTTTACACTAGAGGACTGCTTCACCCAAAAGCAAGATGGCAACATCCATGTAGCATGCTGCTAAGCTCATCAGAAGCCTGTCTCACCTACCAATGCAGTCAAGGCAGCTGAGCAACTCAGGGCCATGCATCCAGCTACAGCAGGGGCCTGCAGCAGTTGTGCACATGCGGACTTAGCAATCAGATACACTGGGACCCTGAATCACTAAAAAATGCAGTAGTCATGCACCACCAGACTTCACATCCAGCCATATCAGGGGCTTGCCCCACCCTATACATGGCTGTAGCAGCTGCATGTGGTCTCAACTCACAATCAGCCAGCCCAGGGCCCAGCCCAGTCTGCCTGCATGCCTACAGCAATACCAACCCTGCCACAGCAGAAGGGCACATGCAGCCCACACAAAGGAGACCCTTGAAGGATTTGGAATGGGTGGTCAGAAGGATCATGCTGATAGGCCCCTTCAAAAAGCATTCTTATATAACACCATATTTTCAACACCAGGAGATGTAGCTCATGTACCTAATACATATAAGCAACATAGAGAAGTAGGCAAAATGAGGAGACAAAAGAATATGTTCCAAATAAAATAGGACAAATCCACAGAAAAAGAACTAAACAAAACAGAAAAACTATCTATCTGATAAAGAGTACAAGCTAATGGTCATATGGATGCTATCTGATCTTGAGAGAAGAATAGTTGAACAAAATGAGAATATCAGCAAAGAATTACAAAATATTAAAAAGAACCAATCAGAATTAAAGAATATAATAAAGGAAATGAAAAATTCACTGGAGGGAATCAACAGAAGAATAGATGACACAGAAGAAAAGGTTAGCAATCTGGATGACAGAGTAGACAACATCACTCAAGATGAACAGAGAAGTAATTTAAAAGAATTAGGACAGTCTAAGGGAATTCTGGGACAACATCAAGTGTACTAACATCCAACCACTTTATGGTTAATCTCAGAAAAAGAAGAGTGTCAAAGGGGCAGAGAAACAATAGCTGAGAACATCCCTAACATGGGGAAGAAAACAGACATCCAGGTACAGAAAGCACAGAGAGCACCAAACAGGATGAACTCAAAGAGATCCAACCCTACACATTATAAATAAAACGTCAATATTGAAAGGTAAAGAGATAATCCTAAAATCTGCAAGAGAAAAGCAATATTACATACCAAGAAAACCTCTTAAGGCTATCGGCTGACATTTTGACGAAATCTTGCAGGATAGAAGGGAATGACATAATATATTCAAATTACCGAATGGAAAAAAAACCTAGAACCAAGAATACTCTACCAAGCAAAGTTATCATGCAGAATGGAAGGAGAGATAAACAGTTTTCAATACAAGCAAAACCTTGGGGCCAACCCCGTGGCACAGTGGTTGATTGTGCACGTTGTCCTTTGGCAGCCCAGGGTTCGCCAGTTCAAATCCTGGGTGTGGACAGGGCACTGCATGGCAAGCCATGCTGTGGTAGGTATCCCACATATAAAATAGAGTAAGATGGGCGTAGTTGTTAGCTCAGGGTCAGTCTTCCTCAGCAGAAAGAGGAGGATTGGCAGATGTTAGCTCAGGGCTAGTCTTCGTCAAAAAAAAAAAAGACAAGCCAAAACTAAAGGAATTTATCACAAATTGGCCTTAAAAGAAATGTTAAAGGGACTTATTTAAGTGGAACAGAAAAAGCCACAAATAGAACTAAGAAAATTATAAAAGAAAAAATATCTCTGGTAAAGGCAAATCAACATTAAAGGCAATGAATCAATAACTTATAAAACTAATATGAGGGTCAAAAGTTACAGGCACTAAAAACATCTATATCTGTGATATAGAAGAGGTTAAGGGATTCACAAAAATAAAAAAAGGTAAAATATGATGTCAAAACATAAAACATGAAATTGAGTAAAGTGTAGGGCTTTTAGTAAGAGGTCGAACCTAAGAGGTCACCAATGTAATATAGATTGCTATTTACATAGGTCATTATATATATATATATATAAACTTCATGGTAACCACAAACCAAAAGCCTATAGTAAATACGCTCCAAGAAAGAGGAATCCAAAGATAATACTAGTGAATGTCATCAAATCACAAGTAAAAAGATCAAGAGAAGAGGAAAGGAAGAGAGAGGAATTACAAAACATCCAGAAAAAAGTAACAAAACAATAAGTACATACTTATCAATTGCTATTTTTAATGTAAATGGACAAATGCTCCAATCAAAAGACATAAGGAGAATGAATGGTTAAAAAAGCAAGACCCATATATATGCTGCATGCAAGAGACACACTTCCAACCTAAAGACACTCACAAACACAAGTGAAGGCATGGAAAAAGACACTCCAAGCAAATGGAAATGAAAAGAACAATTTCACAGAATGTTTCATCCCCAAATTGTAAAACATACATTCTCTTCAAATACTCATGAGACTTTCTCCAAGGTAGATCACATATTACACCACAAAACAAGTCTCAACAAATTTAAGATTGAAATCCTATCCAGTATTTTTTTTTTTACCATAATGGTATGAAACTAGAAATAAACTACAAGGCAAAAACTGGAAAAGTCACAAATACACGGGGATTGAAGAAAATGCTACTGAGCAACTATTGGGTAACAAAGAAATTAATGAAGATATCAAAAAATATCTTGAGACAAATAAAAATGCAAGGTGCCAAAATCTATGAGATACAGCAAATAAAGTACTAAGAAGGAAGTTTATAGCAACAACGCCTACCTCAAAAAACAAGAAAAATGTCAAATAAACGATATAATAATATACCAAAATGAACCAGAAAAACAAGAATAAATGAAGTCCAAAATCAACAGAAGGAAGAAAAAAAATACGTAGCTCAGTAGAAATAAATGAAATAGAGACTAAAAAGAGAGTATAGAAGATCAATGAAGTTGAGTTGTTTCTTTGAAACGATATACAAAATTGACTAGAAAATGCTCATCAAATAAAATCAGAAAGAGGGGAAATTACAATAGATATTATTTAAATTCAAGGAATTATCAGAGAATACAATGGAAAGCTATATGCCAAAAAATTGGGTAATATAGAAGAAATGGATAGGTTCTTAGAATTACATAACCGGTCAAAACTGAATAAAAATAAATAGAGAATCTGAATAAACCCATTGCTGGTAAAGACATCAATACCGTAATCAAAAAACTCCAAAAAACAAACATACAGAACTAGATGTCTTCCTCTTGAATTCTACCAAACATTTAAAGAAGACATAACATCTAATATCTATCCTTCTCAAACTGTTCCAAAAAATTGAAGAGGAAGGGAAGTTTCCTAACTCATTCTACAAGGGCAATATTTCTCTGATACCAAAACAAGACAAAGATAACAGAAAAAAAGAAAAATTACAGAACAATATCATAATGAACATAGATACAAAAATACTCAACAAAATATTAGAAAATTAAATACAACAATACATTAAAATAATCATAAGACATGATCAATTGGGATCTATTCCAGGGATGAAAGGATGGTTCAGCATCCTCAAATCAACCAATGTGATACACCACATTAACGAAATGAAGAATAAAAATAACATGATCATCTGGATAAATACAGAGAAAGCATTCAACAACTTTTAGCAAACTTTTATAATAAAAACTCTGAATAAAATATTTATGGAAGGAAAGTATCTCAAAATAATAAAGACCATATATAATAATCCCCCAGCTAACATCATACTCAATGGTGAACAACTTACAGCTATCCTTCTAGGATCAGGAACAAGACAATATTGCCCATCATTTTTTTTGTACTTTATCAAAAGTAAAGTGTTTCATGCATCAAAGGACACGACAAGAAAGCAAAAAGATCACCTACACAATGGGAGAAATGTTTCTGATAAAGGTTTAATACCCAGAATGCATATAAAGATCTCTTACAACTCAACAACAAAAAGGTAAAGAATCTAACTTAAAACTAGGCAAAAACTTAAAGGTACATTTCTACAAAGAAGAGATAAAATGTGCAACAGCCACATGAAAACATTTTCAGCCTCATTAGTCTCAGTAGAAATTCATTGATACCTTTTCATATCCATGATAATGACTAGAATCATTAAAAAAAGGAAAATAAGTGCTGGCAAAGATGTAGAGAAATGAGAAGCCTTGTGTATTGCTGGTGGGAATGTAAACTGGGGCAGCTCCTGTGGAAAACCGTTTGGCAGTGCCTAAATTAAAGAATCATAACTATAATACGACCCAGCAGTTTTACTTTAGTGTATACACCCTAAATATACAAAACAGGTTTCAAACCAAGTATTTTACATGAATATTCCTAGCAGCATTCTTCACAATAGCCAAAAGGTAGAAACAACAAAATTGCCCATCAATAGATAAATGGGTAAACTGAATGTGGTGTCACCATAAAATGAAATATTATTCAGTCATAAAAATGAATAAAGTAGCTAGATGTGCTACAACATGAGTGAACCTTGAAAACATGAAGCTGAGTAAAAGAAGCCAGATAAAATACCCCATGATTCCATTTATATAAATATACAAAATAGGCAAAGCCATACAGACAGAAAGCAGATTAATGGTTGCTAGGAGATGGATGGGAGGGAAAGTGAGGACTGATTTCTTAATGGGTACAGAGTTTCATGTTGGAATTAACAAAATACTCGGGAACTAAATGGTGCTAATATTTGTACAGCATTGTGAAATTACTGTGTCACTAATGGTAAGTTTTACGTGCATTTTATGAGAATAATTTTATTTTAGTGATCAATACCTTACTAATAATTTCAATGGTAACTCAATGCAGAAATTTTTATCAGTTATTGTTAAGGGAAACTTTTAATTTAAAAATCAATTCATATATACATTTTGTTGTAGGTAACTATGATAGAGTATTGAATACAAATTTTCAAGAATAAAATACACTACATTACTATAGAATTTTATGGGGAAAATGTGAGGAGAATGTGATATAATGCAAACTCTTTTTTATTTACTAATAAATATATTTATTCATAAAATAAAATTTACTAGTGGAGATAGCAACCATGACTCCGTTAGAACACTTGGGGGTCTTGGAGAGTAGTATGTGCCAATCAGGTATTAACAATATTGTAGAAGTGAATATTCACTATAAGAAAAAGCAATACTACTATCAAATATTCATAGTGACTTCAGTGTGCTGGGCAAATTTCTAAGCACTGTATGTGTATTGAGTCATGGAGATCTCTAAATTTCCTTCAGTTCTTTGGAGATAAACATCTATGAAGTTCGCCAGTGTAAACTCAAAACATGGCATAATGATTGACCATAGTAGCTGCTGATGATATAAATGCACTGCATTAGAATTTTTGAAAAAAATATAAAGGTATGTTGCTAAATGAACACTTAATATATTACTATAAAATGCATTTTCTTGAAGTTTTTGCTTACTTTTCTAGCACAGTGTAGCCCAATTTAAACTACACTGTTCTTGGTTTTTTGTTTTCTTTTCCTCAGGGTTATTGAGATTGACGTGCTCTGTAGGTTTAAGGTGTAAGGCATGTTGATTTGAGAAACTTACATATTGCAATATGATTACAACTGTTCAGTTAGCTAACACCTCCAATACGTCATACAATTACATTTTATTTGTGTTGAGAACATTTAACATTTACTCTCAGCAATTTTCAAATATATAATATAGTACTGTCACCTATACTCACAATTCTGTGCATTAGATCCTCAGAATTTATTCATTGTCTAACTGGAAGGTTGTACCTTTTGACCAGTATCTCCCTATTGCCCCCACCCCCATTCTCTACTCTCTATTTATGTTTGGCTTTTTTAGATTTTGCACATAAATAGTAGCATGCAAAGTTCGTCTTTCTCTGTTTGCCTTATTTCACTTAACCAGAATGCCTTCAAACTCCCTCCATTTTGTCACAAACGGCAAGATTCCCTTCTTTCTCTTGGTTGAATAATAGTCCATTATCTTTATAAATATATATGTATATTTATATTATATATATGCATATTATATACATATTATATACATATATACATATACCACATCTTCGTTATCCATTCATCCATTGATGGACGCATAAGTTGTTTCTATATCTCGCATATTGTGAATAATACTGCAATGAATATGAGAGTGCAGATATCTCTTAGAACTCTTGTTTTCATTTCCTTTCGACAGATATCCAAAAGTGGGATTGTTAGATTATATGATAGCTCTATTTTTAATTTTTGAAGTAGTGTTTGCACTTTTTCTCAAGTGGCTGTATCGTTTTATATTCCCACCAAGAAATCACAGGAATTCCCTTTTCTCAACATCCTACCTGTACTTGATACGTCTTGTCTTTTCAATGATAGCCATTCTAACAGTTGTGAGGTGATATGCCATTGCGGTTTTGATTTGCTTTCCCTAATGATTAGTGATATTGAGTATCTTCTCACTTACCTATTAGCATTTGTGTATCTTTTTTTGAAAAATGTCTATTCAGTTCCACTACTCATATTTTAATTGAAATATTATTTTCCATTATGGAGTTGTATGAGTTCTTTATGTATTTTGGATATTAACTCCATATCAGATACACGACTTGAAAGTATTTTCTCCCATTTCATAGGCTGTCTTTTATTTTTTTATGTTTCATTTTATTATGAAAACGCTTTTGAGTTTGATGTGGTCCCACTTATTTATTTTTTCCTTTGTTTCTTGTGCTTCTGGCATCATGTTCAAAAATCGTTGCACAAACCAAGGTCAAGGAGCTTTTCCCTGTTTTCTACCTGAAGTTTTATGATTTCAAGTATTCTATTTAAGTCTAATCCACTGTGAGTTCATTTTTGTAAGTAGTTTCAAATGTTTGTAAATTCATTTGTGTAAGATAGAGATTCAGTTTCATTTTTCTGTGTGTGGTTGTCCAATTTCCACAATACTATTTGTTGAAAAGACCACACTTTTCCTATCAAGTATTGGTGGCTCCCTTGTCAAATATTAGTTAACCATATGCACGCGTTTTTTCCCCTAAGCTCTCTAGTATGTTCCACTGATATGTGTATGCATTTTTATGTGAGTAATATTCTATTTTGTTTACAATATCTTTACAGTATAGCTTGAAATCAGGAAGTGGTGACCCTTCCTGTTTTCTTCTTTCTCAAGACTGTTTTCACTATTTAGGATCTTTTGCGGCTAGATACAAATTATAAGGTTGCTTTTTATAATTCTGTCAAAATGTCATATTGGAATTTTGACAGGAATTGCATTGACTCTATAGATGGCTTTGGGTAGTATGGACATTTTAACAATATTAACTTTCAATCTGTGAACATGGCATATGTCTCCAAGTGTTTGTATCTTTTTAAATTTCTTTCATCAAAATCCTGTACTAGACAGTGTTGTGATCTTTCACTTCCTCAATTAAATTTATTTCCAAGAATTTTATGGTTTTTGTTATTATTGTGAAGAGGATTGTTTTCTGTACTTCTTTTTCAGATATTTCATTGTAGTGTATAGAAATGTACATAATTTTTGTATGTTAATTTTATATGCTGAAATTTTACTGAATTTGTTAGGTAGCTTCAAAAATTTTTTAGTTGAATCTTTAAAGTTTTTTGTAAGATCATGTCATCTTCAAATAACAATATGTTACTTATTTCTTTCCAATCTGGATCCCCATATTTCTTTATCATGTGGGATTGCTCTAGGTAGGGCTTCTAGTACTATGTTGAATAACAGTGGTGAGAGTGGGCTTTGTTGTCTTGCTCCTGATCTTGCAGGAAAAGAATTCAATATTTCCCTATCGAGTATGATTTTAGTTCTAGATTAGTCATATATTGCCCTTATTATGTTGAAGTATTTTCTTTTATATCAAATTTGTTCAGAGCCTTTACCATTAAAGGAGGTTGTACTTTGTCAAATGATTTTGCTGCATATATTGAGGTGATCATGATTTTTATCCTTTGTTCAATTCGTGTGGTATAGAAAATGTTTCAATTTGAGCATATTGAGCCGTCCTTGCTCCCCAGAGATAAATATCACTTATCATGGTAAATGATCCTTTTATCTTGCTGTTGAATTATGTTTGCTAGTGTTTTGTTGAGAATTTGTGTGTATATTCTCAATGATATTGGCCTATATTTTTCTTTTCTTGTAATGTTCTTTTCTGTCTTTGGTATCAGAGTAATGGTGGAATAATAAAATGAGCTTGATAGTGTTCCTTTCTGTTCAATTTTTTGGAAGAGTTTCTGAATGATTGGTGTTAATTCTTCTTTAAATGTCTGGTAGAATTCACCAGGTAAACCGTCTAGTCCTGAGATGCTCTTTATTGAAAGATTTTTATCTCCTCACTCATTATTGTTTTTTTCCCCTATATTTGTATTTCTTCACAATTTGGTCTTGTTAAGTCGTATGTTTCTAAAAAGTTATCCACTTTTTCTAGCTCATTGCATTTGTTGGCATATAGTTTTTCATAATAGTCTCATGATCTTTTGTATTTCTGTGTATCAATTTTAGTATCTATTTCATTTCTGATTTTCTTTATCTGCATATTCACTCTCTCTCTCTTTTTTTTTTTTTGTGAAAGATTGGCCCTGAGCTAACATCCACGCCCATCTTCCTCTACTTTATATGTGGGATGCCTACCACAGCATGGCTTGTCAAGCAGTGCCATGTCCGCACCTGGGATCCAAACCGGTTAACCATGGGCCATGGAAGCGGAACCTGGCCCCATCTTCTCTCTTTTTTAATCACTTAATGTAGCTAAAAGTTTTTCAATTTTGTTTATCTCTTTTAAAAAAGAGCTCCTAGTTTTATTGACTTGTCTATTCTCTATTTCATTTATTTCAGTTTTATCTTTGTTATTTTCTTTTTTCTGCTAACTTTAACCTTAGTTTGTTGTTTTCCTAGTTGCTTCACATGTAAAGTTGGATTATTTGTTTGAGATTTTTTCTTACTATATGCATATCACTCTAAACTTTCCTTTTCAAACTGCTTTGGCATTATCCAATAGGTTTTGGTATCTTGAGTTTCCATTTACATTTGTCTCGAGATATTTTTCCATTTTCGATTTTGAATTCTTTGAGCTATGGTTTGCTCAAGAATGTGTTGTTTAGAGTCCACATATATGCAAATTTTTCAGCTTTCCCCTTGTTATTAACTTCTAGTTTCATATTATTTTACTCATATAAAATATTTGCTATGATTTCAATGTTCTTAAATATGCTCATAGTTGTTTGGCCTGATATGTCATGATATATCCTATAGATTGCCCCATGCATACTTGAGATGAATGTGTATTCTGTGGTTGTTGGAAGAAATGTTCTACCTATATTTCCCTGGTCAAATTGGTCTAAAGTATGGGTCAAATCCCACATTTCCTTGTTGATTTTCTGCCTGGATGATTTGCAGATGTTGAAATATCCTTGTGTCCCTGGTTTAAATCCCACTTGATCATGGTGCATGATCCTTTCAATGTATTACTGCGTTTGGTTTGCAAATATTTTGTTGAGGATTTTTCCATCTATGGTCATCAGTGATATTGGCTTGTAATTTTCCTTCCTTTTGGTATCTTTGTCTGGTGTTGTTATCAAGGTAATGTTGGCTTCATAGAATGATTTAGGAAGTATTCTGTCTTCTTTAATTTTTTGGAACAGTTTGAGAAGAATGGATGTTAAATCGTTGAATCTTTGATAGAATTCTCTAGAGAAGTCATCTGGTCTTGGACTTTCATTTTTGGGGAGGTTTTTGATTGCTGTTTATATCTCTTTTTTTGTGTTTGGTCTATTCAGATTATCTAATTCTTCTTCATTCAGTTTTGAGAGGTTGCATGAGTCTAAGAATTTATCCATTTCTTTTGGATTACCCAATATGTGGGAATATAGTTTTCTGAGTATTCTCTTATAATCCCTTGCATTTCTGCAGTATCCATTGCAATTTCTCCTCTTTCATTTCAAATTTTATTTACTTGAGGTTTCTCTCTCTTTTTTTTCTTAGTGAGTCTGGCTAAAGGTTTTTCAATTTTATTTATCTTCTCAAAGAACAAGCACTTAGTTTAATTGATGCTTCCTGCTGTTTTTCTACTCTCTACTTTATTTATTTCTTCGCTAATTTTTATTATTTCCCTTCTTCTGCTGACTTTGGCTTTTTGGTTGCTTTTTTGCTACTTCTGTTAGGTGTAGTTTAAGATTACTTCTTTGAAATTTTTCTTGTTTTTTGAGGTGGGCCTGTATTGCAATAAGTTTCCCTCTTAGAACCACTTTTACTGTATCCCATAACAGTTGATAGGGTACAACATGTATTTTCATTTTCATTTGTCTCCAGTTATTTTTTTATTTCTCCTTTCATTTCTTTATTGATCCAATGGTTTTTCTGTAGCATATTGTTTAGTATCCACATATTTGTTGCTTTCCCAGTGTTTTTCTTGTAGCTAATTTCTACTTTCATAACAATGTTGGTCAGAAAATATGCTTGGTATGATTTCAATCTTCTTAAATTTATTGAAGCTTCTTTTGTTTCCCAACATATGGTCTATCTTTGTGGATGCTCCATGTGCACTTGAGATGAATGTATATTCTACTGTTTTTGGATGGAGTGTTGTGTGTATATTATATATTTTGCATATTAACTCCATATCAGATACATGACTTGAAAATATTTCTCCTGTATTTTCTTCTAGGAGTTTTAAGATTTCGTATCTTACATTTAAGTCTTTAATCCATTTTGAGTTAATTTTTCTGTATCATGAAAGATAATGGTCTGTGTTCATTCTTTTGCATGTGAGTGCCAGTTTCCAGAACAAAATTTATTCAAGAGGCTTTCCTTTTTCCATTGTATGTTCTTGTCTTCACTGTCAAAGATTACCTGTCCATAGATGTATGGTTTTAATTCCTGGCTTTCAATTCTCTTCCATTCCTTTGTGTCCATTTCTGTGCCAGTACCATGCTGTTTGGATTATAGCTTTGTACTATATTTTGAAGTCAGCAATTGTGATAACTCAACCTTTTTCCTCAGGATTGCATTGGTTATTCAGGGGCTTTGTTGCTCATTATCAATTTCAGGATTCTTTGTTCTATTTCCATGAAGAATGTCACTGGGATTATGACTGAGATTGTATTGAACCTGTAGTCTGATTTAGGTAATATGGACATTTTAACTATGTTTATTCTTTCAATCCAGGAACATGGAATATCTTTCTATTTCATTATGTCTTCTTCAATTTTTTTCAATACTATCTTATAGTTTTCAGTGTATAAGTCTTTCACCTCCTTGATTAAATTTATTCCTAGGTGTCTTATTCATTTTATTGTGATTGTAAATTTTATTTTAATTTTAACGTATCTTCCTGCTAGTTCATTATTAGTGTATAGAAATGTAAGTGATTTTTTATGTTGATTTTATACCCTGAAACTTTGGTGTAGTTGTTGACTGTTTCTAAATGTTTTCTGGTAGATTCTTTAGGGCTTTATATATGTAGAATCATGTCATCCACAGTGAGAGTTTTAATTCTTCTTCTCCAATTTGGGGCCTTTTTATTTCTTCTTCTTATCTAATTGCTCTAACTAAATCTTCTAGTACTGTATTGAATAAGAGCAGTGAGAGTGGGCATCCTTGTCTTCTCCCTGTTCTTAGAGGCATGGCATTCAGTTTTTCACCATTAAGTATGATGTTGGCTGTGGGTTTGTCCAATGTGGCCTTTATTATCTTGAGGAACTTTCCTTCTATATGCATTCTATAGAGAGTATTTAGCATAAATTTGTGTTATATCTTGTCAAATGCTTTCTCTGCATCTATTGAGATGATCATGTGATTTTTATTCCTCATTTTGTTAATGTGATATGTCAAGGGCATTATATACTGATAAAAGGGACATGCCACCAAGAAGACATAGCACTTATTAATATATATACACCTAACATAGGAGCACCAAAGTATATAAGGCAACTATTAGCAGGCCTAAAGGAAGAAATTAACAGAAAAACAATAGTAGGGGACCTCAACACCCAACTTACATCAATGGGTGTATCATCCAGACAGAAAGTCAACAAGGAAACAGTGGCCTTAAATGAAACACTGGGTCAGGTGGACTTAATACATATATATAGAACATTTCATCCCAAAACAGCAGAATACATTCTTCTCAATTGCTCATGAAACCTCTCAAAAGATGGACCATATGTTGGGAAACAAGGCAAGACTCAACAAAATTGAGAAGATTGAAATAAAATCAAGTATCTTTTATGACCACGATGCTATGAAACTAGAAATCAAATACAAGAAAAAACCTAAGAAAGTCATAAACATGTGAAGACTAAACAATATGCTAATGATCAATCATTGGATCAATGAAGAAATCAAATGAGAGAGGCTGGTCCCATGATGCAGTGGCTAATCTTGACATGCTTTATTTTGGTGTCTTGGATTTATGGTTTCAGATCCAAGGTACAGACCTACACCACTCATCAGCCATGCTGTGGTGGTGACCCACATATAAAGTGGAGGAGGATTGGCACAGATGTTAGCTCTGGGCTAATTTTCATCAGCCAAAAGAAAAAAAGAGAGAAAAAGAGAAGATAGAAGTCAAACGAGAAATAAAAAAGTACCTAGAGACAAAAGAAATTGAAAACACAACATACTAAAGCTTATGATTTGCAGCAAAATTGGTACTAAGAAGTAAACTTATAGCAATAATGGCCTCACTGAACAAACAAGAAAAATATCAAAGAAGTAATCTTAAACTACACATAAAAGTACTAGAATAAGAAGAACAAGTCCCAAAGTCAGTGGAAAGAGGGAGATAATAAAAATAAGACCCAAAATAAATCAAATAGAGACTAAAACAACAATAAAATGGATTAATGAAACTAAGAGCTGGTTCTTTGAGTAGATAATAAAAATTGACAAACCCTTAGCCAGACTCCCTAAAAAAAGAGAGTGAAGGATAAAACAAACAAAATTATAAATCAAAGAAGTGAAATTATAGTGAATACCACTGAAATACAAAGGAGTATAGCAGAATACTACAAGATATATGACAATAAATCGGATAACCTAGAAGAAATGGACAAATTCTTGGACTCATATAACCTCCCAAAAGTGAATCAAGAAAAAATGGAGGCTCTGAATAGACTAATCACAAGTAAAGTGACTGAGACAGTAATCAAAAACCTTCCAATAAACTAAAGTCCAGGGCCAGATAGATTCTTTCGTGAATTCTAGCAAACATTCAAAGAATATATAATACCTGTCCTTTCAAACAATTTCTAATTATTGAAGAAGATGGAATGCTTCCTAACTCACTCTACAAGGAAAACATTACCCTGATACCAAAACCACATAAGGACAACACAAAAAGGAAAATTAAAGGCCAGTATCACTGATGAATATAGATTCATATATCCTAAAAAACATTAGAAAATAAAATACAATACTTTACAATGATCATACAGCATGATCAAGTGGCATTTATTTCAGGGGTGCAGGGATTATTCAACGTTTACCTATCACATGGTAGTCTCAGTTTTGGCATTCTCTCTTTTTCAATCCAATTTTATTCCACTATTATGTTTGTGATTCCACATCTGTATTTATGATATGTTTGTTGAGAGATAGTATATTAACTGGCATAATATGAACACTTCTTCCCTTTCCTATGTATGTTGATTCCAAACTTGTTCAGAAATGCCAATTGCCCAGCTTCTATATCCACTCTTCCAATCAGTGCTTACAGCTTGAGGTGGTGCAGTGGTACAGCCGTGGCCAATATGATGTAAATACATGATTACAGATGAGTGATTCTTAATTTAAAATATAATCATGAAACACACTTTACAATCTTACTATTTTATTTGTCAATTATACCTCAATAAATCAGAAAAAAGGTTAAAAATTAATAGATGAAGACATTTGCTCTTTAACATATCCATCTTTAGCATTCATTCTGCTTGGGTCCTGAGTGAGATGCCTGGTAATACAGAAGCCATTCATAACCCTAGAGAAGACACAGTTGAGTGGCAGAACAATAAAATGAAAGGAGCCTAGTTCTTTGCTGGTATAATTGAGCAGTCATAGACACTATTGACTAACACCAGACTTCCATTGCATGCAGCATAAATATTCTCACTGGTTTAAAAGGACTGAAGTAGTATTCTTTGTTACTCATAGCTGAAAATATTATAGACAACAAAAAAAATTGCCCTACAATTGCATTCATTAGAACAGGATTTTTCTTCAATGAAATCTGAAATAAATTATATGAAGCCCAAACTCAGACTGTCTGCCTCATGATCACAGTGTTCTAAGTGAACTAGACAGATCCATATGGAATATTGCCTATACACTATGACAAGTACTAGATACAATGAAGGGCAAATCCATTATATACCCTACTTCTGCCCATCCCACATTCACATAATGAATAAATGGCAACAAATACTCAAAGCACTCCTGGTCTCTCACTCTTAAACTTAAAATAATCAAGAAGCTCATAATTTAAGATGGAGTTTTGCACTGCTGAGGAGTATAGTGTACAGTGAAAGAAATATTAAGGTATGATTTCAACTTTACACAGCTTGTAGTGTCCTATAGGGAGCATAAACATTCTAGGCAACTCGCTAAACACAGAGTCAAGTCTCTTCTATTCTGCATGAGGAATATGTGTCAGTGTAATGGGTTCACTAGAGAATCGTGCAAGATAGTCTAAATATAATGACGTACTATATATATAAAACAATATATATATTTTATATATATTTATATATATATATATAAAACAAAATGAAAAATCCAGTGCTACAATGAGCAATAAAATTGTAGAAGCCATGGTGGAACACGTTCTGAGAGGAAGGAATTCAGATTTGGTTTCCTTTTAAAATTTTCAACTTAAAATAAAAAGTCTGAATGAAAATAAATTTGAAGGTTTCAAATGATGGTCTCTCTATGCCAAATCATGCTTATTGCTACCTAACTTCAATGAAAAGGAACACATCTTGACAGTTATTTTGTTTATTCTTTATAAATAAAAGAACTTACATTGCTGATTTGGCTTCCATATGGTTTTCTTTGACAAGGAAGAGAGCTTAAGAGAGAGAGTCATCTATGAGCTTAACGTTAAAGAAGTGAGAAAGAAAATAGCAGACTCTGACAGTTGTCTACTCAGCTTGTCTGATTAAACAGCTGAGTCATGGTGTTCTCCTGTTGATCATCACCAAATTGGAGTCAGGGAGACTTGTAGGGGGAGCTCTCACACGTTGTCATATGCCATCAATTACTCCAAAGAAGACATAAGCTTGAATCTCTGACAGAAAGTACAACTACTTCACTACTGAAAGAAGATTTCTCTGTCTACCTGGCAATAGCCCAAGCAATAAGAAATGCCACAGCTCAGCCACTGAGAAGCTATTGTCACCCTGAACTCCTACTTTCTCCTAATGAACTGTGTTTATAACAGAGCATTCCTACTCTCCTCTTTAATTATAAAAGCAAGCCCCTCTCCTCTCTTGTCTGGATTTGCCTGTGGTTCTCTATAGCATGCACATCTCAAATTGGAATACTTTTGGCTATTCCAAAATAAACTTATTTTGAGGATAAAAATAGTACAATTATCTTTTAAAATTGATGAAACATATTCCTGTATACTTTATCCTGAATAATTTCAAATGTTGTGAAGCAAGAAAGACCCATTTGGTCTTTGTAACCCTCTTTATAATGGCTGTTTTAAAAATGGGTGGGTTTTTTTTCTTTTTTAAAGATTTTATTTTTTCCTTTTTCTCCCCAAACCCCTACGGTACATAGTTTTATATTCTTCGTTGTGGGTCCTTCTAATTGTGGATGTGGGATGCTGCCTCAGCATGGTTTCATAAGTAGTGCCATGTCTGTGCCCAGGATTCGAACCAAGGAAACAGTGGGCCTCCTGCCGTGGAGCTCAGGAACTTAACCATTAGGCCACGGGGCCAGCCCCTGTTTTTTTTTTTTTTCATTCTGATGAAGTAAGATTTCATATAAGATCTATTTCATGGAATGTATTAGATCAACTGGAGACAAGCAAGTAATATTTTTGGGATGACAGTATTACATTTTTGAAATAGCAAATAAAAGATATGTGCTATGGAGGGTACATCTCAGAACTGCACTTGCTGATATGCATCTAAAGAGGAAATGTCAGGCATCAAATTGTAATTAAAAATATTGTAACACCATGTACTAAAGCTAGCCAAACATTGAATAGTTTCACTCCTTATATAAATTTATTTTATTACATATATTTACATGTAATATGTAGGTATGTATATATGTGTATGTTATCTATATTATATATGCACTATTACATATATCTCAAAAATAAGATTGCCATATATAACTGTCTAAACAAACATAAAGACAAAATGAAAATGTTGACTATACAAAAATAGTGGAAACTAAGAAAACCTTAGATGAGGCTTTCAATATCTTCAAGGAACCCTCTCTGTTGTGAATGCTACAAAGTAACATAGATAACTCAGGTGCACTGATTGGCTGACTGCTAAATCACACTTTTGTGTATGTTCTGACCAGTAATCAGTTATCTAAGTATTTTAGTCTCTGTTCTGTAACCAGTCTTTTTTAAAGGGAGTCAACAGGAAGAAAATATGGAAGAGGAGTGGGGTACAAGTAGATTATAAAATCAAAATTTATTTTCTAATGATGATTGGGCTGATAAATGTTAGTATCTTTTCTCCTGAGTCTTGTGTATTGGTGGAGGACTCAATAATATATTCTGTCTGTTTTTGAAAGGTGAGTTAGGAGGTTTATGGAACAACAACAAGGAAAACAAGACTTCTCTTTGGGAACAAAATCAAAGCATCAGGATTAACCAATAATTGGAATTCACAGTGTGATTGCTTTGTTCTCATGGAAACAGTTCACAGGGAGTTTGCTGTGGGTGGTTTGGTTTCTCCAACTTGAACATCACTTGGCCTCCCAGGGAGACTATTTATTAAAAACAGGACAGGTTAAAAGCACACGGACTGAGTAAAGATTTAAATTGTCTCTCGCATATCATGAAAAAAAAATGCTTGAAAGCAGTTTGTTTCCTTTGCTAATCAACTTCCAGGAGCTGGGAGCCCTGCCAGTTAAACTCCTTCCCTGGACATGCCAGGGGACTTGTTAGTCTACAATATAACAATAAAAAGTTATAATTAAATGGAGGCAATTACTAGCACTTGTATCTGTAGTTTGGATCCAAAAAGAAAAGCTTGTTAAAACATCCCTAGGGTTTCTAACTCAACTCTCCCAGGCATTTTGGAAAGTAATGAGGTCCCACATGGACATAAGGAGAATTTGGCAACAGTGAAATCAAAGAGAAACTTTGAGAACAAGTTTTAGGTTTGCCCTACTGATATCGACCCTGATATCAGTTTCCCCACACTAAATCCAGCATATATGGGGTTAAAACTAAAACAATCATTCCCTGCTTACTCTCTGGCTTCCTGCCTCCAGAATCCACTATCCTCCATGGAGACAGACACCATCAAGGACAAGCACCTGGACCATCTCCTGCCCACAAAGAGATATGAGCTGGTGGGAAAGCTCTGACCAACAAGGCCATATGCTCGACCTCTGCTACCTAAAGCCCCAAATAAAAACTCTTCCTTTTAGCTTTTCGGGGAGTTTGGGATTTCAGCGTTAGCTGCCCTCTCTCCTTGCTCAGCGCTGTGCAAAAGTAAAGTTCCTACTTTCTTCCATCACACCCGGTGTCAGAGATTGGCTTGCTGCGCAACGGGTGAGCGGACTCACTTCAGGTTCGGTAACACTACGCAATTCTCATACACAATGCATGGACCTTTCGCGTCTGATTAAACACGGTGTGTCTGTGTTGACAAGTGTATTGGGAGTGGAAGGACAATAGTGTACTCTTAATTTAAAGTAGTATAACATCAAAATGAGCTCCCTGGGTGGTTGTGGGCTCACTCACCAACTATGCTTATGTTTCATGAGGCTCTTATGTACTTAATGATGGGCGGTTGGAATAAATTCATCATTCCAAGAATGGACTGTTTTCTTCTACATTACCACTTATTTCAGTATCTGTAAGTCGTAACTCCGGATTCATAATAGCTTTATTTTCATGTTTTGACCATGTCAGCATTTATGCCAAAACTATCACTGAAGTAAAAATATACTTGGGTATATTATTGGATGTAGAAACACATAGTATTCAACTCTTTTACTGCATAAGAAGATATTTGATTGTTTAAAGTGTAAACACGTTTCACTTATTCAAAAAGTCCAAGAATGGAGACTAGAATATTCAAAAACAAAACCCAATAAATGGTATTAATTTGGTAAAACAATCAGTCAAGTCAGTAAAAAATATAAAAATCATAGGATAGAATGAATTGACTTATTTCAATCACTGTCCATGAATTTCAGCACTCATGAAAGGAAAATTATTGATTATCTTGGTGAACTTCTAGGAGAATAAAAGTGCCATTAGCTGTCTCTCCTTCCGACTGCTCTGATAATGCACCAGAGCAAGATTATGTTCATCATCTAGTACCTATTGTTCTAACTTCCCAGCTACTTAAAGACAGCATTTGGATTGAAACATGTTTGAGGCCTCCCACAATCTCTGCACCCCCATTTATTCTTGGGCTAATTTAAAGGAAAGTATTTGGATCCCAGAAATGTTTAAGATAATAAAAACATAATTATCATTATCATAACACTATATAACAGTTGTTAATAATACTTCAAATAACTAATTATGATTTGGAAAATCATAAAGTTTTCTAACATATTGTATGGTGCTTAGTATTTGTGCATCTTATTAAAGATTGCAAAATTCGTAGCTAATTTTTATTACCCCTTACCTACATGCACTCTTCATTTTCTCCATTTGTTTTAGCTTCTACTTATTTATTTACTTTTATTAAGATTACAACAGTTTACAACCTTGTGAAATTTCAGCTCTACATTATTGTTAGTCGTGTTGTAGGTGCACCACTTAACCATTTGTGCACAACCCCCAAACCCCCTGTCCCCTGGTAACCACCAATCAGTTCTCTTTGTCTACATGTTTAAGTTCCACCTATGAGTGGAGTCATATAGAGTTTGTCTTTCTCTATCTGGCTTATTTCACTTAACATAATACCCTCAAGGTCCACCCATGTTGTTTTGAATGGGAGAATTCCATCCTTTTTATGGCTGAGTAGTATTCCATTGTATATACATACCATATCTTCTTTATCCAATCATCAGTTGATGGGCACTTAGGTTTATTCCATGTCTTGGCTATTGTAAATAATGCTTCAATGAACATAGTGGTGCATAGGACTTTTGGAACTGCTGATTTCAAGTTCTTTGGATAGATACCAAGTAGTCAGATGGCTGGGTCATATGGTATTCCTATTTTTAATTTTTTGCAAAATCTCCATACTGTTTTCCATAGTGGTTGCAGCAGTTTGCATTCCCACCAATAGTGCATGAGGGTTCTTTTTTCTCCATAACCTCTCCAACATTTGTCACTTCTTGTTTTATTTTTGCTATTCTAACAGGTGTAAGGTGATATCTTAGTGTAGTTTTGATTTGCATTTCCCTGATGATTAGTGATGATGAGCATCTTTTCATGTGTCTATTGGCCATCCATATATCTCCTTTGGAGAAATGTCTATTCATGTCCCCTGCCCATTTTTTGATGGGATTGTTTGATTTTTTGTTGTTGAGTTGTGTGAGTTTTTTATATATTACGGAGATTAACCCTTTGTCAGATATATAACTTGTAAATGTTTTTCTCCCCTGTTAGTGGTTTGTTTTCTTGTTTCAATCTTGTTTTCCCTTGCCTTGAAGAAGATGTTTAGTATGATGAAGTCCCATTTGTTTATTCTTTCTATTGTTTCTCTTGTCTGAGAAGAGATGGTGTCTGAAAAGATCCTTTTGATACTGATGTGAAAGAGTGTCTTGTGTGTGATTTCTTCTAGAAGCCTTATGGTTTCAGGTCTCACCTTTAGGTCTTTGATCCATTTTGAGTTTATTTTGGTGAATGGTGAAAAAGAATGGTCAATTTTAATTCTTTTACATACGGCTTTCCAGTTTTCCCAGCACCATTTGTTGAAGAGAATTTCTTTTCTCCATTGCATGCCCTCAGCTCTTTTGTCAAAGATTAGCTGTCCATAGATGTGTGGTTTTAAATCTGGGCTTTCAATTCTGTTCCATTGATCTGTTCCTGCACCTGTTTTTGTACCGGTACCATGCGATTTTGATTACTGTAGCTTTGTAGTATGTTTTGAAGTCAGGGATTGTGGTGCTTCCAGCTTTGTTCTTTTTTCTTAAATTGCTTTAGCAATTCGAGGTCTTTTGTTGCCCCATATGAATTTTAGCATTCTTTGTTCAATTTCTGTAAAGAATGTCATTGGGATTCTGATTGGGATTGCATTGAATCTGTAGATTTCTTTTGGTAGTATGGATATTTTAACTATGTTTATTCTTCCAATTCATGTGCCTGGAATGTTTTTCCATCTCTTTATGTCATCATCAATTTCTTTCCGGAAAGTCTTGAAGTTTTTGTTGTATAGGTCTTTCACTTCCTTGGTTAAATTTACCCCAAGGTGTTTTATTCTTTTTGCTGCGATTGTGAATGGAATTGTGTTCTTGAGATCTTTTTCTCTTAGTTCGTGTTTAGGGTATAGAAATGCTACTGATTTATGTATGTTGATTTTATACCCTGCAACTTTCCTGTAGTTGTTGATTATTTCTAAAAGTTTTCCAATGGATTCTTTGGGGTTTTGTGTATATAAGATCACATCATCTGCAAACAGTGAGAGTTTCACTTCTTCATTGCCTGTTTGGATTCCTTTTATTTCTTTTTCCTGCTGACTTGCTCTGGCCAAAACCTCCAGTACTATGTTGAATAAGAGTGGTGAGAGTTGACACCCTTGTCTTGTTCCTGTTCTCAGAGGGGCGGATTTCAGGATTTGCCCCTTGAGTGCGATGTTGACTGTGGGTTTGTTATATATAGCCTTTATTATCTTGAGGTACTCTCCTTCTATACCCATTTTATTGAGAGGTTTTATCACAAATGGATGTTGGATCTTGTCAAATGATTTTTCTGCATCTATTGAGATAATCATGTGGTTTTTGTTTCTCATTTTGTTAATGTAGGGTATCACGTTGATTGACTTGCAGATGTTGAACCATCCCGGTGCCCCAGGTATAAATCTCATTTGATCATGCTGTATAATATTTTTAATGTATTGCTGTATTTGGTTTGCCAAAATTTTGTTGAGGATTTTTGCATCTATGTTCATCATTGATATTGGCCTGTAGTTTTCCGTCTTTGTGTCGTCCTTGTCTAGTTTTGGGATCAAGGTGGTGTTGGCTTCATAGAATGTATTAGGGAGCGCTCCATCTTCCTCAATTTTCTGAAATACTTTGATAAGGATAGGTATTAAATCTTGTTTAAATGTTTGGTAGAATTCTCCAGAGAAGCTGTCTGATCCTGGACTTTTATTTTTGGGGAGGTTTTTGATTACTGTTTTGATTTCTTTACTTGTAATTGATCTGTTCAGATTCTCTATTTCTTCCTGCTTCAGTTTCGGGATGTTGTAAGAGTCTAAGGATTATCCATTTCTTCTAGGTTGTCCAATTTGTTGGCATATAGTGTTTCATAGTATTCTCTTATGATCTTTTTTATTTCTGTGGTATCCGTTGTGATTTCTCCTCTCTCATTTCTAATTTTATTTATTTGACTCTTCTCTCTTTTTTTCTTTGTGAGGCTGGCTGTTTATTTTTTGCAAAGAACCAACTCTGTTTCATTTATCCTTTCTACTTTTTTGTGTCAATTTCACTTATTTATGCTCTAATTTTTATTAATTATCTCCTTCTACTGACTTTAGGCTTTGTTTGTTCTTCTTTTTCTAATTCTGTTAGGTGGCATTTGAGATTGCTTATCTGAGAATCTTCTTGTTTATTAAGGTGGGCCTGTATTTCGACAAATTTCCCTCTTAGGACTGCTTTTGTTGTGTCCCAAGTGAGTTACTATGGTGCATTTTCATTTTCACTTGTCTCCCGATAATGTTCAATTTCTTCTTTAATTTCTTCAATGATCCATTGCTTGTTCAGTAGCATGTTGTTTACTCTCCAAATTTTTGCCCCTTTCTCAGCTTCATTCTTGTAGTTGATTTCTAGTTTCCTAGCATTATGATAGGAAAAGATGCTTGATATTATTTCAACCCTCTTGAAGCTGTTGAGCCTTGCTTTGTTTCCCAAGATATGGTCTATCCTTGAGAATGTTCCATGTGCACTCGAGAGGAACGTGTAACCTGCTGTTCTTGGATGGAGTGTTCTATATCTATCTATTAAGTCCATCTGGTCTAGTTTTCCATTTAATTCTATAATTACCCTTTTGCCTTTCTGTCTGGAAGATCTGTCCATTGGTGTTAGTGGGGTGCTGAGGTCCCCTACTATTATTGTATTGTTATAGATATCACCTTTTAGTTTTGTTAATAGTTGCTTTTCATATTTTGGTGCTCCTGTGTTGTGTTCATATATATCTGTAAGTGGTATGTCTGCTTGGTGGAGTGTCCCTTTTATCATTATAAATTGCCCCTCTTTGTCTTTCTTTATCTGTTTTGCTTTGAAGTCTACCTTGCCTGATATAAGTATGGCAAAACCTGCTTTCTTATGTTCATTATTAGCTTGGAGTATTGTCTTCCATCCCTTCACCCTGAGTCTGTGTTTGTATTTGGGGCTGAAGTGTGTTTCCTGGAGGCAGGATATTGTTCAGTCTTGTTCTTTAATCCATCCTGCTACTCTGTGTCTTTTGATTGGAGAGTTAAATCCATTTACATTTAGACTGATCATTGAAATGTGGGGACCTAATGCTGCCATTCAATTGCTTGTTTTCCGGTTCTCTTGTATTTCCTTCGTTTCTCATCCCATGATTTTTGGATTACTAATTCAGGTACATAGTTTTCTGTATTGGCTTTCATCTTAGTTGTAATTTGCCTCTTTTTTCTTGATATTTGTTTAGTGGTTACCACGTGGTTTGTATAAAACTTCTCATAGAGGAGATGGTCTATTTTATGATAGCCTCTTATTTCCTTAGTTTAACCCATTCCTTGCATTTCCTCTTCCACTTCTAGGTTGTTATTGTCAGGATTTTTCTTTCTTGTGTTGTGAGTTTGTGGCTAAAATGACAAGATTATATGTATTCTTGGTGTTTCCCTTCCTTTTATATTTAATGTTATACCTAGCCTTTGCTAACCTGTTCTGATGGAGAACTGCAACTTTCTTACTTTCTCTTTCTAGTTATCTGCTTTGCTCTGGGTTTTGTAACCCTTTCCTTTTTTTGTTTTTTCAGGTATGAGAGTTTTCCAGAGCACTTCTTGTAGAGGTCTGTGGCAATGAACTCCCTTAACTTTTGTTTATCTGGGAAAGTTTTAATTTCTCCACCATGTTTGAAAGATATTTTTGCTGGACAGAGTATTCTTGGCTGCAAGTTTTTGTCCTTCAGAGTTCTGAATATATCATTCCACTCTCTTTTATCCTGTAGGGTATCTGCTGAGAAATCTTCTGACAGCCTTAGGGGGGTTCAACTGTAGGTTATTTTCTTCTCACTTGCTACCCTTAATATTTTCTCTTTGTCATTGACTTTTGCAAGCTTCACTACTATATGCATTGGGGTTTGTCTTCCTACATTGATTAAGTTTGGAGATCTATTAGCTTCCTTCACCTGCACTCCCATCTCTCTCTTCCAAGGTTTGGGAAATTCTCAGCCATTATTTCTTTGAACAGGCTTTCTGTCCCCTTCTCCTTCTCACCCCCTCTGGGACACCTATAATCCTTATGTTGCATTTCCTAATTGAGGCGGATATTTCTTGCAGAGTTTCTTCATTTCAATTTAGTCTTAGTTCTCTCTCCTCCTCTGTCTGCAGTATGTCTATATTCCTGTCTTCCAAATTGCTGATTCTGTCTTCCATGTTATCAACCCTACTGTTCAGAGAGTTCAGATTTTTCTTAATCTCCTCCATTGTGTTCTTTATATCTAACATTTCTGATTGGTTCTTCTTTATAGTATCAACCTCTTTTGTGACATAGCTCCTGAACTTGTTGACTTGTCTATCTGTATTCTCTTTTATCTCATTAAGTTTTTTTTAATGATGGTTACTTTAAATTCATTGTCATTTAGGTTATAGATTTCAGTGTCTTCAGGATTGGTTCATCAGTACTTGTCATTTTCCTCCTGCTCTAGAGATTTAATGTATTTTTTCATTCTGCTTCATGGCATTGATTTGTGCCTCTGCCTAGAGATAAAGTTTAGTTACTGCTTCACCTTGCTTCTGCTGTGGGGGTGGGGGTCGGGCAGCAGCTGTGTAATCTGCACTGAACAGGATCCCTGTCAGCAGTTGCTGACCATACCTGGTCCCCTCCTTGTGATCATAGTGGCCCTGTGGGGTATCTCCTCAGCTGTGGGGAGAATCACAAGGGGGCCTCGGGTGTTGGTGCCTACTGTGAAAGACCTCCTAGACATGCTCCCTCCTTATGGTCTGCATCAGTGTTGTGAGCTTTCACAGGGTCCAGGAGCAGGTTCACCTAGACTCGCAGGTCTGCCACCCTCAGGGCCCACAACACTTCACTTGTCCACTATGGCCACAGCAGAGCTATGGGTATATACTGAAGTCTGTGGTTAGCTCACCCAGCTGTGCTAATTCTACCCCATGGCCTTCCAGCTTTGTGATTGCTAGGCGGGGCCTCTGCACTAATGTTGCACAGAGGATTTCCCTACAGTTGCTGTGGGATCATGTATTTTCCCCCTTGACCATGGAGCAGTCTAACTGGGACTGCAACCTGCTACCACCCACTCACATGGTCTCTCTGGGTCTCTCTTGCCCCCTCAGGGCCACAGCATGACTTTGAGTGTTAGAGGCAGCTAGTAGGTTGCTGCTTGGGCTGGGCACCTGTTGCCCCAGGGCCTCCCAGCATTCTGAATGCTGGGCGGGACCTCTCTGCTAGTTCCAAGTAGAGGCTTTCCCCCCGCAGCTGCTGTGGGACCATGGATTTTCCCACTGGGGTATGGAGCAATTGTGGTCATGCTGCCGATGAGTGCAGATGTCCGCCCTTGGTGCCATGGCAATGCTATGAGTGAGTCAGCCAGTAGAAAGTCACTTGAGGGTACTAGGCTGTCTGGGGGTCAGAGAATTTTCACCTATCTCCACCTCATCCCGGAGAGAAGTTTGTCCACCTCCTGATGTATAGCAGCACAGTCTCTCAGGCATCCTGAGATCTTGTGTGGATATCCTTAGTTGACTGATGAATGTCCAATTAGTTGTAGTTCAAAGGGGGAGAGACAAGGAAAACTGCTCATTCTGCCATGTTGCTGACATCGCCCCCCCATCTTCTCCATATTATAACAGCTTTTTATATTTCTTACCTTCTTTTCTTTGTCGCATACTGGCCAAATATCACATTACTGTCTTCTAATAAACTGAATTGTTCCTGGGCTATGTTGATTCTAAAATGCATTTCACATATTTTATTTTTTTATTTCAGTTAATATATTTTATGTTTCCAAGATTCTGGTTTTGTTTATTTTGTATTCACTTTTCTCCTTTCATCCTTCCTGATTTGTTGCAAAATTTTCTGTTCTTTTAAAATAGAAATTATACTTCTATTTCATTGAATTTCAAATGAGCATGTGTGTATTGCAAGACTCTTCTTATCTACAATATAAATCACATCTGTAACAAGTTCCTATTTCTATCATAGTTTGGGGCTTTTTTTTTAACATTAGACTTAACTATGTGGATTTCTCTCTCTCTGTCACACAAACACACATGCAAACTCATTTACATATTATATTCTGACTCTCAATATCTGTGCTTACCCTTTCTGTCTAGCAGCATTATAACTTCCTCTCAGCAGACATCTGGGATTCCAATTGAAAACTGGTTCCTGTGTTTCATGACTTGAATTTTGTTCCCCATTCAGACATTGTGGATATATCAGGTCCAGAGCCAGAAGACAGTTTGTCTCAGTCAGTTCCTTTGCAGTGCTACTGAGCCTTTCGCCTCAAATTCTTGACCTCAAAACTTCCCATTAAGAGCTTAACCACAGACATCAGCTTATTAATATGTATTAATCCTTTAAATAAGCCAAAAGCCCACCACGTCCTCTGACTTCACATAAAGAATCTTCCTCCAGTCCTTGATTTCTTGCATGATTTCATTACTCATCTTTATCCCTGGTAAACAGCTGCCTTCTGCCCCTAGACAGAGCCTGCAGTTCACATTCACCCATTCTGCAACACGTCATTCTGTTTCAGACCTGCAAATATATTCACCTAGTTTCTTATCAGAAAAAAAGTTTGTTAATATGTAAAGAATTATACCTCTGATAAGCATGTTATTAGTCTTCAGTATGTGTCTGGAGAAGAAATTGTCTAAGATTCTTGTGCAAGTTGATCCAAATTTATTCACTGTTTTTTTGGTCACATCTACACTAATATGCCCCTCATTATTTTTTTGCTTGTTGTGGATCCCAAAAGAATAAAATTAAACTTATCATCATTCTGGTAAGAATAAAGTAATATTTTATTGCTGCCTATGGATTAGGTATGGAAATGAACATCCCCTCCTGTATTTTTTAGCCATTGGGCTACCCATTGCTGTAAATGTTAAAAACAACTGCTGATTTCTGGTCTACTTTAATAGAATTGCTATGGACTGCCATACTTAGGTTATTTCTGGAACATAATGTATGGACCATTTGCTTATTAGAAGCATGTCTGTGCTTGCAAGTATATTGAGAGTGGGATGACAAAAGTGCTCACATTAATAGAATCACAAAATAACATTTCCTCAGTGTTTTTGTGCTGATTTTTGACAGTTTTAAAATTAAAAATATTTTAATTCATATTAGAAAATATATTGTACATACAATAGAACACATCTCATTAACATTTACACATTTAAAATAAAATATAATGACGTGTCATCATCAAACGTATAGGAAATATACATCAGCAATACAGTCAAATCCCTGGTGGTCTCCTCCTACATTTCCCAGTGACCTACAACATTGTAATTTTTTTTTTAGCTAATATCTTGTTTTCCCTTATGATCACATCATAAATATTTGTATCTTCAAATATGTGTGTGTATTTCTTTTGAGCTTGATATTAGAAGAATCATACTGAAATTGTCCTTTTGTCTTTCTTTTCTTGACTTTTTGTCTGGAATACTTCATGCAAGTACTGGTGGTTATAAATCATTTAAAAGAACATCAACTGCTACTTTCTTTTCATTGTTTAAACATAACCTACTAAGGTTTTTCTCCTCCAATTTCCTGTGATTACAAATAAGAGTTCAATGGTATATCTGGACAAGTCTCCTTGTGAAAACAGAAATTGCTTTAGAGTAAAAACCAAAGACAGAAATAAATGGATTGTTGAACATGTACCAGATAATTCCTGATTATTTTCAAAGTGATTGCACAAATTTATATTCCTACACCTAGTGCATCAGTGTTCATTGTGCTTCACATCATCATCCAAACCTACCAGACCTAGTCTTTTGCTTGTTTAAATATTTGTCAAAAAATAACAAGTGTGGAATACTACCTAATGGTTTCATTTTCATATCATTGATTATTAATTATACTTAGTATTATACAAAGTGAATAAATGGAGATATGATCAAATGATATTTGTAAATATGTAATAATTCACATGGAATAAAAAACAATGACTTTTTCACTTACAATAAGTTATCTAAATATCTACTATTTCATTTACAAAGTAATTGCTGTAAATAATAAATTTACTATTCCTTCTATCTCAATGCACTATAAAGCTATGTTTTGGTAAGTTTGAATTCATGGGTTTGCTTTCTGCAGGGGTCCCATTGTTTAATTTTGAATCACTCTCATGACTTTTGTTTCAATCTCTATTCTCAGCTAACACTCCATGAATGTACTTCTCAACTCACTAGGACTATAAAGGAATGTGGGCCATAACATAAATGAAAGACCATTTTTGGAAATTAAGCAAATGTATCTAAGCAATTAATATCTTTATCTGCAAGGGAACTTCCTAAAGTTAATAATGAGTTTATAAGGGGTGACACCACAAGATGACAGAATAGAAGGTCTCAGCCTCCATCCTCTCCCCCAAAACAATTATTATCTAGAAATAAAAGAGCTCTGAGAGAACTCAGGAGTCCATTTGAGAAGCTGCAGAAACTCAGCAGAACAAAAAAAAAACCCAATAATAACTATATAAAAAGGATGGGATAAACACTGTTATTTTGCTTGCATCATCCCATCCCCCAGGCTGGCACTGGCTAGTGCAAGAGAAAATTCACCAGCTAGAAATAGGTCCTCTTTCTGAGAAAAGTAGAGCAGGATGAGCAGCCAGCTTCCCTAGCCTTTTGGAGCACTGCACAGAGAACTCACTTTAATTTCACTCGTCCTAGATTTCTGGGTAGACTGGCAGAGCTGAGATGTCTAAAGATGACTAGGGACAAAGAAAAAGGCAAGAAGCTATTAGTCTCAGCCACAAGGAATAAGCCACTGAAGTCCTCAGTTGCCTGCTCTGCAAAAGACCCAAGAAGCCTTCTCCATGGAGGATCTCAACAGTCCTCAAGGATGTCACAGACCCCTCACAGATTTCACAACTGAAGACTCCTTTACAGACCCCAGTATGCTGATCCACAGAGGACCCAGCAGCTTTCCTCACTGAGAAAATCAACAGCCAGCACAGCTTCTGTAGAATATCTTGTGGATTTTGCTGTTGAGGATGCTGTAGGTTTTCCCCTTTCTGAGGCTAGCTAGCTGAGCCCCTCTCCCCACTCCCATAGTTGTTCATCACACCGCACAACCCTAGGATCTAGCATGGCTGCAATGCCTGAGGCCAGCCTTGGTCCCTGAACATGGTCATTGGCCCTCACTGCCGTGTGGGCACCTGCTGCTAATCCCTGCAACTGCATGCACTGCAGGTTTTCCTCATAGCTGACTATATGCACAACCCCAGCCCTGGACACTATCACCATATGTCCCAATCACTGGCTTCTGAAACTGGAGACACTGCTAAGGACCTCAAAAGCCCTTGCAGCCATCACAGACTCCTGAAGCTGCTGCTGAGAAAGAATACACAGACGTTTACACTGTGGACTCAGAAACAGTGAAACACCATGCATATGACAAGGGTAGCTATATTTGTATCAGGTAAGAGACCTTAAATAAAAAACAAATCAAGATACAAAGAGAGTCACTACTGAATGATGAATTGGTCAATTCATCAGGGGTAAACAATTCTAAGTACATATAAGCATGACATGATATATTTGGGACATCTAAGTATATAAAGCAAATATTAAAATATGCAAAGGGAGAAATAGACAGAAATACAGCAGTAGCAGTGGAGTTCCATACCCCACTTTCAACAATGGATAGATCACGTGGACGGAAATTCAATAAGAAAAATTTGGACTGGAAGTACACTTTGGACAGAACATACACAGAACATTTTATCCAATGGCATCAGAATACACATTATTCTCAAGCACACATGGAAGATTCTCCAGGATAAATTGTACATTAGGACAAAAAACAAGTCTTAAAAATTTAAGAAGTTTTAAATCACATGAAGTACCTTTTCCCAGACAATAGTATGAAACTAGAAATCAATAAGAGGAGGACAACAGAAAAATTCAAATATATGTGGAGATTAAACAACATGCTCCTGAACAACAAATACGTCAAATAAGTAACCAAAAGGAAAATCAAAACATGTCTTGAAACACAACATACCAAACTTATGGGATGCAGCCAAAATAGTTAATAGGAAGAAATTTATAGCAACTAATGTCTTCACTAAAAGGAAACTTAAATAATCTTACCTTCAGGTTTTCAAAGAACGAGTAAAAGAAAAAACTTAATCTTAACTTGGTAGAACAAAGAAAATAACAAAGATTCCAGTAGAAATAAATAAAATAGAGACTAAAAAATAAAAGAGATAAAACTAAGAAATATTTTTTAAGTGTGTGAAGAAGATTCACCACGAACTAACATCTGTTGCCAATCCTCCTCTTTTCTCACGGGAGCAAGATTAACCCTGAGGTGACATCCATGCAAATCTTCCTCTATTTTGTATGTGGGATGACTCAACAACATGGCTGATGAGTGGAGTAGGATCATGCAGAGGATCTGAACCCACAAATCCAGACTTACCAAGTGGAGCACCTGGAACTTTAACCACTTGGTCATGGGGTAAGCCATCAAGATGTCTTTTTCCTCACCCAAAGATTGGCACCTGCACTAACATCTCTTGTCAATCTTTTTTCTAGTTGTGCCTCCTTCTAGTTGTGCTATGTGGTATGCTATCTCAGCATGGATTGATGAGCTGTGCTATGTCCTTGCCCAGGATTGTAACCAGCAAGAGCCAGGACCACCAAAGTGGAACACATGAACTTAACCACTCAACCATGGTGTCGACCTCAAGGAGTATTTTTTGTAAGATAAAAACAATTGGCAAAATTTTGGCTAGACTAACCAAGAAAAAAAAAAGAAAGGGGTCACAAAAATAAAATCAGAAATGAAAGTTTACACATCACAAATGATAACACAGAAATACAAAAGATAAGGTAGTATCATGAACAATTATGTGCTAAGAAAGTAGATAACCTATAAAAAATAGAAGAATTTCTAGAAACATAACACCTACTAGGACTGATTCATGAAGAAATAGAAATGATATACTCAGATACAATGGAATATTATTCAGTCATAAAAAAGAGTGAAATCTTGCCATTTGTGACCACATTGATGGACCTGGAGGGCATTATGCTAAGTAAAATAAGTCAGACAGAGAAAGACCAATACTGTATGATCTCTCTATGTGAAATCTATACATACACACACACAATATATGTATATGCTATGTACTATATGCTATATATGCTATATGATATATACACTAGATGTGTATACTATATATGATAGATAGATATAAGGTCATAGATACAGAGATCAGATCGGTGATTATCAGGAGTGGGAGGTTGGAGATGTGAGAAATGGGTAAATTGCTTGGTATTTTTCTAGTTTAAATGAATTGAATAAAAAAAGCCAAAATAAAAGTAAATACAAAATCAAATCTGACCAGATCAATATGAAGGATTAAGTTTGAATCAGTAATCAAAAATCCCCCAAAAAGCAAAAGTCCAGGATCAGATGGCTTCACTGGTGAATCTGACTATATAATTAAAGAATAATTAATACCAATCCTTCTCAAAATTTTTTGAAAAATTGAAAAGAAAAGAACACTTCCAAACTCATTTTACAAGTCCAGAGTTATCCTGACATCACAGCCAGATTAGGACACTACAAGAAAGTAAAATTATAGGCTAATATCACTGATGGATACAGATGCAAACATTCTCAACCTAAAACTAGCAAACTGAGTTCAACAGCATATTAAAAGGATCATATACCATGATCAAGTGGAATATATCCCTTGGATGAAAGGTTGTTTAAACATGTGTAAATCAACTAATGTGATATACTATATTAATAAAATGAAGAATAAAAATCATACAATCATTTTATTAGATACAGAGAAAGTATTTGAAGAAATTTAGCATAATTTCAGGATCACATGATGACTATAGTTACAACTGCTGTATGAGATATGAAATTTGTTAAGAGAGTAAATTCTGAGTTATCATTACAAGAAAAAATATTTTATTCTCATTTATTTTTATTGTATCCATATAAGATAATGCACATTGACTAAATCTATTGTGGTAATCATCTCTCAATATATGTAAGTCAAACCTTTATAATGTACACCTGAAACTCATACAGTCATGTATGCCAATTATATCTTAATAAAACTGGGGAAAAAACCTTCTCAAACTAGATATAGAAAGAATGCACTTGAACACCATAAAGCTATATATGACAGGGCCACAGCTAACTTCATACTCAATAGAAAAAGCTGAAGACTTTTTCTCTAAGACTAAGAACAAGACAAGGGTGCTACCCATGCCACTTCTATTAAACATACTGATAGAAATCCTAGCCAAAGGAATTAGGAAATAAAAATAAATAAAAGGCATCCAAATCAGAAAGGGCAAAGTAAATTGTCTCTGTTTGTAGATGACATGATCTTATGTATAGGAAACCCTAAAGACTCAACAAAAAACTTGTTAAGACAAATAAATGAACTCAGTAAAGTTACAGGATATAAAATCAATCTACAAAAATTGGTTGAATTTTTATATGCTAACAATAAGCTCTCTGAAAAAGAAGTTGAGGTCACATTTACAATAGCATCAAAAAGAATAAAAAATTTAGGAATAAATTTACCAAAGGAAGTGAAAATGTTTACACTGAAAACTATGAAACATTGATGAAAGATACTGAAGAAGACTCAAATAAATTCAAAGACATCCTGTGTTCATGTATGGGAAGAATAGATATTGTTAAAATGTCTGTACTACACAATCCAATTTACAGAGTCAATGCAATCCATATCAAAATTCCACTGGCATTTTTTAACACTAATAGAAAAAGCAATCTTAAAATTTGTATGAAATCACAAACCACTCCTAATACCCAAAGCAATCTTGAGAAAGAACAAACCTGAAGGAATATTTGTTCTAGATATCAAACTATATTTCAAGGCTATAGTTATCAAATTGTATGGTGCTAGCATTAAAACTGACAAGTAGACCAGTGGAACAGAATCAAGAGTTCATAAATTAATCCATGTACGTACTGTCAACAAATCTTTGACAAGGGTGTGAAAAACATGTAATGGGGAATGGATAGTCTTATCAATGAACAGCGTTGGGAAAATGGATGTCCACATTAAAAAGAATAAAACTGTACCACTATCTTAAATCACTCACAAAAATTATTTTGAAATACATTAAAGATTTAAAGGTAAGACCTCATACCATAAAATTTCTTAAAAAGTGGAGGAGAAACCTCATTGACACTGGTATTGGAAATGATTTGTGGATATGATACCAAAAGCATAAGAAACAAATGAAAAACATAACAAGTGGTGTTACATCAAACAAAAAGTTTCTGCACAGCAAATGAAACATTCAAGAAAAGCAAAAGCCTTCCTATGAAATGGGACAAAATATTTGCAAATTTTATATCTGGTAAGAGGTTAATATACAAAAAAGCATATTAGGAACTTATACAACTTAATAGCAAAAGTACAGACAATCCAATTAAAAATAGACAAAAGATCTGAATGGACATTTTTTCAAAGAAGACATACAAATAAGTAATAGGTACATAGAGAGACACTCAACATGTCTAACCATCAGGGAAATGCAAATCAAAACCACAGAGCTATCACCTCATGACTGTTAAAATGATTTTTATCAATAAGTAATAGATAACAACCAATCATTGGTGAGTATGTGGCGAAAAGGGAACCATTTTACTCTGTTGCCAGGAATGTAAATGGGTAGAGCCATCATGGGAAACAGTAATGAAGGCTCCTTAAAAATTAAAAAAAAATCCATCTATATGATGCAACAATCAAATGTCTGGCTATATAACCAAAGGGAAATTAAATCAGTATCTCAAAGAGATATTAGCACTCCCAACTTCATTGCAGAGTTATTTACAATAGCCAAGACATGGAAACAATATAAGTGTCTGTTGGTGGATGAATGGATAAAGCAGACGGGGTATGTATGTACAATGGAATATTATTCTGTGATAAAAAAGTAAGGAATTCCTGACACTTGCAACAACATGGATGAGCTTTTGGGGCATTATAGTAACTGTAATAAGTCAGACTGAGAAAGACAAAACTATGTGATCCTTCTTCAATTTGTATAAAAGAGTCAAACTCATAGAAACAAACAGTAAATAGGTGATTGCCCAGAGCTGAGGTGGGGGAAAATTATTCAGATATTTATCAAAGGGTACAAACCATTAGTTATAAGATATACAAGTTCTGATGATCCACTGTACACCATGATGACTATAGTTAATAATCTATTATATAATTGGAAATTGCTAAGACATTTATCTTAAATGTTCTCACTACAAACAAAAATGATTATATGGGGTGTTGGTTAACTAACCTTATTGCAATAATTTTGTAATATATACATATGTCAAATAGTCATATTGTACACCTTGAAATTACACAATGTTGTATGTCAATTATACCTCAATAAAGGTGAACTTTTTTCTAAGTCTCAAAGCAATGATTGAAAATATGCAGTTCACCTAAAAGAATTGGGTAATGAAGAAATAACTGTGAAGAATAAAAATTCTACCTGGGGTAAAGAGACAAATAAGGATTTCACACTTCTTTTGACAATGAACTCATAAATTATATGCCATAGACTTGCAACAAGGAAGATAAGAAGAGTTGACTGAATAATTTGATTTAAAAAGAAAACATTAGCTTTGCAGATATTCCTAACAATGGAATATAGCAACACAGTAAACAATTTGAAGAGTCTAAAAATTCTTAGTATGGCCATTTGGAGCCATTATGAGAGGTTTACAATTTATGTTCAGGAGTACAACACACCATAGAATGGTGGTCACTCAGACACTCTGCTCCCTGCAGGGGGCCCCAAAAGGAAATCTCCCTTAAGATCACAACTCTATCTCTCAGAGGCTGGACAATCCTGGACTCACTTCCTGTCCCAAGAGAATTTTATGGGGTCATAATGAGTGTAGTAAATGTGTAACTTGGACACAGTCACAATACCTGCTACGGCTTGAGCATCTGCTCTGTGCCAGGTAATTTCCTATGAGCTCTAAAATATTACTAACTTCTCAGATCACATTCTTAGATGGAATTTCTCCAGTTTACAGAAAGAGAACAAAGACTTAGATTAATTTCTTGTCATGAAGGAAATACTCAAGCGATACTTGCAAACTTGTCTATACAGAAGCCGAACTAGTGACTCCAACATCTGACCACCTATGTTCAGTCCTGAGGTGAGTGGGAGCATTCCTGGAGAAGGCCTCAAAGTACCTACACCTAACACTGAAGAACAGTCTTAATAATCAAAGAGTGGTACACAGACCAAGATGGGCAACATCAACAATGGCAGCAAGTTACAAATACAGAATCTCTGGGTCACACTAGATCTCCCAAATCATCAGTAGCATTTCCAAAACTAGGATAATCAAAAATTCATCCAGATATTTCTAAATGTCCTCTGGAGGCAAAGTCATCCCTAGCTTGGAACCACTGGCCTACAGCATGAGAACTAGAAATACCTTGTTGCAATGCAATCAAAGCACACCCCTTATTTCATAATTTTGGGTCAATCCTTTAACTGTTCTGAGTCATATTACTGCAAATATAGAATGAAGCTCATAAATGTACAGTCTTCATAGAATGGACAGTTACAAATAAATCAAATGACATAATTCATATAAGATTCAAAGCTCAGCTTATGGTTAATTATAATATCTGAATATATCTCATAATTACCAAATGTTTTATAAATGAATGGCTAACTGATAGCTTTAACTTGCATTAAAAGCATATAAGTCTTAAGTGATTTGTCAAAATAATTATGAAGACAAGGTTTATTTTACCCAGGTTTTGGAACACAGCTCTTTCCCTTGTTCAAGAAGGAATAAAAGACGTCAAGAGATATCAGGAGTTGTGTTCCCAGCACAGGTCAATGATTTGAGACCCAAGGGACCTAGTTAAGACAGTTTCCTCAATCTTAGATTTGGAGAAAAGTAACTCATGGATGTGAAAACTTTCATTAGACCTCTGGAAGTCAGGATAGTTCTTGGAGAAAGAATAATAAAAATTGGATAGACTTCATTTCAAATCTGCTCCCTTGGGAACAATGAATCAACAGGAAGAATTTCCCTTCTCTTCAGACAAGTCCCTCTGGGGAAATGATGTGCTCAGTGGTTGCAGTAACAATGGGAAGTGTGTCTAATGAGCAGAAATAGAGAGACGATAGAGCAAATATGCAGCACAGTAAATATCTCCAATGTTGCAGTCCTTGAGCATGTTCAACTTTGAGCAAGAGGGGACATAGTTTTTGCATTTGGAATCTTAAGTCTGGCTCAGGGACTAATACTTCTCTCCTTGCTGTTTTCCTGTCTGGAGGCAGAGCTTCAGTGTCCTTCATCAGCCATTCAGGGAGAAATTTGGACTTCCACATGGAGACCTTTCTCTCAGACTTCTCCTCCAGGTGAGCACAAGGGCCCAATAGACTGTGCAGGTGTTTGCCATTCACCTGAGGTCACCTGAAAGCCTAATCAGCTCAGCCCAGAGCTGAGAGTTCTCCACGTTCATTTGTTTGATTGAATAATTAATTTAAAATCAATTTATTGCATATGCTATTAAGAAAAGAGCCTGTTGGATTCAGCAGTACAAGAGTTGTTTTTTACCATTAAGGGACAATAATAAAAGTCTAGCTGGATGACACTCAGGAAGGAATGGGTGCCAGTATAATTTGAACATTTCCAAGGACTTTTGCAGTTAAGAGAAGGAAGAAAAGAGAAAAATACACTATCAGGTGAGGAGAAGTTTGCAGTGAAGTGAGGACATTTTACTCATTTAATTTTATTCTTTAAGGTGGGGTATACTGGAGATGTTATGTATTCATTAGAAAGATTCAGACCAATGGAGGTACCTATTATCTTGCAACTGCAGCTCTTGAGATGTGAATTTTACATAAATCTCTCGTTTGCTATTCACTTGCAAAAAATTATATTTAATATACAAACAGGCATATGCTAAAGAGCTTTACTTTTAAATTATTTCATTACCTTGGAGGCTGAATATATTTTTAAATTTATTAGCCATTTATTTTCTCTGTTGCAAATTGCCTTTGCAAGTTCTTTGCTTTGTATACTGGATTCACAGTGTTTTAATTCTTGTTTTTGATTGCATTCTTTCAAATAATAACCCTTTTTTTAAACCAAATTTTCTGTTTGCTATTTAATTCATGTATGTATGTATAAATGTATTTGTTGGGTTATGTAAGGGTTTATAAGTTTTGAAGGGTCAAATATAGCATTTGGTCATATTTTGTTCCCCCATTCATTGCTTTTTAAACATAGGAAGTTCTTCTGCATCCTTAGTAGTAATAAATCACCTTTTCTATGCATTGCCATCTTATTTCATGTCTGTTTTTTCCTTACTGATATCTTTCACTTTTAAAAATAGAGATCATCTTCTGCCATGTTGTAGAACACATTCTTTCGTATTCAACTAAAGATCACCAAAATCATTTTTATAAGCGTGTTTGGATCCATTTATATTTTTATAGGGTGAAATTATAATTTTAGGTACTACTTCATGCATTATTTTTAATTCTATTTTCCATTCTTTTTCTTCACATATTTGGCCATTTCATTTAGATTTAGAGATTTGTATTAATGTGATGAAATTATTGTTATTTTATATCTTTTCTTTAAGAAGTTCATGTTATTTTTTAATTCAATTTCATCTAATAAAGTTGCTGAAATCCACTATATTAACCTAATTTTTTTAGTTAGTATTGTTTCTATTTTATAATTCTTTTTTTCCAAAAATTTGTTTATATATAAATGCACATCTTTAAGAAACCATAAAAATGAATAAAGCAGATGAGGTCCCTGCTCATTTTGATCTTACATTTTAATAGAGAGAACAGAGTAGAATGAAATAATCACATGTATGACAATGTCCTCAGGGATAAATCCTATGAAGGAAGGGTGTGTGTAGGATTGCTCTGGCACATGTAGGGTCTTATAGAGTATATTGTGGGGAGACACTCATATGTTGGACAAGATCCAGAACCAGGATCAGAGCACCATAAGTTTGCCAAAAGAAGATCAGAACTAAATATCCAAGAATAACAAAGAAAAGACGCCACTAGTAAAAGGGAGAGAAAGTCAAGCCTCACCCACTATTGGACCTTATAACAGCAAGTGTAATCAAATATATGGGAATAAATATGGAACAAAAATCAGATCAAGGGCTGCTGAGTGGTGGTACCCTCACAGCTATCCTTTACTCATACTCTAAGATAGTTTCCTCCTTACATGGAATGTTATCAGCTAAGGGGAAGTAAAAAGCATTTTCCACCTGTGTGTCTCACGTGTCAGTTGTCTCCTTATTTTACAGCACATTCTTAGGAATATACTTTAGTTCTGCTGCTTCCCACATCTCACACACAAGTGCAATAGCCTCAGTGATTTACACTATTATTACGCCCATGCTGAATGCCTTCATCTACAATTTGTGGGATAAAAAATTAATGAAGGCTCTGAGAATTGTTGGGATGGCAGTTATATAAGGGCAAATTGTCTTGGGGCTGAAGGAGTTGCCAAGATTTCAGGGCCCAAAAACTCAGAGCCCAAAACTACTATCTTTTGATCAGATTGTGGAAGTAGAACGTACCTTTCTATTTATTTCCTGGGATTTTTGTTTCTTTGAATTCGGCTTTCCATAGAACTTAAGTAACACAATTTATACCCCCTCTGCTCTGTCTGATTTAGACAGGTTTTCTTTTGTCCATTCTTACATATTCTCTTTTTCCCCCAAATTTGGATCAGAAATGATTGAAAATTTATATATCTTATATGGGAAAATAATTTCTTCTCAAAAGACATATGTCATGCTACATAATTTTACCCTAGTTTTCCTGAAACAATAATCACACTATATTATTTATATGGAAAATAACTATACTTGTTAACTAAGGCCATTTACGTAATTTCCTTGTATTTATTTCTTTCCTGATTATTACCTTTGCTTCTTTTGCTGCTTATGTAGAATTTAACATTTGTCCATTTAAGTTTCAGAATATTGATACTGATACTATTAATTGGGAATGTCTGAGGCACTCAAGTAAGTCTGTACTGTTTGTGGTGAGCCCTCACGGGCTTTTCCCTGACCAGAGACTATGCTGTGGCTAGACTGACCCTTGGGATTCTTATTATGACTGTGAGAAGATGCTCAGAAACAAATTTCAGGTAACTTTAAAAAACTTATAGGGGCCAGCCTCATGGTGTAGTGGTTAAGTTTGTGCACTCTCCTTCAGTCCCCTGGGGTTGGTGGGTTCAGATCCCTGGCATGGACCTACACACCACTCATCAAAGCCATGCTGTGGTGGCATCCCACATATGAAATAGAGGATGATTGGCAAAGATATTAGCTCAGGGCCAATCTTCCTCATACACACAAAACAACAATGTATATTACCCATAAGTCCTGAAGGGTAGATGACATGCCCAAGTGCCATGCTGTAGGTTACAGGTAAAGAGAGAAATGGAGAGAGAACACGCACATGCCAGACAAGGAGGCTCTGCCTCTATTGGGGTCCATGGGGAGGCTGGCTACTGTTTTATATGTTCACTCTTGGCAAATTTAAAACACAAGATTGGGATTGGCGTGCAGCAAGGGAAAAGCAGGGTCACTCTTGTGGTCAATTATCTACATTACTCAGGGCTTTCTAAAAGGGGAGCTTCATAAGTTGGATTGACCTGGGTGTTTCTCTGGTATCTCCATTGTACAGATGTTTATTCAACATGGTTGTTTTTGAAATGGATACTTCAGAAATCACAAGCTTATTTTCTGGTACTTACATTATAAGTAAAAGGTTTAATGTCAGATACTTGCACTACAAATATATTACTGTTTGTTATGACTGCTCTTCTCATTTTAGTCCATTGTGCAGCTTGGTGTCCATAATGCCTACCATAGTCACTGGCAAAGATAGATTATCAAATGTACATCTCCCAGTGGAGTTTCCCTGGGATATCTGTTGTTTATCTATCTAATATTCTGATATTTATTTGAATAAGTAGCTTGACCCAATAGAATCTTAGTTTCAGAGATGGCCATAAACATGAGGAAGAAAATTTCACCTCATCTATTTTTTTTTACCAAGCAAAATATTTCTTTTTTTTATGGTATGTTTCTATTTGTAAAAGAATGGAAGATTGCTATTCATGAGTAAGAAGGTTTATTTATTATAGCAAAGGATTGGTTAGTATATTTTTTTTTATTACTTTATTATTTATTATCTTTCTATTTCTACTTGAAAACTTCTAGTGCTACCTAAAATATGATCTTTCTATTTTTCTAAAATATAGCTCCTTTGCCTAATATTTTTCATAAATACTAAAGGGACAATGAATGAATAATGCCAATATCATCCATTTTATATCTGCTTAATACTCCGAAATCTCTTCAATCTTCATGATTAGAGGATGATTCAAAAAAGAGCTTGATATGCTGCCTTGTCATGTGATTCAGTGCCACCAGTTTTTCTGCTCAAACATGAATGTCCTTTCAAACTCTCCTAGTTACCTTGAAGGGAACCTCAAAGTAGTCACTTTTAGTATCCGAAATAAAGTTGAATAACAGAAGAATCATTCATGGTATCATGATATCAGATTATGTGCCCAAAATTAAAAGCAGCAGATTATTATGGTTGCCCTCAGTTCTGTTGGTTTGGGTTATTGTATTGGTTAGGTATTCCTGTACAATAAGTTGTATGTCAAATGAGGTACTATAGTACCTTTATCATCTTTTGGATAAGTTCTCAGAAATGGAATAGCTGAATTATATGAGGGCTCTATTCTTAATGTCTCGAAGAATGTCCATACTGTTTTCTATAGTGGCTGAACAAATTTACATTTCTATCAGAAATGTATGAGAGTCCCTTTTTCTACACATCCTCTCCAACATTTGTTAGCTTTCTTTTTAATAATAATCATTCTGACAGGTATGAGGTGATATTTCATTATGGTTTTGATTTCCATTTCCCTTATAATTAGTGAGTTTAAACATTTTTTCATGTACTTTTAACCATCTGTATATCTTCTTTGGAAAAATGTCTACTCATATCCTCAGCCCATTTGTTAATTGGGTTGTTTGTTTATTTGTTATTGAGTTATTTGTATATTTTGGACATTAGCCCCATATTAGATATATGATTTGCAAATACCTTCTCTGAATCAGTAAATCAGTAGGGTTGTCTTTTCACTTTGCTGATCATTCCCTTTGCTGTGTAGAAAGTTTTTAGTTTGATATACCCCCATATGTTTATTTTTTTCTTTTTTTCCCTTGTCTGAGGAGATACATCCAAAAAGATATGGATAAAACAATATCAAAGACCACATTGCCTATGTTTTCTTATAGCAGTTTTATAGTTTTAAGTCTTGTATTCAAAACTTTAATTAATTTTGAATTGATTTTTTGTGGTGCAAGGTAATGGTATACTTTCATTCTCTTGCATGTGGCTGTCCAGTTTTCCCAACACAATTTATCGAACAGAATTTCCTTTCTCCATTCAACGTTCTTAGTTCCTTGACAAAAGTTAGCTGTACATTAACATCTGGGTCTATTTCCAGGCTCTCAATTGTGTCCATTGATCACATGTCTACATTTCACCCAGTACCATGCTGTTTGGATTACCATAGTTTTGTAGTACTTTGAAAGCAGGGACTGTGAAATCTTCAGCTATGTTATTTTTTCTCAGAATTGCTTTGTCTATTTGGGTCTTTTGTAGCTCCATATAAATTTTAGGATTTTTTCTTCTATTCCTGTGAAAAACACCACTGGGATTTTGACAGATTGTGTTGAATCTGCAGATTGCTTTAGGTAATATGGACATCTTCATTATGTTAATTATTCCAATCCATGTGCATCTTTCCAGTTTTTGTGTGTTTTTATGTCTTTTGTGTGTTTTTTTCAACTTGTTTCAATGATCTCTTATAGTTTTCAGAATACAGGTCTTTAACCTCCTTGGTTACATTTATTTCTAGGTGCTTTATTTTTTTTCTTGCAATTGTAAATAGGATTGTATTTTGATTTCTCTTTCTGCTAGTTTGTTATCACTGTACAGAAACAACTTATTTTTGTATGTTGTTTTTATAGCCTGCAAATTTACTGTATTTGCTTATTATTTCTAATAGTTTTTGTGGATTCTTTAGGGTGTTCTACACATAAAATTTTGTCATCTGAAAAGAGGGGCAGTGTTTCTTCTTCCTTTTCAATCTGGAAAACTTTTCTTCTTTTTCTTGCCTAATTCTCAGGCTAGCACTTCCAATACTATTTTGAATAGCAGTGGTGAGAGTGGACATCCTTGTCTTTTTTCTGTTTTTAGAGAAATCGCTTTCAGCTTTTTACTTGTGAGTATGATGTTAGCTGTGGGGTTGTCATATATGGATTTTACTATGTTGAGGTAATTTCCTTCTATACCCATTTAATTGAGACTTATCATCATAAGTGCATGTTGGACCATGTCAAATGCTATCTCTGTATCTATTGACATGATCATATAATTTTTATAATTTATTTTGTTAATGTGGTGTATCATGTTGATTGGTTTGTGGATGTTGAATCATCCCTGCACCACTGGAAAATATCCTACTTGATTGTGATGTGTGATCCTTTTAATGTATTGTTGGATTTGATTTGCAAATATTTTATTGAGGATTTTTCATCCACGTTCATGAATAATATTGGCCTGTAATTTTCTTCTTTGTTTTGTCCTTGTCTGGCTTAGGTATCAGGGTAATGTAGGCCTCATTAAATGAGTTATGAAATGTCCTACTATCTTCAATGTCTTTGAAGAGTTTGAGAAAGATAGGTGTTGAATCTTCTTTGAAAGTGTGGTAGAATTTACCAGAGAAGCCATCTGATTCTTTCCTTTTGTATTTTGGGAGCTTTTAAATTACTGTTTCATTCTCCGTACTACTGATTGATCTATTCAGATTCTCTCTTTCTTCTTGATTCAATTTTGGGAGGGTTGTGTGATTCTAAGAATTTATTCATTTCTTTGAAGTTACCCAATTTGTTGGCGTTTTGATTTTCACGGTATTCTCCTATCATCCTTTATATTTCTGTGCTACCTCTTGTAATTTCTCCTCTTTCATGTCTGATTTTATTGATTTGAGCTTTCTGTCTTTTTTCTTAGTGAGGCTAACTAAAGGTTTGTCACTATTATTTATCTTTTCAAAGAAACAGCTGTTAGTTTCATTGATCTTTTCTATTGTCTTTTTAGTCTCTATTTCATTTATTTCCACTCCAAGTTTCCTTTTTTAATATTTTATTTATTTATTTATTTATTTATTTATTTATTTATTTATTTATTTTGGGGAAGATTAGCCATGAGCTAACTGCTGCCGATCCTCCTCTTTTCACCGAGGAAGACTGGCACTGAGCTAACATCTGTGCCCATTATTCTCTACTTTATATGTGGGATGCCTACCACAGTGTGGCGTGGCAAGCAGTGCCATGTCCTCACCCGGGATCCAAACCGGCAAACCCCAGGCACCAAGGCAGAACGTGCGCATTTAACTGCTGCACCACTGGGCCAGCCCCTCCACTTTGCCTTTTATTATTTCTTTTCTTCTACATTCAGCTTTATTTGTTCTTTTTCTCATTCCTTTAGGGGTAGTGTTATTTTGTTTATGTGAGATTTTTCTTGTTTGTTAGCATAGGCCTGTATGCTATATGCTTCCCTTTTATTACTGCTTTTTCTTCATTGCACAGATTTTAGTATGTTGCGTTTTCGTTTTCATCTGCTCCAAGTATTTCTTGATTTCTCCTTTGACTTCCTCTTTGATATGATAGTTGCTTAGTAGCATGCTTTTTAGTCTCCATATAGTTGTGACTTGTCAAGATTTCGTTTTATAGTTGATTTTTAGTTTCATGCCACTGTGGTCAAAAAGATGCTTAATTTGTTTTTAATCTTTCTAAATATATTAAGACTTGTTTTGTTTCTCAACATATGGTCTATCCTTGAGAATGTCCCATGTGTATTTGTGAAGCATGTGTATTCAGGTGCTTTTGGATGGAGCATTCCCTATGTGCTTATTAAATCTATCTGGTCTAGTGTTTCATTTAAAGCCACTTTTTTTATTGACATTTTGTCTACATGATCTATCCATTGATGTAAGTGAGCGTTAAAGTCTCCTACTCTTATTGTGTTGCTGTAAACTTATCCTTTCAGGTCTATTAATAGTTGCTTTACTTACTTTGGTACTATTGTGTTAGGTTCATACATATTAATAAGTATTATGCATTCTTGATGGCATGTCCTCTTTATCATTATATAGTATTTATCTTTGCCTCTTGTTATGTTTTTTGGCCTGAAGTCTATTTTTCTTAAATAATTATAGGTACACCTGCTTTCTTTTGGTGGCCATTTTCTTGGGATATCATCTTCCATCCTTACACTCTGAACCTATGTTTGCCTTTAGAACAGAGATATGTCTTCTGGAGGCAGTGTATTGTTCAATTTAGTTTTTTATTCCACTAAGCCAATTTGTCATTAGATTGGTGAATTCAATCCATTTATATTTAGGGCAATTACTGATATATGATGGCTTAATGCTGCCATTTTATTGTTTTTTGTTTTTCTGGCTGTTCTATATTTACATTCTTTCTTTTCCCTTCTGTTTCTCTCTGCTATTTCAGTTTGGTGGTTTTCTGCAATGTGCTTCTCAGTTTCTTCTTTTTATATTGTTACTCTGCTCTGAATTTTTTTTTTTTTGTGGTTACCATGAGGTTTGTACAAAATATCTCACAGACAGGATAGTCCCATTTCTGCTGATAACATCTTATCTCCATGTGCCTATGCATGTTCCATCCTTTTTCTCCCTTCCTTTTATGTTTTTCTTGTCACAAATCTTCCCTGTCTGTGTTATGAATTTGTTACAAAATTGAAGTGGTTATAATTATTTTTAATGCTTTCTTTCCTTTCAGTCTTTATGTTATAATTTAGTGTTTACTAACCGGTTCTGATACAGAGTTGAAATGTTCTAATTCTGACTGTCAATTTATAAAATTGCTCAAAGATTCTATATCTTTGCCTTTTGTTTCAAGTTGGAGGGCTCCTTTCAACATTTCTTGTAAGGCAAGTTTAGTGGCAATTAACTCTCTCACTTTTCATTTGGGAAAGTTTTATTTCTCTTTCATATCTGAAGGATGACTTTGCTGTTTAGATTATTCTCGGTTGACAATTTTTGTCTTTCAATATTTGAATATATCATTCCACTTTCTCCAAGCCTGTATACTTTCTGCTAAGAAATCCATAGATACCATAATGAGGCTACCTTTGTAAGTTATTTTCTTCTCTCTGGCCACCCTTATTATTCTTTCTTTGTCATTGACTTTTGACAGTTTTAATAATAATGTGGTTTGGATAAGGTCTTTTCTTGTTGAGATAATTAGGTGTTTTATTGGCTTCGTATACTTTTCTACCCAGTTCCTTTGCCAGATTGGGAAAAGTATCAGCTATTATTTCTTTAAGTATGTTCTCTTCTCATTTCTTCTTCTTTTCTCTTTCTGCATTACCCTTTATCCTTATGTTGCTTTTCCTCATTGTGCCAGATATTTCTCCTAGAATTTCTCTGCATTTTATAGATCTTAGTTCTCTTTCCTCTTTCACCTGAATCGTTTCTAGATTGCTATCTTGGAGCTCAGTACTTCTCACTTCTATATGGTCTGCTCTCTTTCCAATGTTTTATTCTTTATCACATTCACTGTGTTGCTCAGCTCCATAATTTCTGTTTGTTTCTGGTTTTTTTGAGTTTCAAACTTTGGTGAGGTAATCTTTCTTTTCATTAATTTTAATCCTGAACTCGTTGTTTTCTTTCTGAGTTTTCTTGTAACTTGTTGAGTGTCTTTTAAAGCTACTTTGAATTCCCTGTCAGTTTCATTGCTATTTTCCATTACTTAAAGTTTGGTTCTAGGAGAGTTGTCACTTACTTTTTGTGCTACCATGCTACTGTACTTCTTCATTCTGCTTGATGAATAGTTCTTCTGCTGGTCATTTGTGGTAGCAAGTGCTTTTCTTATTTGAGTAAGACTTTGGTTACTTTGATTCTGAGCTGCTTCTGACTATATCTGTGAGTCAGTGCTTTCCAGCATCCACGGCCCCTCCCAGAGGCATTGTTAGTGCCCTTATTGTGCTGCTTGTGCCTCTGAGGGTGCTGATTCCTTGCTGCTCTTATGGTGCCACTACAGTCGCAGGTGTTTCCACAGGTGTCACCAAGCTCTGAGCACATCTACTGCTTCTGGTTTCACCTGAGGCATGTTTTTCCCCACTGTGGCAAGAGTGAGAGGGAGAGTGGGTTGGGAGCTTGGGTGAGGGCCACCTTAGCCATGTCTGGATTTGTTGACCTGAAGCCACTGCCACTATGGGAAGGGGTCTTAAGATTTGGGTGCTTCTGAACCTAGGGGAGGCTGGTGTTGTGCGCTCTTCTGTCACTGTTACCTGGCTCTTCATGTGCTCTCCCCAGGCTCAGGTGTTTTTCCTGCACGAGCTGCCTGTGCTGCTGCTCCTAGATTATCCGGGGGTGCAGGCCACACAACCACTGAGGGTGCAAGGTTTGTGTGTGTAACTGACACTTTGGGTTGGCCATGATCATGGGTACCGCCAGCACTGCCCTGGAGCAAGGGCTACCTGGATCACAAGTGCTTCTGGGGCTTCTTTAGCTTCTGGTATTTGACCATCTTTTGTTCCTGGAAACACAGGTCACAGGAGCCACTACTGCTGCCAGGGGTCTTGGAGGTTACATGTAGCCGACACTACTGGCAGGACCGGAGTTAGGGTTGTCCCCACTGTCGGCTGTGTTTCCAGCTTTGCTGAGGCTCCTGAAAATTCAGGTCATGGCACCCACCTGACAATGCTGGGAAGGGGTAGTGGCTGAGCCACAAGTGCTGTTGTGGCTCCTGCAGCCTCTGTTCATGGGTGCTGGTGTGATTTCTGGAATCTCAGGTCACAGGCATCACCATTGTTGCAGGATATTAGAGCCTTCGATACAGCCCCCACTCCTGAAAGGGCTGGTGTCAAAGGTGCCATCACTGGGAAAATGGAAGGAGGCTAGGTAACATGTATCATTAGGATTTACACACGCTCTGATAATGATCCCATAGTGATTCCTTGCTCCTCTGGGAGTATCAGCTGACTAGATTTCTGGGGTCTCCATTGTGAGTATTTCCTCAGTTTCTAGTGCCTGTGGTCATAGATTAGTCTGCAATTCCTTGAACCTCCAGTCTCATGAGCTGCCATCATTCCTCCCCTGATACCACCATCTCCAGGAGATCCTGTCCGCCCATCTTCATATGTATAGATATATGGAAGCCTCACGGGCTCTGTTTTGCTGTGCAGAGAGTCCTTTGTTGCTCTATGGATGCCCTACTGCTTGTAATTTAGAGATGACTGACAAAGGGAACAACTCACTCTACCATGATGCTGACATCACTCCTCAACTGCTAGCCTCTTATGTCACTCCTTCAGACTACTGTGAGGTAGGCCATATCAAAAACGCAATTTCTTAGTAACACCCTTTGTTATCCTTTCTCCAAAATATGCAAGTTACAATGGGAATGCAGGCATCCAACTCCCTCACCTCTGTTGAACCAAGGTGGAGGAATAGGGAGGTGTAACTTAAAGTTTCCCAAGGCTCTCCTATCATGTTTAATTCACCTTTTTCTGCTTTAGCATTTTATTCTTTGTTGTAAACCTTTGAATGTTTTCCGGAGTTCCAAAAAGCTTGATTCTGGTTATAGTTTTAGGCAGTTTTTGTGATGTTTCAGATAAATGACTTTCCTCCAATGTCTCCTACTCTATGATTTTTGCTAATCAATTTTTTAAAATAATATATATATATATATGTATATTTTTGACCGCTGACATGTGCCCATTCATTTCCCACCATTCCATTGGCACTTCTGTGCTTTTTCAGTCCTTCTCATTTCCCTATGTCTTTCACAGTAGCAATACTTTGTTCTTCCCAGTGACCCAGGGTGACCTATACAAAGACAGAGTGGAAATTGTGGACATCTCCTGCCATAAAACCTACAATGATCATCCACTAATTTAGTAATTAATATCACTCTTGTAGCCTAAATGTATGCATCTCTGATATCTGGCTGCTGCCTATCAGCCCAGGGTCATTTTTTCAATTTTCATTATATGATTCTGATTGTTGGTCAGATAATGTAAACTATTTGAAATATTTTGAGCAGAACTTACAGTTTAATCAAATCCCACATTTGTCCTGATGCCTTTCCCTGGAGAGCTCTTACATCTCCACCTTGAAGACTCAGTACACATAAGCATATCTGTGTAGTCTTCATTAAATCACTTTTGGAAGAGTTGACTAGGTTTATATCCTCTTCATCAGATTTCAGTCCCACTTCAGCTTATTGTATTTATTTTTATGCTCCATGTCTTGTTTAGACTGTGAGCTCTGTTAGAGAAGAAACAATTTCTTACATTTTTCTTCATGCCTAGAACGTAGTTTATTGCCTACGACATAGTAATTGCTGTGTAATAATTTTCAAAATGCCTAAAAAGTAAAATAGTTGAGTGATATTAAATAGATTTTGCCTACAATGAAAGAGAAAGAGGAAGCAATAAAAAGGAGAAATCCTGCTGAGAGGGAGAAATTCCATGATTCTAAGCCAACAGTAGAGAAAAGAGAGTGGAGAAAGATATTTAGAATATCCAGAATCCCTCTTCCAAATCAGGGATTGGACAATTATTATGAGATATTCTGACGTAATAGTGAGCATACCTAAAGAGAGGTGATCTCCTCCTTGGATAGAGAAGTTTAGTGAGATAAGAGATGGTCATGAAATGCCACAGCTGTTTCTTGAGACCAAAATTGGGACAAATTTTCATTATGCTTTTTTCCTCCTAGCTCCAGAGAACTAAGTCTCTCAAGATGAAGAAAGACAAAAGAATATTTCATTGACACTACCCATGAGAATTCAGCCCCTACAACCAGAGGAAATGTCAGTGCTTCCACCATGCCCACTAAAATCAATTCTTATAACTTTAGGTGATAATAAAACACAACTTGGTCTTCCAGAGCCTCCATGAGTGGGACCATCTACTCGCCTTTCTTGGGGACATAATTTCCAACATCATCAAACATGCATGGAAGAAACTGGATTCGTGATCTCAGGCTGTTCTGTGATAAAATCTGGTTGAGCCACAGAATCTTCACAATTGCTGAGGGATTGTGTTATGGTCTGAGCAACCTCTTTTATTGACAGTTTCTTTTGGGGTATCAACAGGGATAATAAGTTAAGGAGAATTTAATGATACCAAGTTCTGGCTATTAAAACTCTGATTCTGGAAGGAAACTCTGGATACACTAAAACATCTTTCTGTGATCTGTCTCTTATGACATGTGTGCTTAATCATGGGGCCTTCATACCTCCATAGTATTTTCCTTTCTTTCATTGCTTGTTCTTTCTCCCATTATTGGGAGTCTGTTTATCCTTATTCAACAGTTTGTTCTTGCAGTCATTCCACAAACTTTTTTCAGCAACTAATATATGATAGCCACTAAATTTTATTCTGGAAATAAAGAGATGACTAAGACATTGTTTATTCTCTCAAGGTACTCATTTTCTAAACATGATTAGACGTAAAAATAAATAAATATAATATCCCGAGGTAGCATTGAAATCTGCTGAAGTGGATGCAAAGAAGTTGATTCTTCAGTGGGAGGTTAACGAAGGGTTTACAGACAAGCTTATAATTATCTGAGCCTTGAAGAAGGTGTTAAAATTCTTCCAGCTGTTCAAGGGCTATGACCACTCCAGGATGAGCCAGTGGAGGAAATTTAGGGATTAATTAAACCGTAAAGTGTGTGTACAAAATGACAAATATTTCTTATCCGATCTATAATAGGTAGCAGGATATGCAAAGTGAAACAACATAAGTATGGCCTGATAGGCAATGGTCAGATTAACAAAGAATCTTATATTTTGGCTACAGGTTTGAAACTTAGTCTTGAAATTAATAGAAAGGAAGTGCAGGTTTTATGTCAGAGGACAGACGTGATGAGATCTGCTCTGTGTAAAACTTACCCAGGTCAATGTGAGGAACAAACTGTTGTTGCCTGAAAATATGAGAGTGATCCTGAGAGATGAAAAAGCACAGTGATAGTGAGAATGTGTGGAAAATAAGTCTTTGAGAGCTGGAAAATGATGTATCCAAAAATTCAGATTAATTTTGCCATTAATTAATGAATTTTTACTGGAAACATTGCCCGACACATTACACTTATATTCTATTTAAATCTTTCAAAAAGATGCTGAAAGAATTTGAATCTGATATCTGTATCCTACTTTATGAATGAAGAATGTGACTGATGGCAACAGTATTATTTGTATGGGGTATTTAATGGAGCTTGGAGACATGTTCAGAGCTCATCATTTCCAAAGATTTTGCATTTAATGATACTCTAATTTTTAATGAACTTTATTTTTGAGCAGTTGTACATTTACAAAAAATAGGTTACGATAGTACAGAGAGTTCCTTTGAGCTCCACTTCCAGTTTCTGCTATTATTAACACATCCTTTCCATTATACATTAATTTCATCCTTATTTCTTCTTAGCCTCCAGTGGCTGTGACAGTTTCTCCAGCTTTCACTGTGTTTGAAGAACATGATAGTTTTAGGCAGTACTGCTAAGGTGTTTTGTAAAATAGTTTTCAATTTTGATTTCTCTCTCTTTCTGTTTTCATGATTAGATTGGGATGATAGATTTTGGACCAGAAGACCAGAGTGCTAAATTGTCATTTTCATCTCATCACATCAAAGTAGATATTGTCAACATAACTTTCTATTGATGTTATTGTTCCTCACCTGGTTGAGATGGTGTTTGTTAGATTTCCCCACTGTAAAGTTACTCTTTCTCCCTTCTTTCCATATTATAATCTTTGTACAGACTTTTGATGTGCATCCCATACCTAAGGAGTGGGATGTATCTTCCTTCAGAGCAGAATATCTACATAAATCGTTGGTATTTTTCTGCACAGCTTTGTATCTTCTCATTTACTTATTTACTATTCAACAGTTTCTATTAATGTACACTCATTGATATGCATTACAGACTTTGGGTTATAATTCTATTACTTTATTTATTTTATTGCTCAAATTGTTTCAGCTTTGGCAATGGAGAGCTCCTTCAGTTAGCTGATATATTCCTTTGACATACCTCATCATTCTTGGCTTTTTTGGAGTAGTATTTCATTACTTTCTTACATTAAAAGATGTTTCAGGCTCATCTTATTTCCATCTCGAAGCCTAGAATCAGTCATTTCTCCAAGAAGACCTGTTTCCTTTTCTTGGAGCAAGGTATTAGAATAAAGATCTGGGTACCAGCTCTGTTTGTTGCTGTCAGGGCCTCTCGGTCATATGAAGTGACGTGGCAAGGAAATGTATGTGTGATTACTAACTGTGTATATTCAGCCATCTATAAATATGTCTACACACAAACTCTGTATCTATATTAAGCTAAATTAAATTCATACTGATGTCTTCAACTCTAATTTATTCCCACATGCATCATTCTAGCCTCTTTCACTTGCTTATCTATAAACTCCCAGTGCAGAAGTGATAAGCTTCTTCCCACCATTCACAATCCACTTATTTATAGGTTCGATTTCAGTACACATGTGTGGAAGTATCACCACTGTTAACAATACTTTCTCAGAAACAACTTTATCAACTACGGTACAGTGTTTCTGTACAGTTTATTTCTTCTTTAGTTTTGCAGCATCCACTCATTTCCCAAATTATGTATTTCTGCACCCTTTCACCCACCTCCTTCATTGAGACGTTTTTCATGCATTTGTAATACAGTGAGATTGTTTTTTCACAATTTGCATTCAATTCAGGGATTCCCTCAGCCACCTAAATGATTTTTTTGTTTGCATACATTGTTTTATTCTCTGTGCTATAAAACTCCATGTGCTTTGATAAATGCCTAATGTCATGTATCCATATTTACAGTATCATGAAGAATAATTTCACCGCACTAAAAAATCCCCTATGCTTCACCTATTCAACTCTCTCTCTTCTTCCACCAAGACCATGGCCAGCACTGACATTTTTATTTTCTCATATATTTGCCTTTTGTAGAATGAAATTATAATTGGTTATATACAATATAGCCTCTTAAAATTGCTTCTTCCACTTAGAAATAAGTTTTTTAAGATTCATATATTCTTGTGGCTTGATAGTTCATTTCCTTTCATGTCTGAATAATAATCCATTTTATAGATGTACAGCACTTGTTTCTACATCAGCTATTGAAGAACATCCTGGCTGCTTCCAGTGCTTAGAAACTATAAATTAAATTACCATAGATATTAGTGCACAGGTTTTTTAATTAGTTGGGTAAATATCCAGGAGCCCTATTGCTGTATTGTATAGAAATACAATATTACAAATGCTTGTATTTGTAAGAAAATGCCAAACTCTCTTCTAATATGGCTGTATCATTTTTCCTTTTCATTGTCAATTAAAGAGAGCTTGTATTCCTTCTATCCTGGTGTGCAATTAGTATTATCAGTTTTCTGGATTTATCAATTTTAGTAGCTATGTACAAGTATCTCATTCTGGTTTGGAAATTCCCAAATGACATATGGTGATGATCACATTTCCTTAAGCTCATTTGCCATCTGTATGTCATCTTTGGTGAGGTGTATTTTACGATGTTTTTCTTTTTTCTTCAATAAGGTTGTTTTATTTTTTATTTACTTTTAAGATTTCTTTGTATATTTTGAATACACGTTCTTCATGATATATATGTAATATATCTGGTGCAAATATCGTTTTGTAAATATTGTCTACTAGTGTGTGATTTGTCTTTCAATTCTATCAATTTTTGTCTTTTACAAAGCAGAAGTTTTTAATTTAATAAAGTCTAACATCAATTTTTCTTTTATAGATCATTTTTTATAGAAAAACACAAGGTTTTATATCTAATTTGAAACACAAGGCCACCTAAATTTTGTTGTATAATTTTTCTTAGATGTTTGACAGTATCCCATTTTACATTTAGGTAACTGATCAATTTTTAAAAAATTTTGTGAATGTTGTACAATGTCTGCATCTGGTTTCATTTTTTTAAAGAGCTTAATTGAGGTGCAATTGATATACAAATAACTTTACACATTTTATGCATACTATTTCATGAGTTTGGATATATTCAAACACCCATTATATCATTACCACAATCAAGTTACTAGACATATCCAATATCTCCCAATGCTTCCTTGTGTCCTTTTTATTTATTTATTTATTTTTGGCATGTAGATGTCCACTTGTTCCAGCTGTTTTTTCTATCTTTATTGAAGTATAATTGACAAATAAAATGTTCTATATAGTGTAGAAGAGATGATTTCAGATAAATATGTTTACCACAATTGTGTTAACAGATCCATTAATTCACAAAGAAACCTTTCTGTGTGAGTGTCTGCTGAAAATGCTTAAGATCTACTCTCTTAGAAAATTTCAAGTACACAATACAGTATTATTAACTATAGTCACCAAGTTGTACATTAGATCCTAAGAACTAGTTCATCTTATAATGGAAAATGTGTACTTTTTGACAAACATCTCTGCATTTCTCCTACCCTTTGGACCATGGCAACTCTTTCTATGAATTGGAATTCTACTCTTTCTATGAATTGGACATCTTTTTTCTTTTTACATCCCACATATAAATGATACTACGTGATATTTACCTTTCTGTGTCTGGCTTATTTCACTTAGCATAATGCCATCAAGTTTCATCTGTTATTGAAAATGGTATTATTTCCTCCTTTTTTATTTATTTGTTTATTTCTTTTATATATATTTTTTATTTAATTTAAAAATATTTTAATTGCAATAGCATTGGATTATATCATTACATAGCTTTCAGATGTACATCATAATGTATTTCCAATTCTGTGAAGATTATATCATGTTCACCACCCAAAGATTAATTATAATAGTCCATCCCCTCACATGTGAGCCTAATCACCCCTTTTACCCTCCCCTCCTTTCTCTGTGGTAACCACCAATCCAATATCCATTGCTATGTGTTTGTTTGTCATTGTTTTTATCTTCTATGTATGAGTGAGATCACATGGTATTTGACTTCCTCCCTCTGACTAATTTCACTCAGCATAATACCCTCAAGGATCATCCATGTTGTCACAAATGGCCGGATTTCATCACTTCTTATGGTTGGGTAGTATTCCATTGTGGGTAAATACCACATTTTCTTTATCCATTCGCCCCTTGATGGGCACCTAGCTTGCTTCCAAGTCTTGGCTATTGTGAATAATGCCACAATGAACATAAGGGTGCAAGTATGTTTATGCCTCTGTGTTTTGAAGTTCTTTGGATAAATATGCAGCAGTGGGATAGCTGGATCATATGGTGGATCTATTCTTAATTTTCCGAGGATAATTACTCCATACTGCTTTCCATAGTAGCTGCACCAGTTTGCACTGCCACCAGCAGTGAACAATGGTTCCCTTCTTTCCACATCCCCTCCAAAATTTGTTGTTTCTTGTCTTGTTAATTATACCCATTCTGATGTAAGTGAGGTGATACGTCATTGTAGTTTTGATTTGCATTTCCCTGATAGCTAATGATGTTGAGCATCTTTTCATATGCCTTTTGGCCATCTGTGTATCTTCTTTGGAGAAATCAATCTTCAGATCATTGCCCAATTTTTAATTGGTTTTTTTTTGTTGTTGTTGAGCTGCATTAGTTCTTTGTATATTTTGGATATTAACCCCTTATCTGATATTTCATTTGCAAATATCTTCTCCCAATTGTTAGCTTGTCTTTTCGTTTTGTTGATGGTTTCTTTTGCTGTGCAGAAGATTTTGAGGTTGATGTAGTCCCATTTGTTCATTTTTTCTCTTGTTTCCCTTGCCCTGTCAGGCATGGGACATGAAAATATGCTACTCAGACCAATGTCAAAGAGCATACTGCCTATGTTATCTCCTAGAAGTCTCTCGGTTTCAGGTCTTACATTCAAGTCTTTAATCAATTTTGTGTTTATTTTTGTGCATGGTATAAGGGAATGGTCTACTTTCATTCTTTTGCATGTGGTTGTCAAGTTTTCCAAACACCATTTATTGAAGAGACTCTCTTTCCTCCAACCTATGCTCTTGGCTCCCTTGTCGAATATTAGCTGTCCATAAACGTGTGGGTTTACTTCTGGGCTCTCAATTTTGTTCCATTGATCCGTGTGTCTGTTTCTGTGCCAGTACCATGCTGTTTTGGTTACTATGGCTTTGTAGTGTAATTTGAAATCAGGGAGTATGATACCTCCAGCTTTGTTCTTTTTTCTCAGGAATCTTTTAGCTATTCGGGGTCTTTTGTTGTTCCGTATGTATTTTAGGAGTCTTTGTTCTTTGTCTGTGAAAAATGTTGTTGGATCTTTAGTAGGGAAGGTGTTGAATCTGCAGATTGCTTTAGGAAGTATGGACATTTTAATGATGTTAATTCTTCCAATCCAAGAGCATGGAATATCTTTCCATTTCTTTGTGTCTTCTTCGACTTCTTTCAACAATGTTTTATCATTTTCGGTGTACAGATCTTTCACCTCTTTGGTTAAGTTTATTCCTAGGTATTTTATTCTTTTTGTTGCAGTTGTAAATGGGATTGTATTCTTAATTTCTCTTTATGCTACTTCATTGTTAGTGTATAGAAATGCAACAAATTTTTGTACGTTGATTTTTTATCCCTCAACTTGACTGTATTCCTTTATTATTTATAAAAGTTTTTTAGTGGACTCTTTAGAATTTTCTAGATACAAAATCATGTCGTCTGCAAAGAGTGACAGTTTCACTTCTTTTCCAATCTGGATCACTTTTATTTCTTTTTCTTGCCTGATTGCTCTGGTTAGGACATCCAATACTATGTTAAATAGAGTGGTGACAGTGGACATCCTTGTCTCATTGCTGTTCTTAGAGGGATAGCTTTCAGTATTTCTCAATTGAGAATGACATTCGCTGTGGGTTTGTTATATATGGCCATTATTATGTTGAGGTATTTTCCTTCTATACCCATTTTATTTAGAGTTTTTATCATAAATGGATGCTGCGTCTTGTCAAATGTTTTCTCTGCATCTATTGAGATGATCATATGATTTTTATTCTTCATTTTGTTAATGTGGTATATCACGTTGATAGATTTGTAGGTGTTGAACCATTCTTCCATCACTGGAATGAAAACCACTTGATCATGATGTATCATCTTTTTAACGTATTGTTGTATTTGATTTGCTAGTATTTAGTTGAGGATTTTTGCATCAATGTTCATTGGTGACATTGGCCTGTAATTTTGTTTTTTTGCTTTGTCCTTTTCTGGTTTTGGCATCAGGATATTTTTGGCTTCATAGAAGGACTTAGGAAGCCTCCCCACCTGTTCAATATTTTGGAAGAGTTTGAGAAGGATAGGTGTTATACCTTGTTTGAATGTTTGGTAGAATTCACCATGGAAGACATTGAGTCCTGGACTTTTATTTTTTGGGAGTTATATTTTCTTGTTTGATTGTTCCCTTTATCATTATGTAGTGCCCATCTTGGTCTCTTATTACAGTTTTTGTTTTAAAGTCTATTTTGTCTGATATAAGCATTGTTACCCCTGCTTTCTTTTCTTTTCCATTTGCATGGAATATCTTTTTTTCATCCTTTCACTTTCAGTTTGTGAGTGTTTTTGGGTCTGAAGTGTGTCTCTTGTTTGCAGCATATACTTAGGTCTTGTTTTTTCATCCAGTTGGCCACCCTATGGCATTTGATTGGAGCATTTAGTCCATTGACATTTAAAGTAGCTATTGATAAATATGTATTTATTGCCATTTTGTCACTTTTTTTTTTCCTGGGTGTTTTAGTGATTCTTCTCTGTTCCTTTCTTTTTCTCTTGCTCTCTTCCCTTGTGGTTTGATGGCTATCTTTAGTAAGATGTTTTATTTCTTTTTTCTTACATTTTTCCTGCTTGTTATATGTTTCTGGTTTGTGGTTACCATGAGGATCTTATTTAATATACTATGCATATAACAGTCTATATTGAGTTGATAGACTCTTTAGCTTGACCTCTTTCTAAAAGCTCTACGTTTTCACTCCCCTCCTCCCACATTAAATGCTTTTGACATCATATATTGTTTCTGTTTAGTGTGTGTCTATTCATTACCCTCTTATCATTGAAATAGGTGATTATAGTACATTTGTCTTTTAAATTTCATATTATCTTCACAGGTAGTTGATCTGCTGCCTTTACTATATTTTTACCTTACAAGTGATTTTATTGCCTGTGTTTTTTTTTGGTTTGGGTATTTTGGATAATTTTTTTTTTATCTCTATTTGTGGTTATTGCTTTCCCACTTAAATAAGTCCCTTCAGTATTTCTTGCAGAACTGGTTTCTTGGTGATAAACTCCTTTAATTTTTGCTTGTCTGGGAAACTCTTTATCTCTCCTTCCATTCTGAATGAAAACCTTGATGGATAGAGTATTCTTGGCTATAGATTTTTTCCTTTTAGCACTTTAAATATGTCATGCCATTCTCTTCTCGCCTGTAGGGTCTTGACTGAGAAGTCTGCTGATAGCCTGATGGGCTTCCCTTTATATGTCACTTGTGGCCTTTCTCTTGCTGCTTTTAGGATTCTTTCTTTGTCTTTAATTTTGGACATTTTGATTATGATATGTCTTGGTGTGGTCCTCTTTGGGCTTATCTTGTTTGGAGCTCTCTGTGTTTCCTGAACTTGGATGTCTGTTTCCTTCTTCAGATTAGGAAAAATTTTCCTCTATTATTTCTTCAAATAAATTTTCTGCCCCATTCTCTCTCTCTTCTCCTTCTGGGACACCTATAATCCGAATGTTAGTACGCTTGATATTGTCCCAGAGTTCCCTTAGGCTGTTCTTATTCTGTCTAATTCTTTGTTCTCTTTTCTGTTCTGCTTGGATGATTTCCTCTAGTCTTTTGTCTACCTCGCTGATACATTCTTCTGCTTCCTCTACTCTGCTATTGACTTGCTCTAGTGATTTTCTCATGTCAAGTATTGTATTCTTCATTTCTGATTTTTTTTAATGTCTTCCAGTTCTTTGCTGACATGTTCACTGTGTTCATCCATTGTTCTCTGCATATCTGTGAGCATCCTCATGACATTTTCTTTGAACTCCTTATTGAGTAGGTCACTAGTTTCTGTTTCAGTTAGTCCTTCTTCTTGGGTGTTGTACTGTTCCCTTGCTTGGAAAGTATTCCTTTGCCTCTTCATTATGCCTCTTTCTCTATGGTATTTTCTTTGTAGTAGGTGAGTCGACTAAGTCTCCTGATCTTGGAGAAGTGGCCTTATATATGAGATGCCTTATGGGGTCCAGCAATGTGCTTCCCTCTCGTCACCAGACCATAAGAACCAGGAGTGACCCCTTTGTGGGCTACATGTGTCCTTATGCTGTGGCAGGGTTGCTCACACTGCAGGTACGCAGGGAGTCGAATCTTTCCTTCCCTGGCCAGCTGGTTGTAAGTCCAGTTTGGGGAGCCTCAGCACTGTTGGCTACAAAGACTATCAGCATTCTGTTATTGCAGTTTTCCTCTTAATTGGTTTGGTACGCAGTGTAGCTGGTTGCTAGTCTCAGGGACATAGAGTTGTGATAGGCCTCAGGCCAACAATGTTGTTGTCAGTTCTCTTAGGAGTGCAGCTGAGTGGGGCTAGCCCTTGGCATGGAGGCACTCAAATGTTTCTGTCTTTGGAAGGTGGGGTTGATCCTTTTTATGGCTATTTGTGAAGCACAAGTCTTCTGCTGCTGAGAAGCCTCGCTCCCCACAGGGCCACATACACTTCAACACGCTCCTGGTCCATGCACCATTCTCAATCCCCTGGAGCCTACCCCGATGCCACACTTTAATGCCTCCACCAATGCCCCCCCCCATTCACCTGGTCCTCACACAGGCCCTGCCCCACAGAGGCAGAAACCCTTACCTGCCTGTAGAGGATCAAGGCACCCATTCAATGCAGGCTGAAAAGTAGCCTGATGGCTTACTGTTGGGTGGGGCCAGTCCCCAGGGTGGGTTGCCTGCCCTGGTTGAACTGGATTCAATCTGTGTTCTAGTGGGCATGGCAGACCCATGGACTAACAGCCCAAGGCATGAACCTCAATGGCCCCCACTGGTGTCTGTATCAGCATGCCTGGACCAGCTCAGAACAATGCCCCCACCAATGTCTCAGTCTCCAGAGAGGTCCCTCCTCTAACTAAGATGTGCCCAGAGCCAACCAGGTGAGTCTCGTTTCACCAAAGGACAGTCAGCCTTCTCTCTGGTGATTTTAGTTTGCTGCAATGAGTGAGTTTGTGTGTGGGCTCTTTAAGACCCAGGTCTTTTTGGCTTTTGGCTGATAGCTTTTCTGGGGGTGTCCCTGCTGCAGTCAATAGCCAGAAAAGCCAGAGAATATGACCCCCATCTCAGTTGGGCTGAGTGCAAAGGATGCTTATAGCAGTATCACCCCCTCTCTGGACCTCACTCATCCAGGGAGGGCTGCATACCTTATGGTGGCTCCCACCTGGCCAGCTGAGAAGCTCCACTGCTCCCAAAGGTGGCTTTTTCCTCTCCAGCAGGAATTACTGCCTCTTCTGCCTTTGTCAGGACTGTCCCTTGTCATGGGTGTTCTTCTTCTCCAGTTTTCAGTTTTCAATCCAGGGTAATTCTTCCAAAAATTGTTGAAACCTGGTTGTGTTCATGGGAGGAGACAGGTTCAACACCTGCTCACATTGCCATCTTGATGAGATCTGAGACTTGTGAATTCTGAACTTTAAGCATTTCCAGAACTGGGAAATTTGGGAATCAGTCCCTCAGGTAGAAAGTGTAAAAGTTGAGGAACTTGATGTGTATGCAACCTCCTTCCAGTGAGAAGTACAAGACCGGGTTTTATCATTAGAGGGAGCCAGCAGTGGAATATCAGTGAAGTGTCCAATGCCCCTTCAATCTCCTAAAGTACTGCTAATATCTCCCCTCTCTCTTCTCTCAGATACTGACTAACTAGAGGCTTTCCCCTCAAGTAGAAGCGTGTAGAGTATTCTGTCCAGCTTCTTCTAGAGAGAAACTGTAAGCCGTGCATTTTTGCTTACACTCTGCACTGAGCAAGGATTGAGAGACGTAGGAATTGTTCATGAGCATCTGTTTTAAGACACCTCTTTGTTTTCTGCTGTCTGAAGGAAATCACAAATGCTGAGTGTCACTGGTTCCCAGGACTCAGTGATGTGGCAGACTATCGACTGGGTGGCAGGCATAAACATTTGGTACTAGATGTGTGACCCATCTCCTCTAAGGAAGTAGATTTTTTTGATCCTTTGTTTTTTCATTGGAGAATGTCAGAGAAAGAAGGCACAGAATTTCCCATAAGCCCTTCAGGCCCCCAGAGGAGCCCCATCAGCTTACAGACACAGAACAGCAGCTAGGAAAGTATGCAGTAAAACCCTTTCCAGGGAGAAACTGGGAGCTGAGTCTTTTTCTCAGCTCCCTCTGCACTAAGCCTGGAGAAATAGCCATAGGAAGTGCTTGCACATCTGTGTAAAACTTCCTGTTTGTTATTTGTGGCCCAAGAGGACTCAGAAATGCTGAGGCCATTGGCTGTGACCCCACAAATAACTCTAGAAACCAAAGCTTAAGTTAGATTTCCTTATTGAAAATACTCCTTACATGTCGTTATCCATTGTTTTGGGAAAAGTAAGTGCTACTAACACAAATACATTGAAGGAACACAACCTGAAGTTTGCATCTAAAACTCTCCTGGAATCTGTCCAAATGCTTCTTCTTTTTGCTGAATTTAATCTGCATCTTTACATTGTAGTAACCTGTAATAATGGGTATAACATTTTTTCTTAATTCTATGAATTCTTCCGTTGAATAATTGAACCTAAGCATAGCCCTGAGTAACTGTCAAACTTACATTTGATGTCAGAAGTGGTATTTGCTAGCCCATATCTGACTTAATGAAACATGATAAAAAAAGCTTAGCAAAAGGAAAGATGAAAGTGAGGAGTTTACAGCACTTGATTGTTATAAGGCCAGCAGATCATCCAACATATGCAATGCAGCCAAGTTCTGAAGAGTTAATGGATGAAAATGTAATCAATAAAGTTTAGAAATGATAGACCTGACTCTGAAGGAGTTAGGTCACTGGACACATAATGGAATGCAAAATAACCAATAATCAAATGTCGTAGAATCCTTGTTTATTGCTATATACAGCAGGTAACTGAAAGTAAAGGAGAGTATTGACAAAGATCTTCATGCCAGACCAATCGGTTTTGATCAGTATGAGCTACATCTGCTATCCTTAAGGCCACTACCAAAGGAAAAAATATGGCTAAATAACATATAGCTTAAAATATTAGACTAATTTTTAAGACAATGAGAAAATACAGTATGGAGAGTCAAAGGATTCATCCCAGCAAAAAATAAACCTTTAAACATTTGTTTAGGAATAGGATCAAGAAAGTGGATGCTGATTTAGTCAAAATATCTACTGTAGCTATGCAAGTTTGAAGGAATTAAGAATAAAAACTGGAAGGCAAAGGTAAAGAGAATTCTCATCTTGAATCATGAGGGCAATAATTCTGCAAAAAAAAAAAATAGGGTAACAATTGATAAGAGGGCCAATGACCCTTGGGCTGATCACTGGCTGTACTCAAGGCCATATACATGTGTAGGTAAAATATCCCAGAGGTGGAACTAACACTTTACTGAGACTTCATAACATGAGAGCTGTGTGTACTGTGATTCCACTACCTACTAGTGAAATACTAACCATTACTTCAATAGGTTGAGAGTCTATTGTAATGGAACAGTTCACAGAATTAAAGAGAAAATTTGGATAAAATTGAAATATTTGAAAAGATTTTATGTTAAATGATTATGTCTCTTTGACTTAAATGTATTGTGTAAATGAATATAGTGTTTGGGAAAATGTTATTTAAATAGTACTGTACAATGGAAGGCTTGTAAACTGACTTCTCTGCTCATATTGACTAGAAATGCGAAATGGAACCCCTAGCACTTCCAGAGCACACAAAGATCATTATAATGAATATGTAAAAAATATCTGGTAGAGAAATGGATATTTTAGACTTAGTGACATATGAGAAATCCATTGTCTAGTTAGTTTTTAAAAGTTGCACAATACATATTAAATATCTGGGGATATTACCAGCTACTATCTAAACAACAGCCCCCTAAGAAGGCCACACTTGAAATGTAATCAAAACAAAGCCTGTACCTGAATGGCAAAAGCTGATGTCTCTCTTTCTAACATTGCAATTCTACGATCCATGGAGAGATACGATTTTGGAAGTGTCTTGATTGCATCTTCTAATAAAAGCTGACAAGTACTATTCAGCAGACATCCCTGAGGGTTGACACCAGAAAATTTCCATTTGAGAGATGATTGCTAAGTTAGTATTGGGCTTTAAGACTGTCCTATGGCGAAAGAACATTAAAAAAAATCTTGAGAGTTGAAATTGACAGAAAGTCTAGGGTGATGTTGGAGAAATGCTGTAAATGAGAAGGCATTGTCTAGATGGATTTCATAATAAAATGGAATCAGAATATTTGGGAACATGTTGCCACAGAAAGTCCAGAGGAACTCATTATTTCTACAAGCAGGTGGGAACTATTCCTCTGGGGTTCATGTTGGAGCCACCCTAGGGCTGCTGGATCTTATTATCACAAAGATTGTGCCCTCTGAGAAGTTCTCTATTGACCAAAAAGTTTTGGACTGGATTATAATGAAAACTCCAAGGTGAATCAACAGCATCCTTATTGGAAGGCTGACACTCAGTTTGGAGAGGGTAAAATTAAATTATCTGTGTGAGCTTAATTGCGTTCTGTTTCCACTTTGTTTCTGCTTCAGCTGGTTGAGTATGGCTCATAGTCTGTAGCCATAAGATCAGCCAAATGAACAATGGAAAACTGGACTATTCTGGGAATTTCCGTATGGAACATGACTTATGGAAATCACAATGGGACTTTAAGAGGTGCCTTTAAGTTGGAAATGTCAAAGCCCATCAGAAGAGCCCTTTTTAATATTAGAAACTGCAAGTGCTTACCCTGGTGCTTTTATTTGGCACAGTCGTCTGAATCCTTACAATGTGTGGAATGGGAAGCTGCAGCAATGCAGAGGAGGATACAGGTCAAAATATTTCTCTAGCACTCTCAGAAGCATAAAGTGCCAACAATATTTTTCTGTATGTCAGCCATAAAGAAAGAAAAAGTATAGATAGCATAGGAAAGATTCTGCACACAGTTGGAATGTTGGACTAATGTTGGCAGTCCATAGAGATTATGAATGTTTCCTGACAGGATGAGAAACTTACTCTAGACTGAACTTGCATACCCAGTTATAGAGGTAAGTGCTTATAATACTATAAAAGACACGGACAAAAATATACTGTTTCCACATTGAGACAGACACATGACATGAAATGAACACATTAAAGTGTATTCCACTGCAGGGGTGGGGAAAATCCCCTTGGATCCAAATCCATGAACCCAAGCCAGCAAAGCACAGCATGCTGAACATAACCACTATGCCACCAGGCCAGCCATAAATTTCATTTTTTACGCTATTGCAAATGATTTTTATAAACTTCCAATTTTTCATTCTTCTTGCTGGTCTATAGAAATTATTGATTTTTTGGTTGAAATTTTACTATGCAATCTTGCTAAAGTCACTTACTGGTTCCCATAGTTCCTTTGTAAATTTTTTCCAATATTCTAAACAGATTATTTCATCTGTAGATAAAGAAAATTATTTCTTCTTTTCCAGTCTAAATGTCTTTTATTTTGTCTGACTGCCCTGATCACAACCTCTAGTGCAATGCTGAAGAGTGGTGGTGACAGTAGATATTCTGGACATACTCCTGATATTAGAAATCAATAGGTCTTTACCACTAAATACAATATTAGTTATAGGTTTCTTGTAGATGTTCTTTGTGAAGTAGAGATAACTCCCTTGTAGCTCTCTTTTGCTAAAAAGTTTCTTTTTTTAAACTTTATATTTAGAGCAGTTTTAAAGTTCACAGCAAAAGTGGGGGGGGAGGAGGTACAGAGATTTCTCATAGACCCCCTGCTGCACAAATGCATAGCCACCCTTATTATCAACTTTCCCCACAATAGTGCTATATTTGTTATAGTTGAAAGATGAATTGTTATAACTACCCAAAGTACCTATTATACATTACTGCTCATTCATGGTGTTGCACGATCTGTGAATTTGGGAAAATATTTATTAACATGTATCTATCTTTGTGGTATTATACAGGCATTTTAACTGTCCTAATGATCCCCTTTGTGTCACTTATTTGCCCCACATGCATGCATGCACAAGTCCTGGCAAACACTGCTATTTTATCATCTCCATAGTTTGCCTTTTTCCAGAATGTGATATGGTTGGAATCATACAATATGTCGCCTTTTCAGATTGGTTTGTTTCAGTTAATAATATGTATTTAAGTTTTCTTTGTGTCTTTTCATTCTTTTTAGTTTTCTATATTTTTGTCAGCATCACTGAATATAATGGACAAATAAAGAGTATATATATGTAGAGTGTGTAACTTGATGCTTTGATACGTGTTTACATTGTAAATCGATCCCCACAATGAAGCTAATTATGATACACACCGTCTCACATAGTTACCATTTCTTTCTCCTATGGTCAGAATACTTAGGATCTAACCATTTAGAAAATTTCAAGTAGGCAATATAGTATCGTTAACTACAGTCACCAGGCCATATGTAGGATCTCCAGAAATTCTTCATCTTGCATAATGAAACTCTGTACCCTTTGACAAACACTTCCTCTGACTTCACCCCTCCCCTTGAAAACATCATTCTACTCTCCAGTTTTTGAAACAGATGATTTTGGATTACACACATAAATGAAATCTTACAGAATTTGTCTTTATGCATCTAAATGTATTTCACTTGGCATAAGATTCTCAAGCTTAATTCACTTGATCACAAAATGCAGACATGTTTAAAGGCTGAACAATATTCCATATATTTTCTTTCTTCATCCATTAAAGGACATTTAGTTTCTTTCCATATTTTGGCCATTGTGAATGCTGCTGCAAAGAATATTGGGATGCAGATATCTCCACGAGATGCTGATTTTATTTGCTTTGGATACATAGCCAGAAATAGGATTGCTGAATATTATGGTAGTTCTTTTTTAATTTATTGAGGAAATTTTACACTTTTTTCATAGCAGCTGGACAAATTTACATTTCTACCAACAGTGTACAGTTTTCCCTTTTTCTTTACATTCTTGCAAAAACTTTTTCTGATAATAACCATTCAAAAGTGTGTGAGGTCATATCTCATTGAGGTTTTGTTGCATTTCCCTGATGATTAGTGACATTGAGCACTTTTTCAATTTAATTGTTTGTCTTCTTTTGAGAAATGATTATTAGGATTCTTTGCCAATTTTTATTTGATTTCTTTTCTTTTTTATTAAGACATTTTAAGAGCAGATTTTGTTTCACAACAAAATTGAGGGGCAATTAAAACAATTTGAAATATACACCTTGCCCCATACAGGCATAGTCTCTCCCATTATCAAAATTTCCATCACAGTGATACATTTGCTACACTTCTGAGACTAAATTGACCCAATATAATCACATAAATTCCATAGATTGCATTACAGTACACTATGTTATACATTCTATGAATTTGGACAAATGTTTAAAGAAATATATCCATCATGATGGTATCACAAACCATATCTTCACAGTCCTAAAAACCTCTGTACTCTATCTATTTAATCCCCCACTCTCCTCCTGGCAAACACTCATCATGTTAATGTCACCATAACTTTGCCTTTTCTGGCATGCCATATAGTTGGAATCACACAGTATATAGCCTTCTCAGATTGCCTTCTTTCTTTTAGTATGAAGCTATTAGGTTTCCTCTTTGTCTTTTAATGGTTTGATAGTACATTTCTATTTAGTGCAGAATAATATTCCACTCTCTGGTTGCACTGCTTTTTTTTTTTTTATCCATTCACTTACAGAAGAATATCTTGGTTGTTTCAAAATTTTGGCCATTATGCGTAAAACTGCTATATTCTTCATTTGCAGGTTTTTGTGAAGACACAGATTTTCAACAATTTTGAGTAAATACCAAGAAGCATGATTACTGCATCATATGGTAACGATATGTTTATTTTTGTATTAAGAAACCACCAAAATGTCTTCCAAACTGGTCTTATCATTTTGCCTTCCCATCAGCAAGGAATGAGGGTTCCTGCTGCTCAACATTCTTTCCAGTATTTGTTATTTTTATTGGTCCAGATTTTGGCCATTCTATTATGTGTGTAGTGACATGTTATTGTTTTAGTTTGCATTTCTCTGATAACCTGTGATGTGGAGAACCTTTTAGTTTGCTTAATTGTAATCTAAATGTCTTCTTTGGTGAGGTGTCTGTTAAGATATTTGGCCCATTTTTAATCTAATTATTGGTTTGCTCATGGTTGAATTTTAAGAGAACTTTGTATATTTTGAATATTTTATAAAAGTCCTTATCAACCATGTCTTTTACAAATATTTTTCCCAGCCTGTGGCTTATTCTCTCATTCTCTTGACATTTTCTTTTGTATAGAAGAACTTTTAAACGTTAACAAAGTCCTGCTTATCAATCATTTCTTTCATGACTGATGTATTTCATGTTGTATCTAAAATGACATCACCATACCCAAGTGAAGCTAGATTTTCTGCAATACGTCTTCTAGGAGATTTATAGTTCTGCATTTTATACCTGAGATGGTGATATATTTTGAGTTAGTTTTTGTGAAGAGTGTAAGTTCTGTGTTTAACTCCTTTTTTTTTTTTTTTTTTGTATGTAGATCTCCACGCCTTTCAGGACTGTGTGTTGGAAAGATTATACTTGCTCCACTGGATACTCTTTGTTATTTTTTAAAAGTTGACTATATTTATGGGAATCTATTTCTGGGCTTTCTATTCTGAGTAATTGATCTTTTTGTCTGTTGTTTAACCAATATGGCACTGTATTGATTAACTTCATAATAAGTCTTAAAATCAGGCAAGTGTCAGTTCTACAATTTTGTTCTTCTCCTATTATATTATATTGACTATTTGAGGTTTTTGCATCTCCATATAGACTTTAGAATAAATTTGCCAATATCCACAAAACCACTTCCTGAGATTAGATTAGGATGGTTTTAATTCTGCAGATCAATTTGAGGAAAACGGACATCTTGAAAATATTGAGTATTCTTATTTTTATCTATTTTATTTCTTTATTTTTATTTTGTTTTGAGAAAGATTAGCCCTGAGCTGACATCTGCTGCCAATTCTCCTCTTTCGGCTGAGGAAGACTGGCCCTGAGCTAACATTCATGCCCATCTTCCTCTGTTTTATATGTGGGATGCCTACTACAGCACGGCTTGCCAAGAGGTGCCATGTCCACACCTGAGATCCTAACCGGCGAACACTGTTGCAGCTGAAGCAGAACATGTGCACTTAAGCACTGCACCATCAGGCCGGCCCCTTCCTATTTATTAACATGGAATATTTTTCCATTTTTATTTTGTTTTTTATTTATTTCATTCTTTTGAGTTTTGCAGTTTTCCCCATATTAATCTTGTACATATTTTGTTGAATTTATACCTATGTATTTCATGTTTTTGTAGAAAAGTGATTAACTTTTGTATATTAACCTTCCATCCTACAACCTTGCTCTAATTACTTAATAATCCCTAGGAATTATTAGGTTTTTTTTTTTTTTCTTTTTGCTATTGAGTTGCACGAGTTTTTATATATTTTGGATATTAACTCCTTAAAGATACATTGTTTTCAAATATTTTCTCACATTTCATAGTTTTTCTTCTCTCTGTTGTTTCCTTTGATGTACATTAGCTTTGCAGTTTGATTTAATTCCACGTGTACATTTTTAATTTTGTTTCCTGTGCTTTTGATATCATAATTTTAAAATTGTTTCCAGGGCAAATGTTAAAGAAACTTTTTTTCCCCTACATCCTCTTCTAGTAGTTTTAGAGATTTAGGTCTTATTTTATAAGTTGATTTTTATAAACGGTGTGCGAAGGATCCAAAGTCATTGTCTGGATGTGACTATCTAGTTTTCACAACACCATTTACTGAAAAGACTAGCCTTTCCCCATTGAGTGTCCTTGATGCCTTCATTAAAAAGCAGTTGACTGTAAATATGCGGATTTGTTTCTGAGCTTTGTCTTCTATTCCATTGGTTTAAATGCATGTTTCTATACAAGTACAATACTGTTTAAATTACTGTAGCCCTGAAGTACAGTTTGAAATCAGGTAGTGTGATGCCTTCAGCTTTGTTCTTCTTGCTGAAGAATGTTTTGGCTATTCAGGATCTTTTATCATTTCATGCAAATTTTGGTTCTTTTTATTTTTGTGAAAAATGTCATTGGAATTTTGGTAAGCATTGCACTGAGTCTTAGATTACTATGGGTACTGTGGACATTTTAAGATATGAACACAGTACGCTTTTTTCATTTATCTGTCTTTTAAAATTTTCTTTATCAATGTTTCATAATTTTCAGCATTATCGCTCCTTCAATTTTTGGTTAAGTTTATTCCTAAGAATCATATTATCTAATTTTTATTTTAAATGTGACTGGTTTCTTAATTTCTTTTTTACATATTTGATTGTTACTGCATACAAACACCACAGCTTTGTTATCCTGATACTTTAATAAATTTACTTATCACTTCTTACATTCTTTTGTTGATTAACAAGAATTTTCTACCTAAATGATAGTTGTCTTGTAAACAGATAATTTTAATTTTTCTTTTAGAATCTGATGTCCTTTATATATTTTTTCTTATCTAATTTCTCTGGCTAGGACTTGCAGTACTATGTTGAATAGAAATGGTGAGAGCAGGCATCCTTGCTTTGCACTGGATCTAAGAGAAAAAGCTTTCCGTTTTCTCCAAGTGATTATGTTAGCAGTGGGAGTTTCCTATACGGCATTTATTGTGTTAAGGTAAGCTTCTTCTATACTTATTTTGTTGAAAATTTTTATCATAAATGAATGTTGTCTTTAAAAATGATTTTTATGCAACTGTTGATATAATCATATGTTTTTAGCCTTGATTTTATTGATGTGGTGTATCACATTGCTTGATTTGCAAATGTTGAACTAACCTTGAATCCCTGGATAAGTCCTACTTGATTATGCTGTACCATTCTTTTAATGTATTACTGATTTCAGTTTTCTAACATTTACTGGAGAATTTTTGCATTTTTGTTAAGCAGGGATATTAGCCTGTAATTTTCTTTTCTTGTACTATATTTGACTTCTTTTGTTATTAGGGTAATGCTGGCCTCACACAATGAGTTTGGAAATGTTCCTTCTTCTTTCTTTAGGAAGAGTTTGAGAAGGATTGATATTAATTATTGTTTAAATGTTTGGTAGTAGAATTCACCAGTAAAGTTGCCTGGTCCTGGACATTTGCTGTAGGGTTTGTGATTATGGATTCAATCTCCTTGCTACTAATTGGTCTGTTGAGATTTTCTATCTCTTCATGATTCAGTCTTGGTATATTTTATATCCAATCTCCATATATTTGTGAATTTTTCCATTTTCTTCTTGTAATTGATTTTTAGTACCACACTACAGTGCTTTGAAATGATACTTGATATGACTTCAATCTTCTTAAATTTATTAACATTTGTTTTGCAACCTGACATATGATGTATCCTAGATGATTATTTTGTGCACTTGAGAAAAATGTGTATGATGTTTCTTTTATTTTTCTTCCTTTTTAAAAGATTTTATTTTGTATTTTCCTTTTTCTCCCCAAAGCCTCCCGGTACATAGTTGTATATTCTTCATTGTAGGTCCTTCTAGTTGTGGCATGTGGGACGATGCCTCAGTGTGGTTTGATGAGCAGTGCCATATCCGTGCCCAGGATTCGGACCAAGGAAACACTGGGCCACCTGCAGCAGAGCGCATGAACTTAACCACTCTGCCACGGGGCCAGCCCCTCTTTTATTTTTCTTAAAGATTGGCACCTGAGCTAACATCTGTTGCCAATCTTCCTTGTTTTTTTCTTTCTTCTCCCCTAATCCCCCCAGTACATAGTTGCATATTCTAGTTTTAGGTCCTTTTGGCTCTGCTATGTGGGATGCTGCCTCAGCATGGCCTGACGAGCTGTGCTAGGCCTGTGCCCTGCATCCAAACCGGTGAAACCCAAGGCTGCTGAAGCAGAGCAGGCAAACTTAACAGCTCAGCTAGGAGGCCAGCCCCTGTGATGTTGCTGTTGAATGGAATGTTCAGTTTATGTTTATATGTCTATTAAGTCCTAGTCTAACATGCTGTTTAAAGACATTGTTTCCTTATTGATTACCTATCTGGATTACGTATTCATTGGTGAAAGTGTGGTGCTAGTGGTTCCTATAAATATTCTGTTGCAATTTATTTCTCCATTTAGGTCTGATAATATTGAGTTTATATTTTTAAATGCTCCCATGTTGGGTGCATATATATTAACAAATATTATCCCCTTTTGTTAGATTGACCCGTTTATCGTTATATAATGATATACTTTGTCCCCTATTGTGGGGTTTTGTCTTAAAATACATTTTCTCTGGTATAAATATAGCTAGCAGTTTTCTTTTGGTTTCCATTTGCTTGAGAAGATATTCCATGGAAATGAAATCAAAAAGAGTCTATATTTTAAGGAGACTTAAATAATAATAGAAATCATCTTACATTCTAACCTATGTAGTTAGTATTACCGGTATTCTTGATTCTTTTCTCTATATCAATATATCATTCTTGTATCATTTCCCTTTTACTTGAAGGTTTCCTTTAATATCTGTTGTTGCATATATCTGTTGGTGATTACTTATTTCATCATGTATATATCTCAAAACTGTTTATTTTACCTTAGTTTTCAAAAATTGTTTCTGGGAAAATTTCACTTATTCGTTTTTAGTTTGAACATCATGCTTCTCTGTCTTCTGATTGCATGTTTTTTATTGATATAATCTTGCTGGTGACCTGAACTTTTATCTCTTTTTACACTGTGTCCTGTTTTCCTCTGGTTGTTTCTAAAAAATTATCTTTATTGCTGATTTTGAGTAATTTGTGCCTTGGTAAAATTTCTATCTTTATCCTACTATGAGTTGTTGAGATTCCTGCATTTGTGGATTTATCATTACCATCACATTTGTAAATTTATATAATTTAGGGAGTTACTTAAAAAGTATCATATCTTTCTTCTCGTATCATTCCTCTCTTTTGTTGTGTCTATTATATGTATATTAGGCTCTCTTAAATTGTCTCACAGTTCATTTTTCTTCTTTTGTATTTTAATATTATTTTTCTTTGTGTGTTTCATTTTGTATAATTTCTATTGCCATCTTCAAGTTTATTAATATTTTCTTTTATGATGTCTCATCTGTCATTTTCCTCATCCATTATATGTTTTTATTTGTGACACATTAGTTTTCATGTCTAGAAGTATTTTCTTTTTGTATTCTAACTAAACTACAGACTTCATTTTTGTTTTCCCAGTTTTTCTAGTAATGTCTTTTTGTGTTACAATCTAGGATCCAGTCTTTATATCTATTCACTATATACAACTCCGAATATCATATTGCCTTTTTTTATTATTTTATGTTTCCTTCTCTTTTTTTTTTCTGGCTGAGGAAGATTCACTATGAGCTAACATCTATTGCCAATTTGCTCTTTTTGCTTGAGGAAGATTTGCCCTGAGCTAACATTTGTGCCAGTTTTCCTCTGTTTTGTATGTGAGATACCACCACAGTATGTCCACTGATGAGTGGTATAGGTCTGCACTCAGGAATCAAACCAAGGTCACCAAAGCAAAGCACACTGAACTTGTCCACTAGGGCATGGGGCAGCCCCCTCATTGTTTTCTTAACATCCTCTGTGATACACACTGTTTTTCATGAGATTGTTATTTTTAAATGGTAGTGGTCTGTTATTTTATAGAATGTTCCTCAATATGAGTTTGTTTTATGTTTTCTCCTAAATATATTGGGACTTTAGGATTTAGAAAGAATTCCACCGAATTAGGGCACCCTTCACCTTGCATCAAATTATGGTGTACAGTACATCAACATGACTTCACACTGGTTGTGCGAATATTAGCTATTTGGTTAAGGCTTGTGTTTCTCCATTGTAAAGTTATTTTTTTTCTTTCTGTAGTTTAGTGTTAGAACCTAATCAATGCATCCAGCCAACAATGAAGGGAAGTAGAATAAATCTGCTGGGAGAAGCATAGAAAAGAAATATTAATGAACTTGTGGGTATATTTTAAAGCCACTACAGTAATTAGCAAATAACTTAAGGAAGTGCTTTCAGAATGCACAGATAAAAATTTGCTTAAAAATTCAAAATTTGGCAGTATTTCATAAATTTTGCTTACAAAAATTATTAGAATCATTTATGTGGTGAATTTGTTTTCTTATTCCATCTACATTTATTAATTGGGATGCTTCTCTAAGAAAGAGCTATCACTTCTCTTCATTTTTAAAAAAGTAATCATTTATTTGTGTAAGTACTAGTTTATGGATCTCTTTTATTATAATCAAACACTAAGATAATTCATTTTTTATAATAAATTAAAGCAAAAGGAGGAGCATATCTATTAGTTACCACCACAAAATCCATCCATCTAATTACATTGTATATACACACATTCATCTTTCTTCTATTATGAGAGGTGAGGGCTCCAATATCTTTTGCCTATCATAAATTTTATTTTTCTTGGATAATTCCTCCAGTATAGTAACATGCAGATATTTCTTGTATCCAAAAAAGATCTCCTAACTTCACAGTCATTCCAAGCTAATACATCATAACTCACATGACTTTTATTATAAAATTCCACAAAATAATATCTCATAATTTTACACTTTCCAGTGCTGCTTCTCTCTATCTTTCATAAGGCTTTTCTATCTGAGTTTTTTCAGCATATATAAAAAACCTGAGAGTAAGGTCATTTATTATCTACATTATTCCTGCACCAATAGTCAAATTTAGGAGCACCATTGGATAAGGTGAATATACATTTCTATTAAAAACATTATATTCTGGACTACAGAAAAAATCCCCCAGTGTTCCTATCTAATAAGGTGTTCTTTTTCTGTTCATTTTTTTGGCTTTCAGAATGTAGAATTCTAAGTTACCACCTTAGGATTGGTAGCCTTCTCCATATAACTCACTTCCCTATGCTGTCACAATTTCCTTATATATTATATATTGATATATATTTACATATATTAACTTTTATGAAAAAATATATATATTAATATGCGTCTCTGATCTGGATTTTTTTTCTGAACAGCATTAATTCATTTATTTGCCTAAATATATATTCATTGAGTGATACTAAGTTCTAGTACTGATCTAGGCATTTTGCAACATAAATAAAAGTGACATAAATAAAAATTTCAGCTGTATGGAGCTTACATGTTTTGTGTGTGTGTGAGGAAGATTGGCCCTGAGCTAACAATTGTTGCCAATGCTCTTCATTTTGCTTGAATTCTCACTGAGCTAACGTTTGCCAACCTTCCACTATTTTGTGTGGGATACTGCCACAGTGTTGCTTGATGAACAGTGCTAGACCTACATCCGAGATCCAAGCCTACAAACCCTGGGCTACCAAAGTGGAGTGAACGACCTTAACCACTACACCACCAGGCAGGCCCTTGAAGCTTATATTCTTTAATGGATGAATTCTAAAAGTAAGAAACAAATGCATAAATCATTAATATTTTAGAAGAAGAAAGGGGCGACAGAAACAGGTTGGAGTAGCCAGATGCATGAAAGACTGAGGGTCGGCTAATAGAAAATTAATTTCTATTGTTCTGTGATGGGACACAGGGAAATATAATATAATAATAAATATGATATTTAAGCAAAGTCTTGAAAAAGTGAAGGTGATGACCTTATAAGTATCTGGGAGAGGAATGACTCTGAAAAAGGGTACACATTAGTGCAAATGCCCAACTGGGTTGGATTTTAATACTTTTTTATAAAGTGAGTGCAGATAGAAACGAAATATGATGAAACATGAATTAGTAATTGTTGATATGATTTGAACCAACTTTCAGCTTCTCACATATCCTCTCTTAACAAAGTTCAAAACATTCAAATAACTTTCCCTCCCTTTCTCTACTCTCCTTATTGTTAGCCAATAGTGAGTTTCTCCGTTCTCTGAAAAGGGAGTTAAAAAGCTGATTTAAGTAATTGTAGATGGTGACAGGTGCTGGAGATAGAAGCAGCAATTTTTAGCAAGTGTTACTGGGAGGAGAAAAATATTATGTATTTTAAGTGAGAAGGAGGGTCTCAACAACATGAAATTTCATGAGGTGGAGAGATGGTGCTAAGGTTAAATATGGATGACTTCTAACTTTGCACCTGTAGCTATTGCCCTCAGGTAAGATAAATATACTTTAACTACTGGATTGAGAGAGGTATGGTAATGCCTAACGGGTCTTTGATTCCCATAATAATTCTGAGCTTAAATGCCAAGAGTTTGACTGACTCTTTCACATGAAAAAATTAAAGTATATATGTATTTGTTATAATTCAGAATTGCATAATTTGAAGGTTTTGAATAGTGGCCTTGATTTTCCACTGGGATATAAGACTTTTATAATGTATTTTTTATATCTATCCCCAATGCTTTCCACTGATCCTGAAGTTTCTTTCTGAATCAGTTAGCATTGTTGGAAGGACTGAGAAGAAAGTAATAATTTATCAAGGACACAGGCAAAGTAGTGGACCAAGAATGTTTTCCGTTGCTGAGTCACAACGGTGAGATCTTTATATTCCTCCTAGCCAAAGTCGTGGAAAAGTGAGGGGCTTGCTTTTAGGAGATCATATTAAGCAGAAATGTGTGCTGAGTTTCCTAGGCAGATGGGGGTCACTGGTTTTACTCTGCAGATGGGTAGAGCCAAATGTCTGGGTTCTCTGCTTATGTTACAAAATAAATGGCTCCAATATGGTGTACATAGTTTTCCATGTACTCTCATTAGATTTCTTGGTTAAGTGGGTCTGAAGGCTGTATTCAGCAGTGGGCAGGGCCCCAAGGTTGGAAAGTATCATTATTTTGGGACCAAACAAGGCAGAACTTCACACGCAGCTCCCTGGCCAGAGGGGGTCACTGATTATCCCTGTACAGAGGCAGAGTGACTGCCCGGGATCACTGCTTAAGAGCTTCTGGGATATGCAGCTTTCTGGGTACTCTGGCCAAGTTTCCTAGTCAGGCAAGGCTGAGAGCAGTGCTCAGCAGCAAGCAGGGTTATGAATTAACTTCCCTGCCCAAGTAGAGCAGCAGAACAGGCTCCAAGGCTAGAAATTCCCATTTTTTATGGTCCTGCATGAAGTATAACTGTGAACCAAGTTCCCTGGTAGGATGGGGCATTATATTGAGTCTATAGATGGGCAGAGCTTCTGGTGGGGATTTATACTCTGGTGCTGCTTAGGGGAGATGCTCAGTCTGTCAAGAATTGAGTGCCAGTTGCTGTAAGCCCAACCATCCTTCTCTGTCACAATCTAATCTCCAGTGTACCAGCTCTGTAGAATCCCCCATAATTCTTGTGCGCTAAGACCTCAACAGGCCTCCCAGGAAGCATCTTACATCCTGGGGAGCTTGATGTTCACCTTGGGCTCTCTTTTTCCCACTGGAGTAACCATTAGCCAAGGGAGGCCTTCTCAGTGGAAAGCTTTGTTAGCCTAGGGGAGGGGCAATGCTGTCAGAGTGTAGCTCTTTCTTTTATACTTATAATGAAGCCCTTCTTAGTCTCTGTGGTCCAGAGGGGTGCTTCAGGCTCTTGCCTGTGCTCCAGGGTCTTCACAGTGGCGCCTTGTCTATAGATAGTTGCTAGTGATTCTTTCTGCAATAGAGACTGAATTTGAGAATGACTTATATCATCATCTTCATGATGTCAGTCTTCTCTACCACATAATTGTCTCTAGTTTCTTAGAAAAACTAAATTTATTTGAATGATTAAATCTTTACATACTGTTACGTTATCCCTCTCGATAGTCTCTTGTGGTGTTAATCAGGGCGTTAAGCATGACTATCCCAAAGGTAATGTTTTTCAATGAATCAGAAATGCATATTAATTAATATTTCTCTGATATTTGTGTTATAAGTAATTATCACTTTAATGTAATATTCACACATTATTACTCAAGAGGATAATGAAAGCATTATACTTTATTATTTTTGTTGAAAGTTTATCTTATTAAGGAACATTTTAACAAGACAATATAAAAAGCCATATGAGTTTTGCAGTGATTCTAAGATGTGACAGATTACACTTTCCAAGTGCAGCTACAAAACTATTTTCCGTACTACATGTTGTATTAGAGTCGGCTACTTTTCCAAGAAGAGGTGAAGCCTATGTTCTCACAATTAAAGTAGAGTCGATTTTTTGACTGTCTTGACCATTAAAGTATGTCAGAAATTATTCTGAAACTAGTATTTCTGATTTGTTTTCTTAGGATAATTGCACTTTTAACCCAACCACCATTCTGTGAGGAAGCACAAATAGCCCAAAGGGAGACCCAAATGGACAGGTATTAACATCCCAAGCCTCCAGCTCCAACTGAGCTTCAAGTCAACAGCCAGCACCAACCTGCCAGCCATGTAAGTGAGCCATCTTGTAACTGGAACTTCTAGACTCCAGTCAAGTTGTCCCATCTGGCATCAGGTCCCATCTGACAAGAGCCACCTACGCTGAGCCCTGTCCAAATTTCACATTTATAAACAAAATAAATAATTATTATTTTACTTCACCAATTTTTATTAGTTTGTCTCACAGCAATAGATAACTGAATCTAATTTTGTACCAGAAATGGGAAGATGCTGAGATAAGACTAAAACCTGTATCACTGGCTATTGAATTGGGTGGTGGGCAGAACCTGTGATAGCCCCCAAGGAAACTGTTAGTTAAAGCTTAAAAAACCTTTAGAAAGGTATTAATGTTAGCTCAAAGCGCCTCAAGGAGATTTTTGATTACAGCCTAAAGAAAAACAAAGACAAAGTTACTGGAAGCTGGAAGAAAGTAGACTCCTATTATGTAGTGATGCACTATACTTTTTATGTGGTAACACAGAAAATAGGGGTTATACTGAGTAAAATTGATGATCAAGCTAATGGAATTTTCAGGCACAATATTGAGAGTGCTACCTGACTTCTCGCTACCTGTGATGAACCAATGGAGAGAGAATTTGAAAATAAACTATTAAATATGTGAGTCAAGCTTTTACAGGTTCAAAAATAAGTTTCTTGCCTCTCCAGATGGCAAACGATTCTCAAATAAGAAAAGATCTCAAACCAAAAAACAAATACATAGGTCAATTGGAACATAGAAACATATATAACAAAGGCCCTCTAGAGAGTTATGCCTTGTACATCTTCTCTTTAGGAGAATTTCTAAAAATCTTAAGGGCTTATTTTCCATAGCAGCTTCACAGGGAGCCCAAGCTAAAGAAGAGTTTATCCTAAAGAGATTTGTCATTGTGTCCTTGATATAATGGAGCGTATCCCTATGATATTAGTAGAAAATCCACCTAAATTTTAAGAGAATAGTTATAGTTCCCAGATTGGTCAAAAAATGACAGAGAGAACACTAAATTAAAAGAAATCTTTGGATTTCAACATTTTGTGTGCAAGAAGACTGAGGAAGCTAGGTAGTTGCAAACTATGTTATTATAAAAAAAGGAAGGAAGATCTTGGCTGGGACCAAAATCACAGAAGCTGAACCAAGAGTTAAATCAATGGAGTCAAGAGTTTTGGAAAATTTTTCCTGAGAGCAGTACTAGACCTTAATAAGAAGACTAGCAATTTATGCTAAGTTGGATTGCAGAATTTATATGTGTATTAACCATATGTTTTTATTTTCTATCTTCTGATGCTTTGACATCTGGGCCCTCACTGACCATGGAGCCACTCCCAGGGTTTGCTAATTCCCAGATACAGAAAACAACTCACCTGTGAATGCATCTCTTATATGCAAACCAACAAATAAAGAACCCATACACCCAGCCACCTTCTTTATTGGGCTTTCATACTCCAGGCCACTACTCACTTGCCCTAAATACCCCAGGCCCAGTTACCAGACAACTAAACACAATGCTGCATCTTGGAGCTTACTGAAATTATCCAAATTAGACAATGCTAAGCCTACTTAGCCTGACTTGTCCTGTCCTTTAAAATGAAACACAATAAAGGCCTTTTCCCATGTTTTCTCCTCATTCCCTCTGCCACCTAATTGACTTTGCTACTTCCTCATGTGGCCCTCATGGAACATCATGCCCCTTTCTCTTGGTATCTGTGAGCATAACACATTACCTTTTCCATGGCAGACATCTCCTGATCTTTGCTTCACCATACCTGAATAATAACAAATCCATATTTTAAAATATTGTGGACCAAACTACCACTTTGTCTCTTGTTTACCCTCTTTTTGAATAGGAGTGTCTATTGTGGTCACCCTACAACCAATCCCACTGTGGGTTGAATGTGTTTGTCACGAGAGGGGATGGGTCACCTTCCCACTCTCTAATTTTCAGCCAATATAGCTAGAAGTTTATCAATTTGATTGACATTTTCAACAACCAACTTTTAGTTTTATTGACATTTTTGTCTATTTTTCCATGTTAAGTTCTGCCTTTTGTGAATGAGACTATAAAATTCAATTACTTTGTTCACAGTCAAAGCCTGTTGTTAAAATTCCTTTTCTTCCAAAGATGAAAAAATAAATAAAACTCACCTAAAAAAAAGGAAAGGGGTGAATATGAATGACTTCCATGAATTTCCATAATTAGCTATAAGAGTCATAAAGAATCACTTTCCATCTGCATTATTTTACTCATGGATGAAAATTTTTTAATGTCTGCTGATAAAATGTGCAGTACATTGGGGCCAGCCTGGTGTTGCATCAGTTAAGTTCATTCTGCTTTGGCAGATGAGGGTTCGCTGGTTAGGATCCCAGTCATGGACCTACACATTGCTTAACAAGCCATGCTATGCCAAGTGTCCCACATACAAAGTAGAGGAAGATGGGCATGCATATTAGCTCAGGGTCAATCTTTGTCAGCAAAAAAGAGGAGGTTGGGTGGCGGATGTTAGCTCAGGGCTAATCTTCCTCCAAAAAAAAAAAAGTGCTGGTCGTTTAGGAACAGTGGCTGATGTAAGGGTTCTATGAAGGTTATTATCCTAAAAACTCCATATGCACTCCCTTTGTATTCAACCACTTAGTCCTCTTCAAAACCCTGGAAATTGCTGATATGTTATCAATGGCTATCAATTTGCCTTTCCTATGTCATATAATTGGAACCATGCAATATACACCTTTTTGAGTCTGGCTTTTTTACTTTGCATAATGCATTCAACATTCATGCTTCTTGTTACATGAATCAATAGCTCACCTTTTTTGTTGATGAATGTTATTCCATCTTATGACTGCAGCAAAGTCTGTCTACCCATGCATCTGTTGGAAGGCAATTTGGTCACTTCCAACTATGGACAATTATGGAATAAATCTACAATAAATATTTGTGTCAAAGTTGAAATTTAGTTATTTGACTTAAGTGCCTAATTTTAATAGCCTGCTTGTTTGTGTAATAGATGTCTAGGTTCATATGATGGACTAGATGGGCCAGTTGAAAAGTCTATTCAGCAAAAGAAAGGATAAATTATTTGGAGAATGATTAAATCCTGTGGATTCTCTATGGGTTTTGGTAAACAATAACCAGAATTCAATTGTAAATTATTACATATAACAAGTCATATCTGATTTAAAACTAAGGAAAAACAGACTTTAGATACTAGATCACGGGTAGCTCAGATATTGAAGTAAAAAATATAAGAACTTCAAAAAACTTCCAATCGTTAATAAGTTCAAGAAAATGGAGAGAGAAATACTCTGAAACAAAGAAAAATTTCATTAAAGAATGAGATTCTATAAAAAATAAATAAATTGATATTCTAAAACTTTAAACTACAGTATCAGAAATTGAATTCTTTGGGTGTGTTTAAGGAAACATGCAAACTTCTGTAAAGTATTTTCTATGGGATGCAGATAATCAGTTGCTTTGAGGTTTATTAGAACTTAACATAACGTAATATGAATATCATGCCATTCCAATTTAAGATTTTTTAATACCATATCAATATTCTTTATAATTATTTATAAATGTAATGTCTGTTACCTCAAAACTCAGTTTAAATTAAACTACTCACACAGTAAAAGCCATCACCTTGTGTGTATAATCTGGTAAATGATTACTTGTTGTCATACACCATTGTAACAACATATAGGCAACCTTAAGAATGATGCATTATGAATCCAGGAAAGTGATGAGTGCTGGAGAATAGGGAAAGGAATGAGATAAGCAGGGTTCTCTTTGGCTTTTCAATTCTATCAGTTGGATTTTACTTTATGAAAAAATATTACCTCAAGCATGGCAAGATATTAATATTTTATAAACTGCTTTATACTATTTTATATTTACGAACAAAATACCACTTAATTTTTAAATTGTTAAATTTATAAGTATTTTCAGGAAGGCATCAGATAACTGTAATTATATAAAATTACAGTCTCAGAAGCCACACTCAATAGAATTATAAAATTATAATGTTGGGCTAATTCATTAGCTTGAAAAATATAAATATTAATGCACCAAATAAAAATTAAAAATGGTAAAAATTACTAGGAACAAAGAAAATTATCTTATTTCTTAAAAATTATATGAATTCTTATTTCTATTCACATATGGCTATCTATAGTCTTTAACTGAGAAGAAAAAATAATATAGCTACATAAATTGTATGTACTAAAACATAAAAATAATATATGAGATTGGACAAAGTAGGATTATACATTAAGATTTCCTGGAACAAGTCATCTTTGATCTTTTGGAAAATTGAGATTTAGTCAGGGACATTAAGAGTAAATAGACAAATGAAAGCAAATGCAGATATGATGATTTTTAAAGAAGAATCATCTATCCAGGAGTTAGCTGTAGGATGACAATAAGCTTTGTACCATGTACCCCAATACACCGGAGCTCTCGAAGAAGATGGAGATCATTTATGTCTGTACAGATGTTATTGTCAAAATCCATGTAATTTCTCTAAAGACTAATGATAAGTAACATATTATTGTTGTACTCAACTGAAGTCACCACTATGGAAGAACGACTCCATTGCAACAAATAAATGTCAATCGGCGTCAGTCCTAATACCTACCCTCTCTCTTATGAGGTTACATTTCAAGTACAGCAGTCCAGTGACCGTGGCAGCTTTTAACATAGAGGATGGAGCACTTCTGAAAGTGACACTGTAGAAACAGGGCATTTTCTCACTTGCAACACCTTCCCATGCACTTCCTCAGAGCCCCCACCACTTCTTTGTTCCTCAGACTGTAGATGAGTGGATTAAGCATAGGAGTCACTATGGTGCCAAGCACAGTTCCAATCTGGTCTTGCTCAGGTGTATGGGAAGAGGTAGGTGTCATGTATATAAAGATGGCCTGACCAAAGTAGAGACTCACCACTGTCAGGTGGGAGGAACATGTTGCCAGGGCTTTGTTCTTGCCTTTGCAAGTGTTCATTCTGAGGACACAGAGGAAAATGAGAGTGTAGGAGGCCAGGATGAGAATAAATGGGACCAGGAGAAATACAATGGTTGACACAAATTTCACCATCTCATAGGCTGATATGTCCACACGAGACATTCTCAGGATCGCTGGTATCTCACAAAAGTAGTGATTAATCTCCCTAGAGCCACAGATAGGAAAATTCATTGGATAGATAGTGTGTACAAGGGCAGAAAGGGCTCCCCCAATCCAAGCTGCAGCAGCCATCTTGAGACAGACCTTTGGGTTCATGAGGACTGCGTAACTCAGGGGATTACAGATAGCCACATAGCAGTCATAGGCCATGAGAGTCAGCAGGATTCATTCATCAAGGCCAAGGGTTAGGAAGAAAAAGAGCTGAGTGGCACAGGGAAAATAGGAAATGTTCTTCCTCCCTGTGAAATAGTTGGTGACCATCTTGGGGACTGTGCTAGAGACGTAAGCCAGGTCTATGAGGGAGAGCTGACTGAGCAGGAAGTACATGGGGGTGTGGAGGTGAGAGTCCAGCCAGATGAGGAAGATTAGTATGGAGTTTCCAGTAAAGGCAATAGTGTAGATGAAGGGGATGATGAGGATGAGAAGATAGGGATATCTGAACCAGGGAAAGAGCCCAAGGAGGATGAAGTCTGTTGCTGTTTCATTCTTCTGGTCCAGGTCCATATTTTTATTCAAATGCTCTATTCATACTGAAATATTTGCAGAAGGAAAATAATATAACAAGGGTTGTAATGCTTCAATAAAATAACTTGATCTCTTGGTCAGCACCATTATCTCTGTATATGTATGGCTAGGTCTCTATAAAAGTATATTCTCATAAAAGAGAAATTAAAAACTCCAGCAAATCAAAATTCCTTTACCTAGAATTTATCAATGTCATATCCTACAGTTGGTTTGATTTGGGTAAATGAGTATTTAGTCCCTTTGACAGATAATGATAACTAACTTGACCATTAGTTTCCTCATATATTTGAGATTTTTAATGAACTCTGGGCTGTTAACATTCTTATGTCTTGCATGTTGCTTTTCTTAAATTCTTATTCTACCCACCTCCACCCCAGAGGATCTCTTGAACTTCTCCTGAGGCCCTCTCACAGCTATACTCAAGAAGTTATAATTGTCAACCAAATGAAATAGGCTGTTCATTCTATTTTACTTACTCACCTTGATAATTCTTATTTTATTCAATTTCTCCTTTTGTTCTTCCTTCTTATCTTAGTTTTAAACTTTATATTTGCACTTAAATAATTTTCTTATTCAATTAACAACCTAAAAGACATCACTCATATTCCTCTATCCATTAATCTTTCAGTTACTGTTCATTGTCCATGGAATAAAAACTCCTTCAAAATACACTTAACATGTTGACTAAGTCCTGCAAATCAATTCTAAGGTCTCATGTTTGTAGGAGTGTTATCTTTCCACTGATGACAAGTGAAGACATGTATTTTCATTTATGTGATGACAAATATCTCATAGTAACTCAGTCCTGAGATGAATGAGTTGATTTCCGTTGTGAACCCTGATGATTCACATGCAATGCTTCCTCTCTTTTCAAGCAATATCAACCAGAAATTTTGCTTTCATTATCAATTATATACTTGAAGTACTATGTTGTATCAAATCATATGTCCTCATGCTTTACTTTATTTAAGATAATGAAAAAAGGTATAATGTCTGACTGCCAATGGAAAGAAATCAGTTCTCACTGTCACAATTTCAAAGTAGAGTAATTATAAGCTTGTGGCACTATTTTGACACTGAGGAATTTTGTTTCCTTAGCAGAGATCCTGTGCTGCTTTCTGGGGTACCCTCCATCATGACGCTTCTCTTTATACCTGTATTTTTTTTGACATAAATGCTTCCCTTAACATAGATATTAATTCTCTGGGGAGTAAAATTATGGGAAAATATCCTTGAAAATGATAATCCATGGTATTCAATTGTCACATCTAAAATATGAAAATATGTCTACCAGGTTAACATACAGGAGTATTATTAACCATGGTAGATTCAATTAATCATAGGCTGGGAACAGAAAATAGACATAAACACTACAAAAGTTTTGCTCTAGGAATGACAAAGCATTTAACATGGTGGCTATTCTCTTACGAATGATCAGTTTTTGAAGTATCTGTTTTTACTTGGAAGCTCCTTTCAAGTGTGAATTAATCATTTCACAGATTAGCAAATTAGGCCAGTAGAAGTGATGTATCTTAAAAATATTGTAATGTTTTATATTAAGCACATAATATTATATTGTCGAGTTTAGAAAAGTGTAGTAAAAGTGATTCCTGTCATTTCTTTAGGATGACCTTGATTTTATGAATAGCATTGTGAGCTTAGACATCAATGATTAGCACTAGGATTCAGCTGTTCATATGTACAAGAAGAGGTTGACCTACTTGATCTATAAGGGCTGCTCTTATCTTTTAAAAATTATAATTAGCCAGTAGGTATTGATAAAACCATTGAACACATCCTTTATTATATTAAATAATGTTTTAACAGCAAACTGTGCATTAGCCAGATACAGATTCAATCTTGACTGAATAATGCACAAGTCGTATATTATAAAAATCCTTGCAAAATATTTTCTGACAAGATAAATATGTTTTTGTCCTCAAGTAGTCAATATGGAATACCATGGTTTACTGAAGAAATTGCAAAAAAGGAAGTTTAATTCTGTGGTCTGTCTTGACTAAATATAGTGGCATTCTTTGATTTTCTTCTAGGGAAAGTCAGATTTCCTGTCAATTACTCAAGGGACCTAACTTTCTCCATCACATAGAGTCTGAAACTGAGTGATTAGCAATCTAAGAACCACTCTAAAACAATTTTTGTAAGAATGGCAAAAGGCTGACCCTGGTAAAAGAGTTTGAACAGATTGCTTCCATCCATAACTCACTCTATTCTTATAAATGCCTTTACATACTTCTTCTGGAGAAAATTTTCAAGGAAAGGAGCACAGTTTTCATCATTCAGGATCCATGTAATGCTTCTCCTAGCCTAGCATGAAATAATCCCAAAAGATGTACTGCTGGAGGACAAGATTGTCTCTCCTCATGTCCGTATAGTGGAGGAAATACTAACAGTAATGATAATTACACTAACAGTAGTTAACACTTATGGTGGGCTTACTAAATGCCAGAGTGATTTGCAATCACTAACTAAGTGGCACTTCATATGGGCGCTATGTGCAATCTTGAGAAACTGGGACAGTGAGGGATGTAACAATGTGCCCTCACTATGTCCCTTGCCAGGCAATGGATGAAGACATGAGGACTCAGGCAGTTTAAAACAGAGCTTCCCTCCATCAAGACATTATTCTATCTCTCTAGTGATTTATATATTTATCTAAACCACTGAAAATTTATTGTTTAATTCCTACCTCTTCTAATTGTCAAATAAATGTACTCACTGTGAGAAGCAATCTTCCTTTTCATGTGGTCTAAACTTACCTGTTCTTGCTTTTCAAAGATTTCTGCCTGAATTTTTGATGTGGAGCCTGGATGAAAACAAGATTTAACTTCCTGCATACAAGCCAATTGTTTTATTAATGGATAAAATCATTTTCCCTCCCCTGCCTCCAGTTCCCTAGTCACTGTTGCCTGGAGAACTTCAAGTAGCTGCTGCCACTCCTTTTGCCCCATGGCTCTTTTGCATTCAGTCAGTCAATTCTTGTCCTGAGAAACCTAATTTCTGACATTTCAAGGTCCCCCAAAATGGATTAATTACATTTCTGCTCCTTTCCTAGGTTAGGTCTGAGAGGAGCATCTGAGGACTCAGCATGGTCTTCTGGACGGATCAGGTCTTTCTAAAGCTCTGTGTACCACAGAAGTAGGGATGCCTTGACAGGTGTCTCATGAGACACTGTCCCCAGACTGCAATTAATTATAGACTGAGCATAAGAGCAGGGCTTTGAAATCTCCTAAAATTGATAATCACTGTCCAGTATTCTGTACTTTTTACTTAAACGATGAAACAGTTGGGAGGTTTCTCAAAAAATTAAAAAATATAGCTACCGTAGGATCTATCAATTCAATTTCTGGATAATAAATCTGTAGGATATGGGATCATTATTTATAAGAGATATATTTATTTCCGTGTTTGCTACAGTAGTATTCACAATAGAGAAGATATGGAAGCAAACTGTCAGTCAATGGTGAAATTGATAAAGAAAATGCTTATATATATTATTTTAGATTCAGGTATTAACCAGTGATTCAATATTTGTAATTACTGAGAAATAATCACTACAATAACTCTAGTTAACATCAGTCAACATACAAACTTACAATTTTCTGTGATGAGAACTTTTCAAATCAACTCTCTTTGCACAGTTCAAATATGCAATCCAGCATTATTAATTATAGTCCTCATGCTGCACGTTACATCCCCATAACTTGTTTATTTTATAATGGGAATTTTGCAGATTTTGGTCCCCTTTACCCACTTCACCAGCCCCTCACAACCAGCCTCTAGCAACCAGAAATTTTTTTATGTATCTAGGAGCTTCCTTTTTTTAAACATTGAGATCATACAATATTTGTCTTCTCTGTCTAATATATTTTGCTTAGCATAATGACCTCAAGGTCCACTCATGTTGTCATAAATGGCAAGATTCACCTCTTTATTATGGCTGAATAATATTCCATACTATATAAGCTATATGTTCTTTATCCATTCATCCATTGGTGAAAACTTAAGCTGTTTCTCTACTTTGGCTGTTGTAAATAATGCTCCAAAGATCATGGAGGTGCATATATCTTTTGGGGTTAGTATTTTTGTTTTTTTTTTTTGAAGAAATACCAAAAATTAGAATTGCTGGATCATAAGGTTACTCAATTTTTAATTTTTTGAGGAACCTCCATTGTTTTCTGTAGTAGCTGCACAAATTTGCATTCTCCACAATAGTGCGCAAAAGTTCCCTTTTCTCCACATCCATGCCGACACTTGTTATTTCTTATATTTTTGATTCTAGCAGGTGTCAGTTGATATCTCATTGTGGTTTCTGTTTGCAATTCCCTGATGATTAAAGATGTTTAGCATCTTTTCACATACTTTATTTCTTCATTGGTAAAATGTCTTTTTAGAAATGCCAATTTTTAATTGAGTTGTTTAATTTTTGTCATTGAGTTGTATGCATTTTTATATATTTTGTATGTTAATCCTTTTTCATATATATAATTTACAAATATTTTCTATCATTTGGGATGTTCCTTTTTATTTTGTTGTTGGTTTCCTATGCTGTGCAGGTTTTTAGTTTGATGTAGTCCACCCGTTTGTTTTCGCTTTGATTGCCTTTTCTTTTGATGTCAAATACAAAAGATTATCATGAAGACTGATGTCGAGAAGCTTCCTAGATCTATTTTTTTAGGAATTTTAAGACTTCAGGTATTACATTTAAGTCCATAATTCAGGTTATGTCTTTTTTTTGGTATGGTGAAAGCCCTGGTCCAGTTTTATTCTTCTGCATGTAGGTGTCTAGATTTTCCAACACTGTTTACTAAAGAGACTTTCTCTATATATTCTAGTCTGTTTGTCATAAATTAATTGATGTTAAGTGTACAGGTTTATTTCTGAGCTGTCTATTCTGGTCCATTGATCAATGTGCCTGTTTTAATAACAATGTCATACTGTTTTGAATACTACAGCTTTGTAACATGGGTTAAAACAGATAGCATAAAGCCTCCAGCTTTATTATTCTTTCTTAAAATTGCTTTGGCTGTTTCAGGTCTTGTGTAAGTTCATACAAATTTTAGGATTGATTTTCCTATTTCTGTGAAAAGGCCATTTAGATTTTGATAGAAATTGTATTGAATCTGAAGATTGCTTAGTGTAATATTTTACCACTACTTTTTCTTCCAATCCATGAGCACATTTATTTGTATCTTCTTCAGTTTCTTTAATTAATGTCTTATAGTTTTCAGTGTACATATGTTGCACCTCCTTGGTTAAATTTATACCTAGGCATTTTACTATTTTTGATGCAATTGTAAACGAAATTTTTTCTTTATTTTTTGTTGATATCTCCTTTTTGTTTGTTTTTTGTTTTTGAGGGAGATTTTCCCTGGGCTAACATCTGTTGCCAATCCTCCTCTTGTTGCTGAGGATGACTGGTCTTGAGCTACCACCGGGGCCCATCTTCCTGTACTTTATATTTGGGATGCCTCCCACAGCATGGTTTGCCATGCAGTGCCATGGCAGTACCCGGGATCCCAATCGGTGAACCCCAGCCTGCCAAAGCCAAATGTGCACACTTGACAACTGTGCCACCATGCTAGCCTCTGATACCTTCTAATTAATGTATAGAAAAGCAACAGATTTTTGTATATTGATGTCATTTTTTCTGAGGAAGATTCTCCCTGAGCTAACATATGTTTCAAGCTTCCTGTATTTTTGTGTAGGGGTCTCTGCCACAGCATGGCTGATGAGTGGTGTAGGTCTGCACCTGGGATCCAAACCTACAAACCTGGGCCACCAAAGCAAAGCACATCAAAGTTAACCACTATGCCATGGGGCTGCCCCCTATTGATTTTTTATTTTACAACTTTGTTATGTTTGTTTACTACTTCTAATAGATTTTTTTGTACAGTATTTATGTTTTTTTCTCCATTACTATAATGCTTTCTGCAGGTAGAGACAACTTTGTTTCTTTTGGATTTGGACACGTTTTTAATTGTCTCCTTCACTGGATAGGATTTCTAATACTATGTTGAGTAAATATGTATCCCCTTATTTTATTTCTGATCATAGAGGAAAGTAGTTTAGCTTTTAAGCATTGAGTATGTTGTTAGTTGTGGGCTTGTCATAAATGGCCTTTATTATGTTGAAGTATATGTCCTCTATCCCACTTTGCTGAGAGTCATTATCATAAAAGGATGTTGGATATTGTCAAATGCTTTTCTGCATCTTGACATGATTATATGATTTTTACCCTTCATTTTGTTAATGTGGTGTATCACATTCTTTGATTTCTGATGCTGAATGATATTTGCATCCCTGGAATAAATACCACTTGATCAGGGGTGCAATCCATTTAATGTATTGTTGAATTGACTGTGCCAATATTTTCTGGAGGACATTTTCATTTATATTCATCAGGAATATTGGCCTATAGTTTTCTTTCCTTGTGGTATCCTCATCTGATTTGGGTATCAGAGTAATGCTACCTTCATAAAATGAGTTTGGAACTATTTCTTCCTCTTCTAGTGTTTGAGTTTGAGAAGGATTGCTATTTATTCTTCTTTGAATGTTTGGTAGAATTCACCAGTGAATCTGCCTGTTCCTTGAATTTATTTGTTGGGAAGTTTTTGATTACTGACTCAATTTCCTTACCAGTCATCAGTCTTTCACATTTTCTGTTTCTTCATGACTTAGTCTTGGTAAGTTGTATGTTTCCTGAAATTTATTAATTTCTTCTAGGTTGTCCACTTTGTTGTTGTAGAGATATCATCATCATGATGGCATAAGAGAATTCCTTTGTCTTTCCTTTTTAGTCTATAGAGAGTAAAACATCTATAACCCAACAAATGCTACAATAAAGCAAGGTGCCAAGAACATACAGTGGAGAAAGGAAAGCCTGTTCAATAAACGGTGCTGGGAAAACTGGAAAGCCACATGCAAAAGAATGAAAGCAGACTATTATCTTAGACCATACACAAACATTAACTCAAAATGATTACTTACTTGTATCTAAGACATGAAACCATAAAACTTCTAGAAAAAGAATCAGTCATAGAAACATCTCTTTGCATATGTCTCCTCAAGCAAGAGAAACAAAAGCAAAAATAAGTGAATGGCACTACATCAAACTAAAAAGCTTCTGCACAGCAAAGGAAACCAGCAAGAAAACAAAAAGATAGCTTACAAGTGGGGAGAATATATTTTCAAATTATATATTCAAGGAAGGATTATTATCCAAAATATTTAAAGAACTCATACAACTCGTCCAAAAGAAGAATGAGCAACCCAATTAAAAAATGGTTAGAGGATCTAAACAGATTTTGTTTCCAAGGAAGACATATTTATATACAGATGGTCCCAGGCACATGAAAAAATGCTCAACATCAGTAATTATCAAAAAATAAAAATCAAAACCACAATGAGATATTACCTTATACCCATCAGAATGACTATTATTAAAAAGAGAAGAAATAAGTGGTGGAGAGGATGAGGAGAAAAGGGACCTCTCATACACTGCTTGTGGGAATGTAAATTGATGCAGCTAATGTGAAGAGAATACATAAAAAAGTTAAACATAGAAGTACAATACGATCCAATTTTTCTATTTCTGGGTATTTATCCAAAGAACACAAAACACTAATTGTAAAGATATATGCACTCCTATGAGCATTGCAGCACTGTTTACAATAGCCAAGAACTTGGAATCCATCTATCAAAGGATGAACAGATAAGATATAATATATATATTACATGTATATACAAACATATTCAAGTAATATATAAACACAATAAGATACTACTCAGCCACTAATAAGATGAAATGTTACCATTTTCAACATGTATGAACCTTGAGAATATTATGCTAAGCTAAATATATCAGAAGGAGAAAGACAAATACCATATGATTTCACTCATATGTGGAAGAGAAAAAAAAAAAAAAACAATAGACACAGAGAAAACATTGGTGGTTACCAAAGGAGAAATGGGATAGGAGGAAGGTGAAAGGAGTAAAGGGGTGCAATTTTATGGTGACAAATTAAAACTATACTTTTGGTAGTGAACACAATATACAGAAGTAGAAATATAACGATGTATATCTTAAATTTATATTATGTTGTAAGCCAACGTTACATCAATGAAAAATAAAATTTGTTGGCATATGATTATTTGTAGTAGTCTCTTATGATACATTGTATTTCTGTGGTATCAGTGGTAATGTCCACTCTTTCATTTCCGATTTTATTTACTTGAGTCCTCTCTTTTTGCTCTGGTGAATCTAGCTAAGTGTTTGTCAACTTAATCTTTGCAAAAACCAACTCTTAATTTCAGTGATCTTTTGTATATTCTTTTTTATTCTCTATTTCATTTATTTCCACTCTTATCTTTGTTATTTTCTTCCTTATACTAAAATCGGGATCCGTAATTTTCTTCTATTTCTAATTCCTTCAGTGGTGAAGTTAGGTATTTGAGGTTTTGGTTCTTTCTCTTTTTTTTTTTTTGAGGAAGATTAGCCCTGAGCTACCTTCTGCCAGTCCTCCTCTTTTGGCTGACAAGCCTGGACCTGAGCTAACGTCTGTGCCCATCTTCCTCTACTTTATATGTGGGATGCCTACCACAGCATGCCGTGCCAAGCGGTGCCATGTCCGCACCCAGGATCCGAACTGGCAAACCCCGGGCCACTGAGAAGCAAAACGTGGGAACTTAACCACTGCACCACGGGGCCAGCCCCCAAGGTTTTGTTTCTTCAGGTAGGCATTTGTCACTAACTTTTATTCTTCAAACTGATTTTGCTGCATCTCATACGTTTTGGTATATTTTGGTTTCATTTGTCTTAAGGTATTTTTTTTGCATTTTATTTTACTTTTTTATTGCAGTAACATTGGATTATAACATTATATCACTTTCAGGTGTACATCATAATATATTTTGAATTCTGTGTAGATTACATCTTGTTCACCACCCAAAGACCAATTACAATCCATCACCACACACATGTGCCCACTCACACCTTTTGCCTCTTCTCTCTCCCCCTTCCCCTCTGGTAACCACTAATCCAATCTCTGTTGCTATGCATCTGTTTGACATTGCTTTTATCTTCTATTTATGAGAGAGATCATACCGTATTTGACTTTTTCCCTCTGACTTATTTCACGTAGCATAATACCCTCAAGGTCCATCCATGTTGTCACAAATGGCCATATTTCATAATTTCTTATGGCTGAATAGGATTCCATTGGGTATATATACCACATATTATTTATCCATTCGTCCCCTAATGGGCACCTAGGTTACTTCCAATTCTTGGGTATTGTGAATAACGCTGCAATGGACATAGGGATGCATGTATCTTTATGTATTTGTGTTTTTGTTTGTGTTTCTTTAGATAAATACCCAGCAGTGGAATAGCTGGATCATATGGTAGATCTATTCTTAATTTACTGAGGAAACTCCATACTGTTTTCCATAGTGGCGGTACCAGTTTGCACTACCACCAGTAGTGTACAAGAGTTCCCTTCTCTCCATATCCTATCCAACGCTTGTTTCCCGTCTTGTTAATTAGAGCTATTCTGACAGGAGTGAGATGATGTCTTGTTGTAGTTTTGATTTTCGTTTCCCTGACAGTGAATGACGTTGAACATCTTTTCATGTGCCTATTAGCCATCTCTATATCTTCTTTGGAGAAATGTCTGTTCATATCTTTTGCCCATTTTTTAATTGGATTGTTAGGATTTTTGGTGTTGGGGTATATGAGTTGTTGGTTTATTTTGGATACTAATCCCTTATCTGATATATGTATGGTCTGCAAATATCTTCTCCCAACTGTCAGGTTGTCTTTTCATTATTTTGATGGTTTTCTTTGCTGTGCAGAAGCTTTTTAGTTTGATATAGTCCCGTTTGTTAATTTTTTCTATTGTTTCCCTTGCCCAGATTTCTTCTTATTCCATGGGTTGTTCAGTGTCCTGTTGTTTAATCTCCAAATATTTGCAATTTTCCAGGGTTCTTCTTGTAATTGATTTCTATTTTCATATCATTGTAAATAGAAAAGGTACTTGATAAGATTTCAATCTTCTTATATATGCTAAGACTTCTTTTGTGATCTAACATATGACCTATCCTGGATAATGCTTCATACACACTTGAGAAAAATGTATATTTTGTTGCTTTTGGATGGAATGTTCTGTATATATGTTATTTACATCTGATCTAACGTGTCCTTTAAGGCCAATATTTTCTTATGAATTATCTGTTGGATGATTTACCCATTGAAGAAATGGGGTTATTGAAGTCTCTCACTATTAGCTTGCTGTCTATTTTTCCCATTCAGCCTGTTAATACTTGCTTCATGTATTTAGGTCTTCCTATGTTGTGTGTGTATATGTTTACAAATGTTATAACCTCTTTTTGGAATGATCTGTTTATTATTATGTAACACTTTTATTTGTCTCATCACAGTCTTTGTTCTAAAGTCAATTTTTTCTGAAATTAGTGTGCCTACCTATACATTTTTGTTATTATTTTCCATCCTTTCACTTATAGCATATATGTGTCCTCACATCTGAAGAAAATCTCTTGTAGGCTGCATCTAGGCCGATGTTCTTTTTTATTTATTCAATGACTGTATGTCATTTTGTGGAAAATTCAGTCCATTTACATTTAAAGTAATGATTGATATATAAGTACTTATTCCCATTTTATTAATTTTTATGGCTATTTTGTAGTTTCTCTGTTTCTTTCTTTTTTTGTGTGGTTTGATGACTCTCTTTAGTGATAGGCTTAGATTTCTTTCTCTTTTTCTTTTGTTTATCTTCTATAGATTTTTGCTTTGTGTTTACCACCGGGCTCACATATGACAACCTATTTTTGTAATAGGCTATTTTAAATTCAGAGCAACTTAAATTTTAGCACACCTTAAAGCTTAAATTTTACTTGCTCCTCTCCATATTTTGTTTCTGATGTCACAGTTTACATATTTTCATCTTGTGCATCCCTTAACAAATTTTTGTAGTTACGGTTAGTTTTACTACTCTTATATTTTAACATTTATAATAGCTTAATAAGTGATAAATCCATCACATTTACAACTTTAGATTATTTTGTATTTTACTGTATATTTACCTTTACCCGTGACATACACTTTCATATTTTTTTTTCTGTTACTAATTAATGATCTTTCATTTCAGGGTTAAAAAGTCCCTTTAATATTTCTTGAATGGCTAGTTTAGTGGTGATGAACTCTTTTAAGCTTTATTTGTATGGAAAACTCTTTATCCCTCCTTCAATTCTAAATTTCAACTTTGCCAGGTAGAGTATTCTTCATTGAAAGTTTCTTTTCCTTTCAGTACTTTGAATAGACTGTGCCACACACTTCTGGCCTGCAAACTTTCTTGTAAAAATTCTGCTCATTGCCTTATGGGGGTTCCTGTGTACATAACAAGATGGTTTTCTTTTGCTACTTTTAACAGTTTCTCCTGGTTTGTAACTTTTGACATTTTAATTATGATATGTCTTGGCGTGAGACTCTTTGGGGTCTAGGATCCCTGTAATGTGAATGTTAGTCCACTTGATGCTGCCCTTTAAGTTTCTTAAGCTGCCTTTACTGTTTTGGTTCTTTTCTTTTTGCTTCTCTGATTGCATAAGTACCACTGCCTTGTCTTTCAATTCACTGATCCAGCTTTCTGCTATATCTAGTCTGCTTTAAAATACTCTAGTGTATTTTTCAGTTCAGTAATTGTATTCTTGAGCTTTCTGATTTATATTTGGTACTTTCTTATGTTTCTTCCTTGTTGAAGCTCTCACTGTGTTTACCAATTCTTCTCCCAAGCTCAATGAATATTGTTATGATGATTATTTTGAATTCTTTATCAGGTAAATTATTTATCTCCATTTCATTAAGAGCTTTTTATGAGATTTTATCATTTTTATTTTTTATTTCTAATATATTCATTTGTTTCTTCATTTTCCTTGATTTTCTCTGCTGATTCCTATGACTTAGGTAAAACAGAAACCTCTCCCAGTCTTGAAAAAGCATCCTTGTGTAGAAAATGAACCTTATTATTCAACCATGCCCTAGCTTTTGTTTTTCCCTTAAGTGCTTGTGATCGTCCAAGCAGCCTATTTTATATTTGGTGGCTCCCAATTTTAACAATTGTCAGTGGCCCAATGAAGGGAAACTCAGTCAGCATCTAGATTCAAGCTGATTGGAAAACAGGAATCATACAGCCAGTTAATGAAGGTAAATATATATAGGCTTGTGGGACTGCAAGTGTAAGTCCCACTGGCCACCAGAACCAAATAATCTAGATGTGTCTCCTGGGTGGAATTTGCAAAAATCAAGGTCCTAGATGAGCATACAAGCTCCATTCTGGGAGTCATCAGTGACCTGGAGTGAGACAGAAGGAGAACATAATGATGGCATCCACTAGCTTGCAGCCCAAGAGAGCAGCTCCTTAGGTCCCCAGAGATGTTCCTAAACAGAAGTCTGTCCCTCAGACCATATCTCCAGCACAAGAGAAAAGGCCTTCTTCACAGAATGACTGGAGATGTGTTTCAATCTGTCGCCTGTGCCATTCCCTGGTGCTCTCTCTGTTTGTTACAGTCTCAGGGACCCAGGAATGCAAGCTCTGCTGGCCACCAGTGCCAGGCGCTCAAAGCAATTCTCTAGGCTGCAGCCACAAAAATCAGGGCACCAGACATATGTACAAGCTCTTCTCTGGGAGTTACTGGTGCTCTGGATCATGGCAGAGGGGGCATACTAAGATATCACTTGCCCTCCAAGATCTCTAAAAATGATTTTACTTCTCTCTCAGATGTGGTTTTTTATTTTTTTTGAGGAAGATTAGCCCTCAGCTAACTACTGCCAGTCCTCCTCTTTTTGCTGAGGAAGGCTGGTTCTGAGCTAACATCCGTGCCCATCTTCCTCTACTTTTTATGTGGGATGGCTGCCAAGCGGTGCCATCTCTGCACCCAGGATCAGAACCAGTGAACCCCGGGCCGCCAAGAAGCAGAGCATGCGAACTTAACAGCTGTGCCACCGGCCGGCCCCTCAGATGTGTTTTTAATTAGAAACCTGCCTTGCCGGCTGAAGCTATGAAAACAAGCTAATAGGCCTTTTTTACAGAAAGACTGGGTTCCTCCGTCTGTTGCTCTTGTTTGCCCTGAGGTGTGATAGCCAGTTAAGAACTGTTTCTCTGCTACATTCCTGTGGATCATAGGAGCATAAATCCCACTGGTCAAAGCCAAAGCAATCTACAGAGTCCTCTAGTGGCAGCCACAAAAATTGGGGTGCTAGTCAAGGGTACAAGTTACTTTTGGAATGTTACTGATGAGCTGGAGCCAGGCAGAGGAGGAGCACAAAGGTGACGCTTGCCACCCTCTGTCCCTTGAGGGCATTTCAGTAGGCCTATAGACCTGTGTTAATTAGACTTCTACTACTTTGGCTTATGCTTTAAGATAAGAAAATAAACCTCTCACAGAAAATCTGGGCACTACCCTGGGCTATGGGGAGGGAAAATCTGCACATATGAGCCCTTTAAAAGCCATTTCTCAGTTTACTATAACCTTATGGGTCTCGTTGATGTGAGCCCCTTTGGCTTCAAAACTAGTTGTTTTGGGGGCTCATTTCTCACGGGCAAGTCTTAAAAGTTAAGGTGTCCGATGTTTGCTTCAAACCCTTCAATCCTCAGGGCAAAGCTCCAGGTTTTGAACTCCCTCCCTACTGCGGGTTGCTATGGCAGGGGTGGTGTTTATGGTGAGAGTGTGTCTCAATCTCTCCTACCCACTTCAATATCTTTTTTTTTCTTGTTTACCTGATATGCAGAAATCACTCATAAAGTTTTTGGTTTTGTCTAAGTTTTCAGAGGAAGTTGTCCCACATGTAGCTTCAGACTGGGTGTGACTGTGGCACGAGGTGAGTTTCAGATCTTCCTACACTGACATCTTGAACTGAAACTATTGATTCTTCTTTAAATGTTCAGTAGAGTTCATCAGTAAAGTCATCTGATCCTGGTCTTCCTTGGTTGGGAGAGTTCTGATTACTGACTCAACCTTTTTACTACGTATAGGTCTTTTCAAATTTCTACTTATTTATGAGTTAGTTTATGTAGGTTGTATTTTTATAGATATTTATCCATTTTTTTCTAGATTATCTGTTTTTTGTTTTTGCTTTTGTTTTTTAGTTCAAGGAGCAGCTCGTTGCTTTTTTGTTTTTCTTTTTTTGAAGACTGGCACCTAAGCTAACATCTGTTGCCAATCTTTTATTTTTCTTCGTCTTCCCAAAGCACCCCCAGTAAATAGTTGTATATTCTAGCTGTAGGTACTTCTGGTTGTTCTATGTGGGATGCTGCCCCAGCATGACTTGATGAGCTGTGCTAGGTCCACACCCAGGATCTGAGACAGTGAAACCTCAGGCTGCCGAAGCAGGGTGTGCAAACTTGATCATTCAGTCTATGGGGCCGGCCCCATAGGCTATCTGTTTTGTTGTATAATTGTTCTTATTAGTTTTTTTCTAGTTCCCTGAGCTGTAAACTTAGTTGTTTATTTGAAATCTTTCTCTTTTTTATAACATATCTGTTTATCACTATAAACTTTCCTTTTGAAGTGCCTTTGCTGAATCTTGGAAGTTTTGGTATGATGTGTTTCCATTTTTATTTATCTTAAGATTTGTTTCTAGTTTCTTTTTTGATAGTTTCTCTAAACCATTGGTTGTTCAGAAGTATGTTGTTTAATTTTCACATATTTGTGAATTTTCTAACTTTCTATCTGTTCTCATTTTCTAGTTTTCTACCATGGTGTCTGGAAAAGATACTTGGTTTGATTTCAATCTTCTTAAATTTATGAAAACTTGTTATGTGACCTAATGTATGATCTATCCTGGAAAATGTTGCATGTGTACCTGAGAAGAATCTGTATTCTACTGTTGTTGGATAGGTTGTTGTGTATATGTCTGTTGGGTCCATTTGTTTTAAAGTGTATTTGAGTACAATATTTTCGTATTGATTTTCTGTCTGGATGATCAGACAGAAAGTATTGTTGAAATTATCTGATGTTATGGCTTTGTTGTCTATTTCTAACTACAGGTCTGTGAATATTTCTTAATGTTTTTAGATGCTCTGATATTGGGTAAATAAATAATTACAAGTTTATCTTTTAATAAATTGACTCATTATTATACAATGACTTTCTTTGTCTATTGTTACAATTTTTCACTTTTATCTTTAAGTCTATTTTTTTTCTGATATAAGTATAGCTATCTCTGCTCTATGTTGGTGTCCATTTGCATGGAATTTTTTTTTCCATCCCTCCACTTTCAGCCTATGAATGTTCTTAAAAGTGAAGTGAGTCTTGTGTAGGTGGCATTTTTGGGTCTGCTTTTTTATTCATTCAGCCACTCTGTACCTTGTAATTGGAGAATTTAATTCGTTCACATTTAAAGTTCTTATTGATTAGTAAAGACTCACTATTGCCGTTTTGTTAATTGTCTTCTGGTAATCATTTTTCTATTTCTTTCCTCCTCTTTTGCTATTTTATTTTCTAATTTGATTTTCTCTAGTGGTATATTTAATTTCCTATTTCTGTTTGTGTATGTAGTATAGGTTTTTGTTTTAGTTACCATAAGGGTTAGATAAAACATATAATTACAGCAGTCCATGTTAAGCAGATAATAAGTTAACGTCACTTGCATTAAAAAAATCTCTACCCTTTTTCTGCACCTCAACATTTCATATTTTTAGTGTCATGATTTCTATCTGTTTTATTGTGCATCCACTAAAACATTATTATAAGTTATAGTTATTTTTAATTTGTCTTTTAAGTTTAATACTAGAGTTAAATGATTTACACATCACCATTTCAACATTACAGTATCTGAATTTGACTATATTTATACATGTATCACTATATTTGTATATATTTATTAGTGAGATTTTACTCATAAATTTTTTTGTTACTAATTAGCATTCTTTATGTTCTTTTCAGTAGCATCCTTTCATTTAACATTTCTTGTTGGGCAGCTCTATTTGTAATTAACTCTCAACTTTTCTTAACTGTGAGAGTCTTTATTTCTCTTTTTCTAAAGGGCACTTTTCTGTGTAGCTATTTTCATTCACAATTTTTTTTCTTGCAGCATATTGAGTATGTCATCCACTCTCTGCTGGCCTGCAAAATTTCTGCTGAGAAATCTGCTGATATGCCTTTGGAGCTTCCTTTATATGTAACAAGTCTCTTTTCTTTTGCTTCTTTCAAAATTATCTCTTTGCCTTTGATTTTATGCATGTATTATAATTATCTCAGTAAAGTCCTCTTTCAGTTAAACCTGCATGGAGATCTATAAGCTGCATATACGTCAATGTCTATACCTCTTTTCAGATTTGGAAAGTTTTCAGCCATTACTTATTTAAATAACCTTTCTTCCTCTGTCTTTTTCTCTTCTCCTTCAGGGACTCCTATACCACAAATATTATTTCAGTTGGTGGCATTCTTAAATCATATAGGCTTTCTTAACTCTTTTTCAAACTTTTCTGTTTTGTCTTCTGACTAGGTGATTTCAAATGACTTGTCTTGAGTCCATAGATTTCTTTTTTCAGTGCTTCTTTCTTTTTTAGGATGATTAGCCCTGAGCTAACTGCTGACAATGATGCTGAGGAAGACTGGCCCTGAGCTAACATCTGTGCCCATCTTCCTCTACTTTATATGTGGGACGCCTACCACAGCATGGCTTGCCAAGTGGTGCCATGTCTGCACCCGGGATCCAAACCAGCAAACCCTGGGCCACAGAAGCGGAACGTGCAAACTTAACCGCTGTGCCACTGTGCCCGCCCCCACCAATTTTTTCTTATGCGTGATCTACTCAATGTTGGTGTTTTCTATTTCATTTTACATTTCATTCATTGTATTCTTTAGCTCCAGAATTTATCTTTTTAATTATTTTGAACTCTCTGTTGAACTTTTCATTTTGTGTGTTGTTTTCCTCATTTAACTGTGTTGTCTATCTGTGTTTTCTCATAGCTCACTGAGATTATTTAAAGCAATTATTTTGAAGGTTTTGTTTAGCAACCCATAGATCTCCATTTCCTTGGGGTCATTACTCAGAAAACTACCTTGCTCTTTTGTTGATATGATGTTCCCACACTTCTTCATATTCCTTGTAACCTTGCATGGACATCTGCAGATTCATGGTGCAGTCACTTCTTCCAGACTTTACAGACTAGCTATTCTCGGGAAGAACACTTACTTATGAGTGGGTATGATGGCTCCAGCTCTGGGAAACAGCCAGCCACATAATCACCATGTAGCTCTGTCACCTGAGGTCACTGTCAGCAAAGATTGCAAGAGTCCTCAAAGGTCAAGGCAGCAGCTGTTTTTCAGCAGCAGCAAGGACTGTTGGAATCATCAGTGGTGAAAGCTGCCAAGAACCTCCTGATCTCTTTTGCTCCCACAGATGCTTTCATGGTAGAGAAGATCCCTCTCGTCACTGAATCCAACTTTCAGTGCCCTCACAATTGTGGTAGCACTGGTGTCTGATGCATAGGTGCATGGGCATCTAGAGCACGGATGCTCAAAACATGACAGCAGCTCCATGGTCCAGGGCATGAGTAGCCTGTAGCACTGTGGCTCCAGTGCTTGAAGCATGGCCACACATTGAGCATCCATGAAGTCAGGGACAGAAGCATGGGTGCTCATGGAACAACAATGACAACAGGGCCTAAGGAGCTAGATAACAACAGTGACTCTGCCGATTCATATGTAAGCATCCATATAGCAGCCATCATATCAGGTTTTGGAAAATAGGTGTGCATAGAGTGGTTGCAGAACTGGAACACAGTTGCACATGGAGTGACAGTGGCTGTGGTGTTTGGGACATGCATGAATTTGAGTGGATTGACAATTCTGGTCCAAGAACAACACAACAGAAGCTCCTTTGGGGGACACACAACAGTGGCTCCTTCTCTGAGGGACCTGTGAAGCACTGGCTATCAGTAACCTCAGCGGTAAAAGTTTCTCATGTCGTCTGTGGAGCAGGCTGCTGCGGCCCATGCCAATGAATGCTACAGTGTCCTCTTCTGTGAAAGCTACAGAAAGACTCTTGTGGAGGCTGTTGCTGTCCTCTGAGGCAAAGGCTGCTGAGGTCCTTTCTAGAGCAAGCCACCAGGGACTACAATGGCTCTTGCTTTATGTCTGATAGTGATAGCACCTGTTACTTTACTTTGTTCCTAGATGTCTCCAGACATCTCAACTGAGTTTATCTTGCCAGAAATCACATGTGTGTGGTTATTCTGTTTGTTTTTTTCTCCACTACATTGCTATAGATTCGTAATTCTACTCTTTAGTCCTGCCAGGGCTATTTTCATTTCGGGATGGCTGATAATTGTGGAGTTTTTTGTGTGTGTGTGTGATGAGATAAAGGCTGGTCTCTCTTTTCTAACATCACTTCCTATAGTAGTTACATTCTATAAAGTTATTGGAAAACTAAATTAGTGGATATTGAATCATGGCTCCTAGGAAAAACACAGCTAGTTTTCTGAGAGCCTCTGGGCCACAAACATTTTGTAAATTGATCAATATATAACCTTGTTTCGTATGTGTTTTTGTTAAAAGACACATTATTTAATGTATCTTGTTTTATTAACATTTAAATCATAGCTTATAGCACTGTAAGTCATACTTGAATGAAGCTTATTTAAAACACATTTTTTTCAATAAGTAATATTCAGCCTTCCTGTGCTTAGGAATACTAGACAACACTGCCATGCTATACTAGGGGCTATTTCAAAGAGCTAAATTATCAATAAAAAGCAAAAATACAATGGGAAAAATTATCACCCTAAATAGACCACAAACAAAACACTTGTTAATTGTATAAGAGCTGAATTAAGATGGCAGAGCATCATCTTGTTTGACATCGGCTAGGAATGTGCATATTGAGTACTTAAAATTTTCACTGTTCTGCACATCTATGAGTGACTGTAAAAATGCCATGAGAATTGATTTTGAGGTAACAAATAAGTTTTAGTATGTAGGAAATACATGGTTAATGAACTTTCAAGTAATGAGGATCAACTGTGAATACAATTGATCTTCCACATGCAGCTTCCACTTTAAAATAAATTATTATTAAATACAAAATTAATTTTCAAATAATTAATAATCAAAATTAAATTTCAAACTTTCAAACATAATTTCCTGCATAAACTCTATGTCTTCTTTGGTAAAACATCTACTCAGAACCTCTGCTCATTTTTTAATAGGATTGTTCTTTTTTTTTTTTTTTACTATTGAGTTGTACGAGATTTTAAAATAATTTGGATGTTAATCCTTTATCACATATATGTTTTATGAATATTTTCTCTCATTCAGTAGATCACCTTTTCATTCTGTTCATGATTTTCTTTGCTGTTCAGAAGGTTTTTTTTTTTTTTTTTTATGTAGTACTAGTTATTTATTTTTGCTTTTGTTTTCTTTCCTTTTGGTATCAAATTAAAAAAATCATCACCAAGACCAAAATCAAATAGCTTACCATGTATGTTTTTTCCTAAGAGTTTCATAGTTTCAGGTCTTACGTTCAAATCTTTCATCCAGTTTGAGTTAAATTTTGTGTATGGTGTAAGATGGTGATCCAGTTTCATTGTTTTGCATGTGGCTGTCCAGTTTTCCTCGTAGCACTTGTTGAAGAGACTGTACTATCCTCATTATGTATTCTTAGCTCCTTCTCACAGACTAATTTACGATATATGCGTACGTTTATGTCTGGACTCTATCCTGTTCTATGGATGTGTCTGTCTTTATGCCAGTATCATACTGTTTTGGTTACTATAGTTTTGTAATATAGTTTGAAATCAGGGTGCATAATGTCTCCAGATTTGTTCTTCTTCCTCAAGCTTGCTTTGGCTATTTGGGATCTTCTGTGGTTCCATACAAATTTTAGAATCATTTGTTCTATTTCTGCTAGAAGATGCAATTTTTATAGGGATTGCAGTGAATCTGTAGATATCTTTTTATGGATATTTTGTCCAATATTGATTATTCCAGTCCATGAACAAGGGATATTTTTAGATTTATTTTTGTGTTTATCATTTTTATTCATTATCATCTTATAGTTTTCAATGTATATTCTTTCACCTCTTTGTTTAAGTTTATTTCCAGGCATTTTGTTCTTTTTGATGCAATTGTAAATGAGATTGGTGTCTTAATTTCTCTTTCTGGTAGTGTATTAGTGTAAAGAATTGCAAAACATTTTTGTATATTGATTTTGTGTTATGCAAATTTACTGAATTTATTAGTTCTAATAGTTTTTCACAGAGTCTTTAGAGTTTTCTGTATATAATACGTCATCTGAAAATAGCCACAATTTTCGTTTTTCCTTCCCAATATTGGATGCCTTTTATTTCTTTTCATGTCTAATTGCTCTGTCCAGGAATTCCAATACTATGTCAAATAAAAGTGGCAGCAATGGGCATTCTTGTCTTCGTACTGATCTTAGAGGAAAACCTTTCCTCTTTCCATCATTGTATATATGTTAGCTATGGGCTTGTCGTATATGACCTTCTTTATGTTGAGATATTTTCCTCTATACCTGCTTTGTTGAGTTTTTCCTAATAAATATATGTTGAATTCTGTGAAATGGTTTTTCTGAATCTATTGAAATAATCCTATCTCTTTAATTTTATTAATGTGACAAATCAAATTGATTGATTTATGGACATTAAGCCATCCTTGGAATAAATTTCACTTTATCATGATGTATGATCTTTTCTATATGTTCTTGAATTTTGTTTGCTAATATTTTGTTGAGGATTCTTGCATCTAGGTTTATCAGGGATATTGGCCTATAATTATATTTCTTGTTGCTTCCTTTTCTGCTTTTGGTATAGAGGTAATGCTGGTCTCATTAAATAAGTTTGGAACTATTCTTTTCTCTTTTATTTTTGATAGAGTTTGAGAAAGACTGATTGTAATTCTTTAGATATTTGGTTGAATTTAGCACTGAAGCTGCTAGATTCTGGACTTTTATTTCTTTGGAGGTTTTTGATTTCTGATTCTATCACCTTACTAGTCATCAATCTACTCATATTTTCTATTTCTTTATGATACAGTCTGGGTAGTGTGCGTGTTTCCAGGAATTTATATATTTCTTCTAGATTGTCAAATTTGTTTAACACATAATTTTTCATAGTAGTTTCCTATGATCCTTTTATTTTTGTGGTATCAATTTTAATCTCTCTTTAATTTCTGAATTTCTTTATTTGAACCCTCTGTCTTTCTTTCATTGTTACTCTAGCCAATGGTTTCTCAATTTTGTTTCTCTTTTCAAAGAAGCAGCTCCAACTTTCATCACTTTTTTCTGTTCTTTTTAGTCTCTACTTCATTTATTTCTTTCTGATATTTCTTCTATCTTTCCTTCGATAACTTTGGGTTTTGTTTCTTCTTTTTCTAGTCTTTGAGGTGCAAATTTAGGTTGTTTATATTAGACTTGTAGCCTGTAGCATTACCTCCAAGCGTGATTGCTACCCAGTTCTTAAAAGCTATGAAACCTCACATTGCCTTGGCCTTCTTATGGGTGACAGTCCTTTCAGACATATGTTTGCTGAACAGAGAGGTCTTATCCATATTGAGTATTTGTCTGGAAAGTAATTTTCCTCCACATTCAGCTAATCTAGAGCTTTTGTATGTGACAGAAAGTGTAAGAGGAACAGATTGGTTTTACCTGCATCATCCCTTCCTGAAGGCAGCTCTGCTCACTGCCAATATAGCACTTGGTCGACTGTGGCTCCTCACTTGAAGGAAAGTGAGAGCATGTGAAGGAGTGCCTGCATTCCTCAGATGTGCAAGACATTGCCAAAGAGGCCCATTTTATTTTACCCCATTCAGAGTGTTGAGTCATTAGTTGCATTATTAGGTGGCAGTGAGTGGCTGAGAGAACAAGCAGGAGTCAGAATGGCACATATCAAAGGAATACACATCCTTTCAACTACACAGCAGACTCCATTGGAAGGCCATCACACGAGCTTCCCAGGCACCTGCTGTGAAAATCCCATCACTAACCTACAGAGGCCATTGATGGAACATCAGCACCCCTGATGCTCCATGTGGCTCATGCACACACACACCCACCCCATGGCCAGCTCCTGTACAAACATGATGATCGTGAGAGTTAGCATTTTCAGATGGTGAGTGATTGCATGCAGAAAGCTGGCCTAAATCTGTCAGCCTGTAATGCACCACAAACTCAAGCATTTAGCATCATACTTGGAAAAGCAAAAGTGAGGCTGTCAACACCCAGACTGAATTGACAGAATTGAGAGAGGATATACAAGCTTAAGAATTCTCTCACAAGTGGAGTGAAAAGTATGGAGCAGGCATATCCATAGAAGTCTGAGAAAGCCTCAGAATCCTAAAAAGGGCTGCTGGAAACTATTTCTGTCCTGAATTAGTCAATAAAGATTAGAAGAGGTAATTGCTACTTCAAATGAAAAGACAGAAATGCAAGGTATCAAGTAGCATAAAAAAATCAAATAAACATAGGACATCAAGGAACACAATAATTTTCCACTAACTGACTACAAAGACATGGAAATCTCATTTTGTTTTATTATTGATTTTCTGATTTTATTGATTTTTCTTTCTGTGTTTTCTTGTATCTCATTGAGCTTTCTTAAAACAGCTATCTTGATTCCTTTATTATGTCAATAACAGAAGTTAGACAAAGAGATGGAAATCATTTAAAAAGACCAAAGAAATGTTAAAGCTGAACTAAATAATGAAAGAAATAAAAAGAAAGCAATAAAGAGCATCAACAGCAGAATGGATTCTGCAGAAAAAATAATCTATGAGTTAGGAGGAGACAAGACCTTAGAAATTACCCAGTCAGAGGAGAATGAAATAAAAAAGAATGTAAAAAAAGAAATGAACAAAGTCTGTGTGAACTATGGGATACCATGAAAAGAAAAAAGTCGTGAGACACTGGAGTCCCATAGGAGAAGAGGAGAAACTGTAGGAAAGCTCATTTAAAGAAAGAATGGCTGAGAACTTCCCAAATCTAGAGAGAGATTTGAACATCCAAGTTCATGTGCTCACATGTCCTCAAACAAATTCAACTGATATTGATCTTATCAAAGACACATAATAATAAAACTATCAAATGTATAAGACAAAGAGAATCTTAAAAGTAGCAAGATAAAAGAAACTTGTAACTTACAAGTATAAACACATGAAGCTATCAGTGGATTTCTTAGCAAAAATCTTACAAGCCAGGAGAGAGATGATATCTTCAAAATGATGAAAGAAAAAAAAACAGCCAATCAAGATTACTTTATCTAGCAAAATTGTCTTTCATAAATGAAGGAGAAAGAATGAATTTCCTAGACAAACAAAAATGGAGTGATTTAATCACCTTTAGACCTGCCTTACAAGAAATGCTAAAAAGAGTTCTTCTAGCTAAAGTAAACTGATGTCAATTTGTGGCTTGAGAACATATTAAAATATACAACACACTGGCAAAGACAGTTATGTCATATTTAATTCAACTTTCTGTTTGTGATTCCATGATGACTATTTATGTTGAACATTACTTTTTAGAAGATCAGAGTGAAGAAATTACAATGAATACATTTTCCTCACCCAATGGCACAATCACATTCAAGGCATAAGCTAATATTTGTCATGCCCAGATCAGGATATGATTCCAAAAATGAGATATCAATTTGCTAGCTCCAAGTGGTGGGAGAAATGCCACCAGTGATTACCTAGAAATAGAGAATCACTCATTCAGTCATTCTTTATATGTTATTTTGTTTTGAGAAAGTAATTCCTCTAATTTTGAAGTTTTGATTCATAATCAGATGCAACTAGTTGATTCTGTGAACACTCCTTCTTATTAATCATAACTTACAGTCTTTAGATAGCTTCTACTTTCCTAAATTTATAATGTGAACTAATCATAGCAGCATTTACTGCGGTTCCTTGCATCATAAAAATGTTTGGGGCTGGCCCTGTGTCCGAGTGGTTAAGTTCACGCGCTCGGCTGGAGGTGGCCCAGTGTTTCATTGGTTCGAATCCTGGACGTGGACATAGCACTGCTCATCAAACTACGCTGAGGCAGCATCTCACATGCCACAAATAGAAGGACCCACAACGAATATACAACCATGTACTGGGGGTCTTTGGGGAGAAAAAGCAAAAAAATGAAATCTTTTTAAAAAAAGGTGTCTACAAAACTTGCTGGGTAATAGAATCTAACTCTTATACAGTTGAGTGTGTGTCTGTGCAAAGGGATAAAGATAGAATTCCAAAACATTGTATTTCTTGGCTGACTCCTAACGACATAAAATTTACATTATTTTCGTGTTTATTTACATTAATTGTAATGCACACATACAATGAGGTAATCACTACCACAATAAAGACACAGCACAGTTCCAACACCACAAATGTTTCCTCAGGTTGCCTCTCTATAATCAACCAAATCTTGCCTTTGCATTCCACTGCTCTGCTCTACATCCCTATAGTCATGCCATTGCAGCATATCATACGTGGAATTTTAAAGTATGCACCCTTTGTAGACTCAGTTTTTCGCTCATCATTATGCCTTTGAGATTTACCCACCTTTTTGCATTGATCAATAGTTTATTATTTTTATTGCCAAATTGTGTTTCAGTATATGAATGAACCACAAGATTTTTATTTAAATTAATTTACTCAAGAAGGACAATATTTTAAAACAAACACATGTGTTAGTTAGATATTTATTAATGGACTTAGATAATTGTCATTTTATAATTATATAAAAATAGTGAAAAAATGCAGTAACCAGCAGAAGAGAACCAATTTGATAATTGGATGATGTGAGCATGATATGTAAGGGTGCTTTTCATGAATACAGAATAACATCTTGATTAAGATTACATGGTGACAGTGTCAGTTTTTATTTGTTTGACTTAGGATACACTCCTTAGTCATTGTGTGTCTCAGTTTTTCACATAAAAAATAAATTAGTAGTAGTTATCTTGCAGGGTTTTTTTTTTTTGTGCAGAAATAATGGGTAAATTCATGCCAAATGCTCAGAAAAGGCAGTAGTCCCATCACCATTATCATCACCATCAACAACGAAATTAGTATTATAATCATCATGATTACTGTTTCAAGACGTGGACAAATTGTTATTGTTTCACTTCCAATTTTAACAGAAAGAGAGAAAGGGAAAGGCATTTTGGGGGTAAAGGATGGTGAGTGGACACAGAAGTAAACAGTCAAATAATGGAGAAAATATGCGATAACTGATATGCAATATGGAATACATATCTCTACTTAAGAAATAAAGAAAAGAAGTATAAGGGAAATAAGTAGGAGAGAAAAAAGATGGAGAAGTTAGAGAACAGAAGTAAGTAGAAAGAGGAATGAAGTAAGGGATGATGGAATAAAAACCTACATACACAAAAAGAAAATTGTTTTCCACGCAAATGTATTAAAATTCAGAAACCAGGAGTCCATCTAAATTGATAAAATGTCAATTTAATGTTTTACACTACATTTAAACTGAAAAGAAGTTAAATTTAGAAGTAAATATAAAAGAAGATAATCTAAGAAAAGATAAATTTCAATTTATTGCTAGATATATTTAAATTTATACCTTTATGTGAAACAAACTCTAGAAATGCAAAAAATGGGGATACAAAATTGTGCTTTCTCTTAAATGTTCTGCTCCTGAATGTGCTTTCTTAATTTGGAGTCTGTAATGAGAATTTTCCCATTTGCCAAGCAATATCACTACTCTTAAAATGTCACTACATGAGTGCCAATGGAAATTTTTACCAATATATTATACTCATAAATTCTATTAAAGACTGTTATGAGTGTAGTATCTGCAAGTCCATATGAAAAATTAATCGTTTAGGTAATCAATTAAACTGAGTTCATAAAAATATTCTTCCCAATTCAAACAAATAAAAGAAAAAAATAAGTTTTGAAATTACTCATTATCATTAAAACTATTGAAAGAGCATATTGGAAAAATTCATGGCTAGGAATTATAATAAAGATTTACATTTTGAAATTATCTTAAAATTATCTTAAGGAGGAATGAGACTGATGTTAAACATGAAAAAAAAGAAAAACATTATTACTCTGAACCTGCGTCCTTTGATGTGACATGAAGGAGTGGAAGATTTCCACTTGATTGGAAATTGCCAAGACACTCATCTGACTGACAGACCCATGTAATAATATAAACTGTAGCATCTTTTGTAGCAGCAATAATGACCTAATAGCTATATAATAATTTTAAGATCTATTTGCATTAACCAAATATTTTATATAATTTATTATGTATAAAATTCATTGATATTTCAGACATTTACAACTTTGGGAATATTCCCCCCCGCAAAAAAATTGTTAAGAGCCACCTTAATGTCTCTGTTTCTCAGACTGTAAATGACAGGATTCAGGCTGGGAGTTAAAAAAGAATATAACACAGACATAAAGAGGTTCAGCGAAGATGGTGATTTTGAGGTTGAACCTAAATATGCAATAAATCCAGAAGAGAGGAATAAGGTCACCACAGTGATATGTGGACTACAAGTGGAGAAAGGTTTGGACCTGCTTTGTGCAGAAGGAATTCTTAGGACAGTGGAGAAAATTTGAACATAGGAAACAACCATGAAAATGAAACATACAAAAGCAAAACAACAGCCAGCAATAATAAATGCATATTCTAGAATTTGATCCCCAGAACAAGCAATTTGAAGCAGTGATGGAACTTCACAGAAGAACTGATGTACTGTGTTGGGTCCACAGAAACGAACAGAGAATGTACCTGCAACATGAAGGGATCCATGAACACACCCACTGAACCACGATGCAGTCACCATCTTCACACAGCTGCCCCTACTCATGATAGCCTCGTAGTGCAGAGGGTGGCAGATGGCAGCATAGCGATCATAGGACATGACTATAAGGAGAGCATACTCTGTGCTAGCAAAAAATATAAGAAGGAAAACCTGTGAGGAGCATCCCAAAAAGGAGATGGAATAGCTGTTGGTCAAAGAGTTTATGATGGATTTGGGGATAGTGACAGAAATAAAACAGACATCAATCAAAGACAAATTTTTCAGGAAGAAATACATGGGGGATTGTAGATGCTGGTCAATGGTGGTAAGGGTGATAATGAGGATGTTCCCTATCAGTGACGCCAAGTAAATGAGTAAGAACAACACAGCACAGAGTCTCTGTAGAACCTGGTCATCAGGGAATTGCATGAGCAAGAATTCCGTTATGATGGTCACATTGGTTAATTTCTCAGACATGATGGTTCTTTCCTGTGAAAAAAGAAGAAAAATTATAATTCTTTATTCACTTGTATCTTTAAGATCTGTCGCTTTTCGTTGCTTCCAATATTTGTTGATTCAACTCTGTTCTCAGGGATATTTTCATGGTTACATGATTAGTCTCAAAATAAATCATGTCTCACACTCCATAATGTATTTATTCAATTAATACAGAATAAATTATATTAAGATAGACAGTAAGAGTGATGAGGATTTTTAGGCTGCTTAATTTTAAAATGGCTTATGATGAGGATTTTTAGGCTGGTTAGTTTTAAAACTACAGATGAGATTCAGGCTCCAAGGAGTGGAATTTGTTTGCCCCTTTGTTGGGAAACATTTACATTTCTAAGGGAAACCTCTATCTGTGAAGATGCCTCCTGCTCTGTGCCAGGAAGAGGGGGGGATGGTCTTATCTCTAGAGGCTCTTGGTCAATGCCAGAGGCAAGAACTTAAGTTGGTTACTGTCTGGCAACCTCATGTAACTGACCCTCCCCCCCACAAATCCTCCTCTGTCTTTAGCCGAGGATAAAATTCAAGCAGTGACTTCTGCCATTTACTCAATCCGGTTTGATTCTTATCTACCATTTTAACTTTTTTACATATTCTTTGTCTTGTAAAGAGATAACTCACATACCTATGCCTTAAATTTAGCTCTAACCCTCAACTCGGGGCAGCAGCAGGAGCTCTGACTGCCCGTGGGTCCTGTCCCCACGCACCAGCTCTGCCTGCCCATGGGTCCTGTCCCCATGCCAGCGGGGGCAGCAGCAGAAGCTCTGCCTGCCCATGGGCTCTGTCCCCATGCCAGCGGGGGCAGCAGAAGCTCTGACTGCCCATGGGTCCTGTCCCCATGCTATTCCACACTATTCTCTAAATAAAAGAGCACTACTGCCAGATCTTGAGAGTCTAAGAAATCTTTCTTTCAACTCCTTGGCTCACCGACCCTGCCTCAAGAGCAGGCTAAATTAATTTACCAAATTATGGCTTGGAATTCGTGCATAAATATAAAATGTTTGCCTCATACTTCCATAAATGAAGATTGTCTCACTTTTTACATTGATGGAATAGGTTAAAAGAAGTAGAAAAATTTTGAACAGAACAGAGTAGTTAACTGTTTCAGTCATACTTGGAAATCTACTTTAATTTCCTGTGGATTGTTTTATTGATACATTTGAAGAAGTAGTATAAAGAATTTCTGATATCATTTATTTTTCCACCTTTCTCTATCCTATTAGTATATAAGAAATGAGAGACATCAGAACTAAATATTCTCCTTGCAATCTTTGTCTGTACAACAATAGAGACTAGGGCAACGATGTACATCATTTACAAGGTGAAGATTATAATGAGTACACTGATATTTTTACAGAGGTTTCAAATTAAGGAGATAATGTATGAGCTATCTTGAACAGTCAACAGAGTCCTAGAAGTAGACAAAAATTCTACTCTGTCGATATTAATTGTTCAGAAACAAATTTATTACACAATAATTTCCTTCAATAAAGATTAATGGCTCTCATGCATCTAATAAACAATGAAATAAATTTACCTACTTCAACACATCAAAAGAGATAGAGTGGCACTGGGAAACTTATATTAGATGCATAAAGGTTTAGGGTAAATCCGCTTACCTAACACAAATTCAGCTTCTCTAATTCCGGCAGTCTGTTCTTTAAAATATTGTGGAAGTGAAAGCCGAAAATGAGGCCAATAAAGGATATTTTCTTTCATAGAAAGTAAACTTGGATGAGCTGGATGTTTCGTCCAACAGGATGAACATTCCTGTTTAAATACTGCTATTATTCTGATTGCTAGTGCATTTACTTTTCAAAGTGTCTTGCATTTTTGTGGGTGGTTAAAATTGACTAATGAGAACAAGAGCTAATTATGGGTATTGGACCTGAGTTCTGCCGCCGACTTCAGTTGTCATCACCGACACTAAGGATTGTAAATGCAAATATTTAGGTCCAATTTTGGATAGTTTTTATACCCAAGGTGTTTTCCTGCTCTGAGACTTATCTCATTAATGCCAGGAATTATGTTAATAAACGGTTGTGAAACTTTACATTGTCAGGTAATGGAATGATTTGAATTCATGAGCTCATATCTGTACAAAATGATCAGCTGTGTTATTTTCCTTTACTAATTATTTTGATTTTATTTAATATTTGTCATAGGCACATTATAATTCACCTCACCATATAAAATATACAAGATACAAGAAAAAGAAGGAGCAAATATCCTTTTTCACTGTATACTTTAATTTTCTTTCTCAGGAAGAAACTCTTAAATTTTTTTCTGTATTTACTTATTTACATTTTCATGTGAAGTTGGAATACACAAATGCAAAAACATTTACTTAAACATACATGATTTCTTACCATGGTTTGTTCATATTTCTGAATATGGATATGAAAGGAATTTAAAACTTCTGATATTTTTTAAATTATGAGTCAGTTGTAAATAAAATATTATGTCTATATTTTGTACATATGTGCAAATATTTTTCTAAAATAATTTAAAGGTTATTAGTTGATCAAATAGCTCTTAAATTTTTATAAATGGCACCAAATACTCCTTCAGCAATGTGTGGCAAATTTATACTCCTATCAACAGCGTTGTACTTATGCATATACTTGCCTGTAGAATATGTTTTCATTTATTATAACTCTACTTATTTTTAATACTTTTGTTGATGGGCCTGTTACCAAGGATATGTGTGGGCTTGAATCCTGTCTGGTTTCTGGGTCAAAGAGATGGCTTCCAGAACCTTGGTCAGTAAGATTGCAACGCGGACGAGGGTCTGCTTCAAGGTCTACAGATGGGTCACACCTGTTACTACACACCTACCTGTTACTATACAGGCACACCTGTGGATGAGAGTTGCTCCCACCAGGTCTCTGGGAGGTGTCCTGCCAGGTCACTGAGTAGGGCCTACATCAGGCAAGAGTGGTCCTGTACCAAGGCTGAGCAGAGTGGGAATTGAGTCACAGGGCTGCTTCAATGTCCACAGTTAGGACCAAATCTGAATCTTGTCACCAAGCATAGAGATGATTGTGACTTCTGCCAAGTTTTGGGGCAGGTGGAACTGTCCCTGGACCACAGCTGAGTGAGGCTGGAGCTGGTCTTAGGACTGCTTCAGGATCCACACTCAGATCAAGCTCAGTGGGCCTGCATGTAGGGGCAAGAATAGGTGTGCTTCTTTTTGGATCACTTGGCAGATTGAACTTGAGGCAGGACCAATGCCAAACAGTACTGCACTGAATCTGCAGAGGGATGGGTTGTCAGGGGCATTTCTGAGTCTGTAAGCAGGACCACATGGATGCAGGAAGGCATGCCTTTGAAAAAACGCCACTTGCAAGCGTTGGCTAGACCTGAGTTTCACAACATTTTACCTGGATCCCAAAGCTTACCCAAAGGCACATTTATCAACTGATGACTGCCACATTGTTGTCTCTGTGGGGTAGAAATGGGGAAACATCCACCATCTTGCTCAGTCATATATTCTTGATGAAATTAAAAGTATGTTATATTATGGAAGAGAGAAATTTAAAAATGAGAATAATTTTGGAGAAGAGAGGGGCCTTGTGGATACTCTGAGGGAGGCTGAAAAATATGTGCAGTGTTGCGTAATTCACTACATTAGGTGATAACACCTTGCCACCTATGGGGATTTTATTGAAGACAGGCAGAAATAAACACAGATTAAGATCTAAGCTTATTTTGATACACTCACTATTTTTAAAATCTGGAAAGATAAAATGTGTTTACCCTTCAAGTCAATATTTTAATAATAAAATATAATAGATTGACAGAGACCTTAATGAAATATACAATTTTTCAAATTTCTTTTCTATCCTTACACTAAGTAATTCAGAAAAATATTATAATGGGGATGGATTTCTTTTTATTCCCCTATGTCACTTTCCATCATATTCCTCTTGAGTATGTTTGAAGATTATATGTCAGAGTCTATGTCTCAATTTGTAAAAAAAAAAAATTACTATTACGTAATTTTATTATTAGTGCTTAAATTATCTAGCCAGGTGTTATATAGGCCTCTTTCACCGATGTTTCATAGTTTACCCTATACTCCAAAGACAAAAGAAGTGCAATATGATCTTTAGTCCAGAAGTAAGAAGACCAGATTATTAACCAACAACATTAATCAATGAGTTCACCTTTCTGGTTACCAAATGTTTGGTTCTCTCATACAAAATAAGGTCAACCACTTTGCAAAGAAAAAAATCAAAGGTCTCATTCAGTCATGAGTGCTGAGCAGATAACAAGCAAATCTAGAAATGCTTTTTTCTTATTTTATGAGCTGTGAAATGCAAGTCATTGAAATAACCAAAACATTTGGTGAATCAGGATCCTGATCACAGCAATAAACAAACTTATAATGAAAAAAAGAATGAGAGAATATACAGAAATTTGTTCTTAGATATTCTCAAATCTCACTTGGCAGGTACTTGTGCACTTCTACATTTTCAATGAAGAAATTCATAAATAAAGTGATTTTATTTCTTGCAGCAATTTCTGAGGGTTTTTCTTTTTTTTTTGGTCATTGTTCCTGGATTATTCCTCTAGAATGTTCTTCCTTTTCCAATATCTTTATCCCTCATCTACCATAATAATTGTGGAAAATGATCTTCGTGTGGCAAAGTGGTTTTCTCAATCGCCTTCTTGTGGATGAATAGTTTAAGTCTGAGGGTAATAGAATATTGCTTTACAAATATTCACAGGATTCTCCTGACCTCTAAGGGAGAAATGAACTTCTCACCCCATGCATATGGGCCTGGCCATGTGCTTATTTGCTTTGCTCAATGCCATATGGCTGAAAGTCTGTTTACCAATTCCAGGCTGAAGACTTCAGAGACATCATGTTTTTCTCATTCTGCTGTTGCTTCCTTCATCAGTATGAGAAGAAAATGCTTGAGTAGCTTGTCTCTTCCAATACCTTATTTTCTTTGTGCCTGATTTCTAGCTGTCTCATGGGAACTGGAACAATGAAAAGTATTAGCTACTGCCAGAGACCCCAATTAAAACAGAGAAAGAGGTAAAGAAAGAAAATATATGTTGGATTATGTCCTACAGAACTTCAAAACTATCACTACAGCTGCCATTGGGATTTCCTACAAAAGCCATCTGTCACTGGATCATGGGAATAATAGTATCCTCAGGTACAGAACACTGCACAGTAAAGGCAGTGAAAGTATCTGAAAATAAATAATGACCTGTATTATACTATCTGTGAGTGTTTTTGTATCTCTTGATTTTTTTCAATAAAATTTATTTTGCTTAATATCACAGAAGCTAAATCCATTTACTATTGACTTAATATTTGCCTGATGAAACATGGCTCATTCCTTGTTTATCACACATTCTCTATGTTTTCATTTTAGATATGCCCAGTTGAAACAATACTTTTTCTCCAGTATAGATTATTTGCTTTTTCTTGCAGCAGTAAGTATATTTACATTTGCTGAAAGAAATGACATAGTTGGATTCATTTCTACCATTTTTTTTAGTGCTTTCCAAGTATCTGCCTTCTCTATGTCCACATTTATCTCATTGTTGTCTTCTTTGAATGGATTATTTTTCTCATTTTATGCTTCCTTTCTATTGCTTAAGACAAAATGTACTATGATTCTATATTTGTTAGTGAGTATCTAAGACATTTTTCTGTGTAATTTATTTTTCAATACTAATTTTATTTCACCTTTATAATGTCAAACATTATAAATATATTATATAATTTAACTCAGGTCATCATATTGTGGCTGTGCAACAAACCACATAAAATTTACTGATTTAAAACAGTAACATATTGTACAATACAATAATATAATAATATAATGTTTTTCTCATTATTTCTCAAATATTTTTGTTTTCTCCCCAGTGTTTTGAAATGGCTGGGTTCAGTGCAGTTCCTCTCTTTTGGGGAACTTTCACTAGAAGTGGCAGTTAGAACCTGGTTGGAGTCATCTGAAATGTCTACTGAGCTGGGTATCTAACAAGCTTTCTTCCCTTATATGTCTGGTGGCTCAGTGCTGATCCACATGGCCTCTCCCTCCAGCAAAGAGCTTGGACTTTTAAATGACTGACAAAGTCTCAACTGAGTTCTCAGCACTCAGCTCAGTGCTATTCATTGAGACAGACCATTTTCTCCAGTGTTCCTGGACTTACTGGTGGAAGGGGAGATTCTTTCTAGTCAAGCCTAACACTGAGGGTGTAGGAGGGATATTCTATCTGATTATCATCCTTCGTGTGCCTTGTAGTGTCTCTCCTTTTTACTGTGCCACACAAGGCTGTGGAACAGATAGCATTTTATTTCCTGTGACTAACATCCTTGGTGAGGACACTCACTGATGTTTAATTTTTCTAGGTTTCTGCTTTCACATAAATGTCTGCTTCTGATAGGAATAAATTTAGGTATAGTTAAGATTTATAATTGTGTGTATATTTGTGTGTGTATATATCTGTGGGGAGAGAGAATGAGAGAGATCAAATATAGATGTAGATACCTATTTCCCTAGCAGTCTGTCTATTCATCTAATTCTGTGGGTTGGTCATGTAACTAGTCTGCCACACATCGTGACAGTGAATCATTCTCATTTCATGTTCATGATATTCAAATGAAATTAAACTTTATTTTTTTCAAACTGCAGGAAAGGTATTTTCATGAACTTAGTAGCTATGCCTTGGAGAGTCCACCTTACAAGGGCACGTGTTCCTAGGTGAATAACCACAGATAATAACTCCTGGTTATCTCATACTAAATTCTAAATGTTTTTTCCTGAATTACACTTAAAAACATTTGTTTGTAAAACATCTAAGAAACTGTTAATAAAGATGAAGCTTTAAGATATTTCTATTACTGTAAAATACCTCCAAACAGATAGTATAACTATTCTATCAGTACAATAGTTCCAGATTTTGTGAAGTAATTTAAAAATGATGTTTACATCTTTCTCATGGATTTAAGGAAAAACATATTTTGTTTGAATTACTGGTATAGTTACTATTTCTGTATCTCATCCTGCTTGTGCCTAAGACCAAGCTTGAGGTGTTTCTGCCAAAAAAAATTGCATACAAACAGTGAGTTTTCTATGAACCTTATTTGAGTTTACTCCCTGAGACAAAAGCCACAGCTACAAACCCCTTTGAAACATGCCCTTTCCTATCATGAGATTCCTGTGAAGCTGCTGCACTATGATGCCCTAAAGATTTACTAGAAGTGCTTCTTTTTACTGAAAAGATTCTAAAAGACATAACCTTAAGATTCTAACAGGGCTTATTGTTTGCCTATGGGGACTTATAAGGTCTTAGGTTTTTCTGAATTTTTGTTTTGTTTCATTTTATTGGATTTTTTTTTAGGATAATTGGCTCTGAGCTAATGTATGTTGCCCATCTTCTTCATTTTGCTTGAGGAAGATTGTTGTTGAGCTAAGATCTGTTCTAATCCTCCTCAACTTATTTGGATGTGAGATGCTGCCACAGCCTGGCTTGATGATCACTGTGTAGGCCCCTGTCTGGGATCTGAACTGGTGAACCCACAGCTGCCGAAGTGGAGCATGTGAACCTAATTACTATGCCACGTGATTAGCCCCTAGATTGTCCTGAAGTTTTAACAAGTAATTTTACAGCCCCAATCTCTATTTAATCTTTAGTCTGGGCCCCATTCTTGAAGAGACTTTGCTGAGAGAAGCTATTTTGAAACCCAGAACTTCCTAACTGCTTCTATTAACATTTTTTTCTTTAGCATATCTAAATCCTCTCATATTATCTCCTGGGCCATGAGTAGACAGGTAGAGTTTTCAATATTCCCTCTGGAAATCTTTTTAGCAAGGTCACAGAGTTATTTATGTTCCTTTCAATGTTTTACTTATTACTATAGATTTTCTTTTACTTTATGAAAATGGTTCCCTTTTCCTCTAGGTTTTAAGGCTATCTTTCCAACTTCTCTTGAAGGCCTCAGTAATGGTCCTCTCAAGGACCTTACATGTCTGATAACAGTCTCTTTGAGGTCATTTTGTACTCAGCCTGCCTCATAATCCTATGACAACATTACATGGTTTTAGTATTAGTGTTGGAGATACCCCTCTTCCAAGTACAAAAATGCGTTCTAGTTACTATTGTTGCATAACAAGCCAGTCCAAATCTTAGTGATTTAATACAACAGCACTAATTATTTTTCCCCTGAAATGGCTGTATGTACAATGTAGGTCTTTCTTTTCTTTTCTTTTCTTTTCTTTTTTAAAATGAATTATCCTAAATGATGTCAGCATCATGGCAAAGTGAGCTTGCCTGGGACTCTCTCCCCTCCAACATACAACTTGAGGAAGAAACTATATTCCAACAAAAAATATCCTAACAGCACAGGAATCCTTGGAGACCCATAGGAGGCAAACGATGGAGGGCAGAGAGGCTGGAGACCACATCAGAGGAGCTGGAATGGGGTAAAAGAGAACTTTGCTCCCTCCCCTAAATGCTGGGATTGCTGCCAAGGGAGGCCCCATGTGGGAAGCTGAAGGTGGAGGGCTCAGAATATGTGGTTGTTAATGCCCATCTAGTGGCAATAGGCTGTAACTGCTACCAAATAATATTACAATGGGGAAAAATCATACTTCCAGTATCAGGCAGTTCATAAAAGCTCCAGACCAGAGGGAAAACAATAATTACACAGAATTATGTCCTGCAGACTTAGAAATAGGTAAACGAAATGATAATGAATTCAGAATAACTATCATCAAAAAAGTCAATGAGGTAAAAGAAAATATAGAGAAATGATTCAACGAGTTCTGGGGCTACTTCACAAAAAAGATTGAAACTATAAAGAAGAATCAATCAGAAATACGAGAGATGAAAAATACAATGGAAGAAATCAAACATAATGCAGATTCCTTGAATGCTCGTGTGGACCTCATAATGGAGCAAATCAGCATAATCAAAGATAGACATGTTGAAAGGCTCCAGAAAGGGGAAGAGAGAGAGCTAAGACTAAAAAAGTCGTGAAGAAAATTGAGAAACAGCCAACTCAATGAGGGAATGCAAGATAAGAATTTTAGGTATACAAGAAGGTGAAGAGAAGGACAATGGAGCAGAAAATGTGCTCAAAGAAATAATAGGAGAGAACTTCTTAAATCTATGGAATGAGAGAGAAATGTGTGTGGAGGAAGCTTTCAGGTCTCCTAGATATGTCAATGTAAAAAGACCTACTGCAAGGCATATAGTAGTAATACAGGCAAAAATGATGACAAAGAAACAATACTCACAGCAGCAAGGCAGAAGAAAATAACCTACAAAGGAACCCCTATCAGACTTTCTGCGGATTTCTCTGCAGAAATTTTACAAGCTAGGCGAGATTGGAATATCATATTCAAAACTTTAAAAAATAAAAATCTTCAGCCAAGAATATTCTATCCATCAAAAACATCCTTCAATGTGAGGGAGAAATTAAATCTTTCCCAGACAAACAAAAGCTAAGGGACTTCATAGTCATGAGACCCCCCCCCCACAAGAAATCCTCAAGAAGGCCTTATACCTTAAAAAAGAAAAAAAGGGAGAAAGGGGTCACAAAACACAGAGTAAGGAGACAAATAGAATCAGAACAGGATAGCAAAGATTCAATTATAGCATTATGATAAAGAGAAGGAAAAAACAAAGACAATCTTGTCACTTCAACCACAAACTCACAACAGAAGTTGGAATATGATATGAAAATAATAACTTAGGGGGGGAGGAGTAAAGGGATTGAATCAGTTTAGGCTAAGGATAAACAGCCATCAGAAATTGGGCTATCTTATGCATGAGATTCTGAATACAAATTTCAGGTTCGCCACTAAACTAAAAAGCAGAACAGAAACACAAAGAATAAATAAGGAAAAAAACTAAGAAACACAGCATAAAGAACTGAAGAAGTCAATGGGTAGACCAGAACACACAGGATGAGAAACAAAGGAAATGCAGGAAAACTGGAAAATGAGTGACAGAATGATAGTATTGAACCTTCATACATCTATAATCACCCTCAATGTAAATGGATTGAACTTTCCAATAACAAAGACACAGAGTGCCATGATGGATTAAAGAACATGACCCAACAATTGGTTGCCTCCACAAAACACATCTCACCTCCAATGACAAACACAGGCTCAGAGTGAAGGGGTGAAAGATGATACTCCAATCTAATGGCAAACAAAATAAAGCAGGCACCACAATAGTTATATCAGACAAAGTAGATTTCAAGATAAGGTACGTAAAGAGAGAAAATGGGGGCAGTATATAATGATCAAAGGAACACTACATCAGGAAGAAATAACGCTTATAAATTTCTATGCACCCTACACAGAGGCACAAAAGTTCATAAAGCAACTATTAACAACCTAAAAGAAGATACCAAAAATAACAAAATTATATTAGGGAACCTCAGCACCCCACTCAGATCATTGGACAAGTCATCCACACAGAAAATCAAAAAGGAAACTGTGGAATTAAAGGACAAGCTAAAACAGTTGGATTTAATAGACATATATAGAACACTCCATCCAAAAACAGCAGAATACAAATTCTTGTCAAGTGTGCACAGAACATTCTCAAGGCTAGACCATAAGTTGGGAAACAAGGCAAGCCTCTATAAATTTTCAAAAATTGAAATAATAACAAGCATCTTCTCTGAGCATAATCCTATGATGCTAGAAATTAATTACCAGAAGAAAGCTGAGAAAGGGACAAAGATGTGGAGACTAAGCAATATGCTATTGAACAAGCAATGGATGATGGAGGTTATAAAAGAAGAAATAAAAAAATATCTGGACACAAATGAAAATGATAACAAGCTATACCAACTCATATGGGATAGAGCAAAAGCTGTATTAAGTGGGAAATCCATCACAATACAGGCACAGCTTAACAAACAAGAAAAATACCAAGTAAGCAATCCCAAATTACAGCTAACTGAATTAGAGAAAGAAGAGTAAACAAAGCCCAAAGTCAGCAGGAGGAGAGAAATAATAAAAACGAGAGCAGAAATAAATGCTATTGAAACAAAAAAGACAGTAGAAAGGATTGATGGCAAAAGAACTGGTTCTTTGAGAAGATAAATAAAATTGACAAACCCCTAGCCCAACTTACAAAGAAAAAAAGAGTGAAAGCTCAAATCAACAAAACCAGAAATGAAAGAGGAGAAATAACAATAGACTCCACAGAGATGCAATGGATTATAAGAGAATACTATGAAAAACTATATGCCAACAAAATAGATAATCTAGAGGAAATGAATAAATTCTTAGACTCTTACAATCTCCCAAAGCTGAGTCCAGAAGAAGCAGACAATCTAAACAGACCAATCACAAGGAAATACATTGAAACAGCCATCAAAAGCATCACAAGGAATAAAACCCCAGGACCAGATGGCTTTCCTGGGGAATTCAACCAAACTTTTAGACAGGATTTAATACCTATCCTTTACAAGCTATTCCAAAAAATTAGGGAGGATGGAACACTTCCTAACACATTCTGTGAGGCCAACATCACTCTGATACCAAAGCCTGACAAGGACAGCACAAAAAAGGAGAACTACAGGCCAATATAGCTGATGAACATAGATGCAAAGATTCTCAGCAAAATTTTGGCAACCTGTATTCAGCAATACATCAAAAGGATCATACATCATGATCAAGTGGGAATCATACCAGGGACACAAGGATGGTTCAATATCCGCAAATCAATCAACGTGATACACCACATCAACAAACTGAGAAATAAAACTCACATGATCATCCCAATAGATGCAGAGAAAACATTTGACAAGATCCAACAGCCATTTATGATAAAAACTCTGAACAAAATGGGTATAGAAGGAAATTACCTCAACATAATAAAGGCCATATATGACTAACCCACAGCCAACATCATACTCAATGAGGAACAACTGAGCACCATCCACCTGAGAACAGGAATGAGACAAGGATTACCTCTATTACCACTCCTATTCAACATATTGTGGGAGGTTTGGGGCAGAGCAACTAGGCAAGAGAAAGGAATAAAAGGAATCCAAATAGGGAGGGAAGCAGTCAAACTCTTGCAGTTTGCAGAGGACATGATGTTATATATAGAAAACACCAAAGAATTGATGGAAAACTTTTAGCAGTAATCAACAACTACAGCAAAGTAGCAGGGTATAAAATCAACTTACATAAATCAGTTGCATTTCTATACTCTAACAACAAACTAACAGAAAAAGAACTCAAGAACACAATACCATTCACAATTGCAACAAAAAAGAATAAAATACCTTGGGGTGAATTTAACTAAGGAACTGAAAGATCTATGCAATGAAAATTACAATGCTTCTGTGAAAGAAATGGATGACAACATAAAGAGATGGAAAGACACCCCATCTACATGGATTGAAAGAATAAACATAGTTGAAATGTCCATTCTACCTAAAGCAATCTACCGATTCAACGCCATCTCAATCAGAAGCCCAATAACATTCTTTACAGAAATAGAACAAAGAATCCTAAAATTCATATGTGGCAACAAAATACCCCGAATTGCTAAAGTGATCCTGAGAAAAAAAGAACAAAATTGGAAGAATCACAATCCTGACTTCAGAACATACTACAAAGCTAGAATAATCAAAACAGCATGTTACTGGTACAAAAACAGGTGCACAGATCAATGGAACAGAATTGAAAGCCCAGAAATAAAACCACACATCTATGGACAGCTAATCTTCGAGAAAGGAGCTGAGGGCCTACAATGGAGAAAAGAAAGTCTTTTCAAAAATGGTGCTGGGAAAACTGGAAAGCCACATGTAAAAGAATGAAAATTGACCACTCTTTCTTACCATTCACCAAAATAAATTCAAAATGGATCAAAGACCTAAAGGCAAGGCCTGAAACCTTAAGGCTTCTAGAAGAAAATGTAGGCAGTACACTCTTTGACATCAGTATTAAGAGGATCTTTTCAGACACCAGGTCTTCCCAGTGAAGGGAAACAATAGAAAAAATAAACAAATGGGACTTCATCAGGATAAGGAGCTTCTTCAAGGCAAATGAAAACAGGATTGAAACAAAAAAACAACCCACTAAATGGGAAAAAAATATTTTCAAGGCATACATTTGAAAAAGGCTTAATATCCATAATATATAAAGAACTCACACAACTCAATAAGAAAAAATCAAACAACCCTATCAAAAAATGGGCTGGAGACATGAACACACATTTCTCCAAAGAAGATATCCAGATGGACAATAGGCACATGAAAAGATGTTCATCATCTCTGATCACCATGGAAATGCAAATCAAAACTGCACTAAATATCACCTTACACCCATTAGAATGACAAAAATATCTAAAACTAATTGTAGCAAATGTTGGAGACGTTGTGGAGAAAAAGGAACCCTCATACACTGCTGCTGGGAATGCAAACTAGTGCAGCCACTATAGAAAACAGTATGGAGATTCCTTAAAAGATTAAAACTAGAACTCCCATACGACCCAGCAATCCCACTACTGGTATCTATGCAAAAAACTTAAAGTCAGTAATTCCAAAAGTCCTATGCACCTCAATGTTCATTGCAGCATTATTTACAATAGCCAAGACGTGGAAGCAACTTAACTGCCCATCAAGAGACGATTGGATTAAGACGATGTGGTATATATATACAATGGAATACTACTCAGCCATAAAACAGAACAAAATCATCCCATTTGCAACAACATGGATGGACCTTTAGGGAATCATGTTAAGTGAAATAAGTCAGACAGAGAAGGAGAATCTCTGTATGACTCCACTTATATGAGGACTTTAAAAATGTACACAAAGAGAACAGATTTGTGGCTACCAGGGAAAAGGTGGGGTGGGGGGTTGGCACAAAGGGTGAAGGGGTTCACCTACAACACGAGTGACAAACAATAATGTACAACTGAAAGTTCACAAGATTGTAACTTGTCATTAACTCAATACACATTAAAAAGTTTAAAAAATTATTTTATTGAAGTTATATTGGCTTATAACATTGTGTAAATTTCAGGTGTACACTATTATATTTCAGGTTCTGTATACACTGCATCTTGTTCACCATCAATAGTCTAGTTTTTATCCATCACTATATATATGTGCCCCTTTACTACTTTCACCCTCCCCTCACAACCTTCTCCTCTGGTAACCATTGGTCTGTTCTCCCGATCCATGTGTTTATCTTCCACATATGAGTGAAATCATATGGTGTTTGAATTTGTCTGACTCATTTTGATTAACATAATACCCTCCAGGTCCATTCGTGTTGTCACAAAAGTGATGATTTTGTCCTCTTTTATGGCTGAGTAGTATTCCATTGTTTGTATATACCACATCTTCTTTATCTTTTCATTCATTGATGGGCACTTCGGACGCTTCCACATCTTGGCTATGATGAACAATTCTGTGATGAATATTGGGGTATGTAAGCATTTTTGAATTATTGATTTCATGTTCTTTGTATAAATCCCCAGTAGTGGATTAGCTGGATCAGACAGTGTTTGTATTTTTAATTTTTTGAGAAACCTCCATACTGTTTTCAATACCGATTGTACAAGATTACATTCCCAGTAGTGGATTGCCAGCTTGCCTCCATAGTTTTAACAGAATTCAGTCAGAGCAAACAGCACAAACAAAATCCAGAAGAGGATGAAAGAATATTTTGTGTCTTGGAACTTCGAAAAGTTTGAAGTGGCTCCTGCTTAGATTGTGATTGAGGCAAGAACAGATAATCACCAATTTTATATGCTACTAAAAAATATTTAAATTTTTACTCATAGGTAATGGGTATCAATGACAGATTTTCAATGACCATCACTGGATGTAATTTCTAGGCCATGCTGTTGTGTTTCCCAGTGGTTTGGGTGTTAAAGCCCTACGGGTCACTGAATAGTGGCTTTGCGGAGCCCCAGTGGTGCTGTAATGTGGCTGAGGTGATGGGGGCAAATGAGACAGCAAAGTTGTGGGGTTTTCTGCAAACTTTTAAAGGCAGCCCAAACTCAACGGCATTTTCAGAGATACCATTATTATATCTGATAAATATAAAAACAGACATTCTAGACCCTTCTTGTCACTCTTCCAAGCAAGGACTATGACAGGTTCTCCAATGAGTTTGCAGCAATATCTCAACAATTATTCTACCTCTACACTTTGTAAAATTCATAAAGAAAGGCATAGAGTCTTTTGGCCATGTAAATAGACTTTCACACATCCACAATGAAGGACATAGTATGGAATCCAGTGCATCATATTGTGCTATTGTTGTAAATCAGTTTGGTACAAAAATTTGCATTGGCACTCAGTGCTAGTATGCATACTCCTGCTAAGAATGTGAATTCAAAGGTCTTCTACAAACACACCACTATATCATAAGGATGATCAAAAATGTCATACAAGGGAATTTTTTTTCTGCTCTCTATAAGATTTAAAGGAAGAGAAAGGACATAGTTATTGTACTAATTAGTGGCAGGGTGGGAGGGACATCAGGAAGAATCCATGATGATATTTGAAGAGGGTTTCTTAGGAGTGCAAACAGCAGGAGGCAAAGCACTCGATAAATAATTAGAAAGTTTAGCCTTATTTTGTTTTAGAAATGAACGTTTTCAAAGTTTATAAGTAAAGAAGTTAGTATGGTAAAACTGAGTTCTTTATAAATAAAACTTTTCAAATAAAAAATTATGTAAAATTTGCTGAAAAGCAGATCTTCCCAGATGAACGTGATGGTATCAGTCACAGGAGCCACATCCAACACCCTCCCCAGCCCTGCTGAGGTGGGCTTTCCTTACCACTCCATCACCCTCAGACTCCATCTCATCACTTTGCTGGTGGGAATTCTTTTCAATCCAGGTATTAGATCTCTTCCTCATTTGTTTCTCTTGCTAGCTCCTGCATTACTCCAGTAGCATCTGAAACCTGACATCCCTTATATAAACATATACTCATTTTCTCTGCTGTCTCTTTGAGCTTGATTCTGTTAATACAATACCTGCAATTCCTAGAATTGCCCTGAAAAAAAGTGCATTCTGGTGAATGAAAAACACATTTGAAGCTGAAAGAGATCTCTTTTCAGACACTTATGCTCTGATATACCACTTATGTGAAGCTGGTGACCTATGTGAGCCTGTCTGCCTATGTGCTTATGAGTGAGATGAGTCCCTCATCAAGCTTATATGAGATATTGTTCTTGGAGAGTCTGGCATCTAATATGTACTCAACAAATGTTTGTCCAAACCCTTCACTCCCCAATCACATAATGCTCTTGAGAGAAAGAAATTGTAAATCTTTGGAGACATATTCTGTTCTATTGTGTGCAGGTGCTAATTATTCTGATGTTTCCTTATCTCCACTGTGCATTCAACATGCAGATGTTCAGAAGTAAAGGTTTTCTTTCTACTTATGTGCCAGGAGATTTATGAAGATAATGACAAATTATCTGCTAATTTCAAAATGCGGCTGTCTGAGGAAGAATAATTATTTATTCCTAGATTGGTTATTTATCTTCTGTGGCTGGTTGTTTCAATTACTTCACCAGCATTGTTCAGTTACTTAATTGTAGAGAGAGATTTCAAGTTATAAAGAACTACCTTGCCGAAGTTTGCCAAGGACATTAAAAGATTCTAAAAAATACAGTATCATCAGTCACTATTGCAAAGGTAATAGAAAGCATGCCTTATAATGGCCCCACCACATTGTATAAATACATAGAAAATGCAGCAAACAATGCGATACAATATTTGGATAATCTTCCTCCTTTCTTGCTTTTTATTTATTTTTTTTTTACAAAGTTTAGACCTGATCTAACATCTGCCATTAATCCTTCTCATTTTGCTGAGGAAAAGTGGCCCTGAGCTACCATCTGTGTCCATATTCCTTAACTTTACATGTAGGATGCTTGCCACAGCATGACCTGACTGGTGGTGGACAGGTCCACAACTGGTATCCAAACTGGTGAACCCCAGACCGCCGAAGCCGAGTGTGCAAACTCAACTGCTCCGCCACTGAGCCTGCCCAATCCTCCTTCTTTCTTTACAAGAAAATTAAAATAAAGATAAAACATTTGAAACTAACTCTAGACATCATTTAAATTGCTGGAATTAGAATTCTGTCTCTATGCATCATACATCAAGTCCCCTCCAGTGGTAAGCAATGATAAAGCATTAGAATGGGTTTTGAGAATAGTAGTGACTCTTCTTTGAAAGCAAAGACTATGATTAATGCATCCTTGAAAATCCTCTTCTCTCTTTCCCTCTGCAGAGGAAATATCTATACTGACAAAGTTGAATTTAGATTTTGGTAAAAAAGTATGCCCCTAAGTTAATTCACTATAACTTTTGTCTATGAGATCATAGAATTAAATGTTTGAAAACACTTGGGAGTCTACCCTATCTATCAAATAATTATTTCCTTATCTAATACCTAACCAAGTGATAATTTTCCCTCTGTCTGAACAACATCGAACATAAGTTTTAGAATGTCTTCTTTATATTGAACCAAGACATATTTTCCTAAAACTTCCATTTATTAATAGTATTTCTACTTTAATTGTGAACTGTAAAATTGCTTAATTCCGCCCATAAAATCATCCATGTTTATCTTCTCTAAATCAGGTGAGATGCCTCCACTTGTTTTTCATTACTTTCTCTTGGAATAACTCTGGAGCCTTACAACATTCTCCATTGAACTTATGCCACGTTATCTAGGAGCTTCTCAAACAGAGCCCTCGAATTGAAGGCACTGTGCTTCAGGACGGCGGCAGGTAAAGCACTCTGCTCCCATGCTTACCATGGGAGACTTCCACCAATTTAAATACACTTCCTTCCCCTTAATTATTTTGTAAACTAGTACATTTCGTAAGGCTCATCTTTACCACTCTCTGTGCCTAGAGCAGCAGGAAAGAACCGCATATACAAGTCTGGCCTCCATATCGAGACATTCTGGGTGAAACCGATGCTGTCACAGTGACCTTAAGCTAGGTGACCTTGAATGAATCATTTACTTCCCAGGCCACAGCTTTCATATTTGTAGGTTCACGCCCAACATGTAGAGCTGTTGTGCAGGTAAGATAAAGTAATGCAAGTGAAACACAAAACACTGTGATTCCAACTAAAGAAATGTTTAACAGTTGTAAGCTCTATTATAATAAACTTATTATTTTGCATTTAAAGTGAAGTTAGGCTGTTCTTACAATGACATATTATCACTTCTCTTAAATTGAAATGACTTTTAGCAACATTTGGTTTGACTTAAAATTACCATTAAATATTTCTATTTTTCAAATAATCCATAATATAATTGTGACAAATAATTACAAAATTTCAAATTTCTCTATGTACTGATAAATAAATTAGTCATAAGCCTATTAAGAAAACTTGAAAGCTAACTCTACTGGGAAATGCAAAAGAGGAATTTTAAAATGTTTCTGAATGATAGTTTGAATATTTAAAAATATCTGTGAATTGTTTTGGTGTGATACACATAAATGGATGTTAATTTTTAATGCAATAACATAACTGTAAATTAATATGCAATAAGTTTTTGTAAAAACATATTTATAATATTTTAAATGAGAACACAATTTTTGCTATACTGTGAAATAAAATACACAGCAAATGGCCATAATTGAACATTCTTAGAATATATTGCATATTGTACTTCAAGAAGTCATGCTGTTTGTGAGAGATAAAAGGCTATTGGAAAAAATACCAAGTTATGGTGCATTTGAAGGTTCTAAGTGTTTATGTCATTTATACCATTTAAAACTTACAAATGTATACAATGTTTTGTAATTTATGTATTTCATTATATATGTTTTTTAATCAGCATTAGCCACTTCAGGCTTAGAGAGGATATTTATCTACCTTTCCTGTAGCATCTTCCTACCACAGAGAAGAAACACACATCCCTGTCATCACATGGCTGACTATTAGAGGAAGTTTCCTGGTGTCCCCTATCTGCCATAGCTTGCTCTTACTGGGTGGCCTGGCTAACTTGTGAAGCCTGACACTTTCTGGTTCTGAGTATCCAGGTTGCTCATGCTCCCTGTGCTCTTTGGCTGGCTCTTCATCATGTGTAGGCAGTTATGGTCTTTGCAGGCCTGGGTACCATCTCATCTCCATATATCCAGCTATGGTTGATGTGTACAGAAGTTCTATTATTTCATTTCTGCAGCTGTCAGAGAAAGTGGATATATAACCTGCTTTACGGGCCTTATAGTTCCTCTTGTTTTCTTTCTGAAAACTTGCAAGAATTGTAAGATCTAGATTTTTGATTAGGTATGAAGAGCTTACATCAAACAATGGACTGAAATGCGGTCAATAAATGGTGTTTATTTTCAAAATTTAACAGGAGAAAAGATCTATGATAGAAATTAGCTGTAAAGTAGCAGCAAAAAAAGCTAAGACGTAAGCTATATAAATTTAGCTGTAAAAAAAGCCAAGTTATAAGCTATAAAATAGTCTATATTGCTCCACCCCATATGGGAGACGCACAAAAAATGTTTGAACAGCAAGATATCAAGTGTCTAACTCTGGGAAAGAGTACTATGATTTCCACCCCTAAGTAACTTGGACATTCTTTCCAGTAGCCTTTTACTTCCCATAAGCACCATGGCTTCTGACAGCACGATATACAATGTATCCTAAGGAATGTTCAATTATGATCATTTGCTTTGCATTTTATTTCATGGTGGTTTCTCACTTAAAACAATACCAATGTATTTTAGACTATAATTTACTGCATATTAATTAAGATTATGCTATTGAGTTAAGAACAAGCAGCCATGCATGTGCATCACATTGAAGCAAATTTACTGATAGTTTTCTTTTTCTTTCTGTTTCCAAGCTTTCTGTAAAATACACACATAAATCATATTATTTTGAAAAAATCTATATCAAGTAAATCAAACACAAATAAAGGAGGTTTTAATGAAATTCCATACACTTGGTTCCATACACTGGATTTTCGCTTTTTAAAATCCTGCTATTTTTCAGATGGGTTGAAATCTTTTCTTTTCCAACTCATGTTATGGCAGCCTCTCAGACCAATTCAGATATTGCATTTTCTTTGTTAAACTGAAAGAGTCACACTTAGAATCAGTTTTTGTGCAGATTGCTTTCATTGCATGAATTAATTTTCAGTTATGAATTATGCTCCTTTTTTATTTAACCAAACCCATAATTAAAGTGTGGTGGAGAAATGACATTCAACAAAAAGCAGCTGTCATGCATTCAGTCCTCAAGATAGGGTAGTCACTAATGTCCTGCTTGCTACATTTTAGACAAAGACTCTTTTGTTTGATTTAATTTTTAATTCAACATTATTGAGACTGATCTTAATTTCAATAAAAAAATTACACTTCTAAAAGAAAATAACAATTGTATCTATCCTGCTTGTGTTATCAACATCTAAGCCTCAATGGGAAGAGTCAAATTTCAGAAGATTGATTCCATTATTTACTAAGTTGATTGGCAAATTACAGAAGAATATCTGGGGAACAGGATTCTCAGAAGGGTCAGGTCCTCAAGAAATCCAGAGTCATTGAAAAGAGAAATCAGCTTCACTCAGCATCGAACCCCAGCAGAAGAGGGCAAATCCCCACTCACATCAAGAAAGCACAGCCCATATTTGGGTTAGAAGCGGGCATGACAGATCTTGGAGCAGGAAGGATTTAGGACTCTCCATGCTGGGGAGATGGACAGGTAGGGGAGGCTCATGCAGACAGGCCTCAAGGTTTGCAGAAGGAAATCAACATGGTTTGTGTTTTCATGCCAGATGACATAAAATTTGTTGTATTAGTTGTGGTTGTGGACGTTGAATTCTAAAATTACACATATTTCATTAAATTGTTGCTCATTAGCAAGGCAATTTTAGCTTTTGCTGACGCTCTATCTATATGAAAACAAAGTCAATGATCATGCCTAAATTTTCTGGTATTTCAAACAGTAATAACTTAAAAAGTAACCAAGACAGAATTCTCCAGAAGTCAAAAGGCCATTCAGTTGACTCTAGATGAGATTGCATATAAGAACAATAACATTATTGATTACGTTTATTTTCACATAATTTCAAAGAAAGTTACAAAATTAGATGTGAGGTTACACTGGTTTCTCTAATACTGAAGTGAACTCAGCACTATGGGAGGCAGAATTTTTCTTTTTTCTTAAGTTCAACGTAATTAAGGCAATTCTAGCATTTAAAAATAATCACTATTTAAGTAATCAGCATTTCAATAGGTAGTGAGTTCTTCATTACTGAAAGTATTTAAGTAAAGACTGGTGATTAACAAAGTCCAGTTTCCTTGTGTTCATTGTGGGCAGGACTTTAGATGACTAGGAGATTGAGCCAGATGCCCTGAAATCTTTGTCTAGTGTAATACAATGCCATTTTGCTTTCACTGTGGTCTCCCAAACTAGACCTCCATTGTTCAGAACATTTAAATTATTTTTTATCTATTCATTGGTCATTTATATTGAGTCCAATGGCAATGCAGTTACAGAAAATGAGATAAGGAAGTAAAAAGAGACCATATTCCAAAGTAGAATTGTTACTTTGCTAAGACAATTTTTGAGCATTACTGTGTCTCCAAAATCCTCCATCACATCTCTCTCTTTCTGAACCAATCAATCAACAAAATGATCAAAGTCCCTGCTGCAATGCACATTCAAGTCCACAGGACAACTGAACTTTGTGAATCATCTGTCTTTGCTGGGATACTTTAAGTAATGAGGAACTCATCACCTATTGAAATACTAATTGCTTAATAATTATTATTTCAAGTGTTAGAATTAACTTAATTACACTGAGCTTTAAAAAACTGATTAATCTATTATCATTAAATAATATTTTAGCTTCCTTTAGTTGTTCATTCAATGGCTTCAAGTCATAAATTTTGGAATATTCTGTCTTCAAACCAAGATACACACAGCACCTGTATCATTTTTCCCCCACAACACTTGTATATTGAGTCAATGTCATAAGCTCCTAGAATGGCAGTAGAGTGGTCAGCTAAAATATCATAGAAAAAGTGAGCAGACTAAAAGGACACAAGAAACAAGCTATATGGAAATATTCAGGGACAATATTCCAGGACGCTGAATAGAAAAGGAGTCAAGTCTTGGGTAATTTGAAAAGTACTAAGGAAGCTGGAGTGCTGGGAGCAGAATGTGCAAAGCGAAAAGTAACAAAGAAATTGAAGAAGCAATCACAGCAAAGAACAAGGAGGACCTGGTAAACTCTGAAGGTTTTGGCCTTTCCTCCCTGTCTTAAGCTTTAAGAAAACACATACCACACAGTTTAATATATATAAGAAACATCCAGTATTCTGTTTCTGATGACAATTGCATGGATTTTACAAAGATATTATTTTCACTCCATATGAATTTTTTATGTTCAAATGAAGATAATATTCCCAGTGATTTTACCCAAATATGAGAGGAGAAAACAGAGAATAGCAAAAATAGTGAATGAAACAGAAACAACAAATTAGCACAACAGTCATTCTTGATGTGTAAATAAGCTAATTGATCACTTTGTTTCATTCACTCAACAGGGAGGATTCACAGTACGTTTGTGTTCCGAGTACACACATGAAGCTGGATACCACTGTGGCAATTGAGCAGAGGAGCGACATGCTCTGTCTTCTGTTTTAAAAGGTTTATACTGGCTGCTTTATTATTTACAGAAAAAGTGCAGGTGGGCCCAGAGGGATTGCAAGGAGATTATTGAACCCTCCAAGTGAGAAGATGTGGCACTTTTTCCAAAGAGTATGCAATGTTGGTGGTTAATGGTGATCAGCTTTTGAATATATTTTCAGTGGAGCCAGGTGATTTTGGTGAGAAATCATGTGTTGGGTCTAAGAGAAACAAGTATCAAATTCAAGGTTTCTAGCCTGAGCAAGTGGGAGGATGGAGTTATCATTAAGGAGGTAGGGGAGACTCACTAAGGGGAGACCACAGAGTGAGGCAGGAATGCAGGTTGATTTGTGTTAAATTTCAGTTGCTGATTAAACATGTGAGTGTGAATGTCAAATAGGGTAGTTGTTTATGTGAAGCTTGTATTGAAGCTTGATGCACACATTTGGGTATTGAGGGCAAAATGTCAGCATTTAAACTCAAGAGATTGCTTAAACCATCAGAGAAGTGAGGCTGAACTGAAAAGTATTCATCCCTGAGGTCATATATTAGCAAATTGGAAGAGGTGGAGATGCTTGAAAGATAAATGGATAAAGTATGAAAAGACAGAGCTGTAGTTGAACTCAGAGCACATAGTCAAGCATGTAAAGTGACAAGAGTAGATCCAAGAAGAAGGAGAGATCAACTATGTGATGCTGAAGAGAGATCAAGATGGTTAGGAATGAGAATGGATAAATGGAGAGTGATGTTGTGGTAGAAGGATTGTGATGTAGCAGTAAGGGAAAGGCCCTGACTGTGGCACATTCAAATGGGGATCGAGGCAGCTGGGAGAGACAACACCCTCAGGAAGGAAAAGAGTAAAGGTGAACAGACAAATGCAAGCAGCGTTTGGAAAACAGAGTAGCATTGAGATCTTTTCTTCTCAGTTTTGTCTTTTAATTTAAAAGGGATAGAAACACCAGCCTGTTGGCATGCTGAGGCAACGATGCAGCAGAGAGGGGGTCATCATTGATTCAGGGAGTAAGAGGATGTAATGCCTGCAATACCTTCCACTATCTGGAAGAGTGCAGCTCCCAAAGCACATATGGATGGATTTACCTTAACCTGGGCATAGACTGTTTCTTCAGAGGAAGATGTAGGAAGCAGCTGCACAGAAACATAAGGTGGCACATGGGGAACTTAATGGCCTGAGCATCTGATATTCCCATTAGAGGATTTCAGTACTTTTTTCAGTACAATAGGTCTTTTGCTGATGGTATAAATAGACACGGAAGTTTTGGACATTTTAAAAGAGATGAACATACATGAAATAGTCACTGAAGAGAATGGAAAATTAAACAGGTGAAGTTAGTGTAGAATGGTAAACCCACAGTGCTAAGGACACATCGGAGTTTATTGGTTATGAATGTTAATGTGGCAAAGTTATGTGTTGCCTCTCACCTCCCTTATTTTATGGAAGCTCATGTATGGCAGGTGGATGTTGGATTTAATCAGAACTCAGTTTGACAATGAACCAAGTGAAACTGAGGGAAAGGTAACATGTTGAATGTGTACAGGAAGGAGTTGTTACTGTGGCTGAGTGTGATATTCAATGGCACAAGAAAGGATATAGATGGAGGTACACATTAGCTCAGCACAAGACTTCATGAACACATACACATACACAACAGAGTATCTACAAATACTGTCTGAGGGAGGGGAGAATGCATCAATTTCCCCAAGATTTTTATTTATTTATTTATTTTTTTGAGGAAGATTAGCCTGGAGCTAACTACTGCCAATCCTCCTCTTTTTGCTGAGGAAGGCTGGCCCTGAGCTAACATCCATGCTCATCTTCCTCTACTTTATATGTGGGATGCCTATGACAGCATGGCTTGCCATGTGGTGCCATGTCCGCACCTGGTATCCAAACCAGTGAACCCTGGGCTGCCGAACCATGTGAACTTAACCCTTGTGCCACCGGGTCATCCTCCTGACTTCTTTTTTAGGAAAAACTCACATGTGAGAAAAGAAAGGAATTTCCTTCCACATGCACCTTAATTTTTTTAAACTTTGTTGTTATGAGTTTATGAGTTTGGTTTCAATCAGTGTCCTTTTTGCCTATATCTTTGGATCTCAGACTTTTTCCAGATTTCAGAGAACCCTACAAATGGAATTTGCAGAGATTCATTCCAAGATCTAATATTGACATTCAGCTTGTGATATGAAAATGTATTTTTATAAAAGTTAGATGAAATTATGCATTTGTTCTTACAAAATGCTGTATATAAAAATTCAAACTACTTAAAAAAGTTTATTTCTGAAGTTCCAAATATCAATTGTTACAAATATTATTATGCCTTGTTTATACTGCTTTTCCAAAATGTTTCTCCTCTCCACAGGAAATGGAGCCCCAAAATATATCCACTGTCATTGAGTTTCAGCTGCTAGGATTCCAGGACCTTCTTGAGTGGCAGACCCTCCTCTTTTCCATTTTCTTTTTCATCTACTTCCTCACAGTAACAGTGAATGTTGTCATTATTGTAGTGGTGAGCCAGGACCAGCGACTGCACTCACCTACGTACATGTTCCTCAAACACCTCTCATTTCTGGAGATCTGGTATACATCCACTATTGTGCCCCTTCTCCTACCCAACCTGCTTTCCTGGGGCCAGTCCATCTCTTTCCCTGCCTATATGGCCCAGCTCTACTTTTTTTGTGTTCTTTGGGGCTACTGAGTGCTTTCTTCTGGCCATGATGGCCTATGACCGATATCTGGCCATCTGCAGCCCACTACACTACACTTTCCTGATGAGTCCTGAGATGTGCAGCAAGTTGGTGGCAACCTCCTGGTTGACAGGTTTCAGCACAGGATTTTTGCCCTCCCTGATGATTTCCAAGTTGGATTTCTGTGGGCCCAATCAGATCAATCATTTCTTCTGTGACCTCCCTCCCCTCATGGAGCTCTCATGTTCCAGAATTTATATCACAGAGATGGTCATCTTTATCCTGTCAATTGCTGTGCTGTGCATTTGCTTTTTTCTTACACTTGTGTCCTATGTTTTCATTGTGTCCTCCATATTGAGAATTCCTTCAGCCTCTGGCCGGATGAAGACTTTTGCCACATGTGGCTCCCATTTGCTTGTTGTCACTATCTACTATGGATCCATGATCTCCATGTATGTTTTCCCCAATACCCATCTGTCACCTGAAATCAACAAGATCATTTCTGTCTTCTACACCGTGGTTACCCCATTGCTAAACCCTGTTATCTACAGCTTGAGGAACAAAGACTTCAAAGTGGCCATTAAAAATGTTATGGCAAGTAAATGTGGCATCTGTGGAGTAAGAATGAAGGAAATTTTATTTATTAGTTAAGGAATATCACTACAGGATATCCAGTGGATTAAGTTCAGGGATAAGTGAATAGCCAGTTCAGAGCCTTCAGAACTAAACGCCATCATCGGCATTATGTCAAATTCCACAAGCCGTAATGAAATAGCTTCTTCATGGCCCCTTTCCAACAACTAGTCAGAAGATAAATAAGCCCTATGAAACTATTTTGGGGGTAATTTTGCCTTTATAAGCTTTCTTTCATCTTCTGACTTCAATCTGATTGTATAATTCCATTGCATGATGATGACACATACATTCCTTTCAGATTATGCAATATGATTAATCTTGTGTTCATAAAGCCTAAGTACAGAAATTTATACACTTTTGAAATACTGTTAGGACACTGGCCTTGTAGACTCAGCATCGTGTGTTATTGGTTCTTGTTAAATATCTGCAGAATGAATGAATTATAAAAGAAAAGAAATGATACGTGAATTGTGTGTTGACTTAAATTATCTGCTAATGACAAGAAAGAACAAAGAAGGATTTTTGAGACACCAAAGATTTATCCATAATAACTTAGAACTTTAATATTTTTTAACAGAATTTTAGGAGAAGAAGGAAGGGCCACAGGTTGGGGGGAAGGATGAGTGGAAAAGGATGGAGTGGGAGAGGGAGAAGGAGAAAGACAAAGAAACAGAAAGAAAGTCAGAGAGACAGATAAAAATGAAAAAGAAATAAAGAAACAGGGACAGAGAAGGAAAGAAGGGAAGAGATCAGGGGAAATGGGAAGGGAAGGGAAAAGATGGCAATAGAGGAAGGAAGGAGGGAAAATAGGAAGGAAGGGGAGAGTAGGGAAGGGAAGGGAAAGGAACAAACGGAAAAGGGAGGGAACAAAAAACACAAAGTGTTATACACTATCGTGAGCCCTGGGTGTCAAAGACCATATATTAATAGGCTTAAATCACTCTCAAATATTCTTTTGTTCAGCCAATATTTAGAAGACCTCTACTAATCCTGCCCATTATTCTATTCATTGATTCCATAAATATTTTCAATCCCCTCATATATGCCAGTCCTCTTGCTGTAGTCTGGGTTGATATAGAAACAACCAAGGAAGATTTTGCCTTAGTGGAGTATGCAGTCTTCAGAGGGAGAGAAAATTGTAATGAATCATCAAAGGAAAAATTGATTTATTTCTATCTGTGATGATTGTTATGAAACAACAAAGTTCAAGCTGGTGTATGCACATTGAACAAGAAGGTCTGAATGAACATAGAGGGTTAGGAAAGTTCTCTATGCTTAAGTAGTCATTTAACCTACACTTGAAGGATGAGAAGAAGACTAGAAATGATTGTCCACGTAGGGAACATGGCATGAATGCAGGAGGAGAAGCATGGAGAAGCTCGGGATGGAGTAAAAAAATGATTCCAGAGATAAAAGCAAGAGCTGTTCTCTGAAGGTCATTAAAAGCCCTATAGGTCTAATGGATTTTACACTAAGAGAAATAATTGAATATGAAATGGTATCAATTAGGAAATGACATGATACATTTTTTCATTTGTAAATATTATTATTGTTTGGGGAAAAGACTGAAAGAGAGCAAGACTTACTGGGACCATTTCAGTAGCCCATATAGGACACGAGGTTGACTTTATTTTAAGTTTGATGATGTAATCTATCATAGGAAGAGCTTCACACATGGAGAAGTCATGGATGGAATATCTAGACTCACTCATCCATTTACTTGCAGCGGCACCAGTTTACAGCCTATTAAACAAATGTGATAGATTCCACAACTAACTTTGAGTTTCAGGGGTAAATGCACTTTGACCGTTTGGCTCATACAATTTCCTCTCACCGCATGTCTTTGTGTTCTCTTGCCGTTCTTCCATCCTTCAAGTTTCCTTTTCTCCCAGGTTTTGACTTGTGAGAATCATTTAGTCTGTATTAGATCCATCTGGTTCAAATGGTACATTGGAATCTGAGATGGGATAAGAAGTGGGTGATATAGGGAGGAAAACATCAGTGGACAGGCATTTTGGATAGAATACTAAAAACCAATCTAATATCTTACCTTCTTCATCTCTGATTTGTATATTTATTGTATGTTATATTTAACTAGATATGAATTATCTTAGCAAAAGATTCTTTCTAAAGTATTAAACTACATTGGTGCCTGACTCTTCATATGTGCAGGATTATTGATCCTCATATGGGAGACTTCAAGAAATGATGCTAAATGGATATTTGTATATGTGGATCTGGAGCTCAGAGGTGTTACCTGGCTAAAAGTTTTTAAAATTGTAAGTTTTCACCACATAGATGATATTTTAAAATATGGAAATGGATAAGATTCCCAGGAATAAAGCATAAACCAAGAAAATAAAACTGAAGAGTAAAATGGAGGAATGGAGGAATGTCAAATCATAAATTTTAAGTGAAGCAGAGGGACCTGAAAAGGAACTAAGAAGGAATAACTGCAGAGTTGCGAGGGCATTTGTGAGGTGGTTGTACAGACTCTTCTAAGGGAGTAAGTGTTCTGAGAAGGAAGACAAGATGAGCACAAAAGGTGATAATTATGAGGCTTTCATTAAAGTGCTCAACACAGAGGCTACTATTGTTCCTGGGGAAGGCAATAAAGGCTAGATTTGTACTTCCTTGACTGGACTGGGGAGGGTGTACGCAAGAGTGGTGATAGTGAGAGAGGGAATGGTTTGTACAGAAATGGAAGAAGTAGTGTGTGTAAACAAGTATCTTGAAAATGCATTGTAAAAGTGTCAGAAAAATGCTGATTTGGAGGTGTAGTTGCATTTTTTTAAGATGTTATCATCTGAATTAGTATGAACACTTGCAGTGAGGGTCCATTAATTAGTAAAAATTTTAGGAATCAATACAGAGAGTGAAAGCTGACAGCCTGAGGTTGAAAAGGAAGGGATCTAGGGTAAATGTGTAGATAGCATTCAATAGGGAAAGCATTTTATATATTGTGGGAGGCAGAAGAGAGGGGATCATTGCAATGTGATGAGGGTTTAAGGAAATAGAGCTATGACTTGTACAAATTTTCACCAGAGGAAGTACCTCGTTGAAGTAGGATATGAGATTTATTGTCATCTTGAGCTGCCAGTTTGCTTACTGCTTTAAACCATGTCAGCTGTTTGGGCTCTGTCCAATATGGTGAAAGGCAGGATTCATTTTGAGTTGAGGCTTAGCTCTGTTGGTAGAGTAAGAGATAGAGGCAAAGAAATGATGGATATTAATTTGAGAAGAGAAATGAATATATATATGATAAGTGGAACAAAAAATGACTAGAAATCCAGAATTTTTTAAAAATGTAATTATAATAGGGTTATTTGAGTTCTGTGGATTGATGGGGAGTAATACTTAGAGGTTTAGTGGCTCAAAATAGTGATTTAAGAAATGGTTTAGTTTGGGGTAACAACAAAACCAAACCAAACGTATAGCTAAGAATAAGTGAGATAATCAAGTCATGAGAAGAAAGATGAATTGGTCACAAAGCTGAGGACAATAATTCCATTAGGAAACAAAGTCATGACTCTGGTGTTATCTCTAAATGAGTGGGCGTGCCTAGTAGTTACATGGATCATCTCAATGAGGAGATAATGAGTTGTTCACTTCCTTAGCATGAGTCTTAAAGGAAGATGTTTTTAAAAGGGAATGGATGAACAATATCCAGTACAAAGCAGTAAACAGCAAGGATTTTATCATGCCCACAGAATGACAATAAAATATGAGGCGAGAGAGAGATATTAAGCAGTTCCACTTGAAGAATTAGTGCTCAGTTTCCATTCAAGCGAGGAGATGAGGTAAGATTTATAAAGAAGTGATGACTGAAGAGGAAATATTAGTTCCAAATGGGCCAATTCTCTGTGATTGACTCAGGGTTATCAGAGCTTTCCAAGACATCCCCTAGGAGATGGCTGTCAATTTCCTCTACAGGGGTCACCCCAGCGTTGAGTTGACTACACCAATTGAAATATTTCAGGGTCCCTACTTTTGATGGAGGTGGATTTAATGTGTTTTAAGTTAAACACAACCTAATATTTAGTTCCTTTTAAAAGAGTCTCTAGAGCACTGTCTTATGGTGCTGAGTCAATATTATATGTCTTGTTGATTATTTCAGTTGTTCAAGAACTAGGTGTATCGTGTATTTTTGTTCCTTCTTTTTTTTTTTTGAGGAAGATTAGCCCTGAGCTAACTACTGCCAATCCTCCTCTTTTTGCTGAGGAAGACTGGCCCTGAACTAAAATCCATGCCCATATTCCTCTACTTTATACGTGGGACGCGTACCACATCATGGATTTTGCCAAGCGGTGCCATGTCCACACCCAGGATCCAAACCGGCAAACCATAGGCTGCCCAGAAGTGGACTGTATGCACTTAACTGCTGTGCCACTGGGCCGGCCCATGTATCGTTTCTTAAGAACACATTTCAGACATTTGCAGTTTTTGTTACAGCAATGTCAACCTACAAAAACAGAAACCAATTTAAGAGGTAAAGCGTTTATTTGGGATCAAAGAATCATAATTCAGGGAGCACAGATTCAGATGGAAACCCAAATAGTGTCCTCATTACAGGAGAAAAGCTCAGTGTTTTTATGAAAAAAGGCATAAAGATGAGGTAAGTTGTATTAAGAAGTGTTAATTGGTGGTAGATGAGTTAAGGCTAGGTTTGTACTTCACAGACTAACTTGAGATTTGGTCACCAGGCAGAAGACTAGATTTGTACTTCATTGATTAATTAGTAATTCTGTCATCAGCAAAGTCCAATTTTCTCAGTCCTAACAAGCTGGATATTCTTGACCTTGTTGACTTCTTTGAATGTCCATGGTTTGGTACAGTGTGGAAGATAAAGAAAACACGATATGTAAGGCAATTTCTCTGAAATGGCTGCTCTGGCTCTGTTTCAATATGGCTCCATTCATGTCATCTTTCACAGCAAAGGCCAGGAAAATGTTATGGAAGTTTCAACAAAGTTCATCCCCATTACTGTGAATCATTTCTGCAGCTGCATGTTTTACCAGTGGAACAAATAAAACATAATTTTTATGATTGTTTAAAAAATTGACTGATGTGTCTGATTTGTCTATTAAGTCTACAAAATAAAAAATAGCATGTTTATTATGATTTAACTGTCATTTGTTTTTGTTAAATATGTCACCTTACCAACAATTAAATGATGGTAAAGAAAAGAGAAATTAACATGTAATTGCCATAGAAATAGAGGCAACCATCTATTTTTATAAAAATGGTGGGAAATAGATGTTATCAACTTCTCTTTTGCATTTACTCTTCTTAACCACAAAGTAACATGGCTTTTATTACAAAGATAAGGAAAATGAATGGGATGTAAGCCCAAATTCTCTCTTGAAATTCTAATATTCTATTCTATTTGTAAATTAGTTTGTTTAACTAATTAGATACAAGATATATAATTTAAAATCTATTTCATGTCCCATTTATAAGCTCTTTCTATCTTTAAGGTTTTAGTCTATGCTTCAAAAGAAACTGTCCAATTCTGTGTTTTTAATTTTAATCTAGTTCATTAAAAACGTTTTCTTATAGTTGAAAATCGTCTCCTATAAAAACCCATTCATACATGCATACCAAAAACAAAACAAAAAAAGCAAATCAGTACAAAACAGACCTTGTTTGCTTTCAAAGGTATAATTTACCAAATTGCTGTGCCATCCTTAGCTTGAGAGAAAAGAGAAAGAAATTTCCTTAAATCTGAAGGAATTAAAACCATCAGAAATATTTTAGACAGAGTGATAGGATTTCTAATCATCTTCATCAGTTCACTTTGTCATGTGTAATCTTCTGTTAGCAGTTTCATGAAGTCATAAGTTTCTCCATCAGATTTCACTAATTTCTTACCCTGTTCAGTTTTATAATCTTGAAATTTATCAGAAACCTGAATTCTAGAGCAAATGTTAGAGTCCTTTCCATGGATTTCTCTGAAGATGAATCATATTTTTCAGGAGCAACAGAGCTAAACAAAAACTGTCTGTAAATAACAAAGGGCCTCAGAAAGGCAATTGACAAAGAAATTTGATTAATTCTATGACATACAGCACTTCAAGATAATAACTACAATTATTGCTGACAACCAGAACAAATCAGAATTTAGGAATGTTATAAAGTTTTTAAAAACTTTATATCAATAGCATTTACCCACATAATAACACCTAGGAAGGTTCATCATCAGTTATTTGACAATGTTTCCCAAGTAATTTGACATAACAAATAAGCCTAATTAGTTTAGCATCTTCTTCTTTATAGGAAGAGAGCGAACAAGTTTCTTTAGGTAGTCCCAGAGCTAAGTGGAGATTCATAAAGTTTCCTTTTTCTAAATTAAAAGAAAGACTTTAATTTTGGGAAAAGCTCATCAAAAATATCAAAAAGTATTGGGGCCAGCCCAGTGGCAGAGTGGTTTGCTTTGTGTATTCTGTTTCAGCAGCCCAGGTTCACCAGTTTGGATTCCAGGCATGGAATTATGCACCACTTATCAAGCCATGCTGTGGCAGGCATCCTCTTTATAAAGTAGAGGAAGATGGGCATGGATATTAGCTCAGGGCCAATTTTCCTCAGCAAAAAAGAGGATTGGTGGTGGATGTTAGCTCAGGGATAAACTTCATCAAAAAGAAATTAATTAATCAAATAATTAATTAATTGATTAATTAATTTAAAAATCAAAATTTTTTAAGACTTGGTCAAATAGGAAAAAATGCTTATTATCCATTTAATCAAAATGACAAGAGAAAATCAGAAAAAGTTTAACAGACCTCAGTCTTTTTGAATATAGGAAATTATTTTAACAAAATATAGTTTTTCTTTCTTTTAGGTAAACTTACTCAAAAATAAAGAAAAACCTCTTATAACCTCTTTATCAAGGGCAGACCAAAAGCTAGAGAAAATTATCTCTTTAAGAGACAGAATACCAAATTCTAATTTTTCATTAACTTATTTTAGACATTAAAAATCTTTTACTTAGATTTACTTTAACCTTGTCTACTTGATCATTCATAAACTCCTCAGGATTTTACTTTCATGATCTTTTTACATTCAGAATTTAACAAAAATTTGTCCTTTTCTCTTATTTAGTATTTTAAGACAAATTTATCTTTCTTAACAAAACAAAGAAAAATAACTCTGTTCTTTATATCTTCTTTACTGAAAACATATTTTAATTTCCCTGTAGACAAACTTTCTAGAAGTATATTCTTTCTCACAGAAAACTCCTCAACATGTACAAAACGTGCCCGTCAAGAAACCTAAGCATTTCAGGTTCTGTGAGATAAGAAACTAAAGGCAGACAAATCTATGCTTAATAATTAATTTCTTTTTTTATTGTGGTAATGTTGGTTTATAACACTATATAAACTTCAGGTATACATCATCATATTCTGATTTCTGTGTAGTCTACATCGTGCTCACCATCCAAAGACCAATTACAATCCATCGCCATACACAAGTGCCTAATAACCTTTCATCCTCCTCCCTTCCCCCTTCCTCTCCGGTAACCACCAATCCAATCTCTGTCTCTATGTGTTTGTTTATTGTTATTTTCATCTTCTATTTATGAGTGAGATCATACATTATTTGACTTTATTCCTATGATTTATTTTGTTCAGCACAATACCATCAAGGTCCATCCATGTTGTCACAAATGACAAGATTTCAACCTTTTAATGGCTGAGTAGTATCCCATTGTGTCTGTATACCACATCTTCTTTATCTATTCCTCCCTTGATGGGCACATAGGTTGTTTCCAAGTCTTGGCTATTGTGCATGATGCTACAAAGAACATAGTGGTGCATATACCTTTCGGTATTCATGATTTCATGTTCTTTGGATATATACCAGGCAGTGGAATAGCTGGATTATATAGTAGTCCTATTCTTAATTTTTTGAGGAACCTCCATATTCTGTTCCATAGTGACTGCATCAGGTTGCACTACCACTAGCAGTGTATGAAAGGTTCCTTTTCTCCACATCCTTTCCAACAGTGGTTATTTTCTGTCTTGTTAATTATAGCCATTCTGATGAGCGTGAGGTGATATCTCATTGTAATTTTAATTTACCTTTCCCTGATAATTAGTGATGTTGAATATCTTTTCTTGTGCCTGTTGGCCATCTGTATATCTTCTTTGGAGAAGTGCCTGTTCATATCTTTTGCCCCTTTTTAATTGGCTTTTTAGTTTTGCTGTTGTTGAGATGTATGAGTTCTTTATACATTTTGAATATTAACCCCTTATCAGATATATAGTTTGCTTATATCTTCTCCCAATTGTTAGGTTGTCTTTTTGTTTTGTTGACAGTTTCCTTTGCTGTGCAGAGGCTTTTTAGTTTGGTGTAGTACCATTTATTTATTTTTTCTATTGTTCCCCTTGAGCCATCAGACATGGAACTTGAAAATGAGTAGCTAAGACTGATGTTGAAGAGCATACTGGTTATTATTTTTCTACAAATTTCATGGTTTCAGGTCTTACATTCAAGTCTTTAATCCACTTTGACTCAATTTTTGTGTATAGTGTTAGATATTGGTCTACTTTCTTTCTTTTCAATGTGGCTGTCTCATTTTCTCAACACCATTTATTGAAGAGATGTTCTCCGTGGTATTTTCTTGGCTCCCTTATCAAATATTAGCTGTCCATAGATGTGTGGCTCTATTTCTGGGCTCTTGAATCTGTTCCATTGATCTTTGTGTCTGTTTTTGTGCCAGTACCATGCTGTTTTGGTTATGATGGCTTTGCGGTATATTTTAAAATCAGGGAGTGTGATACCTCTGGCTTTGTTCTTCTTTCTCAGGATTCTTTTGGCTATTCAGGGTCTTATGTTGTTCCATATAAATTTTAGGATTCTTTTTCCTCTTTCTGTGAAAAATATAATTTGAATTTTGATAGGGATTGCATTGAATCTTTATATTGCTCTAGGAAGTATAGAAACTTTTAAATATGTTAATTTTTCCAATCAAAGAACATGTAATATCTTTTCATTTGTTCATGTCATTTTCTATTGCTACAGTGTTTCATACTTTTCAGTGTACAGGTCTTTCACCTCTTTGCTTAAATTTATTCCTAGGTATTTCATTCTTTCTGTCACAGTTGTAAATGGAATTGTATTCTTTATTTCTCACTTTGTTATGTTGTTAATGGATAGAAAGGCAACTGAGTTTTTTATGTTGATTTTGTATCCCATAACTTTTCCATATTCCTTTATTATTTCTAAAAGATTTTTGGTCGATTTTTAGGGTTTCCTATATATAAAATCAGGACATCTGCAAATTGTGACAGTTTAACTTCTTGCTTTTACAAATTACTTTTTTATTTCCTGATTGCTCTGACTAGGACTTCCTATACTATGCCAAATAAGAGAGGTGAAAATGAGCATCCTTATCAGGTTCCTGTTCTTAGAGAGATAGCTTTCAGTTTTTCTCCAATGAGAGTTTTAGCTGTGGTTGTTTCATATATGATCTTTATTATTTTGAGATACTTTCCTTCCATACCTATTATATTCAGAGTTTTTATTACAAATGAGTGGTGTATATTGTCAAATGCTTTTTCTGCATCTTTTGAGGTGATCATGCGATTTTTGTCCTTCGTTTTGTTAATGTGCTTACCATGTTGATTGATTTTTGGATGTTGAACCATCCCTCCATCCCTGTAGTGACTTCAAGTTCATCATGGTGTATGATCTTTTTAATGTGTTGTGTTTGATTTGTTAGTATTTTGTTGAGGATTTTTGCATCAATGTTCATCAATGATATTGGCCGGTGATTTTCTTTCTTTGTGTTGTCCTTGTTTGGTTTTGGCACCAGGGTAATGTTGGCTTTGTAGAATGAGTTAGGAAGCTTCCCCTGCTCTTCAATTTTTTGGAAGAGTTTGATAAGGGTAGACATTAAGTCTTCTTTGAATGCTTTGTAGAACTCACCAGGGAATCTTCTTGGTCCTGAACTTTAATTTTTTGGGAGGTTTTTGGTTACTGTTTCAATCTCCTTACTGGTCATTAGTCTACTCAAATTCTTTATTTGTTTTTGATTCAGTTTTGGAAGATGTCTGATTCTAGGAATTCATCCATTTCTTTTAGATTATCCAATTTATTGGTGTATAGCTTTTTATAATATTCTCTTATAATCTTTTATATTTCTGAGGTGACCATTTTAATTTGCCCTCTTTCATTTCTAGTTTTATTTATTTGAGGCTTCTTGATTTTTTCTTTGTGAATCTACGTAAAACTTTGTCAGTTTTGCTTATCTTTTCCAAGAGCCAGCTCTTCATTTCATTGATGTTTTTCTATTTTTGGGTCTCTATTTAATTTAATTTTGCTTTGATTTTCATAATTTCCTTTCTTCTACTGATTTTTTACTTTGTTATTCTTTTCCCAGTTCCTTTAGATGCACAGTTAGATTGTTTATTTGAGATTTTTCTTATTTGTGGGTGTAGGCCTATATTGGTACAGACTTGACTTTTAGATCTGATTTTGCTGTATCTCATAAATTTTGGCATGTTGTCTTTTCTTTTGTCTCTAGGCACTTTTTAATTTGTCCTTTGGTTTCTTCATTGACCCACTTGTTTCTAAGTAACGTTTTGTTTAATCTCCACATATTTGTGGCTTTTGTGATTTTCTTCCTGTAGTTGATTTCTAGTTTCATACCACTGTGATCACAAAAGTTACTTGGTATTATTTCAATCTTCTTAAATTTATTGAGACTTTTTGGTGGCCTATGATCTATCCTGGACAGTGTTCAATGTGAATTTGAAAAGAACGTGTATTATGCAGTCTTTGGATGGAATGTTCTGTATATATCTACTAAGTCTATCTGGTTTAATGTGTCATTTAAGGCCAGTGTTGCCTTCTTCATATTCTGTCCGGTTGATATAATCAATGGTTTAGGTGGAGTGTTAAAGTCCCTTACAATTATTGTGTTGCTGTCTATTCCTTCTTTTATATCTGTTAATAATAGCTTTATATATATAGGTGCTCCTATGTTGAGTACATACATACTTACATGTGTTGTATCCTCTTGTTGGATCATTTCCTTTATCATTATGAAGTGCCTTTCTTTGTTTCTTGTTACAGTTTTTGTTGTAAAGTGTATTTTGTCTGATGGAAATATTGCTACTCAGCTTTCTTTTCATTGCATTTTTGCATAGTGTATCTTATTCTATCCCTTCAACTTGCAGTGTGTCAGTGTCTTTAGGTCTGTAATGAGTCTCATATGCAGCATATATATTGGTCTTGTATTTTATCCAATTGGCCACCCTAGGCCTTTTGATTGAAGCATTTATTCTAGTGACATTAAAACAACTATTGACAGGAAGGTACTTATTGCCATTTGGTTATTTTTTTCTGAGTGTTTTAGGAATTCTTCTCTTTTCCTTTCTTCTTATGAGACACTCTCTTCCCCTGTGGTTTGATGGCTTTGTTTAGTATTATGTTTGGGTTTCTTTCTCTTATTGTTTTGTGTATTTATTATAGGTTTCCAGTTTGTGATTACTATGAGGTTCATATATAATAACCTAAGTTTATAGCAATCTATATTAAATGCATGGCCTCTTTAGTTTGGTTTATTGATAAAAGCTCTACACTTTTACTTCCCTCCTCCCACATTTTATGTTTTTGATATCATATCTAACCTCTTTTTTTGTGCATGTGCATAGGTTACCCTATTGTCATGGAAATAGATAATTTTAGTACTTTTGTCTTTTGACCTTCATATTAGCTTCATAGATGGTTGTGCTGCTACCTTTACTGTGCATTTGCCTTTACCAGTTGTTTTATTGATTTTTATTTGATAATTTTCTTCTTCATATCTGTGGGCTCCTCTTTTCTACTTAAATAACTCCCTTTAGCATTAATTCTAGGGCTGGTTTCTTGGTGGTAAACTCCTTTATTTTTTGCTTGTGTGGGTAACTATCTCTTATTCAATTCAGAGTGATAACTTTCCCAGGTAGGGTATTATTGGCTGTAAGTATTTTTCCTTTCACCCCTTTAAATATATCATGCCACTCCTTTCTAGCCTGTAACTTTTTCTGCTGAGAAGTCAGCTGATAACCTTGTGACATTTTCTTTGTGTGTAATTTGTTGCCTTTCTCTTACAGCTTTTAGGATTCTCTCTTTATATTCTTGACATTTCAATTATAATGTGTCTTGGTTTTGGCCTCTTTGAGTTTATCTTGTTTGGTACTCTCTGTGCTTCCTGTACTGGATGTCTGTTTCCTTCTTGTGGTAGGACAGTTTTCAGCTCTTATTTCTTTAGCTACATTATCTGTATCTTTGTTCTCTCTCTTCATCTTCTTGGACACTGATAGTAAGGGTGTTAGTGCACTTGATGTTGTCACAGGGGTCCCTTAGACTGTCCTCATTCTTTTTAATTCTTTTTTCTTTCATCTGTTCAGCTTGAGTGATTTCCTCTATCCTTTTGTCCAGTTCACTGATCTGTTCCTCTGTATCATCTATTCTGCCATTGAGTCCCTTTAGTGAATTTTTCATTTACAGTATTTTCTTCTTCATTTCTGATTTCTTCTTTTTGATATTTTCCAATTCTTGGTTGAATTTCTCCCTGAGTTTATCCATTCTTCTCCCAAAATTAGTGAACATTCTTATGACTATTTGTAGTCTTTGGCATGTACATTGTTTATCTAATTTTTGTTTTTTTCTGAAGTTTTGTCCTGTTCCCTTATTGGAATGTATTCCTTTGCCTCCTCTTTTTGCCTCTTTCTCTGTGTTTATATCCGTGTATTAGGTAGATCAGCTACGTCTCCTGATGTTGGAGATGTGACCTTATGTAAGAGATGCCTTATGAAACCCAGCAGTGTGCTTTCTACTCATCATAAGTTCCAAATATTCCAGGAGGGTCCCCTGTGTGGGCTATATGTGTCTTCCTGTTGTGGCAGGGTTGCTTTTGCTACAAGTGTCTGGGGAAGCTAGGCTGTCCCCCTGGCCAGCTGGTTGTAATGCTTAGCTGCATGTAGCTGCTATGGTCCCTTTAGTAACTTTATCAGGCATGGGGAGCCCCAGCATAGTTGACTGCAAGGTCTAACAGCACATTCCTCTTGTAGTTTCTCTAAGTGAGTAGCCCCCCAGCATGGCTGGTTGCTAGGCTTAGAGGCTTACAATTGCTGTAGGCCTCTGGCCTGCGAGGCTGTTTTCAAATCTCTCATGATTGCAGCTGGGTGAGGCTGGCCCCAGGCATGGGAGCACCCAATTTTTACAGGAGTTATAATATGGGAATGTTCCGATATGTGGCTTTTTAAGAAGCACAAGTCAGCTGCAGCTGGTAAGCCCCACTTCCTGCAGGGCCACACACCTCATTAACAAAGTCCTACCCTGTGAGCATACCCCAACCCACTGAAGCAGACTCACTTGCCCAGTAGCAAAGGTTCTAGGCACCATGCCTAAGCAGACTCATAAACTGCCTGAGGGCTTGATGTTGAGTGGAGCCAGCCCTTAGTGCAGACTGCCTGACCTGGCTGAGTTGGATGAAATCAATGCTCTATTAGATGGGGCAGACACCTGGGCTAACAGGCTAGGGGAAGGACTCCAATTGCATCTGCTGGAATGTGTGTAAGCATGCCTGTCTCATTCCCTGAGGAGGGCTCTCCTCTTACCAAGATGTGCCCAGAGCCTATGAAGTGAATCTCTTTCCACCAAAAGACTGTGCGTCTTTGTTCCTGGTGATTTTAGGTTGCTTTCCAAAATAGGTGAATTTGGGTGTGAGCCATTTAAGAGTAGGTTTTTTCCCCCTTATGTCTGTTAGCTTTTCTGAAGCTTCCTAGTTCTTGTTAATTGCTGGCAAAGCCAGGTATTATAATACTTGTTCCGGTTGTGCTGAGTCCAAAAGCTGCTTATTATGATAACACTCCCCTGCTCAGATACCCTACTCCTCCAGGGGAGGATTTGTACCTTAAGATTGCTCTCAGCCAGCTGTGATGCAGCTAGAAGGTGGCTTTTTTCTATGCAGAAATGAATTTCTGCCTCTTCCACCGCAGTCAGCACTGTCCCTTCTTGTGGGTGTTCTTTTTATCCAGTTTTCAATTCTCTCTCAAGGGTAAACATTCACGAGTCATTGTAAATTTGTTGTGCACATGGGAGAAAGTGAATCCAGTGTCTGCCTACACCACCAGCTTGACACTGGACACTCTAACATTTTATGTTATGTTGAAATGACCTAGGTACTCAACAAATTTTTATCACTGAACATAATTTAGTGAAGCTCTAAAGTTCGAAGTTACCAAAAACATTTGTAAGCTGTTTTTTCAAATATACAGACCATAAAACATAAATGCTGTGCCCCAAACCTCTTACCCACTTTCATCTATCTAAATCATTTGTTTCCAAGAATTATGTTTACATTACGCACAAAAACATCATGAGATATTAGATAAAATTATCATTTGAAGCTTTTTTTGCTACAAATTTGTAACAGATTACATGAGCTTATTTGACCAGTAAACCCAGGCTACCTACCCAATTACTGACAAATCCAAGGACATCACGATTTTAATCAAACTTAAACATTCTTTCATTCATCAAAGATTAATTTATATCACATTAACTTGAAAGATATTTGGGCTAGTTTCTGTCATATTTAGAAATAATGTTTGTAAGTGCTTACTTTGATCCAATTTCAATAGAGCTCTTGGTTTTGGCTATACCATCCAGAGGTAGAAAAATATCTCACATTTACAACATACACATATAGACATATATAAGCACACATGTATACACAGAGATCTTATAGATTCCATTATTTTTTAATGAATCAGGTGCAATGTAAATCTTATTAGTTTATGAGAAACATTTGCATTTCAAAGAATTCACTCAGGGCTTTGAAAAGACATGGGCAGACAATTTACATAGTAAAGACACACAGAAAGAAGTCAAGATTTCTCCAAGATAGAGTTTCTGGGACATAGTTGCTGTATTGGTTTCTTACATCCCAATATTTAGGAACAGAGGAGACTTTGGGATTGGCAAAAGGACAAGTGAACTTTGATCTGCTTTTTAGAACCATGCTTCTGGACTTGCAGAGATTTGCAAGACAGAGATGATTGCTTCCAGTACCAAAAGAACTGGATTACGGTCTGAATGACAAAAGAGGTTGACCTAACCTTCCAGCTAGATTTTTCTAATTGTTTCTTTATATCATGGGAAATTTTAACTTCTGAGGTGAATCAAAAGATTTTTATATTTTAAAACATCAGGACAATGTATCATATCTTTACAGGTCTGCACAAAGTATTTAACATAGGTCCTATTTCTAAGTGTACAGTTTAACTCTAGACTCATTTACTTTAGGAAAGAGGAGCTTTTATCATCATTTTATTAGCATCTGATGTTAACCTCTAGTTTTTATCTTATACCATGTGGGTGTTCAAGCATCCCTATTGACTTCTGTTGTGTATGTTTAATTAACACTGTCTGAAGGGCCGATTTATATGCTGTCTTACAATCATGCAGTGGAAATGCTCCCCAGTGAGACACACTGTCTATGCCCATAATATAATGTATTATACAATCAGGCAAAAAAGATACAATCAGTTCACATAAAGCCCATAAATGTATCAATTTTCCTACAAAATTTCATCTGAATTCCATCAAATCTTATATCTCTAATCATAGCTTCCATTAGGACTTCCTATCAATAGGTCTCAGTCTTATAATTTTGGATAGGGGAAGCATTTCCAGCCAGACATAACACCCTTTAATAGCAACTGAAATCAATAAGACTTTATGGCTTAAACCTGAGCATGAGAGCCTTCCCCACAAAATATGGTAAAAGAAACAACCCTCACAAGATCCAGAAAGTTCACTTCCAAAATTATCCAAGAAAGAAAAGGCTTCCACTGACAGGTGGTAGTGCATTAACAAGCAACAGAGGTTGAAATAACAAAGGCCCTTATGAAAGCAACTGGGACCCCTTATGACAAACTCCCCTGAGCCCTGACACAGCTAGATAGAGAGTACTTCTTGGAACCCCAGTCTATTTGACTGCTCACCAAGATACCTGCAGGTACCTGCATCCTCCAGATGGCAGAGGCCAGAAGGGTCACAAAGCTAAGCTGTTAAGACATAAAACAAGACAAGGAAAAAAATTCATCTTATATGTACATTATCAGCTTTAGATACACCTTAGGTCTCTTGGAGCCAGATTTTTACCTAGGAGGGAGGTATCACAGGTTTGGGGATCATGTGTGCTTTGCGGAGTACCTCATTGCACAGACTTTTGCTTCATGTTGGTGGGGGACCTGTGTCATCTATCCCTTCCATGACCAACTTATACAATCATGGGAGTCCTCTTGAGGTGATGAGTATACTATTGGCTCTTAACTGCTCAACCCATGCCCACCAAATTTGTAGCCTTTTTGTCTTCCAAGATGATCTTAGTAAAAACTTTCACCTCATATGCCTATTCCAAGACAACAAGCTTATAGAGATGCCTGTCTCTTGCCCTATACTTTTTCCTTTTTATGAAAATTGACACAAAAGACAGAAATAAGAAAAGTATTGACCATCTCTTGGAGGAAAAAGATCAGTAAACCAATGAGTACTCAGTAGTTCATACTGCAAACTAATAGCTAAAAGTCACCCAATTTGGGAAAGTGCAGCCTAAGAGCCTACAGGTGGATTGAATTAGTGCTTCCAATTGTTTCAGAATTTAGATACATCTGGTCACAAGCATATTTATGTTTCTAGAACCAGATCATGAAAATTTGGGGGCATCCCCCAAACCAAGACCCCCACAATGAAGGCCAAGCCAAGGGTTCCTTCTAACGGCCGACATAATTTCCCTGAGGCTGACATCAGTTTGGTAGGACATTTAGCCACAAATAGGAGTGAAACCTGAATTTCTATTTGACCATCTCTGAGTGAAAAATGGAGTTCAACCGCATTTTTGTCTTACCCCAACCTGACACTTGTCAAGTCAAGCCCTCAGGACATAAAGTAAGCTTAGGAAGCTTCTGCAGTTCTTTGTAAACATTTACAACAACTGGAATCTTTATGTCAAAATATGGAACCTTTGACTCTTTAAAGATTTATTTTTTTGTCCCAATGCTCAAAAGGAGCCCAAAGTGGCCATGGTAATTTTAAATTATCCCAGGTTATCATGCCAGCTGTTTACAGCTATCTTCATTTTAAGGGGCTTTTCTAAGGTGGCCACAACAAACAAGGTAATTTCTAAAGAGTTTGTTATGATCACCGGGAAACTAAATTCCCAAACACACAATTGTAAGATGTGTGCTGACACAGATACGAATACAGAAAAAACAGACACCAGTGAACTGGTTCACAGATTTAGGGTAAAAGTCCTACAATTGTTCCCACCCAAATTGCATGCCCAGATGGTCCTATTGGATCCTAGATGGCTCTGCTATAAATGAAAAGACACCAGATGGCTCTTCTATAAATTAGAGGGCCCAGAGGGAGGGGAAATGAGTTCACAGGCACCCCCAAGGTGATTTACCCTATTCTTGATTGAGCCCATGGACTCACCAGATGTAGCCATTTCTCTTCCTACCACAGTCAGCTTTAGGAGGCAGCTTTCATCATCATGGGAAAGCAGGAAAGGCAGATCCATGAGAAAAAGAGAGGCTCAATAGCTGACAGGTTGCCCATCTGAGGTCAACTGGCCATGAGCAGGACTTAACATCCTACCAGAGTCATCAAATTGTTTACCACCCAAGGGGGGATAACCTTCCTACCACAAGACGTGCCACTAGTTGACAGGCAAGGTAGTGGAAGAAAAACAGTGTTTTATTACAGCTTTTTAGCAAGGGTGAAGATGGCTGACTAATGTCCAAAAGAACGATCTTACAGAACAAAGACTACAGGCCAGTTATGTAGGGATCTAGTGTCCAGATGGGGGAAGTGTCTGGTCTCTGGGTGGAGCATATATCTGGTCTTAGTTCCTGATAATTTTTTGTTTCACTGGTTATGTCTCAGAAACAAAAGCAATGCCCTATGATCTTTCATTTGTCCTTGATGATGCTTATTAGCAGAGACTCTCTGCTGGGCATTATCATGTTCCTAAGGAACTCAAAAGAACAAAGTTATCAACTTATAACAGCTGGGGGTGGCCATAAAACCTACAGAAAATGCACATCTTCTGGAGGGTGCATATCCAGCTAGTTTAGCTAATCGCAGTTCATTCAAAGTTGCAATATTGTTTCTTTTCTTCAACACAGCTTCACTTATGTTCACTATGTGCTGAGCTGGTATAAAAAGTAGAATTGATTTTTTATTTGTTGCAGTTTTTCATGTGGAGAGGCAGAGAATGGATGACACTTAAGAGTTCCTTAAAAAAACACTGCCTAATTGCAAGCTTTAATATAAAACTACAGTGACCAGGACATTGTACCATAGATATAAATATAGATACGTAGATAAAGGAGACAGCCTAGTGAGTCTGGAAATAGACTCACACATATATAATCAATTAAATTTTAACAAAGATGTTAAGATAATTCAGTGGAGAAATATTAATCTTTTCAACAAGTGCTGTTGTTACAATTAGATACCAATACTAAAAAAAACAAAAATGGACACTAACTTTCACCACTTGCACAAGTTAATTCAAAATAGATAATTGATTAAATACAAACCCCAAAGCTTGAAAACTTCTGCTACAAACCATAAGAGAATGTCTTTGAGATATGGTTTATGTAAAAACATCTTAAGCATGTATAGCATGAACCGCAAAAAAAAAAAAAAAAAAAAAAAGGGTACATTGGTCTTAGTGAAAAGTAAAATTTCTTATCTTCATGTGATTCTGCTAAGAACAAAAAGATCAACCACAGACTGGGAGAAATATGTGCAAATCGCATATCAGATAAAGGTCTTATGTCCAGAATATATAAAGAATCCTTACAATTCAACAAGATAAACAATACACTTAAAAAAAGTCAAAAGATTTGAACAAACACTTTACTAAAAAATAGGATGGCAAATACTCCCATGAAAAAATGTCAACATACGAGATAATTGCCAAATTGTATTGGGACCATTTTGAACTTACTTGCATACTCTGTATGGATGCATGAATGCTCTTGTTATTCTGCATTTCTGTCAATCCTTGACACTTAACGTTCTTTCTGTAAAGTGAGTATGAAATTGTTTCTCAGTATGCTTTTGATTTACAGTTTTCTGATTAGAAATAAGGCTGACTACACTTTAATATATGCATAGGCCATTTTTTCTCTATTTTCAGGAAATTCATTACTTTACTAGGTCCGTATTGGGTGTTTACGTTTTACTTATTGATTTATAGATATGATTTTTATATTCTGGTTATTAATCCCTGGTTGGTTACGTGAGACTTTCCTTTTTTACCTTGTTATTGGAGTATGATATATGCATGCAGCAGGGACTCATAAATGTACAACATGAAGAACTTTAGAAACAAAGAGTCTTAGGTATAAAATAAATCATTTAAAATTTGATTTTTGGAATGTTATTTGTCTTGGTACCATAATAACAAAGTTTCTTATTTCTAAGCATATTTATCCCTTCAGTGTTTAGTGTTTAGGTGATTAATGTGGTGCACACATTAAGTATAAAATGGCTATATCACCAACTTCTTGGGTAATTTCCTAATGATTGTGGCATCCTGTACTTCTTTGCTCCCTTGTATTTATATCATTGCTTTCAACTAGGATAGCTGGTTGTAGCCAGTAAAAGCACTATGCCAACATCATGCTCCATCCTCCAATTTTTATTGGATTATTTACTTTCTTCCACTGAAATTACTTACACAGTTTTTTTTTTATTTCCTCTGCAACGTTCAGTATTTTGAAAAACTAATTGGATGGTACTTAAAACAAAGTATATTCTTTTTTCATTTTAAATGCAATCTTTTAATTTTTTGAAATGTGATATTCTAGACGTGTTCCTTCAAATAAATATTATAATTATTTTCTCAAGTGAAAAGCAATATTTGATGGAAAATTTGTTTTAGTAAATTATTTTATCAATTCATTTAGAGATAAACATTCATTTTTCTGTTGCAATCATATTGAATATCATAACAGAAGTGTCCATTGTTAAAGGTATTATTGCAAATCTTGACCTTAAAAAATGTGATGATAGAGATAATCACTGCCTATGTCTTTAAACTCTGATAGTTATTTTTCATGCTTTATCTTATTTATAAGATAAGTTAAATCCTTATAACTTTCGGGTATTATAGGCACTAGATCTCTGAATTTCTAGATGAGAGGCTGAAAGACAATAACTAAGATAGCATGTTTTCAAAATAATGCTTAAAACTCCAAAGTGCGTCACAAGCTTTCATGAGCTATAGACGTATTTCATGTAATTTCCGTTCAGTGAGTCATAAAGTGTAAAATATATCAACATAATATCGTTGAGTGCAACTGTTAAGAGAACCAGGTACGCCATCCTAACAGTAAACAAATAAATGCTTCCAGATAAAAAGAAAAAGATATTTTCAAAATTTTCAGAATATATATAGCAAAGCATACTCACAAAAGATAGAATTGTATTTCTTGTGTACACTCTTTTCAAGTTTACATCAGTGGTCCTTCTCTGAGCAACCAAGGAATGGAGTGAAGGAGGCATCCTCCAGCTGTTGGGCTGGAGGACATTGAGCACTGTGGTGCCAGGTGCATGCTCCCTTTTCTGCATTGAATGAATCACATTACTCCAGCACAGCCAAAGAACATTATGAAGTAACTTATGTATTAAAAAGTGCTGCTTGTATCTTTTTCTGGCAATGAAGAAACTAATGCTTGGTGCAGTTACTTTATGTCCTAAAGAATTTAAAAAGGAGTGAATTAACAGTGTCAGTATTAAAATTTTTATCTTCTTTGACAAAATTTAAGTTTTTCCAGTGTAACTTAGAGGTATTTGTACTTTTGAATTTGATACACAGAAAATTAAGACATAAAAAAGGATGGGGCTGGCCCCGTGGCTGAGTGGTTAAGTTCACGTGCTCCACTGCAGGCAGCCCAGTGTTTCTTTGGTTCGAATCCTGGGCACGGATATGGCACTGATCATCAAACCATGCTGAGGCAGCATTCCACATGCCACAACTAGAAGGACCCACAATGAAAAATATACATCTATGTACCTGGGGGATTGGGGAGAAAAAGGAAAAAACAAAATCTTATAAAAAAAGAAATAAAAAAGGAGAGAAAGAGAGAAAGAAAGAAAGAAAGAAGGGAAGGAAGGAAGAAAGGAAGAGAGAAAGGAAGGAAGGAAGAAAGAGGAAGAAAAATAACTTTTGCTGTGGGTTAACCCACTATTAACAACATTCTATTTTATTAAATACTGATATAAAAATACTACCATCTAGCATAACCAAAATAGCATAAAATCAAACTTCTGTTTTGTTACTCACAAAAATCAAAACAAAAAAAATAAAAATTCTGTTTTGTTACTCACAAAACAGAAATGATAACACAATGAAGATTTATAGCCTACCTATAACCAACATTGTTAGATAAATAAATATTTAACCTAATAATTTTATTCCTATAATTTAATTTTTAACTAAAATATATATTTCTTTTCTCTCTCTTCTCAAGCATAAGATCTTGATTAAAAAAAAAAATACTGACAAAAATTACTCTTAAGAATGAGTGATTGGACAGTTGACCAAACCTAACAAAGGGTGATCTGTCTCACTGGTAATAAAATATATATCTGTAGAGATACATTTTTTTCTAACTTTATCTCTGGCTGGAGTAAACTTATAAGCTTAAAAGAAGAGTAATAATCATGCAGCTGAGAACCAATGCCACCTTGCTGAGTAGGAGAACAATTTCTCGGGAGAGAAGACATGGGCAAGAGATGGAGACTAACTGGGGAATGTCACAGAAGAACTTACAGATGCTGGACTCACAGAATGTTAGGGAGAAAATTCCAGCTGAAGGCAGGATGATAGTAAAACTTCCAGTGAGCCAATAGGCAGACATTATGCTCACATGAGACATGTGTTTTATGACACCCTCATAGTGCAGGGGGTGGCAGATGGCAGCAAAGTGGTTTATGTCTTCCAATGAGAGTATCATGAACAGTCAGTGAGAGAAAAGGCAACAACTTAGGCAAGGGGTGTCCAGTCTATATATATAAGACAAAATCTCAAAGAAAATTAAAGACTAGAATCTGATATCTGCAAAGGTGCAAATATAATTTTCCTCTCTACAATTACTCTCATTGTTTTACCAAAGATAATCACAGTAAATCTAATTTGTTTAAGGGCCAGCCACATGGTCCAGTGGTTAAGGTTGGTTCTTTCTGCTTCAGGGGCCCAGGTTTGGTTCCCAGTTTTCAACCTACACCACTTGTCAGCAGCCATGCTGTGCTGGTGAACCACATACAAAGTAGAGGAAGATTGGTATGCAGTTTAGCTCAGGGAAAATCTTCCTCAAGCAAAAATATAATAACTCTTTTATATTAAAAACTTGGCCTGATTATATAAATGAAAATAAGAATAATCACTGAGTGTTTTTGACTTCTGGAAGGATGCAGTACGGAGAAAAGTGAAATGCTTCATCTTTCTTTACAAAAATATGTCTTACCAAACAGTTGCTAGCTTAATAGAACAGATTTTTTAAAATCTGGGGAAAAATTACAGCATCCTCCTTAGTTCATGTAGTCCCATGTAATTAAGATTTATTCTTGATCTTTAGCAGTTTCATGATGCCATTACTCTCTTCATTAGACTTCTGTAATTTCTTACACAGTTAGGAAAGTTGATGATCTGAAAGTCTATCAGAAATCTGTATTCTAAAGTGAGTATAAGAATTCTTCCCATGAATCTTCCTGAAGGTGAAACATATTTTCAAAAGCATCAGAGTAAAATAATAACTGTATTTAAATGACAAAAGGATTAAAATGGCATAGTTAAATATTTGATTATGATGCCACTGAAAAGAAAATTTGCTAATTTCTATGACATGCATTTTAAGATAGTGATGAGAATTATGACCAATAACATTGTACTAAGACATATCACGATTTTAGGAATTACCCCATAATTTTAGAGGACTTACATTAATAACATATGCATACAATTATATCTATGAGAAGTTTTAGCATCACTTATTTGACATGCTTCTGTTGTGATTTAATATACAAAATAAACTAAATTTGTTTAATATCTTTTTTTTATTAATGTTATGATAGATTACAACCTTGTGAGATTTCAGTTGTACATTTTTGTTAGTCATGTTGTGGGTACACCACTTCCCCCTCCGTACCCTCCCCCCACCCCCCCTTTTCCCTGGTAACCACCGATCAGATCTCCTTCTCAATATACTAGTTTCCATCTATGAGTGGAGTCATATAGAGCTCGTCTTTCTCTGACTGACTTATTTCGCTTAACATAATGCCCTCGAGGTCCATCCACGTTGTTGTGAATGGGCCAATTTTGTCTTTTTTTATGGCTGAGTAGTATTCCATTGTGTATATATACCACATCTTCTTTATCCAATCATCAGTTTCTGGGCATGTAGGCTGGTTCCACGTCTTGGCTATTGTAAATAATGCTGCGATGAACATAGGGGTGCAATGGACTCTTGAGATATCTGATATCAGGTTCTTAGGATAGATACCCAGTAATGGGATGGCTGGGTCATAGGGTATTTCTATTTTTAAATTTTTGAGAAATCTCCATACTGTTTTCCATAGTGGCTGTACCAGTTTGCATTCCCACCAACAGGGTATGAGGGTTCCTCTTTCTCCACAACCTCTCCAACATTTGTCGTTCTTGGTTTTGGATGTTTTTGCCAATCTAATGGGGGTAAGGTGATATCTTAGTGTAGTTTTGATTTGCATTTCCCTGATGATTAGCGATGATGAACATCTTTTCATGTGTCTATTGGCCATATTCATATCTTCTTTTGAGAAATGTCTGTTCATGTCCTCTGCCCATTTTTTGATCGGGTTGTTTGTTTTTTAGTTGTTAAGCAGTTTGAGTTCTTTGTATATTATGGAGATTAACCCTTTGTCGGATAAGTGGCTTGTAAATATTTTTTCCCAATTAGTGAGCTGTTTTTTTGTTTCAATCCCGTTTTCCCTTGCCTTGAAGAAGCTCTTTAGTCTGATGAAGTCCCATTTGTTTATTTTTTCTGTTGTTTCCCTCAACTGAGGAGTTATAGTGTCCGAAAAGATTCTTTTGAAACTGATGTCAAAGAGTGTACTGCCTATATTCTCTTCCAAAAGACTTATTGTCTCAGGCCTAATCCTTACGTCTTTGATCCATTTTGAGTTTATTTTGGTGTGTGGTGAAAAAGAATGGTCAATTGTCAATCTTTTGCATGTTGCTGTCCAGTTTTCCCAGCACCATTTGTTGAAGAGACTTTCTTTTCTCCATTGTAGGCCCTCTGCTCCTTTGTCGAAGATTAGCTGTCCATAGATGTGTGGTTTTATCTCTGGGCTTTCAATTCTGTTCCATTGATCTGTGGACCTGTTTTTGTACCAGTACCATGCTGTTTTGATCACTGTAGCTTTGTAGTATGTTTTGAAATCGGGGATTGTGATTCCGCTGGCTTTGTTTTTCTTGCTCAGGATTGCTTTAGCAATTCGCGGTCTTTTGTTCCCCCATATGAATTTTAGGATTGTTTGCTCAATTTCTGTGAAGAATGTTCTTGGGATTCTGATTGGGATAGCATTGAATCTGTATATTGCTGTAGGTAGTATGGACATTTTAACTATGTTTATTCTTCCAATCCATGTGCAAGGAATGTTTTTCCATCTCTTTATGTCATCGCCTATTTCTTTCAAGAAAGTCTTGTAGTTTTCATTGTATAGATCCTTCACTTCCTTGGTTAAGTTTATCCCAAGGTATTTTATTCTTTTCGTTGCGATTGTGAATGGGATAGAGTTCTTGAGTTCTTTTTCTGTTAGTTTATTGTTAGTATATAGAAATGCTACTGATTTATGCACGTTAATTTTATACCCTGCTACTTTGCTGTAGTTGTTGATTATTTCTAATAGTTTTTCTGTGGATTCTTTGGGGTTTTCTATGTATAAGATCATGTCGTCTGCAAACAACGAGAGTTTTACTTCTTCATTACCCATTTGGATTCCATTTATTTCTTTTTCCTGCCGAATTGCTCTGGCCAGCACCTCCGGTACTATGTTGAATAGGAGTGGTGAAAGTGGGCACACTTGTCTTGTTCCTGTCCTCAGAGGGATGGCTTTCAGCTTTTGTGCATTGAGCATGATGTTGGCTGTGGGTCTATCATATATGGCCTTTATTATGTTGAGGTACTTTCCTTCTATACCCATTTTACTGAGGGTTTTTATCATAAATGGGTGTTGGATCTTGTCGAATGCTTTCTCTGCATCTATTGAGATGATCATGTGGTTTTTGTTTTTCATTTTGTTGATGTAGTGTATCACGTTGATTGACTTGCGGATGTTGAACCATCCCTGTGTCCCTGGTATAAATCCCACTTGATCATGGTGTATAATCTTTGTGATGTATTGCTGTAATCGGTTTGCCAAAATTTTGTTGAGGATTTTTGCATCTATGTTCATCAGTGATATCGGCCTGTAGTTCTCCTTCTTTGTGTTGTCCTTGTCAGGTTTGGGGATCAGAGTGATGTTGGCTTCATAGAATGTGTTAGGGAGTTCTCCATCTTTCTCAATTTTCTGGAACAGTTTGAGGAGAATAGGTATTAAGTCTTCTTTGAATGTTTGGTAGAATTCTCCAGAGAAGCCGTCTGGTCCTGGACTCTTATTTTTGGGGAGGTTTTTGATTACCGTTTCTATTTCCTTACTTGTGATTGATCTATTCAGATTCTCCATTTCTTCCTGATTCAGTTTGGGGAGATTGTAGGAGTCTAGGAATTTGTCCATTTCTTCCAGGTTGTTCAATTTGTTGGCATACAGTTTTTCATAGTATTCTCTTATGATCTCTTGTATTTCATTGGTATCTGTTGTGATTTCTCCTCTGTCATTCCTGATTTTATTAATTTGCGATTTCTCTCTTCTTTTCTTGGTGAGTCTGGCTAGGGGTTTGTCAATTTTGTTAATTCTTTCTAAGAACCAACTCTTTGTTTCATTGATCCTTTCTGTTGTCTTTTTTGTTTCAATATCGTTTATTTCTGCTCTTATTTTTATTATTTCCCTCCTTCTACTCACTCTGGGCTTTGTTTGTTCTTCTTTTTATAGTTCTGTTAGGTGTCGTTTGAGGTTGCTTACGTGAGCTTTTTCTTGTTTAGTGAGGTGAGCCTGTATTGCGATGAATTTCCCTCTTAGGACTGCTTTTGCTGCATCCCAAATGATTTGGTATGTCGTGTTCTCATTTTCATTTGTCTCCAGATAATATTTGATTTCTTCTTTAATTTCTTCAATGATCCATTGTTTGTTGAGAAGCGTGTTGTTTAGTCTCCACATTTTTGCACCTTTCTCTGCTTTTTTCTTGTAGTTGATTTCTAGTTTAATAGCGTTATGATCAGAAAAGATGCTTGATATTATTTCAACTCTCTTGTATTTATTGATGTTTGCTTTGGTTCCCAAAATATGGTCAATCCTTGAGAATGTTCCATGTGCACTTGAGAAGAATGTGTAACCTGCTGTTTTTGGATGAAGTGTTCTATATATATCTATTAAGTCCCTCTGGTCTAATTTTTCATTTAATTCTATTATTTCCTTGTTGATTTTCTGTCTGGATGTTCTGTCCATTGGTGTTAATGGTGTGTTGAGGTCCCCTACTATTATTGTATTGTTGTTGATGTCTTCTTTTAGTTCTATTAAGAGTTGCTTTACATATTTTGGTGCTCCTGTGTTGGGTGCGTATATATTTATAAGTGTTATGTCTTCTTGGTGGAGAGTCCCTTTTATCATTATATACTGTCCCTCTTTATCTTTCTTTATCTGTTTTGCTTTGAAATCTACCTTGTCTGATATTAGTATAGCGACACCTGCTTTCTTTTGTTCATTATTAGCTTGGAGTATTGTTCTCCATCCCTTCACTCTGAGTCTGTGTTTGTCTTTGGGGCTGAGGTGTGTTTCCTGGAGGCAGCATATTATTGGATCTTGTTCTTTGATCCATCGTGCCACTCTGCGTCTTTTGATTGGGGAGTTCAATCCATTTACATTTAGAGTGATTATTGAGACGTGGGGGCCCACCACTACCATTTTGTGTCTTGTTTTCCGGTTTTCTTCAGTTTCCTTTGTTTCTCGTCCCATGGTTTAATCTGTTCTGATGTAGAGCTGCTACTCTCTGTTGTTGTCCTTCTACTTATCTCCTCTGCTCTTGGTTTTGTAGCCCCTTTCCTTTTTTGGATTTTTCAGGAATGAGGGTTTTCCTGAGGATTTCCTGAAGAGGAGGTTTTGTGGCAATGAACTCCCTTAATTTTTGTTTATCTGGGAAAGTTTTTATTTCTCCATCGTATTTGAAGGATATTTTCGCTGGGTAGAGAATTCTCGGCTGTTGATTTTTGTCCTTCAGATTTTTGAATATATCATTCCACTCTCTTCTAGCCTGTAAAGTTTCTGCTGAGAAATCTGCTGATAGCCTGATGGGGGTTCCTTTGTAGGTTAGTTTCTTTTGCCTGGCTGTCCTTAATATTTTCTCCTTGTCGTTGACTTTTGCTAGCTTCACTACTATATGCCGTGGAGTTGGTCTTCTTGCATTGATAAAGTTTGGAGATCTATTGGCTTCTGTCACCTGAAGATCCATCTCCCTTACCAGATTTGGGAAGTTCTCAACCATTATTTCTTTGAATAGGTTTTCTGCCCCTTTCTCCTTCTCTTCTCCGTCTGGTATACCTATAATCCTTATGTTGCATCTCCTAATTGTGTCTGATAATTCTCAGAGAGTTTCTTCATTTCTTTTAAGTCTTGCTTCTCTCTCCTCCTCTGCCTGCAACAATTCTATATTGCCATCTTCCAAATTGCTAATTCTTTCCTCCATATTATCGGCCCTACTGTTCAGAGCATCTAGATTTTTCTTAATCTCCTCTATTGTGTTCTTCATTTCCAATATTTCTGTTTGGTTCTTCTTTATCGTATCAAACTCTTTTGTGACACAGCTCCTGAACTCGTTGAGTTGATGGTCAGAATTCTCTCTTAACTCATTGAGAATCTTAATGATGGCTGTTTTGAAGTCATCATCATTTAGGTTATATATCTCATTTTCTTTGGGATTGTTTTCTGTGTATTTGTTACTTTCTTTCTGTTCTGGAGATTTAATGTATTTTTTCATATTTCTTGATGTTGTTGATTTGTGCCTCCGCATGGAGATAGAGTTTAGTTGCTCCTTTCACTTGTTTCAGCTGCTGCGGTGGGGGGAGCAGCTGTTTATACTTCACCAACCAGGATCCCTGTCCGTAGTTGCTAACTGGGCCTGGGCCCCTCTTCGTAGCCACAGTGGCCCTTTGGATTCCCTCCTCTGCCATGGGGGCCGTCACAGGGGGGCTTCAGGCTGCAGGTGCCTACTGTTGCAGCCCACCTAGATGTGCTCTCTCCTTGGGGTCTGCAACAGTGTTATGGGCTTTTCCAGCGGCCAGGGTTGGGATCACTTATATTTGTCGCTCCGTTGCTGTCGGCACCCACCAAACCTCACTTGTCCTCTATGGGTCGCAGGAGAGCTATTGGCATCTTCTACCGTCTGTGGTTAGTACACCTAGCTATGCTGCTTTTGCCCTGGGGTCTTCCAGCCTTGTGGCTGGTGGCTGGGTGCCTTCTACTGGTGCTGTGCAGAGGCTTTCCCTAAGGCTGCTGTGAGCCTGTAGGGTTTCCCCCTAGGCTACTAAGCTGGGTCTCTGGAACTCTCTCCAGCCCCCGTCCTCTCCGAGATCTCCGGCAATCCCTAGTCTCACGGGGTGGGCAATGGCAGCTGGGGGTCGCCCCGCCCTCTGGGCTTCTCTCCGGGCCTCTCCCAGGAGCCCTAAATGCTGGGAGAGGCCCCTCTGCTAATGGCAGACAGAGAGTTTTGTCTGCTGCCTGGCGGAACTCAGGCGCTTCCCCTCCAGGTCGCAGAACCAGCCTTTGAAAGTTCCCCCCGCCCCGGTCCTCTCCGAGATCTCTGGCAATCTCTAGCCCCACGGGGCGGGCAAAGGCAGCTGGGGGTCGCCCCACCCTCTGGGATTCTCTCCGGGCCTCTCCCGGAGCCGTGAATGCTCGGTGTGGCCCCTCTGCTTACGGCACACAGAGAGTTTTGTCTGCTGCCCTGGCGGAGCTCCGGCACTTCCCCTCCAGGTCACAGAACTGGCCTTATAAAGTTCCCCCAGCCCTGGTCCTCTCCGAGATCTCTGGCAATCCCTAGTCCCATGGGGTGGGCAATGGCAGCTGGGGTTCGCCCCACCCTCTGGGCTTCTCTCTGGGCCTCTCCCTGGAGCCCTGAATGCTGGGAGTGGCCCCTCTGCTAATGGAAGACAGAGAGTTTTGTCTGCTGCCTGGCGGAACTCCGGCGCTTCCCCTCTGGGTCGCAGAACCGGCCTTTGAAAGTTCCCCCCGCCCCAGTCCTCTCCGAGATCTCTGGCAATCCCTAGCCCCACGGGGCGGGCAACGGCAGCTGGGGGTCGCCCCGCCCTCTGGGATTCTCTCCAGGCCTCTCCCGGAGCCTTGAATGCTCAGCGTGGCCCCTCTGCTAACGGCAGACAGAGAGTTTTGTCTGCTGCCCGGGCGGAGCTCCGGCGCTTCCCCTCCGGGTCGCAGAACCGGACTTTGAAAGTTCCCCCAGCCCCGGTCCTCTCCGAGATCTCTGGCAATCCCTAGTCCCATGGGGTGGGCAACGGCAGCTGGGAGACCTCCGTACCCTCCATGACTCTCTCTGGGACCCTCTGGGCGCCCCGAGCACCAGGCTGGGTCTCCCCGCCAATGGCAGGGAGAGACTCTCCCCGCGGGCTCAGGTGTGCAACTCCAAAGTTTCCCTCTGTGTTTAGGAGTAATTGCGGGGGGTTTAGGTAGGGTTCTGGTCACCTGTTTCCACCGTCGCTCCTCTGTTGTGTTCTCGCTCCTGCCCTAGATGTGTGTGGATCCTCTGGGGGCGTCCATTGGAAGAAAGCTGCTTGCGGGTACTAGGCTGCCCTTCGGGGTCGGAGAGTTTTCACCTATTTCCACATCCTCCCGGAGGAAAGTCCGTCCGCCTTCTGATGTATAGTCGCGTGGGTGTCTCAGACGTCCTGAGATGCTGTCTGGATATCCTTTGTCAAGCGATAAGTGTCCAAATAATTGTAGACTTGAAGGGCGAGAGACAAAGAGGACTACTCACGGCGCCATCTTGGATCTTCCTCTTTCTGTTTAATATCTTTCTTTTTATAGGAAGAGAGAACAAATTCTTTGAGAAGTACCAGAAATTCTCAAAGTTACTTTAAGGTAAAAAAAATTGTTTAGTATTTGAATTTTGAGTTTGATTATCAAAAATATCAAAAGGTTTTAAAACACTTGGTTGAATAGAATTTTAGGTCACTGTGAAACAATACTTATTTATCCATTTAATCATGGTGACATTTAAGGAATTTCAAAGAAATACAAAAGATTAAATAGTTGAAGAAAACAAATATCCCTGAATAGAGAAGACTCAACCTTCTGATCAGAGGAAAATATTCTGATAAAGCATAAAATCCTTGTTTTTTCCAGGTCGATCACTTTTTATTAAAAAACTTTTACAATATCTTATTAAGAGTAGATCAACAGTTCAAGCAAACTGTCCTTTTAAGAGAGACAAAACCAAGTCCTGGTTTCACACTATCTTACTTTTGATAGTAAAACATTTACTTAATTAAATTCACTTCAGTCTTAGGCAGCTTGATCATGCATAAATCTCTTTTCTCAGGGTTCCTCTTACACAAATCTTCTAAAAGATTATTTTTTCTAAATTCAGAATTTGAGCTTTCCTCTTTCCTATAATCAGTTTACTTTAGGACAAATTTACTTTCTTAACAAAAATACCTCCATTCCTCATACCTTTTTTACTGACAACATACATTTTCTCATAGCATATTTTTTTAATGTATCACAAGACATGTTTATTAATAGACCCAAATATCCTTCTGGTTTTCCATAATAAAAAGCTACTTTAGGGGCCAACCCCGTGGGTGACTGGTTAAATTTGTGCACTCTACTTCAGCAGCCCAGGCTTTTGCCAGTTTGGATCCTGGGCATGAACATGGCACCACTCATCAGGCCATGCTGAGCTGATGTCCCACATAGCACAACCAGAGGCACTTGCAACCAGAATGTACAACTACGTACTGGGGGTTTTTAGGGAGGAGAAGAAGCAGGAAAAAGAAAAAAGAAGATTGGCAACAGATGTTAGCTCAGGTGCCAATCTTAATAAAAGAAAAAAAAGGGCTAATGTAGATAAACCTATGTTAAGTAATCAATATATAATATTTTATCTTATTTGGAAGTGATTTAGATACTCAAGATATATTTTTAATTTTACTTGATTTAGAAATTGTCTAAGGTTTCAGCTACTGAAAAGTTTGGAAGTTATACTTTCCTGTAAGCCAACTTTTTACTATTATATTTTATTATAAAATGACATACTATATTACTACATTCAACAGATAATTACTCATTCAAATGGCCATGATATTCCTAGATTCCTGCTCTAAATCTCTTTTTAAATTTTTAATTAATTGCTCAGTTATTTTTATTTAGATAACATTGGTTTATATCATTATATAAATTTCAGGTGTACATCATTATATTTCAATTTCTAGTAGACCACATAGTGTTCACCACCCAAGACTAATTACCATCCATCACCATACACATGTGCCCAGTCAACTCTTTCACCCTCCTGCCTCCTGCCTTCCCCTCTGGTAACCACCAATATAATCTCTGTATTTATGTGTTTCTTTGTTGGTTGCTATTGATTTTATCTTCTATTTATGAGTGAGATCACACAGTATTTGACTTTCTCCATCTGACTTATTTCACTTAGCATGATACAGTCTACTTTCATGCATATGTCTGTCCTGTTTTTCCTTCACCATTTATTAATGAGACTTTCCTTTCTACATTGTATGTTCTTACCTCCTTTGTTGAAAATTACCTGTCGATAGATGTGTGGGTTTATTTCTTGGCTCTTGATTCTGTTCCATTGATCTCTGTGTCTATTTTTGCACCTGTACCATGCTGTTTTGATTACTATAGCTTTGTAGTATATTTTGAAATCAAGGAGTGTGATACCTCCAGCTTTGTTCTTTTTTCTCATGATTCCTTTGGCTATTTGGCATCTTTTGTTCTTCTATATAAATTTTAGCATTCTTTGTTCTATTTCTGTGAAAAATTTCATTGGAACTTTGATGGGGATTGCATTGAATATGTACATTGCTTTAGGAAGTTTGGGCATTTAACTATGTTCGCTCTTCCAATGTAAGAACATGGAATATGTTTCTATTTTATTGTGTCTCCTTTGATTTCATTTTTTCAGGAAGAGGATTATCCCTGAGCTAACATCTGCCACCAATCCTGCACGTTTTGCTGAGCAAGATTGGCCCTAAGCTAACGTCTGTGACCATCTTCCTCTATTTTTTTATATGTGGGATGCATGTCACAGCACAGCTTGATAAGTGTGCATAGGTCTGCATCTGGGATCCAAACCAGCAAAGCACGGGCCACTGAAGCAGAACATGTGAACTTAACTACTGTACCACCAGGCTGGCGCCTCCTTTGATTTATTTCAGGAATGTTTTATAGTTTTCAGTGTATACGTCTTTCATCTTTTTGGCTAAAATTATTCCTAGCTATTTTATTCTTTTTGTTGCAATTGTAAATGGGATGTATTCTTAATTTCTCTTTCTGCTAGTGTATAGAAACACAACTGATTTTTGCATGTTGATTTTGTATTCTGCAGCTGACTATATTCATATATTGTTTCTAATATTTTTGGTGGATTCTTTAGGGTTTCCTATATACAAAATGATGCCATCCACAAATTATGACAAGTTCACTTATTCCTTTCCAATTTGGATGCATTTTATTTCTTTTTCTTGCCTGATTGCTCTTAGTAGGACTTCCACTACTATGTGAAATAAGAGTGGCGAAAGTGGGCATCTTTGTCTGCTTCCTGTTCTTAAAGGGATAGTTTTCAGTTTTTCTCCATTGAGTATGATATTAGCTCTGGGTTTGTCACATATGGCCTTTATTAGCTTGAAGTACTTTTCTTTTATATCCAATTTATTCAAAGTTTTTTTCATAAATGGATGCTGTATCTTATTGAATGCTTTGTATGCATCTATTGAGATGATCCCATGATTTTTATTCTTTATTTTGTTAATGTGGTGTATCACAATGATTTGTGGATTTTGAACCATCCCTGCACCCTTGGGATATATCCGACTTGGTCACGGGGGAGGATCTTTTTAATATGTCATTGTATTTGATTTGCTAGTATTTTGTTGAGAATTTTTCCATCAATGTTCAAAGGGACTTTAACACTCCAATTACATGAATGGATAAATCATCCAAACAGAAGCTCAATGAGGAAACATCAGCCTTAAAAGACACATTAGAGCAGATGTCATTGGAAGATATATACAGAATATTCCATCCAAAAACCACAGAATAGACATTCTTTCCAAATGCACATGGAGCATTCTCCAGGATAGATCGCATATTCAGCCAGAAAAGAAGTCTCAATAACTCTAAGAAGAGTAAAATAATACCAAGCAACTTTTCTAACCACACCAGCATGAAAGTGGATATCAATTACAAGAAAAATATTGAAAAAGTCACAAATATGTGGAGATTACACAAAATGCTACTGAACAACTATTAAGTCAATGAAGAAATCAAAGGAGAAATTAAAAAAATACCTAGAGACAAGTGAAAATGAAAATACAGCATGCCAAAGTTTATGGGATACAGGAAGTGATGTACTTAGAGGGAAGTTTATAGCAATATAGGCCTACCGCAAAAAAAGAAAACTCTCCAACAATATAACTGTGAACCTAAAGGTAACTAGAAAAAGAAGAAATAAAGCCTAAAATAAATAGAAGGAAGGAAACCGTAAGAATCAGAGTGGGAATAAATGAAATAACAACAAATAAGCAGAAAAAAATCGCTGAAACTAAGAGCTGATCCTTTGAAAAGATTAATAAAATTTACAAACTTTTACCCAGACTCACCAAGAAATAAAGAGAGAAAGTCCAAATAAAATAAGAAACAAAAGAGAAATTTCATTAGACACCTCTGAATACAAAAGATTCTAAGAGAATACTATGAAAAGGTATATGCCAATGATGTGGATTAAGGCTGCCCTAGCTAGAGAAGCCCAAGATGACCTGGCCTACATGCCAAACTATACGACCCAGTGGACTTTTATTTATGGTATGAATTAGGACCACCCCAGGGAGAGAAGCCCAGGGCATCCTCACCTACATGCCGATCTATATGGCTAGATTTGTATCTAAAGTTATATGACCGCACAATAACCAGACCCCATCTGCACTGAAATCATTTAATGACTTTTTACATCATCTTTTCTTTTCTCCAGTAAAAATAAGTCACATACCCATGCCTTATAAAATTAGCCCTAACCCTCAACTCGGGGCAGCAGCAGGAGCTCTGACCGCCCGTGGGTCCTGTCCCCACGCACCAGCTCTGCCTGCCCATGGGTCCTGTCCCCATGCCAGTGGGGGCAGCAGCAGCTGCTCTGCCTGCCCATGGGCCCTGTCCCCATGCCAGTGGGGGCAGCAGAAGTGGCGGCAGCAGAAGCTCTGACAGGCCATGGGTCCTGTCCCCACGCTATTCCACACTATTCTCCAAATAAAAGAGAACTACTGCCAGATCTCAAGAGTCTAAGAAATCTTTCTTTGGACCCTCAGCTCACCGACCTCGTATCACCAACACATTGGATAATCTAGAAGAAATGGATAAATTCTTAGAATCATATAACCTTCCAAAACTGAATGAAGAATAAATAGAAAATTTGAATAGACCAATCATCAGTAAAGAGATTAAAACAATAATCAAATACCTCCACCAAAATAAAAGTCCAGGACCAGAAAGCTTTCCTGGTGAATTCTACCAAACATTCGACGAAGACTATATCTATCCTTCTCAAACTCTTCCAAAAAATTGAAGAGAAGGGGAAGATTTTTATTGTCTTCAATTTTTGTAACAGAGATGACATAAATTTGTTTGAGTTTTGGTAAACCCAGATAAAGCAAAAATTTTATATTTAAGGCCAATAACTCTAAAGATATACCTATTTTAATTTACACAACAAACTTAAATTAGCTTTAATATCAAATAGTTTCCTAGATCATGTGATCCTGAAATTCATTCAGGTTATTTTCTGTTATATTTTCAGCGTATACTAAATTTATATGGCACTTGTTTGTTTTTAAGCCAATTAAATAGAGCTCCTTATAAATTGGTCTTGATAGTATCATCCTGAGTTTGAAAAATATCACATATGTAAAACATATATGTAAGGACACATACGTAAATGCACAGATAGATACAAGCATAGATTTTGTAGGCTCAATTTTAAAATTTTCATTTGATTGTTGCACAAGAGTACTTACATAGCAGTCTACATTCCAAAACCTTCTTTTCCTCTTTTTTCTTTCATTTGTAGAAATCAACGTTGGTCTACATAATAGTCTCAGATAGGTTACAAGCTTTTTGCTTATCAAGGACTGGCATACATATCCGCTTACATTATTTTTAATGTATTTCTTTCCTTCTGGGTACATAGTTGTACTTTAGATTGAAGGGGGGAAGTCGAAAAACAATTCCTATCAGGCTCTGAATATCAGATTCCAATTTGGTTAAAATTCAGATGATGTTACTAAATCCTTTTAAATATCTTGTCAGTGTTCAGCTGGGAAAAAACAGAAAACATTTCCGGCAGTAATAAATAAATCCAGTAATTTTTAATTTTAGTCTCCCCTTGACTGTTTAAGGAGGTAATGTAGCAGTTTACGAGAACAGCTCTCAGAGTCTCATTAGCTCCGGAAAGGACCCATACAGGGGCTTTCTTTCAAAGGTAGATATGGAGTGTTTGTTAATGCATTAACATAATGGACTTTCTTATAGTTTTTTTTCCTTTAGGTCCTGCTTATATCTTAATTTTTCAGTAGGTTTTTGCAACAAAACTTTCAATGAGGCTATTTTGGAATCTTGAAGGCTTTGATTTTAACTGTCCTTCTTAAATGATCTTATCCAATTGAAACATTCCTTTAACTATCAGTGTAATTCCCCTGAGGGCTAGCAGCAGTTTGGTAGGACCACACCTGCAAATTGCAACTGCAAATTGAGTTTAACATCCATTTCTGCACAGCCACGTTTGGCTGAAAATGAGGTGCAAACCACATTTTGGTTTGACCAATCTGATAGTTACCAAAGCAAGCTAACAGAAGACAAAAGAAGCTTAGTAAAATTTTCTTGTTCTTTGGGGGATTGACCTGGTGGCATTGTGGCTGGGTTTGTATGCTCCACTTTGGCAGCCCAGGGTTCATGGGCTTGGATCCTGGGCATGGACTTATGTATCACTTATCAAGCCATGCTAGGCAGGCATCCCACATATAAAATATAGGAAGATCAGTACAGTTGTTAGCTCAGGGCCAGTCTTCCTCAGCAAAAAGAAGAGGATTGGCAGTGGATGTTAACTCAGGGCTAATCTTCCCCACCAAAAAAAAAAAAAAAAAAGCTGTTCTTTTAAAATATTTACAGCTTCTAGGACCATAGTTTTTAAGCAGATGTGATTGAAGGTAGCATGTTTAACTCTTTAGGAATTAAAGATCTTATTTCTGATTTTAAATCCTTCATTCTCAAGCCTAGTGTGCAAAAAGACAAGTTTTGGAAGCTCAAATGTTGCCCAAAGTTGCCACTGTACTCTTAAATCATCTTTTGTATTATCAGTTCACCAGGATAAAAATTTACAAGAGAAAGGAGGATACTTCTTAAACATAAATCCAGCTGGAGTTCCTAAGAGAGGATCTTTTGGGGAACATTTAGAAGATTAAATTCTTATTTTGAAAGCATGGTCAGACAAAGAAACAGAGATCCCAGTCACAAGCAACCAAGTTGATACTTATGCTTCTGATGCATTGGTTACACCTGTTTGGACAAAAAACATAAAAGACAGATTTTGAGCACTCACCAGACAGGCAATAAACCCTCACACAGCAACAGCCATAGCTGCCACATACAGAGAAACACTTCCAGTGGTAATGGCCATAAATGCCATAACATGCCCCAAACAGAAAAACTCTTTCAGATGGTAATAGCTGTGAGCTTGCTAAGAGACAATTATCTCCTGGTTAACTACCCCAGGTTAAGCCCCTGCCACAGAATCCTAAAGAAAAGCAAAGCCCTCAACCATGAAGGAGGGGAGTGAGAACCTGACGGGACTAATGACTGAAGGATCAGGCAGTCCATGAAAGTGGCTGAGCACACCAAGTGGACTCATGTTAATACTGAGTCATTTTCACAGGACATTGGTCCATGAAAGTGTCACTTTGTAATCGGGGTTTCTGACACCACGTGTCAAACTACAAAAACAGAAACCATTTTAAGAGACTAAGTGTTTATTTGGGATTAAAGAATTGCAATTTGGGAAGCCCACAGATTCAAGTAGAAACCCACTAGAGAGTAAAATTCAGGGGCTTGTAAAGGCAAAAAAGGGAGGTTATGTTACAGAGAGTTTTAATTGGAGTTGCAGGTAGAGAACTAATCTTGGCTAAATATTGATTGATTACTGATTCTATCTGCAAAAAGTCCACAGTCACCAGTCTTTGTCCTCAGGATGTCAATTCTCCTGCTGACTTCTCAATTGCTTGTGAAATAGTTTGCCATTTTGGCCCAGTCCAAAGGTTTGTCTCAGGCTAAGGTTCAAGACAGCAAGGCAGTTTCTCTGAACTGTCAGCTCTAACATCATTTTAAAACAGATCCACTAAGTTATTATTAAAGTCAATTTTGACATAGGATATGGAAGTGAGGAAGAAGAGCTCCTTGGCTTCTTTGAAAGATGACATAAGTACAACCATATTAAAATAGAGCCAAAGCAGCCATTTAGAAGAATTGCCTCACATATCTTGTTTTCTTTATCTTCAAATTTGGACAAAACCACTAACATTCCAAGAAGTCAGTAAGGAAGACAAGTCTGTTTGTAACATCTGATGAAAGTGGACTTTGCTGATGAATGAATTTCAAGCCAATCTATGAAGTACAAACTTAGCCTTACCTCATCTAGCATCTGTTAACTCTTCTTTAATAAACTCCACCTCTCTTTTTCCCACAAAACTCCAAGTCCCTCTCCTGTAATAGTCCTGAAATTATTTGGGTTTCTACCTGAATCTATGGTCCCCATATTGCAATGCTTTGATCCCCCAAAATACTTTCCCTCTTAAACTGGCTTTTGTTTTGGTAGGTTGACATATGGTGTCAGAAAGCAAGACCTGAAGCAATCTCACTTTCGCAGACAGGCATTTCCTGGAAATGGGTTCAGTATCAACACAAGTTCCCTTGTGTGCTTACCATTTCTATGGAAAACTGGCTCCTCCAACCATAAGTCTTCTCAGGTTCTGACCATCTTCCTTCTTGGTTAAGGTTTCTGCCCTTCTTTGAGATTGTGGGAGTGATAGCCCCATCTGGGCTTGATCAAATAGGAGACAATTGTCTTCAAGCTGTCTCACACCTATTGGCATTTGGAAGAGTTTTTCTATTTGGGCCACCTTATGGTGGCTCATGGCTGTTGCCAAATGGATACATTTCTCTGTCTGAGCTAGCTATGGCTGTAGCCATCTGAGAGTTTATTCCCTATCTGATGAGTGCTCACATTTTCTCTACTGTTTTATTTGCCCAAACAGCTGTAGCCAGTGGGTCAGAAGCACAAATAACAACTAGGCCTTGCAACTGGCACCTCCTTGTCTCTTTGTGTGGTAATGTTTTAACACAGAGAGTTTCATCTTCTAGAAGTTCCCAAGAGGTTCCTCCCTCAGGAACTCCAGCTGAGTTTAAATTTAGACTATGGACATTCCTCTCATAAATTTTTGCCTTGGTGGATTATTAATAAAGAATATAATTTAAAATTATAGTCGCCACTTTGGGGTTCTTTTGAGCTTCCAATTCTTTTTTGCCCCTTTTATTTTATTTTATTTTTTTTGCATGCTAGACTTGAGAACCACAGAATTAAGACCAGACATAAGATCTTTAATTTCTAAATAGTCACACAGCACACCTGCTTAAAAATTATGGTCCTGGATGCTATAAATATTTTCAATGAACATCAAAATTTTACAAAGCTTGTTTCCTGTCCTGATGGCTTGGCTTTGTAACCATTAGGTTAGGGGGCCTCAAAATATGGTCAGACAGAAAAGTGGATTGTACCTTATTTGCAGCTAAAGTTCTACCAAACTGCCAGCCGTCAAGAAGATTGGAATGTGCCTACCATGGAAATGGAAATGGAAACCTCATATAGCTCAGTATCTGAAAATTTCTTGTCATTTTCACCTTTGATTGATAATCTTTTGATAGCATTGATGATCAAAATATTGTCCTTTCATGCCAGCTTGGTTGTTGTCTGCCCTTGGTCCATCATGGCCTTTGGTTCTAGGCTTTTATTTCATTCGACTAGCTATATGCATTATGTCAAAATGGCTAAATATAGTGGAGTAGCATAGAGGTACATATTGGCAGGTGGTGCATTCCAAAGGTTATGTAATTTGCCAATTAATTTTGTATTACCACACAAACATTGTACATGAATTCTTATGATTACATTGTTTATAACAATTATAAAACAGATATAATAACAAGGGTAATAAATTTGATATTTGAACTGGTTATTTCAAAAGAATGAATTTTAGGCATAGTCTATCAGGAAAAGAAACTCCTCCAGTGTTATAAGATTGATCAACTATCCCACGTTTCTGGGCAATCATTACTCTAGCCTGCATGGCAGCCTTACAACAAAGAGTTTAAATGAAGAAATATAAGTTTGGAAAGACAGGCCTGTCCCAGAGTCCTGGTACAGCTGTCTACAACAGATACTGTCTTCTTCTCATACTGAATTGGAGGTATTTGTCTTGATCAGTCAATGTTGTGTGTCAGAAACAGGATTTGAAATCATTCAGGTGGAAGAGAATTTTTTTAAAATGAGAAATGTGAATCTATGAGTCTATCCTTTTTAATTTTGCAGTGCATGGATTGGTTAAAGTACCTGATACAGTCGTTTCAGACAGGGCTGCAGAGTCTTCTATTTGATGCCTCTTCCCATAAACAAAATCTCCAGATTGTAGTCTATGATCCTTAACGAGATCTTTGTCTCCTGGGAACTCACTGTTTAGGGAAACAGCTACTAATATTTCATCTATTTAAGTGCCTCAATGAGAGCCTCACAGTAATGTAATACATCTCCCTTGAGCAAAGTTGGTTCATACATTCCCTCATGTAATTGACTAGATTGTTCTGTTATTATTTCCAAAGGAGGCAGCCAATGTTTACCAAAATGTATAGATCTAAGATTGAGAAGCACGAGTGGAAGAGCTTTTGGCCATGAGAGATTAAAATATCCTAAAAGCTTTCCCAGTTGAGTTTTGATAGTGCTGTTAATTGTTTCCACTAATCCCAAGGACTGGTGATGATAAGCACAGTAAAAATTCTGAAGTATTGGCCAAATGTCACAGATAGATTCAATTACTTGTCCAGTGAAATGAGTTCCCTGGTCATGTGTACCTCAGTAGGAATCCCCAAAACATGAATTATCCTTTCAAATAACAATTTACCTACAGTTAAAGCCATTGCTCTTCTGCAGGGAAAGGCCTCAACCCAATGTGAAAAATATAAATCATTACTAAGATTTACACACCTGAGATGATGGCATTTGAAAAAAGTCCAATTGCCATACCTCAGGGTCCCCTAGGAAAGGTAAAGGGACATTGTGACTCATAAAGTGTTTTACTGGAATTATGTTTAGGGCATATAGCATAACAAGCATATGCTTTATGAGCCACTGTGGGAGAAAGTTTCCAAAAGTATTGTTTTCCCTATAAATTCATCCTTTCAGGTGCCTGGTGAGTTAAATGATGTACTTGGAACAATGGTAAATGTGCTCCAACTGGTACTAGAGGTTTTTATTTTTATTTTTTTATCAGATCCAAACCACTTTTGTGTACCAGGGTCAAAAATTCCCCCTTTTTCTTGCCAGAGGTGGTTTTTATCTTCTGGGAAAGAGTCACTCTGTTGCCACATCTGTTGCCAATCTTCCTCTCTCTTTTTTTTTCCTCCCCAAAGCCCCAGTACATAATTGTATATTCTAGTTGTAAGTCCTTCTAGTTCTTCTATGTGAGCCACTGCCTCATGGCTACTGACAGATGGGTGGGATGGTTCCATGCCCAGGAAGCCAATCAGAGTTGCTGAAGTGTGACATGCTGAACTTTAAGCACTAGGCCATCAGAGCTGGCTCTACATACTGATATTTGTCTGAAAAGAACCTCACCTGAGGGTGAATGCAAGCATGCTCTGTTCATGGAAGGTGCTGGTTTTTATCTCTAAGGAAGGCTCAGCAGCACAGTTTTTGTGCAATTCAGTCAGCTGAGTTCAGCGTCAGTGAAGATTGTGGGATCCTCAACACCTGCAGTTGAGTGTCCATAGTAGCAACAAAAAAAGCTGCTGGGGACTACTATTCTCTTTTTCTCCCATGGACAATGTCACGGCTAAGGAAATTCTCCTTGGCAGTGGTTCCAGCTTGTGGGTGCCTTCACAGTGGTGGTGGAATTGGTGTCTGATGGATGGATACCAATGGAACAGCCACAGAGCTGAGGACTGGATCATGGGTGCTCACTGAGTGATAACAGTTCTGAGTTCTGGGGCACTGGCTTACCTGCCATGGCATTGGCACTGATGCTTGAAACGGGCACACAAAGTGCAACTGTGGGTCTGGAGTGTGGGCGTATGCAATGTCACAAGAGAGCTAGGACTTGCTACTCAGGCATGTGTGGATGAGCTGTGACTTTGGGGTTCAGGGCATGTGCAGGGTTGAGGGGGCTCACAGCCCTGGTCCAAGGATGGCACAACAGTAGTTTCTTTTGGGAGGGTGGAGCAGAGCTTCATCTTTCCCTCCCAGGGGTCTGCAGCAGTGATAGCTGCTGATTTCCTCAGTCATAACAGCTGCTGGTGTTCTCTGCAGAGCACACCCCTGGGGTGTGTGCTGACAAATACTACAAGGTACCCCACTGTGAAAGCTGTGGGAGTCTGCAACTGTTGGGGGAGCTGGTGAGGTCCACAGCAGCAGACGCTATTAGGGTCCTCCACAGTGCAGGCCACTGGTGACAGCAACGACACCTGCTGCATGACTGATACCAATAGCCCCTCTCTTCTTTTTGTTCCTGACAATCTCCAGACATTCCCAGATATCTCCATTGCATTGATCTCCCCACTGATCCTTCATGTCTGGTTGTTCTCCATTCTTTGCTCCACTGTGTTGCTGTAGGTTCTTAATTGGACTCTTGAGCTTTCCAAAGGCTATTTTTGTTTGTGGATAGCTGGCTAATTGTGTTTTGTAGGGTAAATAAAGGCTAGTATCTTCTACTCTGCCATCTTGCTGGCATCACACTCTTGAATCCTTACAGCCTGCGCAGATCACTGGTAAAAGTGAGAGAAGGCAGTGCCAGATAAGTTTAAGAACTTAATTATCAAATAGGTCACTTGTATTATTTGTGGGGTAACCATATAACTTATTGTATAAAGTAGGACACTATTTATGGTAAAAGAAAACAATATTAGTAGTTTGCTGGGGCAACAGGCAGAACCCAAGACTGTTTGAATCTGATAAATGAGGTTAAGATACCTTACATTTATGTGAAATGTACTTTACAACATATTGATACATAAATATATTTTCTGATTTGGATCACATACAAAATAATTGGACAGAATTCATTCATTAAAAAGTGTCTTTCATTTAAAATATATTTTTTATTTCATTAAATGTCAATAAATATTTTTATCCAACTTTATCATTTCCCTATAACCAGCCAAATTACATTAAAAGCTACTTGCTGTTCACAACACATTTTCACCTCCTATGCTTTATTATTCTATTTTCTTTCTCCTGAATTTATTCTTTCCCACATCTTCACATGTTAAAATGCCCCTTCTTGTGATCTTGCTCTTACATTGCCAGAACATTGTTCTATCCCAACATTGCTCTCCCCATCATTTTTATTTCCTTCTATGTCTGGTGCCCCATTATTCTTTATAAGAGCCTCTTTTATGCTTGCATTACCTTTTCCTTGCATGGTACACATATTGAGCAACTGTGACAGGTAAGATTTATCTCTCTGCCATCATTGTAAGAGGCTTATAGACAAATTAATAAATTTAAAAATGTGGAATAGACATATAGAATATAAGTTCTTAATGTAAGCTCATGGGAAAAGGCAGATAATAAAATTACATCTAATGATTACTGCTAAAATTAAAGTGCATACATATAGAAATGCCATTATAATTATCATAAAGATAAATGGATTTTTATTTTCAAGTTATGGATAAATATTTATTCAATGTTACATTTTATGTATTTTTATTGCTTTTTCAAATTAACTATTTGAAGAGATTCATTACTGTATAATTTGTCAGTTTTTTATGGGAATCATGTGAGAACTGATAATATCAATTATTACAGTAATTATTGATCCCCATCCTGGGTATTGTACATAACAGTAACAAATGCTAGGTATGGTTTCTGCTCTTAAATGCATAACATTTTGTTTGGACTGATAGAAGAGCACGCACAAAAACTGAAGCCTACGTGACACCCAGCTTAATGGTCACGTGATGATGTGGTTCTGAAATCAGAGACATGGAGAAGGATGGGTTGGTGGGCAGTGGAGTAGCAGGGAAATGCTTTTCAAGAGGATTGTATAAAGTTACACCTTAGAAGAGAAAGACATAGAAAGAAGACAAAAAGGCATTTTTGTTCCAATGGAGGCTTAAATTGGGAAAATTTTTACAATTCAGAATTTTTAACTGTGACTTCTAACAATTAGAAGTAGTTTACTTTTCATGAGGGGAAGGAATTGAGATAAACAGAACCACAGCTTCTCATTACTGCCTCAAAATATAAAGGTATAAAATCAACATTCTCTCACAGTAGTTTTGCCCGTGTACAGTTCCTCAACCGCTCCTGTACACCAGGTGATTCCTCTTCTCAGATATTTCTCATTAACAGTCAATTGTAAGGTTAAAATATCTGTTGTTTGTCTTAAGTTTTAGGATAAATTACTACATGGATTATTTTTGCCATTTAACTTTCAATAATTAGCTAGCCTCCAAATTCTATAATCTTTATGGATGAGGAGTTCATTGGGCTTTAATTCAGAGTGGGGAGATTTCATTCATAACATTCTCCATGAAAAATTACGATTGTTACAGATTTTGCCGCTCTATATGAATAACAGCCAATACTTTCAGTTTCATATATTACTTTATCTATTCACTCATTCAAACATTCACCAAATATTTTCAACCATTCACTGTATGCAACCATGCTGTATTAATATATTTAAAGTAAATGTTTATTCTGAATAATTTCACTAAGAATTTAAGGAAGACATAAATACACTTGGAATGCAGACTTTGTGCAGAGTATTAAAATATATACATGAATTGCAAGAGGACTATAGACGAGGTGAAAGGTAATTAGAATTACAGTCATAGAGAACACAAAAATGGTGAAAATCAATATTGGGCTTTGAAAAGTCAGCTTTATTTTACCTAAAGGAGAAAGTCACAGAGTGGCATTCAAGGGAGAAGAAATTACATTTGCAAATCTAACAGTGTTGAAAGACAATATTACTTTTATTTCAAAGAAAAAACTCCTGCAAGGACAAAAGTACAATGTATATTTAGCAATAATTGGAAATCAAAGTTGAAAAACTGTAGAAATGAAATTGTGTAAGATCCTACATATACAGTAGTAGAGCTTACAGACAGCCTACAGGGCATATAGGATAAATGAGAAAAATATTCCCTTTCTTGAAAACCAGATAATAAAATGGACTCATGAATTTAAGACCCCCCCTCGCTACACATACACAAAGTTATTTTGAGTGTCCAGTGGATCTTGTGCCTACCCAGGGCTCTTTGTGCAGTGAAAAACTTGCTCATTCATGTCTGCCAGCCCTCATTTAAGCCTTCAGTCAAGTACTTAGATTCTGTTTGGTGACTAAATCTCTCATATTAATTAGATAGACACATTATGGTGAGATCATTTTTTCACTGTTGAAAATCAGAGTCATCCAAGGAAAATAAATAAATAAAAAATAATGGAGTGCTTATTTTCCTGATATCATCGGACAGTTAGCTTATTTCTAGATAAAAATTTTACCTGAAAAGTTTTAGCCAAGTTTGCACAGTAAAAATTATATTATTTGAAATTAATTTTCCTTTCAGTCTTAAAACTTCTCCTGGGAAAGCAGAGTCCTGCATATATTGTAGTCTCAGAAGAACAGACTCGCTAACAAATTTCATAAACATTTTCAGGGAGAGGAAAAGCTTGGTTATCAAGCTCTCTGTGGGCCTGTATCCTGATGAGCTGCTTTTATAGACTTGTTACCTCTGAAAGTCTTCCTTCCTGAAGTACCTCATGCTGCTGAATTGCCCTGTGCTAATTTGTCCATCAACACAAGCTGTCTGGACTAAACAGTTACTACTGAAAACTCAACTTCTGGACCCCAAAACTCAATTTCAAAAGGAAAATCTGGTGGAAAAATGGCATTTTTTCCCCACTTTTGTCCATCTAAATCACTTTCACTGGACAGGGGCCACTTATCGTAAGACAAGTCTATGGTGTCATGGAGGAAGAAGTTTTCTGCTTGGAAAGAAGATGAGAAACTTACTAGAGATTTTCCTGTGTAACAGAATGTCTAGCAAGAAGAACATCTGCATGCATAGTTAATGTTTTACATTTATTTGAAAATGACATGCTAAGCAACTTAGAAAAATATTGTATGATCAGATCTTTATATGAAATTTTGCTTTATGCAAGTCAAGATTGATTGACTTTAATGAAAGATAAACTTGCACATTCTCACATTGTTCTTTGGGATTTCAAACATTGCTTCACTTGTGCAATGTCCATTTTTTCCCATTACTTTCCTTAACCCCAACCTAAGCACTCAATTTCCAGGTTTAATTGAAATCACATTCATCAAATAGTTCAAAATTCTGTAACGGTTATTGCTCATCTATTCTGAGAAAGCGTCTCTCTCTCTCTCTGTCTCTCTCCTTTTATTCGGTCTTTCTGATGTTGATGCATATTGTCTAGAATGAGATTATCAAGAACACTGTTTCCTTTGCTGCTATTACTAAAGTATTAAACATGTATTTGATAGCCTGGGCCTTCTGTCTAGTTCACATTTCCATGTAATGCTTGTGTGTTTTATATCTCTTGACAATGAGATCTTAAAGGGAATTTATGAATTAAACCTAGAGTATGCCCCATTTGAATATCGTTTTGTGCAGTTAAATTTCTTCTCTTACAGTTACTCCAAGGGATTAAATAAAAATGATTATATGTGATTGTTTAAAAATCTGGGATGGTTATCTTAAATTGTTTTACTCTGCTTAAATAATTTATACTAGCTAATTATGTGAATCAAATTTATTGTTTTGCTTACAAAATAGACTCTTTAAAATTGGAATGCTTAAGATTATATTTGAAACATCCTCCCTGTTTGTGAAATAAAAACCCATCTTGTATTTTGGTTGGAATAGAATCCTAGTCATAAAGAACTTTGCTGTATTGATTCTAATCAGGGGATTTGGCTTGTAATTCCATCCATGACACTGTGGATTTCTTTATAATTTATTTCTAAATATTACACTTCAGTAATACTCATATAATTTATTGTTTATGTCATTCTTTATGAAATGCAAATTATAGAAAATATTGTGTCAAATTGTATTTCCATTTCTGGGTATATTTCTAAAAGTTGCCTGTCATAAACGTGATGTGATCTTTCATCTCATATAGTTTTTTGACACTTGATCTTCTACTTTTTGTCTAATTTTCTGTTCTTTATTTGCATTGAATAATAATTTTTTCGTCCACTAACACACACATTTCAATTTGTTCCATGAGTTTCCTGAAATATTTATACCAATGCTTATATCTTTATATTTTAAGCCATTTTATGTTGTGTGTGTTTCTGGAAAATTGCTTTTGTTTTGTGTTCCAATGTCAGTCTAATATAAGTAAAAATTAATATATTCCTGTTTATTTTTTAAATTTTAAAACTTATTTTATTGATGTAACATTTGTGTATAGCTTTGTGTAAATTTGATACAACTCATTGATGTACATTTGTGATTACTGTTCTCAAAATCCTTTTTTTTAAAAAAAGTTTTACTGTTATTTCACAGAGATTATGTTTATCTCCTTACCCCCCCCCTTCCCTTTTGTGGAGGAAATCATGTTTGACACTTCTAATTTCTGCCAAAATCAAATAATTCCCCATAGTTTATATTACTTCACATATATATACATATATGTATATTTAAAGTTGAGAAATCTTTGTGTACTCCTTCGGCCAAATCATTGTAAATGTATAATAGATAAAGGTAATGTTGGCACTAATCTTTATGGAGCAAAACTTTAGCTCAGATCTTTCTTGTTTGTGGCTAATTCAGAAATAAAATTTTAATTATTCTCTTGTCTCCAACAAAGGAAACATTTTAAAAACATGATTGAAAAATTATCAACATTTTGCAAGTCTTAATACTACATTTTCATAATGTTTTTACACTGGCTGAAAAATATTCAAGAATAGATTAACCTCATTGGAATTCAATACAATACAAAGGAAAATAAAGGCTAGAAAATAAAGATAATTGCTAACCTACAGAGATAATTTTACATATACAAAGGAGGATAAGTTAATTTATTTTTATTTATCCACCTCTGCTGGCAGTTGGAGTGCTAGATTCCCAGGTAGGAAAACCCTCCTGTCATAATGGCTGCCATGCATGCCCAGAACCCAGCATGGCCCTTGAAGACAGAGTTGCAACAATTATCTGGAACTGGAGCCTGTGCCCGCTGTGTTCCCTTTCAACACCTACACAGCCTAGTCCCTACAATGTAAACATTGGAAGTAAACTGCTATTATATTTACAGGTACTAACTCTTGGTGTATTCTATCAAAACACTTGACAAATTTCTTATTGATAACACATATAGGTATAGCTATATATTTAACATGTGCCACTACTAAGAATTAGGGAATACAAAAAAGAAAGATGGAATTGTGAAAATTTATTTTCATATATCCTTATCTGGATTTTTGTAAGAATTATTACACCCAATAATAATATCAGTTGTGTTGCTCAAGTTTGCTAGAAAAAAGAATAGCTAAAATACAATGTTCTTAATTTATCCTGAATTTCATAATGTAATGAGTGATTCCTTATACTTTTTTATCTGCCATAACTCTCTTTGCAATAAAAAGAGACATAAAACCTGGAAAGGAAGAATTGGACATTGATGACTGAGTTTATTCTCGTGGTGATACCAAGCACCAGACGCCTTTGGGACATCTAATTGACTTTTTTATTGGCCTACTTGATGACTGTCTTTGGAAACACTCTCAACATTATCCTGGTTATTGTGCATTACAAGCTTTAGTCATCTATGAATTTCTTCCTCAGCAACCTCTCTTTCATGGAAATATTAGACACAACCTGTGTTGGTCCCAAGATGATGACAGTCTTCCTGTGAGAAAGAAAGACCATCTCAGTTGATGAATGCTCTGCACAGTGCAAGTTCTACTTCCTCTCTGGATGCACTGAATTTATCCTTTTGCCATTGTGTCCTATGACTGCATTGTGGCCATTTGCAGCTCTATTCAATACCCTGAGATCCAGTACCAGCTTGCTCTGTGGACTTCTCGTTATCCTCTCCTGGGTGGTTGGCTTTCTCCTCATTCTCCCATCAACTGTCCTTAAGGCAGGACTGCCATATTGTGGCTCCAATTTTCTGTTACAGTGCCCCACTCCTCCATTTGGTTGGTGCTGACATTCATGTCATTGAGCCACTGGACTTCCTTAGTTCCCTTGTCCTGCTCATTTGCTCCCTTTCCCTCACAGAGGTCTTCCACGTATACATCATCTACACTGTCCTGAAGATACCCTCAAGTCAATGCAAAGCCGTTGTCACCTGTGCCTCTCACTTCACTGTGGTCTCCATGGGTTACAGGATCTCCAGCTTTGTCTATGTCTGCCCCTCACAGAAGAGCAAGCTGTATCTCAACAAGATTGTCTTTATCCTCTCCAGTGTCATAAGACTACTCCTGAGTCCCTTCATCTTCAATCTATGCTATGAATCAGTGTAAGAGGCAATGAAGGACAACTTGGCCAAGGGCCAGAACCTCCTCAAAGGGGACCAGGTCCAAATGACAGGATCTTTGAGAATCATATTTATCCTGGTGATCCTCAGCTTCCCAATAATTCCAGCAAAGTCTTATGATGTTTGCAAATTTATAGATAATGTAACTTATGAAAATATTTCCATTTTGAAAACAAAATACACTGCTTTTATGTGAATGTTAGATTTTGAAGATTGTGTTACAATACTTAAAATTTTCACTTGTAGATGGTAATAGAAGGTGATGGTGGGTAGGAGTAATAGAACTAATAGTATAGTATTAGTGAAAACTCAATGTCATATATTACTTGGTTAAGAATATATATATATATATGTATATATATATATATATATATATATATATATATATGAGTCAGTTCATTTCTTTGGATTGTAGCATAGAAAGTTTCAGAACACTTTTCCAATATACACATATACACACACATTTACACAGCAATTCTACCTTGGAATAGAATTTTAAATATTTCAATATGAGTTTATACTCTATATTACTTGGAATAACATATAGATCCCTAATTTGGTTCTATTTTTTTTTCAGTTCGGTTCTACCTATGATATTGCTATTTAGATTAAAAGCTTCTAAATAAAGTACTTAAAGATATTTCTGCATGTTGATTTGTTTCCTACATTCCACAGTTTCTTCAAATACAAGCATTTCATAATATAGTATTAGGGATATTCAGGAAAATCTAATGCCACAATTTATAATGAGCAGGAAAGTGAAATAATAGATGATAATTGGAAAGAAAACAAGTAGAAAGAGAAAATTAAGGTTATGGATTTGTCAAGGACAAAGAGGAGAGTCCTTTCAAACAAGTCACAAAATGATCATTTGGGGACTGGTAATATTAGGAATACTGTTTTAGAACAAACAATACTTATATAAGCTCCAGGAAGTGTAGCTTACATTGAAACTGCTGATTAGTGATAGCAGAAAAATAGGATATTAAAAGTGTAGGGATTTTAAAAGTGTAGGCATACTAATATAAATTATCTAAACTGAAGGATAGAAGAAAAAAAATGAAAGAAAATAAGTAGCACCAAAGGGAACTTGTCACAATATGACATGCTTTAATGTACATATATTTATAGTCCCAGAGTGGAAAAGAGTGAATTGTGAGAGAAAAACATGAAGGAATAACGACTGAATAATTCCTAATTTAGATTTTAAAAATGCCAGATTTCCAGAAAAAGGAAAGGTAGCAAAACTCAAACAAGATCATTATAACAACCTCTAGGCACATGCTAGTCAGACTGCTGTCAACATAAACTAAAGATAAAATTTGCAAATAACCATTAAAAAGGGTGTACATTTAATACTGATAGAAAACGCTGAAAATCATCACTGAGTTTTCATCAAAACAATGGTAGGCAACTTACAATGGAAAGACATGTTTTAAGGGTGGAAAAGAGAAGAGCAAAAAGCAAAACAAAACTGTGAAACTCAAACATCTATATCCTTAAAATATTATGATAAAACAAGGACTTCCTTGATTAAAGCAAAACAAACAAAAACTCAGAAAGAATTTGTCACTAATGCATGTAGATAACAAGAAATATTAAAGGATGTCTTCAAGCTGATGAGAGATGGTTCTCAATGGAACCTTAAATTAAATGGAATAGAAAACACCAGAAATAGTTAACAATTCAGCAAATTTGAAATATTTTGCTTTATTATGCCATTTAAAAAACACAGACTGTTTTAACATAAACAGCATACAAGTTCTGTAATATAGAATAACAGAATTAATATATATATGACAGAAACTGACAAATTATTACTGTATATATGAAATAGGAAATAGGAATAGAAGTAGAAAGCAGGATGCTGGAAGTGAAAGACTAGAAATCTCACTGTTGTTTTAGTGGGAGAAGCTGGAAGGAGGAAGCATTGAGTGTATAGTGCACTTATTATAGACTTAGATAAGTTAAAGACATTAACTCTAAAACAAGGACTAAAACAAAAAATAATAATGACTGCTGTATACCTAAGAAATCAATAGTAGAAATGAAAGGGAACATTGAAAGAATTTGCTATTAACACGGAAACCAACCAAAAAGTACAAGAAAGGATAAACAGGTACAACAGCAATCAGGATAAATGGAAAATATATGATAAGGTAGATTTACAACCCAAATCAGAAATTTAACAAGATATGAATACAGTAAACAGCAGCAAATAAAGGAAGATATTGTCAAGCCACATAAAAGAGGAGATCGGGGGGCCGGCCCAGTGGCATAGCAGTTAAATGCCCCCTTCTGCTTTGGCGGCCTGGGGTTCACCAATGCGAATCCCGGGTGTGGACATGGCACCACTTGGGAAGCCATGCTGTGGTAGGCGGCCACATATAAAGTAGAGGAAGATGGGCACGGATGTTATCTCAGGGCCAGTCTTCCTCAGCAAAAAGAGGAGTATTGGCAGATGTTAGCTCAGGGCTAATCTTCCTCAAAAATAAGTAAATTAATTAATTAATTTAAAAAAATTAAAAAAGAGGAGAACTGACTTACACTTTCTTCAATGATGCATTCTAAAAGTACAGATAGAAAGTAAAGGATAAAAAAAGAAGATATACCATGCACATGGTAAGCAAAAGGATAGTGCAATAACCAATGATATTGATCAAATGTGTTTCAAGGTGAATATTATTGCAAGAAGTAATCAAGAGTATTACATAATGGAAAAAGCAGACATTTTCAAGGAATTCTTAACATTCTAACTTATGTAAATATGTAACAGAGCATTAGATTTCATGAAGCAAACATTTATGGAACTGCAAGGAAATCATTTTGATTCACAATCATAATCAAGGATTTTAACATCCTCTCTCTCAATAATTGATAAATACTAAGTAATTATCAGTAAAAGTACCAGAAAGGATATAGAATTTCTAGACACTATCAATAAATTTTACCCAATTAAACATTAAAACAGCATAGTATCTTCAGAACACATGTCCTACTTGTAGAAGAGGAAATGTTCTTCTCTACCCTCTTAGCCTCTCTGGCTAGGTCTAAGAATTAAACTGACATAAGACATATTAACAGGAGAAAACTATCCAAGTTTTATTATATTTTGCATGTGCATGAGAGCCTTCACAAAAGAACAAAGACCCAAAGAAGTGACCAGAGTAGAAAGCTTTTGTATCTTTTATACAAAGAAACAATTAAACTGTGGAGAATTCAGAAGACAAAGGGGTTTGAGCTAGGGACAGCAAATTGAGGGGAAGTGACTAGAAAGACAAGGATTTGTTTAATGTGATTTCTTTGTCCAGATTTTTCTCGGCCACTATCCCTGTCTCTGGTGATTAGAATGTCTTCTTTCCTCCTGCTACAGGAGGGCATTCTACACATGGGAGTTTTAGCTCCTCCTTTCAGGAATAAAAAGGAGCATAATAGTGCCCTTCTTCCATCTGCCATTTCTCAAGAGCCTTTATCTCAAAATAATCAATATGCCAAAGTGGCATACTTTGGGGTGACATGATTTGAACTCCTTCATAGTCTTAAGAAGGGCATATGGAAAACTCATCAAAATACACCATAGATTGGCCCATTAAATCGTTCTCTATATTGTTCAAAAGAAATAAATAATATGAAGCATTTTCTCTAAAAATAAAATTAAATTAGAATTCAATGAAAAATAATATTTATAAAAATCCCCAAATAATTAAGAACAAAATAAACACACTTCTAAATAAACCTTGGGTTTAAGAAGAAATCAAGAATAAATTAGAAAATATCTTGAATATATTTTACTATTGACAATAAAAGCAGAACAAAAATGTTGTGGCATTCTTCTCAAGTAGGACTTGATGGTGAAACTATAGCTTTAAATGCCTTCATCAGGGAAATAGGCTGAAAATAAATTACGCAAAATTTCACCTAACAAAACCAGAAAAGAAGAGTATATCATACCAAAAGTAGGTAAGGGAAAACAATAATAAAGATGAATACAGAAATCAAAATGAAATAGAAAACATGCACAGTATAGTGGAATTTAAGCCAAATAAATGTTGGTTCTTTGAAAGATTAATAAAATATTTAAGACTCTTACAAGAATGAACATGAACATAGTCGCACATTCTGCTTCATTGGCCCAGGGTTCACCGGTTCAGATCTCAGGTGAGGAACTACGCACCACTTGGTAGGCCATGCTGTGGCAGGCGTCCCACACATAAAAAAGTAGAGGAAGATGGACATGCATGTTAGCTCAGGGCCAGTCTTCCTCAGCAAAAGGAAGACAATCGGCAGCAGATGTTAGATCAGGGCTAAACTTCCAAAAAAGAAAAAAAGGATGAACATGGAAATATCACTACGTATTCGACAGATTTATTTTTCTTTCTTACTTTAATTTTTGTGAGAAAGATTGGCTCTGAGCTAACATCTGTTGCCAATCTTCTTTTTGCTTGAGAAAGATTGTGGCTGAGCTAACATCTGTGCCGATCTTCCTCTATTTTATGTGGGATGCCACCACAGTGTGGCTTGACAGGCAGTGCTGGGTCTGCAGCCTGTATGTGATTCTGTGAACCCCGGGTCACCAAGGCAGAGCACATGGACTTAACCACTATGCAACCAAGCCAGCCCAGGGATAAGTTATTAAATGAATAATTGCGGCCCGATTCCAAGTTGAATTGTAACAAAGTACACTAAAAGAGTGGATAAAACAATAGCACTTTCTTACCTGGCATACAAATGTAGGAGTTTACTGGGTCAGGAGAGACCCCCTAGAGTCTCGCCATGGCTAGAGCTGGGTCATCTCATGGTCAAGGTCAGTATCTGGGCAGGGAATACTCATACCACCATATGTTTTCAAGTGTTCATCTCAGGGTAACTGGACATGCTTCTCCAGTTTTTGTTGTAAAGATGTCGTCTGATGAATTTGCACATATACGCTGAGATCTCAGTCATATTAGAGACACTATTGTAATTTCCTGTGCAAAACAGGAAGTCAAATTTTCTGCAAGTAGAGAACTTGGAAATAGAAGCAGTAAGTTGTCACAAACAAGTAATGGTGATAAAGAGGAGGAAGCTGTTACCATAGTGATGAAGGAGCCAATTCAGCTGATTTTTGCACTGAGGTACCTGAACTTTTTTTTTACAAAAGCCACTCCACTCCTACAGTAACACTCAATACGTCTGCTGAGGTACCCTTTGTTGTCGAGTATAAAATTACTGACATGGGATATTTAATGTACTATTTGATGAAGAAGGATTTTAGGCATTCTTAAAATCCAAGAAAATAGAACTAAATTCTTTAAGAACTGCTGCTTTGATGCTAGCATGTATTTAAGTCTCTTCTATCACTAAATTTGCACCTCTGAGTTCAGATACAGATATTGTTTTCTATAAAGAACCTTTCCCCCATTCTCTACAATTTGTTTAAAGAATAAAGTCCAAAGTCAAGAAAATAAAAGCCTACAGTGGGCTGTACTGGGCCCCTGCACCTGGCTTCCCCAAGGTTGAACCAGTAAGCTGGGCTTCCCGCTCAGCCAGCCACATCTCCTGGTCTCACTGGCTGGGCTCTGGGCAGGGGCTGCAGCACTGGGCCAGAGGTGGTGCCATTGTTCCCCGGCCGGAGGGTTGACTGCTGGTTCCCGCAGCATGCAGGTGCAGGTTCTCCACCGCTCACGGGATGCTGCAAGGGGGAGGTGGTGCCACGTCCCTGCCTAAGGGGAAAGCCGACAGTGGCCACACCCACCTCAGAGCCTGACTTGGTTCCCGAGGTCCTGGTTCTTGCTGAAGTCCTGAAGTCTCAGCTAAAAGTGGTCTTCAGTTCTCAGAAGCCCCGAATCATGTTCTTTGGATCTAGGTAGGAAAGGGGAGAGGCTGTGATGCTTGCCCATCCTGGAGGGCCTTGGACTGAATGGCAGCACCCGCTCAGGGCAGACTGGTTCCAACCCACCTTATGGTAGCCCTCTTCAGCATAGACTCATGGGCTGTCATCAGCGGGGTCTGGGTGGAGCTGCCTGTGGTGATAAAAGAACTTTCCATGGGAATGTGCAGGGAAGCATGGGACAGGTTTACCCAGAAACGTGAGCTGCATCTCTTTGCCCCTTAACATCCTGCCCCTGACGTGGCCCCCTCCCTTCCCTGCAGATCAGAGCCTCCTGTTACCTCTCTGTGCCTGTGGCACTGGGTAACGTGGGTCTCCTAGAGGTGACCCTGTGGAGGCAGCTTGCCCTGGGCAAGGGTGAATTAAGACCTCATCCAGGTGATCCAGGTGCTGAGCACGGTGGGCACAGCCCTTCTGGTCCCACTGTGGCACCACGTGGCACCAGTGTCAGGGCAAAGCCACTCTGTGACCTTCATGATGCTGGGCCACTGCACTTCTAAATTCACTTTTCTGCCTCTCCTGAGCCACGTGTCACCTCCCTTCTTGCAGTCCTTCTTCCTGGACCAGGGAATCCTGTGTCCCTGGCTACCCGTGGTGGGCACCTCTGCAGGGGTGGTCCTTGTGGTGCTGTCATGAATGCTGTGTCTGGGTGTGTTCTTATACTTGAAGTTTGTGGCCAGCTCTCTGCTGCATAGGGGTGGAGGTCACATTACTGGCAGCTGGTGTGGCCATCAAGGTGGGCTCCCTGCTTAGCACTGTCACTATGTTCCCTCCCATTACATCTACCTCGTGGTGTGCAGTGGGAAGGACTCTGTGCACTCCTGTGGGCCCGAAGCCTGCGCAGGTGGGGCCTACTCTCTGTCTCACCAGTATTCACCTCAAGCCTCCCACAGTAGATGAGTGCCTGAGGCCTAGGGACGCCCTTCCCATGCATGGGCACACTCATGGACAGCTGCACAATCCACAGGAGGCTCTCATACTTTAGGCTAGGATGGGGAGTGCAAGGCAGGCTCAGAGCCAGGGTCCTGTTGGGGCTGTGGGCTTGGCCTTGGGCCGGGACCTTCATGGAATTTGCACAATAAAGCATTTTTATTAAAAAATATATAGACCTATGTGATCAAAACTCCAACCAAGATATTAAACACTTCCATCTTCTAGAAAATTTGCTCACACCCCTTCCAGTTAGTCCTCATTCTCCATAGCCAGCCAACATTGTGATATCTATTACTATAGGTAAGTTTTGCATGGTTTGTAGACTTCATAAAAATGGTATCTTTATTATGTAAAATTTTCTGAGTGTCTTCTTCCTTTTTCTTTTTTTTGTCAGGAATATTGTTGTTGAGCTAACATCTGTGCCAATCTTCCTGTATTTTATGTGGGTTGCTGCTCCAGTGTGACTTGAGTAGCAGTGCTAGACGCATGCCCGGGATCCAAACCTGTGAATCCCAGGCCGCTGAAGCAGAGCACAGGAACTTAACCACCATGCCACCAGGCAGGCCACTGTTTCTTCCTTTTAATGTGACATTCTTGAGATTCACTCACTTGGTTGTGAATATCAGTGGTTTATTTTTTAATTCTGAGTGATATATTGTTATATGGACCTATTGCAGTCTGTTTATTCATTTTTTCTTCATAGCTATTTTGATTGGTTCTGATTTGTAATTATTATTAAAAAACCTACTGTAAACATCATGCACAAACTTGTTGTGGTCATATATTTCTAGTAAAATTAGTAAATGTGTTGAGATGTAATTGCTGGTTCATAGGATAGGAGTATATTAGATTTTATAAGAAACTGACAAAGAGCATGTTCAAAATTTTTATAGCCTTTTGTACCACCACTAGGGATAAAAGTTTCTGTTATATCACATACTTGTCAATGTTTGATGTTGTGTGCCTTTTTTTAAAGCCATTTGGAAATACATAAATGTGCATATCTTTATGGTTTAAATTTGCATTTGATAACTAATGATGTTGAACATATTTTAATGTACTAATATGCCATGAGCAGAATGTTTTTTGAGTAGGTCCTATTTGTTAGTGGTTATTTCACCTGTAAGTCTCTTTGCCTATATTTTCTTCTATAATCTTTATAGTCTTAGCTTTTATATTCAGATGTATAATCATTATTAAATTAAATTTGGTATATGAAACAAGGTAGGGATGAAGTTTTCTTCAATAAGTTTGCTTATACAGTTCTTGTGTGATATTTTTTCTGTACTTCTCCCATATTTTTCCCAGCTTTATTGAGATATTACTGATGTAACATATGTAACTTTAAGTTGTACAGCATAGTGATTTGATAAACATATATTATGAAATGCTTATCAAAATAAGGGTAGTTAACGTCTCTATCCCCTCAAATAATTACAATATTTTGTAGTGATGACATTTAAGGTCAGCTCTTTTTGTTTTTTAGTCTTTATTACCAATGGTAAAATGTAAGTAAGTCTTTTAAATTATATTAATTATGCATATCAAAATCCATAGGTATACACTAATATACACTCCTCAATAACGTCAGCAGTATGTTTGTCTCCTCATGTAAAAATGTTTTCTTGAATAAGAATATTAAAATAAATTTTATAGGATGACAATTATTGCAATGTTCTTACATAAGGGAGAATATTCTACCTCATATTTTTTTTTTTCAGTGACTAACTAGATACACTTGTTTTTGGCTTATCTTCAAGTTTGATAGATTGGATGGTAAGTTTTGTCAAAAAGTTATTAGATATGGAGAGCAGAGGTCAGAAAAAAAGGGTGGAGCAGAAATTGTGAAAACACCATGTTTACACTGTTGAAGGAGTCCACTTTCAGTTCTATTTATAATTATTGGTCCCTTTGCTAAACTAGAATCTTTGGGATGATTTTTCATTTGCTTCTCTCATATATCCCATGCATAAGGTCAGCTCTTTTAACACCGTTCAAGGTTATAACAGAGCATTGCTAATTGTAGTGGCTGTGCTGTGCAGTTTATCCCCAGAGCTTAGACATCTTCCACATGGATGTTTGTATCATGTGTCCATCATCTCCCCATTTCCCGCACTTCCAACCCCTGGCAATGAACACTCTAATTTCTGTGTCTATGAGTTCAGTTTGTTTTCTAGTCCACATATAAGTAAGAACACAGAGTATTTGTCTTTCTCTGTCTGGCTTATTTCGCTTAGCATAACTCCCTACAGATGTATCATTGTTGTTGAAAATGGCAGAATTCTTTCCTTTGTATTCCCTTTTCAATGGCCCTCCATTGTATATTTATATATCACATTTTCTTTATTTATTCATCCATTGACAGAAACTTAGATTGTTTCCATATCTTGGCTACTGTGAATAATGCTCCAATGAACATGAGAGTGTACATGTTGGGTCTTAACAATTTTATTTTTTTCAATGTGCAACTAGAAATGAGATTACTGAATTATATGGTAGTTTTATTTTTAATTTTTTAAGGAAATTCCATTGTGTTTTCCTTAGTCGCTTTAACAATTTATATTGCCACAACAGTACACACATTTTCCCTTTCCTTCATAACCTTGCCAACACGTATCTCTTATATTTTTGATAATAAGCATTCTAACAGATGTGAGGTGATATCTCATTGTGGTTTTGATTTTCATTTCACTGATGTTTAGTGATGTTGAGCATCTTTCCATGTGCATTTGGCCATTTTGATGTTTCCTTTGGAAAAATGTGGATTAAAGCCCTCTGATCCACCTTTTAATCAAATTGTTTATTATTTTATATTGACTTCTATGGCTTCGTTAGAATTTTGGATACTAACTCCTTATCACATACGTAATTTTCAAATATTTTCTTCCATTCCATGAGTTGCTTTTTTGTTTTCTTGATTACTTCTTTTCCTGTACAGAAGACTTTTTGTTTGATATAGTTTCACTTGTTGATTTTTGTTTTTGTGTCATATCAAAAAAAAGTTTGCTAAGACCAAACTCAGGAAGTTTTCCCCTATGTTTTCTTTCTTCTAGGAGTTTCACCATATTAAATACTGCATTACAGTTTTAATCCATTTTCAATTAACATTTTTGGGTGGTGTAAGAGAGGGGTCCAATTTCTTTCTGGAAGTGAATAGCCAGTTTTCCCTACACGATGTACTGAAGTGACTGTCCTTTCCGCAGTGAGTATTCTTGACTACCTTGTCAAATATTAGTTGGACATGTGGGCATGGGTTTTTGTTGAAGCTCTCAATTTTGTTACATTGACCTATGTGTCTGTTTTCATAATTATAGCATTGTAATAAGGTTTGAAATCAGGAATTTTGAGGCCTAAGTTTTGTTTTTCTCAGGAGGACTTTGGAAATTCAGGGTCTTTGTGGTTCCATACAAATTTTAGGATTTTCTTTTCTCTTTCCCTGAAAAGTGCCATTGGAATTTGATATTACATTAACTCTTTAGATGGCTTTGAGCAGTATGGGCACTTTAACATAATTAATTTTTCTGATTCATGCATATGCGATATCTTTATTTATTTGTGTATTCAATTTATTTTATCAATGTCTATTAATTTTCAGGGTACAGATCTTGCACCTTGTTGTTCAAATTTGTTTCTAAGTGTTTTATGCATTTTGATGCCATTGTATATGGAATTGTTTCATTCATTTATTTTTTACATGGTTTATTGTTAATGTATAGAAACACAACTGATTTTTTCATGTGACATTGTATTTCACAACTTTACAGAATTTATTAGTTCTATGAGGTTTTTACTAACTCTTTAGGGTTTTCTATTTATAAGATCATACTATCAGCAAACAGCCAATTTTACTTTATTTCTTTCCAATTGGATGCTTCATTTCTTCTTCTTGACTAGTTACTGTCACTAAATCTTTCTGTATTACGTTGAATAAGAGTAGTAAGAGTGGATTCCCTTATCGTGTTCTTAATCTTTGTGGGAAAGCTTTCGACTTTTCACCCTTGAGTATCACGTTAGCTGTGGGTTTGTCATATATGGCCTTTATTATATTGAGGTACATTCCTTCTGTACCCAGTGTATTGGGTCATTACTATAGAAGTGTTTTGCCAAACATGTTTATACATTTATTGAGAAGATCATATGATATCTTGTATCTTTCATTCTAATAAGACATTTATTTATTTGTGTATGTTGACTCATCCTTGCAATCGAAGGATGAATCCCACTTGCTCATGGTGTGTGATCCTTTAAATGTGCTTTTGAATTTGGTTTGCTGGTATTTTTTTGAGAAATTTTACATCTATAGTCATCAGGAATATTGGCCTGTATTTTCTTTTCTTTTAGTATTCTTATGTGGCTTTCGTATCATGCCAATTCTAACCTCATAAAATGAATTTGGAAGTGTTCCCTACTCTTCAGGTTTTTTTTAAGAGTTTCAGAAGCATTGGCATCAATTCTTCTTTAAGTGTTAGGTAGCATTAACCAGTCAAGCCACCTGACTCTGGCCTTTTTTTATTGTTGGGAAGTATATGGTTACTATTTCAATCTTCTTACTTGTTATTGGTCTGAACAGATTTTCTATTTCTTCATTATTTGGTCTTGGCAGGTTATATGTTCTGAGGAATTCATCCATTTCTTCAAGTTGATCCAGTTTGTTGGCATATAATTGTTCACAGTATTCTCTTATGATTATCAGTGTTTCTATGGTTTCAGTTTTAATATGCTATGGCAAACCACAAGCAAATCCAGAAAACTTTAGTTAAAATTTCTTTAAATCTCCACATTTCCCCTTTTGATCAGGATCTTTCTGTGAAAGCAATGTTGATCAACAGTCACGTTGCCTGTGCATAGTGCTCTTGTCCCTCAGTGCCAGGAAGCACCTTTCTTGATTGACTTGTCCCATGTTGCAGGGAAAGTATAAAGTGGGTTGGAAACCATTTAGGCCACTTTGGAGTAACAAGAAAGATTAAGAGGGAGAATTATCAGACATTTTCCATCTAAAGTCTGTATTTCTTAGGGTTGTAAGTATTGGAGATCATATCAAATTGCTGAACCAGCATTACCTCATAGGGCACATCATTTTTTACAGAGGTACAACAGTCAATAGGTACACAAGTTCATAATAAGTATACAGAGTAAGATGAAGAGAAATATTGTGTGTCTGGGTTGCAGGATGATTTTAAACCAGTAGCCCAGACTTGAAGGTAACCACTTGAACAAATCAAAACACAGTGGATTGATAGGTGCAATTTGTTGTAGCCAATGCACTTACTCTTTAATCTTATGTACTACTGTTTCTACTTCCCCAGACGTATTTATCTGTGTGCAGCAGAAGGTGTTTGCCAATGCACAGACGCCTCCTTACTCAGCAAGTAATCAAGAGCTATACATTTACCCAAAACTGCCTTGACCTGACTACATTTATCCAAAACTATCTGAGTTAAGTGACCATTACTGAGCTGAAATTGCTTTGACTATGGAGTCAACCAACACTTCTAGAGTTAGGGAGAGATTCCTGATCATTCGTTCATAGGCACTCAATCTGATCCACAGGAAGAAAGCTCTTCCCATGGAAGGAAACCTAGAGTCACATACACCTACAGGAAGTTCTCATTTAGCATGACTATGGAGATTCAGTGGGAGAGACCAATGAGAGTTCATTGTTTGGTGATGCAGATAGAACAGGACAGTGAAGGCAGCAATTGTACACTGTCCTTGAATTCAGCATCTGTCAAGGCAATGAGTTGCCCAATTGTAGAGGCCATTCCTGAAGCCTCCACCAATGAAGACATAACCAGGGGGATTACAGAAGGCAACCACATAAGTGATATCACCCATGGACTTGTTCATTCACATAGAGGTGCTAGTATTTTATAACCAAGCTTCAGATGCTGTGTTGTTACATACCAAAAGTTGCCTGAATAAATGGGTATATCACGAAAGTTATAGATGGCCTGGGTTACATTGGCAGCCCAACAGAATTTTTCACAGAAATATTCAAAAGATCTTGTTTTTTTCCTCCAATGTATGAGTTAAATTAAAGCAAGGAATGAGTTTAGGTGGGCCTAGCATCCTGAGTTAGTAGAATGGGTCTGCAGATCAATTGAGACAAACAACGACATCTGGAATCTCAGTGAAATTATTTACAGTGTGAACTAAGGGGCCGTTACTCTCTGGAACGGACTGAGGTTTCTGATGGCAAATCCAGCAGAGAGGCCTCCCTCTTTTGCAAGGGATTAGGAAATGTGGAGAATGGCCTTCTCCTTCAGGAAAGAGAGAGAGAAAACAAAGTAGGAAGCAGTGGAAAGACGGTATAGAGGCTTGTTCCAGTCACCATGGAAAATCTATCTTACTCGAATTGAGCTGCTTCTCTTCCTAGTCAATTTGCTTTGGAGTTCTCCAGCATTTGTAAAAGAACTGGATGTCAGGTAGAGTCTTCTTTAGCCGTGAGAAGTGTAACAAAGTCTCAAGTCTCTGAAGTTTGGTTTCAATCTCAGTAGTGAGGAGGGACTTGCATAGACAACTCTGAGGAGATTTCAAGGGTGGTAAAATTGCCAATGTCAGTTTGGAGTATCATGCTCAGATTTAAGGAAAATAGAAGAATTTAGGATCCACTACAACTTACAGGTATAGCACAACATTAAAGACACTAGGGCTAGAATTTAATGTCTACAAAGGTGCAAACATAATTTCTTTTGCCACAATAACTCCCATTTTTTAATAAAGATAATCATAGTAAGACTAATTTGTCTGTTAAATTTGACTGATTATTTATATATATATGCAGCAAAAGTAGTGGCTGACTATACAAGCTCTTTATTAAAATTGCTTGCTGGAATCTGCTAAGCAATGAACTAGGCTGATTTTTCAAGCAGCTCCTTAAAGCTGTCTGGTCATATCTGAGTCTGTGTATATCTCTCTCAAATATGATATTCTAGTCAAAGCTTTGGTCATGTAGCCAATATTCCCAATTGTGTCCTGTTACAAGGACAGACCTTCACTGAACCCATGCATATACAAATATTGTCATGAAAAGAATACTTGAGAGTTTCCAAATTCTGAAAGAATCAGGAAGAGAAAACAATAACTGTCTGTAAGTGACAAAAAAATTCTTTTTTAAAGGCAATGGGTAAATACAATTGACAGGAAAATTTGGGTATTTTCATGGCATACATTTTAGATAGTCACTAGAATTACAGGTAATAACATTATATCAGGAAATCTGATTTTTAGATATTTTAAACAATTTCTAGAACACTTTTTACTAACAATAACTCGTACAATATAACCTAAAAAGTCTTATTATTGCTCAGTCAACCCTACATCTCATGTAATTTGGCATACCAGATAAGCCTAATAAGTGCAATATCTTTCTTTTCATAAGAAGGAGGAATAAATCATTTGAGATATTCCACTGCCTTCTGGAAAATTCCAAAGTTACATCCAGGTAATTTATAATTTGAATATTTTTGGAAGATTGCCAAAAATGCCAAAAGACTTGGACACAGATCATTATGAAATAATACTTAGGTATCTATTTGACCAAAGAAACAATCACGTTTCAAAAGCAAATACAAAAGGTTACATAGTTGCAAGCCAAACTTAAGTCCTTCAAGCCTAAGAAAACGCAATTTTTCTAAGGAATTAAAGATTTGATAGAGAGAAAAAGAACACGGAAAATTATTTTGATAAAACATAAAACCTCTATTTTCTAATCATATTGCTTAAAGTTAAAAAGGCCCTCACAGCCTCTATTGCCATAAGTCCTATATCCCAAGAAACATTCTCATGTAAACAGAAAAAGAGCCAAATTTTAATTTTGCATTAACTTATTTTGATGTGAAAATTCACTCCTTCTAATCTTAGGTAGTCTTCACTCTTCATAAAATTATTTTCCAAAAATTTCTTTCCATAAACCTTCTACAGCTTTCTTTTTACATTCATATTTTGTCCTATGTCTTCTTGTTTACTATTTTGTAATAATTAGCCTTTCTTTGGAACAAAATTACTTTCTTTTCCCTCAACAGAATGCATTTCCATTTCTCATAATTTCTTTTACTGAAACCCACATCCCACTTTCTTGCGTACAAAGATGTTTCCCTGTTTGTTTCTAACAGATCTGATCATGTATATTAGAATTCTTAGCCCTTAGTATTCCTTATTCCTAGTGAAAGCTAAGTAAGCATTCATGAACTGCCTGATTTACAAATACATTTCATAATTTGAAGGAGGATGTGCCCTTTGAATATTGCAACCTTCCAATGTGGCACAAGACATGGTTACCAACAGACTGAAATTGATCTTTAATTTCTGCACTAGGAAGCCAAAAGTAGGTAAACCTATATCCAGTAATTAATGTTTAGTATTGTACTTGTCTGGAAAATGATTTAGGTATTCACTGACTCTCCATTACTTAGTTTAACATAGTATAAACTTTGATCTTATTTACGTTTATTTTAACTACTTATTTTTAAAAATCATGCTTTGATTAGACATTAAACAGCCAACTATCATCTTAAGTTACTTTCTTGCTGAAAAATTTTGTAACAGTCACAGAATGAACCTAGTTATCTAGTAAACCAAGTCAAAGAGTAAAGGCGCATGTTTGTAGTACACCCAATACTAACAACTCTGAAGACATGCCTTTTTTATTTTTCCACAAACAACTTTAAGCTAGCTTTTATTTATGAAAGATTTATTCTAGGTCGCATAAATTTGAAAAGCATTTGATTTAGTTTCTATTATATTTATGAGATTCTGGAATACTTAATTTGTAGGTGCTTAGTTTCAAGCCAATTAAAAAGAACTTTTTACAAATTAGTTTTCACATCATTTGCAGATAGAAAAATATCACATCTTTGTAACATATATACATAGACATACATAACACAGGCACAAATGGAGTTCTCATAGGCTTCATTTGAAAACTTTAGTTATGTCTCATGTACAAAACTCAAAAGAATAGTTGCATCCAAACTGTATTTCTAGTAGATGAACTAATTTAAGGATACTTCTTTAGATAGTCAGTCTTTTATCAAAAGGCTTTAATTTACATGCCACAAAGATCCTTTTAGAACTGTTTTTGGAGTCATTTTGTCTATTATCAAAAGTCTAGGGTAATTGTTATTTAAATTTTTCCCTCAGATTTTTATTTGTGCCCATTTAACTAAGAAATAATAACTAGAGGTTTAGCGTTTTAATCCTCAAAAAGTCTGATTTTAAACAGGGCAGATATTTGCAGAAAGAAGGAGAGAATGATGGCATTGGGGTCAGAGCCTGAGCACAAGATGGATGCCAGACATAGTGTGAGACAAAGGAGTCTGGGAAAATAAACAAAATGGTGCCTGAGACAAAGAAGAAAGGGGGAGGTGAACATGAAGCTCCAGAAGCCATTTTGTTTTCTCTCAGTTTTTGTGTTTAGTTTTTACAGCTAATTCAGACAAACTATATTGTATTCAGGTGACTTTATATGTTTGTGTATGTCCAGAAGTCTCCAGATACTAATTAAAACAGAAATATCATTTATTTTGCTTAATTTTAGAGCTTCTTATTAAGAACTGCTAGTTTGGGGAGAGCAGAATTTCCCCATATTGGCCAGTGAAAGTCTGGACTAACCTTGGTCAGTTTGCCCTGCTTAGTTAAAAATACACATGCTGCAGCCGGCCCCAGGGCTGAGTGGTTAACTTTGTGTGCTCTGCTTTGGTGGCATGGAGTTTCACCGATCCACATCCTGGGTACAGATCTGGCACTGCTTATCAGGCCATGCTGTGGTATGTTATGTGGCATCCCACATAACAGATCCAGAAGGACTTACAAACAGACTATACAACTATGTACTCGGGGGCTTCCAGGAGAAGACAAAAAAAGGGAAGAAGATTGGCAAAAGATGTTAGTTCAGGTGTCAATTCTTTAAAAATAAATAAATATTCTTTTAAAAGCACATGTAGGGGACTCAATGTTCATAAACACAAACCTGTCTGTAGTCTCTAACATGAGAGTTTCTCTCAGAATGTTTCAATGACTGGGATCCCATTTCTGAAATTTCTTCTGAAAACCCAAAAAGTTTGCCAGAGTCGTAGACTCAAAGGAATCTAAAAACAAAAGAAAGTTGCTAGTATCTCAGCCCTGATTCCAAAAGGAACCTGAAAACAAAAGAAAACTGCTTAATTTTCAGCAAGCCCAAGTTCCACAAAAGGAACTGTGCTACCTTCAGAAAATAACTGAGTAGTAATCAAGGATGATACCTTGAACCCAAGGACAGAATGTTGAACCAGGAGGAAAATGTTCCTCCCTCAAGAGAACAAAGCGTCTTCTAATCCCAAATAAAGTCTGAGAACTCAGAACACAAACAGAGTAGAGCTTGAAATACAAGACAACAATCACCAAACTGAAAGCAGGTGGCAACTCAGAGAAGTGAAAAGCACAAGGAGCATAGTGTGGGTACATTCCTTGATTCCAGGAGGTGATGACTCTCAGGGAGTCACCGCCTTTGGATCCCAGTTTTATGAAACCATATATTTCAACTTAAAAACTAAATTTACTTTGTATTTTTATCCTCAAAATGGGTTTATTCATGAATAGCCAAAAGAATTGCAATTTGGAATGTGCATGCTACAGCGAATCAAGAAAACTAAGGAGGGAAGCTGCTTTTATAGAGAAAAAGGGAGAGTAGAGAGGGGCTATTCTAAATGAAAATTCATTGGGGGAAATTAACAGTTCAGGGTAGCAATGGCTTCTTATTGGCTGAACTGTTGCCAGGCGGAGAAAGCAATACTGAGCAGAAAGCAAGAAGCTTTCCCATATATTTCCTGCCCCTCACACGCAAAGATTTCCCCGCTATCAGTATCTCTCACCAAAGTGATATATTTATTACAACTAATGAACCTACATTTACACATCATTATCACCCAAAGTGCATAGTCTACACTAGGGTCCACTCTTGGTGTTGTTCAAATGTGTAATATGCATGCACTATTATAGTCTCATACAGAATAGTTTCTTTGCCCTAAAAGTCCTCTGTACTTTGCCTATTCATCCCTCCCTCTCCCTTCTCTCCTTGAAACCACTGATATATTTGCTGTCTCCGTAGTCTATTTTTCCCAGAATGTCACATACTTGGGTGATATGGCATGTAGCCTTTTTAGATTGGCATTCTTCACTTAGCAATATGCATTTAAGATTCTTCTGTATCTTTTCCTGGTTTGATAGCTCATTTGTTTGTAATACCGAATAATATTCCAATGTCTGCATATACAGTTTATTTACACATTCACCTAAAGGATATTTTCATTACTCTCAAGCCTTGGCAATTATTAATAAAACTGCCATAAACATCTCTGTGAAGATTTTTAACTGTGGACATGTTTTCAACTCACTTGAGTCAATATTGAGGAGAACAATAGCTGGATTGTATGGTAAGAGTATGTTGAGCTTTGTAGGAAGCCACCGAATTGTCTCTGGAAGTGGCTGCATCAATGTTGCATTCCCACCAGCAATGAGTGAGAATTCCTGTTTCTCCACAACATCAACATCATTTGGTGTTGTCAGTGTTCTGGATTTCAGCAATTATATCAAGTGTTCAGTGACTTCTCATTGTTGTCTCAATATATATTTTTCGGTGGTATATGATGCGTAACATCTTTTAATATGCTTATTTGAAATTTGTATACCTTTCGTGAGATACCTCTTCATGTTTTTGCCCAATTTTTAGTAGAGTTGCTCATTTTCTTTTTGTTGAGTTTCTTTGAAATCTCTGTATATTTTAGATAACAGTTATTTATCAGATATATCCTTTATAAAAGCTTTATACTTGTGTCATATGCAAACAGAAATGCAAATAAACAATTCCAAAGACAATTAAAATATTATTACTAATATTACATATCAAATAAACATTTGTCTGTACTCTACAGCTGCATAACTATCTACTTTAGGGACTATATGACAACTCACTTCTCAAAGTATAGATAAATGCATTTAACTAGGATATCACTGTTGTACTCAAATTAGTCTTCAAGTTCTTGAAAATTACAACATAGCCCTTAGAAGGTTGGTCATAGGAAAAAAAATGGGCACCTTAAAAGATGAAGTGACAACAATCACATGAGAAGCACAAGCAAAGAAAGCCTTTCACTGTCCTTGGGCAAAGGGGATCCTGACAATCATAAAAACTGTGAAGATATAAGGGGTCAGGGTAAAGAAGAGATAGCTCACAAGGAAAACAGCAGAACAGGTAAAATGAACAATCTCTACCACATTTTCAACCTGGGGGCAGTGCCACGGGAAAAAAGTGGTCTTTAACATTTGGAGCACATAATGGTAATTTTAAGTTTCCAAAGAGCAGACCTGGCTTCTCATAATGGTGGGGTATCTCAGAAGGATATAAATGGCAATATATCAGTCAAATGACATGACTGTCAGGATAAAGAACTTTACTGTCCCAAAGAGAAAATGTAAGAAAGACTGGATAATAGAGTCTTCAAAGGATATGGTGTTTATTTGTGAAATTGTAATGGCAGACATCTTAGGAGTGATGGAAGAAGTGAGCATGACTTTTAGAAATAAGAGGTTTGTGAGGAACACATAAATGGGTGAGGGAAGGCAGTTATAACTCCACACCAGTAGGATTATTGAACCATTATGTAAAACTGTCAGCACATACACATTTAGGAATATGAAGAAAAGAAAGATCTTTATGTTCCTGGTAGTGAGCAAAACAAGATCGATGAATTCTGTCACAATTGTAGCTTCATTGTTGAAGGCTATTGCCCAATGAATGCATTAACTAAAGAAAGTGAAAAGCAAGTTTCCTCCTGGCCATATCTTTCCAGGTTTAGAATTATTTTTAACATAAATAATTGGTGTTGATGCAACTTTACCGCATGTTATAAAACTGTACTAATTATATGCCTTTTCTATACATCAAACATAGGACCTAAACCACCTCTCAAAGTGGCAGATTATACACTTTGTTCTCATGGTTGTCACTGACGTCCAGTTTTAGCCTTTGTTTATGGTTTCCACAAATGGTTTCATCTGATCTCAAGGTTTCAATTTCTAGTTAAATATCTCTTCAAACTCTCCTCCTATTTTAATCTCTGGAGGTCTAGACTCATGGCCCAACCTCTCCTTCAACAACCTGATTTACAACAACATTTAAATGAACACGATGTATTTTGGCTAGCCAGGACCCTTTTTCTAGATTTATTTACCTTCCTTTTCTATTGTGTACTCCATCATGACCCAAATTTCTTTTGACAGACATCTTTAATAATGCTTTCTTTGTTTTAGTGAAACCTTAGCTACCACATTCAAGCAATAATCACTTCTTAATAAATCTACTCCAGAAATGTTTATTAACCTTAATCTCTTCTTCTATTTTTAGTAAATAGTCTTTAGAAAATGCCCCAATTATATATTTTTTAATTTTTAGTGTCTCATAAATTATCATCAGACACCAGATTGTCCTCCTAGTATTCATTGAAATGAGACTACCAAAGTTATTTTTCTTTCATAGACACAAGTTGCTTAAGCTTCTTAGGTAGAAATGACTCTGTTGTGCCCTATTTGTAGTAGATTCTGCATGCCTCCATGTACACAGGCAATCCTCACTAACAGCAGACTGATACAGGAATAGGGAGACCTGCCTCAATGAGACATCAGATTCCTTGAGGTATTGGACTTGAGAAATAAACCAGCCTCACTCATCTTGGCCAAGAGTAACCACATATGTCTTCTACTGCTAATGACCCCATAGCATCCTAGTCGTTTTGAAAGTACAGCCTTCCTTTGACTCTAAAGGGCACAATAACTAGAAAGTTAATTCTATTATTATTGTATTGATTAAATTAGCCAATGTAGCATTTTACATTGCTCTTATATGCACGTTTTTATAATATAAAAATTCCCTGCCATCTATTATACACTCCAGGGGATATCAGAAAATTATTCTTAGCATCTTGTTATGAAATTCTTTTCTGGCTATGTATAACCAAATCAACCCCTTAATTCTGTGTCTCAGCCAAATGGCCTTACCGCTCTTTCTCAAAGACTACAGGGTCTCCCAGAAATAGCTCTTCAATACATGCTTTACTGGGTGTCTCAGTTTCCTTACCTCTCTATCAAACAAGACTACCCAGTCCTTAAAATCTGATCCTAATTATTTCTGAATGTTTGGTTAGTTTTCTCACTGCTCCTCTCAAACGTAGTCACTAATCTCTTTTGCATTCCAAATGTTTTTTTTTTTTAAATATATTTCTGCTATTGGAATTAACACATGACTTTTTTACTATAATGTCTTTAATTTGTAGAATCCTGTAGCCACTACAAGAGGCTTTCTGGAATAAGAAAAATCAATATTAGTAATAGTCATATAGTTTCTGTTACGGTAAACTCAGCAGTCTTCTGATATTGACATTTCAAAAATATAAACATTTCTCAATACATTTTTTGAATGACAAGTACTACTAATAGAATAAGATGAAATGAAAAATCATTCAGTAGGAGAAAGCTTCACTTATCATTGGGTATATTTAGATTAAATTTGGAAATTAATTTACAGTATTACTGAATGAGGCATTAATTTGAAAGAATATGTTAACTCCAGATAAAAATGCTTCAGATAATATCTTTGTGTTTTACAAATGCTAAGCTTAATTCTCCTTTGATAAATTCATGAATCTCTGCAGTATAATCACCAGTTTTATGTAAATGAAGCCTGTGGAGCCACTCCTTTCAAGCACTGCTCATCACTTGCCACTACCAAATGTTTTAATCTCTTACTTTTCTTAACAGGGAAGAGGAGCAATTGAATTTTTAAAATACGTTTTAATAAATAGAATATCAAAAGCAGTATACAAAGAGAGACACAAGATGTGTTATATATACATGTATCTAAAAGTGTACCTTCCATTCAATAGCATTTCTGGTATAAACTATACAATAGATATTCTAGAGTTTTGAAATCATCATTACAACACATACACAAATAAATGCTGTTTCGTGATTCTAAAAATCTCAATATTCTACAAACAATAATATCAATTTTCAAAAATTTCACTCATAAACTTATGATGTTGATTTATGGAATTGCTGTAAAACATCATGTGCTTCATTCAGGAAATACCATGCTGTATTTCTCAGAGTTCCAAATATGATATGTTCTTTCTGAATAATTATAATAATTATTAATTGTGTTAATCAGAAAATATGTTTATCTAATTCTGAGGCAGAATGAAACACAATAAAATTAGTATTCCAAAAAATCATCAAACCATGGAATACAAGAATAATTTAGTTAGATAAGCTTTTTGATCCAGCTCAGGTTCTTTAGCTTCAATGTACAGTTTTATGGTTTATTGTTTTTTTTAGGATAGGCTCAAACTTACACCTGTGTACACAATTTAAAGTTACTCTTTATTTTCGGAATACTCACACATCTGGGTGAAGAACAGACATGGACAACAGAAGGTTGAATTTGACTGTCTTCCATTATTAATACATATAATTGTAGGGTGTATAACTCTTTGAAAATTGTGCTTGCCCATTTTTTGAAGATAGATATTCTTTGATATTTAATTACTTTGATTTGGCTTATCAAGAAACTTTAGAGGAAAATAATACAGTGAAACTATTACTTCTGGCATAGCAGAAGAATTAAATGCTAACTTCTCACATGAGGGCAAAACATCTCATAAACCTTCCCATTGTCTGTTTCCTGTCTAGACAAAAATTTCTCTGTTTTCCACCTACATAAATATAAATAAGTATTACTCGGCCAGGATCAAAATGTTATAAGAGCAAAGTAAATTTGAAAAACAATAGATATTGTTACAGACTTGAGACCTAGATGCATCTTTTATAAGAAAACTACAAAACCAAAATAAATCCAGTACAGTATGAAATGAGCAAAGTAAAGATTGCAAATACACTGTATACTCAGTAAAAGAATTGTCAATGAAATAATCATTCATCAATTTGCAAATCAAAGTCTGGATGAGTTTAATATATAAGCCAGTTTTGAGGACTTGGAGTGAACTTCTCAAGACAAGAAGAACTCTAAAAATTGGGATATACGGAGGGATTATATATCTTCTTGGAACAAGGAACATATATCACATCTGAAGAGAATATCGCTTTTTTTACAGTCACAAGATGCTTTGCCAGCATAGCAGGTCAGTGGTCAGCAGATCACTGGTGACAAAGTGAACACAACCAGTCAAAAATTAATCCCTAGTTTCTGGGAAGAAATACTTATCCTTAAAGAAATGATGATATGGGGGGAGGCAACATCCCTACATTTAAGGACATCAATTTTGGTTTTAGGACATTGTAAATGTTTAAAGCAGATGTACAATGCATGCTCAATAGGCCATGCCAGACCCTTCTGGAAAAACAAGGCCAGGACAAATTGGTTTTAAACCAAATGACTTCCTTATATGCTGTAATGTATCCTATTGCTTTTCCTTTATTCATCAGAATCAATAATATGCTTTTTTAAATTGAGTTTGACTTTTTTATTAACACATTTACTTGTCAGAAACATAGCCAATATTAGGTTTATTAAATATAACCAACCTTTTAAGTACACTCTGTAAGGATTTGTGATGTGTGTGAACGTCTGTGTGTGTGTGCTTTCTAAGTATAGAACCAGCACTTCATTTAGTGTTCATCATCATTACCTTGGTGATTTTGTCAATTCTTAAATATAAAATGTACTTTCCAAATATGTTAATAATGAGGTAATCTTTTACAGATGTCTGGAGATTTTCAACAGGGACAATAGAACGAGCTGATAAACTATAACCTTACCCTCCTGGCGATCTGAGGTGAAGAGAAGGTGGAAATAGAAGGCATCCTTTTATTGTTTGAGCAAATATGATCACTCAGAGAAACAAGCAGTATGAATTTATTTCAACAGCTCTTGGGGAGAACTCCTGGAAGATAGAGGGAATACCCAAGGAAGAAATTTTCACAGAGGGCTATTAATACAAAGAAACCTGGCTATATCTATACTACATAAATAAGATCAAAGTAATTCTCTAGGAAAAAAAGCTCGACAAAACTTTGGGTAACTATTTTTCCTCAACATTGTGACTAATAATTTTGGTTCTTTTTGAATCTATTTCTTGGCATACATTTCCTATATCTCTATAGAGTTTGAAACCCTAAAAAATTGTATGCGTGTGTGTTGTTGTTGTTTTGAGGGTTTTTTTTTTTTTTTGGTGGGGAAGATTGTTGCAGAGCTAACATCTGTGCCTATCTTCCTCCACTTTGTATGCAAGATGCTGACATAGCATGGCTAAATGAACAGTGCATAGGTCCATGCCCTGGATCCAAACTCAAAAACCCTGGACCACCAAAGCAGAGTACATGAACTTAACCACCACAACACCAGCCCCCACGAAAGTAATTTTAACTAATGGATTGTCACTCAAATTAATTAAATGATTTACATAAATTCTTCTCAGGAAAATAGTACTATTACTTGTTAATCCTTGTCTGAAAAATTCAGGAAATAAAGATATCAATGTTTACGATTTTAAAAACCTTTATTAAATTAAAATTCTTCCAAAATATACATATATCTGTTTTCAATACTTATATTAACGACTTTAGGTTTGAGATTGCCAACCACTTGCCTCTCCCTGGGTTTATACAATTTAATAAATAGGAAAATAGTCTGATATCCATTAAAACACATGTTTTGTTACTGTTACACCTAGACTGGAACTGCGCATTGTATATAAATTCTAAATGAGGTTTTCAGCGAATCCCGCCTCTGTCATAGCCCTTAATCCTATACACATTTCCCTGGAAGGAGGCTCTATTCCTACTTTAGCATCCTTGAGAAGTTCATGTCTGTGACCTAAGCAGTACTCTTTGTTCCATCATTAAAATTAGGTGAAGATGTTCCTGCTTTGGACAAGACAAAACTAGAAGTGGAGAACGAGACAGAATATTCCCCCCAATGCATTTAATAAGGGGATATTTAAAAGTGGATAGTGTCGACTATTTCTTTAAGGTGGAAGAAATGCATCAGGAGTGTCTATTGGTGCGTACGAAATTGTGTGATGTTGGGAGAAGAATCTCCCCAAGAGGAAAAATGGCAAGTTAATGCATTTTAATTAATAAAAAGCTTTGAAGAAATAAAATAAAATATTTGAAGAGAGGACACAGGAAGAGATGGTTACAATTTTTAAAAATGGTTGAATTCTTTAAAAATTAACTATGATAGCACAACGAATACATATGTTCTTACCATATAATTATTTTAATACCTTTAAGTTTGTGTCAGACTTGCAAACTTATACCTAGATGTGTCATCAAAATTGAAAAACTGATTTAGTAGAGCAAAATATCAAAGTTGGAATGTGAATCATAAGCTGTTTTCATAAACTATGAAATATAACAATAGTATGTATCTTGCTTTAATTAATTTGTGGGGGATATATTTTCTGTTTCTTTCTAGTTTGATAGCTAGATATCAATATTCATGGTGACCTTAGAAGTCAAAGGTATGGAAGCCTATGTCACTGCATAATTGCACGAAATAGAGTTCCTTAAGTCAAACCCCCATCACAGGACAACTAGACATTTTCAGCTTTACTGACTTATAATTGATAACTAAAAATTGTGTATATTTAAGGTGCTCAACGTGATTATTTGGTATACATATACATTGTGAAATGATTGCCACAAGCATAATAGTTAACATGTCTGTCACCTCACTTAGTCACCTTTTTATTTATTTATTTATTTATTTTGGTAAGAACACTTAAGATCTCTTCTCCATATAAACTCCAAGTACAAAATACATCATTAACCATAGTCACTATGCTGCATATTAGATGCCCAGAACTCATTCCTTTTATAACTGAATGTTTATACACTTTGACCAAAGTCTGCCCTTTTTCTTTACCTTTGGCCCCTGGCAACAAACATTCTACTCTCTGCTTCAATGAGCTTGACATTTTTATATTTCACATATACATGATGTCATACAGTATTTGTCTTTCTGTGTCTGGCTTGATTCATTTAGTATAACGGCTTCCAGGAAACCTAGAGAATGAGAAAGTATTTGTAAACTATCTTATACAGAGTTGATATCCAAAATATGTGAAGAATTCATACAACTCAATAGCCAAAAGACACCCAATTTAGAAATGAACAAAGGACTTGAGTAAACATTTCCCAAAGAGAATAAACAAATCTATATTAAGTATATGAAAAGGTGCTCAAAATAAAAAATCACCAGGGAAGGCAAATCAAAATCACAATGAGACAACACTTTACAGCTGTTCAGATAACAATTACCAAGAATGAAACAAAAGAAAAAGAAAAACAGGACCAACCTTGTGGCATAGTTGTTAAGTTCAATGTGTTCTACTTTAGCAGACCAAGTTCATGGGTTTGGATCCTGGGCATGGACCTACACCCCTCACCAGCCACGCTGTGGTTGTGACACATATACAAAATAGAGGAAGATTGGCAGAGATGTTAGCTCAGGGTGAGTCTTCCTCAGCAAAAAAAAAAAAAAAAAAAAGGAAAAGAAAAGCAAACATTGGCAAGAGTTTGGAGAAAAGAGAACCCTTACACACTGTTGGTCTGAATGTAAGCTGGCACAGCCATTAACAGTATGGAGGGTCCTCAGATGATTGAAAATAGAAATATCATATGACCCAGCAATCTCACTTCTGGATATATATCAAACAGAAAGGAAATTAGTATATCAAAGAAATATCTGCACTTCCATGTTCATTGAGGCATTATCCACAATAGCCAAGATATGGAAACATATCAACTAGATTTTTAATAAGTAAGAATTATATTTATAGTGTATTAAGAATATTAGATTGAGAAGTTTATCTATCAGCTATCATCACCCACACTAAGCCAGAAAATGATGCCATCACTAAACAAAATCTTATGTGTTTCATAAACAAATTCCCATCCCCCATCCAGTAGCCACTGATGTGTTTTCTGTCACTATAAAATGACTACATTTTTAGGATTTCATATAAATGAAATCATAAAATATGTAGCTTTTTTTACTGTGTTCCTTCAGTTAGCAAAATTTTATTATGATTCACATCTGGTGTTGTATGTTACAATAGGTCTTTTTGTGTTGCTGATTAGTATTCCACTGTATAGATATATTCAACAATTTCTTCCCCAATTATTTCCTATTCTAGATACTGACAAAGCTAAAATGAGCATTTTAGTACCCAATTTTCATGGAAAAAATGCTTTCTTTCTTATTGAGTAAATACCTAGGAGTGGAATGCTTGGATCATAAGGTAGATATGTGGTGCTTGTATCTAAAACAAAACAAAACAAAGCTGGAGTGGTTTTGAAGTGGTCCCATTAGTTTACATTACTCAAAAGAGTTGATATGATGAGTGTTTTAATATTGGTCATTCTAACCAATTTAAGTTTTACATTGAGGAATTTTTATGTGTTTATTTGTTAGTGGAATACCTCTTAGTTGAAATTTGTGTTAAAATCTATTCTCCAATTTTTACATGTTTATTTGCTGCTTTACTGCTGAGTTTTTATATTTCTTTTTGTCTTCTGGATAAAGTCCTTTAGCAGATATTGCTTTCCAAATATTTTCTATCAGTCTGTGACTAAGTTTTTCATTCTCTGTCTTTTAAATAACAAGTTTATTCTGAAGTCCAATTTATGAATGTTCTTTTGTAGATTGTACTTTTGATCTCATACAATCAAAATTAGTGTCTGACTAAGGTCACAAAATTTTCCTACTGATTTTTTCTTCTGGAAGTTTTGTAGATTTAAGCTTGTCATTTAGGTCTAAATCCAGTTTCTAATAAACTTTTGTATATGATAGGACATATGGATTAAAGTGGATTATTTTGCATATGGATATTCAATTTATTGGAAAAGGTCCCTTTATCATTGAAATTACTTTGAATTTTTGTCAACAATAAACTATCCATATAAACAGATATGATTCGGGACTCTTTATTCTGTACCACGTAATGTTTTGTCTATATCTATATCAATGCCACAGTGTTTTGATTGCTATAACTTTATAATTATTCTCAAAATTGAGCAATTTTTTGCTCGCCAACTTTGTTCTTTTTTTCAAAGTTATTTTGACTCTTCTAGATTCTTAGCATTTACAATTGAATTTCCATATGAATGTCTCAGCTTTTCAATGTGCGTTAAAAAAATTCCTCCTGGAATTTTAATAGTGATTGTGTCAAATGTACAGATTAATTTTGGGAGAATTGATGCCTTAACAATATTGATTCTGAGAGATATTGTCAAGATGGCAGGGTAGGCAGACTCTGAACTCATCTCCTCCCATGAACATAACCAGGTTACAAATATTTTTGGAAAAATTACCCTGGATGTAAAACTGAAAACTGGATTAAAAAAAACCCACAACAAGAAACAGTCCTGACTAAGGCAGAAGAGGCAGAAATTCCTGCCGGAGAGACAAAAAGCTTTGGGAGCAGTTGCGCTTCTCAGCTGGCCAGGTGGGAGCCACCTTAAGGTATGCCGCCCTCCCTGGAGGAGTGAGGTCCAGAGCTGGGGCCAACACTCCTATAAGCATCCTTCAGACTCAGCCCAACTGAGACAAGAGTCTTACTGTCTGGCTTGTCGGTTATTAACTGCAGCGAGGATACCCCGAGAAAAGCTATCGGCCAAAAGCCAAAAAGACCTGGGTCTGAAAGGGCCCACGCACAAACTCACTCATTGCAGCAACCTAAAATCACCAGAGAGAAGGCTGACAGTCCTTTGGTGAAATGAGGCTCAACTGGTGGGCTCTGTGGGTATCTTGGTGAGAGGAGGGACCTCTCTGGAGATGGAGACATTGGTGTGGGCCATTGTAATAAGCTGGTCCAGGCATGCAAACACAGATCCCAGTGGGCACCAGTGAGATTCTTACCTTGACCTGTTAGCCCAGGGCTCTGCAATGCCCACTAGAGAAGAGATTTAATCCAGTTCAGCCAGGGTAGGCAGCCTTCCCTAGTAACTGGCATGACCTAACAGCAAGCCCTCAGGCTACTTTTCAGCCTGCATTGACTGGGTGCTTTGATACTCTACAGGCAGCCAAGGGTATCTGATTCTGCGGGACAGGGCCTGTGTGAGGACCAGCTGAATGGTGGGGGGCATTGGTGGAGAGGTCAGGGCCTCTGCAGTGCAGCATCTGAGTATGCTCCAGGGAGTTGAGAAGTGTGCATGGACCAGGACTGTGTTGACGGTGTGCGTGGTTGTGTGGGGGGTGAGGCTTATCAGCAGCAGAAGACCTGTGCTTCACAAATAACCATAAAAAGGATCAGTCCCACCTTCCAAAGCCTGAAACAATTGAGTTCTCCCTGCCTAGGGCTAACTCTATTCAACTGCACTCCAAAGAGATCTGAAAACAGCCTTGTAGGACTGGGGCCTATCTCAACTGTAAGCCCCTGAGCCTAGCAACCGGCTACACTGGGCACCAACCCAATTAAGAGGAAAACTGAACTAGGAGTGTGCTGATAGACTTTGTAGCCAATGGTGCTGAGGCTTGCCAAACTGGATTTACAAACAACTGACCAGGGAAGGAAAGACTAGACTCCCTGGGTATGTGCAGTAACAGCAACCCTGCCACAGCAGAAAGACACAAGTAGCCAACAAAGTGGTCACTCCTGGATCATCTGGACTGGTGACAAGATGGAAGCACACTGCTGGGGCTCATAAGGCATCTCTTACATAAGGCTACTTCTCCAAGATCAGGAGATATAGCTGACTCACCTAATACATAGAAATAAGCTCAGAGTAAGAGGCATAATGAGGAAGCAAAAGAATACTTTCCAAGCAAGGGAATGGGACAAATCCCCAGAAAAAGGACTAAATGAAACAGAAACAAGTGACTTATGCAACAAAGAGCTCAAACAAAAGATCATAAGGATGTTCACAGATATTGGGAGAAGATTGGATGAACACAGTGAGCTCATCAGCAAAGAGCTGGAAGATAGAAAAAAGAACCAATCCAATCAGAAATGAAGAATACAATACTGAAAATGAAACAGTCACTAGAGGGACTCAATAGCAGAGCAGAGGATACAGAAGAACAGATCAGCAAGCTAGACAAAGACTAGAGGAAACCACCCAAGCAGGACAGAAAAAAGAAAAAAGAACTAGACAGAATGAGAACCATCTAAGGGAACTCTGGGACAATATCAAGCATGGTAAAATTCAGATTATAGGTGTCTCAGAGGGAGAAGAGAGAGACAGAGGGACAGAAAATTTATTTGAAGAAATAATAGATGAAAATTTCCCTAACCTAAGAAAGGAAACAGACATCCAAGTACAGGAAGCACAGAGAGCTCCAAAAAAGATGAGCCAAAAGAGTGCCACACCAAGACGTATTATAATTAAAATGTCCAAAATTAAAGGTAAAGAGAGAATCCTAAAAGCAGCAAGAGAAAGGCCACAAGTAACATACAGAGGAAAACCCATAAGGCTATCAGTGGACTTCTCAGCCGAGACCCTACAGGGGCGAAGAGAATGGCATGACATATTTAAAGTGCTAAAAGGAAAAAACGTACAGCAAAGGATACTCTATCCATCAAGGTTGTCATTCAGAATGGAAGGAGAGAGAAAGAGCTTCCCAGACAAGCAAAAATTAAAGGAATTTATCACCAAGAAACCAGTTCTACAAGAAATGCTGAAGGTGCTTATTTAAGTGGGGAGGCCATTGCCACAAATAGAGATTTAAAAAATTATCAAAAGAAGAAACAGGCGATAAAATCACTTGTAAAAGTAAAAATATAGTAAAGGTAGCAGATCAACTACCTGTGAAGATAATATGAAGGTTAAAAGACAAATCTACTAAAATCACCTATTTCAATGATAAGAGGGTAATGGATAGACACACACTAAACAAGAGACTATATATTAATTGAAAAACATAAAATGTAGGAGGAGTTGAGTGAAAAAGCAATGCTTTTAGAAAGAGGTCAAGCTATAGAGTCTATCAACTCAATATAGACTGTTATATGCATAGAATATTAAATAGGATCCTCATGGTAATCACAAATGAGAAACCTATTATATGCAACCAAAAAATAAGACAAAAGAAATCACAGATCTTACTAAAGATAGTCATCAAACCACAAGGGAAGAGAGCAAGAGAAAAAGCAGGAACAGAGAAGAACTACTAAAACACCTAGAAAGAAAAAGTAACAAAATGGAAATAAATACATATTTATCAATAGCTACTTTAAATTCAATGGACTAAATGATCCAATCAAATGCCATAGGATGGCCAATTGGATTTAAAAAAACCAAGACCCATGTATATGCTGCATACAAGAAACACACTTCAGACCTAAAGACACTCACAAAGAAAGTGAAAGGATGGAAAAAGATATTCCATGCAAATTGCAAAGAAAAGAAAGCAAGAGTAGCAATACTTATATCAGAGAAAATAGACTTTAAAACAAAAACTGTAACAAGAGACCAAGATGGGCCCTACATAATGATAAAGGGAACAATCCAACAAGAAAATATAACACTTGCAAATATCTATGCACCCAACATAGGAATATCTAAATATATAAAACAATTATTAACAGACATAAGAGGAGAAATAGACAGTAACATAATAATAGTAAAGGACTTTAACACTCCACTTACACCAATGGATAGATCATCCAAACAGAAGATCAATAAGGAGACACTGGCCTTAAATGTCACATTAGATGAGATAGACTTCGTAGATATATACAGAACATTGCATCCAAAAAGCACAGAATACACATTCTTTTCAAATGCCCATGGAACATTCTCCAGGATTGATCACATATTAGGCCACAAAACAAGTCTCACTAAATTAAGAAGATCAAAATAATACCATGCATCTTTTCTGACCACAAAGGTATGAAACTAGAAATCAACTACAGGAAGAGAACCAGAAAACCCACAAAAATGTGGAGATTAAACAAAATGCTACTGAACAACGATTGGGTAAATGAAGAAATCAAAAGAGAAATCAAAAAATACCTGGAGACAAATGAAAATGAAAATACGATATGCCAAAATCTGTGAGATATAGCAAAAGCAGTTCTAAGAAGGAAGTTTATAGCAATTCTGGCCTACCTCAACAAAGAAGAAAACTCCCAAATAGACAATCTAAACACACATGTAAATCTACTGGAGAAAGCACAACAAACAAAGCCCAAAATCAGCAGAAGGAAGGAAATTATAAAAAATTATTGCAGAAATAAAAGAAATAGAGAGTAAAAAAAAAAAAAAAGAGAGAGAGAGAAAAAATTAATGAAACCAAGAGCTGGTTCTTTGAAAAGATAAACAAAATTGACAAACCCTTAGCTAGACTCACCAAGAAAAAAAGAGAGAAGGCTCAAATAAATAACATCAGAAATGAAAGAGGAGAAATTACAACGGACACCTTAGAAATACAAAAGATAAGAGAATACTATGAAAAGCTATATGCCACAAAATTGGATAATCTAGAAGAAATGGATAAATTCTTAGAAACATACAACCTTCCACAACTGGACCAAGAATTAGAGAATTTGAATAGAGCAATCACCAGTAAAGAGATCAAAACAGCAGTCAAAAACCTCCCAAAAAATAAAAGTCCAGGACCAGATGGCTTCCCTGGTGAATTCTACCAAACATTCAAAGAAGACTTTACACCTATCCTTCTCAAACTCTTTGAAAAAATTGAAGAGGAGGGGTGGCTTCCTAACTCATCCTCTGAAGGCAACATTATCCTGATACCAAAACCAGACAAGGACAACACACAAAAAAAGAAAATTACAGGCCAATATTACTGATGAACATGAATGCAAAAATCCTCAGCAAAATACCAGCAAATTGAATACAACAATACATTCAAAAGATCATACATCATGATCAAGTGGGTTTCATTCCAGGGATGCAGGGAAGGTTCAAGATCCACAGACCTATCAATGTGATACACCACATTAACAGAATGAAGAATAAAAATCACATGATCATCTCAATAGATGCACAGAAAACATTTGACATCATACAGCATCCATTTATGATAAAAACTCTAAACAAAATGGGTATTGAAGGAAAATACCTAAGCATAATAAAGGTCATATATGACAAACCCACAGAAAATATCATTCTCAATAGAGAAAAACTGAAAACTATCCCTCTAGGAACAAGAACCAGTCAAGGATACCCACTGTCCCCACTCTCATTGAACATAGTACTGGATGTCCTAGCCAGAGCAATCAGGCAAGAAAAAGAAATAAAAGTGAGCCACATTGGAAAAGAAGTGAAACTGCCACTCTTTGCAGACAATATGATTTTAATCTAGAAAACCCTAAAGATTCCACTAATAAAACTTTTAGAAACAATAAAGGAATACAGTCAAATTGAGGGATACAAAGTCAACGTACAAAAATCAGTTGTGTTTCTATACACTAACAAGGAAGTAGCAAAAAGAGAAATTAAGAATACAATCCTATTTACAATTGCAATGAGAAGAATAAAATACCTAGGAATAAACTTAACTAAAGAGGTGAAAGATCTATACACCGAAAACTATAAAACATTGCTGAAGGAAATTGAAGAAGACACAAAGAAATTCCATGCTCTTGGATTGGAATAATTAACATCGTTTAAATGTCCATGCTTCCTAAAGCAATCTATAGATTCAACACAATCCCAATTAAAGTTCCAACATTTTTCACAGAAATAGAACAAAGAAGCCTAACATTTATATGGAACAACAAAAGACCCGAATAGCCAAAGGATTCCTGAGAAAAAAAAAAAAGGTGGAGGTATCACACTCCCTGATTTAAAAATACACTATAAAGCCATAGTAACCAAAACAGCATGATACTGGCACAAAAACAAACAGACAGATCAATGGAATAGAATCTAGAGCCCAGAAATAAACCCAAACATTTATGGACAGCTAATATTTGACAAGCGAGCCAAGAGCATAATATGGAGAAAGGAGAGTCTCTTCAATAAATGGTGTTGGGAAAACTCAACAGCCACATGCAAAAGAATGAAATTAGGCCATTCTCTAACACCATACAGAAAAACCAACTCAAAATGTATTAAAGGCTTGAATGTAAGACCCAAAGCCATGAAACTTGTAGAAGAATACATAGGCAGTACACTCTTTGACATAGGTCTGTGCAGCATATTTTCAAGTCCCTGTCTGACCGGGCAAGGGAAACAAAAGAAAAAATGAATAAATGGGAACAAAACTAAAAAGCTTCTACACAGCAAAGGAAATCATCAACAAAATGAAAAGGCAACCTAACAATTGGGAGAGATATTTGCAAACCATATATCAGATAAGGGGTTAATGTCCAAAATATACAAAAAGTTCATACAGCTCAACAACAACAACAAAACAACCCAATTAAAAAATTGGCAAAAGATCTGATCAGAGATTTCTCTAAAGAAGATATATGGATGGCCAACAGTCATATGAAAAGATGCTCAACATCATTAGTTATCATAGAAATGCAAATCAAAATTACAATGAGGTATCACCTCAGTCAGGTCAGAATGGCTATAATTAACAAGACAGGAAACAACAAACGTTGGAGAGGACGTGGGGAGAAAGGAACCCTTCTTTACTGCTGGTGGGAGTGCAAACTAGTGCAGCTACTATGGAAAGCAGTTTGGAGTATCCTCAGAAAATTAAGAATAGCTCTACCATATGATCCAGCTATTCCACTCCAAAGAACTTGAAAACCAAAGGCATAAAGATACATGCACCCCTATGTTCACTGCAGCATTATACACAATAGTGAAGACTTGGAAGCAACCTAGGTGCCCATCAAGGGACAAATGGATAAAGAAGATATGGTATATATACACGATGGACTACTACTCAGCCATAAGAAACGATGAAATCTGGGCATTTGTGACAACATGGATGGACCTTGAGGTTATTATGCTGAGTGAAATAAGTCAGAGGGAGAAAGTCAAATACTGTATAATTTCACTCATACGTAGAAGATAAAAACAACAACAAACAAACACATAGCATTGGAGATTGGATTGGTGGTTACCATAGGGGATGGGAGGGGAGAGCAAAAGGGGTGATTAGGCTCACATGTGAGGGGATGAACTGTAGCTAGTTTTTGGGTGGTGAACATGATGCGATCTACACAGAATTCGAAATATATTATGATGTACATCTGAAAGCTATATAATGTTATAATCCAATGTTACTGCAATTAATAAAATAATCAAAAGTAAATGAATATTCAAATGAATTAAACGAATATCAAACATGAAAAAATCATTACTAAACAAGTATTTGGATGATATCTGGAATTGAAACACTTTCAGAGATTGCAATGTCTGTGTTAAGAAACATAAATATTTTCCAGTTTTATGCTGGTAACACTACATGACATTTTTGAGGAATCCATATCCCATAAATACATAGTATAAGGCAGCAGATGCTGTACACATTCCTAGATAACCAGATATATTTTGCCAAAATGCTCCATAGATAAGGAATCTCCTGCTAGCAAATACAATCAGTTTGCTTTATAGCATGTTCACCATGTTGAGGAAAGTTATTTCTATTCCTTCTTTATTATAATTTTTATTATGAATAGGTGTTTAATTTTTGCAAATTTTCCTGCATCTATTTAACGATTATATGTAGATTAACTAGTTGATTTTTTTATTAAGATTATGATAGATTACAATCTTGTGAGATTTCAGTTGTACATTATTGTTAGTAATGTGGGTACCCCACTTCACCATTTGTGCCTCCCCCCATCCCCCCTTTTCCCTGGTCACCACCGATCAGTTCTCCATGTCTATATGTTAACTTCCACCTATAAGTGGGGTCATATAGAGTTCGGCTTTCTCTGTCTGGTTTATTTCACTTAACATAATACCCTCGAGGTCCATCCATGTTGATGCGAATGGAAGAATTTGGTCCTTTTTTACGGCTGAGTAGTATTCCATTGTGTATATATACCATATCTTCTTTATCCAGTCATCGGTTTCTGGGCATTTAGGTTGGTTTCACGTCTTGGCTATTGTAAATAATACTGCGATGAACATAGGGGTGCATGGGATTCTTGGGATTGCTGATTTCATGTTCTTAGGATAGATACCTAGTAGTGGGATAGCTGGGTCATAGGGTATTTCTACTTTTAAATTTTTGAGAAATCTCCATACTGTTTTCCATAGTGGCTGCACTAGTTTGCATTCCCATCAACAGTGTATGAGGGTTCCTTTTTCTCCACAACCTCTCCAACATTTATCACTTTTCGTTTTGGATATTTTTGCCAATCTAATGGGTGTAAGGTGATATCTTAGTGTAGTTTTGATTTGCATTTCCCTGAGGATTAGCGATGATGAACCTCTTTTCATGTGTCTATTTGCCATACTTATATCTTCTTTGGAGAAATGTCTGTTCATGTCCTCTGCCCATTTTTTGATCAGGTTGCTTGTTTTTTTGTTGTTAAGTTGCGTGAGTTCTTTGTATATTATGGATATTAATCATTTGTTGGCTAAGTAGCTTGTAAATATTTTTTCCCAATTAGTGGGCAGTTTTTTTGTTTCAATCATGTTTTCCCTTGCCTTGAAGAAGCTCTTTGTGTGATGAAGTCCCATTTGTTTATTCTTTCTATTGTTTCCCTCATCAGAGGAGTTATAGTGTCCGAAAAGATTCTTTTGAAACGGATGTCAAAGAGTGTACTGCCTATATTCTCTTCTAGAATACTTATTGTTTCAGGCCCAATCTTTAGGTCTTTGATCCATTTTGAGTTTATTTTTGTGAATGGTGAAAATGAATGGTCGATTTTCATTCTTTTACATGTGGTTGTCCAGTTTTCCCAGTACCATTTGTTGAAGAGACTTTCTTTTCTCCATTGTAGGCCCTCTTCTCCTTTGTTGAAGATTAGCTGTCTATAGATGTTTGGTTTTATCTCTGGGCTTTCGATTCTGTTCCATTGATCGGTGGACCTGTTTTTGCACCAGTACCATGCTGTTTTGATCACTGTAGCTTTGTAGTATGTTTTGAAATCGGGGATTGTGATGCCTCTGGCTTTGTTTTTCTTACTCAGGATTGCTTTAGCAATTCGCTGTCTTTTGCTGCACCATATGAATTTTAGGATTCTTTGTTCAATTTCTGTAAAGAATGTCCTTGGGATTCTGATTGGGATAGCATAGAATCTGTAGATTGCTTTAGGAGTATGGACATTTTAACTATGTTTATTCTTCCAATCCATGTGCATGGAATGTCTTTCCATCTTTTTATGTCATCAACAATTTCTTTCAAGAAATTCTTGCATTTTTCATTGTATAAATCTTTCACTTCCTTGGTTAAATTTATCCCAAGGTATTTTATTCTTTTCGTTGCGATTGTGAATGGGATTGAGCTCTTGAGTTCTTTTTCTGTTGGTTCATTGTTAGTGTATAGAAATGCTACTGATTTATGTATGTTGATTTTATACCCTGCTACTTTGCTGTAGCTGTTGATTTTTTCTAATAGTTTTCCTATGGATTCTTTGAGGTTTTCTATATATCAGATCATGTCGTCTGCAAACAGTGAGAGTTTTACTTCTTCATTGCCTATTTCGATTCCTTTTATTTATTTTTCCTGCCGAATTGCTCTGGCCAACACCTGCAGTACTATGTTGAATAGGATTGGTGAAAGTGGGCACCCTTGTCTTGTTCCTGTCCTCAGAGGGATGGCTTTCAGTTTTTGTCCATTGAGTATGATGTTGCCGGTGGGTTTGTCATATATGGCCTTTATTATGTTGAGGTACATTCCTTCTATACCCATTTTATTGAGGGTTTTTATCATAAATGGATGTTGGATCTTGTCAAATGCTTTCTCTGCATCTATTGAGATGATCATGTGGTTTTTGTTTCTCATTTTTTAAATGTAGTGTATCAAGTTGATTGACTTGCGGATGTTGAACCATCCCTGTGTCCCTGGTATAAATCCCACTTGATCATGGTGTATAATCTTTGTGATGTATTGCTGTATTCGGTTTGCCAGAATTTTGTTGAGGATTTTTGCATCTATGTTCATCAGTGATATCGGCCTGTAGTTCTCCTTCTTTGTGTTGTCCTTGTCAGGTTTGGGGATCAGAGTGATGTTGGCTTCATAGAATGCGTTAGGGAGTACTCCATCTTCCTCAATTTTCTGGAATAGTTTGAGAAGAGTAGTTATTAAGTCTTCTTTGAATGTTTGGTAGAATTCTCCAGAGAAGCCGTCTGGTCCTGGACTCTTATTTTTGGGTAGGTTTTTGATTACTGTTTCTATTTCTTTACTTGTGATTGGCCTATTCAGAGTCTCCATTTCTTCCTGGTTCAGTTTGGGGAGGTTGTAAGAGTCCAGGAATTTGTCCAGTTCTTCTCGGTTGTTCAATTTGTTGGCGTATAGTTTTTCATAGTATTCTCTTATGATCCCTTGTATTTCTTTGGTATCTGTTGTGATTTCTCCTCTCTCATTCCTTATTTTATTTATTTGAGATTTCTCTCTTCTTTTCTTGGTGAGTCTGGACAAGGGTTTGTCGATCTTGTTAATTTTTTAGAAAAACCAACTCTTTGTTTCGTTGATCCTTTCTACTGTCTTTTTAGTTTCAATATCATTTATTTCTGCCCTTATTTTGATTATTTCTCTCCTTCTACTGACTCTGGGCTTTGTTTGTTCTTCTTTTTCTAATTCTGTTAGGTGTCGTTTGAGGTTGCTTATGTGAGCTTTTTCTTGTTTTGTGAGGTTAGCCTGTATTGCGATGAATTTCCCTCTTAGGACTGCTTTTGCTGCATCCCAAATGATTTGGTATGACGTGTTCTCATTTTCATTTGTCTGCAGATAATATTTGATTTCTTCTTTAATTTCTTCAATGATCCATTGTTTGTTTAGTAGTGTGTTGTTTAGTCTCCACATTTTTGCACCTTTCCCTGCTTTTTTCTTGTAGTTGATTTCTAGTTTCATAGCATTATGATCAGAAAAGATGCTTGATATTATTTCAACTCTCTTGTATTTATTGATGCTTTCTTTGTTTCCCAAAATATGGTCTATTCTTGAGAATGTTCCATGCGCACTTGAGAAGAATGTGTAGCCTGCTGTTTTTGGATGAAGTGTTCTACATGTATCTATTAAGTCTATCTGGTCTAATTTTTCATTTAATTCTATAATTTCCTTGTTGTTTTTCTGTCTGGATGTTCTATCCATTGGTGTTAATGGGGTGTTGAGGTCCCCTACTATTACAGTATTGTTGCTGATGCCTTCTTTTAGTTCTGTTAAGGGTTGCTTTACAAATTTTGGTGCTCCTGTGTTGGGTGCGTATATATTTACAAGTGTTATGTCTTCTTGGTGGAGAGTCCTGTTATCATTATATACTGTCCCTCTTTGTCTTTCTTTATCTGTTTTGCTTTGAAGTCTACTTTGTCTGACATTATTATAGCGACACCTGCTTTCTTTTATTCATTATTAGCTTGGAGTAAGCAACATTGCTTATCTGTAATAAAACTAAGTAATATATGATGCATCATTCTTTAAATGTAGATGCTGATAACATTTGCTTATATTTTATAGACTTTTTTGTCTACATTCATGAAGAATATTTGTCTTTGTTTTTCTCTGCAATGCCCTTGTCATCCATTATTATTATTACTTGAATGTGGATTTTTGGTAGCATAAAATGAGTTGGAAGAGGTTTCTTCTTCTTTTATTTTATGAAAACAGTTTGTATAATATTAATTCTTCCCAAATATTCAGAAGTGTCCATGTGGGGAGCCACAAAGATGTAAATTTTCCTTTTGGATTTTTTTTAAAGATATAAGACAAATTAAAGCATTGTTATTGAACCAGTTGTCATTAACTACATTTTCCAAAAATAATTATAAATTTCATCTAATTTGTCAGTTTTATTGGCATAAATATCTTCAAGCTGTTTCATATTATCTTTTCCAACATTTGTAGGATCTATGGTAATATATTTTTAAAAGTCTGATTTTGGTAATGTGTTTTACTCTTTTTTTTTCATGTCTCACTGTTTTTCAAAATGGGAAATATACTCCATATGACGTAACTAGCATAATTAAGAACAAGGCATTTGAGATAAAAAGAGAATAAGCCAATTGCCAAAGCGTGTTGAATTCCTACAACATAATGGCATAACAACGAAGAGACGTTATCTTTTTTGTGAAAAACAAACTACTGGAAGAGCACTGAATGGTTTTAATCCAAAAATTACCATTATTGGATGAGACACTCTGAAACAAAGGTTAGTGCTGAGCATCTAAATGCAGAAAATGTAAATAAGAATTGTAAGAAGCAATCTTGGTTGCCATCCATCTTGTCTCCCTACAGTTCTGCTGTCTCCATTATTATCTTTTTCATTTGTCATCTTCCCTAAGTTCAGGAAAGCAACTCCTTCTAGTTCACAGGGGGTAAATATTGATTTACCCACCAGTGGTAGGTTGCATTTTTGTTCATCCTATTTGTCTTTTTTCTTATATTGTGATAGCACCCTCTCTATGTTGGTGGGACAGAATTGCCTTCCTTGGTCTAAACCATATGACTTGCCTGGCCAATTGGAATTTAGTGGGCATGATACACAGTGTTGAAAAACACTTGTGGTAGTGAGCTTGCTTCCTTTTGTATTTCTATCTTTGCCATAGGTAACTCCAACCAAGCCTGCTGGACCCAGGGACAAAATGGGATATATGAATGGCAGTAGTGGGATCATATTTGTATTCCTCACTTACTCATCAGATGTGACAACCTAGGCCATGTCCTTTTTTTATTATTTTTAAAACATTTTGTAGTAAATGTTGATTGAAATATACTGATTGTTTTTTCCTCTGCTGAAATATGTTTTATTTTCTCCTTTCATAATAAAGTGGTGAATTACACACTATATTAATTAAACATTAAATCAAATTACATTTCTTCTATATAGTCATCTAGATTATATGCATGATCTTTTTACATGCTTCAATTTTTAATTCTGAAAATTTTCATTATATTATTTGTCTCTATATTGGTGAGTGCAAGTATACTCTAGCATTGTGTAACTGAGCTATCCTTATTTGGTTTTAATAACAAGGGTGTATTAGCCTAATATAGTGATATAAAGAAGCATTTTGTCTCTTCCAATTCTCTGAAATATTAATTCTAAATGATAATTATTATTTATTTGGATGGTTGGAAGAATACAAATGAGAAATGCATGGTTTCTTTTTTGGAAATTTGTATACTACTTTTTCCACATATGCCATGACAATAGGAAATAGCAGATGCCATTTCACTCATATACATTAGTTCTTAGCACTATGTGTATACAAGCTCACTTTCACTCAAATGGCTGTATTTATTGCCTGAGTAATGTTACTGACCTCGTGAACCCAGCTGTGCAGCAGACTAGATGTACTAAAATATAATATATTCTGTGCCCAGCTCTTCACCAGTGACAGAAAGGAGTTGGTGTACCAAGTACTTTGCCTCACTGATGGGATAGCCCTGGGGTATGTGTTTTCTAGTGGTTCCAAGAGTTCTCTGTTGGATTTCAGTTCACTTTCCTAAGCTGTTATTTGGAGTCATTTTCTCAAAATAGTATTTGAAATTGAATTTCTTACCAGCCAAGTGACAACCAAGATCCCATTGCTGATGGAAATTAGGGTAGTGGCAACTTCTGACATTCTGAAGTGTGAACATTACTAGTAATTTCACTGTGATGAATGGTAAAGAATGTAGCTATAAGCAGATAAACTTGTAACATTTCTCTAGAAATATTTCTTTCTCTAGAAACTTTCCCAAATTTTCTGTGAGTTATATCAACAATGGCATTTTTTTCAATATTCAAAAGTCTGTTGATCACATGACATGTAGCAGCCACTGTGCGAGGTGCTGAGAAGCAACATGAGCTCTGGGTTATTGTTTTCATGTGCATAGAGTTTCAGTTTGGGATGATGAATAAGCTCTCATGATGGTTTCAAAGCAATGTGAATGTGCCAATGAACTGCACACTCAAAAAGGAAAAAAATTATACATTTTATGCTATATATATTTTAACATAATAAAATAGCATTTAGGAATACATATTTGCATTAAAATATGTGTGAATGTTCATAGGAATAACTCTAAATGAGTATATATATTAATATATACATATATAATACAAGTGAAATGTGGTGGTAGTATTGGCCAAAAAAATAAAGGATGAAAGATCATTTGTGAAACTCTATTATTGATTGTTTATTCATCCCTATTCCCCATGTCCTTTTGACATTGGGCTAGATTCCTTCTTTACTGTATTTCCTTAGCATCTGTGAATCATCCTTGCACATAACAGGACTAAAAGTAAATATTAAACTAATGAAATCATAACTAAAAATGTGAATTCAAACTCCTACTTTTACTTCTTTTGTGATCTTGAATATCACACATAACTTTTTGCTTCATGTCCATCATCTTTATATAGAGAGTTTAAATGAAATATTTCTAATGCCACTTTCAGACACAAAAAATTCTGTTATCCTGTTGAGAAATAGTTGAATTCAGCTTAAAACCTGAAGCAGTTATGTGATGACTTTACCTTGGCATGATTTATTTGAGTTTTATTAGTGTTTTAGGGAAATAGAAACATATATAAATTGAAATGTCTAAACTTTTTTATTCATTTGTCACATTCCTCCTAAAGCATTGTTACATATAGCTGTGAGTGATGCAAAAGTGTATATTTACAAAAAACATTTTTAAAATTTAAATGAATACAACCAATTTTAAAAGCATTGTGTTTTAGTTGCATTTACTAAGTAGGAACAATATTTTAAATTTTATATAACACTTCTTCATATATGTACATAGATAAATCGATATAGACAGATACAGATATATCACCCTGAACCAACTGAACATACTTAGCCAGCAATGGAAATACACAAATGAATAAAATAGTCACCATTTATGTCCTCTTTTGAAAACTCTGTATTCTAGGAAATAAAACTCACTAATCGATTGCAACATGTTCAAAAACATAGAATATATTTAATGTGAGAGTTGCAAGCAGTGGCAATATCTGGGGAACATGAAGAAAGGTCTGCCTTGTCTGAGGGTGATGATGAAAAAGGTGGGATCTGTTGCTGGGAACCTCTCTTAGCTGGTCATCCTTTCTGATCAGCAAGCTGGCCCACTGCTACAGAGTTTTTCTTCAGAGCTGTTATGCTTGCTTCCATGCAATCACTAATGATATTTTCAGGTTTTATTGATGACAGTAAAGTAAAATAATAACTTCCATAGTTTTTTATGGATAAAAATTCTAACTTTCCTTCTCCTTGCGGATAATGGTTTGAACCCTGTGGATGGGCTCCAGTCATGCCCTAGAAGCCTTGCTAGCATGAGGGAATGATAACGAAATGGGATAAGCACAATTATTAATCATTATTTTTTACTAAAAGAAGAGGAGTCAAGATTTTAATGTCTGAGAGTTGGAAGTGATAAGTTAATAGCTAGGGATCAGAAAATATCAACTGGAAAAAAGCTAGAAATAATTGACAAATTAAATGCTGATCACTATAGCTCTTTAATCTGGTTCCTGTAAACACAGACTAAAGGCATGACTGGAACATTTACAGAGTATATAATGGTCAGAAAATGATGTATATGAGAAGAGTATAATTGTGATTTGTATATTTAAGTAACCTTTTTATGACAACAGAATACGTTTGAAATTACCTCTTCCTTGTGACAGACACTTCAATCTCTGTAAATATATATATTTCTTAGGAATGATGATAGATAATACTTCATGTTCGTCTAAGCATGTACTTTGGAGTGATTTCCTCACACATCCATTCAGGTTATTTTAAATGTGTTTTCAATTAGTGAAAAGCAGTACAATCTGACTTAGTTGTATTGAAATTGCAAGGTCCTTATTAGTGACAGACTTTCAAAACATCTCTTCTTATAAAAAAATTTTATGGTGGAATTTCAGTAGCTGAAGTAATTTCCTACCATTCTGAAAAAGTATTGTGGACATACCAATGTGATATATTTCTGCTACTTCCCTATTCCTTCTCCACATAATAAGCAGAGACTTATAAGTTCTGACATATTCCTTTGCCACTGTTAGATGTACCCTCACACTCTGGCATTGGAGTAGGAACATAACTGCTATAGACTGTAACAGACATGGAGTGGTGAAGAGATTAATCTATAATTAAAATCCAAACTTAAATAAAAAGTGAGATAATTTATATGCAAAAATTCCAAATTGGAGTCAGAGCATGTTTGGTATTATTTCCTTCTAAAGGGAATTCAAATGCATCAAACGAAAAAGATAAATTTTATAAAAGGAAAACAAACTAGGAAAATTTTGTAATAAAGCTAAGAACTAACCTAAAGCAGAGACACCCAATTCTGGCTTTGTTTGAGTTCAAATCACTAGACTGTGCAATACTTTGATTTTTAAGATACTGGAGGCACATGAGAATGGAAAGAATAATAATCACATGAGTATTTATAAGTGTATACCTATCAATATATGTGTATGTATTATGAATGGATGTGTACATTTTTTGATCTATAGGAATCACTGTTTAGAGAACTTGATCAGGGATTAGGAAGTAATATATGTTTTCTTAAATTTTTTCCATATGCAAGAATATTAATTTTTACATAGTTACATGATAAAATCATTTTATTGCCAGACATCAACACATCTTTGTTTAAAAAGGTCATTTTTGAGATCGTAAAGATCTTAAATTTGTTAGCATTCCTACATATTTATTGATGGCATCTCTTAGGGATTCTTTGACTTTCTCATTTCGGAGGCTGTAGATGAAAGGATTCAGCATGGGTGTTACAATTGTGTTCAGCACTGTGGCAAATTTGTTAACATCCATCACACTGACCTTTTTCTGACGGACATAGATGAAGATGGAGCTTCCATAGTAAAGTGTAACTACAGTGATGTGTGAAACACAGGTGGAGAAAGCTTTCTGCCATCCCTGGACAGAGGGAATACTAATGATAGTAATGATAATGAATATGTAAGACACTCCAGTCAGAAGCAACGAGCCCAAGAGCAACAAAGCCAACAAGATAAAATCAGCCAGCTCAGCCAGAGAGATATCTGCGCAGACTAGCTTTAGCACAGGAGCACTGTCACAGAAGAAGTGATTGATGACATTTGGCCCACAAAAGGGCAAAGGTGCAGTTAAAATTGATGATGCTAAAATTGACAAAAATTCACCCACATAAGATCCCAGAAGCAACAATATGCATGTCTGTTTGTTCATGATGATGGCATATCTCAGTGGGTTGCAGATGGCAACATATCAATCAAATGACATGACAGCCAGGATGAAGAATACTGTGGATCCCAGGAGAAAGTAGAAGAAAGACTGAGTAAGACATCCCACAAAAGATATTACTTTTCTGAGGGAAAACATGTTGGTCAGCATCTTAGGCACTAAAGTGGAGGTGATGGAAATCTCAAGGAAAGAAAGATTGGCTACAAAGTAATACATGGGTGAATGCAGACGGTAGTCACCGCACACCAAAAGGATGATCACGGTGTTGCCAATCAGAGATGTCATGTACATGAGCAGGAGTGCAGAAAAAAGAAAAATTTCTACTTCTTTCTCATTCTGAAATCCTAGAAGGATGAACTCAGTGACTCTGGTCTTGTTTCTGTGATCCATACTGTTCCCACTTCCAGTGGCATATTAAAAAAGAGAAGTTTATCATTGGTCCCTGCATCTAAATTTGGAAGTACTCCACATATAGCAATTAACTATCTTTGTTTTGAATAGAGGGATGATAATGAAAAGAAAATATTATTTTCCCAGGGTATAAACAGATCCTGAGATGAACTGTGCAAGATGTAAGAGCTCAATTGTGAGGTTCACTCATAATAGTTGAATCAGTTCTACAGAAAGATTGTAAAACTATTCTTTTGAAAGACTTGTGGGGCTCCTCTCAGTGTAGGGAGGCTAACAGTGGATTCAGCTGTTCACAAGTCATCTGAATGCATTCATAGTGCTCTTTGGGATAGACACATCACAGTGTCCTTAATCTATTCAGATGTACTGGTATTCATTCAGAGTTCTGGCAGGCAGAGTTGCAATAAGGTTTAATTCTATATTAATATGTATGTACAAAATGCCTTTTTAAAGCCTTTTTATCATTTTCATTTTAAAAAAGTGTTAAAAAACAACTGGATATGATCACATAATAGGCTCATCACCCTTGACTTACAGGTTCCAACATCTATATTGTTCAGTTGACCACTAAAGGAAGTCAGCCTCATGTAATCTCCATACAGAATCACATCTCATAGTGAATGAGATGCTCACAGGACTTTCAAGAGGAGGGAAAGGACAAAACATATGACTTTATCACTGTTGATGATATTTATCTTGAAATTCAGACAAATAAAGAAAATACTCAGCAAAAGGGATACAAAATTGAACTTCTGAATTTTGACTCCTTTTAAGAGAAGCAGAAAAAGCCTAATTTTGTACAGTTCATACAAGAAATCCAAGACCAAAGTACAGAGAAAACAGGAACCTTGCTGGAGAAGTTTTTTTTTTTTTTTTAATTTACTGGCTATGTAGATTTTGGAGTATGTATATTGTATTATAAAGTCTATCAATTAAAGGCAAAAATAAGGGTTTGGATCAGAAAGTTATTTCCAATCTCAAATTATGACACATAAAAATTTAATATACATAGGTGTTGGAAGGGCTAATTTTAGATAAGTGAGAATGTGTATTGCTACTTTTTAGTAGATGTGATGGCTGGGTGTGGCAGAGGCTAGCTAAAATTTACATCACAGAGGGTCAATACTGGAAATAAGTCAAGACTTTGTATTTTTTATGTTTTGCTTTTTTACTCACCCAAAATATTTATTAGTTTATTCTTTCACTCTCTTTATTATTAAATGTTTGCCGCATAATGAGGAAGCAAGTAAGGGCGCAGATAAATTTCAGAGTTATGCATATTATTTGCTTTACGGTATGAGTAAGAGAAATAATTTGGATCAGAGTTGGAGTTTTCACCGTGATTTCTTATAATGACCACTTTGAATGCAATAACAAAAATTCAATATTTTAGTTAATAGGAACTAAATTTCTCAATACAGTGACATGGTATGAAGACTGTGATCAGTTTACTTTCCTGTAATTATAGAAATAAAAGGAAATATTGATGGATTTGGTGAGAAAGGGAAAATAATGGTGAGGTAAAGTATATTACTTGAAAGAGCTTTTCCTGTGGTCCAATAAATAGTTGGTTTCAATATGAGCAATTGGTGGTGTCTTGAGGGCATTGGCAATGTAAGGCAAAAACTAAACACTCAAGTGAAGACATACCTTCAGTCAATTCCTGTTTCTTCGTAAAGTTATCATTTAGTGAAAAGCAGAGGAGAAAGAACAGGAGAAAATCAGAGTGATGGGGAAAATAGAAAAAAAAAGAAATGAGAGCAAAGAACATCAGAACATCAATTAAAAGAGAAGAAGAATATGAAGTTTTTACTCATCTGTTGAACTGTACCTCAGACCTTTTATGAGTGCTCAAGTGCATGGTTGCGGAATATTCTTTCTTTGTAACTACATGATTTAGGTATTGTCCATGGTTGGAATCACTTCTATAGATTAGTTCCTCCTTCTGACAGTCTGAATGCTAAGAAACAATGGAGTTGAGAATACAAACATGACTATTGGACACTTTATAAGACTTTTGTGGGGAAATGGATGACTCAAAGCTGTGAAGTTCCAATGATCACATCTGCACATTACTGGAACGGGGAAACAGGAGGGGAGCCTGAGTTAATTATTGCTGCTTCCCTAGCGGCAGCACTTCCAGCAGAACAGTCTCCAGAGAATAGTTTACAAAAACGATTTTAATTAAAAGAAAAGTTAAAATATCTCAAATTAGAATTGAGAACTTATAAGCTCAATTTCTTTTTTTTAAAGACTGTATTTATTTTTTATTTTCCCCAAAGCCCCCCAGTACATAGTTGTATATTTTAGTTCTGGTTCCTTCCAGTTGTGGCACGTGGGATGCCACCTCAGCAAAGCCTGGCCAGCAGTGCCATGTCCGCACCCAGGATTCAACACAACGAAACCCTGGGCCGCCAAACTGGGGTGCGCAAACTTAACCACTCAGCCACAGGGCTGGCCCTTAAGCTCAATTTGTATAATGAATATATTGAGCCTAAAAGAAAACACAGCAGCATCACTAGAGATCAATCCTTTAGTCAAAATCAATCCTTTAATAGCACTATAATGTCATATATAGTCATCAGGTAATGAGATGTGCTTTCATCATCATCACCATCGTATTGTAATCATCCTCCTCAACAGTATCATCACTATCTACATTTATTGAATAATCACTATATACTAGGTAATTTTCTAAAAGTTGTGCAGATTTTTTAACTATAAAAAACATGATATAGATTGTTTTGTTGTTGATATCAAACTGATTATTGATTATCAAACTGATTTATTATAACTACTTCACATAATTAATAAATCAAATATATTAAAATTTCAAGAAACATATGAATATGAATTTATCTAATATAAAGCATTATTTTCAAAAATAAATTACTAACATTTATTGAATGTTTGATACATATTTTGATACACTAAGTTATACATATAATCCATGCCACCAGAGATATATAAATAATTCAAGAATGAAAAAAACACACAAAACAAATGTGTTGGGATAATGTTCTCAAGAGAACATTTCAGTAAACAAATTGTCTAGCTTACAAATCGGAGCCATATTACTTATAAAAACAGAAATTTTATATATGAATATTCCAATCAACAGACATCATCATTCAGACAGGCATATTCTTATTTATATAAAAAATCAGAATACATATTTTTCTTCGTTTTGGGCATTTAATACTTACTCTTCTCATATAATCTGTTTTTTCCCCCTTTTGCCTTTAGGATGAATTACCAAATGTTGGTAACCCTCATAATCTTTTTCCTGACTCTCTTTTGTCCTCTTTCTTGCCATATTTCCTCTCTCCTTTCCCTTACTGTCCATATTGCAACTTTATCAGACTTAGTTTATTTCTTCATGTAGACCAGGCTATTTTTCAAATTATTGTTGACACAAATAAAACTCTTTCTTCTTGGAATATTCTTACTATATCCTGCCACCTTCTTCAATTCAAAACCTGTGTATTCTTATAAACATATATTCCTATACTTTTTCCTTCTGTCTACATTACCAGCTTCTCAGCTATGGTAGATCACCTTCTATATAAAACTATTGCATTTTTCTTGTTTTTCTAATGTTTATAATATAATATTTTTTATAATTTGTATTATACTTTTATGCAGCTAATGAAAACATTCCATGAGAACACAGACCATGTTTATATTCCTCATGTTGTATCTCAAATATTAAGACCATTTTCTGACATTCCGTGTCAACTCAGAAACTATATTTTGAATTGATAAATGAACAAATGAATAACAAGTAAAGGAAACAAAACCACTGGGCAAAGAAATCTAGATCTATTCTGTAGATGTTGAGTTTTTGAAGCCTAGGGTTCAACAAAGTTTGTATTTTATTTATGCAGGTGAATGTATACAGTTGGAGTTAGGTCAGAGTAGAAGGAATGAAAATTCGTAAACACACACGTGGCAATTGAAGTTGTGGGTAATGAGCAGATTAACAGTTCAATTCTGATATTATCTGCCTGGAGTTAGCTTCAAATCACAAAGGTTAAGGGCCCAGTCACACAAGACTGCCCACCTCCTCTCAGATGCCAGTCACAGCTAGTGCATCTCCTCAGGTTACTCACTTCTGTCCAAGTTTGCTACAAATTGGGGGTAATTGCAACACTCTCCTCAGGTTTCATGATTTGCTGGAATGGATCATGGAACTCAGGAAAAATGCTTTACTTACTATTACTGATTAATTATAAAGGATATTTCAAAGAATATAAATCAACAGCCAGATGAAAAGATCAATAGGACAAGATCTGGGCTGCAAGCCCAGTACAGTTTGTTCTTGTCCTCAGGGAGTTTGGGGTGTGTCACTCTCCTGCACATGGACATGTTCTTCCTCAGTGACCTGGAATTAGGTGGAACCTTTTCTTACAATATACATAAAAATTAGCTCAAAATGGCCTAAAGATCTAAACGTAAGCCCCAAAGCTATACAATTCCTAGAAGGAAACAGGAAGAAAGCTTCATGACTTCGGATTTATCAAAGATTTCTTGGATATGACGCCAAAAGAACAGGGAACAAAAGCAAAAATAAACAAGTGAGACTATGTCAGACTGAAGTTCTTTAACGAAAAAAAGTGAAAAGGCAAACTACAGAATGGTAGAAAATATTTGAAAAACATATCTGATAAGGAAAAAATACCTAAAATATATAAAGAAATCCTACAACTAAACAACTACAAAATAAAATTGTGTGATTAAAAAACGATCAAAGAAATAAAGTTAGGGGACTAACACTACTTGACTTCGAGACTTACTATAAAGCTGCATTGATCAAGACAGTGTGGTATTGGTGAGAGAATAGATAAATAGATCAATGGAAGAGACTAGAGAGCCCAGAAAGAGGCTCACATAAATATAGTTAATTGACCTTTGACAAAGGAACAGAGGCAATAGAATGGAGCCAAGATTAACTTTTCAACAAACGGTAGTGTAACAACTGGATATCTACTTTCAAAAACAAAATACATAAGTAAATCCAGACACAGACATTATACTCTTCACAAAGTTAACTTAAAATGAATCATAGACCTAAATGTAACATGGAAAACTGTAAAAATCCTAGAAGATAATATAAGAGAAATCCTAGATGACCTTGAGTATTGCAGTGACATTTTAGATCCAACAACAAAGGTATGATGCCTGAAAGAAATAATTGGTAAATTGGACTTCATTAAAATTTCTATAATTTTTATTTCCTTTTCCTTCCTGATTTCAGAAATTTTTGGCCATTATTTTTTTTCACATATGCTCTCTGACCCTTTCCTTCTCTCTTCTCCTTCTGGGACTCCTGTAATGCAAATATTGGTCTATTTGATAATATCCCATAAGTCCCTTAGCCTCCCAATTTTCTTCTTCTTTTTTTTCTTTTTGCTCCTGATGATGATTTTAAATGACCGATTTGCATGGGAATTTTTCAGCTCAGTTACTGAATTTTTCAGCCTCAGAATTTGTTTGGTTCCTTTTTACATTTTCTATCTGTTGGTATTCTCATTTACCTCGTGCAATGTCTTCCTGATTTGTTTCATTGTCTATCTGTATTCTCTTTTATTTCGTTGAGCATTCTTATGATAGTTATTTTAAATTCTTTGGGAGGCAGATAATAGATCTGCTTTTACATAAGTTTGATGTCTGTAGTTTTATTTTGCTCCTTTACACATGCCTTATTTTCCTGTTCCTTTTATGCTCTGTGGTCCTGTTATGAGATTTTGGCATTTGAAAAAACAATCACCACTTCCTTTTTCATACATTGGCTTTACAAATTTGAAGACCTTCACCATTCATCCCAGCAAGAGGTTGTAAGACCTCAGAAACTTTCTCTGATCTTTTGTTGCCCCTGGTGTCTGCTTGCAGAACTGCACCCGTAAAGTGCCATAGTATCTGTCTCTGTTTTCACTGGCTGCTAAATAAACACTGCCACAGGGCCCATCAGCACTCTGAGCAGAGTTAGCCATAGACTAGTCCATTGGGCTGTCACCAGACATGGAGAACATTGAACATACAGTCTCCTCTTTGTTTCAATCCCACGGGAAGAGCCCTGGTATGGAAGGCTCCTCTTAGTTAAAATGCTCTAAAAGGATAGGGTTGTATCATAAGTGAGCATGTGAATGCTCTGAATTTTCCTGCCCCCTTTCCTTGAATCCCTTCATGGTTTTACCATGGCCTGTGTGCTGTAGCTTTTCAACTGGTGTCTCGAGTTCTCAAAGTTATTCTGGTCCCTATTTGGTGTCATTGTGCTGTCTTTGTGGGGAAAGGAGCTTCTTAGTCTTTCATCTTGCTGATGTCTCGCTATATTTCAAGTTTAAATCTACCTTAAATTTTCTTTCTTCTTTTGTCCCACAAATTCTCCTTTATTGTGTTCTATTATATATAGTTCCCTCTAAGATAAGACAAATTACTGAATTTTCAAATTACACTTACAAAACTTAGACATCTCACTTAGTATCAAGTTTATGTATAATTTCAAATATAAAAACAATTAAATATAGCTAATGAAATCTAAGCTCTCCAATGTAGTTTTGTAGATAGGTACTACCCATATCAGGACGTCCTTTCAACCCAATTTAACATATGATGTCTATATATGATACATGCAGTGTGCAATCACAGCTCTTATATTGAATCTAATGTTTTAGTTAAAAAAGTATATGTCTTGTATAGACATATTGTTGATTAACTTACATGACATTTTCCAGGGAGCCATGGCACACAAATACATAGATTCAAGTGTTTCAACCATTATATACTATAAGAAATCCTAGGCAGTTAGGTACATCCTGCCAAAAGTATTCCACAGATAAAGACTTCCATGCTAGCAAATACTATGTTTCTATTTCTTCAAAAGATCCACTATTAGCAAGATTGTGACATTAGGGAAGTTGTTTTTTCTATTTATCATGGTTTTTATTATGAATAGATTTTAAATTTTGATAAGTAGTTTTTTCATCTATTGAGTTGATCATATAATTTTCCTCATACATTAAGGTAAATAATAAATTATTTAATTAATTTTAAAAGATATGAGCAAATTTTTGTTCCTTGAATAAGCATCAGTAATGTATTATTTTTCTATGTAGAGCATTATCACTTTTGCTTATAGTTTAAATAATTTTAATTTTATTTGTTTATATTCATGACAGGTGTTCTTTGGTTGTTAGTTTTCTGATGTCTTTTTCAGTTACGATTACATTTTATTAATTTAAAAAATACTATAAATATGTGTAATATTATTATAAGTACATACTATTTTTATAATTTTATTTTATAATCATATAATTGCAATTTTAATAATTATTCTTTTGAGTTCATAAATTGAGTGAGGGGGCTTCTTTTTCTCTATTTTCTGAAATGCTTTGTGTAATAAAAATCTTATATCTTCATAAATATTCTTTCATAAAAGTTCACTCATGAGATCATGTGGATCTATAAATTTCTGTGTAGCTTTTTTTAAAGACGTTGATCAAAATTTTTTATCATAAAAGTTATGCATGTTTTTGCAAAGGATATGCCAATCTTGTCAATGATGCCATTGTTTAACATAAAGTTCATGCTGTATCATGTTATCTTTTAAATATTTGTGAGATCTATAGTAATGCTGCATTTAGTTTTAGGAAGCCTGGTGTTGGCAATTTGTGTTTTCACTCTGTTTTAACATCTCATTAACGTTTAACCTTTTTCAAACATTTGAATAAAAAGTCTGGTTTTTGGGGCCAGCCCCGTGCTCGAGTGGTTAAATTTGCGCGTTCCACTTCTCCGGCCCAGGGTTTCGCCAGCTCAGATCCTTGACACAGACATGGCACTGCTCATCAAGCCACGCTGAGGTGACATCCCACATAGCACAACTAGAAGGCCTCACAAGTAAAAACACACAACTATGTACCAGGGGACTTTGGGGAGAAAAAGGAAAAAATAAAATCTTAAAAAATAAAGTCTGCTTGTATCTTATTTTTCCATATCTAATTTTATTTTATTTTTCTACCAAAAAATAGTGATTTAAGATAACATATTTAGTAACTTAAAGTTCTGGTAGTCAGTAATGCCAGATTCGCTTCACTAGGCTAAAGTCCAGGCATCAGGCTGCTGCATTCCTTTGTGGAAACTCTAGAGGAGAATCCATTTTTTCCTCTTTTTCAAAGATTTAAGGAGTGCTCACATTTCTTGCTTCATGTTCTCCTTTCAACTCAAAGCCTGAAATGAGGGTCAATTTTTTTGCATGTTACCATCTCTCTGGTTCTGACACTTCTGCCCCCATCTTTCCCATCCAAGAACTCTTGTGATTACTTTGGGCCCAGCCAGATAATTCAGAATAATCTCTTTATTTTAAAATCTATTGGTTAGCAACCATAAACTTGTCTGTAACCTTAATTACCCTTTCCCTGTAACTAACATATTTAAGGTTTTAGAGAATTTGATATGGATATACTTGCAGAACTATCATTTTATCCACCACAGATAGAAACATAAATCGATGGGGCAGAATAAAGAAACAGAAATAGGCTCATTTTTAACAAAGGGGTCAATCTATCAGTGGAGGAAGGTAAAGATCTTATAACAAAAGGTGATGTAGTAATTAGATATGAACAGACAAATAAAAAATATCAACCTAAAATTCACACTATATGTAAAAATAATTCAAAATAGATCATTGACTGAAATATAAAGTGTGAAAATAAAACATTTAGAAGAAAAAAATAGAAGCATTGAGAATGATGTATGACCCTATATGTGGGCACCGTGACCAATCCAAGTTAACTCACGTAATTAATCATCACACTCCATGAAAATCAAGATTCTGCTCTTACTACCCTATTCAGCACAATACTGGAAGTTCTAGCCAGCATGATAAAACATGAAAATGTGAAACAAAAGGCACACAGAGTGAAAAGGAAACATTTGTTATAACATTTATTGATTATTATTAATCTTTAAAATTTCTTAATCTGAGTGAAAATAACCTACCTCACTGTTTTTCTGCAATTAATTGATTAATGATAAATTAGAAAAAACTTTCCTTATGTTTATTGCATATGTAACTTTTTTTAAAAAAATTGAAAATTGCTTAATTAGGTTTTAAGGACTGGGGACAATCCTCCATGTTTAGCTCTCTGCTCTGGGCTCTCAGGTCTGTCTTCTGGGCTTTTGGTTTCACTATCTGTGCTCTTCCTTATGCTCTCTAATCCCTTAGTTCCAGATTCTAAGCTACCTTGTTATTTTTTGGAAAGTTAGCACCCACTAGTAGGTGAGCAGCTTTATCAGTCAGCTTCATGATAGTAAAATTTTTTATGTCCAACAGCTTTCCTTCATTTTGTACTCTGTGTATTTCAGTCCCAGCTGACAGTGTTCTCTTCATCTAAAAATCACAGAATGCTGGGGGATCTTGCATAAATTGTATGGGAAAATAACTCCATTAGACAAGAGTAAAATTCACAGAATTTTTGAGATGACCTCTTCTCTATTTTTGGCTTCAGTTGAGATGTCTGGGATCCAGCTCCTAAACTTCCTTGAGGGCCTCTAGTTTGATTGAAAAGATCTGTAACGAATATCCTAACTCTCTTGTGACTGAATACACTGAGGTTTTGATCTTGACGACGTGTCTGCAAAAGGTAGTACAACCACACACTCAACTGTTTCCCAATGTCATCTTTTCAGCAGACGTTTCTGAATTTTAGCATCTTTTGCTCTGTGCATAGGCTGATAGTTTCCCATATTAAGTTCTGGTTATTTTTGCTTTAACATATTAACCCTTGATTTATCATTTTCCTCTCACATTTTCCTACAAACAGAAAGGAGAAACTGAATTACAACTTCAGCACTTTGCTTGGAAATCTCCTCAGCCAAATGTCCAAGTTCACTGTTTCTGAGTTCCATTTTCTATATAACTGCAAGACATAATTTTACTAAGATTCTGTGACTGTATATCAAGGATTCCTCTAACTACAGATTCCAATATCATGTTTCACACTTCTTTTTAGACTCTTACCAGCAGCATCTTCAAGTCCATATTTCTATCATGACTCTGTTTTAGGCTTTCTTCCAGGATATACACACTGCTTAAACATGTATTATATTTAAACACATGAAATGGTCTTTTTTCGTTGGAGAAAATAGTAAAATATTATCAGTTGTATGTGATTTCATCTAATATATTACTTTAACAATATAATATGGCATCTTGTAAGCCAAGTTGGCATTATTATACTTTGTTCTTTCCCTAAAATGTCCTGGCCATTTCATGGTGTTACGCCTCCCAACTGCCATAGGAGATTCAGAATAATATTTTTCTGTTTCCCTCCCAAAAATATTGTTTAATATTGATTGTTATTGAATTGATTTATTTGGGAAGAATTGAAATCACTATTATATTTAGTCAACCAAAATAAGAATGCATGTCTTCCCTCTCCTGTCATATTTTCTTTTGTGTCACTTAGTTGTTACTTATTTTTCTGGTGCAGCCACTATGGAAAGCAGTTTGGAGTATCCTCAGAAAATTAAGGATAGATCTACCATATGATCCAGCTATCCCACTGCTGGGTATTTATCCAAAGAACTTGAAAACACAAAGGCATAAAGATACTTGCACCCCTATGTTCATTGTGGCATTATACACAATAGCCAAGACTTGGAAGCAACCTAGGTGCCCATCAAGGGACGAATGTATAAAGAAGATGTGGTATTTATATGCGATGGACTACTACTCAGCCATAAGAAATGGTGAAATCCAGCCATTTGTGACAATGTGGATGGACCTTGAGGGTATTATGCTGAGTGACATAAGTCAGAGGGAGAAAGTCAAATACCATAGGATCTCACTCATAAGTAGAAGATAAAAATGACAAAAAAAACCCCACATAGCATTGGAGATTGGACTGGTGGTTTCCATTGGGGAAGGGGTGAGGGAGGAGGGCAAAAGGGGTGATTAGGGTCACATGTGAGGGGATGCACTATAATTAGTGTTTGTGTGGTGAACATGATGTAATGTATCCAGAATTTGAAATATGATGTACATCCGAAAAAACTAAAAATAAAAAAAAGACATATTTTTCTCCTATAAGATTTACATATTTTTTGTAAAGAAAGGGTTTATTTGATCACTTCATTATTATGAGAACAAAGTTGCATTCTCTTGACCTTTACCACATCCTTGCTGGGATTTGCATCATACCTTGTTTCCTACAGGGCAAGTGAGGCCCCTTGAATGCACAAGACACTATTCTGTTTACACTGGCTAAAGCACAACAGGGAGAGGTGGAAGACTTTGCCATAATCAAGAAACTCACCAGAATGCAGGAAACTGCCCTGTTCATCATTTTTATCATAGTACAAACTCATTTGTGCACAACAGCAACAAATTTTAAATTATTTGCAGAACCCTCTTTTGAGAGAAACTACCTATATCAGGAGCAATTTCTAAAATATTTTAAATGTTTAATCATTTTATGTGACGCTTTATTGTAAGGTCATTAGCATTTCAATAGGCTCTGATGAATAGGTAAAATCATGGTTAGAAAATCCTTTTCTCCTTGGGTTTTCCTTGAAATTGGTCAATATTTTGCTTCAATTATGTGCTTGTTTTTTGATTGTCAATGATTCAGAGTAGCATTAAACAACAGATAATAAATTTCTAAAACATTCAAGAATCCTTTTGCTTCTTTCTTAATGGAAACTAGCACCTTGAATAAATCTCTTCACTTCTGTTTCTAAAAATGTCAGTGAGACGGCAGGTCCCTGATAGGATGGATTTTTATCTCTAAGGCAAGTGTGAGCCTCATCATCTTATATACATACTGTTTCTTGTGGACTAAAGGCTGAAACAAGAATGTTTTTCACAAAATAGAATAAAAAATATATGACATGTATTTAATTATTTCATGTCAGAATGTTATCATTTTCACTCCAGATCTGTGAATGTCCCCTATGGCAATCACCTGTCACATGTGACTATTTAGATTTAAATCAATTAAAAATAATTGAATTAAAATTTTATTTCCTCCATCACACTAGCCACATTTTCACCACTGAAAAATGTCTATTGACCAGTGTTGCTCTATATCACTCAGTACTATCAGAAGAATCCATCCTAGTTCTTGGAATAACTCACAGCCTTTACATTGCTCTATGTCATGAGTTTACCAGGCCTGCTGAAAAGTCTCTTCAGTGACCACGTGACATCAGATTCTGTTCGTAGAAAATTTAAGTAGTGAAATCATCTATGTCTCTTCTGAGAACCTAACTTGAAGTTTTGTGGCTTTACACTTCTTTTTTGCCAGATTATCAGTTGAAAATAATATTTTTCTGAACATATATTGACTGACACTCATCTCTCTCTTTTGCTAAATCCTATATCAGTTCAAGGATGTTTATCCTAATGAGAAAGGCAATGCGTGTTGTAAAGCAGCTCAGAGATTTGAAGTCAGAGTGAAATTACCAGATTCAGAAAGGAAAATAACAGGATAATTCCAGAGATTTGGTTTGTTGCAGAAAGAGGCCTTCAAATGATAGGAATGAGATAAATTAGCCCCAGTTTATCAGATTAATTGCCATTCTTTTCAAAATTATCTTTCCAGGGAAAGAAAATATTTAACTTGAACTACATGCTTTGAAGAAAGTTAAAAAAAAAGAAAAGGAAAAATGATTAGCTGTCTCAAAAATGTATTCCAAAGTACAGTGAACATGTTGAGACTAAATGACAAAATTCATGATCAATGATTCAAACAATAGATACACTCCAGTGTGGAGTCATCCACAGTCACAATTCCACACTTGTGACCCAATTACATGAATCCAAATGTTTCATCATCTCAATTTGAAATCCCACCAAATATCGGTAGTAAGTATTACACATGAGACAGCTCAGACAAAAGAGTACAATGTAAGGAAATTTTGCCCAAAATTGCCTTTCTTAGATCATCTTTGATGCCTGTATTTCCCAAGCTGTAGAACATAGGATTCAGAGGTGGAATCACCACTGTGTATGGGACAGATTACAAATACCACATGATTTCATTCATATGTGGAAGATGAACAAACGTGTATGAGGAGAACAGATTAGTGGTTATCAGAGGGAAGAGGGTAGGAGGGAGAGTGAAAGGGGCATGAAAAGGCTTACATGTATCATAACAGATAAAAAAAAGACTGTTGGTGGTGAATTCAAAACAGTCTATACAGAAACATATATAGTAGTGTATACCTGAAATTTACACAGTGTTGTAAGCCAATATGACCTCAATAAAATAATTTTAAAAATGAATGAAATTTAAAAAAAAGATCCAAAAGTGATAGGACATCTGACTTTAGGATCAAATAGGGTGTACTGCCAGTTGAGACAAATAAGGTCATGACAGAGAGATGAGGCAGGAAGGTGAAGAAGGCTTTTGCTCTACCCTGTCCCAATGAGTTTTTTAGCACTGTAAAATATAGATAAGAATAGGACACTATGATGTAAACAAAGCATCCCAAGCTCAATAAAAATACTCGGGCAATTATGATAGATTTTTCAATGTGCACCAATACATTAGATCTTCATTAAGGAAAGAACATCATAGAAAATTTGCTTTATGAGGAAGTTGCAGAAGGCTAATGAGAAAGTGTTGGAAATGTGCATGCCACCAATTATACCCCCAGTAAGCCAGAAAGCTACTGCTAAATTCATAGAGAACTTTCTCTTCTTGGTGACTTTGTAGTGTAAAGGATGACAAATAGCCACAAAGTCATCATAGACATCACTGTCAGTTAAGACCAGCTCTGAAAATGCCAGGTAAAGGACAAAGAAAAATTGTGTAGCACAGCCTAGGAAAGTGAACGTCCTGGCATGTGTTATTGAATTAATAATAAATTTTGATATGGTGACCAAGATGAAAAAACAATCTAAAAGAGAGGCTTCAGCAAAAAGTACATAGGAGTAGAAAGACATTGGTCAAGAAAGGTGAGGGAGATTATGAGGATATTTCCCAACAGAGCTGTCATGTAGATAATTAAGAATAGTGTAGCATGAAAGATTTGAGGCTTATGAATCTCCAAAAATCCCATTAGGATAAAGTCTGACATATCAGTGAGGTTGGCCATCTCCTACATGTAAGTTTCTTCAGCTGAAGAACAGAAGGGTGACAATAAGGAAAGGTAAATATGATACTATGATGATAATGAGCCGTCATCTCAATGATGCTCTCAGTGTGGATGAAAATTTTGTAAATCATAACTATCCTATCCCCTAGACAGACATGTATAATTATTTCAACAACTTGAAACACCAAATATATTCTCACAAATATTTATTTTTTCAGAAAAGTATAGCCCCTATATTACTGTGAAAGTTAAGACTCCATTATATGAGAACTCTTGGTTGCTTATTTATCCAGCCCAGCATTCAAAGTTTTCTTTATTATCCCCTGTGAACTGTTTCAGTTCAACAAATACATAATGATACAAAGAAAGCACATGGAAGAATGTTGTTTTATTTTTCAGCTGATCTAAAGAAGCTTGTGTATGACATGGAATGTCCTTCAAACTCTCATTTGCCTATCTTAACCCTCTTCCCAATCTGCTCTTGTGAACACTAAATATGTATATAAAATCTTTGTATACAGTGAAAACAGCCCTCTCAGAAATCTGCACATAATCAAGATTGAATGTATTTTTCACTTTCTATTTTGCTACATTCAGTTTTCTTGACTTGTATTTCTTTGCATTGAATTACAATGATTGGGAGTGATTACAAGTTTAGGTACAAATTCAATCAAAGACTGGATAGTTGGTAGATGGAACTCAGAAATTAAGGCCCTGAGATGGCACCTATCTGTTGATTTTTAAGAAGAGGGCAATGGATCACATTAGTATCAAAGCCATAAAATTCAAAATAATAGAAGATAAGGTAGTATTTGAGGACAAGACTCTTGTCCAGAGGTTCAGACCTCTGAATTAGAGTTTCATCACAGAATCTTTATCTGCCCAGGCCTAATGTTGAGGGTACTGCATTTGAAATTAAAAATAAGCTCTTGTCTGCATAATATATTATTCACATACAAACAAGCAAATTAATTTGAAGACTGAATTAACATTTTCCTTCAAGTCTCATCTGTTCAAAAGTAACATGCAAAAGTTTATTTAGATTTATTTATTCAGGAAAAAAGACAGTAGAATTCTACTTCTTTGTTAGAGAATATGACACATGCGTTTAAAATGAGCAGAAAGCTGTTAATGAACAATGCCATACATCAACTAATGAGCCAGATTACAAAATCAAACTTGTGCCACAATAAAATAATAATCCAGAGACATCCACCGGAGCTCTACTTCCAGATCAAGTCTATGTAAAAAATACGAGCAATGGAGAGCCAGAGAATGATGCCAAAATAAAATTCACTGATTTTAAGACAGCTTAAATTAACAGAACAGTATAAATGATGAACAAGGGTAAAAGAGTAAGGTTTTCTCAAAACTAAATCAATTTTATTTCTGTGAAAAATACTTGATCACCATTTGGGATAGTTTACTTTTCCTAGAATATCTGTTTAATTTGATCAACATTCAAATTCATGTTTACTAACAAAAAAAAGTCAGATTTGATGACCAGAATAAATGAGAAATATGACTAGTTTGAGAGTGTATATAATTTTCTTCTTATGCTAAAGCTGTAATAAACATTTTACTTTTATTTTGTTTGAGTTCTGTCTTTAATATATTCTATATTCTTAAAGCATTTTCTCTTTCCATTATTTGCCCATTATATATGATAATTATACCTTTCACACTAACGTCCATGATTTATGAAAATCTTCCATGATGTAGTTTGTCTCTGCCATTTAGTGACTATTATTTATTGCATTGTCTGAATTCTTTATCTTTCTTTTTAGTACTGAGTTTTCTTCACCTTGTCCACCCATACTTATTTCTGAGTTATCTACATGAAAACTACTTTTTTTGAGGAAGATTAGCCCTGAGCTAACATCTGTCACCAATCATCCTTTTTTTGCTGAGGAAGACTGGCCCTGAGCTAACATCTGTGCCCATCTTCTTCAATTTATATGTGGGAGACGTGTCACAGCACAGCTTGATGAGAGGTTTGTGGTCTGCACCCGGGAGCCAAACAGGCAAACCCCGGGCCACAGAAGCAGAACATGCGAACTTAACAACTGTGCGACAAGCCTGGCCTCAAATATTTTCTTCCTTCTGCTAGGTTCATGTTTTATTCCCTCTTCTTTCTTTTTTCTGAAGATATAAAATTAGATATTGACTTGAGAATTGTATTCTTTATATTAGAGGTTTTTAGTGATATGCATTTACACTGAGGACCTCATTCACTGCATCTCACACATTTTTTAATACTCTATTTTCAATTTCTTTCATTTCTGCTATTTTTTAATCTTCCTTGCAATTTTTTATTAAACTCTTTTGTTGTTTTAGATTGCGTTGTTAAAATTCCACGGATTTGTGAATTTTCCAGTTTCCTTCTTTTATTAATATCCAGCTTTATTCTATTGTGGTTGTAGAAGCTATATTTTTCAATATTAATCTTTTTAAAATTTATTGACTCTTGTTTTGTGGTCTACCATGTTGTCTACCCTGGAGAATATTTCACGAGTGCATGAGAAGAAAATGAATTCTGTTGTTGGTAGACTGTTCTATATATACATACCTGTTAAGTCTGTTTGGCTTATTGGATTTACAAGCTCTCTAATCCTTGTTGATTTTCTGTTGAGTTGTTGTATCTACTATTGAGAGTGAGGTATTGACGTCCTCAATTATGATATAGAACTTAATAATTTCTCCTCTCAATTTTGCCACAGTTTATATAATATATTTTGAGGATTTGTTGTTTAGTATAAATATGTACAGAATTGTTATATTGTCTTGACATATTACCAAGATATAAGGTCTTTTTACTTTCTTATAACATTTTTTAGTTTTAAAATACATTTTTCCAACATTATTATAGCCACTCAGGTTTCCTTTTGGTTTCTATCTGCATGATTTTTTTAAAATAGTCCATTAATTTTCAAGCTATTTGTGTCTTTTGATCTAAAACAAGTCTCTTATAGACAGCATATAGATGGATCATGTTTTCTTAATATATTCCACCAATCTCTGCCTTTCAATTGGAGAGTTTATTCATTTACATTTATATAATTATTTCTCTTCCTTGCTAAAGTAAGTTTATTTTGTTCTTTGGACCTATTTTAGCTGATGAGCAGCAAAGAACAATGATTCTATATTTGTAAATACAAGAAAATGCCTGGAAACCACAACTCAGTTACTATGTCCCTGTATACTCAATATTTGTAACTGTTGTAAAAACACATAACATAAATTGTATTGACTCAACCAATTTTAAGCATACAGTTCAGTGGTATTAAGTACATTAAAATTATTGCGAAACCATCATAACCATCCATCTCAAGGATTTTTTCATGTTTTTATTTTAGGAATAATTTTTAGAAATATTTTATTGAGGTCATCTTGGTTTATAACATTGTGTAATTTCAAGTGTACATTATTACATATAAATTTCTATATAGACTGAATCACGCTCACCACCAATACTCTCGGTTTTATCTATCACCAGACATATGTGACCTTTTACTCCTTTTGCCCACCCCCAAACTCCTTCCCCCTGGTAACCACTAATTTCTTCTGCTTATCTCTGTGTTTGTTTATCTTCGACAAATGAGTGAAATCATATGGTGTTTTCTTTCTCTATCTGGATTGTTTCAGTTTATATAAAACCCTCAAAACCATCCATATTGTTACAAATGGAATGGCAATCTCTTTTTTATGGCTGAGTAGTATTCCATTGTATATATATATACACCACTTCTTCTTTATCCATTTATCAGTTGATGTGCACTTGGATTGCTTCCACATCTTAGCTATGATGAATAATGCTGTGATTCATGTTCGCATAGGGATACATAAATCTCTTTGTATGATTGATTTCACATTCTTTGGAGAAATACCCAAGGGTGGGATATCTGCACCATATGGTATTTCTATTTTTAATATTTTTAGACATCTCTATACTGTTTTCCATAGTGATTGCACCAGTTTGCGTTCCCACCTGCAGTGTATGAAGGTTCCCTTTGCTCCAAATCCTTACCAACATTTGTTATTTTTTGTCTTGTTAAATTATAGCCATTCTGATGGGTGTAAGGTGGTATCTCACTGAAGCTTTGATAGCATTTACCTAATAATTAGTGGTGTTGAACACCTTTTCATGTACCTGTTGGCCATTGGTATACCTTCTTTGGGAAATTGTCTGTTCATATTGTCTGTCCATTCTTTGATGAGGTTGTTTGATTTTTTCTTGTTGAGTTGTATGAGTTCTTTATATGTTTTGGAAATTAACTCCTTTTTGGATACTTGATCTGCAAATATCTTCTCCAAGTTGTTAGGTTATCTTTTTGTTTTGTTCATGGTTTCCTTTGCCTTGCAGAAAATTTTTAGTCAGGTGTAATCCCACTTGTTTACTTATTTTTTTATTTCCATGCCTGAGTATGCATGGTATTTGAAAAGATGCTGCTAAGACAAATGTCAGAGTGTATGGCAAATATTTTCTTCCAGGAGATTGATGGTTGCAGGTCTTATATTCAAGACTAATCATTTTGAGTTAATTATTGTGTTTTGTGTAAGACAATGGTCTACTTTCATTCCTTTGCATATAGCTATCCAGTTTTCCCAACACCATTTATTGAAGAACCTTTCCTTTTTCCATTGTATGTTCTTGGCTACTTTTTCAAAGATTAGCTGTCCATAGGTGTGTGGTATTATTCCTGGGTTTTCAGTTCTGTTCCATTCATCATTTCTCTGTTTTTGTGCCAGTACCATAGTGTTTTAGTTATTATAGCTTTGCAGTGTATTTTGAATTCCAGGATTGTGATGCCTCCAGCTTTGTTCTTGTTCTCAGGATTGCTTCAGCCATTTGAGGTATTTCTTGTTCCACATAAATTTTAGAAATCTTTGTTATATTTCCATGGGGACTATCATGGGAATTCTGATTGGTATTTCATTGAATCTGTAGATTGTTTTAGTTAATATGGACATTTTAACTATGTTCATTCTTCCAATCCATGAGCATGCATTATCTTTCCATTTCTTTGTATCTTCTTCAATTTCTTTCAATAATGTTATCATTTTCAGTGTATATGTCTTTCACCTCCTTCAAATTTGTTCCTATATATTTTATTCCTTTTGTAGTGTTTGTAAATGAGATTGTATTCTTAACTTCTCTTTCTGTCAGTTTGTTATTAATGTATAGAAATGCAACTGTTTCTTGTAAGTTGATTTTGTTCCCTAAAACTTTGCTGTAGTTTTTGCTTATTCTTAATACTTTCCTGGTGGAATTTTTAGGGTTTTCTATGTATAGAATCATGTCATCTGTAAACAATGAGAGTTTCACTTCTTCCTTTCCCATTTGGATACCTTTTATTACTTTTTCTTGCCCAATTTCTCTGGCCACCAACTCCAGTACTATGCTGCATGGGAGTAGTGAGAGTGGGCACCCTTGTCTTTTTCTTGTTTTCAGAAGGATGGGTTTCAATTTTCACCTTTAAGTATGATGTTGCATGTGAGTTTATCATTTTTTGACTTTATTATGTTGAGATAATTTCCTTGTTTCCCCATTTTATTGAGAGTTTTTATCATAAGTGGATGTGGGATCTGGTCAAATGCTTTATCCGTGTTTAATTAGATGGTCATGTCATTTTAAGTTTGTTAATGTGGTGTGTCACATTGATTGATTTGTGGATGTTTAACCATCCCTGCATCCCTGGTATAAATCCCACTTGATTAACGTGTATGATATTTTTAATGTATTGGTGTATTTGATTTGCCAAAATTTTGCTGAGAGTTTTTCATCCTCAGCAAAAACTATGTCCATCGGTGATATTGGCCTCTAATTTTCCTTCTTTGTGCTATCCTGGTCTGGTTTTAGTATCAAGGTAATGGCCTCATAGAATGAGTTAGGAAGTGTCCTGTCTTCTTTAATATTTTAGATTAGTTTGATGGTCAGTAAATATTTGAATACTTGTTAGAATTCACAAGAGAGACTATCTGCTTCTGGACTTTGGTGTTTGGGGAGATTTTTGATTACTGTTTCCGTCACTTTTTTGTCATTGCTCTATTCAGATTCTCTATTTCTTCTTGATTCACTTTTTCAAGGCTGTATGACTCTAAGAATTTATCCATTTCTTCTATGTTATCCAATTTGTTGGCATATGATTTTTCATAGTATTCTCGTATAATCCTTTGCATTTCTCTGTACCCATTTTGATTTCTCTTCTTTCATTTCTAATTTTACTTATTTGAGACTTCTCTCTTTTTTTCTTAATGAGCCTGGCCAAGAGTTTGAAATTTTGTTTATCTTCTCAAAGTGACAGCTCTTAGTTCCATTGATTGTTTATATTTTTTCTTAGCCTCTTTCTCAATAATTTCTGCTCTAATTTTTATTATTTTCCTGCTTCTACTGACGTTGACTTTGTTCTTCCTTTTCTAATTCTTAGGTGTAATTTAAGATTAATTAATTTGAGATTTTTTTTCTTGTTGATATAGGCCTGTATTGCTATAATTTTACTCCTGGTACCAATTTTTCTGCATCCTATACGTGTTGATATGTTGCATTTTAATTTTCATTTGTCTCCAGGTATTTTTGATTTCTCCTTTGATTTCTTCATTGATCCAATGGTTATTCAGTAGTATGTTGTTTAGTCCCCTATTATTTGTCACTTTCTCAGCTTTTTTTTTCTAATTGATTTCTAGTTTCATAGCAAAGTGGTTGGAAAAATGCTTGATATGATTACAATCTTCTTAAATTTATTGAGACTTTCTATGTTTCCCAATGTATGGTCTATCCTTGAGAACGTTCCATATGCACTTGAGCAGAATGTTTACTATACTTTTTTTAGATAGAATACTCTACATGTATCTTTAAGTTTATCTGCTCTGGCATCTCATTTAAGTCTACTGTTTCCTCGTTGCTTTTCTCTCTGAAAGATAGGGGATGTCTAGTGGCAATGAAATTCTTTAAATTTTGTTTATCTTGGAAAGCTTTGATTTTTCCATTGTATCTGAAGGATAGCTTCACTGGATAGAGTATTCCTGGCTGAAAGTTTTTGTCTTTCAGTATTTTGAACATATCATTCCATTCTCTACTAGACTGTAAGGTTTCTGCTGATAAATCTGTTAGGTTATTTTCTTCTGCCTTGCTGCCATTAATATTTGCGGGGTTTTTTATTGACTTTTCACAGTTGTACTATTATGTTCCTCAGAGAGGGTGTTTTAACATTGATGGAATTAGGAGTTCTGTCAGCTTCATGTATTTGTAAGTCTGGTTCCTTTCCCAGGTTTGGGAAGTTCTCAGCTATTATTTCTTTGAACAAACTCTCTGCTCCTTTCTACCTCTCTTCTCCCTCTGGCATACCTATAATCTTTATTTTGCTTTTCCTAATTGAGTCAGATATTTCTTGAAGAATTCCTTCATTTTCTTAAAGTTTCAGTTCCCTCTACTCCTCTGCTGGAAGCAGTTCTATATTTCTATCCTCCAAATCACTAATACTTTCCTCCATAACATCAGCTCTATTTTTTTTAAGTATTCTAACTTATTTTTATCTCATTAATTGTGTTATTCATGTCCAGAATTTCTGCTTGGTTTTTTTTTTCTTATAGTCTCAATCTCTTTGGTGAAGTACTCCTTATTCTCATTAATATTATTCCTGAGTTCATTGAATTGTCTTTCTGAATTTTCTTTTAACTCATGGAGTTCCTTTATGACAGCTATTTTGAATTTTCTGTCATTTAGATTGTAAGTTCCTGTGACTTCAAAGCTGGATGTTGGAGACTCATTATTTTCCTTCTCTGAATTGTTGCTGTAGTTTCCTATGGTGTTTGATGAACTAATCTTTTGCTAGCACATTTATGTTAGTATCAAGTCACAGATTCCACCTGCTACCTCTAGGAGGAAACAGGAGCTGTGTTTCTGATCCCACCCCATCTGCTGGAAGTTTTCAGGGTACAGTGGGCACCCCAACTGGCTGGAAAAGCATTCATGGGTGAGCTCAGGGTTGCCATCATCTCTTCTTACAGTCATACCAAGATGCATCCCCACCTGTGGGGTTACTGTGGCAGTATAGTCACACCTGGTAGCCAAGAAAACATTCATGCATGTTCATAGATCTGCTGTCGCCTCTTCTGGGAGTTGTGCCAGCTGTTATTCTTGGTGGACAGGGCTTCCTCATGGGTTCTGAGCCTGAGCGAATTGTTGCAACCACAGCAGCACAGTGGGCTCTTCTCCCAGCTCTGAAACCATTCATGCATGGGCTCAAGGCTTCCTCTGCTTCTTCTTACAGTCACAATGACATGTGTTCCCATTTGTGGGGCCTCAGAAGTACTATTGGTGCTCCTGCTGGCTGACAAAGTTTCATACATGTGGATGTGTCTCCTGCCACCTCTTCTTATGATCAGACCAGCCACTGTGATTGGTGACTGGCACTTCTTCATGAGATCTGAGCCTGGCCCACCCATTGGGACTGTAGCAGCATAATGGGCTCCCCTGTCAGCTGGGAAATTGTTCATGCACTGGCTTAGTACTGCCTCTGGCTCTTCTTAAAGTCAAGCCAAGGTCCCTTCCCACTTGTGGGACCACATGGTCACTATGGGCATTCCATGCTGGGAAAGTGTTGCAGGAGAGCATAGCATCATTATTGCAAGGCTTTAAGCTTAGCAAGAAGAAATTACACAATGGGTGACTGAGAAATATGCAACTTGGTGATTCTCATAAATTACTGTGTTAGACAGTTTGTGCTTTGGAATCAAAGGCCGGAAGGTAGTTTCTTACCAAACATGAAGGCAAGGGGCTTAAGAACGCTGGGCCCTTGCAGGAACAGAACACTGTCTGCATAACTTGACAGATTGTTTGTTCCCAGGATGTTCCCTCAAAGAATGGCGTTGCGTAGGGCCAGGGTACATTGAAGGGGGGAAGATTAGAACTGCTGAGCTTTGACTTGCATATTCCTGCTGTCATGAGTTCCTGCTATGCTTGTACTTTTTGGCCTGCAAATAAATACATGGCGATCAGAGGGATGTCACCTCAGTCCTTGATGCTGATGGTCCCCTGTCCCATTAAATAATATAGGGTGTATTTTGTCTATTATATAGATGTGTTCTGTATATTAATTCCATCTGCCCCTTCAGCTGGCTGCCTAGCTGGTCTCGGCAGCAGGAAAGCATTTGTGTGCCCACACAGGTCTCATGGGGCAGCATGAGGGAGTGTTCACCTATCTCTACTACTTCTCAGAGGCACAGTCAGTCCATCCACCTTCAGATGTAGAGCTTTATGGGTCTTTCAGGTGTCCTGTTGTGCTGTGTGGGTAACCTCTGTTGGACAATGAATGTCCATTTAGTTTTAGTTCAAAGGGGAAGAGATAAAGGGAACAACTCAGTCCACCACGTTGCTGATGTCACTCCAGAGTGCTGTATTTCTTGATTCTGGTGATAGTTACATATGTGTATACATTTATCAAAACTCATTGAACCCTATACTTATAATGGGTGTATTTTATATTATTTCAATTATAGCTTAAAACATTTATTTTAGGTTACTTCCAAGTCTTGGTTATTGTGAATAATGCTGCAATGAACATAGGGGTGCATATATCTTTTAAAATTAGTGTTTTCATGCTCTTTGGATAATTATTGATATATATCTGAAATTTACATAATCTTATAAACCAACGTGACCTCACTAAACCTTATATTGTCTTCAGGCGAGTGATTCTGAATGGGATCACTATTAATACCTTGTGTGGGGTATTTGGCATCCCGAGATATTTAGCATTCTTCATGCTCATATCAAAACATGCCACCAACATCCCATATTCCTTCAAACAAACTGCCTCCATACATTTTCCAGTATCTCCCGGTACCTTTAATTTTCTCATGACAACCACTTTTTTACAATTTTTTTCTTTTTTGCATAAATTTTTGATCCACTTCTTATTTATGCATAAAGATTGAGAGTTTTTTATATATTTTGCTTGTAGGATAACAAATATTCACAAACAATATGTTGAACAAAACATTGCTTTCCTTGACTGACGTGAACAACCACAACCTTGTATTCTATGTTCCCTTTTCACCACACATGTCTAGGTTTATTTTATTCAATGTTCTATATCGTTGTTCTCTTCTTCTTTTGCCACATGGATTGCCAGTCTTTCATATGCTCTACACATATTCTCTATGCTCTTGTGACAAACTTTTTGTGAAATGACTCAACTTCAATATCTACTACATTGAGCAGTATTGTTTCCACACACACTAAGTAAATGATTTTTAGTGCAGTTATTTGCTGTAAAGAGATTCCTTGTCAGTGTTGTTTTCTGTTTTGTTTGTTTTTCAGCTCAGTTATTGTAAAGGAAGACTTTTAAATGTGATCTATTGTGTGCATTATATGCTAGAGAATATCCTCTTCTGTCTATGCTGTGGTGGCTGAAATATTGAGGGATGCAATTCTGTAATCATAAATGAAATGTGAATATTGTGGTCAGTGGCAGCTAATGAAGTCAATTTGGAAGCTATTCCTTAAGTACCTGTGGATACATTTCTGTTGCTCCCCACACTTTGTTGTTCCTTTTGTCCCAAAGGGAGAATACTCTACCCCTCACCAAAGGAAAGTCATCATGTGATGTTTGTGGATGTTAGAAGTTGGAGGGCAGATCTCCAAGGCTCCAGGCTGAGGAAATCTTACCAAATGCCACAAGAAGGATTTCAGACAGTGATTTTCCTTGCTTCTTGGCTACAAGGGGAAAAAATGGAATAAAACAAACAAACAGGGAATTCAGTGTTTATCTATAGCATAGAAGGTGTGGGGCAGACAATGATATAGCATTGAAGAAACTTTTTAGCTTATTTCTGTTATGATCCATTTGCATTGCCTTATCTGCTAATGCATAGCCTTGCTGAAAAGGAACGTTTAAAGGGAAATTTAATTTATAGCATTCTACCCCTGAAAAATAACCAAACAGAATATAGGCCGTGAGTATATCTGGGGGGACATAATCCATGTTATTTCTGCCTTTTCTAGAGATTAGTGGATTTGCAGTACTTTTAATTTCTGTAATCAGAGGCAATAAACTTCCTCTAGCATTCACTTAGCATGTAGGATTAGTGAAAATAGGCAATAAATTAAAAACAATAAGTATGTAAAATGATATGTAAGTTATTTTTCATATTTAAATGTTATTTAATTTTATAAAATATTAACTTAAAAGGAATTTTCTCTAATTCCCAGTTCCCTTCTAAGATTATATACAGTGAAAGAGTGTATAACCCTCTTTTTACCAAAGGCAGAATTAGACAGTTGCAACATATTTTAGAAAAAGAAAAGATATTTTCTGTTTGACGTGATTTTGACTTAATTCTGTTGCCAAAGTGCTATAATTATTCTTTTCAAATTGTTATTGCTTTTTCTGTGTTAGGATAAAAATAGCCATGCAATCTTCTTTACATAATAATAATATAGATATCTTGGACTTTTGATTGTAAATGAATAATATAAATGAAATATATAAATAACAATATAAATGAATAATATAAGCAGTATAATTTATAATTATACATAATATAATAATAATATACATAAATATTTTTCATATGGAGCCACAAAGACAAAATAAGGAAATATATTTTAAAAACATCCCAAACTCGTTCATCTGATGAGTTTTCTTAAATCACAAATTCTGCGTATTTGCTAATCGTATTTTAAAGAGGAAATTGTGACTTTTGTGACAACATGAATCGAATTTAAAGGCATTTTGCTAATCAAAATAAGTCAGAGAAAGACAATTACTGTATGACTTCACTAATATATGGAAGATAATCAAACAAACAAAGCGATATGGAGAATACACTGGTGGTTACCAGAGAGGAAGTGGATGGCGGGAAAGAGAAGTGGGTAAAGTGGCTCATGTGTGGTGAATGGATGGAAACTAGACTTTTGGTGGTGAAAACAGTGCAGTCTATACAGAAGTCTAAATATAATAATGTACACCCAAAATTCATGTAATGTTATAAAACAATGTAAACTCAACAAAATAAATTTAAAAATATATGTCTTTGAATAGTTGTAGACTTCAAAAAGTACAAGGATGTTTTTGTTAGAGTAACATATCAAAAACCCTGCCATTTTTAGGGGTTTTCTACCTACAGGTTGGTGTAGTGGAACAAATAAATGTTTCTTCTCCTTACCAACTTTTCTTGACTCTTTATATCTAAGTGAAAATTTCTATGATCTGTATCTTGAAAAATTCTCTGCTAATCAATAATGTAACACGTGGACCATTAATGCTGTGACATAAAATGTATACATATTCTTTTAAAGATTTCTTTTTCCTTTTTCTCCCCAAAGCCCCCTGTACATATTCTTAGTTGTGGGTCCTTCCAGCTGTGGCGTGAGGGACGCCACCTCAGCGTGGCTTGATGAGCAGTGCAATGTCCGTGCCCAGGATTCGAACTGATGAAACACTGGGCCGCCTGCAGCGGAGCACGTGAAATTAACCACTCGGCCATGAGGCCGGCCCACATATACATATTTTTAATAGTTTTATGGTTCCAAAATTCTATAAAGGTTTAACAAAAAATCCACTGGAATGGGTCCAATTACCCCTACATTTCATTCAACTAATTTATTTATTGTGATATAGGAGATATCAAGTCTGTATGTTTAACACAGAGAATTTTAAAGAATAGCAAAATATATATATCAATATATTACATGTACAAGAATGTTTTATTGTGAGTATTAAAACTTTTTTTCTGCTGTACTTTACACTCATCATTGGTATCCTTTGGCACTAAAGCACATGTATACATGAATACACTCATTTGAAATCTTTGTTTCTTTAAAGACAAAATTTCTTTTTTTTATTATGGTGTGAACACAACATAATTGTAGTTAGCAATACAGCATTGTATACTTAAGTATTTGGAAAGTGGGTAGATCTGATGTTGTCTTCTTTCACAACAACCAAGATATGGAAACAACTTCACTGTCTATTGAAGGATAAATGGATTTCTGATACTTTAAAAATTTTATTTCTTTGCCTATTCCCAAGAAATGTAGGAAATCAGATGAATGTAATGATTCTAAAAACAGACAAGCCAAAGATTAAGAAATTTAATATTTATAAACATAGTGTCTCCCATATAGACTCTGAATCCTACTCTCTGTTTTGTTTCCTGGAGTTATAGTTTACTCATGTACACATCTCTCAGAAAAGTCTAATTGATGGACTAAATCAGAGATCTTGAAGATAAAATTTTGTCTTCACGTGACAACTAGCATGGCCTAGAATCTCCATTCTGAATGGCACCCCATCCTTCCCCTGAGATCTACTGGTCTCTTATCTGCACTGTCTACAGATTTATTCATAATCCTCTAATGTCTAGGATTTGAATTCCTCAGTGATGAGACAATCACCCAATCAGATTTTTCCTATTAGCTCGGACCTTGTCTTTTGAATCAACCTGCCTGAGTTCAAAACTTTACCCACCACTTAAAGTAAAGTAATTGTGGGAAAACTATGTACTCCCTTAAGTTTCTTCATTTGTAAAATGAAGATTATTAGAATATTTATAACGGAGATTTATCTTGTGAATCAACTGAGGTAATCCATGTAAAATTTTTATAAAATGCCAATTATGTTTTTGCTAGACATCAATTTTTATTACTATTAAGGGTCCATTATCAACATGAAATAAATGAATATAAACATGTTGTAATCTTGCTCTTTGCTCATCAATAATATTCTGTTATTTGGTGGCTCATGCAAAGTCAAAGAAGATAACATATGGATGTCACAAACCAAACTGCAGTGACAGTTCATTTTTCTTGGGTTTTCTGGTGTTCTCTATCTGCGACTCACGTTGTTCATGATAGTTCCCAGTGTATATCTCCTCTCCCTTATGGGAAACATCCTCATCATTTTCTTGTTGTGATATAACCCACACTCCAAACGCCCGTGTATATTTTCTTAGGAAATTTCTCCTTCCTGGAAATATGGTACCCCACAGCCACATTGCCTAATTTGTTGGCCACCTGCCTCTCCCAGGTTGTCATTACCTCTGTTTCTGCTTGTATAACTCAATACTATTTCCTTTTTCTCCATGAGAGCCACAGAGTTCATCCTTCTACTAGTGATGGGTTATGACAGATATCTGGCCATTTACTGCCCTCTACATTACTTACTCATGAGTTTTTTGTCTGTGCCTGTGGTTTTCAGCTGGATCTGGAATTGGGGACCTTATTGCCCACTTCTCATCTACCATGCTCCTTTCTCATGTAAACTTTTGTAGCCCCCAGAAGATCAACCATTTCTTTTATGACTCCGATGACATTTATAAACTGTCCTGCTCAGATACTTTTTTGGTGGAGAATGTAGCTCTGTCATGATTCTAAGTTGTAACTTTCTCACTACATCTGCCTGTGGACTCATTGTGGTCATAATAATTGTACAGTTTTCCAGGGAGGCTTGGAAGAAGACTTTTTCCATCTGTACCCCCACTTCACTGTGGTCAGCATCTGTTATGGCATCATTATCTTTGCCTCTGTTCACCCACCAGCCAAATACAACTTCACTATTGTTAAAGTGGACTTAGTGTTCTATTGTGTGGTCACCCATTGGTAAATCCTCTCAGATACACCCTAAGAAGCAAAGATGTGAAGAAAGCTTTCAGGAAAGCTCTAGCACAAAAGACATTGTTGTTGACCAGAAACACACATAATATTTGAGAGATCAACTAAAATGAGCAACTTGGAATGGATTCTCAAATCACATTTACAAATGGCAGGTACTGATAATTATTTTATGAAATTGATACCACCTAATATGAACATCTCTCTGCACTTTACATTTTGAGTTGAATTCTAATGCAATTGATATTCCATAATTACTGTGTTTAAGAATGTCTTAGTGCAATGTCATAAGGATAAAGAGATAATAAAAGCTCCCTGAACATAGGCATTAACAATCAGAAAATAGGATGATTTACTCCCATTTATTTGAATGTTTTCATAATTTATATCACAAGAGTAAGTATGGGGCAAAAATTGTTTTTGTTAAATAGAGCAGTGTTACTCCATCTGGTAAATGGGCTTATTATAAGAATATCACTTGGTACCTCAAAATAAGTCACTCAATAAACATTCATTACACATATATAATGAGCCAAGCACTATTCTAAGCATGAATTTTGATTTAAGTATTAATATAAACATAAGTGGAGACTTATGAGAAAAAGAGTAGGAAAACACTAGATAAAGGTTTTTTCTGGATAATATAACTGGATTTCAAAATTTTAGCAGAAGTAATAAGAATAATAATTGGAAAGGAAAAGAGGAAATACTTAGAACTGATCAGTTTAAGAATGTGATATCTAATATGGTAAAACAAGTATCAATCATTGTTATAAAATATTCAAGTAGGCAATCATTTCAGCATAAACGAATTTCCTTCAGAGAGAGATGAAAAAATAGAAAAAAAGAAAGAGAAATTTTTTTTCCATTACTATGGTCACATCCCTATATTAATGAAGTAGTTTTATGATTTTCCATTATTTCAGTACATTTTAGTAATAAATGGGATAACTAGATTGCTGGGAAAAATAAATCCTACCAGAGCTTTCTAGAGTAAGTATCCTCCACTTGATCACCTCCTATAGTCTTGCTTTTCAAAGTGTGGTCAGTGGACTAGAAGCATCAGGGTCATCTGGGATCTTGTTAGAAGTGCAGAACCGCATCCCAGACATGTTCAATGGGACCATGCATTGCCACAAGTTCCCCAGTTGACTGGTATGTAGATTAAATCATGAGAAGGACTATTTTAGGCAACCAAGATTTTAAACAATCTATTTTTATGGCAATAATATATAATGAAATCAGGAGTTTCTTGCAAATGCCAAGGCTTGAAATTTTTCTTAGTGTGAACTTTGACATGTCATTTTCTAATACATATGAAAACTGTAATATATTCTCCTGAAAGCCTAATTAAGTTTTAATTTTAAAACAGTCCACATTAATGGAAGCTATTGTCAAAATTACCTACTATGGAAACGAAAAATTTGAAACATGCAAAAACATTGTTTAACCTCCTTTTCCCATCAGAATATTGGAATCTATATGAAAACTCTCACAGTAATAGTGAAACATTCTGTAACAACACACAGCTAAATCTGTATGCCATCCTATTTTAGGGGAGGAAAAATTCCTGCTACCCTCTTATGATTTGTATCTGTGCCTAAGTATCAAACTAACATAAGTATCATTAACAGAAGAAAAGCATACACATTTTATTTTCATTTTTCTGTGCACATAGGTGTCTTCAAAGAGAAAAGTTATTCAAAGAAGTAGTTAGTCTCAAAAGCATATATACATTTTTAACAAAGAGCAATAAATTGTAAGTATATGACAAGACGAAAGAGCTTGAGCAAGGGGCAGTAAATTGTGGGAGTATCTATAAAATATATGGGAGAAACTAAAGTAAGGTAAGCGTGGGGCCAGCCCTGTGGCAGAGTGGTTCAATTCTCATGCTCCACTTTGGCATCCCAGGGTTTCACTTGTCTGGATCCTGAGCATGGACATGGCACCACTCATCAAGTCATGCTGACATGGTGTCCCACAGAGCAAGAAGGACCTACAACCAGAATATACAACTATGTACTGGGGGGCTTTAGGGAGAAGAAGAAAAAGAAAAGAAGATTGACAAAAGATATTAGCTCAGGGCCAATCTTAGAAAAATATTAAATAAATAAATAAAAATGTAAACAAAGTGGGGCTGGCCTGTGGCCGAGTGGTTAAGGTCACAGACTCCACTTTGGTGGCCAAGGGTTTCATCGGTTCAGATCCTGGGCACGGACATGGTGCTGCTCATCAGGCCACGCTGAGGCAGTGTCCCACATACCACAACTAGAAGGACCCACAACTAAAAATGCACAACTGTGTACCAGGGGGCTTTGGGGAGAAAAAGGAAAAATAAAATCTTAAAAAAAAAGTAAACAAAGTAAAGGATTATTTTACTTGGTTGTTTTACTGGTCCCTTTTGGGATCAACACACAGTTTGCATTGATAAGAATGTTCTCTTCCTGGCACAGGGAGAGCACATCCAGTAGGAAATCATATGACCCACTTTTAGGTAGAAAGGGGGAGGTCAGTGAGTCCTCCTTACTTCTGCTGTTTCTCAAGTGTCTTCAGCTCAAAATAGTCAAGATGCCAAAGCAGCATATTCAGGTGTAGCATATTCTTAATTCCTAACAACTGAAGAGAGATTTTGTGATAGTAATCTTTCCAAATCCAATTCCTTGGCAGAATGTTTAAAGCCTTTCCCCTTTTATCATTTTGTTTATCATAAAGCTCTCAGTGGAACTTTTTTCTTTTTTTCCTAGAGCGAGCCAGGAGCCATGGGCTGTTTGGAGTCAGTCATAAGGGAAAGAGTGCATTGCCTTCTCCATCTACAATTTAAATCATACAAAAGAACCTTGCCTGTCACATTCACTTATTTTTCTTCCATTGTTACATGTTTGCAAACTCTTTGGTGTTACTTTAAAAAACCACAATAAGGATGGTTTCATTGGGAAAAGGAAATTTTGGTAATAATAATAACTATTACATTTCCTTTAAGCAGATTGCATTAAAGCAGGTTATTATGGAGTCTCAGGACCTTTCTGCTGGTTATCTTCATAAAGCTGTGTAATAGCATAAAACAAGAGGCAAATGTCAGGCAATGTAAAAAACCCAATGTGAAAAAGACAAAAGGAAAGTCAAATAATATTTAATTTTATATTGTTCATAAAACTAGAAGAACATTTAATGAAATTTTACATAATTTAATGTAGGTAAATATTTTATACAGGCAACATTTACTTACAAGTTATTTTCTAAATACTGACAATATGTTTATATACATAGTTTTACAAACTGGATGGCAATGTGTATAAAGGGCAAATTTTATAAGTATTAAAGCAACTTCCTCACTTAGGAATTGTAAACATCTTGTTTGTTTGGCTGTACATTTTTCTGTGGTTGAAATTTGCTAAAACATACGTCAAAATTTATATTTTGATTGTTAATTTTGTAATCCTGTTATGTTGAATTATCATTGTACTTAGTTTCCATATAAAGTATCTGTCTGCCTCACTGAACATTTCCTTGTGAAAACTGGTGTAAATTGTGCAACTTTAGTTGTAGAAAAATGAAGTCAGCTTTAGTCCACCATCTTGAAGGAAAAATAAACTATATTGTGTAGTGGCCCCTCATTATTTAAGTCAGAAATTCTAGCATCTTAGTTTTCCCTGTCATGCCCTAATCCATCAGTATTCATAGCCAATCCATTGCAAATTCTTATTTTTGATACCAAATTCTTCACAAATGAATCGACACATTTTCATCTCCTTAACCAATAGCAGAATCTGACCTAGAAATGTCCATATTGGATAGCACAGTATCTCCCTTAAGGATCTGACCTCTTCCTCTCAGGACCTGGTCCAATGAGACCTGCATACTACAATCAGAATAGACATTTTAGAACGTCAATCAGAACATGTTTTCTTCCTTTTTAAAACAGATAAATGTCTTTCTCCTACTTTTAAGAATATAAATTAAATCACTCATCCTAAACTAGAAACACTGTATGGTCTGGCCTTTCTTATTTCCTTGTTCCTTCTCTTGTCAAAGTTCAAACCTCAGTAGATAGTCTCATCACCATATACTCACCATGCATTTTCCCCCATATTCTGTGCACATGTTGCTCACATTGGATTCTCCCTCCTGTAGCTGTCAGTGCATGTGACTCTTACTTAGGATCTCCCCTCAGGTATCACTTTGCTAAGGCAGAGTCCCTGAACTCACAGCTAAAACTCAAGGCTCTCTAAATCACCTACCTCAAATCACCACGTAACTTTCACTCAAATTTTGTACAATTACAATTTCACACAATCTGTATGATTATAAGATCATGATATTTAATTGACTTATTTTATTTCACTTCGAAAATAAATGATATTGTTTCTCAAAAACCAGAACTAGGGGCTGGCCTGTGGCACAGCAGATAAGTTTACACTCTCTGTTTGTGCGGCCCTGGATTCACCAGTTCAGATCATGGGCACAGACTATTCATCGCTTATCAAGCTATGATGTGGCATGCATCCCACATATAAAATAGAGTAAGATGGGCACAGATGTTAGGTCAGGCACAATCTTGCTGAGCAAAAAGAGGAAGATTGGTGGTGGATGCTAGCTCAGGGCTAATCTTCCTTAAAAAAAAAAAAAACCCAAAACTATATAAGATAAATATTTAGAAATTATGATATTTCACTTTTCCCGTCTACACTGTTTACCTTTGACTAAATAAGTAAACAATTTAAAGTGGCTCCCTGTGTATAGATCCAGTGATTACTTGATATTCTTCTAAATTTTTTTGTGGGAGGCTGGGGACAGAAAGCATATAAAATAACTAGAAATTTACAGTAATTCCCACACAAAAATCTAGTATAGGATATACACTGTACTCTGCCTTGTTTTCAATTAATAATTAAATATCTTGAAATATGTTTGATGCCAGGGTAAAGAGGGTTTTTCACTTGTTATTCTACGTTTGTAGGCAATTCTGTATTTTATTTTACTTGTTTATTTTATTAAGGTTGTATTGGATTATAACATTGTGTAATTTCAAGTTTATGTTATTATACATCAGTTTCTGTATACACTGCATTGTGCTCAGCACCAATAGTCTAGTTTTTGTCCATCACTATACATATGTGCCCCTTTACCCCTTTTGCTCATCCTCTCACCCCCTTCCCCTCTGGTAATGACTAACTTTTCTCTTTATCAATATGTTAGTTTATCTTCCACATATGAATGAAATCATAGGTTTGCCTATCTCCCTCTGGCTTATTTTGGTTAACAGAATACTCTCGCGGTCATCCATGTTGTTGCAAATGGGACAATTTTGTTTTTTTTTTTGTGGCTGAGTAGTATTCCACTGTGTGTGTATATACATATATATATATTTATGTATACATCATACCGTTTTTATCAATTCATCCATTGATGAGCACTTGGGTTGCTTCTGCACCTTGAATTTTTTGAACAAGGCTGTAATGACTATAAGCCTGCATAAATCTTTTTGTTATTGTTGATTTCATGATTTTTGGATAAATACCCAGTAATGGGATAGCTGGATTGTCTGATATTTCTCTTTTTTAATTTTTAAAGAAATCTTCACAATATTTTCCATTGTGGCTGCACTAGTTGCATTCCCACCAGCAGTGTAATAGGGCTCTCTTTTCTCCACATCCTCTGCAACACATTATTTGTAATCACATTAATTATAGCCATTCTGACAGTTGTAAGGTGATTTCTCATTGCAGTTTTGATTTGTATTTGCCTAATAATTAGTCACACTGAACATGTTTTCATGGTCCTGTTGACCATCTGTATATAGAAAAGTGCAAAAATTAGAAGTGGCAAGATTGATGAACAAATATAAAGTGAACACATCCATGTAACCACAACAGAGGTGGGAAAATAGCCTCAGAAGTGTTCCAGTACATCCATGGAGAAAAAACAAAATTCTGAGATTGCACTCCTTGAGGAGGTGAGGCAGTAAGGACTAGAGGAAATAGTCCTTCAAATGTGAAGACATTAAATCTAGATATCAAAGAACATAAAGAATCATGGAAACATGGCACCACAGTAGCAACATAATAGTTTTCTAGCAATCAACTTCAAAGAAATGGAGATGTGTGATTTACCCATTAAATCATGCAAAATAGTTGTTGTAAAGAAGTTTAGAGAGGCCAGAACAACACAGAAAGGCAATTCAATAAAAATCAGAAAAAAACAATACATGAACAAAATGAAAATGCCCTTAAAGAGATGGAAATCATAAATAGAACCAAATAGAAATTCTGGATCTGAAGAATACAATAAATGAATTTAAAACATGCAATAGAGAGCATCAACAGCAGACTTTATCAAAGAGAAGAACTCCTGTGTCAAAGATGGCTCATTTAAAATTATCCAGTCAGAGCAGAACAAAGGAGAAAGAAAGACAAAGAATGAATACATTTTATATGAGTTATTGGAAACCATCAAGAGAAACAACCTATGCATTTTGGAGTGCCAGAAGGAACAGAGAGAGTGGGGTAGGAAATTTAAGCCACGTTTATAAAGCTCATAAGTTTTCAAGCTATTATTTAACAAGTTAAATCATAAGCTGTTATTTAACTTAGAATAAAACTGTTAAAATCAAAAAATAAATTTTAAAAGCTGAAGGAGAAAAAAATCCACACATATGAGGAACCCTTGTAAGGTTAAGACTGGATATTTCAGCAGAAAATTAACAGGTCAGAAAGAGTGGGCTAATATTTTCAAAGTGCTAGGGAAAAAACCCTGCCAGCCAAGAATGCTTTACTCAGCAAAGGTGTCCTTCAAAAATGAAGAGGCAAAAACTCGCCAAGGCAAACAAAAGCTAAGAGGATTCTTCATCACTAGTTCTGCCTTATGAGAAAAGCTGAGAGAAATTCTTCAAGTTGAAATAAAAGAACACTGACAAGTAACTTAAAAACATGTAAAAATAGAAAACTCACTGCTGAAGATACTATTATATTCAAAATCAGCATACTCCAATATTGTATATAGTGGTGTGTTGTCACTTAACTCTAGTATAAAGGTTAAAGACAAAGTATTAGAAATAAAGCTACAATGGATGCACAATATTAAAAGAGATAAGTGGTAACATCAAGAACATGAAATATAGAGGACGGGAGTAAAAGAGTAGAATATTTGTGCTCAATCCAAGATAAGTTAGCAGCTTAACATACACTGTTATAAATATAGGATGTTCTAGATAAGCCTTAAGGAAAACACAAAGCCAAAACCTACAGTTGATACACAAGAAACAAACATAAGGGAATCAAAGCATATCACTATGGAAACTCATCATTCACAAAGAAAGGAAGAGAAGAAGAACATACAAAGGAAGTAGAAATCAAGAAAAAAACAGTAAGACATCATTAGTAAGTCCTTAACTATAAATGATTATTTTTAAATATAGATGGGTTGAATTCTTCAACAAAAAGCATAGAGTAGCAAAATAGATAATTTAAAAGATTGAAGTAAATGCTGCCTACAAAAGACTCATTTCAATTTTAAAAAGCACAAAAGTTCAAAGTGAAGGGATGGAAAAAGACATTCAATGTAGATAGAAAACAAATGAAAGCAGGGGTAGCTATAGCTATATTAGACAAAATAGACTCTAAATCAAAAGCTATATGAAGACACACAGGACATCAATATTAAATGATAGAGGGAAGAATTCATCAAAAATATATAACAATCATAAATATATTTGCACCAAACATTGGAGCAACTAAATACTTTAAGCAAATTCTAACAAATATGAAGTGAGAAATAGACAACACAATAATAGTAGTGGATTTCAATAGGTCACTATCAACAATGGAAACACGGTCAAGACAGAAAATCAGTAAGAGAAGATTAGACTTAAACTATACTTTAGCACAAAGGAAGCTAGTAGACAAATGCCAGACAATCCATCCACAGTGACAGAATATACATTCTTCTCAAATTCACGCAAGGCATTCTCCAGGATAGATCATACATTAAATCACAAACAAATCTTACCAAATTAAAAAAGACTGAAATCATAGTAAGTACCATTTCTGACCAAAATGGTATGAAAATAGAAATCAACAATATGAGGAAAGCTGGAAATCTACAAATATGTGGAAACTAAACCATACATTCATGAACAGCCATTGTGTAAAATAAGAAATCAAAGAATAATTCAAAACAAGCCAAATGGAAACAAATAACAAAAATTTATGAGATGCTGCAACAGAAATTTAGAGGGAATTTTACAGCAATAAATATGTATATTAAGAAATTAGAGAGAAAATGATGTCACTAAGATGGCAACATAGGTCATTCCTGATCACCACCCCTCAGAAGAGCTAATGACTATACCACTGAGAAAATCCTATGACACAGTGCTGAAACCAAAGCACCCTCCCTGCACCACGGAGACTGAGACGGACAGCATTATAAGGGTCAGAATATCAGGCTTTGTCCCAGGCTGGTGCAGCACCACACTAAAAATTCTTCCCTGAGCCTACAGTTCTCCCCGTGGGAAAAGAAAGACCAGGATAGACACCCAGTTTAACCAGCCTTGTAGATCACTTCTTGGGATCCTCCATTCTAGTCTTGGACCATAGGGTTGGCAAGGGAATCTTCTTGACCACTTGGAAAGAAAGAAGCAGGGAAGGGCTTTCGACAACAAGCACTCAGATCTAGGCACAACAAATTCCTATCTGCAGCATTCAAGTAGAAGTCCTAATCACCAGCTATGCTCACCTGCAGACAAGATAGTGGTGCAATCTGAGCAGAGAACTCAGCAGAGTGCAAGTCTGCCTGATTCAGGACCTTAAACAAAAAAGCCCTGTTAGAACTGGAGCCTGGTTGGCCCTTACCTAGGCAAGGGAGCTGAGTCATAGCACAGCCCACTGCTGAGCATAGCTCCCAGCCCCATCTGACCTAAAAGCCTAGCCAGAACACCTTAAAACTGTATAGTCAGGCAATGCTCAAGCAGAAGGTATCGTAGGCAGAGCTGAGTGTCCACCAAGCAAAGCCATGGCACCATTTGACCAACAATCGTGGGTATCAGTTTGGCTTGAGTTAAGACCATAAACAAAAAGTCTTTCTGGGCTTAGAGTAAGTTATTCCCTCAGCCCAGAGAAGAGAGGAAAACCATAGCCTTATCCACCACTGAGTATAGCTCCTTGTCCTTCCTGACCAGAAAGCCTGACTGTGAACACCTTGGAGCTTGCCTAGAGCTGGCCTTCCCATTCTGGTCTTTCAGGAGAGGTAAGTAATAGCCGTGCCTACTGCTGAGTTTAGTTCCAGATCCCACTAAAACAGAAAGCTTGGCTGGAACATCCAGAAAACTGTATAATCCAGCAATGCTCATGCAGAGAGTACAGCAGGAAGAGTTGATCATTTGCAGAACAAACCCAGTGGCCTCATTTGGCCAGGGAATTTGGAGCACAAGTCACCTTGAATCATAATCACAAAGAAGCTAGACAGTCTTGGAGTTGATTCTCCTGCTTTCCCTGACCAGGGAAACTAATTTGTAGCCCCACCCTTTGCTGGATACAGCCTTCAATCCCTTGACCAGGGAATCTAAGCAAATCACATCAGAAGTTGCTTAGCTGACCCAATAGCCCTGCTTACAGTGGCACTTGAACTGAGCACACAGTCTGTGGCTTTACCCATATGCAAGGCAAAAACAGAAGTTCTGCCTGGCTAGTAAATTCAGTGCACAACCTTGCCTGATTTGTGTCCACAAAAAGCCAGCTGTGCAAGCCCTCAAGCTCTTTCTGTTGCTCTAACTGGGCAGAAAAGTTACTTCATAGCTCCAACTACTGAGTATAGTACTAAGTCCCAAAAATCAGATTACCCTGACCAGACAACCCAGGCCACAACTGAGGCCATCCTATAACCTCACGAGGCAAGGGTCCAACTCAGTGATCCTATCCACTCTTCTCATCAGCAACAACCAACCAGAAGGACCTGCAACTAGAATATACAGCTACATACTCGGGGGGGGGGGCGTTGGGGAGACAGAAAAATAAAACAAGATTGGCAAGAGATGTTAGCTCAGGTACCAATCTTTAAAAATAAAAGATAAGATAATTTCTTAAAAATAAAAAAATATTTCATTCATAGTATCATCAAACACAATAAAATACTTAGGAATGAACTTCACCAAGGAGTTGAAAAATCTCTACAATAAAAATTATTAAAAAATTATACAAAACATTGATGAAAGAAATTGAAGAAGAAAAAAATAAAAGGAAAGGTATCCCATGCTTATAGATTTAAAGAATTAATATTACTAAAATGTTCATACCACTCAAAGCCATCAGTAGAGTCAATGAAATCTCTTTCAATATTCTAAAGGCATTTTTTACAGAAGTAGAAAAAAAAATCCTAAAATTTTGGTGGAACCACAATAGACCCCAAATAGGCAAAGCATTTCCGAGAAAGAAGAACAAGGTGGGAGCATCACACTTCCTGATTTCAAGCTATATTATAAAGCTATAGGCTCTGGTTTAAGATGGTGATACAGGAAGATCCTGCACTCACCTCTTCCCATGGACACACTAAGTCTACAGCTACATATGAACAATTCCCTCTGGAAAAACCCTAAAGGCTGTCTGAGTGATAACTACCTATTGGGCAAATGAGAAGAAAACAACATAAAACCTGGAAGAATAGGGTAGGACACAGTCTTGCCATACCCCCACCCCTGGTGTGATGTCCCATAACTGGAGAAGAACTCAAAACCTGAAGGTGTTGCAGGAAATGATGCTTGTTTCACTATTAGCTGATGCATGAGTTGCAGATATGTGTTTGTTTTTCCTCTTTTTCTTCTCATACTTTTTCCTCCCATAAAGAGTTTTAGCTTTTTTTATTCTCCAAATATTCAGTTAATTCTTTTTAAATATATATTTTTAAATTATTTAATTTGTTTCTTTCACACATCTTCCTCTGGCTCATCCCAAGGATAAAATCAACTTTACATCTTCTCCCTGGAAGAAGTTTTGACACACATCTAGCAGGCTCCAACTTATATTACTGCCACCTGAGGGAGTGACTCCTAAATCAGCTAGCTCTGAGGGCTGATGGAAGTTGGCATTCCCGAAATCCCAGGACCACAGATAACAAATTTAGGTTTTTTAATGGGCGCATAAGCAGTTACAGCAGCTATTCCCCCTACCCCAGCACAGAGCAGAAGGCCAATATACAGGTCTTAGTTTCTCTGTGAAAGTGGCTAGACTGCATATCTAACACCCAAACTTTCTCAGATGCTGCCCAAAGGTGGGTTTTCCAATTACCTTTCATCTAGGAGCTGAAGGAAGAGGCAATTAGTAGTTTTTGAGAATCCTGAGAGGGTGTGTGTGTTCCTTCCACCTGAGGGACACTGACTGGTCTTTACAAAATTCTAGTTTTTTGAGAGCCATTAGGAACAATGACAGCAGTTTGGACTAAAACAAAGGTTACAGAGTCAACCAGAATCTCTGACTGTGCTGGTTGGAGAGCTTCATGTCCTAAACAAAGCTAGTCTGTGGAGCTTGGGACAGCTGGCTGTTTTACCTAATGTGCACAAATAAACACAAAGAGTCAAGCAAAGTACGGAAAGGGAAATATGTTTGAAAAAGATGAACAAGATAAGTGTTCTGAAACCAACTCTATCAAATAGAGATAGGTGATGTAACCAAAGGAGAACCAAAAATGATAGTCATAAAGATGCTCATTGAGCTCTGGAAAGCAAAGCATGACCCATGTGAGAATTTCAACACAGACACGGAAACTGTAAAAGGTACCAACAGAAATCATAAAGCTGAAAAATACTATAACTGAACTGAAAAACTCAGTAGAGCGAATCAGCACCACACTAGGTCAAGCAAAAGAAAGGTGCAGCAAACACAAAAAAGGGCCAGTGGGAATTGTCTAAACAGAGGAGTAAAAGAAAAAAGAATGAAGCATAGTGAAGGTAATTTAGGCACTCATGGGACACCCTCAAATGGACCAATATATGCATTCTGTGAGTCCCAAAATGAGAACAGAGAAAAAAAAGAGTGGTAGAAATACTATTCAAGGAAATAGAGTCTAAAAACTTTCCAAACCTGGGAAAGAGATGGACACCCATATCAAGAAATTCAAAGAGAAACAAAAAGATGCATTGAGAGATTCTCACCAGAACATATAATAATCAAATTGTCGAAAGTTAAAGACAAAGAAAAAATTTTGAAAGCAGCAAGAGTAAAGTGACTTGTTACATTCAAGAGAATTGCCATAAGATTATCAGTGGATTTTTGTTTATTTGCTTGTTTGAGGAAGATTAGCCCTGAGCTACCATCTGCCACCAATCCTCCTCTTTTTGCTGATGAAGACTGGCCCTGAGTTAACATCTGTGCCCATCTTCCTCTACTTTATATGTGGGACACGTGCCACGCCATGGCATGCCAACAGGTATGTAGGTCCACACCCGGGATCTGAACTAGCAAAGCCCAGGCTGCCAAGCAGAACATGCAAACGCAACCACTATCAGTGGATTTTTTTCAGCACAACCTTGCATGCCAGAGGGAGTGAGATTATGTATTAAAAGTATTGAAAGGAAAAAAGAAACAACTGCCAACCAAGAATATTGTACCCAGCAAGCCTATCCTTCAAATTAATGGGTACATAAATACTGTCAGACAGACAAAAATGGAGGGAAATTCATGCTTCTCCTTTAGTAATATAGGAACTTGTCACCTACCTGTTAGTATTTGGAAACTCTTTAATGAATACTAAGATCTCTCTTCCAACCAATCATCACTTATAAGCCCCTTTCCTCTTCAGTAAATTTGTTCATGCCTTTTTAAACTATTACCTGATTCTCTTTAGCTTCTCATATTTTAAGCTACAGTATCCCTTTTTCAATAGTCTGGTAGTCAAAAAGTAAATGTACAATTCATCCTTCTTAATCTTGAAGTGATTTCTTAATAGTCATAGAGTGATGCCTAAAGAAAACATCCTAGTGTATGGGGAAAGTTTTTTCTGATTTCCATGAAAATCTAAGATCCTACCTCAGAGTAGCTGAGTCCAAGCCTTAGTAAGTCAACAGTGAAATGGCAGACTTCTTAAATGCTGAGATATGGAAGTGGGACAAGGTCAGAATAAAACTTTTATTCATAGTGGATTTCAGCATCCCAAATGAGGAATCCACAGCTTAATAATTAATCTAAATTTACTCGGTTTACCTTGTGTATTAGAAGAAGGTCGGCCAAAGCCCATCCCTATTTCCAGAGGGTGCGTTGTTTTCCTGAGTGAAATGTTGTAATCATTTCTTGATATTTCATCATAGGACTATTTATATAATCCTGGAGTCTCTTCAGAGTAATAAAAGAAATTGTTATCTAGGAGTGAGGGTATGATTCACCTTAAATTTAAAGTTAAAACATAAAATTTTAAAAAAGAGGCATGCCAAACTAAAAATTGGTCTCTGCCATGTCATTGGACTATTTTATTTGGGAAAAATTACGTTAAAATTATGGATGTGACATAGAATTTAACTGTTTTTAATAATCATTCATCTAGGGAGTAGTGGAGGAGGAATTCAAATTCAGTATGAAATAAAGAAGACATGATAAAGAGAAGAGAAAAGTGAAGAGGAGAGGAAAAATAAGAAAGCAAAGAAGGAAGAAAGGAACAAATGATGAATTAAAACAGAAGTCACATATTCTCTAAAGGTTATTTTGCATAAGTTTATTAAGAGATTTAAACATAGATAAATTGAACTTTCTAAAACTTGTTTCTTTTATTTCTCTAGAGAGGTAGATAAAAAAGGAAGTGGTCTCATTTGGAGAGGTGAAGAACTTAAATAACAATAATAGCAACGATGATAAGAGTAATAAATACCATGATAGGATGCGTCTCGTGCACTAGGCCTGGCGATGGGCACACTACTTATATGATTTCTAATCATCACAAGTTCGTTAGACATAGACCTAAGACTTCATGCCCTCTATATTACAGATGAAAAAACAGACACATTTCCAGCCATTTAGGTTGCTAATCAATAACTAATTCTTCTTGAAGAATATTTTATGAGTCTTCAATAAATATAAAAGTTGTTCAATTGGACATCGAATTGGTTTGAACAGAATTTTCCCTCCAGTGTGATGGGTTCATTACAGAGCCATGAATGGGTGAAAACTAGATATTGACCCTCTCAGTCCTCCAGTTGTCTATAATGCCTGAGCAGTCTACAACCAGCAGGTAGTTGAGTCAGCTGCCAACAGCCACCTCAGTTTACCCCAGTGTGGCAGAAGACTACCATTTATTTTGGTATCCATGTCATGAAAATTTTTGAGAAGTTCTGCTATAACAATTAAGTCAGGCTTCTATTATTATTATCAACTTTGTTAAGGAAAATATCACAGCCTGTAAACATTACAGATTTTTAATGTATTGTTAAAATTAGGTATCTAGTAAATATATGAGTCCAAATTATTTATATATGATAGATAATTTGTGATTTCTCAATCTTCCTTTTCTTGTTTCTTGCTCAACTTTCTCTTTTAGCTCTCCTCCTCCTTCTACCCTGTAGCTCCTTCAGCCCTTTCCAGTAATATTACTTGTATAAAGGTAGAAATAGGCATGGATCCTACATTCCAAAACAGCAATTCCCAAAATCTTGTTGTTTATGTTCCCAGAGCTTGGTTTGATTTCAAATAATTTTGTCCACCCACACTCTGCCCAAGTGCTACCTGGCATTGAGATGGAGTCCTCTTTGGATAAAACCCTGATGTTTATCATGATAAGACCTAATTTAATATATTTTTTTAAATGTTCTTTCCAAATTCCTAAAGATTTTACTTATCGGTTCATGTCCCTGAAAGACAGAGACAGATATCAAAGGTTTCCTAACTGGAGATTCAGACATGGACAAATAAGGCATGAAGACATTGGGATCCCTGGGAGAAGGAAAATATGTCAGCTGGCAGAATATTTTTATGAATTAAAAAATTATGGCAGAAAGCATATAATTCTACCATATCCTTTGAGGAAACATTAAATTAAAAGGCTTAGAGGAAAGGCTAAAGATCCCTGAACTTGGGGTAAGGATACCTGGGCTGCAGCTATAGTTCTGCCATTTCTGTGCATTCTTGGGCATGAAATTCCATTCCTGGAAGTGGTTCTTCCATCTGGTAAATGAAAATATTCAACATAATCTTGTCTGAGCTTACTTGAAGCTCTAGTGTTCTAAGATGCAGAATTTAAATGATATTTCCTTTTTTCTATATTAATGCTTATTGCTTTATTTTATTTACTTCATCTCCAAGAATTCTATCAGTATTACTAAAGTGGACTTAATATATTTATTTGATATAAATAACTAAGTGAATAAAATTATGTTTAGGGCATTTCTTTTGAGATTATTGAAGGTGCTCTTGGATATCAAGAAACAAAGACTGGAAATCACTAAAATCAAAGTCTATACTCCAAGGCAAAAGGTGTTGATATAAGTAACAATGAGCAGTCATTGTTTATGACTATAAACAAATAGTGTGCTTATAACTATAAGCAGATGCCAGAACCTAACCAGAGCACGCATGAAGGATCAGGCACCCAAGACAGAGGGAATGGAGTCACAGTTGAGAATCAGGTGTCTGATCAGAGTAGGGAACACACTTCTCTACACTTATTCAGCTCACTATGAAACAGTAGATTCTGAATGTTAGGGGAATTCTGTCTGTTTTAGACTACAATTTACCTGTATCAATATACTAGAACCAAAGAGACCTATTGTGTGCATTATAAAGGGAGCAGATATAGATTTACCTACATTTTCCATTCTGCAAAACCGTCTTCTAGCTATAACTAATTGCATCTGACCAAGAGAAACACTTCTGTATTAAATAAGTTTCCATTACAAATATCTCTTCACTAGCCACATCTCCTTTCCCTCTCATATCATGGTCAATACACTTTAGAAACTCATTTTAAAAGATTCTGAAATTCCCCTGTCCCTGGATATCCTGCTAACCTAGGATAATTAAAACCTCATGTGCCACTGGGGAAGAGCAGCATCACCGCAGACAGCAGTGGATGCTGGAGCTCAGTCAAAGAGTAGAAAAAGGGGAAGTGGACAAAGTGCAAGAGTAGGGGAGAAAAAAGAAAGGAGGAAACGGGTTTGGAGGTAGGGGTTGTTAGTCAAGTATGTAAGAGGAAGGGTTACAAATTATGGAAGAGAAAAAGAGGTAGAAGAAAGGGAGGAAAAAAGGGCTTAAATTGGGGAAAGACAGAGAGGCATAGATTTGATAACACTACTCTAGAGGAGAGAGAATGAGGTGATGTTGTAAAGAAATGTATTATAGAACACACAACATTTATTTTTTTTCAATTTATATTATTTGAGTGCCAATTATATGCCTAAAACTAAGCTGGAAAAGAAAGAAAGCAAACATATATGAGAAACATGCCTGGAGGTATGTAGCCCCTTTTGATTCACTGGGTTAGGAAAGGTGGGGTCAGCCATACACAGTTGGCTCACTAGTTTCCTTCCAAGAAGAAATTTTCTTTATGTTGGGATGTTTTTTGCCTGTTTTCTTTAGTTTCCGAAATTAGGTGGAAATAAGTGTGAAAAGACCTTATGCTGTCCAGTTCCTCATGACACACTAGAGGCAATGGCTATTATTTTATTACAAGGATGTGTAATGGCCAGTCAGACTAACACTGGTCCTTGAAATATTTTCTGTATGTTCTATAAAATGTATTATGTTGAAATTGGAAGAGTTTGATAATCTCTGTAGCTTCATTTATGCAAGAAATAATTCTGCCTAAAGGTCAAGGTGAAGAGACAAGCCCACTCCTGGAATAGAAGTGGCTGAGGGAGGCAGATCTCACTGCCCCTTCTCTGTAGTGATGAGTTAGTTATAATACCTCATGGTTTAAGCACCTTCCAAAGCTAAAGTTGCTTTGTACAAGTTATCATATTCTTGTAAAATTATCCCTCCAATGTAAGAAACAGGTTAGAATATTATAATTTAATATATTGAGAAAGAGGCGTTCAAAAAGTTGAATTAATTTCTTCAACCTGACATAGTAAACACATCTATGATTAGAGCTTCACAAGAGTTATAACAGCAAAACTTCTCTATCTTGAAAATGCAATTTTCCTAATCTCACTATTTCTTTCCTATCTAGAATCCATTTTTAAGGCATATTCACAGTTCTTAAATCAGAAAATGGCAAAAATTCTAATCCTGATCTCAGTTATCCTCCCCATGACACAGGTGTTAGAAAATAAAGTTCAAAGAGAGTAAAGGACTGAGTTGAGGAATCCTAGGGGATTAGGAGACAGTGGTGGAATCTAACTTGGTTCCAATCTGAGTCTTATTATGGGAAAATAGGAAAGAAGCCTATATGTAGGGATAAAAAACAATATCATATTTGACCCATGTATCCTCTTTGGAAATGCAAGATAAAAAATAAGGTGCCTTTGAAAGCTCTATAATGAGATGTTTCTCCTTTTCTTTTCCTGAGTATGGAAGCACTGGATTTTCTAAAACATATGTCAAACCCCAGCTAACTTGTCTAACCACATTTAAACCACCCTAATATTTTACATTTTAAAAATGAATTTATAGGGTCCGGTCCAGTGGCATAGAAGTTAGGTTTGCGCACTCAGCTTCGGCAGCACGGGGTTCACTGGTTCAGATCCCAGGCACTGACCTATGCACTGCTTATCAAGCCATGCTGTGGGCACTGTCCTACATACAAAGTAGAGGAAGATGGGCACAGATGTTAGCTCAGGGTCAATCTTCCTCAGCAAAAAGAGGAGGATTGGTGGTGGATGGTAGCTCATGGGTAATCTTCCTCAAAAAATAAAAATGAATTTATCTATAATTATATGTTGTTCTTTGTAATGCAAAATATTTCCTTCTTAGAGAAGGAAATATACGATAAGTAAACTCCAAGATATAAAAGTGGGAAGATGGAAAGACCAAGGACTTAGAATGAGTCTTAGTCAATTCAGCAAAGGCATGGAAAAAAGGAAATAAAAATTTTCTCTACTTCAGAAAAATGCTTGTCAATATTCAAGCATTGAATTGCTCAAATAAAAATTAAACTGAATTAAAATACTATTAAAATAGAACAAAGTACTTACATTAAATTCCAAAAGAATACATCAATCTTTAACACTCAAAAAACTGCCATTCTTTTGCTTGAGAATCTTTGAAATGAAATGTATTATGCCACCACACAATTTAAATACAGTGAAAAAGATGTGATTTAAAACTGTCCTGATTACTTCTCTTAAACTATATTAGGAGGTTGGAAAATGACGGGTAGGAAACATAGGAGCCATCCATATTTATCAATGCTTCAAAACTACATTTATTTTTACATTGAATCCTTCCTTCTTGAATGAGCTTAGCAAAATCTTGTAGGGAAAACATAAATGTGAAGATATCCTCCAAAATTTCATGTATACTATTGTATCTACAAGCCATTATGATGAAATTCCATTGAGAAAATTAGATAGAGTCAAATCAATTTTTTTCAATAATTATGATCTCAATATTGGCTTGATTGAATTCAATGTTTTTGATGACCAGAAGTACCATTTGTAGAAAAAATCAAGTAAATATTGAAATAACATTTGAAATACAACCAAAATAATATTTTACAAGTTTATATATTTGAAGTGGTCAATTTGTAGAGTGTCTAAAGAGAGACATTGGTGAAAAGTAAGAGAAGGAGCTGAAGATGAGTATTTCTTTGCTGTGACTGACCACAGGAACAAACAGGAAACTGCATGGTCTCCAGTGGTAAGCATGCTTTATGGGAAACACATGGGTGACTACTGAAACCCCAACTTTATTCCCCTTCCATCCAAACTTGCCCATTGTTCAGAACCCTCACACCTTTCAAAAAATGACCATATCCTCAAAATCCCACAGTCATCTTCCAAATCCCAAGAATGCCTCACAGTAGCTGGCATATGGGTTACATTAATTTTCCAGGTGGATAATATTTAAGTCCAAAAGTGATGATAAACTCCTGTATCCTTTTCTTCAAATCTCTAGCAGCAAATGCTGTTTCTCTAGAATGTGATTACCCTTCCTAAGCACAAGCATCTCCCCAGAGCCTTCTGTAGGGCCCTTGTGACATTCTTGTTCCTAAGGCTATAAACGAGTGGATTGAGAAAGGGAGTCAGGATAGTGTAAAAGGCAGACACAGCCTTGTCCTGCTCAGGGGTATGGTAAGAGTGAGGCAGCACATAGGTGTACATGGCAGCCCCATAGAAGAGACTGACAACCACCATGTGTGAGGAACAAGTGGCCACTGTCTTTTGCCTTCCCTCTGCCTCACTCATCCTATAAACAGTGATGAGAATGTTTGTGTAAGAGGCTGAGGTAACAGAGAAAGGGATGAGGAGCATCATGATGCAACATACATAAATGGCTGTCTCATACACTGATGTGTCCACACAGGAGAGCTTCAGAAGGACAGGGACCTCACAGAAGAAGTGGTTGATTTCCCGAGAGGCACAGAGAGGGAATTGCATGGTGACTGGGGTGAGCAGAAAGCCATCTATGGAACCTCCTAGCCAAGCTGCCACCACAATCAACAAGCAGATTTTGTGGCTCATGCGGACAGGATAGTGCAGTGGGTTGCAGATGGCAACATATCGGCCATAGGACATGAGTCCTAGGAGGAAGAACTCAGCTCCTGCCAAAGTCAAGTAGAGGAAGTGCTGGGCAGTGCATCCTGCAAAGGAAATGGCCCTCTGGCCCACCATCTGGTCAAACAGCATCTTGGGCACAAGGGTGGAAATGTACAGGTCGTCCATGAGAGACAGCTGGCTGAGCAGGAATTACATGGGGGTGTGGAGGCAGGGGTCCATGTGCATGAGAATGATCATGATACTGTTGCTGGCTATGGAGATGACAAAGACCAGGAGGATGATGGCAAAGAGAAGCCAAGGGAAACTGGAGTTTCTGAACAAGCCCAGGAGGACAAAGTCAGTGTACATGGAATAATTGCCCCACTCCATAGCTCTGTAGGTTACACAAAAAAGAGATGGATATGATGGGCAAAGCTGGACACAAAAGATAAATATTTGATTTTATTAAAACCTTACCATGTGGCCCTGCACAAATCAAGGCAAATTAATCACATCTCATTGTGCAATTTCCTCCTTTTTCTAATACTTACTGTGGTTGATTCCAGTTAATGGGTTGCTTTGTGAATGTAGCCTTTTACCTTTGGGTTCTAAGTATGACCCACATCCGTTCATGAATCTCAGAATTTTTAATTTCTGGAAGAACATCTTCAGCAGGATTATGTTATGTCACACCATTCACTCAAGGATGATATGCTTGACTTGCTGACTATTCTTAATTTAGAGGTCATGATGAAACAATTTTATGTCTTTTGGCTCAAGAACATTAATTAATTAATTAATTTGTTTGTTTACTTTTGCTCAAGCATAATCTTTCATTGAGGAAGATACACATAAAACAGTTACTATGCAACCTGTTTGATTGAATGGGGATAGAGTGGTGGGTAAGGAAGGGAGGGGATCCTTACCATACACTTTTCTCCCAACATGAGGCTCTAGTTCTCACACTTGAAATTCAGTTTGAAAACCACTGATCAAGAGTATACATTTTGCCTATGAAATGATAATGACCTTGACAGATTTTACCTAATTTACAACTTTCTTGACTCACGTGTACATTGTAAAATTTGAGTGTTTAGCTCATATTTATTAGGTGTTGGATATTTGAAAATAATGATTTCATGTTGAAAAATAAAATACAAGAGCTCTGAGCTCTGAGAAACAATCTAAGAATTAGGAGAAAGAAGACAATCAAAGGAAAAAATGTTTAGGATAAAATGGTGTTTACTTTCCTTCTTTTAGCAGAAAACTACTGATTAATAACATACCATATTAATATGATTAATGAGATGGGACCAAAAACTAATGAATAACTTTTTAATAGAAAAAAGAAGGAAAAAACTGATTTAAATAATACTATAGAGCATTGTCTTCCCAAATAGCAAAATTTCTGCTTAAACCTGAAGTTTAATTATGCATAGATAGCTATTTAGTTAAATAAGATTACTACAGTTATAAACTGGTAGGTTATTTGGACAAACAGTTTATATCAGCATCATATAGATCTGCACTGTCCAGTATGGTAGCTGAAAGCCACATGAGGTTGTTGAGCACCTGAAACATGGCTGTTCTGAAGGGAGATGTGCTGTAAGTACAAATTGCATTAAGAATCAAAGACAGTATAAAAGAAGTATGCAACATAACTCATTAAATATTTATATTGATAAAATGTATGCAATATAGCTCATTAAAATTTTATATTGATTACATGCTAAATAAATAATCTTTGGTTTAATAACATAGATTAAAATTACTTTTGTCTGTTTCTTTTTACATTTATAATTTGGCTACTATGAAATTTAAAATCACCCCTGTGGCATCCATCAGATTTCTACCGGGCATCACTCGTTTGGGAGTGTCCCTTTTCCAGGATATGATGGCTCCACATTGCTCCATCAAACCAAGTCCCACAGAATTGAACACAAACCGAACTGGAAATAATTGAGCAAAAAATTCGCGAGTAAAAACAAATTAGAAAAAGTAAAGGAATTACCTCTATATGCATTCACCTGCAAATAGTAGTAAGAACACATTAATAGCAGAGTGCTTAGTTTTTCGTGTCTTATTTGATTAACTTTCCCCAACAAATCTATGAAATACTATGCCACTGCTTTATCTATTTAATGAGATTTAAACAGGTTAAGAGACTTTCTCAGAGGCACATGACTCCAGTTAACACGTGACAGTATGATCACTCTGTATGGTTTTGCAATAATTTTAAATAGATATCAATTCATTCATTCCACATACATTTCCCAGGGCACACTGCATGAGTTAAAGTATTAAGTTCTGAAGAGATGTAAAAGAATGTACAAGATATGGTCTCTGCCTTCAAGGAGCCTAGAATTGAGGCAAATAGGAATCCTTATAATATGTTTGGCCCCATGTGCACTTTATGATTGGTTTTGATTAGAATCTCTGGGGTTTTGACCCAGCTAGTGTATAATGGAGAATATGAAAAGGGCAGAACATTGAGAGAAGAGTTCAATGGAAGTGATGGAACCTGAAATCCAGTGGCTAGTTCATGATAAATTCATCTATAACTATGAAGAGTACATTATCAGTCAGATTTTTATTGAGGAGACTCACATTGCATCCTTATAAATTTTTAAGTTTTTTCATTCTTGAAATATTACTAGTTTTACAGCAGGACTTCCATGAATTGTTTTCCTAAAAGATATCTTTGTTGTGTTCCTCCTTTTTTCCCCCTCACTGTTCGCAACCACTGGGGAAATTAAAAGCAAGTGTTCAGCAGCAATCCACAGAATGGAGAGAGAGGGAAATGCCCGCTCAGGCCTGCCCATCAGAATTTTAATAAGAGCAAGCTCCTTGGAGGGCTTTGCTCATTACTTCACTATAATTTAAGATGACAGTAGATGGTAAGTGGAGATCAAGCACAGTGACTGCTATTGGTCCACAGGGAATGTTAAAGCCCAAGAGGGACAAATGGGCCTCAAAATCTCCCTTTCAGAGCATGAATGTCCTTAGCCTTGAGCATGAATATTCCTGGTGCTGAAACTCACTACTGAAGCCTTAGAGATCTCCCCAGCGTTCTTCACAAAGAGAAAGGGAGATTTCAGCAGTTCCATAATTCCTCAGATTTTTAAAAACATTTCCTTCCCATTCTGTCAGTGTTGACTCATGCCTGCATTTAAAAAATTACAAGGTAGTATGGGAACATTAAAGATATTTAGAAAATGAGAAAATAGACAGGAATCAACTGAAATACACCATGCCCCCATGTAATATCTATTTCTGTGTCTATGCATAATTTTCAAATCTAAGTATACCCTTTCCATGTAGATGCACTGTCTTTACACAGAATATTGTTAAAGTTAAATGTATCATGCACTTTCTTATTCCTCAGTTTGTTGACATTCACATTGCTTCTAAGATTGCTTATAATGTAAAATACTACGGTGCTAATTTTATGGGATAGGTCATGGAAGATGGGTTATTAGGATTTTGAAGTGCATAGCCAAATTTGTATACAAAGCTGGTGGCCAGTGATGCTGAAATAACAACAATGGAGCTTACTTGTAGCATAGTGTTCACTGCTGCATTTAGCAACCATATCTAAACTCAGTTTAGTATGAGTTCCTTTGATTATTGGAAATTTAAACTTATTAGTATATGTATATTTTGTCTTTCTATTGTGGGCTTTCAATGTTCATGATCCTACTTATGTTCTATATTGGAGATTTCTCAAAAATTAGCATTTCTCTTTATAAGATAAGCACATTCTTTATGTATAATATTTATTACAACAATATTATCCAAACTTTTACTTGAAATTGTAACTGTATTTGATTTTTAGGCCAAAAATGGTGTAAATATTTAATTAAGACATGTATTTTTTCCTTTGAACTATGAGTTTGGTTTGGAACGTTATTCCTCATACATGTCTCTGATTAATATGTAATTCTGTTTTAATCCAATTATCAAAATTTTTTAAATGTCTAATATTTTAATAAATATAGAATTTATTTTGCTCTTTGTTGAAAAATTTAGGACTATAGTTTTCTCTGCAAGGCCAAATATGTAATAAATTTGTACTTTCAGATGGTGCCAAGAAGTCCTATTTCTACTTATTCAAATAAGCAAAATAGTTCAGATGCAAATGAAGAATAACGTCAATGAGGTCCACCACTTCTCTGTGTTGGTAAGGGGAATATCAGCATGGGTGGAGTCAATCTTCACCTGTGTTGCATGTGTCAATGCTGGCACAAAATATGGATCCTAAAAACAGATGGGTCTTAGGTTAGTCTTAAGCAAAATTGTAAAAGCAGCGAAAATTAAATTTTGGAATCTTACCCTGTGCTTTCCAAATTTTTTCTCTCCAATAATAGAGTGCCCAATAGCAGATAGCTAGTTTTCTTTTTCTTTTTCTCTTTCCTTTTTTACATTGTCACTTTCCTGTCAAACTCTGCTCTATGTCAAATTTTGGCACAGCCCTAAGTAACCATCTAATTCAAATGATGTTTGAAAGTGCTAAAAGTCTAAACCAGACAAGACATGATGACAATTGGCATAAATTGGGACTGACTTAGCCAAACAGGGATAAAAACTGACCTTCACTGTAAGTCATTTAGTCCTACATATAATCTAATCCATTTTATTTCCTCCCCAGTAGTGTTTTCATATGAAGCCTCACCTCTAATTGTGAGATAAAGTTTCATTTTTAATGTAAAGTTATTTGGGGAGTCTTCAGAAGGGTAGAGAAATTTTAACATAAGCAAGGGACCATCTTTCATTCTGAAACTAGAGTAATGGCCTAATCACTTTCTCAGCTAAATCTTAAGAAAAATTAAACCTAGGTCTTCCTGTGTATATTCCCACCCTTAAAACTTATTTTCCTTGGCATTTTGTATGAATATTATAAACATTAAACAATATTTGGGATCAGAAACCTGTTTTCACAGCCTATCTTCAGCACTTATGAGATTCTTGATATCTGGAAAGCCATTCATACTTCTTGTCCTGTCTACCTTCAGTAGTTTCTAAGCATAAAATAAGAAAATGTGGTGGGATAATTTCCAAGAGTAGGATATTAAGATTTTTCTACCTAAGTTATCTTTCAAGAAATTAATAAATTACCTGAGGAGATGTAATAGTACAAATAAATTAGATAAACTCCTGTCCCTATAAATACTTTAAAATTATATAAGTGAATATACTTTTCCAACAATGAGAACTTTCTTGAAGTTTGTGAATAAATGAAAAACAATAAGACAATTTAATATATTGTGGTATATGAGGAAGCAATTTGGTTTAAAGCTACTTTGGCCTGACCTGTTTTCCCAGAAAGGAATGACATAGCCTGTCAAGCACGCATTGCACATCTACTTTAAACATTTACAATGTCCCAAAACCAAGAATGATGATCTTAAAGATGGGGATGTATGTCTCCCTCATATCAGTATTTCTTAAAAAGAAGCATTTTTCCTGGAAACTAAGGATTAATTACTGTCCTCCTGTGCTCATCTAGTGACCATTGACCTGTTGTGTTAGCAAAATATCTTGTGACTGTAATAAGACAGATATTCCTGTCATAGTTGTGGTTTCCTTGTTCCAAGACAAAATATAACCGTGCCATACAGCCCACTTCTTTGGAGGGCTTCCTTATTTGGTGAAGGTTGTTCTCCTGGGATATAGTCCCCAAAACTGGCAAATAGAATAAACTCACCCCAATTTTGATTTATGGATTGATTGTGGTTTATTTGTGTTGGCAAGTTTTACATTGAACCGAATCTGTACAGAACTTTCCTGAGCAGAAAAATCACCTACAATGTGAAATACACAATAGAGAATTGAATCTATCATGTCAGCTGAGAGAAGAAATGAAATCAAAATGACTAAAATTTACATGAGTAGCACTGATTCATGAATATCTATAAGTGGAATACTGAGGCATATCAACCTCAAGATTTCCTAATATGTCTCTAGTTTGAACCAGTTTCCCATTAATTAACTCCAGAATCTGATATTTCAAACACCCATAACTGACATAAAGTTCTCAAAATTACTTACCTCACGTAGTAGCCTCCACCAAACCTGACAGTCTGAACTAAAGGTCAAATACCTACTGTCTGGAGAAAAATCTTACAGAACTGAAGTAGTAAATGGAATTGCTCAGCATTTTTTAAGCAAGCGTGGTTAACTTAGAGGCATGATACAGACCTTTCAAACTGAGAGTTGGTATTCTGAAGAGAAGCAAAACAAAGAGGGGAAAGAGAATCAAAGAGAAGGGCATGTATGAAGGTATGGAGGGGCCATCAATGGAAAAAAATAATGAAATGGTGCTGTGGCTTGAGCATGGAATTACATCTTGTTGGCATAAGGTTAAGAGTCAGTCCCTAACCAGTGTGAGATGCTTTAAAATAGTCAAGGATAAGCAAATAGATTGAGAACCTAGATATGGACAAGCCCAAGTCCTTAAATGCCTAAGAAAGGTGGTGCATGAAAGTGGGCACCAGCTACTTTATGTAGGCTGGTAAAAACAAAGAAATAAGCAACTTAAGAGAGCTTGAATCATCACGTTATATCAGTAGTCTCATTTGAAAGAATAATTGACATCAGAATATCATTCCCTGGGGTAATTTGTCCCTAGCCTGCCATTATACAGTTTATGTAAATGTGATAAAGTCTTTCACCTTCCTTTATTTTTAAATTCATAAAAATGTAACCTTCCAATTTATAAAGAATTACAGTAATTAAACTGCTCTCAAATAAATCAGACTGTGGGACTCTGCACTCAAATTAAATTAATTACTTTTGTGTTTTTTCCCCATGGCTTTATTTTGGAAAATTCCTTTTTTACAATTCTAATTCTTATGCATTCCTCTCTTCAAGGATTAAAGGAAAACCCACCCCTCATAGGGAAATAGTGTCTTCCTGAAAATGCTGCATTTTAGACCCACTCTGTTACTAAGGGATTCACTTGGTACTGTAAACATCTTGTCTTCCTTATGAGTTGTGTTAGCAGGCAAGGACCATTTTGTCCACTGCACAGTGTGCTAATCACTGAGACAAATTTTGCAGCAGAGAAAGGCTTTATTCACAAGGAAGCCAAGCAAGGAGATGGGAGAACACGTCTCAAATCCACCTACCAGCAAATGGGCATTAGCGGTATTTATGGGATAAAGGGGCAGGGTGCTCCAAAGTGTGGGGATAGATGATTGGAGGTAAGGAAAACTGAGATAATTGATGATCTATGTAAATGTAGTCAAGCTGCATGGCTTTTCATACGATCCGTGTTCATAAAATGGTGGCCTTAGCATGATCTGACTGGTGGAGTTTTTGGCACCTCCTGATGTCAAAGGGTCACCTATCGAACATTCGTGTAGGCATACTTGACATGTCAGTGGTGTCAACCAGCCTGAACTGGACAAGGAGTCAACTCTCAGTTCCTCAAAAACAACTTAAACGACTGTTACCATGGTGACCCAGCTGTCACAGAAGTTATCTATCAGGAGCCTAGTGGGAGTCTGATAATAGGTTGCTTATCTCACGTGACTTTTAAAATAATCATTAATAGTCATTTGGCCACCAGTTTCACTCATAATGATATAAGAAAAATTTCATCACTGCAAAGGATTCGAAATATGTAATGAAACAACTAAAAGCAATAAGAAAATGAAATGTTTGACTTACTTAAAGAACAATAAGATTCCCTTTCCCCTCTTTTCCAATATTATCCCAAATGCTTACACGCTGGAAAAAAATCCTAGGCCAAGGTGTATTGCTATGCTAATATCTCCCTCTGCATTATCTCTTGGCCCTTTATCATGCAATTCACATTTACCTCTCCTGGCTATGTGCATAAATGACAGTGGGATTTAAGGTTTTCTGAGCCTAAAGTTTATGTAAAATGGGGAGACTTCCTTTAGAAAAAGGATATAAAAGCATGATTACACAGTTAGTTTCAAACATAAATATTCTCATTTGATGAGAAAAGAAATTCCTTTGAATTACAAATTGAAAAAGCCAACAAATACTGAAAAGAAATTCAGAAAAACGCTGACGTAATCTTGTTATTTAACTGATTGATATAACACTTTAACCATTTTTTTCCAAAAATTTTGTGCTACATATTCTGTGATTGTGCTTTATAAGACAATACCATTTTCTATAGGAAAAAGAAAAAGATAATTCAATTATTCTAGTATGGTTGGCTGAGGATTTTTTTTTTTAATTTTGATACTTTAGAACAGTTTCTGTGTCTCCTACTATTTTAGGATTGGGGTTCAATTTGCGATAACTGCTATTAAATTACTCTCATATATAATTTTCCTTAGCTTGAGCTTACCAGAAAATTGATTTCGGGAAATAGGTACTGTATTGCAAGTGTTTTCTTGAGGAATGTGATCCAGAGAGCAAATGGGATGGGCAGAGAAAAATAGTGGTTAAAGCAGGGGGAAAAAATCAGTGCCCAGATGATCTGTTGTGGTGGCAGTTACCAAGGCTGTGTGGAAGCACCCTCTAGATGATCCTGGAGAAGGCAGGTCAGATGCATCTTAGCACTGCCTTTCATGAGGAAAAAAAGGAGCAACTTCCATTCACCAGCCACCCGGTCCTTTATGATGTTCTCCTCCAGCAGTGATAGAAGAAGAAACAGGTAAAACCATGAGAATTCTCAAAATATGTTCCATGTGTGTATATATGTAGTGTAAGATTTTAGGATATTTTAACATCTCCTGTGCAGTGACCTTTCTGACTTTTGGTATTGAGAATGTAATGTTTTACATTGTCTACTTATACATCGTAATTTGTGTCAAATCAGGTATAGATGCAGCATATATTTGAGAAAAAAGTATATATATACCTATAAATTTATATCTGCATATGATATAAATCACTCAATGATATGAATGACTTCTGTAATTGGATTTTAAAAATTCCAAGAAACAAGTACTTATTTTTACTGAAATATTTCTCTTCCATTTATGATATGATGTAAATATATTTTATTATTCTTTCCTCAGTTGCAGAATATCTTATATGGATACTTATTAACTCACATTTATTGCCTTTACATAATAGTCCACATGTTTGCATCTGAATTTTCTTTGTTATTAAATAAATAATTTTAAGTATTTTATTGTGATGAAATGTACAAAACATAAAATTTATCATTTTAACCATTTTTAAGTGTACAATTCAGAGGTGTTAAGCATATTCACAATGTTGTATAACTGTTACTACTATGCATCAACGGAACATTTTCATTATCCCAAATAAAACTTCTGTGCCCACTAAACAATAACTCACTATACCCTGGCCCCCAGTCCCTGATGTCCTCTATTCTACTTTCTGTCTCTCTGGATCTTCCTCTTCTAGTTACTTCTTGTGAGTGTAATCGGATAATATTTGCTCTTATGCTAATTTCACGTAGCATAGTGTCTTCAAGATTCATGCATGTTGTGACATATATCAGAAATGCATTTCCTTTTAAGGCTGAGTGACATCACTTTGTTTGTAAATATCATGTTTTGTTTATTCTTTCATATGTGGATGAATGATTGGGGTGCTTCCACCTTTTGGTTATCCTTAACAATGTTGCTATGAACAACCTTGTAAAGATATATGTTTGAGTCCCTGGTTTAATTCTTTTGTGATATATACCAGGAAGTAGAATTACAGGATCACAGAGTAATTCTATATTTTTTTTGAGGAATTGCCAAACTTTTTCCACAGTGGCTGAACCGTGTTACATTCCCACCAGCAATGCACAGTGTTCCAATTTCTCCACATTCTTACCAATATTTCTTATTTCCTATTTTTTTCCTTTATCCTTTGTTAGCCATCCTAATGAGTACAAAGTGTTATATCAATGTGGTTTTTCTTTTTCTTTTTCTTTTTTTAATCTTTTTTCTTGATACTGTTCAATTTATTTATTTATTATTATTTTTGGATGTACATCATATTTTGAATTCTGTGTACATTACATCATGTTCACCACCCGAAAACTAATTATAGTCCATCCCCTCACATGTGAGCCTAATCAGCCCTTTTGTCCTCCCCCCTCTCCCCTTCCCCTATGGTAACCGCCAATCCAATCTCCAATGCTATGTGTGTGTTTGTTGTTGTTTTTATCTTCTACTTATGATTGAGATCACATGGCATCTTTCTCCCCCTGACTTATTTCACTCAGCATAATACCCTCAAGGTCCATCCATGTTGTCACAAAAGGCCAGATTTCATCATTTTTTATGGCTGAGTAGTAGTCCATTGTGTATAAATACCACATCTTTGCTATCGATTTGTGCCTTGATGGACACCTAGGTTACTTACATGTCTTGGCTATTGTGTATAATGCTGCAATGAACATAGGGGTGCAAGTATCTTTATGCCTTTGTGTTTTCAAGTTCTTTGGATAAATACCCAGCAGTGGAATAGCCGGATCATATGGTAGATCTATCCTTAATTTTCTGTGGATACTCCATACTGCTTTCCATAGTGGCTGCACCAGCAGTCAACAAGGGTTCCCTTCTCTCCACATCTTGTCCAGCATTTGTTGTTTCCTGTCTTGTTAATTCTAGCCATTCTGACTGGAGGGAGGTGAGACCTCATTGTAGTTCTGATTTGCATTTCCCTGATAGCTAATGATATTGAGCATCTTTTCATATGCCTGTTGGCCATCCATATATCTTCTGTGGAGAAGTTTCTGTTCAGATCTTTTGCAGATCTTCTAATTGGATTGGTATTTTTTTGTTGTTGTAGAGCTGTATAGCCAAAGGATTCCTGAGAAAAAAGGACAAGGCTGGAGGTAAAACACTCCCTGATTACAAATTTTACTTAAAGCCATAGTAACCAAAACAGCATGGTACTGGCACAAAAACAAACACACAGATCAATGGAACAGAATTGAGAGTGCAGAAGCAAACCCACATGTTTATGGAGAGCTAATATTTGACAAGGGAGCCAAGAGCATACGATGGAGAAAGGAGAGTCTGTTCAATAAATGGTGTTGGGAAAACTGGACAGTCACATGAAAAAGAATGAAAGTAGACAATTCCCTTACACCATGCACAAAAGTCAACTCAAAATGGATTAAAGACTTGAAAGTAAGACCTGAAACCGTGAGACTTCTAGAAGAAAACATAGGAAGTACGCTCTTTGACATAGATCTGAGCAGTATATTTTCAAGTCCCATGTCTGACCAGGCAAGGGAAACAAAAGAAAAAATGAACAAATGGGACTACATCAAACTAAAAAGCTTCTGCACAGCAAAGGAAACCATCAACAAAATGAAAAGACAACCTAACAATTAGGAGAAGATATTTGCAAACCATGTATCAGATAAGGGGTTAATATCCAAAATATACAAAGAACTAACACAGATTTTCATTTTTCTAATGGCTAATAATGTTGAGCATTTTTTCATGTGCTTATTGGCCATTTGTATATATTCTTCAGAGAAATATCTATCCAAGTCTCTTACCCAATTTTTATTTTTTACTTTTATATGTGTGTGTGTGGCAGTTGTTATTGAGTTGTAGATTATTTATGGACTCTGATATTAATCTCTTATGAGATATATGATATGCAAATATTTTCTCCCATTCTGTGGGTTGGTTCTTCACTTTCTTGACAGTGACCTTTGATAACCAGACTTTTTGAAATATGACTTAGTCCAACTTATCTATTTTTGTTGTTTGCCTGTGATTTCCATTTCATATCCAATAAATCATTGCTAAATCAAATGTTGTAGAGATTTCCTGTGTTTTATTGTAAGAGTTTATAATTTTAGCTCTTATTTTTTGGGCTTTGATCCATTTTGAGTTAAACTGGAAAATGTTCTTTAACATTGTTCTTAATTTTAAAAATTGTGTTGGACATTAGCTTACCTTGAGATTGCAAATGAATTTTAAAATTCTTGAAACATCAGAGCGAGAAGCATGTCTGTGGATTATTCTTCAAATTATAAGATATAGAAATGCAAATAGAGGTAGTTTAAATATATTTCTTTTGCACATTTGCAAAAGGAAGTATGGTTTATGTTGCAAAAAGGTATATCACGTGAACAAATTGCCAGGGCCCCTGCCAATGGTCCGTAATTGAAAATCACCAATAATTTTCCAGAACTGTTAAAATTCATCTACATACTTATGAAAGGTACTTAATAAATACCCAGCAGAATAAATAAAAAGATACCCACAGCTAGGCATCTTACAGTGAAACTGCGCAACATCAAAGACAAAGAGAAAATTACAAAATGAACTACAGAAAGAAGAGATTACTTAACGTAGTTACAGTTAAGTTGAGTCCTGACTTCTCAACAATAAACAAAGGAAGTCACAAGACAGAAGAATGATATCTTCAATAAGCTGAGATGTAAACACTCATGCTGTAAGCCACTGAAATTTTGTGGATTTTAAGTAACTCCTATGGCAGGGCTTAATACAAGCAGACTGTGCACTGTTATTGCTTTTTACAAATGCATAATAGGACTAGAATGTCAAGACATTGGTTATTTATCTTAAATACTTCAATGTAATAATGACATATGTTAAAAATGAAACTGTTTGATTGAGATAATAGATAGAGATGGATATAGAGATTGATAGAGTTAGATACATAGAGATAAAGATAGAAATAGAGATACAAATTCAATGTAATGTTAATAAAACATATATATATATTTAATTTGAAAATCTAACTCTTCTAACAAAGATCAAAAGGCCAACAATAGCAGTGAAAATAATGTTAAATAAGAACAATGAAGGTAAAATTGTCATTCTAGAAATCAAGATTGATTTCAATACTACACTAATTCAAACAATATGAAATTGACACATTGTGAGACAAATAAAACAGAGAAACAAAATAAAGAATTGAGAAATGGATCCATGAATTTATGGGCATTCTGTGACTAATTCATATGATAATTATTTACTGAGTTTCTACTGTATGCAGCCATTGCTCAAGACCATTGGAATATTAGTTCTCAAAATAGGCAAAGGCCCTTGTCTTCAAGGAGCTGCCATTTTAACAGGGAAACAAACATTAAAATTAAATAGAATAGGTAAGCTAGCTATAGTATGATAAACAGTTTCAAATGCTATAGAAATAGTAGAGTAGAATAAGTGAGGAGAGGAATTGCTCAGGATGAGATCCTGTTTGTTGCTTTTCAAAGTATCATGGATGGTATTGACCATTTTAGGAGGATAACATTTGAGAAAAATCTTAAAGAGAGAAGGGTTTTAACCAAGAATATAGCTGGGATAAGATAATCTCAAACAGAGAAAAAATCCAGTGGAATAGTCCTGAGGTGGTAGAGTGCTTGGCTTGTTCAAGAAAGGACAAGGCAAGTGGGGCAGCACAGTGAGTGAAGGGGAGAGTAGCAGGAGCAGATGCCAAGAAGTTATGGGAGGGGGCATATTGGAAGGGTCCTTGTAGCTTATCATAAGGAATTTAGAATTAACTCCCAGTGAAATAACAAGCTATAGCAGCGTTTTCACCACAGCACTGACATGCTCTGATGTGTTTTCACCTTAGCTGCTACTTCAGAAATAACCATTAGAGGACTGAGATAAAACTGGAACCTATTTAAGAAATGCTTAGAGACTAGATGTAGTCTGGAGATAAGAGCCAGCAGGATTTGCTCACTGATTTGATGGTATCAAGATAAAGAGTTCCAAGAGCTCACATAGACCAACTGGAAGGGAGGAGTTGCCTTCAGTGGGCCTAGGAAAGTCTACATCTGTTCGGTTTGGTGAAGGGCATGTTGGGGAAAACAATTAGACATTCAAGTGGCCATATTGGGTAAGCAGCTGGGTGGATGGGTCTGGAATGCAAAAAAGAGTTCTGGACTGGAGTCATCACTATATACATATTACATGGTAAACCAAAAACCTAAATAAGCTTACCTGGGATTAGGTATAGAAAAGATGAGAAGGTGGCCAGTGACTGAGCATGGTTCACTCCAATATTTAGAAATGAACCTGGAGAAGTTATGCCAGAAAAAAAAATTAGAGATCTCAGAGAAACAAACAGTTGTGTAGGAATAAAACCATCACAATATAGGGCACTTGAAGCCAAGTGAACAAAAACAAACAAACAAACAACAAAACCCATACATTCTCAATTGGGGGTCAAGTGCTTCTGATGGATCAAATGCAATGAAAACAGAATTAATTATTGAATTTACCCATGTAGTTGACATTAAAGGAATAGGCACAAATTCTCAATAGAGAGGGCATATGAAAGAATGGAAGGACAAGATTTGGGGATATCAAAAATAGAGAAAGTTTTTTATGAGTGTGTTTGAAAAAGGGATAGAGATGTCACTGCAAATCAGAAAAAAGGAAAAGAGTTATCATTACATTTTTCTGGGAAAATTGTTGATTCATATGGAAATTTTTCCTCTTATACACCATGAATCTCTTCTAGGTGGGTAAAGATGAAAATGTGAACAAAGAAAATACTATGAAGCTTTTAGAAGATAGGATAGGAGAATACCTTTAATGACTTTAGGATATGGAAGAATTAGTTAAGGCACAAAAAACACTAACATAAAGGAAAATGTCGATAATTCCATGCATATACAAACATGATTTAAATACAAGGATAAGTTGCAAACTAGCACATCATATAATAAACTAAAAACAAAATAGCATGTTTATTAAAAAATATGTATATATTAAAAGGGAGAAATTTAATAAGGAATGGGCAAAACACTTGAATAGGCACTTTACAAAAAAGGAACTCTGACTGACAAACCAATAAAAAGTTACTCAACCTCATTACAAATCAGATAAAAAATATTCAAACTTTATTGAGCAGTACAATATTGTGATTTATATGTATGTGGTCATTTAGATAATTAAAATATATACTTCTCACATATATTTGATAGTGGTCCTCAGTTCCTGGCTCACAGCTCTCAAAACCCTTGGAACTTTCTAAGTGTTTAGATTGATAATGTTTCTTCTGTTATGTGAAAGGTGACTTTTGGAAGCACCCAGGGGTGGGGGCTGGCCACCAGGAGAACCAGTCATGTGATCAGAGAATTAAAACTTTCAGTACTCCCCCCTGATTATTGAGAGAGGAGAGGATGGCTTGAGGTTAAATCAACTGCCATTGGCCAATGACTTAATCAATCATGACTATGTAATGAAGCCTCCATAAAAACCCAAAAGGACAGCTCACCAGACTCTTTTTTCAGAGAACGGCCACATTGAGGAACCAGAACACTTCCACACACCGCTGTGCTGGGCCCAAGATCTGTGAGATCAGAAGCTCCTATGTTTGAGACCTCACACTATGTTTCTCTTCACCTGGCTGTTCATACCCATCCTTAGTGTTGCCATGCATCAGAGTCCTCTGTAATGATGCTAAACTCAGGAAGTTAGAAATCTAGAGACTCTAAGCAAATAGCAACTGTAGATGGACTGCGGACTATTTGAGCTTTGCTGAGAGTTCCCAGTGAATGAGACAGGCCAAACAGAAGAGATTTAAAAGTTTTCACGTGCATCTACTTAAATCAATCTCATAGACTAAACAAGTTTAAGCAGTGAAATGAAATGGTCAATTATTTCAAAGAAAAATTTGGCTCTAGTAGATAGTGTCTGCACAATAAGAGCAATCCATCTGTCAGGCATGTGTTAAAAGAAACAAGCAGGTAGCTGCAAAACAGTGAGGGGTTAGGTGGCAGAAATAATGAAAATGAGGCAACATACTTGAAGATATTCCATTTTGTTTTCCCTCTTATTGCTTGTATCCCTGTTTTTCATGAGGAACTGTTTCTGCTCTCATCCAAAATTTAGCCTTCCAATGGGGTTCTGGAACCTCTTTCACCCAATTGACAGGTGCTCTTCTTGAAATACCCCTCTTTCTCCCTTGAATCACTGATTCCTCCTTCAACACCAGACTATTCTTGTCAAAATCCAAAAAAAAGTGTTAATAGTATCTATATTGAAAAAATTAAAAATCTTCCTTTAACCACACATAACTCTCCAGATATAAGTTCATCTTTCGTCTGATATTCAGAGCAAATTCCTGTACTTTTCTCCAATTTGTAAACCTCTTTTTGTGCTTAATCTATTTCATAGGGTATTCTCCAATACTCCATTGAAACCCCTCTGTGGAGAACAAAATGGACTATTAGCTTGTCTACTCAGGTGATCAGCTTTCCTCTTCAGAGTACTTGAACTATGCCCAATATGTCACATGGTGGACATCACCCTTCTGTTAGAAAGAAATTTTTTTCTAAGTTTATAGCACATCATTATCCCCTGGGTGTTTTACATCTTTTCCATCCTTCCATTGCCACCGCTTAAATTCCCTGGCCCCAGTTCTTCAGTTCCTTTCGTCTCTATCTACACAATCCCTTCTTAGGTGATCTCTTTTAATCTAATCTCCCATCTTTACATCCATCTGCTTATCAATGACTAGTAAAACCTATCTTCACACCTAACAACTCCAAAGATATCTAAACAAAAATATCTAGCTTCTTATCTGACTTTTTATCTTAGATAGTCAATACACATTTCAAACTTAAGGTGATTGAAAGAAAATTCTTAATTCTATTCACAAACCCTGCTTTACTCTATTTCATCAAATATATCTACCATCCACTTAATTGTTCAGTACCCACATCTGGGGACTCTCCTTGATTATCCTATTTCCCTTACACCCTACCCTCTACTCATCATCAACTTCTATTATCCATGTCTAAAAAATACATCCCCGGTTATTGCAGTTCTTACCTTCACACCTAAAATTCTAACCCATGCCAGGAGCATCTCTCCTCAGAATGCATGAAAACCCTCCAAAAAATTCTTCCTACTTTAATGCTTTTACCTACAGTCCATTCTCTACAAAGCAGCCAGAAAAATGTCATCAGCATGTTAGTCATGATCTGCCTTTCTTTTACCTGAAATCCATTAATGATATTTTATTGCAATGTAAATAAAGTGCTAACTTCTGTACCACAGTATATAAAGACCTCCTGATCTGGTCCCTACCCATTTTTCCTATCACTCATTTCAGGACAGCACCACTGTCTAGCCTTCTGAACTTACCTTCCCTGTGTCAGTACATTGACACTTGCTATTCTTCCTACCTGGAATGCTCCTGCTTGGATCTTCCTATGCCTTTTCCTTTCCTGCTCAAAGATTGCCTGCTCAGAATTTTCTTCTTTGAACACCATAGTTTGAGTAGACCTCCACTTATTTTCATTATCCAATTGTGTTATTGTATTTCTTGTACACAATACATTATATTATGAATTATATTTTTCCAAATTTTACTGAGATATAGTTGACATACAATACTGTATTAGTTTAAAGTGTACAACAAGATGAGATATTATACCACACTTGTTAGAATAGCTGTCATCAAAATGACAGGAAATAATAAGTGTTGGCAAGGATATGAAGAAAAGGGAAACTTTGTACACTGTTGGTAGGAATGTAAATTTGTGCAGTCACTATGGAAAACAGTATGGGGTTCCTCAAAACTTAAAAATAAAACTACTATATGGTCCAGCAATTCCACGTATGATTATATACCTGAATGAAATGAAATCACTATCTCAAAGAGATATCTGCACCCTCATGTTTATTGCAGCATTTTTTACAATAACCAAGGAATGGAAACAACCTAAAAATCCACTGATGGATGAATGCACAAAGAAAATGTGATATATGTATTTATGTATAGGCTATATTTTAACTTTTAATTGGAGCATAATTAAAATACAAAAATATTAAACAAATAAATTTGAACTTGATAATTTTTTTCAAAGTGAACCATAGGTGTATAATCTGCAACTACTTCAAGAAACAGGAAACCCCAGAAGCCCATCATCTACCCTTCCAGCCACTAACCTTCCCCAAACACAGTTTTTTCTGGATCTGTATTTTATATAAATATATTCTTTTGTGACTTGCTTTTTCAGTTCAGCATTATGTTTCCGAGATTAATCCATGTTGTTGCTAGTAGTATTGGAACATCTATTCTTATTGTATGAATGTCTCACAATTTACTTATCCATTTCACAGTATGTTTTTAAGTAGTTTCTAATTTTCGTCTGTTACCGTGTGTCTTTTGCTGAAGACTATGCATACACATCTGCTGGAAATTCACCCAAGGAATTTCTTGTGTGCAAGGAATTTCTTGAACATATAGAGCTTTGGATATGTTCAGTTTTAGTCTTTGCTGCCACATATGTTATGGTGGGAATATAAGTCATTTGTTTACTTGCTTCCTTGTTGTTCTTTATTTTCATTGTCTTTCTTCCATTGGAATACAAACTTCTTAAATGCAGGTGCTTTGACTATCTAGCTAATAGCTATGATGAATGGAAGAATGAATGAGGAAGCTGTATCTGAAAGATACAGTGCTCTATCAATTGCATTCCTTGAAATCCTGTGATCTAGGGCACTAATTAAAAATGTTTACCCTACAGAAGTTCCTTGTGTGCCTGACCTCCATTGCTCTCATCTGTAAATTAGAACTTATAAAAAGTGTTTCTTTTTCATATGAGGTTGTTAGAGGATAATAAACCTGATAAAGCACATAAATTATTAAGTTTTAGACAGATTGACCAATGTGATTATAATTATGATCATTAATAATTTAATAAAGTCACCCCTTTTTGTCCCTGAGTAAACTCATCATATAATCAAATGGGACAATGAACATGGTTTGTCACATCCTTTCTGTCCTCAATTCCTGGATTGTTGGGCAGCATGGATATGAATCATGAGCTAACTCCTATTACCTGGCATATATGCTTAACTTTGATGACTTTGTGATATATTTGAAAAATAATTTTAGTATTCTCCCAACTCATATCCATGTGTGTTTTGCCAACATCTTAGAAACCCTCTCAGCCACACAGTGCTCACATGTTGTCTGTCTGGGCAATGTCCCTTATTCTCATCCATGAGTTTTACCTTATCCTACAAATAGTTTGCACAAATACGTTGGAAACAACCAAAAGTTAAATACTGTGTTTCTTCAGAAAATTTTTTAAAAAACACTTAATGATTGTAGCAAGTGCAATGGCTTTTCAAGAAAATTATGCTCAGTGATTCTTCATACTACCCAACAAATTGGAACACATAGATAGCTACCCAGCCATCTTCCTAAAAGGCTGTGTCAAAGTATTACTCTAATAAATAGAAAAGAGGATATTTCTTTTATCCTTAGATGGTGAACTGCAGTTGTACATAGTAGCATATACTCAAAAAGTAACATCTTCCCTCCTGCACTCATCAGCATAATCCATGCCATTTAAAATTTCATGCAACTTATTTTGTCTCTAAAAGATAAAATTTCAGAGCAAAAAAAGTTTAGTTTGTGTTTCTGGAAACCACTGTGCATTTATTTTGAATACACATGAACAGCACAGGAGAAAAGGAAGACATAGAAAGGAATGAAGAGTGAAGGGAAGGAGACCAAGGGGAAACATGTCTTATACTGACTTTTTTTTTATCTACACAGTTGAACGCTACCCTCCAGTTTAATCGTTCATTGAGAGCATGGCCGCACTGGTCACGGAGGATTCCATTCACCAGCTAAGTGGGAAGAAACTGTCAAAAGGCATCCCCTGACACTCTTTGTGTACCCTTGATTCTCCCCAGTGCCGTCTTCAGAGCTCCGGTCACATCCTTGTTCCTCAGACTATAGATGAGGGGGTTTAGCATGGGTGTGAGGATGGTGTAGAACACAGAGAAGACTTTGTCCTGGTCTGGCCTGTGGTAAGAATGTGGCAGCATGTAGGTGTACATGGCAGCCCCATAGAACAAGGTAACCACTATCATGTGAGATGAGCAGGTGGCAAATGCTTTCTTCCTCCCTTCCCCTGAGCTCATGTGGTGAACTGTGGTCAGGATTTGGGCATAAGAGGCAATCACCACAGAGAAAGGAATCAGCAGCATCAAAACACAGCACACGTACATCACTGTCTCATAGAGAGCTGTGTCTGCACATGCCAACTTCAGGACTGCAGGTGCCTCACAGAAGAAATGGTTAATCTCCCGGGAATTGCAGAAGGGGAAGCTCATGGTTATGGGAGTTAGGAGAAAGCCATCCAAAGATCCCCCAAACCAGGAACCTGCTATGATCATCCAGCAGACCCGTCGGTTCATGAGGACAGGATAGCGGAGGGGATTGCAGATAGCCACATAGCGGTCATAGGCCATGAGGCCCAGCAGGAAGAACTCGGCTCCCACAAGGGTGAGGTAGAGGAAATGCTGAGCTGTACATCCCAAAAAGGAGATAGTGCTTTGACCCAACAGGTAGTCAACCAGCATCTTTGGCACAATGGTAGAGATGTACATCATGTCAATGAAGGAGAGGTGACTGAGCAGGAAGTACATGGGAGTGTGGAGACATGAGTCAGTGCAGATCAGGAAGATCATGACCCCATTGGCCATCAGCGCAGTGAAAAAGATGATAGAAATTATGACAAAAAGAAGGCCTGAGATGTCCTTTCTGTTGAACAGCCCCATTAAAGTGAAGTCTGTAGAGGATGTGTTGTCCACTTGCATTGATTCCATGATGGCTCTGCTGTGCCCTAAAATTTGCAGAATAAAATGATCACTCATGCACAATTAAGAAAAGAAAATATGGGTTAACTGTTATGTAGTGAACTCATAAAAGTTGGAAGAAAACTTTAAAAAATATTTTTCTTCGTACTTTGGCACTGACACCTAGCAACCAATCTTTTCTAGAATGTTTTTAAGTAAAACTGATTATTTAAAATCAATAATTCTTGAAATGGATTGGACAAGATTATACCAGCTGGTACTATTGTACTACAGTGATACACACACCACCACCTAAAGGTATATAGCATGCTATGCAGCAGTTAAACATACCCTAGTATGGTGTGTGTGCACATGTGTGTGTGAACATGCTACCTTACATGTGTTTAAATGAGTATTTTTATTAAATAAATGTTTATTATAATCAGCATCACCATCATCTTCAGAATATTTAAGTCTGGATATGGGTAGTCTATGTCTACCGTTTAGCCACAAATATGGGTGATCTCCCATTTGGGCCATGAGTCACTGTCTACATTATAAGTGTTTCTTTTGGTGTCAGTTCATCCATGATGAAATAAAATTGTATGGGAGGAAATAAAGTGGGCAATGGAAACTATTCTTGCAAATTCAGACATGAAAAGGTTATCCATTATAAGAGGCATTCACTGTTCTAGAATTATTTTTATTTATTTTTAAGAAAGAAATTTCAATTTTAGAATGATGAGTAATTAGCATTGGTATTATGATTGGCATTACCTATTAGCAATTAGCACTAACAATTAGGATTCAGGGGAAACAGCACATGAACATACATCCTGAACTATAACTCAGCTATTATTTTTAGAAACTGGAAATTTTTCAATGTGATTTGTAAATTAAAACAAATTGAGTAGCTGCACTTTATATAATTTCAGGTTATGATAGAAGAAAAAATATCCACAAAAAACATTTTGAATGTTAAGAATGATTTCCATGTGTTTTAGAATTAAATAGGATAAGGCAAGATATATTTTACCAATATGTTTGAGAATTAAACTGATAAAACCTGTCTATTCTCAAAATATTAAAAAAATATGAACACTTGAGTCAACTGAGCTGAAAAATCTTACTATTAAGAGCAATGATAATGACATTGTGAAGAGTTTACCTGTGCCTAGTTCTTCACATCTATTGAATCACTGAGCTTCACAATAAAGCTAAGCAGTGAGGAACTGTAAACCCCGTTTCACCAATGGTGGATTGAAAGTGATATTCTTGTGGTCACACAATCTGTTAGTGCAGGGATGTTTGGACCACGCAGTCTCAATTCTCTCTGTTCTCTTACTTACAGAAAAATAGACAGAAAAACAGCTAGACATTTATTGTAGTTGCCAAATAAAGTGTCACAACAACATGAATCTGTTAAATTTTTAACTATATGTAATTAGTAATGTGACTCATGAAAACTAGTCATAAACAAGACCACATGACATAAGTTAGTATAATCAAGACTGCTTTTTGTTTTTTTGTGAGGAAGATTGGCCCTGAGATAACATCTGTTGTCAATCTTCCTCTTTTTCCTTGAGGAAGATTGTAGTTGAGCTAACATCTGTGTCAATATTCCTCTGTTTTATGAGGGATGCCACCACAGCGTGGCTTGATGAGTGGTGCTAGGCCCATGCCTAGGATCAGAACCTGAGAACCCTGGGCTGCCAAAGCAGAGTGCATGAACTTAACCACTATGCCACCAGGCCAGCTCCAGGACTGCTTATTTTTGAGAGAGCAAATGCTGTTTCTCGTGTTTAGCTGTTCTTTTCCTCCAATTTCACAATCTTTGATGGCAGGTTTCATAGATTTTTCCCTGACATCATGTATCATTTCATCACCATTTAGAATCTGCCTCATTTTTCTTTTGCCTTTCTAGTTTCGACTAATGTAGCCTATTAAAATATGTGTCTGAAGGAAAAATGCTCTCCAGATGTTGAAATATCCTAAATATTAGTAGTATTTCAACTGCTTCCACACCTCTCACATTTTGGGTCTAACTCTTATCATGCCCTGTGATGCCAGGAAGAGAGGGAAAATGATGTATTGCTTTACAAAGTCAAATAGCATTCTCTGCTTTCCATTACACTCATTCCAAAATCTCTTAAAAATCTACCTTTGACTAGTTTTTCCACTCAGCTCTATAGTAATTGCAATAACAAAGGTAAATTCTAAAGTCTTCTCTATTTTGCAGCTGCCTGACATTACTCTCCCAATTGCACATAAAAAGTCTAATTTGTCAGACAGCAAGCCCTATTTGGTTAAATTTATTATCTGCTGTCTCACTATGCTGAATCATAATGAGAAGGAATTATACTTGTTGAATTTCTGCTGGACAAAGATTGTACTGCTTTCCTATGATTTAGTACAATTGACAGTTATCATAAAATGTCTGGAATAATTCTGTGACTTTATACAGGAATTTTCTTCTGAAATGAGGTAGTGGACATAGAGTAAAACCAAATTTAGAATCAAATGAATTGAGTTCTCCTTGACATGATATTAATTAATTCTATTACCCTGTATTCTCTCCCCAAACTCTCTGAGCCTTGGTTCCCATTTACATTAATTTTAGATGATATGACATCAGGGCTATTCTATAGATCAAATAAGAAATTCTTAGTTACAAGTGAAAAATATATTATACAATGCAAGGTAAAATACCAATGTTATACCCATATATGTTAATTATTGCAAAACTATAAGTGTGTGAGAATCCTCAATCTCTCATTTAAGCAATCTACACATTCACCTAGAATCTGTGAATTTCAGTTATAAATACCTCTTGAATTTCAGGTCTATAGACTTTGGCACTCCTGGTGGAAATATTTCAGCTGTTAAATTCTATATTTTTTTCTAAATATCTCTTGACTTGAAGAAAATGGTCTTCAGCATAAATTCTCAGAAATATGGGTGAATCACATTTAAGCCTGAAGAGAATCTAAATATCTTTGAGAAGCATAGATATGCTTGGCCTGCAAATTATGAGAACACAAGAAAAAGAAGATTGCATAAAATTGGCATGACTTTATTGGATAAAATTGTCTTTAAGTTTTACTTAAATTAATTTTTTATTACACTATACCACACATCAAAAGAATGCAACACGATTATTCCATTCTGACATTTGAAACTATTCCCTCTTATTTTGCAAGGGGTACACATTTGGTTGAGTAGGGTGGTTAAAATTACTTCTTCCCACCTAACTTGAAGTTAGGATGTGATTTCTGCCTAGAACTAGGATGATCACGAAGCTCATCCTTTAAATCAAGTGATAATGGTACCTCTAAGTTGTAAGTTGCTTCCTTTCCCTGATTCTCTCTGACTACTGGTGAACTTTCTGCCAAATGAAGACCATAGTCCACGGTCTTTCAGCACAACAGCCCTGTAGCTAGGAAGCTCTGTGCTCACTTGGATTAAAAGCTGCCTCATGAAACCACCTTTTTTGCCCTCTAGATCCACTCAGAAGCAGTTTCTTCCCTTTTTAATGTTCATCTGTTCATAATTTGAATATGCCCATAAAGTCTTTCTCCATCTTTCTCTGTGCCAGGTTATGCTTCCCTATTTTTGTATGCATTCATCTATGAATTCTTTGCCAAAATGCCCAAGTTCTAGGTATTAATTTGAGATAATCTTTGGAAATGCCCATTTCAAAATACAATCTCTATTTCAACAATTATTTTAGATGGAGTTTTTCCAGTGCAGCATAACTGGGGATGTTACATTTCTATTTTATATCAAACACATCACATTGTTGGCACATTATATACACATTAAAATTATTCTAATTCTGTTTTATTGATCTAAGCATCTGTTTTTCTGCCAGTATCATGTATGATACTGTTGTTGATTCTATCTTTATTTAAAATTTTGTATTTCATTTATCACGGATTTTTTGCCTTTTAAAAAAAATTTCATTAAAATATTATTTATCTTGGGTAAAAACCTCTTCCAGTTGAATTTTCACATGTGAGTTTCTCAAGCCAGTTCAATCCATTGTTGTCCAGTTTAGAAACAAAATACAAAACCTTAGATATATCCCTAAATCTTCTCTGTATTCCAAAATTCTTCCCAGTATCTCAAAAAGTTGAAATCATTAAGAATAAAATCAAATTGAAATAAGAATCATAAGCTTATTACGTGATAAAATGCGAATGTACTGAGACAATTTCACCAAGCATCCATTACTCTTTGGGAAATCACTCCAGGGAGTCACTCAGGCCACATTCCTTTGTTCATCACCTACCCCTCTTGCCAGGACCCCTAAAGAGATCACACGCCCCACAACTGGAGAGACCCACTATTTCAGAGGGGAATTTATTCTATGATATGGCAGGCACTAAAAAAAAATGTTTTGGAATCATTGGCAGAGTGGGGGTGAGGAATGCGGGTGTCTGCACATCCTTTAACATCATTATAGAAAAGTCATATGTACAATGCTTGCATCACTGGCAGCAAGGCATGAGGCCTGGCTTTAAGTTACAGGGCCTCCAGCAGTCTGTCTGTTTTGCCTGTATGTCCTTAAGACAAGAACACCCAATTCTCAGACCCTCAGTGTCCTTATCTGTAAAAAAAAAAAAAAAATGACAAGGATAAAAAGGCAATCATGCCAGTGGTTGGGGGGAAAAGAAAAGCACCAACAGGGAATCAGAAAGCCTCTTCATAGTCTGTGCCCTATAAACTGGGACTAAGTGCAAGTTTTTCATTTAGTCCTTTTGTATCTTTCAAATAGTGTTGTCCATATCCCATCTAATTCACAAGGTCAAGCTTTGCTTGAATTATCAAAAAAAAAAAAAAAGGGAGGAAAGGTTTTGTTAAAATTGCACACACAGACATAAACAGGCATTTTATAAAGAAGATTCTTTGTATTGTTTCACTCAATAGCACCCTTACAGCAGGAGATTTGCAAAGCATACTCCAGCAAATTCCCAGAAATAATCAGGCAATCTGCTTCTTGGTGCACTTGCAGCTGAGGGGTTGTATGGGGCAGTCTTCTCCCATTGAACTTGCACTTGAGATTTGCAACCCATCAGTTGTAGACACTGTGCCTCCATTTCCTTAGATTTAGCTTGCGTAAGTCTTGTTTACATCATATAAAGAAAGATGATTAAGACGACTGGGAAATGCTGTAGAAACTCAGTGATTTCCTTATTCATGAAATAGTTAAAGTGTCATTAAGATGAGCCAAGCTAGGTGCTCAACAGCATTTGATCTATAACCTGGGATCTTCCTTAATTTCAAAAGACCTGGATTTTCACTAAAATAAGAGAGAGAGAAGAACATACAGAGTTGGTCTAAATATTGCAGAAGCTTGTAGATGATTCACTGAATTGCTTAAATTTAATCAAGAATTTTGCATTGTTTAGACGAAATCTCAAACTATTAAATCCAATCATTTAATTTTCAAAAATCTTTAAAGTGATTTGTTTTTCCTATATCTACACTTGTTTAACTCATCACCTCATTTCCTCAAAGCCTTTTCTTATCCATGAAATCTGAATACTACATATTAAAAGCAGCATATTACACATCTCTTAGTATGCATAAAGGAATGGAATGCATATCACTGATATTAAAAAAATCACCCAAGGGGGCCAGCCCTGTGGTTGAGTGATTAAGCTTGCGCGCTCTGCTGTGGCAGCCTGGGGTTTCGCTGGTTCCGATCCTGGGTGCGGACATGGCACAGCTCTTCAGGCCACGTTGAGGCAACGTCCCACATGCCACAACTAGAAGGACCTACAACAAAGATGTACAACTATGTACCAGGGGTAATTTGGGGAGAGAAAGCAGAAAAAAAAATTAGTGACAGTTGTTAGCTCAGGTGCCAGTCTTAAAAAAAAAAATCACCCAAATGCCTAATTTTATCCTAAACTTTGCTCCAAATAAAGAAAATCATCATTGTCACTTACGTAGAGCTGAATCCTCTCCAGATAGTCATTCAGAGTAGAGTGCATTATTCAAATGTAGAGCTAGTCATACAAAATTTAGTAAAACATAAACTCAGCAGCAAACTATAAGAACTTTATGTAACTAAGAAAGAGATTGGGAATGAACAGAGGCTTTTCAGAAAGAAGATGATATCTTAGTAGAAGAGAAAATGGTTGTTTAGTAGATTGAATTTCTTCAGCTTATGTTGAGAGAGAAAAGAACACAAATTGATTCACAGTCATGAGTATCCACAACAAGAAAACTTTCAAGCCCACCCATGTGCCTGTGTGCTTTGCATCTTACCCCTAAAGATCCAGCACGCAGAGGATTTTTACTTGGACTGTGAACTTGAATTTACTGAACTATTGACTGATGATAGAATTAGCGCAGACAGACATGCAGCAAGTTATTAAGAACAATTTGGTAATATTGCTCTTAATATCTGCAGAATGAAGTATTATTTTTAAAAAATAAAAATTAAATAATTTCCACCCCAAAATCCCTGAGACATTTTACATTGCCAGGATATACCACACAAATTCTCCAGCCTTCTAGAAAAGTATGTTAACTCTTGCTTCCTCTCTTTGCAAGAAAATATTTAGACACCAAAGAGGGACAATTAAGAAAAAGTAAAAAGGCAGGAAGAAAGCGGTAGACTACTAAAGAACAATGAATTATCTCTGGTTGCTCTGCATTTGGATTCCTTGGCACAATGGGAGGTCTCTGAGAGAGAAGAGGCAGGAGTTTAAATAGTTTTCAGAGAAGGTACTGAAGTAAAGTGCTCTTGGAAAGAGCAGGTCTCCCCCTTCAGTTCTCAGTAGAGTTCAGTGAGAGAGTTTTGTCACAGCTAATTAAAAGTATATTCCTAAGGTGTAGGAGAGGGAGCCCTAAAGTCACATGAGCTTTGAGAATAGTGTTTCCACCACTGGGCTCCAAAGTGCAAGACCCTGATTTTCTTAACATTTCATCAGAAATTTCCTCTAGCAGCTATTCCTCCTGGAGAAATGTGGGAGCAAATGTGAAAAGTCATAAAAAATGAAAAGTTGCCCAATTGCTGTTATTTATTTTAGCATTTTATTGGTAATCTAATAATAATTATTTTACCTGAGTATTAAGTTAATACATAATCTCAGGAGAATAGGAAAAAGTTTAAAAATTTAGAAGCATCCATAATACTCAGAGATAGACACAAAAAAACATATCATGTAGATGGTTATCCTTACAAAATTACATTCCCACTGCATGGATACATACATACATACATTTATATAATATATATACTTACATATATATCATTTGCATACCAACATATGTATATGTGCATATGGGCGTGTATTTATGTATAATTTGACAATTTTTATTTTTCATGAACTACTTATTAAGAAGTATCCCTGATGTGAAATATTCCTCCAAATGTAACTTACAATATTCATAGGGTATTCTACCCCATAGCTATAATTTATTTTATTTAATCAATGCTTCATTTTCAATGCACACATTGTTTTAATTGTGGCAGTAATAAATCATGTGATAATGAACATCCTTATACTTAATTTAGGAAAAAAATATATTAACTCAAATTTCACAGAATAGGAAATTGGGCCTCAGTTATCTCACATGATGGACAGAAGTTCTTGAGAAGTGGAGCTGAAATGGATCCCAAGTTCTCAGGGTCAGCCATCTCCTTCTATTCTGTTTTGTTTACTGTGTTTTGTGTACCCCATCACCTTCTTGGTTGGAAATGCCCCCTCCTATCACCCTGTATGCAATGCATTCCAAGCTAGTCTGACATAGAGAACCACAGGAAGGCTGCACCTGGTTTGCAATTGGTAACCCAGCTGACTGAGATGGGAGCAAGTCTACTTTCCTGATTAGCTGGTCAGTTCAACCCACTGTGTTTCAATGTGAATTGTTTCATTTGGTCAAATATTTTGTCTACCACCCGGCAGCTTTTTCAGGGCATTGGAGGCACCCCACCCACCACTGCCAGTGTCTATCCACAGTAAACAGTGCTGAACCCAGCCAGGGTTTTATCAAATTGCTGGGAGCACAAAGCCTGGTGGAGCACCATTTAGAGGTGGTCCAAGAGGCCTGGGATATGGACCAGGATTTTACAACTGAGTGTATGATTTAGGCTAAACATTTACTTTCTCTGCTTATCAGGTACCTAAAAAGAAATTATACTAAGTCATTTCCAAAGAATTTTCCAGTTCCAATTCTCAAATGAAAAACTAAATCTTTACTTCCCATTTAGTAATGTTATCTACTGTAAAACCCAGTATTCTAGAGAAGGACAAAAGGGACTGTCCACAATTTCTTTGGAAGAAAATGGTCGATAGAAATATCCATACCACTGCTACCATCTAGAGAAGGATTCCATAAATCTAACAATCCTAACGAATTGGAGAAGAAGCTGAAAAGTGATTATTGAATTTATGAACTAACAGAGCACTTCTTCCTCATCTACCTCTGTGTCTTCTGATGTATTAAGTATCTACCACATAACAAATACAACATCATAGGATCTTTGCCCATAGAGAATTAGTCTTTGCATTTCTTAAAAAACAGGGTTCATTTTTTTCAGTTCCAAATTTAGATAAAGGAAGAATGTTTTCAAATGATACTCAAAGAAAGGATGTCCAGATTTTCTAAATCCTAGTCTGAGTCTATGTAACTATTCTCTTTGAAGCTTTATGGCCCTTTAGTCTCTTTCAAATGTCCATACATCTAGCCCTTCTGCAAACTCCATCAATGGATGATTTAAATAATGTCATCAAATCACCAGATCATATGAGGCCACTGAAGGTGGTCAGAGCACGTAATATTAAATAGACATTTTGGGACATTTATATACATGAATCACTGTCCGAGAAGTGGTATGAGAGAAGAACTGGAATGAGTGGACACAGAGAAGGAATAAACACCACTGGTGTTTACAGCCTTATTCATGTGTGAATGTTACCATGACTTAACATTTTTGACAAAAATACTGCTGATACACCTTTTAAGATAGCTGACACTGGCAGTTGATGCAGGTGTCATCCATATAACTCATGATAATATGTATATAACATCACCCATACTACTCTGAGTAGGGATGGAGGATTTAAACTGTCAGAATTCTTCCCTTGTCATGCCACAGGTCCTTTGGCATCTGCCAAAACCCTCTTCAAAGCCCCTGTTACATCTGTGTTTCTCATACTGTGTTAACAATGGGGTGAGGATGGTATAATAGTCAGAGAAAATCTTGTCTTTTGTTGGAGTGTGGTAAGATTGGGGAACTATATATGTGTAAAGGGAAGCCCTGTAAAAAAAGGTCACCACCATTATGTGTGATGAGCAGGTGTCAAAGGCCTTCTTCTTCCTTTCTGCTGACCTCATATGGTATGCCATGATGAGAATCTTGGCATATCAAGCAATCTCCACAGAGAAAGGGATTGGTAGCATTATGACACAGCAAATGAACATCACTATTTCATTTCGTTGCCACAGGCCAGCCTCAGCATGGTGGGAGCCTCACAGAAGAAGGGGTTGATCTTGTGGGAAGCACGAAATGGGAGACTCATGGTGTTAGGGGTGAGGAGAAAGCTGTCAAAAGCACCACCAAACCAAGAGCTGGCCAAGATCATCCAACAGACGTGGTGACTCAAAAGGACGGGATAGCAGAGGAGGTTGCAGGTGGCCACATAGCTGTAAGTCCCAGCAAGAAGAATTCAGCCCCCACAAACCCCATGTAGAGAAAGTACTGGACTGTTCAGGAGATAGAGGAGATGGTCCTCTTGCCCATGAGATAATCAACCAGCATCTTGTGTACAAAAGTTGACATATACATCATGTTGCTGAAAGAGAGGCACTGAGCAGAAAGGACACGGGAGTGTGGAAGTGAGGGTCTGTGTGGATCAGAAAGCTCATGACTCCATTAGCTATCATGACCATAAAGAAGATGGCACAAATGATGCTGAAAAGGAAGCCTGAGGCTTTATTGTGAGCAAAGAGCCCTGTGAGGGTGAAGTCACTGGAAAAGTTCTTTTTATCTCCATCCATGGCATTGAGTTATACCCAGAGGCGCAAGAAGAAAAGTGTGGGGTTAATGAAATTGCAGTAGATGAAATGAATTATTTAAAGATGTCTGTATATGTACTGCTAAATTAAAATTATTTATATAACTAACATCAAATATTTTTTTGTGTGGGGAGTGGATTTGCAGCATCTTCCTTCTTGGCTGTTAAAGAGTAACTCTAAATCTGGATCTCCATGGTATGAAGATAAATGGACATCTGGCAGTAGATGATTAGTTTAAGGGAGTTTAATTATTATGGCAGAAGATTTGGGCCCAAGAGAGAGGATTCTTCACCTGGAGTTAGCTCCATTTATTTCAAATATGCAAACAACTGCAAAAGAATTGATTCAATCAGTTCAAATAACCAAATAATTCAGGAAGATGTTTTATTGAATCGGGAAGTTTTGTGACAACTTTAAAACTAATCAACCTCATCTATGAATAATAATTAAGTTGTAGATATAGTTGCAAACTATAATGAACTGTAGTGAATTAGATCACAGTATCATCCTTCTGAGCCTTGATCCTCCTTATTTGTTCCTTCACTCATTTGCTGATTTCTCAATCATTCACACACCGACTTTTATTTATGGGATGCTATCAGCACAGTGTTCTAAGCTTTAGGGATCCTGTTGTAGACAAAAGGAGACATCTTGTGACCTATGGCTCTAGTTGTGGGAGAAACAAAGTAAACAAGTAAATGATGATTATGGTTCTGGATAATACCAAGAATCGCTGTGAGGAAAAGTGTAACATGGCCAGTGAAGGATGACAAAGAGCAGCCATGTGAAGATTTGGGGAAGGGTATTCATGCAGAATGAATAGCAAATTTAATATTCCTAAAGAAGAAATAAACTTGTTATGTTCAGGATAGCTCAGGGAGAACATTGTGAATGAAAGGTATAGTGAGGCATCAGAGGTCAGATTTTAAGACATGTGGACCAAGGTAACAAGGTCAAAATTATTTTCTAAATATTATCAGTAGAATTGAGGTGTAGTTGACAACTTGTAATGGTTTAACATTTAAATATGTGTTCATTCTGGGTTTTTTTAGTTTTTATTTTGGTCATTTGAGCCAATAATTCTTTCCCCTTGATCCTGCATTGTTGTGGGTTTTGAAGGCTTTACAAGAAGGGACTTCCATCCAGGTTAGTTTGGGGAACTCCAGCTTGCATCTTCTGTCCAGGATCTCATCTGGTTTAGCATTTCTTCCATCTCCTTTCACTCTCAATAGCATCCTGATTTGGTTCATCATAAACCTAGACATGGTGCCTGAATAAAATGTCTGAAGGACATGTAGGTAAGAGGGCAACAGGAAATTCTGCAAGGTCTTAGGACATGGAGGGTGTCCACACTGTGGGTGATGCATTTACATCTTGAATATATATAAAAATAAGATAATATTTTCCAAAAATTCCTCATCAGTTTTACCATTATTCAAAGGCTAAATATACATTTTGAATTATGGATATCACATTAACCACTGCATGCACTGAAAGAAACGGGTGATGTGGCCATAAGTGCATGGAATTGACAGCCATTTTTCTGTTTTAGGAAGAGCATTTTCGAGTAAGGGTTCCGTATGATGCCAGTTATATATATTTAAGGATGTCAGCACAGTGAATTGTAGACCCAATTTAGGAAAGTGGAAAATATGCAGACTTAAGGGAAAATGCAAGCAAACTAGAAATCTAATCTCTATCATTCAAAGTTTATTCTGATCTTTCAACAAAAATCAAAGCATAACTCTATGATCTTGCTTGCCAGCGTGGGGAAGGTTGAATGGATTGAGTGATGAGGAGAAGGGAACAAGTGTTGGCTTATTTGACCCTTGTCATCCATGGTGGGGCTCTTCCAGAAAGGCGTACCACCTGCTCTAATGAGTTCCTAGTGATGAGCTGCAGAATCAGAAGGGGCCCGCAGCAAAGCCAAGGGAAGCCTATGATGCTAGGGGACTCTTCAGGAAAGGACAAACACGCTGCTAGATCAGTGCACTACTGCATGGAAGGGAAAGAGGAGGTTACCCATGACAATTAAATACCATGGTTCCAGGATGGAAAGTCACAGGAAAGGCAAGAAAGAATAGTGCAAATGATGTAAAATTGTATCACAAGTGTGGAGAGTAAACCTTGAGTAGCTTTCCAGGAATCCAGAAGGAGAGAGATTAAATGACAAGAAACAAAGTGATAGATAAGGAATAATAACAATACAAAAGCAAGCTATAAATAATTGGTGGCTTTTAAAATAGGGATTCCAGTGTAAGACAACTATTAATAACAAATTGAAGAGAAGAAAACTTCTGGGAAAAGAACAAAAAATCTTAATATATGTATAAGTTTCATTTAGTAAATTGATACATGCACTTAAGTATGTCCTGGAAAATTTTTAAAGTAAAAGCAATATGAAAGAAAGGAAAGAAAGAAGCAAAGAAAGGAGAAAGACAGGAAAGAGAATGAGAGTGAAGAAGAAAAAACATCTAGAAGCATACAGACAGAATAACAAAAGGAAAAAATGGCACCTATAATAGAATAAAATTCACACTGGCCACAAACATTTTCTTGATATTGATAAAATCCAAATAAAAGTGACGAAATATCTAAACAGAAGACATATGCTATTGGAATTAAAAACTAAGGGCTCCAGAGCCAGAATTTTCTGCTGTGCATGTATTTTCTAAAACACTGAAAAATATGAAAGGAAAAATGCATCATATAAAAGTGCAGGAGGTAAAGAGAAAAAAAAGCATGTAATGAGATTAGATGGAAAACAATTATGTTAATTTAGCAACAACATTAATTTAGTAACAACATTATCACTTTTATTTATTTATTTATTTTTCTTTCTTTTTTTTAATTAATTTTATGATAGATTACAAGCTTGTGAGATTTCAGTTGTACATTTTTGTTAGTCATGTTGTGGGTACACCACTTCCCCCTTCGTACCCTCGCCCCACCCCCCCTTTTCCCTGGTAACCACCGATCAGATCTCCTTCTCAATATACTAATTTCCACCTATGAGTGGAGTCATATAGAGATCGTCTTTCTCTGACTGACTTATTTCGCTTAACATAATGCCCTCGAGGTCCATCCACGTTGTTGTGAATGGGCCAATTTCGTCTTTTTTTATGGCTGAGTAGTATTCCATTGTGTATATATACCACATCTTCTTTATCCAGTCATCAGTTTCTGGGCATGTAGGCCGGTTCCACGTCTTGGCTATTGTAAATAATGCTGCGATGAACATAGGGGTGCAACGGACTCTTGAGATATCTGTTATCAGGTTCTTAGGATAGATACCCAGTAATGGGATGGCTGGGTCATAGGGTATTTCTATTTTTAACTTTTTGAGAAATCTCCATACTGTTTTCCATAGTGGCTGTACCAGTTTGCATTCCCACCAACAGTGTATGAGGGTTCCTCTTTCTCCACAACCTCTCCAACATTTGTCACTCTTGGTTTTGGATGTTTTTGCCAATCTAACGGGGGTAAGGTGATATCTTAGTGTAGTTTTGATTTGCATTTCCCTGATGATTAGCGATGATGAACATCTTTTCATGTGTCTATTGGCCATATTCATATCTTCTTTTGAGAAATGTCTGTTCATGTCCTCTGCCCATTTTATGATCGGGTTGTTTGTTTTTTGTTGTTAAGCAGTGTGAGTTCTTTGTATATTATGGAGATTAACCCTTTGTCGGATAAGTGGCTTGTAAATATTTTTTCCCAATTAGTGAGCTGTTTTTTTGTTTCAATTCTGTTTTCCCTTGACTTGAAGAAGCTCTTTAGTCTGATGAAGTCCCATTTGTTTATTCTTTCTATTGTTTCCCTCAACTGAGGAGTTACAGTGTCCGAAAAGATTCCTTTGAAACTGATGTCAAAGAGTGTACTGCCTATATTCTCTTCCAAAAGACTTATTGTCTCAGGCCTAATCTTTAGGTCTTTGATCCATTTTGAGTTTATTTTGGTGTGTGGTGAAAAAGAATGGTCAATTTTCAATCTGTTGCATGTGGCTGTCCAGTTTTCCCAGCACCATTTGTTGAAGAGACTTTCTTTTCTCCATTGTAGGCCCTCTGCTCCTTTGTCAAAGATTAGCTGTCCATAGATGTGTGGTTTTATCTCTGGGCTTTCAATTCTGTTCCATTGATCTGTGGACCTGTTTTTGTACCAGTACCATACTGTTTTGATCACTGTAGCTTTGTAGTATGTTTTGAAATCGGGGATTGTGATTCCGCCGGCTTTGTTTTTCTTGCTCAGGATTGCTTTAGCAATTCGCGGTCTTTTGTTCCCCCATATGAATTTTAGGATTGTTTGTTCAATTTCTGTGAAGAATGTTCTTGGGATTCTGATTGGGATAGCATTGAATCTGTATATTGCTTTAGGTAGTATGGACATTTTAACTATGTTTATTCTTCCAATCCATGTACAAGGAATGTTTTTCCATCTCTTTATGTCATCGCCTATTTCTTTCAAGAAAGTCTTGTAGTTTTCATTGTATAGATCCTTCACTTCCTTGGTTAAGTTTATCCCAAGGTATTTTATTCTTTTCGTTGCGATTGTGAATGGGATAGAGTTCTTGAGTTCTTTTTCTGTTAGTTTATTGTTAGTGTATAGAAATGCTACTGATTTATGCACGTTAATTTTATATCCTGCTACTTTGCTGTAGTTGTTGATTATTTCTAATAGTTTTTCTGTGGATTCTTTGGGGTTTTCTATATATAAGATCATGTCGTCTGCAAACAACGAGAGTTTTACTTCTTCGTTATCTATTTGGATTCCTTTTATTTCTTTTTCCTGCTGAATTGATCTGGCCAGCACCTCCAGTACTATGTTGAATAGGAGTGGTGAAAGTGGGAACCCTTGTCTTGTTCCTGTCCTCAGAGGGATGGCTTTCAGCTTTTGTCCATTGAGTATGATGTTGGCTGTGGGTCTATCATATATGGCCTTTATTATGTTGAGGTACTTTCCTTCTATACCCATTTTACTGAGGGTTTTTATCATAAATGGGTGTTGGATCTTGTCGAATGCTTTCTCTGCATCTATTGAGATGATCATGTGGTTTTTGTTTTTCATTTTGTTGATGTAGTGTATCACGTTGATTGACTTGCGGATGTTGAACCATCCCTGTGTCCCTGGTATAAATCCCACTTGATCATGGTGTATAATCTTTGTGATGTATTGCTGTAATCGGTTTGCCAAAATTTTGTTGAGGATTTTTGCATCTATGTTCATCAGTGATATCGGCCTGTAGTTCTCCTTCTTTGTGTTGTCCTTGTCAGGTTTGGGGATCAGAGTGATGTTGGCTTCATAGAATGTGTTAGGGAGTTCTCCATCTTTCTCAATTTTCTGGAACAGTTTGAGGAGAATAGGTATTAAGTCTTCTTTGAATGTTTGGTAGAATTCTCCAGAGGAGCCATCTGGTCCTGGACTCTTGTTTTTGGGGAGGTTTTTGATTACCGTTTCTATTTCCTTACTTGTGATTGGTCTATTCAGATTCTCCAATTCTTCCTGATTCAGTTTGGGGAGATTGTAGGAGTCTAGGAATTTGTCCATTTCTTCCAGGTTGTTCAATTTGTTGGCATATAGTTTTTCATAGTATTCTCTTATGATCTCTTGTATTTCATTGGTATCTGTTGTGATTTCTCCTCTGTCATTCCTGATTTTATTAATTTGCGATTTCTCTCTTCTTTTCTTGGTGAGTCTGGCTAGGGGTTTGTCAATTTTGTTAATTCTTTCGAAGAACCAACTCTTTGTTTCATTGATCCTTTCTATTGTCTTTTTTGTTTCAATATCGTTTATTTCTGCTCTTATTTTTATTATTTCCCTCCTTCTACTGACTCTGGGCTTTGTTTGTTCTTCTTTTTCTAGTTCTGTTAGGTGTCGTTTGAGGTTGCTTACGTGAGCTTTTTCTTGTTTAGTGAGGTGAGCCTGTATTGCGATGAATTTCCCTCTTAGGACTGCTTTTGCTGCATCCCAAATGATTTGGTATGTCGTGTTCTCATTTTCATTTGTCTCCAGATAATATTTGATTTCTTCTTTAATATCCTCAATGATCCATTGTTTGCTGAGAAGCGTGTTGTTTAGTCTCCACATTTTTGCACATTTCTCTGCTTTTTTCTTGTAGTTGATTTCTAGTTTAATAGCGTTATGATCAGAAAAGATGCTTGATATTATTTCAACTCTCTTGTATTTATTGATGTTTGCTTTGGTTCCCAAAATATGGTCAATCCTTGAGAATGTTCCATGTGCACTTGAGAAGAATGTGTAATTGCTGTTTTTGGATGAAGTGTTCTATATATATCTATTAAGTCCATCTGGTCTAATTTTTCATTTAATTCTATTATTTCCTTGTTGACTTTCTGTCTGGATGTTCTGTCCATTGGTGTTAATGGTGTGTTGAGGTCCCCTACTATTATTGTATTGTTGTTGATGTCTTCTTTTAGTTCTATTAAGAGTTGCTTTACAAATTTTGGTGCTCCTGTGTTGGGTGCGTATATATTTATAAGTGTTATGTCTTCTTGGTGGAGAGTCCCTTTTATCATTATATACTGTCCCTATTTGTCTTTCTTTATCTGTTTTGTTTTGAAATCTACCTTGTCTGATATTAGTATAGCAACACCTGCTTTCTTTTGTTCATTATTAGCTTGGAGTATTGTTCTCCATCCCTTCACTCTGAGTCTGTGTTTGTCTTTGGGGCTGAGGTGTGTTTCCTGGAGGCAGCATATTGTTGGATCTTGTTCTTTGATCCATCCTGCCACTCTGTGTCTTTTGATTGGGGAGTTCAATCCATTTACATTTAGAGTGATTATTGAGACGTGGGGGCCTACCACTACCATTTTGTGTCTTGTTTTCCGGTTTTCTTCAGTTTCCTTTGTTTCTCGTCCCATGGTTTAATCTGTTCTGATGTAGAGCTGCTACTCTCTGTTGTTGTCCTTCTACTTATCTCCTCTGCTCTTGGTTTTGTAGCCCCTTTCCTTTTTTGGATTTTTCAGGAATGAGGGTTTTCCTGAGGATTTCCTGAAGAGGAGGTTTTGTGGCAATGAACTCCCTTAATTTTTGTTTATCTGGGAAAGATTTTATTTCTCCATCGTATTTGAAGGATATTTTCACTGGGTAGAGAATTCTCGGCTGTTGATTTTTGTCCTTCAGATTTTTGAATATATCATTCCACTCTCTTCTAGCCTGTAAAGTTTCTGCTGAGAAATCTGCTGATAGCCTGATGGGGGTTCCTTTGTAGGTTAGTTTCTTTTGCCTGGCTGTCCTTAGTATTTTCTCCTTGTCGTTGACTTTTGCTAGCTTCACTACTATATGCCGTGGAGTTGGTCTTCTTGCATTGATAAAGTTTGGAGATCTATTGGCTTCTGTCACCTGAAGATCCATCTCCCTCACCAGATTTGGGAAGTTCTCAGCCATTATTTCTTTGAATAGGTTTTCTGCCCCTTTCTCCTTCTCTTCTCCCTCTGGTATACCTATAATCCTTACGTTGCATCTCCTAATTGTGTCTGATAATTCTCGGAGAGTTTCTTCATTTCTTTTAAATCTTGCTTCTCTCTCCTCCTCTGCCTGCAACAATTCTATATTGCCATCTTCCAAATTGCTAATTCTTTCCTCCATATTATCGGCCCTACTGTTCAGAGCATCTAGATTTTTCTTAATCTCCTCTATTGTGTTCATTTCCAATATTTCTGTTTGGTTCTTCTTTATCGTATCAAACTCTTTTGTGACATAGCTCCTGAACTCGTTGAGTTGACGGTCAGAATTCTCTCTTAACTCATTGAGAATCCTAATGATGGCTGTTTTGAAGTCATCATCATTTAGGTTATATATCTCATTTTCTTTGGGATTGTTTTCTGTGTATTTGTTACTTTCTTTCTGTTCTGGAGATTTAATGTATTTTTTCATATTGCTTGATGATGTTGATTTGTGCCTCCGCATGGAGATAGAGTTTAGTTGCTCCTTTCACTTGTTTCAGCTGCTGCGGTGGGGGGAGCAGCTGTTTATACTTCACCAACCAGGAACCCTGTCCGTAGTTGCTAACTGGGCCTGGGCCCCTCTTCGTAGCCACAGTGGCCCTTTGGATTCCCTCCTCTGCCGTGGGGGCCGTCACAGGGGGGCTTCAGGCTGCAGGTGCCTACTGTTGTTGCCCACCTAGATGCGCTCTCTCCTTGGGGTCTGCAACGGTGTTATGGGCTTTTCCAGCGGCCAAGGTTTGGATCACTTATATTTGTCGCTCCGTTGCTGTCGGCACCCACCAAATCTCACTTGTCCTCTATGGGTCGCAGGAGAGCTATTGGCATCTTCTACAATCTGTGGTTAGTACACCTAGCTATGCTGCTTTTGCCCTGGGGTCTTCCAGCCTTGTGGCTGGCGGCTGGGTGCCTTCTACTGGTGCTGTGCAGAGGCTTTCTCTAAGGCTGCTGTGAGCCTGTATTGTTTCCCCCTAGGCTACTAAGCTGGGTCTCTGGAACTCTCTCCAGCCCCAGCCCTCTCCGAGATCTCCGGCAATCCCTAGCCTCACGGGGTGGGCAACGGCCGCTGGGGGTCGCCCCGCCCTCTGGGATTCTCTCCGGGCCTCTCCCGGAGCCGTGACTGCTCAGCGTGGCCCCTCTGCAAACGGCACACAGAGAGTTTTGTCAGCTGCCTGGGAGGAGCTCCAGCGCTTCCCCTCCGGGTCGCCGAACCGGCCTTTGAAAGTTCCCCCAGCCCCGGTCCTCTCCGAGATCTCCGGCAATCCCTAGTCCCACGGGGCGGGCAACGGCAGCTGGGGGTCGCCCCACCCTCTGGGCTTCTGTCCGGGCCTCTGCCGGGAGCCCTGAATGCTGGGCGTGGCCCCTCTGCTAATGGCAGACAGAGAGTTTTGTCTGCTGCCTGGCGGAGCTCCGGCGCTTCCCTTCCGGGTCGCCGAACCGGCCTTTGAAAGTTCCCCCGCCCCGGTCCTCTCTGAGATCTCTGGCAATCCCTAGCCCCACGGGGCGGGCAACGCCAGCTGGGGGTCGCCCCGCCCTCTGGGATTCTCTCCGGGCCTCTCCCGGAGCCGTGAGTGCTCAGCGTGGACCCTCTGCTAACGGCAGACAGAGAGTTTTGTCTGCTGCCCAGGCGGAGCTCCGGCACTTCCCCTCCGGGTCGCCGAACCGGCCTTTGAAAGTTCCCCCAGCCCCGGTCCTCTCCGAGATCTCCGGCAATCCCTAGTCCCACGGGGCGGGCAACAGCAGCTGGGAGACCTCCGTGCCCTCCGTGTCTCTCTCTGGGACCCTCCGGGCGCCCCGAGTACCAGGCTGGGTCTCCCCGCCAATGGCGGGGAGAGACTCTCCCTGCGGGCTCAGGTGTGCAACTCCAAAGTTTCCCTCTGCGTTTAGGAGTAATTGCGGGGGGTTTAGGTAGGGTTCTGGTCACCTGTTTCCACCGTCGCTCCTCTGTTGTGTTCTCGCTCCTGCCCTAGATGTGCGTGGATCCTCTGGGGGCGTCCGTTGGAAGAAAGCCGCTTGCGGGTACTAGGCTGCCCGTCGGGGTCGGAGAGTTTTCACCTATTTCCACATCCTCCCGGAGGAAAGTCCATCCGCCTTCCGATGTATAGTCCCGTGGGTGTCTCAGACGTCCTGAGATGCTGTCTGGATATCCTTTGTCAAGCGATAAGTGTCCAAATAATTGTAGACTCGAAGGGCGAGAGACAAAGAGCACGACTCACGGCACCATCTTGGCTCTCCATTATCACTTTTAAAGTGAAGGTTCACTCCTTAAGAAAGCAAATCAGAAAAGGTAGACTTAAAAGATGCAAAAAAAAGTAGTGAATGACTTAACCATATATAGAATATAATTTAAGGTAATATTATAAATGAAGCATGTAAATAATTCTATCATTCAAATTTTAAATGGAAATCCTTTCTGTGCTTAAGAGATTCAGTTAGCTTCCAACGAACAATCTTTTTTTTGTAAAATATATTAGAACTCTGAAATAATAATAACAGATTTACTTCTAATTTAGAGAAACTGAAATATTTAAACATATGCCTAAAACACTACTCAGGATAAAAGGAAGCACAAACTTGTACTGGGAAAAAATATATCACATATAGAAACTTATGTGACATAGCTGAAGTATTACTTAGGCAAAATTTTTCTTTTTTATTAATGTTATGATAGATTACAACCTTGTGAGATTTCAGTTGTACATTTTTGTTAGTCATGTTGTGGGTACACCACTTCCCCCTCTGTGCCCTCCCCTCACCCCCCCTTTTCCCTGGTAACCACCGATCAGATCTCCTTCTCAATATAATAACTTCCACCTATGAGTGGAGTCATATAGAGTTCGTCTTTCTCTGACTGACTTATTTCGCTTAACATAATACCCTCGAGGTCCATCCACGTTGTTGTGAATGGGCAAATTTTGTCTTTTTTTATGGCTGAGTAGTATTCCATTGTGTATATATACCACATCTTCTTTATCCAATCATCAGTTTCTGGGCATGTAGGTTGGTTCCACATCTTGGCTATTGTAAATAATGCTGCGATGAACATAGGGGTGCAACGGACTCTTGAGATTTCTGATATCAGGTTCTTAGGATAGATACCCAGTAATGGGATGGCTGGGTCATAGGGTATTTCTATTTTTAACTTTTTGAGGAATCTCCATACTGTTTTCCATAGTGGCTGTACCAGTTTGCATTCCCACCAACAGTGTATGAGGGTTCCTTTTTCTCCACGTCCTCTCCAACACTTGTCGCTCTTGGTTTTGGATGATTTTGCCAATCTAATGTGTGTAAGGTGATATCTTAGTGTAGTTTTGATTTGCATTTCCCTGAGGATTAGCGATGATGAACATCTTTTCATGTGTCTATTGGTCATATTCATATCTTCTTTTGAGAAATGTCTGTTCATGTCCTCTGCCCATTTTTTGATCGGGTTGTTTGTTTTTTTGTTGCTAATCAGTGTGAGTTCTTTGTATATTATGGAGATTAACCCTTTGTCAGATAAGTGGCTTGTAAATAGTTTTTCCCAATTAGTGAGCTGTTTTTTTGTTTCAATCCTGTTTTCCCTTGCCTTGAAGAAACTCTTTAGTCTGATAAAGTCCCATTTGTTTATTCTTTCTATTGTTTCCCTCAACTGAGGAGTTACAGTGTCCGAAAAGATCCTTTTGAAACTGATGTCAAAGAGTGTACTGCCTATATTCTCTTCCAAAAGACTTATTGTCTCAGGCCTAATCTTTAGGTCTTTGATCCATTTTGAGTTTATTTTGGTGTGTGGTGAAAAAGAATGGTCAATTTTCAATCTTTTGCATGTGGCTGTCCAGTTTTCCCAGCACCATTTGTTGAAGAGACTTTCTTTTCTCCATTGTAGGCCCTCTGCTCCTTTGTCGAAGATTAGCTGTCCATAGATGTGTGGTTTTATCTCTGGGCTTTCAATTCTGTTCCATTGATCTGTGGACCTGTTTTTGTACCAGTACCATGCTGTTTTGATCACTGTAGCTTTGTAGTATGTTTTGAAATCGGGGATTGTGATTCCGCCGGCTTTGTTTTTCTTGCTCAGGATTGCTTTAGCAATTCGCGGTCTTTTGTTCCCCCATATGAATTTTAGGATTGTTTGTTCAATTTCTGTGAAGAATGTTGTTGGGATTCTGATTGGGATAGCATTGAATCTGTAGATTGCTTTAGGTAGTATGGACATTTTAACTATTTTTATTCTTCCAGTCCATGTGCAAGGAATGTCTTTCCATCTCTTCATGTCATCGTCAATTTCTTTCAAGAAACTCTTGTAGTTTTCATTGTATAGATCCTTCACTTCCTTGGTTAAGTTTATCCCAAGGTATTTTATTCTTTTCGTTGTGATTGTGAATGGGATTGAGTTCTTGAGTTCTTTTTCTGTTAGTTCATTGTTAGTGTATAGAAATGCTACTGATTTATGCACGTTAATTTTATACCCTGCTACTTTGCTGTAGTTGTTGATTATTTCCAATAGTTTTTCTATGGATTCTTTGGGGTTTTCTATATATAAGATCATGTCGTCTGCAAACAACGAGAGTCTTACCTCTTCGTTACCTATTTGGATTCCTTTTATTTCTTTTTCCTGCCAAATTGCTCTGGCCAGCACCTCCAGTACTATGTTGAATAGGAGTGGTGAAAGTGGGCACCCTTGTCTTGTTCCTGTCCTCAGAGGGATGGCTTTCAGTTTTTGTCCATTGAGTATGATGTTGGCTGTGGGTCTATCATATATGGCCTTTATTATGTTGAGGTACTTTCCTTCTATACCCATTTTACTGAGGGTTTTTATCATAAATGGGTTAGGCAAAATTTTATAGCACTCAAAATATAATTTTTATATAGAAAATGTGGTGCAAATAAAGATTTAACCCAAGAAGTTAGAAAAATATCAACAGAACAAATTTAAGTAAGAGGAAGAGAATATAAAACACATAAATAGATATCCATGAATTCTGAAATAAGTAGACCAGATATATAAAGAGGTGATTCTTTGAAATTGAAACAAATGGACCAACTCTTCGTTATTGCTATGAAATTCGGGGGAAAAAAAGACACAGAACATCATTAAGAATAAAACAGAAATGATCTAACCACAAATATGAGAAGAGTAGCAAAATATTTATAGTATAAGATGTTATTTTAACACTATATTAATATAGTTGGAAATTTCAATGAAGAAGATTATTTCAAAATATGTTACATCTGTATCTATATACATAATATAGATGTATAACTACAAATAAATACGATACATACATATGTATGTATATATATGTGTAGCAAAATTACTAAGGGAAAATAATAAGACCCCTAAAATTTGGAAAAATTAAGATTTTAATACAGATGTCTCCCCAAAATTTCTAGTTCAGAAAGCATTCTGTGAATATGTTCTAAGAAGAGATAATTTCAAAATTATTGTAGTGTGTAAATTAATCCTCATTTATTTTATAAACCTGTGTAACTTCCAAAAGAACTCTCATAAGTATAAACCAATCTCATTTATAAATATAGATTAAAATTGCCTAAATTAATATTAGTTATTAAATCTAGCAGTAAATTGAGGATAACATATATGCAAACCTGTTCATGTAAACCCACTCCGTCTCCTTCTTAACACTTTCCAAGGCTCTGTACTGGTTGTGAACTAAAGATAAACGTCCCGTGTGTGGTTTGTATGGCCCTCAATGGCTTGGCTATTCAGTCCTGTGCTCTCCAGCGCTCTCAGTTCTTGGCACTTGCCTTCCATGAAGTAGCCCAACTCAGGAGCTCCCACTGCCTGGAGCACAATCCTCCCATCTTCATCTGGTTTCTGCAGCCCCAGGTCTCAGCTTGCATATACTTCTCTCAGAGGGGGGAGCCCCTATGTTGTTAGTAATAGTGTAAAATGCCCTCATTACATGCTAACATATTTGTTCATAATATCTACAAAAATATCAATAAAATACTTCTATATATTACCAACAAAAATGACGACATAGCTGGTAATGTACTAAACTTGGAGAAGAATGTAAAACTAATAAAATACAATTCTGGTTAAAATTCTAATAGAGATTTTTTTCTGGGGAAACTTGGCAAAGTGGTTCTAAATTTAATCTTAAAGAATGAGCATGTGTTAATTGTCCAGGGGAGAAAAATTTTAAGTATTGACAGAAAAATGTTAAATATTAACCTCTGTGGGATGAGTGTAAAATACAGAGACTGAATAACTGGACAGAGAAGAGTGTTTAGAAATAAACATCCCCCCCCAAAAAAAACACAGTCAAAAATCATAGCATGTAGGTGAATGTTTTACATAAGAATTCAATGAAATAGAAAGATGGAATTCACAATGTGTAGATGGAGATGAAGGAAAACAGAATATGTCTCCCCAAAATATACCTCTTTCACATAAAAGTTATTTTGAGCTAAAAGCAATTCAGAAGCAACAAACTCAGGAAAAGTTCTCCTTTTTCATCCTAAAAGGAGGATCCCATTCTCCTTTTACTGGAGCCAGACTCTTATCAACCCAAAGACAGCACTAGAGGAATCTGCAAAATAACTTTATTCCATTAGTTCTCTCCCACATATTTACCTTCCCATAGTTTGCTAATGGAAGCTTAAAACTGCTTGCATTTAGGGGCCAGCTCAGTGGCACAGCGGTTAAGTGCACACATTCCCCTTCTCCATGGCCCAGGGTTCACAGGTTGGGACCCCAGTTGTGGACATGGCATCGCTTGGCATGCCATGCTGTGGTAGGCATCCCACATATAAAGTGGAGGAAGATGGGCAAGGATGTTAGTTCAGGGCCAGGCTGCCTCAGCAAAATAGAGGAGGACTGGCAGTAGTTAGCTCAGGGCTAATCTTCCTCAAAAAAGAAAAAAAGGTTGCATTTGTCCTGTCACTTTTTAATAAACATATTGGTTTTCTTGAAGATGCTGTATAAGCCACAGTTCTAAGCCCCTGCTTTGTAGCTTTTTTGTTGAGGTTTCTCCTGAATGCTGTATGCTGCATGTACCCTGCATGCAGTAATATACTGTTTTTCTTTGGTTAACCTGACTTTTTCTTACAGAGTCCCAGATGAAAACCTAACATTGGTAGAAGTAAAGTTCTGCATCCTCTACAGAGACAAAATTGCAATTTAGAGGTAAAGAGTAAGAGTTTTCTTTCCAATTCACAATTTTTAGACTAGCTGGCTCAAAACCTTAAATAAAAGAAATAAATTCATTTCTAAAATAAAACTTTTATGTAGTGTTTGAATATTTTTAACAAAGAAGTATATTATTTTGTAAGAAAAGATTTGTTTAAAGGATGATAACATTTAGGGTTCTCAATGTGAGGGAGTGGCCTCATGCATTCTTATGCACTGCTAATGTGAGTACAAATGAAAACAATTTTCCTGGAAGATTTGGCAATATTTATCAGATGTCTTTAAGAAACATCTACTTTAGCTACCTTTATGAATTTATTTTAAGAAAACACATAGCATGAAGATGTGAGTATAGGCAAAGATGTTACATGAATCACTGCTCAAGAGTTTCTGCTCAATATCATTAAGGAACTTATAAATTAAAACAAAATTAATTTTCACTTTTCTATGATTGTTCATAATTATTGCACTAAAAATATCTAAAAGTTCTACACCTGGAGGAATTGACACAAAAATCAACAGTTGATGGAAATAAAATGTTAAGAATTCAGTTATCCAAAATATAAAGTTGCTACTTTCAGGTTCCTTACTAGAGATACTCAACACATGGTCATGGCCATGGACTATAACATTAGAAAATTTAAAAGGAACTAAATATTCACAATTATATTATACTATCAATATACAATGTAATAAAATGGAGTAGTAATTAACAATTTACTAAGCTGGATATATATAATATACGTATTATTGAAGTAATAGAGCATGATAATGATATGCTCATTATTATATCTTATTTTTAGTTCTTTGGATGAACAAAGCGTCTATAATCTTTGAATTATATAATAGACATTGGGGGTATAAACTAGGCACTATAAACAATGGAAATATTTATTAAAGATATGGTGCCCACTGGGGCTGGCCCCGTGGCCAAGTGGTTAAGTTCACGCGCTCCACTACAGGGGGCCCAGTGTTTCGTTGGTTCGAACCCTGGACACAGAGAGGGCACTGCTCATCAAACCACGCTGAGACAGTGTCCCACATGCCACAACTAGAAGGACCCACAAAGAAGAATACACAACTATGTACCGGGGGGCTTTGGGGAGAAAAAGGAAAAAAATTTAAAAATCTTAAAAAAAAAAAAGACGTGGTGCCCACTGACATAATTTACACTGCTTATCAATTAACAAAGAGACCAAAAAAGGATGTGCTACATCATAGATTATGAATAATGCCCAAACATAACCCTCTTGGAAATAATCAATCTATTGATCTCTTTGAAAGTTTGATTTGTAAAGACACGGCAAATGTCACATCAGTATAAGAAAGAATTCATTGCATATACATCCACTTCTACTACCCTATATACTTACAGGTAAGAAAAATGGAAGCTAAAGTCTTTAGTGAAAAAAGAATTAATCCCTGAAGGTAACAGAAATGCTCCATAGTTTATTTCTAGTTGATGCTATACCTCAGATTAATTTTGTGCAACAAATTAATTTGGGTAAATCTTAATTAACTGATTACATAATTAACCAATAATTAAGTATGATAATTAATCTTTTAATTAATAATCAAATTGGTTAATAAATTAATCTTTTGCCTACATTTAAGAATGTGTGATTACTGGTAAAGTGTGAAAGCTGCAAGTAAGAGCAGTTTCTTTATATTCCTTTAATTAATGCATAAAATTATTAACTTTTTCTGGTGGACATATTTGAATAGATTCAGACACATTGTGTGAGTTCATGTCGAGTATAAATGTTAACTTTTTAGAGGATTCTAAACCGAAAAAAGTCCCTGTATGCAGGAAGACAGGTCATGGTGCCATGAGGCGGTAGCTGCCCCAGAGCTCTATCTATGGTAGCTGAAACTTCGGTGAACTGAGATCACAGGCTGCCTACAGGTGTGAAATAGAGAAACTTAGCCATTTTCATTTTCCTCACCAGGAAGTGGAGCTGTAGCAATTCTATATTGATTTTTTGTATGCTTTTTAATTTTAAAATTTGGCTCATCATTACATTGAAGGATATCTTGTGAAATAGTCAAACAAATAGGCAAAAAATATACAAATGTCATATGAGATATATCACATCAATACTAACCAAAATGTGTGAATCTGAAGCTCCTTCAAGATAGAAGTAGCAAAATTAGAGAAAATTGGGATTACACAACAATATTTCCCAACATCATGAGTAAATGATGTGTGTGGCATACTGAAAGGATATACAAAAATGATAGAAATATAATTGGTACTACTATATATATATATATATAAATGTGTATATATATGTAAATGTATATATATATATATATATATATACATTTTCCAGTTTATTTTGATAAAAAGTAATATGTAATTCCAAAGAGATGGATGACGGGATGTTATTGTGAATTGAAAGATTAAAGTCATGCTCATTCCTCCAAGTCTCAGTTGTTTCTATGTCATTTGACCAAGTTTTCTTAAAGAAATCTCAAGCTTCCTTTTAAGCAGTTCTCATTTCCTATTCATTCGCTGTCTTCCAGTCATGACTGGAGCCATGGAGAATGCAAATGAAACCACAGGGATAAACTTGATTCTTCTCGGGCTCTTTAACCACATACACACAGACCCATCTGTTCCTCTTTCCCATGGTGCTCATGATCTTTCTCACCTTTCTGAGGGGCAATGCCCTCATGATCATGCTCATCCATGAGGATCACGGGCTTCACATGCCCATGTACTTCCTGCTTAGCCAGCTCTCCCTCATGGACATGATGCTGGTCTCCACTATTGTCCCCAGAATGGCAGCCAACTATCTGATGGACAAAAGGTCCATTTCTCCCATTGGCTGTGGAGCTCAGATCTTTCTGTATCTCACTCTTGGAGGGAGGGAGTGCTTTATCTTAGTGGCCATGGACTATGATCGCTACATGACAATATGTCATGCCCTGCACTACATCCTCATGAATCAGAAGCTCTGCTTGCACATGACTTCAGGTTCTGGGACTGCTGGGAGGGGTGGATGGGCTGATGCAGACCTGTGCCACTCTGAGCTTCCCTTACTATCACTCTTGGGAAATCAAACACTTTTTTTGTGAGGCATCATCACACATGCATCTTGCCTGTGCAGACTATAAGCTTTTTTTAATTATTATTAAGATTATGATAGATTACAACATTGTGAGATTTCACTTGCACATTATTGTTAGTAATGTTGTGGGTACACCACTCCCCCCTTCGTGTCCTCCCCCCACATACCTTTTCCCTGGTAACCACCGATCAGTTCTCTTTGTCTATATGTTAACTTCCACCTGTGAGTGGAGTCATATAGAGTTCGTCTTTCTCTGTCTGGCTTATTTCGCTTAACATCATACCCTTGAGGTCCATCCAAGTTGATGCGAATGGAACAATTTTGTCCTTTTTTATGACTGAGTAGTATTCCATTGTGTATATATACCATATCTTCTTTATCCAATCATCAGTTTCTGGGCATTTAGGTTGGTTCCACATCTTGGCTATTGTAAATAATGCTGCGATGAACATAGGGGTGCAAGGGACTCTTGGGATTTCTGATTTCAGGTTCTTAGGATAGAGACCCAGTAGTTCAATGGCTGGGTCGTAAGATATTTCTATTTTTAAATTTTGAGAAATCTCCATACTGTTTTCCATAGTGGCTGCACTAGTTTGCATTCCCACCAACAGTGTATGAGGGTTCCTTTTTCTCCACAACCTCTCCAACATTTGTCACTCTTGGTTTTGGATGTTTTTGCCAATCTAGTGGGTGTAAGGTGATATCTTAGTGTAGTTTTGATTTGCATTTCCCTGAGGATTAGCGATGATGAACATCTTTTCATGTGTCTATTGGCCATACTTATATCTTCTTTTGAGAAATGTCTGTTCATGTCCTCTGCCCATTTTTTGATCAGGTTGTTTGTTTTTTTGTTGTTAAGCTGTGCGTGTTCTGTGTATATTATGGAGATTAACCCTTTGTCGGATAAGTGGCTTGTAAATATTTTTTCCCAATTAGTGGGCTGTTTTTTTGTTTCAATCCTGTTTTCCCTTGCCTTGAGGAAGCTCTTTAGTCTGATGAAGTCCCATTTGTTTATTCTTTCTATTGTTTCCCTCAACTGAGGAGTTATAGTGTCCGCAAAGATTCTTTTGAAACTGATGTCAAAGAGTGTACTGCCTATATACTCTTCTAGAAGACTTATTGTTTCAGGCCTAATCTTTAGGTCTGATCCATTTTGAGTTTATTTTGGGGTGTGGTGAAAAAGAATGGTCAATTTTCAATCTTTTGCATGTGGCTGTCCAGTTTTCCAAGCACCATTTGTTAAAGAGACTTTCTTGTCTCCAGTGTAGGACCTCCGCTCCTTTGTCAAAGATTAGCTGTCCATAGATGTGTGGTTTTATCTCTGGGCTTTCAATTCTGTTCCATTGACCTGTGGACCTGTTTTTGTACCAGTACCATGCTGTTTTGATCACTGTAGCTTTGTAGTATGTTTTGAAATCAGGGATTGTGATGTCTCCGGCTTTGTTTTTCTTACTCAGGATTGCTTTAGCAATTCGCACTGTTTTGTTGCCCCATATGAATTTTAGGATTCTTTGTTCAATTTCTGTAAAGAATGTCCTTGGGATTATGATTGGGGTAGCATTGAATCTGTAGATTGCTTTAGGTGGTATGGACATTTTAACTATGTTTATTCTTCCAGTCCATTCGCATGGAATGTCTTTCCATCTCTTTATGTCATCGTCAATTTCTTTCAAGAAAGTCTTGTAGTTTTGATTGTATAAATCCTTCACTTCCTTGGTTAAATTAATCTCAAGGTATTTTATTCTTTTCATTGCAATTGTGAATGGGATTGAGTTCTTGAGTTCTTTTTCTGTTAGTTCATTGCTAGTGTATAGAAATGCTACTGATTTATGTATGGTGATTTTATACCCTGATACTTTGCTGTAGTTGTTGATTGTTCCTAATAGTTTTTCTATGGATTCTTTGGGGTTTTCTATATATAAGATCATGTCGTCTGCAAACAACGAGAGTTTTACTTCTTCATTACCTATTTGGATTCCTTTTGTTTCTTTTTCCTGCCGAATTGCTCTGGCCAACACCTGCAGTACTATGTTGAATAGGAGTGCTGAAAGTGGACACCCTTGTCTTGTTCCTGTCCTCAGAGGGATGGCTTTCAGTTTTTGTCCATTGAGTATGATGTTGGCTGTGGGTTTGTCATATATGGCCTTTGTTATGTTGAGGTACTTTCCTTCTATACCTATTTTATTGAGGGTTTTTATCATAAATGGATGTTGGATCTTGTCGAATGCTTTCTCTGCATCTATTGAGATGATCATGCTGTTTTTCTTTCTCATTTTGTTAATGTAGTGTATCACGTTGATTGACTGTTAAACCATCCCTGTGTCCCTGGTATAAATCCCACTTGATCATGGTGTATAATCTTTTTGATGTATTGCTGTATTCGGTTTGCCAGAATTTTGTTGAGGATTTTTGCATCTATGTTCATCAGTGATATCAGCCTGTAGTTCTCCTTCTTTGTGTTGTCCTTGTCAGGTTTGGGGATCACAGTGATGTGGGCTTCATAGAATGTGTTAGGGAGTACTCCATCTTCCTCAATTTTCTGGAATAGTTTGAGAAAGATAGGTATTGAATCTTCTTTGAATGTTTGCTAGGATTCTCCAGAGAAGCCGTCTGGTCATGGACTCTTATTTTTGGGTAGGTTTTTGATTACTGTTTCTATTGCTTTACTTGTGATTGGCCTATTCAGATTGTCCATTTCTTCCTGATTCAGTTTGGGGAGGTTGTAGGAGTCTAGGAATTTGTCCATTTCTTCCAGGTTGTTCAATTTGTGGGCATATAGTTTTTCATAGTATTCTCTTATGATCCTTTGTATTTCATTGGTATCTGTTGTGATTTCTCCTCTCTCATTTCTAATTTTATTTATTTGAGATTTCTCTCTTCTTTTCTTGGTGAGTTTGGCTAAGGGTTTGTCCATTTTGTTAATTTTTTCAAAGAAGCAACTCTTTGTTTCATTGATCCTTTCTACTGTCTTTTTAGTTTCAATATCATTTATTTCTGCTCTTATTTTTATTATTTCCTTCCTTCTACTGACTCTGTGCTTTGTTTGTTCTTTTTCTAATTCTGTTAGGTGTCATTTGAGGTTGCTTATGTGAGATTTTTCTTGTTTAGTGAGGTGAGCCTGTATTGCAATGAAGCTCCCTCTTAGGACTGCTTTTGCTGCATCCCAAATGATTTGGTATGTCGTGTTCTCGTTTTCATGTGTCTCCAGACAATATTTGATTTCTTCTTTTATTTCTTCAATGATCCATTGTTTGTTCAGATGTGTGTTGTTTAGTCTCCACGTTTTTGCACCTTTCTCTGCTTTATTCTTGTAGTTGATTTCTAGTTTCATAACATTATGATCAGAAAAGATGCTTGATATTATTTCAACTCTCTTGTATTTATTGATGCTTTCTTTGTTTCCCAAAATATGGTCTATTCTTGAGAATGTTCCATGCACACTTGAGAAGAATGTGTAGCCTGCTGTTTTTGGATGAAGTGTTCTATATGTATCTATTAAGTCCATCTGGTCTAATTTTTCATTTAATTCTATAATTTCCTTGGTGATCTTCTGTCTGTATGTTCTGTCCATTGGTTTTAATGGTGTGTTGAGGTCCCCTACTATTATTGTATTGTTGTTGATGTCTTCTTTTAGTTCTGTTAAGAGTTGTTTTACAAATTTTGGTGCTCCTGTGTTGGGTGCGTATATATTTACAAGTGTTATGTCTTCTTGGTGGAGAGTCACTTTTATCATTATATACTGTCCCTCTTTGTCTTTCTTTACCTGTTTTGCTTTGAAGTCTACTTTGTCTGATATTAGTATAGCGACACCTGCTTTCTTTTGTTCATTATTACCTTGGAGTATTGTTCTCCATCCCTTCACTCTGAGTCTGTTTGTCTTTGATGCTGTGGTGTGTTTCCTTGAGGCAGCATTTTGTGGGGTCTTGTTCTTTGATCCATCCTACCACTCTGTGTCTTTTGATTGGAGAGTTCAATCCATTTACATTTAGAGTGATTATTGAAATGTGGGGGCCTACCGTTGCCATTTTATGTCTTGTTTTCCGCTTTTCTTCAATTTCCTTTGTTTCTCATCCAATGGTTTAATCTGTTCTGATGGATAGCTGCTACTCTCTGTTGTTGTCCTTCTACTTATCTCCTTTGCTCTTTGTAGTCCCTTTCCTTTTTTTGATTTTTCAGGTATGAGTGTTTTCCTGAGCATTTCCTGAAGTGGAGGTTTTGTGGCAATGAACTCCCTTAATTTTTGTTTATCTGGGAAGTGTTTTATTTCTCCATCATATTTGAAGGATATTTTCACTGGGTAGAGAATTCTCGGCTATAGGTTGTTGTCCTTCAGATTGTTGAATATGTCACTCCACTCTCTTCTTGCCTGTAAAGTTTCTGCTGAGAAATCTGCTGATAGTCTGATGGGGGTTCCTTTGTAGGTTAATTTCTTCTGCCTTGCTGCCCTTAGTATTTTCTACTTGTCATTGACTTTTGCTAGCTTCACTACTGTATGCCATGGGGTTGGTCTTCTTGCATTGATAAAGTTTGGAGATCTATTGGCTTCTGTCACATGAAGTTCCATCTCTCACCAGGTTTGGGAAGTTCTCAGCCATTATTTCTTTGAATAGGTTTCTGCCCCTTCTCCCTCTCTTCTCCCTCTGGTATACCTATAATCCTTACGTTGCATCTCCTAATTGCTTCTGATAATTCTCAGAGAGTTTCTTCATTTCTTTTTAGTCTTACTTCTCTCTCCTCCTCTGCCTGCAGCATTTCTATATTCCTATCTTCCAAATTGCTAACTTTTCTTCCATATTATCGGCCCTACTGTTCAGTGCATCTAGATTTTTCTTAATCTCCTCTGTTGTGTTCTTCGTTTCCAGTATTTCTGTTTGGTTCTTCTTTATAGTATCAAACTCTTTTGTGACATAGCTCCTGAACTCGTTGAGTTGTCTATCTGAATTCTCTTTTAACTCATTGAGTTTTTTAATGATGGCTGTTTTGAAGTCATCATCATTTAGGTTATATATTTCATTTTCTTTGGGATTGTTTTCTGTGTATTTGTTATTTTCCTTCTGTTCTGGAGATTTAATATATTTTTTCATATTGCTTGATGTTGTGGATTTGTGCCTCCACATAGAGATAGAGTTTAGTTACTCCTTCCACTTGTTTCTACTGGTGTGGTGGGGGAGCAGCTGTTTATACTGCACCAACCAGGAACCCTATCGGCTGTTGCTAACTGGGCCTGGGCACCTCCTCATAGTCACAGTTGTCCTGTGGGTTCCCTCTTCAGCTGTGGGGTCCATCACAGAGGGGCTTAAGGCTGCTGGTGCCTACTGTTGCAGCCCACCTAGACGTGCTCCCTCCTTGGGGTCTGCAGCGGTGTTATGGGCTTTCCCAGTGGCCAGGGGCAGGATCATTTATATTTGCAGCTCCATCACTGTCAGCACCCACAAAATCTCACTTGTCCACTATGGGTCACATCAGAGCTATTGGCATCTTCTGCAGTCTGTGGTTAGCTCACCTAGCTATGCTACTTTTGTCCCAGGGTTTTCCAGCCTTGTGGCTGCCAGATGCGTGCTCACTATTAGTGCTGTGCAGAGGCTTTTGCTGAGGCTGCTGTGAGACTGTAGGATTTCCCCCTGGGCTATGGAGCTGGGTAGCTTGAACTTCACCCAGCCCCAGTCCTCTCCCCCAGGATCTTGGGGAGCCCCTTTCCCTGTCTGGGGGATGGCTGGACACCTTGAGTTCAGTGGCAGCTGGCCAGCTGCTGCCCTGCCTGGTATTCTCCTCTCCTGGACCCTCCCTGTGTTGTGGATGCTTGGAGGGGCCTCTCCACCAATGACAGGCAGAGACTTTGCCCACTTCCCGGGTGGAACTCTGGAGATTCCCCCCCAGGCTGCAGAGCTGGCCACTGGGGCTCCACTCAGCCCCAGTCCCCTCCCAGGAGATCTCCGGCAGTCCCAAGCCAGGCCCAGCAGTGATTGGGGCCAGCAGTGGAAGCTGGTGGGCCGCCGTGCTGCTTGGGATTCTCTCCGGGACCCTCCTGGTGTTGTGGATGCTGGGAGGGGCCTCTCCACTAAGCTCAGGCAGAGACTTTGTCTGCTGCCCGGGCAGAACTCCGGAGCTTCTACCCCTGGGCCACGGAGTCAGCTGCTGGAGCTCCACCCAGCCCCAGTCCTCTCCCAGGAGATCTCCAGTAGTCCCGAGCCCAGCCTGGTAGTCAGTGGGGCCAGCAGCAGCAGCTGGTGGGCTGCCATGCCATCTGGGATTCTCTCCAGGACCCTCCCAGTGCCATGGATGCTAGGCGTGGCTTCCCTGCCAATGGCGGGCAGAGGCTCTCCCCGTGGATTCAGGTGTGTAATTCTGGAGCTTCCCTCTGGGGTTAGGTGTAATTGTGGGGGGCTTAGGTAGGGCTATGGTCACCTGTTTCCACCATCGCTCCTCTGGTGTGCGCTCTCTCCTGCCCTAGGTGTGTGTCGATGTTCTGGGGGCGTCCGCTGGAAGAAAGCCGCTTGCAGGTACTAAGCTGTTCCGGGTCGGGGTCGGAGAGTTTTCACCTATCTCCACCTCCTCCCAGAGGGAAGTCCATCCTCCTTCCAATGTATAGCAGCGTGGGTCTCTCAGGCGTCCCAAGATGCTGTATGGATATCCTTTGTTGAGCGATGAATGTCCAATTAGTTGTAGATTCAAAGGGGGAGAGACAAAGAATACTACTCATGCCACCATCTTGGATCTTCTCCACCAGACTATAAGCTTTTTGAGTTTTTCATGTGTGTGTTCTGCATCCTGATGCTGTTGATCCCTGTATCTCTCACTTTGGCATCCTACAATCTCATTCTGGCTGCTGTGCTCCATGTGCAGGCCACTGCTGCCTGAAAGAAAGCCTTTGACACCTGCTTCTCTTACCTAGCTCTTGTAGGGCTCTTCTATGGCACCCTCATATTCATCTACAAGCAGCCCAAGTCCTACCATTCGGTGGCTCATGAAAACGCAGTTTCTGCTTTTTACAGCATCTTCACACCTTTGTTGAACCTCATTATTTACAGTGGGAGGAATAAAAGTCAAGGGGGCCTTGAGAAAGTGACTGGAGAGATATTTTCTGTGATTTCAATAGTGAGCATAATTTGCCAATTTGGCACCAGCCAAATTGGATTTAGCTAATAAAATTTATATTGTATCTATATTTTCCTCTCACTTTGCTAGTTTGCATTGGGTTTTTCTTCATTATTTATTTTACATTTTGTACATTAGCTAAAAATTATATTTGTCTCACTTTTATACGGTGTTGCATTATTTTTATTCTGAACTTTGGATCTCATCAATAAGAGTAACTGATTGAGGCACTGTAGCACAAGATATGCTAGATATCAATAATGCGATGTACATTATTTGCATATATAATGAAAATAACTAATTATGATAGAATGAATTGTTTAAAAAGTGCATTTTTATTTTGAAAAAAGAAATGCAGATTTAACTTTGTATAACTTTGATGCAACAAATTTCAAATTAATAAATAAGCAGCATGAATATTAAACAGAACACTTATAAGAAAGTTGCAGTAAACATTTGTCAAAATGTTTCCCAGGGGAAGATTTTCTGTCACTATATGTGATTTAAAAATTCCTAAATAAAAAGATTAACAGATTGGACTATACACATTTAAATATTATTAAAATATGTATTAACCATGAAAGGAAGAAGTCAACATTTTTATCTGTGAAACAAAACTAATTAAAATATTCACATGTGGTAAAATTTACCACATAAATTAATACAGATTGTATATTTATTCACTGTACTAATTAAGATGAAAAAAAATCACAGTATTTTTGCACATCTTAAAATGAATAAATATCTACTTTCTATTAAATTTTATGCAGTTAAAAAGTGATTTTAAAGCACAAAGAAAGCCGAGGGCTGAAGGTTTTACCTTTTTGGTGATTAACTGAAAGGAGTGTATCAAATGGTTTTGGAGAAGTCTTAATACATGAATTCTCTGCAACTTTGATTTAGGGTCATTTATTTCTCAGAAAAAAAGGAAAAAAGACATGGCACACATTTTTATTTGAAAGAAACATCAGTTTAGCAATAAGAAAAACAAATTAAAATAGTCTTGTCAAAAATTATTAAAATATGAGTTTTGGTGATGTGTGACAAGTTACCACAGCTAGTTTATTTAACTGTCATGCATCAACTTAAAATAAAGCACCATATCTGTAGGTCTTCAAGGAGTGAAAAAAACATGCTCTTCCATAGTTTCAATAATTGTAAGATTTTGCTGCTAAAAGAATGTCAGATCCTTGAAACAGAAATGTAGGAATGAAAATTTATATTTGCTCATATTTCTCCTCCTTAAATTTAATGAATTAAATTAGAATAAAACTAGAGGCAGTATGCCAAATTATGACTTTAAACATCAGTCTTAAACATAATTAATTCTAAATTCATACACATCGGCCTTGATACTATATTCCAGGCCATGTGAAACTGTATGCTTTAGCCTTTAGTCATTTAAAAATTATTTGTGAGAGTGTACTTTGAGTGACAAACAGATTGGAATCTATGTATTTATGAAGTATTCTGTGCTGATAGCCAGCCCTGGTGATCTGGTGATTAAGATCTAATTATCTCACTGCCATGGCACAGATTTGTGTCCATGTCAGAGAACCACACCACCTGTCAGATGATGGTCACACTGTGATGGCTGTGTTGCTGTGATGCTGAAAACTAAGCCAGCCATATTTCAAGTTCAAGCAAGGTCACCCATGGTAGACAGGCTTTAGTGGAGCTTCCAGACTAAGATGGACTAAACAGAAGGAACTGGACACCCTCTTCCAATAAAATTGCCCATTAAAACCCAATGAATGCCAGCAGTCTTGTTTAATACAGTGTTGGAAGATGAGTGGATGATGCAAAAGGGTGAGATAGGATTCTGCTCTGCTGTACAGAAATGTCACTAGGAGTCTGAATCGACTCAATAGCCCTAACAATAACTATGCTGATAAATGATTACATATATTTATGTATGTAATTTTTTATATTTGCAACTTATATACACAATATAATATGTAAAAATATATGTATTTATATAATTACATATATCTAACTAAGCTTATAAATGTTTTTACATATATATGATATAAATATATATAAGATTTTGCATATATAATAGATATAACACATTTATATTTAAATACATAATATATAAAATATTTACCAATATATATTACTTCATGAAACCACAAAGTCCAAATTACAGTATATTAAAAATATACTAATTGTATAGCAGAAATAATGGACATAATTTTCACATATTTTATTTTCAATGGATGGTTAGAATTGCTTATTTAGAGGCAAAGCATATATTTTAAATGCTGTCTTAGGCACTATTGTGAGTTAAGAGAAAAATGTGACATAATTTCTATTATATAAAAGCACAGTGCTATAGGGTAGTTGTGATACATTGCATTTTCCAAAGAAGGTGGCAAAATCTACCATTCCACAAATTCTACTAGAACACTGCAACTAATCTACTAAGAAATGAAGTATACAGCCCATCTCTCAGAACCTGGGAAGTACTTTGTGTCTCCCTTTACCATTAGTGTATGGAAGAAATGACTGTATGTGAATTCCATAATTAAATGTTGTTGACTGTCTCCTTATCTTCTAGCTTGCTTACCCTCAGACCCATTGACCACATTATGAGGAAGTTCAAGCAGCTTGTGGAAAGGCCAACATGGAGAACAATTAAGCTCTACAGAGAGGTTAGCTCTCAGAAAGCAGTTAGCACCATTTCACTGCCACGTACATGAGCCATCTTGGAAGTAAATCTCCAGTTCTCAGTTGAGCTGCCCAACTGATATCATGTAGAGCAAAAATCAACAGTCCAATAAACCCTACCAAAACAGCAGTTTCCCGAGCAAAATAAATTGGTATTTTTGTTTTAAACCATGAAGATTTGGAGTGGCTTGCTATGAGTCAACAGTTACTTGAATTTATTTTGGTAGTTGGAGGAGGGATGTATCCCAAACTGATATTAACTCATGTAATGTTTTCATAGAGTCAGGTGGCAGACCAAGCAAAAAAGGACCTCAAAGATACTGTTAATTAAAAACCTAAGGCCTAGAAAAGACTTGCTGAGGGCTTAGAGGGAAGTTAGAAAAGTCTCATTGGAATCTTAATCAAAGGGAACCATGTTTATCTAGTGAAAGAAAGTCTGTGGTAATAAGAAATTAGTGTAATCAAAAAAGTTAATGACCTTGCTACGAAGATTTTCAGAGGAAACATTAAAAATTCCACCTTTCTTTTCATGGCCTGTGATAGAATGTGAGAGGGTGAGATAGGCTAAAGAAAAAGATGTTAATCTGAGAACTCAGGATTTGCTGGTTTCAAAAATAAATAGTTTCTCTCATCGAAGTCTCAAAGAATGGGCTTCAGGCCACAGATTAAATAAATACTTGGGCTGAAAAATGACTGGTTAAGACTTCAGAATGATCTATTGATGAAATTAAACGAGAAATCAAAAAATATCTGGAGACAAATGAAAATGATAACATGCCATACCAATTCATATGGAATGCAGCAAAAGCTGTATCAAGAGGGAAGTTCATCGCAATACAGGCACAAGTTAACAAGCAAGAAAAATCCCAAATAAGCAATCTCAAATTACACCTCACTGAATTAGAAAAAGAAGAACAAACAAAGCCCAAAGTCAGCAGAAGGAGACAAATAATAAAAATCAGAGCAGAAATAAATGCTATTGAAACAAAAAAGGCAGTAGAAAGTAGAAAGCATGAATGAAAAAAAGAGCTGGTTCTTTGAGAAGATACATAAAATTTACAAACCTCTAGCCAGGCTTACATAGAAAAGAAGAGAGAAAGCTCAAATAAACAAACTCAGAAATGAAAGAGGAGAAATAACAATAGACTCTGCAGAAATATAACAGATTATAAGAGAATACAATGAAAAACTATATGCCAACAAAATGGATAACCTAGAGGAAATCGATAAATTCTTAGACTCTTACTAGCTCACAAATTTGAGTCAAGAAGAAACAGACAATCTGAAGAGACCAAGCACAAGGAGAGGTATTGAAACAGCAATCAAGAGCACCCAAAAGAATAAAACCCCAGGACCAGATGGCTGTCCTGGGGAATTCTACCAAACTTTCAGAGAGGATTTAATACCTATCCTTTCCAAGCTATTCCAAAAAATTAGGGAGGATGGAACACTTGCTAACACATTCTACTAGGCTAACATCACTCTGATACCAAATGCTGACAAGGACAGTACGAAAAAGGAGAACTACAGGTCCATATCACTGGTGAACATAGATGCAAAAATTCTCAACAAAATTTTGGCAACCCAAATTCAGCAATACATCAAAAGGATCATACATCACAATAAAGTGGGGTTCATATCAGGGACAGAGGGATGGTTCAACATCTGCAAATCAATCAACGTGATACACCACATCAAAAAACTGAGGGATAAAAACAACATGATCATCTCAATAGATACAGAGGAAGCATTGACAAGATCCGACAGCCATTTATGATAAAAACTCTGAACAAAATGGGGATAGAAGGAAATTATCTCAACATAATAAAGGCCATATATGACAAAACCACAGCCATCATCATACTCAATGGGCAAAAACTGAATGCCATCCCCTTGAGAACAGGAATGAGACAAGCATTCCCACTATCACCCACTCTTATTCAACATAGTGCTAGACGTTTTCACCAGAGCAATTAGGCAAGAGAAAGGAATAAAAAGAATCCAAATAGGGAGTGAAGAATTCAAACTCTCATGGTTTGCAGATGACATGATTTTATATATAGAAAACCCCAAATAATCTGATGGAAAACTAATATAAATAATTGAAAATTAAAGTAAAGTTGCAGGGTACAGAGTCAGCTTACAAAAATCAGCTGCTTTTCTATACTCCAACAATGAACTTACAGAAAGAGAACTCAAAAATATAATTCCATTTGCAATCACAACTAAAACGTTAAGGTACCAAGGGATAAATTTAACCAAGGAGGTGAAAGACTTATACAAAGGAAACTCTAAGACACTAATTAGAGAAATTGATAATGAATTAAAGAGATGGAAACCTATTCCTTGCTCATGGATTGGAAAAGCAAACATAGTTAAAATGTCCATACTACCCAAGGCAATCTACGGATTCAATGCAATTCGTATGAGAATCCCAATGACATTCTTCGTGGAAATAGAGCAAAGAATACTAAAATTCATATGGGGCAATCTAAGACCCCGAATTGCTAAGGCAATCCTGAGAAAAAAGAACAACGCTGGAGGTATCACAATCCCTGACTTCAAAATGTAATAGAAAGCCATAGTGACCAAAATGGCGTGGTACTGGTATAAAAACAGGCACACAGATCAAAGGAACAGAATTGAAAGCCAAGAAATACAACCACACATCTATGGTCAGCTAAACTTTGACAAAGTTGCCAAGAGTATACAATGCAGAAAAGATTGTCTCTTCAATAAATAGTGTTGGGAAAACTGGACAGCCACATGCAAAAAAAATGAAGGTAGACCACTATCCCAACCATACACAAAAATAAACTCAAAATGGATCAAAGTCTTGAAGATACATCCTGAAACTATAAAACTTCTGGAAGATAATATTGGTAGTACACTCTTTGACATTGAACTAAAAAGGATATTTACAAACACCATGTCATCTCAGACAAGGGAAACAAAAGAAAAAATAAACAAGTGAGAATTCATCAGACTAAAGAGCTTCTGCAAGGCAAAAGAAACTAGGATCAATATAAACAGACAACCCACCAAGTGGGAGATAATATTTGCAAATCATATATATGACAAGGGGTTAATTTCCATAATATATAAGGAACTCACACAGCAGAGCAATAAGAAAGCAAACAACCTGATCAAAATGTGGGCAGAGGAGATGAACAGACATTTTTTCAAAGAAGATATACAGACAGCAAATAAACACATGAAAAGATGCTCAACATCACTAGTCATCATGGAAATGCAAATCAAAACTTCACTAAGATACACCTTACGCCTGTTAAAGTGGATATAATCACTAAGACTAAAAAGCAAATGTTGGAGAGGGTGTGGAAAGAAGGGAATCCTCATACACTGCTGGTGGGAATGCAAACTGGTGCAGCCACTATGGTAAACAGCATGGAGACTCCTCAAAAAACTAAAAATAGAACTACCATATGACCCAGCCATTCCACTCCTGGGCATCTACCCAAAAAATTTGAAATCAACAATCCAAAGTAACCTATGCACCCCTATGTTCATTCCAGCAATATTCACAATAGCCAAGACATGGTAACAACCTTAGTGCCCATTGACTGATGATTGGATAAAGAAGATGTGGTGTGTGTGTGTATATATATATATATATATATATATATATATATATATATATATATATATACAGTGGAATAATACTCAGCCAGAAAAAAAAAGACAAGTTCATCCCACTTGCAATAACATGGAAGGACCTAAAGTGAGTTATGATAGCGAAATAATCCAGTCTGAGAAAGACAAACACCAGATGACTTTGCTCATATCTTGATTTTGTACGTTACACTCCCCACTCCAAAATCACTCTATTGATGAAACTATACCCCAGATCCATAGTAAATAAGGTTAAAACAATAGATGATTGACTAAGACTTCTGAGCTTATCTTGTAGAACAGGAAAACTACATGTGAGGAAACAGTTTGCTGACAGCCACCTTCAACTAAACATCGTACAGGTGCATTCAGGGACTACAATCACTGCTCAGTGAACTCTGGCCATCACAGGCTGAAAATCCACTGCATGTAACACACAGCACTCCTTGACCTTGCACATGCAACCCATGAAGAGACATGAAAGAGAGACACACCAGCACAAGGGACTCTTGAAACTTCCTTTTACCCTTCTCCCAATCATGTCTCAGCCCCAATATATTCCTAGTTCTTATTCCCAGGATAAAGATCCCACTCAAAAGCCAATTTTGCAGACAGATCTGAGCTTTGAATCCTGTCTCCTGGCTTGGCCATGCTGTAATAAAGCCATTTCTTTCTTCAAAAGACTGTTGCCTCCGTATCTAGCCTTTCTGTGTGCATTGAGCAAATGAAGATGCTTGTGTTTGGTCTCATAGAGACCCAAGTCATTGATCTTATATTTATTTTTTGTATTCTTTCCACTTATTCTCTGTGAGCTGAGTAAGGATATTTAAAAATTTCATACTTTAATGAGTGGGTGTGTGATTAAATGTATATGTTGGGAATCACTTTAGAATAGAATAGGTTTATGAATTGTCAAACATTTAGCAAAGTTGTTAGTGCTTCAAAGGAAGTCTTAATAAATCTAATATGGAGTCTCTTACAAGTGCCACTGATTTATCAAAAAAAAGGTGAAGTAACTATTTAAACAATATTATATGCAATTGAATGAGTTTAAATACTTGGAAATTGCAAATGAAGTCCCAAATAAATAATAATCTAAAATATATATGTACTTAAAAATAATATTGCAATCCACTTGGAAAGTGAAATTTATGTCCACAAAATAAGAACTAAGAAAACTATGGTTTCAGCCTCATTATTTGACTAAAATATTAAGTCCCTGCTATTTGAGAGAACACCTTTTCCCACCATTGGCTGAGTTTATTTGTCATTATATTACCCGCCTCATGCTAAATGGCCTGTTTACAGGGAATTCCTCCAGGACTACAGGTATATTTTCTTACTGTTTCTTCCTTGATATATTTCTCATCTATTCTTTAAATAGAGTATTATGTCTGGTGATTAAGAAAAGATGACCCTGGGGAGCGATGTCAGCATCATGGCAGAGTGAGCTCTTCCCTTGTACTTTGCCCTCTAAGATACAACCAAAAAGACATTCCTACACCAATAGAGGACATATATACATCACAAAAGACATCTGAGATAATCACACAGCCATATACCTTAAGGTGGTGGTGGGGCTGAATTCTCCAGAGGAAGTGTAAACTGATCCACAGGAGCTCCATGGAGAGAGACAGGCCATGGTAGTAGGAACTGTGGCAGGTGAAAAGGGCTCCCAGCCCCCGCCTGCTATGCCAGCCCAGAATCATCTGGAGCATGGTGCAGAGCGTGTGTCAGTAGTGGCAGGGAAAGTATGCAAGTGAGGAAAGTACCCCATCCCCATTGGGAACTCCAGCTGCAGAATCACCCGGAACAAGATGCAGAGAGCTTGTCAGTGGTGGTGGGGGAATTGTGAAGGTGAGGAGAGTTACCCATCCCTGCCTGGCACTGCAGCCACAGAGTCATCTGGAGCACAGTGCAGAGAACATTTGGCAGTGGCAGCCTGGAAAGTGTGAAGGTGAGGAGAGGTACACAACCCCACCTGGTGCTCCAGCCCCTCTATTCCCTGGAGCACACAGTGGTAAGTGAGGGATCACTGGCTGGGGGAAAAAGAAAGTGCACTGCCCTGAAATTGCCCAGAGGTCCATACAGAGAGAGAGTGGGAGACCTGGGGGAAGTGCTTGGGAAGGAGAGTATTCTTCCCCTACCTGGTGCTGCATATCTGCCATCAATCAGTTGCTCAGAGAGAAAAACAGTCATTGACCAGAGCTGGGTGGAGCCTGCTTGTGCCAGGCTCAGAATACAAACTACCTGAGCCCCAACTAGTAGCAATACTTGGCAGCTGTGACTATATAAGCACAGCATGAGGAAGCAAAAACCTACTTCATCAAGCAGTATGAGTAGGTACACTAAATCTCCAGACCAGCAGGAAAGTGACAAGTACCCAGAAACCAATCCTGAAGGAACAGAAATCCATATCCTAAATGACAATTCAAAACAGATATCATAAAAAAACTCAATGAGTTACAAGAAAACACAGAAAGACAAATAAACCAATTCAGGAGCTTCTTCACAAAAGAGATTGAGGGGCCGGCCTGCTGATGCAGCAGTTAAGTGCACACATTCTGCTTTGCCTGCCTGGGATTCACCAATTTGGATCCTTCCTGTGGACATGGCACCACTTGGCAAGCCATGCTGTGGCAGGCGCCCCATGTATAAAGTAGAGGAAGATGGGTATGGATGTTAGCTCAGGGCCAGTCTTCCTCAGCAAAAATGGGAGGATTGGCAGCATATGTTAGCTCATGGCTAATCTTCCTCAAAACAAAACAAAGGAGATTGAAACCCTAAGGGAGAACCAATCAGAATTGCTTGAGATGAAAACCATGATGGATGAGAAAAAAAGTTCTGATTAGCTAAACAACAGAGCAGACAATATTAATGAAAATCCGCCAGTTAGAGGATAGTACTACAGAAATGGTTCAGAGGGAGGAGAAGTGAGAACTAAGACCAAAAAGAAATGAAGAAGCTCTGAGCAAAATATCTGACTCAATCAGAAAGTGCAACATAAGGATTATAGGTATTCCAGAGGGAGAAGAGCAGGAGAATGGAGCTTGTTCAAAGAAATAATATCTGAGAACTTCCCAAACCTGGGGAGGGAGCTGGAAATCCATGTGACAGAGTCCTCCAGACTCCCTAACTTTGCCAATGTAAGGAGACCCACTCCAAGGCATATAGTAGTGAAATTGGCAAAAGTCAGGGACAAAGAAAATATACTAAGGGCAGCAAGGAAGAAGAAAATAACTTACAAAGGCCCAGGGGTGCAGCACGTAAGTTCACATGTTCTGCTTTGGCAGCCTGGGGTTTGCCATTTGGATCCTAGGTGTGAACATGGCATTGCTTGGCAAGCTATGCTGTGTAGCAAGCTATGCTATGTAGGTGTCCCACAAATAATAAAGTAGAGGAAGACCAGCATGGATGTTAGCTCAAGGCCAGTCTTCCTCAGCAAAAAGAGGAGGATTGGCAGCAGTTAGCTCAGGGCTAATCTTCCTCAAATAAAAAAAAAGATCCAACAATATACGGCCTCCAGGAAACACATGTCCACTCTAGAGACAAACATAGGCTCAGAGTGAAGGAATAGAAGCTAATGTCAAACAAAAGAAAGCAGGTGTTGCCATACTTATATGAGACAAAGTAGACTTCACTATAAAACTGATAAAGAGAAACATAGGGGGCAGAATATAATGAAAAAAGGGACTCTCCACCAAGAAGACATAACATTTATAAACATGTATGCACCCAAAACAACAACACCAAAGTATATAAAGCAACTTTTATCAGACCTAAAATGAAATATCAATGATGAGATGGTAATAGTAGGGCACCTCAACACCCCACTGCCATCAATACATAGATCATCCAGACAAAAATGTCAAGGAGATAGAGGAATTAAATGAAAAACTAGCCCAAATGAACTTAATAGATATATAGAGAGCACTCAATCCAAGAACAGCATATTTTACATTCTTCTCAAGTGCACATGGAACATTCTCAATGATAGACCATAGTTTGGGAAACAAGGCAAACCTCAATAAATTTAAGAAAATTGAAATCATATCCACTATCTTTTGCAACCATAATGCCATGAAACTAGAAATCAACTATAAGAAAAACATGGAAAAAGAACAAAACTGTGGAGACTCAACAACATGCTACTAAACAACCAATGAGTCATCGAAGAAATAAAGGGAGAAATCAAAAAATGTTTGGAGACAAATGAGAATGAAAACACACCGTACCAACTTATGGGATGCAGCAGAAGTGGTCCTATGAAGGAAATTATAGTTATACAGACCACATTAACAAACAAGAAAAAGCTCAAATAAACAACCTTAAAATACGCCTAACCTAATTGGAAAAAGAAGAGAAAACAAAGCCCACACGCAGCATAATGTGGGAAACAATAAAAATTTGAGCAGAAATAAATGAAATTGACACATAGACTGTTACAAGGATCAGTGAAACAAGGAGCTGATGCTTTGAGAGGAAAAACAAAATTGACAAACTCTTAGCCAGACTCACTAAGTAAAAAAGAGAGAAGGCTCAAATAAACAAAATTAGAAATGAAAGAGGAGAAATTACAATTGATACCACAGAAATACAAAAGATTATAAGAGAATATTATGAAAAACTATATGCCAACAAACTAGAGAATCTAGAAGAAATGGATAAATTCTTAGACTCTACAACCTCCCAAAACAGAATCAAGAAGAATTAGAGAATCTGAATAGACCAATCACAAGTAGAGAGATTGAAACAATAATCAAAAACATCTCCAAAAATTAAAGTCTAGGACTAGATAGCTTCCCTGGAGAATTCTATGAAACATTCAAAGATAATTAATTACGTATTCTTCTCAAACTAGTCCAAAAAAGTGAGGAAGACAGCAATATTCCTAACACATCCTACGAGGCCAACATCATCCTGATCCCAAAACCAGATAAGGACAACACAAAGAAGGAAAATTATAGGCCAATATCGCTGATGAACATAGATGCAAAAATGCTCAACAAACTATTGGCAACCTGAATTCAGCAATTCATTAAAAGGATCATACATCATGATCAAGTGGGAATCATACCAGGGACCCAGGGATGGTTCAACATCCATAAATCAACGTGATAGACCACATCAAGAAATCGAGGAATAAAAACTACATGGTCATCTGCATAGATGCAGTGAAAGCATTTGACAAGATCCAACACCCGTTCATGACAAAAACTCTCAAGAAAATGGGTATAGAAGGAAAATGCGTCAACATAATAAAGGCCTTATATGACAAACCTACTGCCAACATCATATTCAATGGGGAAAAACTGAAAGCCACCCCTCTGAGAAAAGGAAGAAGACAAGGGTGCTCATTCTCGCTGCTATTTTTTTTTTTTTTTTTTGAGGACGATTAGCCCTGAGTTAACATCCACCACCAATCTTCCTCTTCTTTGCTCAGGAAGACTGGCCCTGAGCTAACATCCATGCCCACCCTCCTCTAATTTATATGTGGGACGCCTGCCCAAAGCTTGGCTTGGCAACTGGTGCATAGGTCTGCACCTGGGATGCAAACTAGTGGACCCAATGCTGTCAAAGCAGAATGTGCAAACCTAACTGCTGTGCCACCAGGCCCGCCCCTCTCACCACTCTTATTCAACATAGTACTGGAGGTTTTGGCCAGGGCAATTAGACAGGAAAAAGAAATAAAAGGAATCCAAAGAGGCAGTGAAGAATTGAAACTCTCGCTGTTTGTAGACGACATGATTTTATATATAGAAAACCCCTAAGAATCCATTAGAAAACTATTAGAAATAGTCAACGACTACAACAAAGTTGCAGGATACAAAGTCAACTTACAAATCTGCCGCATTTCCATACTCTAATAACAAACTAACAGGACAAGAACTCAAGAATATAACCCCATTTATAATCACAATGAAAAAAATAAAATATCTAGGAATAAATTTAACCAAGGAGATGAAATACCTATACAAGGAAAATTATAGGACATGATTGAAAGAAATAAAAAATGACACAAAGAAATGAAAGATATTCCATGTACATAGATTGGGAGACTAAACATAGTTAAAATGTCCATTCTACCTAAAAAAATCTACAGATTCAATGCAATCCCAATCAAAATCCCAATGACATTCTTCACAGAAATAGAACAAAGAATCTGAAAATTCATACAAGGTAATGAAAGACCCCAAATAGCCAAAGCAACCCTGAGAAACAAGAACAAAGCTGGTAGCTTCACAATCCCTGACTTCAAAACATATTACAAAGCCATAGTAATCAAAAAGCATGGTTCTGGTACAAAAAAAAAAAAAAAAAACTGGCACACAGGTCAATAGAACAGAAGTGAAAGCCCAGAAATAAAACCACATATCTATAGATAGCTAATCTTTGACAAAGAAGCCAAGAACATACAATGGAGAAAGGAAACCTTCATCAATAAATGTTGCTGGGAAAACTGGTCAGTCACACGCAAAAGAATGAAAGTAGACCATTATCTTTCTCCATACACAAAAATGGATTCAAAATGGATCAAAGACTTGAAGGTAAGGCCTTAAACCATAAAACTTCTTGGAGAAAACTGTAGGCAGTATACACTTTGTCATCAGCCTTAAAAGGATCTTTACAAATAGCATGTCCACTCAGACAAGGAAAAGAGAAAAAATAAATTGGTGGGACTTCATCAGACCAAAAATCTTTTGAAAGGCAAATAAACCAAGATCAAAATGAAAAAAAACAACACACCAACAGGGAGAAAATATTTGCAAATCATATATCTGATAAGGGGTCAATCTCTATAATATATAAAGAACACACACAACTGAACTACAAACAAAAAAGAACTCAATCAAAAAGTGGGCAGAGGATATGAACAGACATTTCTCCAAAGAATATATACAAATGGCCAATAGGCACATGAAAAGATGCTCAACTTTACTAAACATTAAGGAGATGCAAATCAAAACTACACTTAGATACCATCTTACATCTGTTAGAATGGCTATAGTCACCAAGACAAAAAATAATAAATGTTGGAGAGGTTGTGGAGAAAAGGCAACCCTCATCCACTCCTGGTAGGAGTGCAAACTGGTGCAGTCACATTGGAAAATGGTATTGAGATTTCTCAAAAAATTAAAAATAGAAATACTATATGACCCAGCTATCCCACTACTGGGTATTTTTCCAAAGAACTTGAAATCAATAAGACAGAAAGATTTATGCACCCCTATGTTCATTGCAGCATTATTCACTATAACCAAGGTGTGGAAGCAACCCAGCTGCCCAGTAACTGATAACTGGATAAAGAAGATGTGGTATATACATGCAATGCAATATTACCAAGACATAATTTTCACATTCACAGCCACATGGATGAGTCTTGAGGGCATGTTAAGCAAAATTAGCCAGACAGAGAAAGACAAACACTGTATGATTTCACTCATATGTGAAATATAAACAAATTTACAGACATAGAGAACAATTTAGTGGTTAGCTGGAGCATGGCAGGGAGCATGGGCATAAGGAGCTCAGGGGTACATTTATATGTTGTTTGACAAATGTTAATGTACAACTGAAATTTCACAATGTTATAAACTATTTACACCAAAATGACATTTTTTTAAAAAAAGATTAACATTTAAATCCGTAGACTTTGAGTAAAACATATTCATTATCTTCCATAGTGTAGGTGGGCCTCATCCAATCAGTTGAAGGCCCTAAAAAAAAGAATGACCTCCCCAGATGTACAGGGAATTCTGCCAGCAGAGTTTCAGACTTGAGCTACCGCTCTTTGTTGGGTCTCCAGCTTGCCAGCCTGACCTACCAGATTTTGGAATTGCCAGTCTTCACAATTGCATGAGCCCATTCCTTAAAATAATTTCTCTCTCTACATATATACATCCTGTTGTCCCTGTTTCTCTGGAGAACCCTGACTAAAACACCTATGAATAACAATATATGGTTCACTCATAAGGAATCAAATACAATTGTTTAAAAGAACAACTCAAATCTGTATATTTTGATCTATAAAGACATTCGTTAAAAAATAAATTCTACCTTGCTAAGTATGTGATTACATGTTTAGAGGATAAGCAAACTGAAACCCACATGAGTGTCTCTATGTTGATGAGCACAGAGAATGATGTGAAGGGATACACACCAAGTTGTTGACAATCACCCTGAGGGATGGTGATGGTGGCTGTGCAGCTGTTATTGGGGTAGGGAGGGATATTCACTTTTTCTTTCCATACTTTGTTATTGTTTGATTTTAGCTTGCATCATTTCTGTCATTAAAAAGATAATAAAGTAGATAAGTATAACATGAAAATAAAAGAAGAAAAAAAAGATGACCCTTCAGTATCTGGTGTAGGTGTTAACACGTGTCAACTCCTAAGTATATTTCAGTATATTTGGCTCATAATGTAAACCTCTAGCATTACTTTTAGCTTAAACACTGGTGTAAATATTTCCTCATTATCGGGAGATTATTAGTTCTCTCTAAACTTTTATTTTCCCAGCTGGCCTTCACTTCTGTCTTATAACAACTTTGGCACATTTTCAAGATCATTTTATCCAACAAATTTGGTATAAAGAACAAAATTAAATTTAAACCAGGTCATATAAAATCATAAGGGACACAACAAAAGCCAATTTCAGTAAACAATGTATTAAAGTTTATGTTTAAAAAATGAGGAAATGACAAATGAATTCAATACTTAGGAAAAATTCAAATAGTTTAAATATATAGTAGCACTTAATACACATATATATAGCAGCAATAAAAATAAAATACATAGGAATAAATTTAATCAGAAGATAAAAGATTAGTACACTATAAACTAAGAGACATAGATGAAGTAAACAGAAGACAAAACTAAATGGAGAGATATTTTATGCTCATGGATTGGAAGAATGAATATTGTTTAAATGTCATTACTGTTAAAACAAATCTACAAATTCAACACAATCTCTATCAAAATTATGATGTCTTTTTCACAGAAATATAAAAACAATTTTGAAATGGGTATGGAGACACAAAAAACCCCAAGTAGCCAAAGAGATCTAGAGAAATAAAAACAAAGCTGGAGATATTACATTCCTGACTTCAAACTATATTATAAAGATATAGTAATTAAAAATATAGTATTGGAATAAAAAGACACAAAAGTCAATGGAACAGAATAGAGAACCCAGAAATAAGCACACTGATATATGGTCAATTAAATTATGACAAAGGAGCCAGACATGTATGTAAAAAGATTGACTCCTCAATAAATAGTCTTGAGAAAATTCGATGACTACACACAGAAAAAACGAAATTGGATCCCCATCTTATATCACTCAAAAAATTAAGTAAAAATTTAATAAATATTTAAATATAAGACCAGAAACAGTACAACTCCTAGAAGAACACATAGGGAAAAGCCTCACTGACATTGTTCTTAACAATGACTTTTTGTTTATGACATGAAGAGTACAAGCAGCAAAGCAAAAGTCAACAAGCATATCTGCATCAAAATTAAAAGCTTCTGAGCAGTGAAGGATACCACCCACAAAATGAAAAGACAACCTAACTAATGGGAGAAAATATTTGTCAATCATATATATCCACTAAGGGGGTTAATATCTAAAATATATAAAGAACTCATACAAGTAAACATTAAAAAAATTCTTAGGGGCTGGCCCCGTGGCCGAGTGGTTAAGTTCACGTGCTCCGCTGCAGGCGGCCCAGTGTTTCATTGGTTCGAATCCTGGGCGTGGACATGGCACTGCTCATCAAACCATGCTGAGGCAGCATCTCACATGCCAAAACTAGGACCCACAACGAAGAATATACAACTATGTACCAGTGGGCTTTGGGGAGAAAAAGGAAAAAATAAAATCTTAAAAAATAAATATCTGATTAAAAATGGGTAGATTACCTGAATAGACATTTTTACAAAGAAAACATCCAAATGGCCAACAGGTATATGAAAATGTGCTCCACATCAGTAATCATCAGGCAAATGATAGTGAAACCCACATGAGACATCGCCTCACACCTGTTAGAATGGCTACTATCAAAAATACAAAGAAAGCAAGTGCTGGCAATGATGTGGAAAATCAGAACACTTGTACACTCTTGGTGTGGATGCAAAATTGAATGTAGAATATATATAAATCCTACCATTTGTGAAAACATGAATGGACTTTGAGGGCATAGTGCTATGTGAAATAAGTCAGACAGAGAAAGACAAATAATGCATGGTCTCACTCAAATGTGGAATTAAAAAAAGAATCTCATAGATATAGAGAACAGTTTGGTTGTTTCGAGAGGTGGGGGTGGGTGTGGGGAAAATGGGTACGAGTAGTCAAAAGTTACAAAACTCCAGTTATAAGATAAATGAGTTCTGAGGATATCATGTACAGCATGGTGTCCAATTTAACAACAATATATTGTATATTTGAAAGTTGCCTTAAGAGAGTTGATCTTAAAAGTTTTCATCACAAGAAAAAAATGTGATTGAGACATTAGATTAATTTTGTACTTTCCACATTACTGCATTAGAAAGTTACTAAATTTTCCAATACTACATCACAAAGTTTACACATACTTCAGTTCCAACAAGAATTTTCTCAGGTTCTTACAAGCCCATACTGGCAGTTTTATCCAACACCATGAGATTTCTATTGATAACTCATCAGATATATTACATTTTCACTCACAGGCACCTCAAAGCCTACCATTTACTATCGAGGACATGCTCACATTTTAACTTTTTGTTGTAATGCCATGATCCCACTACCAGGTACTGAATCTTTTCCAAATATAAACTCATACTTAATGAATGTCTTCAAACATTTTAGGATTTCCGTTTATTATCTTAGATTTTATGAGGATCAGGAAACCAGGAGCAGCTTATCTGAGTGTACCTGTCTCAAGATATCTTATGGGTTTACAATCAAGTTGTCAGCTGCGTTCTTATCTGAAGCCTCTAGTGGAGTAACCTGAGGGATTTGCTCCTGAGTTCACTCACATGGTTGTTTTCAGGTACCAGGACCTTGCTACATGGCACTGTACACAGGGCTGCCTCACATCACGGCAGCAGGTTGTATCAGGACCAGCACACAAGGGAATAAGTGTATGACAAGGTACCCAAGGAAGGAACCATATTCTTTTTAATGCTTAATATCACAAGTGACATCTCATCGTTTATCATGTTTGATAAGAGAAAGTCAATAGGTCCAGGCCCCACTTAAGGGAGGGGGTAACACAAGGGTATAAATAGGAATACATGAGGATCATCGGGGGACATATGAGATTTTGTGTAGTGCATCTTCCTTCCTGAAACAATCAGGAAATTTCAGCCAAAGTATAGTTTTAAAAAATTTCAAGAGACTGAATAATGTGCAATGAAGGATAAAGATCCCTGAGAGACAGAAAACAGATGAGGTAAGTCCCACAGTTCCCTGAGCTTACTGTCTCCAGCAGCTTTTTAGGCTGTGGCACAGGTAAGTGGAACTTTGGCAGAGTCCACTAAAATCACGAGTTGAGGAGATGGACATGGCATTCTGGGGAGACTAAGTGGGCTATCTTTGCAGGATAAAATCCAAAATAGTAGTAGTCTACAAAGAAAGAAACCTGAAAATCTGCAAAGAATTACCCTCAAGTTTTCAGCAGAGCACTGTCCTGCATGTGCATGGGAGGAAACTGCCAAAGGCCCATAAAAGTACTATCTAAAAGGATTAAAGGGAATAGTGTCAGATGCTCACACAGGGCAGAACCATGGCTGTACCTAACAATTAGAATGGAATACCTCAGAGTTCAGAAAACAATGGGTAGAGTATTCAGGAGAGATTTGCCTCAGGAAAAACACTGTTCCAGTCTTGCCCATAAATCTTAAAGGAAGATCTTAAAGCAATAAAGTGATTCCAAACAACTAAACTGTGAATTTGAACAATGCTTGGGTATATTTATAGGAATGTAAAAAAAAAAAAAACTAAAAAGGTAAAATTAACAATATCTGGAATCTGATCAAGGAGGACCAGGCAGGCAACCAGCAGGAAAATTCAACACACAATGAGGAGAAAAAACAATCAGTAAAAACGACTTAGACAGAAGCAGATAATACAGATAGAAGGCAAGAAATCAGAAACAATTGTATTAACTATTTTTCATATGTTCAAAATGTTAAGTAGAGGTATGAAGGATATAAAGAACCCAAATGAAATTCTAAAAATAAAAAATATACAATCATGTAAGATGAAAATTACATGAGATGGTATTAATGACAGACTAGACATAGTAAATAAGAAAGATGGTGAACTTGAAGATGTAGCGATAGAAAATATCCAAAATGAGGTTCAGAAAGAAAATGGGAACAGTGAGTTGGAGGACATGTGAAAACAGTGATCAATACATGTAATTGATGTATCCAAGAAAGAAAATTTAGTGTGGACAGGAATAAATATCTGAAGTTATAATGGCCATTTTATTTTCAAAGTTTAAAAAAACTCTATAAAGCCACAAATCCAAGAAGCTCAACAATCCTCAAGCACAAGGAACATGAAGAAAATTATGTCAGAGTTGACCAAATAAAATTGATTTAAAATCAGTGTTAAAGAGAAAATAGTGAAAGCAATCTTAAAGAGAAAATAACATTATATACAGAGAAGCAAAGGTAAAGATACCACAGCGTTCTCACTGGAAAGAATGCAACAGAGAAAACAATGTGAAACAATACCTTCATATTACTAAAATGTTTAAAAAGTCAGTATAGAAGAGTGCTAGCTGCACACGTGATTCAGCACAACGTTATTTCAGTGATGTGAATGTGTTCACCATACTGTTCTGCCTGTAGTCCAGTCTAAAAGATGCAGCTTTAAAAGAAATTCTTAGGAATGCTGGTTTCCTTGGCCATTCCAAACAGAGTTATTTCATTGAAGTCCAACTACAGGTATTTCATAGATGTCCTTTGTCAGACTGAGGAAGTTCCATCAATTCCTAGTTTTCTGAGAAATTGAATCTGCAATGGATAATGGATTATGTCAAAAGCTTTTGGTGTATCAATTGAAATAATCATGCAATTTCTCTTTTTTTAGTTTTCTACCAATTGGTCTCGTTAATTAAAAACTAAACTTTTTTTAGTTTCCATTTTTAGTTTGCTGTATCAGCAGTTCAATGTGGGGAACTGCTGCCCCCTGCAGATGGTCTGCTGGGCTGTGGTAGCCCCTGTTACACAGATCTGGAAGTCTTGGATGCCTGCAGACAAAAGCGCTGTAGGCAATGTCACGTGCATGTGCCACACTGATAGGGCATCCAGGCTTCCTGGGATCAGACTGTCAGTTTGGACAATATAGGGACAATCTGGGCTTAAGTTGGGGGTCTCTGGACCTATCCTGGGCTGCCAGGGTCTATCTGGCTCCAAAACTGTTAGGAACTCCTCTGAAGCCATCTCTCCCAGTCTCTCAGAATTCATTGTGGGCCTCAGCAGGGCTCCAAGGAATAGGAAACAGCTAGGAATCATGACTGCCAGACAGGACCCAGAAAAAAAGGACAACAGAGGCTTATTTCCTCTGAGGATAACTACAATTCGAACTTTCTCATAAAAGACTTAAGGAAAACCCCTGGCCCGAGGATAATTCCTGGTGGGCTGAGGCAGGACATATCCAACAGGTCTAGAGGGATGACAGATGGAATTATTTGTGTGTGAACTGTACGTGCTCAGGCCAGTGTGACTCAGCATCCAGGCTCCATGGGATATTTCAAGGATCCTGGACATGTAGGGACAGTCCAGGAAAGAAAAATGGACTCCAGGGAGACACCACACACTTCCAAGGTTCAGCCCATTCCAAAAAAGAGAAGCCTATTCCTCTGAAGCCAGACTTACATAAATTCCTGTACCATCCTGGGCAGTTCCCAGGAACAGCTCATGAGAAATACCTGGGAGATCTCACACCCACAGAAGCACTGTGTATCTTCCTGACCCAGGACCATAAAGAGTCTGGCTGAAACTACCTTCCCTGCTCCACATCAGGACTGCAGTGTGGGAACCACTGGCCACAAGATGATGGCCTGCTGGGCTGGCACAGCCCTAGTTTCAAAGGACTTGAAGACCTCGATGCTTTAAGGCAAGTGGAAGACAACTGCACATGAGCATTCTGCACTGACCATGCACTGAGCATCCCTGGCATTGGTCCCCAGGGCCTGGGCCCTGCAGGGATAGTGCAGGACAAAGATGGGGCATTCTGAAAGACACTGCAAGCTCCAGGGCCCATCTGGCTTTAAAGCAGAGTTAACTAATTCTCCTGAAGCCAGATCTTGCAGGATCACAGAATCATTCTAGTCCTGAACAGGGCTCTAAATGATGGGAGACATTTGGGAGTCATGAAGCCAGACAGGCCTCAGAAAAAAAGGACTGCAGGGCCTTATGAGGTCTCACCATAATCACAATTCAAAACTCTTCATCAGTGGCACAATGCAGGAAACTGCTCACCAGTATAATGCCTAGAAGGCTAGGGCAGAGCCTATCAAACAGGCCTGATGGGCCTGATGACTTAGGACAGGTGCTTGGCAAAATTGTCCATGCATGTCCTGGCATGTCTCAGCAACCATGCTCCATGGGATAATTCCCTGTGTCCTGTCCATGTAGAGAGAGACAGGGGGAATGGTGGGGGCTCTTCACTCTGCCAAGGTTAAAACTATTTCAAAAAAGAAATAACTGTTCCACTTAAACCAGACATGATGGCAAATACTTAAACTGGACATTCCAGGCAGTGCTGGAGAACAGCTCGTGTGAAAGACATGGTAGACCTCACTCCCACACAGGCCCTGTGTATCTTCCTGACACAAAGTCATAAAAGGTCTGGCTGAAACAACATTTCCTGCTCTGCATCACAAGTACATTTGGGAAGAAACGCTAGCCCCAGGAAGATGGCCTGCTGGGCCAAAGAGGACCCTTTTTCACAGGCCTAGATTTCCTGGATCCCTGAAGGCAGGTACTTTGGGAGACAGCTGTGCAGCACACGCTGCACTGACTAGACATCTAGGTTCCCTGGTGAAGGGAAATGGAAATATCATGGACAGTCATACCAGAGCAGTTTCCAGGCAGATGTGACTCAGCATGTTCACTGCAGGCAGCACCTGCACCAACCATGTGTGTAAACACCTTGTGTAACCTGCATAATGTAAACCTTGTATGTCATCTGCTGGCTGTGTGCCACTTTTGTCGAATGGTCACATAAAAGTGGCCACAAGGGGAGCTGCTGTGCTCCCACCATCTGTTTGCCAGGCCCAAGTGAATAAAAGTATATCTACTTTGCCATTGGCTGTGTGCACATTTTTTCAATCCCCCGAAGCTCCGTGGTAGTGTCCTCGGCTGTTTCTCTCCTGCATACACCTGGTTTCAGTCCCTGGGCCTGCACTGTATAAGGACAGTCTGGACCATGGGCGGGGTCCGATGGGGGACACCCAGGGCTGTCAGGCACAAAAGCAGAGCTACTTGTTCCCCTGAGGCCACATCTCATGGCATCTTGCAGCCAGATCTCAGGGGTTCTCAGAAGCCATTCCAGGCCTGAACCAGGCTCCAAAGGGCTGAGAGACAGCTTGGAATCATGATGACCAGACAGGATCCAGGGAAAAAGTGCAACAGGGCCTTATGGGGTCAGAGGGTAACCACAATCCAAACATTCTAATCATATGTGTGACGTTGAAACACTAGCCCCAGCATAATGTCTGCTTGCCTATGGCAGTCTCAGGCCAGCAGACCTCGAAGACCTGATAACTGGGGCCAGGCACTAAGGTGCAAACTGTGCTTATGTGGGTCAGTCTGCCACAGCATTCAGAAACCTGGGATCTTTCTCCAAGTCCTGGTCATCTAGGGAAAGACTGAGCAAGAGATAGGGACTTTTGGGGAACACTCTGCACTGATGAGGTCCAGCCCATTCAAAAATAGTCATGCATGTTTCCTGAAGCCAGAACTCATGGGAGTTTCTTCGCCGTGCCATCCCTAGCTGTGCCAACAACAGCTCATTAGAAATACCTAGGAGAACTCACTCCCACAGAGGCCTGTGTGTCTTTCTGGCACAGGGTCACAAGGGGGCTTGGTGAAATGAGCTTTCCTGGACTTCATGAGGAATATAGAGCAAGGAGTCACAGGCCCCAGGAAGATGGCTTTGGGACTGGAGTGGCCCCCGTTAAATGGGTATAGAAGTACTGGATTGCTGAAGGCAGGTGCTCTGGGAGTCAACTGGGCATGCACATTCTGCCCTGACTATGCATCCAAGTTCCCTGGTATTAGTTCCTGCATCTGGGCCATGTAGGGATAGTCTGGGCCACACATGGAGCTTCTGGGGGACACCTGAGATGCCAAGTTCCACCTGGCTCCACAGCATATTACTGGTTTCACTACTGCCATATCTGATAGGATCTCTAAAGCCATTCCAGGCCTGACCATGGTTCCAAAAGATGGGAGAGAGCTGAGAATCATGATTGACAGAAAAACTGCAGGAAAAAGGACATCAGGGCCTTATCCTATCCTAGGGTAATCGCAATTAAACCTCCTCATCAATGGCACAGTTTGGGAAACTGTTGGCCCCAGGAAAATGCCTGGTGGTTGGAGCAGGCCCTATGAAATGGGTGTAGAGGGACTGATGACTGAGGGCAGGAGCTCAGCTGTGAACTATGTGTGTGCTGGCTGGGCATGACACAGCATCCAGGCTTCCTGGGATCTTACCCCATCTTCTGACCATGTAGGGACAGACTGGGACAGAATTAGGGACTTTTAGGGGACACCACACACTGTTGATGTTCAGCCCATTTCAAAAGAGAAATTCCTGCTTTCCTGAAGCGAGATTTCATAGGATTCCTTAGCCTTGCTAACCTGGGCAGTGCTGGGGAACAGCTCATGTGAAACACCTGGGAGACCTCACTCCCACAGAGGCTAATATTTAGATCTGTTTTCCATTACAGACCTGCATGGTATTTATTAATTTATCCTTTTATTTAATTATTTACTCTCTTCTACTTTTTAGAATTACTTTGCTCCTCTTACACCTTCCTGGGATGTCACTTGGATCATTCATTTTCAAATGTTTTTCTCCTTCAGCGTACACTTTGGAAGCTATAAATCTCTGCACTATTTTGGCAGCATATCATAAATTTGGATATGTTTAATTTTCATTATATTTTTGTTTAAAATACTGTATTAATTTTATTTCTTATTCTTTTTATCCAATTCTTTTTGTGTGTGTGTGAGGAAGATTAGCCCTGAACTAACATCCATGCCATTCTTCCTCCATGTTGTATGTGGAATGCCTCCACAGTATGGCTGATGAGTGGAGTAGGTCTGCACCTGGGATCTGAACCCACAAACCCCAGCCCACTGAAGCAGAGCATGTGGAAATTTAACCACTTGGTCATGTGGCCTGCCCCCACATATGATCCAGTTCTTGTTCTTGAATTGTGCTATTTTGTTTCTATACTATTGGGAAATTTTTAGTTATGCGCTGTCTTGGATATTTGGTTTGTTTCTATGTGATTAGGAAGGTATATAGTTTAAATGCTTTAGAATTTGCTGAGTGTTAGCATATTATTCTGGCTAAACATTGAGTTGTTAAATGTTCTATGTGCAGCTGATAAAAATACACTGTGCACTGTTCTAGAAATATTAATTACATTAACTTTTCAAAAGAGTAGTTTAATCACAATCTTTATGAAGTTTTTATTTGGTGTTTCAGTTTGTTACTGAAAGAAGAATGTAAATATCTCCACATATGTTTGTGGATTTCACTTTTTTCTTTTAGTTTTGTCAGTTTCATCCATTTTATATTGTGAATTATGCAATTAATTGAGTAGGAATTGGCAATTTCTTTATCTTCACACTAAATTAAATCTTTCTCAATCTAAAATGACACTTTTTATTTCTAGCAATACTTTACCTGATGATAAAGTAATAAAGATTTTCTTTCCTGCTATATATTTTTTAGTTCTCTACCTTCACATCAACTTTGGTTTTATACATAAATTGGGTTTATTGTAAAAAGTAAATAGTCTATTCTTTTCGTTGCTATTGTGAATGGGATAGAGTTCTTGAGTTCTTTTTCTGTTAGTTTATTGTTAGTGTATAGAAATGCTACTGATTTATGCACGTTAATTTTATACCCTGCTACTTTGCTGTAGTTGTTGATTATTTCTAATAGTTTTTCTGTGGATTCTTTGGGGTTTTCTATGTATAAGATCATGTCGTCTGCAAACAACGAGAGTTTTACTTCTTCGTTACCTATTTGGATTCCTTTTATTTCTTTTTCCTGCCGAATTGCTCTGGCCAGCACCTCCAGAACTATGTTGAATAGGAGTGGTGAAAGTGGGCACCCTTGTCTTGTTCCTGTCCTCAGAGGGATGGCTTTCAGCTTTTGTCCATTGAGTATGATGTTGGCTGTGGGTCTATCATATAAAATACCTTGGGATAAACTTAACCAAGGAAGTGAAGGATCTATACAATGAAAACTACAAGACTCTCTTGAAAGAAATAGGCGATGACATAAAGAGATGGAAAGACATCCCTTGCACATGGATCGGAAGAATAAACATAGTTAAAATGTCCATACTACCTAAAGCAATATACAGATTCAATGCTATCCCAATCAGAATCCCAAGAACATTCTTCACAGAAATTGAACAAACAATCCTAAAATTCATATGGGGCAACAAAAGACCGCGAATTGCTAAAGCAATCCTGAGCAAGAAAAACAAAGCCGGCGGAATCACAATCCCCGATTTCGAAACATACTACAAAGCTACAGTGATCAAAACAGCATGGTACTGGTACAAAAACAGGTCCACAGATCAATGGAACAGAATTGAAAGCCCAGAGATAAAACCACACATCTATGGACAGCTAATCTTCGACAAAGGAGCAGAGGGCCTACAATGGAGAAAAGAAAGTCTCTTCAACAAATGGTGCTGGGAAAACTGGACAGCCACATGCAAAAGATTGAAAATTGACCATTCTTTTTCTCCACACACCAAAATAAACTCAAAATGGATCAAAGACCTAAAGATTAGGCCTGAGACAATAAGTCTTTTGGAAGAGAATATAGGCAGTACACTCTTTGACATCAGTTTCAAAAGAATCTTTTCGGACACTGTAACTCCTCAGTTGAGGGAAACAATAGAAAGAATAAACAAATGGGACTTCATCAGACTAAAGAGCTTCTTCAAGGCAAGGGAAAACAGGATTGAAACAAAAAAACAGCTCACTAATTGGGAAAAAATATTTACAAGCCACTTATCCGACAAAGGGTTAATCTCCATAATATACAAAGAACTCACACTGCTTAACAACAAAAAAACAAACAACCCGATCAAAAAATGGGCAGAGGACATGAACAGACATTTCTCAAAAGAAGATATGAATATGGCCAATAGACACATGAAAAGATGTTCATCATCGCTAATCATCAGGGAAATGCAAATCAAAACTACACTAAGATATCACCTTACCCCCGTTAGATTGGCAAAAACATCCAAAACCAAGAACGACAAATGTTGGAGGGGTTGTGGAGAAAGAGGAACCCTCATACACTGTTGGTGGGAATGCAAACTGGTACAGCCACTATGGAAAACAGTATGGAGATTTCTCAAAAAGTTAAAAATAGAAATACCCTATGACCCAGCCATCCCATTACTGGGTATCTATCCTAAGAACCTGATATCAGATATCCCAAGAGTCCGTTGCACCCCTATGTTCATTGCAGCATTATTTACAATAGCCAAGACGTGGAACCAGCCTACATGCCCAGAAACTAATGATTGGATAAAGAAGATGTGGTATATATACACAATGGAATACTACTCAGCCATAAAAAAAGACGAAATTGGCCCATTCACAACAATGTGGATGGACCTCGAGGGTATTATGTTAAGCGAAATAAGTCAGTCAGAGAAAGACGAACTCTATATGACTCCACTCATAGGTGGAAATTAGTATATTGAGAAGGAGATCTGATTGGTGGTTACCAGGGAAAAGGGGGGGTGGGGGGAGGGTACAGAGGGGGAAGTGGTGTACCCACAACATGACTAACAAAAATGTACAACTGAAATCTCACAAGGTTGTAATCTATCATAACATTAATAAAAAAATAAAAAAAAAAATAAAAAAAAAGTAAATAGTCTATCTTGCATTCAACAATATCATATTGACATTCCAATAACCTTTTATTTTAATTGGAGTGTTTATTTCATTTATAAGTATTGTAATATCTGACATAGTTGTATCAGTATTGTCTAGCATTCTGTTATTTCTTTTCTGTTTGTGCTTTTTTTGTTCTGTGTGTTTTATTGTCTTTTTTTAAGTAATATGGTTGTAGTTTTATTATTTCCTTTTTTAGCTTTTAGTTTTCTGTCATTATATCATTGAGTATCTTTTTTGTGGTTAGCCTAGAAATTTCAAAATGAATCATTGACTTAAGGCACTCAATTTTAAATTAATACTTTTATTATATACAAATTGATGTAAAGTATTACTATAACTCAGTTTCATTTTGAATTTCATTATTTTTTATATTGTAGCATATGTTTCACTTCTACATGTGTCATGATCATGATTCCTCCAGGGCACATCAATATGCTGCAGCTGTCTGTGGGAAGTTCTGACTTGGGTGACCTCATTTTCTGTTTGTGCTCTTCTAATTACTGTAACTGTTGTCAAAAACTGGTTCCCCAAATATCACCAAAGGAACTAGTCGATAAGACAGAACTTTTTTTATTGCTTAAGACAGCAAGAGAGCACTCCATCTTTCCAAACTTGGCAGAATCTTCTTAGTTAATGTGAGGATTTGTTGAGAACTCTGTTTGACTTTAGGTGAATCTTTCAAATGTGGCATGGGGACCTCATTAGGATAAAGATCACCATACAATAATCTCAGAGTAGTAGAAATAGCAAGATGAAGATTTTGAATAAAGGGAGTGAAAGAATCTTAGACTTAAACTGTGTTTATGTTTTCCATTGAAGAATTGATGGGTTTAGGGGGAAATTTCTATAATATAATAAAACCATTGGACTGGACAGGAGACTCCTGGAAGAATAAAGTCATAATAATGAAATCAGAAGAATAACAAAACCATGCTAATGAAAACAGTAAGAGGTGCCCTCAGTTCTTAGTGTCCATACTGAGTGTGGGATAGACTCTTTAAATTCTCATTCCTAAACCACTTGATTTTATTTTGCCAATAATTTCTAACAAATTTACTTCAAAAACAATATACTTTCATGTTCAAAACCATGAAATTGTGCATTACAATTATCTATAATAAACATTAATTTGCAGTAAATGACGTATTGTTTACTGAACTTCTTTTGTCTCTGTTTTTGATGCATTCCTGTGTATTCTTCATTTTATATTCTTATTTTGACTATTATATGAAGTTGAAATTGTTATATATTTTAAATTAAAATAAATTACTCAAAGTTGTAGTTGTACATAAAGAGTATTTAAGTTTTATATTTTCTTCATATGCATATAATTAACATGTCAGTGACTACTAGATTACACTAGAATAACAGATCATTGCCTCTTTCAACTCCATGGGCTAATATGCAGTTCAACATGGATGAATCTCAAATCCATTTTTCTCAGGGAAAGTGCCAAACTCAAAAGTCTATGACCATACAATTCCATTTAGGAAACATTTTCTAAAAGGTAGACTATAGGGAGAAGGATTTATTGGTTAAATTATTTTGTATTTTCTGTGTGGTAGATTTTTAATGAATTCATGGAAAAGAAAGCAGAAAATAATGACTGCAAAAACAGCTGTACACTGTAGACTTGATCCTGAAAATTGATTATATCCAAAATGATTTTTTAAAATTTTTTATTGCAGGAACATTGAATTGTAACATAAGATAGCTTTCAGATGTACATCACAATATATTTCAAATTCTGTGTAGATTATATCATGTTTACCATCCAAAAACTAACTATAGTCCATCACCTCACATGGGAGCCTAAACACCCCTTTTGCCTTCCCTCCTCCCCGCTTCCCCTATGGTAATCAACAATACAACCTCAGTTGCTATGTGTTTGTTGTTGTTTTTATCTTCTACTTATGAGTGAGATCATAAGTAGACTGACATTTCACTTAGCATAATACCCTCAAGGTCCATCCTATGTTGTCACAAAAGGCCGTATTCATTATTTCTCATGGCTGAGTAGTATTCCATTATGTACATATATCATATCTTCTTTATCCATTCATCCCTTGATGGGCACCTAGGTTACTTCCATGTCTTGGCTATTGTATATAATGCTGTGATGAACATAGGGCTGCATGTATCTTTATGCCTTTGTGTTATCAAGTTCTTTGGATAAATACCCAGCAGTGGGATAGCTGGATCATATGGTAGATCTATTCTTAATTTTCTGAGGATACTCCGTACTGCTTTCCATAGTGACTGCACCAGTTTGCACTCCCACTAGCAGTGTATAAAGGTTTCATTCTCTCTGCTTCCTCTCCAACATTTGTTGTTTCCTATTTTTTTAGTTATAGTCATTCTGACTGGAGTGAGGTGATATCTCATTTTAGTTTTGATTTGTATTTCCCTGATAGCTAATGATGTTGAACATCTTTTCATATGCTTGTTTTCCATTGGTATATCATCTGTGGAGAAATCTCTGTTCAGATCTTTTGCCCATTTTTTAATCGGGTCATTGTTTTATTTTTTGGTTGAGCTATATTAGTTCTTTGTATATTTTGGATATTAACACATTATCAGATATATGGTTTGCAAATATAGTCTCCCAATTGTTAGGTCGTCTTTCCATTTTGTTGATGGTTTCCTTTGCTGTGCAGAAGATTTTAGTTTGATGTAGTCCCATTTTTTCTATTGTTTACCTTGCCCAGTCAGACATGGTACTTGTAAATATGCTACTAAGACCAATGTCAAAGAGTATACTGCCTATGTTTTCTTCTGGAAGTTTCATCATTTTGGGTTCTTACATTCAAGTCTTTAATCCATTTTGAGTTGATTTTTGTGCATGGTGTAAGGTAACGGCCTACTTTCATTCTTTTGCATGTGGCTGTCCAGTAGACCGTAGACTTGATCCTAAGTGTTGATTCTATCCAAAATTATTTTAAAATTTATATAGTAAGACAAAAAACTCTAAAGTTTGAAAAAGTAGAATGAAGATTGAGAAGTCACACTAGCTAATTTCAATTCTTATTACAAAAGTACAGAAATAAGGTGTTGACGTAGAAAAATGACGAGAAGATAGATAAGTGAAACAGACTCGAGAGTCAAGAAATAGACTCACACAGATAAGTTTAGTATATTTTTTACCAACTTGCCAAGAGGTAATTCGTTGGAAAGAGTTGCTAAACATTTGACAGCCATATGCAGGCAACAAAAGGAACCTAGAGGCATACGTCATATCTGATTAAAAAATGAACTCAAATTATATCATAAACCTAAATGTAAAGCCGAACACTATAATTCTGCTTAAAATATAGAATCTTTGTGACTTTTGGTTTGGTACAGTCTTAAAAATGTCCTTACAAGCATAATCCATATAAGAAAATTTTGCTAAATTGAATTTCATCAAAGTTAAAAATGGTTCCTCTGCAAAACAGTATGTGGAAATCAAACCATGGACTAAGGATATATATTTGAAAATCATATATCTGACAAACAACTTGTGTCCATAAGATTTGAAGAACTGTCAAAACTCAGGAATAACAATATTCCAATTAAAAATGAGCAAAATATTTGAAGACACATTTCACAAAGCACACATAAACCTAGCAAATAAACTTTGAAAAGGAAAAGATGAACTGTACAATTAGTCATTAGGAAAATAAACTTACAACTAAATGAGCTACCAAAATACACATATTCAAATGAATAAAATAAGAAATTAATAACTCATATGAAATGCTGGCAAGAATGCAGACCCTCAACTAACAAACTTTGCTGGTCAGAACACAAACTGTTACAGTTTGGAAAGCATTTAGTCAATTTCTTAGGAAATTTAACATACACTTAACAAAAGTCTCAATGATTTTACTCCTTTTCATGAAAGAAATGAAAACTTACATTTACTTAAAAACCTGTACATGAATGTTTATATCAGCTATGTTTCTAAATACTAATAACTGAAAACTGCTGAGTGGATAAAGAAAAATAGTAGTAATACATTCAATGAAAAATTCTCAGCAATAATAAGGAACAAAGTGTTGATATAAAATTTAACATGACTCTATCCCCAAAACATTATGCTAAGGAAAAGTGCCAGACTCAAAACCTACATACCTTTTAATTCAATTTACATAACATTATGTGAAAGATAAATTGTAAGGAAAGATAAATCAGAATTGGCCACGGGCTGGAGTTAGAGGATATATTGAATATAAATTGGTATCAGGAGGGAATCTGGGGTGAGGTACAATTATGTTGTGTCTAGATTGTGAAGATGGTTACATGAGTCCATACATTTGTCTGAACTCATAGAACTGTACATCAAAAAAGTGAATTGTACTATAGATTAATAAGAAAGTAAATACATAAGAACTGTCAAAATATCATTACCTTGAAGGTAAAATGAAATGGCCAAATAATTAGAAATTGTAATCAATGAATTATTCAGGAACATAGAATTTTGAAGAATTAGTAGTGGAATAATGGATATAAATTTACATGTTAAGACATCTAGAAACCCAAAATAAAATGGATCACTTTCCATGAAAATAACAATTTACAAAATTTAAAACTTTATAAAAAATGAATAAACCAACTATCATAAAGGACATGAAAATTTCATTAAAATTTCAAACGTAGCTTCCAAGCCTAATTTTCGTCTATCAAATAGAGATAATTATTTCATTTTGAAGAATAAGACATAGAACTTCAAAAATTATCTTTTGAATCTGAAACACATTTTATGAAAATTGAGTTAACAATAGCACCAACAATGACACCCTTTGATACCCTTCCGTACATAGTAGGTATAATTATTCTAAATATGATACTAGCAACAAGAATCTAGACTCTTATGACACAGACAAAAATAAAAAGTACATGTATAACAGAAATATCAATTAATATTAGAACATTATTTTTTATTTATTACAGATATTAAGATTGTATAGAATTGTGGCAAATATGCTATATTCTCTAATAAAACTCCCTGGAATCAATTACTGATTCAGACAATTTTGGCTGTGTGAACTTGGGCAAGTCCTTGACTTCTAACTCAGTTTTCTCATCTGTGTAACCCGAGTGAAATAAATAGAACCAACAGAATTGTGTTATTGAAAGCGTTGAATTACTATAAGCATAGATATCTAAAGTATTTAGACCAATGTCTGATGTAGAGCAAATAATATAGTCATATTTGTTTTTATTATTATTATTACAGCATTTCAAAAGTGAAATGTGGCAATTTATTTTTTTGTTTGTTTTTTAAAATTTGGCACCTGGGCTAACAACTGTTGCCAATCTTTTTTTTTTTTCTGCTTTATCTCCCCAAACCCCCCCGTACACAGTTGTATATCTTAGTTGCAGGTCCTTCTAGTTGTGGGATGTGAGATGCTGCCTCAACGTGGCCTGATGAGTGGTGCCATGTCCGCGCCCAGGATCTGAACCCTGGGCCACCACAGCAGAGCGCACAAACTTAACCACTCGGCCAGGGAGCTGGCCCCAAACGTGGCAACTTAAATAGATGCCAAAAAAGAGTATTGATGAAATTTGTCTCAATTTCCTGAAAGATTTATAGGATTAGATAAGACTGAAAAAATATTCTTAAAATATTGGGCAAAAGCCACAACAACATTAACTTCTGTCCTCTGAAACCACTTTGCTTGTTTTATGTTCTCTTTTGATGAGTAGGTAAATCAGGTACCAAAAACAGATGTGTGTGTGCATCTGTCCCCTTCCAACAAATACATGGTGACTTTAAGATAGGGCTACAGGTTCAATATATGGTATTTACATGAGTAGGAAGATAAATGGGATGAGAAGGAATGGATCACCATAGAAGGTCGTAGTTACACAATTTTAGAATATTTGATATCATACAAATAGATTTTTATTTTTTGAAGGACCATTTGCATTTCTTTCTAAATATAGGGCTGGAAAATTTTAATTCCGCCATTCAGCAGTTTTTTCCAATATCATTTTTTTCTCATAAAGTATTTATGGTCTCCTCACCTTTTGTTACAGGATCTTCCATTAGCAGAGACCAGGTGATGTACTTTTGCAGAAGATTTATCTTCCCAAGAAGTCTCCAGACAGATGCTTTGATCTCCTTGATTATAAGACTGTATATGATGGGGTTCAGGAAGGGAGGCAAAACTGTATATGCCACAGCAATAATCAAATCTTGAGTGGAAAAACTTTTAACAACTGGCTCTAAGGCAGCAAAGAGCCCTGTGGTGATGAAGGATATGAAGACCGTCAGCTGTGGGGAGCAGGTGGCGAAGGCTTTCACTCAACTCTCTCCTGATGGGATTCTGAGTACTGTTGAGAAGATCTGGATATAGGAGACGATTATAAGAACAAGCATATCAACACCAAGCTGGAGCTCAGAGCCAGGGTCACAAACTCAACAAAGAAAACTTCACAGGAAATCAGGGCCCACACATGAGGGATGTCACAGAAGAACTGGTGCCTTGTGTTGGATCTGAAAGGGGCTCCCAAAACATGTTGCCAGGGTGGACTGCTGCATAAGAAAAGCAACTTAGCCAGGTAATGAGTGCCATCTGGTGGCATGCTCCTGATGTCATAATGGCTCCATATTTGAGGGGGTGGCAAATGGCAACATAGCAGGTCATAGTACATAACTGTGAGAAAGGCCAGTTCAGCAGATGCAAAAGAAAAGAAAAAATAGACTTGAGCCATATAGCCAAGATAAGAGATGGAGTTGCTGTGAGTCATGGAGTTGTGTATTGACTTAGGTACAGTGACTGAGATGTAAAACAAATCCAAAAAGGAGAGGTTCTTTAGGAAGAAGTACATGGGTGTGTGAAGATACTGATCAAGAGTAATGATCATGTCGATGAGAAGGTTCCCCAACTGTGCTGCCAGATAAAGCAGGAGAAACAGTCCAGCAAGTAGTATCTGAAACTCCCAGATATCAGAAAACCTCATAGGCAGGAATTCTGTCACTTGAGTAAGATTATCCATTGAGCAGGGAAAGCTATGTCCTGATTGTCAAAGGAAAAACACACAGTGATTAAAGATGAGACAAAAAATGAACACAATATTGTATTAACACAATGTTATAAAAATACTATTCCCCTAAATAAAGTAATCGGTTAGATATTTTCTACACTGCTTAAGCAAATGGAGTGGTGGAAGATGAATTTTTCACATGGGCACATTCTAAGAGATGTATGTCTTAAGACTTTAATAGTTAAGTAAGTAATTTCCAAAGCTTTTTATTAGTACTGTATATTTACTATGCAGTACTCAAAATGTGAGATCAAGATTTTTTCATCAAATAGGTGCTTGTTATAAATTTTAAGGTCCCAATGAAAATCTAATAAATAAGAATTTGTGAGATGAATCCAACAATTTACCTTCTATTCAAGTTGCTGGGTAAATTTTTAATATAAAAGTTTGGAATCAAAACGGTTACGGGTCCTGTGCAGAGTCAACTCTCTTTAGCTTTTTGTCTAATAACTTTGTTGGTAAGTGACTTTATAATGGGGATTTATTGTCATAGAAAGAATATGGAATACAATTTTTAAACCCATTATAAATAGTTCTGATTTGGAAAAGAGGAAGTTTGCTTTGTGTGAATGCACAAGAAATGACAATAGTACAATAAAAACACAACAATCCTTGTGTAGCACATTCTCTGTGACAGATTCTGTCATACGCACAGTAAATATTAACTCAATTAATATTCACAATGGCACAAAGGATTAAAATGTGTTACTATTATTTTTATTCTACAAAATAAGAAATTAAGAAAAAATAATGTCAATTAACTTGCCCAAGACCTCTCAAAAAGCCAGATCCTGAGCCAGCACTCAAATCAAGGTTGTCCATCTCCAGGATCAGTGTTGCTCACCTCTGCATTCTACTAATTGTCTTTAATGGGTAATAATTTCGACCAACAAACCTTGATGAAAATGAGATTTTTTCTATATATTAATTGATGATTATCATATCTTTACTTTTGCTCAGTGATGTTGTCTGCATGTTTAAAACATATATGCTTGCATCAAAGTCATTTCTGTGTTAGATTCTCTCTACATGACTCCAAAGTGTTGTAACTCACAATTTTATGTTTTCAAATATCAGCCAACTTTGAAGTCAATTTAAAATAAGCTTAGTGATTATCCATTTTAATCAGTATTGTTTGATTATCTCATTACATTCGTGATAAATAAAACACATAAATAAGTGCTATCCTTTGAGAGTAGGCAAATATGAATGAATCTTACCCTTATTTATAAGAAACATAGGACCCCCTTTTTATGACAAATTTTGAAGATAGTCTTCTTTCCATAGGCTATAAATAATATAGTCAGTATGAAACACTTCATTGTCTCATTAAAACAAAAATTTAAAAACAATAGTGCCCTCACACAATGTCAAATAATGAGCAATAAATATTTGCAAGGTAAATGAGAAAGGAGTAATATCAGTTCCCTGATTTAAAAAAAAGTATCTATGAGAGCAGGTTAACATAAAAGAAAAATATAGGCAAAATGTCTGAACAAGCAGTTCACAAACAGAAAAATTAATGATCAATTACTACTTCAAAAATATGTCCAAAAGTACTCGTTATGAAAATGCACATTAAAACCTGAATAAGGTGCTCTTGTTTCTTTCATTGCTCTAGAAAATATAATGCATATAAATCTTACCAGTAAAGGCTTAATAAAGATGTGAAGGGATGAAACTCTCCTTTACTGCTGTTTTTTGTGTAAGCAGTCTATGTACTTTGGAGTGTCGTTTGGCAATATTTAATACAATTAAGATGTGTAAGTTTCAAGTGCCAATGCTATTTGTAACAAATATGTACTTAATGTTTTACGTGACATATTTAAGAATGTCTGTTCTATCACGTTTAAACTCTAAATTCCAATTACTGGCATACTTGATAATATACCTTGTTTTACACCAGAATGGAACACTCTGTAGCAATAAAATCAAATGGAATAGCTCTACATACATCAATAAAGGAGATCGTAACATATTTTTGAATAGCAAAAGCAAGCTGCAAGCTATTACATAGAAAGTGTTTCCAATCATATCAGTTTAAACATTCAGAAGAGTATAGTATATTATTTATGGATAGACACACATATAAAAATTGTACAAATCTGTTAAACAATTTATACAGAGTACCCATTAATCAAAATGGTATGGAGGAGGGAAGAAAAGAGAATAAAGTGAAATAAAAATTGTGTCAACTATATCTGAAATATTTTAATATTTAAATCTTAGAGCAACCAGAAAAATATTAATGTGATAATATTAAACACTGGTTATTAATCATTTGGTATACTCCTACTTTCCAGATTTGAAATATTTCTTTTAATATTGTGTATATCCATGTAAGGAAGCAAATGGAATATTTTTGTGCATTATGAATTGCACTCCACCTTTTAAATTACTTATAAAATTCAGTGGGAAGGGGCAAAACTGTCCTCTTTGGCATTATGGATCCGATAAGATACCCCATATATTAAAACCTAAGAATCCAAGAATATATTAAGATTTAACAAAAGAAGTTACTGGAGAATCAGGTGTGTGTTATATTATTTTATTATTAATTTCTGCATATTTTGTTATGTATTATAATGTAACAATGCATAGTAATTTAAGACTGAATTTTTGTGTTCTCTTTTTATTGTTAATAGAATTTAGTGAAACAAGTAATAAAGCGCTCATTTATTAGATTTTATTAAAAAAGTCACAACTACACAGCCAAGACTTGTAGATTCTCCTTAAAGCAAAATGAAAAAAAACACTCACACACTCACAAACACACAACCCTTTCAGGCTGAATCAGCAGTGGGATATATATTCTCCAAGTTAAATTTCTTGCAGTAGATGTAAAATTCTACACAACTGCCACATGGCAGATTCCTCATAATCTATTGTCCAGAGGATGAGAAAATAAGTATCCTAATTCCTTATCTCTAATAGTCACATTTCCATACTTCTGAAAGGAAAAATATATGATTTATATATAGTTACCCTTTGTTTTTTATTAAAAACTTATTAAATCAATATTTTTTAACTGCAGACAATTTAGAATTAAGAGCATAGAAGATCATTTTATAGATGTATAACAATAAATGCATTATCATGATATATAAATACACATGTATACATATACTTATTCAAAATATTAGGCATATTTGTTGATACATTTGTTTAACAAATGGATAGAAATTAACACTTAAAAAATGCACAATTCCTTTGCAAACACCTACATACATCCTCAATTGTTATACATAATTTCTGAATTTTAGAAGCATTGTTTTTAACAGATAAGCATATTTATTAAATATTTATAGGGGCTGTCCGGGTGGCACAGCAGTTAAGTTCGCATGTTCCACTTCTTGGTTGCCCAGGGTTCCCCCGTTTGGATCCCGGGTGTGGATATGGCACCGCTTGCCACCCCATGCTGTGGTAGGCATCCCGCATATAAAGTAGAGGCAGACGGGCATGGATGTTAGCTCAGGGCCGGGCTTCCTCAGCAAAAAGAGGAGGATTGGCAGAAGATGTTAGCTCAGAGCTAATCTTCCTCAAAAAAAAAAATAAATATTTATACAGTTTCTTTTTTTATGAGTCTGTGCATTTCAAATCCATACATCATCTGATGAATAAATAGACAGCCTTGTGGAATTCTCTCCATGTCAGGAACAAAAACGAATTTACAATCCTGTCCCGCACCTTGGATAAATGCACCTGGATACTCCCTCTCCCTGATGACAGAAGAGTGTTAGGGTTGAGGAGAGACTTCCCCATAGACATGAGGACACACAGAGTGAGAGAGTAAAAGGGTTCTCACTTCAGTTCGATGTCTTCTCCAAGACTGCATAAGGTCAAAATAGCAAGGATGTACTGGTTTTGTGGGGTAACTCTATGCTATAGAGTAATTTCAGGATATTATACTCCTACCCAATTTGTTCAAATTTACAATGACCTCTGAAAAGGCAAAGCTTAGCCAGGGTGTTCCTGGTAAATGGCATGGGCAGAACAAAGACCCTGGACATGCCTGTTCACCTTCGGTCATTTTCTCCCTTCTGGCTACACTGACCAAGGATGAAATTTGACTACATAGGCATACCCTAAGTCCAAATCCACCTCCTCCATATGCCTCAATATTTCACTCAAAAGATTAGTAAATCAAATTCATAAAGTTAAAACTAAGAATACCCCGTGGTCTAACATGTAATGGGATTGAAGGAGACCTGAGTCCTAGTTATGTTCTGACATAGTCAAGCTGTCCTAAATTGGGGGACCTACAGATAAATTTGAGTTTCAATTTCCCCAACTGTAAAGTGACAGTAAACAAGCTAGCGTTTGCTGCTCACCAGCTTTGAGAAAATATAAATCTGATCTACATGAGTCTCCTTCACCTATCAGTGCAGTCCTCTCTGAGTGGTCCTTACTCCTGAAGAGCCTGCCCTTGTTCTGCTTATATTAGGGGACAGAGATCAGTGCTGAAGGACAAAATCCCCAAATTCTGCAGCAGAGATGCTTACTTTCCAGTCTCAGGCTCAAAGTAGACATCTTCAAAACTGATTAAAATGATAAAAAAAATGAAGCAAACTGTCTGGGGTAAATTATTTGGTTTGCTTGTTTCATTGATAAAGCTCATAACGCATAAAACCAAGGGACTCATCAAATCACTTTTATCAAACATCTGTCTTGATGTTTTTTTCTCACAAAGAGGTTGAAATAATTGGTTACATAAACCTCATGACAGGTGAGGAAACTCATTCTGTTTTCTAAATGAGTAAAAATCTGAGAAGTAGGATAAGAGTAATACCTTGATGAAAGAACATGCAGTTTCTCAAAATGTATTCACTTTCTGCAATAATGATGAAAAAACACTATTTCTAATGTCTTCATTGATTACTAGAAGAAACCAACTGATATAATATGCAAACCCAGTGATGGAGCAAAGCTGTTGTCCAATGTATCAAGGAAAGACAGTTTTCATTAGGTGTCCACAGGTGCTGGAGACAGAGCCCCTGGAGTCTGGAGTGGGTTGGCTTCCAGAGAGGAGCCTGGGGGATGTGGGTCTCAGGTGGAAGCAGACTTTCCCCAGGTCAAATGGAATACTACCTGCTGAAACAGAAGCTCAAATACTGAATGGCTGCTAATAAAACTCAAAGTCCCTAGGGAATTAATAAACATGAGAGATACATAGATATTAATTAAGAGAGTGAAAAAAGTCAACAGTGAAAATAAAAATTCAAAGCATTTTTATTCTCACATTCTATAAAACAATCTTTGATAAAGTTCAAAATCTGGATATTTAATGAACTCAAAAAATAATAATTCATTGCTTGAATTCATTACCATGCCTAGTCAATGTGCCACCTGAAAATATACGAACATATCCAATTTACTTCGCAGTTAATAGCAACTTATTTCTGTATTGAACATAAACCCTCAGAAAATTATTGAGAAAATAAAGACAATCTTCATCCTTCCCATCTCCTCCAAAATCTATTGATCTGACAACCAGTAATAGAGTAAAAGGATGAATGAATACTAGATTTACTAAAATATGACAATTTAAACAGTTTTATTTTAAAATAAAAGTGTTCAAGGAGAAATGCATAAATAAATGAATTTTATGTATTCAATGAGAAATCTAAAACAATTATATGGGATACATATTTTGTTACCATTTATTTCAGATGAGGAAACAGAGGCATTTTAGATACTTCATAAAAACTCTCATGCCATATAGAGCATAAGCAAGTGACAGCACTAGGCCCCAGGACTTTTTGGCCCCAGGACTAGTAAATTGTGCTGTCTCCCTGTAATAGTTATCCCTGCTATTATTGAGCATTATATTAGTCAGACATGAGAAGGATATAGGTGGTAAAATCTTTGTAAAGAGAGGGCACAATGACCTTTTGTATGTGAAATTGTAATTTATTTGGAAAGCACAAGGTAATCAGCTCTAAAATTAGAAGAAAATAGAATTATTTGGAAAAATGGGTACAACTTAAACGATATTTGGATAAACTAACAAAAGGAGAATTTTATAAAAAATACTCCAATTTTGTAAAAAACAAAATATTTAAACTATCCAAGGTTTAAATTAAAAATAACTATATGAGATCTGAAGATGAAGACATCATTAAATTCTCCTGGAGGAGACCAAAGTCAACTTAAAAAATTTTAAAAACACTATGAACTTGATAAAATGGCCATATCAACAATATATCAACATTGTGCTGGCTTGGAAAAATAAATTTGTAGTTTATGTTTCTCATGCTCAGACATGGTTAAAACACATCACAATACTTGTTTTTACAAAATTCTTCAAAATTGCTGGGTTTTGGTAGTAGTGGATGAAGATTTGAAGAGTTTTATTTGTTCAGAAAAATTTGGATCATGGCAAGGTAAGTTCCCAATCCCTTTTTCATAAATGATGGAAAGAGTCTGTGCAAACAAGAGTTCCTGGGCACGAAGAGTGATAGGAGAGTGGTGGCAGAAAGAAATCAACATTTAATCAAGAGCCAATGACAGGAAATGTTTCCAGGTAGGGATACAAAACTGACACTATCTTGATTTCAAGGAGTTTATATCCTAAGGAGATGATAATTTTACATTTAGCTGGAATAGTGTTAATAATTTATAGAATTATACTCCCTACTATGGTAATATTTTCTATGAATATGTAAAAAACATTGGTAAAGTGAATGATACATCATCAGTCTATAATTAGAATGTGATATGAGTTTTATATTAGAAAAAGTAATTAGTATAATTGTTGCCTAAATGTCATATTTATTACACCACACTAAACATTTTTCCTTGGCATAATTGACATTCAAAGATGTTTATAATGTAATAGAATTCTAACCAGTAGCAAATATGGTGAGCATGGAAACAAACAGACCAGAGGAAGACTATAATTAAAAGAAAAAGTCAATTTATAATTCTCTTTTAATCATTTAATAATCTTATATAAAATGATACAACCTCCTGCATTGCAAGAAAAAATGGAATACATTTAAAATTCATGCAAGGTATGACCAAGCATGTAGTCTTATGATAAATTTGTATATTTTTGTAGATACTACAAGGTCTCTTCATCATGTAACTCAAATTTATACAGATCATTATAGTAAGAGAAATTTTGGTATGTTCCTCTGCACATGAGAATGATATAAAAGTTATGAATTAAACCTGAAACAACTAGATGTGAGACAAGAGTGTATCTCATATGCCTCAGCAGGATTGATTATGGGAAAATCAGGGGCATGTTAGTTTGACTCCCACTGCACCTTACAGATGACACCTGTTTCTGCAGAAAAGTATTCAGGAATGTGCATGGACCAGACTATGCTAGCCTTGGGTACCTAGTCATCTTGATGTTCCAGACTGTATCTAGCTTACCCTGGGATCACATTGTAGATTTTATAACTTGGGTAAAATAGACCCCTCCATGAGGTTAGATCACCTCTCGTTTGGACCTGCTCCCACCTTGAGTATAGGACATCCAATCTCCAGAGAGGCTGTCTTGCCTAGGAAGTTCAGGCATCGCTCTCACATGCTCCATATTGTCTACCACAGGTCTGTGATAACTTTTGATGAGGATTGCGTGGTTCAGAAGATTGCAGCTGGCTCTGTCCTGGACAACATTGCTGATATCTCTGATCTGTGCACTAGATTGTGTAGACTCCCTTGGTACAAAGAGAGTAAGTGATATACTCTGGGAAGACCTGTGTTCGTCAAATCATCAATCAAATCTTTTGTCAATAAATGGTTTATGAAACACTTTGTACCATGTGAAGGTGTAGAGAATGACATAGATGGATAGATAGATAGATAGATAGATAGATAGATACATAAACTAGACCATCAGAAGTAAACAAGCATCTATAGAGAAGTAAGTGAGGTGAAGAACCCAGACTACATAATGTGTAGCCATCAGCTACTATATCATACTCTGATGATATTCTTTTCCCACTCTTTTATTTTCAACTGTCCAAATCTTTCTCATTTGGGTTTGTCTCCTCTATACAGAAGATAACAGGGTTTTCATTTATCACCTAATTTAAGAAAAGCTAAGTCTCCTGTTTACAGTATCTTTGGATTTACAAAATAATTGAGCAGAAAGTGCAGAGTTCTTACAGACCCCTTCTCCCTCAGCAACAGTTTCCCCTAATGTTAACATGTTTAATTGGTGTGGTAAATTTAACTAATACAATAGTTTACATTAGGGTTTACTTTTTGTGTTGTACAGTACTGTGAATTTGAGAAACGCATAACGTCCTGTATCCACTTTATAGTATCATACAAAATCATTTCAATGCCCTAGAATTCCCTTATCTTCCACCTATACTTTCTTTCCCATTTCACACTGAGCCCTTGGTAAGCAGTGATTATTTTACTGTATTGATAATCTTTCCTTTTAAAAAATGTCATCTAGTAGTGTCAACAAAGGTCTCTGGAATACAGGAATTCAGTTAGGAAGGCTTTATTGCTCATACAGTTTGCAAACTTGGGACACTGTAGCCAGCAGCAGCAAACTGAAAGTCAGCTCTGAAAGAACAAAAAAGGGGCTGCCTTTATAGAAAAAGTTCCCACCCAGGTTGCCAGTTCCCACCAAGGTCCCCACTCAGGTCTGCTTTTGCAAATGAGGGATGCAAGCCAGCTAAGTCCTGATTGGTTGGTGCAGGTCAAAGTTTCATTGACTAGGTCCAGGTGGCTGTAAGGGACTTTTGTAAAATCAGGTACTTAGCAGAGTCAAAAGCTTAATGGTGAATTCCATGGTCTTTCCAGAAACAGTGTATGTGACTGGATTTGGTCCCATTATGGCCACTTGATGCTATTGTCTTTAGGTCCCTGTTAGCCAGACAGAGTTCATCCTGTCCTCAGAGAGATTTTTTACTTAATTGTATTCCACAGTAGGAATCATACACTATGTGGCCCTTTTAGAGTGGCTTCTTTAACTTAGCAATATGCATTTAAGTTCTCTCCAAGTATTTTCATGGCTCGATCTCTCTCTTTTTTTTAAATCACTAAATAATATTCTGTTGTAAGAATCTACAACTAATTGCTTACCTATTCACTTACTGAACGATATCTTGGTTGCTCCAAGTTTTGACAATTGTGAATAAGATGCCATAAACATTTGTGTGGATGTAAGTTTCAACCCTTTTGAATAATTACCTAGAAGTACAATTGCTGGATTGGATGGGATAATTATGTTTAGATTTGTAGAAACTGCCAAATGTTTTCTAAAGTAGATGTATGATTTTGCATTCCCACCAGCAATGAATGAGAGGTCCTATTGCTCCACATCATCACCAGCATTTCATGTGGTCAGGGTTTGAGATCTTAGCATTACAATAGGTTTATATCATTATCTCACTCTTATTTAAATTAGCAATTCCCTTAATGACAAATTATCACAAGCATGTTTTCATTGCTTATCTGCCATGTAAATATTTTTTGGTCAGATCTTTTGCACACTTTTTTAACTGGGTTGTTTGTTTTCTTATTGTTGAGTTTTAAGAATGCTTGGCATATGAATTCAAGTTGTTTATCATAAATGTGTTTGCAAGTACATTCTGCCAGTCTGTGGCTTGTACTTTCACTCTTTTAATAGTGCTTTTTACAGAATAGACATTTTCTTAATTTTAATGAAGTTCAACTTTTTTTTCTTTCATGGATTGTGCTTTTGGTATTATATTTAAAAAAAATCATTGTTAGGCACAAGACCACCTAGATTTTCTCCTATGTAATGTCTAGAAGTATCATATTTTCATGTTTTATACCTACATAATGAATAAATTTGAGTTAATCTTTTATGAAAGTTGTTGGATTCTAGATTCCTTTTTTGCCCTATGGGTGTCAAGTTGTTACAGAACCATTTCTTGAAAGGACTATTCACTATTCATTGAACTGCCTTTGCTTCTTTGTCAAAAATTACTTGACTCTATTTGAGTAGATCTATTTCTGTGTCTTCCATTCTATTTCATATATGTCTATTTTTTCAAAAACATCACACTGTTTTGCTTATATAACCTGATAGTAAGTCTTAAAGACAGATAGTTTCATTATACTGACTTTGTTTTTCTTCAGTATTGTGTTAGATATTCTGGGTGTTTTGCCTTTCCTAATAAACTTTAGAATCAATTTGTCAATTTTCATGTAGTAACTTACTTGGATATTGATTGATATTGCATTGAATCTATAGAGTAAGGTGGGAAGATTTTAACAATATTGAGTCTTTATATTAATGAATATACAATATCTCTCTGTCTAGATAATATTTCATTTATTCTCTTAGGCATGTATAGTTTTGTTGTTTATTGTTAGATTTATAGAGAATCACTTAACTTTTAGGTATTAACATAAATGATGTTGTATTTTCAATTTAAGAGAGAAATTGTTCATTGTTGATATGTAGAAAAGTATTGATTTTTGCATACTAAGCTTGTATCCTGTAACCTTGCTACATCTGCTTCCAAGTTGATTTTTGTCTATTTTTAAAATTTTTCTATATAGACAAAAATGTCAACTGTAAAGAGAGTTTTCTTTCCTCCTTCCCAAAATTTGGATAGTTTGTATTTTCTTGTCTTGTGTTATTGCATTATCTAGAACTTATAAAGTGATGTTGAGTAAGAATGGTGAGTGGGAACTTCTCTGCCTTATATATGATCTTTGAGAGAAAACATCTATTTTTTCAAAATTAGGTATGATGTAAGTTGTAGGTGCTTTATAGATGGTCTTTATAAAAATGAGAAAGTAACCACTATTTCTAATTTTCTAACAGGTTTCTTTTTCTTAATCATGAATGGATGATGGATTTTTTAAAATAATTTTCTGCACCTAGTGATTGATTATATAACTTTTCTTTTATAGGATGTTGATGTGACAGATTATATAAAGTTATTTTTGAATATTGAAATGGGCTTGCATATCTAGAATATCCTGCTTGCTTTAGGTATGTAATTTTTGTATACATTTTTAGACTTAATTTATTAATATATTGTTGAGATTTTTGAATCCATGATTAAGAGAAATGTTAATCTGTAACTTTCCATCCTGTAATATGTTTGTCTGCTTATTTTCTCAGGATAATACTGGGGTTATAGAAGAAGATTAAATGTGCTCCTTCTGCTTCTATTTTCTGGAGTAGATTGTAGAGAACTATTATTTTTTCTTAAATATTTGGTATAATTTATTAGTGAAACTATCTGGATGTGGTGCTTCTGTTTTGGGAGACCATTAATTATTGATTCTGTTTCTTTAACAGATATAGTCCTATTCATGATCACTTTTCCTTGGCATTAGTTTCAATAGGTTGTATCTTTCAATTATGGTCCATTTTATCCAAGTTATCAGATTTCTGTGCAATGGAGTTTTTTTTTTGAAACTTTCTTTTATTATTCTTTAACATCCATGTAGTGAGTAGTGATGACTCCTCTTTCATTTGTGATATTAGGGATGTTTCTTCTTTTTTAAATGTTTTTCCTTGTTTAGCCTGGCTGGATGTTTTTAGTTTGATCTTTTCAAAGATCTAGCTTTCCATTTCAGTGAACTTCTGCATATTTAATTCCATCCTATTTTCTTATTATTTCTTTTCTTCTGCTCACTTTGGATTTTATTTACTTTTCTTTCTCTGGTTTCCTAAGTTTGAAGCTTAAATTATTGATTTTAGATCTTTCTCCTTTTCTACCATATGCATTTAATGCTATACATTTTTTATAAATACTGATTTTGCTGAATCATGCTGATTTTGATGTTATAGTTTTATTTCTTTATTTCAAAATACTTAAAGAAATTTCTTGATAATTTTTTGATCTATGAGTTATTTAAGAGTGTTTTGTTTAATTGTCAAAATGTTAGGGATTTTTCCAGCTCCCTTTTTTTGAGCTTGTTGATTTCTAGTTAATTTTATTGTTATCAGAGATCATACTTTGTATGATTTCTAATATTTCAAATTTCTTAAGGATTTAGTTTGTGTAATAAAATAAAGTCTATCTCAATAAATGCTCCCAGAGAGCTTGAGGCTACTGTATATCTGTTGTTGTTGGATGAAATATGCTGTAAATGTCAATAAGATCCAGTTCATTAATGGCGCTGTTCAGTTCAACTATGCCCTTAATGATTTTCTGCTTTTTTAATCCATCAATAACTTACAGAGTTATGTTGAAATCTCCAAATATAATGGTGGATTCATCTATTTCTCCTTGCAGTTCTATCAGTATTTGCCTCACATATTTTAATGTATTTTAGACATATACACATTAAAATTGTATCTCTTCTTGGAGAATTTATCCTGTTTATCTTTATGTGATTGCCCCTATTTATCACTGGTTTTCTTTCCACTGAAGTCAGTTATGTAGGAACTTAATAGACCTACCCAGCTTTCTTTTGATGAGGATATTCCTGCCCCATGCACCACCTGCACTGCTATTCCCAGGTTATCTAAGAGTGCTGGCTGCACTGTGGCTAGGGGCTCTGGGTTCAAGGATGACACTGTTTCTGCCAAGGGCCAGGGATCTGGCAACTTGTACACTGCCCCTACTGCTGGTAGAGCTGGCGTCTGGCGTGCCACCACTGGGGGCTGGGTCACTGGTTCTGCTGTAGTTCCTGAAGCCTCTGCTCACAGGTTTCACCTGCCACCACTGAGGGGTTAGCATGACACAGTTTGTAACATCTAATTAGTTTTAATCTATTTGTACTTATATTTAAATTGGGTTTATTGTTAAAATGTATAAATGTGTGTGTGTGTGTGTTTTATCTACTCTGACCCTGTCTTTTAACTGGTGCGTTTAGATCATTGGCATTTAAAACGATTATTCCTGTAGTTGGATTAGTATCTACTACATTTGTAACTGTTTTCTATTCTTTGATGTTGTTTGACTTGTTTTGTGTAGCTCTCTTTTAATGCCTTTTCTAGTTTTAATTGAGCATTTTACCTTATTTCACTTTTTCTCTTCTCTTAGTGTATCAAAGATACTTTTATAAAACATTGTTCCTGCCATTCCTCCCACCAATTTCATATCTTGTTGTTGTCATCTATTTCACGTGTCCATAAGGTATAGTCACTTAATAAATTTTTTGCTATTATTATTTTGGACAAACCTGTTAAATAAGTTGAGAATAAAAAAAGAAAGAGTTTTTGTCTTAATTTATTAATTGCTTAATATTCTTCCTTCCTTTATTCAAATCTACATCTCTGACCTATGGCATTGTCTTTCTCTCTAAGTAACAATTTTCTAACATTTCTTACAAGGCAAGTCTACAGTCAATAAGTTCCCTCAATTTTTGTTTGTTTGAGAAAATCTTTATTTCTCCTTCACTTTTAAATACAATTTTGCTGTATACAGAATTCTAAGTGAGTGTTTTTTTCCAACACTTTAAATACTTAACTCTATTCTTATTTCTGAAGAGAAATTCAACTTAATTTTTTCCTTGCTCCTCTGTTTTTAAGGTATTTTATCTCTTTTTGTCTTCTTTCTAGATTTTATTTTTATCCTTGATTTTTCAGAAGTTTGAGGGTAATAGACCTGATATACAAAATTTCTTTTTGTATTTATACTGCTTGATGTTCTCTGATTCATATATACATATGACTTGTCAGGCATTAATGTTGGAAAATTCTCAACATCATTAAAATATTTCTTTCACTTCTTTGTCTCACTTTTATCATTCTGGTATTCTCATTATATGTATCTTATGATTTTTGTAATTCTCCCGTAGTATTTGGGTATTCCCTTCTGTCTTTTTCCTTCTTTTTGCTCTTTGCATTTAAGTTTTATAACTTTCTGTTGACATAGCCTCAAGCTCAGAGATTCCTTCCTAAGCTGTGTCTGGTCTACTGATAAGAGCATGATAAGCATTCTTTGCTTCTTTTACAGTGTTCTGATTTTTATCTTTTTCTTTTGAGTCTTTACTTGAGTTTCCATAACTTGGCTTATGTTACTCATCTTATCTTGAACGTTGCCACTTTTTTTCCATTACAGCCTTTAGCATAATTTTACAGTAATTTTAAATTGTGTCTGATATTTCCAAAATTTTGACATATTTATGTCTGTTTCTGGTACTTCCTTTTTCTCGCCAGGTTGTTTTTAGATTCTTTGAATGCCTTGCAATTTTTATTGAAATTTGGCTTGTTAGTTTCCCATGGTTGCTGTAATGAAGTACCACAAAATAAGTGGCTTAAACAACAAAAATTGTCTCAAAGTTCTTGAGGCTAGCTGTCTGAGATCAAGATGAAATAGAGTTGCTTTCTTCTTTGGGCTGTGAGGTAGAAACGTGTTCCATACATCTTTCCTAGCTTCTGGTGATTTACTAGAAATTTCTGGCTTTCCTTGGCTTGTAGAATTATAGCCTAGATGTCAGCCTTTATCTTAACATGACATTTTCTTTGTGTTTTTAATCTTTGTCCAAACTCTTCCTTTTTGTAATAACACCATTAATATTGGATTAAGTCCCCACCCAACTTCAGTATGACATTATCACAATTTACATAATTATATATGCAATAATCCTATTTTCAGATAAATTCACATTTTGAGATAGTATGGGATTAGGATTTCAACATATAACATTTTACAGGACATAACTCAATCCGTAACATGAGGACATGAGGTATCAAGTAAAATGAATTGAGGTAAACAAGCCTTTAGTGTGAGGTTTATGTTTATCTGCGTATGAGTAGGCTATGTTTATTGTTTGCTGTAACTGTGGTTTTAGAGACTATAATTTCCTCTAGTGTCCTTGTTTTGTGTCCTCTGTTGGCTTTGGGTTCCCTAAAGATTTCTCCTTAAGTAAGATCTATGACATGCAGGTATTTCTGCTGTAATCTGCTCTTACACTAAAGACCTATTTATGTGGTTGAATGATGTGGGGGAAAGGAATGTCTTCTAAGGTCCCATGATTATAGGCTTCTAAGGTCTGATGATAATAGGCTTAATCTTTTAACCAGCCTGTGTCCCTGGTCTGTGACCTTCACAAGTAATTTCTGGCTTTCTCCACCAACTAGATGAAACAAGAAGGCTAGAAGGGATTAATGTCAGGTATTTCCATTCCCCCAGATTGATAAGGCTGTGGTAATGTCTAAGTAGGTCAGGCTCTGATAAATAGTTTCCACTGAGAACAGGCCTTTGTTAAGGAGAGCGGTGAGCTCTGGGAATATTTCAAATGGTTATATTTCTCCTCCCCCTTCCAGAAACGCATGGAAATTTGTCTTTAGTCTTCATATGGATTACATGATGGGACTTCTTGAATTAAAACTCATAAATGCATGGAGGTTTCCCTAAGGATGGGCCCCACCAGAGCTTTTATTTCTTAAGTTAGCCCATGAGAGTTTCCAGCAATATATCAATTCTACTTTAAGTTTTCTACTGGTAGTGTCTCCAGCTTTTGGCTGCTGATCCTGGGCTTCTGCTCCCAGAAGTTGGAAGTCTCTTTATCCTGTGTGTCTCCAATTATCAAGGCAGCCACTTTTCCTGGGGTTTGAATGCTCTGATGGGTCTAAAGAGAGTGACTTTCAGTTTCTTTAGCTTTTTCCTTATTGTGAGGAAGGAATGATTATCTCCAAGCTATTCACAAGTTTAACCAGAAACTGAAATTCTCAATAAATTATTTCTATGAATAAATGAATCACATTAATTATTATTGATATAATATATATCATTAGTTTTCACAGTCTTTTATGCTTTTCTCTATGTTTTTGTAATTTCTTCTGTGCCATTGTATATTTCTCTTCTGTGATCATTTTTACCAAAATGAGACCAATGTGATGAAATTAGTTGTAATAACCACTAACACTAACAAGATAACATTCTGACAATTTGAAGGTTCCTATGCTGCTAAATAGAAAGAATCCTGCCTGAAACTGACAAACCTGGGTTCCTGAGGAACCAAGAGGAAAAGTACTTTCAGGCTTCTAGCGACAGGCACCAAAGCCAAGATTAATCAAAGTTCTGCTGTATATGACAATACTCATTTTCTCCTTACATGATCAACTGGAGATAATCAACACTGTGTTCCACTGAGCCTCATATTAAAAGCATTTTTGTAATTCTATAATTGAACCAAAGATTTGGAAGTAGAAGTATCTAGACAAGTTAGGATATAAGAGGAGGGATAGCACTGTCATCTAACTCAAGGTTTCACAAAATGGAAGCAGGGAACCCAGCATATCCCTCAACTTCTCTACACATGCTTGCAGGAGAAACCAACTTTAATATAGGTTGGTCTTTTTCATCTTCCCAAGAAACTCTTTCTCATTCACTTCACTGTCTCCATCCCGATAGGCTTCATCATTCATTTCCTATAGCTCTTCCTCAGTGAGGTTTCCTCTAACTAGTTTGCTATGTGATTTAGTTATTTGAAAAAGATCTTCTGGGTTTTTATCATCATCAAAGACCTGAAAGCTATCAGGATTTCTTCTTTGGTGTCTCTCTTGGCCATCTTCTGAATCACCATGGCTGAGAAGTCATTGAAGCTGATCTTCCCTATGCCTACCTTGTTCACTTCAGGCATTATATTCTTTATCTCCTCCTTCCTGGGTACAGAGCCAAGTGCTCTCATGACCACCTTCAGCTCCTTCATGTCCATGATCCCACTTCCATAAGCATGGAAGAGGTCAAATGCCTCATGAACTTCTTGCTTCTTATCTTCAATGAGTTCAGGCTGAGGACCCACCATTCTTTTCTGGTTTGCAAGGCCATGTTTGGCATTTTTTTTCCTTTTTCCTTTTGTGTAACTCCAGGTTTTATTTCCTATGTGATTTTTAAATTTATTATTAATTGGGGTAAAATTGGTATATGCCATTATGTAAGTTTCAGGTGTGCAAAATTCAACATCTGTATACACTACAAACTGATCTCCACCAAAAGTCCTGTTACCATCCATCACATTACAATTGACACCCTTTACCTGTTTCACCCACCTCCCAAACCCATTTCCCTCTAGAATCACCAAGCTGTATTCTGTAATTATGACTTTCTATTTGTGTTGCTTTGTTTTTAAAAGAAGTCTACACATGTGTGAGGTCATATGATATTTGTCTTTTTATATCTGATTTATTTTACTTAGCATAATACCCTCAAGGTCCATCCATGTGGTCACAAATGGCAAGATTTCATCCTTTTTAATGGCTGAGTAGCATTTTATGTAAATATACTACATATTCTTTATCCATTCATCCATACATGAAGACTTCGGTTGTTTCTATATCTTGGCTGTTGTAAATAACGCTGCAATGAACATAGGAGTGCCTATATCTTTTTGAGTTAGTGTTTTCATGTTTTTTGGTTAAATACCCAGAATTGGGATGGCCAAATCATATGGTAGTTGTATTCTTAAATTTTTTTGATAAATCTCCATACTGTTGCCATAGTGGCTATACCAATTTACATTTCCATCAATAGTGCACAAGGGTTCCCTTTTCTCCACATCCTCTCCCACACTTGTCATGTCTTGTCTTTTTGATAATAGCCATTCTAACAAGTAGGAGGTGATGTCTCATTGTGGTTTTGATGTGTGTCTTCCTAATAGTGATGTTGAACCTCTTTTCATATGCCTCTTGTCCATCTGTATATCTTCTTCGAAAAAATGTCTATGTAGTTCCCCTACCCACTTTTTAATTGAACTATGTCTTTTTTGATATTGGGTTTTATGAGTTCTTTATATAATTTGGATTTTAACCCCTTGTCAGAAATATGATTTGGAAATATCTTTTCCTATTCAGTAGGTTGCTTTTTCATTTTGATGACAGTTTCATTCACTGTGCAGAAGCTTTTTAGTTTGATGTCATTTCACTTGTTTATTTTTGCTTTTGTTTCCCTTGTCTTTGAAGTCAGATTGACAAAATCATTACTAACAGGTATGTCAAAGAGTGTACAGCCTAGGTTTTTCCCTAGGAATTTAATGGTTTTAGGTCTTATGGTCAAGTCTTTACTTCATTTTGTGTTAATTTTTGTATATGATGTAAGATAGTGATCTTGTTTCATTCTTTTGCATGTGCCTGTCCAGTTTCCCCAACACTATTTATTGAAGATACTGTCCTTTCTCCTTTCTCTAAGTTCTTGTCTCATGTGTCATGATTAAATTGCCCATACATGTGTGGGTTTATTTCTTGGCTCTTAATTCTGTTCCATTGATCTGTGTGTCTGTTTTCATGCCAATATCATACCGTTTGATTACTATAGCTGTGTAATGTATTTTGAATTCAAGGAGTATGATACCTCCAGCTTTGTTCTTTCTCAAGATTGCTTTGCCTATTAGGGGTATTTTGTGGTTCCAGACAAATTTTAGAATTATTTGTTCTGGTTCTGTGAAAATGTCATTAAAATTTTGATAGGTAATGCTTTGGATAGTATGGACATTTTAACTATATTAATTATTTAAATCAATGAGCATGGACTATCCTTCCATTTATTTGTGCCTTGTTAAGTTTCTTTCATCATTGCCTTAAAGTTTTCAGTATATAGATCTTTAACCTCGTTCGTTAAATTTATCATTAGGTATATTATTCTTTTTGATGCAGGTGTAAATGGGATTGTTTTCTTATTTTCTCTTTCTATTTGTTTGTTATTAGTGTATAGAAATGCAATAGATTTCTGTATCTTGATTTCGTATCTCGTAACTGTATTGAATTTATTTACTAAGTCTAACAGCGTTTTGGTGGACTTTATAGGGTTTTCTATACATAACATCATGCCATCTTCAAATACTGACATTTTTAATTCTTTCTTTTCTGTTTTGGATGCTTTTGATTTCTTTTTCTTACCTCATTGCTCTGCCTCAGACATCTAATTTCATGTTGAATAATAGTGGTGAGAGTCACAATCTTTGTCTTGTTCCTGATCTTAGAAGAAAAACTTTTATCTTTTCACTGTTAAGTGTAATGTTACTTGTGTTCTTGTGATATACAATCTTTATTATGCTGATATATGTTGTCTCTATATCCACTTTGTTGAGATTTTGTACCATAAATGGATGTTGCATTTTGTCAAATTATTTTTCTGCATCTATTGAGATGGTCATATGATTTATTTTCTTCATTGTGTTAATGTGGTGTATTCCATTCATTAATCTATGGATATTGTACCATCCGTGTGTCCATGAAGTAAATCTCAATTTATCATGTTGTATGACTTTTAATGTATTGTTAAGTTTGTTTTGCTAATATTTTGTTGAGGAGTTTTGCGTCTTTGTTCATCCAAGATATTGGCCTCTAATTTTCTTTGTTGTGGTATACTTGTCTAGTTTTGGTATTAGGGTAATGCTGGCCTTGTAAAATGAGTTTGGGAACCTTTACCACAATTCAATTTTTTGGAAGAATTAGAGAAGGGTAGGTAGTAAATCTTTGAATGTTTGGTAGAATTCACTGATGAAGACATCTGCTCCTGGACTTTTGTTTTTGAGGATTTTTTTTTTTAAGATTTTTTTTTTTCCTTTTACTCCCCAAAGCCCCCCCGGTACATAGTTGTATATTCTTCGTTGTGGGTCCTTCTAGTTGTGGTATGTGGGACGCCGCCTCAGCGTGGCCTGATGAGCAGTGTCATGTCCGCGCCCAGGATTCGAACCAACGAAATACTGGGCCGCCTGCAGCGGAGCAAGTGAACCCAACCACTCGGCCACGGGGCCAGCCCCTTGTTTTTGAGGTTTTTAATTCCTGGGTCAGTCACCTTACTAGTAGTTGGTCTATTCATATTTTCTTTTTCTGCATGATTCAGTCTTGGAAGGTTGCTAATTTCTATTAATTTATCCATTTCTTCTAGTTTGTTCATCTTGTTGGCATGCAATTCAGTTTCTTATGATGTTTTCAGGTATAAGTTGTAATTTCTCTTTTATTTCTGATTTTTTTTGAGCCTTTTTTTTCTTGGTGACCCTCACCAAAGATTCATCACTTTTTTTTCCCCAAAGAACCGGTTCTTAGTTTCATTGATCTTTTCTTTTTCTGTTTTTTTTTCTTTTGGTTTTGACACATTATTTTTTATTTTGTATTTATTTATTTTTTGGATGTACAGTGTAATGTGTCTTGAATTCTGTGTAAATTACATCATGCTCACCACCCAAAGACCAATTGCAATTCATCACCACACCCATGTGCCTAATCACCCCTTTCACCCTCCTCCGTCACCCCATCTCCTTTGATCCAGGCTCCATTGATATGTGTCTGTTTGTCACTGTTTTCATCTTCTACTCATGAATGAGATCATATTGTACTTGACTTTCTCCCTCTGACTTATTTCATTTTTCATAATACCCTCAACTTCTGTCCATGACGACAGAAATAACCGGATTTCATCATTTCTTATGGCTTAGTAGTATTCCATTGTGTATATATAGCACATCCTCTTTACCATCTGTCCCTTGATGGGTACCTAGGTTGCTTCCAAGCCTTGGCTATTTTATTTATAATGCTATGATGAACATAGGGGTGCATATATCTTTATACCTTTGTGTTTTTAAGTTCTTTGGATAAATACCCAGTAGTGGAATAGCTGGATCATATGGTAGTTCTATTCTTAATTTTCTGAGGATACTCGATGATGCAGCTTCTATGGAAAGCAGTCTATCTAAAGGTTTCTGAATTTTGTTTATCTTTTCAAATAATCAACTCTGGTTTTCATTGATTGTTTCTATTGAATTTTTAGTCTCTATTTCATTTATTTCTGCTGTGATTTTTATTATTTCCTCCCTTTTGCTGATTTTGGGCTTTGTTTGCTCTTCTCCACTTTCTTTAGGTGCACTGTGAGATTGTTTATTTGAGATTTTTGTTTGTTTGTTGCGGTAGGCTTGAATTGCTATAAATGTCCCTTTTAGAAGTGCTTTTGCTGTATTCTGTAGATTGTGGTATGTCATATTTTCATTATCACTTGTCTCCAGGTTTTTTTTTAAATTTCTCCTTTGATATGCTCATTGACTGAGTCACAGTTAGTAGCATTTTGTTTAATCTCCACATTTGCATGGCTCTTCTGACTTTCTTCCTGTAGTTAATTTCTGGTGTCAAACCCTTGTGTTTAGAAAAGATGCTTCATATTATTTTGATCTTCTTAAATTAATTGATACCTGTTTTGTGGCCTAATATGTGATCAATCCTGAAGAATGTTCCACGTGACTTTGCAAAGAGTGTATATTTTGTGGTTTTCGGATGGAATGTTCTCTGCATATCTCCTAAGTCCATCTAGTCTAATGTGTCATTTAAGGCCAATGTTTCTTTATTGATCTTCTGTTTGGATGATCTATATATTGGTGTAAGTGGATTGTTAAAGTCTCCTACTATTATTGTGTTACTGTCTATTTCTCCTTTTATTTCTGTTAATAATTGCTTTATATATTTAGGTGCTCCTGTTTTGGGTGCATGGATATTTACAAGTGTTATATCCTCTTGTTGGATTGTTCCCTTTATCATTATGTAGTGCTCTTCTTTGCCTCTGGTGACAGCTTTTGTTTTAAAGTCTATTTTGTCTAATACAAATATTGCTACCCCACCTTTCTAGTCATTGCCATTTTCATGCAGTATCTTTTTCCATCCCTTCACTTTCAGTTTGTGAGTGTCTTTCACTCTGAAGTGAGTTTCTTGTATGCAGCATATATATGGGTCTTGTTTTTTTATCCAATCAGCCACCCCTTGCCTTTTGATTGCAGCATTTAGGCCATTGACATTTAAAGTTGCTATTGATAAATATGTATTTATTGCAATTTTGATACTTTTTTTCTGGCTGTTTTCATAGTTGTTGTCTATTCCTTTCTTCTTCTCTTGCTCTCTTCCCATGTGGTTTGTTGGCTTTCTTTGGTAATATGTCTGATTTCCTTTCTCTTACTTACTGGTTTATTTCTAATAAGTTTCTGGTTTCTGATTACCATGAGGTTCATATATAATATTCTACATATATAGCAATCCATATTGAGTAGATAATCTCTTTAGCGTCACTGGCTGCAAGGTCTAATAGCACACCTCTGTTCCAGTTTTCATTTTAATTGGGTATGTACCCAGTGTAGCTGGTTCCTAGACTCAGGGCTTATAATTGCTGTAGGCTTCAGGCCTACAAGGATGTTGTCAGCTCTCTTAGGATTGCAGGTGAGTGGGGCTGGTCCCAGGCATGGGAGCACCCAATTGTTTCAGGCTGTGGAAGGTGAGGCCAATGTCCTTGTGGCTTTTTGTGAAGAATAGGTTTTCTGCCACTGATATGCCCCACCCCCCACAAGCTCACAAACTGTCTCCTGGCCCATGCACACTTCCTGACCCCTTGAAGAATACCCAGTCACCCCACTTCAGAGGCCCTCACCTCTCCAATGCCCCCCACAGTTCACTTGGTCCTCACACAGGCCTTACTCCACAGTGGTGAACACACTCACCTCTCTGCAGAGGATCCAGGCACCCAGTCTATGCAGACTAACAAGTAGCCTGAGGGCTTGCTGTTGGGTGGAGTAAGTCCCTATGGTAGGCTGCCTGCCCTGCCTGAGCAGGATTAAATCAGCACTCTACTGAGAGGGGAAGACCCCTTTTCTAACAGGCCATGGGAATAACTCCAATGATGTCTGCCAGCATCTGAGTCAGCACGCCTGTACTAGGTGACAACAATGGCCACCACCAATGTCTCAGTCTTCAGAGAGGTCTCAACTCTCACTGAGATGTGCCCAGATCCTACCAGGTGAGTCTCTTTTCACCAAAGGTTGGCATACCTTTCTTTCTGGTGTTCATAGGTTTGCTCTCTGAGATGGGTGAATTTGTGTGTGGGCCCTCTTTTCAGCTTACATTCGATAGCTTTTATGGGGGTATTCCCTTTGCAGATAACAGTCAGCGAAGCCAGATAGTATGAGACTCAGTTGTGCTGAGTCTGAAGGATGCATATAGTGGTAACATGCCCCTGCTAAGGACCCAACTTCTCCATGGAGGGCTGTGTACCTTAGGGTGGCTCCCAGCTAGCTAGCTGTGTAGCTTTGTGGCTCATGAAGGTGGTATTTTTCTCTCTAGAAGGAATTCCTGGCTCTTATGCCACTGTCAGGACTCTACCTTGTTGTTGGAGTCCTTTTTATCCAGTTTCCAGTTCTCTGGGATAATTTTTCCAAGAATAGTTGTAACCTGGTTGTGTTCCTGGAATTAGATGAGTTCAGGGTCCCCCTACACTGTGAGCTTGATGAGATCATTGATCTTTTCTACCATCTTTTTAGTCTTTATGTTGTTTATTTCTGATCTGACCTTTATTATTTCCTTTTTGCTATTAACTCTGGGATTCATTTCTTATTCTTTTTCTAGTTTCTTTAAGTGTAAAGTTAAATTATTTAATATTTCTCTGATTTCCTGAGGTAGGCCTGTATTGCTTTGAACTTTCCTCTTAGAACCAAGTTTGTACCAGCTCCACTCTCCCTGTTCCCTCTTTGGGGACATCATAAGGTTATAGGTCTTCTTCCAAATCTGCAAAGCCAGGGTGGGTGCTGAGATCTTTCTATTTGTTTTCCTTAAGTCATTGGTGTGAAATATTCCAGATTATATCTCTTTTTTCAACATGGCTGAGTACAGCCAGCTGTTGTTATGTGCTCGTGCATAATCTGCAGAGGCTTTACACTGCTGTCTGCATGGGCAGGTGGGACAGTGGCTACAGGCTCTGCTGGACACATGGAGTGTTGGGAGCAGCCGTGCACTGGTTGAGGGGGTCCACATATGATGCATCCTATGAAGTTCATGCGTGGGCCTACTGGTGGAGTCCACAGGGTGTTTAGTAGAAGTCACTGCCATTTGTTCAGTTCTGCACCCAGTTGCTGTAAGGTCGCTCCTTTTTCTTCTCCTTTCTTCCCCAGAGTAATGAACCATGCTGATCCTCTCAGTGTTTTGTTTGGCTGAGAAATAAGTGAGACTTTTTGTTAGTATCCTGCATAGCTGGTGAAGCTAGGCACTAATTACCATCTCATTTTTTCCTGTGGGAGAAATCACAGAGTAAGGGATCTTTCTTGGCATTGAACTGCACTATCTTATGAAAGGGGTGATACAGGCAGTAAAAATGTTCCTTTCACTCTTGTTATGCACCTATTTTTACATTTATTTGCTCTAACACTGTGCCAGTATCTGTCCTCTGGTCCCCTGGACTCTCACAGTGGCATTGTCATCCATGGGAAGTTGTCAAAATCAGTGATTTTGTAGAGGGATGAGGAATGAAAACTCCTATTCTGCCATCTGATTGACACCATTCTCATATTCCATTTGTCTTTTTGCTTTCTTTGCTCTTAATGGAGACGGACTCCCTTATGGTGATGTTCTATGACTTCTATGTGACTATCTTCTTCTCTCTGCACTATGAGGTCATCATGAAGACAGGCAACTGCATCAAGATGGCCACTTACTCTTGGTTCAGTGATGTTGTTACTGGAATCCTGAAAACAGACTCAATACTTTCCTCGCTCCTTGAGGTATACAATCTGGTGCATCAATTCTTCTGCAAAATCCTCTAGTTACTTAGACTTTCTTGCTCAAATGAGGTCTGAGCTGTTGCCATTGCCTCTTCCTTGAGCTTAGTCTGTTTTATCTCTATTTCCTCTTACATTTTTACATAGTCTCTGCTGTCTGAAGATCCCATCTGCTAAGGGTCAGTCCAAAGACTTCTCCACCTTTGTTTTTCACCTAGTCATCCTGAGTCTTTTCCCTTGTTGCTGCTGCGGTGACCTAATTAAGTCAGCGACATCTGTTCCCTCTCCACCTGCCGATATCTGTATTCTATACAGTAGTTCCCCCAACTCTGAATCTTATTACCCACAACCTAAGGACAAAAACATAAAGGCTGTTCTGTAGAGTTATTTAAAGACTATATATATTGATTCTATCCCTAAATGAGTTAAAGCTAAGTGAATACAATTGGATTTCTGGACATAATACCTCTTTAATTTCAATGCAAAAGTATCTTATTCTATGAATCCTTTTGTAATTTTCTTAACACTAGTATTTGTTCCACAGTTTCCCTTGTTTGTGTTCCAATTATCACAATTCTCCCCAAATTCGATTTTCTCTCTAATTTACCTATTATTCACACTTCCTCCAATTCAATTGATTCTCTAATTATTTGTTATCTTCAGTTACTTTCACATAACATCAAATAAAAAACAAAAACAAGTATAAACAAAATTTTCAATACTAGAAATCATACAGTGCATTGACCTTGATGACCTTATTCATTTATTTGCTCATCAAATATTTATTGACTAACTACCAGGGATTATTCCACGTTCTTTAGATATATCAGGAAACAAAACATACAAGATCCCTCACCATGGTGAGCTGACATTCTATCAGGGTGAGACAGACAGAAACAAATTTAAACATTATGTTAAAATGATAAGTAGCATAGAAAAACACAGAATATAAAATTTGCAAGAGAAAGTGTTTTGTATTTCCTTAGAGTATTGCACTTTTAAAAAAGTAAGCTTTCCAAACAAGGTGAGATTTGAACAGAGAATTGAAGGAAGGGAAGTAGTTGGCTGTACAGACAGCTGTGGAGAAGGCACTCTGGGCAAAGAGATCAGTCAGACAAAAGCTTTCAGTTTTGTCACTCTTGGTCTGTTTGAGGAAAGCAAGGCAGTTTGTATAAAAGTTGTGGACTGATAAAGAGTGAGAACAGTAGGAGTTCAGGTCTAAAAAGAATTAAGCAAATTAGACTCAATTTATCAAGGGTTTGTAGGCCATTATAAGAAATATGATTGAAACATGGTGTTTATGGTGGGCTGTGAGCAGAGGACAAATTTCTTGTCTAGGTTTGAGTAGATTATACTGGCTATGTGGTTGGCAATAGAGGTAAGGAGTTGACCATCTAGAGCCTGAAAATATGGAGTTCCTATCATGTAAACCGATTGGGGAAAGTTTGTTAGGTGGACCCGATAGGGATCCTAATCTTGGAATATTGACTATTGGAATCTTGAAACTTTGTTAGTCACTCCAATGCAGACATTAATCTGGTGGTTGGATATACACAGCTGTATTTAGAAGAAATATTTTAGAATTAAATTCAAGAGTTGATGACATAGAGAGACCAAAGATATAGAGAAATCAAAGAAAGTATATGAGATTACTGAAACTCAATCTCCAAATTAAAAAAAGAGAAAACTTTAAACTCTGTGAAGCTCCATTGTTAAAAATCGAGGACTATCTGGCTCCCAGAAGGGAAGGGGGCTGAGGGGTGGAAGAAAAGGGTAAATGGGCACATATATATGGTGATAGATAGAAATTAGACTACTGTTGGTGAGCATGATGCAGTCTATACAGAAATTGATGAATAATGACGTACACCCAAAATTCCAAAATGTTATAAACTATTATTATCTCAATGAAATAACTGAAAAAAATGGGGAGTAGAAGATAAGTTTGCTTGAGAAAAAAGAGCCACACATAAGGATAAAGAAAAACACCCCAAAAAAGTGCTATTTAAGGCAGCCATAAACCACATCAAAGAGCTGGGAGTTGTGGATTTTCCAAATGTTGCTCTTAGTATGAAAAATTGATGTTTTTTTATAAAATTAAAAGTCCTTAGTAGACTTATCAAGAGTGGTTTTTGAGGATGTGGTGGGGCCAATGACCAAATTAATTGGGCTTAATAGAGAATAGGAAAAAAAAAAAACAAATTGGAGATAGTGAGTAGCACAACATTAAAAAAAATTCTGTAATGTGTACGTGGTAAATTGGATGACAGGGTAAGATAAAATGAGATCAAAAGATAATTTCTTCAGGTTGAGAGAAAAGTATATGCTTTATGTTCTGGGGAAAGTAGTCTAGAGAAAGAAAAGGAAAATTGTTATACAGGAAAGAGTGGAGCAAAGCTTTAAAAATATCCCTGCATAGATAAGGTGAGTGGGAATATAAATTATATGGGGAAAAGTTGACCTTGCGTTGCACCATTCACAATGTCTCCACATTGACAGAGGAGAACATGGAGGATATATGGAAATTTGCAGATGAGTCAGTGACAGTAATGCAAACCTGGAAGACTTCTTCTGAGTACTTTAATATCATTATTGAAATAGGAAATGTCATCATATGAGAGCAATGTGGAAATAGGAGGCAGTCAAGGATTCATAAAAAACTAAAATGGCATGGAACAGTCATTTAGAAAGAGAGACAATGAAAGGACAGTAGATGAGTAATACTAAACTTCAGAATACACATTCTATTCAAATGCACGTGGAACACTCTTCAGGATTGAACACATATTAGGCCACAAAACAAGTCTCAATAAATTTAAGAAGATGGAATAATACCAAGCATCTTTTCTGACCACAAAGGTATGAAACTAGAAGTCAACTACAGGAAGAAAATCAGAAAAGCCACGAAAATGGGGAGACTAAACAAAATGCTACTGAACAATGATTGGGTCAATGAATAAATCAAAGGAGAAATAAAAAAAGACCTGGTGACAAGTGAAAATGAAAATATGACACACCAAAATCTATAGCATACAGCAAAAGCGGTTCTAAGAGTGAAGTTTATAGCAATTCAGGCATACCTCAGCAAACAAGAAAAATCCCAAATAAATAATCTAACAGTACACCTAAAGGAACTAGAAAAAGAAGAACAAACAAAGCATCATATCAGTAGAAGGAAGGAAGTAATAAATATAAGAGCAGAAATAAATTAAATAGTGACTAAAAAAATAAAAATGTCAATGAAACGAAGTGCTGTTTTTTTGAAATGTAAAGCAAAATTGACAAACCTTTAGCTAGACACACCATGAAACAAAGAGAGAAGGCACAAATACATAAAATCACAAACTGAAGAGGAGAAATTACAGTGGAAACCTCAGAAATACAAAAGATTATAAGAAAGAGAATAGCATGAAAAGCTATAAGCCAACGAACTGGACAATCTAGAAGAAATGGATAAATTCTTAGAATCATACAACCTTCCAAAATTAAATCAAGAAGAAATGGTGAATCTGAATAGATCAATCACCAGTAAGGAGATTGAAACAGTAATCAAAAACCTCCCCAAAAATAAAAGTCGAGCACTGGACGGCTTCCCTGGTGAAGTCTACCAAACATTCAAAGAAGACTTAATGCCTATCTTTCTCAAAATCTTCCAAAATATTGAAGAGGAAGGGAAGCCTCTGAAGTCGTTCTACAAAGCCAACATAACTCTGATACCAAAGACAGAAAAGGACAAAACCAAAAAAAAAAAAAAATTACAGGCCAATATCACTGATGAACATCAATGAAAAAATCAACAAAATACTAACAAATTGGATACAATAATACAGTAAAAAGAGCAGACACCCTGACCAAATCGGATTTATTCCAGGGATGCAGGAATGGATCCACAAATCAACCAATGTTTTACACCACATTAACAAAATGAAGAAAAAATTCGTATGATCATCTCAATAGATGCAGAGAAAACATTTGGCAAGATAGAACATCCATTTATAATAAAGACTCTGAATAAAATGGATATGGAAGGAAAGTGCCTCAAAATAATAAAGGTCATATATGACAAACTCACAGTTAATATCGTTCGCAATAGAAGAAAACCTGAAAGCTATCCAAGAACAGCAACCAGACAAGGATGCCCACTTTATAGCTCTTATTTAACATAGTATTGGATGTCTTAGCCGAACAATCAGGCAAGGAAAAGAAATAAAAGGGATCCTAACTGGAAGTGAAGAAGTGAAACTGTCACAATTTGTGGATGACTTGATTTTATATATAGTAAACCGTAAAGAATCCACTAAAAAATTTTAGAAATAATAGATGAATACAGTCAAGTTGCAGCCTACAAAATCAACATTCAAAAGTCAGTTGTATTTCTATACACTAACAATGAAGTAGCAGAAAGAGAAATTAAAGATACAATCCCATTTACAATTGCAACCAAAAAAATAAAATATTGAAGAATAAACTTAACCAAAGAGGTGAAAATCTGTACACTGAAAACTATTAAACCTTCTTGAAAGAAATAGAAGATATTCCATGCTGTGGGATTGAGAGAATTAACATAGTTAAATTTCCCTGTACTTCCTAAAGCAACCAACAGATTCAATGTAATCCTTATCAAAGTTCCAATAACACTTTCAGAGAAATAGAGCAAAGAATCCTAGAATTTATATGGAACAACAAACGACCCTAAATTGCCAAAGGAATCCTAAGAAAAAATAACAAAGCTGGAGGTATCACACTTCCTGATTTCAAAATATACTACAAAGCTATAGTAACCAAAACAGCATGGTACTGGCACAGAAACAGATAAACAGATGAATGGAACACAATTGAGAGTCCAGAAATGAACCCACATATCTATGGACAGCTAATTTTCGACAAGGGAGCCAAGGACATCCAATGGAGAAAGGAAAGTCTCTTCAATAAATAAATGGTGCTGGGAAAACTATAGTGTGAAATGTAAGTTTCTATCATTTAATTTAGCAAAACTCTATGGTTTCCAGTTTCCAAAAAGATTTTGGGAGATGCTTTTCAAGTATACAGACCATAAAACATAATTATTGCACTCAAAAACTCTTACCCATTTTCATCTATCTAAATCATTTCTTCCCAACAATTAGATTTAAATTACTCAAAAAAGCTTCAAGTGACATTAAAGTACTTGGCCATCATCTTAAGGTGTTTTAAGTGCATACATCATAACACATAATTATCGTTAAAATGTTGCCCCCAAAACTTTTGTCACTTTTACATCTATTTAGTTTACCTGTTCTCAACAACTATATTTAGATCATCTACAGAAACCTCATGAGACATTAAACAAAATCACCTATTACTTTATTACTTTTGCTGACACATTTTATAACAAACATAACAAGTCTGCTTCATAACCAGTGATGATAACTCTGAGGACATGTCTTTTAAATTAAACCAGTAAACTTAATAAACTCTAATTTACCAAAAATCATTTTATATCATGTTAAATAACGATGTCTTTTATAAGTTTCTGAATATTAATCAAAGACTGTATTTCATTATGAGAGATTTTGAATCCTCTCTTTTAAGCGTAACGCTTAAGATGGACTCATGTGAAACAAGTTCCCCAGAATGACCATTACATTTCCAAGTTATTTCAGAAGTTTACTTATTTTCATTTGCTTACATTTAGATCAGGAATTTCGGTGGAGTTGAAGTGGGGAAACTCAGCAAGAGGAGAGAGGAGCAGCAGATTCAGGTTTGGCTGCAGGCCTGTTTAATTATTTTCTTTTACAGAGGCAGAAAAGTACTTCTGATTTCATTTAGAAGCCTAAAACTACTAAAATATCCTTGACATTGATTATTTAACTTTGTAACTGTCTTTCTCCAATTCTATATGTAAATACACCAGTTAGGGTAAACTGAAATTGTTCCATTTAGGCCATTTTAAAGTGAGATCTCCTCTAGCATGTTTAATTAACATTGCCTAATGAGTGGACTTATATGCTCTTACTATATTGGATAGGGGAAACATTCCCCAGCGAAACGCAATGTTTATCCACATGACATAATTTATAATACAGACAAAAGAGATGTAATTATTTTACATAAGGCCCATTTAAATATGGTAAATTTAGCAAAGCTTTATTTTCATTTCATCAATTCTTATACCTATAATTATAACATATTAGAATCTTGTTATCATGTTTGGGTATTACAATACTGTGTAGGGAAACATTTCCAGCTAGATGTAACATCTATTTGCAAAAAACATTCTGGTAAAGTTGACATAATGTCTTCACATAATATGAGCTTAAACACGTTAATATTTACAGTTTTACCAAAGTTAGCATTGCAACTGTTCCCCCAAACAATTGTTGGTGAGGTTTCTCATTGTGATTTCTGCCTTCTGGCTTTATAACTTTTCTTTAAATTTGGGTGAATAGAACAGCCCTGTCTGAGGTCCTTTAAGGTGGGGTGGAAAAGTAGGGGATCCCTTTAGCCCACTGAACCTCACATAGTGTTTTATTAAAACATTTATTTTAGAGGGGGCGGGACCAAGATGGTGGAGTGAGTGGTCTTCTTTGTCTCTCCCGCATCGAATTCACAACTAATTGGACATTCACCGATTAACAAAGGATATCCAGATTGCATCTCAAGATGCCTAAGAGTCTCATGCTACTACACATCAGAAGGCAGATGGACTTCCCTGAGGGAGAAGGTGGAAATAGGTGAAAACTCTCCAACCCCTGACCCCCAACCCCAAGACAGCCTAGTTCCTGCAGGAGGCTCTCTTCCAGTGGACTCCTCCATAGCATCACCACACACCAAGGGCAGGAGAGTGCACTCACCAGTGGAGCAACAGTGGAAACAGGTGACAACAGCCCTACCCAAGCCCCCCCAATTACTCCTAAGCCCAGGGGGAATCCCCAGGGTCTTGCACCCACCAGAAGCGAATGCCTCTGCTTGCCTTTAGCAGGGAGGCCCCGCCCAGAATCCAGAACAAAGGGAAGCTCCTGGTGGGCAGATTCCCTGGCATGGCACCAGACCACAGGCTGCAGCTGGGCTCATGGTCTCCGGTTCACAGGTCAGTGCAGGGGGCACAAGGACTTGCCGTAGACGTGCTTAGGGACTGGGTGAAGCTCCAACACCCGGGTCTGTGGTCTGGGGGAATGCTCCAGGTTCCCACACCCCCCCAGCAGGGAGGGCCTCTGCTTGCCATTGGGAGGGAGGTCCTGCCCAGCATTCGGAACACCAGGAAGCTCCCTAGAACAGAATTCCCCACAAGGCAGCAGCTTACAAACCACCGCCAGGCCCACGGACACTGGCCGTGTCCCAGACGAGGCAAGGGGCTCCCAGAGAGCCCGTAAGAGTGGAGTGGGGCAGAGTGGAGCTCTGCTGAAATGGCTACATAGCCCAGGGGTGAACTCCAGGTTCCTACAGCAGCCTCAGTGAAAGCCTCTGCACAGCACTAGTGGAGAGGTCCTGACTGGCAATTGAAAGGCAGGAAGGCCCTGGGACAAAAGCAGCACAGCTAGGTGCGCTAACTACAGACTGCAGAAGATACCCATAGCTCTGCTGGGACCTATAGTGGGCAAGTCTGATCTTGTGGGCTCTGTTAGGGACAAAGTGGCAATTATAGGGGATGCTGTTCCTGGCTGCTGGGAAAGCTGACAACAACGCTGAAGACCACAAGGAGGGAGCATGTCAAAGTGGGCTGCAGCAGTAGGCACCAGCAGCCTGAGGCTCCTTTGTGATTGCCCCCACAACCGATGAGGGACACCACAGGACCACTGTGACTATGAGGAGGGGTCCAGGTCCAGTCAGTAACAGCTGACAGGGTTCCTGGTTGGTGGAGTCTAAATAGCAGCCCCCCAACACCAGTTGCAGCAAGTGGAAGCAGCAACTAAACTCTATCTCTATGCAGAGGCACAAATCCACACCATCAAACAGTATGAAAAATATATTAAATCTCCAGAACAGAAGGAAAATGACAAGCACCCAGAAAACAATCCCAAAGACAGTGAAATCTATAACCTAAATGATGATGATTTCAAAACTGCCATTATTAAAAAACTCAATGAGTTAAAAGAGAATTCAGATAGACAACTCTATGAGTTCAGGAGCTATGTCACAAAAGAGCTTGACACTATAAAGAAGAACCAATTAGAAACACTGGAGATGAAGAACACAATGGAGGAGATTAAGAAAAATCTGCACTCTCTGAAGAGTAGGGTCGATAATATGGAGGACAGAATTATCAATTTGGAGGATAGGAATATAGAAATGCTGCAGACAGAGGAGGAGAGAGAACTAAGACTAAAAAGAAATGAAGAAACTCTCTGAGAATTATCCAACTCAATTAGGAGATGCAACATAAGGATTATAGGTATACCAGAGGGAGAAGAGAAGGAGAAGGGGGCAGAAGGCCTGTACAAAGAAATAATAGCTGAGAACTTTCCAAACTTGACAAGAGAGATGGAACTTCATGTGACAGAAGCCGATAGATCTCCAAACTTTATTAATGCAAGAAGACCAACCCCAAGGCATATAGTAGTGAAACTAGCAAAAGTCAACGACAAAGAGAAAATACGAAGGGCAGCCAGGCAGAAAAAAATAACTTACAAAAGAAACCCCATAAGGCTATCAGCAGATTTCTCAGGCGAGACCTTACAGGCTAAAAATGATTGGAATGAAACATTCAAAACTCTGAAGGACAAAAGCCTGCAGCCAAGAATACTCTATCCAGCGAAAATATCCTTCAAATATGATGGAGAAATAAAAACTTTCCCAGATAAACAAAAGTTAAGGGAGTTCATCACCACAAACCCTCCTCTTCAAGAAATGCTCAGATAGAAACTCATTCCTGAAAAACCAAAAACGAAAGGGGTTACAAAATCCAGAACAAAGGAGATGAGCAGAAGGACAATAACACAAAGTAACAGCTCTCCATCAGGACAAAATGCAAAAGATCCGGAAAACAAGTGATAAAATGGCACCAGTAAGACCCCACGTTTCAATAATCACTCTAAACGTGAATGAATTGAACTCTCCAATCAAAGGCACAGAGTGCCAGGATGGATCAAAGAACAAGATCCAACAATTTGCTGCCTCCAGGAAACACACCTCAGCCCCAAAGACAAACACAGACTCAGAGTGAAGGGATGGAAGACAATACTCCAAGCTAATAATGAACAAAATAAAGCAGGTGTTGCCATACTTATATCAGACAAAGTAGACTTCAAAGCAAAACAGACAAAGAAAGACAAAGAGGGGCAGTATATAACGATAAAAGTGAACCTCCACCAAGATAACATAACACTTATAAATTTATACGCACCTAACACAGGAGCACCAAAATTCGTAAAGAAACTATTAACAAAACTAAAAGGAGACATCAATAGCAATACAATAATAGTAGGGGACCTCAACACCAATGGACAGATCATCCAGACGGAAAATCAACAAGGAAATTATAGAATTAAATGAAAAATTAAATCAGATGGACTTAATAGATATATAGGACACTTCATCCAAAAACGGCAAGTTACACATTCTTCTCAAGCGCGCATGGAACATTCTCAAGGATAGGCCATATCTTGGGAAACAAAGCAAGAATAAATAAATTCAAGAGGGTTGAAATAATATCAAGCATCTTTTCTGATCACAATGCTATGAAAGTAGAAATCAACTACAAGAATAAAGAAGGGAAAGGGGTAAAAATGTGGAGACTAATAAACATGCTACTGAACAAACCATGGATTATTGAAGAAATTAAAGAAGAAATCAAATATTATCTGGACACAAATGAAAATGAAAACACTGTACCAAATTATTTGGGACACAGCAAAGGCAGTCCTAAGAGGAAAATTCATTGCAAAACAGGCTCACCTCAATAAGCAAGAAAAATCTTACATAAACAACTTCAAATGACACCTAACAGAATTAGAAAAAGAAGAACAAACAAAGCCCTATGTCAGTAGAAGGAGGGAAATAATAAAAATTAGAGCAGAAATTAATGATATTGAAACAAAAAAGACTGTAGAAAGGATCAATGAAACAAAGAGTTGGTTCTTCGAAAAAATTAGCAAAATTGACAAACCCTTAGCCAGACTCACTGAAAAAAAAAGAGAGAAGTCTCAAATAAATAAAATCAGAAATGAGAGAGGAGAAATCACAACAGATGCCAAAGAAATATAAGGGATCATAAGAGAATACTATGAAAAACTATATGCCAACAAATTGAACAACCTAGAAGACATGGATAAATTCCTAGAGTCATACAACCTCCCCAAACTGAATCAGGAAGAAATAGAGAATCTGAATAGACCAATCACAAGTAAAGAAATAGAAACAGTAATCAAAAACCTCCCCAAAAATAAGAGTCCAGGACCAGACGGCTTCTCTGGAGAATTCTACCAAACATTCAAAGAAGATTTAATACCTATCCTTTTCAAACTATTCCAGAAAATAGAGAAAGATGGAGCACTCCCTAATACATTCTATGAAGTGAACGTCACCCTGATCCCCAAACCTGACAAGGACAACACAAAGAAGGAAAACTACAGGCCAATATCACTGATGAACATAGATGCAAAAATCCTCAACAAAATTTTGGCAAACCGAATACAGCAATACATTGAAAAGATTTTGCACCATGATCAAGGGGGATTTATACCAGGGACACAGGGATTGTTCAACATCATCCGCAAGACAATCAATGTGATTCACTACATTAACAAAATGAGAAACAAAAACCACGTGATCATCTCAACAGATGCAAAGAAATCATTTGACAAGGTCCAACATCCATTTACGATAAAAACCCTCAATAAAATAGGTATGGAAGGAAAGAACCTCAACATAATAAAGGCCATGTATGACAAACCCACAGCTAACATCATACTCAACGGACAAAACCTGAAACCCATCCCTCTCAGAACAGGAACAAGACAAGGGTGCCCACTTTCACCACTCTTATTCAACATAGTACTAGAGGTGTTGGCTAGAGAAATTCGGCAGGAAAAAGAAATAAAAGGAATCCAAATAGGCAATGAAGAAGTAAAACTCTCGCTGTTTGCAGACAACACAATCTTAAATATAGAAAACCCCAAAAAATCCATAGAAAAACTATTAGAAATAATCAACAACTACAGCAAAGTAGCAGGGTATAAAATCAACATACATAAATCAGTAGCATTTCTATATGCTAAAAATGAACTAACAGAAAAAGATCTCAAGAACCCAATCCCACTCACAATCGCAAAGAAAAGAATAAAATACCTTGGGATAAATTTAACCAAGGAAGTGAAAGATCTATACAACGAAAACTACAAGACCTTCTTGAAAGAAATCGACGACATAAAGAGATAGAATGACATTCCATGCGCATGGACTGGAAGAATAAACGTAGTTAAAATGTCCATACTGCCTAAAGCAATCTACAGATTCAACGCTATCCCAGTCAGAATTCCAATGTCATTCTTTCCAGAAATTGAACAAAGAATCCTAAAATTCATATGGGGCAACAAAAGACCCCGAATTGCTAAAGCAATCCTGAGAAATAAGAACAAAGCTGCAGGAATCACAATTCCTGTCCTCAAAACATACTGCAAAGCTACAGTAACCAAAACAGCATGGTACTGGTACAAAACCAGATGCACAGATCAATGGAACACAATTGAAAGCCCAGAGATAAAACCACACATCTATGGACAGCTAATCTTTGACAAAGGAGCTGAGGACCTACAATGGAGGAAAGAAAGTCTCTTCCACAAATGGTGCTGGGAAAACTAGATAGCCACATGTAAAAGAACGAAAATCAACCATTCTTTTTCACCATTTACTAAAATAAACTCAAAATGGATCAAAGACCTAAAGATTAGGCATGAAACAATAAGTCTTCTAGAAGAGAATATCAGCTGTACACTCTTTGACATCAGCTTCAAAAGAATCTTTTCAGATACCATAACCCCTCACATAAGGGAAACAATAGAAGGAATAAACAAATGGGACTTCATCAGACTAAAGAGCTTCCTGAAGGCAAGGGAAAACAGGATTGAAACAAAAAAACAGCCCACTAATTGGGAAAAAATATTCACACGTTTTTTATCCGACAAAGGGTTAATCTTGATAATATACAAAGAACTCACACAACTCAACAATAAAAAATCAAACAACCCAATTACAAAATGGGCAGTGGACATGAACAGACATTTCTCCAAAGAAGATATACAGATGGCCAATAGACACATGAAAAGGTGCTCATCATCACTAATCATCAGGGAAATGCAAATCAAAACTACACTAAGATATCACCTTACACCTGTTAGAATGGTAAAAATATCCAAAACCAAGAGTGACAAATGTTGGAGAGGCTGTGGAAAAAAGGGAACCCTCATACACTGTTGGTGGGAATGCAAGCTGGTGCAGCCACTATGGAAAACAGTATGGAGATTCCTCAAAAAGTTAAGAATAGAAATACCTTAAGAGCCAGCCATCCCACTACTGGGTATCTATCCTAAGAACCTGAAATCAGCAATTCCAAAAGTTCCATGCACGCCTATGTTCGTTGCAGCATTATTCACAATAGGCAAGCCATGGAACCAACCTAAGTGACCAGCAACTGACGATTGGATAAAGAAGATGTGCTATATATATACAATGGAATACTACTCAGCCATAAAAAAGGACAAAGTTGTCCCATTCACAACAACATGGATAGGCCTTGAGAGTATTATGTTGAGTGAAATAAGCCAGACAGACAAAGACGAACTCTGTATGACTCCACTCATAGGTGGTAGTTAACATATGGCCAAAGAGAACTGATCGGTGGTTGCCAGGGGAAAAGGGGTGGGGGAGGGCACTAGGGGTGAAGTGGTGTACCTACAACATGACTAATAATGATGTACAACTGTAATTTCACAAGGATGTTAACTTTCATAACCTTAATTAAAAAAAATTTGTTTTAATTTTATTCATGTCTGTATTTCCTTCTTCTTGGCAAGAATCCTGTGACTCTTCCCTTTCTGATTTCTCCTTTTTATTATCTTTAAGAATTGTCTAATTAATCCACTGTTTTATTTACCATGATCTTGTTATTTTTAAAAACTCCATTAAAAATATTTACCTTGTTGATAGAGTCCCTTTATTTTTCCTCAGCTTTCTTTTATTAACTTAATGTTTTCTTGAGCATCTGTAAGACCACAAGAAGAAGCTGAAACCCCAAGTTTGATTAAGTTCTTAAGACTGATCATTGCATTTTTCTTTTTATTTGGTCTTTTCATAGGTACCAATAAAATATCTGTTTATGAGGAAAGCTCTCTAAAAATTTTTCCAACTTAAGGATCCATTATTTAGCCATTTTTTTCTCCAGAGTCTAAAGAGTATTGAGGCCATGAGGTGTTACAAAAGAAAATCATCCCTTCTTAGATATGGGCTCATAACCATAGGTTGACCAATCAGCCAAAATTATTCCCAAGGGGCTCTTAGGTGGAATAAATGTGGCACCTCCCATTGTAACACTTAAAAAAAACACGCAAACAAGAACCAAACAGCAAACAAACATGCTTTCCCCAAAAGTCCTCAGCCAGCAAATGGAAGCCAGAGCAAAGAAAGTGAAACCAAACTGAAACCAAAAACCATACTCTTCCAGTCCCTCTTAGTCTGTGTCCTAAACTTGGTGACACCCAACAAATAATCTGCCTTGCGGCTCCTATGAAATGACCAAGGACAAGGGGCCTCAGTGTGCACACAGATTGGGATTGAACCAATCTGTCCAGGGCATCACAACTTCAGAACAAATGGAGCCCAGATGGCTGCCAGGTACCCATATTTCTGGCCAGTCTGGTCCTGGAAAAGGTTAGTGCAAAGGCAGAGACAAAAACTGCCAGTTCTGGGGCCGGCCCAGTGGTGCAACAGTTAAGTTCGCACATTCTGCTTCTCAGCGGCCCAGGGTTCCCTGGTTTGGATCCCGGGTGTGGACATGGCACCGCATGGCAAAAGCCATGCTGTGGTAGGCATCCCTTGTATAAAGTAGAGGAAGATGGTCATGGATATTAGCTCAGGGCCAGTCGTCTTCAGCAAAAAGAGGAGGATTGGCAATAGTTAGCTCAGGGCTAATCTACCTCAAAAAAAAAAAAAAAAAAAGAAAACCCAGCCAGTTACTGACAAGAGATGTCTTCCCAAGTCCCAACATAATTTCTTATATCAACAAAGCACCATGGGCGAATGACATCTCGGCAGCAGTCACTTGGGGCTGTCCCTGAGAGAAGGGGCTCAGTAGCTTCAGGACAGCTTCCAAGAGAGGCTCTCAGCCAGAGGCCCGTGTGCCACAGGCCAGATGAACACTTGGAACATTGTCCCATCTGGATCACCAAATTTGATGTTGAACCTGAAGTGAGTTTGCTCACCCATTGCACAGCAAGCCAATCTCTGACATTGGGTGCAGTGGAAGAAAGTAGGAATTTTATTCCAAAGTTTTAAACAAGGAGAATGGGCAGCTGATGCATAATCCTGAACCCCCAAATAAGCTACAAGCAAGTGTTTTTATTTTGGGTTTTAGCTAGGGGAGGGGGAGCAGACGGCCTTGCTGGTTGGCAGTTTCCCACCAGATTGTGTTTGGCCTTGTGAGGCTGCTTGCATTTGGGAGGATGGTGAAATAAGGGGATCCACATTTGAGTGTCCTTGGTTATCTGCCTCTGGGGTGAGTGGTGGATTCTGGTGCCAAGAAGTCAAGGAGTTGGTCTCTGGGGAGTTCAGCTTCTTGATATTGTGTGGAAATCAGTTTTCCTGTAACAAAACTTTAAAGGACACATAACTAGCCAAAAAGTAACATGAGGTCACCTGGGCTCTAACAATTTATAACTTTTATTTGCCCTGTAAAGTTCAGGGATACAAAGCTTTAAAAAAGTTAGATTTATATATGACTGTAACTTAGAGAAGCAGGGGAAGTGGATGAATGCTTTTAGTTTTAATCCTTTGTGTGCTGGGTTCAGTGTAGGGGAACTAATATTAGGGCCAGTATCAGAAGCATTATACACAGTAGCCAAGACTTGGAAGCAACCTAGTTGCCCATCAAGTGATGAATGGATAAAGAAGATGTGGTAAAAATGCAAAATGGAATACTACTCCACGATAAGAAATTATGAAATCTGGCCATTTATGACAACATGGATGGACTCTTGAGGGCATTATGCTTAATGAGTTAAGTCAGAGGGAGAAAGGCAGATACCATATGATCTCACTCATAAGTAGAAGATAAAAACAATAAACAAATGCATAGAAACTGAGATTGGATTGGTGGTTACTGGAGCGGAAGGAGGGAGGGAAGAGGGTGAAAGGGATGATTAGGTACATGTGTGGTGATAGATTATAATTAGTCTTTTGGTGGTGAACATGATGTAATCTACACAGATCAAAGTATATAATGATGTACACCTGAAATTTATATAATGTTATAAACCAATTTTACTGCAGTAAAAATGACACGGTTTTTGACAGAAAAAAATAATATTGTTGTAGTAAAATGTATTAATTTCCACTTTTATAAACGTGATTTTAATGTCAGTTCCAAGAACTCTTGACCTAGCCCTAAATCCCGAAGTTTGTCTTTTTGGAATTGCTGTTGTTCCTTTCAAAATTGTTTACAGTTTTACATTTTACATTTGTCTTGATACTTTTAGAGATTTTCCCTTTTATATAAGGTGTGACAATTAGATCAAGGCTTTTATTTGCTCCACCAGCATATGTTGAAATGTTTATACCAACTCAATCAAGTCGCTTTTGCACATTTGTCAAACATCAGTTGAGGACAACACAGAAGATGTCAAAGAAGTAAGCTTCAAATATTGTTACCTCCATCAAAACAACTAAGGAGCTGACAAAAACTTTCAGTATTAGCAATTTATGAACTCTGGATGCTAGGTAAATACTTTAGTGTTAAGAGGATTTTTTGAGAAAGAAAGAGGTTCATAAATTTCAGTAATTAATGTAACAGTAATTAATGTACCATCCTCCATCTCTTAGTCCTGCAGCAGGCAGACATAGAGTGGTGGCCTTGATTCCTAGTGTGGCTTGCTGGTGCTAGAGTGGTCAATAAAGATACTATCCTCCAAAAATTGAAAATTAGTACTTTGAACTAGCTTGTGGTTCACTGAATAATCAGCACATAAAATGGTCACCATTTATATTTCCTTATGTTGAATCAGCTTTTCAAAAGGCAAAAGAATTTAAAAGCAAGATTTTCTTGTATTTTTTTTAAATTCAATCCCAGTATTCAAGAAAAATTTTGTCTTGTTACTGACTTATGGAAGACATAAAAGAAAAGATACTTCACTGACGATAAATGTGTGTTTTTGCAAAAACAGTTTGTATAAATAAAGATTACTGGGAGAGGTGTCTATGAAGACAAATATGAATGCTAGTTTTTGTTTTTCCTATATGCATCAAACAATAATCTGTCAGGAGATTGAGAAGAGCAGAGCCCATCCCTCCTGCAGGTAGGATACGCCAGAAGGTCCAGGTTTGGCTCCATACTGGAGCAAGAAGGCCTTAGTAGCCAAGCTGACCTTGTGGGATATTTCTTCCATGACTCAAGGCATAATGGGCAGCTGTATTTGGAAGGGCACATGTTTATGTCTGTAAGCACCTCTACTTTAAGGGAAGTCTAGCATGTGGCCAGTAAATTGTCACTCTAATGGTGTATCATGTAGGGCTTACAAAAGCTGTTACTTTTATCAGAAGTCTGTGGGCAATTTATGGTCAGTTTAAGTGATTCAGTGAATCCAGAAGGAATGACATAAAGTTGCTAAAGCCCCTACAGGAAAGGGATATCTAAAGCAACTAATGGTGACTATTGACTTTGATCTTGACAGATTCTAGACCTTTTTGTGGGATGGGATCCTATTCAGGGTGGGGTGATTTGCAAGAAATATAAGTGGGTTTAAGTAAAATTTACAAATGTTACTTGGACTATAATGCTTCCTAAACCCAAAAAGGACGAGAAAATGCTGGATTTGTGTTAACATTGTGAGAGGGTCAAAGTTGTTATTGACAGTGTTGTGATTGAGTAGTTCTCAGTTCACCAAATATATATTTTTTTAGATCTTAAAAACGTAATAGGACCTTGCACTATGTGTAGGTAATGGTCTTGGGTGAGTGTTCTCCTATCCTGAATGAGAATGTCAAATGGGACTTCCCATATTAGGATGCCATCAAGATAATGCCATGCTTGTGCTTGTGGAGAAAATCAAACACAATTAAATCTGTTTGCAATAGCAAGGCTGCTGAGGTACATCATATGTAGCTTGGTAAAAGTGTATTGTGTTCCTTCATAGAGGAAGGCAGATTGCAGCAGAAAGACCTTTGATATGTGCGCTGAACAGAATATACTAACCAACTATATAATAACAAAATATTTACCAGCTGCTATTAAAGTCAGTAATATCAATAATATTTGGGATGGGAGCTTTAACGGATGGGACCACAACAGAAAAGATTTGGGAAATCAATGTGAAGTGACCTTTATTCTTCCAAAGTAATAACAGGCCAAATTGTGATGTTGAATGGATAAGCATTGAGTATAATCACTCATTCACTAATTAGGTCTTACATAACAAGATTTGATCCTTGAAGGCCTTATTCCAATGTATGTTGGGCCATATTGACTCTTTTAACTGGGAGGGCTAGAGGTTGTCCACTGATTCCCATTTTGTCCTGTCAATTTGTAAGTGCTATACAATTTATTTTAAGAATTAGAATAGGTTTTTTAAATAAAAGATATACAAATGGCTAATAAGCACATATAAAGCGGCTCAAAGCTAGTAATCATTCAGAAAATGCAAATCAAAATAATGAGATACTGCTTCACAACTTTTATGATGGCTGTAGGAGTTTTGTAGAAATTTATAAATATATTTAGTTGAAGGTAAATTGCCATTTTTTTGCTTGTGGATATTATTTTTTAAGAACCGCATATGAATAGAGGTCCTATCCAACTGAATGGTCTAAGCACCCTTGTCATAATCATTTTATGATATGTCTGAGGGAAAATTCCTCGGCTCTCATCATTTTTATTCCATTGGTCTATAGGTCTGCATCTACACCAGTACAACCTGTATTGACTACCATAACTTGTAGTAAGTTTGAACCTAGAAAGTGTAAGACCTCCAACTTGGTTCTTTTTCATTTCCATTTCCTATTTGAAGTTCCTTGAGATCTCATGTGAATTTCAGAATGCATTTTCCTATTTATTCAAACAAAAAGCTAAGATTTTGTAGATATTGCATTGAGTGTATGGATCATTTTGGGTAGTAATGGCATCTTAGCAATATTTAGTCTTCCAATGTATGGGCAAAGGATGTCTTTCTAAATTCATTACATCTATGTTTTGAAGGTATTTTATTGATTGATTTTGTTATTTTGAACCATCTTTCCATTCCATGAATAAATCACCTGGTCATGGCCTATAATACATTTAGTTTGCTGTTGAATTTGATCTGCTAACACTTTGTTGAGGACTTTTGCATACTTATTCATCAGAGACGTTGGCCTGTAGTTTTTACATGATGTCTTCTCTGGCCTTGGTATCAGGGTAATGCTGTCTCCATAGATTGAGCTGGGAAATGATTATATGTTTTTAAATTTTTGCAAAAATATGAAAAGAATGGGAGTTCTTTGAGCTGCTTTGATAGGTATATCCATATAATCCCTCAAATTTGGGCGTATTTATGCCATTATATCTTCAAATATTCTTTCTTCCTCTTTTTCCTTCTCTTCAATTCCTGGGACACTCCTCTGCATATATTGGTCTCCTTCTTGCTGAATGCTAAATGTTTTCTTAAGTCTTTTCTATGAGGGCATATTTTCTGGGCCTATGTGTGTACTTGTATTCCAACTGCTGGAATATCTTTATGTTTATTTAATTTACTCATTTCTTCTTTGAATTTATCTATCAGAGTTATGTAGTTTTTTTCATATATGTATTGTACATGTTTTGTTAAATTTATGCCTTAGTATTTAATTTTTATCTGTGCTAACGTATATGGTATTGTGTTGTAAACTTCTATTTCAACTTGTTCATTCTGACTATATAGGGAAAGTGTTGATTTGTGTATATTAACCTTGAAACCTGAAAACTTTCTACAGTGGCTTATTAGACCCACAGACTATTTTGTCTATTCTGTTTAATTTTTACATAGACAATCATGTCATCTGCAAACAAAGACAATTTTTTTCTTCCTAATCTATATATATTTTGTTTCATTTGCTTATCTTATTACATTAGGTAATCTTCCAGGATAATATTAAAAAGAAGTGGTGAGAGGGAACATTCTTGTTTTGCTCCTGATCATCATGGGTAAGCTTCATGTTTTTCACCATCAAATATGATGTCTGCAGAGTTTTTTGTACGTATTCTTTATCAATTTGAGGAAGATAACCTCTGTTCCTAGTTCTCTGGGAACTTGTAGCATGGATGTATGTTGAATTATTTTTCTGTATCGATTGATATGATTATGTGATTCTTTTTAGCCTATTGGTGTGATTATGTTAATTGATCTTTTAACATTAAACCAGTCCTGTATACCCAGCATAAATCTCAGTCAGTTGGTCAGGTGCATAATTCTTTGCATACATTGTTAGATTTGCTTTTCTAGCATTTCGTTGAGAATTTTTGCAACTGTGTTTGAGGGATATTAATTCATGCTTTTTTAAGTTTTTTCTTGTAACGTCTTTGACTAATAGCGCTATTAGGATAATGCTAGCCCCAAAGAATGCTTTTTCTGTCTTCTGAAAGAGTCTGTATAAAATTGGTGTTTTTTGCTTAAACGTTTGGTAGAATTCACGAGAAGACTTATCTGAGTTGGTGTTATTTTGGAAATTTTTTAATTATTGATTAAGTATATTTAATAAATATAAGCTTATTCAGATTTTTTATTTATTTTTGTATAAAAATTGGAAGTTTTTCTCTTTCAAAGAACTGGTGTATTTTATTTAGGTTATAAAAATATGGAAATAGAATGTTTCATAGTATTCCTATATTATCTTTTTCTATTTTTTAAGTTAGTCTCACTAGAGGATTATTGGTATTATTGGCCTTTTCAATAAATTAAATTTTGATTCCATTGGTTTTCTCTATGTCTTATTTACAATTTCATTGATTTCTGCTCTAATTCTTATTATTTCTTCTCTTTTACTTTGGATTTGTTTTATTCTTTTATTTCCTACTTTCCTTAGATGTAAGCAAAGGTTATTGATTTAAGTCTTTTTTTTCTTCTTGGACATATTCAGTTAAAGCTGCAAATTGACCTCCAAGACCTGTTTTCCTCTGTACTCCATGAAGTCTGATAAGGTTCAGAATTTATAAATGGATATTCATTTACAATTATTTCAAATGTTTTTAATTTTTCTTGACACTGCTTCTTTGGCTTAGGTATTATTTAGAAGTGTAGCCACCCCTGACACAGGAAGGGTTAATAATCACTGGAAAAAGCTTGCCGACAAACTGTGACCAAGAGATGAGAAGGGCTGTTAGCCAATGACAGGTAAGATCTGCTGGGGGGGCAACCTAAGCCAGGCAGCGCCCGCCTGGGGGCACAGATGGAGAAACAATATCGATATCTGGAGAAGGAGGAACCTTTGCCTAAGAGACCTTGCCTGCTCCGAGATAAAAATATACGAGCACAGCAATAACATGATAATATCGAAACAGACGCCGAGGGAGGGCTTCTTGAGAAATCACTAAGAATTCTTGGCATTCGCTAATTATTTCACCCAGAACACCTGTGTATGTCTAACAGATGTAAGCTATGTATATATTGAAATGCTGGTTACAATAAACTCAGAGTGGCCATCAGCCCTCTCCGCATCTATCCTGATGTGTACATTGGATTGCGACACCGACAAGAAGTGTGTTGTTTAATCACTAGGCATTTTGGAACTTTTCACTTATCTTATTGTTATTGATTTCTAATTTAATTTTATTTATCTGTCCACAGACATTGCATAATATATATTCTTTTCAATTTGTTAACTGTGTGTTTTATGACACAGAATGTGATTTATCTTGGTGACATTTTCATGTGATGAAGAGAAGAATATTTTCTGCTGTTGTTGAATGAAATAATCTAGAGTTGAGAATTATATGCTGTTAATGGATGGTGCTATTCAATTCAATTTTGTCTTTACAGATTTTCTACCTGCTGAGTCTTTCCATTTCTAATAGAAGGGTGTTTAACTCTTGTATTGTTACCTGACCCACTGACCCCATAAGACGTTAACCACAACCCTGCTCAGAATAGGCCTATAGGACACCACAAAGAGAGGAAGGATAAGATGGCTGAGACATATAGTTAAAACCATTTAAAACTGGTTGAAGGCAATATGGCAGTCTGGCTAGACCTGTCATAGACCCTGCAGCTCATTATATACTCACTGTAATATATTACCATGCTACATCATACAACCACCTGCGTCATGACAGTTCACAACTCTCATGACAATTATAGAAACAAACTACATAAGGACCAAAGGTGGGTGGCAACCCTATTTCCCAGAAAAGCCTGCACAGTTCCCCATATTTCTTTGACTATTCCTCCCCTACAATGCCTTGACACCTTCTAATGACTGGTGGGTCACCCCAAGAGCTAAGAAGTTGATCTGTGAACATAGTTCTCATTTCTCCATTCTTTGGCCATTGAATAAAACTTGTGATCTTGAACGCTCAGCTTCAATTATGTCTCAAATCCATGACACCAAACAGAAAAGAACCCTCCAAGAAATAAAAAGGCTGACGTCATGTTCAAAGTTCACCAGCCCTGGACTCTTCCTAGACTCCCCTCTGATTGTGGGTTCAAGTACCACCAGAAGGAAACAAAATTGGTAACAGAATGATAATGGATTCATCTACTTCTCTTTGTAATTCTATTAGTTTTTGCCTCACATAACTTGATGTTCTGTTGTTATACACATATACATTAAGGGTTATGATATCTTCTTGGAGAATTCACACCATTATCAATATGCGATTCACATATTTATTCAAACACCTCTCTCAGCTTTTAATTTTGCTCTATCTAAAATTAATATAGCTACTCCTGCTTTAGCCAGCCCTGCTGGTCTAGTGGTTAACATATGGCTTTCTTACTGCCAGAGCCCAGGTTTGTTTTCCAGTCATGGAACAATATCACCTGTCTGTTATTTCTCATACTGTTTTGGCTGCATGTTACTGTGATGCTGAAAACTATGCCACTGGTATTTAAAATACCAGCAGAGGCACCCATGCTGTTCAGGTTTCAGCAGAGCTTTCAGATTAAGACAGGCAAAGAATAAGGATCTAGCCACCCACTTCTGAAATTATTGTCCATGAAAACCCTATGAATAGCAGTAAAATTTTGTGTGATATAGCACCAGAAATTGAGAGGATGGCACAAGAAGGCCAGGCAGAGTTCTGTTCTGCTGTACATGGGGTCACAACCAGTTATAACCAACTCAACTTACTACCTTGACCAATATCTCCCCATTGGTCTATACCCTCACCTCTGACAATTACCATTCTACTCTCTGTTTCTATGATTTGGACAGTTTTGTAATTATCATATAAGCATTATTATATAATATTTTTTCTTCTGTCTGGCTAATTTCACCTAGCCTAATGTCCTCAGGGTTCATCCATGTTGTTGCAAATGTTAAGATTTTCCTCTTTTTATATCCTGAATAATATTTTATTGTACATATGTATTATAGTTTATTTATCCATTCAACCACCATGGTATTTGTAAATAATACTTTAATAAGTATTGGAGTTCAGTTCTCTCTTTGAGATCCTGATTTCAATCTTTTTGTGTATACAAATATGTATGTGTATATATATATATATATATATATGTATATATCTCCAGAAGTAGATTATTAAATATTATGGTAGTTCAATATTTAAGTTGTTGAGCGATCTCCTTGGATTTTTCCACAGTGGTTGCTCCAATTTACATTACTAACAAGAGAGTACATAGATTTTCTCCCTGTCAACACTTGTTACATCTTTTTTTTTTTTGAGAGCCATCCTAACAAATGCGATGTGATATCTCACTGAAGTTTTAATTTGCATTTCCCTGTTGATTATTATGATGCTTAATTTTATGCCTCAACTTGACTGATCTAAAGCGTCCCAACATTTGGCCAAATATTATTTCTGATTTTGACTCTTAGGGTGTTTCTGGATGGAATTAGCATTTAAATGGGTAGATTCAGTAAGGCATTTTGCCCCCCCACACACACAATATTTCAAAGGCCTGGATAGAACAAAAAATGTAAAAGCAAAATTTCAGCCCTTTCTTCTGATTGTTTGAGCAGGGACACTGATGTTCTCCTGCCCTCAACTCTCATGATTCTCTGGTCCTTAGGCCCAATCTGGAATCCATACCATCAGCTGTCTTGTTTCTAAGCTCTTCAACAGACCCTGATTATTCTACTGGCTTTTCCAAAATGTATATACATTATATAGGTGTGTTTATATGTATACATATATATGTATACATATATAAACATATACATATATATTTATACACACAAATAACCTATTGGTTCTGTTTTTCAAATATTTTCTCCCAGTTTGTAGGTTCTCTTTTTGTTTTGTTCATGATTTCCTTTGCCTGCCAAAGACTTTTAGTCCGATGTGGTCCTGTTTGTTTATTTTTTCTTTTGTTAGCCTTACTCAAGTAGACATGGTATTTGAAAAGAAACTACTAAGACCAATAGCAAGGAATGTACTGTGTATATTTCCTTCTAAATGTTTTATGGTTTCACATTCAAGTATGGTCTTACATTCAAGTCTTTAATCTATTTTGAGTTACTTTTTGTGTATGGTGTAAGAGAATGGTCTACTTTCATTCTTTTGCAAGTAGCTGTCCAGTTTTCCCAACATCATTTATTGAAGAGACTCTCCTTCCTCCATTGTATGTTCTTGGCTCCTTTGTCAAAGATTAGCTGTGCACAGATGGGTGGTTTTATTTCTGGGCTTTCAATTCTGTTCCATTGATCTGTGTGTCTGTTTTTGCACCAGAACCATGCTGTTTTGGTTACTATAACTTTGCAGTATATTTTGAAACCAGGGAATTTTTTACCTCCAGCTTTTTTCTTCTTTCTCAGGATTCGTTTGGCTATTTGGGGGTCGTTTCTTCCATATAAGTTTCTCAATTCTTTGTTCTATTTCCACAAAGAATCTCATTTGGATTTTGATTGAGATTGCATTGAATCTATAGATTGCTTTAGGTAATATGGACCTTATAACTATGTTTATTCTTCCAATCCATGAGCGTGGAATATCTTTCCAATTCTTTATATATTCTTCAATTTCATTCAATAATGTCATATATTTCATTGTATAGGTCTTTCACCACCTTACTTAAATTTATTCTTAGATATCTTATTCTTTTTAATTCATGGATCTTGTTTTATTATACACTCAACTACACCATATCTCTTGATTGATGAGTTAATCCACTTACTTTTTAGTAAGTATTGAAATATAAGAAATTGTGATTCTTTTGTTAATTTGTTTTATATATCTTTTATTCTTCTCTTGCTCTCTTCTTTGCTCTCTTTAGTTTGATGATTTTTTTTGCAGTAATATACTTTAATTCTTTTCTATTTATTTATTTTTTACATCTTCTATAGTTTTTTAATTTACAGTCACCATAGAGTTTACATAAAACTCCCTATGTCAGTCTACTTTTAGGTGGTAACTAAACTCCAATCACACACAAAACTCTATAATTATAATTGTCCCCCAGACTTTATATTTTTGATGTTAGAATTTGTTTATTTTATATTTTGTATTCATTAACACATTTTTGTGATTATAATTAGACTTAATAATTTTGTCTTTTAACATGATACTAGAGGTAAAATTGTTTACACACCTCTATTACAGTATTATGTTACTCTGCATTTTTCTATATATTTAACATTACTATTGAGAGTTTTATTTTCATGTGAATTTGGATTGCTGTTTAACATCTTTTTATTTCATTTGAAGATCTTTCATATGCACTTTTTGCATAAGAGATTTAGTGGTGATTAAATTCTTCAGTTTTTGTCTTTCTGGAAATTATTTTCCTCATTTTTTTTATTTTTAATATTTATTGACGTAATATTGCTTTATTAAATTATACAACTTTCAGGTATACTTCATTATATTTCCATTTTTGTGTAAACTACATCATGTTCACTGCCCAAAGACTATCATCCATCACCATACACATCTACCTTTATACTCTCTTTGCTGTCTTTCCTCCTGAATTCCCCTCTGCTAATCACTAATCTAATCTCTATATTTATTTGTTGTTGTTTTTATCTTCCCCTTATGAGTGAAGTCCTATGGTATTTGACTTTCTTCAGCTGTCTTATTTTTGTTAGCATAATACCCTCAAGGTTCTTCCATGTTGTCACAAGTGGCAAGATTTTATCTTTTTAATGGCTGTATAGTATTCCTTTGTGTATAGAAACCACAACTTCTTTATCCGTTCATTGATTGATGGGCACTTATGGTGTTTCGAAGTCTTGGCTATTGTGAACAATACTGCAATGAGCATAGGAATGCAAGTATCTTTTTGCGCTTTTTTCCATGTTCTTTAGATAAATACTCAGAAGTTGAATAGCTGGATCTCATGGTAGTTCTATTCTTAAATTTTTGAGAAATCTCCACACTGTTTTCCATAGTGGCTGCACCAGTTTGCACTCCCATCAGCAGTGTGTGAGTGTTCCCTTCTGTCCACATCCTCTCCAACACTTGTTATATCCTGTCTTGCTAATTATAGCCATTCTGATGGGCCTGAGGGTATATCTCACTGTAGGTTTGATTTGCTTTCTCCTAATAATGAGTGATGTTGAACATATTTTCATGTGTCTTTTCGCCATCAGTATATCTCTGCAAAAAATATCTGCTTGGACAGTTTATCTGTGTATGATATACTTTTTGTCATTTTTTAGCTTTGATTATATTATTTCAATTACTCCTGATCTTGAGCTTTCTGTTGAAAAGTCCACATATACGCTTACTGGTGTTTCTTTGTTTGTGTCTAACCACTTTTGTATTTCTACTTTCAGAATTCTGTTTTTAAATTTTGACCACTTAATTGTAAATGTTTTTATGTAGGCTTCTTTAAGTTGAATATATTTAGGGTCTTTAGATCTCCATGAAGAATTTGATTGCCATTTCTATCTCATATTTGGTAAATGCTTTCCATCATTATTTTGAAATAAATTTTCTCTTTTTCTTTTCCTATTGGGACTCGTATAATGCATATGTTGATTCTTTTGATAATATACCATATCAAATAGCTTCATTTGTTTTTTTGTAAATTGTTTTTCTGACTGAATAATTTCAAATGAACTGTCTTAAAGTTTGCTGATTTTTTTTCTTCTGGTTTATTAAGTTTGTTTTTAAAGCTCTTTATTAATTTTTTTTTCATTCTGTTTTTCGTCTCTAGAATTTATTTGGTGCTATAGTATGGTTTCAATCTCTTTGTTGAACTTCTTATTTTATTCAGATTTTATTTTTTGGATTAGTTTTAGATATCTACTTGTGTTCTGTTATAGCTCTTTGAACTTATTTAAGATGAATGTTTATATTATTTGTTAGGCTACTATTAGACTCCATTTCTTTACAGTTGGTAACTGGATCTTTATTTTACTCCTTTGATGGTGTCATGTTTTCATGTTTCTTTATTACTTTTGTAGCTTTGTGTTTTCATCTGTGCTTTTGAAAAAGCAGTCCCTTACTCCAAGGTGTACATGATAGATATGTCTTGTAAAGCTCTTCAACAGCCAAGACAGCAGAGATTTTGGGTGTGTCAGCTGACATTTTGCATGGGTGGAAAAGCTGTCAGTGTCTGCAGACAGCTAGACCTGTTTCAAGGGCTGCAGAAGGGCCCATTACCAGGGGCTTTTGGTCAACTATTGAAATCCACATGCTCATTATTCAGGGCCATGCCTCTTTTCTTGGTTCTTAACTGACCCCTGGCAATCTAGCCATGCCAGTAGCCTTAGAGTTTTGAGAAAAACATAACAGACGTTGGCCTCTGGTTAGCTTCTCTAAAGGCTGGAGAAATAAGATATTCACTTTACTTTCTCTTGCCTCTAAGAGAAGTTGAGAGCCAAAGGATCTCTCTCACCACTGAGCTGTGTGTGCCACATTGGTGGAGGGATGAAGTGAGTAAAGCAAACTGTTCTTCTTACCTTGTCTGATGTGTCTTATCTCTGTTGTGTGAACAACTGGGTTGCTGTAAATTCTTACCTGCACTGTGGAGAACTCATGAAGTTATTTTCACTTCTAGATGGTAGTGAATCAGTGTTTCTGTTGGAGAGTGGGGAATGGAGGCACCTATTTCACCTTCCTGCTGATGTCACTCCCTCTGAACAATAATTTTCCCTTGTATTAAATACTATGTTAGTTTTTCTTTTAGTACTATAGAATTCCCTTCATGTTTTCTTGCTTGCATAGTTTCAGAAGAGATGTTTGATGCTATTATTCTAGCCCTTGCCTCTCTATAGGTAGGGTACTGTTTCCCACTAGTTTATTTCAAGATTTAGTCTTTGTGGTTGATTATCTGCAATTTGAATACCATACAGCTAAGTGTTGATTTTTCATCACATATCTTACTCAGTCTTTTCTGAGACTCTTGTATCTTTGGTTTGGTTTCTATCGTTAATTTAGAAAGATTCTCAGTCACTATTACTTTGAATATTTTTTCTATTCATTTTTTTCTCAATCTTGCATTCTTCTTATGCATGTGTTGCATTTTTTTTTTTGTACTTGTCCCACAGTTCTTAGATATTCTGTTCTGTCTTTTTCATTATTTTTTCTTTCAATTTAAATTTTTGACATTTCATCAAACAGTTTGAGTCTTTCATTGGGAACTCTGGTTTGTTGATGGGCCTATCAAACACACCCTTTTATCCATTATGATACTTTCAACATGTAGCTCTTCTTTTTGATACTTTCTTACAGTTTCCATCAATTTTCATAGATTATACATATGACCTTTCATGTTCTTCACTTTATTTAAAGCTATTAGCATATTAATCATGGTTGTTGTGATGGTTAATTTTATGTATTAAATTGTCTTGTTTAAGGGACATCCAAACAATTGGTAACACATTATTTCTGAGTTGTTTTATAATGATGTTCTGGAGGAGATTAACAATCGATTCAGTAGACTGACTAAAGAGTATCCACCTTCAATAATGTGGAAAGAAATTATTTAATTCATTGAGGGCCAAATAGAATAAAGACAAAGAAAGCGCATATTCCTTCTCTCTTTTTGAGCTGGGATGTCTGTCTCTTTCTGGTCTTGGACACCAGAGTTCTTTGTTCTCTGAACATTAGACTCTGGCTTTTATGTTAGTCATCTCCATTTCATAGACCTTTAGCCTCAGAGTGAATCTTACTACTAGCTTCCCTGGTTTTCCAGCTTGCAGATGGCAGGTTATACATTTAATAATATATAAGTATGTATGATACACTATAAATTATAAACTTGTATTTATTATTTGTAATTTAAATTATTTATTATAAATTATATATATGTATATGTAAAATCTCCTTTGGGTAATGTTTTTGTGGAAAACGTGACAAACACAGTTATTTTACATTGCAGATCTGATCATTCCAAAACTTTTACTCTATCTGATTCTCATTCTGATGATTTCTCTGTCTCAATATTTTGTTTTTCTTTGTATACCTTGTAATTTTTTATTTTATCCTGAACATAATCTTCTGCACAAAAGTAACTGAGGTAAATAGAACATTAGTATGATGTTTAATGATTTGTCTTGTGAGAGGTAATGCTGTTTTTACTGTTTGTTGTAGGTGTAGGTGCCAGAGGATAAACTTTTCTGTCTACAATAGTTTTTATCTCCCCACTTGTCTTTGGGTTTCCCTGGAAAATTCTTTATAGGATATGGTAAAATTATTTCTATTGATGAAAGCTTTGATATGAATATTATACCTAAAATGTCTACCTTACAGCCCTTCCTGCCAAAAATACAAGTGGATATACTCTAATCCTCACTATGAGATGTGAGAAGACTCCAGGAATTAAAACTCTAAAGTGTGGGGTTCCCCTCATACAGGCCTTCACTGGAGTTTTTATCTCTAAAACTCATCTGTGTGAGCCTCCAGGAATTCATCAGTTTATTTTCCTTCTCTACTACTTGTTCCCACTGATTTTTTCTGATTCTTGGCTTCTGTTCTTGTAGGTTCATATTCTCTGTACCTACCTTTTTGTCCTTTGAAATTTGGAGCAGCTGTTTGTTTTATGACATTAGTTTTCATAAATGTGTAAGAGTTGTTGGTTTCAATTTATTCAACTTTCTTTTCTGCTGTGTGGACAAAAGAGATAAACTCTAAGCTTTCGATCTGCCAGACTGGAAATTAAAAATCTGATACTTTTACATAAATGATCTTTCTCTGTTCATAAAACAGTCATTTCTCCCTATTTCAGTCTGGATTTATTTTTTTACCTTTGCTTTATTGCACTTCGTGGAATCCCCACTTCAATGTTCAATAGAAATGATGACAAAGAAAATCCTTGTTTTTTTCCTAATTTTAGAGGGAAAGCACTCATATTTTGCCATTAAATGTGATGCTATTTGTAGGCTTTTCAGATTACCTGCATTAGGCTGTGAAATCTTCTTTATATGTCTATTCTATTGACTATTTTAAAAAATGGAGATCAGATATTGTCATTTTTATGCATCCATGCTAATAACCATATAAAATTTCTTATTATTTTATATTATTACAAAGAATGGTTTTGAATGTTAAGCCAACATTATATTTCTATTTCAAGTCCCAATTAGTCATTGTATAATATTCAATTTACATACCATAGCATTTAATTTTGTAAATATTAAAACATAATTTTTGCCTCTTTATTCAGGATTGATAATAATTTTACAATTTCTTTCATTTCAATCACTTTGTATGTTTGTGCACTCAGAGTCATAAAGGCTTTATATAATAACCTTTGAAGAATTTCTTCCTCTTCAAATTTCAGAAAGAGTTTATTTAAAATTGGTATTATTTCTTCATTAAATGTTTTATAGACTTATCCAGGGAGAGATTCTGGGCCTAGAATTTTCTTTAAGGATTTTATGTCTATAAAATAAATTTATTTTATAGTTTTGAGTAAGTTTTTCTATTTTTTGCCTTTCAAAGAATTTTCCATTTAACTCAGTGGTATCCTTATTTACATAAAGGTATTAATATTTTCCTTATATATTGTTAAAATGTCTTTAAAATCTTTACTAAATTATCCTACTCTATTCCTTATATTGCTAATTTTTTGTGTTTTGTCATTTTCTACATTTGTCTGTGCAAAAATATAACAATTTTAAAAATATAATAAAAAACCTCCCCTTGTTTCCTTTTACCTTTTTTGTATTATTTAAAAACTAAGATTAATGTAATTAAGATGAAAGAAAAATAAGTGCTGAGATGATAACCTGCTTAATCTTGCCAGTGATTTGTAATGCATATTTATTTATTTTTCTTCAACATAGTTACCATTTGGATTACTTCCTCTATTTACATTATTTTAGAAATACTGCATCTTTGAGGTAGATATTATTAAAATATTTGCAATAAGGTAACTCAGGTTTAAATATGTTACTTTAAAGATGGTCACCTGGGGTAACAACTGTTGCCAATCTTTTTTTTTTTTTCTGCTTTATCTCCCCAAACCCCACGTACACATTTGTATATCTTAGTTGCAGGTCCTTCTAGTTTTGGGATGTGGGATGCCACCTCAACATGGCCTGATGAGTGGTGCCATGTCCATGCCCAGGATCCAAACCCTGGGCCACCACAGTGGAGTGCGCAAACATAGCCACTCAGCCATGGAGGTGACCCCTGAGTTTTAAATATTTTTAAGAGGATTTTCATAGCTATATAGCTGTAGAGCAAGTGAATGGCAGAGTCAGGATGCAAAGCATACCTTCCCCCGAAGCCTGTTAAGTTTCAGCTCTACCATGCTGCTGCATGGAAACTCAATCTAGAACAGAAAAATTGGGCATATAAAACAATAAATTTTGATTATATGTTCAAACTTTCAAAGACTGCTGCATTCTGTAATGTGGTAGTGGAAGTACAATACAGACTTTAGTGCAAAAAAATCTAAGTAATCCTTTTTAAGATCTCAACCTTTAGAATGAAAGTAGCATAACTAAATTACAGCTACTTATAAATATTGAAGATTAGCCATGAGCTAACATCTGTTGCCAATCCTCCTCTTTTTACTGAGGAAGACTGGCTAAGAGCCAAAAAAAGAGCAACCATATTCTAACAAAAAAATACCATCATAGTGCAGAAATCCTCGGAGAACCACAGCAGCCAAACAATGGAGGGTGGAAAGGCTGGAGCCCCCCTCAGAGGAGATGGAATGGGGTAAGAGAGAACTTCAGTCCCTCCCCTAAAGTCTGGGATCACTGCCACTGGAGGCTCCATGAGAGAATGAGCAGGGGAGGGTCTATGCATCTGCAGGATCACCCAGGACACCCATGGCCATGCAGCCCAGATGGAAGCCCTCTAACTGGGGAAAGCTTTCACATGGGCTGAGCTCAGCAAGCCAGGACCCCACGAGAGCATATAGAGAGAGCCGATCACGAAACCCGGTCTGCAGGGAGAGAAGGTGCCCCTCACTCCCCCAACCTGTGCTGTGTGCTGCCATCTCCGCTGAAGGCAGAGGTCTCACAATATGCAGCTCTCGACCCCCATCTCATGGCGAGAGACTGTAAGTGCAATCAAATAATATCACCATGGGTAAGACTCTTGCTTCTTCCAGAATCCATCAATTCATCAAATCTCCGGACCACAGGGAAAACAAGTACCCAGAATTATGCCCTGAGGACTCAAATAAGTAAATAAATGAAAATGAGTTCAGAATAGCTATAGTAAAAACACTCAATGAGGTAAAGGGAAATACAGAGAAACAAGTCAATAAGCTCTGGAGTTACTTGACAAAAGAGATTGAAACTATAAAGAAGAATCAATCAGAAATACTAGAGATGAAAAATACAACGGATCAGATAAAACAGAATATGGATTCCCAGAGGGCCTGTGTGGATGCCATAGAGGAGGAAATCAGCATAATTGAAAGATAGACAGGTTGAATAGCTCAAGACAGAGGAAAGGAAAGAATTAAGAATAAAAAGGAATGAAGAATATCTCTCAGAAATAGCCAATTCAATGAGGAAATGCAACATAAGAATAATTAGAAGCCCTGAGGGCGATGAAAAGGAGAATGGAACAGAAAGTGTCCTCAAAGGAATAATAGCAGAGAACTTCCCAAATCTAGAAAATGAGAGAGAAATATGTGTGGAGGAAGCTTTCAGGTCTCCTAGATATGTCAATGTAAAAAGACCAACTGCAAGCCATATAGTAGTAAAACTGGCAAAAGTGAATGACAAAGAAAGAATATTCAGGGCAGCAAGGCAGAAAAAAATAATCTACAAATGAATCCCTATCAGATCTTCAGCAGATTTCTCTGCAGAAACCTTACAAGCTAGGAGAGATTGGAATGACATATTCAAAACTTTATAAGATGACAATCTTCATGTAAAATACTCTATTGAGCAAAAATATCCTTCTGATATGAGGGAGACATTAAATCTTTCCCAGAAAAACAAAAGCTAATGGACTTCGTAGCCACGAGACCCCCTAAAGAAATCCTCCACAAGGCCCTCATACTTGAGAAAAGAAAAAATGGGAGAAAGGGGTCACATAAAACAGAGTAAGGAAACAAATAGAATCAGAAAAGGATAGCAAATATACATCTACACCATTAAGATGAAGGGAAGGAAAACACCAAAAACAAAGACGATCTTATCACTTTAACCACAAAGTCACAACTCAAGTAGGAATAAGAGATGACAAGAATAACTTAGGACAGATGAAGGAAAGGGACTGAATCAGTTTAGGATAAGGAAATAAGAGACCACCAGAAAATGGACTATGTTACACACAAGATTCTGAATACGAACTTCACGGTAGCCACTAACATTAAAAACAGAACAGAGACACAAAAAATAAGTAAGGAAATAAGAAACTGCACATGTAAATAGGTAGGCCAAAACATACAGGACAAGAAACAAAGGTAATGCAGGAAAACTAGAAAACAAGTGCCCGAATGACAGCATTAAGCCCTCATGCATCAATAATCACCCTCAATGTAAAAGTATTGAACTGTCCAATAAAAAGACAGAGAGCAACAAGATGGATTAAACAACAAGATCCAACATTCTGTTGCCTCCAGGAAACACACCTGTCCTCCAACAACAAACACAGCTTCAGAGTGATGGGGTGGAAGACAATAATCCAAGCTAGTGGTGAACGAAAGGAAGCAGGTGTCACAATACTTATATCAGACAAAGCAGATTTCAAGATAAGGCAGATAAAGAGAGACAAAGAGGGCCAGTACATAATGATGAAAGGGAGACTACATCAAGAAGAAATAATGCTTATAAATATCTATGAAACCAACACAGGAGCACCAAAGTTCATAAAGCATCTATTAACAAACCTAACAGAAGATATTAAAAATAACACTATAATAGTAGGAGACCTCAACACCCCACTCACATCATTAGAATGATCATCCAGAGAGAAAATCAACAAGGAAATGGTGGAATTAAATGAAAAGCTAAAACAATTGGACTTAATAGACATACATAGAACACTCCATCCAAAAACAGCAGAATACACATTCTTCTCAAGTGCACATGGAACATTCTCAAGGATAGACCATATGGTGGGAAACAAGGCAAGCCTCTATAAATTTTCAAAAATTGAAGTAATAACAAGCATCTTCTCCAATCATAATGCTATAAAGCTAGAAATTAATTTCAAGAAAAAAGCTGAGAAAGGGACAAAGATGTGTAGACTAAACAATATGCTATTGAACAAGCAATGGATCATTGAAGAAATAAAGGAAGAAATAAAAAATATGTGGAGATAAATAAAAATGGTAACAAGCCATACCAACTCATATGGGATACTGAAAAAACTGTATTAAGAGAGAAATTCAACGCAATACAAGCACACATTAACAAACAAGAAAAATCCCAAATAAGCAACCTCAAATTACAATTAACTGAATTAGAGAAAGAAGAACAAACAAAGCCCAAAGTCAGTAGAAGAGAGAAATAATAAAAATTAGAGCAGAAATAAATGCTATTGAAACAAAAAGGGCAGTAGAAAGGATCAATGAAACAAAGAACTGGTACTTTGAGAAGATAGATGAAATTGACAAACCCCTAGCCAAACTTACAAAGAAAAAATGGGAGAAAGCTAAAATAAACAAAAATCAGAAATGAAAGAGGAGAAATAACAACAGAGAGATTATTAGGCCTTTAGTGTGAGGTTTACTTTTTTCTGGGTATGAATTAGGTTATATTTACTCTTTGTACCTGTGGCTTCAGAGATGTAATTTCCTCTAGTGTCCTTGGTTTTGTGTATACTATTGTCTTTGGATTCCCTAAATATTTCTCCTTAAGTAGAGCCTATGACATGTAGGTCTTTATGCTGTAATCTGCTATTATCAACCTGCAGACCTATTATGTGGTTGTATGGTCTGAGGGGGAAAGAATGTCTTCTACAATCCTATGATTATAGCTTAATCTTTTAACCAGTCTGTGTCTTTGGACTGTAGCCTTCACAAGGGATGCTAAACCTCCCCCACACTTTAGGTAAAACAAGAAGGCTAGAGGGGATTACTGTGGGGAATTTCCACTTCCCCTGATTAGTAAGAATGTGGTAAAGCCTAAGTAGGCTAGGCTCTGGTGAATAGTTTCCACTGAGGAAAGGCCATTGTTAAACATAACAGAGAACTATGGGAATATTTTGAATGGTCATATTTTCCCTCCCATTTCTGGAAACACAAGGGAATTTATCTCTTGTCTTGAAGGTTAAAATATGTTGGGACCCATGAGTTTAAAAATCATAAATGTTTGTAGCCTTCCCTAAGGATGGGCCCCACCAGAGTTTTTATTTCTTAGTTAGTCTATGTGAGTTCCCAGCAATTCATTAAATCTAGTTTGAGTGTTCCTACAGGTACTGGCTCCAGCTCCTGACTGCTCCTGAAGGCAGCAATTTCTTCTGTAACCTCAATTTTCTGATGGATCTAAGAGTCTTTGACTTTCAGTTTGTTCAGGTTTTTTCTTATTGTGAGAAAGAAGTGATGACCTCCGAGCTGTTTACATGTTGCAACAGAAATGGAAGTTCCCACAAAATTATTTTTGTGGATAAAGGAATCATTGATTATTATTAGTACAATATATTCTTAGTTATCACAGTCTTTTACAATATTCTCTATCTTTTTGTAGTTTCTATGCTTCTTTTCTCTGATTATTTTGACTTGTATATTTTTTTCTGTGATCAATTTTACCAAAAGGAGACTAACATGAAGAAGTTAATTACAATAACCACTCACACTAACAAGTTAACATACCATTTGAAGGTTCATGTTCTGGTAAATGTAAAGAGTTCTGCCTGAAACTGACAATCTTGGTTTCCTGAGGGGCCAAAAGAAAAAATATTACCAGAGTTCTAGCTAGAGTCACCAAGGCCAACATCACTGAAGTTTCTTCTGTAGGTGACAATATTCATTTTCTCCTTCCATGATCAACTGGGAATAATCATCACTATGTCCCTCTGAGCCCTTTACTGCATGCCAAGGAGCCTATTTTTACACTAAACTATAATCTCCTGTTCATATTTTTTCTTAATACTCTAATTATTTTCTGTTACAAAGGTTAGAAGAGAGAGAAGCCCAAAAGTAGCTTGGATCCTCTCTATTTGGAACATTGGTGACTGAGGAGAATAATTTTCTAATTTATGTCTCTCTTTTTCTGTTTGACTCTCCCCTTATTCACTTCATCTATTTTTCAGCCAAAGTATTTTTTTTTCACTCAGATACTTATTTTTCTCCCACATAGGAGAATATGATCTTGGTAATAATCTTTAAAAGGACAAATGGTGGCAAGTACTAAAGACTACAGCCTATCCAAACATGTCTGTATTTTTTTTTAATTAAAGATTTTACTTTTTTCCTTTTTCTCCCCAAAGCCCCCCAGTACATAGTTGTATATTCTTCGTTGTGGGTCCTTCTAGTTGTGGCATGTGGGACGCCGCCTCAGCGTGGTTCAATGAGCAGTGCTATGTCCAGGCCCAGGATTCGAACGAATGAAACACTGGGCCTCCTGCAGCAGAGAGCGTGAACCTAACCACTCAGCCATGGGGCCAGCCCCATGTCTGTATTTTTTAAGTTACATTCTGATGACCAATAGGTGTACCATTCAATATGTGTAAGATGGAGATCCATTATACAACAGGAGATTGGTGGTGGTCATGGTCATCAGGGTGTGCTGAGGGTAGAGAAGGAGATAGGAATTATCCTTATTTATCACTGTGTAGCTGTTCTTTGACATATTTCGTAAGTTTAAAATGCTGTATTCAAAGTGTTCCTTTTTTATGGTTTGAAAGTGTCCTTTAATCTCAGACTGTTTTTCTTTTCTTTTGGTCTGAACAGTTGGAAGTATAATAGGCAAAATGAATCCTCAATTGTTGTTGTTTTTAATTTCCATGATGATGGGATCAACCCTCATGCTAGCCCATTGCATAGAGATTTAATAGTGATTTGCTAAGGTATTGACTAATGCCCTTTGAAATGTTCCTTCCTCTTGTTGTTCATGAGTCTTCTTATAAAGACAACAGCCTTTTATAAATATATATTATGTTTATTTCAGAATTATAATGTACTCAGTGGCATGTTTGCCCTTTACTGATCCTGTAGGTCAATCGAGTCCTTACAGTGGCACATCTATTCAGTGGTAAACTGCCATGAACTCACCAGTCTCACAGGTCCAGTGTCTTAGGCACAAAAAGGGCCAACCACTTGGTGGCTGTGTGAACACATTTTTAGCTCTTTTTTCCCTTGGCTAGATAGACACATTTTTATTTTTCCTTCCTAAAGGGAGAGCATGGAGATTGTGTTGAGTGGTCAATAATAAAATAGCAAAAGTTACCAAAAATGTATGTATGGAAAAATATTACATATAGATTGAGAAAAGCAGGTAGAGAAACAGAAAGTTTAATCCTTAGTTTGAGTCGTAACCTGACTTTATTACTATTTCAGAGGATGACTTCATAAAAGTGAGAAAAATATGGGGCAGGAAATATTTCTCCATCATCAGGTTAGGGTGTGAGTGAATGAAATGCTCTAAAATCAATACTTTTAGTTCTCAAGGAGCTCTATCTTCAAAATCATCTTCCTTCCTACTCTAGAGAAATTTTGCCAAATCGTACATCTGTGATAGCATTGCAAATCATGGGATTTTCTGAGATTTGCTGGCTCCAGCTCCTGTGTGATGTGTCGATTTCTCTAACTCTTTTCATGTCCTTTATTAAATATCTTATAATTGTGGTTTCCACTTTTGGACAGAAACTCTCATGCACTTCTTCCTACCACTTTTCTCGCCTATAGACCTATTTTATCTCTTGGACATTCTCCCCAAGGTCATTGTAGACAACTTGAACAATAGTAGCTCCTTCTCTCTCTACTGATATGTGCTTCAATATTTTCCCCAGGTTTATTGAGGTAAAATTGACAAAGGAAAGGATTATATATTTAGAGTATACAATTTAATGTTTTGATATGTGTACGTATTGTGAAATATTGCAAAAATCAATCAAATTAATGTATCCATCACTTCACATAGACTCTTTTTTTTTGTAGAGAGACTATTTGAGATTTACTCTCTGAAAATTTCAAGTACATAAAACAATATTATCAAGTATTTTCACCAGACTCTGCATTACATCTCCAAAATGTATTAATCCTGTATACCTGAAACTTTGCACCCTTTGAGCAATATCTCCCCATTTGTCCCAACCCCTAAACCCTGGATCTACCATTCTATTTTCTGCTTTTATGAGATTGACCTTTTTAGGTTCCACATGTAAGTGACATGCAATATTTGTCTTTCTGCGTCTGGCTCATTTAACTAAACATAATGTCCTCTAGGTTCATCCACGTTGTTGCAAATGGCAGGATTTACTTTTTTAGGGCTGAATAACATTCCTTCATAATAATATTTATATATGTATGTATATGCATATACATAATTACATATATATAATGGAAACTTAGACTGTTCCTATATTTTAGCTATTGTGAATAATGCAACCATGAACAGGGGAGTGCAGATATTACTTCATGTGTCTAATTTCATTGTGCATGGATATATACTTAGAAGTGAGATTGATAGTTTTCTTTTTTACTATATTGAGGAACCTGTATACTGTTTTCCATAATGTCTGTACCAATTTACTTCCCCACCAACAGTGTACAGGAGTTCTCTTTACCCCACATCTTCTTCACTCTGTTTATTGTTTCCTTTTCGTGGAGAAGTATTTTTAGTTTGATACAATCCCACTTGTCTATTTTTCTTTTGTTGACTGTTAGAAGTCATATCCAAAATATCATTGTCCCAGACCAGTGTCAAGAAGCTTTTCCTCTATGTTTTCTTCTGGTAGTTTTACAGTTTTAAGTCTTACATTTAAATATTTGATCCAATTTGAATTGCTTTTTGTATACATTTTTATAGCAGTACCACACTTATTGCTTGATTACTGTAGCTTTGCAATTCCTTTTGAAGTCAGGTAGTGTGATGCCTCCATCTTTGTTCTTGCTTAAGATTGCTGTATCTATTTGGGGACATTTTTGGCTCCATATGAACTTTTGGATTATTTTCTCTGTTTTTGTGAAAAATGTCATTGGAATTTAGGTACAATTGCCTTGGATGTGGAAAACACTTTGGTTAGCATGGACATTTTAACAAATTTATTTCTTCCATATATGATATTGAATTTCTTTCTATTTATTTGTATCTTCAGTTTCTTTCATCAAATTTTTATAGCTTTCAGTGTACAAATATTTCACATCCTTGGTTGAATTTATTTCTAAGCATTTTCTTCCTTTTGGTGCTATTGTATATAGTATTGTTTTTCTAATTTACTTTGCATAGTCTATTTTTAGTGTATGGAAACAATTGATTTATGCATAAGGATTTTGTATTCTGCAACTTCACAGAATTTGTTTATTTCTAACCGTTTTTATGGTGGATCTTTAGTTTTTTGTATATAAGCTCGTGTCATCTGCAAACAAAAACTTTAAATTCTTCCTTTCAGATTTAAATATACTTTATTTTTTTCTTTGCCTCATTGCTCTGGCTATGACTTCCATTTTTAATTTCATTTTTTGTGGTCCTCTGTCATTTTTTTCTTGTCAGGTCTGGCTAATAGTTTGGGATTTTTGTTAAGCTTTTAAAAAATATTTCTTAGTTTCTATATTTTTTTTTCTATTTTCTTTCTAGCTTCCATTTACTTATTTATTTGTTCTGATCTTTGCTATTTCCTTCCTTGAGATAACTTGGTCTCAGTTGGTTCTTCTTATTCTATTCATGGATGTGTAAAATTAGTTTGAGATCTCTCATTTTACTTAATGTAATAATTAATCACTATAAACTTTCCTCTTAAAACTGCTTTTGTATCTTCCACAATTTTTATATGTTATATTTGCATTTTTATTTATCTCAAGATACATTTTGATTTTCCTTTTGATTTCTTCTTTAACCTATTAATTTTCTAGGGATGTATTCTTTAATTTTCATGTATTTGTGAATTTTCCAGTTTTCCTTTTATTTTAAATTACTTTCTGGTTTTATACCACTGTGGGTCAAAATAAGCTTGGTATGCTTTCAGTATTCCTAAATATTTTAGGACTTTCTTTTTTCCTCAAAATATTACCATCCTAGAGAATATTTTCTATGTGCTTGAAAAGAATGTGCTTTATGGCTCTGTTGGATGGGATGTTTTCTATATGTCTGTTAGGTCTATTAGGTCTAATGCATTATTAGAGTCCATTCCTTCCTTATTCATTCTCTGTCTGAATACTCTATCCAATGTTGTAAATGAAATTCTGATGTTCCCTACTATTATTGCCTTGCTCTCTATTTCTATCTTTAGTTCTGTTAATGTTTCCTTTATATATTTCAGTACTCCAAATTTTACGAAATGCATAATTGTTATATCTCTTGATGAGCTCCCCCATTTATCACCATATTTTGATATTCTTTTTCTCTTGAGATCAATTTGACTGAAAGTCTATATTGTCTGGCATAAGTAGATCTATGCCTTCTCTCTTTTCCTTCTCATTTGTATCAAATATCTTTTTCCATCTCTTTACATTAAGGTCCACTCTTAAAGCTAATGTTAGTCTCTTATAGGTAACACGTAGCTGGATCTTTCTTTTTAATCCATGCAGTCATTGTGTCTTTGATTGGAGAATTTAATTCATTAGTATTTAATTTTTGATATGTAAGGATTTACTTTTGCTATTTTGTTCATTGTTTTCTCATTGTTTTGTTGTCCCTTTCTTCATGTTTTGCTTTCATTGTGATTTGATGATTTTTCGGACTGGTATGCTTTAATTCTTTTCTCTTTGTCTTTTTATGTCTACTAAAGTATTTTTTCTTGTGCATACCTTGAAGATTACATAAAGTATCTTATAGTTATTACAGTCTGTTTTTATCAAAACAGGTTCAATCACATACAAAAACTCTACATTTTTACTCTACCAACATTTTATGTAATTCACACCACAATTTACATATATTTATATTGCTCATCCTTTAACAACATCATTGTAGCTATAATCCATTTGTCTTTTAACCATTTTACTAGAGATAGAGTAGTATACACTCATCACTACAGTGTTACAGTATTTGAATTTGATTATTTACTTAAAACTACAATTGAGTTTTATATTTTCATAGTTTTCAAGTTACTTCTTGGTGTCATTTCAACTTGAAGAACTCCCTTGAGCATATTTTGTAAAGCAGTTCTAGCAGAGATGAACTCCTTCAGCTTTTGTTTATTTGGGAAAGTCTTTATCTTTCCTTCATTTCTAAAGCGCAGCTTTACCGGGTGTGGTATTCTTGCTTAGCATTTTTTTTCTTTCAGCCCTTTTAATATATCATCTTATTCTTTCTTGACGCACAAGGATTTTGCTGTTAAATACCCTGATAGCCTCATAGGGGCACACTTGTATATGATGAGTCACTTCTGTAATGATTCTTTCAAATTTTTCTCTTTGTTTTTGAGTTAATAATTTGGTTATAATGTGTCTTGGTACAATATTCTTCGGATTGACTTATTTGTGAACTTTTGAGCTTCTTGAACTTGGATGTCCGTATCTTATCCAAAATTTAGGAAGTTTCAGTTATTTATTTAAATAAGATTTTTGCCCCTTTCTCTTTTCTCCTTCTGGGGCTATCATAGTGCATATGTAGTTTGCATAAATGGTACCTCCAACTCCTGTAGGCTTCCTTCAGTCTTTTCCATTTTTTTCCTTCTCTTGCTGTATAATTTCAAATGACCTGTCTCCAAGTTCACAGATTCTTTTTTCTGCTTGATCCAGGCTGCTGTTGCTGGTCTCTATTGCATTTTTCATTTCATTCATTGTATTCTTCTGCTCCAGAAGTTCTATTTGGTCCTTTTCACAATTTTTATATCTTTATTGAATTTCTCATCTTCTTCTTGTATTATGCCCTGATTTTATTTTGTATATCTGTGTTCTTGCTTAAAGCCCTTAAAACAACTATTTTGAATACTTTGTCAAGCAGTTTATAGATCTCTATTTATTTGGTGTTAGTTAATGGACATATATTGTGTTGCTTTGATAGTATCATGCTTACTTGATTTTTTGTGTTTTTTGAAGTTTTGCATTGGTGTCTTTGCATTTTAAGAAGTAGTCATCTCCTCCAGTCTTTACTGACTGGCTTTCATAGAGAGAAACCTTCACCAGCCAGTCAGTTTATGGATTCTTAGGGTTTCTCAGACATTTTCTATGGATTTACCAGCTCCGCTTCCCTAGTTCCATCTTGGGAGGCAGGTGTAAAGTTGAATGCCTTCGTCATAACACACAAAGCCAGAGTGGTTGATGAGAGATTTCTACTTTTTTTCCTTAAGGCATTGATCTGAAATATTTGAGATATTATTCACCTACCAATCTAGCTGAGTCCAGCCAGCTGTCTAAAAGTGCTTATGCATAAGTTGCAGAGGTGTTAGCCCACTGTCTGTGTGGGCATGTGGGACACTACCTATATGGTCTGCTGACCACATCCATTACTAGGGCACATGCACACTGGTTGATGGGGTGTGCAGGTGATGCATCCTATGAAGCTCAAGTGTGGGCCTGTTGAAGGAGTCCACAAGGCATTCAGTGGAAGCCACTGCTTTTTGTTGAGTTCTGCACTCAGTTACTGTGACCTGCTGCCTATTTCCATGCTCCTAGCTGGCCCAGACTAATAAGCCATGCAGATACTCTCAGTATTTTGAGTGAATGAGAAAGAAGTGGGCCTCTTGGGCAGTCTCCTGTCTGGCTGGGGAAGCCGGGCTCCAATTTACCTCTCACTTTTCCAAGTGGGAGAAATCACAGAGTGAGGATACCTCTCTTGGCACTGAGCTGTGCTACCTTAGGGAAGGGGTGACATAGGCAGTCAAAATGTTCCTTTTACTATCTTCATGCACCTATTCCAACATTTATTTTCTCCAACAAGGTGTCGTATCTCTCCTCTGGGCTCCTTGCCTTTCACAGTCATATTCTCATCCATGAGAGGTTGTCACAAATCAGTGTTTCTGTAGAGGAATGAGGGTTGAAAACTCCGATGTTGCCATATTGCTGACATCATATACATACTTTATTTCCTTTTGTACTTTGTTTGGCCTGCGCAGAGATGGGCTTGCTCACAGTCAGGTTCTCTGATTTGTACATGATCATCTGCCACTCTCTGCACTATGAAGTCATAATGAAGAGGGCAATTGCATCAAGATGGACACTTATTCTTGGTTCAGTTGTGGACTGTCTAGAATCACAAAAACATTCACAACACCTTCCTTGCCTCTCGGGGTATTCAGTCTGCTGCATCAATTCTTGTCCAATATCTCCTAATTACTCAGACATTCTTGCTCAGATGAAGTCTGAGCAGTTGCCATTATTTCTTCATTTACATTTATCTGTTTTATCTTCATTGTTCTTTTATATTTTCACATAACCTCTATAATTCTGAAGATCAGATTTACTAAGGGACAATCCAAAGCCTTCCCCAGCTGTATTCCTCAGCTGGTCTTCATGACTCTTTTTTCTTGGTGCTGCTGCAGTGACCTATTGAAATCAGTGAGAGATGTTCCCTCTCCTCTCCATCTACTGGTCTCTTTATTTTATACAGTAATTCCCCCAATTTTGAATCCTATTATATATCCCTTAAGGACAAGCCATAAAGGCTGTTCTGCAGAATTATTTAAGGATCATATATTTTTGTTCTACCCCCTGCTGAATGAGTTAAAGCCAACAGAAGCCAATTGGAATTCTGGGCATAATAGCACTTTAATATTCATTCAAAAGCATCTTATTATACAAATCCTTTTTGTTCAATTTCTTAACACAAGTGTTTATTCACAATTCTCCTTGTTTGTCTTATATCTGCCTCAATTTTTCCCAGTTTAGTTATCTGTCTAATCTACAATTAACATTTCCTCCAATTCAATTAACTCTCCAATTCTTTGTTATCTGCAGTTTCTCTCATGTAACATTAAATAAAAAACAAATATAAGCAAATTTTTAATTAGAAACCAAACTGTGCCTTGAACTATATGAGCTCATTCATTTATGTATCCATCAAATGTGTATTGAATGATTGCCAAGGATTATTCAAGGTTCTTTGGATTCATCAGTGAACAAAGCACATAAGATCTCTGATCATAGTGAGCTGACATTCTAGTAGGGTGAGATAGACATAAACTGAGTTATACATTATTTTAAAATAATAAATACTCTGGGGAAAACACAAAATATAAAATCTATAAGGGAAAGTAGTTTGAGAGTTCTTAGGGGAATGAATTTTTAAAAGAGTGAGTTTCCAGACCAGGTGAGGTTTAAGCAGAGAATTAGAGGAAGGAAAGAAGTTGGCTGTACAGGCATCCATAGAGACAGCACTCTGGGCAAAGTGATTGGTCATATCAAGGCATTTAGGTGTGACATCATCAATTTGTTTGAGGACAGCAATGCAGCCTATGTGAAAACTGTGGACTGATAAAGAATGAGATCACTATGAGGTCAGGTCCAGGGAGAAATAAGCAGGTTAGGCTCAAGATATCTGGGCTTTGTGGATAATTATGAGGACTACGAGTGAAACGGCAATTCTCTGGAGAGTTGTGAGGGAAAGAAAAATTTCTTGTCTTGGTTCAAGTAGATTACACTGGCCCCATTGTTGGCAACAGAGATAAGGGGGTTACCATCTAGAGTCTTAGAAGATGGATCTTCAATCATGAAAGCTGGATGGTTTATGTTTGGTAGGTGGATGGCTTAAGGATCCTTATTTTGGAATATTGAGATTTTAATAGACACTCAAACGCAGAAATGAATTTGGTGGTTGGATAAACACATCTGTATTTAGAGAGAGTAAGATAGATAATTAAATTTGAGAGTTGATGTAAAGACACGAAATATGTAGAGAAACCAAGGAAAGTATATGAAATCACTGAAAGCTAGTCTCAAAATAGAAGAGAGAAAACAGTGAACTCTGGGGAAGTCCAATGTTAAGAAATCAGGGAGATGAAGAGAAATTTGAAAGAAAGAAAAAGAGCCACATATAAGGGCAAAGGAAAAACAAGAAATTAAGAGTCCTTTAAGGCAAGTGATAAACCACATCAAAGAGCAGGGAATTATGGATTTATCAAATGTTGCCTGTAGCATGAAAAAGACTGAGAACTGATGTTTGATTACAACAGGATAACTGTCCATGATAGCCTTATCATGAGTGGTTTTTGTGGATGTGGTGGGGCAAATGAGTAAATTAATTATGCATAAGAGAGAATAGAAGGAAAATGATTTGGGATAGTGAGTGGTACAATATTTTAATATTTTTTCCCTGTAATATGTACTTAATATGTTGGTTTTCAAGGATAAGATAAAATGAGATCAAAGAATAATTTCTTTAATTTGACAGAAAAAAATATATGCTTTGTAATCTGAGAGAAATTGTCGAGTGAAAGAAGAGAAAAATTGTGGAACAGGAAAGCGAGCAGTACAGCTTTAGGAGTATACCCATATAGGTGAGAAGGGTAGGAATCTGCTTTATATGGGGAAAGGTTGGCCTTTCCTTGCAGCAGGCACAATGTGCCCACATTGAGAAGGGATAATGTAGAGGATATATGAAAATTTGCAGATGAATGGGAGGCAATAATGCAGTCTTGGCAATTTTCTTTTGCATATTTTAATATCATCATTGAAATAGGAAACAAGTCATCAGATGAGAGTGATGTGGGAATAGGATGTATTCAAGGATTCAGCAAAACTTAAAATGGTATAAAATAGTCATCTAGAAAAAGGACAATGAATGGACTGTAGATGTGTACTACTATTCTTGGAGGTTTAAAAGTCCACTGGAGGTTATAAATTTAAGTTGGTAGCATTCACCCTAGTTCTGTTTTGCTTTTGTTGTTTTTTTATCCAGTCACCTTCAGCAGAGCGTGGTCAGACCGAGTAGGTTGGAATTAAATAGTTATGGGGCTATAAGGAGATTACACTGAGGTTACAGAAGGGCACGTGGATGAGATTGCATGCAAAATATCATGAATATGGACCATGAGATTTAACTGGATAAGGAGAGAGGGTCTCCTTAAATCTTACATCTAAAGAGAATAGGAGATATAAACAAAAGTAGAAAGGAAAATAGTAATTACTCACATTGTTAGAGATTTGCAGTTTTATTAAACCAAAATAGAGTCTTTCCAGTCAGATAAAATTTGTATAACTCAAATAAAAATGATATTAGGCAGCAATATTTTACAGGTCAGTTGTTGGAACTCTGTATTAGCTAGTGTGAGCAGAAACTGACATTCTTATATCTTGTCAGGAGAATATAAATTAGTTCAATAACAAATGTACACATTTTTCACTAAGCCCTTTCATAACTTTAACCCAAAGAAAAACTCACAGATATGCAGCCTAAAAGACATATAATTTTATCCATCTGTAAGAAGAACAAATAACTAAAAGTGGACAGGTAAAATATTATTTATTTTAGAATGGCTCTATGCAAATTAAAAAAACTATTATGATATTTAGACTAATATGTAAATTAAAACAAAATAAACTTGTAGGTGGACAATTCTGTAAAACTATTTTTGTGGTAAAGTGCAAAAATCATAAATATACAGAAAAGTATATACATGGTGAATGGCTCAATTAATTTTCATATCTGAACACACTTGAGTAATATGGCCCCATCTCTGTGAAATTGTTTGCAATATATAACTGATTTGTTAGAAACCAATAAAGATGTGTTTCTCTCTATAGTGGCACTAAACTGATATGTTGTTGTCAGCGAGTCCATTTGTGACAATACATTGTTGTCTTGAGTATGAGTTATTTTATCCAATTGGAGACTGTGGATGGGTTCAGAAGCTTAATTTATTCTTTGGTAAAATCTGTTTTTACTAGATACCATTCTTCTAAACATTCGACCACTTTCACTTCTTTGTTTTCAGCCTGCCTTTATTCATTCCTCTTATAATGACACAATTGTCCATGAAACACTTATCATGACGATTACTGCATCATCTACTCTATTGTTCCTCCACTATGGAACGATATCCCATGATGTCGTTTATGTTACAGCAAAGATTGTCTTTATCCTATATCTTTATCCCAGGACATTTGATTTTTCCACCTGGTGGTTATATACACATCTTTGGTCTCTCTTCAGGACAAGCGACCTTACACACCTACAGTCATTGATAAAATAGTCATCAGAAGAACACTTACTTGTATCATAAATGCTCTGCCTTACTTCCTGCTGCAGAAAATGGGTTAGATCTGCCCTTACAATAGATCGATATTTCTACTTCACACTGCCTTCTATGTTCTGTAACACTCTCAAAGGTCAGCCCTCTGGATGTTTTTTCCATTTCTCCTCTGTGATTGTTTTTCTTTTTGTGCTGAATCATTTCATTCAGCATATAAACACATGTAATATCTCACAATACAGCAACAACAGTACACACTGACCTGTCCTGACATTTCTAGATACTACTCCATTTCTATGTTCTTCTTCACACATACACACATACACACACACACACTCACTCTCAATCTGTAACTTTAATTATACTTTACTTCTCTTGTCTACTTCCTTTGCCATGATCTTAACCTGAATACTCTCCAGCCAAAATCCACTAAAACAATATCTATCTTGCTAAATACATACTCAAGTCTTACTTCTCAATATAATATGCACTTGTCACAGTTGATTATGCAATCCTTGTTTAAATAATTTTTTCTAAATGTACCTGAGATACTACTTTTATCATCAGACCCTACCTCTTGTCTCACTTGCTTCTCAATTGGCCCCAAATGTCACAATTGCATCAAACCTTCTGTCTTACCTAAGTAACCTCAATTAATCCTATATCTTTAAAAACAAATTTTTTTTTTATGCTGAAGACTACCAAATTAATACCTTCAGGCCAGAACTCTATTCTGAACCCCAATTGACTTGTTGTATGTCTTAAATATCTAATAGACATTTCAAAATTGTCTTAACAACAATAAATTTCTTGATTTCTCCTACTCAAACCTACCATTCACGAAGTTTTCAAAATTTTATCAGATAGAAATCCCATTTTTCATAACTTGGGCCCAAACAATTGAGTTAGCCTTCATTCAACATGCCCTCCCAATATACACCAAATTTATGAACTTAACCATTTTGGGTCTCCACCCTACTCAGACCATCTTTGTTTCTAAGCTTTGAAGACTCCTGACTTGTCTTCTTACATCTACCTTCACCCCAGCTCCATTATCCACAATAAGACATACTGATCTTTTAAAAATGTACATATAAAAATGTCACACATTCACAATAAGTTCACCCAGTGCTTCCCATATCACTTAGAACCCAACTCAAAACTCCTCAAATTATTGTTGTTGAGCCACTCAGACCTGGGGAATGTAACATTGATGGGCAGATTTTATCCATCCTTCGTATGCTGCTGTTATATTCACATGGACATTGCCACGACAGTGTTGTTTGTTATTAAATATTAGAGTCTATTGGGGCTGGCCGAGTGGTTAAGTACACATGTTCCGCTTCAGCATCCTGGGGATCACTGATTTGGAACCTGGGCGTGGACATAGCAGCACTCCTTGAGCCATGCTGTGGCAGGCATCCCACATATAAAGTAGGGGAATATGGGCATGGATGTTGGCTCAGGTCCAGTCTTACTCAGCAAAAAGAGGAGGATTAGCAGCAGATTTTAGCTCAGGGCTAATCTTCCTCAAAAAATTTAAATTAAAATTAAAAAATAAAATAAAATACTAGAGTCATTCATTTTGATTGTGTGTAATGCTTGGACAGTCATACATTCATAGTTAGTTCAGTTCTACTCATGCAATATTTATCATGGCCTAATATTTGAGAGTTGCTATTTTCAGCCCAGGGGATATGAAGATGAGCATAGAATTTTAGTCCACTAGGGAAAATTTAATAATTAAAAAATGATTAAAATTATGTGATTTACCTTTCTTGTCACTTATGAATTGGTACTGTTTTACTTTAATGATACAAAAATATTCACAGAATTTTCAAATCCAAAATTTTGATAGCTTTATGGGATTTTGGTATATTTGTTTTGTTTAACCCTAAGTTAATTGTTAAGGGAAGCTGGTTTAGAATAAAAGGTTACTGTGAACTGAAATGTCTATTATTTTTTTCAACCAGAGGCAAGAACCAAGGCCAGATAAACTTTTTAATGTACTTAATATAAAATTGTATTTGACAGCTAAAATTATCTGCATAACTAGTGAAACATATTTTCCCCCCATGAGCAAGAATCCAGACATGATGTGTACTCTCAATTGCCAAGATAAATCCCTCTTTTTTTTAAAGATTTTATTTTTTTCCTTTTTCTCCCCAAAGCCCCCTGGTACATAGTTGTATATTCTTCGTCGTGAATTCTTCTAGTTGTGGCATGTGGGACGCTGCCTCAGTGTGGCTTGATGAGCAGTGCCTTGTCCACGCCCAAGATTCGAACCAACGAAACACTGGGCCACCTGCAGCAGACTGCGCGAATTTAACCACTCTGCCACGGGGCCAGCCCCAAGATAAATCCCTTTGGTAGCTTATCAAATAGTTTTGGAGAAACAGGACACACAGAGAAAGTTCTTAGGGAGACCTGTTCTCATGTTGTTACTTTCTGGGCAGATGAACGTCATACAAAAAATTTTAAATGCACCAATGACATCCTTGCTTCTGAGGCTGTAGATGAGAATTGAGCATATGTGTGACAATGGTGTAGAAACATGACACTACCTTATCCTGTTTGAGTGTGTGAAATGACTGAGAAGCACATAAAATTTGAAGTTAGTCTCATGGAAATAGTCACTTCCATTAAATGAGATAAACTAGGAGTAATGGAGTTTTCCTTTGGCAGGGTAAATGGTTAGCATGATGAGGGAGCAGTAGGTTGAGATGATAGAAATGGAGATGAGTGATATGAGTACACAGCAGGTACTTAACAGGGCTTCATACAAGGATGGATAAGCACAGCCCAGTAGAACCTCAGGGACCTCAAAGAACGCATGGTTGATACTTAAGAAGTCACTGTAGGGGCCATTCATATTAATGGGTGTCAGTAGAAAGTCATCAAGGAATCCATCACACCAGGCACCAGCAGGTACCAGCATCCTGCAGGAATCACTCAGCAGTTCGTTAGGACTGGGTACCTAAGATGGCTGCTGACAGCCTTGGAGCAGGCATAGGCCATGAGGTCCTGGAGGGGAGAACTCTGAGCCAACATGATCAAGAAAAGGAAGTTCTGACTTCCACATGAGACAAAGGATGTAGTCTTCTCTTTAGAAATGAAGTTGACCAGGAGATTTAGGATGGTGGTACACATGTAAAGGGTGGCCATCATCAAGATTGCAGCTGTCAATGTCCTTGGCAATACTGTTGATATTTCTGATATGTGAACTGGATTACATTGACTATCTTGGTACAGTTAAAGCAAGTAGACCAGATATGATGTACACCAGGAACATCTATGTTTCTCTCACCAGCAATCAGGAATTTCCATCCTTAAATCTTTGGTAGAATTCACCAGTGACACTATCTAGACATGATGTATCTTTTCTGGAACTCAGTAATTGTTGATTCTGTTTCTTTAATACATATAGTTCTATTCATACTATCCATTTATCCTTATGTGAGTTTTGGTAGATTGATTCTTTCAGGGAATTTGTCCATTTCACCCAAGTTGTCAAATCTGTGAGCATATAATTTTCACAATATTTGTTATTATCCTTTAATATACATTATATACATATATATGACATAAGACTTCAATATACATGTGATAGATACATATTATATAGAATATTTTCTTTATCATTTCATCTATCAAAGGACACTGAGGTTTTTCCCATAACTTGGATATTATGAATAATGCTGCAATTAACATGGAAGTTTAGATATCTCTTCACAATCCTGATTTAAGTTCCTTGAGATATAAACCAAGAAGAGGGATTGCTAAATAAAATCATAGTTCCCTTTTCAATTTTTAAAGAATTTCCATAAAATTTAGCATAATAGCTGCACTAATTTTCATTCTCACTAACAGTTTCCAGGGGTTCTCTTTTGTCCACATCCTTGTAGTGCTTACTATCTTTTGTCATTTTGATAATAGCTGTCCTTAACAGAAATAAGTTATGTCACATTGTGGTTTAGATTTGCAATTCCCTGATGGTTAAAGATGTAAATTACCTTTTCATATACCTGTAGGATATCTACATTATTTATTTTGAGGATATTTAGTTCCTTTCCCCAATTTTTAATGAGGCAATTTGTGTATTTGGCATTGAGTTGCTTATATTTTTGGATATTAAACCCTTATCAGTTATATGCTTTGCATTTTTTTCCATTTGAAAGATTTTATGTCATGTTGATGATTGTTTCCTTTGCTGTGCAGAAGCATTTAAGTTTGATGAAATCTCACTTTTTTCTTGTTTACCCTGTGCTTTTGGTATCCAAAAGCTTATTACTAAGACAAATTTCAGGAAGTTTTTTCCCTAAATTTTCTTATAAAAGTTTTGGGGTTTCAAGTCATACATTTAAGATTTTAGTTAATTTTTAGTTGATTTTTCTATATGATTTGGAAAAAAGTGTTAAATTTCATTATTTTTCATGTGGATATCTAGTTTTCCCAACACCAATCTTTGAGTACACAAGTCTTTTCCCATTGTAAGTTACTTGTCAAAGAACAGTTGACCATAATGACATGGGTTTATTTCTGGGCTCTCTATTCTGTATCAGTGATCTTGTGTCTATTTTATGCCATTACTTTATTGTTTTAATCACTAGGGCTTAGCAATATAATTTCAAGTGAGAATAGATGATATCTGAAGTTTTGTTCTCCTTGCCCAAGACTGTTTTGTCTATTCTTGGTCTTTTGTGATTCCCTATGAATTTTAGGATTTCTTTTTATTTCTGTAAAACACGGCAGTATGATTTTGATAGAAATTGCATTTAATTTGTAGTTTGCTTTGGGTAGTATGAACATTTAAGCAATAGTACTTCTTCCAATTCATGAACATGGCATGTTTCTCTATTTATTTTTGTCCCTTTAAATTTCTCCAACAATGTTTTACAATTTCAGTTTACAAGTCTTTTACTTTGGTTAATTTAATTCCTAAGATTTAAAAGGGGTTTTTTGTTGTTGTTGTTGCTATTGTAGATAGACTTGCTTTCTTAAATTCACTTTCAGAAAGTTTATTGTTAGTGTATAGAAACATGACTTATTTTTCTATGTTGATTTTGATACTGCAACTTTATTGAAACCGTTTATTATTTCCAAAAATTTTTGAAATGATTTTTTGTGAGGAGTTTAGGGTTTTCTGCATGTATGATAATCTTATCTCCAAATAGATTATTTCACTCTTCTTTTTAGAGTTATATGTTTTTATTTTTTTCTTTCCTGATTACTCTGGCTAGTACTTCCATGATTATATTGATTAGCAATGACAAGTGAGAGCATTCTCGTTTCTTTCCAGGTCTGAGAGGAAAAGTGTTCAGTTGTTTTCCATTGACTAATTTTATATGCGGGTTTTTCATACACAGCCATTATTGTGTTGAGATGAGTTCTAATATAACTATTTAGTGAGAGGTTTTTTTTTTAAGATTGACACCTGAGCTAATATATGTTGTCAATCTTTTACTTTTCCTTCTTTTTCTCCCTGAAGCCCCCCAGTACATAGTTGTATGTTGTAGTTGTGTTCTTTCTGGTTGTACTACATCGGACGCTGCCTCAGCTTGGCATGAGCTATGTCGTGTCTAGGCCCAGGATACAAACTAGTGAAACTTTAGGCCCCTGAAGCAGAGCACGTGAACTTAATCACGTGGTCATGGGGCCAGCCACTTAGTGAGAGTTTTTATTATAAAACTATGATGAATTTTGCCAAATATCTTTTTTCTGCATCTATTGAGATGATCCTGTGGTTGTTTGTTTTTCACTCTGTTAATGTGGTGTATAACATTGATTTATTTTACTATGCTGAATCACCCTTGCATCCCGACAATAAATGACAGTTGCCCATAGAGTAATGTCCTTATAATGTGCTGTTGAATTTGGTTACTAATATTTTACCAAGGATTTTTACATATATGTTCATAAGGATTATTGGCTATGTTGTCTTTGGTTTTGGAATCAGGGCGACACTGGCCTCATAAAATGAGGATTTGAGTGCACCTCCTTGTATTTGGAAGAGTTTAAATAGGGTTATCATTAGCTTTTATTTGAATATTTGGTGGAAGTCACCTGGAAATCATATGATTGTGTTTCTTTTTCTTTCTATGAGAAGGTTTCTTATTGTTTATTCATTCTCCTTTTTCATTTCTGTTTAAATTAGGTTTTTTATTCTTAATTCAATCTTAGTAAGTTGTTTTGTTCTAGGAATTGAGTCATTTCTTATGTTATCCATTTGTTGGCTTATAACTGTTCAGAACAGTCTCATGTTATTTTTTAAATCTTCTGTATCATTCATTGTAATGCCACGTCTTTCATTTTTTAATTTTATTCATTTGTCCTCTCTGATTTTTTCTAGGTTAGTCTAGTAAAGTATCAATACTGCTTATCTTTTCAATAATGAACTCTTAGTTTTATTGATATTTTTATTGTTTTTATATTGTCTGTATTTTTTATTTCTGCTCTAAGCATCATTTACATCTTTCTGCTAAATTTGTGTTTAGTTTGTCCTGCTTTTTATAGTACCTTGAATTATAAAATTAGTTTAATTGATATCTATCTTCTTTTTTAATGTAGGAATTTATCACTATAAACTTCAGTCTTCATACTGCTCTTGCTACATACCATACACTTTGGCATGTTGTATTTCATTTTAGTTTAGAGCAGGTAAACCAGACATGATTTACCCCAGGAGAGTTTGTTTCGGTATCAGCAACAATCAAATTTTTGTCAATAAAAGAGTTATGCAAGTTTTTTTCTGATTTCAGAGTGTAGAGCCTAACACTAATAGATAGATGGATAGATAGATCATAATATGTGAACAAGCATATAGAGATACAGATAAGAACAACTCAGATGATATACAGTGTATCCACCAGTTTCTATATCATACTCTGATGATGTTCTTTTCCCTTGCTATTTTCTACTTTTTGAGTCATTTTTGTTTTTATATATTTCTTCTATACAGAATATAGCAGGGTTTTTTTCTAAGCTATTTCATTCTTCTTTTAAATTAGTAGAGTTTTTAGTTCATTTAAGTTTTAAAGAAACATTCAGCAGAAAGTTTAAAACTGCCCTTATACCCCTGCTTCTACTATCCACAATTCCTCTTTTATACATATTTTGCATTGGTGTGATGAGTTTGTTAATTAAAGTTCACAGTTTACATTAGGGTTCACTTTTTGCATTGTAGAATTCTACGGATTTTGAGAAATGCCTAGCGTCCTGTAACCACCATTAAAGTATGATACAGAAGAGTTTCAATGCCCTAAAAATTCTCTGTGCACTGACTATTCATCCCTTCACATCTTATAAGCCCCTGGAAACCAATGATCATTTTTCTGTCTCCACAGTTTTTACTTTTCTGAGATGACATCTAGTATGAAACATAGAGTATATATTTTTTTCTAATTGGATTCTTTCACTTGAGAATATATATTTCAGTTTCCTCTATGTCTTTTCACGACTTGATAGGCATTGTTTTACACTGAATAATAGTCTGTTGTCTGGTTGTAGCACATCTTGCTTATCTATTAACCTCTTGAAGGACATTTTATTTGATCTAAGCTTTGGAAATTACAAATAAATCTGCTATAAACATCCATCTATAGTTTGTTCACTTGGACACAGATTTCAACTCCTTTGGGTAAATACCAATTAGTGTGATAGCTGGAATGTATGGTAAGAGTATGCTTAGTTTTGTAAGAAATCACCAAATTCTCTTCTAAAATGACTGTACCAATTTCATTCCCACCAGCAACAAATGAAAGTTCTTATTGCTCTACATTATTATCAGTATTTTGTGTTGTCAGTTTCTTGGATTTTAGCATTGTAGTAGTTGTATCATAATATCTCATTCCCAATTAAATTTTCAATTTCTTAGTGACAAATGATGATGAGCATCTTTTCAGAAGTGATATGAAGGACAGGAATTTTTAAATAACACAATAGAAGGCAAAAACGGAACGAAAATAACAGAGAAAGTCTACATGAACTATGAGAGTCATCAAAAAGATAATTATCAGAATAATTAAGATTTCAGAAAGAGAAGAAAAGTTGCTAGAGAGGTTATTTAAAGGATTAATAGCTTAAAACAGCCCGACCTGGGGAGAGCCTTGGACATACAGGTCTACAAAGCTAATAGAACGCTCTATTATCTCAGTGTAAAAAGATCTCAAAGACATATTGTAAGGAAACTGTTCAAAAATGATTAGAAAATTAAGACTATTAAAGGCAGCCAGAGAAAATGAAAAAGAATGTAACCCACTAAGGAACTCATGTTAAGCTATCAGTAGGTTTCTCTGTAGAAAATCAATAGGCCAGGAGAGAGTGGAATGACATATTCAAAATGTTGAAAGTTAACTGACAGCTAAGAATGTTATAGCCAACAAAGTTATTCTCCACATACAATGGACAAATAAAGGCTTTCCCAGACAAGCAAAACTGAGGGAATTCACACCTCTAGATCTGCCTGGCAATAAATGTTGAAAGGAGTTCTTCAGAAATCAAAAAACATTAAGCAGTGATATGAAAAGATACAAAGTATACAACTCACTGGTAAAGATGAAAAATATACTCAGATTTAGAAAATTGTACTGCATATTAAGATGATGTGTTAACCACACCACTACAGTATAAATGTTTAACGAAAAGAGAGTAAAAATAACTATAGCTACTCTAAATTGTTAATGAATACACAACAAAAAAGTGGTAAATTGTTACATCAAATATATAAAAGGGAGGTGTAAAAGATTGGAGGTTTTTTAGGCTATTGATAAGTTTCTATCAGTCTAAAATGGATTATTTTATCTACAAGATGTTTTATAGATATGTTTATGTTTTATGTAAGCCCCAAGAAGCACAAAGAAAACACTTACAATAGAAAGAAAAGAAAGTGGCAAAAAAAAGTGGAAACAAAATGTGAAAAATGATCAATTTACAAAGATAGGCAGAAAAGAGGGACAGAGAATGAATATAGGTACAAAAAGATTAGAAAGTGATTAATAAGATAACATTAGTAAATCCTTAGATGCCAATAATTACCCTAAATGGTAAGGATTGAATTCATCAATCAAAACTCACAGAGATTCTTGAGGGATTAACAAAATAACTCAGTTATAATGCTGATTACAAGAGATCCATTTCAGCTTTAAGGATTCACACAGCTCAAAGAGAAGGGATGGAAAAGAATATTCTATGCAAGTTGAAACCAAAAGAATGTGGGGGTAACTACACTTATATCAGACAAAATAGTCTATAGCAAAAAATAGAAAAAAGGAAGAACACTACATAATGATAAAAGGAACAAGTCATCAAGCAAAATACAATTTTAAATATATCCATACCTAAATTGTAGCACCAAAATTGTTAAGGAAATACTAACAAATATGTTAAAATAGACAGCAACACAGTAAGAGTAGGGGACTTCAATACCACACTTTCAACAGTGGGAAATCTTTTGGGCAGAAAATCAACAAAGAGATGATGGATTTAAATGACACATTAGACCAAATGAACCTAACAAACATCTATAAAACATGTCCTCCAACAGCAGTAGAATACACATTCTTCTTGAGTGCACATGAAACATTCTCAGGGATAGAATATGCAATGTGATGCAAAACAAGTCTTAGAAAATTTAAGAAGAGTGAAATCACACCATCTACCTTTTCTGAACACAGTAGTATCAAACTAGAAACCAATACCATGAGGAAAACTGGAAAATGTATAAATTTATGGAAAAAAACACCACACTCCTGGTCAACCAATGGGTCAAAGAAGTCATCAAAAAGGAAATCAGGAGCTGGCCTGGCGGTGCATTGGTTAAGATCACACGTTCTGCTTCTCAGTGGCCCAGGGTTCACCAGTTCAGATCCCGGGTGTGGACATGGCACTGCTTGGCAGAAGCCATTCTGTGGCAGGTGTCCCACTTATAATGTAGAGCAAGATGGGCATTGGTGTTAGCTCAGGGCCAGTCTTCCTCAGCAAAAAGAGGAAGATTGGCAGTACTTAGCTCAGTACTAATCTTCCTCAAAAAGAAAAAATAAAGGAAAAGAATATATTGAAAAAAGTGAAAATGGAAACAATACATACTAAAACCTATGGAATGATGCAAAAGCAGATGACAGAGGGAGTTTATAGCAATAAATTCATATATTATGAAACTAGATAGATCAGAAATAAACAACCTAACTTTATCCTTCAAGGAACTAGAAAAATGTATGCCAAAGTTAGAAGATACAGTGAAATAATAAAGATCAAATTGGAAAGAAATGAAATAGAGAGCAAAAAAAGGAAAAATCGATAAAACTGGCAGTTGCTTTTTAAAAGATAACCAAAATTGAAAAGTCTTTAGTGAGACTAAGAAAAAAAGAGAGAGAAGACAATTAAAATCAGAAATGAAAGAGGAGAAATGATAACTGACACTGTGGAAATACATAGGATCATAAGAGATTACTATGAACAATTATACACCAATAAGTTAGATAATCTAGAAAAAATGAATAATTTCCTGGAATCATACAAATTACAAAGAGTAAGCCAAGAAGAAATAGAAAGTCTAAACTGACCCATGAGGAGTACATATTGAATCACTAATCAAAAACCTCTCAAAATAGAAAGCCACAGGACCATAGGGCTTCACTGGTGAATCTACCAAACATTTAGAGAACCACTAGTGCCAATCCTTCTCAAACTCCTCCAAAAAGTTGAAGAGGAAGGAACACTTCCAAATTCACCTGAGACAATATGACCATGATACCAAAGATAAATAACGATACTACAAGAAGACAAAACTATTCACCAATATCCCTGATGAACATAGATGCAAAATTCTTAACAAAACCTTAGCAAACTGAAGTCAAGAAGTCATGAAAAGGATTATACATTATAACCAAGTTGGAGTTATGTCTTGGATAAAAGTATGGTTCAACATACACAAATCAATAAATGTATTACACATATTAATAAAATTAAAGATAAGAATCACATGGTCATCTCAATAGGTTAAGAAAAAGCATTTGACAAAATATAATATCCTTTCATGACAAAAGACCCCTGATTGATTGGGTATAGAAAGACACACTTCAACATGTGCAATGCCACATATGACAAACCCATAGCTAACATTGTACTCAACTAGGAAAATTTAAATGCCTTTCCTACTAAGAACAGGTGCAAGACAAGGATGCTCATTCTCAATACTCTTATTCAATATTGTACAGGAAGCCTGGACTAGAACAGGGGCAGTGGCATTTCTATAACTAACAATAAAACATTTGAAAAACAAAGAAACCAAACCCATTCACAAAAGCATCAAAAGCAATAAAATCCTTAAAAGCAAATCTACAGAAAGATATTTAAACTGAAAATTACAAGAATTTGATGAAATAAATTGAAGATGAGAAAACAATGGGAAGTAATCTAGTATTCATAGATTGAAGGAGTTAATATTGTTAATAGTCTTAAAAAATTTATATATAACTGCAACAGACACTAAAGAGCCACAGCAATCCTGAGTAAGAACATTTCAAACTATACTTCAAAGCTATAGTGACCAAATTAGTATGGTACCTCCATAAAAATAACTGCATAGACCAATGGACCAGAAATTAAAGCTCAGGAATAACATCTGACATATACAGTCAACTAATATCTGACAAGGGGGCAAGAATACACAATGGGGAAAGGTTTGTCTCTTCAATAAATGGTGCTAGGAAAATTTGGTAACCACAGGTAGAAGAATGAAATGGAACCTTATCTTACACTACTCATAAAAATAAACTCAAATGGATTAAAGACCTAAAGACCTGAAACCATAAAATATTTTGCAAAACAACATAGGTTCAAAGCTCCTTCATATTGTTCTTGGCAGCAAGTTCCTTGATATGATAGCAAAAGCACAGGCAACAAAATAAAAAATAAATAAATGGCATTAAATCCAGCCAAAAAGTTTCTGCACTGCAAAAAAAAAAAGAAAATCAAGAAAATGAAAAGGCAACCAACAAAATGGGAGAAAATATTTGCAAATCATGTATCTGATAAGGGGTTAATATTCAAATATATAAAAACATCCAATTCAATAGCAAAAATAACTAACGATGTGGATTACAAAGTAGATCGAAGAATTGAATAGACAGTTTTCCAAAAAGACACATAAATGGACAAAAGAAATATGAAAAGGTAGTAAATGTTACTAATTATCAAGGCAATGCAAATCAAAACCACAATGAGATATCATCTCACTCCAGTTAGAATGGCTATCAACAAATAGACAAGAGATAAGTGTTGGTGAGGGTGTGGAGAAAAGAGAACGCTTGTACACTGTCTGTGGGAATGTAAATTGGTAGCCACTATGGAAAACAATATGGAGGCTCCTCAAAAAATTAAAAATAAAAATATCGTATGATTCAGCAATTCCTCTTCTGGGTATATATCCAAATAAATGGAAATCATAATCTTGTAGAGATGTCTACATTCCCATGTTCATGATATGGGGGGAAAACAACCCAAAAAAGTAAGTACTTGTCAATAGGTGAATTGATAAATAAGACATGATACTTTATGTAACACCTTATGTAATACATAAAGACAAATACTTTATGATATCACTTATAAGAAGAATCTAAAAAAGACAAACTCAGAGATAAAGAAAGTACAGTGGTGGTTAGCAGAGTTTAGAGAGTGGGAGAAATGGGGAGATATTAGCCAATGGGTACAAACTTCCAGTGGTAAGATTAATAAGTTTGGAGATCTGATAGGCATCAAGATGATTATAGCTAATAATACTGTGTCACATAAGAGTAGGTCTTAAATGTTTCATTTAAAAAAGAAATGGTAACTATGTGACTAGATGGAGATGATAACTAATACTATGGTGGTGATTATTTTGCAGTTTCTAAATGTGTCAAATCAACATGTTCTACATCGTAATTTTACACAATATTTTGGTTCAATTTTATCTCAATAAAGCTGGAAAAATGTGTCAAAAATACATCTTAATTTTCTCCCATACTTTGTACACAAAGTTATTTTTCTTTCCTCTTATCATTTCTAGTAGCTTCATTTTCATATATTGAATATAAATTTTAACCTTTAAGAAGTTTATTTTCAGAGAAAAATAAAAGTATGTAATTGTGAATTTTCGTTATATATATACAAATTATATATATATTCTGTAGGAGATTAGCAAATTTTGTGACTACGTTATCTCATCATCTCAAACCTTAACATAGTATAATTCTAAGGTTGCAAATTACCAAAAAGTGTTTGGAAGCTTTTTTGGATAATGTGTTATAAAACACAATTATTGCTGAAATAAAGCTGATCAGAACAACGTCAATTTTATTAAAATCGAGTTTATTATTTGTATAATCTTAAACATCTAGAAGATATATTATTAGTATATTTGAATAGGAAAACCAAATAGAATAAATGTGTGCTTATGTTATATTTAATATAGACAATTCTGAAGACATACATGTGTTACTATACAACAACAAAAATGTATAAATCAATTTAGTGTTACCATCTTGAGGTAGAGAAACACATGCCCACATAAACACACACGTATATTTACACAAACACACATAAATATATGCAGTATAGTCAGTCACCAAAACTTATAGTCAGACAAAAAACCTTATGATTTTTATTTCAAAAGTTTAGACAAGTGATAAGCATAAAGACAATTACATAAAACTCATGATTTTATAGAAAAATTCGTCCTCATTTTTAAATTTTGATCAATTTTACATATATATCCAAATTGGGTTTCTGGTAGATGGGGTAAGTTAGGTTACCTGTGTAGCTGCCCCTGATGCAGGAAGGGTTAATAATCACTGGAAAAAGCTTGCCAACAAACTATGACCAAGAGGTGAGAAGGCCGGTCAGCCAATGATGGGTAAGACCTCCATGGGGAGGCAATCAAAGACAGGCACAGTCGCCTGGGGGCACAGATGGAGACAAGACATCAATATCGGGAGCAGGAGGGATCGTTGCCTAGGAGACCTTGCCTACTCCGAGATAAAAATATAGGAGCACAGCAATAACATGATAATATCAAAACAGAGGCTGAGGGCTCCTTGAGAAATCATTAAGAATTCTTGGCATTCGCTAATTACTTCATCCAGAACACCTGTGTATATTTAACAGATGTAAGCTATGTATTATTGAAACACTGGTTATAATAAACTAAGAGTGGCCATCAGCCCTCTCCACATCTATCCTGATGTGTACATTGGATTGTGACGCAAACAACCTATTCAATATATGGGCTAAAGCTTTTCACCAATATTTGTGAAAGAGACCACAAATATATTTTGTTTGCCCTGATATACAATATTTTGAAGACTGTGGACTAAATGTTGTTTCCTGCTAGCTATTTTTTCACTCTCAGATGGTGGATTGTGGGTTCCTGAGTCCATTGAGTGCTTTCAATGAGGCTGGGGGATTAAGGTTCCAGTCACTATAGGAATTTGAGGAGCTGGAGTGGGAAGGTAAAGGACTTTTAATGGTAAATAGCGGCAGGGAGGAGTAAGAGCTTGAAGAGGAGCATATCAAAATGTGCCATGGAGCTGAAACAAAGATTGAATGTGGTAAAAGGAGGAAGGCAATGTGGAGGTAATTGGAAGAGAGTGCAGGTAATGGGAAGACAGAGGTCCTAGAAGAGCCAGTTTGGAGAGATAACTGTCCCAAAAGAGCCACTGAAGTTCCAGATCATCTAAGTAAAGTCATACCACCAAGAAAAGAAGAAGAGTTAGTGCTGTAGTGGCATATAGTCAGTAGGAGTTTAGATGGATGTCTCAGTCCTAAGAAGTTCCCATGGGAGGACCAGGATTAAATATGGAGAAGAAAGAGACTTCACAAGGAGTCAGGAAAAAATTTCAGCCCAGGAGACAGGGAGTGAATCCTCACTCAAAACAAGAACCCAGGGAGTGAATCCCCAATCAAAACAAGGACCCAGCCAGCCCAGGATTCAGAGTGAGTCCCCACTCAAAGGAAAGAGCCAGGAAGAAAGATTTACAGCCCAGCAGGTGCCTTACAAGAATCTTGAGGCACTAATCCAGCTTCAGAGAGTACACTCAGAATTATAAGAGCCAAAATACATCCTCACCATGCTTCAACAGATTTTGTCTGGAGTATTGGATCAGGAGCTGGACTCACCACCAGACACTCAAATGATCAATCAAACAAGAAATGAGACAAAGGCCTCTGTGTGCTGAAAGTTCCAGTTGTTGCAACTGAGGGCCTGATGGCAGTTCCAATTCATATGTGAGTCAAAGAACAAGAAAACATTGAAAGATGAACAAAGGTGTGCACTAAAGTGATAAAGATAGATTTTAATCAGTAATATACTACTGAAAAGGGTAAAGAGTATAGCAGCCAAGAATGAACAAAACTCACTCTTGATTTGTGTATCCATGAGTCAGCATTTAAAAGGAGAATGTGGGCTTTGTAGAGTGAAAAATGACAAAAGCATGAAGGAGGAATTGGTATATGTGAAACTCTTCTGGGTTTTTCAACAGGCACTTATAGAAGTTAAGATCCTACCCTCTGACAGAGGCTGGGGGACAGGCCCCTTTCTCCAGGTGTTGGCTGGAATAAACAGTGAATCCCTTTGGTGGTATTGAGTTCTCTGAGGCAGGAACTTTACAGGGGGGCAGGGATCATCCTAAGAATGTGGCATTGAGCTGTAAGAAACAATATGACTGTTTTTTCAAGTCTTTAGGAGCCAAGCTTGAAGCCTAGTGGAGAACAGGGATCAGAAGAGCCTGACTGGAGTTTGCTTAAAGAGGGAATCTTGTCTCTACTCACACTGGAGTAGGGCGAGGCCCTACTCTCAACTTAACTATGTATGAAATAATACTATAATATTTTAAAATCATGCCACATTCTGAGATAGTGAGTGTTATGACTTTAACATATGAATGTGAGGTGGACACAATTAAACCCATAATAAATATTCATGATGCATCATGAAAAATGAACTGAAGTAAATAGGAGTTTAGTGTGAGTATATGTTTATCTGGCTATGGATTAGGCTATGTTTGCTGCTTGCTGGAACCATGATGTCAGAGGGCATAAATTCCTCTAGTGTCTTTGTTTGTGTCCCTTGTTGTCCTCAGGTTCTCTGAGGTTCATTCTTGTATAGAACCTGAGTTTGCCATTCTTTCAGGTGCAATTCCCTGTTACCAGACAGCAGCCCAAGTGATTTGGTTGTAAGTGTAGATCAGAGCAGATGCATTCTGTAGTCCTGTGTTCCTGGACTCTGAGCTTCACAAGTGCTGTCCAACTTCTCCCCACCCCTTAAGTGTGGCATGAAGGTTACAGGGGGCTGGAATTAGGTATTTCCCTTCCCCTAGGTTGGTTAAGCTATGGCAAAGTGCAAGTACTTCAGGCTTTCCTCAGTAGCTTGTATTGAAGACAGGCATTTTTAGGAGAACAGAGAGCTCTGGGTATATTTCAAATGGTTACTTTTCACCTTTCCCCTGCCATAAGCTCAAGGGAATTTTTCCTCTAGTCCTCACAGTAGGAACACATTGGGAGTTAAATTTCATAAATGTGTGGAATCTTCCCTAAGGCCAGTCCCCATGAGAGATTTTATATCTTGTTAGTTCATGTGAGCTTCCAGAAATTCATTAATTCCAATTTCAGTGTTCTTTCTGGTACTGGCTCCAGCTGCTGAGGCTTCTCTGCTCTTGACCTCCTATCACTCCAGTTTTGGGGCAGCAGTTTGCCCTGTGACCTCAATTCTCTGATGGATCTAACAATGTTTGATTTTCATTCTGTTCATCATTTTTCTTGTTATGAGGAAGGAGTTATGACTGCCAAGCTCCGTACATATTAAATCAGAAACTGATATCCCCACCTAACTGATTTTTATGGATCAATATATCCCATGAATTATTATTGATATAAAAGATATATTCTGAGTTTTCACTTCTTTTATGATATTCTTTTATGGTATTCTTTATGTTCTTGTAATTTCTGTGGTTCTTTTCTTTTGTTATGTTACCTTGTATATTTTTCATATTACTTTTATTTTCCAATGTAATTGTTAGGCATAACAACCACTAGAAAATCCCTAACAAATTAGCATAATGACTGTATGAAGTTTTCTGTGCTTGTAAATGGAAAGTGTCCGGCCTGAGATTGACACACCTGTGTTCCAAGGGACCTTGAGAAAAAATATTTCCAAAATTGTAACTACAGTCACCAAGGCCAAAATTAATCAAAGTTCTGGCATAGGTGACAATACTTATTCTCTACTAACATGATCTACTGGGGTTAGTCATCACTGTGACACACTGTGCCATCTCTTATGCTCCAAGAAGCCTATTTTTAGACTCAATTTCAAACCTAAATTCATATTTTTTCTTAATATACTCATTATTTTCTTTCACAATGATTATAAGTAAGAAAGGTCCAAATAAAGTTTGGATCCTGTACTAGGTGGCTCAGGTTGCCATAACAAGGTACTGTAGACTGGGTGGCTTAAAGAACAGTATTTATTTTCTCACAGTTCTAGAGACCGAAAGTATGACATCAGGATGCCACTGTGGTCTGGTTCCAGTAAGCACTCTCTGTTTTCCAAATAGCCACCTTCTCACTCTTACCTTTGGTGACAATGAGAGCGCAATATATCTTCCTCTTCTTCTAAGGGCTCTAATCTCATCATGAGAGCCCCAAATTCATGATTACATCTAAACCTAATTTATGTCCCAAAGGCTCTATCTCAAAATACCATCTCATTTGGGGTTAGAGCTTAAACGTATGAATTCTGTAAGGATACAATACAGTCCGTAACATGTCTCTTATTTTTGGAATATTGTTGATTGAGGAGAATAATAATTTGCTAATTTGTGGGACCATTTTTCTTTTTGACTCTTCCCTTCTACATTTGGCCTAATTAATTCCCAATATTTTTCATTTACAGAGATATGATTCTCCCACTTTGGAGAGACTGAACTTGGTAATAGTCAGTAGATTAAAAGAATGGTGAGAAGTAGAAAATTTATAGATCACACAATTGTACAACTTTCAAATTTTTATCCTAATGACCAACAGGTATGCTAATGAGTATGTGTAAGTTGAAGATTGTATAAATTAACTTGAAGGGGTTCATGTTGTGGCATCATCATAGGGTCTCCTGTAGGATATAAAAGGAAACAGAATGAATGATCATCACTTGATCACTGTATAGCTTTCCTTCAACACTTTTCCTCTGTTTGAACATCATGTAAAAGTGCTCTTTTGTACCATTTTGCAATTGACTTTTGACCTTAGACCTTTTATTTTGTTTGAATAGTTGGAAGTATAATAGACAAAACTTATCCTGTCTTTTTCAATTGTCATGATGGTAGGATTGATCAGCTGTCATTCTAACCCACTGCAGAAGCACTGGATAGTAATTTGGTAAGTTTGTGACTTATGCCTCTTGAAATTTTCATTCCTCTCATTTTTCATGAGGATTATTTAAAATATAATGAACTTATTAGAAACACTTAGTGTATTTATGTCACAATTATAATCAACCCATCAGCACTGTTACCTTTTACAGGACCTTTGGATAAATTGGGTCTTGTCAGTGACATTTACTTTGTGGTGAAGCTGACAACTGAGCTCAGCACTCTAACAGATCGTGGTGTCTTCAGACCAAAGTGGCCAGCTGCTTGGTGGATGCATAGATAAGTTCTACGTTTTTCCCCCTTCAGCATGAAAGACGACTTTACTTTGTTTTTTCCTCAGGAAGACCATCAGGTTGGTGATGAGTAGCCAAGAATAACACGACAAACATCAAAAGAATACACTTGCATAAAATGGTATTTATAAGTGGAACAAAGTAGATAGAAAAGCAGAAAGTTTAATCATTAATTTGATTTTCAACATGAATTCACTCTAATGTTATTTTATGAGATAATTTCAAAAAATAAATGAAAATATGAAGCAGAAAAGACTTCTTCATCATGTCACTGTAGTGAATTAGAGGCTATAGAATGAATGTTTTTAGTATCCAAGGAGCTCTCTCTGTAAAAATATCTCCCTTTCCCATCCTGAAGAAAGTCACTGGAACTACACATCTTTCATGGCATTATAACCCATGAGAATTTTCTGAGGTTTTGTGACAGAAACTGCTGTCTGGAGTGGTACCTGTAATATTTTTTTCTTGTGACCCTTATTGGCTATCTCCTTACCATTATAGTATCTACTCCTAACCAGCATCTCCATAGTCTCATGTACTTCTTCCTCAAGCACTTGTCTGTCTTACTACTCTGCTATATCTCACTCTTCCATCAAGGCCATTGTAGACAATTTGACCAATGGCAGCTTCATCTTTTTCTGCTGTCTTTCAGATCTTCCTTTATTTCCTTTGCATGCCCAGAGATGGCCTTGTTTATGAAGATATTCTGTCACTGGTTTGTGGCTATGTGTTACCCTTTGCACTGTGAGGTCATAATGAAAAGGGGTACCTGCATCAGTGGCCACTTGTTCTTGGTTCATTTGTATGATCATCAGGGCATTCAGTCCCATTTATGACTTCTATGAAATCTCTCAGTTACTCAGTCTGTCCTGCTCAGATGAGTAATTGGCTTAACTTAGAGCAGTTGCCATCAACTCTTCACTGAACTTTATCTGTTTTAGCCTCATTTCCCTCTCACATAGTCACATTATCTCTACTGTGCTAAAGATTTCATCTACTGTGGCTCCTGTCCAAAGGATTCTCTACCTATGTTCCTCACCTAGTCACCGTGACTCTTTTCCTGTTGACTCTGAATTGGTCTATTGAGGTGATCCTCAGATGTCTTATCTGCTTTACACTCGCAAGTGTCTGCATGCTATACAGTAGTTCTTCTAACCCTGGACCCTATTATATACAACCCAAGGAACAAGGACATGAAGTTTCCTCTGAAGCAATATTTAGAGATCATGTGTTTTGGTTCTGCCACCCACTAAATGAGGTAAAGCCAACAAAATCCAACTGGAATTCTGCACATAATACTTTTGATTTCCATGCATAACTATCTTACTCTACCAATGATTATCTTTTTATTTTTAACACTTGTGTTTCTACCACAATATTCCTTGCTTGTATTTCAATTTCTTCAATTTCTTCTCAAATTTTTATCCAATATTTTTTACAATTAAAACTTCCTCCAGTCAAGTAACTCTCTAGTACTTTATTATCCGCAGTTCCTGTCATGTAACACCAACTTTAAAACTAATCAAAATGTTTAAATATATGCATTTTTTATTGAGGTAAAATTGATTAATCATATAACACAAATTTCAAGAGTACATCATTATATTTTGACTTCTTTATAGACTACATCATGTTCACCACCAAAAGTCTAGTTGCGATCTGTCACTGTACATGTGTGCTCCTTTACCTCTTTCATCCTCCCTAACCCTCTCCCCTTCTAGTTATCACCAGTCTATTCTCCATATCTATCTGTTTATTACTTTGTCTTCTACAAGTGAGTGAAGTCATATGGTAATTGTCTTTCTCCATCAGACTTATTTCACTTAGTATAATACCCTCAAGTTCTATCTATGTTGTTGTTGAAAATTGGAATATTTTGTGGGGGGTTTTTTGGGGTGGTGAGGAAGATTGGCCCTGAGCTAACATCTGTTGCTAATCTTACTCTTTTTGTTTAAGGAAGATGGTCTCTGAGCTAACATCCATGCCAATATTCCTCTATTTTGTATGTGGGATGCTGCCACAGCATGGCTTGATGAGCAGTGTGTAGGTCCATGCCTGGGATCTGAACTCACAAACCCCGGGTGGCTGAAGTGGAGTACATGAACTTAACCATTATGACACTGGGCCAGCCCCAAGGTTTTGTCATTTATATGGATGAGTAGTATTACATTATGTGTGCATTTATTTATTTGTTTAACACCTCCTCTTTATCCATTCATCCACTTAGGGAGCTTCGAAGTCTTGGCTGTTGTAAGAGTGTTGCAATGACCATGGGGGTACATACATATTTTTTAATTAGGTTTTTGTGCACTTTTGTAATAATATCCAGAAGTGGAATTTATTGACATATATGACCTGATTCATTTATTTATTCAACTAATATTTATGACTATTGTATGCCAAGGATTATTCAAGTTATGTGGAGTATAACACTAAAGAAAACATGCACAAAATCCCTGACCATAAGGAGCTGAAAACCTAGCTGGGAAAGAAACACATAAACTGATTGAAATATTATGTTAAAAATTATAAATTCTATGATAATATCACAAAACATAAAATCTGCAAGAGAAAGTGATTTGAGATTTCTCAAGGGATTGTACTTTTAAAAGAGTGAATTTTCTGGACCAGCTGATGTTTGAGCGGATAATTGAAGGAAGGAAGAAAAGTAGTTGAGTGTACAGATATCTATGGGGAGGCAATATGGGCAAATAGATCACCCACACAATAGTCTTAAGGTTGATATCCTGGTCTATTTGAGGACATCAAAGCATCCTGTAGGAAAGGTGTGGGCTGACAAAGGAGTAGTAGGAGGTCAGGTCTAAGAAGAAATATTAGGAATAAATTCAATTTTTCATAAACCATTGAGAGATTTCTGAGTAAAATGGAGAGTTTCTAGAAAGTCTTGCACAGATGATGAATGTACAAGCAGGTTTGAATAGCACTGGGGGGGATGGTTGGCAATTGATAGAAAGATAAGAATTTAGAATCTAAGGTGGTGAGTTTCTGTAAAGCGAGCTTGGTGGGAAATATTTGTGGAGTGATGGGATAAGGAGCTCAATCTGGGAAAATTAGATTTTTATTTGTCACCCATCTGCAGAAGTGAAGTAAGTGGTTGGATATACAAACTTTGAATTCAGAAAGGAGACTTGAGATGGAAATTTATAATTGAGTGTTGATACATAGAGATGATAGGAAAGCAAAGAAAGTATATGCAATCACCAAGAGTTATTCTCAAAATAAAAGAGAAGACAATACTGAGTCTTGAGATATCCAAGTTTAAGAAATTGAGGGGAAAGAAGACTTTACAAGAGAAAAATGGAGCCACCCATGAGGGAGAAGGAAAACAAAAAAATTCCAGTGTCCAATAAGCCAAGTGGAAAACCACCCCAAAGAACATGAAGTTATGCAGTTATCTAATGTTGCTGTTATCATTGAAAAGACATAATTTTTCTATGCTTGTAACAAGATAAATCTCCTTGGTGACCAACACAAGTAAGTTATGAAGACATAGCATGGTCAAATTCCTAAATGGATTGGGCTTAAAAAAGAATTAAAGGAAAAGAATTGGGAATAACATCCACAATATTTCAGGAAGTATTTTCATTAGATTGGAGCTGAGAAATTTTATGACAGGGGTAGGATAAAATATAATCAAAAGAAATAAATGTATGTATATACATATATTTTTTATGAAAATATACATATATTTTAAAGAAATTGTATATGCTTTGTTTTCTGATTGAAATAGTCCAGTGAGAAGGGATAAAAATGGTGGAAGAGAAAGCAGAGAAGACCATATTTAAGACCATGCCTGTATAAGAGAAATGGATGGAAATTTACTGTATGTGGGGTTTGGACTTGCATTGTGGCATGCACAAGGTCTCTACATTCTCAGGTGAGAATCTGAGGGACATGTGGAAGTTTTTAGGTTAGGAGATGGAAATAGCAGTGGAGACATTTTGAAATTTTCATAATTGTATTTTATTACGCTCATTGGAATAGGAAGCAAGTAACCATCTGATAGTGATGAGAGAAGAGGAAGCATTGGAAGATTCAGAGAAACTGAAAAGTCATGAAATAGTCATCTAGAAAATGGAAGAGTGAATGGATTTTAGATATGTACTGCTATTTTTGGAGATTTAATATCCCAGTTGCTGTAAACTTTAAGTTATCGCATTTGGTATACTTTTTTTTTAAGTTATAGTCAGTAGGGTGAAATCAGACACCAAGGAGGTCAGACATAAATAAAAGTGAGGCTGCAAGGACATCACACTGAGGATAGGGAGGGACAGGTAGATAAGGTTGTATGCAAGCCGTCATTATAAAGATGGACCATGTGATTTAATCTGAGTACAGAGAGGTATTAGATCTACGAAGAATAAGTGAAAAAACAAAAGCAGAAAGGAAAATATCAGTCACTCATTGTGCATTATTTGGAGTTTACAAGGAAAAAAATCTTTCCAACCTGATAAAAGTTTTAACATGCAAATAAAAATGTTTTCCAGTAGCTGCATATTATAGCTCAATTGAAACTCAACTTTAACTAACGTGACCACAAATTAGCACTCTCATATATTGCTGGGGAGAACAAAAATTCATGTAAAACAAAATGCACAAATTTTTTCACCATGCAGTTCAATAAATTTATCCTAAGTATAAATTTACATATGTGTAGCCTGAAATAATACAGCATTATACAATGAAGAAGGCCAAATATACATCAAATGTGACAGGTAAAATATTATTCTATATCCTTACAATGGTTCTAAAAGTGTCTAAATAGTGAACAGCTTGATTACTTTTTATAAGTGAACATTCCTCAACAACTTGATTCCACATTCTCCATGTCAGTGGAGGAATATATAATTGATATGTTTGATACCTATGAACATATGCTTCTCTTTATTCTGATAATAAATGTATGTGTTGGTATTAATGGGCTCCTGTTAGTGAAAATATAGTATATTGTTGTCTTGAGCGTGAGACATTTTATCTAATTGGAGACTGTGAATGGGTTCAGCAGGTTACCCATTTCTTGGTATAATCTTTTTTAACTGGCTTCCATTCTGTTTAATCTTTTTAATGTAAGATCAGGTTGACTTCTTTCTCTAGAGCCTTCTTTTATTCATTCTTCTTATGATATGTCCCTTAAGTTGTCATGACAATTACAGCAGCATTTACTCTACCGTGTCTCCAAAAAAGATTCATTATTTCCACTATGGCATTGTTTATGCTTTAGCAAAGATCAGCTTTGCCCAGTGTCATCCTAGGACCTTTGGGATATGATTTTCCACTTTATATCTATGTCTCTCACTAGTGTCTCTTTACATCTAGTGACATTCATGTAATTATTGATCCCCAAGAGATTTTTCAAACACTGTGGTAGATTCCTCTCTCTCTTAATGGACTTCTCACACCAACAATTAATATTTCCCTGTATCCTGAAGAAGAAAGAAAGCAAGAGAAGTTAACTGAGAGAATATACCAAAAAGATGCCAGGCAGACAGTAAAGCTGGAGTCACAATACAACTTTCTCGTATTTTCCATATGGAAAAGTAACACATCACTATGAAGAAGTTAGTAAATGAAATTAAATGTAAACCTAGTGGTATTTATATGAATCATAATATTTACTGGTGTCTAATTATTTAAATAAATAGCACAAATAAAATTGGAAGGGTTAAGTCTGAAAGAAACCAAATAACCTCTCTCTGTCTCTCATACTTGCACGCATATGTTCACATGCTTGTAAAAACACACAGGGAGCAAGTCCCACTCTGACACATTGAAGCTGATAAATTTGTTGCAAATATTTTCAACAATTGAATAGAGAAACTTATTGTTTATTGCTGAGACTTTCTAGTATTCTACTGTGGCGTGGTATACGGTATGTTGTTTAAAATGTTCCTGCTTTTCCTTAAAGAGCCCAAGACTATGTGAAAATTGTCCAATTCACCTCTACTATTGTAAAGCTTTGGCTTTACATTTTTGTCAATATATGTGGACAGAAGTAACATATGCATTTCTAAGTAGAAGCTTCGAGGGCCTTTATATGTTTTGCATATAGGCATGTTTTCCCTTTGCCCTTAGCTTGTCAAAGTCCCAGAGAGTGATTGCCTATTTTAGCCTGGGTTCTGGAGTGAAGAGAACATGGGGCAGGATCACCTCTGAGCAATGATGCAATGTGAGTGCATGACTGTAAACTCTTCTGATACTGAGGCATTTTGTTACTGAACCATGACTTGATCCATGGTGTCAGATACAGTGGATATAAAGTTATATAAAAATGCCATTTTCACAGAATTTGTGCTGCTATATCTATGCCTCAATTTTATACTCATGGTTACCTCATTAAAAATTAAAGTCAACTTCTATTCATATATATATATATATATATATATATATATATATATATATATATATATATATATATATACATATCCACTAATGGATGTGCAATCCTATCCAGTTGCAAAACTAAGTATGGACTTTCCACGATTCTCATAATTCTTAAAAATTCCAAAAGAAATAAACTTTAAAAATCATGTCTTTACATTGAAAAGACTTTGAGTAGAAATGAGCTTAGGTCTAATTCTATTATTTGGCATTTAAATACTGATGGGTATTTTGCCTATTACTTCCTCCAATGAATAAAAAGAGCAATTAAAATTTTCAAATAAATTATTTGTTTAGATATTATAGATATGCTGCATAATCCATGTACTGTTGATATTTTAAAAGACACTCCAACAAATATTAGCACTTCTTAAGGACACTGATTTCCCCTTCAATATATCTTTATCTATTGCAAAATAGATGAACTATACAACCACGAATATTAAATATTATTGTTTTGATAATAAATATTAGCTAGGATATCATTTAGATAATCATTTCTCCTCCAAGCCTTCAAATAACACTGGCAGGAGTGAAGAAAAAGCTTGCTTTAGATTGAGATATCCATGATTCAGATACTGAGATGGAGATTAGAGTCCTGGTATTTACTAGAAATTGATCTTAAATTAACACCTAGGGAGAAAGAAAAGACTCAGGAGAAGTTGAACTGCAATGCAAGTACTACAGAAATCTTCTCTGAACCTACAGGGATCTCAAAAGGCCCTTATGAATTGTCCCATGTTGGGGTCACTGGCTCAGATTTATACTTCCACATTGACCGTAGGATGGATGCTACACCCAAAAAGAAAGGGTGAACGTGGATGAAGCAGCAGTCTCCATGTGAGGTCAATTCCCTGAAGTAGGCAAAAGGCTAGGCTATATGGAAACAGCACCCCCAAGAACTGGAGGAATAAATTAATTAGTCTTCTTGTGATAGGCTTTTAATTAATATTGGCCCTGATATCTGTTAACTCTACATTGAAGCCAGCATATATGGGTTTAAAACCAAAAGCTCTCATCCCCTTTCCCTGTTTCAGTAGTTACATTCATATGTAAATATATGTTTATTTAACCTTTGTATACCTGAGCTTCATAATGCAAATAGAAGTTACAAATTGTTAAAGACCAGGTGGCCTCACACTGGGCTCAGACTAAAGGTTTGACTAATTACAAGTCCTTCAAGTTTATTACAGGGAAATGGATGTCCAGAGAATATCAAGAAACTGAACCTTCCTAGACCCCAACTCCTCAGCTTCCTGGAAGCACAATCCACCATCCACCATGGAGGCAGACAACCAAGGACATCTACTACAGATACCCTTATCTTGCCACCTTCTCTCTGCAAGCAGCCTCATAAGTCCAAACACAGGCTGGTGGTAAAGCACTGACCAGCAAGGTCACACGTTCGCCCTCCCTACAAGTAGCAAAGCTTTAAAACCCTTTACACACTTCTTAATGGGGAGTCAGCAGTTCTTAAGACTCTAGTCTGCTGCATGGTCACTTTGCCTGGCAAAGAAAATAAAAGCTGATTTTCCTTTTCACCCAAAACTCTGTTCTCATTATTTGGATTGACACCAAGTTCAGAGACATCTTTCGGTAACACTCTAAATATATGTGCATGTCACCTCACAGATTGTGCCACTTAGTTTATTTATTTGTATAATTTCTGGAAGAAACTCTCTTCTAATAATAGAATAGTAATTATAGAATACAGTATAGTATAATACTAATTGAACAGAATAATAATTCTTCTGGGAGAAGCTTAAGAATTCAATGGAGTTTCTTTCTCTAAATAATCTTTAAAATAAAGATTAATGGGATGACTTCATGTTGAGTCCACAACCAATGGTCAGATAGTTTACCTGATAGTGTGATTTAAATCTCATTCCTGTGCAGCCAAACATGTCCCTTTACTGTCATAATTGGAAAACATAGTACCAAGAAATACCCAAAGGAATCCCCTGAGTACAAAGCATATTTCTTCCAGTCCCCTCTGTTTGACATTAGCCCCAACACCTCCTGATGACAAGGTGGGTTTCTCCAAGCAGGATAGTGATTTCTCCCTTTTTCTGCTGCTTACTTAGCATGAGGAGCCCAAAGTTTGTAGGGACAGCCATAGCTTAACATTTAATGAAATTTTGTAGTTCACTTTGTTGGAATTACTCACCCTTGGGAAACTGGACCTCTTAACAGTAGAGCCCAAAGTGGAGGAGACAGCAAACACAAATTCTCTAAGTGGGTCACTTGTAACAACAGCAAATGCTGCCACACCTACTTTCATTTCTTGGTAATTAGACTCATGTATTCTAACAATAGGTATAAAGAATTATATAATGTTTAAAGTTTAAGAGTGGGTAATGCATTCTGGAGAACGGCATCCTACTCTCCCAAGATGTCATCTCTAACCTGTCACCCCAACTGTGTTTTCAACTGGCTGTCCCATTGCACATTCAGACTGGCAGCTTTTGGTAAGTGCTGTGTGCAATATAACAGTGGATCCCATGGTAGTGCCCACTGCTAAATCTCCTATGCTGTAGTGTGAGTCAGTTGGTCTGATTAATATTATGCGATGGCCCATGTCTCTGGATCAAACATACTGCAAGCCCTTGATGCTGCTTGTCAAATCCCAGGGAACTGGAAAGGAAACTCCATTCCTCAAATATTTGCCTACTTTAGTCAATATTGATCACTACCAGGAGGAGAAGTCCAATATAGTCAACCTTTCATCAGTTACTCACTTGGTCTCTTCCAGGGATCATGTCCTGTCAAGCTTCAGCATTAGTCTCTATACCTGAGAGGGTGAAGATTTGGCAATGACTGTATTTAGCTCAAGCTTGGTGTATTGGAGCCTGTGATGTAGGAATCATGCATAATGTCTTCCTTTGCAATGTGCCTACTACATTATTACAACCATCTTTCAGCCAATTACAGAGGCTGATGAACATCAACAAGCAGAATTTTTATTTTGTAGTACATCATTTAGTACTTCTTCAGTAGCTGGTGTTCTCTGGTAGGTGTTATCATAAAATACCTAAATATTCTATCTTTGTGCCCACTCCCATATCTCTTTATCCTAGAATTTCTTATCTCCTTATCTTTCTTATCCTTTGATCATTCTCCATCCAAGTTTCTGAGCAACCTGCCATGCCAATTGCCACTGCAAGTCAGTAGGTGCATATTCTAACTTTCAGGCATTTATGCTTGTACACGAAGTGAATAACCAGGTGAGTGCACAAAAGGAGTAACCTAAAGCTCTGACTATTGGACATATCTCCCCATCACTCTTGTCTTTCAGGGTACCATATGAAAATGTGCTGCCCATGATTCAGGTTTGGATTTTTTTCTCATCAATCAACTAATTATTAGGAATATTCCATGTTGACATTAAGTATGAGCTAATGGAGAAACGTGGATACAAGAGTAGTGTGTGACACAAGGTATCTATACAAGTGCTTATTTTGCTACTTATTCTCAATGCTAAATTTAACATTTTCATCTTATGATTAATACCTCTTGGGAACACCTGATCTTAAAACTTGATAGATTTGAGACAACCTTGCTTATGATGGCCGGTTATGACTTTGTGGTCACTTGATGTCATATTTTATCTCTACCATGGTTCAGTAGGATGTCAGAGCTTTTTCTTTTTTACTATTTATTTTCATGATATAGGTTGGATCCATAATTTTTGAAGTATAAATTCTAGCTATCCTTTTGAGGTCTGCCATAAACTACTCTTAGTATCTTTTCCCACCACTAACACCATCAATAACTTTGGATCTACAGGACTGTACCATGAGCATCAGGACCACCAGCATCTCAGCCAAGACTTACTTCAGAATTCTTTGCTTATATATCCCTGTCATACTTGCCACTTTCTGTCACCTAGATTATTGGCTGGAGAAGTCATTGTAGATGTTGAAAATGTTGCTTTCAAAACCACAGAGACATGTCAGGTGTTATCCTTCCTTCTATATGATGAGAAGTGCAAGGTACACTAATTTGTCCCTTGCTTTGCAGAAGATATTTTCTACTACACCAGGATACTCATCTCTTGAAATTTTTACTGATATGGTCAGCCACTGAATCTTCACTGTTTATCTCACACCCTTGAGCACATCTTGAGCCTCCATCACGCTTGCAAATTGTTTTTCATCCATTGTGATTAGCACAATTGTCATTGATGTAGTGGGACATCATGATGTTCTATGGGTTGTCCATATGTCCATCTATAGGAACAGATAATTATGGAGGTCAACATTTAAGTTTTACTCTCTTAGAAGATTTCATTTATATAATATAGTGTTATCAACTGTAGTCACCATGTTATACATTAAATCATCAGACTTTATCTTATAACTGAACATTCGTACAATTTTAATAGTTTTTCCCCATTTCCTCTCACTCCCAAGTCCCTGAAAACCACTTCACATGTTTCTATGAGCTCCTTTTTTAACAAAAATTTCCACATATTAGTGATACTATGCATTATTTGTCTTTCTCGATCTGAGTTATTTCACTTAGTATAATGTCACCAAGGCCCATTCATGTTGATGCAAGTGATTTGGATGTCTTTCTTTCTGAAGGCTGAATAGTATTCCATTGTACATATTTACTAATTTCCTGATTCACTCATCCATTAATGGACACTCAGATTGTTTCCATACCTTGATTATTGTGAATAATGCTGCAATGAATACAGGGGTACAGATATCTCTTCAAGAAATTGGTTTTATGGGATTGCTGAACGATATAATGGTTCTATTTTTAATTTCTTGAGGAATCTGCCTCCATACTGCTTTGCACAGTGGCTACACCAGTTTATATGCCCACCAACAGTGTTATGGGTTTTGTTTGCTCCACATCCCTGCCAGCATTTATCTCTTCTCTTGTCTTTTTGATAACAGACATCCTAACAAGTGTGAGGTAATATCACATTGTAGTTTTGATTTGCATTTCCCTGATGACTAGTGATCTTGAGCATCCTCTCATGCACCTGTTGACCATTTGTATGTCTTCTTTGGGAAAATATCTATTTCAGCTCCTTTATCCATTATTTAATTTAGTTCTCTTTGGGTTTGTTTAGCTTTTTTTTTTTTTTTTTTTTTTGCTATTTTGTTGTATGGGTACCTTCTTTTATTTTATTCTTGTAACATTGGTTTATAGAATTATATAAATTTCAGGTGTGAATCATTATATTTTGATTCCTGTTTAGATTACATCATGTTCTCCACCCAAAGACTAATTACAACCCATCACTACAAACATGTGCCTAAATAAGACTTTTTCATTTGATATAGTGTAAAAAAATTTACCTTTAGAAGAATGTAGCCCCACCTCAAATTATATTTTGTTTGTTCTATTTTGTTCCCTATTTCTAGGGTGCTATAAATGGAAGTAACAAATGTGTTTATCATATAGTCCAGCAAATTAATGGGTAATATATAATACTTCTCATTTTTTTAAAGTTCAAGACCGTGTATGTTCATTAATTTAATTTGACTTCTGTAAAATTATTGGGAATTGGATTTCCAACATCATTTTTTAAACACTGGAATATCCTTATTTTAGAGACATGACATAATTTAGTGCATCAGCAGAAAAATGGAATCTCTGCTTTTGAAATCACCTGACTATTCACAAATTGAACACAGACACACTTGTCTGTGGGTTGATAAAATGGGTTCAACATGTACCCATTTAGCGTGATGGATCTTCTCCCTAGAGACTTCTTGTGTTAAAGTGAGATCCATTTCCTTAGATCAATACACTTTTGTTCACCATCCTCACTTATCTGATTACCCTGACTCCAGGCATGCACTTTTTCAGTTGACTATCAGCTAAGTAATATTTCTAATGTGCAACGTTGATCATTTCACTAAGTTCTAGGTCACAGAAGGGCATATAATCAGTACATAAAGTAAAGCAAAGGAGGAGGTGCCACTGGAACATTTACTTCTCTTGCTTGGTCAACCATCTGACTTTTGTTCATGCCACATGACTTCTGTGGTCTCTTGTCCCTAATTGCCCTGTGCCCCAGCCTCCTGTACTCATCTGAGAATAGTATCTAGACAGAATTCAACACTGAGCTGCAGGGTCTTCCCTCAGTGCCCTTGGCTCATCTAAACTCACATGTCACAGGTAAAACCAATGTGTCTTTATGTTCTGTTCACTTTCCACATGAACATCAAAGCATAGCACATACGTTGTAGCACCTATTTGCACATACAATTACAACTACTAGATGAAATTCCTTGGGGCCAGCAACCATGTAGTACTCATATTGTAATCTCACTTAGTTGTTATTTTGGATTATAATTAGTATAAGAAATTATTATTAAATACATAAAAGAATGATTGATTAATTGATGTCTCACGGCTATCTTTGTCTTGTAAATTACATACTTAAAAACTCAGTACATAAGTTATCTTGTGCAGAGAGCCTTCCTTAAATCTTCCATTCTGAATTAATATTTTTTCCCACCAACCCTTATGTAACTCTGGATTCTAACTCACTAAATAGTGGGATTATTAACCTCCACTAAATGCCTTCAAGGTTGGACAATGTGGAACAAGATACCCTCCAATAAATGTGGGCAGATGACTGGATCATCTCACTAATGAAAAGTCACATTGAAATGAGCATGTCTTCTAGGATATTATGTGACATACACTGCAAACACACAGGGAATAAAAATTGAAAAAAGAATTGTGAGAAGAGAAATATTTTAACTCTTTATTTGGAGTAAATTTAAAATTTATAGAGAAGTATCATGAGTAAAAAGCATAAAAAAATTCATATACCTTTTGCCCAGATTTACCTATGGTTAACAATGTAGCTATTTTGGTTCATCACCTTTCTTTCAATCTCTCTGTCTCTTTCAATATTTCTCTCTTTCTCTTACTCTGTTTCTGTCTCTCTCTTTCTCTCTCATTATAGACAATTTCAAACCTCCCTATGACATTCATCTTCTAATTATCTTATTATGTTTTGTAAAAATATAGATATTACTTGATAGAACTACAGTTATCAACTTCAATAAGTGTAACTTCAATACAATGTGACAATGCAATACATTTTGAATGGAGAAGGAGCATAGAATCAAAGAGTTTTATAGTACATTGAAGAAACACTAAAAAAGGGGTGAAAATGAGAAGACATCATGGTATGAGAATCTTAGAACTAACAGAGGCATAAGATTATAAACTTCTGATGTGTTGATAGAAGAAAAAAATATAAATATCAAATTTGTTATTTTAGAGTGTCTTGAAATACCAATCCCACATTCAACATTTTCTTCATAGCCCTTGTGACATTTTTATTCCTGAGACTCTAAATTAAAGGGTTTATCACAGGAGTTAGTATAGTACAAAGGACAGATACCAGCATGTCCTTCTTACAGGGGGTTATAGGAGCCAGAGAGCATGTAGGTGTATACAGAAGCCTCCTAGTAGAGGGTGACCACCATCATGTTTGGAGGAACAAGTGGGGAAGGCCTTCTTCCAGCCCTCTACAGAAATCACTCTGTGAATGGTGAGGAAGATGAAATAATAGGAGCTTAAAATTACTGTCACAGGGATGACGAGCATGAGAACACAGCAAAATTACACGAGTGTCTCATAGAGAGAAATGTTTGAGCAGGAGAGCTGTATAATGGCAGGGACCTCACAGAAGAAATGATGGATCTCCTGGAATCTGCAGAAGGGGAAGGTCAACCAGCAGTCATATGCCAGGAGAAGACACATCATGTGGTCCAAGAAGACAGGGTAATGGAGAGGATGGCAGATGGCTACATAGTAATCATAGGCCACGGTGGCTAGAAGGAAACATTCTGAACCACCTAGTGTCAACTATAGGAGCATCTGTATCCCACATTGAGGAGCTGAGATCTTAGTCACACTCATGTTCTGGTCCATGAGCATCTTGGGCACAGTGACAAAAATGTCCATCATGTCCATGAGACACAAGTGGCTGATAAAAAAAAAGTACCTTGGGGGGCTGGCCCCGTGGCCTAGTGGTTAAGTTCGCACGCTCGGCTGCAGGCGGCCCAGTGTTTCGTTGGTTCGAATCCTGGGTGCGGACATGGCACTGCTCATCAAACCACGCTGAGGCAGCGTCCCACATGCCACAACTAGAAGGACCCACAACGAAGAATATACAACCATGTACGGGGGGGCTTTGGGGAGAAAAAGGAAATAAAATAAAATCTTAAAAAAAAAAAATGTACCTTGGGGTGTGGAGGTTGGCATCAAAGTGCATCAGAAGGATCAGAATGATGTTTTTAGACAAGCCTATGAGGAAAACCACAAAAATGATCATGTAAATGTTGGCTGTTCAGATTGACTGAAGATTCCCACCAGGATAAAATCTGAGTCATCAGTGTGTTTGACCAAACAGGTTGTTTTGTCCATAAGGCTTTACATAAACCACAAAGGAGAACTTTGGTGTTAATGGAGTGCTCTTGGGATATAACCACCTGAAATAATTTAATGAATGTTTACTGAGGGTGTGTGTGAGTGTTTCTGTGCTTGTGTATGCCACCTTGGTTTGGCTAACCAGTGGAAGTCCCATGAGCCTGTATATTTGTGGAATATAAGTTATATATGATTTAATATATTTAGCAAAAGACTGATAATTCATAACTGTAAGTCAAAAGAATTGGTAACTTCACACAGTTCAAGTCATGAGATTTTTAAATTATAGATAGTGTTATCCATCAACATATATTGGGAATTTGCAGAGATGGTGCCTTAAGCAAACACAAAAAGTGAATCAGTATAAAGACAAAAAGTTCTATTTCTAGATTTTTTTTGAGGAAGATTAGCCCTCAACTAACTACTGCCAGTCCTCCTCTTTTTGCTGAGGAAGACTGGCTCTGAGCTAACTTCCATGCCCATCTTCCTCTACTTTATATGTGGGAGGCCTACCACAGCAAGGCTGCCAAGCAGTGCCATGTTTGCACCCGGGATCCAAACCAGCCAACTCTGGGCCGCCAAGAAGCAGAATGTGCAAACTTAACCTCTGCACCATTGGGCCAGCCCCTATTTCTAGATTTTTTATATGTCTAATTTATCTCTCTTCTTTAAGTATCTAAATGGAATCAAACAAAATTTGGAAGTGTGTTTCATGTAAGAATGTTCTAGGAAATAACTGGAACTTAATTTGGTGAAAATTTATACCAAATGTTTGAACCCCTCCGTCCCTAGAATCAGGCTGCCTTTTGAAATTTGGTGGTTATGTAGAGTGAACAAAGCAGCCCCCAAAGCAGGTCAGAGACCTCGCTCCTGACTGATTCCTTAGAGACTGTCAAAGCATCAAATGAGAAACCCAAAATCTCAACATGACTGTGACCGTTAACCCAACTTAATCTCTACCTGCCATCCCTGTGTTCACTCTATGTAAACAAAGAATAAAAATAATTTTTGACCTCAGGTCTTGTGAGGATTAAGTAGGGTAAAATAAGTGCTTAGAACATTATTAGTTGGAGATGAACAAGCACCTATACACATGGTTCAAGAGTTAATATCTAGCTAGTTATTTACAAGGTCTATGTAAGCGATGGCTGTTATGATTGTTTTATGCTACGAGTTAAATTACTTCAGCTTTCCACTTTCAGTATTATTCACACATTTAAGAATTTGAACCAGGTAATTTCTGTATCTTATGAATACTGGTATATTTGTGTGTATGTGTGTATTTATGTACACACTTATTTTATATAAATACAAGTATATATAAAATTTAAATAAATATGAAAACGGATATATATATATATCTTCTTTAACCCTGTTAAAACCCTTATGAACAATCTCAATCTCATCTTGTTTCTATTTATGATACAATTCTCCAGGTTTAAATTCATCTCCCAAAGATCTAAATGTCAGGAAGAACTTAGATTTATACGATCAATGCCATTTTTTGGATAAGGATTTATTTTGTTGTTGTTGTTTGCCCAAACATTATCTTCTTTAATGTACATAGGATTTTTCTATGGAAACTGAAATAAAAGGAAGAAAATTAAACAACATTGAAATGTCTCTGAGTCCAATTCCCTGCTTCTTCCTCTATCTTGATTTTAATTTGCTGTGTCTATGAAAAAGTAAACTAGGCTACATCTATGGAGGTCACCGTAAGTCTATTCAGGGAAAAATATGTAAATGTGATTTAAAGTAGATACAGAATGAATAATAAATAAGAGCAATAGATATAAAATAATCTGGGCTTTCTAAAGGCATTGGTAATACCTTCTACATTTTCTTATAAAGTTTAAACCTTTACAACTTTTCAACTTCTGATTGTTAAATGTTAAATTTCAGAAGACATTACCAACAGTTTGGAAATATTGACACTTCTTTATGGAAGGAGATTAAAAGTAGTTATGAAGCATCAATATTTCAAGAAGAATTTCCAAGTTCCAAATACATTTTATACTCTAGCAGCAATTCTGAAGTCTAATTATGATATTTAACTTATTAAAAATGTTGATTTCTGGGATGGTGAAAGAGTAGACAGCACTGCAAATGAATTTGATTCCTTGACATAAATATCCAACAAATTTGGATGCATTGCATTAAAAAATATAATCTTTCAATCCAATCCCACCCTCATTGGCATATGGAAGTCCTGTTGTGTTCAAAGCTTAAAAACAGTCAAATGAACTATAAAACAGATCTAGTAACCAAGTTTATGTATGTAGTCGAAGTGAAGTAAGGATCAGTGCAGTAACTGGCACTACTGTAGGTCTACTACAGTAAGTGTGTAGACCTCAAATCTGTTTACTGAGTAAATAGAGGGAGAGCTGGATGGTACTCTGGGCTTGCTGGGCAAATCTGTTCTGCACTTTGGTAAATTGAGGTCACTGTCATCAAGTCACACTGAACAGTCGAACTGAGACACAAACAAAAGAATGCTATCTATACTATTTAAAGCAACTGGACTCTCTTTTCGTTCTTATTCTTCCTTATGCAATTGTTGAAGTTTAATGTAAACAGCTTAGTGATTGTTTAACTTGGGAAATCATTAACTGAAATAACATCAAACATTTTTGAAGCATCCAAGCAATCAGTTTAATGCTGCACCACATTTACTCTTCCCCAAGATCCTATAAGGCACTTACTGTATTTTCTCCCTTTACAGATTAAAAAGATAAAGTTTTTGTAAGTACCTAATATCACACAACTAAACTGAGCAAGGAGTCTCTGTCAGCCCAGGAGGAGGTCCCCAAAATCTACAAGATGTTCTCAGATCTGTTTGGGCTTTAGTCCTCCTTCACATTCTACAATTTGTATTTTAGGCAAATCATTGCTAGCTTTAACAGGAAAACATAAATATGATTAAGACATTTATTTCAGTTCTCTAGCTACCAGAATTAATCCTCCTCAAATTAAAGTCAGTCATTCATCTTCTGAAAAATTTCAGTCAAAAAAAATCATGCAATAATATAGAAAGAATATATATTATTTTTTCCATAAGTAACTGGAAATTGAAATCCAATTTTTTTAAAATCTTAGAGCACATAAGCGTTATATAAAGAGTTTCTAAAGGAAAAGTGCATCAGTTTTTCTCACTTAACATAGATAATAGGGAAAATACTGAGGAAATAGTGTTAAGAACTAATTGAATGCTCAGAAGCAGAACAAATTAAGAACAATAATTATCCTTTTGCCCCAGATGTTCTGTCTACCTGTCTAGTTGGGCCCACCATCAGATGATTCCATGAGCCTCATGCAGATGAGAAAACAGAGTGTGGCCAGGATAAGTGTACACCACTTTGATTTTACATGTCCTTTAGAGGACAGGTTAAATATATCTGTTAATAAATACCCTTGGGACTTTGAATAAGCATGCAATTAATAGAGGTAAAGATGATAATACATGTAACCATGGCACTTTTCTGGTTTTCTTCTCATGCATTTTATAAAATCTCTTTTTATTATTAAAAGTAATATGTATCAAAAATCTTAACCGATATTAATAACTTCAATATCAACATCAATAATAGATTCTTATGTATGAAATATGCTATTTTCATATGTAGCCTTTTCATTCTTCAAAACATATTCACACATGTATTTATATATATCCTTTTGTAATCATCAAGTAAATTTTATGAAATATTTTTTGTCTTCTTATCTTCCACCCAGTAGAATGTGAAATTCAGAGATCAATGAATGTAATAAAGATAACATCACTAATCAACCCTTATCTTAGAACACACAAAAATCAAGTCCATAAGAATAAAGACTTAAATGTAAGATGTGAATCCATAAATCTTCTACAAGAAACCATAAGGAAAATCTCTTTGACATTGTTTTTTGGCAATGATTATTTTGATATGACAAAAAATATCAAGCAACAAAAATAAAAATAAATAAGTGGGAGTACATCAAACATAAAGCTGTTCAAAAAGCAAAAGAAATGATCGGGAAAGTGAAAAACCAACTTCTAGATTGGGGGAAAATATTTCAAAATATCTGATCAAGGACTAATATCCAAAATATATGAGGTACTCATGCAACTTAGTAGCAAAAAAGCAAAAACCCAATTAAAAAATGGGCAAACACCAAGTGAAATAGCCTAGTTAGTTCCAATCACTGAGTTTAGTGGTCTGACCCATGTGAGAGTGTGCTACCCACTAAGCAGAGCAGCCTGGTCATGGCCCACACACTGAGCACAGTAAATATTAGCTTTTATCATTTATTACACATTTGGTCACAGAAGATTATGATCTAAATGGCAGAGAATTCAAAATATCTTTCATAAACTCAATGAGTTACAAGAAAACACAAAAAGCCAGTTCAAGGAGATCATGAATAAAATGAAAGAAGAGAAGGAATTCTTCACAAAGAGATTGATGCCCTTAAAAAAATAAAGAAATCCTGGATATAAGAAACTCAATTATTGAGATATAAATAGTGGAGAAAGCATAAAAAAATAGAGCAGATATTATGGAGGAGAGAATTAGTGTCCTAGAAAATAAAAATCTAGAAATGCTTCAGGTGGAGGAGTAGCGAGAACTAAGATTTTTACAAAAATGTGAAAATTCTTTCAGAAATATCTGATCAAACTAGGAAAAGTAACACAAGATTATAGGTATGCCAGAAGGAGAAACGGTGTAGGAAATGAGCAGAGAAGTGTTCAAAGAAATAATTCTGAGAACTTCCCAAATCTGGAGGAAGAACTGCACATACAAGTACATGAAAGCAACAGAACCCTTAATTATATCAATACAAAAATAAGACCTTCTCCATGGCATATAGTATTAAAACTGTCAAAAGTCATTGACAAAGAAAAAATATCAAGGGCAGCAAGACAGAAAAGAATAAGGTACAAAGGAAGCCCTACCAAGCTTTCAGTGGATTTCTCAGCAGAAACCTTACAGGCTAGGAGAGAATGGAATAATATACTCAACATACCGAAAGACAAAAACTACCAGCTAAGAATGCTCTATCCAGAGAAAATATCCTTCAGATATGATAGAAAAATAAAAGCTTTCCAAGATAAACAAAGCCTGCAAGAGTCCATTGCCATTATACCTGCATTATAAGAAATGATGAAGGAAGCCCTCCAACCTGAAACAAAAAGGCAAAATTTATAAAGTTTTGATCATGGAGATGAGCATATAGAAAAAATGAGAAAATTGCAGCTCTCTATCAAAATAGGTCGGCAAACAATTGTAACATAGAAGGTAAATGGAAATAAATCATCAAAACTAACTACAAACAAGTCTATGTAGTCAAATAACTGACAAAACAAAAATAGAATAGCTTGTGACTACAATAACACAGAAGAGGAAGCAGAAAGGGTTGGAACCTGCTTAGGCTAATGGAGATAAAAGGCTATGAGAATAAGCATTATTTCATCTATTATATCTTTTATACAAACCTCACAGTATCCACTAAACGAAAAATCAGAGCAGAGGCAGAAGTCACCAATAGAAAACTGAGAAAACTATCACAGAAAATCACCAAACTGAAATGATAGAAATACAAGGGAAAAGAAAGAATGGAATTATAGGACAACTGGCAAACAGGAGATAAAATGTCAGTATTAAGCCGTCATACATAAATAATCACTATAAATGTAAATGTATTAAATTCACCAATCAAAAGGCAAAGATTAGATGGATTGAGAAACAAGACCCAAGGGTATACTGCCTCAAGGAAGCACATCTCAGCTCTAAAGACAAACATAGGCTCAGAGTGAAGGGATGAAAGTTTATACTCCAAGCAAATGGCAAGCAAAGACAGCAGCTATAGCCATACTTACATCAGACAAAGCAGATCTCAAGTTAAAAAAAATCATGGAAGACAAATAGTGGCAGTATATAATGATAAAAGGGACATTAGACCAAAAGTACATAACATATATTAATATAAATGAACTTAACATAGGAGCACCAAAGTATAAATAGCAACTACTAACACACCTAAAGGGAGAAATTGACAGCAACACAATAAACGTAGGGACCTCAACATCACATTTACATCAATGGATAGGTCATCCAGACAGAATGTCAATGAGGAAACAGTGGTCTTAAATGAAACACTAGGACAGAAGGATTTAATAGATACATATAGAACTTTCTATCCTAAAAGAGCAGAATACACATTTTTCTAAAGTGCACATGTAACATTCTCAAAGACAGACCATATTTTGGGAGACAATTCAAGCATTAATAAAGTTAATAAGACAGAAATCCTATCAAGCATCTTTTTTCACAGCAATATTATGAAACTAGAAATCATCTACAAGAAAAAAGCTGGGAAAGTTACATGTGGAGACTAAACACCATGCTACTGAACAACCATTGGATCAATGAAGAAATCTAAGGGGAAACAACAAAAAATACCTGGAGACGAGTGAAAATAAAAACACAATACACCAGTTCTTATAGGATGCAGCAAAAGAAGCAATCAGAGGGAAATTTATAGTAATACAGGCTTACATCAACAGACAAGAAAAATATCAAATAAGTGATCTTAAATTACACCTAAAATTGCTAGGAAAAGAAGCAAAGCCAAAAGTCAGCAGAAGGAGGGAAATAATAAAAATAAGAGTAGAAATAAATGAAATAGAGACAAGAAAAATAAAAGAATGGATCAGTGAAACTAAGAACTGATTATTTGAAAAGATAAACAAAATTGTCAAACCCTTAGCCAGACTGACTAATAAAATGAGAGGAGGCTGAAATAAATAAAATTAGAAATGAAAGAGGAGAAATTAAAATGGATACCACAGAAATAATCAGGAATATAAGTAAATATTAAGAAAAACTATGTACCAACAAATTGGATAACCTAGAAGAAAGGGATAGATTCTTAGAATCATACAATCTCCCAAAACTTAATCAAAAAGAAACAGAGAATCTGCACAGGCCAACCACAATTAATGAGATTGAAACAGTCATCAAAAATCTCCCAACAAACAAAAGTCCAGCACCAGGTGGTTTCTCTGAAGAATTATACCTAACATTCAAAGATTCAATACCTATACTTCTCAAACTATTCCAAAAAACAGAGGTAAATTCAGTGTTTTCTAACTCATTCTATGAGGCCAACATTACCCTGGTTAAAAAAAGAAAAAAACCAGACAAGGACAACATAGAAAAGGAAAATTACAGGGGGATATTGCCGATGAACATAGATACAAAAATTCTCAATAAAATATTAGCAAATAGGATACGTACATCAATACATTAAAAGAATCATACAGCATGATAAAGTGAGATTTATACCAGAGACGCAGGAATGGTTCAATATCCACAAATCAATAAAATGTGTACATCACATTAACAAAATGAGGAATAAAAACCACATGATCAGCTCAATGGATGCAGAGAAAGCATTTGACAAGATGCAACATCCATTGATGATAAACAACTTTGAATAAAATGTGGATAGAAAGAAAGTATTTCAACATAATAAAGGCCATATATGACAAACCCATAGCCAACATCATACTTAATGGTGAAAAATTAGAAGTCTTTCCTCTGAAAACAGGAACAAACAAGAATACCCACTCTTGACACTTTTATTCAACATAGTATTAGAAGTTTGCCATGAGCAATTAGGAAAGAAAAGGAAATAAAATGTATAATAATTGTAAAGGAAGAACTAAAACTCTCACTGTTTGCAGATGACATGATTCTATATCTAGAAACCCCTAAAGAATCCACCAGGAAACTATTAGAAATAATCAATAACTACAACAAATTTTCAGGGTAAAATATCAACATAAAAAAATCACATGTAGTTCTTCATACTAACAAGGAAGTAGCAGACAGAATATTCAAGAGTACACCCCATTTACGATTGCAAGGAAAAGACTAAGATACCTAGGAATATATTTAACCAAGTAGGTGAAAGTCCTATACATTGAAAACTATGAGAAATTATTGACGTACATCAAAGAAGACATAAAGAAGTGGAACGATATCCCTGCTCTTGGATTGGAAGAATAAACATTGTTAAAATTTCTGTGTGACCTAAAGCAATCTACATATTCAAAGCAATCCCAATCAGAATCCCAATGACACTCTCCACAGAATTAGAACAAAGAATCCTAAAATTTATATGGAACAACAAAAGACTCCAAATAGCTAAAGGAATTCTGTGAAAATGAACAAAGCTGGAAGTATCGCAATCCTTGACTTCAAAATATACTACAAAGTTACAGTAATCAATATAGCATGGCCATGGAGAAGAAAAAAAAATGACACAGAGCTCGATGGAGCAGAATTGAAAGTCCAGAAATAAAACTGCGCATCTATATGCAGCTAATCTTTGACAAAGGAGTGAAAAACAAACAATGGAGAAAGGAATGTGTCTTCAGTAATGGTGTTGCTAAAACTGGACAGCTGCAAGCAAAAGAGTGAAAGTAGGCCATTTTCTTAGACCGTACACAAAAATTAATTCAAAAGGGATTAAAGAGGAATGTAAGAACTGAAAACATAAAACTCCTATAAGAAAATATAGGCAGTACACTCTGACATCTGTCTAGGCAGTATCTTTCCAATCCCCGTGTCTTCTCAGGCAAGGGAAACAAAACAAAAAAGAAACAAATGGGACTACATCAAATTAAAAAGCTTCTGCAAGGCAAAGGAAACCATGAACAAAATGAAAAGACAATCAACCAACTGGGAGAAAATATTTGCAAATCATATATACAGAAGGGGTTAATTTCCAAAATATATAAACAACTCATACAACTCAAGAACAAAAGATCAAACCACCCCATCAAAACATGCGAAAAGGATATTAAAAGACATTTTTCCAAAGAAGACATATAGATGGCTAACAGGAACATGTAAAGATGTTTAACATCACTAATTATTAGAGAATTTCAAATCAAAACTGCAATGAGATATCACTTTACACCCATAAGAATGGCTTTAATTAACAAAATAAACAATAACCAATATTGGAGAGGATGTGGAGAAAAGGGAAACCCCTACACAATTGGTGGGAATGCTAACATGTGCAGCCACTATGGAAAGCATTATGGAGGTTTCTTAAAATGTTAAAAATAGAAATACCATAAGATCCAACTATCGCACTACTGGGCATTTATCCAAAGAGCAATAAATCAATAATTCAAAGGGATTTATGCAACCTTATAATCCTCACAGCGTTATTCACAATAGCCAAGATGTGAAAGCAACCCAAGTGCCCATGAATGGATAAATGGATAATGAAGTGGTATGTGTATACAGTGAAATAATACTCAGCCACAGAAAAGGAAAAACATGCCATTTGCAACAACATGGATGGACCTTGAGTGTGTTATGCTAAGCAAAATAAGCCAGACAAGACAAACACTATAATTGCACTCATATGTGGAAGATAAACAAACACATGGATAAAGAGAACAGATTAGTGGTTACTAGAAGGGGAGGGAGTGTAGGGAGGGCAAAAGGGATAAAGGGGCACAGACGTATGCTGATGAATAAAAAGTGGAGTACTGGTAGTTAACATGATGCAAACTATACAAAAACTGATATATAATAATGTACTTCTGAAATTACACAGTGTTATAAGCCATTATGTCCTCAATAAAATAATTTCTAAAATGACCAATGGACCACTGAATATTTTTTCAAAGAAGATATACAAATGTCCAAGTTCGCGAGAAAGTTCTCAATATCACAAACAATCAGTGAAATACAAATCAAAATCACTCTGAACTATCACCTCACACTTGTTAGATGGCTATTACCAAAAAGACAAGAAATAACGAGTCCTGGCAAGAATCGGGGGAAAATGAAACCCTTGTGCAGCCAGTGGGAATGCAAATTGGCAGAGTAACTCTGGAAAAGAGTATAGAGATTTCACAAAAAAAAAAAAAAAAGAGTTACCATATGATCCAGCAATCCATGTTTTGGATATATAGATGAAGGAAATAAAATCATTATCTCTAAGAAATATCAGTATTCCTATGTTCATTGTTGTGTTATTCCCAATAACCAAGACATAGAAATAATATAAGCATGTGTCACTGAATTAATGCACGTTGAAATTGTGATATTTTTACACAGTGAAGTATTAATAAGCCATTAAAAGGAAACCATGTTATTTTTGACAAAAAAGTTGGACCTTAAAGAAATTGTGCTAAGTGATATAAATCAGACATAGAAAGATAAATACTTTATGATCTCACTCATATGTGGAATCTAAAAGAGCATAATCCATGGCAGTTGAGTTGACTTATGGCTCCCAAGGACAGGGAGATAAGGCAAATGGAAAGATGTTTATCAATGGAAATTTTATTTTTAGTTATTATATGATTAAGTTCTGGGAATCAAATATGCAGCATTGTGACTATACGATATGGCACGATAAAAGTTTTTAGAGAAAGTGTATTTTAAAAATTTTTACCACACGCACACACACAATGGCAAGTATATGAGGTGAAAGACGTATTAACTAACCTTGTAGTAGCAATCATTTCACACTATATATATATATAAACTCATATTTTATATCTTAAAATTACATAAAGTTATATGTCAATTATATTTCCGTAATGCTAGGAAAAATATGTTGTAGATTTTGTCTTTATTTTCTCAACATCAGATATTCCTAAATGTAAATTTTCGGCCTTCAATCCATTGTAAGTGAACTTTTATTTCTTTTTCCATTGACTTTATTATCAATGTAATTAATAACTTTTAAATTTGTCCTTTGTGTCCTTAGAGCCAAATGATACAGTAATTTAAAAAAGATTACTCCTAAGAAACTTCTTCTCTCTCAAAAAATAACTTACGTTTTGGTTAGTTTTTTATCCTTTGTAAGTTGATTGTTTATCAAAATAATATATGGGGCAAGAAATTCAGAAAGAGCAAAAATAAGTAAAAGAAGGTGGAGAAATAGAAGGAGGAGGGAGTTCTTTGTATATTTTGGATATTAACCCCTTATCTGATATACACTTTGCAAATATCTTCTCCCAATTGTTAGGTTGTCTTTTCATTTTGTTGACGGTTTCCTTTGCTGTGCAGAAGCTTTTTAGTTTGAGGTAGCCCCATTTATTCATTTATTCTTTCATTTCCCTTGCCCAGTCAGACATGGTACTTGAAAATATACTGCTAAGACCAATGTCAAAGAGCGTACTACCTATGTTTTCTTCTAGAAGCTTCGTGGTTTCCTGTCTTAGATTCAAGCCTTTAATCCATTTTGAGTTGATTTTTGCACACAGTGTAAGGTAGTGGTCTACTTTCATTCTTTTCCATGTGGCTGTCTAGTTTTCCCAACACCATTTATTGAAGAGACTCTCCTTTCTTCATCGTATGCTCTTGGCTCCCTTGTTGAGTATTAGCTGTCCATAAGTGTGTGGGTTTATTTCTGGGCTATCTGTTCTGTTCCATTGGTCAGTGCGTCTGTTTTTATGCCAGTACAATGTTGTTTTGGTTACTATGGCTTTGCGGTATATTTTTAAATCAGTGCGTGTGATACCTCCAGCTTTGTCTTTTTATCAGGAACCCTTGGGGCCATTCGGGGTCTTATGTTTTTCCATATAAATTTTAGGATTCTTTGTTCTATTTATGTGAAAAATGTTGTTGGAACTTTGACAGGGATTGGGTTGAATCTATACATTGCTTTAGGAAGTATGGACATTTTAATGATGTCACTTTATCCAATCCAAGAGCATGGAATATCTTTGCATATCTTTGTGTCTTCTTCGATATCTTTCAACAATATTTTATAGTTTTTGGTGTACAGATCTTTCACCTCTTTGGTTAATTTTGCTTCTAGGTATTTTATTCTTTTGCAATTGTAAATGGGATTGTATTCTTAATTTCTCTTTCTGCATCTTCATTGTCAGTGTGTAGAAACGAAACCGAGCTTTGCATGTTGATTTCGTATCCTGTGACTCATACATCTCAACAAGAAAACCAACAACCCAATTAAAAAATGGGCAAAATATCTGAGCAGAGATCTCTCCAAAGAAGATACGCAGATAGCCAACAGGCATGTGAAAAGATGCTCAACATCATTAGCTATCAGGGAAATGCAAATCAAAACAACAATGAGGTATCACCTCACTCTGGTCAGAATGGCTATAATTAACAACATAGGAAACAACAAATGTTGGAGAGGATGTGGAGAGAAGGGAACCCTTGTTCACTGCTGGTGGCAGTGCAAACTGGTGCAGCCACTATGGAAAGCAGCATGGAGTATCCTCAGAAAATTAAGAATAGATCTATCATATGATCCAGCTATCCCCCTCCTGGGTATTTATCCAAACAACTTGAAAATGCAAAGGCCTAAAAATACACGCACCCCTATATTCATTGCAGAATTATACACAATAAGCAAGACTTGGCAACAACCTGGGTGCCTGTCCAGGGACACATGGATAAAGACTATATGGTATATATACGCAATGGACTACTACTCAGCCGCAAGAAATTATAAAATCTGGCCATTTGTGACAATGTGCATGGTCCTTGGGAGTATTTTGCTGAGTGAAATAACTCAGAGGTAGAAAGTGAAATACCATATGATGTCACTCATAAGTAGAAGATAAAAACAATGACAAACAAACACATAACAATGGAGATTGGATTGGTGGTTACCAGAGGGGAAGGGGAGAGAGGGGAGGGCAAAAGGGGTGATTAGGCTCACATGTAAGGGGATGGACTATAATTAGTTTTTGTGTGGTGAACATGATGTAATTTACACAGAATTTGAAATATATTACGATTAACATCTGAAAGCTATATATTGATACAATCCAATGTTACTGCAATTTAAAAATTAATTAAGTATTAAAACTTAAGAAAAGTAATGAATGTATTGGATCTGTTAGATAAAAGAAAGTTTACAAGGATATAATAGGAACGTTATTTTAATAATGAATTATCTTGAAATTCCATATGTTTTTCTTATAATTATCAAGTGCTGACCTTAACATATTCAAGAAATGTAGATCACCTCCATACTTACAATGTTTTTGATTTGTATTTAATAAGATACTGAATTAGTTTTCTACACTAGTGCGACCAAGATGGTATTGAGATCAAATTGTAGAATGTTCAGAAACAAATATCTAATTGAGGTTTGTTTAATTTTTATTCACAAATTTTTTTTATCTATTTCCACTTACAGTTCGATTGCATGATCATCAGTTCAATAAATCATTTTTATTATTGAAGTATAACAAAAGAAGAAGGAGGAGGGAAACCCAGGAGATAGAGAAGAAAATAAAACAAAAAAATAAAAATGGAGGAGGGAAAATAACTAAGCGATAATAAATAGAAATTTAGCACAGAAGTCTATAATATTAAATATTTCAATGTCAAAACTGTGATATTGTTGGTAGCTTTACTATCTTTTTCTATAAAAATGTGCACATGATAAACATCTGTGCTGTTTATCAGGATGAATTATTTTGGTAAATGGAAGCTCAGATGAGATTCTCCCATCAGAAGTTATTTATAAATCTCTATACTCTCTGGGAGTTATGGATCTAAAGCTTATGACTATAAAATACAAAGAGAAAAAATTTAAAAAACTACTTATTGGCTTCAATACAATAGCATGTGGGTATTCTAAATGAAAAATAAGTAAGTAAATTCCAAATTCAGCATTGCTTTTTGTAGCAATAATGCATGTCAAAATGAAGCCAACCAATGTGCTGTTTAGGTAATCTCTTTTTGGCATAAATAATGTGGGATTTTACATTTATAAGGAGAAGTTTTATTTTAATATTTATTGCTTATTGTCTATGTGATGCAAATAAAACCTGAGAGCTTCAGATTTTCCAAAATACAAAATCAAATTGGAAATTATGTAGATCTCTGGCCAGGAGAAGCAAAATTAAAGAGATGATATTCTCTGAGTTACTTTCTCACTAGGAACTAATGATTTCACATATCTATGACTACAGAAATGCTGTCTTTATCTTTGTCTGCAGGTAAAAGTAACCATTCAAAATATAGATCCAAACATAAATACACACATACACATCAGCAAAAAGAAAAGATGGGATACTTTGATGAAAACACCTCTTCACTTTCTGAGCTCAAATAATGCTTCCAGAATCTTCCTCATTAATCTTTAGTCCCTTTCTAAATTCTAACAGCAAAGTCTCTATCTTATTTCCTTATTTCCCAAGAAGAGTTTTCCTTCCTGTTTCTCAATTAAAAATACTTTAAGACTTCCTAAGACTTGGAAACGTAATATTTAAAATGGGACAATTTGAGTTAATCATCCATATGTTTTATGCTCAACAAAGGATAAAATTTACACAACATGGGTGTTTCTGGAAAAGCTTGAGTGTTATGAGATCAGCTTAGACATAATTTTGAATCATGAATATGTTTTCAACTTTTAAAATATTTTAGTAGGTGTACTACATAATGTAATACTTATCACTGCATGATATATTTCAATACAATTTTTTAGTAAATTGATACTTTTTAGGAACTCAATCCTTGGAAATCCTCATATTTTTTCTTTTTTCATTTTCAATTATGCCGTATTCAAATATTACATTGTCTTCTAATTTTAGAAGTTGAATGATCTTTTTATAACTTCTCCTGATGTGACATTTTTTCTAGTGCAAGCACTTTTATGAAGTTTAATTAGTTCATTTCGACTTATCCGTTAACTTAACAAATGATTATTCATCCTCAACTATTTTTCAACTACAAGGGTAGGTGCTGAGTATGATTATGTGAATTTAAAAAAGTTATGTAAAGGGCAATCTCAATTTAGAGAGACTGACTTTCAGTGAAAACAGTGTTTTAAGTATTATGCATGTACTAAATGGGGAACTATTGAAAGATGAGATAAACCAGAGGTGGACAAGCGTTATGGAAGGATATCTGACACAAAACAGCTGAAAATGAAGAGTTCAAAATAATCTAGAATGTAAACTATAATAATCTACAATCTAGAATGGGGAATGTAGAAATTTGAAGAGAGAAAGACATGCAGAGACGCAAGTGTAAAGTAGATGGACATCATGTTTGAGAAAATTAAAGAAATTATTTGATTACAATAGATGGTCTCAGCAGAAGTGTAGTGAAAGATGACAAGAAAATATCATCTGAATCCAGATCACAAAGTAATTTGAGATACTTTTTAAAGGAATTTGTCTTTTATCCTGAAGGGAAATAAAAGCCATAAAAAATAAATCACGCATATCATAATCATGCTTTTAAAAAACATTCCATTCTTTATGGATACTAGCATATCTCATTTTATTGTGCTTCACTTTATTCTGCTTCACAGAAACATTTTTTATAGATGGAAGGCTTGTGGTAACCCAGCATTGAGGAAGTCTATAGGCTCCATTTTTCCAACAGAAATAGCTCACTTCATGTCTTTATGTCATCTTTTGGCAATTCTTGCAATACTTCAAACATCACTATTGTTGTTATATTTATTATGGTGATCTGTGATCAGTGATCTTTGATGCTAACATCGTAATTGATTTGGGGCATCATGAAGTGCACACATATAAGATGGTGAGCTTAATAAATGTTGTGTGTTCTGACTGCTCCACTGACCAGCTGTGTTCCTATGTTCCTCTACTTGGTCTCCCTATTTCCTGAGACATAACATCATTCAAATTGAGACAATTAGTAACCATACAATTGCCTTTAAGTGTTCAAGTGAAAGGGAGAGTTGGGCATCTCTCACTTTAAATAAACAACTAGAAATTATTAAGCATAGTGAGGAAGGCATGTCAAAAGCCAAAAGAAGCTGAAAGCTAGGCTTGTTCGACCAAACAATTAGGCAAATTGTGAATGTAAAGGACAATTTCTCTAAGAAAATGACAAGTGGTACTCCAGTGAACACACTAATGATAAGAAAGTGAAACAATCTTATCGCTCATATGGAAAAATTTTTGTGATCTGGATATAACCTCCAAGAAGAAAATGACCCTAAGCTAAGACCTAATTGAAAGCAAGGCAGCCCATAACTCTTATCAATTCTATGAAGGATGAGAGAGGTGAAGAAGCTTCAGAAGCAATGTTTGAAGCTATCAGACATTGTTTCACCAAGTTTAAGGAAAGAAGCCACCTCCACAATATAATAATGCTATGGTGCTGATGTAGAGGCTGCATCAAGTTATTGAGAAAAACTAGCTGAGACAATTAAGGAAGGTGGCTACCCTAAACAGCAGATTTTCAATGTAGATGAAACAGTCTTTTATTGGCAGAAGAGGCCATCTAGGATTTTCATAGCTATAGAGGAAAAGTCAATGCCTGGCTTCAAAGATTCAAAGGACAGGCTGACTCACTTACTAAAGGCTAATACAGCTGATGACTTTAAGTTGAAGCCAATGATCATTTACCATTCCAAAAATTCCAGGGCTTTTAAAAATTAAACTAAATCTGTTTTTCCTGTTCTCTAAAAATGGAATGACAAAGCCTGGATGACAGCATATGTGTTTACAACATGGTTTGCTGAATATTTTAAGCCTACTGTTGAGATCCACTGCTCAGAAAAAAAAGATTCCTTTCGAAATACTACTGGTCATTGACAATACACTTGGTCACTCAAGAGCTTTTGTGGAGATTAATCTAAACAACAAAATTAAGGTTGTTTTCATGTCTAACACAACACCCATTCTACAGCCCATGAATCAAGGAATAATTTTGACTTTCAAGTCTTATTACTTAAGAAATACATTTCATTGACCTATAGCTGCCATAGATATTTATTCCTTTGATGGATCTGTGTAAAGTAAATTGCAAACATGATGGACAGCTTTCACTATTCTAGAAGCCATTAAGAACATTCTTGATTCAAAGGGAAAATTTCCAAATATCAACACTAACAGTAGTTGAAAGAAGCTGATTCCAACCCTCATGGATGACTTTACAAGCTTAAAGAGGAGGAAGCCCCTGGAAATGTGGTGGAAATAGCAAGATATAGAATTATCAGTGGAGCCTGAAGATGTGACTGAATCCCTGCACTTTCATGATAAAAACTCAATGGATGAGGAGTTAATTCTTATGGATGAGCAAAGAAAGTCATTTCTTGAGATGGAGTCTAGTCCTTGTGAAGACTCGGTGAAGAGAGTTGAAATGACAGCCAAGATTTTAGAATATTGCATAACCTTAGTTGATAAAATGGTGCCCAAGTTTAAGATGATTGACTCCAATTTTGAAAGAATGCCAACTGTGGGTAAAATGCTACCAAACAGCACCACATGCTACACAGGAATCATTCATGAAAGGAAGAGTCAATCAATATGGCAAACTTTATTGTTGTCTTAATTGCTACAGCCATCTCAACATTCAGCAACCACCAGCTTGATCTGTCAGCAGCCATCAACATCGAGTCAAAAATCCCCTTCAGCAAAAAGACTAAACTCAATTAGATCTCAGATGATAGAATTTTTTAGCAATAAAGTATTTTAAATTAAGGTATATACATTTTTAGACATAATGCTATTGCATACTTAAAAGACTACAATTTAGTATAAATATTATTTTATATGCACCGGGCAACAAAAAATTGTGTGATTCACTTTAACGCAATATTCACTCTACTGCAGTGGTCTGAAATTGAATCCACACTATCTCCACAGTATGCCTATATTAGATTGTGATTGGATGAGAATTTGAAGAATAAAAAGTCATCTGAAATATTTCTGCTGGAAATTATTCTTCTTAGGCAATATACTGTTAGTAAAAATAGAAATATGGAGATAATCTTAAGAGCTAGAATTAAATGTTTAATAACTAATCACAAGTGGGACTAAAGAGAGGATAATGTCAGTGATGAGGAGGGGAAGGTTCTTTCTTGGAAAATTGGGCTAATGATATGTAAATTCCATTAGGGATTCAAGCCTGTCAAATTTTGGAAACAACCCAGATGACCACGACTATAAGAATAGATAAACTGTGGTTATCTCCATACACTTACAATAAACAAGAATTAAAAATGAGATACTGATACATGGAGCCAAATGGATGCATTTCAACAGCTTCATCTAAGATACATTAACTGAAGCAAATGGACCCATACATAAAAGAATACACAGAGTAGATGTCATTACATGAAGTGTGAAAATAGGCAACACTAATTTATTGTGGTAGAAGTCAGAAAAATGGTTACATGTGAAGAGTGTTGACTAAAAAGCTACATGAAAGATTGTAATATGTGTGAAAAGGTATAGACCTGCTCACGTTTTTCAAATTAGAACAATACATATAGAAGCATAGGAAAGATTTGGTAAGCTTCAGGAAATGAAGTTGAATTTTAGGTACATGTAGGACAGCTATTGAACTTTAGAGTATCCTCTATTAGCTAATTCAACTAGCAGGTTACTGGCTTTGAAAAACATATTTGAAATTTATCAATATTGATAACTTTTGATGGCATGGAAGAAAATGGAATAATTCAGAAAGCCTAAGTGTGGTGTGAAGAAAAGCAAGTCTAACACAGACACTGAGGAACAACAAAATGCCAACAACGGAGAGGAGAGAAAAACAAATCCAGACCGTGTTTATTATTCTTAGATATATGTGTCTTGTTTCCCAATGCTTTTTATGCAAATATTCAACTTAATAATTTCTGGACAGTTTTTCTGTATTTTAAAATAGTGCTTTTTGCACAGCAAGATAACATCTATGGAAAAGCTAAATAATTTAGATTAACACACTATTTAAATAAGTGTAATATAGTTATACATTTTTCTTATAGAGCTTTTATAGTTCCCTTCTCCCTGTCTTGGATCTCAACATAATATTCTGGTCTAACGTTTGCCCTCTATAACCTGCAAAATTATGTGGAACTTAGCAAAGTCAACAATATAAAATAAATTATAACTGGGGCATAAGGTCATTTTGTTATTCAAAGAATATTTATTGAACACCTTCCATGTGCAAATTATAAAGATGTTCCAAATCTTAAAGATGTGTGAGACATACACTCCATTCTGAAAAAGTAGCATTTTACGGAAGAGGGCCATGTAACTTTTTTATTTATACTGAAAGGCAAATAGGTACCACAACACTGCTACAAGCATAGTGTCAGAGGGATATGGATGAATAATAAATAAATTCCACATGGTTTAATTGTGGAACAGATTTAAGAGGAGCTGGCAATTGAATTGAAAGGAAAATTACTGTTTTGATGTAGGACAACAAAATGGGTAGTAAAGGGATAGGGGACACATTCCAGGCAAAGCAAATCCATGAAAACTGAATGTGTTTGTGATAAACAGAAACTTTCATTTGGTGGGCTCGGATTAGGAGTTGGCTAGGATTTTTACCTTCAGCACAGATAGTACTCAGGCAAAATCATGCTTTAGTAAAATGGATGAATACTAGTAGAAATCTCCCATCTAATTTCCCATAATTCTACTACCAAAGCCAATCACCATTAAAATTTTGATCTCTTCTTACATTTAAAATACAGATATTGTCATGTCAATTTTGATATTATTTACATATTCATGTATAAGCATGGATGTGGGATCCTATGGTTCTTACTTCAAATTGTGCAGTAATAACTTCCTTGTATCATGATATGTTATTAAGTATATCCTTTATTTCCTGTAGATCAGTGTATTGTCTAACAAGTTTATTTAATTTTTCTTCAATTTGAATTTAATTTCCATTCAGATAAATAATACTCTTCCAAACCTGTTTCCATAGCTTCTGTAAAACAATTATTTTTGTTGTAAATGCCAGAATTTTTTTCTTTTTCATGTCTGAATAATATCCAATTATATAATATGAAAAAGGAGGAAATTCTGCCATTTGCAACAACAAAAAATTGTTTGACATAAAGTATTAAAACATATTTTCATTACAGTATTATGTATTTGAATTGATATTGAAATATCCATATGTATATTACATATATATGTATTATATATCACATTTATATTGCATATATGTCGATTTACATATATAAATGTATGTATATATTACATATATGTTACATATATATGTGATTTTTCTTTACCTGTTCATTCATCTAAGTGATATAAGTAAGGAGAAAACAACAAATACTGCATGATACCACCACGATGGAATTAAAAGAGGCTTAATATGCTGAAATAGAGAGTAGAATGATGGTTACAAGGGGCTAGGGGTGGTGTAAATGGGGAGATACAATAATTATGGATACAATAGCAACAGTGAAGTGCAAAGTTAAATACAGACTTTGAGTGATTATGATGTGTCAATATAAATTTATCAATATTAACAAATGTACTACTCTTGTGGGGAATGTTGATAATGGGAGAGGCTAAACGTGTATGAAAGCATGGATTATATTGGAAAACTCTGTACCATTCCCTCAATTTTGAATGAACCTCAAAGTATTCTAAAGTGTAAAGTTAGTAAAAATAAACAAGCCAACCTACAAAGAAATAACGAAATAAATCTCTGTGAAAGAAAATGATTAAACAATGAAAGTACAAGCTACAATGGAAGAACATGATTGAAAAACACATTCTGACAATGGATTCATATCAAGAAGATATAAAAATTGCTCAGGCGGCCGGGCTCATCACCTAGTGGTTAAGTTCAGTGCAGCCTGAGTTTGACGGTCTGAGTTTGGATCCCAGGCACAGACCTATACAATCTGTCCGCTATGCTGTGGAAGATTCCCACATACTAAATAAAAGAAGATTGGCACAGGGGCCAGCCCAGTGGCACAGCTGTTAAGTGTGCATGTTCTGCTTTGGCAGCCCAGGGTTCACTCGTTCAGATCCTAGGTACAAACATGGTACCACTTGGCAAGCCATGCTGTGGTAGGCACCCCACATATAAAGTGGAGGATGATGGGCACGGATGTTAGCTCAGGGCCAGTTTTCCTCAGCAAAAAGAGGATTGGCACCAGATGTTAACTCAGGGCTAATCTTACCCCCCCCCCAAAAAAGAAGAAGATTGGCATAGATGATAACTCCGGGCTAATATTCCTAAAGGAAAATAGAGGAAGTGTTGCAAAAGATGTTAGCTTGGGGTAAATCTTCCTCAGCAAAAAAACACCCAAATTTACTCAGGACTCAAAAGGAAGAAAATAATCAACAATTAAAAAGTGGATAGACACTTCATTAAGATGATAAACCAATTGTAAATAAGCACATGAAGATCTTCAATATCAATAATCATATGGAAATGCAAATTTAAGGTGACATGAGAGAAGTAACTTAAAGTACACAAATGATGCCAAATCATGCCAAATAATCATGAAGGTATACTATAACTGAAAATTTCACATATTTCTGATGGTAATGTAAAAACGGTACAACAAATCTGAAAGATTTGGTAAGGTTTTTTTTACAGTTAAACATACAGTCATCATATGACCCAGAAATCACATTTCTAGTTATTTGAGAGAAATGAAAACTTATGTTTACATAAAAAAACTGTATATAAATATTCAGTCACTCTATTCAGAATCACCAAATCAGGAGACAATCCAAATTCCTTTCAGTGAGGATTGGATGAACAATTTTTTTTAAATTTATTTTTTTATTAAGATTATTATAGTTTACAACCTTGTGAAATTTCAGCTGTACATTATTGTTAGTCATGTTGTGCGTACACCACTTCACCCTTGTGCCCTCCCCCTACCCCCCCATTCCCCTGGTAACCACCAATCAGTTCACCTTGTCTATATGTTAACTTAAACCTATGAGTGGAGTCATACAGAGCTTGTCTTTCTCTGTCTGGCTTATTTTGCGTAACATAATACCCTCAAGGTCCATCCACGTCATTGCGAATGGGATGATTTTGTCCCTTTATTTATGGCTGAGTAGTATTCCATTGTGTATATATACCATATCTTCTTTATCCAATCATCAGTTGCTGGGCACTGAGGTTGGTTCCACATCTTGGCTATTGTAAATAATGCTGCGATAAACATAGGGGTGCATGGGAATCTTGGAATTGCTGATTTCAGGTTCTTAGGATAGATACCCAGTAGTGGAATGGCTGGGTCATAAGGTATTACTATTTTTAACTTTTTGAGAAATCTGCATACTGTTTTCCATAGTGGCTGCACCAGTTTACATTCCCACCAACAGTGTATGAGGGTTCCTTTTTCTCCATAACCTCCCCAACATTTGTCACTCTTGGTTTTGGATATTTTTGCCAATCTTACGGGTGTAAGGTGATGTCATAGTGTAGTTTTGATTTGCATTTCCCTGATGATTAGTGATGATGAGCATCTTTTCATGTGTCTATTGGCCATCGTTATATCTTCTTTGGAGAAATGTCTGTTCATGTCCCCTGCCCATTTTTTGATCAGGTTGTTTGATTTTTTGTTGTCGAGCTGTGTGAGTTCTTTATATATTATGGAGAGTAACCCTTTGTTGGATAAGTAGCTTGTAAATATTTTTTCCCAATTAGTGGGATTTTTTTTGTTTCAATCCTGATTTCCCTTGCCTTCAAGAAGCTCTTTACTCTGATGAAGTCCCATTTGTTTATTCTTTCTATTGTTTCCCTCATCTGAGGAGTTATAGTGTCCGAAAAGATTATTTTGAAAGTGATGTCAAAGAGTGTACTGCCTATATTCTCTTCTAGAAGACTTATTGTTTCAGGCCTAATCTTTAGGTCTTTGATCCATTTTGAGTTTATTTTTGTGAAAGGTGAAAAAGAATGGTCAATTTTCATTCTTTTACATGTGGCTGTCCAGTTTCCCAGCACCATGTGTTGAAAAGACTTTCTTTTCTCCACTTGTATGCCCTCAGCTCCTTTGTCAAAGATTAGCTGTCCATAGATGTGTGATTTCATCTCTGGGCTTTCAATTCTGTTCCATTGATCTGTGGACCTGTTTTTGTACCAGTACCATGCTGTTTTGATTACTGTAGCTTTGTAGTAAGTTTTGAAGTCAGGGATTGTGATGCCTGCAGTTTTGTTCTTTTTTCTCAGGATTGCTTTAGCAATTCGGGGTCTTTTGTTACCCCATTTGAATTTTAGGATTCTTTGTTCAATTTCTGTAAAGAATGTCATTGGGATTCTGATTGGGATAGCATTGAATCTGTAGATTGATTTAGGTAGTAGGGGCATTTTCACTATGATTATTCCTCCATTCCATGTGCATGGAATGTCTTTCCATCTCTTTATATTGTCATCAATTTCTTTCAAGAAAGTCTTGTAGTTTTCATTGTATAAATCTTTCACTACCTTGGTTAAATTTATCCCAAGGTATTTTATTCTTTTCGTTGCTATTGTGAATGGGATTGAGTTCTTGAGCTCTTTTTCTGTTAGTTCATTGTTAGTGTATAGAAATAGTACTGATTTATGTATGTTGATTTTATACCCTGCAACTTTGCTGTAGCTGTTGATTGTTTCTAATAGTTTACCTATGGATTCTTTGGGGTTTTCTATATATAAGATCATGTCGTCTGCAAACAGAGATAGTTTTACTTCTTCATTACCTATTTGGATTCCTTTTGTTTCTTTTTCCTGCCAAATTGCTCTGGCCAACAGCTCCAGTACTATTTTGAATAGGAGCGGTGAAAGTGGGCACCCTTGTCTTGTTTATATTCTCAGAGGGATGGCTTTCAGTTTTTGTTGAGTATGATGTTGGCTGTGGGTTTGTCATATATGGCCTTTATTATGTTGAGGTACTTCCCTTCTATACCCACTTTATTGAGGGTTTTTATTATAAATGGATGTTTGATCTTGTCGAATGCTTTCTCTGCATCTATTGAGATGATCATGTGGTTTTAGTTTCTCAATTTGTTAATGTAGTGTATCACGTTGATTGACTTGGGGATGTTGAACCATCCCTGCGTCCCTGGTATAAATCCCACTTGATCATGGTGTATAATCTTTTTGATGTATTGCTGTATTCGGTTTGCCAGAATTTTGTTGAGATTTTTGCATCTATGTTCATTAGTGATATTGGCCTGTAGTTTTGCTTCTTTGTGTTGTCCTTGTCAGGTTTGGGGTTCAGAGTTATGTTGGCTGCATAGAATGTGTTAGGGAGTGCTCCATCTTCCTCAATTTTCAGGAATAGTTTGAGAAGGATATGTATTAAATATTCTTTGAATGTTTGGTAGAATTCTCCAGAGAAGCCATCTGGTTCTGGACTATTATTTTTGGGGAGGTTTATCATTACTGTTTCTATTTCTTTACTTGTGATTGGTCTATTCAGACTGTATATTTCTTCCTGATTCAGTTTGGGGAGGTTGTAACAGTGTAGGAATTTGTCCATTTCTTCTAGGTTGTTCAATTTGTTGGCATATAGTTTATCATAATATTCTCTTATGATCCCTTTTATTTCTTTGGTATCCGTTGTGATTTCTCCTCTCTCATTCCTAATTTTATTTATTCGAGACTTCTCTCTTTTTTTCTTAGTGAGTCTGGCTAAGGGTTTTTCGATTATGTTAATTTTTTTGAAGAACTAACACTTTGTTTCATTGATCCTTTCTACTGTCTTTTCTGTTTCAATATCGTTTATTTCTGCTCTAATTTTTATTATTTCCCTCCTTCTACTGACTTCAGGCTTTGTTTGTTCTTGTTTTTCTAATTCTGCTGGGTGTCGTTTGAGGTTGCTTATGTGAGATTTTTCTTGTTTATTGAGGTGAGTCTGTATTGCAATGAATTTACCTCTTAGGACTGCTTTTGCTTCATCTCAAATAAGTTTGTATGGCGTGTTTTCATTTTCATTTGTCACCAGATAATATTTGATTTCTTCTTTAATTTCTTCAATAATCCATTTTTTGTTCAGTAGCATGTTGTTTTTTTCCACATCTTTGCACCTTTCCCTGCTTTATTCTTGTAGTTGATTTCTAGTTCCATAGCATTATGATCAGAAAAGATGCTTGATATTATTTCAACTCTCTTGTATTTATTGATGCTTGCTTTGTTTCCCAAAATATGGTCTATCCTTGAGACTGTTCCAAGCGCACATGAGAAGAATGTGTAACCTGCTGTTTTTGGATGAAGTGTCCTATATATATCGATTAAGTCCATCTCATCTAATTTTTCATTTAATTCTGTAATTTCCTTGTTGATTTTCTGTCTGGATGATCTATCTATTGGTGTTAATGGGGTGTTGAGGTCCCCTACTATTATTGTATTGTTGTTGATGTCTCCTTTTAGTGTTGTCAAGAGTTGCTTTACAAATTTTGGTTCTCCTGTTTTGGGTGCGTATATATTTATAAGTGTTATGTCATCTTGGTGGAGTGTCCCATTTATCATTATATACTGTCCTTCTTTGTCTTTCTTTATCTGTTTTGCTTTGAAGTCTACTTTGTCTGATATTGGTATAGTGACACCTACTTTCTTTTGTTCATTATTATCTTGGAGTATTGTCTTCCATCCCTTCACTCTGAGTCTGTGTTTGTCTTTGGGGCTGAGGTGTGTTTCCTGGAGGCAGCATATTGTTGGGTCTTGTTCCTTGATCCATCCTGCTACTCTGTGTCTTTTCATTGGAGAGTTCAATCCATTCACATTTAGAGTGATTATTGAAATGTGGGGGCCAACCACTGCCATTTTATCTCTTGTTTTCTGATTCTCTTGTACTTCCTTTGTTTCTCGCCCCATGATTTTTGGATTACTAATTCAGGTATGTAAATTTCTGTATTGGGTTTCTTCTTATTTGTAATTTGTGTCTTTATTCTTGTTATTTGTTTAGTGGTTATCAGATGGTTTGTATAAAACATCTCATAGATGAGATTGTCCATTTTCTGATAGCCTCTTATTTCCTTGAAATAAAACCTTCCATCTCTTTTCTCTTCCCCTTGTAGGTTGTTATTGTCAGAGTTTTTTGTCTTCTTTCTTGTGTTGTGCGTTTGTTGTTAAAATGACAGTGTTATATTTATTCTTGGTGTTTCCCTTCCTTTTATCTTTAATGTTTTATTTGACTTTTGCTAACCTGTTCTGATGGAGAGCTGCTACTTTCTGTTATCGTCCTTCTACTTATCTCCTTTGCTCTTGGTTTTGTAGCCCCTTTCCTATTTTTTATTTTTTCAGGTATGAGGGTTTTCCTGAGCATTCCTTGAAGAGGAGGTTTTGTGGCAATGAACTCCCTTAACTTTTGTTTATCTGGGAAAGTTTTTATTTCTCCATCATACTTGAAGGATATTTTTGCTGGGTAGAGTATTCTTGGCTGTAGGTTTTTGTCCTTCACAGTTTTGAATATACCATTCCACTCTTCTAACCTGTAAAGTTTCTGCTGAGAAATATGCTGATAGCCTTATGGGGGTTCCTTTGTAGGTTATTTTCTTCTGCCTGGCTGCCCTTAGTATTTTCTCTTTGTCATTGACTTTTGCTAGCTTCACTACTATATGCCTTGGGGTTGATCTTCTTTCATTGATAAAGTTTGGAGATCTATTACATTCTGTCACATGAAGTTCCATCTCTCTCCCCAGGTTTTGGAAGTTCTCAGCCATTATTTCTTTGAACAGGCTTTGTGCCCCCTTCTCCTTCTCTTCTCCCTCTGGTATACCTATAATCCTTACATTGCATCTCCTAATTGAGTCAGATAATTCTCAGAGTTTCTTCATTTCTTTTTAGTCTTAGTTCTCTCTCTTCCTCTGCCTGCAGCATTTCTATATTCCTATCCTCCAAATTGCTAATTCTGTCCTCCATGTTATCAGCCCTACTGTTCAGAGCGTCCAGATTTTTCTTAATCTCCTCCATGGTTTTCTTCATTTCCAGTATTTCTCTTTGGTTCTTATATATAGTATCAAACTCTTTTGTCACATATCTCCTGAACTCGTTGAGTTGTCTATCTGAATTCTCTTTCAACTCAATGAGTTTTCTAATAATGGTTGTTTTGAAGCCATCTTCATTTAGGTTATATATTTCATTTTCTTTGGGATTTTGTTCTGAGTATTTGTCATTTTCCTTCTGCTCTGGAGATTTAATATAGTTTTTCATACTGCTTGATGGTGTAGATTTGTGCTTCCACATAGAGATAGAGTTTAGTTACTGCTTCCACTTGTTTCTACTGGTGTGGGGGGAGCAGTTGTTTAGACAGCACTGACCAGGAACCCTATCAGCTCTTGCTAACTGCCCCTCCTTGTAGTCACAGTGGTCCTGTAGTGTCCCTCTTCAGCTTTGGGGGCAGTCATAAGCAGGCTTCAGGCTTCCTACTGTTGTAGACCACCTAAACATGCTCCCTCCTTAGGGTCTGCAGCAGTGTTATGGGCTTTCCTGGTGGCCGGGAGCAGGATCACCTATATTTGCAGCTTTGTCACTGTTGGAGCCCACAAAATCTCACTTCTCCACTACAGGTCACAGCAGAGCTATGGGTATCTTTTGCAGTCTATGGTTAGCTCACCTAGCTATGCTACTTTTGTCCCAGTGCCTTTGAGCCTTGTGATTGCTAGGTGGGGCCTGTCTACTAGTGCTGTGCAGAGGCTTTCACTGAGGCTGCTGTGAGACTGTACAGTTTCCCCCTGGGCCATGGAGCCAGGCCACTGGAACTCCACCATGCCCCAGACCACTCCCACAGGATCTCTGGGTGCCCCTTGCCCCATCTGGGTAACAGCCGGAGTCCTTGAGACAAGCGGCAGTGGATGGCAGTCTTCTGCCCCATTCGGGATTCTCTTTGGGAGCCTCCTGACGTTCTGAATCCTGGGAAGGGCCTCTCTGCTAATGGCAAGTAGAGGCTTTCACTGCCTCTACCAGTGGGGGACACTGGAGTTTCCTCCTGGGCTTGGCTATAATCGAGGGGGTCTTAGGTAGGGCTGTAGTCACCTGTTTCCACGATCTCTCCTCTGGTGTGTGCACCCTCCTGCCCTTGGTACATGGTGATTTTATGGGGGAGTCTACTGCAAGAAAGCCGCTTGCAAGTACTAGGCTGTTTGGGGGTCAGGGTCAGAGAGTTTTCACCTATCTCCACCTGCTCCCGGGGGGAAGTCCATCCGCCTTCCAATGTATAGCAGCACAGGTCTCTCAGGTGTCCTGAGATGCTATATGGATATCCTTTGTTAAGCGATGAATGTCCAATTAGTTGTAGATTCGAATGGGGAGAGACAAAGAAGACTACTCACGCCACCATCTTGGTGACATCCAGGATGAACAATTTTGAGACATCCATAAAATAAACTACTTAGAAATAAAAATGAACTGTAGATAGCTGCAACAACTTGGATGAATCTCAAAAAAGTTATGCTAAGTAAAAGAAGCAGTCTCAAAAGTTTACATGCTGTTGATACTGCATATGACATTCTTCAAATGGGAAAATGATGGTGATGAATAGACAAGTAGTTGCCAGGGTTTAGAGTTGAGTCATTGTGTGACTACAAAGGGATAACAGAGGGTTCAGAAACAATTATTATGTATTCTGATTGTAGTGGTAGTTACAAAAATCTACACAACTGATAAAATTCATAAAACTGTATACAAAAATGTTAATTTTATTGTTATATTAATTTAAACTATACAATTAAAAGAAATAATGGGGAAAATTCTGTGAGCTATTTATAGGCTCTTCTTATATATTTGTACTTTAATGGTAAATTTAATAATGAAAATAATAATAATTTTTTAAAAACAGTAGTTATAACTCTAATATTCCCTTTTTGGGGAGAGAAATCTAGAGAAGCAGGTCCTTCTACCAAGAGATGAATGGATAATTAAAGTTATGAAATTATATCTGAACATTAAAATTTTAAAGTGTAGAAATATAAAAACTATTAATTTGAAAATATAAAAATATTAAGCATATTAAGAATAGGAATGTAGAGGTCATTAACCTATTTCTTTATAAATATAACATGAAACATACACACATCAAATTTGCTAATATCTCCTTAATCTAAAATTCATCAGATTGCTTCATCCAGCTAAAAAGGAGGCAGAAAATTTTAACCACTAGTCTGGATGTCATGTTTGCTGATGATGTTTGGGTGGGGACTCCTGTTTTCTCACCACTACTCCCATCATCAAAAAGAAAATAAGAATTAGTGAACAACTCATAATTTATCAAAATAAAAATTCACAGCTAGAGGAAGTTGGAATGTGTTATATAACTCTGATGTTTGTCAAAGATTTCAACCAGAGTTTCAATAGATATAGTTTATAGATATATATTTAAAAATAGTGTGCTACGTTATACGTATAATGAAACGAAATAAGAACTCAGAATATTTGCAGTCCTTGACACTGCTAGTTCCTTTTTAAGAGCTGTCTTAAATAAAACAGTATGTCCAAGACTACCTGCCATATGAGAGTGATCAGATAACTCAGCCTTTTCAAATACATAGCAATTGAAATTTTTCGGAACTACTTTTAGGAAAGACTCTTCCAAGGGGCTCATCTAAGATCACATTCACTTCCTATTTCCAGCAGGTAGGACCCTGATGCAATGATTGGAGCTGCAGTAAACAGAGTGAAGGATGGTTGGAGCTACAGTAGATGGAGTGCATGGATGCTTGGAAGTGTCACATGCTCCTTGATTTCTGAGAATTAGAGGCATATGCTTAGAATACTGAAGAAAAATCAAAGAGAGCCCAGCTGCATGGTGATATTTGGTAATGGCATTACAACTCTGTATTTCTTTAGTGTGGAAGAAGAGTAAAAATTCTAATTTTGATTAAGCAACATATTTTAGGCATGTTTTTTGATTCAAGGGTATCATAATTTCAAATAAATACAATAATCAACCAAATTCCAGCAGAGGAGAGGAATAGAGGACTTGAGACAATGTGGTCGAAGACATATAGGCATTTCCTCATTATTTTTTAACAGAGTATCCATTTGTATTGTGGTCTAAAAGGTGAAGGTAACATCTAAAGCAATTAAAGTTAAAATCTATTTTATAAAGTACACCAGAAGCCATGTAAAGATTTAGTGATAATAAATCTTTTATATTATCAGTAAAAAAATTAAAAAATGGAAAAAAGACAAACATAGGAGCTTATATAACCAAATTTCTCTGGATAAATGAAAATACAGACGTGTCATGTAATGATGGAGATACGTTCTGAGAAATACATTGCTATGCAATTTCATCATTGTGCAAACATCATAGAGTATATTTATAAAAATCTAGATGGCATAACTTACTTCACATCTAGGCTATATGGTATAAACTTGTGAGATAACCATTATATATGTGGTCCATTTTTGACTGAAATGTCGTTTTGTGGTGCATGACTATAGAATGTTTTCAAAAGGAAACACAGTGTAGAGTTAAGAGTAGTTGATTTTTCCAAAATAATAGAGAGGTTAAGTAAGGATATGGGCATGGTGGTGGATTGCAAAATTGATATTTGCATGTGTAATTTCTTATGTTCACATTTGATGTTTTCCCCAAGAGTTTATTTTGAAAAGTCACAAAGTAATATAAAAATTAAAATGACAAAATGCACATCTATATACCCTTCATCTGCATTCTCTAACTGCACGTGTCTTTTTTATCTGCATATTTGTTTCTGAAATTTATGAATGTAAACTTGTTTATATTAAACCATTATTCTGCTATAAAATCTAATTGTCAGTTACAGGTTGAAATAACCGAAATCCCACTAAATTTGAGTCTAAAGCATTGAAGCAAAATAACTTTTTATGTGGATAGTCTTTCTTTTAAGCTTTTTTTGGTGAGGAAGTTTGGCCTTGACCTAACATCTGTTGCCGATCTTCCCCATTCTTTTCTCCCCAAAGCTACAATACACAGTTATGTATCCTACTTGTAGGTCATTCTATTTCTTCCTCGTGGGATGCTGCTACAACATGGCTTGATGAGTGATGTGCTGGTCCATGCCCAGGATCCAAATTGGGTACCCTGGACCATTGAACTGGAGTGTATGAACTCAACCACTCAGCCAGAGGGCTGACACTGGAGAGTCTAACAACACAAAAATATGTGATAATATATAAAGAGAGTTAAAATTTACTTGTCTATATTGAAAAATGTAAATTTATAGCAAATGGATGTTATACTATTTTGTAGAAAAGATTATTCTGATTACAAAAAACACCTAATAACATCAATTTATTCTTTACTTTTGTCTGGCAACTCAATTATTGAAAACATTTTTGTTTAATCTTACCCTGAAAATTACAATAAACTGAAATTTCACTCTTCTATAATTTAGCTTTTTTTAAAACTTACATTAAACTAACTATAAACTGATGCTTATTATTATTAATAAGTGCCCATTATTAAGCTGGTCATAATTTGGATTTACAAAGAAAAGAAGAAGAATTTTGAATCCATATTATTGTTTTTTCCCTAAGGAAAAAGTAGGAATAACATCAAAGATAGAGTAAATTGCAACATGTACACTATATATGAGTGAGGTTTGCTTTTGCTTTTTATTACTGATGCACTTTTTTGGGCTAGATCATTTTTCTTTCTTCTTTTTGATTATTTTTACTGGTAATGAGTACTCTGAAACTCAAAAGATGAGAAAATTGTACATTAAATTCTGGACCTGTTAAGCTAAGATAATTGAATATTTGTAAAGATCTTAATATGGTGCAAAAATGTACATATTTAAGAAATTAGTTAAAACAATACTAAATAGGTGAGAAAAGGTGATAAATTTCAAATATTGTGAGTGGATGTCTAAATAAATGATTAATTTTTTTAATTTAAGTCCTAAAAGTTGTGCATGCTCACACAAGTCTGCATCTGAAACCTCCATACATAAAATGATGCTGGATCTAATGAATTTTTCTGACTCATAACCCTAAGTGTATGTTTCCTAGAAAATTTGGTCCATGAGACCAAATAACCAACAAGGAGGTTGCAAAGTTAGAAAGATTAAAGTTTAGAAGAACATTTTATGATTCCTTTAGTTTATTAGTTATCAATCCATTGAGATAAAAGGGAAGGCTCTACAATTTCTTTAGCAATACATGTTTAACGAAATACAGTTTCCTATTTTTAAAGAAATTGTAAATGTAATATTGTAAATATTGATATACTAATTACTTTTGAATTATTTTAAAATCTAAGATTTATGAGTGATTATTTTTGCTTAATTATTTTTTCTCTGTATAGTGAGGACTTGAAGTAACCATTTGCTAAAGAAAACAGCTCCATACATATTACATTTTGGTTTGACCACAAGAAAAAGTATAAGTCATATAAATAATAAGAAAGCTTTATTTCTGGGTAATTTCCAAGAGATGGCTAATCCTAACTACTGTGGAGGAGGAAGAAATGTTTTCTACCCTTCCAGGTTCTTCTGACTGATCTAAGAATTAAATTGACTTGAGATAGATTAATAATAGAAAATCAAATCCATAACTTCAAAAAACCCACATACATGATAAGCTCAAATACAAAAATGTAAAATGAGGTAAGTATGCTATCTTGAGCTCAAGTATGGCTAGGGGCCTGAGACTTTAAAGGTGAGGAAGGTTATTTACAGGATGATAAGAAAAGGGGATATTTGCTAATTAGAGGTTTTCTCTGTCATGCAGATGGTCATAAACATTTATTTCTGGTAATAACTCTTTTTATGGGCAAGTCCCTCAATTTAAATTCTTTAAGGGAGAGATAAAAGTTTCTCTTTCAACTCAAAATATTCCACACGCCAAAGTGGCATATCTTGAGGATATGCCCGTCAGTCCTACCTTTGAAATTTTATCAGGTTTTAAGTTCCAGAAGTTGAGTTGGTAAATTGCTCTTTGAACCAGTCTTTTCAGTTATACAATGTCAGTCCAGTTAAACAGTAGTGCCAAATTTCGTGGGTAGTGCTGTAGGTGGGCTTCAAAAGTTAGCCTTACTATGCAAGCAATCAGCTATTTAATGAGACATTTCTAAGGAAACAAAAGAAAAGCAATGATTAATGATTGGAGTAGGATATAATTCCAGTTTCTGAGTTCGGAGGGCACCCAGTCTATGAGATTTCTAGATATCTGACTTAACCATTTTCATGTGGAGTGAAGGCAGGAAATGCTGATCTGAAAGAGTTTCCTAATTTGCAGTTTGAGGGTCTCTGATGATTTTTCTGTGTGACCCTCACAGCAATATGCAAGAAAGAGTTTTCATACATAAGCCATTGTATTGATTCCTATAAAATTCATGTCAAGTTGTTCAGATTCAGTTTGAAGAATTTCAGGAAAAAAGCTAATTTTAGTCCTTAGTGATTCCAAGTCAATAGGCAGAAGAAAGTTGAATATATTAGTTTAGATAGTTGTAGCCAGGTATTAGAAGAAGCTAGAATTCAGAATCCAGTCCAATTTACATGTAATAAAAAAGTTTAAAACAAAATGAACTGTACTAGTATCTACTATCTGTAATAGTGTATTACAGAGTTTACTGAAAAATAATTTTTCTGTCTAAACTCACCTCCATTTCTATCAAAGATAATCACAGAAGGCTAGTTTGTTTGTAAAATAAGTGTAGTTTCAAGAATATTAGCCTGTTATTGTCATAAGTGCAGCTAAAAGAGTGATTGACCATATGGGCTGTTTTAAATCTGCTTTGCTGTAACCTTTCATAGGGAATCTACAGATTTAATTTTTAAAAGCCTATTGAGGCCAGGAAACCAAGCCATGGACTTTCCATCAGACTCACTTGTAACACCTATACATTTGGGTAAATGTCTCTTCTTGAGGTTTCCAAAATATCCTGATATTCCTGCACCTACCAGGAGTGACCTTCCTTATTCACCTGGTAAAGATGTTGGAAACCTTATAAGTAAGGTACCACGCTATTTCCAAGGGGCTTTATTGGCTCCATAAAGTTAATATTGATTCCTTAAAGCTGTCTGGTCATATCTGAGTCTGTGCACATTCTCTCTAAAATATGACATTCAGTCAAAATCTTGGTAATGTAATCAGTTTCCAAGACTTTAAATTTTGTCAGCAGTTTTTATGAAGCCATCAGTTTTTTTCATAACAGTCTTCTGCCCTTTGTCTGATTATTGATGTTGATAGAAACAGTGAAAGTTTGAAGAAATTGGCAAGGTTTTTGTTAAGACTTATATGATTTTTTCAGTGAAACAGGTGCCTTTATCACTGGAGATTGTGGAAAGTATACCCCAGTTGGGAAACACATTTTCTAACAGTTTTCTTTGCCTCCATAAGGGCTTCAGCTTTATGGTAAGGGAAGCTTCAACGCACCCAGAAAACATGTACAATAACAAAAACAAATTGATAAGCCAGACTAAGTGGCAATTGAGTGAATTCCAGGCACAGGTGCTCAAAGGACCGAGAGGGAAGAGTTCTGAGGTCACTGGCAAGATAAATAGTTTTTCGTATAATCTGAGAAGAAATCTGAAAACCAAAAATGGAGCTTGCCAGTGATCCATGAAGAACCAAGTGGCTGGTTTGGGTTTCCCAGAGCCCCAACTGTTTACTTTACAGCCATTCTTCATTCATCTCAAATTCTCTGATTTAGAAGTAGACTGTTGCCATGTTACAAGGACTTCAGGATGGCAAAATATAATGAGGGCCATATATTTTAGTTTGTTTTATTTTTTGCAGAAGCAGAATGGACTTCATGCACATGTGTCATAACCTTTATAGATTCTGTTGTGGCTGCTTTTGCATGAAAATCAGCTAAGTCACTTTTCTGATATTTAGATTTAGTCCTTTTAGTGTGAGCCTCAATATTGATAACAGACAACATTTTATACCAGGGCATATTAGACTTTCAGGAATTACACATAATTTCTGGAATTCATAACACATACTTATACACATGCAACAAAAATGCGTAAAGTTATCATTTATTTGAAAATACTTACTTTGTAATTTAAGATATCACTTAAGCCTAATTAGTTTAATAGTGCTCTTTTCCTTTTCTTTTCAAGTTTTCATTTGTTCATTTCAATATTCTTTTTTTCCAAGTAATTTTATTGAGATAATAATTGTTTATAACCTTGTGTAGTTTTGAGTGTACATTATTGTTTATCAATTTCTGAATATACTTTATCATACTCACCCCTAGTAGTCTAATTTTTATCCATCACGGAACATATGTGCCCATTTATCCCTTTCACCCACCTCCTAAACCCCTTCTCCTCACTAAGCACTAATTTGTTCTCTTTATCTACGTATTTGCTATCTCACACATACGAGTAAAATCATGCAGTATTTGTCTTTGTCTGGCTTATTTTACTTAATATCACACCCTCAAGTTCCATCCATGTGGTTGCAAATGGGACAATTTTATCTTTTTATGTCTGAGTAGTATCCCATTATATATATGTGCCACACTGTCATTATGCATTCATTTGTGGAAGGATACTTGTGTTGCTTCCACATCTTGGCTATTGTGAATAATGCTGCAATGAACATAGGGGTACACAAATCCCTTGGGGTCACTTATTTCAAGTTCTTTGTATAAATACCCAGTAATTGGGTAGCTGGATCATATGGTGTTTCTATTTTTAATTTTTTGATAAATCTCCATACTGTTTTCCATAGTGGCTGCAACAGTTTCCATTCCCACCAGCAGTGTGTGAGGGCCCCCTTTACTCCACATCCTCTCCAAAATTTGTTGTTTTTTGTCTTGTTAATTAGAGCCATTCGGACTGGGGTAAAGTGATATCTCATTGTAATTTTGATTTGCATTTCCCTAATACTTAGTGATGTTGAGCATTATATCATGTGTTGGTTGGCCATCTGTATATCTTTGGGAAAATGTCTGTTCATATTCTCTGCTCATTTTTTTATTGATTTGTTGTTGTTGTTGAGTAGTATGAGATCTTTATATATGTTGGAGATCAACCCCTTGTTGGATAATGATTTGAAAATACTTTCTCCAATTTGGTGGGTTGTCTTTTCATTGTGTTCATGGTTTCCTTTGCTTTGCAGAAAATTTTCAGTCTGATGTAATCCCATTTATTAACTTTTTCTTTTGTTTCCCTTTCCTGAATAGACATGGTATTTGAAAAGATGTTGCTAAGACCAATGTCAAAGTGCATACTCCCTATGTTTTATTCCAGGTGTTTTATCGTTTCAGGCCTTACATTCAAATCTTTAATCCACTTTGAGTTAATTTTTGTGTATGGTGCCAGATAATTGTCTATTTTCATTCTTTAGCATGTGCTGTATAGTTTCCCCAAAACAATTTACTGAAGAGACTTTCCTATCTCCATTGTATGTTCCTGACTCCTTTGTGTAAGATCTGCTGTCCATAGATGTGTGGTTTAATTTCTTGGTTTCCAATTCTTTTCCATTGATCTGTGCACCTGTTTTTGTACCAGTACGATGTTGTTTTGATAACTATAACTTTGTAGTATGTATGTGATGCCTCCAGGTTGGATATTTTTTTCTCAGGGCTGCTTTTGCTATTCGGGATCTTTTGTTGTTCCATATATTTTTCATGGCTCTTTGTTCTATTTCTTTGAAGAGTGTCATTGGGATTCTGATTGGGATTGCACTGAATCTCTAGATTGCTTCTGGTAGTATGGACATTTTAACTATGTTTATTCTTCCAACCCATGAACATGAAATACCTTTCCATTTCTTTATGTCTTCTTCAATTCCTTTCAATATTGTCTTTCAGTTTTCAGTGTACACGTCTTTCAGCTCTTTGGTTAAGTCTATTCCTAGATATTTTACTCTTTTTGTTGTGATTGTCAATGGGATTGTATTCTTTATTTCTCTTTCTGCTAGTTCATTGTTAGTGTATAGAAATGTACATGATTTTTTAAATGGATTTTTTTTACTCTGAAACTTTGCTGTAGTTGTTAGTTATTTCTAATGATTTTCCTGTCAGTTCTTTTGGGTTTTCTATATATAGAATCATTTCATCTGCAAACCGCAAGAGTTTCACTTCTTCCTGTCCAATTGAGATTCCTTTTATTTCTTTCTCTTGTCTAATATCTTTGGCTAAAACCTCCATTTCTAGGTTGAACATGAAAGGTGAGAGTGGGAACCCTTGTCTTGCTCCTGTTCTCAGAGAGGTGGCTTTCAGTTTTTCACCATTAAGTATGATACTGGCTGTAGGTTTGCCACATATAACCTTCATTATGTTGAGGTACATTCCTTCTATGCCCATTTTCTTATTTTTTTATCTTTATTTTTTTTAAAGATTGGCACCTAGGCTAACAACTGTTGCCAATCTTCCATTCTTTTGTTTTTTTTTTTAAGGATTGGCACCTGGGCTAACAACTATTGCCAATCTTTTTTTTTTTTTCCTGCTTTATTTCCCAAACCCCCTGATACATAGTTGTATATCTTAGTTGCTGGTCGTTCTAGTTGTGGGATGTGGGATGCTGCCTCAACGTGGCCTGACGAGTAGTGCCATGTCCGTGCCCAGGATCCAAACCCTGGGCTGCCACAGTGGAGCACATGAACTTAACCACTCGGCCATGGAGCTGGCCCCTATTCCCATTTTATTGAGAGTTTTTATCATAAATGGATGTTCAAACTTGTCAAATGCTGTTTCTGCATCTATTGAGATGAGCAAGTGATTCCTATTTCTCATGCTGTTAATGTTATGGTGTATCATATTGATTGATTTGCAGATGTAGAACCATCCTTGCATCCCTGGAATAAATCCCACTTGATCATGGTGAACAATCATTTCAATGTATTGCTGTATTCAGTTTGCCAATATTTTGTTGAGGACTTTTGCATCTAAGCTCATCAGCAATTTTGGTCTATAGATTTCCTTCTTTGTGTTGTCCTCATCTGGTTTTGGTATCAGGGTAATGTTGGCCCTATAGAATGAATTAGGAAGTCTTCCATTTCTGTCGATGTTTTGGAATAGTTTGAGAAGAATAAGTATTAAATCTTCTTTGAGAAATTTTCTCTCCTTTTGTGAATTGTGGCTCTGCTCTGATATTTGTTTAGTGGTTACCATGAGGGTTGTATAAATATCTTGTTGATGGGGCTGGCTCAGTGGCACAGCAGTTAAGTGCACACATTCTGCTTCAGTGGCCCAGGGTTCACCAGTTCAGATCACGGGTGTGGACATGGCACTGCTTGCCAGGCCATGCTGTGGTAATCATCTCACATATAAAGTAGAGGAAGATGGGCACAGATGTTGGCTTAGGGCAAGTCTTCCTCAGCAAGAAGATTAGGATTGGCAGAAGATGTTAGCTCAGGGCTAATCTTCCTCAAAAGAGGAATCTCTCATAGATGAGACTGTCCATTTTCTCATAGCCTCTTATCTCCATTAACATAAGAAAGTTCCTTACTTTTCCTCTCCATTCTGAGTTATTGCTGTTACAAATTGTCCTGTTTTAAATGTTGTGAGTTTGTGATTAAGTTGAAGTGTTTATCATTACTTTTGATGCTTTCTCTCTCTTTCTCTTTTAAGTTATAGTTTAGTCTTTGTCTCCCTCTTCTGATACAAAGCTGCTATTTTCTGATTATGTCTGTCCATTTATCTGCTTGCTCAGAGCCATGTAGACCTTTCCCTTTTGGTATCTAGTGTGAGGGCATCGTTAATATTTCTTGTAAGTGAGGTCTAGTGGTGATGAACTCCCTCAGCTTTTGTTTATCTGGGAAACTTTTTATTTCTACTTTGCATCTGAAGGGAAGTTTCACTGGAAAGAGTATTCTTGGCTGTAAGTTTGTTTTTGTCTTTCAGTATTTTGAATATATCATTCCATTCTCTCCTTGCCTTTAGTTTCTGCTGAGAAAGCTGCTAAAAGCATGAGAGGGTTTCCTTTGTAGATTATTTTCTTCTGCTTTGCTGCCTTTATCTTTTTTTGTCATTGGCTTTTGCCATTTTTACTATTATGTGCCTCAAAGAAGGTCTTTTAGCATTGATGTAATTAGGTGTTATATTGTCTTCCTGTAATTTTAAATCTGGAACTTCCCCCAGGTTTGGGAAGTTCTCAGCTTTTATTTCTTTGGATAAGCCCTATCTTTTCCCTCTGGAATACCTGTAGCCCTTACATTTCTATTCCTAATTGAGTTGGATATTTCTCAAATAATTCCTTCTTTCTTTAAAACATCTTACTGTCTGCTACTCCATCTGTAGAATGTCTATATTTTTACCTTCAAAATCACTAATACTTTCCTCCATAACATCAGCTATATTTCTTAAGGATTCTAGATTACTTTTTATTAATTGTATTTTTCATATCGAGGATTTCTGCTTGATTTTTTATAGTTTCAATCACTTTGGTGAAAAGATTCATTTTCTTTCTTTTTTTTTTTTTTTAGGAAGAATAGCCCTGAGCTAACTGGTGCTAATCCTCCTCTTTTTCTGAGGAAAACTGGCTCTGAGCTAACCTCCATGCCCATCTTCCTCTGCTTTATATGTGGGACGCCTGCCACAGCATGTCATGCCAAATCGTGCCATGTCTGTACCTGGGATCCAAAACTGTGAACCCCAGGCTGCCAAAGCAGAATGGGTGCACTTAACCACTGCACCACTGGCCTGGCCTGCATTTTATGTCTGAGCTCATTGAATTGTCTTTCCAAGTTCTCTTGCAACACATTGAACTCCTTTACGACAGCTATTTTGAATTCTGTATTATTTAGTTGTAAATTTCTGTGTTTTCCACGTTGGTATCTAGAGAATTGTCATTTTCCTTCTGGTCTGAATTATTGCTGCAGTTTCTCATATTGTTTGATGAACTAATCTTTTGTCAGGCATTTTTGGTTGTATCATATTGCAGATTCCACCTGTAACCACTAGGGGGAAGCAGGAGCAGAGTTGCTGGCCCCTCCTCACTTGCTGGAAGCTGTGGGGGGTACCATCGGCACTTGCCCCTACCTGGAGTGCATTCAGCTTGTTGTGTGAACTGTTTTTGGCAGGCAGGGTGTCCTAGCTGGACTGAGCTTGTGCCACTCCTTTGCATCACAGGTGCACAGTGGGATCTCCTTCCCCAGCAGGAAAGTCATCACCAGTGGGCTAAGGGCTGCTGCCACTTCTTCCCACAGCTTCCCCAGACACGTTTCCTTTTTTGTGGCTCAGAAGCACTATGGGTGCTGGCACTGGCCTAGAGTGTGCTTGTCCCCAAGAGTAGATCTGCTGTAGCCTCTGCTTGCAGTCCCGGGCTGCTGTCCTTGATGTGCAGGGCTTCCTAACTGGGACTGAGCTAAGACTGCTCCTTTGTGCCACAAGTGCATGGTGAGCTCCCCACCCCCAGGAAAGTAATCATGAGTGGGCTAAGGCCTGCTGCTGACTCCTCCTACAGTCTCCCCCATGCATGTTTCCACTTTTGGGGTGTTTGGGTCAGGCTGGAAAGCATATGTGTGTGTGCTGAGGGCTACCAGGGGAGAGCAGGAAGGGCTCACCTAGCTCCACCGCTTCCCAGGGGGCCAGTCTATCTGCCCTCAGATGTACAACTGCTTGTGTCTCTCAGTTGACCTGTTGTGCTGTGTGGTCTTCCTCCAGTGGTCAGTGAGTGTCCATTTAGTTGTGGTTCAAAATGGGGAGAGACAAAGGGAACAGCTGGCTCCACTATGTTGCTGATGTCACTCAATAACCCTCTTTTTATAGGGAAAGAGAAAAAAATCTTTAGAGATGTTCCAGGGATCCTCTAAAAAATCCCAAACTTACCTAGAGATCAAAAAAATGCTTCATTTCGAATTTGATTTGGGGAAGTCTGTCAAAAGTGTAAAAGTGGTTTTAGAACACTAGCCTAAGTAAGATCACAGATTATCCTAAAAATTAATATTTAATTTTCCATTTAACTAAAATGACAAAAATGTCTCAAGACAAACATAGAAGTTTACAGAGCTACAAAGCCTTAGCTCTTCTAATTGAAAAGATTCAACTTTTAGCATGAAGCACAGGAAATAGTTTGATAAAACACAAAAAGGTAAGGAAACCCCTTCTCTAATCTATTATCAAGAATAGGCAAATATTCTAATAACATTTTGTTCTTTTAAGAGATGAAAATAAAATTAAGTTCCAGCTTTATAGAAATATTGTATTGATATTAAAACTTATCTTTAAAATTCTTAAAATAAAAATTTAACTAACTGACCACACATCTCTCTCCAGTTACATACATTAGTTAGAATTTTTAACCCTCAGAAACCTTAACTTTCAGTAAAAACTAAAAAGTAATCAGTTGTGAACAATTTGACAAACCGGCAGTTTAGATCAGCACATTTATAAATTTATTTCACAATTTCTAGAAACATACACCTTTCATTGCACAATCTTTCAATAAAGCATAAGACATGTTACTAATAGACCCAAATTTATCTTTTAGTTTCACTGTAATAAGAGGTCAAAAGTAATGGAACAGACTTGTTTAGCATTAATGTTTCAGTGTTTTATCTTATTTGGAAATGATCTAGACTTTCAATAAATTCCCATCATATAACTTACCTTAGCAAAACTGTAAAGTTTCAGGTTATCAAACAGCTTCTGGAAGCTATTTTTAATTACACATATCATAACACACAATAATTCTTCAAAAGTTAACCTGAAAGTATTTTTATTACACCTACATCTATTTAATTTGTTCTCAATAATTACGTGTAAGTTACATACAAACACTTCATGAGACATTAGACAAAGTTAGCCATCGTTTTCTGTTTTTGTTTTTTGTTTTTTGCTGACAAATTTTCTAACAGAGATAATGTGAATCTGTTTGACGTTTAGTAAACCTTGGTAGAACAAATATTTTATGTTCAATGCTGTTAACTCTAAATACATACTCGTTTTAATTAAACCAACAAATTTAAATTAGTTCTAATACTGAGTATTTTCCTAGATCCCACCATCATGCAATTCACTTGGGTTTGTTTCTATTATATTTTTGAGGGTATACTCAATTTATCTAGTGCTTGTTTTTAAGCCAATTAAATAGAGCTCTCTACAAATTAAATTTGATAATGCCATCTGGACATAGAAAAATATCACACATTTACAGTAAACATATATATATAGACACACACATAAAGACTCCACAGATTCTGTTTTAAAATCACTGCCATGAATGAGGTACAGTAAAACAAACTCACTAATTATGAAAGAATAGTTGCATACAAATAGTGTTTCTGGCAGAGATTCTTATTTAAATATATCATAGAAAAACAGGTGGCAGAAAATAATTTCACTTGATCTGTATAATAAATATTTACATATAATTTGTATTATTTATACTATACATTTTATCGAGCAAAGAATGTATTAACAATTTCCAGTAGACAAAATAAATTTGGAGGGGAGATCACTGAAAGTGACTTTTGCATTTTTCTTTTTCTATCATACATATGTGATAAAAAAAATAGTTTCCAAAATGCCAAAAATTCAACAGGACTATTAATTTGTAGAACTTCAATTAAAGTCATTTTTGTAAATAGTTTTAAACATTATGATTATGTAGACTTATAAAACCCATAGAAATGCAATTAGAAAATTATATGAGAGGTCCAGCCCAGTGGTTAAGTTCACGTGCTCTCCTTTGGAAGCCCAGGGTTTGCAAGTTTGGATCTCAGGCATGGACCTACACACTGGCTTATCAACCCATGCTGTGGCAGCATCCCACATAGAAAAATGTTACCTCAGCAACAATCTTCCCCAAGCAAAAATAGAAAGATTGGCAACAGATGTTAGCTCGGAGCCAACATTCCTTACCAAAAAAAAAAAAAAACCACATTAAGTGAGTTAGTATGGCCATGAATTTCAAGCATATATAATTTTTGCAACTCCATACTTCCTTAAATATTGTTAGACACATTGTTAAATGTTTAAATTTTAAGGGGAAAAGGAATTGAATACTCTGTGAATGTATTTATTTTTTTCTTTGGGTCACTTTCAGACACTATCAACAGGTTTTATCTCCATATTCATTTCTTACCAAAAGGAACATTTTGTCCAAATAGGCAACTGATCATTCACATTTTACTCAATAATTATTTAGATAAATATTCTTATGCTATATGTTTGCTAGTTCCTAACAGTTATTAAAATTATGTTTCAAGGAATACTACAAAGCTTCCACATTCAAGGGACTTAGAATTGGGAGAGTGCATAAAACAATGCACGTTGAGATGACACAAGGCAAAAGAAGGCAAACACCCAAGCAGGTGTCAGAAACACACCCTCAGCTTTCACTGAATTATAAAATCCCACAGTCTATACAGATGCCAAAATATACAGATATTTCCCTGAAATTTACATAATGTTATAAAGTAATGTGGCCTCAATAAAATACTTTTTAAAAAACAAAATTACCACCACTACGGAAGAGTCCACACTGGTATTACTGAGATGAATTTTTAAATCTCTCTCGGAGGGCTTCCCCTTGATAGGAAACTGAGGATGAAGACTTTGAGACATATCATGAGTACAGGAGATATTTTTAACAGTAGTTCTAATAATTGAAATCTAATTAAGTCTAACTGGAATAGGGATAACAATTCATCATCAGCTGTACTACACTACCAACTGTTTTCCAAGACTCCTCATTGATAGACTCCTCGGCTCTTTCTTTAACCTGTGCTTGTTGGTTTAATTTCCTTCAGAAAGACCCTTGTGGAGGGAGGAGATAGACATCCACAATCTTACAACTGTGACTATGAAGTTTACCCTGGTAGGGCTTGCTGACCTCCTGAGGTGTACTACCCTCTCTTTCAGGTCTTTGCCATCATCTATCAGGTCAGTTTGATAGGAAATGATGCCATTTTAATAACTGTTAGCAACTGAAGTTGTTTTTGCTGTCATGGCTTATGACCTGTACATGCCCATCTGTTTCCCACTTTGTTACACTCTCATCATGACCAAGGTTCACTATGTCCAGCTAACAGCTGGGCCTTGAGCAGCAGTTTTCTCAGTTCCATGCTCCATACCATGTCCACATTCAACCTGTCTGTCTGTAAGTCCAATCAGGTTAATTAGTACTATTTTGACATCCCACCAGTGGTGACCCTTTCATGCTCATTCATCTACATGCCAGAAATGATTGTTTTAGTGGTAAGAGCATCTTAGGGATCAGGGCTTTCCTGGCAGCTTTATCTCTTACACCTACATCATATCACCATCCTGAAAATCCAGTTGGTAGAAGAGAAGTGTCTTTCTCCACTTGTGCTTCTCATCTCCTGATGGTCTGTTTGTGCTATGTCACAGCAATATTTAATATATCTACCTCTCCCCCAGGCAACACTCCCCAGGGAGAGACAGACTTTTCCATGATAGACGGAGTTATTACCTAAATGTTAAACCCATGATCTAGAGACTGAAAAACACAAAGTGAAAGAAGCATTCAAGAATGTCTTACATCATAGAGCATGTTTACAGCAAGTGTAATATTACCCAAGGTTCACTTTAAATAAATTCATAGTAAGAATTAATAGAGGTAATAATTTTCAATTGGTTTATATAGAATACATATTTACCTACACATAGAAAAGAACATACATATATACATATAACATTAGTTATACCTATCTATATATGTATATCTCTATCTCTAACCACTGAAAAGTTTAAATTTATCATCCAAACTTGCCATTATTGAGAATAATCAGACAACTGTTAATAATTACAGTAGTATAAGAGATATAAACAGAGCTTGTCTCAAGTTACCTTGAATCTATGGTCATATCCATATACCCATACCTATATCGATATCCTTTATATGTTTTTATATCTATTTCTAAATCTATATCTAACCATCTCTCTACATATTGTACTTTTATTTTTTTCCCTTATTTGGCATGTCTCCTTAACATTATAATTTTACTCTTCTTCAATTTTAGCTTCCACTTCCACAATATTTCTCTTCTTTTCTCCCTTAACTTGTGACTCTATCCATTCTCAGTCCCTCCAAGGAGTGCACTTAGTTTTCTCTATCTCTGATTTGGATATCTAATTTAGTTCACTATACTACTGTCAATTTGGCCTCAACATTTCAAAAGTGAAAGTATCATCTTCTGATATACATATACACATCTTATCAGATACTTTGGACTTTTGTTATCCATTGTCTTAGCTGTTCAAACTAAAATAAACAACATTAGACTATGCTTTGCCTCTAAGCCCAGCACCTCCACTCAGTGTGACTAGAGAGCTGTCCTCTCTGACTGGAGATGGCACAACATTCTTGCTCCATCCCCTCTTCTTGTCACCTCTAGGAACAGCAATATTTTCATTCTGTCTTACTGCTTATGTGATACACTTCTTTGGGTCAAGAACTGCATATAATTTTGTCCATAGTTTTCCCCACCCTAGATTTCCCAATTACTTAAAAAATTTAGACCCAAGTTTGCCGAGCAATTTAATATACACTCACTCTGCATTTCCAATTATCTCTTTACTCTTTGACATTCAATATCTTCTCTCTTCCTCTTACCTGAGTTCTCTTCTTCAATTATCCTTAAGTGAAGTAATCACATTACTACTAAAGTGTTATGTCATTCAAAGAAGTCCTTTTACTTTCTCCTCTGGACTGCTATTAATCTCTTAGTTATTTTCAAAACTTTACCAAACAATAGCCTCATCACATGTCCTTGTGCAGGATGAGCTATACTATAAGCACCTAGAGATGCCATGTTTTTGGGATAAATAAATTTTCCAGAACTCAGCAATGCCTCAATATGTATCTTCTGCAATATCCCAGGACAATTTATAGTAATGATGGGTTAATTATCTATTATTTTGGATAGAGTGGGAAAATCCATACAGAACTTAAGAAATAAAGTAATAATACTACTTAACTGTTATAAATTTGAGATTTGTTTTGTTTTTATTATTCATTTTATCCTTTACCAAAGAATTTGCACATGGTATGAGACAATCAAGTCCTCAATGTATAAAAAAAAAATTTGTGGAATTCTTTGAATGTAATACCATATAAAATTGAACAAAATCTTAAAATCTTAACCAATTATTTATTTTAAATACCAAATTCTCAAATATTAATTTAATATTTCATCACTTGTTTGAATGCAATGTTTATTGTGATATTGGTGGTATATCTGTGTCATACAAACTACCATGGCATCTAATTCTACTCTATTGGAAACAATGTGTCTCTCATGAAGTTTGTCTCTGTCTCATCCTTTTTGAGAATCAGATTCTAAATGCCTCTGTAGTCTAAGGGAAGATTTCCTCATCCTTTTCCTGAGATGGCCTCAAAAAGACATGAATCCATTGGGCCACTTTTGTCAAGGGCACTTGTCTTTTCCCTGTGAGGAACAATGGGTTAAAGCAACCTGTTTGCTCTCTATTCATAGGGAAAGACACCCCTGGGATGAAGGAAGCCAGGTTATCCAATACAACCACCTTGTAAACAGGTTGATAAGATAATTGACCTTTGGGTAAATAGACATCAAATTTGCTAGGTGAGGTCTTGTCTTTGGAATGCTTTTAGTAGGATATTCTTGGTTAAGGATAATTAATAGTAAAGGAAACTGGATGTATGAGTCATGTCATACAAATGTTACATAAGGCATGAAGATATCTGGGTATAAAATAGAGATATTATAAAAGCAGAAAGTTTATCTGTTGTGTGCAGTAGGCACATGTCATTTGGAAACATCATTTATTCTTCTAAGCCAGAAGGTGTGGGTCTAATGAAGGAAAGCTGGGCTTGGGAAGTGGCCCTGAATGTGCTTAAGTTCACCCTTCTTATCCTATGCCCCTTGATTATGTCCTCAAAATTATTCAAAGGCTTGATATTGGTTAAAATCTCTTATTTGGGAAAGTCTGATTTCAAAATTTGACTCTTTGTCTTAGTTCCTCTGCCTAATTTTGGCACTGAATATCCCCAGTCTTCAACTGCCCTCCTAAAATGAAGTTGTCTTTTTTTTCAAATCTCCATTGCTCAACACATGAAGTATCATGCAACTGGCTGAGTTGGAGGAATTTGTACGTGAACACACTTATATGTGAATAGTATAGATGCTGCTGTTTACCCTGATCACCAAAGATCACAAAGGGAAAACTCAGACCCAAACATCGTGAAGTCAGAAGATCAGTTGGAGGGTGTCCACTGAGTTCTGCTCCCACCTTCATGGAGAGAGGAGCACTCAGGCTGGTGGCAAAGATAATCTGCTCTTAAGTGTGAAGACCTGCTAGATGCTAAGGGTGCACAAAGACTTACTAAGGATTCTGTATCTCCATGGACATTACCCTAAAACCCCAGCATCATTCCAAAGCTCAGTGACAGTCTATAGGACTTGGATTTAAAACCCACTTGCTATGCACAATCATTATACCACCTGGATCATCATTTTCTAGTATCCACAGAACTGAAACTGAAGAAGTGAGAGTCACTTAATTTGCACTATCTATTAGGACTTGGAGTAAACAAATAGGATGTGTTTTGCTACTGCATGTTAACTTGATAGTTAGAGAAGAAATAAATCAAGGTTTTGCCTTACTGACAAGAAAGGTTAAGATAGAAATAGTTAGTATACATGGCCAGAAAAAATATAACCATAAATCTCATGTTTTAGATGTAAAAGTACCAATTCATGTAATATACATTGAAAATATAATTTTAAAAACAGAACAGAAAAATAGAGTTAGAATCATCTAAAATGTTCATCAACTGATGATTGAGTAAACAAAAACTGAAGTATCCATTCAATATAATAATGGAATACTACTCAGCAAGGATAAAATATGCAGCACTGATACCTACTCCAACATAAATGAACTTTGAAAATATTATATGAAATGAAAGAAGCCAGTTGTAAAGGAACATATATTGCATGATTCCATTTATACAAAAAGTTAAGAATAGGCAGATATATACATAGAGAGAGAGAGAGAGACTGAGAGGAGACAGACGTACAGAAAGACAGAAAATAAATTAGTGGTTTCTTAGGTCTGGGAGAAGAGGAGGGTGTAGGAATTGGGGAATTATGGGTAAAGGGTGTGTGATTTCTTTTGTGAATGATGAAAAAGTTCTAAAATTGACAGTGGTACTGGATGTGAAACTGTGAATATACTAGAAACTACTGAATTGTGCAATTATAATGAGTGAATTTATAGCATTTAAATTATTTCACAATAAACTGATAAAAAATGGAATGAAGATGAGAGCAAAGGACAGAAAAGAAAGTAAGAAAAATTTTCATGTCATTAGATGAGATGCAAGAAACCATTCCAAATATACAGTAAATTCGGCAAGCATATATAGAAGAGAGTGAGAATTTCAATTCCAATCCAAAAATATTAAGTTTGAAAGAGACACACGAAAGGAAAACAGAACATTTGAAGATAAATGAGAAAATAGGGACCTAAAGCATGTTTCAGCATCCATCCTCAGAACCCATCCCTGGAGAGGTCACAGAAGTGAGAAATAATTGGATGCAGCTAAGTGCTGCATGTTTAATATTCCTCTTTATTAATAGTAAACTAATAAGGTATTATAAATCAGAAACAGATTTCATATTAAATATTACACAGTAGGCAATAAATATTCAACCACATTTGCCCTAACCTATACCCTGGGGCAACTTGATAAGGATATGAAAAGGAGGAGAGGGCTGCCCACTCTCCCCTGAAAAGGATTCCTTCTTAATCCAACATTTGTTATGTCAATAACACTTCTCCAGGAGTAGCCAGGCCTCGTCTTCTTTGAAGTGAATATACCGAGGCAAATAGCCACTCCAGTAATCTTAATCTGGGAGTTTACTAGAGGTGTAAGCTTTGGCACTCTCCCAGAGATAAGAGGAGTTTTATAATCCAGTTATATTATCCCTTTAGATCAGACAAATTAACTAGACATGTGACTAAATATCTAATTCTCATGAAATGGGAAGAGTCTTAGAAAGATTTGAGAGGAATAGAGAAATCCAGGGAAGTTTCATTTCCCCACACTAAACAACAACCAAAATAGCTACCAAAAAATCCCCCACAACAATACCAAGAGAGAGATATAGGAGGTTTGGTCCCTAATGTGAGGAACCATGGCAACCAGAATGGAAGCAGTTCAGCGGGAGAAAGCCTAAGGGAAAAATTTTGAAGGTGATCTTTACCCTACCATCTAACGTCCCAGGAGAATCAGTGTCTGCCTATGTTGACTCTGCATGGGGACAATAAACAGGTGAGGCACAGAGAAAACAGACACGAAATAAATAAAGCACATACTCAAAGAAAGAGAAGAATTGGAACATGATGTAGAAGTGTGAAAATATATAAAAGTCAGTTATAAACGTTGGATATAAACAGTCAAGTATTTAAAGATCTAGTAGAACTAAAACTTATGACATTCTTCAAAAAAATAAAGACCTAGTCAATAAAACTGAAATATTAATGGATATAACTAAATATGCTAACGTTGAGCTAGAATTGCAGATGAAGAAAACCACCTAAGAAGCAGCCAGAAGAAATAAACATGAGTGGAAAATAAAAGATAAGTGAATAGGTAGGGTTATCAACATCTAGAACAGCATAACAACAGGAAACCATCATTACAAGGGTCTCATCTTGTCATGCTAAACAAGAAACACTTTTTAAATATGAGATTAGTGTAAAGAAATACAAATAGCAACATCAGTACAATAGGAATTTTGTGGGGAGCAAAAAAGTCATCTTAGGAAGAAAATATTTGGAAATATAATGGTCAAGTATGACCTGAAAAATAGAGGCCTAACTGATTTAAAAGTATTAAAACAAAACACAGACACAATCATACCACCAAAATTTTAAATTTTCAAAAGCAAAAAGAATCTTCTACAAGCCTCCAAATAAAGGGAGCAGATCACTACTATTGATAGCATTAGAGTGACTTTTTTGAAGACTGGATGCATAATAATTTGAAAACAGAGTGTTGTGACATAAATTATCATTTAAATTACAGTACTAAATTAAAATATTTTGGGTACCATGTGATTCTCTTTCAAAATACTTTTAAGGAAAGAAATAAAAATGAAATTAAAGAGTTAAAAAAAGAATAAACAGAAGACAAACTTAGAATAAAAATAATCAACAAAACCAGAAGTAGGCTCTTTTACAATATTATTAAACTGATAAAACCCAATAATAATAATAATAAACACAGAAAACAAACCAACTAACAAAAACAGAAAAGAGGAACATTGCTGTAGATCTTACAGTTATCAAAAACTTAGTGACAGGATAGTATTAAAAATATGATGACAAACTTGACAATTTAGATAGCGTGGATAAATTTCTCAAAACACTCAACTTACAGCAATTGTAAAAGAAGAAATAGAAAATTTGGATCCTTTGATATCTGTATAAACTATTGAATCTATTATTTCTTATAATTCCCAAGTCCAGGTGGCTTCCTTCATGAGTTATCCCAAGCACTGATGAAAAACAATATACCACACTTACACACACTGAAAATATAAAAAAGTAAATAATCTCCCAATCCTTTTATGAAGCAAACAACCTTGATACCTAAGTAGTCTTAAAAAGGATATCTAACAAAGTAAAATTAAATCCCTATATCTCTGAAGAACATAAATGCAAAAATTGAACACCCATTCATGGCAATGATGGGTTGAGGAGGAAAATGAGAATGTTTTTGCTCTCTTTTCCCTTTTCCTAGCTTTTAGCTTGATCTAAGCAATATATTTTGGATATTAAGCCCTCATTAGGCATATTATTTGCAAATGTTTTCTCCTGTCCTGTGGTAATACCCATATTCAAATTAATAACAAGACTATTCAACACAGTATCAACAGAGGAATTGTTACCTAAAGTTTGGTCTCTGATCCCGAGGCCAGTCCAAATAATGAGAACAGAGCCTTGCTAGAAAAAGGAAAGCCTTTACTTTGTTAGGCAGAGGGGCCAAAGCAAGGGCTAGTGCCCCAAAGGTTGCCTACTCTGCATTAAGAAATGGGTAGAGGTTTTTATTTGGGGTTTTAGGTAGGGGAGGAGGACCATAGACTTTTGGGTCAACATCTTCCAGTAGGCCTGTGTCTGGGGCTGCTTCCAGCAGAGGAGGCAAAGGATTTGTCAGATGAGTGTCCTTGACTATTTATCTCCAAGGTGGAAGGTAGTTTTTGATGTCAGTAAACCAAGGAATTGGCCCTGGGAAGATTCAGTTTCTAGTTATTCTCTGGACATTAGTTTCTCTGTAAAAGAACTTCAAGATCCTGGGATTAGCTACAACTTTATTGGGAGCACAGTTTGTGGCCATCTGGGCTTTAACACTTGGTAAATTCTATTTGGTTGTAAACTCAGGAGGTCAGAGATTAAAGAAACAAATATTTCATATGAGCTTAACTAAAGACCCAGGGAACTGGGAATGCAGGCTTTCAGTTTTAACCCCATTCCTGCCAGGTTCACTGCAGGGGAACCAATATCAGGGCTGATATTAACTAAGACACAGTAACAGAATTACTAAAACCACTTTGTCCTCCACACAATGGACAAAAATAAAGTTATGATGACTTCACCCTCATCTATATAATTTTTAATTAAAAACATAAATATAGAACTCATACACAATGCTGAGTTTCTCTAAGAATGGGAGGTGATTTACACAAATGTATCAGATATATATCTACATATTTATATCTACATTTCTATCTATATCTATCTATGTTATTTTCTCATAGGTTCATAAATAAATATTAGAAAACATATAATTATTTTGAAGAATATTCAGGCAATATATTGAAAAGTAAGACTAATGAGAAGAAAGTGACACAAAGATCAACATACTATAAAAAATTATCAAATTAAGAATGACACTGTGGTCAAAGCTTCAAGTAAAAAAATAAAGGCACAGATAGCCAAACTTCAGTATATAGAAATTTCATACATAATTCAAATTAAGTTGAATTAATTTGAGTAGCTTTGTTTTTAACAGTTTACATGGATTATGTTGTTTTCAAGGTAAAGAGTGAATAGACCATAGTAACCAGATTCAGATCTTCAGGTTTGTCATTGCTGAGGAATGGAAACATATTTTCTCCCCATTGAAAATCACAACCTAAAAATATCCTTGATGGTTATGCTGTAATTTTTGGATAGTGGTATCTCAATTTTTCTTCATTTAAGGTCTCTCATGGATAAGTGCAGTGAATCATCACCAAAATGCTTCTGAACATAGATTTCTAGAGCTTAATGTTTTGCTGACCTTGCAATCAAATAAGATTCTTTTACTAACTGGACAGTGTGAAGGCAATTCTTCTTGAGACCATGGGATATGATGGCAATGGAGTTATCTGACATCAGATGATTTATTAAATAATCAGAAATTCAGCAACATTTTTTTTTATCATTTTTCCACTGAATCCCAGGCCCTTCTCAATACTCACATGCGTTCAGTTAGCCTCACACGAACCTTCTTGTGTTATAGTTGGGTCGATCTTCTGTAGGAGTGGGCCTAGAGTATTATATGCATACCTCTATTATTAAACCCCACCCTGTGTCATGTGACCATAGTTCTAAGTGTAAACATATAAATATATAAATGCAATACATAAATATATAATATATAAAGTCATATACATAAATTTTATTATAGGTAAAAATGTAAGTAAATATAAAAGAATATAAACTGTGGAAATCTAATAAAGGGAATTTTTTTGTTTTTTGTTTTGTTTGTTTTTTTGAGGAAGATTAGCCCTGAGATAGCATCTGTTGCCAATTCTTCTCTTTTTTTGCTGAGGAAGACTGGCCCTTAGCTAAATCTTCTGCTACTTTATATGTGGGATGCCTACCACAGCATAGCTTGCCAAGCGGTGCCACGTCTGCACCCAGGATCCTAACTGGCGACCCACAGCCACTGAAGCAGAACGTGCACACTTAAGTGCTATGCCACTGGGCCAGCCACAGAAATTTTAAGTAAATTGAATTCAGGAAGCCCTGTAGGAGAGTCTCTCACATTTTGTCATATGTCATCAATCACTCCAAACTGGAGGAGATGAACACTTGAATCTCTGATAGAAAGTACAACTACTTACTACTGAAGGAAGATTTCTCTCTCTGCCTGGCAATAGCCCGACAAATGAGAAGTGCCAAACAAGTCTCCCTCCTTTGTTGTCTGGATTTGCCTATGGTTCACGATAGCATGCACATCCCAAATTGGAATTCTTTCAGCTATTCCCAAATGATCTCATTTTGAGGGTAAAATAACTGGCAAGTTTGATTTTAAAATTGACAAAACATATTCCTGCATATTTTATCCTGAATAATTTTAAATAGCGTGAGGCAAGAAAATCCCTTTTGGCCTTCGTGTCTCAGCATAATGGCTATTTTTAAATATATGCTTTTAACACTGATGAAGTAAGATTTCATATAAGGTCTACTTTATTGAATGTATTAGATCAGGTGGAGACAAGCAAGTAACATGGTTGAGATGACAATATTACATTTTTTAAATAGTAAATGAAAGAAATGTTCTGTGGAAAGCAGATCTCAGAACTGTACTTGCTGATATGCATCTAAATGGTAGACGAAATGTCAGTTATCAAACTTCAATTAAAACTATTGAAACACTATGCACTACAGCTATCCAAATGCAGAAGAGTTTCACTTCTGATATACATTTATTACATACATAAATATATGTAAAGTGTGTATATAAGCATGTGTTTATTTATGTATTATGTATATGTATACAAATATATATTGAAGAAATGATTGTTAAACATATATAAGTTTGTCAAAATAAACATGTAAAGACAAAATGAAAATGGAGGCTATAAAAAAAGAGTGGAAACTAAGAAACCCCTAGATGACGCTTTCAATGTCCATAAGGAGCCATCTGTGTTGTGAATGCTACAACGTAACATAGATAACTCAGGTGCCCTGGTTGGCCAGTTGCTAAACCACAGTTGTGTGTGTGGTCTGACCAGTAATCAGTTATCTAAGTATTTTAGTCTGTGTTCTGTAAGGAGTCTTTGTTTGAGGGGAGTTGACAGGAAGAAAATATGAAAGAGGAGGGGAGTATGTGTAGATTATAAAATTAAAATTGATTTTCTAGTGATGATTGGGCTGATAAATGTTAGTGACTTTTCTCCTGAGGCTTGTGTATTAATGGAGGACTGAATAATATGTTCTGTGACTTTTTTGAAGGTGATTAGGTGTTTTATGGAACAACAACAATCAAATAAAAACCTTTTGTTTGAGAACAAACAAAAAGCATTGAAATTACCCAATAATTGGAATTAAAAGAGTGATTGTTTTGTTCTCATGGACACAGTTCGCAAGGAATTTGCTTGTGGTGGTTTCATTTCTCCAACTTGAACAGCAGTTGGCCTCCCAACGAGATTATTTATTAGAAACAGGGCAGATTAAAAGCAGAGGGACTGAGCAAAGATTTAAATTGTCTCTCACATAACATGAAAAAAAAATAGGCTTGAAAGCAGCTTTGTTTTCTTTACTAACCAAATTCCTGGAGCTGGGGGCCCAGGCAGTTAAACTCCTTCCCTGGACATGCCAGGGGAGTTGTTAGTCTACATTATAACAAGAAAAAGTTATAATTAAATAGAGGAAATTACAAGCACTTACATCTGTTGCATGGACCCAAAAAGTAGAGCTTGTTAAATCATCCCTTGGGTTTTTAACTCTGCTAGGCATTCTGGAAAGCAACGAGGTCCCAAATGGACAGAATTAGCAACAGTGGAATAAAAAAGAAACTTTGAGAACAAGCTTTAAGTTTGCCTTATGTAATTCTCATACACAATGCATAGACCTTTTGCTTCTAATTAAACACAGTGTTTCTGTGTGGACTAGCGTATTGGGAATGGGGGGGCAATAGTGTACTTTTAATTTAAAGTAGTAGAACATCAAAATGAGCTCCCTTTGTGTTTGTGGGTGCATTTAACAACCATGCTCATGTTTCATGAGGCTCTTCTCTACATGATGATTGACCATTGAAATTAACTGATCATTCCAAGGATGCACTGTTTTCTCCAACATTACCACTTATTTCAGTATCTTGAAGGCATCACTCCAGATTCATAAAAGCCCAATTTTAATATTTTGACCATGTAAGCATTTATGCCAAAACTATCACTGAAATACATTTATACTTGGGTATATTATTGGATGTAGAAGTACATATTATTCAACTCTTTTACTTCACAAGAAGGTATTTGATTGTTTAAAGTTTACACACATTTCACTTATTCATAAAGCCCAAGAACTGAGGCTAGAATATTCAAAAATAAAAACCAATAAATGGTATCAATTTAGTAAAATATTCAGGCAAGTTAGCAAAAACACAAAAATCTTAGGATGGACTGAATTGACTTATTTCAGTCATACTACTTCAATTTCAGCACTCATGGGAGGAAAAGTGTGGATTATCTTGGAGAACTTCTAGGAAAGGGAAAGTGCTGTTAGCTCTCACTCTTTCCTACTACTGTGATAACTATGCACCAGTGCAAGATTATTTTTGACATTTTCTACACCGTGTTCTACCTTCCCAACTATTAAAACACATCTTTCGGATGGAAACATGTCTTAAGCCTTCCACAATCTCTGCAACTCCATTTTTTCTTGTGTGGATTTTTTTTTTTCTTGAGGAAGATTAGTCCTGAGCAAAGTACTGCCAATCCTTCTGTTTTTGCTGAGGAAGACTGGCCCTGAGCTAACATGAATGCCCATCTCCCTCTACTTTATACATGGGATGCATACTACAGCATGGCTTTTTGCCAAGCGGTGCCATGTCCACACCCAGGTACCGAATCGGCAAACCACGGGCCTCTGAGAAGCAGAATGTGTGAACTTAACTGCTGCACCACCGATCAGGACCCTCTTGTATGCTTTTAAAAGAAAGTATTTGGTTCTCCAAAATTTTTAAGATAATAACAACATAATTATCATTATTATGTCATTATATAACAGAAGTTAATAATATTTCAAATAATTATGATGGGGTAAATCATAAAATTTTCTAACATACTGTGTGGTGTTTAGTCTTTGTGTATTTTATTAAAAATTGAAAAATTCTGGGGCCGGCCTGGTGCCACAGTGGTTAAGTTCACACATTCTGCTTCTCGGCGGCCCGGAGCTCACTGGTTCGGATCCCAGGTGTGGACATGGCATCACTTGGCACGCCATGCTGTGGTAGGCATCCCACATATAAAGTAGAAGAAGATGGGCACAGATGTTAGCTCTGGGCTAGGCTTCCTCAGCAAAAAGAGGAGTACTGGCAGTAATTAGCTCTGGGCTAATCTTCCTCCAAAAAAAATTGAAAATTTCATAACTAATTTTTATTATTCATTACCCACATTCTCCCTTAGTTTTATCCGTATTATGACAGATTTTTATATTTCTTATCTTCTTTCCTTTGTCACATACTAGGCAGATATGTCATGTCGACGAAAATAATCCATAACCAGTCTATAAATGAAAATTTGGGTGAGTTTATTCTGAGCTTAAATCTGAGGATTATAACCCAGGAGAGTCTTTCCACAGAGGAACAGAGCACTCCAAAAAAGTGGGGGTATAAGGGTGGTTATATACCCTCAAAGAGGGTGTTTCACATATGATTTAAATGTCCCTCCCACAATAGTCACAAGATTGCCCTGTTGGCACAGCGCTTGATGGACACAGCAGGTAGTGGGTCTGCTATCTTGGTGGGCCAAGCAGGAGGCAAGTCTATTGTCTCCAGCTGGGTGGTCACAGGTGAGCACAGCAATCAGCTTCTAGCCTAAGGAAAGATACTTAATCCTTAAGGAGCCGCCAACTTTGGGAGGGGGAGGGAAGTTGCACCTTTATCTCAAGGGCCTTTGCTCTTGCCATAGGGAATCTCTAAAGCAGATATACAATGCATGCTCAATGGCCTTGGTCAGGCCCTTTTGGAAAGACAACGTCAGGCTGAATTAGGTTTACACCAAATGTCTTCCTCAAATATTCCAATATATCCTATTACTTGCCATTTTTATTTGTCAGCCATTATTTTCTTCTAGTAAACTAAATTATTTTGGGCCTATGTTGATTCCAGAATGCATTCCATTTATTTTATTTTTTATTTTGGTGAATATCTGACAGATTTATTGATTTAAATTTGGAGGTAAGAAAAAGTAGTGAAAGTTAGTTAAAATTAGGTAAATGCTTCGGGCTTAAATCTTGACAGTGGCAATTTCTGTCAAAGATCTTGTATTTTTAAGGTAAGTTTTCAAAATCTTGGGCTATGTCTGTTAGATAAATGTATAATAACAAGAGCAGTAAACTTGTTGAGTTGCTTTGAGAATTAAATAATAAATGCATATCATTAGCCCAATACTTAGCCCATATTTAGCTCTCAAGTGAAGGTAATTTAGAGTTCCAAATTCCTATCATTTTAAAAAGTCATATTTTTAACCTATAGGTTTTTAAAATTAATAATGAGGCAATTTTTATTGCTTAAAGAAAGAAAAACATCCCAAAAGTATATTTGCAATGATTGAATAATAGTATAATGCAAGAATAAGCAGCTTCACTTAAGGAAAATAAAAGATGATTCAATTAATACTGAAAGCAACAAAGATGTTTTTATTCAACCAATATTTTAAAGTCAAACTTTGTATTAATCATTATGCTTTCTATTTGATTACAATGATGTAGAAATGTAATAAATGTTTTCAATTATTTTGGGGTTAATGGTAAATTAAAAAATGAACAATCAAATAACATGTATTGAGATCATTGGAAAATTATTAGAAGTGCAGTATAAAGCAATTTTATATAGTGACATAGCATGCTTAATTTGGTCTTGGAAAGAATAATGAGAAGACCAAAGTAAAATACTATTATGGTATTGTCCTTGAAAGGTAAGCAGTTTTCAAGGAGTGTTCAGGGAGAAGGAAGAGAAGAGAGGAAATAAATACCAAGGTAAAACACTAATGCTGCAAATGTAGGGAGGTGTGAAGTACAAAATTCATCTGGGATAAAGCAACTATTTTGGTGACGGATTTGTGTGCATAGAACAATTATTTTGCTATGCAAAGTAAAATATGATAGGCCTTGTTTGATTATTATACTCTAAGGAAAAATTTTGTGCTTCTGTAGATAATAAGGAAGAAGTTGTAAGTCCGAGAAAGTAATATGTGGTGTGCCCCAACATTAGAAAGACAACCCTGCAGGCAGCATAGAGGATCAGTCCAGAGGGAGACATATTGTCCATTTTGAGATATGACTGTGCTTACAAGCACTGATTGACTCTTAGAACAATGCCAATTTAATTAAATTTAACACTAGGATTTATTTATAATAATTATTGCCAGAATAAAATAAAAGTTACAATAGATAAAACTACATGCAGAGAGAATTTAGACAAGTTATTTTTATTTGCATTTCTTTTTAGACAAGTGGATTTTTATTGTTTGGCAGAATGCAAGAACACTGACAAAGAAACACCAGCAAACCTTTCCTAGAGGGAGGGAATTGAGGTCACGTTGTGGTTACTGACACTTAGAACTCAGAACATTAATAGAGGTTCACATTAATATTTTAATGTCATTCAACATGTTATTTTGTTTAATCCTCAGAACAGGATTAATTAATAATTAAGAACGTTAATGTCCCAGTTGACATATGAGGTAGTTGGTCAAGTCTGGTAGTGTTAACAAACCTGCTCATTGCCACACAGTCAGATATTAAGGTACATGGACATCTGAATCCAGGGAGTCTGATTAAAAAAACTCAGTGACATTGCAATCTACAAGCCAATGTTATACCAATGCAACTCAATGTATTCTCCCACATCATCAACTATATCATCATAATCGTCATCAGCATCATCATTGTTTTCAAATACCTTTTTCTTCTTTGCAAGCATGGACAACATATGCACACTTTTAAAGTGCTACCATATGTAAAGCAAGCCACTAAGAACTCACCAGAGAGCCACTATGTTTTATGGGGCTAGAGTGGTACAATTTACTTTATCCTCTTACATTTCTGAATAACTTTTGTCAGACAATTTCATTCAAGGTAATTCTTCACTAAGTAAGAGTCGCTTCTAGTTCAAGTTCGTTCAGGGAGAATGTTGCATTCTCTTTAGCTTAGCTTCACAGCTTAAGTATTGCAAGAGAGATGAAAGTGCCCATTTCTCAATTTTGCAACTTAAAAGCAGTGAAAAAGAGAAAATTTGGTGCAGGTTCAAGGAGTGTGCATATAATTGTATAAAAATTATGGCCCTACCCAAGGAAGCGTAATCATCCATCGGGGTTAGCCTGGGACTGCCCCTGTTTTTCCAGAAAAAGTCTCATGTCTTAAGAACACCTTCATTCCTGAGAAAAATGGGATGATTGATCACCCTATGACCCCTGAAGTCAATGCCAGAACTGTTCTTGAGAATCTCGTTCACACATGAACTCCCAAAGAATTTTATTCTCTAAGTTTCAGAAGAAATATTTTTTTTGGCAAATTCAACTTTAGCGTGTCACTCTCCTTATTCAAGAGTGAATTACAGATTCTTGTATATGATAAAATATACACATCAAATGATGAAGTTGTTACATAGACTACACTTATGAGAGGTGTGGAAGCAGCTTAGAGCATATTGATACAATGATAAATTTTGAAAACTCACTTTAAATCATTTTTCTAATTAAACCTTCACACTAATTGAAGAAAGGGGATATTCTAAAATAATTTCTCAAGCATATGAAGTATTCCTACCACGTTGGTAACAGTGTACTTACCTAAATTTAGTTAACTTTGTTTTAAAGTCTAATTTGTGAATATGTGATATGTAAGAGAAAAATTTAAGAAGTCAGGCAGACAATGTAAGCACAAGTATCATCAAATAAGTATCCTCTATTTTAAACTGAATTGCAATCCATGGACAGATTTTCCCCTGCCCTATGCCTAAAAGTGAATCAGAGAGACTACGTGGATCATGCATATCCCTATCCAGGTCATAATTAGATGGTCACTGTGAAAAGTAGAATTTCCACAAGTACTCACTTTAGTTCTTTGCAGGGTATCACCATGTTCGAACAGTGACCTGCGTCAAATCAACAGAAAAAAAATGGAAAATAAAGACAACATCCCTCGTCAGTTTGCTTTCAACAGACTTCTGTCATGCTTACTTAAGTATTGATTCCATTATGTTGAAGATCAATCAAAATAACATTTTCTGAATAAAGAACAAGGGGCCCCAGGGAACAGCATCTCGGACTGAATTTCTGAGAGGTAGTTAAAATGGATCTCAGAGGAATAATCAAAACAACTCTGCACTGATAACAAATTACAGATGTAATAACTTGGACTTTCTGCGTCATTTCTCTATAAGACAAAATGATATCCCAAGGTGATATCTCCATGATCTAGGAAATCTGAATAATGAGAGAGACACTAGGAATGCTGGAGGGAGATTCAGAGAATGGATGGATGGACATTGGTATAAAAACAGCGACAGCTGCCAGAAGGATCACTCTCTCTGAATAGAAAATAAACAGAGATGAGAATGGCAGAAAGTGGATTCCAAGATGAGATTACAGCAAAGATTGTAGAAGTTCATTTATCCCACTACATTCTGAGGGAGTCAGGGTCTACAAATGTACTAGAGAATGGCATTCGGTTTTCAGTGAATGAATATAATCAACTCTTTAGTTAAATTTCTTCCTGAATTGAATTGAATCATTGTTTGAAAATGTGTGTTGAACCTTTTGGCATTGTGTATGCATGGGCACACACAAATGAAATTCATGTGTGTGATGTACTCACAGTAAAATAGCATCATCTCTGTCTATCTTGCTGACAATCCTCATATTTTGAAATGTCCATTGAAAGTCAAACACATATTTTCATGTTTACCATATAGACTTCTTTCCTCTATTTGTTTATGTCTGAGAAAAAGTACACTGGTGGATATTAGATCATTTTAAACAGTTTTCTTAAACAGTAGACAGTGACAGTGATCTAAATGCTCATATAATATATATTAAATTATTAATTATTTATATATCATATCCTTTATTATCCTAAATATTATCTAAGTATATCAGACTGTGAAAAAAGATTACAAAAATGGGCAGGAATTATATATACTAATAGGCACATGGCTAAGTAGAAATTACATGGACTCTAAAGAATGATTCTCTTAAGTCTGGGGACACAATTTACTTTGCTTTAGTGATATTTTTAAGAGTTAAAATAACCTTCCTTCTTCTGTAATGGTAAAAGTTGTTGTCCATATATTACTTCTAACAGATATATTAAAAATATATATAACATTTTCAGGTACTATGATTGACTAGATGATAAATCAGATTAACCTAAAATAAAAACTGTGCATGAAAGGCTGTACTGGAGGGTATTTGTTAAAAAATATAGAGATATTATTTTATGTATAAACACTTCATCCAGTCATCGCCTCTTGGTTCCAAGCCCGCCCTTTCTCAGTTGCTCTGGGGTGTTGAACTGGATTGAACCTGTAAAACCTGTAACCATATTGCTCCTGGTCAGCTGGCACCACATTAACTCTGCCATTATGGGGCAATGGAAGGAGATTGTAAGGCTGAGTGAGGAAAACAAGGTGAGTCCCTGGTCTTTCTCTCTGTTGGAAGATTTATCAGTTCTATTATTTTGACTTTTGATTGAAAATATCACAGTATGTTTTATGAGCTTGTCACATTCTTTTAAGATTGTCAAGTTAGGTCATGCATCATTTAAAGTTAAACTAGTGTGTACACAGAGAATTTGTTTTATATCTTTGTGGTGGAAGTGTCCCTTTGGCATTATGAAAGTTTCCTCTTTATCTCAAAAAATGTTGCTTGACTTACTGCCTATGTATTCTGATAGGATAATTGCACCAGTTTTCTTTTGTTTAGTTTTGCATGGTATATAATTTTTTTTATTTTGCCAATTTTTTCTTTGTTTGTATTTGAAAATATGTAAGTGGCAAATTTGTTTTTTAACAAGATCTTAATATTTTGATATCAGCAGTTTGGTTATTTGCATTTAACTTAATTCTTGATCCAATTTTATTTGCTTTATTGTTATTTACTTTCTATTTTTTCCATTTGATTTGGGTTCCCTTCTCTCTTCTTTCTTATGTTCTTCTTTTAAAAATTTTTTATTTTTTTAATTGCAGTAACATTGGACTATAACAAGATATAGCTTTCAGATGTACATCGTAATATATTTCGAATTCTGTGAAGATTACATCATGTTCACCACACAAAAACTAATTATAGTCCATCTCCTCACATGTGAGCCTAATCCCCACATTTGCCCTCACCCTCTTTCCCCTATGTAACCAGCAATCCAATCTCCATTGCTATGTATTTGTTTGTCGTTGTTTTTATCTCCCACATATGAGTGAGATAATTAGGGATTTGACTTTTTCCCTCTGACTTATTTCACTCAGCATAATACTCTCAAGGAGCATACATGTTGTCATAAATGGCCGGATTTCATCATTTCTTATGGCTGAATAGTATTCCATTGTGTATATATACCACATCTTTCTTATCCATTTGTCCCTTGATAGGCACCTAGGTTGCTTTCACATCTTGGCTATTGTGAATAATGCTGCAATGAACATAGGGCTCCATGTATCTTTATGCCTTTGTGTTTTCAAGTTCTTTGGATAAATACCCGGAAGTGAGATAGCTGGATCATATGGTAGATCTATTCCTAATTTTCTGAGCATACTCCAAACTGCTTTCCATGGTGGCTGCACCAGTTTGCACTGCCAGCAGCAATGCCAGTACGATGGTTCCCTTCTCTCCACATTCTCTCCAACACTTGTTTCCTGTCTTGTTAATTATAGCCATCATGACCGGAGTGAGGTGATACCACACTGTGGTTTTGATTTGCATCTCCCTGATAGCTAAGGATGTTGTACATCTTTTCATATGGCTGTTGGCCATCCATATATCTTCTTTGGAGAAATCTCTGTTCAGATCTTTTGCCCATTTTCTAATAGGATTGTTTTTTTTTTTTTTCTTGTTGTGCTGTATCCGTTCTTTGTATATTTTGGATATTAATCCCTTATCTGATATATGGTTTGCAAATGTCTTCCCCCAGTTGTTAGGTTGTACTTTCATTTTGTTGATGGTTTCCTTTGCTGTGCAGAAGCTTGTTAGTTTGATATAGTCCCATTTGTTCATTTATTGTTTTTTTCCCTTGACGAGTCAGACATGGTACTTGAAAATATGCTGCTAAGACGATGTCAAAAGATGTCAAAGAGCTTACTGCCTATGTTTTCTTCCAGAAGTTTCATGGTTTTGGGTCTTACATTCAAGTCTTTAACCCATTTTGAGTTGATTTTTGTTCACGGTATAAGGGAATGGTCTACTTTCATTCTTTTGCATGTGGCTGTCCAGCTTTCCCAACCCAATTTATTGAAGAGACTGTCCGTTCTCCATTGTATGCTCTTGCCTCCCTTGTTGAATATTAGCTGTCCATAACTGTGTGGATTTATTTCTGGGCTCTTGATTCTGTTCCATTGATCTGTGTGTCTGTTTTTATGCCAGTATCATGTTGTTTGCGTTACTATGGCTTTGTAGTATATTTTGAAATCAGGGAGTGTGATACCTCCAGCTTTGTTCTTTTTTCTCGGGAATCCTTTGGTTTTTCTGGTTCTTTTGTTGTTCCATATAAAGTTTAGGATTCTTTGTTCTATTTCTGTGAAAAATCTTGGTGGAACTTAGATAAGGATTGCATTGAATCTATAGATTGCTTTAGGCAGTGTGGACATTTTAACGATGTTAATTTCTCCAATCCAAGAGCAGAGAACATCTTTCCAATTCTTTGTGTCTCCTTTGATTTCTTTCAACAATGTTTTATAGTTTTCAGTGTACAGATCTTTCACATTTTAGGTTGCTTATTCCTAGGTATTTTATCCTTTTTCTTGAAATTGTAAATGGGATTTTATTCTTAATTTCTCTTTCTCCGACTACGTTGTTAGTGTATAGAATCACAACCAATTTTGTTTGTTAATTTTGTATCTCATGACTTGACTGAATTCCTTTATTGTTTCTAAAAGTTTTTTAGTGGATTCTTTAGCGTTTTCTACACATAAAATCATGTTGTCTGCAAAGAATGACAGTTTCACTTCTTTTCCAGCATGGATCCCTTTTATTTCTTTTTCTTGACTGGTTTCTCTGGCCAGGACTTCCAATACTACGTTAAATAAGAGTGGTGACAGTGGGCATCCTTGTCTTCTTCCTGTTCTTAGAGGAATAGCTTTACATTTTCCTCCATTGAGAATGTTATTTTCTGTCGGTTTGTCATATATGGCCTCATTATGTTGAGATTTTTTCCTTCTATACCCATTTTATTTACAGTTTTTATCATAAATGGATGCTGTATCTTCTCAAATGCTTTCTCTGCATCTATTGAGATGATCATGTGATTTTTATTCTTCATTTTGTTAATGTGGTGTATCATGTTGATAGATTTGCGGATGTTGAACTATCCCTGCATCCCTAGAATGAAACCCACTTGATCATGATGTATGATATTTTTAATGTATTGTTATATTTTATTTGCTAGTATTTTGTTGAAGATTTTTGCATCGATGTTCATCCATGATATTGGCCTATAATTTTCATTTTTTGTTTTGTCCTTGTCTGGTTTTGCTATCAGGATAATTTTGGCTTTGTAGAATGAGTTAGGAAGCCTCCCCTAATCTTCACTTTTTGGGAAGATTTTGTGAAGGATAGGTATTAAGTCTTCTTTGAATGTTTGGTAGAATTCACTGGGGAAGCCGTCTGGTCCTGGACTTTTATTTTTTTGGAGGGTTTTGATTGCTGTTTCAATCTCCTTACTGGTAATTGGTCTATTCAACGTCTCTACTTCTTCTTGGTCTAGTTTTGGAAGGTTTTATGTTTCTAAGAATTTTTCCATTTCTTCTATATTATCCAATTTGTTGGCGTATAGCTTTTCATACTATTATCTTTTGTATTTCTGAGGTGTCTGTTGTAGTCTCTCCTATTTCATTTCTGATTTTATTTAATTGAGCCTTCTCTTTTGCTTGGTGAGTCTAGCTAAGAGTTAGTCAATTTTCTTTATCTTTTCAAAGAACCAGCTCTCCATTTCATTAATTATTTCCATTGTTTTTTGCATGGAATATCTTTTTCCATCCTTTCACTTTCAGTTTGTGAGTGTCTTTAAGTCTAAAGTGTATCTCTTGTATGCAGCATATACATGGATCTTCTTTTTTTTTTATCCAATTGACCATTCTATGGCATTTGATTGGATCATTTATTCCAATGACGTTTAAAGTATCTATTGATAAATATGTATTTATTGCACTTTTGTTATCTTTTTTCTGGTTGTTTTAGTAGTTCTTCTCTATTCCTGACTTTTCTCTTGCTGTCTTCCCTTGTGGTTTGATGTCTTTCTTCAGTGATGTGCTTGATTTCTTTTTTCTTACTTGTTTGCCTGCTTATTATAGGTTTCTGATTTGTGATTACCATGAGGTTCTATATAATATTCTATGTATATAACCATCTATATCAAGTTGATAGACTGTTTAGCTTGACCTCTTTCTAAAAGTTCTACTTTTTCACTCCCCTTCTCCCACATTTTATGATTTGAAATCATATATAGTCCCTTGTTTAGTGTGTCTATGCAATACGCTTTTATCCTTGAAATAGGTGATTTTAGTGCATTTGTCTTTTAACTTTCATATTATCTTCACAGGTATTTGATCTGCTACACTTCCTATATTTTTACCTTTACAAGTGATTTTATTACCTTTTTTTATATAATTGTTTTTATCTCTATTTGTGGCCATTGCTTTCCCACTTAAATAAGTCCCTTCAGCATTTCTTATAGAACTGGTTTCTTGGTGATAGACTCCTTTAATTTTTGCTTGTCTGGGAAGCACTTTATCTCTCCTTCTATTCTGAATGACAACCTTGATGGATAGAGTATTCACAGCTGTAAGTTTTCTCCTTTTAGTACTTTAAATATGGCATGCCATTCTCGCCTCTCCTGCAGCCTTTTGACTGAGAAGTCCTCTGATAGCCTTATGGGCTTTCCTCTGTATGTCACATGTGGCCTTTCTCTTGCTGCTTTTAGGATTCTCGCTTTATCTTTAATTTTGGGCATTTTAATTATAATGGGTCTTGATGTGGAACTCTTTGGGCCTATTTTGTTTGGAACTTTCTGTGCATTCTGCAGTTGGATGTCTGTTTCCTTCCTTAGGTTAGGACAATCTTCATCTATTATTTCTTCAAATAAATTTTCTGCCCCTTTGTCTCTCTCTTCTCCTTCTGGGACACCTATGATCAGAATGTTCCCATGCTTGATATTGTCCCAGAGTTCCCTTAGACTGTGCTCATTCTGTCTAATTCTTTTTTCTTTTTCGTGTACAGCTTGGGTGGTTTCCTCTAGTCTTTTGTCTAGCTCAGTGATCCATTCTGCATCCTCTACTCTGCTATTGAGTTCCTCTAGTGAGTTTCTCATTTCCAGTATTGTGTTCTTCATTTCTGAATGGTTCTTTTATATATTTTCCAGTAGTTTGCAGATGAGCTCACTGTGTTCATCCAGTCTTCTCCCAATATCTGTGAGCATCCTTCTGATATTTTGTTTGAACTCTTTGCCAAGTAGATCACTTATTTCTGTTTCATTTAGTCCTTTTCTGGTGTTTTGTCCTGTTCCCTTGCTTGGAAATTATTCCTTTGTCTCCTCATTATGCCTCTTTCTCTGTGCTTATTTCTATGTATTAGGTGAGTTGGCTATGTCTCCTGACTTTGGAGAAGTGGCCTTATGTAAGAGATGTCTTATGAGGCCCAGCATTGTGCTTTCCTCTTGTCATCAGTGCAAATGATCCAGGAGTGACCACTTTGTGGTCTGCTTGTGTCTTTCTTCTGTGGAATTATTGCTCTTAATTCAGGTACTGAGACAGTCTAGTGTTTCCTTCCCTGGCTAGCTGTTTGTAAATCCTGTTTGAGGAGCCTCAGCACGGTTGTCTACAAAGTCTGTCAGCACACTCCTGTTGCAGTTTTCCTCTTAATTGGATTGTTACACAGTGTAGCTGTATGCTAAGCTCAGGGCTTTACAGTTGCTATAGGACTCAGGCCTACAAGACTGTTGTCTGTTCTCTTAGGAGGGCAGCTGGCTGGGGCTGGCCCTAGGCATGGGAGCACTCAATTGTTTCAGGCCTTGGAAGGTGGGGCTGATCTTTTTTATGGTTATTTATGAAGCAGGGGTCTTTTGCCTCTGATAAGCCTCAACCCCCACAGGAGCACACACAATGTCAACATAGGCCTGGTCGGCGCACACTTCCCAATGCCCTGGAACATACACCAAGGCACCATTGCAGAGGTCCCCACCTCTCCACCAATGTCACCACAGTTCACCTAGTCCTCACACACACCCCGCCCAACAGCGGCAGAGACACTTATCTGCCTGTACAGGATCAAGTCACCCAGTCAATGCTGGCTGACAAGCAGCCTGAGGGCTTGCTGTTGGGTGGGGCCAGTCCCTAGAGTAGGGTGCCTGCCCTGGCTGAACTGGATTAAATACACACTCTAGTGGGTGTGGCAGGCCCCTAAGCTAACAGGCCAAGCGAAGAACCTCAATGGCACCCCCAGGGGTCTGTGTCAACACACCTGGACCAGGTCAGAACAATGGCCCCGATGAATGTCTCAGTCTCTAGAGAGGTCCCTCCTCTTACCAAGATGCCCCCAGAGCCCACGAGGTGAATCTCTTTTCAGTAAAGGACTGTCAGCCTTCTCTTTGGTGATTCTGGGTTGCTGAGATGGGTGAGTTTGTGGTAGGCCCTTTAAGACCCGGGTCTTTTCAGCTTTCATCTGATAGCTTTTCTGGGGGTATCCTTGCTGCAGTTAATAGCCAGCAAAGATAGACAGTAACATCCTAATCTCAGTTGTGCTGAGTCTGAAGGATGCTTATAACAGTATGGACCCCCACTCTGGACCTCACTCCTCCAGTGAGGGCTGTGAACTGTCAAAGAAAATAATCCATAACCAATCTATAAATGAAAATTTGGGTGAGGTTATTCTGAGCTGAAATCTGAGGACCATGGCCCGGGGACTTTCTTCCCGAAGGAAGAAAGGGCACCAAAGAAGTGGGGTGCACAGAGTGGTTATATATCCCCAAACAGGCTGTTTCACATATGATTGAAATGTCCCTTTTACAATAGTCACGAGACTGCTCTGTTGGCACAGCTATTGATGGAAACAGCAGGTAGGTCTGCTGTCTTGGTGAACACAGCAGGATGGCAGGTCTGTTGTCTCCAGCTGAGTGGTCACAGGTGAGCACTGCAATCAGTTCCTAGCCTAAGGAAAGATGCTTAATCTTTCAGGAAACACCAAGTTAGAAGGGGGAGGGAAGTTGCACCTTTATCTCAAGGGCCTTTGTTTTTGCCATAGGAAATGTCTATATAATGCATGCTCAATGGCCACAGTCAGGCCCTTTTGGAAAAACACAAAGTCAGGCCAGATCAGGTTTATACCAAATGGCTTCCTCATATACTCCAATATATCCTATTTCTTGCCATTTTTATTTTGTCAATACCTTAAGGTGGCTCCCACCTGGCCAGCTGAGAAACTCTGCTGCTCCCAAATGAGGCTTTTTTCCTCTCCAGCAGGAATTTCTGCCTCTTCGACCTTAGTCAGGACTGTCCCTTGTTGTGGAGGTTCTTTTTATCCAGTTTTCAGTTTTCCCTCCAGGGTAATTTTTCCAAAAATAGTTGTAACCTGGTTGTGTTGGTGGGAGGAGAGGAGTTCAGAGGGTGCTTATGCTGCTATCTTGATGAGATCTCTTCTTTTGTTCTTTTTGATTAATGTATTTTATTATCCCAATTTTTTCATTCATTACCTGAGTAGCTATGCACTTTTTATACTGATTTTCATTCTTATGCTTGAGATTATAATATACATTCTTGAAATTTTACATCATACTAGAAATTCTGTCTTTTACAGTTTCACAAAAATGTAATGCATTTAGAACACCAAGTAGTTTAGTCCCTTCTAAATTTGTATTAATTTTATAATGGATTTTAATTACACACATATCTCCACCACCCATGACTTGTATTGCTTAATCAGTAAATATTCCTTTACATGTAGCCTTATATTTATACTTTTAATTGTTTTCTTTTCCCCTGCATTTTTTCCCCATAGTGACAATTTTCCTTCTCCTGAATAACTCTGCTTTCAATTCTGATCCACAGATTTCCTGCCAACAAATTATTTCAGTTTGCATATGCATGAAACATTTTTATGTTTTTTCTACTCCTGGAAATTATGGTTACTGGGTATACAATTTCTAAGTTGGCTATTATTTTATTTTGCACATTAAAGTTATATTTAAATTGTTTTATGATATTCATAGTTGGTGTTGAGAAGTCAACTGTCATTAATGTTAATGTTTCTTTGAAGAAAGTGTTTTTCATTCTTTTTTACTACTGTCAAGATTTTCTTTGGTATTCACTAATTTTATTATTATGTGCCTAAGATGTAATTTTTCTTTTATTTATCTTGTTTGAAGCTTGCCAATTATATTTATCTGTGAGTATCTTTTTCTATGTTTCTACTTCCCCTTCCTGTCTTTGTATCTATGCTCCTCCTGCAATGAAAATAACATGTGTGTTAGAATTTTCACTGTGTTCCTGAGGACACTGAGGACCGGGACATGGAGGAAGCACTTCCTCTCCATGCTCACCCAGTAATTCAGCAAAAGGTAAAGCATGGGCAGCCCTTGGGCCCAGGAGTTGTCACCCAAGGAGCCCAGATCATGACAGAGTTCAGCATATACCCCCGATACACCAAAGGAACTGCCGGGCCTGTGTAAGCAATGCAGGCAAGCTCGGGTGAGACCATACCAGCCTTGCTCCTGTGTAGAGATTAAATATCATAATTTTTTGTTTTTTTGGTGAGGAAGATAGGCCCTGAGCTAATGTCTGTTGGAAATCTTCCTCTTTTTGCTTGAGGAAGATTGTCTCTGAGCTAACATTTGTGCCAGTCTTCCTCTATTTTATATGTGGGACACCGCCACAGGATGGTTTGTTGAGGAGTGCACAAGTTTGCAACTGGGATGTGAAACCATCAGCCACAGGCTGCCCAAGAAGAGAATATGAACTTAACCACTACATCACCTGGCTGGTCCCTAAACGTCATACTCTTAAACAACCAATGGGTCAAAGAAGAAATCAAAAAGGAAATCAATGAATATCTTAAATTAATGTGGAAACTAAAACCTATTGGATGCTGCAAAAGCAGTTCTAAGAAAGAAGTTTATAGCAATAAACACTTAGTTTAAGAAAAAAATAGGGGCTGGCTCCGTGGCCTAGTGGTTAAGTTCACGTGCTCCACTGCAGGTGGTCCAGTGTTTTGTTGGTTTGAATCCTGGGCAAGAACATGGCACTGCTCATCAAACCACACTGAGGCAGCATCCCACATGCCACAACTAAAAGGATCCACGATGAAGAATATACAACTATGTACTGGGGGGCTTTGGAGAGAAAAAGGAAAAAAAATAAAATCTTTAAAAAAAGAAGAAAAAGAAAAAAAATAGTGATCTCAAATAAACAACCTAACTTTACACCTCAAGAAACAAACTAGCCCAATGTTAAAAGAAGGAAGGGGATAAAAAAGATCAGATCAATATCTCTGATAAACAGGGAAGGAAAAATTGTTCAACAAAATGTTAGCAAACTGAATTCAACAATACATTAAAAGGATCATAAGTAAGGTCAAGTGGGATTTACTCCAGTGTTTCAAAGATGGCTCGACGTTTAAAAGTCTATCAATGTGATGTATCACCACACACCCATCAACAAAATAAAGGATAAATGTCACAGCATAATCATCTCAATATATGCAGAAAAAGCATTTGAGAAATTTCAACACACTTTCATGAAAAAAACTCTTAATGAACTGAATATAGATGGAGTGTAACTCTATATAATGAAGACCATATATGACAAGCCCACAGTTAGCATCATACTCAACAATGAAACTCTGAAAATTTTTTCTCTAAGATCAGGAACAAGCCAAGGGTGCCCCCAATGGACATGTTTATTCAAAATAATATTGGAAGTCCTAGCCAGAGCAATGAGACAAGAAAAGAAGGCATGAAATTCAGAAAAGAAGAAATTCAATTTGTTCTATTTGAAGGTGGCATGATTTTACACATAGAAAGCCCGTAAGACTCCATAAAAAAAGGTTTGCTAATAAAAGATTTCAGTAAATTTCAGGAAAAGGTACCAACACATAAAAATAAGTTGTATTTCTATACATAAATTATATATATAATATGTATATAATTATTATATCCTCTTGATGATTTGATGTCTTTATCATTATTTAATGTCCTTCTTTGTCATCCTGTCATTAGTAACTTTCAGTCTGTTTTATCTGATATATAAGCATAGCTCCTCCTGTTCACCTTTTCTTTACATTTGAATAGAATAGAGCCTTTTCTATCCCTTAACTTTCAGTTTATGACTGTCCTTAAATCTGAAATCAGCCTTTTTAGAAAGAATATATTTGAACCTTGATATTTTTAAATCTATTCAGCCTCTCTGTGCATTTAGATTGAAGAATTTATTGCACTTATATTTAAGGTAACTATTGATAGGTAAGAACTTATTATTGCCATTTTAATTGTTGTCTGGCTGTAATGTATTTCTTTAATTTATTTTTTCCTCTTTTATTGTCTTCCTTCGTGAAAGACGATTTTCCATAGTATTGTAATTTAATTCCCTTCTCTTTATCTTGTATTTACTATAATTTTTTGTTTTGTGGTTTCCCTGAGGCTTACCTGAAACTTTTTGTAAGCATTTAACAGGACTCCTAGACCCAATTCCAATGTGTGTGTGTGTGTGGAGGCTTCCTCATGCTGACGCTGTTCACAGACACCAGGAGGGTGTCCAAGAATTTAACTCAACTCTGACACTACCACAAGATAGCATCAGATTCCACAGTTTAAGGGTTCTGTCCTACATGATTATCCCTCCCCACTTTAGATGCCAGTCACAAGTCCAGATTGTTGCCTGTGCTTCTGACCAAACAGCTACAGTTTGGAAGTTTCATCCCAAGGTCTTCAATGACAGATTCTTTACAGCAAAACAATTATAAACATCCAAAGAGGCTGGCACATTACTAGAGTTTAACTTACTCATTAACTATCCAGTCCAGGCGCTGGCCCTGTGGCCAAGTGGTTAAGTTCGTGCTCTCTGCTTCAGCGGCCCAGGGTTTTGCTGGTTCAGATCCTGGGTGCAGACATGGCACTGCTCATCAGGCCATGTTGTGATCGTGTCCCACATGCCACAACCAGAGGCACTCACAACTAGAATATACAACTATGTGCCTGAGGGCTTTGGGGAGAAGAAAAACAAAGATTGGCAACAAATGTTAGTGCAGGTGCCAATGTTAAAAAAAACCAAAACTATCCAGTACATTATTATATCATCTGAAATATCTCCCAGGGTGAGGCCACTCAAGTCTCCAGGCTTTCATATGGTCTTGTCACATTCCAAAAGCAAGAGTGCTGTCAGCAATATATGGCTTCACCTTTTCAAGCATCAGATATAACTGAGCTAAGGGAATATCATCTCTTGCTCTGAGCCTCTTGAGAAGTTTTAATGTAATATTAGATTTCCCTTATTGCATTATCCACTTATTCTTTCCTTTTCCCTTTGTTGCTATTTTTACTTGTCTCCATTTTACCCAAATTTTTCATCCTTTGAAAAAAATGTAGATTTTACCACTATGCTGGCCTAATTGCCAGTAGCCATGGTAATCTAGCAAGTGCCTTCCTCTTATTCCAATTTTATTTAGATAAGATAAAGATGCATAGATGCAGAACTAGTGGCTTATCTTTACCAACCAGGCCTTCACTGTTAATCTCAATTATGACAGATGGGGTGAAGACACAACCTGCTCCATCAGGCCATTAATAATTGTGATATAAAGGTTAAAAGAATAGTTACAGTTTCTTACTCAGACATCATTCCTAATTCCAGTCCTTTTAGTTGCAGACCTGATACTATGACCACAGACTCGAGTAGGGGGGAAGAAATGAGGTGATGTGAAGAAAGGATACCAGCAACTTCCCCACTCTGTCTTCCCCAGATCCAGAAAAACAGAAATCTTCCTAAACCAGAAAAACAGAAATCTTCCTAACGGGAATATTTCTTTAGCCCTACTCCTGTTGATGTTGAATGTGAGCACATACTTATGAAAGCATGTAAGCCAGCCCTTCATGACTTTTCCTCCCACCATTTGTGACTGTAAATGTTTCAATTGTCTGTCCCAATTTTCTGTTAAAACTGTTACTCTGAGGAAGATATTGCTCTGCCTACTGCTGGACATTATGGGCAGTAAAGTGAATTCCTTGGTCTGAAGAAATTCCAGTCAGCCATCCAAATTAGTGCAACATTTTCTGTTTTCCTTCTTTTATAACACTCTCCACATTTGCATCTACCACTGGACTTTTGCTCAGTCTAGGGTCAGTATCTATTCCTGTCAAGACCCATTTGTAGCCCACAAGAGCTACCAGCATTAGTCTCATTTTCCCGCTATGATCAGGACCTTCCCACCAGGGAATCTGCCACATATCCAGCTGCTGTCTCTGTCTCACTTGTTGCAGTCAGGACGGTTCTTATTGGCATATTGTGCCTCAGAGGGTACGAGAGAAATATGTCTAGATTCACCCCAGCTCTGCGCTGCTGCAACATCCCCATGTGCATTCATTTTATGGACTCAAGTAGCCATCTCTAGGCTGCTTGTTGATCCCAGTAACCTACAAAACCTGGGAGTTCTGATGATTATTAACATGTTCTACTTTAATTCCCATAGTGAATTAAATCCCCGCAGTCCTCAAATTCCCCTAGTGATTTTCATTGGGCCAATCCCCATGTGGGCATCCCTTTAAAAATCAGTATTCCATCTGGATTCCAGATGCATATGGATTCCATCCATATGCCTGACCATATGACACGGGCATTGGCCATTTCCCATGAGTCAGTAAAAACCCAAATATAGGAGCTTTTCCCAACTGTTTGATTTTTTTATCACTGCTAAGAAAACAGCACACAATTCTGCACCACAGGGTGATCTCTTTTTACCTTCTTCAATCAAAATGGTGGCCTTCCACAGAGGATGTTGTCCGTTTACCTTGGAAGAGCTCATTGTTTGTCAGTTTAGAGCTCTTTATAGGGCACTATCTATGTGGCAATCTGTTCCAGCAGCTCCTCAGTTGGCTCCAAAGTTGGTCCTAGAGGAAAAGAGGCTACCTGCTCATGGATGTAGTGAGTGGTTTCCTGCATTCCCCTGACAGCATCCTCCTGTATAATCCATATCTATTTTATTATGTAACTCTTTTGGGCACTGTCTTTCTTATTAGAGTGTTTCTTTGACACCACCCAACACATTATGGGTATCTCAGTCTTCTTGATTATTTTGTGTACTTCTGTCAGTGAGGCAGTCTCGATTAATGACCAATAGAGGGCAAATAATTGTCTCTTAAAGGGTGAGTACCAGGGTACAGAAGCTGGGAATTTTCTGGTCCAAAACCCCAATGGTAACTGCTAGAAGGTGCTCATGGACTTTTGCCATAAGCTGCAGTCTGCATGAGTATGTGTGGAAGATATTTCCAAAATTAAATTTGAGTTGGTGTCATAAGGACTCAAAGATGTTGAGAGAGCTACCATCTTTTTTAATTCAGACATGGCCTACTTGTGTTCAATTCCTCACTCAAATATAGCTTTATTTCTAGTGGTGTTATAGATGGGAGCTAACAATATGCCCAGATGTGGAATATGTGTTCTCTGAAATCCAAATAAACCAATTAACACTGGGGCTCTTGTTTGATCTTAGGAGTCAGTAGTGACAGTAGCTTATTTTTAGTCACTTTTGGAACATCCCTGTTGACTCTTAAGAGTTTAACTAGTTGGGCATGGCCTTGGACCTTTGCTGGATTTATTAACCAGCTCCAGTTGGTCATGTGCATCATCATTGCATTTAAATTAGTCCTGGATTTTTCTTTATTTTTCAATTTTATCACAATGTCATTAATATAGTGTATTATTACACTTGAGATCTTCATCAAGTCTAAATTCCTTCTAATCAAATTATGACAATAAGCTAGTGAGTTCAGATAATCCTCTGGTAGCAAGGTAAAAGTAAATTTGTATTCTTCCCACGTGAAGGCAAACTGCAGTTGATGCTATTCTGAAATTGAGGTAGAGATGAAAGTATTAGCAAGGTCAATCACTGAGGACCAGCCTTCTTTACCCTGCTAGATTTTTTGTATGGTTGAAACCCTGTCTGGAACTGCTGAGGCCATGGGGTGGACAACTTCTTTTAAGCCTTGATCATCTACTTTTAGTTTACATGGGCCATCTGTCCTTTTCACAGGTCATGGCTACTAGACAGCAAATTTGTTGTTACCAGCTCTCCAGTTTCTCGGGTGTCATTAATTAAAGTGGTAAACTCTTTTTGCTACCTGGTATTCTATATTGTTTTAAGTTAACCACCTGTGTGGGTTCTGGCAGGTCTATTGGTTTCCATTTATAGTCCCCAATTAAAAGTGGCCTGAGGACTGGCTTACATGTCTTTCTCTTTTACAGTATTAGGTACGGGAAGCAATCCCCAGCCAGCCATAATCTTTATTCCAATAATTCATTCAGGTAAATGAGATGGGACTACCTCACAGGAAATCCATTCAAAAATCCCAATTTTTATCCAAACTTTCACTTTAATCCCATCAATCTTTGCATCTCCATATCCTTTAAATTTAAGGTTAGCACTTGTTAAGACTTCACCAGCAGGTTTTGGAATCACAGTGCATTGGCTTCCTATATCAAAAAGTTCCAGAAAACTTTCTCCTCCTCCCTCTAGATATTTTACCCTTACATGTGTATATGGCATTTGGTCCCCATCTGGGCATGGGGCTGGCAGACCCTGGCCTCTATGTCAAGTTTGACTTTGATTAATTTCCCTAACCATAGCTCCAGGGAATTGTTTGTCACATTTCTCACTGTAATCTTTGCCTTCCAGCTTAAATTCATCCAAACTGGGGTAAACAAAGCAGACTTGTTTGGAGCCATTTAATGTTGAGAGACCAACAGGAGGTCTCGTTGGTCCACCAAATGTCTGGTAGTGTTGCATCAACACCTTTGTTTCTACTCCATCAATGTCTTCATTATCCATTCCATTTTTTAATAACTATCTGAAGCCTGCCACTCTACTAGGTTGAATCCCTTGACTCTCCTTTTTGTCTCTCCCTATTTTCTTAATTACTTCAATGTTCTTGGTATCAGTAAGACCAATGTAGAGAAGATGAGACAGTAAATCTGATAAAGCTTCTCAAACTATTTGGTTTGTACTATAACGTTACATGGTGTTCCCATCCAATAAGGCCCCCCTTAATAGCAGCATTTACAATAACCTGGGTAATGAGCATATTCAGTTTGTGAATAGTTTGGTCATCATAAAGCCATTCCCACAAGGCTTGCATACACAGCATATCAGTTGATTCATGTGAGGTGTTCCATTTGACATTAACAGGTGGAGTTGGGCAGTCATCCTTCTCAGGATAAACACCTTTTAGAGTGTTATTTATCCAGTACATCAGGCTGTCTGTTCCCTTGGAAATAAGCTCCTTTGTGTCTGGATCACATACAGACTTCCATGATTTTTAAATAGTGAGCTGCAGGTCCTGCATCAACCCAAACGTGCTCTTCCACTCTGCAGCATTCATAACCAAACACACAGCCCTCATATTGGTTACCCTCACAATCCATTTTATTAAAATATTTTAGGAGCTCATGATACTGATCCACACACTGAGCCAGTTCCTTTATGCTATATCCCCTATGTCTTATTTTTGCTTTCTCTACATAAACGACCTTCTTTGTGACCAGAGGTCTTAAAGGTACTTTCTGTTGCACCTGCATAATTTTTTCCTTTCTGGGCATCTTTCAGGCTAATAGCTGAAGCTCAGATTGATGCAAATCTGAACTTGGTTCAGCACTAGGGCCTGACATAGCACTTTCTTTTACTTTTATTTTGGCTAATACAGATAACAATAACCAGAGAATGGTATATTTAGCATACTTCTTATTACTTTGAATTTTCTTGTATATCCAATGAGCCAGCTCCTCAAGAGTTGGGGCTGTTATCATCTGTAAATTTTATTGGTAAGTTTTACCTTTAGTAACTGATTGCCGCATGGCTGCAGTTTTATACCATGGGTAATTAGGTAGCTATCTAGAGATCAAAGGTTCTTCATGCCCTGCTGTTCTATCCTTTCTCTTCAACCACCACATGTTTCTGTGACCCAGTGCCACTCTAACAAATCCCATGTTACTTAAACCAACTGACAAATGGTTCCTGAACCCACTTCCAACACTCGTGTATGTGTGTGAGGAGACTTTGTCACACCAACAGGGAGTTCTTGGGTGCCAGAAGAGTGCTTAAGAATTCAACTAAATTCTGGCACTATCTACCATGAGATAGCATTGTATTCCACAGGTTAAATGTTCAGTCCTACAACACTGCCCTTCACACTTCAGATGTCAGTAACAAGCCCAGGCTGTTGTCTGTGCTTCTGATCAACTGGCTACAGATTGGAGGTTCCAAAGGCCCCCTCCTTAGTCTTCAGACTTCAGTCTTTATGTCACCATCTATTCTAAAGGACAACATTGCTTGTTAAAGTATTCTTGTTTTAAGAGTAATATCGTCAACATGGCAACATAAAACATTCCTCCATTTTGTCCTCTTTTTTTAACAACTAATTAGGCATACATTCCTTAACAAATGTATCTCCATGGAAGATGTGGGATCCAGAACCATACACCACGAAAACCAGGAGGAATCTTATCTATCTGTGAATCTGGTAATAGTCAGGCAGCCCACTTTATAGTCTGCAAAACCCAGCCAGAGCCAGTGAAACTGCCCCGACTCATGGCTGCTGTGTTTGGGGAAGACTTGGAGACAGTTGACCTGGGCAGAAATCCCCGGATGAGAATTTATAGAAATTCTGCCTTCCAGAGGGGTGATTAAGCATGTCTTTGGAGCAGAAAATACATGATCTTGGATGTATAAGGAGATGGATGAGAAGAGGAAGTTTGCCTTTACCACCCTTTCCCAAGATGACACTGTGTGGGGCTGAACTAGCTGGCATTGACCTTTTCCTCAGGAGAAAATGGAAAGTAGTGAGTGAATGTTGGGCCGCTCAAGCTGTGTGGAATGTTTCTGAAGACATCCAGTACTTACCCACAGCACACAGAGTACTGAGGCAGGACTTTCATAATGGGAGGAGATCAAGAAGAGGCAGATAAGTATATCAAAGAGTATTAGGCAGGAACAATTTCTACTGACTACTCAGGACTTCAGTAGGAATCCCCCATACCAGTCTCTGGAAGAACTTCCCTCAAAGTTCACCCAATTGGGACTGAAGATACCCCCAATGCCCCAAGTGTTAAACTTACACCTCCTCCAATCTGTAGCTGCCTCTTTGTGTGTACTCTCATATGCATCACGGAGATTAAGTTTAGGTAAATAAGGCACTGTTAGAAAAATGGAGCAGATTCAGTGGGCAAGAGAAAAAACAGAAACTTGAGCTGTAGTTCCACCTTCTACAGAATAAATGAGAGGGTTCTGACATGAAGCCTGATGAGTTTTAAGAACTAGAGAAAACACTGAAGCTTAAGAATTCTACCACAAGAGAGAGCAAGACATGGAGTGGGTGTGTCCATTCAAGGTCAGAGAAAACCTGGAAATAATTGCAACATTGTATAGTATATCCAAGTCAGACACTTAATAATGATTTGAGGAGATGTCTGCTACTTTGTATGTGAAATCACCAACATAAAATTATAAGGAACATTAACAATCAAAGCACAGCATCAACAAAAGGTAACAATAATCCTTAAATAACCTAGTGCAAAGGAAAGAAATTTTGTGATCTCACTGATAAAGAATTCAAAATAACTTTTTGGAAAAACTCAATAAACTACAAGAAAGCAAAGAAAGACCATTCAGTGAAATCCAGAAAACAATAAGAGAAATTGAATACTAGAAATGTTCAATAAGAGAAACTATATGAGAAATTGAAGAAGGACTATAAATTATAAAAATGAATCAAGCAGAAATTCTGGAGCTGCACAATGAAATAAAATTGCAATAAAGAGCATCTGCAATAGAGTGGATGAAACAGAAGACAGAATAAGTAGGCTTGAGGGTAGGAAATTAGAAATAACCCAATCAGAGGAGAACAAAAAACCAACCCAAAAAACTGAAGACAGCCTGCATGACCTATTGAAATTCATCAAATGTGGAAATATTGGAATAAGGTTTCAGAAGAAGAGAGGGAGTAGTGAGCAGGAAATTTATTTCAAAATAATAGTAGATGAGGACTTCCCAAACCTCGAGAGGAGCTTGTACATCCATGATCGTGAAGGTAACAGTTCACTCCAATATCTCATTCCAAATTATCTTCTCTGAGACAAATATACTAAAACTGTTAAAAATCAAAGATGAAGAGAGAATACCTAAAGCAGCCAGAGAAAAAATATTTTAACCTACAAAGGAACCCTCATTAGGCTATTAGCAGATTTCTCAGCATATTCACTCCAGGCCGGGAGAGAGTGGAATGACACATCCAAAGTGTTGCAAAAAGAATTTCCAGCCAAGAATACACTCTCCAGTAAAGTTATACTTCATATATGAAGGAGAAATGAAGACTTTCCCAGATAAACAACAGATGAGGGGGTTCATCACAGTAGAGCTGACTTGAAAGAAACGTTGAAGCAAGTGTTCAAGTTGACATTAAAAAAACACTAATCATTGACATTAAAACACAATGATCAAGGTAAATATACAGCAAGATTTAGAAAACTGTAACTCTGCAAATTTATGCTGTGTTAACCACTTAACTATAGTATAAAGGTCGAAGAAAAAGTATTAAAATGACTATAATAACTATAATTTGTTAAAAATACACAATATAAAAAGAGGTAAATTGTGAAATCAAATATATAAAATGAAAGACTCAAAGATTGGAGCATTTGAATACAGTTGAAAGTAAGTTACTTTCAGTTTAGTATGAATTGTTTTATCTACGAGGTGTTTTATATGACCCTCATGGTGACCACAGTGCAAAAACCTAGAGTGGATTCACAAAAGATAAATAAAATGAAAAGACAGCACACCACCATGGAAAATCATCAATTTACAAAGGTAGTCACAAAGATGGAAGAAGAAACAATGGAGATACAATACAACAAGAAACCAATGAATATAGACATTAGGAAACACTTACATATCAATAATTACTCTAAATGTATGGATTGAAATTACCAATCAAAGGACACCGAGTGCCTGGATGAATTAAAAAACAAGACCTAACTATATGATACCTAAAAGAGGCTCACTTGAGGTTTAAGGACACACATAAGCTCAAAGTGAAAAAAGAAATTCTATACAAGTGGAAATGAAAAGAAATGGTGGCATCTATATTTATATTAGAGAAAGTAGTCATTAAGCCAAAGTGGTAACAAGAAACACAGATGATTATATAATAAAAAAAGAAATAACTTCATCAACAAGATACAACAATTGTAAATACATATGCATCCAGCATTTGATTGCCTCAATATATTAAACAGATAGAAACATATCTAAAGGGGAAAATACACAATACAATAGTAGTAGGAGACTTCATTACTCTTACTTTCAGCAGAGTATAGAACATACAGACAGAAAATAAACAGGAAACTTTGTGAAAAATACATTAGATCAAGTGGACCTCATACACACTTATCGAACATTATATCCAACAGAAGTAGAATGCACATTCTTCTCAAGTGTGCAAGAAACATTCTCCACCATAAATGATATAATAGAACACAAAACATATCTCAGAAAATTTAGTAATGGTAAAATCATATCAAGTATCTTTTGCAACCACAGTGTATGGAAATAGAAATCAACAAGCAGAGAAATGCTGGAAAATTTATAAGCATCTGGAAACAAAACAACACACTCCTGAAAAATCAAGGAAAAAGAAAATCAAGGGAAATAGAAATATCTTGAAAGAAATAAAAGGTTAAACACAATGCCCCCAAATCTATGAGTTCACTGCCAAAGCAACTCTGAGAGGAAAGTATGGTGATAAATGGATATATTAAGAACATAGAAAGACCTCAAATAAACAACCTAAGTTTCCACCTCAAGGAACTGGAAAAAATCGGGCTAATGTTAGCAGAATAAAGAAAATAACATGGATCATAGCATAAATAAATAAAATATAGACCAAGCAATAAAGTAAAAAACTCAATGGCACCAAAGGTGGATTTTTTAGAAGATAAATAATGTTTATAAACTTTTAGCTAGGCTAAGAAAAAGTCTCACATAAATAAAATCAGAAATTTAAGAGTAGTCATTACAACTAAAAATACAAAAATACTTAAGGTCATAAGAGAATTCTGTGAATAATTATGCCAAAAGATCAGATAACCTTAAGGAAATGGATGAATTCCTAGAAATGCAAAACCTGCTAAGAATGAATTAGGACGAAATAGGAAATTTGAACAAATCAATAACTAGCAAGGTGGCTGAATCAGTAATCAATAACCTTCCAATGCAGAAAAGTTCAGGATAGATGACTTCATTGGTGAATTCTACCAAACATTTAAAGAATTAACATCAATCCTTCTCAAATTGTTCCAAAAACTTGAAGGGGAGGAGACACTCCGAAACTCACTTGAAAAGGCCAGGTTTACCTTCTTAGCAAATCCAGATAAGGACGCAAGAAAAGACAACCATAGACCAATATCTTTGATGAATATAGATGTAAAATGTCTCAAGAAAGTATTAGCAAACTGAATTCAACAACACATTCAAAGGATCAGTTATGGTGATCAACTGGGATTTATCCCTGAGATGCAAGAATGGTTGAACATAGGAAAATTAATAAACGTGACACATTACATTAATAGAATTAAAGGAAAAAATATTTTAATTATCTCAACAGATAGTAGTAAAGCTTTTAACAATATGCCACATCGTCTTGTGACAAAAACCCTCAATCATTTGGACATAAAAGCAGCATACCTCAAGATAATAAAGGCCATATACAATGAACCCATAGCTAACATTACACTCAATGGCAAAAATAATTAAAGTTTTTCTCTAAGATCAAGAACAAGAGAAATGTGTCCACTATCACCACTCTTATTCAACAAAGTACTGAAAGTCATAGCAAGAGCAATAGTCAAGACTAAGATATAAAGGCATCCACATTGGAAAGGAAGATGTACAGTTGTCTTTCCTTGTAGATGATATGATCTTATATCTAGTAAATCCTAGACACTCTATCAAATAACTGTTGGAACTAATCAACACTTCCAGTAAAGTTGCAGGATAGAAAATCAACACAGGCAAACCATTTATGTTTTTATGCACTAAACAAAATATCTGAAACATAAATAAAGAAAACTATCCCATTATGAAAAAAATTAAACATATTAATATATTTAACCAAGGAAGTGAAGTTCTGTACACTGAAAATGACAATAATAACATAGAAGAAATAGAAGACAGAAATGGAAGGATATCCCATGTTCATGAATTGTAGAAATGAATACTGTTCAAATGTCCATATTACCCAAAGCCATCTATGTTCAATGCAACCCCTGTCAAAATTCCAGTGGCATTTTTCACAGTAGAAAAAATAATCCCAAAACTTGTGTGAAACTACTTAGTACTCAAGTTATTTTTAATTCTTTTGTTTTTTTGATGCTTTCTGGATTTCCATTTATTTGAGTCCAGTTACTGGAGTTTTGTTGTAATCCTTTGGTGTTGTCATGTTTCACTGATTCTTCCTGATCCACATAGCCTTGCTTGCATAGGTGTCCAAGGATTTGAGGAAGTTGTCACCTTTCCAGGCTTTGTGGACTGATCTTGGTTAGGGAAGACTCACCTTTCAGGTGAGGGCATGCTGAAGCATGCTGTGACCCCAAGTTCAAAAGCTAAGGCTGCCAAGTGCATGAGCATGTGGCAACACCTGTTCTGAGAGGCATGGCGGCTTGTGTACTCAGGTCACCATGATCCATGGCGTTAATGATTTTGTGGTTCTTAGTGACTGTTGTAGGGTCTCTGCAGAGGGTTTAAGGGATATCTGGGTTCTCAGCAGTACCTGCAAGTCTAGGAGCTAGGGATCAGTGTAAACAATGATAGCAGCCAAAGACAGTGGTGTGCACACATTCTGCTATGGGGAACAGCTGCAGGTGCCTGTGTGGTGGCAGGGACCATTTGCAAACCCACATATCACAGTGTTGGCCATGCAGTCATCAATGACAGGGAACAAGTGCAGGCATGCTGGTAGCTGTTGGTGTCCTGGCTATCAGTATTCCTAATGTTGTTGTTGGGTCTTGCCACAGGCACACCTCAGTGGAGGTCAGTGGAGTGGGTTAGGCCGTGAGTGTGCAGGAACATACTTCATAGGGCTAGCCAAAGGTGAGCACAGTGGTTCAGGCCAGTGATAGACCACTAGGCTGGATCAGGGCCCACAAGCAGCTGCACGAACCCAGACTGTTGGCATCATCTCCAGTGGCTGCACATTCTCATTCCAGGCATGCTAATGGCAGTAGAGACCTATGACAGGTTTCAGACAGATAGTGTGCAAATGCACATCTGTTGGGGCTACCCTCTATTCGTGTTAGGCAGCAGTGCTCAGCCATCTGGGTCTATGGTAGTATATTGAAGTCACACAGTCACAGAGGCCTGGGCTGGCTGCAGGTGAGGTTCCTGGGTTCCAGCAGGGGTAGGGAGGTGGAGGAGGGAGCTGGGAGGGACTGAGAAAACTGATCTCAATGAATGCAAATACATGTGGGGTGAAGATGGCATAACCTGCAGGGCCTATGGCAGCTAGGCTGGCAGTTGTTTCCTTCAGTGGTGAAACTTGCTGGGATTTTCTGTAGAGAAGGTCACTGGGAACTGCGGTCACTCTCACTGGACGGTGGCTACTGGCAGCTTTTGCCCTTCCTCCTTGCTCCTAGCCATCTCTATATGTCTCAGCCTTTCCTGATTCTGGGCAGGGCAAAGCACAAGTGGAGCTTCTTTGCAGTGGCCCAAAGGCTGGAGAAGATTTCTCACCCTACTCTCCCTGTCCCTGTGTGGGAAACTGTTTCTACCGGGGAGTGCCTATGGGCACTGAGCAATCCTGGCTTGGGTGATGGAAAAATGAAGGCAAAATGAGACTGCCGTCCCTCTCTTTTTGTGTGGTTTTTCTCAAGTTTTTTGTTCAACAGTGTTGCTGAAGTTTCTTAAGTGGGCGGCAGAGCTCTCCAGAGCTGCTCTCGGTCGCGGGTAGTTGTCTGGCTGTTGATCTTTGTGGGGTACAGAAGCAAGAGTCTCCTGCTCTTCCCTCTTGGTGACTTAACTCCCTCTGCTGACTTCTAAAATTATAGTCTAGTCTGCCCTACTACGGATTAGAATAGACATAAGTGGAATCATGTAGCATGTATTATTTTTTATTTGGTTTATTATTCAAAAATCATATTTGTGAGATTCATCTATTTTTTTTTGTCTAGCAACCAGTTTTAAAATTTTTATTTTATGCAGAATAGCCTATGGAATTAATATAGAATTATTCATTTATCCATTCTACTGTTAGTAGGGTAGTTTCCACTTTGGAAATGATACAGATAATGTTATTGAGACATACTTGTACATGTATTTTGGTGAATATTTACAGGAATTTTTTAAATCTATACTCATGAATGAAACTGTTAGGTTATAGGGTATACACTGTTCACTTTTCAAGATAACACTAAAGGGCTACTCTAAAATGTTTATGCAAACATTTATGTTTATGTAAATGAGTTTATTTTCTTTATAGATTTACAATTTTTAAAAAGATTTTTCATCTTTTTAACATTAGCTCTGCTGAGTTTGAAGCAGTAACTGATGGTGGATATAATTGAAATTCCATTGTTAAGTAATGCGGTTGAGGACCTTTATGCATCAATATTGGCTGTATTGTAAAGGCATTTTCAAGGTTATTGTTCATTTTTTTATTAGATTTAGTCATTTCCTGTTGATAAATTGAGTTTTTCCATATTCTAGATATGAGGCTTTTTTAAAGATTGGGTGTGGCTTTTTACATTTTGATGGCTTTGCATATTTTAAACAAATCATTGATCAACATAGGCCCTTTATTTTACTGTAATCCAATTTATCGGTCTTTGTATTTAGTTTGCTCTGTTGTAATTAAGAATACTTTCCCAACTCTCAGATCATGAAGATGTTTGCCTGTTGTCTTCATGCTGCTTTACTGTTGTTCCTTAAATATTTAGATCTATGACTATCTGGTTTCTTTTTAAAATTTAGATATGATGTGAAAAAGTCTGTTTTTATATATTGGTATATAATTGTTCCTGTAGATTTTGTTAAAAACAGTAACACTTCCTCACTGCCTTACAGGAGCAACTTTGTCATAAATTAATTATCAATACATATGTGGTCTATTTATGGATTTCCTATTCTATTCCTTTAGTTTACCCTAATGTTAAAATACAAAAACATTAATTATTGTAGTTTTATAATATTTTATGTCCAATAGAATAAATATTTTTATTTCATTGAAATTGGAAGAAAATTTTCTTCGATCTATTGTTGGTTTTTGCATTACTTGATGTATTCTATAGTCAGCTAATCAATTTGTACACCCAAATGCACACATGTTCATCCATACACAGAAAAACAAAGTGATGGAACTATATTGGGAAGTTATAATAAATTAATGTACTAATTTGAGGAGAATTTACATTTTTTCCTCTTTTCAGTCAAATTGATGGACAAAGTACACTCCTCCGTTAGTTACAACAATTCATTTCTTTTCAATGGCTTGTAATTTTCCTGACAGTGTCTTGCTTTTATTTAGAATTTGATCACTTCGATGTAGTTATTTGTTTTACATTTTGTATTAATTTACATAATTATTAATATTTTTTATTTTATTTTAACTTCTTTTTATCTCCATGTCTTAAATAGTCTTGGATTACCTTTTTTTCACTACATACACAGACTATGTACTTGCAACTCCATGCTTAGATACATACTAATTAGAAATGTATTCATATGTGCACTGAAGGAAAATAGTAGAATGTTCACACTATCACAATAGCCAAAAATTAATACTAATCTATAACAATTGCCATTAGTATGCTTAAATAAGTCATATGTTTTCATAAATGAAAATATCATATCAAAACTAAAGTGAATGAATTTCTGCTAAATAACTCCATAGAAAATCTCACGAACATAAAACAAAGTGAAAAAACAGATACAAATAAGTACATATGATAGGAGCCCATGTATCCAATTTCAAAAAAAAATACACATATAATCATCTTGTTTAAACTAATAATAGTGTTTCCTACTGGGAAGAAGGAATGAGTAGAGAACTGGAGAGGTCTAAGGTGCATACTCAAGTGCTGGTAATTGTTATTACTTTCATACAGGTGCGTTCAATTTGTGATGATTTATCTTATGATTTGTAAACTTACTGTACATAAATCTTCCTTTTTGCCAAAAATGTATATTTTTCAAATAACTGGTTCTGTAATAACTGTATTGAATATTTACATCTAGACATTGTATTTGTTGAATGTATATTAAAAATGCTGTTAAAAACCAAGATGACAACAGGTAAAATACTGGAGAACATTATGAAATTTTTAATTACTTTAATAAGAGATCAAGAATATATAGAATTATTAGGCCAAAATTAAAAATAAATAGATGGAAACTAAAAATTGAAGCTAACAAATGGACAAAAGGGTTACATGCTTCAGGTAGTGGCATGGCCAGCAGTTATAGATCTGGGAGATATCAGTGTGAGATAGTATTTAAATCCTTTAAGATTTTAAAATTGTATTTGATGTACTATTCATTCAGCATATTACGAATATATTTTATTTCCCTGATTGATTCTGAGTGTAATTTCAATTTGCAAATTTGTGCCAATGACATTTTATGTAAGACCTAAATCATCCAGACACATAAGTAATACAATGTAAACATTAAATATTAATTTAGACATATTCACTTGAATTTTGAGAAGGTGTTGGTCATCAGGACATCGTATATTTTTGTGCATGTGAATTGTTACTATAATTATGAAAATCACTTGGAATTATTTTATACCCACAAACATTTCATAGCCTGTGAAACAGCACTTCCACTCATACATGTAAATTCCATACAACTACTGTCCTGGAGGAGAGACATCAAGATGGTGACAGAGGTCATTCTTGACTTACTTCCTCTCTTCAAGACCATCTATCAATTATTCATAGACAAGACACCATTGTGAGCATTCTAGAACGTGGGGGTGAGGTAGAAGCATACCTGTAGACCACACAATAGAAGGGTAAGAGAAGTTGCTCCTTTCTGACTGAATCTCCCCTCCCCCAGGATAGCACAAAGCCACACCAAGAGGGCCCCCTCAGCTTAAACTTTTCTTTTTCCTTTTTTTTTTTAATTTTTATTTTTTTCAGATGCACATCATATTTCAAATTCTGGATACATTACACCATGTTCACCACCCAAACACTAATTATAGTTCATCCCCTCACATGTGACCCTAATCACCCCTTTTGCCCTCCCCCCCTTCCCCAATGGTAACCACCAGTCCAATCTCCAATGCTACATGTTTTTTTTTTTGTCATTTTTATCTTCTACTTATGAGTGAGATCATATGGTATTTGACTTTCTCCCTCTGACTTATTTCACTCAGCATAATACCCTCAGGGAGAATACATGTTATCACAAATGGATGGATTTTGTCATTTCTTATGGCTGAGTAGTAGTCCATCGTGTATAAATACCACATTTTCTTTATCCATTCGTCCCTTGATGGGCATCTAGGTTGCTTCCAAGTCTTGGCTATGGTGTATAATGCTGCAATGAACATAGGGGTGCAAGTATCTTTATGCCTTTGTGTTTTCAAGTTCTTTGGATAAATACCCAGCAGTGGAGTAGCTAGGTCATATGGTAGATCTATCCTTAATTTTCTGAGGATACTCCAAAATGCTTTCCATAGTGGCTGCACCAGTTTGCACTGCCACCAGCAGTGAACAAGTGTTCCCTCCTCTCCACACACTCTCCAACATTTGTTGTTTCCTATCTTGTTAATTATAGCCATTCTGACCATTCGAGGTGATACCACATAGTAGTTTTGATTTGCATTTCCCTGATAGCTAATGATGTTGAGCATCTTTTCATATGCCTGTTGGTCATCTGTATTTCTTATTTGGAGAAATTTCTGTTCAGATCTTTTTCCCAATTTCTAATTGGATTGTTGGTTTTTTGTTGTTGAGCTGTATGAGTTCTTTGTATATTTTGGATATTAACCCCTTATCTGATATGTGGTTTGCAAATATCTTCTCCCAATTGTTAGGTTGTCTTTTCATTTTGTTGATGGTTTCCTTTGCTGTGCAGAACCTTTTTCAAGTCCCATGTCTGACCAGGCAAGGGAAATAAAAGAAAAAATGAACAAACGGGACTACATCAAAATCTTTTTCCTTTTTGTTAAATTAATTAATTATTTTATTTATTGCAGAGACGTTGGTTTATAACATTATATAAATTTCGGATCTATATTGTAACATATTTTGAATTCTGTGTAGCTTACATTGCGTTCACCAGCTAAAGAATAATTGCAATCCATCACCACATACACGTGCCTAATCCCCCCTTTTCACCCTCCTTCCTTACCTCGACCCCTCTGGTAACAACAAATCCAATCTCTGTCTCTTTGTGTTTGTTGTTGTTTTCCTTTTCTACTTATGAGTGATATCATATGGTATTTGACTTTCTCCCTCTGACTTATTTCAATTAGCATAATACCCTCAAGGTCCATCCAGGTTGTCACAATTTGCCAGATTTCATTTCTTAAGAGTGAGTAGTATTCCACTTTGTATATATACCACATCTTCTTTCTCCATTCATCCCTTGATGAGCACCTAGGTTGCTTCCACATCTTGGCTATTGTGAATAATGCTGCAATGAACGTAGGGCTGCATGTATCTTTATGCCTTTGTGTTTTCAAGTTCTTTGGATAAATACTCTGCAGTGGGATAGCTGGATCATATGGTAGATCTATTCTTAATTTTCTGAGGATATTCCATACTGCTTTCCATAGTGGCTGCACCAGTTTGCACTCCCACCAGCAGTAAAAAACGGTTCCCTTCTCCCCACATCCCCTCCAACATTTGTTGTTTCCTGTCTTGTTAATTATAGCCATTCTGACCATTCGAGGTGATACCACATTGTAGTTTTGATTTGCATTTCCCTGATAGCTAATGATGTTGAGCATCTTTTCATATGCCTGTTGACCACCAGTATGTCTTCTTTGGAGAAATCTTTGTTCAGATCTTTTACCCAATGTTTAATTGGGTTGTTGGGTTTTTTGCTGTTGAGATGAATGAGTTCTTTGGATATCAACCCCTTATATGATATATGGTTTAAAAATATGTTCTCCAAATGGCTAAGTTGTCTTTTCTTTTGTTGATGGTTTCCTTTGGTCTGCAGAAGGTTTTTAGTTTCATGTAGTCCAATTTGTTTAATTTTTCTATTGTTTCCCTTGCCCAGTCACATATAGTATTTGAAAAACTGCTGCTAAGATGAATGTTGAAAGCGTACTACCTATGTTTACTTCTAGAAGTTTCATGGTTACAGACGTTTCAGTAGAGTCTTTAATCCGTTTTGAGTTGATTTTTTGCATGTTATAAGATAATGACCTATTTTCATTCTTTTGCACATCGATGTCCAGTTTTCTCAACACCATTTACTGAAGAGACCCTCTTTTCTCCATTGTATGATCTTGGCTCCCTTGTCAAAAATTTACATGTCCATATATGTGTGGGTTTATTTCTGGACTCTTGGTTCTGTTCTATTGATCTGTGCGTCTGTTTCTGTGCCAGTAGCATGCTGTCTTGGTTGCTATAAGTTTGTAGTACATTTTGAAATCAAGGAGTGTGATACCTCCAGTTTTGTTCTTTTTTCTCAGGGTGCCTCTCACTATTCAGGGTCTTTTGAGATTCCATATATATTTTAGGTTTCCTTGTTCTATTTCTGTGAAAAATGCTGTTGGAACTTTCATAGGGATTTCATTGAATCTATAGATTGCTTTAGGAAGTATGGGATTTTTAACTATGTCATTTCTTCTAATCGAAGAGCACAGAATAGCTTTCCATTTCTTTGCATCTTCTTCAATTTATTTCAACAGTTTGATAGGTTTCAGTGTACAGATCTTTCACATCTTTGGCTAAGTTTATTCCTAAATATTTTATTCCTTTATTAAATGGGGTTGTATTCTTAACTTCTCTTTCAGCTACTTCCTCATTAGTGTCTACACATGCAACTGATTTTTGTACGTTGATTTTGTATCCTGCAACTTGACTGTATTCATTTATTATTTCTACATGTTTTTTAAATGGATTATTTAGGGTTTTCTATATACAAAGTTGTGTCATCTGCAAATAGTGACACTTTTACTTCTTTTCCAATTTGGATCCATTTTATTTCTTTTTCTTGCCTGATTGCTCTGGCTAAGACTTCCAATACTATGATAAATAAGAGGGGTGACAGTGGGCATCCTTGTCTGGTTCCTGTTATTAGAGGGATAGCTTTCAGTTTTTCTCCATTGAGAATGATATTTGCTGTTGTTTTGTCATATGTAGCCTTTATTATGTTGTGGTATTTTTCTTGTATACTCATTTTATTTAGTGTTTTTTAATCATAAATGGATCCTGTATCTTTTCAAATGCTTTCTCTGCATCTATTGAGATGATTATGTGATTTTTATTCTTCATTTTGTTAATGTGGTGTGCCAGATTGATTTCTCTGTGGATTAACTTTTCTTGGTGGCAGAAATAGTGCCCAAAGTGGACATCCAGCTCTGACATAATTGTGGGTCACTTTCTTTTAGGCCCACCTAAGTATTCCCTCACAGAGATCTGAACATAATATTTGGGGCTTGAATGTTGGAGATTAGACTGTGAGGAAGAAGGGGAGAAGGGCTTACAGCAACCAGCATTCAAATTGTGGTTGACTGAGTTTCTATTCACTGTGGCACCCAAGTGGAAATCTCAACCAGTGGCTTTGACCATCTGCAAAGACAAGACGGTATATCCCTGTGACCAAGAAAATTGTGGGGAGTTGTCCTTGATTTTCAACAACAAACAATGAGCATTCCCAGCTTTGGAAGCTGTTCTGTCACCGCATATTGGCAAGAAAAGTAATCTATAGCCCTACCTACTGCTGAGTAACACATCTAGGCCTGCTAAACTGAAAGCCTGACTTTATCACCTGGAAACCTGCATTTCTCAGTAGCACTTGTGTGGAGAGGCTGGCCAGTGCATTTGTAAGATGGCAGAGCAAGGATAGAGGCCCCATTTAGCCAGGCCACTCAGCATGCATTTCTGCCTGACAGGAGACACTGATCAATGAGCCTTGATGACATTGGAGACTGTTCTGCATCCACTTCCAGGCAGGGAACCTACTTCGTTGTCCCACCTACTGGTGAGTGTATCGCCCCAGCCCTACCAACAAAGAAATCTGCCCAGAGCACCTGAGAAGCTGCATAGCCCAGCTGCACTCAAATGAAGAGTGTGGCCGTCAGTTCTTCCCAGAATAAGAGCCAGATTTTTGGCCCTCTCTACTCAATGCATTCCTTGCACAGTATTTCCTGTTTTGAGACACAGAGCCTTGCCAGTTTTGGTGCCTCTTTTTTTGCCTTGCAAAAGTAGAAAAGCTAATTCATACCCATGCCTATTGTTGAGGGTAACCTCCCGCCCTTCCCTATCTGGATGATGTATCAGAGCTACTGGGAAGCTTCGTAGCCCAGCAGCACTTGAGCAGAGATCCTAAAAAGTGGCTCTTCCCATTTGCAGAGGCAGCCAATGGTCCTGTCTGGCCATTGAGCTTGATGTGAATTTCTGCCTGATTTGGTCCAAAATAACGTCTTGCCAGCCTTCAGGCATGTTCCATGATCCCACACTGGCCAATAAGATAATTCCCAGCCCAACTCACTGATTGATACAGTATTCAGCCTGCCTGACCAGGAAACCTAAGCAGAACATCCAGGGAGCTATGTAGCCCATCCTACAGCCTTGATTACAGTGGCACATGAGCAGTCAACTGAGCCAGCCAGTCTGCTTATCCTTAGAGCAAAACTGGTGGCCCCGTCTAGACAGGGAACTTAGGCCACAGTTTTGCCACATTAAGATGCCCCCAAAAGAGCCATGCCATCCGTGGAGCCCATTCTGCCACCCACCCTGCCCAGGCGGTAAAGCCAGTTCATAGTGCTTCCTACTGCTGAGTATAGTACCTAGTCATGCTTAACAAGCAAACCTGACCAGAAAGTCCAGGCAAATGAAGAGCCCATACTTCAGGACTCAAATCAATGGAAACAATCAAGACTAAATTGGGAAGAAACAAACATAATAAAAAATCTGAACAGATCAATAACAAGTAACAGGATTGAAGCAACCATCAAAAATCAGTGAACAATTGAAAGCCATAGTGGGTTGTATGTTTCTAGGAATGTGTCCATTTCCACCAGGTTGTCCACTTCATGACATATAGTTTTCCATAGTAATATCTTAAGACACTTTGTATTTTTGTGGTATCAATTGTAATGTCTACCCTTTCATTAGTTACTTTGTTGATTTCGGTCCTCTCTTTTTCTTGGGTATTCTAGCTAGAGGATTATCAATTTTGTTTGTCTTTTCAAAGAATCAACTCAGTTTTCTTAATCTTTTCTTTTACTTTTCTCTATTATATGTATTTCTGTTCAAATATTTATTGTTTCTTTGCATCTGCTAATATTGGGCTCAGTTTTTTCTTCTTTGTTTAGTTCATTTAGACAAAACTTTAGGTTATTTAAGTTAGGTTATTTGAGATCTTTCTATTTTCTTGATGTGTGTGTTTATAGGTCTGACTCCCCTCTTAAAATTGCTTAGGATTTATTTCATAAGTTGACATGTTGTGTTTCCATTTTTATTTGTCTTGCTACACTTTTTATCTCCCTGTTAATTTCTTATTTGATCCATTTGTTGTTCAGCAGTGTGTTGTTTAATTTCCATATATTTGTGAATTTTCCAGCTCTCCTCCTGAATTGATTTCTGGTTTCATACCAAAGTGCTCTCTAAAGATACTTGATATAAATTATATCTTCTTAATTTTGTTTGGACTTGTTTGTGGCATCATATATGACTTACCCTAAAAAATGTTCCATGTGTACTTCAGAAGAATTTCTTTTCTGTTTCTGTTAGATAGAATGTTCTGTATATGATTGTTAGGTCCATTTGATCTATAGTGTTGCTCAAACCTCCTGTTTATTTATGATACTCTGTCTAGATAATCTAGCTATTGTTGATAGTGGGGTATAAACGTCACCAACTATAATCGTCTCACTGATTACTTCTCCTTTTTTTTCTGTATTTGCTTTATATATTTAGGAGTTCCAATGTTGAGTGCATACATATTTATGCTTGTTATATTTTCTTGAAGGCTTGATCTCTTTATTATTGTATAATAACCTTATATATCTGCTTTATTTTTTTTTTTTTACCATTTTTAGATTTAAAGTCTATTTTGGGTGATATAAGCAGTCCTACTGCCTTTTTTTGGATATCAGTTGCAGAACATATCTATTTTATTTTCCTTCACTCTCAGTCTACATGCATCTTTAAAGCAAAAGTGAGTCTCTTGAAACCATCACTCAATGGATCTTGTTTTTCTGTGTTGTTCAACCAATTAATTTATTTTGATTGAAGGGTTTAATCCATTTATGTTTACTGTAATTATTAATAGGTCAGGCACAATATTTCCATCTCGTTGTTTGGCTGTTATTAGATCTATTGTTTCTTGCTTGTTATCTTACAGTCCTTTTTTTGTGATTTTTGTAGTAATATGCTTTGACTCATTGTCACAATCTTTTGTATAACCACTGCAAGTGTTTTCCTTTGTGGTTCTATGAGGCTTACATAAAACATATTTATAACACTCTCTTTTAAGTTGTTAACAACTCAACATTGATGGCATTCAAAAACTTGACACTTTAATTTCCCCCTCACATTTTAGATTATTGATATTAAAATGTGCATATATTTTCATGTTGTGCATCCAATAACAAATTATTGTAATTATTGATATATTTTAATAGGCTTCTTTTTTAACTTTGAAGCAGAGTTGTTAGTATAAAATGTGCCACCACTTAAATATTAGAAAATCTGACTTAAACCGTATATTTATATTTAATAGTGAGTTTAATACCTATTTTCATATGCTTTTCCAATGTTAATTGGAATACTTTTATTTCTACTAGAAGATCATCCTATATAATTTCTTCTTTGGCAACCCTAGCAACAATAATTTCCCTGAGCATTTGTTTGTGAGGAAAATCTTTTTCTCATCTTCATTTCTGCAGGATAGTTATGCAGAGTATAGTATTCTTGATTAAGTTTTTTTCTTTCAACATTTTGAATATATCATCACGTTCTCTCCTGCCCTGAAAAGTTTCTGTTGAGAAATCTGCCAATAATCTTATCGAGGTTCCATTATATAGGACATGACACTTTTCCTTGCTGCTTTCAGAAATATTCTCTTTTTCTTTGAATTTGACAATTGACCTATAATGTGTCTGTGTAGCCCTTTTTGGGTTCAACTTATTTGGGGCCATTGGGCCTTATGAATCTGGATGTACATTTCTCTCCCCAGGTTTGGGAAGTTGTCAGCCCTTGTTGCTTTAAACATATGTTCTATCCCTTTCACTTTCTCTTCTCCTTCTGGGTTTCCCACAATGTGGATATTGTTTCTCTCTGTAGTATCTCATACATTCAGTGGGCTTTTTCCACTACTTTTCTTTCTTTTTCTTTTTGCTCTTCTGACTGGAAAATTTTAAAAGCCCTGTCTTCTAGGTCATTGATTTTTTCTTCTGCATGGTTGAGTCAGATATTGAAGCTCTCTATTGAATTCTTCAGTTCAGTCATTGTATTCTTCATTTCTAGAATTTCTGCTTTTTTAATGATTTCTATGCCCTTTTTGGGCTTCTCATTTGTTCACTATATTGTTTTCTCAATATTGTTTAGTTGGCTGTGTGTCCTTGTCTTCAACAAACTTCTTTAAGAACATTATTCTGAATTCTTTGTCAGACAGTTTATAAATGTGTATTTTTTTCAGGGTCAGTTATTGGAGCTTTATTAGTTTCCTTTTATGATCTCATGTTTGCAGGTATTTTGTGATGTTTGACCCCTTACAATGGTATCTGTGCATTTGAGCAGCAGTCTCCACTTTTACACTTACATGTTTGTTTTGGCAGAAATAGTCCTTTAAGTCAGCTCAGTTTTTGAGGTTCTTCATGGGTCATCTGGTAGCATTTTTGGTCCAGTGGAGCTTGCTGTCAGGGTCTATTTTGAGGTGAGGCTACTGCCTAGGATTTGAGTTGAGAGGACGCTGCTGGCTCGAAGCAATTTAACAGGTCCACTGGCTTGATTCTGAAAGTGGCTTTAGGAAGAGCACCATAGTTCCCTGGATTCTCTGGTCAGGCTTCCTTTTAGGACTGGGCTGGGTATACATTCAGCAGTAAGAAAGACTCTAAATTAGCTACCTTGCTTGGGTGAGAGGTAGCAAACAGCCTCCAAAGCAAGAAAAGCTCATTGTTTGAGGTTCTGAATCAGGCATAACTGTGCACCATGCACCTTTGCCAGACAAGGTCCCAAAACTGGCTCTGCAGATGACCATAACCAATAACCAGGCTCTCTGCTCAAGTGCTACTGTGCCATGCAGCTTTCTGGGTGCTCTGCCAGGTTTCTTGGTTGGAGCGGGGCTGAGGACTGTACCCTACATAAAATAGGGCTGTCAATTAACTTCTGGTCCTGTGCTAAGTGGCAGAACAGGCTCCAAAGTCTTGTTTGTGGTCTGAAATCAGCCAGAACTGCACAGCAAATTCCCTGGATAGACAGGGCCACAATTCTGCCTCTTTATTCAGGAAGTACCATAGGTTGGGCTCTCTGCTTTCCCAGTGCTGCTGGGCTACACAGCTTTCCAGGTGCTACAGCCAGGCTTCTTTGTCATGTAGGGCCAGGAATATACACTCAGCAGTAATTGGAGCTGGGATTAGTTTCCATAAATGAATGGGGTGGAAGAACAGGCTTCAAGACCCAAAAGGCTCACCTTTAGAGACCCAAATAAAGCACAAATGCCAATGAACTTGCTTCATCAGGCAGAGCCACCATCTCTCTCTGCAATGTGCATAGCTACTGGTTAGGATTTATACTTATACATCACTGTGTGTAGGAATTCAGTTTGCCAAGATCCAAGTGTTAATTGATGCACCACTTCCATTCTCCATCACAAGCTGATATCCAGTGGTCAAACCCTGCTGATTGCCTCCATGATCTTCATGAGATAGGGTGGAGTGGGCCTGCTGATAAGAGACCCATGTTAGTGGGGGGGAATACATGACAACTTTGGGTTTTCTTTTTCCTATTGAGGAAATCATATGCCCAGAAGGGTGCTCTCAGTGTGATGCCATATCAGCCTGGGGGAAGGGACAAAGTGGTTGGAGTGTAGACTTTCATCTTACTCTTCTAATGTCGTCTTTTTTCAACTCTGTGGTTCAGGGTGGTGCTTCTTCTCCACCTTCATGTTCTGGAGCCCTCACAATATTGTCTTCTCTGTGAATAGTTGCAAGTTGGTCTTGTGGAACGTCCTAAGGTCAGGAATAACCTTTGTCACCATTTTTATGAATTCATGTCCACCCCTTCTTAGAGTCCTTAAAAATGGTGAGTGAAGGTGATATAAGTTAGAGTTCATGGAGAAGATAAAAGTGCTTATTCTATCTTGCACTTACTGGTATATAAAATGTATCAGTACACTCCTATCAAATTAGTAAATATGTTTTACTTTCATTTTCTGCAAAGATAGTATATGCTATTCTTTAGTTTTTAATATATTTTTTAAATTTCCTGTAACCCATTTTATAACTACATCCTCAGAAATAAAACTTCATCATTGATGAAATGATTGGATGCCAGTTTTGGATGGGTTACTCTTTTTGGAATCCAAACACCAAATTTTAAATGGAAAATTAAATCATATTGATGGTAGGCCTCACATTTAATTGTTGATGGAAATATTATAAGATATGAAACACTAGGATGTGTACATAGTCCCTTTCTCAAGAAATACACCATGAGAAAGTTAGAGAATGAGATCATCATGATATAGTTACAGACATACTCATGGGTACATTCTGTTCAAGGGGAAGGGCATCTAATCTTGTCACGGGTCACTAGAGAGAAGAGGAAAAGGGTGTGGAGTAAGCAGATATTAGGAAGCAACACTATGTATAATGAAAAAAGTAAGTGTAGACCTTGGAGATGACTCAATTTAAGAGTTATGAAAATATCCTAGGCAAGCTAATAGGATAGAAACTCTCAACATTTTACATATTCAATCTTTATTTAAAGAAAAAATTAGTAACTGCAGTGGGCAAAATATGTAGAAAGACAGTTACTAAGGTACAAAATTCATTTTATTAAAGAAAAATTTATCTCTGATCTCATATTTCCATTTCTCTAAAATATAAAAGTAAACAATGCAAACAAGAATGCAACAAAGTCAAAAGTTAATTAAAACCTTGTTTCTTATGTTGACTCCCATGGACGACCCCTCCTCTCTGACTTTACACCACTACTTACCTACACAACACGACAAAGTGACCTTTTGGTTCTGCATTCAGTATTCTTCATGGTAGATATCTTGATGAATACAGTATTCTCTCCATTATAAAATAATTATATTCATATTATTATAGCCAGTTACATTGACATCCTAGATACCTGCCCAGCTCTTGGTCATGTTTAAGTATAATTTTACTACATTTCAAAAAATTAGAGATAATTTTATGGAAATACATTTGTTCTATAATCTCTGTCTAGCTGTATTAAAAAAACAATTCTTACAAATTTTTCAAATTTTGCTGGGAATAGCTGGAAGACATTGGTCATCATTTACCTTTTATAAGGATCTTGGTTGATTGTAACTAGGATCTCAGGGGGAATAGCACATCCTATGAGGTATGTATTTACAAAGCAATTGCATGTGAAAACTTTATCAAAAGTTTGGAAATATCCACTTCTTTCCATACTTAGAGAGATGGAGACTTTAATTTTCTTCTCAGGAGAAACTAATGATGGATTTCTTCTAGGTATTGAATATAGAAATACATAAAACGCATAGATCAAGCATTGCTTTTCTATTTTTATGCATAAAGTTATTTTTAAGCATTTTTTTAAGATTTTTTTTTCCGTTTTCTCCCCAAAGCCCTCCAGTACATAGTAGTATATTATTCGTTGTGGGTCCTTCTAGTTTGTGGCATGTGGGACGCTGCCTCAGCGTGGTTTGATGAGCAGTGCCGTGTCTGAGGCCAGGATTCCAACTGACGAAACACTGGGCGGCCTGCAGCGGAGCGCGTGAACTTAACCACTCGGCCACCGGGCCAGCCCCTTAAGCATATTTTTCATTGCCCCCAAAACATCTTTATTCCTAAAGCTGTAGATAATTGGGTTGTGTGTGAGAGTGACGATGGTGTAGAATATGGCCAGGAATTTATCCTGGCCTGGAGTGTGGTATGACTTAGGTCTCATATATGTGAAAATAAATGGCCCGTAGTATATTATGACCACAATCATGTGGAAAAAACAGGTGGAAAACAACTTTTTCTGTGCTTCAGATGATTTCATTTGGAGGACAGTAAGGAGAACTTGGACATAAGAAGCAAAGATTAGGGAAAAGGGGATGAGCAGAAAAATGATGTCACTTACATAAACTCCTCGTTCATAGTGTGTTGTGTCCACACAGGACAATTTCAACATTGCAGTGACTTCAGAGAAAAGGTGATCAATAGCTCTTGAGCCACAGAAAGGAAGATGGAGTGTGTAAGCTGTGTGAACTATGGAGTTGAGAGTCCCAACAAACCAGGACCCTGTAGGCATGAGAATGCTGGCATAGTCATTCATAAGAATGGGATAGCGCAGTGGGTGGCAGATGGCTACATAGCAATCATGGGACATTGCTGCCAGGAGAAGGAACTCACCACCCAAGAGGGTGATGGATAGAAATATCTGGAAGCCACAACCAGCAAAAAAAAAAAAAAATTGTTCTGCTGCATGATATAAAGTTAGTGACCATTTTGGGAACAATATTGGAAGTATGCAAGATATCCATATAAGAGAGATGGCTGAGCAGGAAATACATTGGAGTATGAAGCCGTGGGTCTCTGTGGATAAGGAGAATCATGACTGTATTTTGTGCTACAGTCATAATAAAAATAATCAATATAAAGGAAAAGAAAAGCATATTTGTTTTGGAAGAAAAGAATAGTCCCATCAAAATGAAGTCGCTGCTGTAAGTGTGATTCTCAAGTCCCATCATGAATTTTCCCTTTACCTAAAAAAAAAATATATAAATAAGAGCAAAGGGATAAAAAGTACTGGAAATCTCAAGCTCATTTCCATATATCTGCATAATACAAGAGAGCTGGTGATGCATAATTTGCCATGAAAGTCTAAGGACTCTTAACCAGCTTTCAAAGTGTGCATGTTCAAGAAGATGGGCATTTATTTGTTTGAATCAGGTGATAATATTCATGATATTGAGTGGGCACCAGCTCTATGTAGAGTCACAAACTCTTGATTCCATATTCTTTTCTCAAGTCCAGTCTTTTCCCAAATATCACCTTCTCCAAGAGCTCTACCCCAGAATACACTGTTTATAATCACGATGCTCCCACTAACAACACCACTTTCCTGGCCCTCCTTACTGTGCTCATTTTACCTTTTGCAAAGCACTTTTAACCTTCCAGCATATTTAATAATAAAGTTATGAACTATATTTTTTCTTTATAGTCATCTCACTCACCAGAATTTAATCTTGATGATGGCGGATCTTTATTTTGTTCACTATACAAACCAAATGCCTGGAACAGTGGCTGGCAATAATATTTGTGAAATGCAGGACTAAATAAATGGGCCATGGAACTTTATTTTCTCATGCAATATTTATTTCGATAAAATTTAAAGAAAATGGAATGTATTGTTTCTAAGTCTATCCAAAAATAATAACGAAGCACTGTAAATCAATTTAACTTAATCTATATTGATAACTTGAAACATCTCTTATATTTTAAATCTAAAAAAAGAAATATTTAATTCATTCAAAATCAATAGTCATTATAAGAATATTTTTGTCAGTTTTATTAACTTATGTAAATTAAACTATATTTTATTAATTCTTTCTGAGGAATCATAGATGCTAACAATATCGTTTTACATGGATAGTGGTTACTTCAATATTTGCTTTGTAATTATTTCTGCAAATTTGGTGTATATTATCTATCCTTCAATATGAATAAAAGCCAAGAGTCTTTGGATGTAAGATTCTTTCAAAGAAACTTTTACTGTGTAATTTAAGATTTTGTGTCTTTATATATATGCAAAGTATTGGGCCCGCCCAGTGGCATAGCAGTTAAGTTCACACACTCTGCTTCAGCAGCCCAGGCTTTGCCAGTTTGGATCCCAGGTGTGGACCTATGCACTGCTTATCAAGCCATACTATAGCAGGTGTCCCACATATAGAGTAGAGGAAGGTGGGCATGGATGTTAGCTCAGGGCCAACCTTCTTCAGAAAAAAAGGAAGAAAAGTATATATATGCAAAGTGTTTACCACTTGAAAGAAGAAATCAATGATTTCAGTCAGTCACTTCAGTGCAAAAATTAACCTTTGTTCACTAATTATTCTCTACATGAACTTTTTTGAGCCTAAAATTGCCACTTTATTTTATGGCAACTTAGACTGTGGTTAAGAGAATGAAACAGAGTAACATTGTAATAAATCATGTAGGCCATTTCATATTAAGAAAATTTAATGTAAATAAAAAAATAGTCCATAATTATGTTTTCTAGGCATACCCCACCCCATTCGAGCAATAACCGCTTCTGAATAAAATGTGTGTGCTAAGATGTACACCCACATCAAAAAAGATTTCATTCATGGATAGGCTATGTGAGACCCTAAATTGATTTCACCAGGAATCCAACTAGTTTGCACAAGTAGCCAAATTGTTTAGTTTTGTTTATTAAACTACTTAGGACTTCATAGGTTTATTTCAATTAGTGAACCACACTCTTTTTAGCTGGTTATTATTCAAATGGTCCGTTGATTTCACCCCTGCTTGAAATTGTTTTCTAGCTGTAGTCATATTCCAATCTTTTCCTCCCTAAAAAAAATAGTCCCAATGTATCAATTAGTCAATGATTGCACTACACTCATCCATTAATTCTGACTTAACTAGATTGAAATATATTATTTTGCATCTGTCCCAGATCTCTCTTTACACAAATAATGATTTCAGAATTTTTTGAAATTTAGATTTAACTAGAGGTGAAGCATTTACTCATATTGGTAAGGGTACACATTAATAGATTAAACAGTTACTGGTATGCTCCTATGTTATGCCTTCATATTAAGTTTTGACTGAAAGACAAATAAAAGAGAAAAAACATCAAATCAATTCTTAATGAAAAATATTTACTTTGAAAAGTATTTGTATGAAATTCCCAGAGAACATTAAATCTGATGTGTGTACTTATATTTTACACAAATGACAACACCATTTTTACCTTTTGAAGTTTTATAAAACATCTGAAATATGTTATCCACTTGATATAATATAAGTTCTGTCATAAAAATTTTGAATATCAGACTTACTGGGTAGGTTAGCAATTGATTCAAAGTAATTGTTTTTAATTGATAATTGACTCAAATGCAATGGAATTTCATGGGAGAGGCAGAGGTTAACTGAATTTCCCTAAATATACAGGAAATAATATCATGAATTATTTAAAGGAGTTGATAAGGAATATGAGTATAATTGATGTGTGGGATAGATATTAACTAACCTAGAAATGAGTGTGCTATGAACTCAATTATATTTAAAAAGTAGCAATATACATTAACACTTTCCTAATGAGTTGAAAAGACGTAAGCAAGAAAACAATGCAAATACAGTATTCTGAATACATTTCATTTTTTGTCCTATCTGAATACAAAACACTAATCAGACATGAAACTATATCTGAAATGAATTTCCATCAAGTAAGAATAATAACAGGACCTTCTTCAGAGGTATTTTTGGAATATTACATAAGACACATTAAAGGCACATGCACATAAACCCACATGCATACATGTACATGCACAGACACATAGAACAGAGCCTAGCACATGGGAAGTACTCAGAAACAGTGATTATTATTGTTTTCTGATTATTATTATTGTTTCTATTTTTACTCTATTAGTATATCTGTTATTACTATACCACTATTTTTTTTCAAGTTTTAAGTACACGTTTAAACTATTCTATACTACAGAGACAGGGAGATAGAAAGAGATAATGGGAGACAGAAAGAGACAGAGAGAAAGAGAGAGCACAAGAAAGATCCAGGATATGACAGAATACAACTGAGTGAAGTGCATTTAATGTGGTGAATCAGAAATATAATTGTACTCACTTTTTGGTAAAATAAAATAGGTGCATAAGGCTCTTTGGTGGAGTAAACAGCTCAGCATGTTGAATAAGAATATGTGATTGGGCTAATTACCAATATACACACACAGATGGGTGAGAGAGCAAAGCAATGCTCCTTATTCTGAAAATGATTGGCTGAGCTGCACACAACTGCATTTTATGCTAGCCTTTTGATCTTTTCATTAACCATGTTTTTCCCTTCTGACTTTTAAGGGCACTGCATCATATCCAAAAAATTATTGCACAGTGGTCTTACATCTAGACTTCAATTTAAGAGAATCCTGTAATTTGTGCCTCAGAGTGACATCAAATTAATCATTCCCAACACTGAACTACTCAAGTAAGTCCCCCAAAATAGTGAATGGTACCACCATGTACAATTGCCCAAGTCAGAAATCACAAAATCTTCCTAATTCTCTTTATCTCTGCTTTTTACCATCCACAAATCACCATCTGATACCTGTTCTATGTCAGTGCTTCTCTTTGGTATTCCTTCTATGGAGGTACGTACCTTCTGTGGCTGTGGCAGCTCTAAAGCATCCCTTCTGTCTTCCTCTTTCAAGTGAACAGACTTGTATGGGCTCAACACTACTTATATGCTTTCACACACTTCTCAGCTCTCCTTGAAGCCAGTTGAATATGGCCAACTGACAAAACTTTGAACAAAGAAAACAGAAGAGGATTGGGACTGGAGACACCCACTTCTTAATCTTTCAACCTTCTAGTTAGCATCTGCATATGAAGATGTGTGGTCCTGCATTCTTCCCTGCAAGAACTGGGTAGGGAACAAACTCCAGGGATTCTAGAGAAGGAAGCTGTGAGCCACAGGGTAATGTCTTACATCATGACAATTGTGGAGTCATTAATGAGAAATAACTCACCAAAATTGTTCAAAGAAATTGATCTAGAATGGGCAGAAGCAGGAAATTTCTCTGTGATGGGGAGAAACTGTCGTCAATTTCTCCAGAGTGACTGAGAGGTATGGAGTGTTGCCTCAGTCCAGGTAGTCGGAGCAAATTATCTGAAGACTTACAGAGTGAAGGGGCACAAATGGTTCTGGAGGAGCAAGGAGAAATATGGAGGGCAGTTACCACTTTGAAGTTGTGCAGATTATGGCTTCTCAGAGAGAAATGACCCACACTTTGAGAAGAAGACATGGGGAACTATGTCTCTAGGGGAAATCAGAGAAGGAAGTGAAGGTAACAGACAGTAATCTCTTGTGTAGAGGTAGGTGGGGGCACTGAGACAGGTCAGATATTCTTCAGGGTGCAATGAAAGAGTCCTGGTGTCAAGGAGAGAAGAGAGAGTCTCTATCAACATTGACTAAACAAAGTGAGATTAAACTTTTATTGAGCAAAAGAAACTTCCTTCTCTGACTCCTTTTCCATCATTCCCTCTTTACATAGCATATTTTATTTCCACTCTTCAGGACCTGAGAATGCACCATCTGTCAAAGGTTTTGTTGATGGCATGCCTCTGACACTAGATGGAAACTCCAGGGAATGCCACTTAGTGGACCTCACTTGCTGCAACGTCGGCTCTCCTGGGTGTTTGCAGTCGATGGATGAAGCTAATTATTCTACAGACTGCACATTACAGAGAGGCAGATAAAAAAGATAGAATTACATATCTTAGAGATTTTCTTCTTTTCATTTTTGATAGATTTATGAGTCAATTAAATGATCACCAAAAAAACTGCATATGTAAAAGAATGTAGCAAAAGTCATTGCACTAATTTACTTGTTTTCTATGACAGCTAAGCCTTATGAAACATTTTTAAATATCAGGAGAGATTTTAAGTGTCTTGCCTTTATTAGCATCTTATGGTAACTATTTTCTTTAATCATCAAATGCCTGTCTGGTTCTCACAGAAATTAGGAAACATCCCCAAGGTTATCTGGCTTTACCAAAGCTTCAGGTCCTAAAGTTGTGATCTTAGAACTCATGGTCTAAAGTAAACATCATTTTCCTCATTAATTTTTACCTATTTCCCCAACATCCACAGTCCGTTCAGTAACATTCTGTTCTTTAGGAAGGGAAAGGATGGCTATGTGTATCCTTCTTAGGTGCATTGTGGGGAAAAGGAGTGCCCAGTCCTACCATTAAAACTGACCTGAACTCTACTTGAATGTTTTACTTGGTTGTTTTAAAGTTAAACATTGTAGAAGTACACTCCCTCTTTGTCAAAAGTATTTAACATTTTCCAAAGTGTTGTGGTCTGCCCTCCCTCACACCTCTAACATGACGTCCATACCCCTCGAAACTGTATGAAACCTCTAAGGACAGCCCTCAGTATCATTTTCCTGAAGGACCTGAAAATCCTTTTAATTCATTTCTTTGGCTTGAGCTCTTCTTGCTTTCCATTATTTCCATTGCTCATTGTTCAACTTTCATAGAACTTTAAACCTGTCTAAAATCAATAGATAATTTTGTAACTGTAAGATGTTGGACAAATTTCTTAAATTAATTTTTCCAACCACTTTATACATTTTAAGTGTGCTGTCAGTACAGTGGTATTAAATATTTTTACAATATTGTGAAATCATCCGCAATATTAATGACCACAACTCTTTCTGTCCTTTCAATCTAAAGCTCTGTACCCATTAAACAATAACTCCTCACCCTGCCATCCCTCAGCCCCTGGAAACGACCATTCTTCCTTCTGTCTCTGTCATTTGAGTACTCTAAGAAACTCAGATATATGGACCAACTTATTTCACACAACCTATTTCACTTGACGTAATTTCAACATTTCCTCAATGTTCGTCCATGCTGTAACATGTCTCAGAATTTCCTTCCATTTTAATGCTAATATTCCTTTGTATGCATATACTACTTTTTACTTATTAATTCATTCCATTTACGGACAATTTCATTGCTTCTACTCCAGTGGTATACTTAAGTATCAATTTACTTGGATTTTATTTTTGGTAAGGAAGATTGTGCCAGTCTTCCTCTATTTTGTATGTGGTCTGCCAAAACAGCATGGCCACTAAGCAGCAGAGATTACATCTTACCTGTTATACGTCCCTGTGATGGTTAATTTTATATCTCAACTATAGTACCTGGTTATTGTTTATTCAGATTTAGTTCTGTTTTTTTCTTTTACCAATTTTATTGAGATATATTTGACATTATAATACTGGGTAATTTTAAGGGGTATAATTTAATACATGTATGTATTTCCAAATGCTTACCACAATAAAGTTAGTTAACACACACTTGACCTCACATAATTAACATTTTTATCATTGTTGTTATGGTGCAACTTTCAAATATGTAACAGAGTAATTTTAACTATAGTCATTATGCTGTACATTAGATAGAGGAAATATATTTCAATCAGTTAATCTTCAGGGCTGCTAAAGTTGTTTGATAATGATATCTGTGAAAAGCAAAAGCAAAATTTTTAAAAGTAGAATGTAAGTGTGTGGTTTTGGTATTGTTTATGTATGTATTTTTTTTAAATTTCCCTAAGAGTTTCAGAGCTTACTAAAAAATAATTGGCTCACATATTTTTTATTTTATTTTCAAGGAGTTCATTCATAAAGCTCATTGTATATTTCCTCCAATTTGTAATGAATATAGCATTCTTACAGGGAAAAGTTGAATGAAGAATTGTGTCTGTAATGATGAAGAACAAAGAGAAAAATAACAATATGTATGCTTTCCAAATATCCAAGTAATGGGACCACAACTATTTGAGATTTAAAACTTAATTGAACACATAGCATAAATTTTCCTTGAAAATTAATCTATGTTAACATAGACCAAAACTAGATAGTAAATCAATTATATTAAAATTTTAATCTTTGCATCACTTCATGAAACTAAATAATCTACATTATCATTTTAGCAAATGGACAAAGTTCAACTCAAGAAAAAATTATTTTTCTGTTAAATAATCTGTATTTCATAGAACCACTTTAAATTTAGAGAAAAATTGAGAAAAGAGTACAAAGAATTCCCGCATACACTTCACCCACTTTTCTTTATTATTACTATCTTAATTTTGTTGGTAGGTTTGCTACAATTGATAAACCAATGTTAATGTATTCTCATTAGAAAAGTCCATCCTTTATTCTGATTTCCTTAGTTGTTAATAGATGACCTTTTGCTGCTCCAGGATCCCATCTATGGTCCGTCATTATTTTTGGTTGTAGTGTCTCCTTAGTCTCCTTTTGGCTATTACTATTGCTCAAATTTCTCTGGTTTTTATGGTTTTGATGTTGTTGAGTCTTGGTAAGATATTTTGTGATGTGCTCTTTTATTACAATTTGTCTGATGTTTTTTCTCATTATTAGACTGTTTTTGGGGAGGAAGACCACATGGAAAGTGTCGTTCTCTCTACATAGTTTCAAAGGTATCAACACGATTTACCACTGTGGATGTTGACCTTGAGTATAAGATGAAGCAGCATCTTGTCAGATTTCCCCACTGTAAAGTTCCTCCTTTTTTCACCTCTTTTTCCACACTGTGTTGTTTGGGATGTAATCACTACTTACAGGCCAAGTTTAAGGAATGAGGACTTATACTTCTCCTGATTGAGTGTGAAGTATACAAATATTATTAGTGATTCTTCAGCATGAGGATTTTTTCCTCCCCCTTCCCATTTATTTGCTTATTAAATCATATATAGATATATATGGTAGAACTCACAGCTATTTATTTTATAATTTGGATTATGTTCCAATTCTATTTTTGTTTTTTTATTCTAACCTTGACCATTGGGAAATCTTTTTAGTTGACCACTGTGTCACTTTGACATGTCACCAAATGATATTTTTGAACAATTTCTTAGTTTCTGAAATTACAAGGTCCTCCAAGTTTACCTGAATATTTCCAGACCCAATCATAGAATCAGCCATTTCTTCTAGGATCTCTGGTTTCTTTTATTAAACCATGGTGGTAGAAACCAAGATCTAGGCACTGGGTGTGCTTGTTGACACTGTGGGGTGTCATGGCTTCTCAAATGACGGAGGAAGTAAATAAATATTTTCATGCTAACAGGTGTTTGTAAACTCATCTACAAATGTTTTCATATGTAACAATGTGTACATATATTCTGCTAAAAAAGAGTCTGTAAGGATTAGATTACTATCCAGCTCTAATTTATTACCGTATGGATCATTCTAGCCTATTCCCCTTGCTTATCTGTAAAATTCCAGAGTAACGTGAGGAAACATAGCTCCAACATCTGCCATCCTTTCGCTCTATTGTTCACTTCCACTATTGATGTAAAGCAGGACCAGAATTGTTAACCTGTAACTGTAGGTCACAACTTTATCACTAGAGTAGAGTATATATGTGCAGTTCCTTTTGTCTTTAATCTTAAGGATTCCACTCATTTCCAAATTTACTTGGATCAGCACCTTACCCTCCATGACCTTCAGGAAAGTTATTTCATAAATTTGTCATTCAATTAGATTCTCTTGTCACAGTTTACATTTCTTCTTGCATATACTGACATCTTAAATAACGTTTAAAATTCACATTCACTAAGGTTCACTCTGATCTTTAAAGTTCTGTGGGTTTTTAATAAGTGCATAGTGTCTTGTAGCGATCATTTCAATAAGAGAAGATTTACCACCATAAACATTCTCTTATTCTTCACATAATCAACCCATTCCTCCTCCCACCTCCCCCAGGGCAATCTCTGATCTTTCCAAGTTCTCTATGGATTTCTCTTTTCAAGCATTTCATAAAATGGAATGATAGAAGATGTAAGCTTCTCGGACTGCATTATTTCACTTCACAATATGCACTTAAGATTTATTCATGTCTTTAGAGATAATCTTTTCTTTTCCTGTGTGTTTTAGGAAGACTGTCAGGATTTTGTCCATTTCTTCTCTTATTCAATTTGTAGGCCTCAAAGCACTTCATAGTGTGCCTTTATTACCCTTTTAATCTCCATGGAGTCTGAAGTAGTGGGCCCTTTTCATTTTTCCTACTGCTAATTTGTGACTTCTCAACTTTTTCCTTCTTGGTTAGCAAGCTAAAGATTTATATTTTCTATAGATCTTTTCAGAAAATTAGTTTTGATTTTGTAGATTATTTTCAATTGCTTTTACATATTCAATGTTATTGATTCTCCTCTATTATTTATTTATTTTCTTCTCCTTGTTTTACACTCATTGTTTTCAATATATAATACATTATTATTAACTACAATCACCGTGCTATACATTAGATACACAGAGATTATTTATCTTTTCAATGTAAATTTGAATCATTTGATGAACATCTCCCTATTTCCGCAACTTTCAGCCAATGGTAACCACCACTCTACCCTCAGTTTCCATGCATTTGTTTTTTTTATATACCACATATAAGTGATAACATACATTACTTGTCTCACTTATTTTACTTTGCATAATACTCAAAGTTAATCTATATTTATATATCACATTTTTCTCATCAGTTGATCTGTTACAAATACACTTAGATTGCAGCCATATCTTGCAATTGGGAATAATACTGTAATGAAGATGGGTGTGCAGATGTCCTTTGAGATCCTGTTTTCATTTCCTTTAGATATTTACCCAAAAGGGGTATTTCTCGATCACATGGTAGTTCTAGTTATAATTTTTGAGGAAGTTCCATATTATCTTCCATAGTGGCTGTACCAGTTTACATTTCCATTGGAAGTTCACAAAATTTTCTTTTCTCCTTGTCTTCACCAATACTTCTCTCTTGTCTTTTTGATGACAGCCATTCTAACAAGTGTGGGGTGATATCTCCTTGTGTTCTTGATTTGATCTTCCCTAAGGATCAGTGATGTCAGAACCTCTTAGATAATTTTGGCAATTTGTATATCTTCTTTAGAAAAAAGACTCCTCAGTTACTCTATCCATTTTTTTCTAGGATTTTTTTTATTAATGTTATGATAGATTACAACCTTGTGAGATTTCAGTTGTGCATTATTGTTAGTCATGTTGTAGGTACACCACTTCCCCCTTTGTGCCCTCCCCCGACCCCCTCTTTTCCCTGGTAAGCACCGAGCAGATCTCCTGGTCAATATATTAACATCCACCTATGAGTGGAGTCATATAGAGTTCGTCTTTCTCTGACTGGCTTATTTCGCTTAACATAATACCCTCGAGGTCCATCCACGTTGCTGCGAATGGGCCAATTTTGTCTTTTTTTATGGCTGAGTAGTATTCCATTGTGTATATATACCATATCTTCTTTATCCAATCATCAGTTTCTGGGCATGTAGGTTGGTTCCACGTCTTGGCTATTGTACATAATGCTGCGATGAACATAGGGGTGCAAGGGACTCTTGGGATTTCTGATTTCAGGGTCTTAGGATAGATACCCAGTAATGGGATGGCTGGGTCATAGAGTATTTCTATTTTTAACTTTTTGAGAAATCTCCATACTGTTTTCCATAGTGGCTGTACCAGTTTGCATTCCCACCAACAGTGTATGAGGGTTCCTTTTTCTCCACAACCTCTCCAACATTTGTCGCTCTTGGTTTTGGATGCTTTTGCCAATCTAACGGGTGTAAGGTGATATCTTAGTGTAGTTTTGATTTGCATTTCCCTGATGACTAGTGATGATGAACATCTTTTCCTGTGTCTATTGGCCATATTTATATCTTCTTTTGAGAAATGTCTGTTCATGTCCTCTGCCCATTTTTTGATCGGGTTGTTTGTTTTTTTGTTGTTAAGCCGTGTGAGTTCTTTGTATATTATGGAGAGTAACCCTTTGTTGGATAAGTGGCTTGTAAATATTTTTTCCCAATTAGTGAGCTTTTTTTTTGTTTCAATCCTGTTTTCCCTTGCCTTGAAGAAGCTCTTTAGTCTGATGAAGTCCCATTTGTTTATTCTTTCTATTGTTTTCCTCAACTGAGGAGTTATAGTGTCCAAAAAGATTCTTTTGAAACTGATGTCATAGAGTGTACTGCCTATATTCTCTTCTAGAAGACTTATTGTTTCAGGCCTAATCTTTCGGTCTTTGATCCATTTTGAGTTTATTTTGGTGTGTGGTGAAAAAGAATGGTCAATTTTCAATCTTTTGCATGTGGCTGTCCAGTTTTCCCAGCACCATTTGTTGAAGAGACTTTCTTTTCTCCATTCTAGGCCCTCTGCTCCTTTGTCGAAGATTAGCTGTCCATAGATGTGTGGTTTTATCTCTGGGCTTTCAATTCTGTTCCATTGATCTGTGGACCTGTTTTTGTACCAGTACCATGCTGTTTTGATCACTGTAGCTTTGTAGTATGTTTTGAAATCGGGGATTGTGATTCCGCTGGCTTTGTTTTTCTTGCTCAGGATTGCTTTAGCAATTCGTGGTCTTTTGTTGCCCCATATGAATTTTAGGATTCTTTGTTCGATTTCTGTGAAGAATGTTGTTGGGATTCTGATTGGGATAGCATTGAATCTGTAGATTGCTTTAGGTAGTACGGACATTTTAACTATGTTTATTCTTCCAATCCATGTGCATGGAATGTCTCTCCATCTCTTTATGTCGTCGTCAATTTCTTTCAAGAAAGTCTTGTAGTTTTCATTGTATAGATCCTTCACTTCCTTGGTTAAGTTTATCCCAAGGTATTTTATTCTTTTCGTTGCGATTGTGAATGGGATTGAGTTCTTGAGTTCTTTTTCTGTTAGTTCATTGCTAGTGTATAGAAATGCTACTGATTTATGTATGTTGATTTTATACCCTGCTAATTTGCTGTGGTTGTTGATTATTTCTAATAGTTTTTCTATGGATTCTTTGGGGTTTTCTATATATAAGATCATGTTGTCTGCAAACAGCGAGAGTTTTCCTTCTTCATTACCTATTTGGATTCCTTTTGTTTCTTTTTCCTGCCGAATTGCTCTGGCCAACACCTCCAGTACTATGTTGAATAGGAGTGGTGAAAGTGGGCACCCTTGTCTTGTTCCTGTCCTCAGAGGGATGGCTTTCAGTTTTTGTCCATTGAGTATGATGTTGGCTGTGGGTCTGTCATATATGGCTTTTATTATGTTGAGGTACTTTCCTTCTATACCCATTTTATTGAGGGTTTTTATCACAAATGGGTGTTGGATCTTGTCGAATGCTTTCTCTGCATCTATTGAGATGATCATGTGGTTTTTGTTTTTCATTTTGTTGATGTAGTGTATCATGTTGATTGACTTGCGGATGTTGAACCATCCCTGTGTCCCTGGTATAAATCCCACTTGATCATGGTGTATAAACTTTTTGATGTATTGCTGTATTCGGTTTGCCAGAATTTTGTTGAGGATTTTTGCATCTATGTTCATCAGTGATATCGGCCTGTAGTTCTCCTTCTTTGTGTTGTCCTTGTCAGGTTTGGGGATCAGAGTGATGTTGGCTTCATAGAATGTGTTAGGGAGTACTCCATCTTCCTCAATTTTCTGGAATAGTTTGAGAAGAATAGGTATTAAGTCTTCTTTGAATGTTTGGTAGAATTCTCCAGAGAAGCCATCTGGTCCTGGACTCTTATTTTTGGGGAGGTTTTTGATTACCCTTTCTATTTCCTTACTTGTGATTGGCCTATTCAGATTCTCCATTTCTTCCTGATTCAGTTTGGGGAGGGTGTAGGAGTCTAGGAAGTTGTCCATTTCTTCCAGGTTGTTCAATTTGTTGGCATATAGTTTTCCATGGTATTCTCTTATGATCCCTTGTATTTCATTGGTATCTGTTGTGATTTCTCCTCTCTCATTCCTAATTTTATTTATTTGAGATTTCTCTCTTCTTTTCTTGGTGAGTCTGGCTAAAGGTTTGTCGATTTTGTTAATTTTTTCGAAGAACCAACTCTTTGTTTCATTGATCCTTTCTATTGTCTTTTTTGTTTCAATATCGTTTATTTCTGCTCTTATTTTTATTATTTCCCTCCTTCTACTGACTCTGGGCTTTGTTTGTTCTTCTTTTTCTAGTTCTGTTAGGTGTCGTTTGAGGTTGCTTCGGTGAGCTTTTCCTTGTTTAGTGAGGTGAGCCTGCATTGCGAGGAATTTCCCTCTTGGGACTGCTTTGGCTGCATCCCAAATGATTTGGCATGTCGTGTTCTCATTTTCATTTGTCTCCAGATAATATTTGATTTCTTCTTTAATTTCTTCAATGATCCATTGTTTGTTCAGAAGCGTGTTGTTTACTCTCCACATTTTTGCACCTTTCTCTGCTTTTTTCTTGTAGTTGATTTCTAGTTTCATAGCATTATGATCAGAAAAGATGCTTGATATTATTTCAACTCTCTTGTATTTATTGATGTTTGCTTTGTTTCCCAAAATATGGTCAATCCTTGAGAATGTTCCATGTGCACTTGAGAAGAATGTGTAACCTGCTGTTTTTGGATGAAGTGCTCTATATATATCTATCAAGTCCATCTGGTCTAATTTTCCATTTAATTCTATTATTTCCTTGTTGATTTTCTGTCTGGATGTTCTGTCCATTGGTGTTAATGGTGTGTTGAGGTCCCCTACTATTATTGTACTGTTGTTGATGTCTTCTTTTAGTTCTATTAAGAGTTGCTTTACAAATTTTGGTGCTCCTGTATTGGGTGCGTATATATTTATAAGCGTTATGTCTTCTTGGTGGAGAGTCCCTTTTATCATTATATACTGTCCCTCTTTGTCTTTCTTTATCTGTTTTGCTTTGAAGTCTACCTTGTCTGATATTAGTATAGTGACACCTGCTTTCTTTTGTTCATTATTAGCTTGGAGTATTGTTCTCCATCCCTTCACTCTGAGTCTGTGTTTGTCTTTGGGGCTGAGGTGTGTTTCCCGGAGGCAGCATATTGTTGGGTCTTGTTCCTTGATCCATCCTGCCACTCTGTGTCTTTTGATTGGGGAGTTCAATCCATTTACATTTAGAGTGATTATTGAGGTGTGGGGCCTACCACTACCATTTTATGTCTTGTTTTCCGGTTTTCTTCACTATCCTTTGTTTCTCGTCCCATGGTTTAATCTGTTCTGATGAAGAGCTGCTACTCTCTGTTGTTGTCCTTCTACTTATCTCCCCTGCTCTTGGTTTTGTAGCCCCTTTCCTTTTTTGGATTTTTCAGGAGTGAGGGTTTTCCTGAGGATTTCCTGAAGAGGAGGTTTTGTGGCAACGAACTCCCTTAATTTTTGTTTATCTGGGAAAGTTTTTATTTCTCCATCGTATTTGAAGGATACTTTTGCTGGGTAGAGAATTCTCAGCTGTAGGTTTTTGTCCTTCAGATTTTTGAATATATCATTCCACTCTCTTCTAGCCTGTAAAGTTTCTGCAGAGAAATCTGCTGATAGCCTGATGGGGGTTCCTTTGTAGGTTAGTTTCTTTTGCCTGGCTGTCCTTAGTATTTTATCCTTGTCGTTGACATTTGCTAGCTTCACTACTATATGCCTTGGGGTTGGTCTTCCTGCATTGTTAAAGTTTGGAGATCCTTTGGCTTCTGTCACCTGAAGATCCATCTCTCTCACCAGATTTGGTAAGCTCTCAGCCATTATTTCTTTGAATAGGCTTTCTGCCCCTTTCTCCTTCTCTTCTCCCTCTGGTATACCTATAATCCTTACCTTGCATCTCCTAATTGTGTCTGATAATTCTCGGAGAGTTTCTTCATTTCTTTTTAGTCTTACTTCTCTCTCCTCCTCTGCCTGCAACATTTCTATATTGCCATCTTCCAAATTGCTAATTCTTTCCTCCATATTATCGGCCCTACTGTTCAGTGCATCTAGATTTTTCTTAATCTCTTCTATTGTGTTCTTCATTTCCAGTATTTCTGTTTGGTTCTTCTTTATCGTATCAAACTCTTTTGTGACATAGCTCCTGAACTCGTTGAGCTGTCTATCTGAATTCTCTCTTAACTCAGTGAGTATTTTAATGATGGCTGTTTTGAAGTCATCGTCATTTAGGTTATATATTTCATTTTCTTTAGGATTGTTTTCTGTGTATTTGTTATTTTCCTTCTGTTCTGGAGATTTAATGTATTTTTTCATATTGCTTGATGTTGTAGATTTGTGCCTCCGCATAGAGATAGAGTTTAGTTGCTCCTTCCACTTGTTTCTGCTGGTGTGGTGGGGGAGCAGCTGTTTATACTGCACCAACCAGGAACCCTGTCCGCAGTTGCTAACTGGGCCTGGGCCCCTCCTCATAGTCACCGTGGTCCTTTGGATTCCCTCTTCTGCCGTGGGGGCTGTCACAGGGGGGCTTCAGGCTGCTGGTGCCTACTGTTGCAGCCCGCCTAGATGTGCTCCCTCCTTGGGGTCTGCAATGGTGTTATGGGCTTTTCCAGCGGCCAGGGGTAGGATCACTTATATTTGCCACTCCGTCACTGTTGGCACCCACAAAATCTCACTTGTCCACTATGGGTCGCAGCAGAGCTGTTGCCATCTTCTACAGTCTGTGGTTAGCTCACCCAGCTATGCTACTTTTGTCCCGGGGTTTTCCAGCCTTGTGGCTGCCGGATGGGTGCTCTCTACTAGTTGTGTGCAGAGGCTTTCGCTGAGGCTGCTGTGAGCCTGTAGGGTTTCCCCCTTTGCTGCAGAGCCGGGTTGCTGGAACTCCACCCAGCCCCATTCCTGTTCCCCAGGAACTCGGGAAGCCCTTTGCCCTGTCTGGGGGATAGCCGGAGATCCTGATTTCAGTGGTAGCTGGTCAGCTGCTGCCCTGCCTGATATTCTCCTCTCTGGGACCCTCCCGGTGTTGTGGATGCTAGGAGTGGCCCCTCCGCTAATGGCAGACAGAGAGTTTTGTCTGCTGCCCGGGCGGAACTCTGGAGCTTCCCCTCCAGGGGCACGGAGCCGGCCTCTGGAGCTCCACCCAGCCCTGGTCCTCTCTGAGATCTCCGGCAATCCCTTGCCCCATGGGGCGGGCAATGGCAACTGGGGGTCGCCGCCCCCTCTGGGATTCTCTCCAGGACTTTCCCGGCCTTGTGAATGCTGGGCGTGTCCCCTCCGCTAATGGCAGACAGAGAGTTTTGTCTACTGCTGGGCAGAGCTCTGGAGCTTCCCCCCCGGGCCCCAGAGCCGGCCTCTGGAGCTCCACCCAGCCCCAGTCCTCTCCGATATCTCCATCAATACATTGCCCCACCGTGCAGGCAGTGGCAGCCGGGGTGCTGCTGTACCCTCTGTGATTCTCTCTGGGACCCTCTGGGCACCATGCACACCAGGCGGGATCTCCCCGCCAATGGCGGGGCGAGACTCTCCCCACAGGCTCAGGTGTGTAACTCCGGAGTTTCCCTCTGCATTTAGGAGTAATTGCAGGGTGTTTAGTGAGGGTTCTGGTCACCTGTTTCCACCGTCGCTCCTCTGGTGTGTGCTTGCTCCTGCTCTAGGTGTGTGTTGATCTTCTGGGGGCGTCTGTTGGAGGAAAGCCGCTTGCATGTACTAGGCTGTTTGGTGAGGGTCGGAGAGTTTTCACCTATCTCCACCTCCTCCCAGAGGGAGGTCAGTCCGCCTTCTGATGTATAGTCATGTGGGCCTCTCAGACGTCCTGAGATGCTATCTGGATATCCTTTGTTAAGCGATGAGTGTCCAAATAATTGTAGACTCGAAGGGGGAGAGACAAAGAGGACTACTCACGGCGCCATCTTGGATCCTTCTCCTAGTCTTTATTTTCTTCAGCTCTGATTTTTATTATTTCCTTCCTTCTACCGATGTTGAGCTTTGTTTGTTCTTCTTTTTCTAGTTCTGTTGGGTATACTTTAAGATTGCTTATTTGAGATCTTGCTTATTTGTTGAGGTAGGCCTATGCTGCTATAAATTTCCCTCTTAGTTTCACTTTTTCTGCATTCCACAAGAGTTGGGATGTAGTGTTTTCATTTTCATTTATCTCCAGGTATTTTTTGATTTCTCCTCTGATTTCTTATTTTACCCAATAGTTGCTCAGTGGTATGTTGTTTGATCTCCACATATTTGTGCCTTTCTCAGAGTTTTCCTTGTGGTTGATTTCTAGTTTCATAGTGTTGTGGACAAAAACATGTTTTATATGATTTCAGTCTTAGATTTATTGAGTCTTGTTTTGTTGGCCAACAAATGGTCTATCTCTGAGGTTGTTCCACATGCATGTGAGAAAAATGTGTATTCTGCTGTTTTTGGATAGAATGTTCTACGTATGTCTACTAAGTCTATCAGGTCTAGCATTTCATTACAGTTCTCTGTTGACTTTCTGATCGATTGATATAAGTAGGGTGTTGAGGCACCCTACTATTTTTATATTGCTACCAATTCTCCCTGTAGGTCTGGTAATAGTTGCTCTATATCCTTTGGGGCTCCTGTGTTAGGGGCATATAAATTCATAAGTGTTATGCCCTCTTGGTTGAATGTTCCTCTTATTATTATATACTGGCTCTCTTTGTCTCTCATCATACTTTTTATCTTGAAGTCTGCATGTTTGATAGAATTATGGCCTTGCCTACTTTCTTTTGTTTGCCATTTGCTTGGACTATCATCTTCCCTTTCTTCACTCTGAGACTATGTTTATCTTTAGGCTGAGATTTGTTTCTGAGAGGCAGCAAATTATTGGGACTTGTTTTTTAATCCACCCAGTTACTGTGTCTTTTTTCATGGGATAAGTCAATCCATTTATATTTTAAGTAATTGCTGATTTAAGAGGGCTTAATGTTTCCACATTATCTCTTGTTTTCTGGGTGTTCTATATTTCTATTGTTTCCTTTCCTTTTTATTTATGACTGCCTTTCAATTTGGTGGTTTTTTGTGGTGATTTTCTCATTATTTATGATTTTTGTCTGCTCTGTTTCTCTGTTTAGTGGTTGCCTTGCAGTTTGTATAAAAGATCTCAGATTAGATAGTCCATTTTCTGATAGCCTCTTATCTCCATTAGCCTAAGCATCATCTATCACTTTCCTTTTCCCCTTATAAGTTATTGTTGTCAAAAATAATTTTTTGTGTTACGAGTTTATGACTAAATTGAAATGTTTATAGCTATATTGATGCTTTCCTTCTCTATATTTTTATGTTATAGTTAAATGTTTGATAACTTGTTGTGATGAACAGTTGCAATTTTCTGATTTTGTGTATTTATCTCCTTGCTCAAAGTTTTATAAACCTTTACCTTTTTTTCAGGTATGAGTACTTCCTTCTTCATTTCTGGTAAGGGAGGTCTAGTAGCAGTGGATTCCCTCAGCTTTTGTTTATCTGAGAAAGTTTTTGATCCTCCATCATATCTGAAGGCTAGGTTTGCTGGATAGATTATTCTTGGCTGAAAGTTTTTGCTTTTCAGTATTTTGAATATATCATTCCATTCCCTCCTATCCTGAAACTTTCCTGCTGAGAAAAGTGCTAAAATCATGATAGGGGCTCCTTTGTAAGTTATTTTCATCTCTCTTGATGCCCTTCAGTTTTTTCTTTGTTGTTGGCTTTTTCTAGTTTCAATGTTATATGCCTTGTAAAAAGGCTTTTTGCATTGATGTAATTAGGACTTCTATTGGTTTCACGTACTTGTCAACCAGGTTTCTTCCACATCTTTGGGAATTTCTCAGTTATTATCTTTTTGAACATGCTCTCTGCTACTTTCCCCCTCCCTTCTCCCTCTGGAATACCTGCAATCCTTATATTGTATTTTGTAATCGAATCAGATATTTCTCAAAGAATTTATTCATGTTGTTAAAATCTTAGTTCTCTCTCCTCCCCCACGTGAAGCAATTCTATATTTCTGTCCTCTTATTCACTAATTCTGTCCTGCATAAGTTCAGATCTATTTTTTATGATTTATAAATTACTTTTTATCCAATTAATTGTGTTCTTCATATTCATAATTTCTTTCATTTTTTTGTCATTGTTGTTTTACAGCTTCACTCTTTTTTGGTGAAGCATTCTGTCTTACCATTAATATTAATCCTGAGCCCATTGAACTGCCATTCTGAGTTTTCTTTTAACTCATTGTGTTTCTCTGTGACAACTATTTTGGGGTCTCTGTCATTTAGATTGTAAAGTTCTATGACCTCAAGATAGGTTTGTGGAGACTTGGTATTTTCCTTCTCTGAATTGTTACCATAGGCATTCATGCTGCTTGATGAATTGATCCTTTGCTGGTACATTTGTCATAATATCAGGTCACAGATTCCACCTGCCACCACTGGGGAGGACAGGAGCTGTGATTTTTAATCCTGCCCCATCTGCTGGTAGTTGTGCAAGTATGGCCACTCTGCATTTGCATGGACTGGCTGCAACCACTTAGCTGGTTGCACTCAGTGGGTGGTGCCTCTGCACATGTCAGGAAGATTGCTGTCCCATGGATGGGGCCACTTCACTTCCAGGCAGTTCAGCTGAGCTGCTGCACTAGACAGGATGGGTGCCAATGTGGGGCCGAGCCTTGCCACTCAGTGGAGAGTGATCCCATGGGCAGGGTAGCTGCTGAAAGATCAGCACTGCTGAAGGGTGGGCTACCATTCTGAAAGCATTTGCATGTGAGACAGGTTGCCCTCACCTCCTCTCACAGGTTTTCTGGACTCTGTGAGGACCTGTGAGCTGCATTACTCCTATTTTGGAGGGGGAAAGTTCTGCTCCCATAGTTTCACTGCTTCCTGGGGATCCAGTCCACTAAACCTGAGATTTATGACTAATGGATACTCAGCCAACTTCTTGTGCTACATAAGGAACCCTATGTTGGTTAACAAATGTCTGTTTAGCTGTAAATAATAAGGGAAAGACAAAGGGAAAAATTCACTCCACCAAGATGCTGATGTCACTCCAAAACTTTGAAGTTTCACTGTGTTAAACTAACTGATGGAAAATTCATTGAATGTCCAGGTCATCTCTAAATAAGATAAAATATTCGACATTAATTACTAAATATAGGTTTATCTACATTTGGCTTCTTATTACAGACAAAATAAAAGATGTTTGGATCAATTAGTAACCACGTCTTGTATTTTAACAAAGGATTGTACTATAAAGTTGTGTATTTATAGAAATTACAAAAGTAATTCTAAATTTGCCAAGCCAAAGAATGCTGACATAAAATACAGTTTATAATTGCTTATTTCTTAGTTTTCATTAAAAGGTGAGGTCTGCAATGGTTAACAATTCAAATTATTATATGTGATTAAAGCTAGTAAAGTAAACAAACAAAATATATTGTTATTCAAGAAAGTGACATATGGGGCTGGCCCCATGGCCGAGCAGTTAAGTTCACGTGCTCTGCTGCAGGTGGCCCAGTGTTTCCTTGGTTTCAATCCTGGGCGCAGACATGGCACTGCTCATCAAACCATGCTGAGACAGCATCCCACATGCCACAACTAGAAGGACACACAACAAAGAATATACAACTATGTACTGGGGGGCTTTGGGGAGAAAAAGGAAAAAAATGAAATCTTTAAAAAAATAAAGAAAGAAAGAAAAGTGACATGTATGTTTTCAGTAAAGAAGTTAAAGAGAATATATTTTTGTTTGTTTTGTTGAGAAAGAGAAACTTCTTCTTATAAAAGGAAAAAAGACATTGGACAAATTCTGAGTGTAAAAAGAAGGTTATAGAAGATTATAGGGAAAACACTTGGTGGAAAGAATTTGGTCGGATTGGCTGAATTAAAAAGAATTTATTTAAGTAAATGCTCAAAAGTAGAGTGGAGCAAAACTAGAATTTGTTTTTCTCTCTCATAAAAAGGTAATTATCTTAAACTTTAAGCCTTCTCTTGACAAAGATATTATACATTTTTTCTTTGAGTAGTTTAATAGAAGAGTAGGTATTTTATGTTTTACCAAAATAAATTTCCTGTGCTGTTTTTGTCAGGTCTTTAATCACAGCTGCGAAGACTTTTCTTACAGTGATTTAATTTTCTCTGTTAACCTGAAAGCATTTCAATGTCACTTAGGTTAAATGGATAACTAAGAATTGTTTCATCAGGAGCTATTGTATTCTGTGTACAAATGTTATTAACACATGTTTAAAAAATTATATAACATTCCTAAAATTCTGATATATCCTAGTTGTCAGTCATAATTCTCGTTACTATCTTAAAATACTATTTCACAAAACCAAATTTTTTGTCAATTGCCATTATGAAGTCTTTTGTCGTTTACACACAGTTTTGTCTTACTCTGTTTTTTTTCAAATATGCTTCATCTTCAGGGAAAATGATGGAAAAGACTCTAACACTTCCTCTAGAATACAGGATTCTGACAAACTTTTAGATCATCAAACTGAACTGTGTAAGAAGTTAGAGCACTCTAATGGAAAAACTGATGACTACATGAAACTGCTAATAGAAGATCAAGATAAAGATTTGATTACACTGGTCTAAATGAACTGATGAGACTGATTATAATTTTTATGACTTTTCATTTGAAATGTTGCTGATTGTTTAATGTTTCACTTCTTCAGGGTATAGAAAACTTTTTTGTCTTTTCTCTTAAGCTAACTTATGACTTATAACAATTTGGTAAATTATACCTTTGTAAACAGAAGTAAAACATTTATCTTTTTGCCTGTACCTGATCACTACAAAATTTGAAAAGTGCTAGCTGTGGGTATTCTTATTTTCATGGCAATAGAGTTATTTGTATAAGTTCAATAAGATTCTGTTCTCCTTATAACAGGACACAATTGGAAACATTGGTAATATTACCAAGCTTTGAGTAGAATATTATATATGAGAGAAACATGCATAGATTCAGATGCTACTGAACAACGATTGGTTCAATGAAGAAATCAAAGAAGAAATTAAAAAGTAGCTTGAGACAAAGGAAAATGAAAATAGAACATGCAGAAGTTTATGAGACAGAGCAGAAGTGGTTCTAAAAGGAGATTTTATAGCACTACATGCCTACCTCAACAAACAAAAAAAAATCTCAAAAAAAATCTAAAGTTGCGCCTAAGTAACTGGGAAATAAGGGAGACACAGGCCAAAATCAATATAAGGAAGGAAATAATAAAACTCAGAGAAGAACTAAATGAAATAGAAACTTAAAAAGCCATAGAAAAAAATCAATGAAACTACGTGGTGGTTCATAGAAAACAATAAATAAAATTGGTGAACCTTTAGCTAAACTCACCAAGAAAAAAGAGAATTTCCTCAAATAAAATCAGAAATGAAAGAGGAGAAAATACAATGGGCGCCTCAGAAATACAAAATGTTATAAAAGAATACTATGAAAAGCTGTACACCAAAAAAATTTGGATATCTAGAAGAAATGGATAAATTGTTAGAATTATACAACCTTTGAAAGCTGAATCAAGAAGAAATAGAGAATTTGAATATACCAGTCACCAATAAGAAGGTCAAAACTGTAATCAAAAATCTCCCCCAAAATAAAAATATAGGAACAGATGGCTTCCCCGGTAAATTCTACCAAACATTCAAAGGAGACTCAATACCTACCCTTCTCAAGCTCTTTCAGAGTTGAAGAGGAGAGGAAGCTCCCTCACTCATTCTATGAGGCCAACATTACCCTGAAATCAAAACCAGACAAAGGCAACACACGAAAAATAAAAGCACAGGCCAATATCACTGATGAATATTGATGCAGAAATCCTGAACAAAATACTAGCAAATCAAATACAACACTACATTAGAAAGATATTACACCATGATCAAGTGGTATCTACTCCAGGGATGCAAGGATGTTTCAACATCTGCAAATCAATCAATGTGATACACCACACTAACAAAATGAAGAATAAAAATCACATGATCTTCTCAATAGATGCAGATAAAGCATTTGGCAAGATACAGAACCCATTTAAGATAAAAACTCTGAATAAACTGGATATAGGAGGAAAGCCCTCAATATAATAACGGCAATATATAACAAACCCACAGGTAATATTCTCAATGGAGAAAAACTGAAAGCTATCTCTCTAAGAACATTAACCAGACAAGGATGCCCACTTTCACTACTCTTATGTAATATAGTATGGAAAGTCCCAGCTAGAGTAATCAGTCAAGGAATACAAAGACAAAAGTGAAACTGTCACTATTTGCAGGTGACATGAGTTTATATAGAGAAAACCCTAAAAAATCTAGCAAAAACCTTTTAGAAATAATATATGAACACAGTAAACTTGCAGGATAAAAAATCAACATACAAAAATTGGTTCTGTTTCTACACACTAACAACAAAGTAGCAGAAAGAGAAATTAAGAATACAATCACATTTACAACTGCAACAAAAAGAATAAAACACTAGGAAGAAATGTAACCAAAGAGGTGAAAGACAGGTACACTGAAATGTATAAAATCTTGTCGAAAGAAATTTAAGAAGATATAAAGAAATGGAAAGATATCCCATGCTCTTGGATCAGAAGAATTAACCTCATTAAAATGTCCATACTTCCTAAAGTAATCTATAGATTCAATGCAATTCCTATCAAAGTTTCAATGACACTTTCCACAGAAATAGAACAAAGAAATCTAAAATGTATATAGAACAACAAAAGACCCTGAATAGCCAAAGGCATCCTGAGAAAAATAACAAAGCTGGTTGTATCATACTCCCTGATTTCAAAATATGTTACAAAGCCACAATAACCAAACAGCATTGTATTGGCAGAAACACAGACACACAGATCAATGGAACAGAATCAGGGCCCACAAATGAACTCACACATCTATTGGCCACTAATTTTCAACAAGGCAGCCAAGAACATACAATGGAGAAAGGAAAGTCTCTTCAATAATTGTGCTGGGAGAACTTGACAGGCACATGCAAAAGAATGAAAGTAGACCATTATCTTACACCATACACAAAAATTAACACAAAATGAATCAAAGATTTGAATGTAAGACTTGAAACCATGAAACTTCTAGAAGAAACACAGGCAGTACACTCTTCAGCATCACTCTTAGCAGCATATTTTCAAGTACCATTTCTGACTGGGCAAGGGAAGCAATAGAAAAAATAAATAAGCAAATGGGACTATGTCAAACTAAAAGCTTCTGCACAATAAAGGAAATCATTACAAAAATGAAAAGACAACCTAATAATTGGGAGCAGATATTTTCAAACCATATATCTGATAGGTAGTTAATATAAAAAATATATAAATAACTGCTACATCCCAAAAACAGAAAAGTCTAACAATCCCATTGAAAAATGGGAAAATATGTAAACAGACATTTATCCAGAGAAGATAAACAGATGGGCAACAGACACATGAGAAGATGATCAACATCACTAATTATCTGGGAAATGAAAATCAAAACTGCAATGAGATACCTCTTCATACCTGTGAGAATGGCTAGAATTAACATGACAAGAAACAAGTGTTGGAGAGGATGTGGAGAGAAGGGAACCCTCATATACTGCTGATGGGAGTGCAAACTGGTGCAGCCACTATGGAAAACAGTATGGAGATTCCTCAAAAAATGAAGAATAGAACTACCATACGATCTACCATTTTCACTACTGAGTATTTATCCAAAGAACATGTAAACACAAATCTATAAAGATAAATGCAGCCCTATGTTCATCTCAGCATTATTCACAATAGTCAAGACTTGGAAGCAACCTAGGTTCCCCTCAAGGGAAGAAAGGATAAAGAAAATGTGGAATATATACACAATGGAATACTACTCAGCCATAAAAATGAAGAAATCTGTTCATTTGTGACAACCTGGATGGACCTTGACAGTATTATGCTAAGTGAAGTAAGTCAGAAGGAGAAAGTGTAAAACCATATGATGTCACTCATAAATAGAATAAAAAACAAGATACAAATGCATGGAGAGAGAGATTGGATTGGTATTTACTAGAGGGGAAAAGGGGAAGGAGGGGGTGAATGAATTGATTAGGCACATGTGAATGGTGATGGATTGTAATTAGTTTTTGGGCTGTGAACATGATGTAATCTACACAGAAATCTATATTCTGTATACATAATACAAATCAGTATTATAATCTACATCCAGAATTTGTATAATTTTATAAACTGTTTCCGCAATAATAAATAAATTAATAAATAGATAGGTAAATAAATAAATGTAATTGAGTTGCCTAAGTCATAAATGGTCCACGTAGTTTGATAGACTTGATTTCATATTTTTGATATTTATTTAATTCATGGTTTTACAGTTTAGAAAACATGAAACAATAAATGTATCAATTTACTCAAAATGTTAACCAGTGAGAAACCATTTTTTTGAAGGCAAGTTTCCTCCATGGCAACCTGAAAAATGTACCCATTTTACCTCGTGGCCATAAAGAAAATTAAAATCACCCAACAGAATAGCCTACTAAAATGTTTAGTATATATTTACAGAATAAATGCACATATTTATCATTAAATGGCTGTTCATATATCATCAAGATGATTTGTTTACAGATATGTAACAACCCTCATTTCCTTCAGTTTTCTAAAAAGGTTTTCAGGAAAGACTTTCAACTTTGTGGATAAATTCCTGCCAAATTTTAATCCTTAGCATATAATTCCTACAGAAAACTGCCTGTTATGCTCAACCCTGGAGTTTGGACATGCACTTATTTCGAAATAAAATGAAACCAGATGATCAATGTAGGCAACAGAAAAGACCTTGTTGCATAAAATTAGTTAGATTCCAGCTCCCGTTGGACTAAACTGCTAATTATGATTCAATAGAACATAATAATATTGATAGTTACATAGACTGCTTTAAATTGATTGGTTTCTTTGAGGATTTTCTTTATATGCACAAGGTTAAAGAATCATATATTAGGCATCTCAACAAAGCAAAGATTTCCTAAGAAAAATACTCAAATTTACCCGTACGAACAAAATTGAGGCTTTTGTATTAATTTCTTCTTTGTTCCAATAACAGCACAAGCCCTCCTGAACGAGGAAGGTTAAATACCTGGAAACTATTACTTTAATAGTCCAAGGCCAATTCACTGTCCTACATGCAGTCCTCAAATAGAAGGCTGGTCTGCAGCTCTGGTCCCCTTGGTAAACAGGGCACCGATTACCTCACTGTCCCACATAACCCTGAAGAAATCGCTACAAATATCTCACATGTATGTGCAATATCCACTGCAGGGAACACTGCATGTCAAGTGGCCTGTAATGAAAAAGGTTAGTGAGTTTTAACTTAAAAACACTGATAATATTATTAGCTAGTTGTTTAAAACTAAAGTATTTGAAAACAACATTAAAAATTGAAAGGAATTTCTCTTATTAACTCCTACATGGAAAGAGCTTAGAAGTGATCACGCTTGTGTTTACTAGAGGAACGGTGTGGAACACAATAAAAATTATTGACTTTGCTTTCAACCGTCAGAGGATTGAGGTCTCAGGTCACACTCTAAGCCTGTGTCTGAAGAGAAAGTCAAATCGAGAATATCAGATCTGAGACCTGTTCACCTGGAGCAGAAATTCCTGGAGCCTAATTGGGAGGAACACTTAAAAATAATTTGGCAAATTAGTGAGGATGAATTGTTACCAGCTTTGAAGTGGAAACCTTCCGGAGACCACAGTCTTCGCATGGCAGGAGTGTGGGTGGTGGGGCAGCCACACTTCACAGGGACATGGGACTGGGATTCACACCAGGTTTGCATGATGAAGAGAGGAATGTTCCCTCCTGGCTGTGCATGGGAAGGATGACCACTGAGAACAAACTCAGAGCCTTCTCCACAACAAGGCCACTGCTGCGGAGGACAGCACTTGCCAGAACTTTGACTGAGCTCAGGGAAGGGTTTTCCCAGCTCCAGCTACCCTGGTCTTCCTCTCTCACCTGAGGAAGAGGAGAGCTGTGAAACATCTGTGAAGGCCACATCTCAAGGACACAGGCCCTGTAAAAGACTGAAATTTACTCACAAGATTGTAGGAGGCAATTCCACATACATGCTTTGCCACAGCATCAACAGGGCTTTAGTATAATAACAGTGGATTACAGCTGAAACACTTACATGACATGGACTATATCTAAGGAGTGTTCTTGCAGAATCCCAAAGACTTAGGAAGACAAAAACCCGGGTACTAGGGCAATGTGAAGTGCTTGGCTATGTAAGCTACAGGAAACTTTAGACAGAGTTCAAATCCTAAATGCATTACCATAAAACCTCACAATGAAGCCCTTTAAACTCATGTCCCACTATCCAATATATCATGTCTGCTTTTCACAAAAAGTTACAAAACATGCCAAAAGGAAAGAAAATGCATAGTCTAAAGAGAAAAATCAAACATTAAAAGTAGATTCAGATATGAAAAGCTTTTGGAATTATCACATAAGGAATGTAGAACATCTATGATTAATATCTCCAATAGAGAAACCATACGAAATGCAAGAAAATATGATTAATGTAAGCAAAGAGATAGATATTGCAAGAAAGAATCAACATGAAATCCAAATTTGAAAATATAGTTTCAAATTAAAAATATTGTTATAGAGAGGCCAGCCCCATGGCCAAGTGGTTAAAGTTGCGAGCTTCACTTTGGTGGCCTGGGGTTTCACCGGTTTGGATCACAAGCGTGGACATGACACCACTCATCAAGCCATGCTGTGGCAGCATACCACCTAGCACAGCCAGGAGGACCTACAACTAGGATATACAACTATGTACTAGATGGCTTTGTGGAGAAAGATAAAAAAGAAGATTGGCAACAGATGTTAGCTCAGGTGCCAATCTTTAAAACAAAATATAATAGAAATAAAGAGAGCCTTTGAGGGGGCACATCAGTAGACATAACATGGTTGAGAAAAAAATAAATGAGCATTAAGATATGTCAAAATTTTTTCCAAAATATAAAGAAAAAGAGGGGGCTGGCCCCATGGCCAAGTGTTTAAGTTTGCAAACTCCACTGCAGGTGGCCCAGTGTTTTGTTGGCTCAGGTCCTGGGAACGGACATAGCACTGCAAACCACGCTGAGGTGGCATTGCACATGCCACAGCTGGAAGGACCCACAATGAGAGAATATACAACCATGTACTGGGGGGCTTTGGGGAGCAAAAGGAAAAATTTAAAAAAAGAGACATTAAAGCAAAAACGAACAAAATTTTAAAAACACAAGAAAAGAAAAGAACCGTGGGATGATGACAAAAGATAAAACATATGCATAATTGCAATACCTGGAGAAAATTGAGAGATTACAGCAGAAGAAGTCCTTGAGAACAAGTGGTCGATATCTTTCAAAATTCATAACAAACTCTATACCACATACCCAGGAAGCTCAGAGAGCAGAAAGGAGTATAATTAACCAAAAAGTCATCTATGCATATCATATCCAAATGATATAGAACCAAATACAAAGAAAAATTTTGAAAGAAGTCAGATGAAAAAATATCATTAGAAGAACAGGGATCAAAATTATTACAGACTAATTTGTCTGAAACCATGCAAGTCGGAAAAGAGGAAAGTGAAATAAAGTGACAAAATTAAAAAAGAAAAACTAAATTTCTACACCTAGTTCTTTATCTCTCAAAACTAGGGAAAAAATTAAAACTTTCTTAGACAAACAGAAAAGGTAGGAAAGAGGAATTGGGAATAATGTGTTACAGGTAATCTGTTCTGCAAATGAAATGATAAACTGTTATTTGAATGTTTATATATATACTTGTGAACTATATAGTTTGCTATGAAGTCAGCTTAGATTCTTTACAAATCTAAGAAAGCATTATAAAAAAATTTTTAAAGTATGATTCCTTTCTTGAGAGAGGAGATAAAATGTGAAGTCATACACCCAACACTGGGGCACCTAAATATAGATAAAGCAGATGCTAACAGATCTTAAGGAATACACACACACTGAAATAATAATTGTAAGGGAATTCAAGCTCCACTTTCAACAATAGAGAGTTCATCCAGGAAAAAAATAAAAAAATCAGTAAGATAAACGTTGGACTTTAACTACACATTTTACAAGGTGGATCTAATGGATATTTTCAGATCATTCCACCAGAAATCAGCAGAATACATAATCCTCTCAAGTCCACATGCAAAATTCTTCAGAGTAGATCATATATTAGGCCACAAAATAATTCTTGACATATTAAAAAAAGTTTGAAATCAGATCAAGAATCTTTTCCTACAAGAGCTGTGTAACATTAGAAATGAATTACAAGAAGAAACCTTGAAATCCACAAATATGTGGAAAATAACATATTTCTGAACAAGAAATGATTCAAAAAGGAAAGCAATAGAGAAATTTTAAAAATCCTCATACAAATAAAAATGGAAACATAAAATACAATAACTTATAAGATGTAGCCAAAAATAGCAAGAGGGAATTTTATAGCAATAAATGCGTACATTAAGAAAAAAGAAAGATTCAAAAGACAATGTAAATTTAAACCTTAAAGAACTTAAAAAAAAAGAAAGGGAAAGTGCAAAGTTAGAAGAAGAAAGAAAAACACAAAGATTGAGAGGAAATAAATTAAAAAGAAGCTAGACAGACAATAGAGAGGATCAATGAAACTATGAATTTTTTTTCAAAAAGTAAACTAAAGTGACAAAACTTTAGCTAGACAAAATCAGAGAGTAAGAGAGAAGATGTAAATAATAAAATCAGAAAAAAAGGGGAGATATTAGAACTGATACAAGAGAAGTACAAAGAATCATAAAAGAGTACAATCGCATTTATACGCCAAAAAATCGGATAGCTTGGACAAAATAGATTAATTCCTAGAAATATGCAATCTACAAAAACTAAATCATAGAAAAGTAGAAAATCTGAGCAAACCAATACTTATGGAGATTTAATCAGTAATCAAAAACCTTCCAATACATAAAATCCCAAGACCATATGGTTTCACTGGTGAATTCTACCAAACATTTAAATGTTAACACCAATGCTTCTCAAAAACTTTCACAATTGTGAAGAGGAGGGAACACTCCCAAAATCATGTTATGAGGCCAGCATTACCTTGACACTAAATTCAGATAAGGACACTACAGGAGAATAAAATTACAGACCACTATCCCTGATGAATAATAGATGTAAACATTTTCAACAAAATATTGTCAAACTAAAGTCAACAGCACATTAAAAGGATCCTACATTATGATCAAGTGGGATTTATAGGTGAGAATCAAGGATTGCTCAACATATGCAAATCAATACATGTGATACTTCATTTTCATAGAGTGAAGGATAAAAATCATATAATCATCTCAAAAGATGGAAGTAAAGCATTTAAAAATATACCACATCCTTGCATAACAAAAACCCTCAATAATGTTGGTATAGAAGAAAAGCACCTCAACATAATAAAGGCCATATACAAGAAATTCACAGCTAACTTTGTACTCCATTGTGAAAAGTTCAAAGCTTTTCCTCTAAAATCAGGAAGAAAACCAGCAAGCCCACTCTCTCTGCTCTTATTCAACATAGCACTGAAGTGCTAACCAGAGAATCTAGGCTAGACAAAAAATTTAAAGGCGTACAGTTTGGAAAGGAAGAAGTAAAATTGTTGTAATTTTCAGATGTTATGATGTTATGTAGAAAACCCTAAAGACTCAACAAAAAAATCATAGGAAATAATGAACAAATTCAGTAAAATTGCAGGGTATAAAATCAGCATACAGAAATCAATTGTATATCTGTACACAAACAATGAAACATCTGAAAAATAGAGGAAACAATCCCATTCACAATAGCATCAATACATAAAATATTTTTACATAAATTTTAAAAGGAGATATTATCGCTACATTGAAAGCAATACTTTGTGAAAGAAATTGAGAAAGTAATATCACATGGAAAAATATCCCCTGTATGTGGATTAGAAGAATGAATATTGTTAAAGTCCATACTACCTAAAGACCCTCTAGATTAAATGCAATTTCTCTCAAAATTCTGTTGTTAATTTTACTGAAATATAAAAACAAATGAAATTTGTATGGAACAGCAAAAATTACCCTGAATAGCTAAAGCAATCCCAAGAAAAAAAGAACAAAACTGGAGGCATCACACTTTATGTTTTCAAACAATGCTGCAACATCCAGTATAGTACTAGAATAAAAATATACACTTAGACCAATGGAACAGATTGGAGAGTGCAAAAGTAAACACCAGCACATGCAATCAACTAACATTTGACAAGGGAGCCAAGAATATGCAATTGGGAAAGGATAGTCTTTCTAAGTAAAGGTGTTGGGAGAACTGGATAACACATACATAAGAATAAAATTGGATCCTTATCTTATACCCTTTACAAAAATTAACTCAAAATGGATTAAAGAGTTAAAAAAAAACCTGATACCATAAAACTACTGGATGAAAAACTATGGAAGATATGCATTTATATTGGTCTTGTCAATGAATGTTTTTGTATATGATACCAAAATCATAAGCAATAAAGGACAAATGAGAGACTACAGCAAACTAAAAACCTTCTGCACAGCAAAAGAAATAATCGAGATTAAAAGAACACCAATGGAAAGGAATAAAGTATTTTGCAAATCAATATTAAAACATATAAAGAACTCGTAAAATTCAATAGTAAAAAAAATTCTATTAAAAATGGACAGAGTAAGCCTAGTAACTGCAAGCGGCTTTCTTCCAACGGATGCCCCCAGAGGATCAACACACACCTAGAGCAGGAGCGAGCACACACCAGAGGAGCGACGGTGGAAACACGTGACCAGAACCCTACCTAAAACCCCTGCAATTACTCCTAAACGCAGAGAGAAACTCCGGAGTTACACACCTGAGCCTGTGGGGAGAGTCTCGCCCCGCCATTGGCGGGGAGATCCCGCCTGGTGTGCATGGTGCCCAGAGGGTCCCAGAGAGAATCACAGAGGGTACAGCAGCACCCCGGCTGCCACTGCCTGCACGGTGGGGCAATGTATTGATGGAGATATCGGAGAGGACTGGGGCTGGGTGGAGCTCCAGAGGCCGGCTCTGGGGCCCGGGGGGGAAGCTCCAGAGCTCTGCCCAGCAGTAGACAAAACTCTCTGTCTGCCATTAGCGGAGGGGACACGCCCAGCATTCACAAGGCCGGGAAAGTCCTGGAGAGAATCCCAGAGGGGGCGGCGACCCCCAGTTGCCATTGCCCGCCCCATGGGGCAAGGGATTGCCGGAGATCTCAGAGAGGACCAGGGCTGGGTGGAGCTCCAGAGGCCGGCTCCGTGCCCCTGGAGGGGAAGCTCCAGAGTTCCGCCCGGGCAGCAGACAAAACTCTCTGTCTGCCATTAGCGGAGGGGCCACTCCTAGCATCCACAACACCGGGAGGGTCCCAGAGAGGAGAATATCAGGCAGGGCAGCAGCTGACCAGCTACCACTGAAATCAGGATCTCCGGCTATCCCCCAGACAGGGCAAAGGGCTTCCCGAGTTCCTGGGGAACAGGAATGGGGCTGGGTGGAGTTCCAGCAACCCGGCTCTGCAGCAAAGGGGGAAACCCTACAGGCTCACAGCAGCCTCAGCGAAAGCCTCTGCACACAACTAGTAGAGAGCACCCATCCGGCAGCCACAAGGCTGGAAAACCCCGGGACAAAAGTAGCATAGCTGGGTGAGCTAACCACAGACTGTAGAAGATGGCAACAGCTCTGCTGCGACCCATAGTGGACAAGTGAGATTTTGTGGGTGCCAACAGTGACGGAGTGGCAAATATAAGTGATCCTACCCCTGGCCGCTGGAAAAGCCCATAACACCATTGCAGACCCCAAGGAGGGAGCACATCTAGGCGGGCTGCAACAGTAGGCACCAGCAGCCTGAAGCCCCCCTGTGACAGCCCCCACGGCAGAAGAGGGAATCCAAAGGACCACGGTGACTATGAGGAGGGGCCCAGGCCCAGTTAGCAACTGCGGACAGGGTTCCTGGTTGGTGCAGTATAAACAGCTGCTCCCCCACCACACCAGCAGAAACAAGTGGAAGGAGCAACTAAACTCTATCTCTATGCGGAGGCACAAATCTACAACATCAAGCAATATGAAAAAATACATTAAATCTCCAGAACAGAAGGAAAATAACAAATACACAGAAAACAATCCTAAAGAAAATGAAATATATAACCTAAATGACGATGACTTCAAAACAGCCATCATTAAAATACTCACTGAGTTAAGAGAGAATTCAGATAGACAGCTCAACGAGTTCAGGAGCTATGTCACAAAAGAGTTTGATACGATAAAGAAGAACCAAACAGAAATACTGGAAATGAAGAACACAATAGAAGAGATTAAGAAAAATCTAGATGCACTGAACAGTAGGGCCGATAATATGGAGGAAAGAATTAGCAATTTGGAAGATGGCAATATAGAAATGTTGCAGGCAGAGGAGGAGAGAGAAGTAAGACTAAAAAGAAATGAAGAAACTCTCCGAGAATTATCAGACACAATTAGGAGATGCAAGGTAAGGATTATAGGTATACCAGAGGGAGAAGAGAAGGAGAAAGGGGCAGAAAGCCTATTCAAAGAAATAATGGCTGAGAGCTTACCAAATCTGGTGAGAGAGATGGATCTTCAGGTGACAGAAGCCAAAGGATCTCCAAACTTTAACAATGCAGGAAGACCAACCCCAAGGCATATAGTAGTGAAGCTAGCAAATGTCAACGACAAGGATAAAATACTAAGGACAGCCAGGCAAAAGAAACTAACCTACAAAGGAACCCCCATCAGGCTATCAGCAGATTTCTCTGCAGAAACTTTACAGGCTAGAAGAGAGTGGAATGATATATTCAAAAATCTGAAGGACAAAAACCTACAGCTGAGAATTCTCTACCCAGCAAAAGTATCCTTCAAATACGATGGAGAAATAAAAACTTTCCCAGATAAACAAAAATTAAGGGAGTTCGTTGCCACAAAACCTCCTCTTCAGGAAATCCTCAGGAAAACCCTCACTCCTGAAAAATCCAAAAAAGGAAAGGGGCTACAAAACCAAGAGCAGGGGAGATAAGTAGAAGGACAACAACAGAGAGTAGCAGCTCTTCATCAGAACAGATTAAACCATGGGACGAGAAACAAAGGATAGTGAAGAAAACCGGAAAACAAGACATAAAATGGTAGTGGTAGGCCCCACACCTCAATAATCACTCTAAATGTAAATGGATTGAACTCCCCAATCAAAAGACACAGAGTGGCAGGATGGATCAAGGAACAAGACCCAACAATATGCTGCCTCCGGGAAACACACCTCAGCCCCAAAGACAAACACAGACTCAGAGTGAAGGGATGGAGAACAATACTCCAAGCTAATAATGAACAAAAGAAAGCAGGTGTCACTATACTAATATCAGACAAGGTAGACTTCAAAGCAAAACAGATAAAGAAAGACAAAGAGGGACAGTATATAATGATAAAAGGGACTCTCCACCAAGAAGACATAACGCTTATAAATATATACGCACCCAATACAGGAGCACCAAAATTTGTAAAGCAACTCTTAATAGAACTAAAAGAAGACATCAACAACAGTACAATAATAGTAGGGGACCTCAACACACCATTAACACCAATGGACAGAACATCCAGACAGAAAATCAACAAGGAAATAATAGAATTAAATGGAAAATTAGACCAGATGGACTTGATAGATATATATAGAGCACTTCATCCAAAAACAGCAGGTTACACATTCTTCTCAAGTGCACATGGAACATTCTCAAGGATTGACCATATTTTGGGAAACAAAGCAAACATCAATAAATACAAGAGAGTTGAAATAATATCAAGCATCTTTTCTGATCATAATGCTATGAAACTAGAAATCAACTACAAGAAAAAAGCAGAGAAAGGTGCAAAAATGTGGAGAGTAAACAACACGCTTCTGAACAAACAATGGATCATTGAAGAAATTAAAGAAGAAATCAAATATTATCTGGAGACAAATGAAAATGAGAACACGACATGCCAAATCATTTGGGATGCAGCCAAAGCAGTCCCAAGAGGGAAATTCCTCGCAATGCAGGCTCACCTCACTAAACAAGGAAAAGCTCACCGAAGCAACCTCAAACGACACCTAACAGAACTAGAAAAAGAAGAACAAACAAAGCCCAGAGTCAGTAGAAGGAGGGAAATAATAAAAATAAGAGCAGAAATAAACGATATTGAAACAAAAAAGACAATAGAAAGGATCAATGAAACAAAGAGTTGGTTCTTCGAAAAAATTAACAAAATCGACAAACCTTTAGCCAGACTCACCAAGAAAAGAAGAGAGAAATCTCAAATAAATAAAATTAGGAATGAGAGAGGAGAAATCACAACAGATACCAATGAAATACAAGGGATCATAAGAGAATACCATGGAAAACTATATGCCAACAAATTGAACAACCTGGAAGAAATGGACAACTTCCTAGACTCCTACACCCTCCCCAAACTGAATCAGGAAGAAATGGAGAATCTGAATAGGCCAATCACAAGTAAGGAAATAGAAAGGGTAATCAAAAACCTCCCCAAAAATAAGAGTCCAGGACCAGATGGCTTCTCTGGAGAATTCTACCAAACATTCAAAGAAGACTTAATACCTATTCTTCTCAAACTATTCCAGAAAATTGAGGAAGATGGAGTACTCCCTAACACATTCTATGAAGCCAACATCACTCTGATCCCCAAACCTGACAAGGACAACACAAAGAAGGAGAACTACAGGCCGATATCACTGATGAACATAGATGCAAAAATCCTCAACAAAATTCTGGCAAACCGAATACAGCAATACATCAAAAAGTTTATACACCATGATCAAGTGGGATTTATACCAGGGACACAGGGATGGTTCAACATCCGCAAGTCAATCAACATGATACACTACATCAACAAAATGAAAAACAAAAACCACATGATCATCTCAATAGATGCAGAGAAAGCATTCGACAAGATCCAACACCCATTTGTGATAAAAACCCTCAATAAAATGGGTATAGAAGGAAAGTACCTCAACATAATAAAAGCCATATATGACAGACCCACAGCCAACATCATACTCAATGGACAAAAACTGAAAGCCATCCCTCTGAGGACAGGAACAAGACAAGGGTGCCCACTTTCACCACTCCTATTCAACATAGTACTGGAGGTGTTGGCCAGAGCAATTCGGCAGGAAAAAGAAACAAAAGGAATCCAAATAGGTAATGAAGAAGGAAAACTCTCGCTGTTTGCAGACAACATGATCTTATATATAGAAAACCCCAAAGAATCCATAGAAAAACTATTAGAAATAATCAACAACCACAGCAAATTAGCAGGGTATAAAATCAACATACATAAATCAGTAGCATTTCTATACACTAGCAATGAACTAACAGAAAAAGAACTCAAGAACTCAATCCCATTCACAATCGCAACGAAAAGAATAAAATACCTTGGGATAAACTTAACCAAGGAAGTGAAGGATCTATACAATGAAAACTACAAGACTTTCTTGAAAGAAATTGACGACGACATAAAGAGATGGAGAGACATTCCATGCACATGGATTGGAAGAATAAACATAGTTAAAATGTCCGTACTACCTAAAGCAATCTACAGATTCAATGCTATCCCAATCAGAATCCCAACAACATTCTTCACAGAAATCGAACAAAGAATCCTAAAATTCATATGGGGCAACAAAAGACCACGAATTGCTAAAGCAATCCTGAGCAAGAAAAACAAAGCCAGCGGAATCACAATCCCCGATTTCAAAACATACTACAAAGCTACAGTGATCAAAACAGCATGGTACTGGTACAAAAACAGGTCCACAGATCAATGGAACAGAATTGAAAGCCCAGAGATAAAACCACACATCTATGGACAGCTAATCTTCGACAAAGGAGCAGAGGGCCTAGAATGGAGAAAAGAAAGTCTCTTCAACAAATGGTGCTGGGAAAACTGGACAGCCACATGCAAAAGATTGAAAATTGACCATTCTTTTTCACCACACACCAAAATAAACTCAAAATGGATCAAAGACCGAAAGATTAGGCCTGAAACAATAAGTCTTCTAGAAGAGAATATAGGCAGTACACTCTATGACATCAGTTTCAAAAGAATCTTTTTGGACACTATAACTCCTCAGTTGAGGAAAACAATAGAAAGAATAAACAAATGGGACTTCATCAGACTAAAGAGCTTCTTCAAGGCAAGGGAAAACAGGATTGAAACAAAAAAAAAGCTCACTAATTGGGAAAAAATATTTACAAGCCACTTATCCAACAAAGGGTTACTCTCCATAATATACAAAGAACTCACACGGCTTAACAACAAAAAAACAAACAACCCGATCAAAAAATGGGCAGAGGACATGAACAGACATTTCTCAAAAGAAGATATAAATATGGCCAATAGACACAGGAAAAGATGTTCATCATCACTAGTCATCAGGGAAATGCAAATCAAAACTACACTAAGATATCACCTTACACCCGTTAGATTGGCAAAAGCATCCAAAACCAAGAGCGACAAATGTTGGAGAGGTTGTGGAGAAAAAGGAACCCTCATACACTGTTGGTGGGAATGCAAACTGGTACAGCCACTATGGAAAACAGTATGGAGATTTCTCAAAAAGTTAAAAATAGAAATACTCTATGACCCAGCCATCCCATTACTGGGTATCTATCCTAAGACCCTGAAATCAGAAATCCCAAGAGTCCCTTGCACCCCTATGTTCATCGCAGCATTATGTACAATAGCCAAGACGTGGAACCAACCTACATGCCCAGAAACTGATGATTGGATAAAGAAGATATGGTATATATACACAATGGAATACTACTCAGCCATAAAAAAAGACAAAATTGGCCCATTCGCAGCAACGTGGATGGACCTCGAGGGTATTATGTTAAGCGAAATAAGCCAGTCAGAGAAAGACGAACTCTATATGACTCCACTCATAGGTGGATGTTAATATATTGACCAGGAGATCTGCTCGGTGCTTACCAGGGAAAAGAGGGGGTCGGGGGAGGGCACAAAGGGGGAAGTGGTGTACCTACAACATGACTAACAATAATGCACAACTGAAATCTCACAAGGTTGTAATCTATCATAACATTAATAAAAAAATAAAGACTAAAAAACTAGAAAATATCAATAAGACTAAGAACTTGTTCTTTGAGAACATAAACAAAATTGGTAAATCTTTAGCTAGACTCACAAAGAAAAAACATGAGAATTCTTAGATAAAAGAAATCATAAATGAGAGAGAAGAAATTACAACACACACCATAGAAATACAAAGGATTCTCAGAGAATACTAAGAAAAGGCATGCAACAACTAATCAGATAACCGTGGAGAAATGGATAAATTCTTAGAATCAAACAATCTTGCTAAACTGAATCAAGGATAGAGAATCTGAATAGACCAACCACAGTTAAAGAGATTGAAATATTTGTGAAAAACCTCTCAAAAACAAAAAATGCAGGACCAGTTGTCTTCTCTGGTGAACTCTATGAAACATTCAAAGATTGTTTATTACCTATCATTCTCAAGCTATTCCTAAAACTTTAGGAGGATGGGATGTTTCCTAACTCATTTTATGAGGCCAAAATTACCCTGATACTAAACCAGACAAAGACAACACACCGAAAAATGAAAATTACAGGCCAGTACTGCTGATGAACACAGATGGAAAAATCCTTAACAAAATATTATCAAACCAAATATCACAATATATTGAAAGGATCATACACCATTATCAAGTGGGATTTCTTCCAGTGATGCAGGGGTGCTTCACCATCTGCAAATCGATCAATGTGATACAGCACGTTAACAAAATGAAGAATAAACTTCACATCAGTATCTCAATAAGTCCATAGAAATTATTTGACAGGATCCAAAATCCATTTAGGATAAAAACAATAAAATGTATATAGAAGGAAGGTACCTTAACATAATAGCGGCTATATATGACAAACCCACAGCTGACATCCTATTCAATGGTAAAATACTGAAAACCATTCCTCTGAGAACAGGAAAAAGACAAGGGCACTCTCTCATCTCTTATTCAATATAGTTCTGGAAGTTTTAGCCAGAACAATTAGGCAAGAAAAATAAATATAAGGGATCTATGTAGGAAAGGAAGAAGTATAACTGTTGACATTTGTGGATGCCATGATTCTACATACAGAATACTGTAAAGAAACTACCAAAAAACTGTTCGAATAATTAATTAATAGATTAGAGTTGCAGCATACAAAATCAACACACAAAAATCAGTTGCACTTCTACACACTAATAAAGAAGTAGCAAAAAGAGAAATCAGGGATATAATCCCATTTATAATTTCAACAAAAGGAACAAAATATCTAGACATATATTTAAACAAGGAGTTAAAGGCTTATACACTGAAAATGGTAAGATGTTATTGAAAGAAATTGAAGAAAACATAAAGAAATGGAAATATATCCCATCCTCATGAATTAGAAGAATAAACATAGTTAAAATATTCATATTAGCTAAAGCAATCTACAGATTCAGTGCAATCGCAATTGGAATCCCCATGATATCTTCATGGAAGTAGAAAAAAATTTATCAAGTTTATATGGAACAAAAAATGATGCCGAATTGTCAAAACAATCCTAAGAATAAAGCACAAAGCTGGAAACATCACACTTGCCATATTAAAAACATGTTACAAAGCAATAGTAATCAAAACAGCATGGTAGTGGCAGTAAAAGAGTTACATAGATCAGTGGAATAGAATTGAAAGCCCCCGAAATAAAACCACACATCTATAGACAGTTTAATCTTCAACAAAATATCCAAAAACATACAATAGAGAAAGGATATTCTCTTCAGTAAATGGCATTTGGAAAACTGGACAGCTACATGCAAAAGAGGAAAAGTAGACCATTTCTGACAGCACACACAAAAATTAACTCAAAATGGATTAAAGACTTGGATGTAAGACCTGATGTCATAAAATTTCTGGAAGAAAACATAGGCAGTACACAATTTGACATCAGATTTAGATGTATCTTTATGAATACCATGTCTACTAAGGCAAGGGAAACAAGCCTTTTACTGGTGTGCAACGATGTTTTGTCATATCCTTAGGAGTTCTTCCACTGGGCCATTGGGCAATTCCCTAGGCAAGTGGGACTGGCCCCATATCAAAGCTGAGCGGGGATGGGGCTGGCTCAAAAGGCAGCTTCAAGGTCCAAAGCCAGGACCAATATCTGCAGGTATGCCTCCAGGGTCATAGGTAGACATGTCTCTTCAGAATTCTGGGCATGCAGGACTGCCCTTGGACCATGGTTGAGATGGGCTGGGGCTGAGTTGCAGGGTTGTTTCGGTATTTATAGTTTGATAGAGGTCAGTGGGCCTATTTCCAGGCATATGGACAGTTGTGTCTACAAGTGAGTCCCTGGGCAGGCATAGGAGTTCTCAGATCATGGCTAAGAGGGGTTGGAATTGGGTTCTGAGCGGTTACAAGGTTCACATCAAGGATTGAAGTCATTGGGCTTTTTACCCAAGGCACAGGCAGGCGTGACCCCTCCTAGGTCCCTGTGTGGATGGTGCTGGTGGCAGGACCATGGCCAAAGAGGGCTGTAACTGAGTTCAGAAGGGTCTGACAGTTTCTGGGTCTGTAGTCCAGATCACAGTCAACGAGGCTGCCACCTGGGCACAGGGCTGTCTTCTCAAAATGGCACAACTTGGACACGGTTGGAATGCACCAACTTAATCACTCAGTCATGGGCCTGGCTCCCAGTATGAATTTTGGTATCACTGACATATTGATGTCGTAGAATGAGAAAAGAAGTGTTAACTCCTCCTCTATTTCTTGAAAGATTTAGTAAAAAATTCATTTTATTTCTTCTTTAGACAGCTGATTGTATTCTCCAGTGAAGCCATCTGAGTCTTGGCTTTTGTTTGTGTATAGATTTTGGTTACTAATTCAGCCACTTTAATTTTCACTTGTCTATTCAGATTGTGTTTATTTTAGTCAGTCTGTTGTGATAGTTTGTCTTTCTAGTAATTTCTCTATTCTGTCTAAGTGATATAACTCATTGGCATTTAATTTTTTAAAGTCTGCCTGTGTAATAATTTTTATGTCTGTAAGGTGAGTAGTAATGTCCTGATGTTCATTTGTGACTCTAACAATATGAGTCTTGGACCCCTCTCTCATTATTATTTTGTGGTCAATCTAGTGAAAAGCTAGTAAATTTTGTTGATCGTTTCAAATACACAGCTTTGATTTTGTTTATTTCTCTATTAATTTAATTTTCCATTTTGTTGCCTTTCACTCTAATTGTTATTATTTCAAGTTTATGTTCAATGAGGAGCAAGCCTGTGGAGTTCCTCACACTACCATGCTAGAAGTGGAAACTTCTAGTGGCCGGCCTGGTGGTGCAGCAGTTACATTCGCATGTTCCACTTCTCAGTGGTACAGGGTTCACCGGTTTGGATCCTGGGTGTGGACATGGCACCACTTGGCGCTCCATGCTGTGGTAGGCATCCCACCTATAAAGTAAAGGAAGATGGACATGGATGTTAGCTCAGGGCCAGGCTTCCTCAGCAAAAAGAGGAGGACTGGAAGTAGTTAGTTCGGGGCTAGTCTTCCTTGGGAAAAAAAAAAGTGGAAAGTTCTTTCATCTTACATAAATATAGCACAATATAAAAACCAGAAAATTACCATGGTTACCATTAATGTTCTATGGTTCTATATGATTTCATCACATTTGTGAGTATTTATAATTGCTATTTCAATTAAACTATGGAACTATTATATCATCCTGAATATCTCCCTCATGCTACCCCTTGTATTTACATCAACTAGTAAACAATAGAGTCTTAACCATTAATTTTCTGGCTTACATATTACATTTTAGATGTCTATATATTTTAATCAGTCTCTAAGTTCTCTACTGTGTTCCATTAGTCCATTTGAATTGTCTCACCTATAAGCATCTTCCTTTTTTGTTTACTAGTATATTTTAGAAAATCTTAAATGGAATTTCTTTACTCTGTACTCTTCATTAATTAGCTATTCTTCATTTAATACAAATTTTACACTAAATTTAAGAAAGCATCAAAGATTCTGAACATATATTTTAATGTTTCATTAATTTTATGCACTAATTTGAGTAAGAATTGACATCTATACCATTAGTAAGTAGTATCTTCATATTTTATAATTTTACTAATGTTTCTCATTTTATTTAAAAATATTTAGCTTTACATATACTTTGTTTCTGTTTTTTAACGCTTCATATAATCTCATTTTGATCATTTTCTTTTGGTTGGTTGTTAATTTAAATAAATGGATCTAATAATCTCACTGAACTCCGTTCTTAAATTGAACATTTTTCATGTGGCGTCAATTGTTTTTTATACGTATGTAATTATCACAATCATAATTAAGTAGACTTTTTATTCTCCATTCTTCTAATACTTAAAATTACTTCAATTACTATCCTGAAATCATTGAACAATATATCCAGTATATTAAATATGGTGGAAATAATGAACATCACTCATGTGTTCTATTTAAAGTACAATTGACTAATTCATTCTGTATAATATCTATAATTTTGAAAGGTGACATTTTTCAAACAAGAAAATAGTTATTCTCTTTCTTAGAGGCAGATGGCATTTTACTTTGACAAAGCACAATAAAGAAACAATCAACAAAATAAATAAGCAAATAGCTACATTTTAATAACAAAGTATAAGGTACAGCAAATACATTTTAAACAGCATAATAAAAATTATAACAGATTTCATATTTATAAAGAGATTTCTCATATTAATTTCACTTTTTGTAATCAGGAGATTATTGCAGTCTGTACAAAATTCTAATTAAAATATTTTTATTACTTGTTGATCTAGGAAACATAATAAAATATCTGAGGTAATACAAAAAATTCTATTCAATGTTTCTGAAAATTTATAAATATCTGGAGAGTGCTTTTGTCATGTAAATCTTGGAAGTTGTTTATTTGTTAAATTGCTTTATGTTTGGGCATTTTTTGATGGTTATATACATCTACAGTGATTACTTTAAAAGTTAATATTCATAGCAACAATAATAACATAAACTTTAGATTATTCATTCTCACTCTAATTTTTTTGATGGAGGAGGCAGTAAAAATATTTTTTTCTATTTTTATTCTGTGTTAAAGTACACAATACAAATTTCCTGAAGTGCTTAAATAGCTGAATAATTCTAGAATAATTTGTCTCTAACCACTATTAATCCTAAATGTCTTAATCCAAAATTACATCTAAACTCATGCATCTTCATGAACTCACAACATACTGATAAACAGTCTAGAAATATTTGCAATGGCATTAACCTGAATACGTAAAGTAAATAGTTAATTGTTATGAAGAAAATCCAATACTCCTTCTTTAAGCTTTTAGGATCTAAATTAAGGAATAATTTTGTAGGTCATATTTAAAGGACTTCCGGCTTGTGGACTCATCTCCTCTATTTGCCACTCATCCAGTGCTATAGACTTGTTTATTAGTCAGTTTCCCAAATTCGCCAGTTTTACACAATATATCCATTGCTGTACAAATGCCAATTCTTCTCTGACAAAACTGTTCATCTTCTGCTCTGTCTACTCAGATTTAATTTTCCTTCAAACAATGGCTCAAATGATGTCTTTTTGAGGAAACTTTCTATACGGTTGTCTTCAGTCCCCAATCCCAACGGAAATATTTATTTATTCTTCTGAGTTTGCGTAAGTTCTTTGTAAATTGACACTTACAACATCAGTGTAGGGATATCCATTTTTTCCCTCCTCATCATCATTATATTCATCATCATGACTCTCACCATATGTCTTAAATCTTGATATACATTAAGTGCCATGCAGTGAGCTAAAAGCTTGATAATAATCTCATCTAATTCGCATATGAAGCTGTATATATTTTAACTTTTCTATGAATCTTTCCCTCACTTTTTAAAAAACTAGTAGACTATTTTTTAGGGCAGTTTTAGGTTTACAGAAAACTGAATTGGAAAGTACAAAGAGTTACTACATAGTCCCTCTGCTCCCACACATACTTTGCTCTATTTTTTACATCTTGTATTAGTGTAGTACATTTATTAACTAAAGTCAATGTTTTAGATTAAGGTTCACTGCGTTACACATTCTATGGGATTTGACAAATGTGTAATTGTATGTGTCCATCATCACTGTATCATACAGAATAGTTTCATTGCCCACAAATCTCCCATGCTTAACCTTTTCATCCCTCCACGTGTTTGCCCAAGTTCTTAAGAAACCGCTGATCTTTTCTGTCCCAATAGTTTTATATTTCCAGAATTTCATGTAGTTTACTAGTTTATACATAGCTTTATATACTTTATTGTTAACTATAAATAAAAATACTGATAATGTCACTAATAATAAAACAAAAAGTACAGTTTCTTTTTTATTGAGGTAACATTGGTTTATAATATTATGTAAATTTCAGGTGTACATCATTATATTTTTATATCTGTGTAGACTACATCATGTTCACCACCCAAAGGCTAATTACCATCCAACATCGTACATTTGTGCCTAATCACCCCTTTTGCCCATCTCCTTCTCCTCTTCCCCTCTGGAAAACGTCAATCTAATCTCTGTAGCTATGTGTTTATTTGCTGTTGTTGTTTTTGTCTTTCACTTATGAGTGATATCATATAGTACTTTATTTTCTCTGTTTGACTTATTTCACTTAGCATAATACCTTCAAGGTCCATTCATGGTGTCACAAATGGAAATATTTCATCTTTTTATAGCTGCATAGTACTCCATTCTGTAAATATACATCTTTCCTATCCATTCATCCCTTGATGGGCACTTAGGTGGTTTCCATGACTTGACTTTGTGAATAAAGCTGCAATGAATATAGGGGTGCATATATCTTTATGCATTTGTGTTATCATGTTCTTTGGACAAAAGAGATTTACAGATGGCATCAGGAACATGAAAAGTTGTTCAACATGGCTAATTATCAGGAAAATGCAAATCAAAACTACGATGAGATGTCATCTCATGTCCATAAGAATGGCTATAATTAACAAGACAAGAAGAGATAAGTGTTGGAGAGGATGTAGAGAAAGGGAAACACTCACACACTGCTAGTGGGAATGGAAACCCTCCATTATGTGAACCCACAATTATGGAGGATCCTCAAAAGATTAGAAGTACCATATGATCCTGCTATTGCACTACTAGGTATCCATCCAAAAATACAGCATGTAAACACAGACCTTATACCTTTTACAAAGAATAATTTAAAATGCGTTATATTTCTAAATGCAAAAAATAAAACTGTCAAACATTTAGAAGGATAGTTAGGAAGCATCTTGTATTCTTCAATTTTTCATAAGAGTTTGAGAATGGTAGTGATTAAATCTTTGAATATTTGGTAAAATTCACCAGAGAAGCTGTCTGGTCCTGGACTTTTATTTTGGGGAGGTTTTTGATTATTATTTCCAACTCTATATTTGTCATTGGTCTATTCAGATTTTCTATTTCTTCTTGATTCAGTTTTGCAAGGTTGTATGATTCTAGGAATTTATCCAGTTCTTTTAGATCTTTGGCATATAGCTTTTTGTAGTATTCTCTTATACTCCTTTGTATTTTTGTGATGTCTGTTGTAAGTTTTCCTCTTTTCCTTCTGATTTTATTTATTTGAATATTCCTTTTTCTTAGTAAGTCTGGATAAGGGTTGTCAATTTTGTTTATCCTTTAGAAAACCAGCTCTTGGACTCATTGGTCTTTCTATTGCACTTTTTCATATCTAGTTTGCTTATTTCTTCTCTCATTGTTTATTATTTCTGTACTTTTACTGACTTTTGTCTTTGTTCTTTTTATAGTTCTTTTAGGTAGTTTAAGATTGTTTATATGAGATTTTGCTTATTTCTTGAGGTACACCTGTATTGCTAAAAATTTCCCTTTTAGTATCACTTTTGTTACATGCCAAAAATTTTGGTATGTTGTGATTTCATTTTCATGTTTTTCCAGGTATTTTTTATCTCTCCTTTGATTTCTTCATTGATCCAATAGCTGTTAAGTAGTATGATATTTAGTCTCCACATGTTTGTGATATTCCAGCTTTTCCCTGGTAATTGGTTTCTAGTTTCATATCATTATGGTCAGAAAAGATGCTTGGTATGATTTCAATCTTTTTTTTAATTTATTGATTCTTACTTTGTTTCCCAAAAAATGGTCATCTTTGAGAATGTTTTATGTGCACTTCAGAAGAATTTGTGTTCTGCTCTTTTGGGATGGAATGCTCTCTATATATCTAATCAGTCCATCTGGTCTAGTGTTTTTTTTAAGGCTACTGCTTCCTTGCAGGATTTCTGTCTGCATGATCTTTCCATTGACATAATTGGGGTTTTAAGGTCTCCCAGTATTATTGTGTTGCCGTAAATTTCTCACTTTAAATCTGTTTATATTTGCTTTATATACATTGTTGGTTGCTTCTGTGTTAGGTGCATATATATTGCTAAGTGTTATGTATTCTTTGTGGAATGTCTCTTTTATCATTATACAATGCCCATCTTTGTCTCTTATGTTTTTTTGTCTTAAAGTGTGCTTTGTCTGATACAAATATGGCTACACCTACTTTCCTTTGCTTGTCATTTGCCTGGACCATCATGTTCCATCCCTTTACTCAGATTCTATGTTTGTCTTTAGAGCTGTATCCTGGAGGCAGCATATTGTTGAGTCTTGTTTTTTAATCCGTCCAGGCACTTGGTGTCTTTTGATTGGAGAATTCAGTCCATTTACATTTAGAGTGATTATTGACATATGAGGTATTAATACTGCCATTTGCCTTTTTGTTTCAGATAGTAGGGCTCCTTTCAACATTTCTTGTAAGGAACAATGTTGGAGGTGTCGTACTCCCTTAATTCAAAATATACTACAATGCTATAGTAATCAAAATAGCATTATACTGGCAGAGAAACAGACACACTTATCAATGGAACATAATTGAGACACTAGAAGTATCTCAATTTTGGGCAATGGATCCAAGTACATACAGTGGATAAAGGAAAATCTCTCTAATAAATAATGTTAGGAAAACGGGACAAGCACATGCAAAAGAATGAAAGTAGACAATTATTTCACATCATACACAAAAAGTAACTCAAAATGGATTAAAGTCTTGAATGTAAGACCTAAAACACTTAGAAGAAGATATAGTTACTACATTCTTTGAAATCAGTCTTAGCAGTATCTTTTGGAACACCATTCTACTCAGGAAGGGATACAAAAGAAACAATAAACAAATGACACTACATCAGACAAAAAAGCTTCTGTATGGCAAAAAACCCATCGAGGACATGAAAAGAAAACCCACCAAATGGTAGAAAATGTTTTCAAATCGTATATCCAACAAGAAGTTAGTTTTCAAAATTTATAAAGAACTCAAACAACTCAACAGAAAATAAATGAACAAGCTTATAAAAAACCCACAGAGGGTATGAACATATATTTTTAATAGGAGATATACAGGTGGCTAATAGGAGTATGAAAAGATAGTGTACATCACAGTTAAGGAAGTGCAAATAAAGCATACAGTGAGATATCATCTCACGCCTGATATAGTGGCTATATTTAACAAGACAGAACCAGTGTTGGACAGGATGTGGAGAAAAGAGAACCCTCATACACTGCTGGAGGGTATGTAAACTGGTGCAATGACTATGGAAAACAGTATGGAGATTTCTCAAAAAATTAAACATAGAAATGTCATTCGATCCAGCAATCCCAATACTGGGTATTTATCCAAAGAAAATGAAATGAGTAATTCAAAAAGATATATGCACCCCTTATGTTTACTGCAGCATTATTCACAATAGTGAAGAGATGGAAGCAAGCCAAGTGCCCATTAATGGATGAATAAAGAAGATGTAGTATGTATATATATATAGACTATATGTACATATATGTATATACACACACACACACACAATAGAATACTACTCAGCCATGTAAAAGACCAAACTATACCATTTGCAACAACATCGATGGACCTTGAGGGTATTATGCTAAGTGAAATAAGTCAGACACAGAAAGACAAATGCTATGTAATTTCATTCATATATGGAAGATAAACGAAAACATAGATAAGTAGAATAGAATCATAGTTAACAGAGAGGAAATGGTTAGGTGAGGTGCAAAAGTGTTAAATGAGCACTAATGTATTATGACAGATAAAAACTAGACTCTAGGTTGTGAACATGATGCATTCTATCCAGAAATTGAATTATAATAATGTACAACTGAAATTTACACAATGTTATAAGCCAATACGACCTCAAGAAAATGATTTTTAAAAAGTTTAGAAGACAACATAGGCTATAACCTCAGTGATCTCTAATATAATCTTGATTTGGTGATCGCTTTTTAGATATAACTACAAAAACTCAATCCAAAAATATTGGATTATTTGAATTTCATTAAAATTACAAACTTCTGCTCTTCAAATGATAATGCCAAGATAATAGAGATATAAATCACAGAATGAGAGAACATTTTTGCAAAACACATATCTGATATAGGACTGCTATACAAAATATATGAAGAACATTTCAAACTCAACAATAGGCAAACAATAAAACACAATTAAAAATGGGTAGATTATCTGAAGAAAAACCTTACCAAAGAAGACAGACAGTTGGCAAGTAAGCATAAGAAAAATATTCAACATTGTACGTTGAGAATTGAAAATTAAAATAACAGCGTGGCATCACTAGACACCTGTTAGAATGGCTAGAAATAAAAATTCAACAAATCCTCACAAGAACTTGGAGTAACAGGAACTCGTATTCATTGATAGCTCAAATTCAAAATAATACAGCCACTTTGGAAGACAAATTGTCACGTTCTAACAAAACTAAACATACTTTTACCATATAACCTGTCAGTCACATTTCTTAGTATTTACACAGAATTGAAGACTCATGCATACCCAAAAACCTGCACATAAAGGTTTATAGCATTTTAAAAAATATTTTCCAAAATTTGGAAGAAGCCAAGAGGTCTTTCAAGAAATGAATGGATAAATAGACTGTGCCAAATTGATACAATGGACTATTACTTGGCCCCATGGCCGAGAGGTTAAGTTCATGTACTCTGCTTTAGTGGCCCAGACTTTTGCTAGTTCAGTTCCTGGGCGTGGACTGGGAACCACTCATCAGGCTATGCTGACACAGCGTCCCACATAGCACATCCAGAGGCACTCACAACTAGAATAACAGCTCTGCACTGAGGGGCTTTGGGGAGAAGAAAAAAGAAGAAAAAAATGATTGACATCTGATGTGAGGTAATGTGCCAATCTTAAAAATAAATACTCACTGATAAAAAGAAATGAGTTATCTAGCTATGAAAAAGTCTGGAGATAACTTAAATCTATATCACTAAGTGAAAGATTCCAAGATTCTCTCTGATTCCAATTATATGACACTCTGGAAAATAAATGTTCATTCTTAATAACAACACTGAATTCACAGAGCAATTTTGATCATATTTTATAAAATCATAGGAAAATAACAAACATAGATAAAGATTTTGTTTCTACTGTAAAATCTAGGAACAAAGGAACATATATCTCTGCCTTATAAAGGATAAGTAGAAACAAAGCTAGTAAAAACATTTCACAGACTGACTTACTAAAATGCAGTTTGTTAAAATCCTTGTCTTATGGGAGAAAAATTAAAATGTTGGTGAACTCTCCTTATAATGTAGATTTCATACATTCTTGCTGTCCAGCATCCACTACCTCTCTATTATTTGGGGAAAAATCCGAATTTGTTACCATAGCCAACACACTGCAAATGGCTGGGATCCCAGCTTCCTTTCCATCTACATCTGGAGACACTCCTTTTTCTGCATGCTCCTCTCTTGCCACACTGGCCTTTTGAGTTTTCTCAAAAATTCGAAATTCTGTTCCAAAGATCTTTTACATGTTTGTCTATAATATATACATGTGTATCTATAGATATTTATATAACGTGTATATGTTATATATATATTTTTATATATAAATGTATATAAGAATATTTACATATAAATATATATTTAAATATATAACTATATATATTCATCACATGTATATATATGTGTGACACACATATATATTATATATATATATCACATAGAGTATATCTCTTGACTAAAAATAAGCTTTTTGCTTTCACCTCCCATAGCCACATGAAACACATCTTTTCTTTATAAATAAAGAAAAAGATAGGGCAAATGGTTCTTAAATATTCAACTCAAAAGAACATTTTGTTCTAACAGGAAATATTAGATAATATCAGAATTCTTGTGTGGCCTTTTATACAGACATCTTGGAGGAACCTACCTTTTCTGTCAAACCTATTCAGTCATTAGTTAACACTTGATGATATGTACTCCATCCAGTCTCCTTTTTTAGATACTATAAGGAGTGCCTAGTTGGGATCTTCATTTCCTCTTTGACCTATTCCAATAGCTTTCACACTGATCTCCTCGTATTTGACGTTTCACTTCTTCTTTATTATTTCTCCAGAAAATCAATTATTGGTGATAGAAATACTAAGAATTGATGGTCACATACAGGGAGGAAATTGACTGGGAAGGTGAACAAGGAAATTTTGTTGTGTAAATCCAAAATTGTTTCTCTCAATTTATGGCAATGTCATATCATATGAATATAAATTCATTGGTTAATCCATTTTCATGTTGATGGGCATTTTCATTTGTTTTTTATTGTAATGAAAATTTATTGTAATTAGTTTGTGGACATGTTTTTATTTTCTTTCTCTTGGATATCTAGGACTAGTATTGCTCCTTCAAAGAAGAGGATTATATTTAACTTTATACAAGATTGCAAAAATATTTTTCAAAGTGCTTAAATATTTTACCTACCTAAAAAAAAAACAGAATTCTGGCTTTCATTTTGAAATTTTTATTGCGTTTTAATATTAGATTTTGTAGTTGATGTGGAGTGGTATCTCGACTTACTTTCAATTTATAATTCCCTTATCACTAATGATGTTAAATGTTTTTCATTGTTTCTCATCATCCATATATTTTCATTTCATTTTCATGTGACTTTTTAAGACATTCACTCATTTTTTATATAACAATTTTTCTTTCTGTTAAAGTTTATTAGTTTATTTCTTTCTTTTCAAAAGATATGCTTTTTCAGATATCTGCATTGAAAAATTTTTCTTCCAGATTATGGCCTATATTTTCATCATTACTTTGGATGGTTATCATTTTTTAAAATACCAATAAAGTTAAATGCATTAACTTTTTCTTCTATCATTTTGTTTTCTGTTTCCTTTTTATGCAATATATTCTTATTCCAGGTGAGATTTATAGTTTAACTCTTGGATTTAGCTTCATAATCATTTTCAAATTAAGTTTTGTGTATATTCTTAGATAGAGGTCCAAATTTTCATGGAGATATCCTGTTGTTCCTTCATCATTTGTTGAAAAAAATAATTTCCATATTGACGTTGTTATATACATATGAAATAAATGTAGAAGTAACTTCATAAATTTCTATTAAAAGTAACATACTGAGATTAAGATTGTAATTGTATTAATATATAAATTAACCCTGGTTAAATTAAAATTTTATTTATTGACTTAAATTTCTTAGATTTCTGTCAGCATTTTTTTTTGTAAATTTCAGTATAGTGATCAAATACAACTTTTAAAAAATTACTCCTTGGGGCTTAGCCCTGTGGCCAAGCTGTTAAAGGTCCAGATCCTGTGCTTCAGCGGCCTGGGTTCATGGTTCCAGATCCCATGCATGGACCTGCTTCACTCACCTGCCATGCTGTGGTAGTGTCCCATATACAAAATGGAGGAGCATTGGCATGGACGTTAGCTCAGAACTAATCTTCCTCAAGGAAAACAAAAAGAGGAAATTCTCACAGGGTGAATCTTCCTCATCAAGAAGAAAGAATTACTCCTAAATGTTTTAAATTTTGTCATCCAATTATAAATAGAATAATTAAAATTAAATTTTCCAATTTATGCTGCTATTATGTAGAGAAAATTTCTCAAGTTTTATATATATAACCTGAATATTAACCTTTAATCTTGAAATTTAATTAAAATCACATAGATTTTTCAATTTACATAACTATAAATTCCATTCATAACCAATTGCTTTTCCCCTTCTAGTATCTGTGTCTTTATTTTTTGTACTCTTTCACTGATAGATTTTATTGAGTCTCTCAATACATTTTTTTATGGCAGAGCATTATTTTATTTTATAGGTACACCTCACTTTGTTTGTACACTTGGTGATAGATATTTGGTACGTTTCCAGGATTTGACAATAACAAGAAATTTTGTTATGGATATTTGTGTTAAAGTCAATTAATTCCTTATTTTCTTTTATGAATCATGTGGTAGGTTTTATATCTAAGAACTCCTCACTATATGTTTTCCTCTGGATCTTTCATAATTTTGTTTCACATCTAAATCTAGAATGTATTTTGTATTAATTTTTCTATTAAGGTCGATATGTAAGTCTAATTTCATTTTTTCTCACTAATATCCAAGTAGTGAGTTTCATTTGATTGAAGAAAACTCCTCTACTGTATTTTTGCCAAAAATCAGGTTGTTGTTTATATGAGATATATTTCTAGGTTCTCTATTCTCTTCTATTTGCCTATGTGTTGATCCCTCCACCAACCATGATGTTGAATTACTATATCTATATAGTAGGCCTTGATATCAGATACAGTGATTCCATCCACTTTATTTTTCTTTTACAAAATTATTTCAGCTATTCTAATTTCTTTGCTTTTTATGTAAATAAATTTTTAAATAATCTTGCTTATATCTAGAAGATGTCTTGCTATGATTTTGATAGGAATTTCATTACTTGCATAACATTTAGAGGAGAATTGACATTTTCCCTAAATTGAGTCTTACACCCTATGCACATATTTGTGTCTCCATTTAATTAGGTGTTCTTTGAACTCTTTCATGAGTATTTTGTAGTTTTCAGCATACACATCCTATACAAGTTTGTTAGAGTTTACATACATTTTTTAGCAAATAAAAATGACACTCAAATTTTTATTTTTAGAGTTTACATACATTTTTTAGCAAATAAAAATGGCACTCAAATTTTTATTTTAGGTATCATGTGTTCATTTTTACTATATAAATCTACAATTGATTGTTATATGTTGAGCTACATGACCTCCCTGAATTCACTGATTGCTAGCAGTGTTTTCGTAGAAGCTTAGGATTTTTTTTATAGAGACCATTATGCTATTTGCAAATAGAAAGTGTTATATCATCTTTTCCCATATAGAAGTATATATTTTTGCTGTTTTGTACTGGCAAAAACTCCAGAACTGTGTTGAATAAGAGTTATGAGAACAAACTCCAAAGTTTTTTTATGTTAAATTTTGTAAAAGGATTTTTTATGCCTCAATTGAAATGAGCACGTAATTTTTTATTTTAGCCTTTGAAATGCTGAATAACATTGTTTGACTTACAAATATGAAGCATTTCAGCACTTTTACATGATGGTCATGACATATAATTCTATTTGCTAATATATTGAAAACAAGCCCAGGACCCAAACCCATCAACCCTGGGCCGCTGAAGTAGAACATGCGAATTTAACCACCATGTCACCTGGCCCGCCCCTTTTCTTTCTTTCTTTCCTTTTCTTTTTTTTTTGCTGTCTGGTTTATGTATTGGGGTAATATTGGTCAGACAAAATGAATTGGGCAGTATTATCTCCTTTTTTTTTGCTGGTAGAGTTTATGTAGAATTGTTAATTATCTTTAAACATTTGCTTGACCCTTTCAGCTAAATCTTCTAGGCCTGAAGTGTTTGGGGGAAAAGGGGACTTAATTATGGTTTCAGTTTTCTAATTGTTACAGAGCTATTTGTATTGTTTATATAGGAAAGGTTGTGGTAGTTTGAAGTTTTTGAAGAATGCTTCACTTTTATCTAAGTTGTCTAATATAAATTTTCAGTTTATTGTGTTATGCCTTTATCATCCTTTTGATGCCTGAGTGGTATGCAGTGATATCTCTGTTTCATTTCTGATATTTGTATTGTTTTATTTTTTGGCAATCTTTATAGAGGCTTATTCATTTTATTTATCTTTTCAAAATATCAGCTTTTTTGTTTCATTGATTTTTCTCTTTATTTTGTTTTCAATTTCATTGATTTCTGCTTTGACTTTTATTATTTCCTTCTGATTTGTTTAAATTTATTTTGATTTTCTTTTTATAGTTTTCTAGTTTGTTCATTTGATACATTTTTCTCTGATATATACCTTTAGTGTTATAAATTTTTTCAGCATTCTTTTAACTGTGTCTTACGCATTTTGACATGTATTTTCACTTGCATTCAATTTGATTGTATTATTCATTCCTATTATGACTTTATCTTTGACTCAATAATTATATATAATATGTTGGCATTTATTATCCCAGTGTTTATACATTTTTATGTTATTTTTAACATTAATTTCTAGTTTGATTCCATTGTGGTTGAAGAACACATTCTGCATAAATTTACTTTAAAAAAATTCTCAGGATTATTTTAAATAGCCCAAGATATACTATATTATAGTTAACATTCATTGCACACCTGAAAACATATTCTACCAGTTTTGGGTGAAGTAATCTATAAATTTCAATTGTTTCTTTTTGAAAATGTTTTTAGCTCTTGTGTTAGTTACTAAGGCTGTTAAAGGAAAGTTCCACATACTGGGTGGCTTACTCAACATGCATTGTGTCGCAATTCTAGAGGCTGGAATTCTGATATCAAGATGCTGGGCAGCAATGATTTCTCCTGAAGTCTTTGAAAGAGAATCAGTTTCATGTTTCTTTCTTAACTTCTGGTGCTTTGCTGGCAATCTTTGTCTTTCGTTGACATATACATGCCTTACCTTGATTTCTGTCTTCATCTCCATATGGGATCTTCCCTCTGTGTACCTTTGTGTTAATTTTCCCTTTTTATTAAGACACAGTCATATTGGTTTTAGGACACACCATAATGACCCTAACTACATTTGGTCATCCACAAAGATCTTAATTCCCAATAAGTTCACTTTCAAAATAACTGGAGGTTAGGAATTCAACATCTTTTTTGGGGGGAGTCAGGGAGGGGAAGGATACAATTTTACCCATAATAAGGCTTTTGTTGAGTTTTTCTACACCTCTGGTGATTTTCTGTAGAGTTGTCTTATCCATTGTTGAGAGATAATTTTTGATGTCACAACTATAATTTTTTATTTCTCCATTCATTTTCAGCAGGTTTTGTCTCACATATTTTGCAGCTCTGTTGTTTAGTGCACACACATGCAAGACTGGGATGTTTTCCTGGTGAATTAACCCTTTCAATAGTATGTAACTTTCTTCTCTCTCCCTAGTAAATTTTTTTGTTCTAAAGTCTACTTTGCTATTGATATACCCACTCAATTTCTTTTGATTAATATTTCCATTGCATATAATTTTCCACAATTATACTTTCAATTTCTGTATTTCATCTTGTTTGAATTGAGGTTATTGTAGAAATATATAGTTAAACGTCTTTTTTTAATCCCTTCTGCCAGGCTTTGTGATTTAATTGGTGTGTGTAATCTATTATCTTTAATGTAGTTATGGATAAGTTAAGGCATGTCTTTCATTTTTGTTTGGTGTTTCTTGCCTATATTTTTTTTCCTGGTTTCCTATGGGTTAATTGAAATTATTTTTAATTCCATTTTGATTATCAGTTCTTTCAGTGTGTCTTGCCTTATAATTTGTTTTAGTGGTTTCTTTAGGAATTATATAATATAAATATAAATTATCATATTCTATTGCTCTTGACATTTCTAAGTTTGAGCAAAATGTAGAACCTGATCTTCGTTTCAGTCTCTTTACCCATTCTGGTTTATGCATAATTGTCTTAATCACATCCTTTAATACATAGAGCACAGCATCAGATAATGTTGTAATTTCTTTTGAACTGTTAAATATAATTTACAGAACTGAGGAGAAGGAAAATGTGTATTTTGCTTTTTTCTTTCTCCTTGATACTTTAACATTCCTCCTGTTGTCATTTCCTTTTTGTTTTAAGACTTCATATAGTTATTTGTTTAGGTAGGTTGGCTGTTGCTACATTTTCCCCTAATTCAAATATGTCTGTTTCTCCCTTTATTACTTAAGAATATGTTCCTTGGATGTAAAATTCTACATATATAGTTTTTTTTTTTAGTTTTACCCTTGAAGAGTGTTGTGTCGCTTCCTTTTGGTTTTCATGGTTTCTGATAAGAAACTCACTGAGAATTTTTTTCTCTCTCTTGTAGAGTTATTTTTTACTTATTTTAATTTTTTTCTTTGTCTTCACTTTTCAAAGTTTGATAATGATGTGTTTTAATCTGGATTTCTCTGAGGTTTTCCTGTTTGGTGATTTTTCAGGTTATTAAATCTTTAGTTTTATGTTTTTTGTCAAATTTGAGAAATTCTCAGCCATTATTTCTTTGATTACTTTTTTACATTTTCAGCCTCCCTATTTATACTCTTTTTGGGAGGGATATGATAACATGAATACTAGTTATTTAATTATAGTTCTATAGGTCCTAGGGTCTGTATTCATGTGTTTTAAGTTTATTTTATTCTATTTCAGGTAGAGGAATCTCTATTATTCTACCTTCATATTCACTGATTCTTTCCTTTACCTTTTCCGTTTTACTAATTAACCCTTCCAAAAGGCTTTTTTTCTTAATTTTGGTGTTGTATTTTTGAGGTCTATAATTTCCTTTTGATTCTACTTTCTATGTTCTAGTTGTTTTCTTTTACTGAGAATTTTTATTTATTTGTTGCTACCTTATATATTTTATTTCAGCTGTGTTTTCAATTGCTCATTGAATTAACTTTATAATAGCTGTTTAAAAGTGCACGTCAAATAAATCTAACGACTGTATTATCTGCGTGTAAATATCTGTTGATTGTGATTTTCAAGGTGCTATTTTCTTGTTTCAATTTATAACAGGTGATTTTCAAATGTATCCTGGGCATTTTTGGTATTCACCACCCAAAGCCATTTCCATATGTATGTGCCCTTTTATCTGTCACCATATATATCTCCCACTTTATCCCTTTTGCACTCCCCCAACTTCCTTCCTCTCTGGTAAACACCAATCTGTTCTCCTTAACTATTTGTTTATCTTCCACATATGAGTGAAATCATATGGCATTTTTCTTTCTCTGTCTGACATTTCAGTTAGCACAATATCCTCAAGGTCCATCCATGTTGTGGCACATGGCATGATTCTGTCATTTTTTATGGCTGAGATATATTTCATTGTATATTTTTCCTTAAATATTTGATTAGGTTCACCACTTTAAATCTTCTGAATCTTGATTTCTTATTGTTGTTATAGCATATTTTGACTAGTTACATGTCATTACTTTTTATTATTATTAATTTTTATTTGAAAATTGCCATTGTGATTTCTTTCTTTACATGTGTTCTTTGGTTAAGTATGCAAGTTAATTTTCTGAAAAAAACTGAAATAAATAAATGAATATAGCAAAGTGATCTAATACAGAGTCAGTATTAAAATACATTAAATTTCTATATAAAATGAATTAAATATTTTGAATAAAATTTTTGATGATATAAAAATATTTAAAAAGCGAAAATAAATACAGGCATACTTTGTTTTATTCCACTTTTCTTCATTGCATTTTTCAGATATTGCATTTTTTTTTACAAATTAAAGGTTTGTGGCAACCTAGCTTCAAGTAAGTTTCTTGGAACCATTTTTCCATTGTTATTTGCAAAATTTGTGTCTCTGTGTCACATTTTGATAATTTCCACAATATGTCAAACATTTTCCTATTATTATTATACTTCTCATGGTGATCTGTGATCAGTGATCTTTGGTGTTACTATTGAAATTTTTTTCTTGTCTCATGGACCATATCCATATAAGATGGTGAACTTAATTCATAAGTGTCATGATTGTTCTGACTGCTTCACTGCCAATCATTTCCTCATCTCTCCCACTTAGGCCTCCATATTTCCTGAGACAACACAATATTAAAATTAGAACAATTAATAACCCTACAATGCCTTCTGAGTGTTCAAGTTAACAGAAAATTCACACATCTCTCACTTTAAGTCAAAAGCTAGAAATGATTAAGTTTAGTGAATAAGGCATTTCAAAAGCTGAGATGGGCCTAAAGCTAGGATCCTTGCACCAGTTAACCAAGTTGTGAATACAAAGAAAAAGCTCTTGAAAAAATTGAAGGTGCTACTCCAGTAGGCACACAAATTCTAGGCAAGAGAAAGAAGATTATTACTTGTGTGGAGAAAGTTTCAGTGGTCTGGATGGAAGATCAAAGCAGCCACACTATTTTCTTAATCCAAGCTGAATCCAGTGCAAAGCTGCAACTCTCCTCAATTCTATGAAGACTGAGAGAGATGAGGGGCTGCACCTGAAAATTTGGAAGCTAGCCCAGGTTAGTTAATGAGCTTTAAGTGAAAAGACATCTCCATAACATAAAAGCAGTGTAAGGGGGAATTGCTGATGTAGAAGCTGCAGCAAGTTATCTAGAGATCCAGCTCAGAGAATTAATGAAGGGGGCTACACCTAGCAGATTTTCCATGTAGATAAAACAGTCTTATATTGGAGGAAGATGCAATATAGAACTTTCACAACTAGAGAGGAGAAGTAAATGCCTGGCTTCAAAGCTTCAAAGTTCAGGCTAACTCTATTGTTAGGGATTAATGCAGCTGGTGATTGTAAGTTGAAGCCAATGTTCATTTACCATTCCAAAAATACAAGGTCCCTTAGTAATTATGCTAAGTTTACATTTACTGTGCTCTATAAACGGAACAAGTAAGCGTGGATACCTCACATTGGTTTACAACATGGTTACGGAACATTTTAAGCCCACTATTGAGAACTACTTCTCAGAAATAAAGATTTATTTCAAAATATTACCGCTAATTCTCAGTGCACTTGGTCACCCAAGAGCTCTTATGGAGATGTACAATGAGATTAATGTTGTTTTCATGCCTGCTAATACAACAGCCATTATGTAGCCCATGGATCAAGGAGTAATTTTGACTTCCAAGGTTATCATTTAAGAAGTACTTTTTTTAATGTTAAAGATGCCATGTATATTGATTCCTCTGATGGATCTGGGGAAAGTAAATTGAAAATCTTCTGGAAAGGATTCACTAGTCTAGATGTCATTAAGAACATTTGTGATTCATTGGAGGTGGTAAAAATATCAACATTAACAAGAGTTTGGAAGAAGTTAATTTTAACCCTCATAGATGACTCAGATAGGTTCAAGACTTCAGTGGAGGAAATAACTACAGATGTGGTGGAAATAGCAAGAGAAGTATAATTAGAATTAGAGTGGGTAGATGTGACTGAATTGCTGCAATCTCATGATAAAACTTTAACACATGAGGAGTTGTTTCTTGGGGATGAGCAAAGGAAGTTGCTTCTGCAGATGAAATCTACTCCTGATGAAGAGGTGTTGTGAAAATTGCTGAAATGACAACATAGGTTTTAGAATATTACATAAACTTAGTGGATAAAACAGCAGCAGGGATTGAAAGGATGAATTCCAATTTCAAAAGAATTCCTACTGTGGGTAAAAAGCTATCAAAGTACATCACATTCTGCAGAGAAATAATTTATGAAAGGAAGAGTCAATCAATGCAGCAGACTTTATTATTGTCTTATTTTAAGAAATTGCCACATCCAACCCAAACTTTAGCAACTACTGCCTTGACAGGTCAGCAGTAATCAACATCAAAGCAAGACCATTTGCCAGAAAAGAGATGAAAACTTGCTAAATGTCTAGATAATGGTTAAAAGTTTTTAGATATAAAGTATTTATAATTATACTTGTACATTTTTAGACATTATGTTATTACACACTT